>NC_081318.1:23467698-25967698 GCF_026419965.1 Kogia breviceps
ACTCCATACAAGGGGACATCCTGTCAAGTAAGGACTCAAGCCTAGGCCTGAGATAGTCCTTCTCTCTCTAGCCAGAATGTTCCTGTTCTAAAGAAAGCACTGGATTTTGGTGGGGATGGTGGCATCTGGTTCCACTAGCCCAGCAGAGGAATGTGAGCCCTTTATTCCAAGCCTGACATTTGAGTACACCTGCGGTCATGTGCTCATACCTCTCCCTCTGCCAGGATCCACATTCCCCTTCCCTTGGCCTGGCCCGGGCGTTCTGGCCGTCGCTATTCCTGATTCATTCATCCCTATATTCGTGTATCTGGCGCAATACCTGGCACCAAAGAGGCTCACACACTGATCAGTCATGGTGGAAACTCATCTGCTCTCCAAATAACAGCCTTTCCTCAGGGCTCTGGGATTTTATTTCACAGAGCGAGTTTTCCAGACGCTTCTGTACCTTCCGTTGCAGATAAAGAATGTTAATATTGCCTTTTCAGGTTGGGCCTCAGCAGGAGATGATGATGATGTCAGTAAAAATAATAATATATTTTGGGTGTTTAAAACGTGCCAGGCACTGTAAAAAGATTTTTATATTCATTGTCTCATTCGTCAGACACCGCTTGTGCAAATTCTCTCAGCTGCACCTTATTCCAGTTCTCCACAGTCTGCGAGCGGCTCTGCACAGGTGCATCCCAGTGGCGACTTGCCTCAGGCCCTGGCTACAAATCTCTCCTGTTTGGCTTTGGAATTTCCTTGTTGCACCCTTGGTAGCCCACTTGAGCACTCATTCACACCTAACTGGGAGCAGCTAATGCCCTCCATACTACCCCAGACCAGTGGGGCACTGATGTCAATGGATAAGTGCTTCCACTTTCAGGCTGAGCTGCCTTCATACAGATGGTCCTGTGGGACTGGACACACAGGTGGCCACGGCAGTGACCAGCTACTCCAGAAGGCAGTCTTTTATCGGCTTTTCATCCTTCCCTGTTTTGCTCTCCCCACCCCTCATTTCTGCTCCCTGGGATCATATTCCAAAATAAACTTGTGCATGTAAGCCTTTGTCTCAGGCTCTGCTTTCAGGGAACCCAGGCTAAGACAATCCTTATAACAATCAGGATGGAGGTACAATTATTATCCCCACTTCTCAGGGGAGGAACCTGAGGCTTAGAAAAGTTCAATAACGTACCAAAATCATACAGGGGGTAAGGGCAGAGCCACTGAAACGTTTAGGAAGGAAGGAGAGGGTGTGAAATGCTCCTGAGAAGAGGGAGATTGGATTTACCAGGGAAATGTAATAGAATTTTTGGCGGTGCTGTGTGTCTGTTGAGGTTTGTGGCCATGAATTTGAAGCAAATCCAGTCACCCAAGGGCTGGGATGTTCTCCAGCGATACTCAGGTGCTCCGACGGAGGCACTGTGGGAAGGCAAGGGTGAGGGGTTGGGCAGAGCAGTAAGCAGCTGGGAGCCAGGGTGACCAGGGGCGTTGGGGGGCTTGGGCTCCTGGTGATGATAAGGAGTGGGGGCCCTGGGACCCCAAGGACCTGGCATTGAAACCAGGCTCTGTGGTTTACTCCCAGCATGACTCTGAGCAGCTCACCTGACTTCTCAGATTCCTCATCTGTAAAATGGGAATAAATACATCCTCGCCTGCACGGTTGGGGGGACAGTTAGAGGTCACGTAAGAGAAGTAATAAGAGCTAATGCCTACGTGGCCAGCCCTGTGCTGAGTGCTCTTTCCAGCCATTAATTCACTAACCCTCACAAACACTCCGTGAAGTGGGTGCTGTTAGAGCCACAGGTCACAGAGAAGAAAAATTAGCCACTGTAAGTTAAATGACTTGCCTGAGGCCACACAGCAGAAAGCATCAGACTCCGGATTTGACCTGGTAGCCCTCACCAGAGTCTGCTCTTAGCCTCTCCTCCACCCAGCCTCCCAGGAGACCTGCCTTCTAACAGGCACCATTTTCCTTAACCCTGGTGGGATCAGAGCTGCCACTTCCTAGTGCCTTTTCCAGCAGCCGGCTGGCCCTGGCTTTCCTCTGCTTCTGTGAGCTTAGCTCCAGGCCATCTGAGGCCAGGTCTCAGCATTGGCTCACATTCTCCCCCGTCCCCTGCCGCCAACTGCTCTGGGCCTATTAGGGGCCCACACTTCTCAGGAGAGACACTGTTTTCCCTTAAGGTGCTTGGAGGGTGGGCTCGAGGGACCTTTAGCCCTGACGTGGGCTGGGGGGCGGGAGCAGGGAGCAGGGTGGCTCTGATTTGCTGGCCTCTATGGGGAGGGAGACTGCTCTGACGGGCTTCACGGCTCCACCCTCCATGTCCCTTAGCCTGTGAGCTTGGGGCCCATCCCCACCTCCCCTGCTTCCAGCTGCACTGAGGAGTTTCCCAGTCTTGTACCCCACGTGACCAGCTTCTCTCACTTCCTCCCTTTGGCCCCCTCTGCCTGCTGAGCCCAAGGCCCAGCCCTGCCCCCCGGCCGGGACTCACCCCCCTACACACACACACAGGCCAAGCCTGAGTCCAAGAGCTGGAAAATGGGCTGGAGAAGAAAGGCCTTGGCATTTGGGGCCAAGCCTGGGGCTGCCGGGGTGGATAGGGATGGTAAGTAGAGTCCAGGAAAGAAATGTAGAGGCGGAGAGAGGTGGCTGGGAGCCCTGGGCTTCGGAGGCCCGGAGCAGCACCTCTTGTTTTTATTTATTTACTCAGCACTTAGTCTGTGCCTACCACTACCCTACCCTAAATTCTTTATCTGTCTAGTCTCTCTTAATCCTCATTGTAAGCTTATAAAGTAGAGATTATGATCCCCAGTTTACAAAGAGGGAAACTGAGGCAACTAGAAGTTAGAGGCCTAAGGGCAAGTGGAATTGGCCGAGCAAGGATTTGAACCCAGCTCAGTTTGCTTCTCCTGTAAACAGGTGAGGAAGGGAACCCCAGGGTGATGAAGTAAAGGGGCTGGGAGACCAGCCTGTCCCAGAGCCCAAGAGTGATGAGTTTGTGGGGGGTTTTAGAGTCTGCTCCTGGATCACATGCAGGAGAAGTCGCCCCCGACCCCTCCTAGCTTCCTGCTCTCCCGGGGGCTCCCCTGCACCTCTGAGCCAGGTCTGGGGTCAGGATGGGGCTGGGCCCCGGGGTCGGGTCGAGGTGCCCTTCAGGAAGGCAGGCGCCACGGGGTGGGGTGACAGACACCAGAAGCCCTCCCTGAACAAAGGCTGGGTGGGAGGCGGCCTGGTGTTTCCACACCCCGCCTCTCCCAGCGCCTGCTGAGCCGTGACCGACCGCCCTGTAGTCAGCAAGGCGGGGCGAGCATGGCCAGGGCCGCGGCCGCTCTGCTGCCCCTCGTTCTGCAGCTCACGGGCCTGGCACTGGCCCCGGGGACTGTCAGAGGTAGGTCGGGGCGCCGAGGGCTTGAGGGCAGCCAGGCAGGACCTCACCTCTTGCTCAGCCCAGGCTGAGGGAACGGCTGGGGCCAGGGGCCTCCTCCCTGGCCCCTGCCTCGGGGTGCGTGCGCCTCCCAGGCCAGCCTGAGTCCTCCCCGTCGGTGGAGGAGCCAGCATGGTCGGGGCAGAACGGAGACTGTGGCATGGGGTCCCGGAGCAGGACGGGGCTTTCTGCTCCGGCCTCGGGAGGAATTCCTGCAGGCAGCGGTCGGGGAGAGTCCGCCCTGGAATCTGGGAGTCTGAAGTTAATTATTTGTCTTGAGAAAGGGGAAAAAAAAAGGAGGTCCGCCATGGGAGCTGACTTTGAGTCTCTGTGTCTGGCTTTCATCCAGAAGGACAGGCAGGAACAGAGAGGTCAGGCCCGGGTCTGTGCAGGGGGGCAAGGGAGGGGAGCCGAGGACAGGTCCACTGGGAGCAATCAGGCTTTGTGCAACAATCAGAAGCTCTTTCTGCAGGTCTCTCCAGGCAAAGTACCAGCCCAGTCTTCCCGGAGGGTCCCAGAGGACCCTCAGCTTCTCCTCAACCCCTTTCTTGTGCCCGCTTAAGCAAGCCTGTAGGGAGTGGCCTGAAAGGAGGAATCATGGGGGTTGGGTGTCGAGCTGGGGTGGAGGGTTTAAGATACTGGGACCCCATCCTTGGCCACCCTTCACGGGGCTGGGAAGGAAGCGAGGTACAGGGGCCATACCAAGACAGAGAGCCATTCCAAGTGACGACACCCTGCCCAAGGTAGGGGTGTGGGCGGGGTGCGAGGGGGTAGCAGGGTGGGCTGAAAAGATGAATGGCACTTGGGAAAGCTCACATTTGGACTTGCTGCTGGGAACCTTCAGATGTGTGATTTAGAAAGGCTGTGAAAGGAGAAGAGGAGCACGTGGAGGCCGGGAGTCTTCAGCCCCCTGAGTGGCGACAGAGGGGAGAGGAGAGGAGCTGGGGGGAATGACTGGCTGAGACCAGAGACTGATGGACTTTGGGAGGGGTACAAAAGAGAGAAGCTGAGCCGCAGATTTCTGGGTAGGTGGGGATGGCATTAACCAAGCCGAGGAACTCAGGACAAAGCAGGTTTGGACAAAAGAAGACAATTTAGGTCTTGGACAAGAATCTTCAACCCCCTTTGGTGGAGGCAGTGGCGGGCGGGGGGAGTGAGCAATATTGCTGCCCTGCCTCAAAGGGCTCGTGTCCACGAGAAACCCTTTTAGCCACCCCCAGGCCCAGCCCCACTAATGAGCAGCCTCGGTGGAAGGACCCTTCCCTCTCCCCCCACCTCTTCCTGTGCTCACCCACTTCCTGCTCCAGACCCTCTGCTGTCCCGTCCACCTCTGCTGGAAGGAGGGATGGTGTTTGTGGGAAGGACACCCGGAGTCAGACAATGACCCCACCGCCTTTGTTTTCCCGAGGGCAGGAGGGAGATCAGAGTCAGGTGAAAGTGGCCGTCCCAACCCCAGGCCTGAACTCAGAGGTGTCCCCTCCTAGGACCCAGTGTCCTCTAGAAGCCGGGATAACCTGTCTTCATTCTCCTGGTGCCTTGAAATCTAGTTGGGGGCCCTACCAGCACCCTCCCCCAAACCCTTCAAGAAATACACCCAAGTCCCGTTTTCTGGAGCCCGCTCTGCCCTGGGTGGAGTTCCCAGGCCCCTCTGCCACAGGCCTGGAAGACAGTGGCAAGGCTTCGGAGTGGCGGCAGTGGGGAGAGTTGCCCCTCCCTGTGCACGGAAGGAGGGTGGGGTTTGCCCACAGACCCCAGGTACCTGAAAGCAGCCCCGCCTTTCACTCCTCTGTCTTCCCCTTCTGCACTTCAGCCTGTGCTGGCTTGTGGGCCCTCTCAGCATCACATATCAGCTCCTCAGGCTGCCCCTGGCCAAGTCCGTGGCCTGAGTGAGGCTGGATGACCCTGGCACGGCCCCCATGGCTCGGGACCCCTGCAGAGTCAGGGCAGGCTACAGAAAGGCCCTGATCTAGATCCTCCCCCCAGGCTCCCAGTGAGGTGGGGTGCCTGGGGCTTATACCTGCCTGAGGCTCTTACTACTTGGGAAAGCTGGTCTAGGTGACTTCTGTGCACCCAGGGCTCTCTCCTCCTCCTCCCATGCTTTCACTCCAGGCCCTCACAGACCACCTCTGCTTCCCTGGATGGTGGGTGGCAGGTGGACATGGGTGGGCACAGGATAGACATCATTGGAAAGACAAACCCAGGAAGCCCTGCTGGCCCCTCACCGATAGGCCCTCCCTGGATTCTTGTGCTTTCAGGTGGGGCCATCCCCAGGGAGCCTCTGGGGCTTGCTGACATCCATGACTACCAGCTGCAGGCTCCGGCCCACTCCTCATCCCCTGCTGGGGCCCCCCAGGAGCGGTGGCACCCCCTGGAGGAGCGACTGGGAAGGCTGGAGGCTGAGGTCACGGAGCTCAGAGAACAGGTACCGCTGGAGGCAGTGGGTGTGCATGGGGCAGGACAGGCCTCATGTAGTGGGAGGGAAGGAGAGAAGGGGGGCCCGTGGGACCCTGAAATAGAGTTTTGTTTTAAATGCACATAGAAAGATTCTTATCTGAACAGTTCTTTTTCTTTTCTTTTTAATAAATTTATTTATTTATTTATTCAGTTTTGGCTGCGTTGGGTCTTCGTTGCTGCGTGCAGGCTTTCTCTAGTTGTGGCGAGCAGGGGCTACTCTTCGTTGCGGTGCGAGGTCTTCTCATTGCGGTGGCTTCTCTTGTTGCGGAGCGCGGGCTCTAGGTGCGCGGGCTTCAGTAGTTGTGGTGCACGGGCTCTAGAGCACAGGATCAGTAGCTGTGGCGCATGGGCTTAGTTGCTCCGCGGCATGTGGGATCTTCCCGGACCAGGGCTCGAACCCATGTCCCCTGCATTGGCAGGCGGATTCTAAACCACTGTGCCACCAGGGAAGCCCCGAACAGTTCTTTACATGGGTTCTTTCATACCAGGGAAGAACCTCCGGGTATTTGCTTTGTCAGATTTTCATATTCTTTCATGTATTTGGCAAACATTATGGAGCATCATCAGGAAGGATTTTGGATAGATAAAGGTCTTTAACCATTGGGTCACAGGGACTGAGTCCCCTTTTGTCTAAAGGAGAGGACTGGGGGCCTGTGTTCCCCTGGGAGCCTATCCAGACCCCAGGCTATGAGAACTGGGACTGTTTGAACTGGATGCTGTCTGGAGGGGGACCCACCTTGCTCTGGAACTGTCACGTTTCCTTCTCATCCTGACTTGGCTTTCACATCCCACAAATCTGTGGGAGTTAGTGGGGGAAGCTGAGCCAGTGCCTCTTACCCCCCACCTCTCTCCCCAGAGCAAAGACCTGCAGGGGAGGGTGAGGCAGCTGGAGTCCTCTGAATGCCACCCGGCTTCGCCCCAGTGCTGGGGGCTGGATCGCGCCTGTCCCGAGGGGGCTCGCTGGGAGCCTGATGCCTGCACAGCCTGTGTCTGCCAGGACGGGGCTGCACGCTGTGTCCCCCAGCCTGGGCTGCCCCATTGCCATGGTGAGTGCCATCCGCCTGCCCACTGGCACCACCTCAGGGCCCGGAAATGGCCCTGAGTGCCTGAGCGACAGCACCTTCTCCTCCTCAGGCTGCAGCCACAATGGTCAGGCCTATGGCAATGGGGAGACCTTCACCACAGATGCCTGTACCACCTGCCGCTGCCTGGTGAGCTCCTGTGACCCACCCTGGATATCCCATACCTGTTCCCCTCACCTGTCTGCCTCCCCTCAGCCACCTGTCGCTGCAGCCTGGTGTGCTGAATGTTTAGAAGTGGGGTCTCCCTGCCCATTCCCCCAAGCCTTGCCACTGGTCGCCTTCAGCTGATTCCAAAGAGTCCTGCTTTCTGGAGCTCAACCCCCACTCACACAGTGGGGTTCTTGAATTCCTATACCTGCCCCCTCACCTGTGGACCCTCAGTGTCTGCAGTCATCCATCTGTCCCTGGCATCTACCTGCCTCTGCTCCCTCACTTGGCTCCACACCCACCTATTTCTTTCCTCACCCGTCCACTGAGGAAGCCCTTGGTTCCCTTCCTAGGATCTCTCCGCTGGGCAATTTGCTGGCACCTGGAAGAGATGGTTTCCGAGGGTCGAGAGTGACAGGAGATGATGGGGGAGGGGGAAGGATGTCTCTTTCCTGCCCTTTGGGCCCAGGGCAGCCCGTGTAGTCTGAGCCAGCTCAGCCTCTTGCGCCTCTGGTGGGTCCCAGCCTGGGGAGAGGTTTCAGTTCTAGAGGCCCTATCCTCCAGGGTTCTGATGCCTGCTTTCCATAGGAAGGAGCCATAACCTGCACCCAGAAGCCATGCCCAAGAGGACCCTGCCCGGAGCCGGGAGCGTGCTGCCCGCACTGCGAGCCCGGTCAGCCTTTTGCCAGCCCCAGACCTACCTCCTGCACTTGTTCTGGGGCCCCAGAGCCTGGCCTGCCTCCTGCCTGCCACGTGTCCAGAGGGCGTCTGCCCACTCGCTCTGGCAGTGGCTAGGGGTTTTCAGAAGCGAAGCCCAAGTCAGCAAATGCTGCCTCTGACCTAGGACTGAGCCAAAGGCTCTACATCAGGGGTCCCCAACCTTTTTGACACCAGGGACCAGTTTCATGGAAGACAATTTTTCCATGGACCGGGGTGGTGGTGGTGGGGATGGTTTCGGGATGATTCAAGCGCATTACATTTATTGTACATTCTATTTCTATTATTATTACATTGTAATATATAATGAAATAGTTATACAACTCACCGTAATGCAGAATCAGTGAGAGCCCTGAGCTTGTTTTCCTGCAACTAGATGGTCCCATCTGGGGGCGATGGGAGACAGTGACACCAAAAGTGTGTTGCTTATGTCCAGTCTATTCCATAAGATGCAGCTTAATTATCACTTGCCACCCACTGAAAGGGTTTTGATGTGAGTCTGCAAGCAATTGATTTATTATGGTCTCTGTGCAGTCAAACCTCTCTGCTAATGATAATCTGTATTTGCAGCCACTCCCCAGCGGTAGCATCACCGCCTCAGCTCCACCTCAGATCTTCAGGCGTTAGACTCTCATAAGCAGCACGCAACCTAGATCCCTCGCATCGCATGCGCAGTTCACAGTAGGGTTCGCGCTCCTATGAGAATCTAATACCACCGCTGATCTGACAGGAGGCGGAGCTCAGGAGGTAATGCGAGCCATGGGGAGTGACTGTAAATACAGATGAAGCTTTGCTCACTCACCTGTCGCTCACCTCCTGCTGTGCGGCTGGGTTCCTAATAGGCCACGAACCTGTCCGTGGCCCGGGGGTTGGGGACCCCTGCTGTACCTGATCTTTTTCCTTTCCTCAGGCAGCTTCTAATCTAGTGAGAAGATAAATGTATATAGCTAATATAATACAAGATTTAAGAGCCAATGAACAGATTAAGAGGAGGTGGAGAAAGGTCATACGTGGTCAGTCTCCAGAGGAGAGGGCAGGAAGGCAGGGGAAGCCCACCCAGACTAGGTGATCAGGGAGGGCTCTACATACAACAGGTCATCTGAGCTGGATCTTCAAGGGAAAGTGGGGTTTCGCCAGAAGGAAAGGGTGTACTTGAAGGCCCTCTAGGCACACAGAGTAGGGAAAGGTGTGTTGCAGGAAATCAGACTGGGAAAGCCAGTGGGAACAAAGTGCTGTAAGCCTTACAGTTTGGACTTTCTTCTGTGGGCAGTGGGGAGCCGCTGAAGGCTGAAAAGCTAGAGTGTGGCACGTTCAAAGAGGCATTTTTGGAATGTTCATGTGGTATGGGCTAGATGCAGAGAGACCAGTTAGGGGGCTGTTACAGTAGTTGCCTAGGCATGGAGCCAGGGATGGCAGTGGGCTGCAGAAGGAGGGGTGTTTCCAAGAACGTAGTTGGATCCCATGGAATAGTGGACTCTGAGCTTGGGAAACTAGTGGTGCCAGTGACATGAAGACAGCTGGAGAGGAGTGGAGGCAGTGGCTGTTACTGGTTCATAGTCAGGAAGATAAGGTTGCCGGGTTTAGCAACTAAATATACAGGATACCTGGGACTTCCCTGGTGGTCCAGTGGTTAGGACTCCATGCTTTCACTGCTATAGGGCCTGGGTTCAATCCCCGGTCGGGGAACTAAGATCCTGCAAGCAGCACTGCCAAAAAAAAAAAAAAAAAAAAAAAAGGATACCCTGTTAAATTTGAATTTTGTATAAATAGCATATTTTTAAATACACGTATGTCCGTGCAGTATTTGGGACATACTTATACTACAATATTATGTGTTGTTCATCTGAAATTCATATTTAACTGGGCATCCTATATCTTCTCTGGCAACCCTACCCCGGGAAGAATGGCAACTGCTGGTTTGAAAGGTGGGACAGAGGCTTAGGAACTGGTGGGATCTGAAAATGTAGCCTGAGAGTCTTGGCCAGAGATGAGGAGTAAAGTCTTGGGAGTTGTTGGATCTCCCGACAAAGAAAAGGGACACACACACACATCGCTTGTAGGACACGTGGTACCTCAGGGCCACTGCTGGCACATATAATGTCTTTGGTGAAATTTTTTTAAAGGCACACTTTTCCTCAATGCTTCCATGTGTTGTAAAATAATGGGAATCTGGTGATTATTCGAGGCAGACACTATACTGCCATCTGCTGGAAAGTTGCAGTAAGTATACAAATCTCTGAGAGTCACCTGAATGGTGCCCCTTTGATGTGGCGCCCTTGGCCGTGCTTTCGCCCCAGTTCTCTGGGTCTCTTACTTGGGGGCCTGGCCCTGGTTTTGCAGGCTGTACTGGAGGCCACAGGAGTGGGGAAACGTGGCAACTGGAGCCCTGTGTCATCTGTACCTGTCAGGTAAGGGAATCAGAGCCTTGTCCCATCCACCACCCACGTCCCCACCGCCCGGCTTAACCCCAGGCCTGGCAGCGCCAAGCCCAATCTGGGGTCCGGGCAGGGCTGCTGCTGTCACCCCAGCATTGAGGCCTGGAGTCTGCTAGGCCTGCTAGGCCAGCGGAGTAACTCGGCTTGGGCAGTAGAGGAGGAAGGGCTCAGTGTCTACCCTGCAGGCAGGGACGGTGCAGTGCCAGGGGCCCTCATGCTCAGAGCTCAACTGCCTGGAGAGCTACACCCCACCTGCTGAGTGCTGCCCCATCTGCCGGCCAGGTGACCTCCCCCGCACCCTGCCCCGCCGTCCCCTCGGCCCCAGAGGGTTCCGTACCTACTCGGGGTCATGCCTTCCCTCGGGTAATGTCCACCCACCCTGCTCTCTGCTGACCAGTCCGTCATGCTGGCAACCCTCCCCAGGCTGTGAGTATGAGGGGCAGCTTTATGAGGAGGGGGCCAACTTCCTGTCCAGCTCCAACCCTTGTCTCCAATGCTCCTGCCTGGTGAGTCCCCCGCACCTTTGCCCAGACCCTGATCTTCCTGGGACACCCCCGCCTACCCTGGGTCACAGCTGCCACTCTTACAGCCCCTCACATACTTTCCGAGGCCTGATGCCAGAGAGATTCTCCCTCCGTCCCCGCTCTGTGGCCCATCCTGCTGCCTCTGGGAGCCAGACCCAGGGGCAGTACAGCTATGGGTGCATTACAGAAGAGCCTGGTTCGCTGTGTGCCCATGAAGTGCCCGCCCATCCCCTGTCCTGAACCAGTCCTGAGGCCCGGGCACTGCTGCCCGACCTGCCAAGGTGAGAGCCCTGCCCTTTCCCTGGTAGAGCTCCAGGGAGGGCTGTTATGCCACTTCTTCAACCCAAAGCCCACTCTGCTGGCCTCTGACCTACGGGTTCCGTCAGTGAGGGGAGCCATGCCTGGCCATCCCTGCTCCGGAGCTGGAAGGCCTGGGCTCAGATTGTGCCCTTGTCAGTGGTTATGTACCTCTGAGGGAGTTACTCCGTGCTTCAGTTCCCCATTTGTCAGATGTGTGTCATGATATGTACGTCAATAAACGCCGACTATTACCTGCTTTGTGCACGGAAGACAGGGGGTGGGCCCTCGAGACAGACCACTAGAGGGTGACACTAAGTCCATGCCAGTACTCTCGCAAAGGCAGGATTAGATTATGCACAGATACTATGGAAACTCAGAGGAAGGAGACCTAATCCAGCCTGGGCACAGAAAGGAAAGCATCCTGGAGGTGGTGTGTCTGGAGCGAACCTCAAGGTTAAAGAGCAGTCAGCAAGGTGAAGGGCGGAACACGGTGGAGGGCATTCCAGGAAGAGAGGGCAGCTTGGGACTGACACTCAGTGTGATTTGGGTGTGTGTTAGTCGGGAAGGTGCAGGCAGGCAGGAATGGCCAAAGCTTACACTGAGACTTGGGGAGGGGCCAGAGACACGTGGGTGTGGCCATGCTGGCCCTGGAAGGTCTGGAAGGGCAGGCTAAGGAACTTGGGCCTGACCCTTGCCCGGGGTGCTGGGAGGCTGAGGCGAGGGGTCCGGGCAGAGGCAGGATCTGGTCTGGCTGAGGCTCAGAGGAGAGCCCTCAGAGGGCATGTGAAGGAGGGGGTTCTGGCTGAAGCTCCCACCAGGCCTCCTCTCTGCCCATCGCCCCAGCCCAAGGCTGCACGGAAGGTGGTTCTCACTGGGAGCATGGCCAAGAGTGGACCACACCTGGGGACCCCTGCCGGATCTGCCAGTGCCTGGTGAGTCCCAGTGCTGCTCCTGGGCCGCCCCCACCCCTCCCCGACCCCAGGCCCACCAGATTTGTTCCTTCATCCCACTGAACACATCCCAAAAGGCACTGTGGGGCTTCCCCGGTGGCGCAGTGGTTGACAGTCCACCTGCCGATGCAGGGGGCGCGGGTTCGTGCCCCGGTCCGGGACGATCCCACGTGCCGCGGAGCGGCTGGGCCCGTGAGCCATGGCCGCTGCGCCTGCACGTCCAGAGCCTGTGCTCCACAGCGGGAGAGGCCACAGCAGTGAGAGGCCCGCGTACCGCAAAAAAAAGAAAAAAAAAAAAAAAAACAGGCACTGTGAGGGGACAGAGATGGAGGAGACCTAACCCTGAACAGCATGAGGATGGAGAAGGGGTTGCGCCCTCAGTGTGTCCAGTTCTGAGCACAGTAGGTGAGCAGGATGTCTGTGAACCAAACTCGAGGAGCTTCAGGTTACAGGAGGAGTGAGGCTGGGCAGGATATGACAGGCAGCACAAGCTCCAGGGAGGGAGAAACACAACTGACCTGAGGCATCTAGAACTCTGCTCTCTGATCAGGAGCCACGACATGTGGACCCTGAGACCTTGAAATGTGGCTGTCCGGTTTGAGATGGGCTCTAAATGTAGAATATACGTTGGATTTCAAAGACTTAGTATGAAAGAAAGGAATGTAAAATATCCCATTAACACTTCATGTTGATTACATGTTGAAATAACTTTTTGGATATTTTGGTTTGAGTGGAACATAATATTAAATTTTAGGTCCATCTGTTTCTTTTTACTTTTTGAAATTTGACAACTAGAGAATTTAAAATGACATATGCGGTTTGTGTTATATTTCTATTGGGCAGGACAGATCTAGAATATCTTCATGGGGGGGGGGTGTTTACTTAGGTCTTAACGGGTGAGTAGGATTTGAGCAGGGAGAAATGGTGCTATAGACTGAATGTTTGTGTCCCGTCCCAAATTCATATGTTGAAATTCTAACCCCCAAAGTGATGGTATTAGGAGGTGGGGCCTTTGGGAGGTGATTAGGTCATGAGGGTGAGGCCCTCGTGAATGGGATTAGTGCCCATATAAAAAAGATCCCAGAGAGCTCTCTCATCCCTTCCACCATGTGGAGACACAAGCAATTAGACAGCCATCTATGAACCAGGAAGGAGACTGTCACCAGACACTGAAACTCCTAGCACCTTGATTTTGGACTCTGCAACCTCCAAAACTGTGAGAACTAAATTTTTGTTGTTTATAAGCCACCCAGACTACGAGGTTTTTTATTACAGTGGCCTGAATGGGCTAAAACACCAGGCATAAGGGAAGAGTCAGAGCAAAGCCTGGGGGAGGAAGGGGGGCACACGGAGGCCTAATGTCCAGGCAGGGTGCACGCCAAGGAGGGCTGTGGTTCATGGGAGCTGAAGCAGGAGTCACAGAGCTTCCTGACAGCTTGCTAAGGACTAAGGACTCCATTGCGAAGGCCGTGGGGCACCCAACCCCTTGGCAACCATGTGCTTCCCCTCCCTGTTCACACTGACACCCCACCGCCCCACCCCCACCTGTGAGGAGAGTCACTGGCAGCCCAGACACTTATGGGGCTAAGGTGGTGAGCCCAGGTATAGGTATGAACTCCAGGGATGGGGTCTGTCTGGGAAAGACCATGGGGAGTAGCAGCAGCTACTATCTGTTACCTGTCAGCTTCCAGAGGTGGATGCCATACCACACACTTATCGTATCCCCATAACAAGGCTATGAGGGCAGGTCTATTATTGTCTCTCTCTTTTTTTTTTTTTTAGATGAGTAAACTGAGGCACAGAGAACTTAAGTGGCATGCTAGGTTATACATCTATATTACTTTCTTGGGCTGCTGTAACAAAGTACCACAAACGGTGTGGCTTAAACAACAGAAATTGATTATCTCACGGTTCTGGAGGCAGAAGTCCAAGACTGAGGTGTCGGCAGGATCGGTTCCCTCTGAGGGCTGTCAGGGAGAATCTGTTCCAGGCCCCTCTCCAGCTCTGGCAGTTGGCTGGCGATCCTTGGCATCCCGTGGGTTCATTCTTCATCTTCACATGCTTCTCTCCCTGTGTGAGTGTATGTCTGTGTCCACATTTCCCTTTTATATAAGGACACCAGTCAATGGATCAGGGGCCACCCCACTCCAGTCTGACCTCATCCCAACTTAAGTGATTACATCTGCTACAACTCTATTTCCAAATAAGGTCACATTCTGAGGGGGTTAGGACTGCAACATAAGAATTTGAAGGGAGGGCTTCCCTGGTGGCGCACTGGTTGAGCGTCCGCCTGCCGATGCAGGGGATGCGGGTTCGTGCCCCAGTCCGGGAAGATCCCACATGCCGCAGAGCAGCTGGGCCCGTAGGCCATGGCCGCTGGGCCTGCGCGTCCGGAGCCTGTGCTCCACAACGGGAGGCCACAGCAGTGAGAGGCCTGCGTACCGAAAAAAAAAAAAAAAAAAAGAATTTGAAGGGGGACACGATTTACTCCTAGCAATATCTAATAAGTGGATAGCTGGGATTCGAATGCTGTTTCTGCCACTTGGATGAGCTCTGACGGCCCATTCCTCTGCCTACTCTGCCCCCTACCAGGAGGGCCACATCCGGTGCCACCAGCAAGAATGTGCCAGCCTGTGCCCTTACCCTGCCCGGCCCCTCCCAGGCACCTGCTGCCCTGTGTGCGATGGTGAGTCAGCGGGTGAATCCTGGAGGGGTTCAGAAAGCTGATGGACGGCCCAGCTCGAGCCTCCCATGAAAGCCAGGACACTGAATGGCACGGGGCCCCGAGGAGGGTCTAAGGCACCCTCTTCCCAGCAGGCTGTTTCCTAAACGGGCGAGAGCACCGCCGCGGGGAGCCCGTGGGCTCTGGGGACCCCTGCTTCCACTGCCCTTGTGTCGTGAGTGTGTCTGCCCGGCAGGGAGGGCCTGGCTTCGGGGCCTGCCTCTCACATGCTGACCAGGTCCTTTTGGCAGAACGGGAGTGTCCACTGTGAGCCTCTGCCCTGCCCACCGACGCCCTGCAGACACCCAGGCAGGATCCCTGGGAAGTGCTGCCCAGTCTGTGACAGTGAGTGGGGGGCTCGAGTCACCAGGGGGCGGGGTGGGCACTGCCCCGAGAGAGGCTCTGGGTCTCGGCGTGGGGTGGTTGCTTCCAGTGGACTGACAGGAAGCCCCCTTGAGCTAAAGTACAGGGGAAGTCCTTTCTAAAGCTAAGCCCTGTCACCACGGGTGAGGAATGAGTTCTCACCTCACCTCATGGCACCCGTGGCACATGTGGGCTGGGGGAGGCTGGCAGGGCCTCCTGGAGGACAGGGGTGGCTGTCCTTGTCAGGGTGTGGGGTGGATGCCTCAGGTGCTCTGAGGCTTCCCCATCAGCCTCCAGCCCTGTGCCCCAGTCCCTCTGTCATCCTAGCCAGGCTGTGAGTACCAGGGACACCAGTATCAGAGCCAGGAGACCTTTAGACTCCAAGAGAGTGGCCGCTGTGTCCGCTGCTCCTGCCAGGTAGGTGGTGCCGCTGTCTCATGCCCCGAATCTGTCTCGTCCCTTGAGGGCCACTCACCCAGCCTCCCTCCTAGGCCGGCGAGGTCTCCTGTGAGGAGCAGGAGTGCCCGGGCGCTCCCTGCACCCTGTCTGACTCTGGCCCTCAGCTCTGCCCAGGTGTGTGTGTTGGGGGGCAACCACGAAAGGGTGCTGCTTCCAGCAGCTAGAGATGGAGGAGTGTTCCTTCACCGTAAGGGGGGGGGGCATTCCTAAGTCCACCAGCCATTCCAGAGTGTGTTCAGAGGCTGCTGTGGGGATGGCAAAGCCAGGGTCTTGGGAAGGGTCCTATGGTCTGGGAAGGACAGGGATGGGTGGAGGTGTCTCGGTTGCCATGGTGACAGGCCACCACCACCACCACCCCGCCCCTTGCTGTAGCCTGCGTGCTTGGTGGAGAGGAGTTTGCTGAGGGGGTCCAGTGGGAGCCTGATGGTCAGCCCTGCACAACCTGTTCCTGTCAAGCTGGGGTGCCCGTGTGCAGGGCTTTGCTCTGCTCCCCAGCCCCCTGCCAGCACCCCACCAAGCCCCCCGGTGAGTGCACCGCCCCAATCTAGCTTTCTTCCCCCGCCCTGCCCGGCCCACCCTGATCAGCTGGGCTGTGATCACCATGCTCTACCCAGGTGCCTGCTGCCCCAGCTGTGAGAGCTGCACCTACCACGGCCAAGTGTACTCCAACGGGCAGAATTTCACAGATGCAGACAGCCCTTGCCACACCTGCCACTGTGAGGTACCTCCCCAGGCTTGCTGCTGCCCTGCTGAGCCCCTCCCGGGGCCCACCCCCATTGCCCTCTCACCTGCTCCCAGGATGGGACCGTGACATGCTCCTTGGTCAACTGCCCTCCCACAACCTGTGCCAGGCCCCAGAGTGGACCCGGCCAGTGCTGCCCCAGATGCCCAGGTATGTGCTTACCGTACCTGTCTGGCTTGGTGAACCCTTGACCCTGCCACTCCATGGCCCCGTGGGCCCAATGGATACCTTAGAAGGCAATGGCCTTCCAAATTATTTTCAGTCTGACACAGCTTGGGACTCTCTGGAACTCACAGGGTACGGGTGGGAGAGAAGGGTAGACATTCGTATGTCCCTTCGTGTTACGACACCACCCTTCCCTCCTTTCCTACACTTCCTCTTCCAATACCCCCACCACGCACATCTATTCGTAGATCTACCTGTATAAACCTGGTTCATGCAACAAATGTTCAGGTTTCCTACGCAAGAGACTGGGAGCTGGGATGCTGTGTGCCCTGATCCCCGCCCACACGGAGAGTGTGCAGGGCGCGTATCACAAACACAGACATGCACATGCATGAGCCCTTCAGCTCTTCACCCTCAGAGGCACACACAGCTGCCCGCAGGTAAAGGAACTAAACACACACACACACACACACAGGCACAAGTGTGTGCTCAGAGAGATATCCTTGTCTGCATACACAGCCCCTCCTCCTCCTCCTCTCCCTCCATGGGGACAGCTTCCAAGTGGCACTTCTGCAGTGGCTCTGGACTCAAGAGTAGAGGGGCTGTCAGCCTGCTCCTTGCACTGTCAGTCTTTGTCCCCACTCCTGCCCACCTGCCCCACTGCCCAGACTGCATCCTGGAGAAGCAAGTGTTTATGGATGGCCAGAGCTTCTCCCACCCCCGAGACCCCTGCCAGGAATGCCAGTGCCGGGAAGGCCATGCCCACTGCCAACCTCGGGCCTGCCCCAGGGCCTCCTGTGCTCACCCGCTGCCTGGTCCCTGTTGCCAGAACAACTGCAATGGTGAGGTGGACGCGATTGGGGGTGGTCCCTCGGGATGGCTTGGCCCCCGTCTATAGGCCTTTAGGGCTGGAAGGGCAGCATGTCCTGGGGGAAGGGGTCCTCTCCCAGGCCCATAGCTTCCCCCTCCCCCAGGCTGTGCCTTTGGTGGAAAAGAGTACCCCAACGGAGCAGACTTCCCCCACCCCTCCGACCCCTGCCGCCTGTGTCACTGTCTGGTGAGTCTGCCACCCGGATAGGAAGGAAGAGTGGGTGAGGTGGGGGGGGGCACTTAGGGAGACAAGGAGAGGTCCGCCAAGGTGAGGGTGAGAAGGGGAGGGGTCTCCTCCACCTTCTACCACTGACTTGGCCTGGCCTCGTTCATCTGCAGAGCGGCCACGTGCAGTGCCCGGCCCGCCGCTGCCCGCCCTTGCGCTGTCCAGAGCCGCTCCTGTTGCCAGGAGAGTGCTGCCCGCAGTGCGCGGGTAGGAGCGGTAGAAGCAGCACCCCTCGCCGCTTTTTTTTCCGGAGGGACCCCCTCGGCAGCCCCCCCCCCCCGCCTCGCCAACGCTTGCTCTCTGGCTGCAGCCACCCCCTCTGGCTGCCCTCGGCCCGGGGGCGGGGTCCCCGTCCGCCACCAGGAGCACTTCTCCCAGCCCGACGACCCCTGCCGCCGCTGCCTCTGCCTCGACGGCTCCGTGTCCTGCCAGCGGCTGCCCTGCCCACCAGCGCCCTGCGCCCACCCGCGCCAGGGGCCCTGTTGCCCCTCCTGTGACGGTAACGCCCGGCTGCACCTGCCCGCACTCCTTCCAGCTCCACCCTGGAGCCTCACCTGCTCGGTCCCCCTCTTACGCTGCGTCCCTCTGCGCCCCCAGGCGGGGCGCCACCCCTTCTCCCCTTTCCTCCTGGCCCACCCCTCCGGGGGCGGGGTTCTCACTAAGAAAGTGCGGGAACGGTGCCCGCCCAGCCCGCAGGGCCCGGGAGGTAGTTCGCCTGGTGCGCTGTCTCCGTGGCCCCCCAGCCCCTCGCCTGTCTCCCAGGCTGCCTGTACCAGGGGAAGGAGTTCGCCAGCGGCGAGCGCTTCCCTTCGCCCACTGCCCGGTGCCACGTCTGCCTCTGCTGGGAGGGCAGCGTCAGCTGCGAGCCCAGGACCTGTGCCCCAGCACAGTGCCCCTTCCCTGCCAGGGGTGACTGCTGCCCTACCTGTGATGGTGAGGGGACGGGAACTGTACGGGTGGGGGGACAAGAGGGCGGGGTCAAAGTCATCTTTACTGCCCTAGAGTGGGTCAAAAATATTTATTACCGTAAGACAAAAGCCCTGGACCAAATTCTGTGTGGGTTTTCCCTATAGATTGGACAGGGAGCTTTTTTCTTTTTTGTAATACTTATTTATTTATTGGCTGCGTTGGGTCTTAGTTGCAGCACATAGGATCTTTCGGCGCACCGGCTCAGTAGTTGCAGGCGCGAGAGCTTAGTTGCCCCACGGCATGTGGGATCTTAGTTCCCCGACCAGGGGACCAGGGATCCAACTGGCGTCCCCTGCATTGCAAGATCGATTCTTAACCACTGGACCACAGGGAAGGCCCTGGACAGGGAGCTTCTTTACAGGCTGAAGGGGAGAAAGTTTGCCCTTTGGCCAATCCAACTGCCACCCACCAGACCCCTTTACCCACCGGCCAAGACGGAGCCCTTCCCTCCCCACCAGGTCTTTGAGGCCTTGGGCTCAGGCCAGGCCCAAGCTCAGAGCTGGATGACTGGTCTCCTCTCCCTGATTTTTGCCCCTCCCCCTGCCCTCCCTGTCCTGTCTCCAAGGCTGTGAGTACCTAGGGGAGTCCTACCTGAGCAGCCAGGATTTTCTGGATCCCCGAGAGCCCTGCAATCTGTGTACCTGTCTCGGAGGCTTTGTGACCTGCAGCCGCCGGCCCTGTGAGCCTCTGGGCTGCAGCCACCCACTCACCCCGTCTGGGCACTGCTGCCCGACCTGCCAGGGTAGACCTGCCCTCCCAATGCCCCTCTCGACTCCCCGGCCTCCCTTCGGCTCCGAGTCCCCCGCTCTGGTCACTGTCACCCCTCCCCCAGCCAGCCAGCAGCAAGCCCACAGCCTGGGTTTTCCCGGGGTTCCTTACCCCATACTCGCGCCCTCATCTCACGCCGGCTGTGAGGGACGCCACATAACCACCCCTGTGCTGCCAGACCTTCCTGCTCTTCAGCTGTCTCCCTGCCTTCCTAAAATATCACGTCACCAGACTCAAAGCCGTTCAGTGGCTTCCACTGCCCTGGAGTCACCCAACCACATTTGGGCAACTTCCTTCCCCCGTGGCTTCTGAAGAAGCCGCCTCCCGAGCCCAGCAGCCCCCCTCTCGCCTTCATTTCCAGTGCGCCGTCCCTCTCACCCTCCTCCCGCAGGCCTGCTCTGTGAGCCTGCCCTGGTCCTCCGCCCCCCCCCCCCCCCCCCCCCCCCCCCCGCCTTTCCTCCAGGCCCCGCCTTCCCAGCCACTCATCTCTCTTTCTGACTCTTAGCTAAGCTTTGGTAGAGGACCCCAGGCCCGGCTGTGTGTGTGTGTGTGTGTGTGTGCATGCATGTGTGTGTCTATGTTGGTGTGTGTGTGTGTGTGTGTGTGTGCGTGCATGTGTGTGTCTATGTTGGGGTGTGTGTGTGTGTGTCTGTGTTGGGTGTGTGTGTGTGTGTGTGTCTGTGTTGGTGTGTGTGTGTCTGTGTGTGTGTGTGTGTCTGTGTGCGTGTGTCTGTGTTGGTGTGTGTGCATGTGGCAGCAGAGGGATCCCTTGATTGCAGCTCTGCCTTATATTCCCCCCTCTGCCAGGATGCCTCTATCATGGGGTCACCGCTGCCCCTGGAGAGACCCTTCCTGACCCGCTCGACCCCACCTGCTCCATCTGCACCTGCCAGGTGAGGCAGCCCTCTGGGGCCTTGGAGTCCTTCATCCCTTGATCCTCCCCTCTGGCCAGAAAGACGTCGTCTCCTCCTCCCAGGGTACACACTGCCTGTGACATCCATCAGGACAGGATTGGGCTCAGGCCTCCTGGGCTGAGGGAGGGGGTCTGGGCCTGGCAGGTCAGTAGGGGCACGCCCCCATGAGGCCACGTGTGGCCTGGTTTGAGGGTGTGATGACATGGGAAGTGGCGGCATGACCTCTCTCCCGCAGGAGGGCTCCATGCACTGCCGGAAGAAGCCATGTGCTCCTGCTCTGTGCCCCCGGCCCTCCCCGGGGCCTTGCTTCTGCCCTGTTTGCCACAGTGAGCACACATGCCCCGCCCCCTGTGCCTCCCCCTCCTGCTTTGCCAGACCTGACGTTGGACTGGTAGCACAGCCCCCGCCCAGGACACATGTCACCCACAGGCTGCCTCTCTCAGGGCCGGGAGCACCAGGACGGGGAGGAGTTTGAGGGGCCCACAGGCCCCTGTGAGCGATGTCGCTGTCAGGTGTGGTAGGGAGGTGGCAGAGGGGGCGGGGGCGGTCAGCTGGCCTGGGGAGCAAGTCACTGACCGTGCATCTCCTGCAGGCTGGCCAGGTCAGCTGTGAGTGGCTGCAGTGCCCACCTCTGCACTGCCCACTCCAGGTCACAAAGCCGGGGAGCTGCTGCCCTCGCTGCAGAGGTATGCCTGGCCGGTGGGGCTGCTCCCTTGTTTGCGTCCCTGGGTCCCGTGTCCCTCCATCGGCCCCACATCCCTCCCCTCAGCTCTCCTCCAGACTTCCCACCTCCCTGTCCACCCATCTGTCCCTCCCACACCTCAGCCCTTGAGCTCTCACCACATTCACCTTCAGCTCTTCCTCCCTATCCCTGCCCCTGGCCTATCCAGACCATCTCCCCTTCTAGGTGCTTATTAGAATCTCCTCGAAGCTGCCCCATTCCTAACCACACCCCATTCATAATGATAATTAACATTTATTGAGCATATACCATGTGCCAGACCCTGAGCTAAGCGCTTTACGCATACCTCATTTGATGTACACAATGATCTCCTCAAGTAGGCATTATTTTTAACTTTTCCCATTTTACAGATGAGAAAACTGAGGTAACATAACTTACCTGTGGTCACTTAGCCAGTGGATGGCAGAGTCAAGATTTGCACCTAGGCCGTCTGGTTCTAGAGTAGTGGCCTTTTTTAGCCTGTGTGGGCCCTCGCCCCATACACTGCCCAGCACGGTATAGGAACTGTTAGCGTCTCCTTGCCCTGAGATGAAATCCCCATTTAACAGATGGGGAGACTAAGACTTGTAGAGATTGAGTTACCTTGGGCACATGGTTACTGATGGAGCCTCTCATTCATCCCACGTGCATTTATTACACTCTTGCTTCAGGCCAGGTACTGCTGCTGGTGCTGGGCTATAACAGACAGTGCCTGCTGCCTGGCACTGGGTCTAGCAAGCAAGCAGACAAGGAATGGGATTAGAATCCAGGTGTTCTGACCCCGACCCAGTGTCTTTCCCCTCCATCACAGGCAGGAGTTCTGTCCCAGGCCACCTCTCTACTATATCCCTGCAGAAACCCCTCCTGGCACCCACATACTCTACTGAGCACCCAGGGTGAGGGGGGTGGGTCAGGGGCAGACATGCAGAACCCAGACTCAGAGCTCATCCCTGCCTACCTCGGACACAGGCTGCCTGGTTCATGGGGAGGAGCACCCTGAAGGCAGTAGCTGGGAGCCCCCCGACAGCCCCTGTTCCTCCTGCATGTGTCACGAGGGTGTCGTCACCTGTGCCCGCGTCCAGTGTGTCACCTCCTGTGCCCAGCCTCACCTGGGGCCCCGTGACTGCTGCCTTCGATGCTCTGGTACTGGGAGCCTGGGGTGGTGGGGGGGCGTGGGCAGGGAGGCAGTGCCCCGTCAGCATCTCCTTGCCATTGCTCTGGGCTGGGCGGCAGATATGCGTCGTTGCAGGAGAAGTGGCCCCCATTCTTATGCACACCCCAATCTCTGAGGCTGGGGGGCCTGGCATTGCTGCCAGCCTGAAAGCTCCCTGATTCTGTTCTGCTCTTATCCACCGCACACACACACCCCCGCCAAGCCTGTGAGCACGAGGGCCGGAAGTATGAGCCTGGCGCAGAGCCCTGTGAAGTGTGCACCTGTGAGGTAGGGGAGCGCAGCGCTGGGGGGCAGCCTGGACCCCAAGGGGAGCAGGCATTGTGGACTCTGAGTCAGGGGTGTGTCCCTGTGGCCAGGGAGTGAGGCAGGGGCTTGGGGTGAAGAGCCGGCAGGGCCAGCAGGTCTGGTGGGGGGGGGCAGGCAGTGGGCAGGCCTTCCTGGCTGGAGTGTAGGGTGGTGTGGGTAGAAGGTTGTGGGGAGATGCCTGGGAATTGGTTGGGGGCCATATTGGGGAACTTCTATTTGAAAGGTAAGGGTGAGCCAAGGATAGGGTTTTGAGCAGGTGAAGGACATCATAGATCAGGAGATTAGGCAGTAGGATTGGGGAGGGGATGGCATGGGAGTGCAGAGGGTCAAAGGCCACATGAAGGTTCAGGCCCCAACGACTACAGGCAGCAGGCACTGTCATCTCTGGGGACTGGGGCATGGGGTGAGGAGCAAGTCTGAGGAGATGCAGAGTCTCTCTGCGCACTGTAGTCTGACCTGCCCAAGGCAGATGGAGGAGCCTGGAGGCCAGAGGAAAGAGGGTGGCTCTCGGCTTCCGTGGCCTGGGACCCACCCACTGCTCGCTCGTTCAGCTGCAGCCTGAGGGAACTCCCAGCCTTCGCTGTCACCGGCGGCAGTGTCCCAGCCTGGTGGGCTGTCCCGCCAGCCAGCTCCTGCCCCCCGGGCCCCAGCACTGCTGCCCCACCTGTGCCCGTGAGTCCCCGGACTGGGGGGTAAAGAGGGCAGGGCTGCCACCCCCAGAGTGACACTGGAAGGGCCAGCCAGCTCTCCTGCACAATCCCAGCCCCAGCCCTTTCCTGAGTCCAGTGGATTGTTCTGGAAACCTGTACCCTGGAGGGTGAGACCTGTAATACCCTAAGGGGAAACGGGAAGCTAGCAGGACCCCTTGACTCTGAAGCCTGGTGGATCTTGTCCAGCAGGTGGCGCTGCAGGGTTGCAGTTGTGCTGGCTGCTGGCTTCTTGAGGGCAGGGATATTAGGACCAGAGGGGCAGTGAGTCGCCCAGCTACAGAGGTGGGGAGAGGTGTTCTTGTTGCTCCGATGTGCTGCTGCAGGGAAGGAGGAGAGGCACAATATTTACTAAGCACCTACTGCATGCCACGCACTGTCCTTGGTGCTTTTAATAAACAGCATCACATTTAATTCTCACAGTTAACCCAGTAAGGTGTTATTACTCCTTTTGTTAACAGATGAAGAAATTGAGGTTCAGAGAAGTTGAGTAATTTGCCCCAAATGGCACAGGCACTGAGTGCTGGAGCCAGGATTGGAACCTGGGGTACCTGGCTCATTGTGCTTCCTTTCAGACAATAAGTGGGAAGGGGAGAAGGGCGGGCAGCCCAGTGATCCTTAGTGACCTCAGGCTGAGGAAGCCACGCTTTGTCCGTTTTCAGGCCCTCCATGCTAGCAGCCTAGCAAAGTTCCTTTTCAAAAGTCCAAACTTTTCTTTGCTGGAACAAAAGGAAAAGGGATCTGTCATTCCTGGAATCAAGGTGTTAGGGCCATAAGTATGCCCTGGGCCCAAAAAGCCTGGGGACGCAGTAAGGGGATAAGGGGTCAGTTAGGCTTTGTCCCCCACCCCCACCCCGGTAGCATCTCCCATACTGCGTTCTTGTCTTCACAGAGCCGCTGAGTCCCTGCACGGAGCACCTGCGGGGGTCTAAGGTGGCCCCGCCAGACCCCTGCTACACCTGCCAGTGCCAGGTGAGCCCTCCTGCTTTGGGGACACCTCGAGCCCCCTCTTCCTCCTCCTCTGTGGGATGTGGCTGCGACTCCTCTCCTGCAGCAGCTCTGGGCTTCCTACTCACCCCCGACATTTGCCCACTTGTCCTGAATGTCACATTCTGACTAGGCCCTGCTCCCTCCCTGCTGTTGTCTACCTGTAGTGTTCCTGTGCCCTTCCACAGGACCTGACTTGGCTCTGCGTTCACCGGGCCTGTCCTGAGCCCAGCTGTCCCCTGTCGGAGCGCCATACCCCCCCTGGGAGCTGCTGCCCCGTGTGCCAGGGTTCATGCCCAATTTTGTTCTGCATCCTCAGAGCCGGAGCCAGAAGGGAGACAGGAGGGGTGGCATCCATGGGCCAAGTGGGCAACCTGGAAAGGGAGGGCTGTTCGTTGGGGTGGAGGAGGGACCCATGAGGTAGAGGGAGGCATGGACTGAAGCCTGGATTCCCAAGGCCTGGCCTGAGGCTTGGCTCAAGGACCTGAGGCCCACTAGCAGGGCATCGCACTGCTGAGCTGGCAGCCGGCCCAGAGGAAAGTTCCAGCTTCTGACTCTTGCGGCTTCCGGGACACTCTGGACATCCCGAGCACTGGTGCCGGGTCTGCCATCTAGTAGGCCCCATGGTGCTGGCTGAAGAAATCAACACCATCAGGGTGCTCATTGCATGGGGTGGGCACCGCCCTGCCCTGGCCTTCAGGGTGAGCTCCTGCAGGCGGAATGACAGTGCTCTCGCATCCCCATTTCTTCCTCCTCAGAATGTGTGGTGGGAGCTGAGGGCCGGAGAGTGACAGACGGAGAGAGCTGGCGGGACCCCAGCAACGCCTGTATCACTTGCACCTGCCGTGTGAGCTGGGGGTGGGAGGGGGAGGGTGGGGGACCTGAGAGATGGCTAAAGGGAGGAGCCTCCTGTCACTGGACCAGAGAATATGGGGTCTTCGAGGTAATCAGAAAAAGGCGCCTGCTCTGGGCAGCCCTGTGTGAGGGCAAGTAGCTGAAGGTGCATTTCATTCCCTACTTGAACATGAAGTGGCTGTTCTTGTGGGGCAGGGGCAGAGAGAGAGGGGGCTCCCGCCCCAGTCCCTGATCCAGAAGGTCTCCAAGAGTGTGAGGCCAGGGACTCCAGACCCTGCCGGAAGTCCCTAGAGCAATGGCATCTGTTCTCAGCGGGGCCACGTGGAGTGCCGCCTGGAAGAGTGCCAGGCCCTCTCCTGCCCCCACGGCTGGGCGAAGGTGCGGGAGGCTGGCAGGTGCTGTGAGAGATGCCAAGGTGCGGGCCAGGGAGATGGGGGGGGCGGTCGGGAGGGGGGAGGCGGGAGCGAGACCCAGTGTGAGGGATGGGCTGCGGACCCTCGCCCCTTACTGTCCCCTCAGCCCCCGTCCAGTCGTGCGCGCACCAGGGCCGGCAGGTGGCCTCCGGGGAGCGCTGGGCCGTGGACGCCTGCACCAGCTGCTCCTGCGTAGCCGGCGCCGTGAGCTGCCAGAGCCAGCGCTGCCCGCCGCTCTCCTGCGGGCCCGTGAGTGCCGCTGTTTCAGGCGGTGGGATGGTTGGCCACTTGGCACCGCCCCCCTGCGTGCACCGGGGAAGGAGGAGGCTGGGCTTGCCCGGGTCGTGCAGTTCCCGAAGCAGCCACGAGGCGGCGCTGTGACCCGCCCCCGCCAGCAGTAGGCCCAGGAGCCCTGGAGCCTCCCGGGCGATCCTCCGTCCCGGGAGGCTCTGCGTGGGGCCCGGCAGGGAGCGCAGCGGGTCTGACGGTGTCTGGGGCGGAGGCCAGGACGAGGCCCCCGCCCTGAGTCCCAGCAGCTGCTGCCCCCGCTGCCTGACCCGGCCCGCTTCCTGCATGGCCTTCGGAGACCCTCATTACCGCACCTTCGACGGCCGCCTGCTGCACTTCCAGGGCAGCTGCAGCTACGTGCTGGCCAAGGACTGCCGTGGAGGGGACTTTAGGTGCGCAACGCCCTCTGCCTTCTCCCTGCCCCCTTAAACGCGTCCCTGCTGACCACTGCATCTGGGCCTCCCACGCCGCAGCGTGCACGTGACCAACCATGACCGGGGCCGGAGCGGCGTGTCCTGGACCCACGAGGTGGCTGTGCTGCTGGGAGACGTGGTCGTGCGGCTGCTGCAGGGCGGGGAGGTCACGGTGAGTAGAGCCAAGGACCCGGGGAAGGTCGGTACCGCGCTTTCCTCTCCGCTGTCCCGAGACGTCGCTCCTCCTCCCGCCTCCCTTATCCTCCAGGTGGACGGGCGCCCCGTCGCCTTGCCCTTCTTGCAGGAGCCTCTGCTGTATGTGGAGCTGCGGGGACGCACGGTGATGCTACACGCCCAGCCGGGGCTCCAGGTGCGGCCGGGACGAGTGGGGTGCAGGGGAGCCTCGGGCCTGTTCGGGTGTCTGTATCTGTAGAGGGAGTGGGGATACCAGCTACCTCCCAGGCCAGATGAGGCCGCAGAGGTGGGAGAGTTCTGCTGGATTCTAAAGAGAGAAGAGGAATCAGGGTTACAGACCTCCACGTGTGATGAAAGGAGTTCTGAGCCTGGTTTGCAATCTTGGCTCAGCCACGCACACGCCGGGGCTCTTAGGCCTTTACCTTAAGCCGATCCTCTCTGGGCCTCAGCTTTCCCATCAGTCAAATGGGGGAAGGGTTGGGAGGGTGGGCAATGTCAACTGGCGTCTCCTGGGTGGTTTCAGAGATTTCTTCCAATTCCCATGTACCAAAGAGTAGTTCACTCCCTGGCCTCCAGCAACAAGCACATTTGTAAATTCATAAAATAAGGCTTGTCTGCTCTTACAAAACAGACTCTAGTTATGCTTTGTCCTCAGTAAGGCCTGAATGCCCATGAGAGAGTGATTCTCTGGAAGTGGGTTGCATTTCATGGGGGTTCCGAGTTCATGGAGGATGAGGGGAAAAGGTGCCCTTTTGAGGGAGCTGTGGGTGGCCCTTCGTGTCTTCTGTGTTTGCCCAGGGCTGACAGGGCAGGTGCCTACTTGTATCCTCCCTTCCAGGAGGCACCTCCACCCGTCCATTCTCCTCCCCGACAGCAGGGGGCGTGCTGACGCCGCCAGAAGGGGCACTGGGCTTCCTGGGGCCCCTGCCTTTCCCCACTCTCCAGTCCCAGCCTCTCTGCACAGGTGCTGTGGGATGGGCAGTCCCAGGTGGAGGTGAGAGTGCCTGGCTCCTACCGGGGCCAGATTTGTGGGCTCTGTGGCAACTTCAATGGCTTTGCCCAGGATGATCTGCGGGGCCCCGAGGGGCTGCTCCTGTCCACTGAGGTTGCGTTTGGGAATAGCTGGCAGGTGAGTGGTACAGGAGCTGGGGGGCAGGGGGGAGGCACAGTTGAGCATGAATCTCAGAGCAGCCCTCTGGTATGGAAAGGGACGTTTGCACACAAGGTGAGCTTTGGGGCTTTCAAGGAGGTTTGGGGCCTTCTTGCCTGCTATGGTGTTGGGGGAGGCAGGATGGCCTGTTGAAAGCGGTCTCATCACCTGAATCCCCAAGCCCTGCTTTGCCGCTCACGGACTGTGTGACCTTGGACAAGTCGCTTACCTGCTCTGGGCCTTGATATGTCCATCTGTAGAATGGGGACAAAGGAAAAGTAGCTGATGCTTCCTTTGCTGTTCTTATAGGGAGGTTTATGAGGCTAAAACAAAATATTTGGTGGAAAGTGCTTTGAAGAACATAGCACACAAAGGTCGGCTGCCAGTGGATGCGGCCATATAGAGCTGCTTTTCCCACCTAGGTCCCAGAGGGGCCAGGACCTGGTCGGCCCTGTTCCAAGGGCCGTGAGGTGGATCCATGCCGGGTAGCAGGGTACCGTGCCAAGCGTGAGGCCAACGCCCGGTGCGGGGTGCTGAAGTCCTCCCCGTTCAGTCGCTGCCATGCTGTGGTGCCACCAGAGCCCTTCTTTGCCGCCTGCGTGTATGACCTCTGTGCTTGTGGTCCTGGCTCCTTGGCTGACACCTGCCTCTGTGACGCCCTGGAAGCCTATGCCAGCCACTGTCGCCAAGCAGGGGTGACTCCTGCCTGGCGGGGCCCCACGCTCTGCGGTGAGGGGGCAATGCCCAGTGCAAGTTGGGGGAGGGGTGACACGGAGGGCTCGGGTCTGGACAGCATAGGTCCAGGGAGGGTCACAGGGGGTGGGCCTGGTGACAGGAAAGTGACTCTGCCATCCACTCCACCTGCAGTGGTGGGCTGCCTCCTGGACCGTGGCTTCGTGTTTGATGAGTGTGGCCCACCCTGTCCCCGCACCTGCTTCAACCAGCATGTCCCCCTGGGGGAGCTGGCGGCCCACTGCGTACGGCCCTGTGTTCCCGCCTGCCGGTGCCCCGCAGGCCTGGTGGAGCACGAGGCCCACTGTATCTCACCCGAGGCCTGCCCCCCAGTCCTACTCACTGGGGACCAGCCACCCAGCACTCTGCCCAACCCCAGCTGGAAGCCCCAGGGGCCACCTTGAGCGAGGACGACACCGACCAGGATTCATCAGGCTAGAAGTCTCCCCTCGGAGAGAAGCTCCCACACTGCCCGGGCATCGGGAGCCTGGGTCTGGGCCCCGCAAAGACCCCAGCTGTGTGGAGTCAGAAGCAGTAAACTCGGGGACTGCCCTAAGGTTTCTCTGTGTGTATGTGTGCTGCCTCTGGGTGCTGCGCTGGTGGTGTGGGCTCTTTGGAACATGGGGTCCAGAGGTCAGTGTCCCCAGAGTCAGGGTGGTAGCAGCTGTGGGGTGGACCTTGCCCACTCTCTGCGCCTGCATCTCTGGGCTGCCCCTACCTGCCACACCCTGGTGCTGCCTGGGAAGCCCTGCTTCCCAGGGCAGAAGGAGGACCCAGGTGTCCTGGTCCCAGCCCTGTGTTTACATGTAGCAGGCACGGCCTGTGGCCCCCGTGTGCGGCCCTCTATGGGGCCCTCTGTGGATCCGTGCGGAGTCCTGCAGGGGCTGAGGAGCTCTGGGAAGGGGCTCAGTGCCCACATGGCGCCCCCCTTTCCTTGGGGATATTGAGTGCTCAGGCACCTCCTGGGCCACCCTAAGAGCTGGTGACACAGGGACCCCACGCCTGGGTGGGGAACAGGAGAGACAATGTGTCTGTGATGACATACAGACACATGTGATGAAATACACACACACACACCCCCCTCAGAAACCCAGATAAACACATGCATGTATCACGCGTGTGTTCGCAGCTACACCCACCCCTGACGGACATGTGGGCAGGGGACACACATGTGGCTTTCGAAGACATCCTTATAGGGGAAAGAACATGGGTTTTGAAATAGGAAAAAAAAAAAAAATTCTTTGACAAGAAAAGTCTCTTTTCAAAGAGAACTGTATTTTGAGTTCTCTCTGCCACCTACCAGCTATGCGACCTTGGTTTTTTTGAGGGACCTTAGCTAAAGATTGGGGTTGGGGGACCCTAGTATTCCAACAGGGAGTGAAGGGAGGGCGTTGGGCTGAACCAACTGCCCCCCCCCACACCTGCTTGCTCAGCCTGCTTCTGCTGGGGCCCCTTTCATGGAGCGGTTCCAAAGCGGCAGGCAGGTCAGGCTGCTCATGACGGCAGGGGATGCGAAGATTACAGACCCTCACATATGCCTGTTCCCTCCCCTTGTCATTACTTCTGCAAACCGTGTCCTCATCTGCTGTATCTCGTGTGTTGCGGAGAATACACAGAGTGACCCGTGGACAGCTTGGAGCAAAGGCACTAGGGAAGCATGTTACCGACCACACTCGGGACCACATTTTCCCAGAGGCTGTTTCTTGTGCTGTCTGTCCCCAGATGAGGGAGACAGTGCCATGTGTTAGGTAGGACAACTTACTCTCTGGGGCCCGGTTTTCTTTTCTGTGAAATGGGAATGAAAACGATACCACCTACTTCACAGAGTTGCTTCAAGGAAGGATTACATGTATGTAGCATTTTGTGTCCTGGCATACAGTTAGTTGCTGGGAGCTGCTGCCTGTATTGGGCGTATATCACATACCATATAACGCAGTTGCAAGCTTCATATATACAGTTGACGTTTGAACAACACGGGTTTGAACTGCACGGGCCCACTTATACTCAGATTCTTTTCAATGGTAAATACTACAGCATTACACCGTCCCAAGTAGGTTGAATCCTCGGATATGGAGGGCAGACTATAAGTTATATGTGGATTTTGGACTGCAAGGAGGGTTGGGCCCCTAAGCCCCGTGTTGCTTAAGGGCTAACTGTATGTATAAAATAGATGCTCATTTAGGACTGCAAACACACGCACACACGCCGTTCTCTATCAGGGCCACAGTCCTCACCCCGTACTGCCACCCACGTGGCCTAGGAACCTGCATCAGAGTCAGGTTTCTATGAGACTTGGCTGAGGCCCAGGCCCTGGCTCAGATGTCAGGGCCCTGCGTTACTGAGCTCAGGAGCCTTTGTCTCCTCCTTGCTCCTGTCCCCAGCTCCTGACCCTCCTCCTCTCTCCAGAAGTAGCTGGGGGAGAGGAGGGGGGTGGATGTCCTCCTTGGCCCCCTGCCCCATGGAGCAGGCAGCCACACCTGGGGGCCTAGGGCTCCCTTGTAGCCCCAAGCAGGCCTTGGCCCTGTACCAGCACCTCTTCCGGTGCCCTGCAGGCCTGGGCCAGCTCTGGGCTGCCCTGCAGCAGGTGAGGGTGACAGGGCACTGTCTACGAGGGGGCAGGCTCTCCATGGGGTCTGACTCCACCTTGCCTCCCCAGGTGGGAGACGGCCGGACCTGTCCCTCAGGCCTTGAACTGCCCACCGTGCTGCTGCAGATGGAGCGGAGCCGGCGGGCCCAGGAGCAGGTAGGCGGACATCGGCCAGGGAAGGTGGCAGAGGGCAGGGTGCGTGCCCGCTCACATCCTGGCACCCCACCTTCCTGCAGCTCCTGTGGGATTTGGAGCTGCTGACCGGGGCGGGGCGGGGCTGGGCCTCTCCTGGCCCCCCGGGCCCAGTTCTGCGGTCTGAGGGACCAGGCCCAGTGTGTGTGTGGAGCCAGTGCAGCACGCCCCGTGGTAGGACGGATGGGGGCTCCGAGCGGCTGACGAGTGGGGTGAGCTGGGGTGTGGCTGAGGGCGGGGGGGTCAGTGAAACACTGGGGCACTTGTAGTGGTTGAGAAGTGGAAGGAATGTGGGCTCTGGAGACAGATGGATCTGGGTTCAAATCTCTGCTCTGATGCTCCCTGTGGACCGTAAGCCTGTTTCCTCAGCTACAAAATGGGGAAGATAATAGCTCTTTTTCAAAGCGCTGCTGGGAGGCTTGTGAACTCATCTGTGTAAAGGGTTTAGCACCATTCCTGGCATGCAGGACCATTCTGGCTTGCTACCGTTCCACAGTGAACTATCTTGGTCAAATCAACAGCATGGTGACACCTAGAAGCTTTTAGACATGGCTGCAGCAAGGGAGGAAAGCAGGCCTGGCGGGGCCCACAGGGCAGAGGCACTGATGCCCAGGGTGCCCCAGAGATGAGACCCTGAGCAGCCCCAGCCCCAGGCCCCTCCCTCCGGGGCTGGTGGCTGGTCCCACCCTTCTAGGAAGGAGGGTGCTGTGGTGACTGGGAACTAGGATGTGCGTCGAGTCCCAGCTCAGCCACCAACTGCCTGAGGCCCTTTGGGCAGGTTAGTAGCTTGTAGCAGGAGGGGGTGTTAGTCATGACCACTAAGGAAGTGTCCAGCCAACACTTTTAGCCAAGACTGCAGTCTCATCTGAAGGCTTCAGTGGGCAGGAGGGATCCATTTCCAAGCTCCTTCACTTGCACCTGAGGCAGCCTTTGCATTCCTGCAGGGGGCTGGCAAAGGACCCATCGTCAGCCCTGGACCTGAGTGAAGCCAGGTTTGATGCAGACCCAAGGTGGGAGAGCACTGGCATGCCCGCAAAAGGGCCCACATCTGGTATGTTGACAGCAGGGGTTTGCAGCCAGGAGAACAGGAGCCCCTGGGCTGGAGTGGCCAGCCTAGGTTGGGAGGAGCAGGGAAGCCCTCACCACAAGTCCCAGGATTCCAGTCCATCTCGCCTATTCTTTGCCTCATACCTTTTGGGGGGCTGCCAGGGGCACCCAGGGACGGCAAGTAGGTTTTCTTTTATATGCCAATTCCACCTGATTGGTGCCAGCTGTCTCAGGCACTGTGTCCAGGAGGATTCTGAAGCTAAGCTGGGGCTCAGAGGAGAAAGTGCTGGGAATGACTGTCTGTCCTCCCTGTCCTCCAGCGAGGAGGGAATAGAATGGCAGCTCCAAGCTGCCTGGCTGCCACCCTCATGCCAGGCACTGGAGAGATACAGGGTACAAAAGAGACTTGGCCAGTCCGTTGTCCTCATCTCTGAGGAGATCACAGCCTAGTGAGAGGGTGTGACAATAAACAGGCAATTAGAATTCCGTGGGATGGATGCTGTGAGCCCTGGGCGTGTTAATTTAATTTAAATGAAACAGGCTGTCAAATGATTTGTTAAATAATAAGCCTAGCCAAGTCATAAGCTTTTAATTGTGACATCATGCACGGGAGAGAGGAGGAAAGTGCCGAAGATTATTTTCTGATTGACAGAAAAATTTTTACGAGTATAGTATCTCTTGGGAATACATTGATGGGAGACATCTATTACAACATTATAACCAGTGAAATAAATGATCTAGTAAGACAACAGATCAGAATTACAGAGGGACAGGGTTGGAGGTTATTTTCACAGTTCATGGCAACAATTTCTGAGGGCTTGGGAGTCTTATCAGACCTCTTTGTTCAGAACTCTTCAAAAGACAGATTTGTTTTCACAGAGAACATTCCCATTTGGTTACTGTTATGAATATTCACACGTCCATATTGCATAAAGATGGCATTTCTCGGGAGAGTTCTCAATTTAAGATCTTACGAGATCAGGTTCTTCTAAGTAGTTTTATGGATGCAAAACGATGCTCCTTCCTCCACAGCTGCAAAGGAGCAGCGACATTTCATCTCTTTTTTTAGATTCCATTCGTTAATTATGAAGACTTGCAGTTTTTAGGCTAGCCTCTGGCCTAAAATTCCACTTCTTGAATTTCATTTGGTTTTGCTGTCGGAAAGCAAGAAAGAGCTAAAGAGGATTATCCTCAATAATAGGAAAGTCAGGTGCATATCGTGGGGCTGGACAGGCACACAAGGACAAAGTGCGGGTGTCCTTATGAGGGACTGAGGAGCCTGGAGACCAGTCCCTTCCTGCTCCCGGGCCTCCCCTGGCGGTTTTGAGGAAGAGGATGTGCAGGTTCCTTGGAGGTGGTCCTTGGCTGGGAGGATGAGGAAGATGGGGTCGGCTGCTGGCAGGCAAGCCTGAGAAGCAGGCACACAGCAGGCTGTGTAAGTAAAGGTGGAATGAATGAACTGCGACGGCCTTCAAGTTCCAACACCAGCCCTCAGGATACCCCACCACCGCATCCCCTCACGTGCTGGGGACTCCCTAGGCTTCTTGGTTCCAGTTCTGTGGGATGTGTGTGAGGGCCTGGGACATGAGCAGAGGGCTCTCAACACCTGTCTCTCTCCCTCAGGCCGCTCACAAGAGCTGGACCTCACCACCAGCAGTAGCTTTGGAGAACCAGGAAGCTCAGAGTTCGAGGTGAAAGGGTCGAAGCGTCCTGGGCAAGACGCCTCTCAGATTGGAGACAGCAGAGGTGGGGTCTGCCTGGGAGGAGACTGCAGGGGTGAGAAGCCCACAGCCAGGTGGAAGAAGGGGCCATCACTGAAGCACCTTTTACACTACATAACATGGGTTTTACGAATTTAGGAATCGGGCAAGGGCCCTAAAGGAAGTGAGGCCCACTGGGGTCTCCAGGCTCCCCTGGGGGAAGTGGCCCTGGCACGAGGCTTCCCTCACAAACCTGGGAAGGGTGCTCTTCCTTCCTAGGAGCTGGCCCAGAGGGAAGACGGGGAGCTAGCAGGGCTCGTGCCCCAGAGGCCCCATCAGCCACCATCCAGAAGCCTACAGGAGAAGAAGCTGGCTCAGGGAGCCCCAGGGCCCTCAGGCCTCCCCTCGCAGGGCCTGCCAGAACCCCAGGATCCCCTGAAGGGGCTGGGCTGGAGCCTGGGCCAGGAGAGAGCAGAACTAAAGAAACTGCTAAGAATTGAGATTCCTCAGAGTCAGAGAGAGGGGGCCCCTCAGGATCAGAGAGGGACGGCCCTCCAGGGGGAGGACAAAGAAGCTCCTCAAAGTAAGAGAGAGAAGACAAACGAGGGTCAGAGTGCCGAGGCCCTTCAGGCTCCGAGGGAAGAGGTCTCGGAGGGTCAAAGGTGGGAGGCCTCCCAGGGTGAGAACAAAGAGGCTCCTGGAAGTCAAAGCGGAAGTCGCCTTAAGTGCCAAAGAAAGGAGGCCCTCCCGGAGCAGAGTGAGGATTCTCCTCAGGGCCCGGAAGTGAAGATGCTTCAGTCTTCCGAGGGCAGAGGCCGTATCTCACAAGCCTGGGAGGTGGCTCGGGGAGAGGCACCTACACCGCCCCGGGAGGAAGGCGGCTCCCTGGGAATTCCGGGGGGCTTCTGCAGGCCGCTGGGAGAACAGATGCCAAAGCCTGGGGGAAGGGAGGGCCCGGACCCGCGGGGAAGGACCACGCAGCTGAGGCAGGTTAAGACCGGTGGCCCGAGAGGAGAGAGCGCAGCGGCCGTGAGAGAGCAGGGACGCGCCCGGGAAGGGGCGCCGGCTCCCCTTACGCCCCCGGGGCCTCCGGCCCGGCCGCCGCTGCCACGCCCAGGAGCGGCGTTGCTAGCGGCCCTACGCACTGGTGGTTCCGAGCAGCGGGAGCGCCCCGCAGCTCTCCCAGGGCACCCGGGCCTGCTGAGCGATCCGCACTCGCTTCGGGGCCCGGGAGGAAGCCCGGGCCCCGCGGAGCAGGAGCTGGGCGGCTCCATGGGGCTCCCGGGCGCCCTCGGGGGGCGGAGGGGAGGTGCCGAGACCCCCAGAGCCTCGAAGACGGCGTGGCCCGAGTCCCCGAGCGGGGACAGGCGGTCGGCGGGCGTGACCGAGGCGCAGCAAGAGACGGCTCTGCAGCGGCTGCTGGAGCTGCACAGTGAGGCCTGGCGTCGGCGGCAACAGGACCGCAAGCAGCAGCGGCTCCGGGTGCGCGGCCGGGCCGGGAGGGCGGGGCACCGGGGGGCGGCCGATCGGCTGCTGACGGAAGCCTCCTCCAGGTCTTGGAATGCCTCCGCATCGCCAGGAACCGCCACTGCCGCGTGCACCCCTTGGGACCCCCACCGAGCCCGGCTCAGCTCCCACCACAGGCAAGACCCCTAGGAGAAGGCGGTGGGGCTGCCAAAACCCTGCCTGGGCGGGGGGCGGGGCACGACCTGGGTCCCTTCGGCTTGCGCGCAGCGCGCACTTGCGATGACACCTGCGGAGCGGGAGGGGCCGGCCTGCCCGGGTGCTGCCCTCTGCTGGCCGCATCGAGCCCCGGGGCTGGGAGGCGCGGGCGCTCAGCGCTCGGCCCCGCCCCAGGAGGACGCGGCCGGGCAGCGGCGCGCCCTGCGGGAGCAGCTGAAACAGATGCAACGGGAGAGGACCGGGCGGCTGCGAGCCCTCGGGGCCAGGTGAGGGAGCGGGCGGGGAGGCTTGTGGGGTGGTGGAGGTCCCTTTTCCCTGGCATCTGGGATGAAAGGCCACTCTTTCCACAGGAACACCCAGAGCTTCCAGCAGCTACTGTGGCCCCCTGGCTCTGAGGAGCCTGTGCCTGGAGAGCACCGCTCACTCTTCCCAGCCCCCTCTGGTCACTGCTGAATCCTCAAAGGGACGATTAAAGAGACGGGGATTTAAGGAAAAAGCAAGAGGGCAACCTGTAGGTCAGAGGTAGTCTCAGAAAGGCCCAGAACGCAGCCTCAGGGCCTGGGAGAGCCAGACACAGACACGCATGGCACTTTCGGCCCACCAGGTGTGTTATTTCTTCTTCCCTCCCCTAAGCCCACTGCCTGGCCCAGGGTCAGAAGGCCAGGTCCTGGGGGTCAAGCAGTGCAAAGGCCCCATTCTTGCGGAAGAAAGATTCAATGTGGCACGTCTTGCAGGAGACCAGTTCTTGCTTCACTGGGGGGCCTGGGAAAAGATGTCAAAGGCCAGGAATGGATTCCTGGGAAAGGAACTCGCAGAGCTCGGGAGCCCTGCCTGCATAACCCTAGCAATCTGCCTGTGTTGTATCCACTTTGTAAGTGTGAAAAAATAAAAAGAAGTGCTTCTGAGGAGTGGGGGCTATGGGGAAACAGGGAGCTGGCTGGCTGCCCGGATCAGCAGTGATGGCCAAATGCCAGTCAGCTGTGTGCCAGCATTTCCCCCAGCCTCAGAATCCTCCATGGAGGCGGGTGGTGGGACTCCGAGCCGTGCTTGTTACAGACAGAGCTAGACTTCTCTGGGGCAGACTGGGCTTCTTTCTACCTCCTGCTCCCCCTTTGGGGTTCACCTCCTGCTTTCATTTGGAAATTGCTCCCTTTTCTCCCCATTTAGGGCCCTGGGGAAAGTAGGGGGATTTTTTTTTAGGCAAAATTTCAACTTTGTTTATCACCATCCATCCACCTTTTCTGTGCAGGAGCTGGAGAAAACATGTGACTGAGTAGTTTCACTTGAAATTCATGACCACAGACAGCAAAGGGACAGGGCTCATCACCCAGCAAACCCACAACGCTCCCTGGCATATTCTTTTTCCCACACCTTGACTCTTCATCTCCAGCTGCACCATTGCCTTCGCTCGTCTCCTGCCCAGCTGAGGACCATGACTCAATCCAGATGGACAGCCTTCTGGCCAATACCATCTCCCTACCCCTCGCTGTGTCCTCTGCCTTCTCCAGTTTGATACAGCCTCTGGAGCTCCCTGGGTAAGCCCACCCAGTCTCGGGGCTTTAAAGAGCACCTATTTTCTGATGACCCCCCAAAACTGCATCTTCAGCTCTGACCTCCCTCCATAGGGCGACTCCCATACACAGCCAACTCGCCGACACCTCCAGCGCAAAACACCCAACACTGACCTGTCTTCACACCCCCCCCCCCCCCCCCCCCCCCCCGTCTCCCCTGCTGTAGCTGCTTCAGCCGAACACCTGGGCATGGCCATTTCATTCTCTTTCCTTGTCTCTTTCAAACATCAGTAAGTTCTCTTGATTCTTCCTCCAAAACATATCCAGAATCTATTTCAGCTCTACCGCTAATCACCCTCGCCCAAGCCATCATCATCTCTTGCCAGGATAGCTCAGCCATCTGCCAGAATCTACTCTTGTCCCTAAAAAGGCCATTACCTACAGAATAGTCAGGGTGATTTTTTTTACGTGTATCAGTATCATTTACCTGCTTAAAACTCTCCATGGCTTCCTCTCGAATTTAGAGTAAAACCCAAATTCCTCCTCCTTGTCATTTAGCTCACTCAGCCTTTAGGTCCCCAGAGAGGCCTTTCCTGACAGTCCAGTCTAAAGCCACACACGCTCCCTGTCCCCCTCCCCCACCATGCCTAGTTTCATCATGGAACCTGGCCCTCTCTTGCTCTTATGTTTATGGACTGGACCCTCCACTAGAATGGACGTCCCCAAAAGGACTGTCCATGCGCCTTGTGTGTCTAGCGCCAGGAGCGCTGCCTGGCTCGTGGCAGGTGCTCTGTGTCTGTGAGGTGAATAATTTCCGGGAGGTTAGGGCTCACCCAGCTGCCAGCCATATGTGAAGTTGGTGGTGACGGGGAAGAGGTAGCGCCTCTCCGGCATATCCAGTTTTCGGGTGTTGAGGTAGCGGTAGCGGCCCTGAAAGTCGTGGGAGATGCCTTCATACAGCAGGGCCCGGGTGGCAGGCAGGACTGGGTACATTTCTGACTGAATAGGAGCCTCCAGGGCAGGGCTGGGAGCCTTGGAAGGAACTGCTTTGGGGGCGGGCGGGGGTGAGAGTGGGGCTTTGGAGGGCAGGGTGGGCAGCTTGAGGGGTACACGGGCTGCAGTCTTGGCCTTCTGCTTGGCCTTCGCCATCGACCCATACTTGCGGTACCATTCACAGCGCAACATCTTCTCCCGCAGATACTCCTCCTTCCAGAAGTTCTGCCGCACCGTGTCCATGTTAAGTTGCCGAGACATGGTGGCAAAGGAAGGAGCGGTACCGAGGTGACTGCAGCTGAGGGGTGAGCACAGCAAACAGAGCCCTTCTGACAGCAGGTGGCTGCCCAGGGACAGTCGCTTGGCAACCGAGCCTCACCTCACACAGGGCCATGCCCTCAGCACGCCTCACATGCCTTGCTTGTTGAGGCAGCCTCAGGCCGGGGCCCACTGGCTAAGAGCCTTGATCCCCAAACCTCTTGCTTGACCCAGGCTAGTATCACAGGCTTCCAGGTTTCCTGTGATTTCTGCTTCCTTTCATTGAGGTCTGGTCCCCTCCCAGCCAATACAGACTCAAGCTGGGGTGCCAGGGGACTGGACGCAAGCCTCCTTCCCTTCCTCCCTGCCAGAGCTGGCTACCTTTAATTCAGAGGACCAATCTGGCACAGTCTTCCTGGTCCGACTCCTCTATGCCTGGATCTTTGGCAAAACCTTTTCCAGCCCTGCCAATGAGATCCACTCCCCCACCGCCTCCCCGCAACAGCCTCATCCCACACGTGTCCTTTCTAGCAGCCAGCCTCAGATCGGAGAGAAGCAAGAACTACTTTAATTTAACATCAACAAGGACACTGTGTAACAGCACAGGGAAGAGGTAATGGAGAGAAGACACTCAGGCTTCCTGTACCCTAACCAGCCTTGATTTGAACGGCAGAGCCCCAGCAAACTGGAAGCACCTCACCTAGCCTCTCAGTGGAGTGGGAAGGGGCAGGGAATTGGAACTCAGAGGCTCGAATCTTAGAGGAGGGCTGATGGCAAGCCTGGGGAGAGGCCACATGGCTGAGGGGAGTCCCCTAGCGCAGGTCTTCGGCCGTGAACATGCCCCTGGCCCTGCGCAGGATGGAGTCCTTGGCAGCATCATAGGGGTGCTCCTTGGATGGGATCTCCAGCACAGCCGGAATGGAGCGATGGTGGGCATCGAGCGCGTGCCTCACCATCTCTGCGATGTACTGGTTGATGAGGATGATGCCGATGTCGTCCCGGTTTAGAAACTGCCTGTAGGGAGAGATGAGAAGGGAGTCCAAGAGAGCCCACTCTGAGTTGGTGGGCTGGGCTGCAGAGGGGAACGAGCTCGATCCAGAGAGTGCAATGGACAAGGATGCTACACTAAACTCTCTTCATTCTATTTAGAATCAATTTCAGTCCAAAGCTCAGGGCCATGGCTTCTACCTCCCCTGCTTGGAAGGCTCCCAACTGAACTGCTAATGAAGATAAGGGTGCATGCTGGTATATTTCTTACACTGCCTTCGGGTAAGAAGGGAGAGGATAAGAATATATACGTCTGTCCCTTTGTATCTGCATAAAGAAAAAGAAAGATAAGGAAAAAACTAAGTGGTTACGGGGTGGAGGAAGGAGGTAATGAAGTAGAAGAGGTCGGGGTTGGGAGTGTGACTTTTTAATGTATATACCTTTTAAATATTAATTTGTAAACCACATGAACACATTAACCTTTCAAAAGAAAACAGATTAAATTTTTTAAGGTTGAGGGGGCGCTGTACAGGCCACTCAAGGTCTATGCTGATGAGGGCAGGGGGTGGGTCAGAGGGGAAGTTTGGCCTGAGCCAAGAACACAACAAAGGAAGAGGAAAATCCGTAACGAAGGAATCACACTCTCCACACAGAGAACCCGACACTGGGCTCTTACTTTCTTGCGATAAACCACCCATTCATTAATTTATCTACTCGTTAAAAACTGTTTACTGAGCAGCTTACTCTGTGCCAGACACTAGGGCAGGTTAGACTTGATGATTTCTGAGATCCCTTTTGGTTGGAAACTTGGAAAATTCTTGAAGTAAAATTTGTCCTTCTCTCATGACAACTTGGGTCACTTTACCAGACTGCTTAGAGGTGGGCAGAGATCAGCCTCCCGGGTCAGGGCCTATCAAACCCCAGGCAGCAGGAACCAGTCTCAGCCGGTAGCTCAGGGCTGGGCTGTTTAGGGGGAAACAAGCGAGAGTGGTTTGTTCCTGGGACTTGGCACAGGGGCCCTAGAGAAGGGGTGTGGGAAAGAAGAGGGGGCTGGCACCCTCAACTCTAGTCACCAGGACACCTCCTGGCTTAAGGGACATGCCTGCACCCACATTTTGAAGCTATTGCTCTTAACCCAGAACAGGAAGTGAGGATTTGAAGTGCATGGTCTCAGCAGAAGGTAGGACAGTCCTGATACTGTCCGCTGTGCTCAGGACAACGGGAAATTCCGAAGCCGACTGAGGAGAGCTACACAGGCAGAGTGTAGCCCTGGCTTAAGGAAGGCGGAAAGGGTGGGACTGGGTTCAAATCCCTGCTCGCTCTCGTCTGAATCACAGAGTGTGCCTTAACCTCTCTGAACTTAATTTTCTCGCCAGTAAGTGGGAATAACTCCTACCTCACAAGCCGATTGTGAGCCTGTGAGGGAGATGAAAATACAGGAAAGCCCGAGCCCTCTGCCCGTGTGTTCACTGAGTGTGTGGTTCCTTTAGGTGTCAACTCGCAAGGGAGTCGAGTGCTTGCAATGCCTGGAGCCTGCTCTACGGGTGAACTGGGGGAGCCCCTGCAGGGGAGCTGAGACTAGTCCCCTCCGGGCCTGGACCCTCCGGACGCTCAGCTCTGGCCAGGTTGGGCCAAGGGCCGGCGCCTGCCCGTCACGAGCTTTGTTCCCCTTCTTTCCTGACACACGGTCATGTGACGGGGGGAGTTTGTGGACCCGACAAAGCCCCGGTCCCACCGAGGCCCAAAAGGGAACTTGGGATGCAGAGGCCCCCTCTCCGGAAGGGGAGGTGGACCGACTTCCCCTACCCTCGAGGACGGGGTCTGACACTTCGGCCAAGGTCTGGAAGCCCAGGGCCGCCCCCGCCTTCTCCCCGCGCTCCCACCAGGCAGCTGAAGGTCCCGTTCAGGCCTCGCGGGCTACCGTACCGGAAAGTGTCTTCGATCTCATTGATGGTAGTATCTTTCTCCACCACCAGGAAATTAGGGTGGCGGTTCTTGTTAAGCTCCCCTATGCCGCCCAGCAGGAAGCCAGTCACCGTGTCCTCGTCTCCGATCACCGCAATTAGCTTCCCCCTCCCGGCCATCCTCACAGTCCGGCAACGATCAGCCGCAACCTCCGGGTGTCACCAAAGCCCCGCCTCCGCGGTGCACCTAGTTTTCGGCCGCACCCCCCTCCCGCTCTTTAGACATGCGCAGTTCCACCACTCCGCCTCCCGGGACATGCGCATTAGGAGCAAAAGCGCCTGAATCCGAATACGGCTGCGCCATAAAGGGAGGTCCGAACCCGGGGAGCTACGGTTCCCAGAAGTCTGCGCGGCACAGTCGTCTCTCGGAGGTGCGTTCGATCGGTAAGTTCGACAAACGTGTTGAGGCTACTGCTGTTAGGCGCCGAGACGCCAAAGAAAAAAAGACGGTTCCTGTTCTCGAGGGTAAGGTCCGAGTCTGTATGGTGTATGTATGTAACTATGACACTAGTGTTATTTATTCAGTTAATAAAAGGGTGGGCAAGTTAATGATGATACTCTAGTGAGGTAGAGCGTCGACAAAGCAGTGTGTCAATTGCTAAAACGTGAGAAGTACGTGGAAGCACACATCAGGTGTAACTAACCCATGGGAGAGGGGGCGCGCAGAGAAGGTCGCCAGCAGGATGAAGGGCTAGAGATGAGGACGAGAGGGTGTTCTTAGGAAGCGGAGCAACACGTGCAAAGACTTAGCGGGGCTAGAGAGAATAAGTGCCTTTAAGAAAAGATAAAGAATCTGGAAGTTATCCTGAGGACAAAGTTGTTGTGAAGCCACTGAAGGATTTTAAGCAAGAGAATGATACAGCCAGGTTTGTGTTTTACCGATAGCATTGAGACCGTGCTGTGTGTGGAGGTAAGACTAAGGTGAAGAAACCATTGTGGTAAGAGATGGTGGTGGCCAGAAAGAAGCCAGGGAGTGGGGATGGGGAATGTGAGAGTCTGGTGGAGTCAAGAGATATTTAGAGACAAAAATGGACAGAACTGGGTTTGGGATTGGTTATGTTTGGGGAGTTAGACCAGGTGACTTCCAAGTTTCTGGCCTGGGCAGCTAGGTGGACAGGAGTAACATTCCTCAGAGAGTGAACTGTATGTATGAGATGAACATGTCGAAGGAGAGAGGTCCGCTCGCTCCTCCACCCTTTCAACAAAAAAGGCATCCTGCATCTGGCATGTGATTTGCAAGTTTAGAGCACTTGAGACGTCCAGCTGGTCTGGTCTAGTGGTTATCTGTGTGATGGGCCTGGGATTTGGACATACCTGGTTTGAATCTCGACCCTGCTACTTAGAGGTATGATTTGGGACTCATCACCAAAGTTTTCAGGACCTTGCTCTCTTCAGATAATACTATGCCCACCTCATAGGCTGTTAGGATTAAGTGAGGTAGAGGCACTAAATGCTCAGCACCTGTGGCCATACTGCAGTTGGGGGAGAGCAGCTGAGCTGGATATCCATAAACACATCCACTCACTGGTGGAGGGCAGCTGAAGCTGAGGAGGCTAGCAAACCTCGCAGGAAAACTCTCCCATTTGGGGGTGAGGTGGGAGGGAAGGCAGAGAGTGAGGAAGGGTGTGTGTAGAAGCACCTGACTCAGTGCCTGGCACAGAGCTGACCCTTAACGGCCACGAATCGTTGGGTACTTGAGAAGGGATCCTGCCTTTAAAGGGTCTGTCAGGTAAAGTAGGGAGGTGAGACAGTGCCGCGTTTATCACACACGCCTTCATTCAACCAGCGTTTATCAAATGTGGTCATGGAGAGGCTGAGGACACAAGATAGATAAAATACAATTTCTGTCCTCAGAGAACTCCCTCGGGACTGAGGGGAGAGTAAAAAATATCACAGGGAGGGGGGTAGACCTACAGAAGAAAATGAGACCCTAGAAGGGTCTTGCAGGGGAAAGGAAAGAAGAAACTTAAAGAGGAGCCAGGAGGCAGACAGCCTATTGAGTGAAGAGGCGGGGAGCAGGGGTGTTTGGAGCCAGGCCACGTGTGTTGGGTTTTCTTTGGCCTACCACCACCATGTGCCGAAATGTCTGGCATGAGTTTAGAGTTGGGGGATCAGTTGAGTGAAATGCTGCTTTGCCCTACTCTGGCTACTCACTTGCTCATTTACTCATTGGTCACACTTGTCTGTATCGGACCTCCCAGGGTCAGGGAGCGCGGTCTGGTGAGGGAGGCCGACCCTCAGATACAAGGTCGCAGAGGAGGGTAGTAAATGCAGCCAAAGATGTGCCCCAGGGCAGTATGAGAGCTGGGGGGCAGGTCTGGGAGGACAGGAAGGGGTTCGGAAAAGCTTCGTGTTGGCCAGGAAGATGAGGAGGGTGGAGAGGCAAGGGTGTTCCTGGGCGGGGTCCCAAACTGCAGCACGGCTGCCTGGGAAACTAGAGGTTGTGGAGAGGGTTAGAGGTTGTGAAGAGGGTTAGAGATGGAGGGTGCAGTGAGGATAGGGCACAGTGCCCAACTGGGGGCTGGGGGGCTTTTTGAATGAATGGGTAGGAAGGCTGGTGTCTGAACATATAGGCCTTGGATGCCTTGTTAGGACACTTAGACTAGCCTGGAGAGAAGGGAGCCACAGAAGGGCCCTGCACCAGAGAGGGCCATAGTCCCTGTGCTGTGACCCCGCCCTCTCACTGCAGTGTGGAGGGCTAGTTGGAGGGAGCTGGCTGGTGGGCCGGGAAGGCTAGTGGAGGGGCCAGTTCAGGAGGAAGGCCCTAAGCCAGGTCAGGGCTGGAGGTGGGGAGGGAGCAGGCCAGCTTTCACCCAGAACCTGGCTGGAGTGAAAGGTTCCTGGGTTTGTGCCTCCCTGCTGGGTGAGGAGCATTCCTGCTTGAGCCGGTGCTGTTTTAAGGTCCTAAAAATTTTGAGAACATCCTTGAGATCAGGCTGAGTGGAAACTGGCCTCCTGGTGGTCCTAGGGCAGTCTTCTAGAACATAGTGTACACCTCCCTCTCCCACCCACCAGCTCTCCAGGAATCTGAGGACCAAGCCCACATCCCTGGCATGCCCCCCCCAGCCCCTTCTTTCAAGCATTCTGTCAACATTCCAGACCTTCCCAAATAGATGGCCCAGAGGGGGTGGCTCTCTGCCCCAGGTCCTCCCCCTTGACCTGACTCAGCCCTCCAGGGGAGAGGCAGCCAGCCTTTGCCTCCCAGGGCCTGGTGGCCAGCCGTGGGGAGCACACACACAAGGAACAGCCAGGCCTCTGCGACAGGCCGCACTTTATTTGTTTTCCACCTAAACGGCTCCCAGCTGAGCCGCATGACATGTGCAAAAGCCCCCCAGAAAGCTGGGCCTCGCAGTGTGTAAAAAAAAAAAGGCCCCCCATGGGGCAGAGCTGTGCAATCTTAAAAAAAAAAAGAGAGAGAAATCAGTCCTTCAGGAAGCCTGGCTGGGATCTAACACGCACCAAGCCTGCTGCTGCTGGGTCCATTTTCTGCGATTGTGCTTTCTCTTCCCAAGTCCTTAACGCTCTGGGGTTGTGGCCACCAGAGGGGCTGGACGCAGTCCTCAGCGGCAAGGAGGCCCAGCTGGCAGTGTGGTTTGAGGGTGACCTCTCTCACACATGCAGACACCCCCAGACACGTGCTCCTCCACTGGCCTCAGCCCCGCCAGAAAACTCAGGGCTTCCCTGGCCCCCCAACCTCCAGTTCACCCTCATGTCACGTCTGAGGCAGGGACACTGCCCTGAGACGGACGAGGCCTTCCATCCCGGGGGCCTGGCAGGGAGGGGGCAGTGCCACTCCTTCCACCCCCAGGGCAGGTGTTCGTGGTGTCTGATTCTGCGTGTGTGCATCTGGGTGTGGCCTATTTGTGTGTGTGTGTGTGTGTCTCTGTGAGTGTGTTTGGCCAGAGGTGGGGGCCGAGGCTGGGGGAGGCACTTCTGGGATTCAGGGCACGTTGACTTTGAAGGGGCTTCCAGGGACACTTTCGTCGCCCCACTTGACGATGAGGATGTAGTCCCCTTTCTCCTTGACGGTGTAGGTGACGTTGTATACCCGGTTCCCCATGTGCTTCACATACACCTCCTCACAGGGGGTCTTGGGCCCGTGCACACCCACCATCATCATGTTGGTGCCTGGAGAGAGAGGGAGTGAGGGACAGGCTCACCCCAGGCCCTTGGCCCACGTTCCCGCGCACCTGCCCACCCTGGGGGTCTGCCCCCTTTCCCCCCCCGCTGCCTGCCTGCTTTGCTGCAGTCCACGGTGAAGGAGTTCTTCTGGCCCACAAAGGCCTGGGACAGCCCAGGGCCCCGTGTCACCACCTTGCTGGCATCTGAGGAGAACTTGGGGATGGAGCTATAGCTGGAACCCCGACTTGAGGACGACTTGGTCACAGTCTCCACCAGGACCGTGGATGTTTCGTGAAGGCTGTGGCCTCCAGACAGCCGGGGACCTAAGAGGCAGAGTGGGGTGGCCACGAGCCTAGTCAGAGGCCTGCTCTTCCCCAGGCGGTAGGCCGTGTGCCAGCACCGACAGCCCCGCGTTCCCTTCCTCAGCTGCAGCGTGCTAGGAGCGGCAGCCCGTTCCAAACAGGGCTTTGGGGCAGGCTTATCTCGAGGTCTGGAGCCTTGATGGCTCCCCCCCGTCCCACTTCTGGGCTTTGCCTGGGACCCCAAGTCACAGGGTGGAGTCCTGCTTTAAAAAGGAACACGTATCCAACTAATCCTTCACGCAGCTTCCAAAAGGAAAGCTGGCTGAATCTTTACTGAGCTGTCTTCTTGAAAGCCAGAAATGTGGGAAGAGGAGGGCAGAAAGTTAAGTGAAACCTTGGGGAGCCACCGCAGGGAAAAGATTAGTCAAGTGATGGACAATAAAAAGGATTTGATTTTTTAAAATTATGTACACGAGTCCACGTGGAGAATGGGGTGATGTGTAAAGCCAGGCCCACTTTATTCCTGGTAACCTGATGTTTGGGGCATATGACCCGGATGTGAATGGCCACTGGAGCCAGCCAGTATGGAATGGGCTGGAGGGACCTTCCCCCACCCAGGACACTCACCTGTGACTTTGGCCTTGAAGGGGCTGCCCACAATGTGCTGGGGGCCACCATACTTGATGGCAATGAGGTAGTTGCCAGGGGCCATGGGAGTGTAAGTGACCACGTGGCCCTCAGGACATTCCCGACAGTCCAGCTGCACCTTGGAGGGGCCATCGATGGTGACAGACAAGGCCCCCGAGCCCGCATTCAAAGTGTTGACAATGAACTCCGATGACACTCCTGGGGACCAGAGGTAGCAGGGGTGTAGACAGGAAGGGCTTGGGGCCCAGAACTGGGATGGGCCCAGGCTCCCCGGAGCCGGTCTGTGCCGGGACTTGGGGACTTGGGCTCATCGGCGCTGCCCCGCCTCTGGGGCAGACCAATGTCCACCCCTCCTCCCCAGCCCCAGGCACTCACCTGTAGTGCCTCCCTCGAGCCCAGGACCATAGGCTGACACCAAGCCTGGGTCCCCAGCCTGGCTCTGCTCCCCAACTCGGATCTTGAAGGGACTGCCAGGGATGTGGGCACCGTTGAACTTGACGTCAATGGAGTGGACGCCATTCTCATGGGGGATGAAACGGATGGTGTGCTTGTCTGTGGGTCAGAGGTTGGTGGGTGAACCTTTGTCCTTCCCTCCCCTTCCCAGAAGGTCCTGGCCCGGCAGCGACAAGGCCAGCTCACCACTATCCAGCTCAGAGACGTAGCACTCCTCCACCGCACCCGAGGGCGTGTGCACCCTAGCATCAATCACGCCCCGTGCACCGTTCAGCTGCACCGCAAAGGACGCCGGCTGGTTCACCTTGAGCCCCGTCTCCTGCAGAGGCCACAGAGGATGCTCAGACTCCTGGGAGGGTCTGGAGGGCTCGTCTCTGCAGCCCGGCACTGATCTCACTGCACGCCCAGCCCGGACGCTCCCTCCTCCCGCCCCCAGCCTGGACCTGCCGCCTGGCCCGCTCAGGGAGGCTCTGAACAGGGCTGTGATGGGAGGTGGAGGCTGGGTCTGTGGCCTTGGCATCCACCTGCTATGCGGTGGGGCCACTTGGCTGTGGCTGGGCATGGTGGGGACGACACATGATGCGCCCTGTCCTGATTGAGGAGGTAAGACCCAGAAACCATAAAGCAGGCCTGTCGGCAGAGAAGCCAGAGCTAGGACGGTGCTGTGTGTGTGGACTGCAAACACTCAGTAGCTGGGATGAGGAAGGAGGGGTGTGGCCTAGACTGCCCTGGGGGCACTCGATGGGGGAGGTGGGCTGATGGGGAGGCTCCCAGGGGAGGTGAAGATTGGGGCACAGAGCCCAGTTCTAGAGTAGGGGTAGGGGACGGGGAAGGAGAGGCACAAGGGGTCCTGAGGGGCATCTAGAAGGGGGAATGGAGCCCCCTGCTGTACAGACACTGGGAGAGAGAGGACATCTGTCTGTCTGGACCTCCCAAGGTCACCGCTAAGTCCCTGGCCACATGGGCCTGCCATCCTCTACTTCTGCCAATCTCTCAGGGCGGCAGAGGGGCCGCACCACCAGGCACACACCTGGAGGCTAGTGACAGTGAGACGGCGAGCGTCGTCTGAGAGGGAGGCCACGGGTACCACAAAAGGGCTGTCTGGGATGTGCTCATCGTTGAACTTGATGGAGACCTCATAGTCACCTGGGGAGGGAAGGCCAGTCAGCACAGGCCCCAGGACTGGGGACAGTAGGGTGGAACCCCTTCCACCCTGGCCTCATCCCAGAACAAGCTCCTGGGTCCGAGCTCAGCTCTGGAGACAGACGTGCATTCCCAGGAGTGTGGGGTGGAGGGAGACAGGGCAGAGAAAGAGCGGCAGCCCAGGTGAAGAGTTGGTTCAGTAGCCCCATCTCCTGCCTGGGCGAGCAGAAACCCAGTCTGGAAGGTCAGGCAGGCCCAGCCCTGTGGTGGACACCCACCTGGTTCCTGGACGACGTAGGAGACCCCACAGGAGCCATCTTTGCGGTCCTCAAATGCAATCTCCGCCTTGCTGGGACCCTCCACAGCAATAGACAGGCCCCCAGCACCCGCTTCTCGGGTCCAGATGCTGAACTCGGCTGGAGATGGAAACGGAACAGGGGGGTCTCCTCAGCACCATCGTCCACCCTGGTGGCTGCCCTGCCTCCACCCCCCCGTCCTGGCCCCCTGCCCCTTACCTGGCACACCGGCCACCCCTCGCTCCAGCCCTGTGCCTCCAGCTCGCACCTTGTGGGCACCGCCTTCACCCAGTGGCCCCACGGTGAACTGAAAGGGGCTGCCTGGTACATGCTGGCCACGGTACTTGACGGTGACCGTGTGGGGCCCCATCTCCTGGGGCACAAAGCGCACACTGTACGCGCTGTCCTCCCCCTCCACGATCTCTGCGGCTTCCGTCTTGCCTGACGGGCTGGTCACCTGTGCGGTCATGTCCTGGGAGCTGGCCTCACCTGCAGCGGGTGGGGAGTGTCAGGATGACACAGGGGCTGCTCCTGGCCCTGGCCCTGGCCCTTCCCTCTCTCCCTCAGTAAAACCCCCTCCTCCACTCAGACCAACAGCCTCCCGCTCCTATCCCGAGGGACGGAGAGCCCAGCCTCCCTGTGAAGACCCCAGCCGTGCTCCGCTCACCCTCCTGCTGCCGAGTGATGCTGCCAAAAGAGCCCAGGCGTTCCCGGCCCAGGAAGTCCCCGAAGACGGCAGGGAAGGGGTCTCCGCCAACCTGGGTGGACTCCTCCACCCGCACCTCACGCTTGGTCTCCCCTCCCCGAGTCTTGCTGATCTCCGTGCGCTCTGTGCGGGTGTACGTGTGGCTGCTGCGCGTGAAGGTGCGCGTCAGGCGCTCCTGGGCCGACACCATCTGGAACCAGTTCCCTGTGCAACGCGTGGAGCCCAAGGTGAGGAGGGAGGTGAGAAACGAGCCAGCAGGACAGAGACCGTGGGGGCAGGCCCTGGGCCTTCCCCATCGCCCTGCCCACCCATCGCCCTGCCCCCGCCCCCACCCCGCCCCCGCTCCTTCTGTCTCCCACCTGGGATCTTGAGGTTGAGGTCACAGGTACTGCCGATGGTGGCAATGGATGGCGCCTGCCTGCGCCGGGTGATGCTTTCCTTCATGCGGCCCTCGCCGGTAACCTTCACCGTGAAGGGGCTTCCTGTAGGGGAGAAAGGGAGGGTCGGGCGTCTCAGATCACTCGTCACCGGCCTCCTGGCCTGTCCCAGCGGCAGCCCAGTGCCTTACCAGGCACGTGCTTGTCGGCAAACTTGATGTTGATGATGTAGGTGCCAGGTTCCGTGGGGCAGTAGGTAACTTTGCATGTGCCGTCCTCCATATCCTCACAGTTGATGTCCACCTTGCTAGGGCCTTCAATACTCAGCCCCAGGCCCCCATAACCTAGCGGGGAACAAGGGACACGTCTCCCTCAGTCCCCACTGCGTTTCTGCTCTCCCCTCCCCAAACTACAGGCTCCGTCCAGAACAGGCACCCGAGGTGTATCATAACCACTGACAAAAGATGCCTCAGCAGGAGGAGAAGGGGTGAGCCAGGCACTGACCCAGAGGGTCAGGGACGGGTAGTCTGGAAAATTCCTTAAGGCAGGCCTCTTGGGTTCTAGTGAGCAAGGGAGAGACAAACTCAGTAAAGCTGAGCTTTCTCTGAAACATGGGAGAAGTGACGTGGGGACATTCACTCTCCCCAAAGGGGCCCCAGAAAGTGAATCTCAGCAGAGACTGTGCCAGGAAGTTCAGGGAAGAGTGTATGGCCAAGGGGCACCGGGCAGGGAAGGACCCGTCGTCACTGGCAGCACCAGCTGCAATGAGGGGTCTCTGGGGCAAGAAGCACCTGCATTGCGAGTGTCCACGATGAACTCCGCCACCTGGAACGTGTGTCCCTCGGACAGGCCCTTGCCCCAGACCCGCACCTTGCTGGCGTCCCCGATCTCAGACGGGCCCACCAGGATCTTGAAGGGGCTGTTGGTGACGTGCTTGCCGCTCTTGCGCACGCTCACCACGTGCTCCCCAACCTCCTTGGGGGTGAAGGAGATGCCTGTTGGGAGGGAGGTCAGGCATGAATGGAGCCCTGGGCCTGGCAGTGTTCCTTCGTGGCTGCCCCCGCCTTCCTCCCCCCGCCGCCGGGCCCCTCCCGTGGTCCCGTGCTCACCAATGTGCCGGTTGGGCAGGCGCTTCAGCAGGCAGGGCTCCTCGTTGCCCGAGGGGGCGCGGATGCTGGCGGTCAGCAGGCTCAGGTCACTCTCGGTGATCTTCAGTGACACATCCGTGGAGGTGCCCACGTTCAGCTGTGACGTCCTCATCGAGTCATCGCCTGGGGGAGCGTTGGCATGTCAGGCAGTGTGACTCCTGGCAGCCCCTGCTGGACTCACCAGAGACTGGGGACCACCCAGAGGCACAGAGAGACCAGGGAGAGCGCAGTCTACATTCACACCCAGCTCCCCTGGGGATGCCCCAGTCCTGAATGGGTTAAATCCCTAATTTACATGAATGTAAATCCTGAGTCACGTGATTGTGTGGAACCAAAAAAATAAACTGGGCCAGACAGCCCAGACCCCTTGGCCACTGTGTGGCTCTGATCGAGTTGCTTAGCCCCTCTGGGCCTGCTGGCTTCCTCATCTATCAAAAGGGATTATCAGTACCCTGACTTAAAAGACTCAACAAGATATGTTTTCAAAGGGTGGCTGGATGTTTCTCACCTGCTCTAGAGGATAGAGTGTTCCTTACATTTATCCAAAAATGACCTCTTCCACATCGAGGGGGCCCTACCCTAATGCCCCGGTGACTGGAACATGCTGGGCTCGCACATCCGTTGTGTCCTGGGGTGTGTGTGGCAGGCCGTGTGCCCACACGTGTGTCCACCCACCTGTGATCTTGGCCGTGAAGGGGCTCCCCGGAATGTGCTTGTCGTCAAAGCGCACGATGATGCTGTAGTCTCCAGGCGCCGTGGGGAGGTAGGACACGGTGCAGGTGCCATCCTTGTTGTCCTTGCAGGTGATCTCTGCCTTGGACGGGCCCTCCACGGCCAGGGACAGACCTCCTGTGGGTGGAGGGAGGGCTGAGGTCAGAGGTCCTGCCCTCAGCCTTGCACTGGCTGCCCCCACCCAGCTCCGCTCACCTTCCCCAGCATCCTTGGTGACAATGGTGAAGGTGGCCGGCTTGTTGACCATGCCATGGCTCAGGCCTGGCCCATAGGCACTGACGTGGCGGCTGTTGATGGCATCCACGTAGAACTGCAGGGGGCTCCCTGGGGGTGGTCAGAGAAAGGGGGCTGGGTCAATAGTGAGGACAGGAGCTGCCTGAGCCCACCTCGGCCCCCGCACCTCCCCGCTGAGCCCTGCATCTCTGCCACAGGGGCCTCCCGTCAGGAGGCCAGACTTCCCAGGCCTCACATGGTGTCTGCACATAGCAGGTGCTCAATAAAGATTTGTTGAAAGAAGGCAGATGAGGATGAAGTCACTATGGGCTCCTCTCAGCCCAGCCAAGCCCAGCCTGGTCCCCGACTCACCAGGGATGTGGTTGCCATCATACTTGATCCCCATCTGGTGCAGGCCTTTCTCGGTGGGTGCGTACCTCACCGTGATGGTGCCATCCTTGTTGTCAGTGATGCTGGGCCGGGCGGTCTTCCCAGAGGGCATCCGTACCTCCCCTGCCAGGCAAAGAGTTAAGTAGGGGACCCCAGTTTCTCCTACCTCAACCCCCTTTGCTGTCCCAGGCTCCCACTCCTCTGTGCTTCTGCTTCTACCCCAGAGGTCAGGCACCAGGAGACAGCCTGGAGCATCAGGATGAACCGTGACCTGGGAGACAGAAAGCTGGAGTCTGAGTTCCAGCTCTGCTCAACTTGCTCTGTGACCCTGGGTAGCTTACTTCCCTGCTCTGGGCCCCAGCTTTCATCTCTAAAGAAGGAGCTGGGCCTGGATGCAGGTGTCCTCCCTTTGAGCCCTCGTGCCTCAGGGCCCCAGGGCGGTACCTGTGAGCTCCCCTTTCTGCACAGTGAAGGGGATGACCAGGTTGAAGGGTCTCAGCATGGACTCCATTGGCTCCACGGGCACCACTGGCTCCTCTGTAGCCTGTGGCAGGTGAGAGGAAACAGTCATTGGCTGGGGAAGGCCTGGGGAGCTTGGCCTGAGCCATGACTGAAGTCAGAGAAAATGAGCAAAGAAAAACATGGTTAACGGTGAAACCAGAGGGCAGGAGAGGCGCGTCAGCTGCAAGAGAAGAGGTGCCGTGCTCAGCTTGGGGATCCGTCTGCCCAGCCGTGACTCCCGCCTGCTCCCCAAGATGACCCCAAAACCATGCCCCAGTCCTGGCCACTGAAGAAGAGAAGGAAGAAATGAAGGAAGAGGAGGAGGGGGGCGAGGTGTGGCCCGGGTGGGAGGTGACAGTACCCAGTGTGCAGGGTAGGTACTGGGCCTGTGCAGCTGCAGCAAGTCAGAGGGCTCCTCCACGCGGGGCATGGAGTCACACGCCTGGGAAGCCAGGCGCGGGAGGGCACAGGACGTAGCAAGCCGGTACACACCAGCTCGAGTGACCACGAGCTGACGCAGAGAATGGCCCAGGGACCTGAAATCCCGGGCTGCCCACAGGGCAGGATGGATATCTTGGGTGCTTTACCCTCTGGAGGGCGTCATCGTCCTGCAGGGCCACCCTGGGGAGATGTACAGGGACAGTGGGCCCGAGGGTCAGAAGGAACACGGCAAGTTCCACCAGAGGGAGCTGACCAACCACCAGAGGGGCCAGAAGCAGGGTTGTGGTCACCTCCTGGGTTGGGAGGCTGCAGGGAAAGCAAAGACCCGACTCTGGGGCACTCTGGGGCACTCTGGGTCCCGGATCCATCAGACGTGGGGACAGGTTCTGGGATCCCCTGCTGCCACTAAGAGGGCCCAGCCCACCTCCCCAGCCGCCCTAGTCCCTCTGTGGCCGCAGAGCTTACCAGCACGTGGAAGGGACTGTTGGGGACGTGCTCGCCTCCAAAGCGGATGGTGATGACGTACTTGCCCGGCTTGGGTGCTGTGTAGTAGATGTCGAAGGTGCCGTCGTGGTTCTCAACCACATCCACGTCGAGCTCCGCCCCATCCGGCGTGGACACTGTGCACGTCACCTTCCCCTTGCCTGCTGCCTTGGCGTCCACCGTGATCACCGTCTCCTCCCCAATCTGGATGCGGGGGCCCAGGCAGGCACCTGCCACACAGCAGTGTCCGGTCAGGGGTCCGTGGGCCTGTGCCCAGCACCCCCGCAGTTCCCAGCTCCCCCACCACCTCAGCCCATGGCAGAAAGAGAGGAGAAGGGGCACTCACCTAGGCCGTGGCCTCCAATGGACACTGGAAATGGAGAAGAGTGTAAGCCACTGGGCAGTGCTCAGGATGGGGGTGGGGAGGAGGGGGAGGGGCAGGGGAGGCGGGGTGAGTGCCCACCTGTGACCAGGCACTTGCTGGCGTCCCCAGTGGGCAGGGCATGGATGCGGAAGGGCGAGTAGGGGATCTCATCGCCGCCATACTTGATGGTGATGGTGTACCGGCCACTCATGTCCGGGAGGTAGGATACGGTGTACGTGCCATCCCCATTGTCTCGGATGTTGGCCTTCTTGGGCTTACCCTCAGGGTCCTGGGGGAGGAGCAGAGGTCAAGGCCTGCCTGTGCCCAGAGCATGACCTGAGAGGGGGGGCGGCACGTGGACTCACCAGGATCTGGACGGTGAGCAAGCCCTCCCCAGCATCCCGGGCATCGATGGTGAACTCCACAGGCAGGCTGGCAGGGATGCCAGAGGCGTTGAGCCCGGGGCCGCTGGCCCGCACCTTGCTGGCATCGTGGGCTGGAAGCACCTTGATCTTGAAGGGGCTTGAGGGGCAGAAGGGATGGACAGTTGGCTCAAGCTCGGGGGGCAAAGGGAATCCCGTCTCGTTTGGGGCCTGGAGTCCTCCCCACATTCATGAGCAGGGGAGGTGACTCCTGGCAGGGAGGAGGGACCCGGTCACAGCCTGAGTCTGGGGGAGGGTCATACAGGTGTGCCCCTGACAAAGCCTGAGCATTTATTTCTTCTCCATTCTCCAGGAAGATGCCGTGAATTGTTTAAAGAGGAGGATGCAGGAAGCTGCCCTCTCCCACCTTTTTGTAGCTACATGGTACCTTTTCCCAAGGCACTAATTTTGTAAATTTTGTATCCAACATGGGAGGACAGCCCAGCCAGAGGAGAGCCCCTGGGGCTGTGCCACCTCCAGGGTGGAGAAGACAGGCAGGGGGGCCTGAGGAAGAGCCGGATGGGGCAGCAGAGACGTGATGAGGCGAAGACAAGTAGGAGGAGTGTTTCCAGGGCCCTGCAGTGGCCCTGCCAGTGTGGGCCTGGTGGGAGCTCCCCAGAGCTCAGCACAGCATAGGAGCCCAAAGCTGGGCCTCACCTGCGTGGCACCTCCTGGTCGGCATACTTGACAGCTACTGTGTAGGGCCCGTCGGTGGCTGGGGTGTAGTGGACGGTATGGGTGCCATCTCCATTGTCACGTACCTCCACAGGCTCAGCCACACCTGGGCAAGGGGAGCAGGGTCAGCAAAGCCTCTTGGCACCCCTTCTGCCTCCCTCCACCCTGTCCCAGACATTCCGTACCTGTGGGGCTCAGCACGGCCACCTGCAGGGTGGCCCGGCCAGCTTGGCTGCAGTCCACCTTGAAGGTCTGGGGTACCCGGGCCCTGACACCAGCTCCCAGCCCTGGGCCTGAGCACTTCACCTTCCCAGGGTCCACCACATCCTTCACTGGCACCCGGAATGGACTCCCTGCAAGGAGAGGGACATCAGCCCCTACCCACCTGCCCAGGAGGGTCTGCCTGACACCGAGGAACGAGGAGGAACGAGGAGGAGGAGGACGCCTTCCCTGCCTTTGAAATGCCCCAGGGAGACCAGACCAAATGTGCAAACACTTAGGGACTTGCTAAGAAAATGTAAACAAGGAAAATAAACTTGGCTACTTGGCTACAGACTGTGGATGGGCAAATCCACTTATTTATTAGACCACAAGCCTGGAAGAAGGCCTTCCTAACTTAACAAAATGTTAAAAGTGGGAGTATTTGTAACAGAAAATGCATTTTTGCCAGTGTGAAATCAGATAAGGAGGAGAAATGTCCAATTTCAGCAGGCCCGAGTTATGTGATAATTGAAGACATAACCCCGCCCTCCCCACCCCTACCCCTGCCCTGAGCAACTCGGCCATGCAGGAGGGCAGGGGGGTTCCTTGCTTTGCAGACAGTGAGAGAGAGAGGGTGTGAGAGGCTGTCCTTGCTGAGTCAGGACAGCGGCTTGGACTGTGTCTGAGTGACCGAGGCCACAAGGTCTGGCACTCCAGACAAAGGGCCAAGACACCAGTGCTGGACCTCTGGGAATGAACTGTGCCCACCGCCCTGCCTCTTGGCCGTGACCCCAGCACCTGCCTGCTCCACGTCCTCCCCGCTGGCTGGGTTCGGGGCTTTCCTGCTCTAGGGATGAGTCCCCACACCCGACTTCCTTCCAGTTTCTCTCTCACTGAGCAGGCCTCCTGCTGCCCTCCCCGAGTCCCACCCATCCCATGCACACCTGGGATGGGCCGGCCCCCGAAGGTGATGTTGACGTCATAGTCTCCAGGGGTGAAAGGGATGTACTCCACGGTGCAGCTACCATCCTTGTTGTCCTTGCAGGACATCTTGGCTTCCGACGGGCCCTCGATGGCTAGGCCTAGGCCCCCAGTGCCAGCTCCCCTACAAGATGACACCCTTATATCAGCTCCGCTAGGACCAATGAGTGGGGATGGAGGAGAAGCTGAATGGGGGCTGGGGGCCCAGCTGAGAAGGGCCCAGCTACAGGGGCTGGGACACTGGGGGAGGTTTGCACCCTTGACGGGGTAGGCTGGGGATGAGGCACACACAGAAGGATGAAGGGGGAGGCCAGGTGGCTGGGATCAGGGTGGCCGCAGCATCAGGGTCAAGGTTAGGAAAGGCGGGGGGAGGAATACCTCGTTTCCACAGTGAAGCGGTTAGCCTTGTTGACCAAGCCACTCTCCAGGCCTGGCCCAAAGGCCCGGACGCGAGTGGGGTCACAGCCCTCAGTCACGCCCACTCGGAAGGGGCTCTTGGGTACGGCTACGTCATCATACAGCACCTCCACCAAATGCACTCCTGGAAGCCAGCCACACGGTGCAAGTCAGGGTGTGCGAGGCCCCTACCTCCCCAACCCCCTGAAAATGCTGGCATCAGATCCCCACCGTTCCCACTCGGCCCAGCCCCTCACCCTCTTCATAGGCCGTGTACTGCACTCGGTAGGTGCCATCCCCGTTGTCTGTCACATAGGTGTCCGTCTTAGCGCCAGAGGGGTTGAGCACGCGAGCCGTCACGTGGTTCCCACCCGTGGCTGTTAGGGATCTTGCGTCCACAGTGAACTCAGTGGTCACCTCACGCAGGACACCTGGCTCCCAGAAGACGAGAGCTCAGCATAGGTTGGGGGCAGCCTTCACACAGCTGCTCACCCCTGCCCGCCCTCCCTCCCCCCCCAACTCCGAGGCCGCTCCTCCTCCCCCCCTGCTGCTCCCCAGCCTGAGCCCTGCCAGCCCTCGGCCCTGCAAGCTCCGGGCCCCGCCTCCCACTGACCCCGCCTTCGCTCCCCCCACCACATGGTGACACTGTTCACCTGAGTCTCCCCACCAGGCTGTGTGCCCCTTAAGGGCGGGTCTGGGTCTTATGTTCCTCTGCACACACCCCCGTGCCTAGCCCAGGGTCTGGCCCCCAGCAGATGGTAACTCACAGTCACCGAACCGAGCTGAACTGTCTCCTGACTCTTGTCACCCTCAACCCCAAAGCTTTCCCTCTGCACAACGGAGAGCAAGGTTCTTAGCTTTCTCAGATCAGCTGATGAAAGTTGCGAATCTCCCCAGCAAAACGCAATTTTGCCCCAAGACCAGAGGTGAAGCTCCGCGTCCTGCCTTTGGCTTAGGCGCCTTCTTCTGGGGTATCTAAGCCCTAAACACTCAGCACTGCTCCAAAGCCCTCCCTTCACCCCCCCAAGCCCTCAGCCCTGCTTCCCTCCCTCCCTGACTGGCGACGTGACCAGCTCCAGACTCCTCTCTCACTCACCGTGGGGCTCCACACCGGGTCCCGAGACCTTGACTCCACTGGTGTCGACAGCGGGCTGCACATGAACGCGGGTGGGGAATTTGGGTACCGGGTGGCCGCCATACTTTATGGTAATGGTGTAGGTGCCGGGGAAGGCGGGGCTGTAGGTGATGTGGTAGGTGCCGTCGGCATTGTTGTGGATCAGCACCTCGGCCTTGACGCCGGCGTCCGACAGGATCTCGATGGTCAGCTCAGCCTCGCCCGCCTCCGAGCAGTCCACAGTGAAGGTGGCTGCCTCGCCAGCCTTGCCGCGCTCCAGGCCTGGACCACTGGCCCGCACCTTGCTCGGGTCGAACACGGGCCGGATGGTAGCCTTGAAGGGCGAGCCGGGGATGTGGGCTTCGGCGAACAGGATGTTGATGGTGTACTCGCCCGGCTCCGTGGGCAGGTAGCTGACAGCACACGAGCCATCTCCGTTGTCCTGGCACTCGATCTTGGCCTCACAGGGGCCCTCCACGGTCAGCCCCAGGCCTCCTGTGCCCGCCCCCTTGGTGTCGATGGAGAATGGCGCTGGCGTGCCTACAAGCCCGCCCTTAAGACCAGGGCCGTAAGCACAGACCTAAAAGAAGGAACAGGTGTGTGGATTACCTACACCTGACCTGCCCATGAGGCCTTCATGGCTCTCGAGTCAGCTAAGCACTTTCAACTGTAGCAGCTACCACAGGCTGAGTCCTTCTAACAATTCTAGGCGAGGAAACGCAGGTAGAGAGATTAAATAATTTGTCCCAGCTGGTGGACCTGGGATTGAAGCCCAGGTCGGATCCAAGGCCAGGCTTTTAATAGCTGAGCTGTCTCGGTATAAGCTTTTATATGTAGGATGGATAAACAACAAGGTCCTACTGTATAGCACAGAGCACTATATTCAATAACCTATGACAGGGACTTCCCTGTCTGTCCAGTGGTTAGGACACTGTGCTTCCACTGCAGGGGGCGTGGGTTTGATCACTGGTCGGGGACCGAAGATCCCACATGCTGCTCAGTGCGGCCACACACAAAAAAAAATCCTACGACCAACCATAATGGAAAAGAATATTAAAAAACAGAATATACATATATGTATAACTGAATCACTTTGCTGTACAGCAATAATTAACACAACATTATAAATCAACTATACTTCAATAAAAATACAAAAAACAAAACCAAAAAAACTAAGCAGTCTCAAAGGCAGGCCCTGAGGTGGGGGACTGCCTCGGCCCTGGGTCCTTGGCTATGCTCACTCCAGGACATAAGGCCCTCTGGCCTCTGCCCCTGTGACTTACCCATCTTCGCTAGAAGCCCCCAACTCCCAGCTCCCAACAGCCCCTATTTCCTCACCTTGGAGGGGTCAGGGGGCAGGACACCCTCCACGGCGAAGGGGCTGCCAGGCACCGGGTGACCATCGTAGGTGATGTCCACCTTGTAGGGTCCCTCCTCGGGGGGCATGTAGCGCACAGCCTGGGCTTCAGCTCCACCCCCGGGCTCCAGCTTGCAGGGGATGGGTCGTCGGGAGGGTGAGGTCATCCGCACGTCCAGCTGGCCCTGACCGCCAGCCCCTCGTGTGTTCACAGAAAATGCCTGTTCTTGTCCCACAGCCACCTCTGTGGAGACAGCAGGGGACACCGTGAGCAGAGACTGCAACCCACTGCCCCCCGCCAGCTCTCCTCACTCCCAGGGCAGCTCTTGCCCCACTTACTGCTGTTGAGGCCTTGAACCTTGACTTTACTCAGGTCCAGTGGGGGTGCCACATTCACCACAAAGGGGCTCTTGGGGACAGGGTCTCCACCATAGGTCACTGTCACTGCCATGTTGCCCTATTGGGTACAACAGGAGGCCAGAACTGGGTGGCTTAGCCCCAGCCTGGCAACATGCCTTTGGCCGATATGGACCAGAGGCTCAGAGTTCCACAGCAAGAGGATGGGAGGCAGGAAAGGGCAAGATCTGGGAGGCTAGATGCAGAACGGGCCCTATGAGACTGAAGGAAGGAGACCCACGACCCCATAGCCGGGACGGCTGGGGCATGGAGGGGGCAGACACACCTGCTGCACGGCCGTGTACTTGACAGTGTAGGAGTAGTCGTGGTTGTCGATGATTTCAAAGTCTCGCACAGCGTCTCCCTTGGCCGCCCCGGCAAAGTGCACGTCCAGCTTGGCCTTGCCGGCTCCCTTGGTCAGCACCGTGAAGTGAGTGGGCTTCCCAACTTCCACACCTGGGGAGTCACCCCGAGATGGTGGTGAGGGACTGGCGGCCACCTAGCCCCACCCCCAGCCCAGCCCAGCTCCGACTCAGACACCTACCTGTGCGGTTCAGCCCAGGGCCCTCAGCCTTGACCTTGCTGGCATCGTGGGATGGGTCCACCTTGATATGGAAGGGGCTGGCAGGGATCTCCTGGATGGAGAAAAAGCTTGGTCAGGGTGGACACGAGCAGTCTCTGAAAAAGTGCCCTTTGTCTCCTCTGAGGCACGCTGCCTACACATAGGAAGTGCGCAATCGACGGCTGTAGAATTGTCCCCAAACGACTGCCTCTTAAGCTGCTGACTGAGATGTGGGCCGGGGCAGGGTGGGGTGTGCAGCCACCCGTGACAACCAAAACCCAAGCGTAGGGTACCTGGTTGGCAAACAACACCATGATGGTGTAGCGGCCGGCCCCTGGGGGTGTGTACTTGACTGTGAAGGTGTCATTGTCATTCTTGATGATGTCAAAGTCGATGTCAGCCTCTGCAGGGCCCACCACGCCAGGGGCGCACTTGATGCCAATGCTCACATCGCCTGAGGGGAGGCAGGCACGAGGCCATGAGTGGGGGGCTCAACAACCTCCTGCACCTGACCAGTCGCCCTACCACTGGGGCCAGGTGGAGGGTACCAGCGCCTCCCACCCAGACCCCACCCAGCCCCGCCCGGCGCCGCCCCACTCCCTGGTCCTCGGTGCACCTTGCCCCGCCTCGCTACAGTCCACCGTGAAGTAGGTGGGCTCATTAGCCTTGAGGCCTGTCTTCTCCACGCCAGGGCCGTACACCTTCACCCGCTCGGGGTGGCTGCCCTCTCCCACGTTTACCTGTGGGGAAGAGCCGATGGTCAGCACGGTGCCCCTCCCTCAAGGTCTATCCCCTTCCCCGGCACTTCCGAGCCCAGCCTTAGCAGGACCAGCCTTAGCATCTTCACAGGGGCCTGGAGGTGGGGAGCGATGACAGGGCCCAGGGACAGCCAACATCTCCTGCGTGAGGCTCTGCCCTCCCCCGGGGGCCCCTGGCAGTGGGCACGGGGCAGGGAGCGAAGGACATACCCGGAAGGGGCTCTTGGGGACGTTGACACCTCCCCAGGAGATGATGATGGTGTGCTTAATGGGCTTGGTGGGCACGTAGGAGCAGCGGAAGGTACCATCGCCGTTGGGGATGACCTTGATGTCAATGGGGCAGCCGTCTGCATCCTGTGGGCATGACCCAAAGCAAGGTTCTTGGAGTGCTCCGGCCTCCTAGAGCACCAGCGCCCTCTGCTGGCCGTGGGCCATCCTCCTTACCCACCGCCAACCCACTCACAGGCGGCGCCCAGCCACGGACCTCAGACCAGGAGAGCCTAGTGCCACGAGCTCTGGGGGCCAGGGTGAACCCTGGGAACAGGGAGGCCAGGCTCTAGGCCATCTGTGTGGCCTGACCAGGCCTAGGTCCAGGTCTCTGACCTAGGCCCAGCCTAGGTCTCTGAAATGTGTTGTCAGGGGAAAGGCTCAGCTAAATCAATGTTCCTAAAATTGAATAAATAACCTTTTCAGAAGAATCATCCTCTTGGACCCAAGAACATATTCATTAACCTCTAGGGGTCAGTGGACACCATCGTGAGAAACTCAGCTGGGAAACCAATGTCTTACTCGGTCAAATCATCTTTCAATTGCAAATTATTAGTACAAAAATAGACATTTGGTAAAATATTTTTTTAAGGTTATCATCAATAAGAAAACACAAAACTTTAAATTTTCCATAGTTCTAATGGATCCATGAGAATCAGTCCTGTGATGCCCGGAGGCCCCTTTCTCTAACTTGCCCCACCCTCCCAGGGTCCCTGCTACAGCAACGAGGGGCACAGAGATGGGGTGGCAACCCACCTGGGCATAGAGCTTCAGGTCTCCCTTGCCAGCAGCACGGGCATCAATGGTGAACTCTGCTGGCTTGTCCACGATGCAGCCAGTGGGCTCCAGGCCGGGCCCAAAGGCCTTCACCTGCGCGGGGGCAAGGGCGGAGGGCTGGGTTGGGCACTGGAGGAGGGCCTGTTCACCGTGTCCCAGGCCCACGGGAGCTGGGACCCTCACCTTGTCCGGGAAGCAGTCGGGTGGAGCTGGATGGATGTGGGCAATGAAGGGCGAGTCTCGAATGTCCTCATCGTCGCAGATGACGTGCACGGCGTACTCCCCCGGTTCTGTGGGCCAGTACCGCACGTCGCAGGAGCCATCTCCCTTGTCATCACACTCGATCTTGGCCTGTGAAGGGCCCTCAATGGAGAAGCCTAGGTGAAAGATGGGGAGGGTCAGGGGGCACAAGAAGCAACTTGGACACTCAGGCAGGTCCCCGGGGCACCGCTCTCCCGGCCTCACCACCCCGATCACCCAACGTCCCATCTCCCAGTCTCATCTCAGCACTCGCTAGCTCTCCCGCCTCCTGACCCCAGTCGCCCCCCAGTGTCCTCCCCCGCATTCCCACCTGTCACCACCCTAGCCACTTACCCAGCGTCCCCACCTCCGTGCCAATGGCCTCCACCACAAAGTCGGCTGACTTGCCCACCTGGCCAGTCTCCAAGCCGGGACCCCAGGCCCGCACCTTCTGCACTCCTGCCTCTGGGCTCACCTGCACCTCAAAGGGGCTGGGCAAAGAGGGAGCTGGTGTCCATGCCGGGAGCTGCCCCCACCAGAGGTACTCGTCCCCCTCCCTTCCCTCAGAGTCCCAGGCAGCCCGCCTCCCTCTCCCACCCTCTGAGGGCCCAGACCTGGAGGCACGGGGGCCACATGGTGCTTACCTGCGGGGAATGGCATAGCCGCCCCATGTGACGGTCACCGTGTACTTGCCAGGCACCACGGGGTAGTACTCGCACTCGAACACACCGTCCCCAGCCTCCCGCACCTTCACCGGCTCCTCTGTGCCTTCTGAGGAGGTGTGGGAAGTGGGGGGGGGGTGGTCAATGCTCTGCGAGTCCCAGCTGCTCAGTCCCCTCAAGGACCCTTGGGACCCAGGCCCAGCCTGAGGACAGTGCTGCTAGTAGGCACTGTGTAACGGCCCAGGGCAGCACACTGGCGAGAGCAGCATTCCCAGCTTGCACACTGGGCGACTGAGGCAGAGGTCAGACAATGTGCCTAAGGTCCCAGGGAGCCTCTGATCAGTGTCTCTTTGGAGCCCCCCAGGGGGGCGGGGTGCTGACCGTCACTGTCCTCAGGGGCTCAGAACCACTGGCTGTATTTCCTCCCTGTGCCCGGACTCCCACCACGGCCCTGGACCCTGGCACTCACTTGGTCCCTTGACTGTGACCTTGAGCTCCCCGCTGCCAGCACCCTTGGTGAACACCTTGAAGTCAGCCACCTCTTTGACACGCACGCCCTTGGGCTGCAGGCCCCGCCCAGAGGCGCGGCAGGCGTTGGGGTTACAGGCTGGGAGGGAGAAGAGAGGCGAGGTTGGGGGCGCGAGAGGCCCTAGACGGAGCCTCAGCCTTCACCTCTCATCCCCCACCTCGCTGGGCACAGTCCTCCTCACGCCCCCCAGGCACAGGCCATGGCCTCATGCACCCCTCCCCCGTGCTCCCTGGGGCCCCCGACACAACTAGGGCTGCCAAGACCATGCTGGGCAGGGAGCTGGCCACGAGGCCCCCAGCCCCCTCATCTGGCTGCTCACAGGAAACCCTTCCCACCGGGCTCCTTGGAGTCAGTGTCGCTTGGGACACAGGCAGGGCAGAGCCTGAGCAGAGACTGGAGCAAAGAGAGACAGGGAAGGGCCACCTAGAGCCATCTGAGCCTCCTCAGAGCCACCATAGCAGCTTTAGGAACTAAGTCATGCCACAGAACACTCAGCAACACCATGGAACAAGAGATGTGCATATAACCGGAAGCCTGCCACAGATCACAGGCAATGCATGGAAGCCAGCCTGCCACAGAACGCTGCTAGTGGCAATGAACCCAGACTTTGCTACTGAACACAGGCCAAAGAACAGTGATCTCAGCCTGCCACGGAACCCATAAAATGGCATGGAACCCACGGGCTGCCACCAAACAGGCAATGACATATAATCCAGGCCTGCCACGGAACACAGACAATGGCAGAGAATCCGGGTACTGCCACAGAACAGGCAATGGCACGGAACCCGGAGCCTGCCACGGAACACAGGCAACGGCACGGAACAGTCTTGTATCACGGACATCATCAGGCAAGTGGCAAAGAAACTAGATCTGCCACAGAACATAGGCAAAGGCGCGGAACTTGGGGCCTGTCACAGAATGCCACGGAAGGGGGGGGCGGCGATTCCACGCCGCTTGGACCATGCCACACAGCACAAGTGAGGCCAGTCAGCTGTGGCCATGCCCAGCCCCGCCTCCACTGGAGTGTACTAACGTGGAGCCACTCTCTTGGCCTGGTGGACGACGGGCACGGAGGGGGCGAGCGGCGGCAGGGGCTCTGAATGGCAGAGAGAGGACCAAGCGGGGGGGGTGGTTACTGCTTGAGGGCCTGGCGTACAGGTGCTCACGTAAATGCCCCCCACCCATGAGGCCCTGTCGCTTCCCCCTCAACCCTTCCACAGTGGCCCCTGTCTGTTATCCTTCACTGTGGCCTCCTGAGCCTCCTCGGGGGCAGGGGATGGACAGACGAGCTCTCGAGAGCCCCACCCCCCACCCCTTGGCTCTCTCTCTGCCCATTTTAAGCCTTCAGATGGCTCCCCACCCACCCCTGGATGCAGTGCGTCATTTCCCATAAATCCTCAGCCTCGGAATTCGGTGGCAACGCTCTCTGTGTCCTGGCGTCGGGGAGGGGGACCATGTGGATGGGTGGAGGGCCTTTACCTTCTGCCACGTGGACAGGGAAAGGGCTGCGGGTGATGGGGGCACTGGCGAAGGCCACGTGCACCGCGTGGGGTCCCTCCATCACAGGCCTGTACGTGCAGCGGAACGTGCTGTCGCCCTTGTCCTCCAGGGCCACCTCCACCGTGTCCCGCCGGCCCTGCGGGTCCACGATCACCACGGCAACATCACCAGTGCCGGCCCCTGTCGCGACAACGGCCATCAGCCCTCATTCTGCTTGGGGCTCCCTCACCCTGAGACCACTGCCCTCTGGCTGGGACTCTGCCCCAGGCCCCCATGCATACGGCCCACGCCCAGTCAGGGGGTGTCAGGTGTAAGGGGGCGGTCCTCACCTGCGGTGTAGATGTCAAAGTAGGTGGGTTTGTTGGCCACGTTGCCCACGGGCTCCAGGCCAGGACCACGGGCTGATACCTTGTTGGCATCCCCCAGGGCCATGCCCACGTTCACCTCAAAGGGGCTGCGTTCGATGTTCTGGCCAGCAAAGAGCACGGTCACCTGGGGGTCAGAGGCCAAAGGTAAGCTTTTAGAGGAGAGCAGCTCTGAGAAGGGGTGGAGGAGCAGAGCAGAGCCAAGGAGGGAGGGAGGCGGGTGGCCGGTGCGTGGGAGTGGGGCGGGGTGCGAACCGAGACAGGGGTCCATTCGGCCAGAGCCAAGGATGTGAATGGAACGGGGAAGACAGGGAGATACCTTGTGCAAGCCGGCGACCTTGGGCACGTAGGAGACAGCGTAGGTGCGGTCCTTGTCGTTGTTGGGAACCACCTTTGCCTATTGGGAAGGGAAAAGATTGGCAGTCAGAGCCCCTCCTGAGCCCACAGCTCCTGTAGCCCCCATGGTGAGGCAGCCCCCCTGGTGAGGCGTCCCCCATCTCCAGCATAGAGGGTAGCTCTGGCAACCATCTCCAGGCCACTCCGGTTGTTGGCCTGTGGTCTCTGTCCAGTCCCCAATGGCCTCTCCATACCTCCTCGGTGTGGCCCTCGGGGTCCTCAATGTAGACCAGCACCTCGCCCACGCCAGCATCCACCGTCTGCACGGTGAAGTGCGCGGGCTGCAGCACGGTGTTGCCCTGGGGCTCGATGCCTGAGGAGCAGAAGGCAGAGCCGGAGAGTTTAGGGAGATCCATCCTAGCCCGTGCCCAGCTGCCCGGGGAGGGCTGTTAGGGCTCAACACATACCAGGTCCGTAGGCAATGGCCTTCTTGGGGTTCAGCTGCTTGGAGCGAACAGGGGCACCAGGTTTGAGTTTGGCCTTGGGGAACTGGGACAGGTAGGTCATGACAGAATGCTCATCCACGTTGGGGTCCACGATTTCCTCGGGAGCAATCACCTGCCATGAGGAGGAAGGGAGTTAGGGATGCCTTCCTTAGCCAGGAACCCCGGTTCTCACCCACATCCTGACCAGGTACCCTTACAGACCCAACTCCACCCTTGGCCCTCTGGCCCCTTTACTCTCCCAACGCCCCGTCCGCCAGCGTACCTGGGGCACCCCGAGCCAGTCGTCTGCCTGCTGCATGGCCTCCCGGGCGTTCTCCACAGGCTGGTTGGGGTCCCAGGCCTCCCAGTCAGGGCAGAGGCCTGGAGAGATGGCGGAGGGAGGCGATGATTAGGGGAAGCAGTCAGCCAGCATGCAGAGCATTTGCTCATCCAACACTCTCACAGGCTGTGGGTTCACACTCCCTCCCATGCAGCCCTAGGCCCCTGACCAGCCAGGTTCCTGCTGACCCCCGATGTTATGGCCCATCAGCTGGGATGCCCATCGCTGTTTAGAGGCACGGCCGCCCTCCCTAGCACCAACAATGAGGGCTTTCTGCCCTGGCTGACGCAGCCTGGCACCAGCCCTGCCAGCCGGCCTCCTGCCTACCAGGCCCCAGCACCGACCCTGAACACCAAACCCCTGTGAGGGCGTCCCTCGCAGACCTCTTCTGCCTTATCCCAGCTGCCTCCTCCGGGTGGGCAGTCCCCATCCCACACATGCTTCTGACCCGTCGCCTCAAAGGTCTCCTCAAAGCTGCCCTGAAGTCCTAGGTCTCCAAGCACTTCCCACAACAGCCTCAGAGCATAAGACTCTCTCTCCTTCCTGACTTCCCTCTTGGGGAAATGGAGGCACTGAAGGGCCCGTTTGGAGAGGATGAGTTCTTCTCTCCGGCCACCCAGAACCCAGCCCTTCTACTGGGAGGAGGCGGCCGCAGGTCACTCCTGGGAAGAGGTGCAGGGGTTAGGGTGTGCTTGGTCCACACCAGAGCTGGAGGGGGAGGCCGCCGCTCACTGGCGGGGAGGGGGCCGGCTCAAAGGCTGGAATCCATGACTGGCCAGAACAGCTGAGCTCACTGCTGGCAGCCGCACCAGCCGTGGGCAATGGCTCAGCAGCTGGGAATGCTTCCCAGGCGGCCAGTGAGTGCCCCCAACTCCCACCCCCTGCTCCCCAGCTGACCCCAGGCTGCGGGAGGATTCACCCAAGGGGACATGGCTCCCCGGAGGCAGAGCTGACCGATAGGGGTGGAGAAGACCTATCTTCTCAGGAGATGAGGGGCAGAAAGGGAGCCATACGTGGGGTACAGCTCTCGCCTGTGACGCCTCAGTCTTCTCATGGGCCCTCAGCTGCCCCCACGTGAGCAGGCCAGGGCCTACATCGAGAGACGGCAGGGCTGGGTCACCTGCCACTGGGCAGTGTCACACCAGCCTCAGCCCACATCATCCCGGGCTTCAACCCCTTCTCAAAGCTGTCCCAGGGGCTCACAAAGAACAGCCTTTCTCTGGGTCTAAGTCCTGGCCTTCTTTGGAAAGCCAGAGTCCCACCACATTTGCTTTCTGCTGGCTGAGCAGAAATGACACCCATGTGGCAAAGTAGGAAGCAGGCAGTTGAGGCCCTGGGCTCTGGTTTAGTTCTGCCACAGATAAGCTGTGTGATCTCAGACAAGTCACTGGCCTTTTCTGAACCCCAGTGTCCTGCCTGTAAACCCTTTTCCTGCTACTGCAGGATGTGGCAACTCATCAGGAAGGGTCTGACTCCAGCAGTGATTCTCAGCTGGGGCAGGGGGTCCTGATCCCCCAACCCTGGGACATGGGTTCTGACAAACACAAGCCTTGGCATCACCAGCTCATCCCAGCTCCCCTTCTGGGCTCGAGGGTCCCTGGTGTGCCGCCGGCCCACTTACCAGGGGCACAGTTGTCCACCAGGGCGCCCAGAGCTTTGCCATCCTGCCAGTCACGGTTGAAGTTGGTGATGGGTAGCTGGGGCACCTTGTTCTGGATCCAGCCGAGTAGACGCTGCTTGGGTGTCTGCTTTCGGGCGTCCTCATCATCCTCATCCTCCCACATGGGCATGGAGATGGAGTAATGCAGGATCAGCGTCCAGATCAGGCCCAGGATCAGCTTCAGGTTCCCATCTACGATAGCCTTGCTGTCTGCAGAGCGGAGAGGCAATCTGGGCTCAGGAGGGCTCCACTTCCAGTACAGTGCCCCCCACCCCACCCCACCCCAGCCCCGCCCCCAGCTCCTGAGGCTGCTGCTTGAGCGCTGGGTCAGGCCTCCTTCTTCTGGGACCTACTCCTTCTCTGACTACCAAATTCTCCATCCTGTGAGGCCTGGCCCTTGATGGACCCCTCCTCTCCCTTCAGAATGAGGCTGCCTCCCAACCTGTTCCTTCAGCGTGTAGTTTCACCTCTTTCACGGCACTTGTGTGAGGCTCCTAGCAGGCTACAGGCATCCAAGCAGTTATGCAAGATTGTAAGCCTCTTAGGGGCAGACACTGTTTTGTTTCCTTTCCTTTTTTTTTTTTTTTTTAACAGTCTTAATGAGGCATGCTTGATGTACAATAAACTACTTATTAGAAAGCACAACTGGATAAGTTTTGACAACATGTATATACCCACAAAGCCATCACCACAAATCAAGATAATAAACATATCCACCCCTCCTCAAAGTTTCCTTTCCTTTGTGATCCATCACTCCTGCCCCTCCTGGTCTATCCTTCCCGGGCAACGACTGATCTGCTCTTGGTCTCTATAGATTAGTTTGCATTTTCTAGAGTTTTCTATGAATAGAATCATACAGTATATACTTCTTTTGTCTGCCTTCTTTCCCTCTAGATACTGTATTTTATGTCTACTCGGAGCCTAGAACTTAGTAGAATCTCAATAAATACTGGTTGAATGAATGAATATTTTAAAAACTGAAGTTGGAGAGGAGTGGGACCAACCTGGTTCCAGCCAGATTCTACTCTGAACGCTCTAAAAGGTTTTTGGAACAAAGTTCTTGGAGGAGGGGGTGGGTACAGTGCGCATTTTGTTAAGGCTTGAAAATCATGTTTTCAAATGATAGGGACCAGTAAGATTTCACAAGAGCCGGGGGGAGTGTTAACCCATGTGGACTCAAGTCTCAGGAGCCGAGGCTCTCGACCCATCCCCTCCTTTGAGGAATACTACGGACCAGAACTGGTACCCCAAGATTTTGGGGGCCTAGTTCCCTTTTAACAGCCAGAGAGAAACATCCAGGAGCCGGGAGTGGCCTGGAGTATATAGATCATTGGAAACCAGCTTACTTGTAAAGGACAATGCAGGCCTGAAATCCATCAGCTTCCCTGAGCACTGCTTTTAGGAGCTTGGGAGGGGGTGGAAGACTCAGCCTTGTTTACTGGTGTTGCCCAAGAGATGGGAAAGGGTGGGGCTGGAGGTGCCCCCTTACCTATCTTTTCCTGCCCCCTACCAGATCTTGGGGGATGGCCTTTGGAGGGTAAGGCCTGGGGAACCCCAGTATCCCCCCCTCAACTTGCTCCCAGGAGGGGAATCTCAGTCTCTCTGTCCCTCTGGCCTCGAGCTCTGGTCCCCTTGGCTCCACCACCCTTTCACTGATTCATCCTTCCTTCCCCAGCAGCTCCCCAGGCCCGCCCCCTCTACCCCTGGCTCCACTGCAGCACAATGGTTTGGCAGCTTGCAGATTCCATGACATACTCACTCCCAGCCTCCTGGTGCTTTGGTGCGGTCTCTCTCAAACACACACAGGCCCACAACACTTTCACACAGTCTTGACACCCAGGGCCTCACAGCCTCTCACAACCCTGACAGCCTCCAAAGCTGGTGCTGGCATGCCCAGAGTACTACTTGCAAACTGCAGCCAGATCCCTGGGAGGGAGGCCTTGAGGCTGCTGGGGCGGGGTACGGGGGGTACGGGGAGCGGGGGTGTCAATCCCATCTGCCACAGGGAGAGGTTTCTCCCCAGCAACTGGCCCTGGGCCAGACAGCAAGTGGTCCTGGTCGGCAGGAGAGGGGTGGACCCGGAGTCCCACTCTGGGAGCAGTGACCTTCTTCTCCCTCCTCCCCCTCAGAGGCCAGGCAGAGGAGGGGAGCTCTGCTCAGGCCAGGTTCCCTCCTTCCCACCGCAATGGGGATGCCACCAAAGGGGTGGAAGAAGCCCCAGAGCCAGTCCCTGAGGCCACCCCAGGCCTCGAGTGGAGGGGGAGAAGAGAGGGCCCAGCAAGGGAGGTGCCTGGACAGCTGCTGCCCCCTCCAGCCCCTCCCTCGGTGGTTGGCTCCAGGAGAAGGAATAGCAACTGCGGAACAGCTGCGGGACAGAGCTGCCGCATAGGCCTCTTTGTTCGGAGGGGCTGAGGGGCTGGCGGGGTAAGGAGGGCACACAGCTCCTTCCACCCAGGCTGAGTACCCCTACGTCCTTCAGGAGGACCGCTCAACCCCCAGCTCCCGCCCCACTCCTAGAAAAGGACGTGGGGAGCCGTTCTGACCTCCTCCCAGGTGCCCAGATGCTCAGTTTCAGTCCTGAGACGATGCCCAGAGACGGCCCCCACCCCAGCCCCTTCCTACCACTTAGCGGGAGGAAACTAGAGGAAGGACGATGCCCGCCTGGTGGGGAACCACCCATCATTACACATTCTCCGGGTTGGGCAGCCCCTGCCGCCTGTGCCCCCTCCCATCCGGCCTCAGCCTCAGCCTCAGGCCCAGCAGCTGAATTGCTGACAGCTTATCTCATCGGGCAGCGGGAGCGAGCCACTTGGCCCAAGTGGGGAACAATTCCCTGCAGGAACGGGAAAGGAGGGTTCCCTCCCGCCCCGAAACCAGCTTTTTCTTCTTCCCCCTCTGTTCTGACCCGGCCTCTCCACATACAGTTGAGCCAAAGGGGCCGGAGCCAGGCACCACCATGGGGGAGGGGAGAGGTGTGCTCTCAGGAAGGACGAGGCCTGGAGAGGGGCCGAGAGCCCAGCAGCGGGGAGGGGAGGGAAAGGCTGAGCCATTTCCTACGAAGTCTTGGTGAGGCCCCAGGCTCTACCCTCGAGACCCCACCTGGGACCGTCAGTCCAGTCGGTGAAATCCCAGCTGCTGGGGACTGACAGGCCCAGGGCTGACTCCTCTCTGACCCCGGCCCCGGGCAACCCCGTGCGCTCTCAAGCAGCCTTCACTCCCACTACACACACCAGGGCCCCTCCCCACGCCCTGTCCTCAGGCTTGTCCTTCTGGAAAGCTCAGAGACATCTGCTGTGTCACAGCGGCAGGGCTATTTCCAGGCCAGAGCGGGTGGGGTGGGGGGCAGTATTGGGGCAGGAGGGGGTAAGGCCTAGAGAGGTGACTGGCTGGGGCAAAGGGCCCCGGACTGAGCTCAGCTGCTAATTCAGGAGGCCTAGAGATGCTCCGAGGGAGAGTGGAGGTGGACAGACCTTCCATCATCTGAAGAAGTCTCTGGGGCAGCCTGGGGGGCACCGGACACCCTGTGAAACTCCCCTCCTGGGGCCCTGGGGTGCACCCTGCCAAGGGGCCCTTTCCTGCAAATCCCATCAGGGCTCTTAGGAGCTCGCCGCAGGGATAGGGCTCTGCCCCAGGCCCCCGGCCTGCAGGGATGACGGCAGGGCGGAGAGGGGAGGGCCAGCTCCTACCCTCTCAGAACCCATCCCGGGTTCCCCAGCTCCCGAGCCTGGGGTGCCTCCCCACCCCCACCCAGCGCTGACACACCTTCCAAATCTGGTTACACTCAATGACTTCCTCCCTTTTTCAGGCCTTCTCTCCCTCTCCTCAGCCCAGACCGTTTGAGCTGCAGCCAATCGGGGCTTAGGGGGTGGGCGGGGGGGCCGGGCGTGGACGGAGGGAACCCCCTCCCTGGCCGGCTGAAGCTAGTGGAGGACAGGCAGGGGTTAAGGCTCTCGGAGCTTGCTCAGAGCCTTTTTAGGTTTCCGAGGCTGGGCCCTGCCGGCCCCGGCCCCGGCCCCTGGGCCTGAACCCAGCCGCCGAGAACATATGCCCGCGGGGTACCCGGGCCCCAGCGCCCGCCCGGCCACCAGCTCTCCCCCTGCTCCCCGGGATCGGGCAGCGATTGGGACCCGCCTTCAGCCGCTCCTCCCCGGTGGAGGTGCTGGGAGGCTGAGAAGCCATTTGCTTTGTTTGGGGGGAGGTGCCCCCGGGAATCAGCAATGGGCACTGGCCCAGTCCTCTCAAGCCTGGGCTGGGGGTGCGGGTGGCAGGAAAGGGGACGAAGGGGAGAGGCGAGTTGGTGAGAGTGTGCGAGGGAGGTTGAAGCTGGAGGGCTCAGAAACTGTCGGGTCTGGACTCCTCCGGGGCCCCCTCGGGATGCCGGCCGACCAGAGAGGGGTGCGAAGGCAGGACCCGAGGGGGCCTGCGTCGGCAGGCGGGAGAGAGGGGACAGAGTCCTCTCCCGGCGCCGGGGCTGTCTCTGCCCTCTCTCGGCTCCCCGCGCGCCCACCCAGCACCTGAGTCCTCTGTCCCCGTGGGCCAGCCTCTCCTCGGGGCACTTCCCCCTCCCCGCCCGCACTAACCGATGGACACGAGCTTGATGTGCTCGCGCTCGAGGAACTCGAGGGCCACGGACACGTTCTCCAGCTTCATCTGGCGGAAGTTGGGGCGCGGGTGGAACTTGCGGTACATGCGTTTCTGGCTGAGCACCTCGAGCAGCGCGATGAGGCGCAGCCCGTCGCTGAGGTCGCGCTGCAGATCGGTCAGGCGCTTGCCCACGCACTTGAGGTGCTCGTTGCACCAGCGCGTGAAAGTGTTCTGCTGGATCTTCTTCCACGGCGCGTCCTCCGCCAGGTCCTTCTCCGTGGACGGCATGTCGTCCGCCTCGTCGCCCAGGCCGAGGCCAGGGGCCTCGGAGTAGCCGCTGTTGTTCATCATGCTGGCGCGGGCTGGGGCGGGGGCTGCGCTGCCGGCTGGGCTCCGGCTCGCGGCTGGCTGGGCTCCGGCTCGAGGCTCTGTCGGGCCGCGATCGCGGGACTCGCGGCTCTGCGCTGCGCGGCTCTCAACTTCTCTCGCGCCCCTGGCTGGCGGAACTCGGCGGGCCTCCTCGGCTCCTCGGCCGCGCTCTCTCTCTCTCTGTCTCTCTCCCTCCGGGGGCGGAGCGGTGCTCTGGAAGTGCGGGCCGGGCTGGGGTGGGGGGTTTAAGAAGCCCCCGGGTCGCGTTCCCCCCCGCCGCGCCTGCGGCCCCCGGCTCCACGTCAGAGCGCCGGCCTCCCAGGAATGCCGCTCGGCCCGCGGGTGGGGGCCGAGCCGAGCCCGCCGGCCCCGCCTCCCTCCCTCCCCTCCCCCACGCGGCCCGCCGGCGGGAGGGGGGGCCCTCGCCCCCGGCCCGGGTCTACTGCCCCGGGGAGGCCCGGGCCCGGAGCCGCCGCGCTGGAGAGATGACTAGCGGAGCTGGAAAATGGGGGTAGTGAGGGCTCCCAACACTCCAGAACTAAGCTTCGCCGCCGGTCAGAGATGAAATATACCCCCGCCCAGCAGGACTAAAGAGACACAAGGGGAAACTGAGGCCAGTGGTTAGGGCAAAACACACTGATCTGGTGTTGACAGAATCTTCTGGGTTGTTTGGTGGCAGGGCTGTTCACAGGGCCTGGGAGTCCTGGCTCCTAGCCCAGGGTATTGTCCACCTGCGGACAGGGAAGGGAAGTGTGTGTGCTTGTGCGCAGCCGGACTGAGAGGAAGTAACGACACTGCCCACGCCAGTTAGGGAGAAGGCTTCGGGTGAGGGTGCCCCACTTTACAGGTAGAAAAGTCTCCTTTGAAGCCCAAACCCAGGGTCCCAGGGGAAGGACTGCGTCTACCCCTGACTCAGTGTCCCTGTCACCAGCCCTTTTGTCCTCATGCTCTCAGAATGAAGCTGAGCTCAGGAGAAGAGTGCCCAGTGAGCCACACTGTGCTCCCCGCCCCCCCAAAGTCTGACTCAACCAAGGTGATGAGAGGGGAGGGAGAGCCTCTGCCCTGTAGTACCAGGGAGCCCCCTGGGCGATGTGCCCATTTGGGTCACAGGGCAGATCCTTCCGGTCAAAGAAAGTCAGGTTAGCCAGATAGAGACAGAGAGAGTCCTGCCCAGAGTAGTCAAGGGGAAACGAGACGGGGGCTGGGGGGCAGGGAGAGCCCCCAGGGAGCCAGCCAGGATGCCTGGGCAGGACTGGGCTCAGGGTAAGCCAAGGGCAGCTGACAGCAGGGAAACTGAGGCACTCAAACAGAGGAGCTGGCCTGGGATGAGGTGAAAGAGCTGTAGAACATACTTTATGTAAAAAGAATATATATTCTGCAATTCTGTAAGATACATGTATTCCACACCACCCGGCACCCCCTTTAGGCCAAACTTCCTCAGCTTTCCCATCCTTCTGGACCCATAAGTTTGGGCCCCAACTCAAGTTGTGTGATGACTGAAATTTGGCAAGTTTCTGGTGAATCATTTGACCTTATTCCTCTTCCCCCACCAGGCCTGGTGAAAAGGACAGGGAGAGTGGACATCTTTGGGGGCAGAATGAGGGCAGTCCTTGTTATAGAGCTTGGGAAGAAGTTCAGGAGCTTTGTGGGGGGCAGTGCTTATGGTGAAAGGGCTCCGTGAGTGATTTCTTTCCCTTCTCATTAGTGAGGGAGGGGGAGGAGTAGAGAAGGGACCAGAAACAGAAAAGGGACCTGCTGTGCGTGACTTAGGAGGGGGGAGCTCTGGGGGCCCTGATAGTGACAGGCGAGATATAAATAGCTTGGGCCCTGCGGCTCATGTTCTCTCGGCTGCCTGTGATGAGGTGCTTAGGAATTCCACCCTCCTGTTGGCACCCCCTTCCCTATCTCCAGAACTCTCATTCCCCCATGCCACCTTTATACCATGGTCAAAACCAACCATCAGGCATCAGTGCCATCTGTCTACTTGAGAGGCTGATGCCCACCTCCTGGGGACACATGACATGTAGCTGGGTTTCACAAGGGGTGTGTGTGTGTGTGTGTGTGTGTGTGTGTGTGTGTGTGTGTGTGTAAAAAGGCAGACTTCTGACACCCAACCTGAGGTGCCAGCTCAGGGCTCAGTGATGAAGAAACTGAGGTATAGATCCAAGAAAGGATGGATTCCTCTTCCTGAGCCTCTGGGGTGAAGAGAAAGGGGTAAAGCGGGTTTGCCTGGAGCTGACAGCCCTTCACAAACCCTAATGGCTCACACTCCTGTTTTGTGGGCGTTACCTGAGGTCCCCCAGTAACTTGAGGGCCTCGATTAAGGTGGGGGGAGTTCAGAGGGAAGCAAGTGGACAAAGAACTCCCTTCTCCCCCTTCTCATTCCCTCTCTCCGAGAGGTGTGTGTGTGTGTGTGTGTGTGTGTGTGTGTGTGGCCCCAGGGGAGTGAGTGAATGGTTGGCAGAGGGTGCCCAGTGCCAAGGATGGTTCCTGGCACCCTTCTCACTCTGCCTGCCCCAGAAACCAGAGCCCGTTACTCTCCAGGATAAATCAGGGCCTGACTCAGGCCCCAGCCAGCCAGTCACAGTCAGCCTGCCCAGGCACTGGCTGGTGACTCAGCCCTCAATATAGCCCATGAGCCTAGGCCCCAGGCCTCGCCATGAGAGCTGGAACAGACCGTGCACAATGCTGGTCCAGGGACCTGCCAAGTGAGGGCCCCTCCCTGAGAAGGGCTGATGTGCTCCTCTCAGAGCCTGGCAGGGGCTCAGAGAGGGGCTTACAGGGGGTTTCATCAGCTGAGTTTTTGTGGCACTGCTGGCGGTGGCCACAGGCTGTATATAGCCCCCTGACTCACCACCCGCTGACCTGTCTCAGGAGACCAGGTTGCCTGGCCTTTCACCTGGCCCTGCCTCTCCCATCAAGGGACACTGCTGGTCAGCCAACATTGGCCATATTTAACTTGAGCGGAGCAGAATCTGAGCGAGCGTGTCCAATGGGCCATGTTTGAAAATCCTTTTTTTCTGGAACCAGGGACATTTCCATAGCCACCTGTGATGGCACCAGGCTGGCCAGGCTCCCAGCAGGCACTTTGTTCAATCCGTGATACTGACTGTGGCCCTGGCCCAGATGTGGCAGGGACAGTGCAGCAGGGTGGAAAGATCCATAGGCTGAATTCCAGCCTCTTCACCTCTGGTTCTGTAGCCTTGGTGAGGCTCAGTTTTTTCGCCTGCAAAATGGAGTTAATAGTACTCTCATAGGGATTTTTTTATGCGTGAAGATGAAAGGAGATAACATGTAAAGTGATTAGCATGGTGTTGGGCAGCTAATAAGTGATCAGAAAAAAAACAGTTTGCTTCCTCTGCTGGTATCCTGGGGACCACATGGGTTCTGGTGAGCTAGGCCTTCCTCACAGCTGCCTCTGTCCCCTGTAGAATCCACTGCCGGCATCTCCCGCTGCTCCCCTCTTCTCTTCCTTGCATCCTAACACTCCACCTGCCAGAATCAGAACCAGAGTATTTCTGATCTTTAGAGCTACCCACCATGCCCCCCAAGAGCAGCTGGTCCTTGACAGGGGTGGCAGGTGGTGTGCTCTACCACGTAGCCTGGGAAGGGAAAGCAGAGGGGTCCGTGGTGCAGGGAGAGAGCAGAAAGGAAGCAGTTATGCAGAGGGCAGGAGAGGGGGGAGATGGAGGCCACTGGAGGTGTTTTTTTGAGTCCTTGGTTCTATCCGTACCTGGGCCTGGGTGCATGCCTTCCTGTGGCTTCTAAGAGACACCCCTGTGGACTCGAAGCTAACTCCAGGGACTGTTTCACATTCAACACAGGTAGACCTGTTAACTCTGAACACTGTATCTACAAGACCAGAAAGCACAAAGCCCAGAGCAGTGAAGAGGATGTCAAGAGGAGCTGACACGGGCAAGTGACCTAAAGGGAAGAGCTCTGTATTCTAAACAAAAAGGCTGAAGAAAAGGATCACTTCCCTGTCATTGCCAGCTCTGGGTTTGGGCCTGAGAAGGACCAGATGAAGTCCTGACTGGGGGCCGAGTGCCTACCAGACCATGACCTCCACCTTGGCTTCAAATATGAAGTTAAAACAGTGATGCTCAGTGGTGGGTAATCTTCCAGTCCTCTCCACCACATGTTCTCCAGCCAACTGGTGGCCGGAGTAAAGTTGGTAAAAAGCAGGGTCTCACTACACTCAACAGCAAGGGGACAGTGGTAGCAGGTGGATTGTGAAGGAATTTCAATTAGGTAACAACTGAGAATACACAATGTAATATAGTGAAGGGCAGTGCTTCTCAAATTTTATCGTGCGTTCTAATCAACCGGGGATCTTGTTAAAATGTAGATTCTGTGTCAGTGGGCCTGAGCTGGGGCCCGAGATTCTGCCTTCCTAACAAGCTAACAATGCTCATGCTGCAGGTCCGTGGCCCACAACTTGAGCGGCAAGGAGCTAGGCCACCCTAAATGAGCCCTATCTTTAAAGAGGAGTCATTTAGAGGGAGCAAAAGGGACCCACGGCACTGCCCTCAACCTGCCTAGGTACAGCCCTGTGGTGAGGGCAGGTCACTATTTCAGCCCTGGCCCCAGGTCTGCTAGGAGGACTCCCAGTCAGCCTTGTCACTCCTCTGGGCTGCACACAATTTAAAAACCTCCTAATTCTAAATGTCCTTGCTCCCACTAGGAAAACACTGGGGAAGAAATGAATTCATTTAGTGCTGAGCAGTGCCCACCTCAGTACGCACTCTATAGGTATGTGTTGCTTTGTATATTTGGGTGAATGAAACAAACTCCTTTGGTATCAGGTAGAAAGGAGACAGAGAGAGGGTCCCAGGAAACCAGCAGTCACGGGGGACATTCTGCCCACTAGGGCTTATGCATATACTTGGGGGCTTTCATATGGAAACGTTCACGATGAGAACGACCGATCACAAAAGGTCCCGCAGGAATGAAGGCCAACGGGAACACTCATAAATCATCCTCATCATCTGCTCATTCCCACTTAGATCCATTCTCACTCCTCTGCCCGGCTCTGAACTCCAGGAGGCTGACCCTGAAAGACTGTCACCTGGGCGTCTCTGCTCTCTGGCTCCCAGCTGGGATCAGCCAATGAGACACACCAACAGGGAACTGGAGAGTGGGAAGAGAGGGTGGGGGGAGCACATAAACTTCCCACTTCCTCATGGCTCCGATAAGGGCCACACACCCCTATGGCCACCACGTGTGTCTGGGGCCCCGTGCCAGGCCTCCAGCTCTTGCTCCCTCCCTTTTCCCCTTCAGGCCTGCGCCGGTAGCCAGTTCCCCCGGTTGCTGGTGCCTGGGGACTTCACTGTTCCTCGCTGGTTCTCCTAACTCTGCCCTCTGTACATAGTCTGTTCATTAACAACTCTTAGGCTCAAGCCCTTTTCGTCGGCTGCACTGTGCAGCTTGTGGGATCTCAGCTCCCCAACCAGGGACTGAACCCGGGTCATGGCAGTGAAAGCCCAGAATGCCAACCACCTGAACACCAGGGAACTCCCTTCAGTTTACTGCTGGGACCCTGAGTGATTATTAAGTCACCTCCGAGAGCAAATCCCTCGCGAAGTCGTAAGAACAAAGCCACGAAGGCCCACACGCAGATCTTCTCAGGGCACCCTTCTCACAGTAGACAGACGTGGGCACGAGACCCAAGGGCAGGTCATTTGGCCCCCCGTCACACAAGTAGCCAGATCACTCCATTTCTCTGTGCTTAGATAAGTTCCTTGAGATGAGGGTTAGTAGGTACAGACCAATCCAGCTGCGATTCAGCTGGCAGCACAAGGCGCCAGCATCATTTCTTTCTTTCTTTTTTTTTTTTTTCTCAGCCTCATTTCTGAGGTCATTTGTAGGGTGAGAAATCGTACGTAGGAGCCAGAGCCTTAAGTGAGCACCTGGTTAAAGGGGAACTGCTCTGTTCTGGTTGTGCTGTGAGGTAGTTAACAAATAAAAAGCCACAAAGTCTCATGTGATTCAGTTGATATTTAATTACAAGGAACCCAAGTTCTTACACGAGGCAGGAGATGGGAGCCAGCAGTTCCCCACAACAAGCCTTTCCGGCCTGAGTGGCTGAGGCTAAGGAGATGGGGACACGTGGAACACATGGGTGGGGCGGGGGCTCTGGCACAGTGTGTCCTGCCCAAAGCTGAGGGTAGTGGCCACTGTGGATCTGCCCCCCTCGGCTGGCCCAGGCCTGCCGTCACTCCATGAGGCAGAACTCTGTCTCCTGCTGTCGCATGTTGGGTAACACATACAGAGCCACAGCTGCAAGAGCCAAGAACACCATAGGCTTCCACATCCCAAACATGTTCTGTGGGGACCAAAGACAAATGGTGAGTGCCCAGCCTTCTGAACTCCTCCCTAAGCTAGAGATCCCCTGCCTACTGGTGCTGGAGAGATACCTCAGGAACACCATAATGGTCCAGTGTCTCTTATCTCCTGGGTAACCGCTGCAGACAATGTGGGCTTAGTCCTGGCACCACTAGGTATCTGGAACAACACTACGTGGGTGACCTGAGCTGGCTGCCCGTATTCATGACCCGTGGGGTGAGAAGAACCAGCTCCTGCGTGAGGAGCAAGCTCAGAAGCAGATTTCAGAGAATCCAAAAGGCTGCAGCAAAGGATCAGATGCCATGGCAAGGAAAAGAGGGTAAATTTGGGCCCTTGGGAAATGCAGCAGCATCATTAAATACTTGACGGAGGAAAAGTGAACTCAAGAGGATGATAAGACTGGCGGGGCGGGGGGGAGCGAAGAAAGTGCACCAGATTACAGCAAACATGAGGTTCTTAGGCAGCCCAGACCGTTTGTGGAGAATGATGTCCTTGAAGGAGACTGAAGGAAGTTGGTCACTGGCCCAGGGAGGCAGACACCAGGGTCATTAAAACACCTCCATGGAGAAAACAGAAGTGAAGAGCAGGCTGATGGCAGCCTGCTGTACAACCATTTGCACGTGACTGATGAGCTGGATGAGGGCCTGGAGAGGGACGCTCTGGAGGCTCGCCCTCACCTGTAACTTGGGTGAAGATAAGAAGGTAGCTGGCCACCCCTGAGGATGAGGTGAAGCTGGATGCAAAAGTGAGTACTTTGAAACCACAGGGGCAAGATTAAAAATAAACACAACGCTTCATCGGTGAGAACAGTGGACAATGGACTAGATCAAATAGAGATGAATGGAAAATTCTGCCTTGGATCCAAAAAATCAACTGCAGGCAGAGAACGGGGAGAGAACGCTTAGCATATGCAATGTGCAAAGGGCTTCTTTTTATAAACAATACATGAAATAAGTCAGCAATGTGATATTAGTTATCAGAGAGCTAACGTGATCTGAGGCTGAACAAAGAGGCTGCCGTATGGTGTCTTCCTACTTACTTGGGAGCAACCAATGAAGAGAGGTGATAAGGGGAAACAGGATTGGAATTTTATCGGATGCTAATATTAAGTCCTTAGAACTGATTCACAATTTACTGGCTGTATTACATAACCCCTCTATGCCTTAGTTTTATCACACGTAAAATGATAGCTACCTCAATGGGTTATTGTGAGAATTAAATGAGTTAATACTTAAAAGATGATTAAACAGTGCCTGGCATATAGTATGCATTATGTAAGAGTATGCTCTTTTTATTATTTATGTGGTGTTTTATCATTTATAAAGTACCTGCATATAAATGAACTCATCTGTTCCTCACATGAGGAAGCCAGAGGAGTTATCATCCTTTCCTTACATTTGAAGAAACTAATGTTCAGGTTATGCATTTTGCCCACTAGGACTAAGCTCTAAGAAACAGAGACAGACTCACCCAAGTTGTCTGCCCGCTTGTCAGCCACACTTTCTACTCTACTCTGCTGCCTCAGTTTCTGGATGGGAGCTGCATGCTGGGCCGTAGGCAGGCTCTGGGTATAACAGGCTCCTCCAAGAGGACGCTTACCCAGGAGTCCCTTCCTCTCACTCTAGTCAGGCCTGGCTGGGTTTGAGTTGGTGAAAGGTTATGGCTGAATGCTTTGGGTCTCATCCCATACGGACCCAGAAATCTGGGAGTGTACAGGGAGGAACAGGTACAGGGAGAGACCCCTCTCACCAAAGGGGTTAAAGACTGACGTGGTGAGTAACTGGAATGTCTAAAAGAAGAAAGGAGAAGGGTTGAAGAGGAAAAAAAACAATGAGGAGGAAAAAAGGCAGGACAGAAAAGGAAATAGTGATAAATGCTACCCACAAATGCTCCAGCGGTCACTCTGAACCTATGCAGTGAGCCAGCTACACTCCATTTACAGGGATGTTAGAAGAGAGGGTGGGGGAGGGGGAGGGGCAGGGGGAGCGTGGGAACGGAGCCAAAACAGGCCGAGAGGGAACAGTTTATGGGTTCTGGAAGGGCTCTACCTTGGGCCATAAGACTACATTCTACCTCCTATATTTGGTGTCCTGCTGACAGATCAGATTACACGGACTGGTGCCCAGAATAAATCAGTTTGGTTCCCTGAAAACACTGCATTTCTGGTTAGTGGAAACTTTTCATCAATACCACATTCTCTCCAGAAAGCCTAGCTTGGGAAGCCAGTTACAATAGAATCTGACCCCCAAAAGGAATGTAGCATTCTTGTTCTGATTTTTTGGAGACTAGAATCCCCAAACCAGAGAACTTCTCAGTAGAAAGTATATAATATGATACGAGTTTGATGCCAAGGCTGAAGGACGAATCGAGGTTGTCCTCATACAAATGACCTTTGGGGATCACAGCTCTCCAGACCTCTTCTGTCACCCAAGTGGGGAGGCAATGATTCCTTATTTTGCCATCCTGGGTAGTGACCATAGTGAGAGCTTGGCTCTGGGGCTAAACAAAGACAAAGAGCAGCCAGGCCAGCCTTGCAGTCAGACATCAGCTCATCAGAAAGTAGCCGAGGGAGCTTCGAAAGTAGCCACAGTGCTGGGATCATTCAAATTTTTCCCAGCCAGAATACAGAAACGCAAACTATATCAATGGCGAGCATTCCAAGTCCGTACAAGTAAGGAAGACATTCTTCGAGATGTTATGGGCTTTGCAGTAGCCCAAGGAAAAGCCAGGGCTAAAACTCAGACTGACTATCACCCGTTGTAAAATGACAAAAGCAAGAAGCAAGCGGCTCAGAGAAAAGGGAAAGAGGAGAGGCCAGGGCAACCTGCACCCTCCCTCTATCCCTCAGAAGGAGGGGACGCAATACCAGTACCTGCGTTAGGACGACGTCTCAGCCCACCAGCACCAGAGCAAAGCCGATATGACCACCAGGCCTACGAGAGGCAAGGAGAAGATGGGGGGATCGGGGGCAGGGGATGGCTGCAACATATCAAATGAGAAAGAGGCACGAGGAGAGACCAGAGATGAGAGATGGTATAAAAAGACATAAACACATGAATCCAACAGATAATGAAGATGATAAAACAAGGGGAAAAGAGAAAGAGATCAAGAGGTTAAACAACAGGTAAGCGAGAGCAGCGGTATTTCTTCTCCACTACTCGGGCCTGGTTCTTCCCATGGGTAGCCTACAGGAGATGCAAAACTGCACGGGTTAAGCGGCGCCATAGGTCCAATTCGGGGCCACATTTTTGGCTTGTCATATCCCTCTTGTATCTTGTCAAGCAAGGGTTATCTGCACCTAGACCTTTCTTGTAGGTCAGTAACTGTGGAAAAGTGAAGCTCCAGAGAGTAAAGCTGGGCTTTCCAGATGAGCAGGATGTCTACTTTGCCTGGGTCACTCTAGGAAGGGTAGCCTCCTGCCAGGCCACCTGTCCCTTTGTTAGCCGCATGTTCTGGCTGTTTTCCACCAAGTCTCAGTGTTCTGGGACATCCCTTAGGAGTCTGATGCTGTCGTTGTGAGACAAAACGCACTAAAACAAGCTAACAATGGAGAAGGGCTAGTTCTTGACTGCAACCATCTTCCAGAGAGAAAATGAATTTGCAGGCGGTAACACATATGCCAGCAGAGCTGCCCGTAAAAGATGCAGGACCCACTGAGGCAAAGGGACACCTCCATACGCAGACACAAGGAATGTACTTGACTGTGATGTAGAAAAATCCAGTTTCGTGTTTAGAAAGCTGGCACATGAGGCAAGGAAATCTATGAGGCTCTGAACCAGCATGTGGCAGGGTATGAAGAATTCAAAGAAACAGAACACTGGGGAAGGGGCTGTGGTTACTCCTACTTTTCACGTCCTCAACAATGGTCCTCTGCCATGAGGTTGACAGAGAACTGTAACTGGGTCCTTAGCCAGTGCTGCAGACTGAACTGCTGAAAATTCCACATAACCTTCGAGCTGACTGGGACATCCCACCACAAGAGACTTATTTTCTTCCCCTGTGTTTAAAAGGACAGAAAGAACCTGTACTGCAAACTGAGGACTTATTCAGGTACTACTCAAACACTTCGGAGATCAGAGCCCCCAGTTAACTTCAACCAGGGCAGAGATTCAGCTAGCATATTCCTGTATAGATGTACCAGTTGTTAAAATACAGAAATATTTTCGTACAGTTGGTACATTACCCAGGATACTCCCACCCGACCTCTCCAGATCCGGTAACTAAGGGGTCAGCGCTCTGGCTGGTCTCCCAAAACTGGCCAACGGCCCTGCTGTATAGACGGAAACATTCTATCACTTCCGATCGGCCCTGGCCCCCGCTCTCATGCCCTGTAATATTACATAGAGCCTGGCAGGCGACAGCAGCCTCTCCACACCCCTCACGGCAACAGAGGTCAGCCCTAATAGGGCAGCTCGGGAAAGCAGGACTGGGTGACTTGCCCAGGCTGACAGAAATGCGTGGCGCGGTGCTCGGGGAGGGTGAAGAACCCTCCTGAAGTGAGTAGAGGGTTATTACCGCATAAATGAAAGGAGGCAGGACTCCAACCAGCATGCCCCGCTTCCCAGAGAAGGTGCTCTCTGTGAGACAGTTCCGCAGCCTTTCCCGCAGGGACTGCTCTCTCCAACCCCACCTCCACCTTCACTTTCCCCAGTGCGATGCCTCAGAGCCTGCTGGCCTCTACTCCTGTAGAAGTCCATCCAAGGGCTGGGTCACAGCCGAACGCTGGGCACCTGCGCCCAAGAGCCCATTTCCCGCATGATCCTGCCTTTGGCTGTGGTTACCTTTTTGCTCTCAGAAAGCTTGCGGGGGTTGCTTCCCTCTGAAGCTTCATCTGCCTCCTCCTCTTGGTCGTCTTCTTCTTCCTTACCCTCCTGGCTGTGGAACTCTTCATATCTCTCCTCCTGATCTTCTTTGAATTTAACCTCTCTAGGACCTGATGGCTCAGAAACTAGTTCATCCCAGGACTCCTTTGTTTCGTCCTCAATTGCCTCCTTCGTTTCCTCTTCTATTTCCTCTTTCCTTTGATCGTCCAAGGCCATGTGGCTGGCCTTGTAGTACAGCACCACCTCCAGACTCTGTGGGGCGGAGGCAGTGCAGGATGGGGGATGCTGTTACCTGGGAAGATGCCCACCCTCACGATGATGCTTAACTACCTCAAGAAAACACGCTGCTTCACACAGGTGCACAGACAGCACTGTGTCCTGGGACTGAACTGATGTCCCGCGCACAGTGTGGGGGGTAGCCACACCCAGCCTCTCTGGAACCGTACCATATCTGTCTGGCCATTAGCCATTTCCAACCGTTCCCAGAGCTAAAGATTCTGCACCTCAGCTGCTGCTTCCTACCCCTGCCTGGTGGCCCCCCATTTTATCCCGTCCTCTTCCACCTATATGTACACAACTGCTTTGAGTAAATCCCTCTCTTTCCATCCATTTGGTCCTTCTCTTGGGCACGTGACCCAAGAAGAACAACAGGGGCCCCAGGAAATTGCACTGGTCTAACTGAAACAGTCATCCAGTCTAGAGGCTCTAGATCTGAGTGGTCTGTATTCCACTCTCCCCTTGACCTCACAGGAAAAGGGAGTACCAAATTGCTATTAAGATAGAACTACTCTGGACACATTAGAGATCCCAGAAGCTTCTCTACAAATACCTCATCTGGTCAGAATGGTGGTGAAGGTGATTTTCCTTCCTAGGATCCCCTTTAACTTTCTGCTTATCTGGCTACCAAGGTTACTACTCACCTTTCTGGTCTCAAAGCTGACCTCAGAACTCTCCAGGCTTGGCTTGGCCACCTTTTTACTTTTAACCCCATTGGCATTCTTGTTCATGTTCTTATTGCCATTGGTTCCCTTGGTTTCTTTGCTAACAGAGGACCTCTTCTCTTTGAGCTGGTGAAGCTCTTCCTGGCAGCACTGCAGCTGCCCCTCCAACTGCTCCTGCACAGCCAGGAGCCGCCCCTGCTCATCCACGCTAGCCTGGTACTGTAGCTGCAGCTCTCGCAGCTTGGCCTGCAGTTCTTTGATCTGTTGGTAGTGGAGGCCCAGTTATCCACAGCTAGGCCTACGTGATCAGCCTGGCCCCTGCTTCAGAAATTTCCCTGCTAAAGCCCAGGGGGACGTAGATAATACAGAAAACATTACACTGTTGAAAATGAGCCTCTAAAGCAGTTTTAGAGGTTCTCCCTAACTTGAGGCACTTGATGATTTACATCTAACATGATCAAAAAAGGATGACTAAAATCATGTCTTTACTGTGAACTGTCAGGGGAATGACAAAAGGGCTAACCCCTTCTGAACTGTGGGGCTTTATTACATAGTTGTTTTTGATGGGAACTCCTACTTTGCCCAAGCTATTTCTCTAATAGGTACAATCATTGCTATAGGAACTGTGTTGTATACTCCTGAGACTGGACCTGGGCTCCTGCACCTCACTCTGGAAACAGAAGCAAGTGCCAACCCTGCTCCCTACTCCCTGGTTTTGTCTTTCCTGGCTTCTGGCAGCACATCACGGCCTCCCTGGGTAGATACCAATACTAAGCAACCTAGGCCCACGTGTTTCTTGCTCTCTGAGCCTCTCCCATGTGTACAGTGACCCCCACTGGACAGAGGACTACTCTTCGTCAGAGTCAATGCCCTCAGTCCCATTCCTAGTGGATGCAGAACACTCTGCTTGGCATTATGAGAGATCCAAAAGAAGACACAGCCCTGTCCTCGAGGTGCTTACAATCTAGTTGAAGAGAAGAGACAAGGCAGAATACACACAAACTAAAGAAAATTGGAGGTAAAAAAAATACAAGTCGACAGAAGTGCTCTAGGACAAAAGAGAGAACAGAAGTGGCAAAGGGGGAAAAAAATCATTCAAGGAGTCTTGAGGATCAGTAAATCCCAGCATAGTGGGCGCCTGAGAAATGTCCATCAGTGGCACAACAGGCTGCCCAGCCTCTTGGGGTTCAGCCCCTGCTCTGTCCCTTTGACCAGGAGGAGGGCAACTGTACAGAGCTGGCAATGAGCTCCTGTCTCTCTCCTCAGCCTCTCCGAAAGGGCTCTGACCTCCTCTGGCTCTAGGGACTCCTGCCTGAAACCCTGCCTCCCTGAAAGCAGTTACCTCGTGCTCCTCATTTTGGGAGGCAACGGTCTTCTCCAGGCATTCCACGCACTCTTTGAATTTCTTCTTGCAGGCATCCAGCTCTTCCTTCAGCCCTTTCTGCTTGTCTAGCAGGTTTCTCATCTGCTGCTGCAGCAGGTCGTGCTCCTCCTGGCTGAGCTGGTACATGGCCTGCATTCCCTGCAGCTTGATCAACATCTTGGCAACCGTGTCCTCAAAGCACTGTGGAGGGCAGGGGAGTGATGACGGCACCCTGAGGAGCCCCTGCCCTCCGCCCACTCTCTTCGCTAGGCCCTTTCTTGGGTACAAAACAATGGCCACAGGATCTGAAGCCGCCCAGGGGGAATCCTGTATTTCTTCCCATAAAGAGCACCACGACTGTGTTGATGAAAAGTCCTGAATCTTAGACCTCCATCCAGATGGAGCATCTCCGTATGAGGGGCGCAGAGTACCTCATTTATATCCTGTAAGTTACCCTGCTCAGCTCTGAGCCCACTGCCCACTTCACCTCTTGTGGCCTTCCCCGTGACTTCTCTCTTAATAAGAAAAGAACCTTCTTCCCCAATCTGACCTGACATCCGGTTACTTTTACCTCCATATCTTCAGGCTTGGCAAGTTCGTCGTCCATGCTGCTGCTGACGTAACTCTTGTGACAGGTGTCCGAGCTACTGCTGGTGCCATAACTCTTCTTATAGGCAATGCTGCTGCTGCTGCTGCTGCTGCTGCTGCGGTAACTCCTCCCATAGGACTCCCTGGTACCGGTGCTACTGTCATAGCTCTTGAGGGGGCTCTCTTCGCTGGCCTGGCTGCTGTTGTAACTCTTGTGATAGCTCTCGTTGTCATCAATGTTACAACTGCTGCGACTGTTCTCGTTGCTGGTGGTCGTGCTCCCAAAACTCTTCTTGTAGGACTCAAGGCTCATTTTTACAGAAGGGGACTGGACTTGGAGCATCTGCATTTCTTCCAGGCAGAGCTGCAAGTCGGCCTGCAGCCTCTTCCGCTCCTCTAGGAGCCGCTCCTGCTCCTGCTGCAGCAGCTGCTGCTCGGTCTGACTGGCCCCGTACAGCTCCTGCAGAGCCTGCATCTGGGCGATGATCATCTTGGACTGCCAGGAGTGGGTGGGGAAACATCATCATTACTCTAGACACTGCGGTCCTTCTAGCTGCACCCCTCCTGGTGCGGATGTCTGAGAGCACAGGTCAGAGCAGTGCACACCTACCCTCCCGTCTCACCACAGCCTAGATCTTTCACTTTGCCTACAGGTAACTGGCATGTGTCAATTTCTTGCTCACTGGAGAAAATCTCCCTGGGACAGGTAGTCCACGATTTCTAGCCTCCCATTTCTGCTGGTTTCCATGCTCTGGTAACTTCCTCTCTCCCTGGAACAGCACTGAGTGGATCTCAAGGTCACTTGGGCTCCCTCCCCTCCCCTCTTCTCAGTCAGGTGTATCCATTATCCTGACCTCTGGGGCTCAGTCCCCTCCGCCACCCCCAATTCTAAAATCAGCCCTGGCCTTCAATATGAGCATATGAAGAACTTCTTCCTCGGAAGATGCAGACTTGGAATCAAGGTCTCACCACAAGTCCCTGTCGTAGTGAGGGACTCCTCCTGCCTCAATTCTGTATCTGGCCCCTGGGCATGCTTCCCAGGCCCTCGGGGCCTGGCTTCTTGGCAGCTGATGCCCAGGATGAGATCTGATTGGATAAGGGAATATTTTATACTTGGTTCCTGGTATCTGCTATCCAGGCTGAAACCTGACACCCCTGGAATCTGACCAAATCTCAGTTTGGACTTCCGCTATTCCCTACATCTATCTGCCTGTCTAGGCTAATATCTGAACAAGTAGATTGAAATTGAATAAATTTCAATTTCAATAAATTGAAACTGTCTACCTGCTCTTCCTTGCCCCCACTGAGGCCTCAGACCAAATGCATCTCCCAACCCTGAACAGACTTGTCTAGAAGTCTCCTTCAGTGTGACCTCAGAGGCATGACCACTTGCTGGTGCTTGAGACCCATGGATTCTCTAGTCTAACACCTCTGACCTGGATGTTATTGCCACAAAGTTCCAATGAAGACAGTGAGGTCAGTACCAAGAACCCCACATGCTGGGAATTCTTCCCTTGGAAATAAATGGCCTCAGATGTGCCTCATGTAGAACACCAAAAGGTTACAGATTTTGGTCACTGGAAAGCTTACTTCTCAATTACCAACGAGTTCATGAGGAAAGGATGCCATGTTTAGAGTCAGTCCTAAGGAATCCAAACAAGCACTAAGTTGATCTACTTCAAAAAACGTCTGGAAAATGAGATGTTGAAGAGATTGAGTCAAATTATCAGGAGATCACAAACTTCCAGGTCATCTGGTTTCTAAGTGTTCACAGTGCTTCAACTGGGCATCCATCTGAGGGAGCAGCTAAGGCCGTACCTAAAGCCACATCTTAATGAGCCGCTGAGTGGCTGAGAGGGTGGAGCTTTAGCTTCATCCTTGCGCCTGGCAAAACAGGGCTTTGGAACTCTGACCCCTCTGTGAAGCCCCCTTTCCCTGCAATGCTGTTGCCCCCAGAACTATCTCCCTGCCTCTTGCTATAGTTACCTTGTTATGACCACATTTTGAGGACTTAGGCCATTTGGAATCCTTCGGATTCTCCAACACTTCCCGGAAATCAGACTCCTTGAAACGTTGCAGCACTCCGTGCAGTTCTAATTGTTCTTTTAATACACTTTCTTGATCCTGTATCAGTTTTTTCTGCTCCTCCTGCATGCCTTGGTAGAGCATCTGTAGTTCACACAGGTCTTGTAACTTTGTAAGGAGCTCCTGACTCTGTGAGGCAGAGTGGAAGGGAGGGAGCTAGAACTGTGGTGGTTACACTGCAAGACCTCTGCCTCCTTCCTCCTCGGGACCCTTCCCTTAGGGGGGCTGGCTCTGCACAGCCCATCTGGGACAGGAGGGGAGTCTCTCTTTGGAGACCTGCTAGTTGAGTAGTAATGACCTCATATGTTTGGATGCATTTTGCAGTTTGCAAAGTGCTTTCAAGTACATTTTCTCCAGACGGACTGAATATCTAAATATAAAATGCTGGACAGATTCCAGAGTATAGGATGTATTTTAAGATTTAGAGCCCTAATCAGCTATATTGAACCGTTTTGTTTGAGGAGGTTGGTGAGAAAGTAAGGAGTGGTTGGTTAAGAAGAGAAAAAGTTCCATCCCCACCCTTTTACTTCTCCCAAGTAGTCACATCTGGGCAGCTCCTCACAGCTAGCAGCCGCCCCTAGCTGAGATTACCTTGTGGAAGAGACCAGATCTGGGGAGCGGGAACGTGAGCCTGTGCAGCTCTTCGTGCAGCTGGCCCTGCTCCTCCTGCATCCTCCTCTGCCTCTCCAGGAACTCGCACTGTTCCATTTGCAGCTGGGCCATCTCCTTCTGGCTGGCCTTGTACCTCTCCTGCAATTCTGTCAGTCTGAAGAGCAGTGCGTCACACTGTGGACGGGGCAGGGCGCGCAGGGGTGCTTACTCTGGGAGGCGGGCTCCCTGGCGTTTCTCTGCCCCATGCGGTCAGCAGAGCACTCCGTGTTCTCTTACCTCTTGTGATTCACCAGGGTCTCCCACCCTGTAGTCACCTTAGACTGCTCATCCCAAGCCGCATTGCGCCCATACAGGCCTAGATGCTGAATGGGAACCCCAGGAGGCTGCTCAGGACTGAAGTTTGGCTGTGCTCTAAATTTTGCCTACTAGTTCTTTCTGAGGGCAGTTTTCGAGGGAGGTTATAAGCGCCCCTCCCTTCTCATTTCCCCACCTCCATTTCCTCTGGTAGATACCATTTTCCCACCCTGCAGGGAATTCTAGTTCCTGTTACTCTCCAGTTGTTTCTATAACTAATTATGCTCCTTACCAATAAGGACTTACTTTCACCCTAATTTTCCCCATTTTTGTTTTCATAATCAGCTTTAAGAATCTTTAGAGAAGTATGAACTATTGCTGAATTTGGGTTGAGAGGACTAAATCATCCCATGATTCCAAAAACCCAAATCTTCTAATATTAAACTAATCTCAATGTTCTTTTAGGAGGAGAGAAGAGGCTGGCTCTGTATGCCAGCATGCTTCTCCCTTCCCATAGTTTCTTCCACTAGGAGAGAAAGTGATGAGCAAGTTATGGACCCCCTGGACCTCTAAACGGAGTGGGAGTGGTGGGGGGGGAGGGAAAGTGAGACTGGGTGTAGAAAGGCAGGTGACTATTGGGGCAGCCCAAATAACATCCCCAGTTCTATGCCTTCTGAAGGCCTTTCCCTGAGGACATAGCCTACTGTTGGCTGTGGCAGGAGCTACTGAGTATTCTGGCAGAAGGCGACTAGCTCCACCATCTTTTGGAATCTTGTACCTTTTTTGCATCATGCTTCAACATTTTTCCATTTCCTGTCAGTGGTCAGGAGCTGAAAGTACTCAACAAGGTTAACTAATAATGACTTGCATTTTACACACTACAGAAAAAAGGGTAAGTGAAGAAGGAAGGCCTTATTTATCACTATCAGAATTTTTTTACTAAAAGAAAGTTAGATAAGTATTCTGTTCAACTTAAAGAGGGCAAAATTCAAGTTTAGAATTTAACTACTCTGAAGTCACAGAATAAATCCTGAAAAAGCCTAGGTCCTTCTAATACCCAATCAGCACTCTGGGCACAGACCATGCCTCTTGACAAGAGCACCTACCATCTTCCTCAGAAAACTGGACCTTCTCTTTCTAGTTTGAACAAGCATAGTTGTGTATATGGGCCTATGTATATGTTCTTTTCCACGAATGACTAGATATCACTGCAGTTCTAACAATAAGGTATAAATGTCTACACACATGAAATCATGTGTGAAATCTTCAGGTGTTCAGACTGGATCCAGAGGTATTGATTCTACTAAGCTGTGGCTTGGGCTCAAAGTCAAGGTCAAGGCAAAGTTTTAAAGTTAACAGCATGGGGCTCTGCCTCTGTTTTCTGCCTTTCCACATTCATCTGTGATTGGACAGGAAGTCCATCAAGCCTCTTGGTTGGATGACTTCATCTTTTGCCTCTATACCTCCTCTCTCCAAGGCTCAGGAGATCTCACCTCTCTTAATTACAATTACCTTATCAGCACACTTTCCCCTGTCCTCTGGGATGGAATGGGTGGTCTTGAGCTGCTGCAGCTCCTGCTGGCAGAGCAAGAAGTCCGGCTTGAGGTGATCATACACGTGCTTTTGCCGCTCCAGCGCATCCTTGCTGGTCTGGTACAGCCGCTTCATCTCCTGCAGCTGGGTGTGCATCTCTGCATTCTGGGGCAGGGGAGGCAGACCCCGCCATCATCCCAGAAGCCCCCGTGGCTGCACTCTCTCCTCTCAGGCAGGGACTAAAGGGTCCTGTCCTTTCCAGTTCCAATTTCATCCCAGTGGGGACTATCTGAGATGGACCAATCCCCCACAGGCTCTACACAGAGACCTGGGACTTCCTCTTTTGGAAGGAGGGGAAGGGAAACACCTTCCTTTTTTACAGCCCTTTCTGATTTAAAATCGAAGGAAGCTGAGTGCATCGTGACCCTTTGAGATCACGTTTCCAGGAAGCACTTTTTTATCTCCCTCATCGACAGCTCCTCCACAGAACTCCACCACCCCACTCCTCCTGTGGACTTGTCCTCTCATGGGAGGCTCTGCCGTGCTACATTCTCCCTCACCTGAAGCTTCTTTTACCTTCTCTCTGCTCTCTTGGAAGGAGGCCACGATGCCCTTGAGGTGCTGCACCTCTGCCTCGTGGCAGCACAGGCTATCCTGCAGCTGCTGCTGCACGGCCAGCAGCTCGTCCTTCTCACACGTGATGTTCTGGTACTGCAGCTGCAGCTTCTGTAGCCGGCACTGTAACTCCTGCGGTGGAGGGGGCCGTGGGCAGTACCTCTGGGATCCTCAACCCACTCACGCTTCTGCTTGAGTCACTCTCAGACACAGACAGTCTGAGAATCCACTACTCCCTGCCCTGCACTTACGGGTGTCCTCTCATCTAACAGAGGACTCGAGGTGGCTGGAGTTCTGTGCCTGTGGTGCTGCAAAGGTGGCAGCTGGAGCTATTTCAACACTCAACTCTTATCCCCCTCCCCCCAAACCTCTGGCACCTAAGCGGCCCCTCACCTCGGGGTCATTGTTACCTTCTCACTCTGGCTTTCTATGACCGTGAGTTTCGTAACTTTGAGCTGCTGGAGCTCAGCCTGAAGTTGTAGCTGCACCTTCAAGAGCTCATTCTGCTCCTGCTGGCTAGCAACATACTTTTGCTGCAGGGCAGAGAGCCTGGTCCTCAGCTCCTCGCTCTGCGGTGGGGAGGACGTGGGGAGAGCGGTTACTCTCATGAATCAGCAGACCTCTCTCCAGACCAGAGTGGTTCTTTTCCAGACACAGACATCTTGAGGTACTCCCACAGGCCTATGGTTTAGTTTCTTTTCTGCGGCAGACACTCGATAATGACTACCATTTCTAGAATGCAATGCTGTGTGACTTCTCCAATTGCTCTCTGGTTGCAGCGCAAGAGTCCGCAGAGCACAGCCTTCCTCTGCGTTCATCCTCCCCTGAAGTGGCGACTCCATGAAGGCCCTTCTGCCCTCCCCAATGCCCTTCCCCTGTCAGTGTTTACCTGGGTGGCACTGTGGGAAGGCTGAAGCCGAAGCACCTCATTCTGTGCACACTTGAGCTCCCTCTGCAGCCGCCTCTGCTCCTCCTCACTGGTCCGGCGATGATGCTGTAGCTCTTGCAACTCACAACTCAGTTTCTTACACTGTGTGGGAAACGGAACAGGAAGGCGGATTTACGACAGGTACCATAGGCACTCTGGGAACAGGCTTGGGCAGAGTATGGCATTCCTTTTACCGGAATCTTCAGTAAAAGGCAAGCAAGTGAGACCCTGGAGGCCTATCTCTCGCCACAGCACCTGCTTCCTTTGTCAGCCTCGTGTTTAAGGAGACACTCACTGCTGCCGCAGGCCAGGAGAAGGTGGGAGCGAGGCCGTAAAGGGGCCTGCCTTTCCCTACCTCATTCTGCATGTCATGCATCTGCTCCTCAGCTCCCAGCAGCTGCTGGCGCAACAGATGCATTTCAGGATCAGGCTCCAGGAAATCCTCTTCTGCAGTCTGAGACTCTGCTGACTTCATATTCCGTGGTGCTTGGGACTCCAGACACCTTTCTGTTGCTCTTCGTGTCCTGTAATCCAGAACCCCAGAGTCACGTTTGGGAGAGAGCTCTGCCCGGCACCACCTGCCAAGTGTGCTTGGTCCTGATGCCTTCATTTTAGGCAAAAGGAGCCTTCTATAGTGATTCACCTCTCAGACACACCTAGGAGATTATAGAAAAAGTCCCCAGCACCTCAATCTGCAAAGGCATGTCTGGCTCTGGGAGACCCTAAGAGTACTAATCCAGTCGGGCTCGAGGCTGCGCCTGGAGTCACGCCAGCTCCAATCTGGAGGTAATATACCATTAGACTGAATCAAGCCTGGGAGGACAACAAAGGAATTGCTTCTTATCTACTCTAGGGCAGAGCAAACCAGACCTAATGCCTAGAATGGAAGAAAACTTTATTTTAGAACTCACTCAATTCTAATCCTGAGACATCTGGGTTGGACCCCAAGACCTACTTCTTGACAGTATCCATAACCTTTGGATACCATGGAAAGGACCGGCTCACCAGGACCAGAGGGAGGCTCATTAGCCTGGCATCTGCATTCACCAGTTCTACTCAGGGAAAAGCCCAGTCCTAAAGAGCCCCACCAGCCTCCAGGCTGTACCTCTCACTCTCCAGATGTGCAAGCTGTCCTGTGAGGCTGCTGTTGCTCTCCTGAAGGACCTGGTACTCCTCATTCAGGAAGCGGTAGCAGTCCCGCAATTTCTGCAACTCTTCTGCAGAGGACAGGCAGAGAGGTGAGATCCCAGGAAGCACTGATGATCAGTCTCCAACTCTCCTGCCTAGAAATCTGGCTGCAGAAAGCTGAAGAGTTTCTTTTTCTAAAGACAGATGAGCTACCACATGCAGAAGCTTAGAAGACAGGGCCCGGAAAGTTCCACACTGCAGTGTCTTTGTCCTCTTTCAGTTAGCTGCCCTTCTTTTCAACTTCTCAGAAGATTGCCCTGTGTGCCCATCTTCAAAACCCCAACCAAGGGGGTGGGTTAGGGGTGGCAGGGGGAAAAAAACCAACCAAGACAGTCTTGAGATTTTTAGGAGCTTGCAAGGGTTTAAGTAAGTTTTTGGTTTACTGTATTTAAAGTTTCCATTCAACTGTTTACAGTTAGTTTCCTCTTACACTTTTAGTACAAAAAGCTGAGAGTGTTAACTGCCAGATGTCATTACTGCCAGTGCCGGGCTTTCAGAGACAACCCAGGCATCCTTTTACTTCCTTTATTACCACACCAAATCCATCGGCCTGCACATGGCCAAGAATTCTTTCTAATGATCTTTTATCTCTGACAAAAAAGCCCACCCCAACCAAGCCTACAAATCATCCGCAGGCATCAGCAGAGATCTGGTTGAAATGTCCCAGCACATGTCCCTAAGTTCCAGATACCAATACTTTTTAATGCTGTGATAATATAAACACCCATATCTGTTTTGTTTCTTCATGATTAAGAATTATTTCTCTCAGAATACTAATTCTGCGGATATTTAGAGAACACTAACTTGCTCAAATTAGAACACAAGGCCTATCTTGCCTGCTTTGAGAGTCAACACCCTGAAATTCACTTCTAATGTTCCCTCTTTAGTCCAATCAAAAGTCCTCGGCATACTCCAGATTATCATAGAAGGAAGGAAGGAAACTAATCTTTAATGAAAAGCAACCACGTGCTAAACATTAGACTTGATGAGTCTAGCCTCAGATTCAGTTGTGTGTGAGTGCTTTCAATACACTAGGCATTTCATTTAATCCCCAAAATAGTCCTATAAGGTTTTCTTTCTTTCTTTCTTTCTGAAAAAACTTTTAGTTTTAGAAGAGTTTTAGATTTACAGAAAAGTTGCAAAGATAGTGCAGAATTCCCCGGGACTGTTCTCACCTAGTTTCCCTGATTGTTAACATCTTCCCATGGGTACATTTGTCATGACTAAGGAATGAACACTGGTACTTTACTGTTAACTAAACTCTATACTTCATTCAGATTTTTCTACATTTTCCCTAAGGTTCTTTTCCTGTTCCAGAATCCCATCCAGTCATAAAGTTTTATTAATCAATTTTTATAGCTATGGAAACTGAGGTACAGGGAGATAATAACCAGGCTATTTATCCTGCTAATTAGCAGAGCTAAGATTCTGAACTTGGGTCTGTTTAACTCCAGCCCAAGCGTTCCCACTGTGCTGGCCTCCCTCTCCTAGTACACCAGTCCAAAAGCGCTTCTGAGAGGCCTGCTACAGCTGGGAAAACTTGCAGTTCTTTGATTCCTCGTTGATTGCCTCTGCTTGACCTGGCCTAGTACAGGGCCTCGCATTATACCCAGATCATAAATCTAGCCTCAGAATAAAGGCAAACGCTCTGATGTCATGAAGCCTAGCAACTAGCTGGGAGACTCTGAGCAGAGCTCTAAGCTTTTGAGTACTCATGTATTACTGGAAATAACCTCTGTTCCTCTCCAGCTGTCTTGTGCTCTGGTTTGCTGCCCCCTAAAGCTTCTACTTGGGGAGGACTAAAGGAGGCTAAAAATTAGCATTGTGGGCATTCTGGGACTTGGGAGCAGGACTGGGAACCCCTCACCCCAACCCACAGAGAAAGTGACCCAAGCAAAGCACCATGATGCCAGAGCAGTGGGAAGCTTTCCAAGGTGACAGGCCCCTATACGCCCACCCCAGAACTGGAAACTTTCCCAGGAAGGGCTTTAGCACAGGCAAATCAACAAACGCCCAATGGCTCTCTGAGGAAGAATTCTCAGGGTACAGCTCCATGGTGCTATTTCTTACACCATTATGGACTGGTCATATGACATCAAGTTTTTCTCTCTTACAGTCTTGAATCCAACATGGAAGCTTTTTCTAGAGGCTCCCAATTCATGATCTAAGCCCACCTTCCACCATCTTCTTGTGTACTATTTCCCTCTGTTTGATTTGACTGACAGACCAGGAGGAGGGCTGGCTTTCTCATACCTTGCATCTCAGAGAAATCTGAGAGACTTAAACTATTAGATGGGTCAGAGTTCTTCATTTCTATTTCTGCACGGAGGGAGGTGATCTCCATCTCATACTCTCCTCGGATGCGCTCCATGTCCTCGAGTTCATTCTGCATCCGGCAGAGATCCTCCTGCAGGGAGGCTATGTCACTCTCATGTTCAGTCGCAGAGTCCTCCGCTGCTTGCCGCAGATTCTGGATCTCAGCCTGGGCCAAATGCAACTCCTGTTCTATTTCCTTAAGTTCACATTCTTTTTCACGCTCTAACAGGGAAATCTCCTCCCGTAGAGACCGCAGCTCACCTGCAAAGCCCAAAGACGATCTTGAGATGATCAAGAGGACAAGTGAACTAATCTACCATATTCTAGAAGCATAAAGTTAAAGGCCTACTTATTTCTTATCTGGAAACTCCTGACAACCTGCTCTCTACCCCATCAGAGAAGTATAGCTTCACCTGATATGGAATAAAGGGAATACCTAAGAAGAGAATAGAGTGAATCTATGTAGCAAGGTGCAGTAGAAAAGTAGATCTTGAGGTTTGGCATCAAAAACAAATTAGGCTACTCCAAACAAAAAGTATTAAGTGCTTCTATGAAATCGCCTGACAGTTAAAGACCAAACCTAATTTACACCATTTTACTGATGTCCTGAGTCTTTCCAAAAAGCCCCTTACTAAAAAAATTTACACAGACTATTCTCATCTATTCAGTCTGGGAGCTTAGAAATCACAGAGCCTCAGATCTCCCATCAACTGCCTGTGTAAGTACTGGTCCTAAAACAATGTGTATTTAGAGCTCACAGTTGAAATTCAAATATAGGTTCATCTCATGAGAACCAAACATAGGAAAATAACCTAGATGCCAATCAATAACGGATAGCTTAAATTGAAGAAGGTAAAATAGAATATTGGCAGTCATTTAAAAGAAAGTGGCAGATCTATAGAGAAGACATGAGAAAGTTTCCATAATATACTAACTAGGAAGAAAAATGAGCTGTAAAATACATGGTATTATCTTATTTTTGTAAAAAATATTCATACATATAATATATAACACAAATATACAAAGACATAGAAAAAGGTCTGGAAAGATATATGTCCTAAACCATACAGCATAGTTGCTTCCGAGGAATGAGACAGCATGTGAGAGGGACTTTTTACTTTCCACATCATATATATCAGTGCTGTCTGACATTTCACAACAAGCCTATATTTTATAATAGGTTTTAATTTACAAAAGAAACATGTCAGAGCTCTCAGTACCCGTGGAGCATCTCAAGGTTTCTGGACAGAGGTACCCATCCAGGATCAAGAGAACCTAAAAGTGGAGCAAGAGTAAAAGGCACTGCCACCAACAGAAAATTCAAAATTTGGGAGTCAGGATTCAGGAATTAGTGAGGATTGGATTGGAAGGGTCAGGACCTTCCCACAAACTCTTTGCAAGGCACACTGTCCCCATCCCTTGCCCCCAACTCCTGTTCATTCTACTCACCCTTCAGATTTCAACTTTCCCTAGCCTCTCCCCCAACCTCCTCAAAAGATAAAGCAAAGCCCTCCATTAAATGTTCTCATAGCCCCTTGTACTTTTTACAGTGTGTGTGTGTACATAAAACGTTGGTCTCCACTTGTAAGCTTCATGAAGACAGGAAACATGTCTGTTTTTCTCACCATTACAGGTTCAGGATCTGCCAGAGAACCTAGCACTCAATAAATGCACTCAATAAATATTTGCTGTATTCATGCATAAATGAGGCAGGGATACATCTAGTCCACACACTTTTACTGAGGACCACGGGTACAGAATTACATGTTCGAGGTGGAAGCAGCAGAAAGTAACACACCACTGTAAAGCAATTATACTCCAATAAAGATGTTTAAAAAAAAAAAAGAATTACATGTTTGGGTATTTTTTTAAAAACTAAAACAGAACATGGAGGTCTGAGAAGAAAAATTTGGACACACTGCAGACATAAATGCTGAGCGGACCAGGTGTCTCGGAGGCAGGGGTGCGCGGTGGGAGTGGCACGGGGTAGGTCTCCTGCCAACCTCACACGGGCGGCTCCGGCCACATATTCGCCAGTCTCTCCTTCTCTACAACCATCCTAGCTGTCTCCTCTCTTCAGTCTATTTGACAAGTATTAATTGATCACCCCTGTGCCAAGTCCAAACATCTCCACTTAGATTCTCTGACTTCCTTCCTGTTTTAAGGAAACAAAGTCCTTGCTCTTTCCCACTACTGAACGGACACACAAGTCAACCGGCCATTATGATAAAGGCCTGGGTGGGTTTTCTGTTGAAGGGCTGACCAACCTCTATTTCCCCACTTTGCCCTCAATGTTCGGGTTCAAAACTCCCTTAGGTTCTCCTCTGGGGTCTAGCCCTAAAAAATGACATTCTCAGGTGCACTGGGGAATGGAGAACGGTCGCGCTCAGCCTCAGAAAGCTCTCAACTAGAAACACAGAGGGGCGGAGGGGTGGGGCTTGCAGGCAAGCCCCAGGGAGGGGCTTATCGGGAAGATGGGCTGGGCGGGGCGGGCCCGGCTGGGAGGTGGAAGGGCCTGACCAGGGTTCTCAAGAGCAGGCGTCGGTTGACACTGAAGCTGGGGCGGTCGGGGGCGAGGCCGAAGACCGGGGGAGGGGGACACAGTGAAGTCAGTTTTCACTCACTGGTTATGGCCTCCATCTCGCCAGAATCCCCACCCCCAACCCGCAAGCGGTCTCTCTGGGGGGGCCTCCCCGCCACCAGCCGGTCCCAGCCCCCAAGGGGCTGCGGCGGCCGGAACGGCCTCTCAACACCAGCTACCTCCGAGGCTGCGCGCGCCGCCTCTTGGCCGAAACGGGCAACGCGCGTGCGCAAGGACTCGGTTTCCTCCCGCGAAGTGGGGTTTGGGTGCCTTCACAAGACCCGCAGCCCCACCCCCACCCCACCCCCGCGCTCAGATGAGATCCAATGCTCTACTGGATCCTTTCCTCCATCAGACCAACATGATCTACTGTAACCCATCCCCACAAAACCCAAATACCAAAAGCTCTCCCTTGACTTCATTTCCCTTATTTCTCTGCTTCTCTTCAAGACATGACTACGGGAATTATGGGTACTCACCTTCTCCATTTCACCTCCCCTTTCCTCTTCGATCCCGATACAATCAGGCTTCTATCTTCACTGAAATGTCTCAGAGCCCTCGATCTCGCCAAATTCAATGGCCATCTTACTTGACTTAGCAACTTCTGACACCGCTGATCACTGTTTCCTTGAAGCACTTTCTGCTCTTGGCTTCCAGGTCATCAGATGCCTCAGTAGTTCCTCCTAACTCAGTCTCTTGTTCATTTCTCCTCCTCTATTGGACTTTTAAATTCTAGAGTATCCCTGGGACTAGACCCTTTTCTCTCCTCTTGCTATATCTCTCCATGTGATTTCATGGTGATCTCCCTTGGATTCAAATGTCATCTATGGGCTTCCCTGGTGGCGCAGTGGTTGAGAGTCCAACTGCCGATGCAGGGGACACGGGTTCGTGCCCCGGTCCGGGAAGATCCCACGTGCCGCGGAGCGGCTGGGCCCGTGAGCCATGGCCGCTGAGCCTGCGCGTACGGAGCCTGTGCTCCGCAGCGGGAGAGGCCCGCGTACCACACACACACAAAAAAAGTCATCTATATGCTAATGACTCCCAGATTTATATCTCCAGTCCTGATTTTTTCCCTGGTTCTAGATTCACATATCCAGCTGCTTCCTTAATATATTTACTTAGATGTCAATAGCCATTCCAAACTCAACATGTAGAAAACGTGTCTTAAATGGTTCCCCTAGCCCCCAAATTTGTTCCTTGTCAAGTTGTCTTCATTCCAATAAATGACACCACCATCTATTCAGTTTCTCAAGGCAAAGTCATCTTTCATGTCTCTCTTATCCCCCAATCCAATTCAGGAAGTCCTGAGAACTCCAACTTCAAATTACATTCTCAATCATCTCCATTTCTACGGCTCTAATCCCTCTAATCCAACCAACCATCATCTCTTGACTGGACTAGTGCAGTTATTTGCTGATCAGATTCACTGTTTTGACTCCTTTCTCTTCATCCAATTTCCACACAGTAGCTGAAGTGCTCTTTTAAAAATGTAAAGTGGGGGGCTTCCCTGGTGGCGCAGTGGTTGAGAGTCCGCCTGCCGATGCAGGGGACACAGGTTCGTGCCCTGGTCTGGGAGGATCCCACGTGCCGCGGAGCGGCTGGGCTCGTGAGCCATGGCCGCTGAGCCTGTGCGTCCGGAGCCTGTGCTCCGCAACGGGAGAGGCCACAACAGTGAGAGGCCCGCGTACCACACACACACAAAAATAATAAATAAATAATTAAAAAAATAAAAATGTAAAGTGGGGACTGCCCTGGTGCCACAGTGGTTAAGAATCTGCCTGCCAATGCAGGGGACACAGGTCCGAGCCCTGGTCCGGGAAGATCCCACATGCCGGAGAGCAACTAAGCACGTGCACCACAACTACTGAGCCTGCGCTCTAGAGCCTGCAAGCCACAGCTACTGAAGCCCGTGTAACACAAATACTGAAGCCCACGCACTTAGAGCCTGTGCTCCGCAACAAGAGAAGCCACCGCAATGAGAAGCCCACACACCACAACGAAGAGTAGCCCCTGCTTGCCACCAGCCTGCGCACAGCAATGAAGTAAAAAGTATGAAATTAGAACACTCCCTAACACCATACACAAAAATAAACTCAAAATGGGTTAAAGACCTAAATGTAAGGCTAGACACTATCAAACTCTTAGAGGAAAACATAGGCAGAACACTCTATGACATAAATCACAGCAAGATCCTTTTTGACCCACCTCCTAGAGAAATGGAAATAAAAACAAAAATAAACAAATGGGACCTAATTAAACTTAAAAGTTTTTGCACAGCAAAGGACACCATAAACAAGACCAAAAGACAACCCTCAGGATGGGAGAAAATAGTTGCAAATGAAGCAACTGACAAAGGATTAATCTCCAAAATTTATAAGCAACTCATGCAGCTCAATAACAAAAAAACAAACAACCCAGTCCAAAAATGGGCAGAAGACCTAAACAGACATTTCTCCAAAGAAGATATACAGATTGCCAACAAATACATGAAAGAATGCTCAACATCATTAATCATTAGAGAAATGCAAATCAAAACTACAATGAGATATCATCTCACACTGGTCAGAATGGCCATCATCAAAAAATCTAGAAACAGTAAATGCTGGAGAGGGTGTGGAGAAAAGGGAACCCTCTCGCACTGTTGGTGGGAATGTAAATTGATACAGCCACTATGGAGAACAGTATGGAGGTTCCTTAAAAAACTACAAATAGAACTACCATACAACCCAGCAATCCCACTACTGGGCATATACCCTGAGAAAATCATAATTCAAAAAGAGTCATGTACTAAAATGTTCATTGCGGCTCTATTTACAATAGCCAGGACATGGAAGCAACCTAGGTGTCCATCAACAGATGAATGGATAAAGAAGATGTGGCACATATATACAATGGAATATTACTCAGCCATAAAAAGAAACGAAACTGAGTTATTTGTAGTGAGGTGGATGGACCTGGAGTCTGTCATACAGAGTGAAGTAAGTCAGAGGAGAAAAACAAATACCGTATGCTAACATGTATATATGGAATCTCAGAAAAAAAAAAAAAGTCATGAAGAGCCTAGAGGTAGGATGGGAATAAAACACAGACCTACTAGAGCATGGCCTTGAGGATATGGGGAGGGGGAAGGATAAGCTGTGACAAAGTAAGAGAGTGGCATGGACATATATACACTACCAAACGTAGGGTGGATAGCTGGTGGGAAGCAGCCGCATGGCACAGGGAGATCACCTAGGTGGTTTGTGACTGCCTGGAGGGGTGGGATGGGGAGGGTGGGAGGGAGGGAGATGCAAGAGGTAAGAGATATGGGAACATATGTATAACTGATTCACTTTGTTGTAAAGCAGAAACTAACACACCATTGTAAAGCAATTATACTCCAATAAAGATGTTAAAAAAAAAAGAAGACCCAATGCAGCCAAAATAAATAAATAAATTTATTTTAAAAATAAATAAAAAATAAAAATGTAAAGTGGATCATATCCCTCCAGCCCTGGCTAATACCCTCCCATGTTTTTCCACTATACTAAGAATAAAAGTCAAACCTCTCAGCTGACCTATAAGGCCCTCTGTAATCTGAACTCTGCCTGCTTCTCAGAACTCTCTCTTACCCAAGTCCTCTACATGCACTTTGCTCCAGCCACAATGGCCTTTGTTCTGTCCCTCAAACACAGGAAACTCATTCTTGCCTCTGACCTTTTGCAGTTGCTGGTTCATCTGCCTGGTGTGCACATCCCTCAGATCTTCCTCATTATTCAGGTCTTAGCTCAAATGTCCTGTTCTCAGAGGACTTTTATAACTACCCTATCAAAAATAAACTTCCATCTTACCCCATCTCTCCATATCATATTGTTATATTTTCTTCATAGCATTTACTGCCACCTGAACTGATGGTGTTTGTCTATTTTCTGCCTCTCCCCATTAGAATGTACTCTTCATTAGGGGAGGGATCTGGTCTATCTCGTTCATAGCTGGTCCTCTTAACTATATAGGCACTCAATAAATGGTTGACAAAACATTTAAATTAGCCCTATTTTACAGTTAAGGAACTGAGTCTCAGAGAGATAAAAGTGACTTGCCCAAGACCACAAAGCTTGTTATGTGGCAGAGCTGGGCGCAAGAATCTAGGTGACCTGAGACCAATGCTCACACCCTTTCCCCTGAGGAACTTAGCTCCTGCAGTTTCTCTACTTCCCCTCCCCTCCCACCTCAGCCTGTTTATTGTCTACTTTTCCTGCATCTACCTTTGCTTACATCTTCTTTCCCTTCTCTTTCCCTCCTCCTCTCCCACCTTGGCTTGCTCCTCTCCAGGCCTGCTTGCCGGCCTTCCTTTTTTTTCCATTTATACTTCTCTTTTGGCTTGATCTCAGTTCTCCCTGGAGAGTCCCTGCAGTTTTCTAGGACAGCTCCCAGGAACCTTCCAAAAGCCCACAGATGTAACAAAACCTGCCTCTTTATTTGGTGGCGCAGTGGAATGTGGGACGACTGCCTTGCTGCTTCCCAGACAAAGGCATGTAGGTGTTAGAAGAAAGGGCTTTTGGGGCCACCAGCTCGGTCTTAGGGAGCAAAAGAAGCGTTCTCATCTGCCTCCCTTAAAAGATGCAGAGAGTCCCCTCCAGTCACTTCTCATTGGCTCACTGCTCTTCCCATGATGCCCTTGGAGGGACAGGCAAAAGCAATCTGGTTTGGAATTCAACCTACCTGTGGCACTGACCAGGAGAACAAAGAAAAAGGGGTGCAGGTGTGAGGGGGAGAGACTGAGGAGAGAAAAAGGAGAGAGCCTTGGAAAGGGGGTGAAATGGGAGGCAAGAAAGTGAAGGAGGGGGAACAGAAGAGCCAGTCAGAGGTGCAAAAAGAAAGAAAATTAGGTAAAGAGGAGGATGGAGAGGCAAGGAGAAAAGGGCACGAATAGTAGAAGAAAATGAGGAGAAAGTACCGAATTAGGTTCCGACGGTCTGCTACGTCTGCTATGCCTCAACCAAACCCTCAAGAAAAAAGTACTTGGATGACCACCTGCCCTCCAGTCCGAGCGCTAGGATTTACCTTGGAGCTGCTGAATCTGCTTGGTGAACACCTCTGCCTGCTGGGCGCTGGCTAGCCGCTCATCCTCCAGGAGCCCTGCAGTGACGGGGAAGCTGGCATCAGGCCTAGGATCCAGTGCCTTTGTGCCCAGGCCCTCTGGCCCCATCACAGGCACTCACCCTGCAGCTCCAGCGAGTCATCCTCATGCTGCCCTGCCAGTTCCCGGGTCTCCTCCAGCTCTGCCACCAGCTGCAGCACCTGAGCCCTCAGCTCCTCCAGCTCTGTCTCCGTGAGGCTCAGGCCCCGGTGCTTGCCAACCGACAGGGAGCCCACGCTGCCACCTTTCTGCACTTGATCATCCTCTTCTTCCACCTCTTCTTCCTCTTCCTCCTCCTCCTCTTCCTCCTCGTAGAGAGCTGGGAGTAACACTTCCCCTAGGAGAGACCCACCCCCCCACCACCAGCAAGTAAGAGCCAACTTCCTTTCCACAGTCCTTAGAGGGCTCTCCAACTCACTGTCCCAGGGCAGAGATGGTATAATAGTGCCACCTGGTGTCCCCCAAGGAGCCCCTGGGCAGGACGTGCATGCATGAGGAGCCCTCAGGTGTGAGAGTCAAGTATGGAGGTAGCCCACCCGCTCCCGGGCCCTTTCTGGACCAATGTTGCCCCTGGTGGCCTCCAAGTACTGCCTTCAGGCAGACTGGGCAGCCAGGTGCTGGCTCAGCCATGTGAAGCCAGCACAAGGATACCTGCTTCTTCCATCCTCGTCTCTGGGTAGCAGGACAAGTAGTCAAGAAAGGATTCAGACACTGGGTGTATCTTTAAGCCAAATAGGGCAAGAATTATAGTTTGGGGGTTTGTACAAAGTTTACAAATGATCCGGGTGGCTTGTGAGAAATTAGCCTTCCCATAAGAAAGGGTTGCCTGTCAATAGGTAGAGAAAGAGAACATCTGAATGAAATGACTCTAAATGTTTTATTGGACAAACACTGGGGCCCTTTCAAATATATTCTATCGAATAGCCTTTTTGGAATTTTCTACCAGGTCCACTTTTCTTTTCCCTGCTGAGTGTCAGGAGATCACCCGGCTGACCACAAGGCAGTTTTAAGGGGGAAGTCATAGGTTGTACTTGGGTGTAAAAGGTAGCCTGACATTTTAACGCGTTAAGAAGCTGCGGTGTGCTAGTCCTCAGCCTCTGGCTGGCGAGCACGCTCTCCTTTGCTGCAATGCAGTTCCTCTAAATAGAAAATCTTATCGGGATGGTAATAGTTTGCTTTGTTTTAAAATGTGGAATCTCTGATCTTTGTCCAATAACCACAGCCTAAGGTTCATCTGGGACCCCTTGCATCATCTGTCCCCCTTGGGGGAGCAGGATTGTCCATATTGAGTGTGCATAGGGACCCTTCACAGGAAGTCCTGGAAACAGGACCAGCATCCTTCCAGGCTCCTGGTGTTGGTGGGGATACATGTGTGTTGGGAGGTTGGACTTCTCACCGGCCCCGCTCCCAGGCTCCCTCTTTCAGGCGGTAAGATAACCTAGAGAACCAAAGCCACAAGGCTTCCATTTGAAGTTAGTGGTGGTGGCACCAGAAAGACAATTCACGTGCTCACTTCCCTGCTTTTCAAAATAAGAGACAGCTTGGGATCTGGGTCTGGAGGCAGTGAGAACAAACCCCCTGCTGACAGGCTGCTTCAAAGCTCTGTCCAACCAGGCCTCTTTCTCTATCTGGCAGCTCCCCGGGGACACACAACCTGGTTAGCTGGTGATTAGGACTCCAAAGGGATGTACCCTGAACTTCCCTCAAGGCCTGAGCCCTGAGGACGGGTGGAAGGGGCTGAGCTGAGCTGGGGGGAAGGGCCGTGTCTTGGCTCAGAGTTTTGGGGGTCAGAGGGAGGAAGGAGAAGTGAAGGGAAACTGGGTGAGGGGGATGGAAAGAAAGCTTTTTGGGAAAACTCACCCTCCATAGCTTGCATCCCCCGCCGTTCCAGGGACCCCCAGCGTTGGCCTTTCTTCCTCTCACAACCCTCTGACACCTCGCAGGAGCCAGAAGTGGTCACTGTGGGTCCTGTGAGAAGGGAGAGGAGGGATCGTGGGATGGGAGGGGCGGCTGGGGCGCAGCTGGAGCGGGGGAAGGGACACACCTTCTAGCCCTTTGGAGCCCTGGGTTTTTCATCCCGGTGGAAGTACTTGGCTCTCTGCCAGGAGCCTCCCCAGGCCGCCCCTCAAGCTGGGCCTACAGAGACACCGCCCTGCACTGCCCAACCTCTCCTGCACCCCCGTTCCAGGCTCCTCTCCCTTGCACAGGCAGAAAGCGTGTGTGTCTCTTTAGCCCAGAGGGGACAAGGGGGAGGGCAGAGGGCGCGATCCAGCACAGAAGAGGCTGAAAGGGTGAGGTGGAAGGGGAAGGGGTTGATGGCGGGCAGGGCTCGTGTGGGAAGGGGCTCTGCACTGGAGCCGCTCCCCTCTCCTACATTCTCTCCTTGGACTTCGTCCACCCCACCCCCGCCCCGCGCTCAGAATAGTTGGGGGTCCGAGCCGGTGCAGGGTCTGGAGCCCCCAGGGCTGGAAGCACCTTTGGTCTGGAGAGACGAGACTGAGAGGGCTCAGGGGAGGGACTGCCAGGGAGGATGCGGCCGGTGTGGGGAGGACCCAGCCCGGAAAGATGGAGAACGGGCCTGGGTGGGAGGCGGGATGGAGGGAGAAAGACTCAGGACGTAAAGGTGGGGAGCAGCAGAGGGGGCAGAGGACGTGGGGGTCTGGAGGGAGGAGAGATGGAGAAGAGGAAGGAGCGGCGATGGAGTGGTGAGGGAGGGGCGCTCTGACCTGGGCCCGGGCAGCTCCAGCCCGCGGCGCCCGCGCCGGCCCCGGCGCCCGCCTCCATGGCCGCTCGCGCCGCCGCCGCTGCCCGGAGCAGACGACGCCGCTACCGCCGCCGCCGCCTCAGCGAGGCCGGGGACCGGAGCCGGATGCTCAGGGGAAGGGAGGGCGGGCCGGCCGAGGGGGCGGGGCCTGGCCGGGCCACCTGACACCTCCCCCGCAGCCGCCCGGAAGCCGGCGCACCAGCGGAGCTCCTGGACCCCGTGCCGGCGGGAGGGTGCCGGGAGGCCGAGCGAGCGTGTCCCCCGACACACCCCCAAGGCCAGCGCCGAAGGAGCGACCAGATCCCCTGGTCTGGTAGTGGGTCCTGCTGGCAGTTGGCTGAGCGGGGAGACCGCTCTGCGCCATGTGCCCCGTCCCGCTCGGTGATGGGGGAGGAAAACCACAAGGATGGACAAATCCTCCCGGCCTGTTTTCTCCAAAAGCACGGATGCTTACAACTCCCTTCGCTTCCTACGGAGCAGGTCGGCGCTGCCGCCCAGCTCGGCAGTAAGCGCGGACCCCCGGCCGCCGGCCCCAGCCTCAGAGCTGCGTGAGGGCAGGAGGAGGGAAACCAACGCCAGGATACTCGAACCTCGGGGCCCTGAGCCCTCTGCTGTCCCCGCGCCTCCACCAAGCCAGAAGCAGGGACCCTCTTAAGAGGGGCCGCTCCGTGGCCCTACGCAGTTCTTAGTGTCCGAAGAGCTCTTTTCTCCACCGCCTGCCTTCCCATCTGGCCCCATGCCCGCTGGGCTGCGAGCCATGACCCTCACTCAACCTGCCCCTGTAGCCTGCTCAGAGTGGGCACTGCTGATTTTCACTCTCATGGAAGGGAGATGTGAAAGCTCAGAGGGCTTATTTCACTCACTTCATCATTCATTCAAGGAACATCTACCGTATGCCAGATCTTGACGAAGCAATTGTTCTCACGTCTCTGCAGGTCTCAGCCAGGAAAAAAAAAGGGGGGGTACACTTGGGAACCGGGGCGCCCCAGCACATCCAGAAAAGCATTGGGAGATTCCTAAGCCAGGGGCACACACCAATCCCTTCTCTTGTGCATCTGCTCACAAGGTCATTGGGCATATATTGTCAGTGTCACCCCCCCCCCAGGCTCCCAGGTTCACAAACCCTCTATATTCCTCAGAAGGGAGCCCTTCTTTGCCTGGACATCCCCTACTTATCCTTCAGCACTCAGTGGGGAGTCATCTCTAAGCAGCTGTTCCTGACGCCCCACTCCAACCCCATTATATGCCCCTGCTGTGCTCTGCCCTGTCCTTCTCTCCAGGGCAGCGCCAGTCACTCTGGGTTGTCATGGTCAGGTTTTAAATTTTCTGTCTGCCCAGTTTCTTGAAGACTGGGAACTTATCTTAGTCACTTTTTGTATCTCCAGCATCTGACAAAGTCCTTTACACGTAGAATAAATGAGTAAAGGTAAATCTCCCAACAACACAGTCAATGCTCTGCTTATTTTAACACGTGATCTCACACTTAAGGAGTTCAATGTTGCCTATTAACCATAATGTTGCTTCTAAGCCTCTCTCTGTCTCTCTCTCCTCACCTTTCTTCTTCCCTCTCCTACCCCCAGCCTCGTATGTGCTCTGAGAGATGGTGAGCACAGATCAAGATGTTTCGTTTGCTCCCCAGAGGACAGGGCTCCACTCCAGACGCTGTGGTTAAGGTGATTGTGGGGAAAGACTGTTGAGCAAGCCCACCCACACCCTTTCCAGAGGGTCCGCTTCCAATTTCAGGCCTGTCCAGACTTGGGGAGCAGGGCAACTGTCAGGGATGATGGCAAGGGGTTGGCGTTAGGAGGGTGGAGGGCATAGGGCTCTTGGGAATGACAGAGTCTAATGTTGGAAGCAGAGTGGCTGTTTGTTCTGCCCCAGCACAGCTCCTTCTGGTCCTGACTGAACCAGCAGGGTCAGATAGCAGACCTTGACTGCTGACCTCTTGGCTAATGGAGGGAGGGACAGGGGAGGAAGTTGTCAACTGTAACATCCAGGGGTCCAAGCTGTCCTCGGGGAGCTCTCATCCAGAGTATTAGGAGTAATCTCTCCCTGGCTCCAGGGGTGCAGGTCACGATTCACCCTTGATTTGAGGAGCATTCAGAGGAGATCTGAACCAGTCTATTCTCATGACCCAAATATGAGTAAAACCCAGACCAGTACTGGGTTGAGGGTGAGAATGAAGATATGAGGCTAGAGGAAAGGGCTTAGCAGGTATGCGGGGGAAGTGGACTGTGGTCCAGGGATGCATTTCTGAAGGGCTAGAAGTGGTGGGGATGCCAGCCAGGTGATCAGTTTAGGGGGATAATCTGAATTAATCCTTGTAATCCATGGACCCAGGATTTGGCCTCCCTCCTAATCCCATCCCAGCAGATCATCCTCTCTGAGGACTGATGCAGCCATTTATCCCCCTTTACCCTTATTTCTAAATGCCTAGATTCTTTCATTAAAAAGAAAAAAAAGTTAATCTTTTAAAGATGCAAAAAGTACAGTATATTATACACATTCTTCTGCAAACTTTCTTTTTTCCTGAACTTTTTTTTCTTTTTACATTTATTCATGCTGTTTCATATAGTTCTAGTTCATGAATTTTTTTTTTTTTTTGGCGATACGCGGGCCTCTCACTGCTGTGGCCTCTCCCGTCGCAGAGCACAGGCTCCGGACGCGCAGGCTCAGCGGCCATGGCTCACGGGCCCAGCCGCTCCGCGGCATGTGGGATCTTCCCGGACCGGGGCACGAACCCGTGTCCCCTGCATCGGCAGGCGGATTCTCAACCACTGCGCCACCAGGGAAGCCCTAGTTCATGAATTTTAACTGCTGAATTCTGTTCCATTGTTTGAATATACCACAATTGATTTATCCATTCTTCTGCTAATGAGCATTTGGGATATTTCCAATATTCCATATTGTAAACAATACTGTGATGGACAGTGCTGTGCATGCCTCCTTGGCATATATGTAAGCACATCTCTAAGGTAGATACCTAGAAGTAGAATTTCTGGGTCATAGAATATGTGCACCTTAAACTTTACTAGGTATTGCCAAATTGCTCTGTAAAGCAGCTGAACTGATTTTTACTCCACTAACAGTGACCGTCAATGCTTTTTTATTTTTTAATTAAAAAAAATTTTTTAAAGATTTTTTTTAATGTGGACCATTTTTAACGTATTTATTGAATTTGTTACAATATTGCTTCTGTTTTGGTTTTTTGACCGTGAGGCATGTGGGATCTTAGCTCCCTGACCAGGGGCCGAACCCACACCCGCTGTATTGGAAGGCAAAGTCTTAACCACTGGACTGCCAGGGAAGTCCCTCAATGCTTGTTTTAGATTGACTAACATATTTATAAATTTCTTTGCTCATCATTCCTTCTTGCATTTCATTCCTTCCTTCTTATTTCAGTTTCCTTCTTATGAAGTATATCCTTTGGTAGCATTTCAGTGAAAGTCTTTGAGTGGTAAACATTCTCAGTCTTTGTCTTAAAAGGTCTTTATTTCACAACACTTAAATGGAAATTTAGTGGGCCTAAAATTTTAGGTTGACAATTCTTTTAGACTTTTGAAGATATTCTATTTTTTTCTATAATCTTTTGCTGCTAATAAGAAGTCAGCTGCCAATATAATTGTCTCTCTAGGCAAACAAGTTTTTAAAATTTTTTAATTTTTTGTTGCTTTTACGATTTTTCTTTTTCTCTTCAGTATTCTCCAGTTTCACCACGATGTGTTTATAAGCTCAGTTCTCAATCTGAGGACTGTGTCTTTCTTTTATTTTGGAAAATTATCAATCATTATCTCTTGGAATATTATTGGGTTGCCAACCCATACATTTCCCTCATTCTCTCTCTTTCAGGAAAAAAAAATATATGTATACTCAGTGTGATGGTATAATAGGTATATTCTTTTCCTCATGTCTTTTAACTATTCTTTCATATTTTCTATCTCATTATTTTCCCCTTTCCCCCCATATTTTGAACAATTTCGTCAGCTCTATCTTCCACTTCACTAATTCTCTTTCCAGCTGGGTCTAGTCTACTGTTTAATGTCTTGAGTCTTCAATGGTATGTCTTCCATTTCCTAATTTTTTTCTCCCTCAATGAGCTGCTTTTTTTTTTTCCACAGTACAATATTTTCATTATGGTTTACTTTCTTGTCTTTAACCTTTAACACTTTTAAGAATACTTATTACACAGTGCTTGTCATGTTGTTCTATCATGCACAGTTCTTGGAGTGTTAATTGTCCTGTTTGTTGTGTCTGCTGAGTCTTCCTTAGGTGGATTGCTTTCTTGTCTAGTTTATAAGATTTTTGTTGTTCTTCTTCAGTAGGTGTTTTTGGTTTGTCACTTTTTAGTGAGACTCCCATATACCTTGGGGTATGAAAACAGTCTTGGAGAGCTCTTTCTTGCTTCTGTGAGGCTGTGTGGTATTCCTAGGGATTTCAAGTTGTCCTAAACCAGGTTTATATTTAATTTCTCTGCTTGAGGATTCAGCATCATGCAAATAACATAAATCCAGATGCAACACAAGCATCTTCTCAGGCTCAGACTTCCATTTCTCAGGGTTGACTTGGATTTCTAACCCTTTTCTCTGCTTCATTGGACTGGCATGTGCCATTTTAGTCTTCTTTCCATGGATAAGGTAGATCTTTGATGTTCTGAGCTTTATGCAGGGGGTTCAGTCCCAGCTCTTTGTCTCTGGTGGGCTGAGGGCACATAGCCTATAACTGAAAGCATTAGAACACATCTCCATGTCCCTGGTATATGTCTGTGATCTGTGTCTGAAATGAACCATGGGCTACTGTGATAGTCCCTCCTTCTTCTCCTCCTCCTCTTTCTTTGTTTAGTTTTATATTCTTTCTTTAATTCTGATATCTGGGAATTTCCCTTTTTAAACCAATTTTGCAATTGTTCATACATTAGTTTTTAAATTCTGTTTTATGTAGTATTTCTGTGTGTGTTTTAGGGGACACTGGGTGAAGAAAAACTACATTAGTTCAGTCTGTCATGTTGTCAGAATTTCCTTTCCAGATTCTCTTTATCTTTAGTAGTACTCCTAACAATCCCTACGTCTGTAAGGTGTGTTATAGTTTGCAAAGTGTTTTCACATACAGTTTCTGATTTAATCCTCTCAACTTTAAGTAATGAATATTATTGTTCCCATTTTACCAAGAGGAAAGCTGAGACTCAGAATTCTAACTTTATTCCTAGGTTTTGGACTTTGAAGCCAATGCATTTCATAGCTTGGGTTTTACATGGAGAGTTTGCCTTTTCTTGACCTCCAGCTCAGGCCCGGATTGTTCTGACCACCCGCTCTTTATCTGAGGCTCTCTGAGGGCTTTCTGCCTAACACGAGGGAACCCTTTGGCTCTACCTTCTCAGGTTCAGCTCCTGGAGCTATGCCAATCCCCTTCTGCTCGGCTTGGCCTCAGCGAAAATAATGGGGTATATACAGGCCATGGCTAATGGGAAGACTGACCGGCAGCTTGTCTTCAGGGTCCTTTATTCACTCACCACTGGGTCATCTCTGCTTCAACTTGAGAAAGGGCAGGCAATGTATACTTGTATGGTGGGGAAAGGGGAACAGAAAAAAAGAAAAATCCAGGAAAACTAGGGCTCGTCTGGGATTTGAACCCAGGACCACTTGCACCCTAAGTGAGAATCATAGCCCTAGACCAAAGAGCCACTGAGGGTTATTTACTCTTTGCCACTTGTGTCTTCTTTGCCACATCAGCAGTAGCCACAGTTTGTGGTTCCTAGAAGGGCCTCTCTTCTCTGTCCAGGCTGGCTCCCAGCCCAGGTCGGCTGCACTCCAGCAGGCTTTGCCCCTCGGCCCTCTCCGCTCCTCCCTGGCCCACTGTGGAGCCACACAGTGATTAGGCAAGGTCCCATCTTCCCTGTGACCATCCAGTTCTCCCTCAGGGCTGCCAAGTGGAGTTCGTGGGGTGCTGCTGGGGAAGGGCAGAGAGGGAGCCAGTCTCCAGCCAGCCCCCCTTCCGGGAACCCCAGGAATGAGGGGGCCTGCCTGGCATCTCCTGCACCCATGAAGAACCACTCTTCTTTCTTACCTCATGATCAGACCACCAGAAAAAATCCTCCAAACTCATCTGCCTCCTAGGTGAGGACTAAGAAGTCTGTCCCAGATCACCCTTGACTAGGTGATATTTGCTAAATTACTCAGTTTCTTCATCTGTCAGGTGGGGAAGTAACACCTGCCCTGTCTGCCTTACATGGTAGTTTGAGGATCAGGTGGGAAAACGTATGTGAAAGCACTCTGCAAACTGTAAAGTGCTGTACAAAGGAAAGGGGTTATTATGGTGGCAACATGAGGGCAAGGAGAAAATACATGAGAGGAAAGCTGCCACTTAACGCTTACTGTGGACTAAGCAGTGTGATCTGTGCTTCACAGATCTTACTTAACCTCATAACAGGCTTGCGAGATAGCTGTCACCCCACTGTAAGAAAAAGAAACGTGCCCAAATTCAGCTTATACGAAGCACGTTTATCTGAATCCAAAGCCTGTTTTAAATGCGATACACACTGCTACCCAGACTTTCTAGAAAACCAGAGATGGGAATACATACTGTAAATACCCACACTTCCTCCCTCACCCCAGCCTGCCCTGTTCATCCCCCCCAGGGAAGCTTCAGGGAAGAGCCTGCCGATCAGCTAAGGGTGGCCTGGGTGGGGTTCTTCAGGCTGGGATTCCCCAAATGAGAGTGAGGGGGAGGTCACACCTCAGAAACTGGGGCCTCGTAGGAGACCCAGTAGGCTCTGTCAGGCTCTCTCTTTTGTGCTGCCACTGTACCACATCCATCACACCTCCAGGACCCTTTGCCTCCGGGGGTGGGGTCCCCTCTAGGAGGCTGGGAGCTTCTGGGGGGACAGAGATCTGTCTTATTGGTCTTTGGATCCAGCCTTGTGTCTGGCACTTGGCAATCCTGTTGACAAAACAAACAACTCCCAAGCATTTCTGTGTACCTGGCCTTAGGTAAGCACTCTGCCAGATTAATCTCATTTCATCCTCACAGCACAACTGCTGTTGTAGGCATCTCTTAGCAAATGTCTGTGGAATAAATGAATGCGTGAATGAGGGAAAGAAAGCAAGCCAGGAGTGTGCACCAAAAAACCACCAGGGGCAACAGATATTCAGGTGGATCTTCATTACTTGGCTTGAGGTAAAAGCCATAAGCCTAAAGAAACCCTCCTACCATCCATGCAAAAGCAGGCTTCCTAATAAACCAACACGTCTATTGGATATGGGGAAGAATGGCCCTCGCTTTAGAGAACATATTGGCTAACATTCCTTTGTACCCAGGGGATGAAGTTTTATTATCCCCATCCAGGAGTGTCTGGACCAGATGACTGACTCCACTAACCAATCATGGCCAGAGAGAAAAGCAACAGCTCATCTATTCTCAAACCAAATGGACTTTTTTGGGTAGCTGTTCCCCAGCTTTAAACTGGCTTATAAATAAAAGCCACTCAACACATCATTCCATTACCTCAGAACACATTTCCTAATTGTTTTTCTCGCTGGGTGTGCCAAGGAGGGAGATGGCTCCAAGCAAGGGCGCCAGGGGGACTTTGCTGAGAATGTTTCAGGGCTGAGACCGGGATTGGGTCCCAGCCAGTGCTTCTCTCTGGGGGTGCTATTGGAATTTGAGGCAGGATCATTCTCAGCGTGGCCTGTCTAGAGCAGCGTCCTGCTCACTCAATACCAGTAAACCCTTCTTTGCCAACAGCCATAAAACACCCACCTCCCATCCCACACACCTCCAAATGTCTCCAGGGTAACAGGGTGGGGGAGAGGAGTGCCATCTACCATGCATTGTTTTCCAGGCTAAAATTACTGTGGCCTTGATCTAGGCTGTAGGAGTTTAGGCCCTCAGTGGTTCATTTGTCTCTGTATTTCAAAGCCAGCAGATGAAATTCTCTAGGAAGAGTCATGGCTCTACCTCGGGTGGGGCGGGGGGGTTCTGCTCTTTCCTCCCAGGCGTCGTGAGGATGGCATTCATTCAGGCAAATCCTTGGACGATTCCTCATTTTCACAAGAGCATGTAGAACTTTCCCTTATCTCACCACTTGTCTGGAGAGTCTGACCCGTCAGTATTTAAGACAACATTGTCATAACACATTTCAAGCTCAACACATCATTTCATCCTACGCATCAAAAACACAGCAAAAAGTGAACACTGGTTGCTTCTGGAGAGGGGAACCGGGAGCCTGGGTGGGAAAGAAATGTATTTTTCACTGTATATTCTTTTGTACTTTTTGAATTTTGAGCCCCAGGCATATACAATCCACTTGTAACAGAAATCCACTTGATAAAAAACTAAGCAGGGAGAAGCAATTATCAGAGAGGCTAGGGAATAATGCCTTTCAAGCCTCTAGAGTTGAAATGTTCTCTGGATTAGAGTAGCCTGGCAGAGCTGGTATTTGGCCCCCAGCCGAATGGTTCTGGTTTATGCCCAGTTCTGAATCATGCTTTGTGTGGAGCCCATATTGAGGGTAACAGTCAGCAGGAGACACAATCCTATGAAACTGGTTGTTGTGCTATTCAGGAATGCTGTTGAGGAGGACATTGTTTATTGTATCACACCGAAGTCTCCTTTTTTTTTTTTTTTTTTTTTTTTTGCGGTATGCGGGCCTCTCACTGTAGTGGCCCCTCCCGTTGCGGAGCACAGGCTCCGCGGCCATGGCTCACGGGCCCAGCCGCTCCGCGGCATGTGGGATCTTCCTGGACCGGGGCACGAACCTGTGTCCCCTGCATCGGCAGGCGGACTCTCAACCACTGCGCCACCAGGGAAGCCCCGAAGTCTCCTTTGTGAAAACCCATTCTTGTCTGTCATAATCTGAAGAACAGTTGGTTTGTGTTGACTTTGTGGACAGTGAATTATGTAATTCACTGGGCAGGTCTCGGATGAGCAGACAGGACTGGCCGCTTGGGCACTGCTGAGCTAAGGGCAGGCGCAGGTGTGAACATGGCGTGAGGGGGCAGTGAGCAAACTACCCTCGACCTGGCTGGGGGAGGTCTGAGTAGGAAAGGTACCCTCTCTGGGTAGACTCACCATGAAGAAACTGGCAGCCTGGGATGCCTTAGACCTCTAGGCATTGTCGAGTTGCCCCTGAACTGTTCTATGAAGGCTGTTACTAAGGTGCTCCAGGGAACTCTCCATTCCCTGCCCCTTCCTTGCAGCCTGAGGCTGCCTCCCAGGCTGGCTGTGAGCCCAAGATCCCTGGAGAGGGGCACTTAGGGGGCACCTTCCACAAAGGGGCAGATGCGGTGTAAACACCTACAGGGATATAGCAGTGCCTGAAGTCAAAGAAGGGTGCCTTCCATAGGTCCACTCAAAGGGAAAAAACAGTGATGGAGGGTCTTCATTAAATATGGGTCAGTATCTCCCAGGCCCTAATAAGCCCACTCCTATTCATTCCAGCACCTGAACATTGCATGTCCGGATTCTTTGAGCCTAACCTTTTATCCTCTGAAGAACATACAATTGGCTCTGGGGCCACAAAAGGTTTAGGTGGGGACTTAGGTTCTTTAATCCCAAACTTTGTCCTTGGGAGGCTTAGGATCAGTACTGATCTTTCAGGGAGCTCCAAAGTGGCTTTGGAGGAGAGGTTCTTTGGCAGGATCGGGGAGAAGTGGTGGCAGGAGGATGATCTATAAGAGGAATCAGAGGGGGTGGCGGACATCCCATGAGCAAGATGTCAGAGGAGGAGTTTTTTCTGTTCAAGGACATCTCCTTGGTGGGGCTGTGGTATGAGCCTCAGTACCACCTCGCCCCTGTCTGGGCCTCCCACCTCCAGGCAGCCTTCACGGGCTTTGTCTTCTTTGTAGGGACGCCCCTCAATGCCACAGTGCTGGTGGCCACGCTGCGCTACAGAAAGTTGCGGCAGCCACGCCACTACATTCTGGTCAATGTATCCCTGGGGGGCTTCATCTACTGCATCTTCTCTGTCTTTGTCGTCTTCATCACCAGCTGTCATGGATACTTTGTCTTCAGCTGCCACGTTTGTGCTCTGGGGGCCTTCCTGGGCTGTACAGCAGGTATTGCAGGAGAAGGGGGCTGGAAGGAGGCAAAGGACAACACTCCATGATTGGAACCAGGGGCCAGGCTGTTGGGTGAGAGTGGGCCCCACAGAGGAGTCTGGGGGATACAAGTTTGGTGCTCTTTTGAATACTGAGATATAAAGCCACCCAGACTAGAAGTTTGACCGAGTCCCAAACTCAACTTCACTCACCACTCCAACCTTCCCTCCCTGTGCTTTCTCCACCCCATCTGTATTCCACTCTGCCTGTCAGGATGAGTGGGGCTGTTTACCCTCTTACCCTCACATTTCATCACAGGTCTGATGACAGGCTGGTCACTGGCCTTCTTGGTCTTTGAGTGCTACATCATCTGTAAGCCCTTTGGCAACTTCCGCTTCAGCTCCAAGCACGCACTGATGGTGGTCCTGGCCACCTGGACCATTGGTATTGGTGTCTCCATCCCACCCTTCTTTGGCTGGAGCCGGTGAGAGGGCGGGGCCGTTGTGCTGACTTAGCTAGAAGCTCAGGTTGCGAGGGCGGGAAGAGAGTTGGGTATATAGTCTTTGACCTCTAATTTTTAGAGAGCTGGTGGAATAAATAAGGGACAGGGCTGTGGGAGACAAGTGCTAAAGTTTACCCTGCAGTTGCAATTGCTAAAGGCTTGCTGGTGAGGACAGAAAATACCCACTGCCTGAAGTCACTCTGGGTTCTAGGTGGAGAACACAACCCAAGAATCTCAGCTCCCTCTCTACTAATTGAGCCTCACAGCGAGCAAGTGCTTGGTCCCCTGCAGGTTTGTCCCCGAGGGTCTTCAGTGTTCCTGTGGTCCCGACTGGTACACCGTGGGCACCAAATATCACAGCGAGTACTATACCTGGTTTCTCTTCATTTTCTGCTACATTGCGCCTCTCTCCCTCATCTGCTTCTCCTACTCTCAGCTGCTGGGGGTCTTCAGAGCCGTGAGTGCCTTTCGTGAGGGTCAGGGAGGAAGGGATCACAAGGCTCTAGGTGAGAGGGCAGAGCAGGTAAGTGCTCGAGAACATAAAACATTTGGAAATGTCCATAGTCAGGTAGAGGGGTATCAAAAAGCAGTGAAGGAAGTGGGGACAGGGAGATGATGAAATGGAATGAAGAATAAGGTGGAGTCATCCCTGCTCAGGTGTATCAAGAGATGCATGTGATCTTTTCCATTGTCACAGACCAGAGAGCTGCCTCCATCATGCTTTCCTCAAGGAAGGGGAAACAGAGGGACTAGACCAAAAGCTGGGACAGCAGAGAGACAATTAGAGTAGATGGCCCCCTAGCTGAAGAGTCCAGAGATCTGGGAGTTCAGGGCCAAGGATAAGAGGGTGTGATGTTTTCTGTGCTCTTTCCAGGTTGCAGTTCAGCAGCAGGAGTCAGCTACAACCCAGAAGGCTGAGCGGGAGGTGAGCCACATGGTGGTGATGATGGTGGGATCCTTCTGTCTCTGTTACACGCCCTATGCTGCCCTGGCCATGTATATAGTCAACAACCGTAACCACAGGGTGGACTTAAGGTTTGTCACCATCCTTGCCTTCTTCTCCATGAGTATTGCGTCTACAATCCCATCGTCTACTGCTTCATGAATAAGCAGGAAAAGCTCGCTATTTATATTCCTAAGACCTGGTTCTTCTCAACAACGACTTTTTTTTTTTTTTTTTTTTTTGGCGGTACACGGGCCTCTCACTGTTGTGGCTCCTCTCGTTGCGGAGCACAGGCTCCGGACGCGCAGGCTCAGCGGCCATGGCTCATGGGCCTAGACGCTCTGCGGCATGTGGGATCTTCCCGGACCAGGGCACGAGCCCGTGTCCCCTGCATTGGCAGGCGGACTCTCAACCACCGCGCCACCAGGGAAGCCCTCAACAACGACTTTTTAACTCCAAGCACCTTGGACTCCACTCAAAGGGTTTCTAGGGGTGAACAGGGAAGCCATGGAAACCCTTAGCAGGCTAAAAAGCACTTGGTAAGTAAGCACAGGGATGAAGGCGTGGTCATCCAGACAAGATCACAGAACCCAGGGAAGACAACTTGAGCCATAAAATTCGAGTTGCTCCAAAGGGCAGGATGAGAAGTGAAAAGGCTTTCCGATTCACTGAAAAACTGACAGACCAACAGTGCCCCTAAATTTTCATTTCACGAGTTCTTAATCCTTTCCAACTTCTAGTCTGCATGACCATTTATGTGAAACACAGAAATCACAACACATGCATAAGTTTCTAAAACAGCTTATCATCTGAAGGTACCAGGTGGCTTCCTATCCCAAATCCTGAATCTAAGCTAATAACCCAAACTTAGACAAATCAAGGAGGGTTCCTGTCTTGTAGAGCTAACACTCTGCTTCGAGAATTATTTTGTTTCCTCAATTCCAGAGATGGATTCAAAACTAATGTGAAACCTCCTGGATAGAAACAGAATTGTCAGTCCTTCCCCAGTTGGGAGCACTTTCAAGTAATGGTGGGGTGGGTGGGCGGGGCTATTCTGGGGTCACTTCTGACAGTGCTCTTATGGGGCAGGGTGGTTTGTGAGGTTTCCCAACAGTGAAATTCTACACATTCTCAGAGTTAGCCAGAATGTGTAGGGATTATCATTGCAGACCCAGGAGTAGTGAGTAATCTTAGCCTAGAATATAGCTAGTTCTCAGTATTGGGAAGATATAATCAAAACCACCTGAGGAGATCCTGTGTATAAGGCATTGTACAAGGCTTTGAGGATACAAAGAATGAGATCTTTTTTCCCCTACGCTCCCTGATGTTATCTCCTCTGTACAGGTCTACCAAGGGGACTATCTCCAATTTTGCTCTTTCCTCCAGTTCCAAGCTCGCATCATGGAGATGGTGTGTGGAAAGCCCATGACAGATGAGTCTGACATGTCTAGCTCCCAGAAAATGGAAGTTTCTACCGTCTCTTCCAGCCAAGTTGGCCCCAACTAAGGAGCCATACTGGCCTGTTTGCAGCAACAAGGATTTTACATTTAAGGAAATTTCTACTTTCTCTGTCAAAAACCAAACTACTACAACACAGAAAATGGGAAGGGGAGTGATAGCAATTTGAGGTCAATTTTCCATTTTCCTGCTATTTCCTTCCTACCTACACAAAGCTACTGTTCCAGTTGGGTCTACTTCAGACCACCCCAAAGGTCATTTCAACAATCATCAGTTTCTACTCTGAAGTGGCAGAATTTACAGCACTTGGAGAACAGATTTCTACATACAAGGCAACTGTAAAGGAGTCTGGCTGATGATTTTTCACTGTATACACATTTTCCTTTTTAGTAACATTTTTTTCCCTACTGAGGATCTGTTCAAAGATGATACATTTTGAATTAAAACAAACTTATGAAAACACTTTAGAAATGGGAGAGACATTTAAAAAAAAAACAAAACAAACCTTTAGGGTTTCCCTGGTGGCACAGTGGTTAAGAATCCGCCTGCCAATGCAGGGGACACGGGTTCGAGTCCCGGTCCGGGAAGATCCCACATGCCGCAGAGCAACTAAGTTCATGCACCACAACTACTGAGCCTGCGCTCTAGAGCCCACGAACCACAACTACTGAGCCCGCGAGCCTAGAGCCCGTGCTCCACAAGAGAAGCCACTGCAGAGAAGCCGGTGCACCACAACAAAGAGTAGCCCCCGCTCACCGCAACTAGAGAAAGCCCAAGCAGAGCAACGAAGACCTAATGCAGCCAAAAATAAATAAAATAAATTAAAACAAAACAAAACCTTAAAAAAAAAAAAAAACCCTTTAGGCCACAACAAGTGAGAGGCCGCGTACCGCAAAAACAACAACAACAACAAAAACCCTTTAGTAGGTCCCAAATGAGTTTGAAAGAACTTTCTTATGCTGTCACTGCCAATAATTGCTATCGCTTTGGCTGGGAAAGCCATGCCCACAAACCCCTGTACCAACATGAATATTCCAGGTGCTTCCTTTCCCCCCACACCTCCCATCTGGCTAAACCTATATATCTGTCTTAAGCTGTGTATTTACTAAAGTTAATAGTTTAATTCCCTTCATGTTCTCAAAATGAATTTGCATATCTCAATACCATTTATAAACTATACAAAATGTTCAAAAATTGTTTTACCTTATACTCCCTCTCCCCACCCCCTGAAGAAGAGACTTTTTGAAATAAAAATCAAGATAAATGTGTGTACATTCAGAAATGGCTTGTGTTTGGTATCAGGCAATTACGTAATGAGCAGCTGGGCTCCTCTCCAGTTATGTGGCCTAAGGGAAGCAGAGAAGGGTTACAGCTGTAGAAGGATGCCAGAAGATTTCAGGAATAGGAAGAAAAGAGTAACCAATTTAGGAGAAGGCAGTAACTTCTCTGGGTTTGAGTGGGGGGTATGATAAACTTTCTAGGAGAGCTCTTTTTCTGTGCCATTTTATAACACCCGTAATTCTAAGCAAGAGTTCCATTTCTTAAGAAAATAAAGGACATACATAACCCACAGTGAATGTAAACAGTTTTATTTAGAAACAGATAGGTACCTGTTTGCATTATAGAATATAAAACTGGGTTTACACTCTATAAAAAATAATCAGTATCCAAATTCAAGAGAGCTAGCATTCACAGAACACACAATGTGGGTGTGCAGCTACTGTTCACCAGCCTCAGACTTGATTTAAACCAAAAGAAAAAAAAAATCCAGGGGGATCATTAGAGATTAGAGTACAATGCTTACTGATGAGCACCCAGCATCCAGAAGTTGCTGTCTTAGCAGATGGAGGTTTGCTTTCTAGGTGCATGACTTTAACATAAGGCCTGGGTTCTCTGTACCTAGTGACCTATGAGGATCTCCTGCCACACAATTCACGATGTGCCCTCTCCAAGCCAGGGTTGGTGGGCATTATTAATTATCCCTGATCTTCTTAACAATAAAAATGGGGAATCTGGAAGGCAGAAAATTTCCACTCCCTTATACTGGGGTTAAAAGAATGTATCCACTCTCAAGAGCTCAATGCAAAGGCTGGGGTGGAGTTACACAATATCCGGCTTTTTACCAGGCCAAGCAGTCCACCCTCAACATGATTGTGGAAGACCAAAGGATACACCTAGGTTCAGATTATAATAATCACCCAGCACCACCTGAATGTATTATCCAGAAAGATATATGAAATAATAACAGTTAGATATATATATATATATATATATTTGTCTTAGTAACCTGAGGGCTAAAAACTTGGAATATAATAATTCTTCTCAAAAGAGGTCCATCTGTATGAAAGGGACCAAAAAAGACAGTTTCCTGTTATGTAAAGTATAGGTAAAGTGAGTTGCGAACAGAGGTGGTTTCTTCAGCTCCCTCTACAATGTCCCTCTCTCTGATAAGGATTGGCCATGTTGATTCATGATAAACTTTGTTTTTGGCAGTGGGGAGATGGGGACATAGGGAGTGATGGGGCAAAGGCAGGAAGGGTGAGCGATGGTCCTCAAACCAAAGAGCCCTCTCATCTTTGAGTCTTAGCTCAAGCTCTCCAGCTGACACAGAAACAGGCCTGGTAGTAAGTGGTTAGCATTCTGAGGTATGAGGATCCCTGGTAAATTCAGCAGCATGTGGTTTTTGGAAACCAGCCCACAAGATAAGAACACTGCAACCAAGCCCCTAACTAATACTGCTATTTAACCACCGTCCAAAAGAGAAAGGAAAGAAAAAAATCCCACCACACTAGGAGGTTCTAAGCTTTCATTTAAGGTGGTCCAAATAATCTTCTCTTTATTTTATCTTCGAGTTTCTTAAGAGAATCCTCATTCAGTGATCATTTCTCTCATTAAAGGCACTTTTTCAATGACATGATTGGAAAGGAGTACATTTTAACTGCAGTGCAGATTAATTCCTTGGAACACCTGGGGAAATAGGAGCTGAATGGGGGCACTTACAGTGATTCAATAGGCAAGACAGTCTCGAGCACTTCAATAGATGCATACCCAGAAAAAAGCATGTGCCTTAAAAACACTTGTATTTTTCCTTTAGTTTTCCAGCTGTTTCTATGTATAGCTCTGTAAAGAGATCACATTCAGTACTTGATTGATTTTCAAGACAGTGGCCCCAACTCTTCCCACCACAGCTGTGCTTGACAAAATTAGCAAACAGCTAGTCTTACAGGGAAGGAAAAAAAAGAATAATGAAATCAAGTTGAGCCAAGCTTTCTTACAGCACAGGGATGGGTCCTTGCCCAGACAATGCCAGGACCTGGACCTGGAGCAGCTGAATGAAATATTCGGCCCCTACTACTTATGCAGTATACTTTTCAATAGGCAAGTTTAAGTATTCTCTCTCTAAATATAAATTGTGGGGACTATTTCTTCCCTTCTCTCTCTCTTGAACATTTCTTATTGATCTCAGGCTTAAAATTAATTAAGTCAGAATTACAAAAATTATATGATAAGGGTTGAGAAAGAGTGAAGGGCTAACGTTTGCCTACAAAGTGTGAGTTGAGGATCTTGATCCTTCATATCATACTCCCAACCAGAGAACAAATACAAAAATAAACACACATGTTATACATAATACAAAGTGTAAATCTACAAACACAAGTGTACTAATTAGAGTTTTTCCTCAGAAGCACAGTTTCCCTCCAGTCCCTCAGAGAGGAGGAGGAATGGGGACGGGATTTTTAAGACAGCTTTTCATGTCTTAAAAAGTTTGTAATAACAGTCTCAGTAGCGCAAACAATTTCATGTGAAACCAGAAGCTGTAAAAATAAATTACTTTTGAAGAAATGTACGTTCCTCTGTCTGCAGCTCAGAACTCATCATGTCGTACTAAGGCCTCACCAAAATCTGTGGCCTGGCTGCCCACAAATAAATCATACTTGTCAACAATCTCCTCCTTGGTGAGCTTGCCATCCTGAAAGTAGAGAGAACAGTGAATTGATGCAAAATATTTCTCATTTCAAATTTAGAACACTGTTAACGTGCAACAGGGGTTAGTCAAGATTTACGATTCTAATTCCCACTAAATTAAATGTGAACTCAATCTTCACTGCCCACCCCCAACACACACACGCAAAGAGGGAAGAAAACAGCAGTTGATACATTTTTCTTATCAAGGAAGTTAAAAGTGGAAGGATGGAAATAATATAGCTCAATAGCTCAATGTTAGGGATATGGGTTTGTTTTTTGAGAAGAAAATGCTCCCTTTCGAGCAAAATGTGGGACATCTCTTAGATATGGGTAAGAGATAGTCAAGAATAGCCAGGAAAAATACTTCAAAGTGAATCAAGTCTTTGTCTAACAGGAACAACGAAATATGCTAATATCAAGCACAGTCTTCAACTCCAAAATGACCTAGTCACCAATCAGATTCCAGACAGAACCCCAAATGAAGACTCAGATACTCATCTCAAGAATTATCTAGGCCAGACTCCCAAGGGACGACTACATGAGTTTCCTTTTCTCACATGTCTCAGGACACAGCACCTGGCTACCGAAGTGACTGAGCAAGAACTCAAAACAGACCGACCCTCAAAAAAGGCTCAATAAGAAACTGCATTAGGGGCCTCCCTGGTGGTGCAGTGGTTAAGAATCCACCTGCCAATGCAGGGGACACAGATTCGAGCCCTGGTCCGGGAAGATCCCACATGCCGTGGAGCAACTAAGCCCGTGCGCCACAACTACTGAGCCTGCACTCTAGAGTCTGCGCGAGCCACAACTACTGAAGCCCGTGCCTAGAGCCTGTGCTCCGCAACAAGAGAAGCCACCGCAATGAGAAGCCTGTGCACTGCAACAAAGAGTAGCCCCCCACTCATCGCAACTAGAGAAAGCCCGCGCGCAGCAACAAAGACTCAATGCAGCCAAAAATAAATGATTTTTAAAAAAAAAGAAAAAGAGAAAGAAACTGCATTAAAACCGAAGATCAGTCTAAATAAAAGAACATTTAGAATTCTAGAATCCCCCAACTTTAGACTGATTTTCAGTTTTCTCTAAGGAGAGCATTCAAATCTCTGAAAAAGGTGACAGGGCTCAGTAGTAACACCACTCTTTTAATGAACTGAATGCCTTCTCAGATAACTGATCAAGGGTAATTTTAACAGGTTTCAGAGAAAAGCTGATTTATAAGCTCCTACAAATGACTTAATTTTAAAAAGCATATTTGATTTAAGAAGGAAACAACCAGCTTTGAGTAGGCAAAACGAGCCTGTAAAAGATAAAAGAACAAAGGAAATAACAACAAAAAAGCAAAGAAGATTTCTTGGGGTTCCAAAGATAGCAGATGATGCATGCTGGGCACAGGCTATATCCAGAGGCTCTTTCTGAGGCCTAAATTCCTCCAATGCTGGGAACATTGGGCAAAGAGATTTCTAAAATGAGATCAGAGAGCTAGCTCTGCCCCGTAAGTTTTCAATCGCCAATTTTAGATCCATAGCAGACTCAAACTAATTAAGACCTTAAATGCTCTATGTACCTCAACAGGAATTTTTTAGGCAATCCCCTAGAAACAGACTTCAATCATTGATAGATTGTTTGGGCCTGGACAGACTTACCTTGTTTTGGTCGGATTCATAGACTAGGTGCCTGGCTTCTGCCTCTGCATGATCATAGTCTGAGGGAAGGATCCAGTCTTTGGTCTCTTCCTTATCCATCTTCCCATCACGGTTCTTATCTCGAAACTCAACAAATTGTTCTCTCTCGGTCTTTACCCATTCTGGCTCATCAGCATTTCCATCATGGCTGTACATGTCACCTGTGTGAATACACATCCATACAAAAGATGAGTTTGTCTTTTCTCAAAGACTGCCCCATGCAAATCTGACCTGATCCTTTTTCCTCATTCATCAGTTTGGAACCTAATAGCAGTTATAAGGGTATTTTAGGTCAGAGAGACCTTAAGAAGCAAGGTGTTTTCCTGATGTGTGATTACTGATCTTGCAACAAGAATATTTCCAGCTGTTGGTCTTGAATGATATGAGAACAAAGAGAATCCTTTAAAAAAAAAAGTGCAGAAACAAAGGGAGATGACTAGCATCAAGAAAGGTGAAGACCAGAACTTCCCCAGGGGAGCAGTAGTTAAGAATCTGCCTGCCAATGCAGGGGACATGGGTTCAATCCCTGGTCCAGGAAGATCCCACATGCTACGGAGCAACTAAGCCCATGTGTGCCACAACTACTGAAGCCCACGTGCCTAGAGCCCGTGCTCCGCAATGAGAGAAGCCACCACAATGAGAAGCCTGTGCACCACAACGAAGAGTAGCCCCCGCTCGTTGCAACCAGAGAAAGCCCGCGCAGCAATGAAGACCCAACACAGCCAAAAACAAATAAATAAATTTCTTTTAAAAAAAATAAATAAAAAGGTAAAGACCAACTTTCATAAGATAGTTGGTCCCTACATTCCATTTCACTACTAATTAACCTGACCACTAGTTTTAGAAAGATGTGGTTTTAAATCCCCAAGAAAACTTGAGAGGTCTGTAAGTCAAACTGTCCACCAACCAATTACAGAGTATACTTTTTTTTTAAGTATCAAAAAATTTTTTTAAAAAAATTTTTGGTCGCGTTGGGTCTTTGTTGCTGCGCATGGGCTTTCTCTAGATGCGGTGAGCAGGGGCTACTCTGTTGCGGAGCACAGGCTCTAGGCGCACGGGCTTTAGTAGTTGTAGCACATGGGCTCAGGACTTGTGGCTCATGGGCTCTAGAGTGCGGGTTTGGTAGTTGTGGCGCATGGGCTTAGCTACTGTCAAAATTCTTTTAGGAATTACATGAGTGAAAGTCTGAAGACTCCTAAATTACACTATATCAAAGTAAGTGTACATGCATTTCATGTAAGGTATGGGAACACACCTAATATAAGTCTAAGTAACTTCTAAAGAGTTATTTACTTGTGATAAAAGTAATTTGTATGTTGGGACCCATAAAATGGAGGCTGCCCCAGTGGCCCGGCCCATGCCACAAATCTAAACCTAAGTCAGACCACACTGCCAAGAAAACCTAACATATATCAATCACAACCCTCCAGCTAAGCTTCAGTCAACTTACCTTACCCTTAGAAAAGACGACCTGCTATCTTTATAAGGAAATCCCTGACCTCCTAGCCAATCACGTTCTGCATCCGAGTTGCCCCTCTAATGTTTTATAAAGCCTGCTCTTGCCCAAAACCCCCTGGGAAGAATGCTCCACTGCTTGTGAGGTACTTTACCCCCCCAATCCACGGATTGTTTTCCCTTGAATAAAGGACATCAAACTTGTTACTAAATTCTACTATTTCCGGCATTTGACAGTTGGCACTGTCATTTTCCTGAACTTGAGGGTTAAGAGTAGAACTACTCCCTTCTGTCTTAAACACAAATTGGGAGTCTCAGAGCAGGTCTTGCCAATTCTTTTTTCATGTCACAGCACATTCAGAAAACACAGTATTTGTATGATCCACTGGCCAGCACCCTGCCCTAGCTGTCCTGAGGGTCATGGAGACCTTTCACTGTATACAGATTGGGAAATTCTGAATTAGGTAATATGTGTGTATTAGGAAATGCATGTGAGGAAAACGTGTGTTTAAAAGACATATTTTTCTTTCTTTCTTTTTATTTAAAAATTTGGCCACACCACAAGGCATTCGGGATCTTAGTTCCCCAACCAGGGGTCAAACCCGGCCCCCGCAGTGAAAGTGCCGAGTCCTAACCACTGGACCGCCAGGGAATTTCCTGAAAGACATTCTTTTAATAGAAGCTAGAATATACAACATAATGTAAGTGCATCTTAAAGCTGAAAGAGTAAGGATAAGAATTAATACTATTTAATTTTCTATTGAAAAATTCAACCTGGGCTTCCCTGGTGGCGCAGCGGTTGAGAATCTGCCTGCCAATGCAGGGGACATGGGTTTGAGCCCTGGTCTGGGAAGATCCCACATGCCGTGGAGCAACTAGGCCCGTGAGCCACAACTACTGAGCCTGCGCGTCTGGAGCCTGTGCTCCGCAACGAGAGGCCCCGACAGTGAGAGGTCCGCGCGCCAGGATGAAGAGTGGCCCCCGCTCGCCGCAACTAGAGAGAGCCCTCGCACAGAAATGAAGACCCAACACAGCCATAAATAAATAAAATTTTAAAAAATTCAACCTATATAATGATATTAAGGAATTACTAATTTTTTAAGATTTTATTTAAAAATATTTAGAGATACATATGTATCTTAAGAGAGATATAACCAAATGTTTACAGATGAAATGAGATGCTGATTGGGATTTACTTCAAAATAAAGGAGGTAAGACGTGGATATGGATATAAAAGGACTGGCCATGGGTTGATGGCTGCTGGGACTGGGTGTAAGTACAGGGGATTCATTATACTATTCTATTTAATTTTGTGTATGCTTGCAAGGCTGTATAATAAATTTAAATGGTTCAACAGTATAACTCTGGGGACTTATTAATGCTAAATGTAAGAGGCAAAGACCATTTGTTTCTTTTTGATCTTTCTCCTCAACAGGGCAGAAACTAGCATACCCCTAGAAACTGGAAGATACTGTTTGGGAGACTTTTTAGCTTTACAAAGCCCAGCATCCAAGATGTAAAAGTGTTTGCATTAGTTGATGATTTGCAAAACAAAGTCACACACACACAGTTGATAGTTTTAGTAGTTTCAAGAAACAATTGATCTATATGATGGGAGGGAGATAGAAGTATCTCTTTATTTGGCCCCAATGCTTGATAAATGATGGTACTTAACCGTTATAACACTTAATTCCTCTCAAGAGGTTCAAAATGAGTTCCTCCATTTTAGCAACCGTGATAAAATGGCAAAACCAAGAATTAAAAGATAAAATATTTTTTAAAAAGAAATAGTCGACTTCGAAATGGGCTCAATAAATGTACCCAGGCATTTATTTCCACTGTGCTGATGAACTCCACTAAAAAAATCATTTCAGAAAAAAATTCCATCTTCCCACTGCTCACCCCTCTCAAAGCACATCATGGAGTCTTAGAAGAAAAGAGTATTCAAGGAGTAATTCAACTGGAATAGCTCTAGAAAATACATAGCAGGTATAATTAGACAAAATCTGAGTAAAGCAGTAACTTGTTCAATGGACTGAAGTGACATACAGGGGGATAGAGGTAAGGGCTTAAGTCTCCCTTTCACACTTAAAATAAACATTCCAGGTAAAGATCAGAAGCCTAAAAACAAATTGTCTTATGAAACACAAAACAAGTAGTGCACTAGAATTAAGTTACTACGAGTAAAAATAATAATTGGAAATAAAAAATTATCTAATATCTTTTAAAATGGAATGACATCTGTAACAAAGACATTTGTAATATCTTCCATCTCTTCTCCTTTACTTATGCTAATTTCCATCACACTAATTGTGAAACAATTTGTTCAACTACTTGGTAAGAGGCAGCTCCTTTTTTTTTTTTTTAAAGCAATGGGAAAATCTTGAAATTATTTTGAGGATAATAAAAATAGCTTTAGGGACTTCCCTGAGAGTCCGATGGTTAAGACTCTGCACTTCCACAGCAGGGGGCACAGGTTCGATCCCTGGTTGGAGAACTAAGATACTACATGCTGCACAGCATGGCCAAAAAAAAAAAAATAAGCTTTACTTGAGAGAAAGGTATAGCATCTAAAATAAACAGACAACTGGGAATTCCCTGGCAGGCCAGTGGTTAGGACTCCGAGCTTTCATTGCTGAGGGCAAGGGTTCGATCCTTGGTCAGGGAACTAAGATCCCACAAGCCAAGGTGTGGTCAAAAAAAAAAAAAAAAAAAAGAAAAAGGAAAAGAAAACAAAACAAAACCAGACAACTAAAAGGAAAAATGGCAGAAAGGAGTGATTTTTAAAAAAAGACTAAAGGAAACAAATTAGAGAACCTAGACAGAAAATATGAATAGAATACAGCAAAAAGGAAAGACTAAGAGGAATCAACAACTCTTAGTCACCCAACTGTCTCTTCTGTTCTATTTCCCAGTTTCCTAATGCCAGTCTAGGCTCCCTGCAACTCCTTACTGTCAATTCCACAGGGCATCTGGGATGCACTATTTCAGTGTTGTCCACTACAGTAGCCACTGGCCACACGGGGCTACTGAGGACTTGAAATGTGACTGGTCCAAACTGAAATGTGCTATAGTGTAAAATAAACTTTTGAAGATTTGTATAAAAAAAACTCCCAATGATTTATATTGATAACATGTTGAAATTATAGTATTTTGGAATCTTAGGCTAAATAAAATACACTATTGAAATAAATTTCATCTGTTTCTTTTTATTGTTTTTGATGTGACTATTAGAAAAGTTAAAACTATATATGTGGCTCACATTTACATTTTGATTTGCCAGTGCTGCTACAGACACTTTATCATGACCCCCTAATTCCTCACCCTGGTCTGACTTAATGATGTGCTAAGAGCTGACCCATGGGGTAAATTGTTTCTATTGGTGAACATATCTTCCAAAGCTTCTCAGCTTCTTCTAAGAAAAACACTAGAAACAGACTTACCAATATACTCCTCCAGATCAATGAAACCATCAGCATTCTTATCTATATCTTCCATTGTTTCCTAAACAGAAGAGAGTAATTAGACTTAGTATCTGGATGAGTTAGTTTAGGCAATTATTTGTCATTCATTAAAATACACACACACACACACACACACACACGTGTTTATGTAGATGTGTGTGGGAATGGTTAATCCATAGGAAACTGTGGTTTTTCTAGCTGAAAGAATGGTAAAATATTATCAATTTTTTATGCTACAGCTTAAAATAACTAAGAGTCTTCTTGAAGGAACACTTAATAGTGAACTACATCATCAAGCCCATGATGATCTGGTAGCCCTAGTCATGCTTAACTTTAACAGATGTGACCAGTGAGTACATCTACAGCTATAGTCTATGTTTTATCAGTAACTGCCTTCTGTGAAAATTCTTTAGTATCACTGGCATTACTCAGTGCCTGATATATTAAAAAACAGGATTTCCGGGCTTCCCTGGTGGCGCAGTGGTTGGGAGTCCGCCTGCCGATGCAGGGGACACGGGTTCGTGCCCCGGTCCGGGAAGATCCCACGTGCCATGGAGCGGCTGCGCCCGAGAGCCATGGCTGCTGAGCCTGCGCGTCCGGAGCCTGTGCTCCGCGATGTGAGAGGCCACAACAGTGAGAGGCCCACGTACCACAAAAAAAAAAAAAAAACAAAAAACCAGGATTTCCCCTCATGCCTACAGTACGAAGCCACCAATGAACGACATAATCTGATGGTACGTATTGTCATACTAAACAGAAAGCCTAAAGCACCATCGAGATCACAGAAAAACAGAGTGACAGAGCTTGGACTCAATCTGGCCAGCACTTGTATAGCAAGTCATTCTTCTAAATACAGAGGAAAAGCTAAAAAGGAAAGCGTAAGCAACAGAAAGAGAAAGTTTCCATTGAGAATCCTTGCTCTCACCCCACCCACCTGTACTACTATATCCTTCATGTAGTCATACTCCTCAGGGTGCAGGAAAGCTGTGAATTCCTCCTTTGTGGCAATGAGGTCTCCATCCTTGTCTGCCATTTTAAACCTCCGCTCATCTCTAACCATCATCTGTTTATAGTTAAATCCATCATCAGGGTCTGGATCATCTAGAAAAGAAAAATTTAGGTCAAATCTTAAACGACTTCCAGAAAACATGAAAATGTATGGGGAATCAATTTCCAAGAAAGATAAACCAAGCACTGAAGAATTAACTCTTGATTACTCAGGTAAAATTGCAGCAGTATAAAGACATTTCCGTTTGGTAATCAAAGACCTCAAAATCAGGTCTGAGTTGAAGGTAAATGTTTGCCATTCAACATGGAACCTTGGCTCCTGGACTGTGTAATCCATTATGTAATGCTTCACTGTCACTGCTCTTGGGGCAACCAACGAGCTTGAGTTTTCTAGATATATCCAAGGGGCAGCGGTGGTTCTAAAGTCATACTGAGTTTGAATCCTAAGTCTACCACTTCTTAGCCATGTGACCTTGGGCAAGTAACTTAACTGTACTTCAATGTACTCATCTGTAAAATGGAGATAATAACAGTGCTGGCCTCATAGGATTGTTATGAGGGTAAATAAGCAAATAAATAGAAGTTAAGTGCTAGAACAGTGCCTGGCACAGAGTTGGCTTTTAATAAATGTTAGCCAATGCTATGTTGATTAAACATTAGGTTCTCATTAAAAAGCCAGATATCAGGAATTCCCCGGCGGTCCAGTGGTTAGGACTCCGAGCTCTCACTGCCGGGGGCCTGGGTTCAATCCCTGGTCAGCAGAACTAAAATCCCACAAGCCGCGCAGTGCAGCACCCCCCTGCCCCACCCTCCCCCAAAGAAGCCATACATCAAAGACCTTTCCCATTATAGGCCATCTGGATTCAAGTACCAGAACAACACCACTTTGAATGGTCACACTTTAGTTTCTTAAGCCAACTCAGAAATACACCATGAGATACAAATACTGGTCACTACCCCGCCTCCCCAATTTTTGTAAAATTCTAGGAAATGCAAACAAATTCGAGTTACAGAAAACAGATCAGTGGTTGCCTTGAGGATTATAAAGGGACACAAGGAAACTGTTGGGGGTGATGGAAATGTTCATTTATTTCGATTGTAGTGATGAGCTCACCGATGCATACACCTGTCAAAACTCATCAATTGTGCATTTTAAATATGTGCTGTGTATCGTATGTCAGTTATACTTCAATAAAGCTGTTACAAAAGATAAATATTAGATTACAACCAAATTAAATTTGGATTTATCCATCTGTTAGGATGTTGAACTGCACAAGCAGTAGTTATTTAGTCTCTCTGTAAGAATATAGAAAAATGAAATTTTGTTTAAGTTGAAAAAATGTGGAGTTAATGGCAGAAAAGGAAAAAAAAAACCCTTTTCAATCTGAGTTGCTGTATGGACCTAATAAGGTAACATGTGAAGATATTTTGAAAGGAAAAGACACCATATTAAAGGTAAGAAATGATTGTTCCTACAACATATTGGTCAAATTTAAAGAAAGATACAGCACTAGTTTTATAAAAAAGACCCACAGGGTCCCTTAATAACATTACACTGCTGACTTTCGATACTGTAGTTCAATCTTTCCATACTTTAAGCACAGTTAAAAACAACAACAATAAACTACTGCTCTATTTTGAGAGATGAGCAACTTGAAGCTTCACTTTGTTGAGTGTCAAAATTCAGTGAGACAGTTAACTGAATCATGAGGCTTTGCGGAGCCTATACGTGTATACTCAAAGCCATAACAGGTTAGAGACAAAGAATGTAAGGAAAGTATGATCTTTCTCAGATACTAAATCATTTCTTCTAAACAAATAAAGCTTCAGTACAAACTATGTAACATAAATAAGAAAGATAACAGAAGACAACTTATATATTAAGAGTAGATTCTTAGCTAAGAGCCCTTCTCTCCTCCTTAGTTAAAACATGGTGACTGGAATCAAGTAGCCGGATAACGTGCACATATATAAGGATGAAAAAGGAAGCTTTAAAACTTTATTTTTAATGACTAAACTCATGTGCCTATCATCACTGCTCAGACTGCCACTATCTGTCTTAAGCACCAGTTTACTGGGCTATCTGGCCTGGGTAGGCTCTTGATCTAGTTTTGGTATAGGCAGGGTGGATCGTAGTATCTCATATTTTACTTGTGGCAGAGACAGGGTTAATGTTCCTTTTGTGGAAAGCAGACTAAAAGCTAAAATGATTTATACCTGAACTCAGCTGAACCAAGAACACGCTTTCACAAAAACTCCTCAGCACTTTTGTAAGGCACCTCATTACCCTGAGCACTGTCCACCCACAGGTCTCCAGGGAAAGATGCCTTATAAAGACATTGTTTCTCCAGCCAGAGCTTCAGCGTATGCAGTCTCAGTCAGTAGAAATACCCATTACATTTAATCATTTGCCCTGTGAGGCAACAAAGCTCTCAACAGATTTTTATGCACATAATCATACAAATAGTTTAAGATTCATTCTGGACAGCAAGTGAGTGACTAGGTCTGAGCTGAGATTTATTAACACACCATTCTATTGAGATCACCAATAGCCTACCCACTGCTTTACATTTATAATTAATTCCAAATAAATCAGGAGGGTGTTGGGTCTCAGCCAGAGAGCAAGAAGCATGGATGCCTCTCTATCTGCACTGACTTTTTAATACACGTGTTTTTAATTGGGTGAAGGATATGTTTGGTTCTTGGGTAAGTGTCAAGCATAGAGAGAGACTGCCACTCTAGTCTTAGGAATGAGAACAAGCCTGATACAGAAATAAAAATCTGTTCAACAGAAATGTATGCAGTACTGTAATTAATACGGACAGCTGGCTATTCAGTGGGGGAAACAGACCATCATACACTCACTGCTTGTTAGTCAGTGATGGAGAATGCCTGCTTTAACCCAGAAATTTACTTAATTTCCAGAATAAAAATGCAAGAAGTAACATTTATACATTCTTGTGTCAAACTGTAACCATGTGCAATAGAGGAATCTGACTAACAAAAACACCCTAAATCATCAACTCAGTAAGATCGCCACCTAGCATTCAACAGCAGGCAAGTGTAATAAGTAAAAGAAAATTACTAACAGGTGGCCCAAGCATACAAGCTACCAAATCAACAGAAAGCAATCAAAGTCACATTTATTTGCCTTGAAGCATTTGCAAAGCAGGCTGATAAACTCATGTGCCAGAGAAAACAAATGGGAAATAATTCATTTCTAAACTTCAGTAAGCAGACATACTGAAATAGTTAGATTTCATCAAGGAAAGCTATTATATTTGATCTTTATTTTATTAAGGAAAAACAGTAATTTTCCTTCTATTCTCACCAGTTACAAAGAAATCTAATTTGGTTTGAATTTCAGGTCCAACACTTTAATGTGACCATGTCAGGCTTTGAGACATCTCAAAGCCTCTTGCTTTGCATTGTTGGAACAATGCAGCCTTTTAAACAAGATCTACTACAAAAATGGTCTCTCTGAGGGATGACAGCAAGAAAAAAATGGGGAAATATATCTGAAATGCTAAAGATGTAAAAGATGTCAGACCTTAGAAAACCAAAATAAAACAAATTTTAAAAAATACATAATATACAAACTCAAAATTAATAAAGGGAAGGAGAATCAGCTCAGCATCAAACTATCTCAGATAAGCATAATTTCTTCCTTTCCTTCACTGTGTGACCCATTTGTTTCTTTGACTCAAGACCATGGTCTCTGCCAGGCTGACATCTTGCCCCTTACCCAGGTAAGTGCCATAAGTCACGTTTCTGTACTCATCCCAGGAGATTAAGCCGTCTTGATTCAAATCAAACTCCTGCCATTGGTTTTCAACATTGTCATATATGTATTTCTTCTGGGCGTGCTTAATCCAGGATTTCAGCTCCCCCTCCGTCACAAACCCATCTTTATCCGCGTCTATTTTATCTACAATCATTCTACAAGACAAAACAGTTACGTTTCAAGGTGCCGGCTCCACAAAGCTTTTTCCCCCAGATAGTAGGGACCTACCTAAAACGTAGCCGTAGGTGGCATTTTTATACTCTTCCCAGGAAACGAGGCCGTCCTCATTGAGGTCATGCCCCTTCCACTGTCGCTCTACATCCTCGTAAATCCAGCGCTTTTGTGCAAATTTAATCCAGTCTTTGAGCTCATCCACAGTGACAAACCCGTCCTTGTCGCCATCTATTTTACTTACAATCTTTCTGTAGAAAATGCAGAGAAATCCAGCAAGAGGTTAAAAGGACACAAGGTTCTGGACTTAGCCAGATGTGTGCTGTGGCCACAGGTGTTGCCCAGAGCTAAAGCATGGAAATAAAAATTGTTTCCAAAACGAAACTGCCAGACAGACCATTGAAAATTTTTCTCTTAAGTGCCCGTTGCTGGTCTGAAATGAGCCATCCAGACAAGGCAAGCACAGTCCATGGCTGGTGTACTTGGATCCAAAAGTGAATCCGGACTATCCCTTTAGAGGTAGGTTTCAGCCGATGGTCAGAATTCAGGAGTGAATATCCATTCCTATCTGGGTTCTCCACTCTTAGTATCAAACAACACGCAAATCTTTATATTTTTCTTTACTACTTTTACGAGAATCTCAATTTCTGGGTAAACAATCACAACCACTGACTTGGTTTTCTAAAAATTCAAAAACTTAAACCAGACTTTAAAAAATTCACCTGTGTTTTCAAAAAAAAAACAAACCCCAAAACACTTCTGTTAAAAATACAAAGATATCAAATATAGTTCCAGGATCACTTATACCTAAAGTCAAGATTACTTTTTTTAAAACCCCAAAACAGGTACACAGAGACAGAAGCATGCTTATTTTTAAAAATGGCTAGCAGTTTATTATACACTATGTTGAACTGCATTTTTACATATAACCACAAAACCAGAGAGCTCTGAAAGAAGTTATGTGGTAAGAATGTATATCCCTGATTATGAGAATGTTAATAAGCTGAGAGGGTTAGGGTGCAGATGATAAAGCAAAACTACAAAGCTAAAGAATCAATATACTTTACCCTCCATGAGTTTCTTTCTTCTAGATCTGTTATGTTAATGACAGACATTTTTTAATGATTTAAGGATTTCAAAATATGTGCATGATATGAAAACTTCTGTTAAAAGATGCAGTCACTTACTTAAAGAAGCTAAGACAGCCTATGTAAAGTCACAAGAACTTTAAATCAAAACTTCCAATGGAGGACTTCCCTGGTGGTCCACTGGTTAAGACACCGTGCTTCCACTGCAGTGGGCACAGGTTCGATCCCTGGTGGGGAACTAAGATCTGGCATGCCACACAGTGTGGCCAAAAAACCAAAACAAACAATAAAAACCCAACAACTTCTAATGGAATTGAAATCTTGGCATACTCCTATGCTTTATTATTTGTAGGACTGAAAAAGACTGTCGTTTGGTAGCAAATAACGTTTTCCCCCAGTTTGTATTCATCTCATGAATACAACACTGGAAAGTGATTAGAAATCACAGAATACAAGCAACACAAATTCATCTTGATATTGATATGCTGTTAGCCATGATTGTCTATTACTTAAATCTTATAATTAGGGCTTCCCTGGTGGCGCAGTGGTTGGGAGTCCGCCTGCCGATGCAGGGGGCACGGGTTCGTGCCCTGGTCCGGGAGGATCCCACATGCCGCGGAGCGGCTGGGCCCGTGAGCCGTGGCCGCTGAGCCTGCACGTCCGGAGCCTGTGCTCCGCAACGGGAGAGGCCACAACAGTGAGGCCCGCATACCACAAAAAAAAAAAAAAAAAAAAAATCTTATAATTAACAAGCATTTTCCTTCAGAGAAATCTTACAGCTTCTGCTCTAAAATGTTAAAAGGTAAAGCAGTAAGAAGTCACCTCAAATATCCTCCTCTATCTACATGGACACAGGACAAAAATTTTTTGCAACTTGAACCTGTAGAATTTTAACAATATTCATAAATTAAGTTTTAACCGCCCCCAAACTTCTGCATTATCTATAATGGGATCCAGTTTGTGTCCAAAAGGTATTGGCTACCAAGATTGCCACTGTACCATTAAGAAAAAAAGGGCAAGGTACTTATTCCTGAAAGAAAATTTTAAACTACTAAACAGCCTAAAGAGAAGGAACACTCAGATAAAAAAGGCATATGACTGTTTAAGATGGGCTTTACCTAATGAAGTTGGCTAAATGCCATTCTATTCATCCCAACAGAAATATCCCAAATGGTTTAATTCAGAGGTTAGCAAACTTTTTCTGAAAAAGGACAGATAAGAAGAAATTTTCACTTTGTGGGCCACATATGGTCTGTCACATATTTTTAAAACAACAAAAATAACCACAAAACCATTTAAAAATAAAAAAGCCATCCTTATCTTGCTAGCTATACAGCCTGCACGCAGTTGTGAAAGTACATTGGAAGTGGGCATGTCCTATTTTAGGCATGAAGCTCTAAACTCTGATCTTTGAAAGCCTGTGTAAATTTATGAAGCTAATGGTGTTGTATTTCTATGACACTGGAGAACCCTACAGATCCATGATGCCACTAAATAAGCACTCACTCCAGGATAGACACAATGTACCTAGTGGATCTTATATTATTTCTAAGAGGTAACATATGCCTCTACATTTCAAAAGGCATCAAACAAACCCTTTGACTTTTTAAGAACCTGGGTCAATAAATGGGCTCCAGGAGGGTTCAAAATATTCCAGAAATTTTCAGCATGCAAAATTTTATATATATTCATATGTATGTACTTTCCCTTAGCTTTCACTAGACTGCCAAAGGGACTGGGCCTGTGACCCAAAAAAGGATGATGAACTGCTCTATCTAGTTCATTTCTAGAGCAAATATATCAAGGGTGAAAACTTTATTAAGGTCCACCACCTCAAAATAAATAAATCATTTGAAGGACACATAAATGAAAATTTAGTATATTTAGAATTCTTGGGGGTGGGGTTGAGAATACATATACAAGAAAAAATCTTCTATTTGTCAACATTCTTCATAAGAAAAAGGAACTAAAAACTGGATATTAAAATTGTTTTTAAGTGCTTCCTGAAGTCTTTTAGGTATTATAACTAAGGATTTAAAAATAGTAGTGAATTTTTGCAACTAGAGGTATAGACAATGATCTTATCTCCTAATAATTACTGGCCTCCTAGATAGGTTGAAAAGGGGGAATCTGTTGTTCTCAACCTCTGTGTATATAGTCACATACCAAATAATGTTTAGAAATGCCACAGTAAGTTAAAAGAAAAAAAAGTTCACCTGGAATTCTTGCTTGCAACAGTACATCACCTTATAAACTGGAGATATTTGCCATTATCTCCAATTTGGGAGAAGAAAATAGTACTTGGTTCATTCATACATTCCATGAAAAACATGATTTTAACCATCTTATTCTAATCAAATATGGAGTCTGCTCGTGTGTTGAACTTTTGATATTTACTGATGACAAAAAGAAAGATTTTATCTCTACTGAAGACTGTTAGCAGAGCTATTCCAGTACCTACACAGAGCCAGAACACCCGGATTGACACCAAACCTAAGGGCCCTTCATTATTTAACAGTAATTCTGCAGAGACATGTGCAGACCAAAATGCAGGAAGGACATGCACATTATGCAAGACACGAAGACAGAGAACGCCCTCATGCATCCCTATTTTCAGCCTGGAATGTTAGCACAGTTACAAGATTAAAATTAAAAGTGAGCATGGTCCCTCAAAGTTAGAAAAACAACCTAACAGAAGACTAACTCTTTGATAAATTTGTTTTCTCTATCTACTTTCAAATGTTTTAGGAGTTTCTCATTCTACACAGCAAAATCTTTTGATTGTTTCCGTGAGTGTTTAAGAATAAAATATTATATCCTTCAGTTAGCAGAAAACCCGTTGAAAGAATAAATTTATTTTGAAGTACCACCCAAAGCAAATCCTATGTCTTCTAATCACAGCACTGTCCATGGGCAAAATATTTTTGGAAACTCCTATGTGGTATAACTTTTCAGACAAATCTCTTGAATACTGTTCAGAAAGTTACACCAATGGTAGCCTTTCATTGAGAAAATGTTCACTGAATTAACCTGCATTTCCTTAAAAAGCAAGGCTTTGAAAGAGCTAAAAAAGACATTCTCAGATCCTCAGAAATAATCAACTGGAATTCTATCAAATCAACTCTTTAAATAAAAAGATGCCTGCTGAGAGAGCCACAGAACCTGACTATGGCCCAGCTGTTATTGAAATAGCAACACATACTCTGACATTAAGACCACTGCTTATTACAACCTTCTAAAAGGCAAGGTTGAGGGACTTCCCTGGCGGTCCAGTGGTTAAGACATCGCCTTCCAATGCAGGGGGTGCGGGTTCGATCCCTGGTCAGGGAGCTAAGATCCCACATGCCTCACAGCCAAAAAACCAAAACATAAAACAGAAGCACTATTGTAACAAATTCAATAAAGACTTTAAAAATGGTCCACATTTAAAAAAAAAAAAAAAAAAAGCAAGGTTGGTTTTGTTTTGTTTTTGTTTAAGCAAATATCTGACAATGAAACCAAAGAGGGTTAAGGACATCCCTGGAAACCATAAACTTTACAGAAATTAAGTCAGTCCAGGCGTCTAATTTGCAGTTTATTATCCACTCAAAGACTTGGCATGGTCAGTAACAAATAAGTCACAGACAGTTTTTAAAAATTAAAAGCAACAGGTTTGAGAAAACCCCCATGTAATGTTCCTTTGGGGTCAAGATGATGCAGTTTAAGCTGAGTCCTATAGTATTTGGCAATTTTATGCATAAATGACTTTGCTTTGTAGAATGAGGTAAAAACTATTATTCAATGGAGAAATGCAGGAAAGCGCTTAATTAAATTTTAGTGGTAGCAATTCTGTGGTTAGTTTTCAGAAGATGTAGTTCAATACAGCTTTGCCGAGTGACTGAGCCAAAAGAGAAAAAAAGAACGAGTTGATTTATAAAGAAATGTCATTATTCTAACTAGCCCCCTGAGAGCTGGCACCTTACCCAAGTCTTTCCTTGCTCTCTTCTGGTGTCAGCTGATCAAAGGTTTTTGCTTCTTCAGCACCCAAGAAGGCATCATGGTCATAATCAAAACTCTGAGCATCATTGTGAACTTTGTCACTGAGCTGAGGCTCATGGTGTACACGGTCCTTCTTTTCCGTGGGCTTGCTCAAGGCAAAGGCTGTGCACAGGGACAGGCATGTAAGAAACTGTCGCAGGTCCATGATAATTAGATCTTAAAGAAAAAAGAAAGGTAGTTCATTCAGGAAGCAGTATGCTTAATAATGAAACAAGAAATTAAAAGCTCACATCCAGTTACAATATTAATTTGATATTATCCCAAATATTATTACTTAATCCATAAAAAAAGTATGGTAGAATATCAGACTTTCCAGTTTTACTCTGCGAAATATTCACCAGTTTTCTTCATCTGATTGTAGGCTGACAAGGAATTACAGGAACAAGGAATTACTAGGAACATCCACCTTGTAAGTGGTCTCACTTCAAAAACACCAAAGTAGAACTTTAATCCTTTTGCCCAAGTTCCTAAGATTTAAAAGTGAAAGGACCAAGATTTAAATCCAGACCTACTGACCCCAAATACTTCACTTTTGTACTATATCAGTGGTCTGGTCTTCAAACCTGGCTGGTTATTAGAATCACCTAGGAAGCTTTATTAAAAAAAAAAAAGTTTCCCCTACTGAATTAGAATCTCTGAGGCTGAATCCAAGCATTTGTAGTTTTAAATGGTTCCCAGGTGACTCTGATGGTTGTCAGATAAGAACCAATGATCACCTTCAAAGATCAAACCACTGAGGTGGTACAGTGATGGATAACTGCCTTATCATTCTGTATACTTGTGTTTCCCAAACCTACCCAGGTATAAGGACCACCTGGAATACTGTTCAAAGTACAGATTCCCCAGCTCTACACTGTACATTCAGAATCTCTGCAGTCACAGGTGATTCTGATGAACAAGCACAAGGCTGGAACACTTTATCAAAAACAGTGACAAAAAAATCGCAGAGAAGCTGCAGGATAGAAACTGTTTAGAACTCTTGATAGATAACCTATAGTACTTTCTAGAGAGGTTAAGGTTTTAGAGAAAACTGTAAAATTAAAAATCAAGGCAAGGGGTGGGGGCGGGGAGACTTCCCTGGTGGCACAGTGGTTAAGAATCTGCCTGTCAATGCAGGGGACAGGGGTTCAGATCCCACATGCCATGGAGCAACTAAGCCCATGCGCCACAACTACTGAGCCCTCGTGCCACAACTCCTGAAGCTCGTGCTCCTAGAGCCCGTGCTCCCCAACAAGAGAAGCCACCGCAATGAGAAGCCCGCGCACCACAACGAAGAGTAGCCCCCGCTTGCCACAAATAGAGAAAGCCCATGCACAGTAATGAAGACCCAACACTGCCAAATATAAATAAATAAATTAATTATAAAAAAAAAAAAGAAGGGGGAACTTCCCTGGCGGTCCAGTGGTTAAGACTCCACGCTGCCACTTGCAGGGGGCATGGGTTCGATCCCTGGTGGGGAACTAAGATCCTGCATGCCATGCAGTATGGCCAAAAAATAAAATTAAATTAAAAAATCAAGGGGAAAGAGTTTCCCAGGCTTTCATATTTTAACTAATCCTTTATCAGTAGAACACAGATTTGAAGGCTTCTCCCCTTGTGGCGAGTATAAACTTTTATAATTTCATATTATCACTTACTCATTTCCTCTTATGACTAGTGACTCCCTTACTGGATGGGTAGGTGGTTACTGGGCATAAGGCCTGTCGTAGGTTGAACTGTGTCCCCCCAAAAGATATGCTGAAGTCCTAATCCCTGGTACCTGTGAATGTGACCTTACTTGGAAATAGGATCTTTGTCGATGTAATCAAGTAGGATGGGCTCTAATACAATGGCTGGTGTCTTTATAAAAGGAGGGAAATTTGGATACAGACACAGAGAAGAGAATGCCACATTATGAAAGTGGCAAAGATTAGAGTGATCATCTATGAGCCAAGGAATGTCAATGATTGCTGGCAACCACCAGAAGCTAGGAAGAGGCAAGGAAGGATCCTCCCTTAGGGCCTTCAGAGATCATGGCCCTACTGACACTCTGATTTCTAATTTCTAGCCTCTAGAACTGTAAGAGAATAAATTTCTGTCCTTTTAAGCAACATAGTTTATGGTAATTTGTTACAGCAGCCCCAGGAAACTAATACAAGGCTACAGTACAGAGGGACACAGCATCACATGAAAGTTAAATGCATTATCTTGTCCTAATCTGCAGATTAAACTAGCCACAGGCTTTACCTTCCCCAGGATGCCACCAGTGGAACTATCTAATCTAAGGCTCATATTTTATATATAAAATTTTTTTAATTATAAAAATTCTTTCAGCATTGCTTGTAACTCAGTGATCTCAACCTAGACTGTACCCTACAATCACCTGGGGAGTTTTTATAAATGACCACTGAACCCCACCCTTAACCATAAATATTTTTAAAAGGCAGCCAGGTTAGGTTGAGAACCAGTATTCTAACCAAATTCTCAAATGGCCATAATATTATCTTAAGAAATGTGACCTGAGAGTACACTTAATACGAAGAAACTGCATGTATCTGATCCTGCCTCAAAGTTCTGGGAATTAGAAGGAAGAAAGTGAATTGCATCAAGGGATAAAGAAATCAAATATGCCAATAAATAAGACATATTTTAATATATCCATCTCCTTGTAACCCCCAAATAGTAACTAAAAGAAGTTACATTGTATTTGCTTGGATTTACAAAGCATTTTGGATTTAATAAACTAAAAAATGCTTAGCACAGCTAATGGTGAGCACGTTACATTATATAAAAATTCCTTAAAAGTGGAAGGAAAGCAAATAGAGGAGTGTGTTTAATGCTAACACAATTTAGCTGATCATACAAAGGCACAACCTGAGGCCTCCTTGAGTAACTTTCAGGCTGTAAAAGGGCATACAAGGGCACTATTTGTGTTCAATAGGAAAGCAGCTAAGTGGGGAGGTCCAGAAATGGCAGAGAAGGATACATCAACAGAGTAGAAAGTGTTCTAGAGTAACTAGGACAATGGCAAAAAGACAAACAGAAAAGTTAGCTAAGGAGATAATGGGAGGAGGGCAAAAACACACAAAAAGGGTAATTTTGCTGGACAGTTGTTAAGACTGATGAAAACCCATCAGAGGAAACAATGTGGCAGCACTGCCGTAAGACCCACGGAGAAAGGGGAAGAAAGTGGTACTATTCTTAAGCTGTTCACCAATGGTAGGACTTGGCTATGCTTGTGAAAGTTTGTCAATGTTTTCTGTTTCCTGCTATCCCATCAAAATACCCAAATTTGTATACAAAGATGCTTCAATTCAGATGTTCAATGATAAGTTTATAATGATTTTTAAAAAAAGGAAAATGAACTAAACCAAAGAAGTGGTAAATACATATTAAATCTATATTGTGGAACACAACACAGTTTAAGAAGAATGAAGTGGACCTATTCACACTGAAACTGACAAGGCACCAAGGTATGTTCAGTGAACAAAAACAACAACATGAAAGCATGTTGTAAAACAATGTCAAGATCTCATTTATATAAAAAGCAAAATCCAACAACCTCCCCAGCTCGTTTGTATTTGTATAAAATATAACATATATGCACAAAAATGGTGTGGAAGGATAAACATCTATCTGTAAACAGCAATAAGCCCTAGGCTGAAGGGAGAAGAGATGGGGTGGGGAGGTAAGGTTCGTGGGGAGTGAACTTCACTACTGTGTTGTCTTATTTTTTTGTAAATGAGCACACAGTCATGTGTATTATCTTTTTTTTTTTTTTTGCGGTATGCGGGGCTCTCACTGTTGTGGCCTCTCCCGTTGCGGAGCACAGGCTCCGGACGCGCAGGCTCAGCGGCCATGGCTCATGGGCCCAGCCCCTCCGCGGCATGTGGGATCTTCCCGGACCAGAGCACGAACCCGTGTCCCCTGCATCGGCAGGCGGACTCTCAACCACTGCGCCACCAGGGAAGCCCGTGTATTATCTTTTTATGTGTATTACTTTCTAAACAGTAGCATAAAAATTCTTTGCATTTTTAGGTAGCAAAGCAAACATTTTCAAGCCATTTCTCCCGATTGGAAAAGGAGACTGAAGGAAAAACACATATTTATTCTTAAGACACAAACCCTATTTTATAAAGTAAAATAACACTGCCCTAGGAGAATAACACTCCAGCCCACTCTTCAATAATTGAATCTAATCAGTCAGATCAGTGGAACAGTAAAGAGAAAATTATATTCAGTGGCTCTCTCAAACATCACAGTATGCCTTTATTTTAACAAAATGAAACTTCCATTTCAAACTACAAATAATTCTTTAGACAAATAAAATCCTTTAGAGAGATAAGGAACGAGTTTTATGTTGTTACTTTGTGATATATCCAAATAATATCTATAATGTTAGAGGCTTACAGAATCAAGTAAAATCAAGAGTCACTGCAACAGAGGATTTTCCTTATGTCTATTAACAAGGGGGCTTCCCATTTAGGAAAATTTTATAAATGACTAATTACATCCCGAGAATAATACTTAACAACTCTTGCATAATACCCTGACAACTTCTGCAAACCCCAAATGTTTTAATATGAATTAATGCTTTAGCCCACTATCAGGGCCTGGGAAGGATACTGTGTAAAGTTTTGATAATGTGTAACATAAAGAAATGTAACAGATTGACTCACTGTGATTCTAGAGGGAAAACTACATTTAAGATTGAGGTGTAACATCTTGATACAGTGATAAAAGAAGAATTTCAGAATAAAAGCCAAGTGATTCAGCTTTATCATTTATCCATCTCTCTATCCTTTCCCTTCTCAATTAAACTTTCGATCCTGCCCCTCTACAGGTTTATCCATTCTGTCAATCAATACTTCTCAGGTCTTCATAATCCAAAATCAGTCTTTCTCAGACCCCATTATTCCTTCAAGCATGCTCTTCCCTTTCCTTCACCCATAGGGTCTCTAGAAACTGCTGTCTCTTCTTCTTCACCACCTACTGTCACCCTGAAATCTGGGTTTCTATCACTACTGATGAAGCTGCCTAAAAAGGTCATCAAGGACCACCTGCTGGACAAAGCAATGGTCCTACCTTTATCTCTCTGCAGTGGGCAATGAAAAATCTGCACTTTAGTAAGTTTTTAAAAATATGCACTTTGTGCCCACATATAAATATATCAACTCCTGGCTATTAGAAACTAACAAAAGGCCCCTTGTTTTATGAATATAGACACTAAAAAAAGAGACTACTAAATTTATCTAAATCCATATACACATAAATATGTCCAAATAGAAACAAAGGGTATCTCCCAAGACAAAGGATATATAACGTGGGACAATGTGAGAAGAAGTATAAAACAACTTCTTACTCAAGGCATCTGAAGAACTACATCAGTGCAGTTATTTCTGAAGCATCTTTCTCTTTTCAACCAAATGGAAACCAAATAATAGAAAACTAAGACCCTTCTCTTTCTCCGTCATGAGAGCTATTCATCAATGGATAACAGAACATTAGGAAAACATAATATACTACATAAAAGAAGGACTTGGTTGTATGAGTTTTTTGTTTTTGTTTTTTTTTAAGAAGATGTTGGGGGTAGGAGTTTATTAATTAATTTATTTATTTTTGCTGTGTTGGGTCTTCGTTTCTGTGCGAGGCCTTTCTCTAGTTGTGGCAAGCGGGGGTCACTCTTCATCGCGGTGCACAGACCTCTCACTATCGCTGCCTCTCTTGTTGTGGAGCACAAGCTCCAGATGCGCAGGCTCAGTAGTTGTGGCTCACGGGCCCAGCTGCTCCACAGCATGTGGGATCCTCCCAGACCAGGGCTCGAATCCACTGCACCACCAGGGAACCCCCGGTTGTATGAGTTTTTACCACATGGTCTAGGTGAGTCTGGCCACAGGTTTGTCAATTTTGTTTACCCTTGCAAAGAACCAGCTCTAGGTTTTGTTGACTTTTTCTATTGTTTTTTAAATCTCTATTTCCTCTCTGATCTTTATTATTTCCTTTCTGCTGATTTTAGGTTTTGTTTGTTCTTTTTCTAATTCTTTCAGGTGGTAGGGTTAGGTTATTTGAGATTTTTTTCCTTTTCTGAGGAAGGCCTGTGAACTTACCATGTGATCTAAAGGTAAATCAATGGTTGTGAAAAATGCATCTCCCCATCTCCCACTTCTCAAATGACCTGTAAGTTTCTCTTCCTCAAATTCTGTCCCTCCCTCACCAAGGGTAACATTTAATATTTTTTCCTAAACAAACAGAAAACTAGACCTGCACTGTCCAGGACAAGAGCTACTAGCTATATGTGGCTACCAAGCAGTTGAAATGTGGCTAGTGTGAATTAAGAAGTGGTGTGTTACACTTTATGTCAAAAGAATGGTATTTTTGTATGTACTGGATTAAATTATTAAAATTAATTTCACATGTTTAAAATATTCACCTGTAAATCTAAAGTTACATATGTGGCTTGTATTATACTTCTATTGCATCATGCGATGTTAGAGACACAAATAAAGGACTAGAACAGAAAAGGTATTAAGTTACTATCATACTTTTGCAGCATGTCACCAATAACGGTCTCCTGCAAAGTTATCTTCATGAATTGTTCCAGTTAAGTTATAAGGAAAAAAAGGTAACAGCAGAGACTTGAATTTCTTTCAAAAACAATGATAAGCCTTGAGAATTAGTTTTATCCATTCAAAAATTTCCTTGACAGCTTTAAATTCATGCCATTTCTCCCCTCCTTCCCAATCATTTTTTATACAAATCCACTGGTCGCAGAACACTTAAAAGTTAAGTTTTTTCAGGGGAATTTAGATGTCTGGATTAAATTCAACTTCTCAAGAACATTAACAGTGGGTGACCCCACAGTTATTCTAGTTGACCAAAGACCCACTGCTCAATGTTAATAGTGGGAGAAATGGGTGTGGTGGTAAAATTCCAGTTCTGTGAGTCGGATATTTAGCCGGGAGGGGGGGCGGGATTCCTCTATAGTGCAGCAAAAGCAGAATCTCAATGCTTAAGTGTCTACTTCAATTAGGGACTGAGGGCAAGAGCCTGACAGCAATTTAACTATACTGAGGCTCAGGTTATAAAGTCTAGAAATTAAAGGTATCTGGTTATCTATCTGACATTCTTCACTTACAGACTTCAGTACAAGTACCACCAATGGATTATCATATTAAATAATGTCACACTTCATGATTTGATAAAAGTTATGATAATGACAAACCATTCATTCAACATTTCTCTAGCGATCGATGGAACAAATTTACATTAATATATTCTAATTTATTCTAGTTCATTAATATATTCTAATTAAATTATTTGTGTAACTGAGGGCATACGTTTATAAGATAGTTGAGCATATAAAAGTGCAAACTTTGGCTGTAGAAGAAAAGCTTTGAAATGACAAACTATTACTCAGGTTTCATTAGTTCTATAACCAAAGCAACCCAGTACAAACAAAATTTTTCTTGCTACAGAGTAAAGAAAATTTCCTTTAAGAAGTAAGTTCTTAGAAACTCTAGGAGAATCAAAGTTTCCTTCTGGCAGATGAAACTTCAAGACATAATTAACTACTATAGGAATACTATGTAAAATGTAGGGACAAGAGTTTTCGTTTCTAGTTGTAATTTGCCGTGCATGTGTAACACACATAAAATGCTTGGGAATCCTTGCTTTAGTGCCAAATGTAAATAAATATAATTTTAAAATCCTAGATGAAAAGACCTACCTACTATGATCACTCCAGCTGGAAGTGATCTGCACACATTCCTCTCAACTTTTATAAGATTTGTTTGTACCATTCCACAATAAGGATCATAGGCTATCTTAAGTTGTCTCCTTAGCTCCTCTGTAGATGTATATTTTTGGAAGGCAGGGATCTCAGCTAATATAAATTAATTCCCCTCTATAGTCCTTAACACAGTGTCTTGCACTTTCTGTACACCAAAACATTTTATTGGACTAGCTGGACGGTACTTGGGAGCAACATAGCTCCTGCCAGCTGCCAGTGCTCCCCAACCCCCAATTCCCCTTACCGGATCTGGCCATCAGCCAGAAACAAGAAAAGTGTTATTTCAGCTGTCTTAACTCTAATACATAAATCACAGCATCAACAACATCCATATTTAAGAGTTCATAAAGACAGGGGACTAGGACCTTACGGCCTAACAAGCATCTCCAATGGCTATCCCTGGCTACACCATGCGTGTGCCACACACTGAGAAAATGTGTGTTAAAATCAGTGTACTGATCTCCAGTACTGGTGCAATGTACATAAAATGCCATAAGTATCTTCTGACACATCACTGGATGAATGGAAGCAAACGATTATATTAACAGTGATGATTAAGAGTTGATTTCAAAGCTATCTGAGTACTACTATCCACTCAGGCATACTCAATTCATCTTTGTTAGCTCATGTTTCTCCTAGTTGTGATTCTCAAAAGAATTCTATTGGAGACAGCTGAATCCCTGTAAATCTCAGATTAGGCCCAGGTAAACTCAGATCTCTCGCCACACAAATACAATTTACAGGTTACCTCTGGACCCTCGTTTCTAGTACAATGTACATAAATTCTTCAATGATGACCACCGTCTGTTACCCGGTTAACTAAATCTACTGAATGAGGTCAAACATGCATTTGTCTTGTGTCTAGTCCCATTCTATGGCAAAGAAAAATTTATCAGAAATTCCACAGTTCTCTACCTCCAAGCTACAAAAACAAATTAGAAGCAACCTTATTCCTGACTCATTAACGTAGACTTTATGGTTCATGCCAGGAAGTGTATGTAATTCAACTCTCAAAGACACTATTCTGGGACTTTGTACACTTAGGAATTCAGATCAAAGGCCCCGAAGTTTTAGCAGGAGACCCAGGGAGCTTTTTGCCTTGATGCAAAAGCAGCTTTTGTAACTGCAAATCACACGACTCTTAATCAGGGCAGCTGTAGGGAATTAAGTTTATTGATGAACACAGCATGCCAAAAATCAGAACTAGGGTCTGGAGGTAGAAGCAACAAAACAAGGTAAAGATACAATCCTTTAATGAAGCTTTTAAAACTACTTTCCTTCGCTAACCGAAGCACGCGGCCAAACATGGAAGCTCGAGATATTCCGTCTTTTCTTTACAATTATAGAGAGTTAAAAAAAAACCACATAGTGTCTTCATGCTTTCTTCCCCCTTGTTTCTACACCCTTAAAATCAGCGAACACGACCTTCCTGGCAGATGCAGATGCCCTCTCGGGATGTGGCCCTGGGGCGGAGCTGGCAGACACAAGCAGACCCAAGTGTGGGAAGTGGCAGGGAGCTGTAACAATAACGCTATCTGACTGCACTCCGACCTTCAGGAGGTAAACAAGAGTGACCTTTTCGTACGAGGGGCTTGGTGACTGGCAGGGCCCAGGGCCAGAGGACGTGGCAAGCCAGGCACGAAACTATACCCCACAGGACGCAAAGCCGGGAGCCGGAGTTCTCAGGGACCCAGGCCCCTTCCCAGAGCTCAAGGGAAGGCGAGCGGCGGCCTCCGACCCAGGCTGCGCACCGAGGGTCGGGCAGTAGCGAGCAGCCTCAGGCCCCGGACCCCGACATGGCAGAAACAGGGGCCCTGAGACAAGGAGGCCCTGCCGCGCCGGGAGCGAGGCCCAGAAGACAAAAAGAAAGTGAACAAGGGGGAGGCGGCGGCGGAGGGATGTGCACAGTGGTACTTACCTCTCCCCGTTGCGCCCACCGCCCAGGTTGCCGCGACTGCAGCTCACCCACCGGCTCAGCTCTGGCGCACAAGCACCGCCCAACCGGAAGCGGTTCCGCGCCCCCGCCGCTGTCCTCCACGCCGGCAACCTCCGGACCAATCACCAACAAACCCGCCGCGGACGCACAGCTTCGCCGGACAGCCATTGGCCCTACGGTCTCGTGGTCCGGATTGGCTGGAAAGCGCCACGTCCCCGCGAGCGCGCCGAGTTACGTGGACAGGATTCCCTCCCAGCTATCGTCCCTGGCCTTGTGGGGTTGGCGGGCCCCAGCCCCTTACTCCGGGGGGCGTGTGGGCGAGGCTGTCCGACTGCCACGTCCTGGTTCGCAGCGCTTGACTTGGCCTCCATAGGGCTTCTTAAATTAACCTAATTATCTTCATGCCCACAAGAACCCAGGGCCGAATTAATCCGACTCGATCAGTCGCCAACTATTGATACATTGAATAATCCCATCCCCTCCTTTCCCTTCAGCTCTGCCGCCTAAATGGGGTATCGTACAGAACTTCAGTCGCTAGCTCCGGCTTCATCTCCCACCACTTCGGGCCACCACCATCTCGGTGTTCCTTAACTGCCCGCCCTTTCACATCTCCATAGTCTTTCATTATCAACCAGGAGTGAGGGCGTTTTCCAGATTCTCTGCCTTGTGAAAGACAATAGGAGTCCCCGTTCACGGAAATCACTGTTTAGATGTTAGCTCTAGAAGCCTTTCCTGACTCACTAGGCATAGTAATTCCTCCCTTATTTACCTTCATAGCACTTTGCATCTTTGGTACACTTTGCCAAATTTTGCTATATAGTGCTGCTTATCCATTTGTCCTCCTCCAGACTAAGCTCCAGAGGAGAGATCTGCCTTTATTCATCTTTGTACCTACAGCTTTGAGCTTACTGTCCAGTTCAAAGTAAATGCCTAATAATGTTAAGTGAACTGAATGGGTGGAACCCATAGAATGTCCCTGATTGAAGAGGAACACAGGAAATTATTAACTTATTCATTCATTTTCAAGTCATGAAATTAAAGTTAAATTAAATAAGGGCTACTATGTTTGCAATGTCAATGGACTATAAACTTGTGTTCTTAGCACATAAAGCCTCTATAGTTTAAAATCCAGTTGAGACACGTGGTATGCTCATAAGAGAGTTAAATACAAAGCAACTTAGTTTACTTTAAACATCAAGATGAGAGGTTGACAACCAGTGGGAATTCAAAGTTGTGGCCCTGACCCTTGGTGGCAACCAGAGAGGGCTTCCTAAGAAGGTGTGAGTCAGGCTAGACTAAGAAATTCCTGAATGCCCTGTTCAGCAAAAGGAATAACAGGAAAAAGGGCAAGCAGGGGACAGAGTAGGAGGTAACTTCTTAGGTCAGGTAGGGGATGAGGGAGGTAAAAAAAAAAAAAAAAGGGCAGAGGGGGGGAGCCTGAGCTCTGAGGAGCCTGAGCTGAAGGCAGTGGGAATTGTGGGTCTTCTTCTGAAGGTTTCTAAGCTTGTACCTTTGTGGCAGATGGAATGAGGTTGAAAGTGTTCTTTCAGGGAGGTGCATCTCCTAATAGGGGTTAACTATAATAGAATAGGTTGCATCAGGAGATATTTTAAAAACTGTTTTGAAAATACCTCCTTGAAGTCAGGCACTGCACTAGGTGCTGGTGAACCCACAAAGAATCGGACATGGTCCCTGCCCTCAAGGACCTGCAGCCTAGTGGGAGAGCCACCATCCTGGAAGTGTCCTAGAAGAGGATGGATAAGTTAGTGGGACTCTGCCAGAGATGGGGCCTGTCAACCCTGAGATTCCCTGTGAATGAGGGCTTGGCCTAGGCAAAGCAAGAGAAATGCAAATGAACACTTCTATACAAGGGAATTTTTTAAAGTGGGAACAACAATTTCCTGGACTCACTGACTGCTTGGAAGAAGGAAATGAAGAAGGAGCACTCAAAAATTTAAAGCTGTAATCATAGGAAACTGGGAGAATGAGCTAGATGAGTGGAAGACGGGGGAACTGAGTTGAGTTCAAGACATGATGAGTCAAAGGTGATGGCAGAACATCGAAAAGGAAAGAACCAAGAGGCTGGAGGAGATACTTAGGGTCACTGGCCAGGCAGCAGCTGGTGGAGCCATGAGAACAAATGAGCTTTCTGAGGAGAGAAAAACAGATTAGGCCTCATGGGAGCCCAAGAGTTAGAAAGAAAGCAGAGGAGGAAAAGGACTTGAGGGCTGACACACACATAAGATGTGTCACCATAGCTGTATCAAAGGCCCATCTAACTGTGGATTCTGTCTCCGAGAGAAGCACTGAAGGACTGTTTATGGCAGGTATAGGGATGTCAGCCTCAAAAGGCTGATGGTGTTCTTCAAGCATCCCAACTCTGCTCATGTGGTGCTATTGAACATTCACTCCACAAATGAATGTATTGTTTCCTGTATGCAAGACACTGTTCTAGGCACTGGGGATACAGCAGTGAACACAGTGGACCAAACCCTCTCATGGTGCTCATATTCTGGTATGTGGCCAATAAACAAGATAAAAAAGCAAAATATAGGGCTTCCCTGGTGGCGCAGTGGTTGAGAATCCGCCTGCCGATGCAGGGGTCACGGGTTCGTGCCCTGGTCCGGGAAGATCCCACATGCCGCGGAGCAACTAAGCCCGTGAGCCATGGCCGCTGGGCCTGCGCGTCCGGAGCCTGTGCTCCGCAACGGGAGAGGCCACAGCAGTGAGAGGCCCGCATACCACAAAAAAAAAAAAAAAAAAAAAAAAAAAAAGCAAAATATATAGAATGAGAAGTGGTGATAGGTACCATGGAATACTATAAGGCAGGAAAGGAGAAAAGCAGGTGTCAGGACTATCAGGAATGGTGCTACAGTCTTTGAGAGGGTGGCCAGGGACGGCTTATGAAGAGGATGACATGTGAGTGAACATCTGAAGGTGGTGAAGAACATCCCGGGGAAAGGGAACAGCAAGGGCAAAGGCCCTGAGCTGAAGCTGCTGGAGTGTTTAAGCAGCAGCAGGAAGTCAGGGAGGCTGGGTACAGTAATTGAGGAGAGTAGAGGACATGAGGTCAGGGAGGTAGTAGCAGGGATGGCGGTAAAGGGCAGAGGGACACCATGCAGGGCCTTTAGGCCATTGTAAGGACTTTAGCTGCTACTATGAGTGAAGTGATGTAGAAGAGACTGGCTAATTATTTACCAAACTGTTTCTTCTTCATCCTGTGACACAGCTAGACTACATTTCCCAGCCCCCTTACAGCATGGCCATGTGACTGAGCTCTGGCCAAGGGAAGAGAGGCAGAAATGATGTCCACTACTTCCAGTACTCGCCATGCAAACCTGCCACGTGCTATTCTCCATGCTCTTTCTCTTTCTGTGGCAACCCTGGAAACTGTGTAGTGCAGATAGCAAGTCACAAGATAGAAGGAGCCCAGGGTCCTGTAAAAGAGCCACTCCATGAACAGGAACACCCTTTTTGGACTTTTATGTATGTGAGAAATGAACTTCTGTTGGTTATTTTATGCCGTTGATATATCGGGGTTTATCTCTTACAGAGGTAGCATTACCTTAACTAATACAGATGGGAAGCCACTGGAAGGTTTCCACTTCTCATTGGAGCAGAGAAGTGACATGACCTAAGATTTTTAAAAGGGTCACATTAGATTGAGGAGGTTAAGATTAGAAATCAAGCCACCCACTTAGGAGGCTTTTTCGACAATTCAGGTGATGATGGCTTGGTCCAAGGTAGTAACAGTAGAAATAGTGAGAAGCGTCAGATTGTGCATATATCTTGAAAGTATCAATAGTTTAAAAGGGTTTCCTGATGGGTTGGAAATGGGGTGGAGAGAGAGGAGTCAAGGATGACTGCAAGGTTTTGAGCAAGTAAAAAAATGGAGCTGCATTGACCTTGTGGGGAGCAAGTCTTGAGGGATACTATTGAGAGATTAGTTTTGGACATACTGAGATGCCTATTCGATATTCAAATGGAGATGTCAAGTAGGCAGTTGGAGCTCACAGTGTCTGGACTAGAGATATAAATTTGGGAGTAAGTGGTTTATGTGTGGTATAAAACCATGTGTTTTGATTAGAAGAGACCCAAGACTGAGTCCTGGAAATTTCTAGTGTTTGGAGACGCTGTGTGGGGGGTGTTGATGAGAATGAAGTAGCAAAGGAAACTGAGGAGAAAAGCCAGTGAAGGAGGAAGAGGGCATAGTGTTCTAGAAGCTAAGTGAAGGAAGTGTTTCCAGGAGAAATCACGTGTGTTACATGCTAACAGTGAGGTGAGGACAGATTGACCATTGGCTTTAGCAATGTGAAGATCAGGTTTGGTGGGGTAGTGGAGGGGTTAGAGAGAGAATGTGAAGCAAGATGTCGGAAACCCTTTCAGGGAGTTTCCTATAAAGCGGAGCAGAGTGGGCAGAGGGGCCAAGAGAGGTTTTGTTTTATTTTGTTATGTTTTGAAATGGAAGATATAACAGTTATGTTTCGGAGAAATACCAGCATGTTTGTTACTGATGGGAAGGACCTAGGAGAGAGGATCAAACTGATGATGTAGGGAGAAGGGAGAGTTGCTGGAGCAATGTCCTTGAGTAGGGGGAGATGGCATGGGATCCAGTACAAAAGGGGAAGAGTTGGACTTTGCTTACAGTGAGACAGTTCTCCTATATTAATAAGGAGAGAAAATCGATCTACTGGTCCGATTCCAGGTAAGTGGTAGGCATCGTGGTGAGAACTTGGAGTTCTCTTTCAGCTGCTTCTATGTTCTCAGTGAAAGGGGAAGCTGGGTCATCAGGAGGCAGTGGGGGGTTTAAAGAGGGAAAAGATGTGAAATAGCCATTCAACAGAGAGAACATATGAGGGGAACATAGTATGATCTCCAGGCAACATTAAGGACCCTCTTGAGGCCTGAGATGATGACTTCGAGGTGAAAATGGTTAGTATGTCATATGTTTTCTCTCCAGGCAAGTTTAGTGGCATGGTGCAGGTTGATGGAGAGTTGGACTTGGTCGGTGAATAGAATAAAGTGGAAGAGACACAAAGGTGCTGATGGTACTTGCGAGGGAGTGATAATATTCAGGATGGATTCTGGAATCTAGGCTGGAGGGGAAGGGACTGAGGATGTGAGGAGAGTGAGGGATAGTGAAAACCCAGAAGGAGCAAGAGATTACAGGACTGGTGGGGTTGAAGGATTATTGAACTCAGGGAAATATAGGAGATGGTATAGTTGGAGAGTAGGAATAATGGGGTGGGTTGCAGTTATTAATGACAAACTCTAGGGTAAAATCAGGGGGGTCAGTGGCTGAGGAGGGTGAAGGACAGTAACAGCGACCAGGGTATGGGAAGGATCATCTATGTGGCTATTGAAAGCACCAAGAATTAGGACATAACTCATCCTTGGCAAGAGTGACGGTGGTCCAGGAACTTACTTTTAGCCCTCCAGCCATTTCAGTCTGAAAACCACTTCAGTGAATGGGGGGAAAGGATAGTTAGGGAGTGTGGGATTGACATGTACAGACTGCTGTATTTAAAATGGATAACCAGGGCTTCCCTGGTGGTGCAGTGGTTGAGAGTCCGCCTGCTGATGCAGGGGACACGGGTTCGTGCCCCGGTCCGGGAAGATCCCACATGCCGTGGAGCGGCTGGGCCCGTGAGCCATGGCCGCTGAGCCTGCGCGTCTGGAGCCTGTGCTCCGCAGTGGGAGAGGCCACAACAGTGAGAGGCCCGCGTACCGCAAAAAAAAAAAAAAAAGAAAAAAAGGATAACCAACAAGAACCTACTGTATAACACAGGGAACTCTGCTCAATATTATGTAACAGCCTAAATGGGAAAAGAATTTGAAAAATAATAGATACATGTATATGTATAACTGAATTATCACAACATTGTTAATCAACTGTACTCCAATATAAAATAAAAAGTTAAAAAAAAAAGTTATTTTGTCACTGCCCCCCCCAAAAAAAAACCCACTTCAGTGAAGAAAAAGACCCTCCTAGGGTATCCTAAATCAAAATAAGACATCCAAAAAAGCTTTCCAATTAGAAGGTTGGGTAGGTTTTCTGAAATACTCATAGTCTGGTTTTTATTGAATGTGAAATATTGTGCATTTTAAATAGAGGCCAGTCCATGGGCCATGTGGCAGACGCTCCTTAGTGACTCTCTTGATCCATAATTTGTGAACCCCTGATTTTACCTATACTTCAAGCCTGGAACCTCTGATTTACCTGTGCTTTGTGCCTGTGTCTCTTCTCTTTGGAATCTCTAATAAGCACTAACAAGATATGTCAACATTTCAAGGGGATGTCATATGCAAAAGAAAGTGAGCCAGTGTTTGTAGGGCTGAGACAATAGTAAACTTTGAAAGTTTGAACACAAAAGAGAAACTCCGCCTACTTCACAGACCTTGTCTTACAACCTCCTCCAGGAACCTTTCTGCAGCCTCAAACCCAAACCGCCATTTGGAACAGCAGGGCCAGGCTAGCAAGTTCAAGTTAGGGAATGCACTAAGGAAGAAGGTCTAAAGCTTGAATCAGAAAAGAGGGACTAACAAGAGAAACTGGCAAAAAGGGACATTTAAGGAGAAGCCTTTGGCTGGAATTCATTTCTGTCTCCTCATCCTTATCCAGAGGAATCTGAGTGGAGAAGAAAACACATACCTCTTTTGGTATATGGCCTTACTTTCAAGTTTTAAATTAGATAAATAGAAGCTCGGTGAGGCCTCTCTAAGAGGTGTACTTCTCTTTGTCCTCTCTTCTGTTTCTTTCTGTCACCACTTTTCTGCATCTTCCCTCTTCTCGATTTCCACCCTCCACATTCTTCTTCACCCCCATTTTGTTCTCTTCCACCTCTCCTCTGGTCCTGGTTCTCCTTCCTTCCTTCTCTCCAACTCTTGGTCCTGGTCCTTCTGAGAGCACGTCTTCTTGTGCTGGAATGGAGGTGAGGTGTGGTGATGTGCAGTGGTGAGGACATGAAGTTACGGACTGGAATGATGCTGGAATAATGCTTCTCATCCAGGAGCCATGCTCCCGAGTGGTTCTCCAGGGTAAGGCTGTGTTGTCAGCGTGAGATTATTCTAGTTTTTCCTTAGTTACAGCTTTCTTCTCCCCTCCACCCAGATAGAGTCCCTCAGAAAGCTGAATGCTGCAGAGTGGCTTGGTGAGGGCTGTGTAGATTCTCTCCAGTGTGAAAGCGTGGCTCAAATAGAACTTCCTGTAGGTGTAGGAGAGAAAAACTTTCAATAAGATATAATGCCTTAAAAGCTCTTCTGTGGGCACCTAGATACTTCTGTTAATTTTTAAAATTGTCAACTATTAATAACAGGTAACTTGTACGAGTTAGTAGTTTATTGATAATATTTTACTCTGGAAAACATATAACCACTTCTACCTTCTTTAAGGATCTCTCTCTGGTCAGACAGAGGCACAAAGGAAGTACTTAATGAATAATTGTTAAATGAATACATGGATAGATGGATGAGGCTTGGAGCTTGGGAAGATAAGGGCTGGGCCCCAGCTAGGGCCCCTAGCTCCTTCTCACTCTCCTCAGTGGAAGGTTGGGGCTCCCAGGGAGCTCAGAGAAGGGAAAGGAGCTCCCCCCTCCCCACTGCAGAGGCAGACCCTCATGCCTCCCACACTGCAGGGAGAAGGCAGCTCTAGTGATGACAGCGTCCTGCTAGTCTCTGTGCCTTCAGAGCCACTTGCAGGAACTCCCAGGGGCCTCTGGTGGCTCTGGAGGTGCCATACTTAGGGTTTCACTCAGGCCAGTTGGAGGTAAAGAAGAACAGGGCAAGAAGAAAGAGGGCTGAGGGCTTCCCTTGTGGTGCAATGGTTAAGAATCCGCCTGCCAATGCAGGGGACACGGGTTTGGGCCCTGATCCGGGACGATCCCACATGCTGCGGAGCAACTAAGCCCGTGCACCACAACTACTGAAGTCGGTGTGCCACAACTACTGAAGCCTGAGCACCTAGAGCCCGTGGTCCACAACGAGAGAAGCTACCGCAATGAGAAACCCACACACCACAACAAAGAGGAGCCCCCGCTCGCCGCAACTAGAGAAGGCCCGTGCACAGCAACTAAGACCCAACGTAGCCAAAAATAAATAAATAAATTTATTTATTTAAAAATAAAATAATAACTTTTTAAAAAAAGAAAGAAAGAGGCCCCCCACTCCCACCCCACAGTCTCCTGGAATCATCCCAAGGACCCTAGGACCTGAACCCAGACCTGAGGTAGAATTCCAGGCCTGTCCCAGGAAGGCATCTGGATTAATCCCATCACCGTACCTATAAGTGGTGCCCACTGGGGCCCGGTGGAGGCTGCCAGAGTGCCGAGGAGCGAAAGGGGCTGCGGCCCAGAGGGGTTCTCTCTTTCCCACTCTCCATAGGTGAACGACTCCCTCCAACTGAGGTCGTGGGTGCAAGGGATGGAGTCTTCATTGGGACAGTTTTTTTCTAGGTCAAAAAGGGAATGCATTTGTGTACTTTAATTCACAGAGCGCTCTCACAGAGTCCAGCCAACATTTGCGAGGTGCTTATTATGGGCCAGGCACTGTTCCAAACAGTTACAGGCGTTAATGCTCTTTTAATACTCACAACAACCCCCGAGAGGTCAGTGCTGCCATAGTCCCCATTTGATGCATGAGGATTCTGAGGCCCAGCAAGTTTAAGTCACTTACCCGTGGTCACAAAGTGAGGAGGCAAGGCCAGAATTCAAAGCCAGATAACGAGGCAACAGAGCCCGTGTTTTTACCACTACATCATGTGAACAAGGCAGTACCAGAAAAAGGAGGCAACCAACGTGGCTTGGAGAGGTTAACCAAGTGAATTTCCCTAGGAGATTCAGCTAGCTGAACTGGCAATGGCCTTTGAACCCAGATGGCCTGAAGCCAGAGCCTGTTCCTGGTCCACTTGGTTTCAGCTACTCAAAGGGTGGCTTGTAGCCTAGCAGCCTTGGCATCACCTAGAGCATGTAAAGAATGCTGTCTCAGGTCAACCCAGACCCACTGAATAGGGATCTGCATAGTAACAAGATCCTCAGGGGATCATTTGCACGTGAAAGTTTGGGAAGCACTGTGTTAGGTCACACCACCCACTGGTAGGTAGTCGAAAGATTCAACTACACAGGTAAGCTTGGGGACGCTGGCACTACGTGGCCCAAAGAGAAAAGAAGGGTTCCTTCAGCTCCAAGGAAAGAGCAGGGTCCTGAGGACACCCCAGGATGATTAATTGAAATCAGCCTAGGGGCATCTTGGGAACAACAGTTCCCCTGAGACAGATGTCCTATGAGTCTGAAATTCTACCTGTTCTCTCACGTCCTAGAAATAAGTTTGAAAGATTCTCTCTTTCTGTCTTCTTTAACTCTAATCTCATGTGGTATGTTTTGAGTGTATGTGTGTGTGTGTGTGCGTGTTTGAATGTGTGTGGAAAAACATTAATGAATCACCGTTATATTAGCAGTCACATAATATAAGAAAGTACTTCTAGACTTGGAGAAAACGTGGGCCAGCAATCAGCTCTATTTACCACATAGATCAGGGGTTGCGAACTGGCAGCCTCCAGGCTCACTTTGGTCTACGGAAACCTTTTGTTTGCCCACTAAGTGTTGGCCTGTACTGTACTTTAGTATTTTATGAAGTAGGGGGGTGGTATGTGATATAAAAATTCAGATTTTTGTTTTTTCTTGAAAAATCAGAGTATCTGGCAACCCCAGGCCTGTGTTGCAGTGTGGCAACAATTAGTTGAAGCTTTAATTGAAACGTTCACTTTTTCATGCCCCTGTCCCCACCACTCCCTATTGTCTCCTCATTGCTGAAACCAAGTGTCAGCCCAGCTGTTGTTTTACCAATGATAGAGTTGAGAGAAAACCCAGCCATTTCTTATATCTATGACACTTAGACTCTTTACTCCTCTCTACCCCCTGCAGATGTTTGACCCCTGGTTTGGATAAAAGTTGGCACAGCTCCCTTGGGATCTACACATTCCTCTAAATCTCTAAACATAACATGATATTCTGGCTGCTTCCTGAGCCAATTTGGAGGAATAATTTCTTAGTGGTGTGGTGCACAAATATTTATTGAGCTCTTATTGTGTTCCCAGCCCTGTGCTTGTCACTGTAGAAATTCAGAGGCACCAGAAAAATTTAGTATTGGTTGAAGAAACAAGACTTAAGCTTATGAAACAATTAGGGGGCTTCCCTGGTGGCGCAGTGGTTGGGAGTCCACCTGCCGATGCAGGGGACACGGGTTCGTGCCCCGGTCCGGGGGGATCCCACATGCCGCGGAGCGGCTGGGCCCGTGAGCCATGGCCGCCGAGCCTGCGCGTCCGGAGCCTGTGCTCCGCAACGGGAGAGGCCACAGCAGTGAGAGGCCCGTTTACCAGGGAAAAAAAAGAAACAATTAGGGATAGTACGTTGTGTAAGAGAGATTATGAGCAAGGAGAGATATGTCTGGGCAGGAAGGTGTTGTGAGTGGACCTGAAAGGTTAGGTAGGATTTAGGGTGGTGTCAGGAGGAAGGGAGGAGAGGGGGATTACTAAGGCATGGGGAAGGGTAGCTGAGGTTTGACCAGAGCAGAAGATTTGGGCTGTTGAACAGGAGGAGTCAGAGGGCTCCCATTTGAGGAGGGGACAGTGATCAGGTGAGATGGGTACGAGGGGAAAGTTCATGCAGTATCATCCATACCAAAATGAGTGGATCTCGGGTAAACCAGAACCCGGAAATAAATAGGGAACAGGGCTGCTGTTTCCAGAATGGGTCATGCTGTCTCACACAGACTCTGCGTCTCTTCCTAGAAACCCTGCCTCATCTGCCTTGGCCAGCCCACTTGTACTCATCCTCTCTGACTCAGCTCAGACCCCAGGCCTTCTGGGACAGCTTCCCGGGAGGAGTGAGGGAGGCCTGCCTTTGTGCTCCTGCGGCACCCCAGGCTTGAGCTTCGAATGTTGCCTGGAAGGAGAGGTTATGTAATTTGGGGATTTACCCATCTGACTCCAAAAATTATAAACCCCTTGAAGGGGGTGCTGTGTGATTCCAAAGCCTTCAACAGTGTTTGGCACTTCCCAAGTGTTCAGTGCATGCTTTTGAATGAATAAATGAATGAATGAACTAGCAGAAGATTGCTGCCGTGGTCCAGACAAGAGATGATAAAGTGGACTAGGGTGGGATCTGTGGGAGTAGAAATGAAGTAAAGAATATAAGAAACATTTGAAGGAAAGGAATTAATAGGATTTGATGCCAAATTGACTATGGCGGCCAAAGATCCCGGAGGAACTCAAACTAAGGTAACAGGAGGATGATGGCAACCCTGACAGCACCAGGAAAGTTGGGATGGGGTACTAGAGGCAATCTTATTCCTATATCTGCAGAGCAGAAAATTCTCCTAGACAAGGGGCCCCGTGCCCTCCGTTACCTGGACTGTCCTTTTTTTTCTCTGTTTTTCTGCTGCTCCTGGAACTCCAGCCATTTCAGGATCAAGGAAATGGAAGTCAAAAGAAAAAGAATAGAGCATGAAACTCTCATTTTAAATCTTGTTTCTAGTTACATTTTTCCTGATGCAACAAAAGCTTTAGAGGCAGATATAAATGTGAAAAAGGCCAGCTGTGACTATATTGGGTGGGTGTGACGCATATTAAAGTACCAGAAGAAAAAATAGGAAAGGGGGAGGCGGGATGGGGTGGAGTTTGGGCAGCAGAACCCAGGCTGCTGATTTTGCTGAGGTGGAGTGGGTGTGACTCCATCTGTTTGGTCCTGCGTCTTGGCCATTTATTTTATTTGCTGTACGTTGCATGTTGCTGCCAACGTGTAAAAACTGCTATAACCGCAACTAGACTAGAACCTGCCTAAATGAGGAGAAAAATCATCACTCAGGGCTTCATGCTGAAAAATTAAAGAGAAGAAACTAAATGTTTGTACAAAGCAATTATTGAGATAAGGAAGCAAAAATTTAATGTTCCCTGTTTCTCACATCCCTCTGATCCGCCTTGTACATGACAGCCCAGACTCGGTTGCCATAGCTCCCTGGCTGGTCTCTCTACACCTAGCCTCCCTCTCTTCAAATCACTGTCACTGCAACAGCCAGCGTGACCTTTTTAAAATGTAAATGGGATCATGCCACTTCCCTGTTTAAAATGCTGCTAAGGCTCCCATTACACTTAAAGTCTAAATCCATTCGCATGGCTTCCCAGCCCCTGCCTGACTTGGTCCCTGCCCACTTCTATGTCTTCCTTCCACCATCCCCACTTCCTACTGGCCTTCCTTCCCTTTCTCTGCACTCACCAAGCTTCTTCCTCAGGGCGAAGCCTCATTTGTTCCCTTACCCTGCACAGCAGCTTTCTCTACACTTTATCTGCCTTGTGCATGTCTCTCCTTCAGGTCTTTGACTCCTCTGACCTCCTGGAGATATTAAAAGCTGTCTGTGCCAGAGATTGCCAGTAGGTGCCCAGCGTGCCCTTTTCCCTCCTCCCTCCGGGGCAGAACATCTAATTTTGTGTTGGGCCCATGGCTATGTGGAATGGAGGCTGCATTTCCCAGCCTCCTTTGCAGCTGGGTGTGGCCATGTGACTGAATTGTGGCCAGTGAGGTATAAACAGAAGCCATCCTTCCCAGAGTAATAAAGAAAATCTGTAAGTTAACATTCTGAGACAGTCAAAATATCTTGCTATTAGATATCAAATATCTTCCTCCATTAGAGTCCAGGGCTCTCCAGCTCAGCAATGTGACATCTTACCATCTTACATCTTCCTTCATTACAGATCTCTGTATGATATACAGAGTGACAACCCCAGTATAAATTCTTTAACAGCAGGCAACTAACAAGTCTTCTTCTTGTGTTAATAGTTTTTCTACTTCCAGCTCAAGTTAGAATTAATAATACAAGCAAATTTTTTTTTTTTTGGCCGTGCCTTGCAGCTTGCGGGATCTCAGTTCCCTGACCAGGGACTGAACCCGGGCCCTCGGCAGTGAGAGCGCAGAGTCCTAACCACAGGACCACCAGGGAATTCCCTACAAGTTAATATTAATTGAGAGTTTATTACAACCTCCTGTAAATTTGCTGAGGATGGGCCAAGCACTTGATGCATGTGAGCTCATTTAATCCTGATACTATCTGCTTGAGGTTGGCAGTACTGCAATTTCTACTTCATAGGTGTAAAAACCGAGGCCCAGCAGAGTTAAGCAATATGCCCCCAAGGGCTCATAGAGTGGTGACTTGGGCCCAGGGTTGTATGAGCTCTTACCCATTATGAGAGATTGCATCCTCTGAGCTCTCCTGGTTTTTAGTTTATTACTGGCATTCACAAAGAAAACTTTCTTTTTTTAAATTCTATCTCTGAGTTGCTGGTCCCGGTTATGAAAAAAATCCCCTTCTCTCTGACACCTCGTTTTTCTCTTCTGGTGCCATTTACTAATTTTTTTCTGTTCTTCCTTTTCTTTGACATCACAAATCAAGTTCAACTAGGACTCCGGTTCCCATTTCATCTTTGCTCTCTGGCCGTGGTGCCCTGTGGTCTAAGTGCTCTCGACCTCTGTCTCTCTCATACCCACCAGTCGTAAGATGCAACCCTAAGTCACCTGTACATGTAAGGACATTTCCTCAGGCATGGAGAAGACAGGCCTGCATGAGGGAGCTTTCCAGAAAACATTAAAAAAAAAAGTGACCATAGAAGCTCCATAAAGTTCAAGCAGAGGCCAGATAATGACACTTTTTTTTTTTTTTCGGTACGCGGGCCTGTCACTGTTGTGGCCTCTCCCGTTGCGGAGCACAGGCTCCGGAAGCACAGGCTCAGCGGTCATGGCACATGGGCCCAGCCGCTCCGCTGCATGTGGGATCTTCCCGGACTGGGGCACGAACCCGTGTCCCCTGCATTGGCAGGTGGACTCTCAACCACTCCGCTACCAGAGAAGCCTGATGATGACATTTTAAACAATGTTTTGATTACTTTTCTGTAGGACTAGAAACTAGTTTAGAAATTAGGTTTTACTTTTCCACCTGTGTTACTAATTTATTCTTAATATTGAAGAAGCTACTTTTCATTTTTTTGGTTTTTTTTTTTTTTTTTTTTTTTTTTGCGGTACGCGGGCCTCTCACTGTTGTGGTCTCTCCCATTGCGGAGCACAGGCTCCGGACACGCAGGCTCAGCGGCCATGGCTCGCAGGCCCAGCGGCTCCGCGGCATGTGGGATCCTCCCGGACTGGGGCACGAACCCGTGTCCCCTGCATCGGCAGGTGGACTCTCAACCACTGCACCACCAGGGAAGCCCTACTTTTCATTTTTTATAAAATTCCTCCTCTGGGGTCAAGCCCACGATGCTTGTGGAGAAGGAGAATTAGGCAAAGAGACCAGGGAAAGGTTGCCCTGAGTCAAGAATACAGACTGGATACTGAGGGGCAATACTTCATGCACCTCCCTGTGCCCATTAACCAAGGTAACTTGGTTTCTGGATCTCCCAGCGCAGACCATCTGGGGACGTCATGCTGGCTGGATTTGAGTCACGTACCTGAACTGGTTGTGCTGGTGCAAGTCGGCAAAGATCTGAGAGAGGGCCTCACTCTCCCCCTTGGCCATCAGCTGCGTGAGGCTCTCGCTGGGCTGGGAGGCTTGGAGTTTCTTCTGCACTAACTAGATGGAGGAAAGAAAAGCAAAACCAGGTGGTTAAGTTCTCAGCGTCTCTGCATTTTCCTAATATCATGGTCCAGACCCTAAAGGTTAGAACTCAGCTGTCCTATCAGACAGAGCCACGCCAACTGCACAGAGAGGCAATTCTGAGGCCAGATCTGTTTGTTTATACCCCCGTACTGTTAGAAATATCCTTTGGTGTCCCAAGAATACCATTGTCTCTGAAAACTTTAAACATAATTTAGTAGATAAGCTATTCTTATTACCATACCTTAATATGTTATTGAATAGCCTATTAATATAAACTTTAATAAAGCTTATGCTGTTTTTATATTTAAATGGAAGGGGATTAAATGTTTATTGTAGGAATTTAATGTTTTTCAAATTCATTTCTCTAAGAAATATCCTACGTTGAGCTACTTTTTATGCCAGAGTAAAACTGCCTTTTTTCCTGTTGCCTGCGATACCCCCCAGATGCCCCAGCTGTGCAAGCTGCTTATATTCATTCAATATTTATTGAATATCAACTATGTGCCAGGCACTGGGGAATCGAAGTGAAGGAAACAGATAAAAATCTCAACCTTCATGGATTTTGTGTTGTAACTCAAGTCAGGCTTCTGTTCATTACACTCTAAGGCCTGGGGCAAAAAGGCCCAGGTGGCTTCCCTGAATTCTATCAAATATTTAAAGAAGTAGTAACACCAATCTTCACAAACTCAGACATAGAGGAGGAGGGAACACTTCCCAAATTACTCAATAAGGTGAGTATTACCCTGATACCAAAGCCAGGCTATCACAAGAAAACTACAGACCGATATCTCTAATGAACATAGATGCAAAACTCCTTAACAAAATGCTAGTGAACCAAATCCAGTAATATATAAAAAGGATCATACACACCATAACCAAATGGAATTTATTGCAGGAACACAAGGCTGGTTTAACATCTAAAAGTCAATTAATGTAATATACTATATTAATAGAATAAAGGACAAAATATGTGATCATCTCAGCAGATGGAGAAAAAGCATCTGGCAAAATCTAATACCCATTCATGATAAAAATTCTCAATAAACAAGGAATAGAATGGAGTTTCCTGAATCTTATAAAAGGCATCTACAAAAATCCCATGGTTAACATTATACTTAATAAAAGACTGGATGTTTTTCCCCTAATACCAGGAACAAGGCAAGGATGTCTACTTTTGCTACTTCTGTTAAACATTGTACTGAAGTTTCTAACTAATGCAATAAGGCAATAAACAAATAAATGGATCCAAACTGGAAATGAAGTTAAGCTGTCTTTATTCGCAGATGACATGAATGTATGCACATATGTAGAAAATCCCAAGGAATCCACAAAAACTACTACAACTAATAAACATGATTAATACACAAAAACCAATTGTATTCCTGTACACTTTCAATGACTGATGCAAAAATTAAATTAAGAAAACAATTCCATTCACAATAATATCAACAACAATCAAATACTTAGGAATATGTTGAACAAAAGAAGTGTAGAACTTGTAAACTGAAAGCTACAAAACATTGCTAAGGGAAATTAAATTAGATTGACATAAATGGAAAGACATTCGATATACATGTATTAAAAGACTCAATATTGTCAAGATGGCAATTTTCCCCAAATTGATATATAAATTCCACATGTCCTTATCAAAATTCCAGCAGGCTTTTTTTTTTGTTTGTAGAAATCGACAAGTTGATCCTAAAGTTTACATGGAAATGTAAAGGATCTGGAATAGCCAAAACAATTTGAAAAAGAGCAAAATTAGAAGATTTACAACACCCAATTTCAAAACTTACTATAAAGTTACATTAATCAAGACATTGTGGTATTGGCACAAGACTAGGCAAATGAATCAATGGAACAGAATTGAGAAGCCAGAAATAGATCCTTTCATTTATGGTCAATTGATTTTTGGCAAAGATGCCAAGCCAGTTCAATGTGGAAAGGATAGGCTTTTCAACAAATGGTACTAGGACAGTTGTATATCCACATGCTTTAAAAAAAAAAAAAAAAAAAAGTACTTAAAAAAGTACCCCTACCTCACATCATACACAAATATTAATTCAAAATGGATCAAAGACCTAAATGTAAGAGCTAAGTCTTCTAGACTTCTAGAAGAAAATATAGGATAACATCTTAGTGACTTTGGGTTGAACAAAGAGTTTTTAGATACGACACCAAAAGCCTGATCCATAAAAGAAAAAATTGATAAACTGCATTTCATCAATATTTTAAACTTTTGGGCTTCCCTGGTGGTGCAGTGGTTAAGAATCCACCTGCCAATGCAGGGGACACGGGTTCAAGCCGTGGTCCGGGAAGATCCCACATGCTGCGGAGCAACTAAGCCCATGTGCCACAACTACTGAGCCTATGCTCTAGAGCCCTCACGCTGCAACTACTAAAGCCTGCGCGCCTAGAGCCCATGCTCTGCAACAAGAGAAGCCACTGCAATGAGAAGCCCGCACACTGCAACGAAGAGTGGTCCCTGCTCGCCACAACTAGAGAAAGCCTGCACGCAGCAACAAAGACCCAATGCAGCCAAAAATAAAAATAAATAAATAAAATAAAATTTTAAACTTTTGCTCTTCAAAAGACATCATTAAGAAAATGAAAAGACAACTCACAGACTGGGAGAAAATATTTACAAATCATACATCTGATAAAGGACTTGTATCCAGAATATGCAAAGAACTCTTAAAACTCAATAAAAAGAAAAAAATCAATTTAAAAATAGGCAAGGGACTTCCCTGGTGGTCCAGTGGTTAAGTCTCTGTGCTTCCACTGCAGGGGGCCTGGGTTTGATCCCTGGTCAGGGAACTAGATCCCACATGCATGCCACAACTAACAGTTTGCATGCCACAACTAACAGTTTGCATGCCACAACTAAGAAGCAGGCGAGCTGCAACTAAGAAGCTGGCCTGCCTCAACTAAGACCTGGCACAACCAAATAAATAAATAAAATAAATATATTTTTTAAAAGTTTCAAGAAAGATTTGAATAGAAATTTCACCAAGAAGATATATAAATGACTAATAAGCCCATGTAAAGTTGCTCGACAGGAAACCCTAATTAAAAACTTAACACATCCACTAGAATGACTTTAATTAAAAAGATAATACCATTGTTTTGTTTTTGGCCGTGTGGCTTGTGGGATTTTAGTTCCCTGACCAGGGATTGAACCCAGGCCCTCAGCAGTGAACGGAGTCCTAACCACTGAAACCGCCAGGGAATTCCCAACAATACCATTGTTGGTGAAGATGCAGAGAAACTAAAACCCTCGTGCATTAGTGGTGGGAATGAAAATGGTACTGTCACCTTGGAAAACAGTTTGCCGGTTTAAACATAAACTTACCATATGACCCAGCAATTCCAATTCCTTGGAATCTACCCATGACAAATGAAAACATACCCTAACATACATCTATACAAAAACTTGTACACAAATGTCCACAGCAGCATTATTCATAATAGCCCCAAACTGGAAACAATCCAAATGTCCATCAACTGGTGAACAGATAAAACATGGTATATCTATACAATGGAATACTATTCAGCAATTGAAAGGAATAAATTATTGGTAATCTGTGACTCTACCCTAGAGTTGGCCCCATGCTATGATATGGATGAACTTGAAAAACTTTATGCTAAGTGAAAGAAGCCAGACACGAAAGCCTATATATTATGGGATTCCATTTATATGAAATGTTTCAGAAATATGAGTAGGGACTGAAGACAGATCAATGGCTGCCTAGGGCAGAAAGTAGGAACAGGGAATGACTGCAAATGGGCATGAGGGAATTTTTTAGGGTGATAGAAATGTTCTAAAACTGGATTGTGGTGATGGCTGCACAACTCTACACATTTACTGAAAAATTTGAACTGTACACTCAGGTGAGTTTTAATCAGTAAAGCTGGTTAGAAAAGACCTAAGGCAAGGCTTCCCAGGGTGCCCCCGTATCAGCTCAACAAAGCTCTACAGCTCAGCTCTGACCTTGGCTGGAAGAGCCAGTGGTGCTCACTTACCTGTGAGTCTCCTGAGGGACTGCAGCTGTTCTTGGGTACCAGGCAGTGAGTGATGAGAATCCTAGGGTCTTTGGTGGTGATGGACAGGCCCTTCTGCAGAATTTGAACCAGTCGGATCCAGAAGTGGAAGACAGTCTCAGGATGGTCAGGGTGGAGCCTTAGGTAGTAGATCTTCTCCGTGACTGTCCTCAACCGCAGGATACGCTGAAAGCGGTCACATACCTGGAGCTCCACAAACTTCAAAGGGAGAATCCTGAAGGTGTGAGGGAAGACACACATTGACAACCCCATTGCTTCTGATCCAACCCTGTCTTCATTAAAATGAGGAGTGTCTCCTTCAGAACTGAGGCTTTGGTGGGTAGGAGAGAGAATGCTTAGCACAGTGGTGCTCAAACTTTGGGGAGATCAGATTCACCTGGGGAGCTTGTTTAAAATGCAGACGCCTGAAGATACCCTCAAAGATTCAGATTCAGTAGGTCTGGGGTGAGCCCCTGGAATCTGCATTCTAACCTCTACCCATCCTGCCATGATTCTCATGCTGGTGTTCCCTGGATCCTGCTTGAGAGGGACAGCCTGGGAGTAAGGTAGCTGGCATCACAGGGCTTTTCAATTTCCTTCTTGACAGCACAACAGCAGCTGGGTCTCCCTGTCCAGCTTGTCCATTCATTGACCTCAATGCCTCAATTACTCTTCCCAAAGGAGCTAAGATTCAAGGAGCTGCCTTTGGATCTAGTATTAGTCAGCTGGGTCTGGGCTGTACTTGCCATAGGTGTACCTAGAACATAATGGAGAGGTCTATCACTGAAGCAACATGGAGCAATGAAGGGTTTACTTGGACTTCTGGGAATATCTAGAGATACTTGAGATATCCTACAGAAGAGGCTCAAACATCTAAAAGGGCCGTTTCATCTCGGACAAGCACAATGTTACAGCTCCAAGTGAGACTTCGTTCCGCTCACTTTACCAGTAGGAAGACTGCAATGCAGCAAGTAACTTGTGACTCAAAAATTATTTGAGTCTAGTTAGTTGCATAAGGACTAGAACCTGCATGTCCCAGCCAGTGCTTCATCTGCCAGACTGCCTGGCTTCCTTGCCCCTTGGCCCAAAGCGGAGAGATTTCCTAAGAACTCAGTGCAGTGAATGCAGCGAGAAGGAAAGAGAGCATGTAGACTGGCCCTCACTCCTGTCCACTTTATGGCCCCGCTTTGCCCCACTTCAGGATGCTTACCTCTTCAGGATGATCTTGGGGGCTGTAGTTGGTTGGTTCCATGTCTGGCTCTGCCCATGGTGCCATATGACGTTGGCCATGAAGAGGATGTTGGGAAGAGGCAGGCAGGGCACAGAGGAGGTCACCCCAAGGGCGGTGGTGTTGGAGGCTTTGTAGATGTCTATCCAGTTCCTGCCCTTTTTGACCTGCAAAGCAGCACCCCCAGGGCACAGTCTGAGCCCTGGCAGAAGCAGCAGTATGTTTCAGGTGGGAGTTTCTCAGACTCAGCACCATTCACATTTTGGGCTGGATAATTCTTTGCTTGGGGGAGGAGCTGTCCTGTGCATTGTAAGATGCTTAGCAGTGTCCATGGCCTCTGCCAATCAGATGCCAGGAGCAATCTCCACCCTCCCCCCATACAAATTGCGATAACCCAAAATGTCTTCAGACATTGCCAAATGCCCCCTGCTGGCAGGGGCAAAATCATCGCTCGTTGGGAACCACAGTTTTAACCTATATTGGTTAAACAACTGTACCAGTATTTACTTTACCTACTATTAGCAATTGTCCACAAGAGTTCCTTGACGTGTGTCACACTTCTGTGAATCCTCCCCAGACTGTTTTCCTGGGTTTTCTTTGAAAAACCTGTCCTTTGGCACTTTCTTGAGGGACCCTATTATCTCCTGCACCTTTTCTGCACTGTCAGGTCCCTGTAACTTCCAAGTTCTGTTTATTCTGGGTTCCATCTGGCCTAAGGGGAGCCCAGACAAGGAAACAAAAATGCACTGAGTGCCGTTGCACTAAGGCCTTTGCCTCCTGTGTTTCATGGAACAGCCAGGTCAGTCCCACCCTTTTTACAATAGAGGAAACTGGGATTCAGGGTGTGCAGGTCACCTTCCTGATGACACCTCCTGATAAGAAAGCAGTGGACCGGACTCTGAGCCCAGATCTCTCTGGGCACCCAGCTCCTATTCTTTCACCCACCAACATTTCTGTTCTGAACGCTCAAAGGGCAGCTCACTTTACTGCCTCTTTGTTCATCTGCCTTGAGATCCAGCAGCCTGGAGGAGGAAGTAAATTGAGGGAGGAAGCTACCAAATCCTCCACTCAGAGCAGACAACACTTGACTTCTCTCCCCAGAGTGACTGCAGGAGAAAACCTATCTGGAGCTCTGCAAAGTCAGGGTCAGATGGGGGTAGCCTTGCCTTAGGTTCCTCTCTTTGCCTCAGTTGTCACTCCACTCCAGTTCCAGGGATAGACTCTGTCACGTTGTGGGAACAGATTTAGAGGAATCAAGGAGTGCCATTCTGAGTGGCCCAAGAGTACCTGGACAAAGTTGCTTTCAAACACCACTGATTCAGGAAACAGGTTGAATTCTGGAGAATGAACCATCTGGCAGAGCAGTCCCTCTTCCACACCCAGGCCCACTCCAGGATTTGGTTCCCTATCCACAGGAAAGAGGCCCCTAAATTCTTCCCAGGCATTCAGGGAACGGAAGGTTGGATAGGATCTTGTGACTTTTACTGTCTTCTTCGATTTGTTCCAAGTCTTTCTATGTGGAACTGATGACAACATTTCCGCACATGCTCAGGGGCCTGCTGCGCATTTGTCCTGGGATCTCTCTCTTCCCTTCTGGCCTTGGGCAGCTGGCCAAGACCTGGGACCACCAATCAGATCACAATGATGAATGGATGACATCATGAAAAAACAGGGCAGGCCTGCAGGAAAGGGAAATGCAGAGGAGCCTCCCTTTTCCTCCAGAGTGCTTTTACAGCTTGTTTAGTGCCCTGACAGGCCCCAGCCCTTCTCAGGACCTGAGCTCCCCCAGAACTTGCTAAGAAAGTGCTGAACCAGGCACAAAGCAAAGAAGGAAGGCTGTTAGGAAGCTCCTTCTGCTTCTAAGAGGAAAATACCCTCCCTGCCTTTCAACCCTCCCTTACTCTGAAGGCGACTACCCCCAAAGAGTTTTAAAGGCTGTTGTCAATTTAAAACTCAGCTTTCCTGAGCTTTGTACCATGTGGGCCCCACATACCCTGGTTTATCTGCAGTAGCCTTTGCTGTTTCTGGAAGGAGTTGAGGGGCTGTAGGTGCCTGCTCTGTGTTCTCCTACAGCTGCCTGGCTACTTCTGCGGGCCTTATTTCCCTGAGGAAGTCAAACTGAAGAACTGTAGAAACAAGTAGTTTCTTATCCAGGGGCTGGCTTGGTGAGGGTACCAGCTGAGAGGGATAGAATCCCAATGAGCAGCTCTGCTGGATCAACAAGCCCTGCTTCCTCACCCTTGAGCCAGAGGAAGAAAGAGCCCAGATCTTGGGGTGGCTAGATCAGAGGCAAAGAACCAAGCAGGCTGACTGCTATTCAAGTCTATTTCAGGGAGAAATCACATTCTAGTTTGGACAAAATTCCAGAATCTATTAATCATCAAGGTACAATTCACCAACCATCAAGGTTAAATACAGTCAATTTAGAAAAGCAATTTGACAACCAACATATGCAAAGTACAAGCATGGAGGTTTATTTTTGTGTTTCATTATCAAGTCAGGGAGAAGGCTGAAAGGTCACGAGGCTTTCCGTACCTGATTCCATCATCTCCCTTTCTGAGTCGTTTCCATTACGCCCCTGCTCTATCGGCTCGCTCATGGCTAAAGCAACTTCTGCACTCACGTTCCTTGTTTTCTTTTGTTTACCATGTGGGAGAAATGTCCTCTATGGTAACATTCTCTAAGGATGGGGTCAGAGACTGCATCCTGTGGTTTACATTTCCCTGGAAACAACATACAGTACAAAAGTGATGGCAGTTAATACGCTGATACGATGCTTTTCACAGTGAAAGCTTACCTGCAACAGTAAATCTTATTGGCTTAGATACATGGTTTGGATATATTTGGCCATTGAGACATTCAAAAATTCCCGTCAATATGGAAGATGACTTTTTCTCTTTACAAGCCTGTTGAGTCCATTTGTGTGGTGTGTAGAGGGTGGCTTTTTAGCACCCAGTCTAAATAGCTAATTGTGAGGAAGCAAGCTTTCAGCTCTAAACAAAATGCTAAACAATGATAAAATGGTGCCTTAAGTTCCTATTCCTTCCTACCTGCCCCCATCAAACCTCAAAAACTAGCACACTGAACCTTTTAAAAAAACATTTGATAAATACTTAGTTGTCTGTCCCAATATCCATTCTCTCCATTCCTTTAGTAATAGAATGGTTGGTTTTTAGTTGGACACAAGTTTCTGGTATAACTATTACATTTCCTGGCCTCCCTTATAGCTAGGTAAAGCCATAGGACAAAAAAAAGAAAAGAGGTAAACTCAAGTGTTGGGTGAAATTTCTATGAGGAATCATTATGGGAAGGGGACATGCTCTTTTTCACTCCTTGTTTTTCCCTTCTGACTGGAATACAGACTTGATGGCTGGAGCTTGAGCAGCTCTTTTGGGCCATGAAGTGGCATGCCAAGGATGGTAGCATAGCAAGATAAAAGGGCTCCAATTCCTTGCAAATCATAAAATTATCATACTCGTCCTGAACTCTGTACCTCCAGACTTCTTTTAAGTATGAAGGAAATAAAGGTTTTCTGTGACTTTGAGCCAGACTTAAAACAAGCTGATAGAACTATATAAAATGACTATCTACTCTTCTGGACAAATTTTACAGGAAATTATGGTACTATTTACCAATAATTCTAAGCAATGAAGAAAATAGGGTTAATTTACAATCAAGTTGGACCTTAAGAATGACAAACATAATTTCTGGAAAACGTTGTATAAATATATATTCCAGTAATATGAGTAACTTATTGGATTTGTTTTTCTGTGTATACATTGATGTTGATGCTGTCACAATTTTGACTTCTGCACATTTACTGATGAGCACTTTGGTGAGAGTCTCCTCGACTATGCTGATTGTCCTTTGGTTTGAGGCTAAAGTCACTTTGGCAGGGTTGGGTATCATTTCAAAAGCTCGCTCAAGAATGACCAGGAAGGACTTCCCTGGCGGTCCCGTGGTGAAGACTTTGCCTCCAATGCAGGGGGTGCGGGTTCAATCCCTGGTCAGGGAGTTAAGATCCCACATGCCTCAGGGCCAAAAAACCAAAACATAAAACAGAAGCAATATTGTAACAAATTCAATAAAGACTTTGAAAATGTCCACGTCAAAAAAATATTTAAAAAAAAAAGAATGATCAGGATATCTGGTTGTCAGTTGAGGCTGGGCCCAGGTTGTGTAGGGTTTAAAGCTTATACAATTTTGGAGACTCTTAAAAATAAAAAAGACTGGAAGGAGAGGTGAGTCAGGAGTTATTGTTTAATGGGTACAGGCCTCAGAGATTAGTTGTGGTGATGTTCGCACAACAATGTGAATGTATGTACTGCCACTGAACTGTAAACCTACAAATGGTTAAAACAGTAAATTTTACATTGTGTGTCTTTTACCACAATTTAAAAAAATGCTGGAGCATAAAAAATGAAATTTTAAAATCCTTTGAAAGTATGATACAAAATTGCTGGAGGCCCTCCTAGGGCCTTGGAATAGCCCATGTGATTAAGGAACCCTGAAGCTTAAGCTTTATTAGCTTCATGGTAAATATATTCCATTTAAATATGTGTCACTATTTTTAAAAAAACCTGGGACTTCCCTGATGGCGCAGTGGTTAAGAATCCGCCTGCCAATGCAGGGGACATGGGTTTGATCCCTGGTCAGGGAAGATCCCACATGCCGTGGAGCAGCTAAGTCCATGTGCTGCAACTACTGAACCTGCTCTCTAGAGCCTGCGAGCCACAACTACTGAAGCCCACGTGCCCTAGAGCCTGCGTACCACAACTACTGAGCCCACGTGCTGTAACTACTGAAGCCTGAGCGCCTAGAGCCCGTGCTCTGCAACAAGAGAAGCCACCGCAAAGAGAAGCCCTTGCACTGCAGTGAAGAGTAGCCCCTGCTCACCGCAACTAGAGAAAACCCGCATGCAGCCACGAAAACACAATGCAGTCAAAAATTTAAAAATTAAATAAAATTAAAATTAAAAATTAAAAAAAATTGTATTACATAAGGAGTACATGTGCTTGTAGAATAATAGAAAATACAGACAAGTTTAAAAACAAATAGCATATTCCTACCTCCCAGAAAACGTCACTGTAACAGCTACACGTGTGTGTACTAAAATGAGATCATACTGTAAAAATCGTTTTAAAGCTTTTTCATCACCTGTTTTATTTAGTCAACACTCTCTACCTTTGTGTTTTGGTATTATATCTCATCTCAGTTAATTTCCAAGCTATATTAAAATTTATTCAATTAATTCCTATTATTCTTATAGCTGGTTTATCCAAATCAGTATCCAATCCAGGACCACAATGTCCCTTAAGTTTATTTTAATCTCATCAAGTCTCTTTTTTAGAACACTTACTAGTGGAAACAATTAAGTCAGTTGTCCTACAGAATGTCCCACCTTCTGGATTTCTCTGGTTATTTCTTTGTGTTTAGCTTGCTTCTCTAGCTACTATATTTCCTATGAAATAGAAGTTATATCTCGGGACTTCCCTGGTGGTCCGGTGGTTAAGAATCCATCTTGCAATGCAGGGAACGCTGGTTTGATCCCTGGTCGGGGAAATAAGATTCCACATGGCACAGGGCAACTAAACCCGCATGCCACAGCGACTAGAGAGCAGCCTGTGTATCGCAACGAAGAGCCCGCATGCCACAACTAAGACCCGACACAGCCAAAAAAATAAACTAATTAATTAATTAATTAATTTTTAAAAAGGAGTTATATTTCAAGGGCAGATAGATTCAGGTAGTAGTCACTATTTCTTAGTAAAGAGCTACCATGGGATCTATGTAAGATATTACTATCCTCTCCTAAAGAATGTCAGTAGAAATACATATAAAGAATACATAACAGAAGAAAAATGATTTCAGAAAATAGAATAAATTCTTTGAAAAGTATCTTCTCTGAACTCTAAAGGAAATTGAATACAATATGGGACTGTATGGAACAAAAATTCAGAGATACCAAAATCAGATGAAAAGAAGACTTGAAAAGGTAAGGGAAAAAACAGAAGAAAAACCCAGAAAATATCTGAAAGTCACAATAGAAGCCACAGGAAGTAGAGTTGATATGGCAGAAAACTGAGTCAGAGTGCCATGGATAACAGGTTTGAGAATATCACACAGAACACAATAAAGAAAGGTGAAGAGATGAAATGATTAGAAAGAAAACGACAGCTATGTGAGGTGTTTATATTGACCCAACATACAGCTAGAGTCCTGATGAAGAGGGAACAAATGGAATTGAAATAATAGTCAAAAGCATAAAAGAAAAGCCCTTTCTGAAACAAAAAGACTCAATTTGGCAAATGAACAGGATTTCCTATATTCCAGGTAAATCGAGTAAAGAAACCACTGGGCTCAGAATAGCTCTTCTGAAGTTCCTAAATCTCAGAGATAACAAAAGCCTCCTACTACAAACATCCAGACGGAAGAAGCAGACAATCTACCAAGAAGAATAAAATGGGAATGACCTCAGATTTCTTTTCAGCAATTTTAGATGGCATAAGACAATGGAACAATGTAGAAAGAGTGTTAAGGAGGAAAGGATGTGACCCAACAATTCCATAAATGGCTAGAAATTAATTCAAGTGTCAAGGTAGCAAAAATAATCTTAAAACTCTAAGCTCACTAGAATAAATAAAGCCATAAGCTGCTTCTTTGAAAAAGAAAAATTAGATGAACCACTAGCTAACAACTTAAGTTTTAAAAAGGAAGACATAAAACATAAAATTTGAAATAAGAAAACATAAATAAGTACAAGTAATAAGGAAGTACAGGCTCCTGGGTAAAGGTAGTAACATGAAGCTGTATTACTTAGAGTATAATCTAGGTAGTCAAAAGCCCCCCAAATACAGTGAGTTAAACAAAACAGAATTTTGATTCTCTCTTACCTAGTGGTCCAAAGGTAAGCAGTCCATAGCTGGTAAGAGTATCTCTGCTATTCTCAACAGGTGGGTTCCAAGGTGGTTGCTCCAGCTCCTGCCATTATGTTTGCATCCTGGCCAGTGAGAAGGGAAAAGGGGAAGGGGAGTGTACACTCTTTCCTTTTAAGGGCATGGCCTGGAAATGGCGTAATCACTTTTGCTCACATCCCATTGGTTGGAATTCTGTCACATGGCCACACCCAGATACAAGGGAAGCTGGGAAATGTAGCTTTTAGCTGGGTGGCCATGAGCCCATGTAGAACTGTAGAGTTCTATTATTTATTATTTAAGGATGAAGGATATTGGTGGATTATCAGCAGACTCTGCAAAGAAGCATGTCACAGAATTACTCCCTCTGACATCCACAGTAAATACATTTTTTTTTTTTGCGGTACGCGGGCCTCTCACTGTTGTGGCCTCTCGCGTCGCGGAGCGCAGGCTCCGGACGCACAGGCTCAGCGGCCATGGCTCACGGGCCCAGCCGCTCTGCGGCATGTGGGATCTTCTCGGACCGGGGCACGAACCCGCGTCCCCTGCATCGGGGAGGGTTGAGGCGGACTCTCAACCGCTGCGCCACCAGGGAAGCCCCATATTTTTTTTTAACAGCAAAAATTTAACTAGTGACACTCTAACCAGGAAAGAGGTTACATGGTGGCCAAAGGATAGGGAAAACAGAAAACCCGGGTATGGCCTGATAATAAAGAAAGCAAGTTAATATAATTGTGTGTGTTCTCACAAATTACCCACCAGCCCCAAAAGGCGAGAGGCAGCCAGAGATGAGTAATCAGCTCAGGGAAAACAACAGTAAGAAAAATCTTCAAGAGTAGAAGCCCTTATTTATCACAGCACTGCCTCTGCAGAGGCAGAAAAGCTCAGCTGGGCTCACCGTTTTTCAGATCTCCAGGCTGAATTGACAAAGATTATTCCATGAGAACAGGATGCATCTCCAACTAGAGAAAAGGACATTTAAAGAGCCAGCACAGCCCAAGATCTCACCTGGACGGACAGTCCAGAAGAGACTGGAGATGAGAAGTGAGTTGGAGTGAGGACAGAACAGGCAGGATGTAGCTGAGGGGCTGGGAAAGGGCGGGAGAGAGCCTAGGAGGGGGCGATGGCACTCATTGGATTGTAACAGGGCACGAGTGATGCCGTCAGGGACTTGCTTCCCTGAGAGCTGCAGAGGTGTGGGACCAGCAGAGCAAAGGAACAGCCCCAGGGTGAGGTGAGAGCAGGAGAGAGTGGAGACAGCAAAGTAGGCTTAAAGTTGTTGTCTGTTCAAGTATCATCAAGTCAACCAGGAAATATAGAGCAGAAGGTCAATACTCCCATATGATGGTCCTCAACCTGGTCAGACCCAAGTCCCCTTTTCATGGCAAATATATATATATATTTTTTTCATGGCAAATATTTTGTAACACCTCTTCTGCTGTTCTGAAATAAAATACAGTGATTATACCATATATAAATATATACACATATAGGTTTTCAAAATCGATGTACTAGCTCAACTGTCATATAAAAGGAAAAAACTATAATAAAAATATGTATTCTAATATATAAATGCTTGCTTATGACTCTTAGAAGTCAGAATGAAAGCTCATCAGAGACCTGTACTCAGAATGCAGTAGTTACAAAAAAAAAACCAAAAACCCTTGAAGGTGTATTGAACTGGCTTCTGAAAAAGAGTAAAAGCCCACTATAGTGTGACAAGTGAAGTCCCAAATAGTCAACCAGATGCTGTGGCGTTATTCTGAAGTTAATAAAATACCTGGGGTTAGCCTACACAGCCAAGGGGCTGGGAGGTGCAGATCCAATCCACTGGAGTCCCGCATGCAGTGTGGCGCCACCTGGTGCCAGTCATTGGCTCTGCTACATGGTCAAGAATCCGGGTCTTGGGGTTGGGCTGGGCCCCTGGTTTAGCAACTAGGCTGGGCTGAGCCTGCAACCAAAGGTCTCAGTGATGACGGCTGACAGAAATGGGCACAAGAGGGACTGACACTTGTGAGAAGAGGCCCAGAGGCCATTGGCCCTACTACTGCCCTCTGGACTTTGAGACTCACAAGCTGCCCAAAGTTCCTTGCCAAGCTGTTCTGGGCTTCACTTTTCTCATCTGTAAGGTATAGTTCAAAATAACAGCTATCTCACACAATTGGGAAAATTACATTAGATTGTAGAAGTGGAGACAGTTTGCAAAATGCAAAGCGTTTACAAATGGAATGTCCTGAGTGTGCGTGTGGGATGATCCGATACCACTAGTTGCCATATTCTTCTTGCATCTAGGCGTGGCCCTTGAATGGTGGTGAGGGGAGGGATAAATATGACAGAAATTCCTTTCGTTCTTTGTGCAAGGCAGCGTGGAGACTTTAGGGGGCTATAAAACCAACTTAGAATAAATTATGACTACTTCTTTGTTTGTCATGGACACAGGGTGTGTTTCCGGTTATTGTTGCAACTATTAACATTCCAAAACAGGGTTTTGCTTGGGGGCATAATTTTAAAAACGTATCTCTCCAGTGGGGAAATGAGTTGATTTATCCCAAGTCAGCCAGGAATCAGAGACAGATTCGAAAACCTGAACCATCCTCTCTCGGTGTATTTCTAGATTGTTGTTTTTCTGGTTGTTTCCATTCAAGTTATAGCTCCTGAAAGTGGCCTTAGCCTTAATAATTCTAGATTTTCATTTATTATTTTTTAAATTGCCATTGGTAATTTTTTTTTTTTTTTTGTGGTACACGGGCTTCTCACTGTTGTGGCCTCACCCGCCGCGGAGCGCAGGCTCCAGACGCGCAGGCCCAGAGGCCATGGCTCACGGGCCCAGCCGCTCCGCGGCATGTGGGATCTTCCCGGACCGGGGCACGAACCCGCGTCCCCTACATCGGCAGGAGGACTCTCAACCACTGCGCCACCAGGGAAGCCCGGTAATTTTTGTTAATATATAAATTTATGTATTTATTTTTGGCTGCATTGGGTCTTCATTGCTGCGCGCGGGCTTTCTCTAGTTGTGGTGAGTGGGGGCTACTCTTCGTTGTGATGTGAGGGCTTCTCATTGCGGTGGCTTCTCCTGTTGCGGAGCACGGGCTCTAGGCACGCAGGCTCCAGTAGTTGTGGCACATGGGCTCAGTAGTTGTGGGTCACCGGCTCTAGAGCACAGGCTCAGTAGTGCTCCGCGGCATGTGGGATCTTCCCAGACCAGGACTGAACCCATGTCCCCTGCACTGGCAGGTGGATTTCTTAACCACTGCGCCACCAGGGAAGTCCCTAGATTTTTATTTTAAATGCTCACTTTATGAAGCTTTACCATTCTCAGTGCTTGTTTTTTCTTTTGAAACCACAGTCTTGGATTTCTCAAGATTGACCCCTTGTGGGCTTTTTTTTTTTTTTTTTTTTAGGAAGAAGACTTTATTTGGGACAAGAGGGGTGGGGGCACTAACACAACAGGTAGAGGGACCATCACAATGGAATTTTGAGCTGAGGAGAGGGATGGGGCTCAACTCTGAATGCAGGATGGATAGGTGGCAATTTATAGCCAAGGAGCAGGGTGAGGAGAAGTGGATGGAAAATTACTAAGAGAAGCATCAGGGGTAAGGAGGATTCTGGCTAAACTGACAGACAGGATTCTTGCTGAGGATGAGACATGTTTTGTTTTGTATTCTAAATCAATGGCCTGTGGTTCTGAGAGTTCATTAGTGGATCCCTTGGTGGCCCCAGGATGCAGGTCAGGACCTCTCATTTCTACATATTCACTGTCCCAGGTTCTCTGCTTCCCCTACCAGCTGTCTCATCAATACCACTAGAGTCTTAATGGACCCGCTGTTGATTATTTCTCTTGAGACTTACAAGGGCATTTGTGAAGCTTTCATCTCACTTCCGTCACACATTCTAAGTGGGTCCATCTTGGTATTATTCCTTGAGGACATTTTCTCTTTTCTCTGAATTCCATTTCAGAAACTAAGATGCATTCTTACATTGTTTGGGGGATTATTTTTGCAAATGTCATGTCCTGGTGGGCTCTAAATGACTCTGGATAACAATGTTTTATCCCTTTTCCCTTTTAAATGATGTGTTTATTGGCCACTAAAAGCTTTACCAATCCCTTATGTTGTGTTATTTTCATCTAAGAAATAGTCTCTGGGAAGTCAATTTCACTAAGTTCATCCAGCAAAGGCTGTAGTTTCTTCCCTGTTTGCGGGAAGGAGCAACGTGGGGCCGCAGGAGCTAGCTGTGGCAGAAATGGATTTACTTAACAACCTTTAACTGGGTACCTGGCAGGAACCAGGCACTGGAGGAAACACAAATGAATAAGACACCTGTGGTTGCCATGTTTACATAGCATCCACTTTTCTGGGGATAGCAGCACATCAATTAGACCTCATGGTTGTAGGCACAGGAAATGACAGGCCTACCTAAGCCAAAGAGAATTCTTTGGAAGACTATTGGGAGGTCTTGACAACAGCTGAAAGTTAAGGGAAACAGACTCGGGGATTTTGGGTTCTTGTCAGGAATCAAAAGAGGACCAATAAGCTGGATGGATGCCCGGCCCCTGTCACATAGCCAGCAGTGCCTGGTCAGGATGCTGCCCCCACTGCCACACCTTCGTTTGTGGGGATGAGCAACATCCTTGCTCAAGATATAAAATTCAGGAGGGAGCATCCAGTTAGCTAAGTCCATAATGGACCTGAAGGGTGAGGGGAGGGACTGGTTACTGGAACCAGAAAGAGATAGTTGACTGGAAGAGGCTGCCATGAGGGAAGCAGTTTCCTTCTGTTAAAGGACACACAGCCAGTCTTATGCTACTACAAGGGAGGGAATAATTGTCTTGGCCCCATCCTCCCCTCTCCCTCTGATCTCCCACCTGGACTTCCCACTGGCCAAACCCACCTGGAGACCACAGGCAACAGACCCTTTGATGTAGGCTATACAGATCAACTTGCACAACAAGCAGGAACCATAGGTGTTCTGGGGCATGGAGAGGGTGGAGAAGGCAGAGAGTGAGTTTGGAGGGAAAAGGGAAGGTAACTGGCACAGGTAGGTATAAGGCCAAAGCTAGGTTCCTGGGTGATTGAATGTTAAATGGAAAACCACAAGGACAGAAAACATGGCGGAGACATTAAAGCCAGTGACACTGTCCCAAACAAAGTGTACATTAAATCCAAATCCTACATCCTTGCTGCTGCTCTGGGTCTGCATTTTCTAAGCCTGTTTCTCCAATTGTCTCTGATTCTGTGAGTCAGCCTCCAATGGCATGGGGTGGGGGGTACAAAACCCAAGCTTTTTCTGCCGAAGATAGAGTAGTTCCTATTGCTTGCAGCTGAAGGACTCTGATACCGAAATTGGTACTAGAGAGTGGATTGCAGGTTATAGGTCCCCAGGGAATTGATTACCCTAACAAGATGGAATAGAATGCAGCAAGATTCCAGCAATATTCTGGGAGGGGAAGTTAACCGTCAATGGCCCACATCTAATTAAATTATAAGTTGTTGATAATGAGGACCATTTGTTGGCTGAGGGCATCTGGGGAACAAGGTGGCTGCTGCCTTAGGACAATATAAAGGGTATGAAGACTTCCAGGACACTGGGGTACAATGGGTGCTTCTGATGACACTGAATAACTCAAAGAAAGAGAAAAAATTTCAAAGAACTCAGAATCTGGTTCTTTGGGTTGTTGAATTTTGAAGACTGCCGAAATCACAGCTTCAATTCAGTCTTTCATGTAAAAGAGGCACAATGAAACAGAGTGAATCTCTAACAACTGGAACAGGAATAGCTGACAAGACTTGGAAGACCCAAATCCTCAAATCCTTCTGGAAATTTCCCACTGCCTATCCCTTGTGAGAGGAAGCCTTTCCCTTCTTGCAGGAGGATGCTAAAAATTCCCCTCAATGTTAGGAGGCTGATTACCAGAATTCGATTCCACAATGTTCAGTGGGTGTTGGGTAGATAAGTGTAGAAATAAATGTAGGGAAGAGAAAGTATTTACCCAGGAAAACATATTGTAGAAAAATTTGACAATTTGTATCTGTAAAGTCTGGGACTATCTATTAGAATAAATTTTAAGGCACTCCATCAAAGAGGGAGGACATAATTTTAGATTGGATTGATTTTATTGATATGGGTGTTCTTCCCAGAGGTTATGTAATGATTGTGCTATTTCTCACATCTCTGTATGTTTCTAATAGTTTCCTGTGTTGGTTAAAGTGAGCTTGGATTCAACCCAGTTCACATTAAAGAACAATGAGAGATAACTAGTAAGAACCTGCTGTATAAAAGAAATAAAATAAAATTCAAAAATTTTAAAAAATGTGTAAAGTATACAGTGATGGCAAATGTCCTTTCAGTGTAAAAATCACCCATAAAAAAAAAAAAAAAGGAACAGTGAGAGGCCAGAAATTCCTTGATATGACGTAGAAAGAGGAATTCAAAGGCTTTGGGAGGCAAGAATACTGACTCCTCTATCATGTACCTGTCCTCGTCCAACTCTGTCCTTTGAGAAGACCCTGAATACTTGTACATCTCCAAGGTTTTGAGAAAGCATTAGAATGTTTAATAGGCTCTCTGCAAGCCAGTAAATGGGCTCCAGTGGAGATCTCAGTGGGGCAAAGAGGGTTCTGGGGAGCACTCAAGGAGCAGAAGCATGGTCAGGCTTGGTAATCAGAGCTGAGAATGGTTTGACCTTTTGACATCTGGGTCTGTACTTATTTAACTAAGGGTGCTCTGGGGACATTTTTCATGGCTTCTGGCTGCTGGTACTTCTATTTGGGGATTTACACTTTGTGAGTTTTACTTCGCCTGGGAGGAAGCCAGACCTTACTTAGCTAGACTCTGTTTCAGCTCAGGTACATCCTGCAACCTGGGTTCTCCCAAGCAGACTCACTTGCTTGGGAGTGAGAACATAAGGAAGCCAGCACTGCACAGAGTCTCGTTTTCTGGGCCAGGTGGCAGTAGAAGTGTCTGCTTTTAGAAGACTCCTGGCCCAGGGTCACTGGTGGGAGCTGTAGTGTATGTGCAATAGTGGGGAGTGGGGTCTTTGTTGGAGCAGTCCTGCTGTGGTTGGGCCATCATTCTTTGTCCTGGCTGCGTAAGCCTTCAAGCCATTTCTCTCTTACCTTTCTGGAGATTGTGTCAGCTATTGGATAGCCTGTCCAATGTTCATTTTACGCCTGAACTAGGGAGACTTGGTTGTTGACAACTAAAAAAAATGAGGGCTGACTTAAGGTCTCTAGGAATAAAATTGATAGGCAGTGACTAAGGTCATTTGCATCATCAAAAGAATGATGATAGCTAGCTCTGAGGAATATGGTTACAGAATCATGGCTGCTCACCACTTTTCAAGCCTCAGTCAATACTCAGACCCAGAGCTCCTCAAATGAAGGCAAGGCCGAACCCTTAACCAAGGACCCTGTTATAAACACCATGGAGCACCTACTATGAATCTTTCTCCCGGGCATCCCCAAAGAAACTTTAAGCCACTGACAAGGATAAGGTGCCCTCGTAAAAGGGAAATGCACAAACGTTCAGGGACCATGGGGGCTCTGAGTTCACACCAGTGGGGGGACCCAAAAGGCTGCTGTGTCGTCCGCCAGTCAAAATGGAATGCCTCAGATTCAATGTTGAGTAAAAAAACTGTTCCAGAGGAACATACAGAATATGACGTCATCTGGCTAAACATTTTATCCCTATCTGAAACGTGCACGTGGGTAAAACCACCTACAAACCACTCAAATATAGGTATGTGGTAGGTAAGTAGGTAGGTAGGTAGATAGATATACAGATATAATACATGGACAGATATAGAGATACATAATGATATATATAGATATACATTATCTATCTGTTATCTATTGCTGCATAATAGATTACCCCCCAAAACTTCATATGTTTTTCCCCCGAACACACATTTATTATCTCACAGCTTCTATGGGACAGGAATCCAGGCATGGCTTAGTTGGGGTCTCTGCTTCCGGATCTCTTATGAGGCTGCAATCAAGGTGTTGGCCCAGGGTCTCTCATGAGACTGTAATCAAAGTATTGGCCAGGATCACCATCACCCTACAGTTCAACTAGAGCGAGATCCACTTCCAAGCTCACCCTGTGATGTTGACAGGATCCAATTTTTTACCATCTGTTGGCCTGAGGGCCTCAATTCCTCGCTGGCTGTTAGTTGGAGACCACCCAGGTGGTCTTCCCTATTGGAGCAAGCATATGAGAACAGCCAGAGAGAGAATGCCAGCAAAATGGAAGTACAGACTTATAATCCAACCTTGAAAGTGACTTGCTATTCATTAGAAGCAAGTCACTAAATCCAGCCTACACTCAAGGGGAGGGAGGATTGGGGGTATTACAAAAGGGCAGGGAGGCTTCTAGAAGGAGATATATATATATATATATATAAATTTTTAAAAAATTGTAAATTATAAGCAGCAAATTCAGGATAATAATCATCACTCCTCTGGGGTTCAAGGAACTGAGGACCTAACTGATTCACTGAGGAGGGTGACAGAGGGACCTCAGCTATACAGCCAATATTTCTGTTCATAAACTGCATAGCAAGATGCACGTTTCTCCTGCATAATTTCTATTTTATCTTAATTTTTAAATTATTTTCATCAGCATTTTACATGACCATGGTATACAAAGTCAAATCAAGGCCCGTTATCAAAAATAGCAGTCACAGGACTTCCTTGGCAGTCCAGTGGTTACGACTCCATGCTTTCCACTGCAGGGGTGTGGGTTCGAACCCTGGTGGGGGAACTAAGATCCCACACGTCACGCAGCCAAAAAAAAAGAAAACAAATAGCAGTCACTTGTCCACATACCCTCTATTGCCTCATTCATTTCTCAGAAATAAGTAAACTCTTTTAGATATTTCTTTGAATAGTTATCCTTGGATCTCTCAAAAACAGACTTACATTGTTACTTCTTGATTTTTCAGTTTTGGGTATTTGCTACTGATTTCCAACTATAAAAGATGAAGATGTACTCTTTATCACCTCCCTCCTCTCCCACACCTTCCCCCCAACCTCCACACAATTGCCTTTCACTCATCCTCCAAATACAGTTCTTGCTATCTTTGATTAAATCTATATTCTATCTAAATGTATACAGTATTATGAATAGTCACAGACGAAGCATATACTTGAATTATATTCCTTTTTAGTACAATTTTTCTTCTGGGAGTTAATAATTATAGCATCGTTTTGGTTGCTTGGTTTTATATACTGTTCTTAATATACCCCTAAACTCTGCCATATGTGTAAACCTCCTCTCATTACATTCAGGCACATCGGGTATTCTACCAGTGTGATCTCTGCGGAGACACATTTAGACACATTTAGTTCCAAGAAGAACTAACTGCTCTGCTGTCATTCCAGGCTCTCCCTTCATCGACATCTTGGATTTCCTTCACTTCTCTCCTACATTGAACCCAACCCTTTCCTGGGTCCATGTTTTCCTCCTCCTGAGGAATTTTAATGGAGTGCATACTCCAGAAGTTTCCAAAGAAAGAGTTGCATGGAAAATGTTTGTACGTTGCATGTCCAAAGTTTGGAGATTTTTATACCTAAGGATGGAAATGATTCCACCAGAGGCACAAAAATCATTCCACTGATTGAAAAGTGAGCCTGATGCTGCTATTTTGGGCTCCTCTTGCCATTAGGGGAACATGGCGATTATGTATAAAAGGGGGTTCTGGAGTTGTTTGAGAGCACTGACTCACTATCAAAGGCAAAAAGTGTTGCTTCTACACGATAGGGGCAGGGAGGAGTAGGAGTGGAGCCCAGATGTTCCTTGAAATGCCTCTTTACAGTACCTGCTCAGTTAACAGAAGAGCACGTGACCCTACACAGCAAGACCAGTGAGGGCTTAGGTTTTTCAGGAATTAAGTTTTGTGGTCTCCCTACCAAGGGAAGAATCCTGTCCGGCTGAGGTGCACGTTAAAGCAAGATGTACCTGAAATGGAAGGTCATAAATACTAGCTACTGCCTGGTTACCAAGATGAAGAAACAAGAACTTGCACCTGTATTTCTTTCTTTGTGGTGAAATATATGTTATTCCTTCTCTCATTATTGTACATAGAATATATTTGGAGCATTTCAATTTACCATTTGCTATAGAATTTTTGGAATATAAAGGCAAGATAGAAACAAACCAGGGGAAGAATACACATTGCCCAGTGAACTCAAATTTGGAAATGGATGCAGTAATTGAGGAGGCTTTGTGTTTTCCCTATAAAGAGAGCTTCCCCCACCCCACCCCAAACACAGGCATTATGTTAGTTGAAGATTATTTTTAACAGTGAAAATAATTATAGAATAAGAGTGTATACGAGGGGTTTGGACAGTATCAGAGAAGAACCCAGGTCTCACAGAGGATGGCAAGGAGAAACAAAGAAATGACTCCAAGGAAAATGACTAAGGAAGCAATCAGATGGCCTTACCAAAAGCCCAAAGTTGCCCAAAGTAGACAGCAAGAGTCAATAGATCAGGACTTCCCTGGTGGCGCAGTGGTTAAGAATCCGCCTTCTAATGCAGGGGACAAGGGTTCGATCCCTGGTCCTGGAAGATCCCACATTCTGCACAGCAACCAAGCCTGTGTGCCACAATTACTGAGTCTGTGTGCTCTAGAGCCCCGTGAGCCACAATTACTGAGCCCACGTGCCACAACTCTGAAGCCTGTGGCTCTAGGGCCCGCGTGCCACAACTACTGAGCCCACGTGCTGCAACTAGTGAAGCCTGCTCACCTAGAGCCCGTGCTCCACAACAAGAGAAGCCACCGCAATGAGAAGACTGTGCACTGCAACGAAGGGTACCCCCGCTCGCCGCAACTAGAGAAAGCCCACGCACAGCAACAAAGACCCAATGCAGCCAAAAAAAAAAGGAGTCAATGGATCAAAGCAAGACAGTTTGTTATAACAGCACAGCAAACAGCAGCAGGAGCATCAGCATGGCAGTGCCAGGCCCCCAATCCCCACAGGGCAACATGATGTGCCCAGGTGAGGGCTATGCCTGCAGTGGATACATTGCAGCTGAGGAACCCAGGTCTAAGGGCTCAGTAAACAGTAACCAAACCAGTGTCCTTCCCCAAGAGCAAGTCATCGTAAGGTAGTCACCTTGATCTATCTAACTGCCTATGTGACTAGCTACACAAATAGCTCAAGGTCAGAGGACAGTTAGGCCTTGAAATCTGGCTTCCTCAGCAAGGATATACAGAGATGCTTGAGGCCATGGCAGAGTGCCTCTCTGAACACAAAGTCAGACTGTGGTGGACATTTGTTATTATCAGCCACCGGACATCCATTCCCCTAATTGTTCTTTTGTAACAGCCCTCCATTTCCTTTGGGGAAACCACTCAGCCTGCTGCAGCATTTGACAACATGTTCCATTAGCCATCCTTACCTGAATCTCCAGAGCTGTTCTGGTGTCAGTGCGTTCCAAGACTGACTTTTCAGCTGTCCCTTTGATGCCCTGAGCCAACTCATATTCTTCCAATAAATTTTAGAGTCAGCTTCTCTTACTGGCAATCAGAAAACTTTAATATAAAATGGTATCTCTTCTCACAGTCCCACCAAGGAAACAGACAGGTAAGCAACTACAGTGGTGTGAGAAATGCTGTAAAATGGGTACACGCAGGGCACAATGGTAGCATAGAAGAGCTCCATCAAGAAGGACAAGTACCATGAGAGCAACAGGTAGAAAATGCAAGGACAGGTATTTGAATAGAGTGAAGGATGTGCAACATCCTTGCGCTGTCTAAACACACGGTGTATTATGGAAACCACAAGAAATTCGGCATGGTGGAAGCATGAGGTTCAAGGGGAGTGGTGGCCAGTGGAGAGGCTGGAGAGAGAGGCCTGGTCATTTTGTATCAAAGAGTTTGCTTTTATCAAGGGTGAAGTGATGGATTTATGTTTCAGAAAGATGGTTTTTTAGAAGTATAGATGGGAAATGGATTGGGAATAAATCGAATTCATAAGAGTATGAACTTCAGAGTTAGACAGACTGGGTTCAGATCCTGGTTCTGCTACTTGCTCCCTATATGACCTTAAGCAAGTTCTTTTTTTAAAAAAATTAATTAATTTATTTATGGCTGTGTTGGGTCTTCGTTTCTGTGCGAGGGCTTTCTCTAGTTGCGGCAAGCGGGGGCCGCTCTTCATCGCGGTGCGCGGGCCTCTCACTATCGCGGCCTCTTTTTGCGGAGCACAGGCTCCAGACACGCAGGCTCAGTAATTGTGGCTCATGGGCCCAGTTGCTCCGCGGCATGTGGGATCCTCCCAGACCAGGGCTCGAACCCGTGTCCCCTGCATTGGCAGGCAGATTCTCAACCACTGCGCCACCAGGGAAGCCCTTAAGCAAGTTCTTGAACCTTTCTGTGGCTCGGGTTCATCATCTGTAAAATGTGATCACAGAGTATCTACATCCTAATGAGTGTGTCGCTTAAGTGATCTTTGTAAAGACTTAGCATAGCGTTTGGCATATAGTAAGTTTCTAATGAAATTAGCTATTATTGTTACAATGATGACAGAATCTGGGAGACCAGGTGGGGTTACCACAATAATCTAGGTGAGAGTTGATGGAGGCTTAAACCAAGGCAATAGAAATGAGGATGGAGATCTCCTAAATGTTTGTAAACATACCGTATTAGGGATACTTTTGAGAGTGGAATGCGTACACATTAATAATGCTACTAGAACAACAGGCATAAATTGGGAAGGGTAGTCACCCTTCACTTTAGTCTTTTCTAAGTTCTGCTTCTAGATGTCCCTCACCAGCACCAAAAATGCTCAGCTTGTTTGATTGTAACAAGCTGAAAGGAAATTTGTTGTTGTAATTTTTATTGGAGGCAGGAAGCAATCAACAAACACTAGGCATCCTCTCAGCTCAGAGTCTTTTCTGACCCAGTCTAGCTGGGATTTACCACTCAGCCCAACTGAGCATGCACAAGGGGAGGGCAGTCATGTTCTTTCTCCTTCCATCACTGTATTACCCACGTGTGAACTATAGGGAAGCAGGTCCTCCAGACTTGATTTGCAGACCAGGTGGCTCAAACATCATGTCAACCTAAATGGCTTTCCTGTGTCTCCAAAACAGGGCTCAGTATCTCTCCCATATGCTCCCTAAAGGCAAGTATCATGTCCATCTGTCTTGTTCTCTCTAATATACCCAGCAACGAGTGCAGTGTCTGGCACCTAGCAGGAGCTTGATAAATGCCTACTGAATGTTGTGGTAGTATTCCTCAAGTCAGTATTCCCCATTTGTCCAGAGGTTGGTCAAGGGTCCTGTTCTATCCCTGATATACACACTGTGTCTTCCACTTGGGCTTTGTTAGGTCCTGGTTAGGAAGTGTCAATCAATTAGGACTTCCAGTGATGGGTGGTCACCATCTTCCTTGACAGAAGCCCCATCTTCATTAGCAACCAAAGTTTGCATGGCCAGGATGACCTTTCATAGCTTTACCTTAACACAGGGAACGGGGCAGGAAGACTCACATTCTTGTTTGAGGTAAGTGGGGCAACACAAAAACATCTCCTAGTTGACTGCCGTCATTCTCAGGATTCTTTCACTTTGGGCTTGTAGCAGCCCTGTCTCTGTTTCCCCCATCCCTTTGTAAGAGGAAGTTGGATTTCTCCCCTGGTCCTTTCCTCCGGACTGGCTTTCTTGGCTTTGCTTGGCTGTTTGGGGGTTTCAACTGAGCTAACAGAATGTTTTTTCCATTTATTTCTCAAGGAGTGAGCTATTGCTCCTAATTAGTCCTTCTCCAGCCCCTCCCCACCTCCACCCCCCATAGCACAACCTATAACAATTAGGGACTCACTTGGAGGTTTATTGGTGGAAGTACCGAAGCACCTTGTTATAAACACCATCTTACCTCTCCCATGGTCATCTGGGCCACAATAGGAAGAGAGCATGATAGAAGGTTGTAGCAAGTGGACTGAATGAAGCCTGGGAAGATGACCCTGTTTTGCCTAGGTGTTAGGGTCCCACGAAGTTCTCTCCTAGGGAACTGGCTACAGGAGCCTGCAGGAAGTGCTCCTTTGGATTCTCTTGTTCCCAGAAACTGTAGCTCAAGGTGGCTCTCATGGGTATATTCGAATTGACAGGTGATGTCACTGTAGAGGGTGTCTTGTCGTAGCAGTTGAAATTGTCTATTTCAGTGGTGGTATTGGTGTTTCTGGAGTAGTCCAGGATATTGGGGTCACTGAAAGCAATAGAAGAAAAAGAAAGCATTGTTAAGAATCTAATTTTAAAACTTTTAAAATTACGTCTTTTCCAGCATGAGTGCCTTGAACCTAGATCTAAATATGGAAATGATGGGCAGTGACAACACGTATTTAATGGCATGAAGTACCTACAAGCAACCTGAGCAGAGAAAGCCAAGCGGGAGGGAGGCTGGAGCGAAGGCATCTCTGCTGAAGTGGAACAGATACCCCTCCAAATCTTAAGCCTTGCTTTTATGTGTTGAGAATGTAACATGTTATGAGTCAAAGGCAGGACCTGAACCCACTGGGATCTGCCTGATGCCCACTATAGCCTGCCAGGTATCAGCATAAGTGCAAAGAAAACCTCAGACAGCTCTCCAAAACAATAACAACTGAAAAAAAACCATCACAACCACTTGTGTGTCTAGATAAACACACACTGGGCTAAAATTTTTTTAAATTTTGATTTTAAGTGAAATACATGCTTATTTTAAATGAAAAAAACAACCTATAAAAAAGCACCCAGAAGAAAATAAAAATCACTCACACTTACTATTCAGAGATAAGTACAGTGAGGTTTTTTTTCCAATGAAATTAATTTTAGGGTTATTTAGCCAGAGACTGGCAATATGGCCTAATAATCTAAAAATGTCTTTGCCACAAAACACCTAGAAATGCTGGATAAAATATAATCTACACAATTTTAAATGCATTGTTAAACTCACAAAAAGTAAAGTAAAAATCCCAGGGACCAAAATTAAAGATCAATGAAGTATGAGCTAAAGTGGGGCTGCCTGAGGGACTCGACAGTCTTGGTGACCCAGGCCTTGGGTTTTTATGGCCACGTGACACAGGAGATAAAGTCTTGGGCCTGAGCTAGGTATGGCATTAACTGAGGTATTTACATAAGTCCAGGACTTTCAAAGCCACCGTCTTGGCAAAAAGGGACACCAGAAGGAAATCCATCCAGTGCCACAAGCTCATCTATATCAACTTGGATTCTGGGTCAAAACAAAAGTCTCTGCTGAAAATTCTTATCTTTGGGACTGTCCCAATACTGGTGAGGTCTGAAATGATATATGGTACAAGAACTTCCAAGCTGAGAAACCAATATAAAAACTTTTGGACTTACCTGGTGGCGCAGTGCTTAAGAATCCGTCTGCCAATGCAGGGCACACGGGTTCGAGCCCTGGTCTGGGAAGATCCCACATGCCGCGAAGCAACTAAGCCCGTGCGCCACAACTACTGAGCCTGCGCTCTAGAGCCCACGAACCACAACTACTGAGCCCACGCACCACAACTACTGAGCCTGCGCTCTAGAGCCCACAAGCCACAACTACCGAGCCCGTGTGCCACAACTACTGAAGGCCGCATGCCTAGAGCCCGTGCTCGGCAACAAGAGAAGCCACTGCAATGAGAAGTACGCGCACTGCAGTGAAGAGTAACTCCTACTCTCCACAACTAGAGAAACCTGTGCATAGCAACGAAGACCCAATACAGCTAAAAATAAATAAATAAATAAAATTTACATTAAAAAAATTTTTTTTTTCTCCTGAGCCAGTAATATCTCTGATGTGGAATCAAACTTACAATGGCTCTTTGGGGTTAATCCCTGCCCCTCCAATTTAGGCCAACATGAGTCACACAGATAAAGGCCTGTTTGAGAAAAGCTCAGATAAAATATTACAGCTACAGACAGCTCCAAGGCCCACAGGGTATCAGTATCTGTGTGAGAGGAAGCAGAGAGAAGCAACAGGGCATCTGATGTACCTGTAAACAGGAGAGCTCCTACATCTCCCGCAGCTTCCCAGTGGAAAGTGCAGCCAGCCAATTTGGTGCAGTCTGTGGTACAGTCTGAAGAGGCTGGTGAAGTATGTGCCTTAAGAACTCTCAAAACCACCAGAACACTCTCCCTTGCAGGACGTGTCCTCAAACAAGGAAAAACCACTGGAAATGGAATCCAAATTGAGTAGGACAGGAACAATAAAAGCAAAGGAAAGAGAGAGGTCAGGGAAAGATAAGAGAGAGGAACACAGCCCTGGAATCCTAAAAAATACAAGGCCATAAACACTTCACAAAAATGACACAAGAGGGAGCTCTGGAGCCCAAACCAGAAAGCTGCCTTGACCAGCCCCTCACCTGCAAAGGTTCAAGAAAAACGTTCACATCAGAAATCATAATCCGAGGCAACACAAAATTATATAAGTAAGAAAGAGGTTGGGACTTCCCCAGCGGTCCAGTGGTTAAGACTCTGCCTGCCAATGCAGCAGGGTGCGGGTTCGATCCCTGGTTGGGAACTAAGATCCTGCATGCTGCCCAAGGCAACCAAAAATTAAAAAAAAGAAAAGAGGCTATGAAGCATCATAAATCCTTACAAAAAATGAATGCACACTAAAAAGATGTGCTTGCAAAACAAATGAAAAGTGCAACCCAGCATTTCAAAATGAGCTAAAAGTTAAGACAATGACAGAACATATGAAAGAACAACTAAGTCAGAATTTAAAAGATTTATAGGAATTCCCTGGCGGTCCAGTGTTTAGGACTCTGTGCTGTCACTGCCGAGGGCCGGGTTCAATCCCTGGTTGGGGAACTAAGATCCCACAAGCTGCGTGGTGCAGCCTAAAAAATAAAAATAAAAAAAATAAAAATAAAAGATTTATAAATGCGGTGATAAAACTGAGAAAAGAATTAGACATTTCTAAAGAAATAAAAATTACTTCCAGGGCTTCCCTGGTGGCACAGTGGTTGAGAGTCCACCTGCCGATGCAGGGGACGCGGGTTCGTGCCCCGGTCCGGGAAGATCCCACATGCCGTGGAGCGGCTGGGCCCGTGAGCCATGGCCGCTGAGCCTGCGCGTCCGGAGCCTGTGCTCCGCAACGGGAGGGGCCACAGCAGTGAGAGGCCCGCGTACCGCAAAACACAAACAAACAAACAAACAAACAAAAATTACTTCCAAAATGAAACCTAAAGCCAGAAAGAACAAACAATCAAAGCAGATAATGCCTTAGGAGAAACAGAAGGGTAAAAGCAGGAGAGTTTCAAGAATAAAAAAGAGAAAGTGGCAGGTAATTAGATACGCAAAGATGATCCAACATACAAATAGTAAGAGTACCCAAAGAGGAAAATTTTATATTACAATTCAAGAATACTATCTTGAAGTTGAAAAAAAAAAAAAAAAAGACTGGAAAGTACATATAAAGGCGCACCATGACCTGGGAGAACTGACCCATTATCACCACAGCTGGGACCCTGCCCCAGAGCAAGGCTATGAAAGCATTGAGAGAGAGGATGTGTGGAGAGTCCTTTGTATAGAGCTTCTCCTTCGTTCCCCTCCAGCTGAACAACAGAGGCTTCCTGGGAACACCCAGAGACCTTGAGCAGTGGCCCCTGGGGTCTGGGAGACCCAGTAGGTGGCGGGGCACCCCTCCCACCCAGGAAACGTGGAGGGTGGCAGAACCTGGAGAGCAGGTTTCTTTGATGACAGAGTGAAGAGGAGTTGCTTCTGTGTCCAGGAGGCACAGTCCTCTCTCCAGTAGCCGGTCAAAGTCTGAGAGGACATTTCCTGAGGACAAGATGTCAACTGTACCGGACAGAAAGAGCCCGCCTGGAGCCACTGTAGACCCTACCCGCAAGGACTCCCTTAAAGGTGAAGGGACTCTGACAGCTAGTGCCTGAGTGCATGGACACCTGCAGAGCCAGGGCCTGAGCGGGGGCCTTGCATTGGGGTGAGGACTTCAAGGAACCCAAGAAAGCTCCTAAGAGAAAAAGCCAGCTTTAAAATCAGGAAACAGAAGGAGAGGAGTGACAGTCCAGTACCCACATGAAGAGCCATCTTAATATGAGGCCAAGCTGACTGAAGGGGGGTGATGTGATCACTTTAGAGTTTTGATAATTTTCAGGCACTGGATGTTTTAACTTCAGAACTGAGGCTGCTTTTGCAGTTTAAAGGGACCAAAGAACTCTTTTTTTATATTCTAAGAGGGAGCCCATATATGCTATGGGGCCCGCCCAGGGACCAGCTTTTATCCGGGGGCAAGAAGACAACTTCTCCCGCTAAAAAAATTATACAGGAAAGGAAAAAATTTTGCATTTTGATGATACCCTACAAGTTGTACTTCTTCAATGTATCAATTGAACAATCTTGCTTTGGTTTTCTATCTCTTGTTACAGAAAGAATCTAACACAATGACTTAGATTAGTAAAACTTTGGAGCCGGCAGTGGTCACCCATGTGGGTTAATGTCTATTCTGTCCATTTTACAGAATAGACAAGTGAGGCACGGAGGCCTTGGGATTGTCTTACCCAAGGGACCCTTGCGAGTTGGGACTGGAGATAGTCAATATATAACTCCATGAGCCTGCTTTATTGCCCTTCTTTGAATTAATTTATTCATCCCTCACTCCTTTTACTGAACACCTTCCATATGAAAACACTGGGGTTTACCTAGGGACTATTCAGATCCATCAACCACTGACCCTGTTCCCAAGGACAGGCTTATAATAAAATTAAGGGGACACGTCACATGCAAAGGTCTAAAGTGAAGAGAAGGAACTGAGATGGGTAGGCAGAGGGTGTCACTCACTGCCGCCCTGCCCACGCCCCCCGACCCCGACCCCTCCCCACGCCATGGCTCTGTGCTGTGGGAAGGGATGCCGGCACTGCCTGCACAGAGGACCCACCTGTCTGCTGTGAGCTGGGACCTTCCTGAGAGATTCGAGAAACAGTCACTGGTCTGCTCGGCTGCCAAGAGCTTTCATGGAGCTTTCACTGGACTGGCAGGATGACAGGAGGCTGTTTCCAGACTGGATGGAGAAATGTGCAGTCAGATGGCCAGGTCTGCTCCCTGATAGCCCTTGGCTTCCTTGGGCCATAACCTTGAAGGAACTCACTTGTGTCTGCCAGCCTAGTCCTGGGAACCTGCTCCTTCAACATCAAGGCCTCGAATCATGAGACCAAAAATGGGGCCCTAGCAGGATCACCTCCTCTCCCTGATGGGCTGCTGTGGCTCTCTGCCCAGAGCACAGGCTCTGAACCTTGTGAACCAGAGCAGCAGAGCTGACTTTCGAAGTCAGAGATAGAGTGCCTAAAGTATGCCACTTACACAAGACGAGGAAAGTGTTTCCATCCTGAAATCTGAAGGTTTAAGGCTATCCAATCTATCAAGCTTTTCCTTCCTGACCTTCTACCCTAAGCAAGTACTGGGAAAGCCTTCTATGGGTCAAAAGAAAAGAAATCCTTAAATAAACAAAAAGGGAAAAGCAAATCCTTAGGGGAAATACTTGCAAAAACTTGAGATTAAACGCTTAAAAATCCTGATATATAAAAAGCTCTGGTTTACAAATCGATTTAGAAAAATGCAAAGCTGCCAATAGAAAAATGGCCAAAGAACACAAGAGCCAATGCAAAAAAAAAAAAAGGTCAGTGTTCAAATTCATTGAAAAATCAGAGAATCCACTTTTTTTCAGCCTATCATACTAGAAAATTAAAATTTATACTTCTCAATTGTGATAAGGATACAGTGACACAGTCACTCATATTATTGGAGAGAGTATAATTTGGTATGAACTTTCTGGAAATAATCTGGCAGTATGTATCAAGAGCCTTAAAAATGTCTGTACCCTTTGAATTCTGCTTCTAAAAATCAATTCTGAGAAAACAATCAGAAATGTGGACAATACATAAATGCTTGTTGTAGCATCAGTTACAATAATGAAAAGTCAGAAACAACTCTGAATGTTAAACAACTCTGAATGAAACAACTCTGAATGAATGATATTAGGAGAATGGTGAAGTAAATTTTAACCCATTCATACAACTGAATAGCATGAAATTACCAAAATGATGTATATAAAGGGCTTCTAAAAGAAATGGGAAAATGCTTATGATATAATATAAATTGGGAAAAAAAGCAACATTCAGAAATGTATATATATCTAATGTCCTCAAATACATAAATTAAAAATTAAGATGAAAGAATAGAAGGAAATATGCCAAAATGTTCCAAGTGATTGCTTGGGGCTGGAGAGAAGTGGGGCTGATTTTTCTGTAATTTTCTGATTTTCTTCAGTGAGCATTATTCCTTTATAACACTGAAAAAAAAAAACCCAGTGAAAAACAGCAAACAATTTTTAAGTGAGTGAAGTACTTTATAGATCCCTTTTTGGAAAACAAAATTAATTTACTTTTTATGTCTGTAGACCTCAATTTGGTGTGTGCATATCATTGACCCTTGAAAAAGAAGTCTGTTCATCCCCACACAACACTAGACTGTAACGCCCATCAATTCTCGGGAGGTGATATGTTTCTGATTCCCAGCTGACCCTACGGATCTCTTGGCGGGATCTTGGTGAAACTTACTGTTTCGGTGGAGCTGCAGGGCAACTTGGGCACCAGGCAGTGACAGAATTGGATTCTCGGGTCTTTTGTGGTGATAGACAGACCTCTCCGCAGAATTTTCACCAAGCGGATCCAGAATTGAAACACAGCCTCTGGGTGTTTTTCGTGGAGTCTCAGGTAGTAGATCTTTTCAGTCACTGTCCTAACCCTCAGGATACGTTGGAGCTGGTCGCAGATTCGTAGCTCCACGTACCTCAGTGGGAGAATCCTGGACACAATCAGGAAATTCCCATGGCAGAGGCATCAGTGATTTTAATCAACCAAGCTGGTGCCTTCCTAGAGCTTGGGTCAACCTCACTAGGTGCTCACCTCTGCTCGAGGGACACCCAAGGGAGAAAGCTCGTGGTCTGAGAGTGGGAATGATCACTAAGACCGACTCTTCTCTGATTTCCAGGGCCTTAGTTATTACTAGTTATTAAAGAATCTGCCCACACCAATAACAATGGCTGAGAGTCGATGTATAATATCTCGATTAGTCCTCACAACAACCCTTTGATGAAGGAAAGATAAGTAGTATTAATTCCATTTTACAGAATTTGAAACTGTGGCTCAGAGAAGCTAAGTGATTTACCCAAGTTTAGATCTTCTTAAGTAGGAAATGGAACTAAGGTTTTCTGGCTCTATTTTCAGGTCTCCTCCTCCCTAGATCCTGATTAACTGTGCTGAAAGATTAAGAAAATGGACGGAGGTCTCCTATACATCCAGTATTTTTTTTCAGTCTCAACATCTCATAATCCTATTTGACTATCATACCGCTCACCTTTTTTTTTTTTTTTTTGCGGTACACGGGCCTCTCACTGCTGTGGCCTCTCCCGTTGCGGAGCACAGGCTCCAGACGCGCAGGCTCAGCGGCCATGGCTCACGGGCCCAGCCGCTCCGCGGCACGTGGGATCCTCCTGGACCGGGGCACGAACCCGCGTCCCCCGCATCGGCAGGCAGACTCTCAACCACTGCGCCACCAGGGAAGCCCTCACCTTTCTTTTTGAAAACCTCTAAGTCGATATTGACCAAAAAAAATAAGCAAAAGGAAGCCTAGATTCTCAAAAACTAGGCTGAGACAGGGACTGGTGCTCTACCACAGCACCAAGCACAGTGCTTGGTACACATAGACTCTAAGTAAATACTTGTTAAATGAATGAATGAAGTCTATATAGTTCATCAGCTAAAGAACACTGTCCTTTCTTCTCAGCTAAAGTCCAGCAAAAACTATCACAACATTGTAAAGCAATTTTACTCCAATTAAAAAAAGAAAATTATGTTGCTAAAAAAACACAAAGGCAACAAAATAAAAAAATAAATAAGTAAAGTCCAGCTGCAAAACAATGCAGTCATTCATCCGGCCCCTCCCTCAAGCCTTTCTTTACCTGCTGAGGGTGATGACTGGGGCACTACCAGGTGTGCTCCAGGTGGAAAACTGACCCTGGGGCCAGGTGACATCCGCCATCAGGAGGACGTTGGGGAGTGGCAAGGAGGGCACCGAGGAGGTCACCCCGAGGATCACAGTGGTAGACCCTTCACAGACATCCATCCAGTTCCCGGGCTTAGTGACCTAGAAATCAGCCCCAGGTACATGGGTCAGAGAGAAGCAGAAGACAGGGGTGGAAGGTTACAGATGCTAGAAAACGGCTCTTCAACTTGGCGACAGGCTTAGAGTACCTGTGCTTCTTGCAGGTGTGTGGCACACTGGACTGGGTCATGACCTGAATCTATCCTTCCTGTGGGTCTCCCCAGAGAGACTTAAGTTCATTGGCAACTGGAACGCTGTGCTGCCCTTCTTCATGTCCTTTGCATTACTAATTTTAAAAGAATGCACTAGTACGAAACCAGCACAGGTTTCTTTCTTCCTTTCTTCCTTCCTTCCTTCCTTTTTCTTTCTCTCTTCCGTCCTTTCTCTTTTTCCTTCCTTCCTTCCTTCCTTCCTTCCTTCCATCTCTCTCTCTCTCTCTTTCTTCATTCATTCATTTATTTATTGGCTGTGTTGGGTCCCCGTTGCTGCATGCGGGCTCTTGTCTAGTTACGGCGAGCGGGGGCTACTCTTCGTTGCGGTGCGAGGGCTTCTCACTGCGGTGGCTTCTCTTGTTACGGAGCACGGGCTCTAGGCGCGCGGGTTTCAGTAGTTGTGGCTTGTGGGCTCCAGAGCGCAGGCTCTACAGTTGTGGAGCACAGGCCCAGTTGCTCCGGGGCATGGGGGATCTTTCCGGAGAAGAGATCGAAACCGTGTTCCCTGCATTGGCAGGCAGACTCCTACCCACTGCGCCACCGGGAAAGCCCCAGCACAGGTTTCTAATGGTCTGGAAGGGAGATTGTGAGAAGAAAGTTCCAGAAGGGGAGGAGAGTGAGGAAAGAGCTGTTGAACGGAGAAGACCCAGGCAGCCCAACTTGAGGGAGGTTTGGGGAGCTTCCCCCAAGATGAGGGAGTGCCGGGCTTGTTGCTGGGTCTTGAGTGTAATAAGGACCTGTTCTCTTGCAGCACTCGGGGCTGTGGCCGGACAGGGAGATGGATGCCTGGCACTGGGGCAGAGTGTCTCAGCTAAGACACCCCTACCTCACTCTCCAGGGCGGGCAGAGGAGCACCAGGTCTGTGGCCTCTAAGGAACCACAGGGACCAGGGTAAGGAACATCTGAGGAGTGACCCCTACGTTCCCAAGACCAGAGGGCCTTCTCCCAATATCCTAGGCTTTGTAAGACCGTCGGGGCCATTCACAGCCCGTGGTGGAACTGGGGACCAGGGGAAAGCCCCAGGAATGACTGAAATGTTAGTTCCCACAAGCCTGAGTAGATGGTGCCCCAAGAAAAGTGAATTTTGATTTCTGAAAAAAAAAAAAAAAGTAACATTTCTTGGATCCCATGTTGTGGAATGAAATTCATATGTGCCACAAAACACAGAGGGCCACACACACGGAGAGTAATAAATAAATGCTCGCGGGTGATGTTTCTTGGCGGTGACGATAGTGATGGTGATGCTGAGGAGAGGGAAGCGAGGGAGCAGCCTAGCTACGTGGGCTGGATCAGTTCAAGGCAGCTTTTAGCTCTGCCGTGGGCCAGCTTCAGCAGGCAGTCTTGCCCCCTCCCTGGCACAGTCTGAGTCTCTTGCTGCCTGAGTCACCTAGCGTCCATCCAGAGAATGTAAACAGTTTTAATACTAGGCCAAAGAGAACATCTTAGGAGAGTAAACCTGCCACCATAATCTCACACCCAAGGACATGACTAGAATTTGAGATCTTGAGTCTGGATTTCCCACGATACTGCTTATTCTCCTCTGAGTGTGTGTTAGGCGTAAGCACGCCCCCCCCGCTCCGTAACGCCCGCCATGCTGCCAGCTGACCGCCCAGCTATGCAGCTCCCTGGGGCAGCGCAGGGACCAGGGAGCACCCACAGCCATGAACCTTTGGGGGGCCTCGTCAGAGAGTAGCTCGCTGCTCTGTGAAGGGGTCTCCAAATTAAGCCCAACACCCACCTCCAATTGTCTGCACCCTCCCTCCTGTGACTCCTTGTCACTCTTCAACTCCACCGCATGGATTCCTGACTGCAGACCCTCCCGTGCGTTCCAGCCTCCTGCCTTCACCCAGGAGCTTGAAGTCCCTCTCTGCCTGGAAGGTCCTTCCCCTGCTCTTCTACGAAAGTCTCAGCAAGACCTCAGAGAATGGCTTACGACCCCGTCTTCTGGGAAGCCTTCCACAACTGCCCAGGTTGAAGGAGGGCTCTGCTCATGCTTTGGGGTTCAGCTAGTCCAAACCCTCTGACACAGAGCTTTCTTAACAGCTACCATTTTATACTATGTCCTTTAAACCTACAAATTCACAAGCTTCGTGTCCAGGGACACTATCTGATCTCCCTTTGCATCTCCTGCCTCTCACACAGCTTGCTGACTGGTGATGCCATACCTGCAACGGAGCACAGGTGGTCACCAGCCAGACCACTGGAGGGAAGGGGGTAGCACCTTGGTGAGATGTCACACGGATTGAAATGACCGCCCCGCACTCCTGGTGTCTCCATGCTTCCCAGGCCACAAACACTCACTTCCATAGATCATATTACTACTCTTCTGGGGGATGGTAGAATCCGGGCAAGGCTAATTTATCCAGGGACCTTGGTCTCATGCAAGGGTATTTGTATAATCATATCCCAGAAAGAAGGTTGGGTTTCAGAGCAGGGATTCCTAGAGCTGCCTTCATCCCCTCTAATCAGTCAGTGTGGACTAGTGGCCCCAGGAGGGTGCCTATGAACCCTGCCTGTAGAGTGGGTTCTGCTGTCTCCTTCTGCAGGTGTTAACTATTTCCCGAAAGCATCTGACCTGCAGGGGGTCCCGTGATGCTGTAGGCACAAACTGAGGTGAACGTGGGACCCAGGCCCTCTCGTTTCTCTGGCTCTCCTGGCTTCTTCCTCCTCCCCAGGGCTTTCAAAGTCCTCGGCATTTTTGGACCAATCCCCGGGAACAGGTTTGTAAAGGGAAGGAGAACTGGCCCTGAGCTGCACAAGGGTACCTGGATAAAGTTGCTTTCAAACACCACCGAGTCAGAGAACAAGCTGAATTCTGGAGAATGAATCAGTTGACAAAGGAGGCCATCTTCCACCCCAAGTTCCACTCCAGGGCCTGGTTCCCTGACCTCAGGTGGGAGGCTCCTAATTTTACTCATTGGTCCTTGGGAAGGATGGGCTGGGGAACATCCCTGGGGCTCCACTCAGACCCAGCCCAACTCCACGGTGTTGGTGTGACCACCACTCCCCCACCTCCACAGCTGCACCTCCCCTCCTGCCTTACCGGCTGTCCCCCAGGCTGGGAAGGGCCTGTCGGCTCACAATGGCAGGAATGACATCAGGGAATGCGACGGGTAACAACAGGAAAGGGAAAAAAAAAGAAGAGGCAAGGAAGGACTGGGGGTGAGCAGGGTGTTTTTCTCCCCTTTCCTACTCACTACAAGCTAGCAATCATGGAGCCTGCTCCATTTTTCGGTCAATCTCCCCACACACATGAGGAAAACAAACTCTCCCAAGGTTATGGCCAGACCGCGAGCTGCCACAGCAGCAAGGGAGGCCATCGGGAAACCCACAGCCTTCAATCCTCGCCACTCAGGGAGAAGGCGCTCACAAACATTTTCTCTGTGAATGTGACCTGTTCGCCCGATGTCAGGCCCTCACTGGGCCGGGAGAGCTCAGGATGGGGCCCGCAGTTCAGCCCAGTCTTCCCTCCCCCATCTCATGGGATAATTTTCTTCCCCCCCCCCTTTTTTTTTAACACCAGGCTATTAACAAACCAAAGAGGTTTATTTATTTGGAGAGGAAGTGTGATACAGTGTATGCTGGAGCATCACAGAGAAGACCATGAGAACCAACTGTTAAATCTCCAGGAATTTTAATGAGTCAGTTATTAAACACAGCCATTATTAAAAATTTAATAATATAAACTTACAATTAAATAAGTTATATAAAAAACAAGGTAATAAATGCTCAAACTCATCACTTCTTAATTATTTTACTATATTTCATGTCTCTCTATTCCCTTGAGGTTATCTGCATCTATCATATCTACATGGTAGAAATGATACATAATGTTGTACTACCACTGCCTCTCTCTTCTCAGTGTGTATAGAAAATTCATGGTGGTCACTGTCTTGAGACCAGCCATGCTGGAAGTTACTTACACCATGGAAATCAGCCAATGCTACAAATTTGGCCTCGATTTATTGTTGTTTTGATTGTCTAAAGTGATAGAGAAAATGCCAATGACGCCGATTAAAAGTGTGTCTGTAGCTGTTATATTGTGGGCAACAAACAAACAAACAAAAGAAATCTGAGGAAATGATCTTCCAGTATTTGAAAGGTATTATCTACATTAGTAAAGAAGTTGCTTGTCTTTAACATTAACAGATCAATTCCAACATGCAACTTTATTTCACATTCCCCTTATTCATTAATGTAAGTGGAAAAATCAGCCAACATTCATGTCAGAACTACACTGGCTTCTCAGTTACATAGGTTGGCTAGGAATACAAAGTTTGACAAAAATCCATGAAAGCTTTCTATGAAAATCAATTGACTATCTGAAAATTACAATAAAGAGTATTGTATATTCTATTGTTAGTTGTAAATTGTGTGCTATGTATAAAGTAAATTTTATTAAGTAAAATTTTGTAAAGTAAAATTTACTAAGAAAAAAAACATGTATACTGGACTTCCCTGGTGGTGCAGTGGTTGAGAATCCGCCTGTCAATTCAGGGGACACGGGTTCGATCCCTGGTCCGGGAAGATTCCACATGCCACAGAGCAACTAAGTCCATGCACCACAACTACTGAGCCTGCACTCTAGAGCTCGTGAGTCACAACTGCTGAGCCCACACACCACAACTACTGAAGCCCACGCACTCTGGAGCCCGTGCTCCACAACAAGAGAAGCCACCGCAATGAGAAGCCCGTGCGCTGCAATGAAGAGTAGCCCCCACTTGCTGCAACTAGAGAAAGCCCGCGTGCATCAACAAAGACCCAACACAGCCAAAAAATAATAAATAAATAAAAATAAAATTTAAAATAATAATAAATAAATAAAAGTCAAAGTTTTTTCTAAGTCAGTTTTAGTAATTTCTACGTCATGCCATTTGTATAGCACATCTAAGTTGCCAAATTTATTGGCATTAAGTTGTTAAAACTATATCCTTATTATACTTTTAAAATCCCCAAGCTCTGTAGTGATGTCTCCTCTTTTCTGGATTGGCTTAGTTGCTTAGTTGCTCTGCAGCATGTGGGATCTTCCCGGAACAGGGCTCGAACCCGTGTCCCCTGCATTGGCAGGGCGGATTCTTAACCACTGCGCCACCAGAGAAGCTCCTTTGACTGACTTTTAAAAAACTGATTTAGGAAAAATCAAATATACGCATCCATCAAAGATACTGAATTTGTTATCGCACCACAAATAAAACTCTAGGCCCACATGGCTTCACTGGAGAAGCCTATCAAACATTTAATGAATAATGTCAATGTAATACAAACTCAGGAAACAGAGTAGGAAATAGTTCTCAACTTGTTTTATGAATCCAGCATTACCAAAACCAGATAAAGACAATGCAAGAAAAGAAAGCAACAGACCTCAGACCAGCATTACTTGTGTACATAGACACAAAATTCCTTACCAGCACCACAGGAGAGATATATCATGTTCATGAACTGGAAGATTCAATATTAAGATGACAATCCACCCCAAAGTGATCTGTAGATTCAATAAAATCCCAATCGAAACTCCAGAAGGCTGGGACTTCCCTGGTGGCATAGTGCTTAAGAATCCGCCTGCCAATGCAGGGGTCAGGGGTTCGATCCATTGTCCGGGAAGATCCCACATGCTGCAGAGCAACTAAGCCCGTGCGCCACAACTACTGAGCCTGCATTCTAGAGCCCACAAGCCACAACTACTGAGCCCACGTGCCACAGTTACTGAAGCCCATGCGCCTAGAGCCTGTGCTCCACAATGAGAAGCCACCACAATGAGAAGCACGTGCACCACAACGAAGAGTAGCCCCCGCTCACTGCAACTAGCGAAAGACCATGTGCAGCAACGAAGACCCAACGCAGCCAAAAATAAAATGAATGAATAAATAAATTTATTTTTAAAAAGTCAGAAGGCTTTTAAAAATAGACATTATAAAAGGAAAAGATTGATTATAGGCATTTTTAAAAATAAAATTTTGAACAAGTAACACATTCACAGATACAAACATCAAAGAGTATCAAAAGGGAGATGAAGAGTCTCCTTCCCACCCGTCATTGGCTCAGTTCCCATCTTTCTCCCAAAATGAAGCCATTGTTGTCATTTATGTCATTGTTGCCATTGTCATCTCTCGTTTATCCTTTTAGACAATGTTTCTACATATATTTTCTTTTAAATTAATTAATTAATTTATTTTTGTCTGTGTTGGGTCTTCGTTGCTGTGCAGGGGCTCTCTCTAGTGGTGGCAAGCAGGGGCCACTCTTCATCGCGGTGCGCAGGCCTCTCACTATCGCGGCCTCTCTTGTTGCGGAGCACAGGCTCCAGACGCACAGGCTCAGTAATTGTAGCTCACGGGCCCAGTTGCTCTGCAGCATGTGGGATCTTCCCAGACCAGGGCTCGAACCAGCGTCCCCTGCATTGGTAGGCAGATTCTCAACCACCAGGGAAGCCCCATATTTATGCCAATATAGTACATTTAACTTTTCCTACCCCTTCTTACATAAATATTCTAATTCTAATAAGTCTTATGAATATAATGTTCTCCAATTTAGAATTCCTCAGATTACATAAAACTACCTGCTTTTATCAATTATTTAATTCTGCATTTCATATTAAGCAAAAGGGGAAAAGGAGTCCAGTATATGTTTGCCATGTAAAGCAAATCAAGTTTGTTGGCATTACTGATATTCTATGAGCAAAGCAGCATGTAAAATAAACATCATAAGTTATAGCCATTTTATAATTTTAATTTTGTTACAGGAAGTTTGCTTAGAAACAAAATCTCACACATGCCCACATAAGAATTACCTCAGGGGTGAAAAAGCTCATTGTTGACATATTTTGCTATACTGAATTTTGAGGAATCCTTGAAAAAGAAAAAAAAAATCATGCTGTAGACAAAAGCGCTGCATACTGGAAATAGACCACCAATTAATTCAGTGATATTATCTAAGTCATTTAGTTTCCTTCTGTTTCCTCTGTAGTAAAATGAAAAGACGCCATCCAATACACTAGCCACTAGCCACATGCGATTACTGAGCACTTGAAATGTGGCTAATCCAAATGCAGAAGGGTTGTAAGTATAAAATACTCACCAGTACAAATACACACTTAGTACAAAAATAAAAGAATGTAAGACATCTCATTAATAACTTTTTATGTTGATTACATATTGAAATATTTTTAATATATTGGGTTAACTAAAATTTGTTTAAAATACCTTTTCCTATTTTTCTTTTCAATGTGACAACCACTAGATAATTTTAAATAATATATGTGGCTTGTGCTTCCCTGGTGGCGCAGTGGTTGAGAATCCGCCTGCCGATGCGGGAGACACGGGTTCGTGCCCTGGTCCGGGAAGATCCCACATGCCGCGGAGCAACTAAGCCCGTGAGCCATGGCCGCTGAGCCTGCGCGTCCGGAGCCTGTGCTCCGCAGCGGGAGAGGCCACAACAGTGAGAGGCCCGCATACCGCAAAAAAAAAAAAAAATAATAATAATAATATATGTGGCTTGCATTATATCTTTACTGGACAGTGCTAAACTAGATCATATCTTCTAGTCCTTAATCTTCTGATACCTACCTTAAGCGTTAGGAGTGCAGCCCTTCAAACCCAGAAAGCATCACACAGCATACACTTGAAGTGTTTCCTTCCTTTCCTTCCATTCCACGAGATAGCACTACAGTTGAGGTTTCAAGCTAATAATTAAAATATTTAAATACATGCAGTTTTCTAAATATGTTGTGCTTAGTTTCATCTCTATGCCCTTCCTCACACTGTTTGCTCTACTGGGAAACTTCTTCCTAACTTGATAGCCTATTCATTTTTAAAAATTCAGATCCTCTGGGAATTCCCTGGCAGTCCAGTGGTTGGGACTTGGCGCTTTCACTGCCATGGGCCAGATTCAATCCCTGGTCAGGGAATTAAAATCCCGCAAGCCACACGGTTCGGCCAAAATAAAAAAATTAAAAATAAAATAAAATAAAATTCAGATCCTCTAAGAAGCTTTTCCTTAACATCCATCTCCTGCTGTAAATAACTTTATGTAGCCATTGTCCTATACACATTATTCTATAATAAAACCATGAAATATTATTTGTTTACATGCATCCCCCCTTTCATCTTGTGTATGTTATCTGAGGTAGGTAGTGATGAGATCTTAGTCAATGCCTGGCACCCAGTAGGGGCTGTAAGCAATGTATCAGTCAGGATAGGCAAAGTTAGCAAAAAACCCTACGTCACAGTAGCTTAAGACAACAAAGTTTTTTTTTCTCACATACATGTTCATCAGGAACCAGTTGAGAGCTCTACTCCATGGCATCCTCACTCCAGGACCTACACTAATGGAACAGTTCCATTTGGAGCATTGCTGGTCGCTGTGGCAGAAGGAAACAGAGGGCTTTGGAGGTTTTTGAACCTGTGCTTAAATGCTCCAACCTAGAACTGACACAAGTCACTTCTACTCACAGCTTACTGGCTGGAACTAATTACATGGCCCCATCCAACCACAAGGATGTCAGGAAGTACGATTCTATCATGTGCTTTGAAGACAAGGGCAGAAATATTTGGGGAACATTAATGAGGACTACTAATGACCCTTCTAGTCAGTATTATCTCCCAGCTCACTAGTCCTCGGCAGGTGGAATATATTCACTATATGTTCCCCCCACCAAAGGCAACAACCCAAGAGTTCCCTATAGTCACAACGTCAAGTTCAAATTAAAGAATCTGAGTGATGCACAGTACTTCCTATACCAGTTTCAGATGTGGCGTGAGCTAGAGAACTATAAACTAAAAAGACAAGCCATGTGCTACACACCTAATATACACCGGTGGAACAGGGACAGGATAAATGCAGTAAGGAGAGAGGGGACAAGTGGGAGACACAGCAGCCTAGTGATTGTGATGTTTCATTCTGCAGATGTGATGAAAGCCCCTTACCCTGAGGGAAGGGAATATTTCTTGACTAGCCCCCAATTCTGCTTCTTGGAAGGGCATCCTTAGGCAATTGTTCTGTTTGAAGCTGGGAAGATTTAAGGGTTGTTGTTGCAGCATAACCTAATTTGTCCTGACTGATATGGAGATTGGAATCTAGAGGGGGGTGTTGCATACTACAAAAACAAAAAACCCTAATATGTATGACAATAACATGTGGAGGGCAGCAAACAAATCTTATTGGAGGCTGGAAGGATGGCAACCCATGTCATATAGTAGCAAAGTATTTGGTAAAACTGTTGCCTGCAGTAACTTAGAAGTCATACTTTAATAATCTACCTAATAAACTAGGAGAAAGCATCAGAGAACAGAATTTTAGCAGCAGGAATTGTATACAATTGGTTGCATTGACAAAGCACTGCAGGATGAGTTCAGAAGAGAACTGGCCAGACTGCAAGTAGCCATATGGATCCAGAGAGACTATGGAAATCATACGGGTTCACAGAAGCAACTGCTTCTTATCCCTAAGTGGGAATAGATAAAATGGAGAAATGTTTGGAGTGACACAAGTCACTCAAATGACAAACTCCAGTGACAATTCAAACTCAGCTTTGTAGGGAGGGTGACCAACCGTCTGGGTTTGCCCAGAACTGTCCAAGTTTTAACACTGAAAGTCCTGCAACCTTGCCAGGCACAGGGACAGTTGCTTACCCTACTCATAAGAAAGATCAAAACAACCGTATGGCCATCATATCTTTGTTAAAACCTCTTAGTTTAAATTGTTTTACAGCCAAGACCTCATTAAGGCTGTGGCACCCAGTAAACCATTTCAATTAAGCTAAACTGCTAGAGGGAAGAGATATGGGAACATATGTATATGTATAACTGATTCACTTTGTTGTAAAGCAGAAACTAACACAGCATTGTAAAGCAATTATACTCCAATAAAGATGTTAAAAAAAAAAAGCTAAACTGCTTGGGGAAGAGACTTCAGATGCAGCTCTCCAACTGAAAGATCAAAATGCCCCAAAGTAATTGGGGAGGCATGAGAATGAGAAAAGACATCAAAGTTAAGAAATATGTCTAGAAAAGGGCAGCTACTGTCACAACACTGCCTGAAATCAGAGATAAAAACAAACTATAGTTTTGAGAGTACTGTTACCAACACAAGTCACATAAGCCCAGCCAACCACAAAAGACCAGGGAGTACAATCTTATCATGTGCCCAGAAGGTGGGAAGCTGGAAATATCTGTAAACAGCACTAATGACTACCATAGTGCAATAAATAAAAGTGATGCCCAAACCACTGGTTTCTAGGGTAGTGGCACTTAAGCTTAAGAACACTCAGGAAGTAAAACTGACTTAGCAGAGGACACCATGCACCATTCTTACCCTTTGGCAAAAGTAAATCGAACTCACCATAAACAAAATGATGTGTACACCAAAACAAGTGTGTAAATTACCACAGGCCGAGACGGGAATGTGCTTCAACATGGGGTGGGGATGGAGGGGGGTGAATTGAAGGAAAAAAAAAAAAAGACCTCCATTTTTATGGAAAGGCCAAGTTGCTAGGTCTGGGAGAGCAGAAACAATCATCTGTGAGGTCCAGACATTTCACCAGCTGACCTGGAGAACAATCGGAACTCAGTAGTCAGTCTGGTGGATAAGAACGTAGACAAAAAAGCCATGGTCTATTGGACTGATAGTCTTCTTTTCTCCAGAGACTGAAGGTGAGAGGCTAGAAGAAATTATCATTTTTCTTTTTCTTTAGATATGGACAGAGTCAAGAGAGAACTCTAATGGCCTTGGCCTAGGCTCAGAAAACTGGTTAATACAGGGCAGACCCAAGCACGCCTGCCTCCAAGTTCAGAGGTTTATTTACCTTATATTTTTTTTGTTTGGTTTGGTCTTTTGGTTTTTTTGGCCACACCATGCGGCATGTGGGATCTTAGTTCCCCGACCATGGATCGAACCCATGATCTCTGCACTGGGAGCACAGAGCCTTAACCAGTGGACCACCAGGGAAATCCCTACTTTATATTTTAAACAAAGCGTTTTATGTACTTTCCTGCTCCAAAGTTTTAAGATGTGAAACCTCAGATCTGCGAATTAAGACCCTTCCCTACCACTAATTTCAAGGGCAGAAGTCAACAAGACACATTGTAGAAATATACATTCAACTTTATTTCATTAGAAAAATTAATTTAAGCCACACGGTGGCCAAAATGCCCATGTCCTGAGCAGGCACTGTCATCCCACTGGCCTCTTCAGACCAATACACACACACATACACGCTGTTGGAGGAGTGACTTAAAAATGTAAAACAATGAGAACGGGACATAGAATACTCCACCTTCCCCCTTCCTATAGCCAACCCACACACCTCTTCAACTGTTATCCGCACACATAGGAGCTCTCATGGAAGAGAAACTGAACAAATAAACTGACCATAAGACACCCAAACCCAAAGGAACTCTTGGCAGATGCTTAGAAAGTAGAGTTGAAAATAACACAATCTCCCAACAGCTGAAGTTGCAGCACAAGTCCCCGTCTAAGAGAAGACAGAGCCATGCTGCCAAGGACAGCAAAGCATATGGCGGACTGGGGAGAAGAGTGAGATCACTCCATTCCACAGCCACAGGCGACCCACTCATATCTGTGTATTAAACAGGCTTTTTCCAGAGCAACGAGTATGCAGGTGGAGAGGCCCTTCAAGGGCCTAGTAACAGTCAGTTCTCTGATAACACTGATGCTGAGCTTGCCTACCCAGGAACTGGTACAGCTGGACGTATTTAGGCCAGTGTTCCAAGGTTACAGCCGGTGGAGGGAGGTCTTATCACACCCCTCTGGATGGATGGTCTGGAAGGCCCTTGGGGACTCTGTGTTGGCTAGTTGACCTCTGGTGGTCCAGGAGCTCCCAGGAGATGGGCTCTCCAGTAAGCCCCCCAGGGACTCCATCAGTCTAACGAAGATGGAGAGCAGGGTCAGCACCACACCTAAGAGATAGAGGTTCAACATATGCTTCATGGCTCAAAGGATCCCACTCCTTTGTAGAGCAGCAGAGCTGCCTTCTGCTTCTGGAAGGCCTCTGGATCCTGAGGAAAGACAGCGAGGTTAATCTCCAGCCTTTGGGGATATGCGGGGCTCTGACCTTGACCCTGGAGCTAAGCAGGAGGCTCAGCCAGCCAGGGGGACAAGGACCACAGCAGAATCTCCAGGTATATTTACACTGTAAACTCCATGGCTGGGGAATTAGTCTAGCTTCTTGGACTAATTCAAGAACATTCCTTAAAACTTTTACTTCTCCTGTCGCGTATGCACAATCGCTGTTCCACAGTCCACGGACCAGAAACCTTCCTGAAGTAAGGTTTTGGTGAGGGTGGGCAGAGGCGAGAAATGTAAGAAGACGCCCTTGAGAAAGCAAAAGCAACCTGCCTTGAAGTCTCCCTCACACCTCAGTCAGGTTCGAGTTAACCATAAACTTTTTGAAAGTCAAAATAATGCTAAGGGAGTCAAATCTATCAAGTTCACCTACTTAACAAGTACTCCTTGAATACCCACAACGTGTGAGGCACCCTGGAAGGTACTAAGGACTCCGGAGGAGGCCCTGCAGACACGAACCCGACCCTCATGCGCTTCACAGTCCAGGGGCGACAGGCAAGAAAACAGGCAGTTACTACAACAGTTAAGGAGATGCTAAGGGCGCTCTGGGAGGGCACGGCATGGGGGCCTAACCCTACGCTAGCGAAAAAGCAGGGTTGGGCGGCTAAGTGGGGCCCCGGGTGGCGGCGAAGCGATGGGGGACGCTCCCGGCAGCGTAGTCCCAGGCGGGGATTGCCAGGCGGCGCGCGGCGCAAGCAGCCTAGGGGATGGGGGCGGGCAGCCGGGAAGCCCACAGTGCCGCTCACCTCCTGGAGGAAGAGCCGTGAGTGGCCCGCTCGCTGTAATATCTGGTAGTAAGGAGTCGGAAGGAAAGACGGCCAACCAGCAGCGCGAGATGACAACCCAAAAGCCTCTCCGAAGACAAAAGCTCAGGCCGCAGCAAAGCGCAGAAGAGGACGCACACCATGCATTTATAGCCGCGGTGCGGCCCAAAGCCAGCGCACGCGCACTGGAGCCCTGACTAACGCAAGACCGCCGCCCCGCCCCTAGGCGAGGGCGGGCTGGGGTCCGGGGCGGTTCTTTGCGCTTGTGGTCTGGGTTCCTTCGAAAAACACACGTCTTAAGGCTCTGAGTCATTGAGGTGGACCAGGCATGTGGGTTAACTTTGACTGTCTTTTCTCGCTGCAGGAAACTTTTGAAGGAATCAGAAAGCTCATTTTTCCCTCATGCCAAGTCGGTGGAAAATACACCTGAGATGCCCCAATCCAAGGGCCCGCATATTGCATGGGATGAAGTCCGGGCCGCGGGGGATGGGTTCTTCACCGGAGATTTCAACAAAGCACAGATTGTCAGAGGGCCTCCGACCCCCGCCCTACCCTCTGCTCCCAGTTTTCTCCATTCCAGGGACTGAAAAACTGACTTTGTTTCACTTCCTAGAGGTACCAAGATTCCAGACGCCACCCCCTCAGCCTCCAAATCCTGAGGTTTAATTTGCCATTGATATCTCTGGAATGGTGAGACCTTTTTACAACATAAATTCGTTTTTCTGTGAGTTTGTCACATTAAGAAAATGTGAAGTACTCACCTGGCCCTGGTGTCTGCGCTTAATTGCATGCGGCTGAGTGCGTCCCTTTGCACGCACTGAGTCTCAGTTTCCTCGTCTAAAATGTGGCCACTAAATGAAGTTTGAGAATGCTTTGCGATAGAACCAAAGAGCTAGGAGGTCACAGTCCAACTTTATGCCCAGATTTGGGTGCTGGGAAGCCATATTAAGCACCACCCTCCCAGCCCAAGAAATGTCGATGTTCTGTCGTGAGAGCACCCAATGGCGGATCTTGGGAAATAGAGTGCTGGGGACACGCTGGGAGTGGGGAGGCCCCTGGGGAGGAACGTCCACGCGGAAGGCTATCGGTGGTTTCATTGCCTTCCTCCTGGGGAGGAGGGGAGAGGGCCAAAGCTCGGGGGCTGGTGACTCTAGCAGGTCCACTGAGCTCTAGGACTGTCGGTTCCGCGTGTCTGGACTGGACGAGTGACAATCCAGGAGTTCCCTCTCCCTGCGGGCTCTGTGGAAAAGGGACTAAACGAGTCGGGAAGAGCCAAATCCCGGCTGCGACCTTTAACCTACTTTCCTGGCTCAGTCTGCTGTCAGAGGAGGAGGGGCTGGAAAGGCCGCCGGGAAGGGAGAACGTTGGAGATGGAGACGTGCAGGCAGGCAGGCAGGCACTTTGAAATTAACTTTTCTACTCAACACGCAGGAATTTTTGGCTCTTCATTGTACTAGAGTTTCGTCTCTTTTTTTGCTGGACTCGGTGGCTCTTCTCTTGCACTGTTATTTAGGAGAGGCTCCAGCTCTGAAATCATATTACCCGGTGTCCCCCACCCTTGCTAGTTAGGGGCCTTGGGCGAATCCTTTAACCTTTAGGTACTTTAGTTTCCTTAGTTGTTATATGGGATAATAACAGTCCTCACCTGGAAATTAAATGAGTTAATCGACATAAAGCACTGAGAATGGTACCTGGCACATAGGAAACATTGTGTATGTGTTAACGTTATCTGTATCCTCTACTGCAAAACTCCCAGTGAGGGACTTTGCTCACAGTAGACTATGTTCAGTGAGTGAAAACAGGAATTCCACAATAACCCTTTGGGCTCTGCTTATCGGGAGCTCTAAAATTTTATTTTCACATAACTCAAAGGAAGAGATGGGAACCTTTCCAACAATTCCCTCCCTCATATTCATTGCCATTGTCTAAACATCATGCCAGATGGAAACAACCAGAGTTTGGGTGAATATAGCCCAGTGCTTTCCCATCTATCAACTACAAATACTATTGACCATCATCTCTGGGTAGGTATTGGGCCTACCTATATCAAGATTCTTGTCCTGTCTCCACCACCTTGGCCAAGTTAATTAATCCCTTTGAGCCCTAGTCTCCTAATCTGTAAAATGGGGGAAATAATATATAAAACAGAGTTGTGAGGATTTGAAATAAGGCATGTAAAGTATGTGTCACATAGTAGATGATTAATAAGTATTAGCTCTTGCTTTCCTAAAAAGTATAAAGGCAGGTTCTTAGCCTAAAATAAACTTGTCACCTGGTTGGGTAAACAAGACCTAAGAAAGATAACTGGCAACCCAAGTCATGGTAGGGTCGTGGTTAGAAATTAGTCAGACTTGAGTTTGAATCCTGCTCTGCAATTTGCTAAGTATTGTCCTTGGACTCTGCTTGCCTCGGTTTCTTCATTTATAAAACGGGAGTAGTAACAGTTCTTACCTACTAAGATTGTTATGAAGATTAGCTTAAATAATGGATGTAAAGTACTTAGTGTAGATTAGGGCAAGATAAGTGGTAGTTATTAATCTTTTTAGCTTCTAAGGTGGACTGTTATAGATGTACTGCAGTGCTTGGGAGCCCAAAAATGGAGGAAGAGAGAGAACCGGCTGGTTGAGAAAAAATGAAGTAAGAACATAATTAGGATGGCAATGCTTTGCTTGGGGATCTGGAATTTTAATATTCCTCATGACTGAATGGAACAGTGGAAACAAAATAAGCATTCTCCAAGTAACAGACATGCTAAGCATTTTGCTAAATACAGCACATAAATTATTTAAGTTAATTTTCATAACAACCCTTTGAGGTAGGTATTATTACCTCCTTTCTTTATGTGTTAACCATGCTTTTTCCACCAAAAGGAAAAGAGACTTCCCTCTAGCTAGTCTTTTATTCATCCTTCATATCTCAATTCAAACATGTTTCCTCTGGGAACACTTTGCTGACCCTCAGACTCTTGCTACAGGCTCCAGTAGCATGATATACATTTCACTCACTGTTTGTTACCTTACTCTTCGTTGTGTTAATGTCTGCTACCCTTCAAGAACCTGAAAACATCAATGCAAGGAGTATCTGGTCCGATTTTGTTTTCATTCCATCCTAGCACCTAGAACCACGTTGGAGCCTTTCAATAAATGTTTGTTGGTAGAAGGAATAAATGAACAAATGATTATCTTGCCCAGCATCTTCAGGGAGTCCCCACTGTTCCACCAAAGAAGGGTGCATAGAGATCCAAGACAAACCCACTTCAGGGTCTACCTCCTCCTTGGGAACTGCTAACCAGGGAAAGCTCCATATGAGGTGTGTCCTTATCCCCAAGCCCCTCAAAAGAAGTGATTCAATAGTTGGCTAACATAGGAGTACATACTAAGAATACATTAGCTTCAGAAACTTGATCTTATGATCCTGGGTCCATTTAAATAACATGTGCCCACATTGCTGATGAGTATAAATTGGTACACTGTCTATGGAAATAAATTTGGCAATACCTATAAAAATAAAAGAATGCACATGCCCTTTAATCTAGAATTCCACTTCTAGGAATGATCATTACAGACACCTCCTGCACGTGAAGAATAGAATATGAGGCAGCCATTGCAGCACTTTTTGTAATAACCAAAGATTGGGGGAAAAAAATAGAACAGCGAGCTTATCAGTAGGGGACTGGTTAAGTCTATGACCACTAGCAGAATTGCACATTCATACAGTGGGTTACCATGAAGCCAGCAAAAAAGAATAAGTAGTTTTGCACATATGAACATGATTTCCACAGAATTAAATGGATAAAGCAAGTGTATAGTGGGTGTAGAGTATGCTACAGTTTGTGTTAAAACAAACACAAGATAGGATGTACAAAATGAGATACCACCTCCTACCCACTAGGATGGCAGAAAGTAAAATTACAAGTGTTGATGAGGATGTGGAGAAAATGGGACACTTATACGTTACTCTTGGGAATGTAAAATGGTGCAGCTGCTGCTGAAAACAATTTGACAGATCTCAAAAAGTTAAACATAGAGTTACCGTATGAGCCATCAATTCCACTGCTAAGCATATACCCAAGAGAATTGAAGACATGGGTTTACACAAAAACCTGTACACAAGTGTTCATAGCAGCATTATTCATAATAGTTAAAAAATGGAAGCAACCCAAATGTACATCAACTGATGAATGGGTAAATAAAATATGGTACAATGGAATATTATTTAGCCATAAAAATGAAGTATTAATACATGCTACAATATGGAGGAACCTTGAAAATGTTATGCTACGTGAAGAAGTCAGACACAAAAGGACACATATTGCATGATTCCATATACATGAAATGTCCAGAATAGGCAAATCCATAGAAACAGAAAGTAGATTAGTGGTTGCCAGGGACTGGAGGGAGAGGGGAATGGGGAGTGACAGCTTTTTGGGGATGATGAAAATGTTCTAAAATTAGACAGTGGTGATGGTTACACAACTCTGTAAACCACTGAATTGCACACTTTAAAAGGGTGAATTTTGGCATGTGAATTACATCTGAATAATAGGTGTTATTCTTTAAAAAGAAGGACAAATTAAAAGACATCTTCACAGACTGAGATACAGAGAACAAACTAGTGGTTACCAGTGGCGGGTATGTGTGTGTGTGCAGTATAGGGGTTGGGGAGTGGGAGGTACAAACTGTTGGGTGTAAGATAGGCTCAAGGATGTATTGTACAATACGGGGAATATAGCCAATATTTTGCAATAACTGTAAATGGTACGTACCTTTTTTTTTTAGCTTTTTATTTTATATTGGAGTAGAGCCTATTAACAATGTTGTGATAGTTTTAGGTGCACAGCAAAGGGACTCAGCCATACATATGCATGTATCCAGTCTCAGAAAGTAACTTTTAAATTGTATGAAATTATTTAAAAAGATATCTTCAGATGACAAACAAAAACAGAATTAACCATTATAGAGCCTTTAAAATTTATTTATTTATTTTGGGCTCACCACACATCTTAGTTCACACCTTCACAGGGAAACGTGGAGTCCTAACCACTGGACCACCAGGGAATTTTCTATAGACCCTTATTAGGGAAACTTTTGAAGCATGTACCTAAGAAGAAAACTGAACCTTAGAAGGAAATAGATGCAAGAAAATGTGAGTAGTCATTTAGAAAACATATGAATAAATCTAAACAAATAATGACTACTTAAAACCATTTTTAATGATAATGATTACTTTGGCAAAATAAAACCAGCAAGATGAACTAAAAAAAAAAATAAAACAGTAAAGGTTTAAGATAGGACTGGTGAGCAGAGAAAGTTGAGCATGTCTTCTTATATAAAAGAAATATAGATATTGATTAATTTTAGACCTTTGAAGTCTTTATTAAAATGTTAAGCGTGGCTTTTCCTCAACCTTCCCTTCCTGAACAATTCAGTCTTCAAGCCATTGGGTAGAATAGAGCAGGTGTCTTGCAGTAAAGAGAAGGACCATGGCCCAGGGTGGAAAGTCTCTCTTATTTTCTGCTGTATACTCAGTGTCTAAAACATCATTCGATGTATATCTGTTGAATGCGTGGACTCTCTCCCTCCCTTCTGGACCCCATCAAATGTCATTTCTCAGGGAGGGCTTCCTAATCACCCTACACAAAGCAACACCCCTCACCCTCTCCATCTCCCTGACTCTGCTTCATTTGTTCTTCATAGTACTCAACACCACCAAACCTATTTTATATTTCCTAGTTAATTGTCTATCTTCCCTCACTAGAAGGTAGCTCCTTGAGGACAAGAACTTGGACTGTTTTGTCAGTTAATATATACCTAAACCCAGAGCAGTGTCTGGCATATAGTAGGTGTTCAATAAATATTTATTGAATGAATGAATAATAATATTTGTATATCAGATATTTGACATTTTTTAAAAAAGAACAGCTGCTCAATGATTGGTTCTATTTGTTTGTATTTATTGTTCAACAACATTTTAACAATGATCATTTCTGGGTGATATGGTTATGGGCTTCTTTTTTTCCTCAAATCTTCTCCCATATGCAACTGTTATTTATACCATTAGAAGAAAAATTTTAACTTACTAACATTTTGTAAATTAATTGCTTATGCAGCATTGTGACAATGACACATATGCAATGAGGGGAAAACAGCCAAGTGAGTTTGGATGGGGAAATCAGGGCAAGAGCCCTGAGAGCTGTGGGAAGTGGGAGGGCGTGGGAGGGCTATGGTAGTGCAGAGCACCAGAGCAGGGTGCCCATGGAGGGGAGAGCCAGCCCTGAAACATGGGCAGAGGGCATCCAAGGCAAACAGTGGCTTCTTCACCCTTATCTAGGCCAGGGATCTCAATTCTGAGTCTACTTCTGGAACTAACTACCCACTGACCTGGGGCAAGTCACTGCACCAGGCCTCAGTTTCCTCTTCTGTGAAATGCAGGACTAAGGGAAATGAGCTATCTCTATGTCTTTCTACCTCACAGGTTTGTGGTTCCAGAACGTGCACTCAGAGGCTACAGCCTGGATAGTGTGTGTGTATGTGTGTGTGTTAGAGAGAGAGAGAGAGAGAGAGAGTCCTGAAGGCACAATAGACCTCTGTCCCCAATCTGAATTTGGGAAATGCTGGATGAACCATTCACAGTAGGAAAAACAGTATTTAAAACTATAGGACTTCCCTGGTGGCGCAGTGGTTAAGAATCCACCTGCCAATGCAGGGGCACGGGTTCAAGCCCTGGTCTGGGAAGATCCCACATGCCACGGAGCAACTAAGCCCAAGCGTACAACTACTGAGCCTGCACTCTGGAGCCCACGAGCCACAACTACTGAGCCCGCAAGCCACAACTACTGAAGCCTGCATGTCTAGAGCCCATGCTCCGCAACAAGAGAAGCCACCACAGTGAGAAGCCTGCACACTCCAACGAAGAGTAGCCCCTGCTCGCCACAACTAGAGAAAGCCCGCGCACAGCAATGAAGACCCAATGCAGCCAAAAATAAATAAATAAATAAATAATAGAATTTATTAAATAAATAAATGAATAAAGCTATAGGACTTCCCTGGTGGTGCAGTGGTTAAGAATCCGCCTGGCAATGCAGGGATGCTGGTTCAATCCCTGGTCTGGGAAGATCCCAGATACCACGGAGCAGCTAAGCCTGTGCACCACAACTACTGAGCCCACGTGCTACAACTACTGAAGCCTGCGCACCTAGAGCCCATGCTTCACAACGAGACAAGCCACTGCAGTGAGAAGCCTGCACACTGCAAGGTAGAGTAGCCCCCGCTTGCCCCAACTAGAGAAAGCCCGCACACAGCAATGAAGACCCAATGCCGCCCCAAAAATAAATAAACAAACAAATAAATAAGTAAGTAAAACTATATGGGCCATATAAGTTAACAGTGAAAAATTTATATATATTGAGAGACTGATAGGAAATACTCTTTTTTTTTTTTTTTTTTTTTTTTTTTTTACTGTATGTGGGCCTCTCACTGTTGTGTCCTCTCCCATTGCAGAGCACAGGCTCCGGACGCGCAGGCTCAGCGGCTATGGCTCACGGGCCCAGCCGCTCCGCGGCATGTGGGATCTTCCCAGACTGGGGCACGAACCCATATCCCCATATCCCCTGCATCGGCAGGCGGACTCTCAACCACTGCGCCACCAGGGAAGCCCAGGAGTACGGCGTCTTAAGCTCTGGACCACCAGGGAAGTCCCATGTTTTGAAGAATAAATGAAATTATGCAGGCAAAGCATTTCGTACAGGCACTGATGTGCTCAACTGATATTAGTTATATTTTGTTATTATTATCCTTAAGTTATGTGCCTGAGGCTGTACTGGGTGCTGGGGATGCAGCAATGAACAAGACCGGGTCTCTGCCCCATTCTACCCCCAGGGATCTAATACCCTGATTCAACTCCCACTGCCACACTTGATCAAATGAGATTTGAGTTTTCCACACCAAACTCAGATAGCCTCAATTATACATGTGGCCTCGTATCCCTTCCTGCACTGCCTTGTTGAGAAAGGTAACTTTAAATCAAGTAAAATCTTGAATTATAAGTTCTTTGAGGGCAGAACTTTAAATTACTTGTTCCACTGAAGAGCACAACAATACACGTTTGGAAAATTAATGAAGTGTAATCATCCCTTACATATGCAGAGGACTGTTGGCAAAGCACTTTTCTCTTTTTAAAAATTTTTTTTAAAAATTTATTTATTTTATTTATTTATTTTTGTCTGCGTTGGGTCTTTGTTGCTGCGCGCGGGCTTCCTCTAGTCGGGGCAAGCAAGGGCTACTCTTCGTTGCGGTGTGTCGGCTTCTCATTGTGGTGGCTTCTCTTGTTGCAGAGCACGGGCTCTAGGCGTGTGGGCTTCAGTAGTTGTGGCGCACAGGCTTAGCTGCTCCGTGGTATCTGGGATCTTCCCGGACCAGGGACCAAACACATGTCGCCTGCATTGGCAGGCAGATTCTTAACCACTGTGCCACCAGGGAAATCCTATATCAGGGTTTCTGAAATATTAAAAATAGCGCTGGGGAAATTTTTAGTGTGGATAAGGCTGATTTCCTAATTCTGAAGGGTGAATAGAGAGCAAATTTTTTTTCTAACCTTGTGATCCCTACACAAAGATCACAGACCCTATAATACAAATAAAATAAAAGCAAGATTTATGCCACTTCTCATAGACCTTCAGACCCAGAGGCAATAACAAAACAAAACAAAACAAAACAAAAAAGATGGTAGCAAGTGTTGACAAGGATTTGGAGAAATATGAACCTTCATAAACTGCTGGTGGGAATGTAAGTGATGTTGCTTCTTTGGAAAAAAGTTTGCTAGTTCCTCAAGAAATTAAACACAGTAGCTGTACATCTGAAACTAAGACAACATTGTTAACTATGCTCCAATACAAAATAAAATTTTTTTTAAAAAGAGTTACTAAAAAAAAAAAAAAAAAAGAGTTACTATATGACCTAGAAATTGTATACTTTAAAAGGGTGAAGTTAATTGTATGTTATTGTACCTCAATAATAAAAACAAGGTTTCCAACCCATCTCTGTGCTCTATCCATGAATCTCCCATCTCCAAAGGCAACCACTTTCAACAGTCTCTTGTGCATCCTTCCCCAAAAACCTAGATATCTATGGATATATAGATATCTATAGATATAGATGTATAGGTACATAGATTTGCAAAGGTGTAATTTAAAAATTCTATTCAAAGGAATATTTTTCTGGATATTTCATATAAATGAATCCTGCAGTTGGTGATCTTTTGTGTCTGGCTTCTTTTATTTAGCATAATGTCTTCAAGGTTCATCCATGCTATAGCATGTATCAGAATTTCATATCTTTTTTTAACTGAAGTATAGTTGATGTACAATATTATATAAGTTACAGGTGTACAATATAGTGATTCACAATTTTTAAAAATTAGAATTTCATTTCATTTCTTTTAATGTCCAAATAATATTCCATTTTATGGATATACAACATTTTGCTCATTCATTCATCAGTTGATAGACATTTGGGTTATTTCCACTCTTTGCCTGTTTATGAATGATGCTGATATGAATATTTGTATACAGGTTTTTATATGGACATATGTTTTCAATTCTCTTGAGTGTATAACTAAGAGTGGTAACTCTATATTTACTATTTCCTGGAACCACCAAACTGTTTTCCAAAGTGGCTGCATCATTTTACAACCCCACTAGCAATGTATAAGGGTTTCTCCATATTCTTGTCAACACTTTTTATTGTCTTCCTTTTTTATTTCCATTGCCCTACTGGTTGTGAAGTGGTATCTCATCATGATTTTGAGTTCCCTAATGACTAACGATGTTGAGCATCTTTTCATATGTATATTGTTTATTTGTATATCTTCTTTGGAGAAATGTCCATTTAACTCCTTTACCCACTTTTTTTTTTTTTTTTGCGGTACGCGGGCCTCTCCCTGTTGTGGCCTCTCCCGTTGCGGAGCACAGGCTCCGGACGCGCAGGCTCAGTAGCTGTGGCTCACGGGCCTAGTTGCTCTGTGACGTGTGGGATCTTCCCAGACCAGGGCTCGAACCCGTGTCCCCTGCATTGGCAGGCAGATTCTCAACCAGTGCACCACCAGGGAAGCCCTATGTTCTTACTTTTAAATGCTAATTTGGCTAAGTATAAATTCTAGTTTGCTAGATATTTACTCTCAGACATTTAAAAATATTATTCCTTGATACAGAGAAGAAGCATGGCCTCTGTGCAAGGATGACACGCAAATTCGTGAAGCGTTCCTTATTTTTATGACCCTAGAAGGCAGAAGCACCAAAGTCAGCTCAGGGTCTTGGGAGCTGTAGTCAGCTGGGTCAGAAGGGACCCCGGGTGTCTGTGCTGCAGCTGTCTGTGGGGAAGGGATGTCATTAATTCATATGTAAAAGTTCTACAACTCTGAGCTGGCTGAGTTACCCTCATTCGATTTATGAAAAAAATTTGCTAAAGCAAATTAATGCTATGAACAAAAATTACAGGGAACCAGCTTAACCAATTTAAGAGAACAAACTTTCCAAGTACTTTAAGTAGGCACCAGTTGTTTGCAAACCATGTGCTAATATGCGAGTGACTTGTTTACTAAAGGAGGCCCATAGGGCTCTTACTGGCAATCCTTTGCTTTGAGTTACAGTATATATGTGAATGGTAGAAAGTGGCATCTTTCTAGGGTTATTGTATCAGGTGTTTGGGGGTTTTGTAGTTCCCACTCTAGTTCTCCTGCACACCCACTCTCTCTCTCAACCCATTCTCCCTTCTGTCCCCCACTCCCTTGACAGAGCTGGATATATGGATCCTGGAATGGGATTTCCCAAAGCCTCTGCCCAGGCAGTCTGAAAACCTTCCCCAGCCAGCCTAGTCCAGGCAGGGACTCCTTGGGTCCTGACTGTGCAGGTGCCAGGAGGGTGGGACGAGGTGTGTACACCTGCGCACAGGTGAGTGGGCGTCCTTTCCACCCTGTCCCCATGGGGCCCCGGGGCTCTTGAGGTTCAACACTGCTCAGCAGTGGAGGAGGTTTCTCAACTGCTTGTCCCAGATGTGCCTTTAGTGTCATGTAAGAAGTTTTAAAGTTATATTTATTTTGTCAGGTTTTTTTTTTGTCGTGTTTTTTTTTTTTTTGATTGCACAAAACACTAAGTCTGAGAGGCTGCATTCTGTTTCTCCTTTAAAGCTTTGCCTTCTTTCTGAACTTCCTTTTCCACCCAATGGAAAGAGCCCAGATGCAGCCCTGGCCACTGCCACCGCCCCCCCACCGCCCCTCCTCACGCCAGGGACCCTTTCCATGGTTCGCTGTATTTAGCTTTGAGTTTCTCTGTGTCTGGTCAACCCCCGTGTGTATATAACCCAGGCCGTTGCTTGGGAAGAAGCAGGGTGCTTACCCCCTGCCAGTGCCTTTTTCTGGAGGAAACTCCCCTGAGCGTTCTCCTTCCTTCTGCACCCCTCTCCCCACGACACCTTTGGAGAAAACTGAGCTGTTACAAACCCTTGCACAGTGCCTGTCCAACAGACTGCAGGTGCTCTGTACCTAACTGAATAAAGGCTCTGGAGACCACGGTGAAAAAAAAAAAAAAAAAAAAAATATATATATATATTATTCCTTTGTCATCTAGCTTACATTAATCATAGAAGGTAAGGATTCATGTCATTCACTTCTGGACAATCCTCAGCCACTATCTCTTGGCCTCTTTTTATTCTATTTTCTCCTTACAGAACGCCAATTCGATGAATATTAGTCCTACTCATTCTGATTATCATGTCCCTTAATTTTTCCTTCATATTTTCCATATTTCTGTCTCTCTCTACTACATTCTGTGTAACTTTTTTTTTTTTTTTTGCGGTACGCAGGCCTCTCACTGTTGTGGCCTCTCCCGTTGCAGAGCACAGGCTCCGGACGCCCAGCCGCTCCGCGGCATGTGGGATCTTCCTGGACCGGGGCACGAACCCGCGTCCCCTACATCGGCAGGTGGACTCTCAACCACTGCGCCACCAGGGAAGCCCGTCTGTGTAATTTTTTAGATTTTTTTCTTTTTTAGTTCACCAATTTTGTCTTCCATTCCATCTAAATCTCTGTTTAACTTGCCCATTTAGTTCTTAACTGTGACTATTATGGCTTTCATTTTTAGATGTTCAATTTGATTTGTTTTTCAAACCTCTTTCATCTTTTTTTGGTAGCGTATGGTCCTTTTCTCATGTTTTCAGTTTCTTCTTAGTTTTCTTTAAACATTAAAAAAAAAGTTTTTTTTTCCTCTGTACCTAATAATTCTATTATCAGAGTTGGAAAGCCTCTTATGCAGCTATTTATTGGGTCTGTTGACATTTGTTCATGGAGATTTTTTTCTATGTTTTTTTAGATTTTGTGTGTGTGTGTTTTGGCCGCGCCTTGCAGCTTGCGCGGGATCTTAGTTCTCCAACCAGGGATTGAGCCCTGAGCTCGTAGTGCTAACCACTGGACCTCCAGGGAATTCCCAAGCTTTTTTTTTTTTTTTTGCGGTACGCGGGCCTCTCACTGTTGTGGCCCTTCCCGTTGCGGAGCACAGGCTCCGGACGCGCAGGCTTAGCAGCCATGGCTCATGGACCTAGCTGCTCTGTGGCATGTGGGATCTTCCTGGACCAGGGCACGAGCCAGTATCCCCTGCATCGGCAGGCGGACTCTCAACCACTGCGCCACCAGGGAAAACCTTTTTTTTTTTTTTTTTTTAATTTGAGCTCCACTTGTCCAAACTTTTTGTGTGGGAATCCTATGTAGCCTGGGGTGAGGGGGAACTCCTCCAGAGAAGCTTTGTACAAAGCTCCTTCAAAGAACCACCAATCCATTTCCAACTTTTGTTAATGTTCCCTCTTGTGTCTTCCCAGACCACACATAGTATACATTTTACTCTCAAATTCACCGGAAGCACAGAATTGCAAATTCTCACTGGAAACTGTTTATTCAAGTCAAGAATGCAGGTAGAGACAAACACATATCACTGACCCCTCCCTTTGCTGGTGGCCAGATTTCTCCTGGCCCACCCTTCCTGGAAAGCATAACCTTGAGGGCCCTGCTGTACTCCAGGTTTCGGTTATCAGGATTGGTCAGCACCCTCGGGACAGCCACAGCTTCACTGACAACACCTACACAGCGCACGTTTTGTTCTTTGCTTTGTATGTTTGTTTGTCTTTTGCCCCTATAGATTCCCCCGCCTTTTTTTTTTTTTTTTTCTTCAAGCTCTGCTCTGCATGTAAAAGAATCTTTACTATGTTTTAGGTGTTTTGTATTGGGAAGATTGTCCTATTATCTAATTCTTATGTTTTCTGACATAGAACTCCTAGGAAAAAATGCACAAATTGACAAACACGTGATTTCCAGTGTTCACAGCCCCACCAAAGCCCTTTATGGATCCATTTGCTCCAGAAAATGGGTTAATCAGATAATGGAATTCTCACTGCTATTAAATATCTAATGTATGACCTCTCTGGGTAACCTTGAACTTTGACCCAACAGAATGCATCACCCTTAAGAAGGGTTTGAAGAAGTGAAATCAGTGCTAAATCTTTCAAGCAGTCAAGAGGAGAAAGATTGGAGACAAAGGTTGATCTTTCTGAGACTCTTAAATCAATCACCCTCCACTTAATTCTCCTGTGTGGGGCTCTAGGGGAAGGCATGTGAAACATGATGCCTGGCACGTAAGTGCTCAGTAAATGCATGCTGACAGAATGTTGAATGTATAACTGAGTCATTGTGTCACAAGACAGCTCCTTGATTTCCTGCGGTAAACTTCCTTCTCTATTGATGTGATCAATTCCCCAGGATTGTGTTAGAGAATGAGTTTGTTAAAATGTTGATATCCAGAAATGAAGTGCATTTGGGTGGTACGCAACAGATAGGCATTTCAGATTAATCAAAGAAAGTTTCTTGTATAGGGTGTACTTGGGTTGAATGGTGAAAGAAAGAGGTGGGCTGCTCCAAAGCTTACATATGAATTGGGAATAGTAACATCAAATATTTATGAAACACCTACTATGCACCATCACTGTTCTAAGTTCTCTCCATATATCAACTTATTTAACCATCCCCAAAACAATAGGAGCTGGGTATTATTACTATGATTCTACTTTATAGATGAGGCGCAAAGAACTTAAGTAACTTGCTAATAAGTAATAGAGCTGGAATTCAAACCCAGGCAGTATAGCCCATGAGTTCACGTGCTAAGCTCTTATGCCATAGTGCCTCAGCCGGGACCTAGATTCCTTTACACAGAGCTGCATATTATTCCACAGAACATGTCCTGGGAAGGCTCTGAGCCTTGCCTATGCTCGCCTCAATACTTGAAATGACCTATTCTTCCTTTATCTTGATGAACTCTTATTTATCTTTTCAGACTCAGCTGAGATTGTTCATGCCTCCAGAAAGCAACTCTAGATTAGACAATGGTAAGTTACAAGGACAAATGGGAAGGGAAGAATCTATACTCTTATGATTAAAAGACCAAATATCAAGTTCTCTGTTGTCCTAGTGGTTAGGATTCCAGGCTTTCACTGCTATGGCCCGGATTCAATCCCTGGTTGGGGAAATCAGATCCCGCAAGCAGCATGGCAAAATAAAACAAATAATAGACTGATTGTATGAAGCCAACATGGAGACATCTACGTTGCCTCTTGCCTTGTGGCTCTGGGGGACTGGGCTGAGACCCTGTGCAGGGCGGAGGGCGGGGGGAGGGTAGGGGTGGGGAGAGGCAGATGCGAGGATTGGTCGTTTTAGAAGTTTTAGGAAGCACTCTAGCTTCCTGGTTCCTAGATGCCTTTAATTAGGCCTGTTTTTGTTACCGAACCAAACTTGCCCTTGCCCGCATGCAGTAAAGCCAATCTACTGACCCCGGTTGGTGTTGTAGGAAAGTGCAGCGTTTATTGCGGGGCACCAAGCAAGGAATCCAGGGCCGCTAGTGCTTAAAAAACCTGAACTCCCTGAAGGCTTTCAGGGAAAAGGTTTTTAAAGACAGGGTGAGGGAGGGGGATTGTGGTGTGTGTGATCAGCTCATGGACATTCCTCTGATGGGTTGGTGGGAGTGGATATCTTCAACCTTCTGATTCCAACCGGTCTGGGGTCTATGTTCTTGTGGGTGGCATACAGTTCACTTCTTCCACAAAGAAGAAGTTTCAGTATCTGCAAAACAGCTCAAAGGACCTGGCTCAGAATATTACTTACTGCCCTTGAGGAGGAACTAAAGGTCCTTGACTTTGTCTTGCTTGACTGTTTTTCTTTCTTTCTGCATTTTGTCTTGCTTGACTGTTTTTCTTTCTTTCTGCATTTTCTCACCTCTCTGATTAAATTTATTCTTTGACTAGTTTTTCTACAGGTGAAAGGCAGGCAGAGGACATGAGGGGAAAGAGGGGGAGTCCTGTTCTGGGAAGGCCCCGTAGGGTCCTGCTCGCTTACGTTTTATCCAGGAGGGAAACTGAGGTGGCTGGTGGGAGACATGCTGTAGTCTCCTCCGTGATTTGGGCGGCCATACAAAAGCCACCTGCTCAAATATATTCTCCTTTTGTGTGAAATCCCCACTCTTTGGGATGAAGTGCTGTCCAATAAAAGGCACATTTTACAACCACGTACTGAGTTGGTACTATGTGCCAGGCAGCGTGTTAAGCGTGTTCCACGTTTGTCTCATTTAATCCTCACAGCAATCCTGAGAAACGGGTGCAATAAGAATTATTATACATTTTGCAGATGAAAACACTGGCCTCTGAGAAACAACAGAAACTCACCTTGGGTGACATGGCTCAAAAAATGGCAAAGTCAGGACTCAAGCCCAGGTCAGGACGCTAGAATCCATACTCTTAACTATTTCTTACACTCCCTTTCATACTTAAGCCTCAGGTGTCTAGATATCTTTTCCTCGTGCTTCTTGAGAGTGGAGGGGGCCATCAGAGGCAACAACTTCTTCCTTTTAGCAACAATAGTTACTTTACTAGGAAACTCCTGATCGGGGAAATGTCACTCTTTAACGCAAGCGCCTGGAGGATACTAAGTTTGTCCCACGTGGGAAGGGAAATCTAAGTAGGGCCCCGACTTGCTGGCGTCAAGGAGTCCCTTCTCTGGCTGGAGAGCGCCGGCTTCCGGCAATCCGAGGGGCCCAGGACCCCGCACTCGCCCACCTGTTCCCGGCTCCCCTCTAGCTGGCTGGTGCTTGGGGCTCCCCCGCGGCCGTCTGTCCATCCGCCCAAACACCGGCCAGGGGCCCAGGGGGGCGCCAGGGGCTGCCCAGCGCCGGAGGAGGGGAGTGGGCAAATCCCTGTTGGCGAGCTGAGCCCTGAGCTGACCTGAGCCGCTCTCCCCGCGAAGCTGACTCAGCCGGAAATTGCTCTGGGCTGCCCTAAGGGGAAGGAGCCTGTCCTCACCTTTACCCTGAAAATAGACGTCGAGGCAGGGAGAGTCCCACCGTCACCGACTTACCGCAGGAACCAGTGTTCCTGCGTGCTGGGCGGGGCAGGGTACGAGGGCTCGGAGGTGGCTTGGGGGCACCAGGTCTGCCCTCTTCTGGGTCTTAGCAGAGGGGTCTGTCTGTGAGACCCCCTGTCCTTCTCGTGGAAGGGCCTCCAGCAGGCAATGGTCCCTGAGCCCAGTGAGGCAGCTGCTCCACCTTCCTGAGGATGGCCACGCAGCTACCCGTGCCCTAGGGAGCCCCCCAAACCTGGGTGGGCCAGAATCATAAATCCCTGTAGGGTGGTAGAGTCCTGTCAAACTCCTGTCCCCTGTCCAGCACACCATCCTCCCCTCCCCCTCTCCAACACGCATCGGAGGAGTCAGGCTGTGTGTGACAGGTGTCTGCCTGCAATCTGTAGGGACCTGGCTGCAGCAGGGAAATGAGTGGGCGGGAAGGAGGTGAAAGGTCCTCCTAAGCCTCCACCTGCACCCATGAGGTCAGCAAAGCTGGGCTAGGCAGGCAAGGCCAGACTGACTGAGTCTTTCCAAAAGCTGGGAAGGGCATAGGTCTTGCCTGGCTACAAGTAGGTCAAGGACTGAGTAGCCAGGCCGGAAGCCTTCAGTGGCTTCTCAGAAGCACTGTCTCCTTGGGGACCATTTCTATCCTGACTGATTTTGCTTATAATTTTTTTTCTTTTTAAAGATGGTGAGTTTGGTGTTTCACAAAAGTGCTGAGGTGTGTGTTTTAGGTACTTGGAGTCGAGGGTGGGGTGGACATGAGGACTGGTCCAGGATATCGTGCCAGGAGCTACCACGTGGACATGAGTTAGCAAGCATGTTGAGATTGGTTGTTCCGACAACACCCCAACCTTCTGCCTTGCACAACCTGGGAACTCCAAAGGTTTAAACAGAATAAGCCAAGTCCTCTCCTCAGCTCTGGTCAGAATGCTGGCGTCCAACCCTCAGCTACTTTTGTAAATATCACCTTTGCCACCTTTCCCTGTGTTTAAGTTTCTGATAGGAGCAATGAGATGGCTCTAGGCCTCTCAAGCTCAGAATGGGTGCAGTGCCACGTTGCTTTGTCCCCTCACTTCTGACCCACTGCCTCTGGAAGCTGAGGGGTGAATAAATACAAGCCCTGCCTGAGGCTGGAGCTCTGTCATCAGGGCTGCCAGAATGCAAAACATGTCCATAGCTAGGACACATGAGGACCAAGACTCAAACCAGGCCTGCCATCAACGTAGGATGCCAGCCTGGGATCATGAGAGTCTTAAGGAGGTGGTGTCCAGACGTGGCAAGATAGGGAAGGTTAATGTAGGGCTCCTGCTGTCGTGGTATGTAGGTTTCCTCACATACACACACCCTCCCCACGTCAGCGGAGACTCTTTGCACGTGGTGGGAGTTCAGTAAATAGTTGTTACATGAAAATTTTGCCTGGGTTTGGACTTTAAAAGACTCAAAAGCAGGTCATAACCATGTCCGAACCCTTTGCACAATTGTAGGCACCTAATTCCCACTACGCTTTTCTACCCCTGGACCTTCTTATCCTGTGTACTCCTGCTTTCTCTACCTGGAATGCTCCCCACCTTTTCCACTTGGCTAACTCCTTTTCATCCTTTAAGTTTCAGTCTATATCTCACTTCTTCCAGGAAGTCCTTGCTGATTCTCTAAGTCTGGATTCTGTCCCTCTTAGGTGCCCCCATATGCCTATACTTCCTTCCTGTATTAGCGTATATCACATGGGATTCGTAATTACCTGTTTCCTAGTTTGTGTCCTTTAGACCATAAGCAGTGACTGCACTTTGTTCATGCCCATGCCCCTGTGCCTACCACATAGTATATGCTCACTAGATATTTATGAGGTCAATATGTTTGGGACACTGATTCTTCTTTCACTTCCTCCCCAGAAGCTGACCTGACGTTTAACCACCTGCCAGGTGAGACATAAGATTTACCTCTTACAGAGAGAGTTCAATTTTATAAAAAGCCTTCAAGCCCAAAGAAATAATATCTAAAGGTGAAAGCTCAGGTACCTTGGCTGGTTGTAGGGGTTTCCTCCTGTGTATAACATGTTGGGAAGGTGATCATCTGTTCTGGGGCTGACGCTGCTAAGAACCAATGGCGGGAGGGGGTGTGTGTTGAGATGAAATGGAGGATGTTTTTAGGTCCTGAGCAGCCGTTTGGTCCAGCATCACGTACAGTGATATATTGAGCAACTGGAGAGGCAGGGTGGCATGGATCTAACTGAGTCTGCACAATACCATGGGGCTGGCAGAGCATCTCTCCATAGCAGTAGCTATCCAGGGAGGCCATGTGGAGAAAGGGGAGTGAGTTCAAGACCTTTATTTGCTTCACTGTTCTGTCAGTTTATTTTGTGCTGATTTAATTGCCAAGGTGCTGTGATTATAGGTATATATGTATGTGTATACAATGTGCTTGAGGTGGATGATTGGGCACAGGCAGATGGTTAGATTACATGTGTGTGTTTCACACCTCTGTGGACACTGGTGTGTCCCTCTGCCTCCAGGTCTGTCATGGAAGTGAGGAGGGAAGAAAGGGAAAGAACATTTATTGAGTACCTGTTCTATACCAGATGCTTTATGATTTTTATCTTGTTTAATCTTCACAACAACTCTGTAGTGTAGATGTTGCTATCCCTATTTTACAGATGAGGAAACTGAGGCTCAGGACATTCTGTAACTTGCCAAAGGACATGGTAATAATTTGTGGTCCTGATGGTAATGTTCAATTTATGTCTGTTCTACCATTTCCAGGCTGACTCCTAACTCAGTGTTTAAGGTTTGGCATCTAGGACAGGACACAGAAGTAAAGCACTGACTGAGCCCAGTTAAGAGGAGAGGTTATGGACTTCCCTGGTGGCGCAGTGGTTAAGGCTCCGTGCTCCCAATGCAGGGGGCCTGGGGTCAATCCCTGGTCAAAAGAACTAGATCCCACATGCATGCCGCAACTAAGAGTTATTAGCATGCCACAACTAAGGAGCCCACATGCCACAACTAAGACTCAGAGAAACCAAATAAATAAATATTTTTTTTTTGGAAAGAGGAGAGGTTAAGTGTTCAGGCTCTGGGTCAGTTCAGACTGACCAAATTCAAATCCTCCCTCTGCATCTTCACTGTGTGACTTTGACATTCGAGTGGATGCCCTTGATGTGTCAGTGCCTTTTTTCCCAAAATGCCACAAATTTCCCTTTATTAAGTAGTCAGGTCCGAACAACTTAATAAATATTTTTGTCCTAACAGCATAGCCATTTGAGAAAATGACACAAAAGTTGAAAGAGAAAATATTTTAATTCATTCTTAAATTACCACAGTTACTAATGGGATATCTATGACTCTTGGGCATTGCCTTGTTTCTCTGACTCTGGAATCAGAGTGAACACCACCAGACTCATTTCCCGTTCCACACTGATTTCATGTTGAAAAATCCAGTTTTGCAAAAAAAGTGACGTCATTGGAAGGCATGTAGTGCCATCTACTGTAGCAGCGGTGAGTTGCCTTGAGCTAGTAGTGCACATGATGCCTGACGACGAGTAATTTATCCCTGAAATTTTTCAAATATCCTGTGGAACCTCACTGTGGCAACTTGGAGCACCGTGACACACAGTTTGGGAATTGTGGTAATAGGGACTATCCAAGGTGAGTTGGGCAATTGACTTACCCTTTCTGTGCCTTGGTTTCCTCATCTGTAACGTGGGTAACAATACCTAGCTGATGGGATTGTAATGAGGTTTAAATGAGGTGTTTATAAAGTACCTACACAAATGGCGCGCGTGACACTCTACGTTGGAGTCACCTGGGAGAGTTAATGAAACTCATGGATTCCTGGAAGCCTACCCACAGAGTCTGATGTATTTGGTTGGGGTGGTGCCCAGGCATGGGAATTACTTTTAAAAGTAGCCCGGGGTGGGGCTTCCCTGGTGGCGCAGTGGTTGAGAATCCGCCTGTCGATGCAGGGGACATGGGTTTGCGCCCCGGTCTGGGAAGATCCCACATGCCGCGGAGCGGCTGGGCCCGTGAGCCATGGCCGCTGCGCCTGCGCGTCCGGAGCCTGTGCTCCGCAACGGGAGAGGCCACAACAGTGAGAAGCCCGCGTACCGCAAAAAAAAAAAAAAAAAAAGTAGCCCGGGGGATTTTAATGTTTAGCCAAAGCTGAGAATCACTGACCTGTCACATCATAAATAGGCTATTTTAAAAATAAAAGTTATATTTTTATTATGGTTACACAGGAAGAACACAAACCTAGGTGACCAAAGTCCTGGATTCTAGAACTTTTTCCCTTTAGGGGTAGTGTGGTCTTAGGCAAATCACTTGCTCTCTCTTAACCTCTGTTCTTCCATGTAAAATGACAAAAACTTTTGTCCAGTCTTAATTCACAGGGTTATCATGACGTGTGAAGTAAAGTGCATGAAACTGGTCTGTAAACTGTCCAGCACTATACCAATGTATCGTGGGGAAGTAGAAAATGTGATCGCTTTCCTCAACGAGTAACAAAACCCCAGGAAACTTGAGGGCCACTGTGTCTGCTGTTGTGTGCAGCATGGAGAGACCTTTAGACCCACAGCTGAAATGATGGAAACACATGGGCCCCTTCTCAGCTGGGGTGGAAGGCCCACAGCCTGCCTCTTTAAGGAATCATTACAGTACTGGAAAATTCCAGAAGGGGGCAGCCTTGTCTCAGCCCCAGACAGGTTTGAGTATAATCATCAGACAGACCCATTTTGTTTTGAAAAAGTTGAAGTGAATGTTCACAGATTTTATTTATTTTTATTAGCCACTATACCATAATACGTAAAGTTTCAATAATTACAAACTTGAAAATTAAAACCTGAACAGCAATGTAAAAACTATAAAAGACATGAAAGCTAATTTTTACTTGCTTAAGGCTCTTTGGCAGTAGATCTTAGAAAAAGTTTCTCTAGATTTCTTTTTAATCACCATTTGGACTTTTGCTAATTACATCTCTATTCATACTGGGCTTATATATCAGCCATGCAAATTAGGTGTGCACATGTAATGAAAACAATAACAGTGAAATAGTTATTTCAATAGTTAGGAGACAAAGCACTAGTTTTAACCAATTAACAATAATACTCCATCCTTTCACTCTAAGCATAACCCAAGGTCAAGGGAAATCAAATCCCAGGCCCCTAGAACTCGCTCACTGCAGAGTCTGACTGAAAATGCACAGAGCTTCTATTTAGCTCTAAGTATCATGGTGATAATAGCTACCATTTATTAAGCAATTTCTATGTGCCAGATGCTTCATTTACAAACTATTCCTCAAAGCATGTTAACAGAGGTCATGATCTTCCTCATTTTCCAGATGAAGAAACAACTCAGAGAATTTCTGCTCATGGGCACACATTCTGTCTGCCCAGCTCACCGTAATTCACGTGAGCTGTTCTAGAACTCATACTCAGCTGTTCTAATCCCGGTAGCTTTGGCTTGGAGACTGTCTGAGGTCTAGTCCAAGGATTTAGGCAGGACCATGTAGAGGAGGTATCCTTCCCCACAGCTCCCTGCTCTAGCCCACCTGAGCTGCCCTATAACTTTATGACCTTGAGGCTCAGAGGGTACCTGGCAGCTACTCCCAGAATGAAGGGCCTTGCCCATAGTCACAAATCAAGGGGAATTAGGGAGTGGCTGGAATAACAATATGAATCTGAGAAACAAAGTAAGGGGCTGAAGGGTTGGATTTTCAGCCCATTGCTGGGCCTTAATGGAAACTATGTTTATAAGCCATGTGGGCTCTTCCTGAATCCAGGGAAAATATTAGCAGGAGGGCCTGCCTCTGTAGTGGCAGGGCCTCTGCACCCAGCCATGGCTTTCTGAGGCAACTGTGAAAAGCATGTTGAAAATCTTGGATAAGACTAACCTTTAGAATAATGCGATGCTTTATATGAACCCCTTTTCATTTAGCATTACCTTGCATCTTCTGAATGATCAACAGTTATCTACAATACATATAGCAGGTATTAAAGCTGTTCACCAAATTTTTCCTCTTCTCTGCCTTCTGGCCACATGCTAGGATGGCATTGCTTGGTCCCTGGTCCCTAGTGATTGGGGGTGGCCATAGACTAGGTATGGCCAATCTGGTGGAAGTGGAAGTGATGGTATCACTTCCAGGCTGAAGCATTTAATCATCTCTGTGAACCCTTCCGAGCTCTCTTCCCCTCTGCAGAGCAAGTGGTAAAGCTCCGGCTAGTGGCTGCTCCATCAGCCTGAGTTTGGAGTGAGGAGAGCATGGAGTAGAGGTCCCATCTGACCCAGAGAGGATATGCAGAATAAATGAGAAAGAAACCTTTGTTATTTGAAGTCACTGGGGTTTGGGTTTTGTTGTTATTCTTACTGCAGTGTGACCTAGGCTATTCTGACTGGCAGTGGGTTTACCAGCTGCTTGCTCTGAGTCAAGGTAGAGGAACTGGATTATTTAAGGAGCAGTATGTGTAGAGGAAGGGGAATGGATTTTGGAGACAGATTACAATTAAACATCAGCTCTGCCGCTCACTATACGTATGATTTTAAGCAAATTTTAAAACCCTCTTCATACATACTTATTAGAATGCAAAAAGAGCAAGCAAAAACCCCTGACCATACCAAATATTGGCAAGGATACAAAGCAACTAGAACGGCGGATGCAAAATGGTATGGCTACTTTGGAAAACAGTTTAGCAGTTTCTTATAAAATTAAACAACACTCGCTGTGTATCCCACTCCTATTTGCCCAAAAGATATGAAACCTTATGTTTACATAAAAACCTGTAACCCTCGTCCCTCAGTATCCTCAGGGCATTGGTTCCAGGACCCTCAGCAGATACCCAAATCCACAGATGCTCAAATCCCTTATGTAAAATGGCGTAGTATTTACATGTAACCTAAAGCACATCCTCCCATATACTTTAAATCATCTCTAGATTACTTATGTTGCGGAATACAATGTAAATAGTTATAAATACAATGTAAATGCCATGTAAATAGACTCCACATGGCAAATTCAAGTTTTGCTTTTGGGAACTTTCTGGAGTTTTTTTTTTTTTCCAACCAAGCTATTTACCATTGGTTGAATACAGAGGGCCGACTGCCCGTGAATGTTTTGTTTTTTTTTTTTTTTTAGTGGGGGGTTTTTCTTTTTTTTTTTTTTTTTTTGCGGTACGCGGGCCTCTCACCGTTGTGGCCTCTCCCGTTGCGGAGCACAGGCTCCGGACGCGCAGGCTCAGCGGCCATGGCTCACGGGCCCAGCCGCTCCGCGGCATGTGGGATCCTCCCGGACCAGGGCACGAACGCGTGTCCCCTGCATCGGCAGGCGGACTCTCAACCACTGCGCCACCAGGGAAGCCCGTGAATGTTTTTAGAGGTTTTATTCATAACTGCCAAACGTCCTTCAGATGATAAGTGGATTAACAACCTGTGGTTGAAGGAACTACTGATATAGGTAACAGTCTGGATGAATCTCAACTGCATTATGCTAAGTGAAAAAGGTCAGACTTGAAGGGCTACATATCGTATGATTCCACTTATAGGACACTCTGGAAAAAGCAAAGTTATAGAAACAGAAGATTAGGGGCTGCCAGGGACCAGGGGTGGCAGGGCTACACCTGGCTACAAAGGAGCAGCATAAAGTAATGCGGGGGCTTCCCTGATGGTGCAGTGGTTAAGAATCCGCCTGCCAATGCAGGCGACACGGGTTCAATCCCTGGTCCGGGAAGACCCCACATGCCATGGAGCAACTAAGCCCGTGCGCCACAACTAATGAAGCCTGAGCACCTAGAGCCTGTGCTTGACAACAAGACAAGCCACCGCAATGAGAAGCCCGCGCACTGCAACGAAGAGTAGTCCCCGCTCACCGCAACTAGAGAAAAGCCCGCGCGCAGCAATGAAGACCGCACACAGCAATGAAGACCCAACACAGCCAAAAATAAATAAATTTATTTTAAAAAAACCCTTCCTCAGCCAGTTTCCTCATCTATAAAATTAATATTTCTACCTGATAGTTTGTTGTGTGGAATGAGTTAATATAAGTTGAGTATAGCATAGAGTTGGATGCTCAGTGGACAGTTAGCTCCTGCCAGGACACTAGATCTGGCTGCACCCCTCCATGTGGTCTTGGGAAGACCACGTCGCTGAGCCTCACGTTTTTCATCTGCAAAATGAAAGAGCTGGATCAGATGACCTCTCAGATCCCTCCGAGTCTGGCAAGGACTTTCGACACTCCTTGATTGTTGGAAGCACTAAGAATAATAACGTGTATGTGCAGCTCTTGACATTTGTCAAAGCTCTTTCAAGTAACTTACTTCTTTAGTTACCTCACCTTTTGTTTAATATCTTCCGTCACAATGACAATCAAGCTTCAGAAAAACAAATGATGAATTAACCGGAAGCAGAAGCCAAGGTGTGATGCGCCGGGGAGTGGACACACCCGTGCAGAGAGGCCCCGGTTCAGCGTGGCCGCAGCAGCTCCCACCTGCTCGCGATGTTAGGGACACACTGCCCAGGGCTGGGGCCGGGTGCCAGGAACTCACTCCCCATGCCAGCCCCACGCTAGGGAGGCAATGGCAGAACTGCCAGTGAGCTCGGTGGTCTTGTCACACACACCCCGCTGCAAGGTCCCTCCCCCAGCTGGCTCAGGTTTCTAGGCTGCAGGTCAGTGGTGATGTAAGCTTTCCGAACCACTTCCTAAATATGCTCTCAGTCTTGGGAGAGTTCTTTTCGTCAGCTGGAAGCTAAACAGGGTAGTATCTCCCAGCATTTTAGGACTGCAGATATAACGCCCTTTTTCCTTTCTTCAGTGCACGTAGGGAGAAGGAGCCTAGGGCATCCCAGCACGATCTCACCCTGGCCTGGGGTCCTCAGGCCCACCTCTGTACCTTTGAAGGGGAGAACTGTTGCCTCCCCACCTCACCCCCAAGTTGCCCTTTCTGGTACTTTGGTGCCTTAGCCTCCCACAGCGGCTCTGGGATGAGGTCCAGCTGCACCTAAGGGAGGGGAAGCCAGTGCTGTGGGTACAGGGCCTGCCTGCAGGTAACCAGGTGAGGCTGAAGCCTGCAAGGGGCCCCCGGGGATTTGCCAAGAGGCCCAAATCTCCAGCAGGGAGCCTGGGCAGCCCTCACCCTGAGGACGGAGTTGGGGTCGGAACTGGAGGACTTGGGGGCAGGGGTGGAAACAGGAGAGCGGATGATTCCTCTCCAAGGATCCCCTCATAGTGTCACAGAGTGAGTGGGTGGGGCAGGAGGGAGAACAGCCTGTGGGAGCCAGCAGGGTCTCAAGGCCTGGGAGCAGGGTGGGGAGGTGACACTCCCAGTGGTACCCTTGGACGGATTAGGCAAGTGGGAGGCTATGCCTGGGGGTGGAGGGAGGCTTGGGGAGGTGAGGTGGGCATGGGGCTACCACTCCTGTGACTGGGCCCTCCCCCTTGTCTCCCCGCCTCCCAACATCCAGGCCTTCAGTCCAAGGAGGAGGTGGAGGCCCCGTTCATTTCCCTCCACTGCCCTCTGTGACCTGGCAGGAGGCAAGAGGCAGGGGCTGGCTGGCAGGCAGGGAGGGGAGCTCTTTCCAAACTTGGGAAAGTTGATCCCCAATGACCCCCCCTCCCTGGATGGGCACATCATCCCCTTCCCGCCTTCAGTTCCCTCGGGGCACCCTGGGGACCAAGGAGCACCCACAGTAGCCACTCCCTAGGCCACACCATGCAGTGACCAGGGTGGGGGGCCTGTCCTGATACCTTGGGCCCCAGCTGGCCCCACCAGTGCCCTGCGTCCCTTTGCTCAAGCCCCGGGCGAGAGGCAGGAGTGGGTTGGGGTGAAGGCCGGGGTTTGTTGTGGCTGTGATAATGTCAGGGCCTCCCAGCAAGAGAAGAGTGCAGTCTGCACATTGCTTACATTTTTCTTATGCAGCCAGGCTGGGAAATGGTTGGAACTAAAAGCGTGGGAGGGTGGACAGACTGTTCTCAAAGACAGGATTTTGGTGCCACCTGTGCCCCTGGGGGTGAGGGGAAGGGCATCTCCGTGGGGATCCAGTGCAGAGGATGCTGTGGGCGTGGGCACAGGGAGTTGCTGTGGTCTTGGCATAGATGTTTCCTGGACCAGTGATCTCCACCCACCACCCCAATCCATGCTCCACGCTCACCCATGCACCAACCCTGCATGACCAGAACCTCGTCCTCACTGGAGATGCAAAAGCAATCAATAACTGGGTGACACATGGCAAAGCTATCAATCTATTTAAGCCCTGGAGGCCAAGGCTGGGATAAAGACGGGTGAGGGAGAAGAGTCATGAGGCCGGCACCGGGGTCCCGCTTCCTCCCATGGACCCCATCCTTGGATGTGGATGGCCGGCAGGTGTGAGAGTGAGACGCAGGTTTCGGGCTCTGCCTCCCGCAGGACGTCTCATCTAATGTCCAGGGTGGCCCTTCTCCCCTGACCTCACCCCCCTCCTCCTCAATGTTTAGGGCACAGGTGAATGATTCCTTAACTCTGTGAAGCCTGCAGCTGCCCCTGGAAATCCACTTGGTGCTTTCCCCAAGTCCCAGGCCCCGCATCCTCTCAACTAGCCTAGAACACCTGCCCTTTGTTCTCCTTTTCACCCTTTTCTGACCCCGTTCCCAGATGATTTGCCTCCGGGTCTTTTCTTCCCTAAATGTACACTGGAGAGGAAAGACTCCAGGTGGTCAGAACAGACTCGGGAATGGGGGTTTGGGATGGTTCCCCAGGACCCTGGACCCTCCCTCCTTAGATCAGCATCAGCCTTTGTCCTCACAGCACCTTGGTCTAGACTCCTCAGAATGTCTTGAGTGGGAAACTCCTGGTTCTCCCTTTCCCTCCACCAGGTGAGATTTTTCTCCCCATTTCATCTGCTCTGAAGGCCTACCTAAGACCTACCTGTCCCCGCTCCCCTGCCCCCCCTCTCCTGGGCACGGTGACCATGTGACAGCACCACAGCCAGCCAGAAGCTGCTCTGTTTCTTATTGAGCAACTGGCTGCTCTTCCCCCAGCTAGTCTGTTGATTGACTATTAATTTTGAATTTGTGTTCTTTAGGACTTGATTCCATTTCCTACCAGCCTTTCTCTCCATTTCTGGCTTTAGAAGTGTGTGAGTGTGTGTGTGTGTTTAGATTTCTATAGGGTGTCCTTTCAAATAAAGAAATAGTGATCTTCCAGAGTAGGACAGCTGGGTTCAGGACAGAAGGAAGCTTTTGTTTGGGTGATGTGTCTCATGGCAGTTACCGGTCCAGGGTGGGACCGTGGCTCAGATGAGGGGGACTATGCTGGAGAAAGCCCAGGGCCTGGGCAACAGGAGGACTGGCTTCTTCTCCAGCTCAGAGACCATCACAGGATCTGCTCTCAAGCCTTCTGTGCTTTGGTTTCCTCATCTGTCACCTGGAGATGTGACACCACCAGCCTGACCCAACCCACAGACTGTGGAGTGGAGATAATGCTCCATCCAGGATGGCCTGTTCACTGTTCTAGAAACCTCCTAGTTCACCTCACCTCAGCACGTTCGCCCATGCAATATTCCCTCCTAGGAATGTCCCCTCTAGGCCCCCTCCCTTCCTAAATCCTAACTCCTTCAGAGACCCAGGCAGGTCCTTTTTCCTCTGTGAAATTGTCCCTGATTACTCCAGCTATAGCATTGGGTCTCTTCTTGCAACTTCTATAAACATAGTTGGCATTACCAACGAGAACGTAATTGCTTTATATTGGGAATTCTCAACCTCAGTGCAAATTGACATTTTGAGCTGGATAATTCTTTGTTGTAAGGGGTTAGCCTGTGCATTTTAGGATTTCAGCAGCATCCCTGGTCCCTACCCTCTAGATGCCCGCAGTACCCCTCTGGTTGTGACATCCGAAAAAACCAATTGCAAAAGTATCGTTTCAGAACATGCAGGAGCATCCCTAACCAAAAAATGTCTTCAGACATCTCAAAATGAACCCTGGGGGCAAAATTGTCCCCCAGCTGGGAACCATTACTTTATATTGTTATTTAGCTTTTATTTTTTTTTATTTTTTTTATTTTTTATTTTTTATTTTTTTTTATTTTATTTTTTTTTTTTTTGCGGTACACGGGCCTCTCACTGTTGTGGCCTCTCCCGTTGCGGAGCACAGGCTCCGGACACGCAGGCCCAGCGGCCATGGCTCACGGGCTTAGTTGCTCCGCGGCATGTGGGATCTTCCCGGACCAGGGCACGAACCCGTGTCCCCTGCATCGGCAGGCGGATTCTCAACCACTGCGCCACCAGGGAAGCCCTGTTATTTAGCTTTTAATATTTCATTTTCCAGAGGCTAGATTCCTTTGTGTGCCCTAATGTGCCTAGCACACTATTATACACGTCAAGTGCTCCATAATTATCCGTTGAACAAATCAATGCACACTTTACAAATGTTAAAAGTGCAAGTAGAAGTTATTATGATAGCTACCTTTTGGCCTAAGTTATCCTTTTATGGGTTGGAGATATTCATATTTGCTTCTAAAAGGTCAGTCCACTTTCTTCCCACCATCAGATCTTTTTGTGGTACGCGGGCCTCTCACTGTTGTGGCCTCTCCCGTTGCGGAGCACAGGCTCCGGACGCGCAGCAGCCATGGCTCACGGGCCCAGTCGCTCCATGGCATGTGGGATCCTCCCAGACCGGAGCACGAACCCGTGTCCCCTGCATCGGCAGGCGGACTCTCAACCACTGCGCCACCAGGGAAGCCCACCACCATCAGATCTTGAGGAACAATTGTTGGCAAGGAACTTTGCTCTATCAACTGCAGAAACTTTGTTATAATAACTGGAATGCACAATAAAAATATTTCCGAGCTAAACTCCACTTATTTCAAGTGATACTTAGATCAAAATCTGAATCACAAAATAATCTGAACTATCTTTGGAAGTCCCCCGCGATGGGCTATCTACCTTGTATTAGATTCTCTGCTGATGGTGTCAGGTTCTGTACTAGAGAAGAGAAGATGAGAGTTACTAGGAAGATATTTAAAGGCTCAGGTGTTGGAGGAAACAGGCCCAGGGCCTTTCCTGGGCCCCACCAATCATTGCTCTCTGCCTGTGGACAAGCTGTTTACCCTGCCTGAGCCTCAGTTTCCCTGCCTGAAAAATAATAAATAATGGGAAGTAGGATTAATGAGAAAAGTATGCCAAGTGTCTATCCTAGTGTCTGATGCATATATTCTCAATTAACTTTGGTCTTTGATTTGGTCTTAGAGTTATCCTTGCTTTTTCCCCCCTCCTACATTGTAGGTAACTCTAGAGCAAGAGCTGTATCTAATTCCTCTTTGCACCCCTCTAACACCCAAACACAGCACCTTGCCCAAAGGTGTTCCATACATTTTTTATTTTTCATTTTTTGGCCGCACCGCACTGCCATGTGGGATCTTAGTTCCCTGACCAGGGATTGAACTCATGCCCCTTGTAGTGGAAGCACAGAGTCTTACCACAGAACCGCCAGGGAAGTCACATTCCATACATTTTTTTAAAATATTTTTTTTTATGTGGACCATTTTTTAAAGTCTTTATTGAACTTGTTACAATATTGCTTCTGTTTATGTTTTCGTTTTTTGACTGTGAGGTATGTGGGATCGACCAGGGATTGAACCCGCACCCCCTGCATTGGAAGGCAAAGTCTTAACCACTGGACCGCCAGGGAAATCCCTCGTTCCATACATTTTTTAAAATGTAACTTTAAAAAATTAATTTTATTTATTTTTGGCTGCGTTGGGTCTTCATTGCTGTGCGTGGGCTTCATCTAGTTGCGGTGAGCGGGGGCTACACTTCGTCGCTGTGCTCAGGCTTCTCATTATGGTGGCTTCTCTTGTTGGGAGCACGGGCTCTAGGCGTGTGGGCTTCAGTAGTTGTGGCACAGAGGCTCAGTAGTTGGGGCTCGCGGGCTCTAGAGCGCAGGCTCAGTAGTTGTGGCGCACGGGCTTAGTTGCTCCGCGGCATGTGGGATCTTCCCGGACCAGGGCTCGAACCTGTGTCTCCTGTATTGGCAGGCGGATTCTTAACCACTGCACCACAAGGGAAGGGCAGGAGGATTCTTAACCACTGCTCCACCAGGGAAGCCCTCATTCCATATGTTTTTGATGAATGGACTATGCACCTGACTTCAGGAAGTCTGGAAGGTAAAGAAATGCAGACACACTAGCACTTGGACTGACCACCATCCCTCAATCTTATAGTCCCATGTTAATTGCATCCTAATCCTATAAATGTAGTTGATTCATAAACTTTCAAACTGGAAAGGACTTTCTACAAGATCAAATCCAATACTCTCATTTCTCAGATGAGGAGGCCCCATGAGGATACATAACTCTTTCACGTACAAAAAACCAAAACAGTCCATTGTCCTGTGGCTTTAGGAAAATTAAGTAGTTTTTCTTTAGTTCCCATTTCTTCAAATAGTTCCTCTGGACCACAGTCTCTCAATATCAACTACTGACATTGGGACTGGATAATTCTTTGTTGTGAACGGCCGTCCCATGCACTGTAGGAGTTTAGCAGCATCTCTGGCCTCTACTCACCAGACACCAGTAATATACTCCCTCCCCCCCTTAGTTATGACATTCAGAAATGTCCCCAGACATCACAAATGTCCTGAGAACCACGGTCTAGAAATTACTACAGGTAAAATCCCTTCATATGACACACTGAGGCCCTCAGGTTATGTGATTGTTTTAATGAATAGTTTGCTGGTAAATCTCATTTGTAGCCAACAAACTCTGGAGAAAAGACAGAGCCACTCTGTAAGTGAGACCAGGTCTCAGTCACTGCTGGGACCCACTCACCATGTATGTGTGTGTCATTTATTTCTCATATTCTGCCTACCTCCAGGGACCTTTGAAGTGGACCCTGACTCATTTCTTTCCCAGAACAACTGGCTATGTTCTGTGTGTTGCCCAGGAGTCTGGGCTGTGTGGAGAGGGGTCCTCCCCTGTCAGAGTCCTTTTCACATTGTACTCTCACTGCCTGTTTGTCTGTCTGCCCCAGGGGACGTTAAGGCCCATGGCAGCAGAGACAATGACCATCTTGTTCACCATGCACTCCCAGTTGGCACATAGGAGGTGCCCAATAAGCATTTATTGAATGAATATGTAATAGAAATTATAATATATTGCATTTAGTTGTGGGTCAAAAGCGCAGAACTTAGCCACAGCTTACTTAGCTTAAAATAATCATTACTTCTGTTTATTAAGAGCCTACTGTGGGCTTCCCTGGTGGCGCAGTGGTTGAGAATCCGCCTGCTGATGCAGGGGACACGGGTTCGTGCCCCGGTCCGGGAAGATCCCACATGCCGTGGAGCGGCTGGGCCCGTGAGCCATGGCCGCTGAGCCTGCGCGTCTGGAGCCTGTGCTCCGCAACGGGAGAGGCCACAACAGTGAGAGGCCCGCGTATCGCAAAAAAAAAAAAAAAAAAAAAGAGCCTACCGTGAGCCAGGAAGTTTACCTGTGTTATCTCACTAATGGCAAAGCAACCTTATGAGATACATATTGTAACTCCATTTGAAAGATGAGGAAACTGAGGCTCAGAGAGAGATTGTGACTTGGGTAATTATATAAGAATTATATATAATGTCATATATATAAGAATTATATATAATATATGTAAGAAGCACAGATTTGGACCAAGGCCCACCTAACTGCCAGTCCCAGTCCTCTTTGATATACTTCCTCTCCTGTTTACAGTCATAAACCTGTGTTTTGGCTCTTTCTGTGTCTAGAATGATCAGTTCACAAATAGGGACCAGAAAAATGACTTCATCACTGCATACAATTCAGATTAGTCTGCCCTTGCCTCTTTGCGATACCTGCAGGAACATGGTAATAATCTTGCTATACAAAATTTTCTTAGTCCATTCAGGCTGCTATAATAAAAATACCTTAGACTGGGTGGCTGAAACAACAGGCATTTTTTCCTCACAGTCTGGCAGCTAAGTCCAAGATCAAGGCACTGGCAGATTTGATGTCTAGTGAGAGCTCACTTCCTGGTTCATAGGCACTGTGTCCTTTCATGGTGGAAGGAGTGAGGGAACTCTCTGGGGTCTCTTTAATAAGGACACTGATCCCATTCATGAGGGCTCCACCCTCATGACCTAATCACCTCCCAAAGGTTCCACCTCCAAATACCATCACATTAGGGATTAGGTTTCAATATATGACTTTTTTTTTTAGAAGTGGATTTATTTAGAGAGAAACACACTCCACAGACAGAGTGTGGGCCATCTCAGAAGGTGACAGTGGCCTGAATATATGACTTTTGAGGAAACACATTCAGTGTGTAGCAAAAATAATTGTCTATAATGGCATTCACGTGTGGCTGAGCTGTCAGAGAAATTGTTTTGATCTCGAATCTGGGGAGTGGATGTGTACATGTATAGGAAAAGGTACCAGGCAGGATAAAATCCAAGATCTTACCATTGGCGTAAATTCAATTTCCTTTGTGAAATAGTTGCTGAAAAGTCTGACCCTTAACTCTGCCTCCTTAAAATGCATCTTAGTCCACAGTCGTTTAGTGTTTACCATTTGCTCCCTCAGATTGTCAGATTTTTGTGAAAAAAAAATATATATAGTATGAGAATTGTCAACTGTTTATTTTCTATCTATTCTGTCTCCTTAAAGAAATTGCCTGAGGGCAAGGACTCTTACTTGCCAACTCTGCTAGGTGCTCAATCACTGTTGCTAGTCATAACAATTATGAAAGAGGAAAAAGTATGCTTGCTAGTCAGTAGATGAAGAAGTTTGAGCACCTGTGTGCTCAACCCCACTCCCTGGTTATGGGGTACCCCAGGCAAGGGAAGACAAGGCCCTTTTCCTTAAGGAGGCTGCAGTCTTATTTGTTCCTTCCTCAGATAGTGGCAGGTAAGGGCTAAGGGAAATCTGTTTTCCTCCTGTCTAAAGGAGTGTGTTGAGCAGGCAAAGGGGGCAGTAGGCAAAGAAAGATGGATAATCTCACCGCCTGTCTTGCCCTAGCAAGGTAGGTCTGCGGCTGGCCGGTAGGAGGCGATTCAAAGGACCGTGCCTACGTTCGCCAAGAGGCAGAGGCGCCCACACAAGATGCGAAGAAAACTCCGGCCGCTGATAATACTCTGCGCTCTTTTCTGGTCTTCCTTAGAAGGGTCCAGGAGAAACTGGAAGGTCCGGACGGCGGGAAAGGGTGGAGGTCCTCTGCAGTTCCACTTCCGTCTCCCAGTATCCTGTGGCTGATCCGGGGATGGGAGAGACGGGCTGAATCTGGGCAGCCGCGTAGAGTGGCCGGTGGGAGAGCGTTGCCAGCGCGGAAAGCCCAGCGGACTCCCTCCCCCGAGCGACCCAGTCCCCGGCACTCGAGTCCCGCCCCCGGCACACAGACCCCGCCTCGGCGGCCCCGCCCCTTCCCCGGACCAGACTGGGCTGCGTTCACTCCCTAGCCCCGGCCGGGGAGCCTCTAGGCGGAGAGGCTCCCGCCCACCCGCCCTGAGTCGCGGCGTCCGCATGGAGGAGCCGCGCGCTCCGCCAGCTGGGTCGGGGCCGCTCCCACCGCCGCTGCAGGGAGGCGGAGCCGCCGATGTTCCGGAGCCCGGAGCCCGGCAGTACCCGGGACACGAGACGGCGGCGCAGCGGTACAGCGCCCGCCTGCAGCAGGCCGGCTACGAGCCTGAGAGGTGACGCCCAGGGCAGAGCGCGCGGGGCGCATCCGGGGCGGGCGCGGCGGCTCTGGGAACCAGGCAGAGCTGCGGGGGAGGGGAAGTGTAGGTCCCATCACCCATGCCTTCTTACCGCCTCAAGCTCTAACTTCCTGAAACCGGGCTCAGACGCCCCGCACCCAGCTTTGGTTGGGGGATGCAGGCGGGCATTGTGGAAAAGGTTCAGTGCTGTGTTGCACCGGGGAGCAGGTCGGAAGAACGATCCCTAAAATTTTAGTCCTGGATCAGACCTCAACTACACACCCGAGCCAAGTGGCTCCAACTCCTGGGGTTCAAACCGAGCCTATTGGAGTCCATGTCCAACTTTGCTTACTCCTCCTTAGCCGTTTCCTCCTAGAACTATCTTCAGAGTCTTCCTGGCAGGTGTAGGTGTCCAGATGGAGGGCCTCCTCAGAGTCGAGTGAGGACACCGTCCCCTCCTCACCATTCACTGAGTTCTGATGAGGCGGCCAGTGCAGTTTACCCCACGGTCTCTCCTAAGATTCAAAACCTCCTCTGCCCTTACCCTGATGGGGTCTGTCAGGGTCACTGGAGGAAGAGTGGAGGTGTTGATCTGGGCCCCAGGGGACTGACTGAAAAGGAGACAGTGGCTAATCTCTGGATTGTATCGCAGCTTGAAATGCAATCCCATTGTCCTTCCGGTCCAGAGGATTTGGACTTCTTTCCCTGTCCCATCTGTTGGTGCTCAGCAGCTTGGGGAGGTGACCTGGAAGCTGGGTTTGGGGGGGTGGGGGTGGGCGGTGGTCTGGGGGAATTAACCCTGCAGCTCTGCCCAGGGGTTGGCCTCTTATGTAAGAACTTTTAACGGCTTAAGGGGCTGCTGGGTGAAGGCTGGCCCCTCCTGCCCCCGAAGGCTGGCTCTCTAGAATTGACTGTGTTTCTGGCAACTGTATCCTTCCTCTCATCCTAGAAATCCAGCTACTGGGGCTCAGGGTCCAGGGCAATAGAGAGAAGCTACAGGAGGAGAGGGAGTGTGCTGGGGCACACAGGGCCTTTATGGAAGCAGTGCCTTGGTTGGAGAAGGTATTGCAAAAGTATCATTTCAGAACACCAGGAGCATCCCTTCTCCAGATTGTACTTCTGCACCTGTACTATCCCCACACCCCCACCAGACTCTGAAGAGCCTGTGTAAAACCTGAGACCCAGCCAGGTGGTGTAATGAGATTCAAAACCTGCTGGCTAGACCTCCATCTGCCATCACTAGCTTAAAGCTGTGGGAAGAGGACAGGGTTCCGTGAGAAGTCTAGGTCTGAGGCCAGAGTTATTGCTCTCTGGCTTGAACTTGGGCAAGCTATGTCCCCTAACCCAGGTCAACAATGTTATTAGCACTCCCCCACCCCACCTCTCCCCTCGGAAGTGTTTTGAAATCTTGTCCCTTCAAATAGCCCCAGACAAAGGGCTTCCCTGGTGGTGCAGTGGTTGAGAGTCCGCTTGCCGATGCAGGGGACATGGGTTCGTGCCCTGGTCTGGGAAGATCGGGCCCATGAGCCATGGCCGCTGAGCCTGCACTTCTGGAGTCTGCGCATCTGGAACGTGTGCTCTGCAGCGAGAGAGGCCACAACAGTGGCCTCTCCCTTTTTTGAGTACCAAAAAAACCAAATAGCCTCAGACTAGAAAGAGACCTCTGGGCTCCCTGCCTGGATATGGGTGCGCCCCCTGTACTAAGGAAGGGGCTTGAAGGGGCTTGGGTCTGTTCTGTTCCATTGCCCTCGCAGCTGCTAAGTGTGGAGCCTCAGGGGACCAACAGCCCTTCCTCGAGCTGAGGAGGCCACTGGTTGCCTGGTGTCTCCTCCCCATGGAGGAAGCAGCGGGGGGAAGATCAGGAAGAGGGAGGAGGAAAGCGGGGGGGGGGGGATTAACAGTTTCTGGAAGAGGACAGCCTAACCCAGGGCTGAGCTCAGCAGCTTAGAGTAATGAGGAGCCCTGACACAGGTCAAAGCAGGAGGAGGTGTGGAGCTGCAGGAGATGGGAGTGGGGCTGTGAGGTCTGTGGCCACCAGGAAGAGGACTCTCCCCACAACTCAGCCTGGCAGCCTCCTCCTCTGGTTCTGAGTTCTACGCTGGGGCAGGTGTCATGCGAAGGTCAACTGAGATAGCAGAACCCAGCTGCTGTCCTGGGACCTAGCCCTGGTGGAACCCTGAATAGTACCCTAGTTGTAGGAGATAGTGACCCAGAGCAGGTCCCTCAGAGACCCAGGGAGACCACAGGGGCAGCCCATGTGCTGTGCCTGCAATGCTATTCTAGCCCCATCCTTCTATGGCTAGAAAGGTGCCCAGGACAGCCCTGAGGGGCCAGGTGCTTTCTGTGGCTGGTCTCACTGCTCTGCCTCCAGGTGGCCAGTAGGAGGTCCTAGTGCTGGTCCCCTCAGGATAACCCTCCTCCCCAATAGCTCAGGCCCTCTGGATGAGTCTGTGAGTGCTGAGGGATCAAGTACGTCCCAGGCATCCCTAGCGAGTTGGCCCCAATCCCCACTCAGCAAAGAACCCCAGCAGGGCCTCTCCCCCTCTTCTCAACACCAGTGGGCCTCCAGAGGCCCCCATCAGGAGCCTCCTTGGGGCTCCCTGGGTGGAGAGGGAAGCTTGGGCGCCTGTGATTTTTCTGGTCCCCCACGGTAAGAAAGAGGGCACTGTGGACATCTGTGAGCCCCCTGCAGCACTCTCAGCCTCATTGGCCTCATCACCCCAGCTCTGTGGGAAGCCTCCCCTCCCCTCTGCACACAGATGGAACAGGCTGTGTTTTCCTGGCAGGGTCCCGGGCGTCACTGGGGGGGCTGGGCATCCCAGGGAATTTCCCTTGGGCCTGGCTGCCACCACACTGGTGAGAGGTAAACAAACCCGGCCTTGAGGGCTGGGGATGGAAGAAGTACCACAGACAGCCACCTTGCCGGGGAGAGGACTGTGTCCCTGGCCCAGCTTTCCCTCACTTCACCAAGAAATGAGCCATAGGGACCATAGGAGGACAGAGGGAGGAGAGCGTGGTATTTGGCCCTGAGATAGAGGGTGTGGGGGAGGGGTGGAAATCCACTTTCTGGCTTCTGGTCAGGCAGTAGCGTTAGTAGTTCTGGTCACACAAAGCGGGAGGGTCTGCCCCCTGACACCCCACCTCCTCCCATGTGAATCAACTTACTACCTAATCGTACTACCTTCATGTAGAAATCTGGGTCTTGCTGGGCATCCAGGGCCACCAAATGTCTGCTTTGGGAAATTCTCAAAACATCCTTAGCCTCTGCCCTAATTTATATGTATACATACTTGCCTATGCCAGGCCTGTGATCCTCCCTCACCTTCCCACCATACTACCCTCCCAATAAAAGCAAACTTTCCCCTCTGGCGTTAAAACCCACGGTATCCACACTACTTTTTGAGCTGGGGATGAGACAGGATGTAAGACTGAAGCATTGGATCAGGAGTCAGGGCTAGTACCTGTCTCCATCGCCTGCTGAACTGTAGGTTTTGCATCTGTAAAGCAGGGGTGGGATGGGAGACCTAATAATTGGCAATTAATAGATTGTAGAGTAAATGTGATCATTTATGAAAAACGCCTGTAAACTGCAGATGGCTCCAAGGCCACCCAAAGGTCAGGGATTGTCATTGTTAAGGATGCCCGACCCTAGGACTGATGCCTGGTTGTGGGGAGCTCGGGCGGGTGCACTGCCCGGAGGGTACAACCTCAAACTGCTGTGTTGGGGAGCTGTCAGCCCAAACCAGTTCCTCAGGGCTCCAGGGCCTGGTTAAAGTCTGAGCCTTAGTCTTGGGAAAGGTAAACCATGTGAGAGGTAACCCTGGGGCTGGGGAGTAGGGCCAGGGGAGACTCAGGCCGGCGAGGTCGGATGGCTTGGGGTAGCCCAGGATGCTGGCGGGCCTGGGGGAGGCGCTACGGGGAGCCTAGGAGGCGGAACGTGGGGCGGTGGAGGGGGCGTGTCCGGCCTGGCTCAGCCCCCTCCTCTCGTTGGATCCACACATCCTCCCCCGCCCCGGTCCCGAGTGGCCGCTGTGCCACTGCAGGCGGCCCTGGGCGTGCGCGCGGCGGCGGCGGCTGGGCCGGGCTCCGCGGGGCTCTTTGTGCTGTTCCGGGCGGAGGCGGCGGGCTCCCGGAGGAGGGGCGGGAGGGGAGGGCGGCGCCCTGGGCCCGCCCCGCCGCTGCCGCAGCCCCTGCCCCCGGCCCTCCCAGCCCGCGGCGGCAGCGTGGCCGTGGCGCGGCGTCAGCAGTAGCAGCAGCGGCAGCAGCGGTAGCGGGGCGGCCCGCGCGGGTGTTTATGTCGGGTCGCGGTGTCTCCTGGCAGCATGGCGGACTACCTGATCAGCGGCGGCACCGGTTACGTGCCCGAGGATGGGCTCACTGCGCAGCAGCTGTTCGCCAACGCCGACGGCCTCACCTACAAGTAAGCGCTGGGGGCCTCGGCCCTACCTGGGTGCGCGCACTAACGCGCCGCGATCCCCACCCCCCCTTCCCGGCCCCGGTCCTGCACGTGCACAGCTCCCCCCTTGGTGACGCCCGCGTCCCCGGCCCGATTCGAGCGACTTGGGCGCGGGGCGGGGGGAAGGGCTGGGCAAGGGAAGGAAGGCGGCCCGCGCCGAGAGCAGACGGACGTGGCATAGCGACATCGCGGCCCTCGATGCCATGCCCCGTTTCTGGCTAGATCCGGGTCCGGCCTGCCCCCTTCCTCCTCTCACGGGCATCTTGGCCGCATGGAGGGGCCTTGGGGCGTGTGGGAACGCGAGATGTGGGAGTAATGGAGACTTTTACCAGACCTTGGTCCACGACACCCTCTCAACTCCCAAAGTCACCACGAGGGCAGAGGGGGCCCTGGAGCCCAGTTAAGGCAGCTGCTTGGGTGTTGCCCCCAGGAGATGCCCAGCTGGGCAGTTGGGATGGTTCTTTTTTTCCACCGTCCAGTCCAGCCTTCTTTCCACTTGTGCCCCTGGCTGCCTGCAAGTTAGTACTGGTGCTCCCTGGGCATGAGTATTCTTTGACTATCACCCACCCAAGCCCACCTCACCCAGGATTTTTGAGGAGGACAAGACCTATCCATTTGCCTCTGGCTTAATGTGCTTTTCCGTGGGCCCTGGGCCCATTATCCTGTTGGCTGCAGGCCTGGCACTAGCTCTTCTGTTGGCTGCAGGACTGTGTCCATGCCAGGAAAGAGCATCAGGACCTGGGACTGGGGTGGAGTGAGGATGCTGGTGAGCCAAGAGCATCCCTGCCCTGTCTCCTGCTGGTTCCTGCCTTTGCCTGTAAGCACTCCTGCTTGGCAGGCGGTTTCCCTGGACACCAGGATACCCGGTCACTCCTGAGGAGTGTGTCTCCTCTTCCTTGTCAGAGTAGCTGGGGTGTGGGCCAGGTGAGGGGTGTATATAATACCTAGAAAATGCCAAGGGGCCCAGACTCCAGCATTTCTTCCGAGCCACAGAGGCCTCTTCACTGTACAGAAGAAGGGCTGCCAAGGGACAGGGGCAGTGAAGATTCTTTATTTCTTTGGTGGTCTTTGATGGGGGTGGGGGGATAGAGTATCTATGATACAGTTTCCGTGGAGTCTCCCAGGGAAACTTTCTAGGGAAATTGTTCTAGGCCTTGGGGCAAATTAAAGACCCCACCCCTCCCATCCACCCCATAGCTTTTCCTTCCTGCCCTGGGCTGCCCGATGGCTTTGCTTAGTCTGGTTGGGGGTGTTCCTGAACACCATGGGGCATTTGCTTTTGGTTGTATCTGTCTAGGCCCTGTGATTTCAGGGAAATTGAGCCCATCGGGGCTCCTGGGCAGTGACACTGTGCTTTGCCCTACCCATGCAGACCTGCATTCCCTTTCCGCGCTAGTGTTGGCCACTGCCGTGCTTTGGCTGGGCCCCCAGTGTCCTGGTCCTAACTATAAGGCCCCTTCCTCCACTTCCCCATCCCAGGCCATGTCTGTTGGCTGCTCCCGTCCAACTGGGCAAACCTTTACCAATGCCTGCTCTGTCAGAACATGCCCTGCACTCAGCCCCCTGGGGTCCCTCTATGCTGTTCTGAACCCTGTGTGACTCAGCAGCCCTGGCACTGGGCTGTGCAGCTTGTCCTGTGCTGTGTGGTGTTCATGCCATGCTGTCCTACTAAACTGTTCTCAGGTGTATTCTGTGTTTATTTATTGTCTCCCCCTCTCAAGATCGAGAAGTTTTCAATGGCAGGCACCTTATCTGCTGTGTGCAGCATTATGGGAACGTCTAGGTTCCTAGATGAACTCTGAGCCCTGAAGGCAATGGACATTTGGGGCCAACTGCCTTCGTGGCGCCCTAGGACCACAGAGCTTACACCGCCTTTGGCTCTAGCTGTCTGGGCTAAAGTCAACAAGATGCTAGCGAGGGGCATGAGGGTGGTTCAGTCCTGACATGGCACAGGGCTCAGAGGCTCTGCCCGTCTCCCCACCCCTGTGCTGCTTCCCCTGGCGTGGCAGGCCCTGCCCTTTCCAGGGACCCCTCCTCACCCAGAACAGTCACTTTCCTCTCTTCACAGCGATTTCCTGATTCTCCCAGGATTCATAGACTTCACAGCTGATGAGGTGGTGAGTACCTCTTCCACTGATGGGGTAGAGGGGCTGTGTATGTGGCCTCTTGCTCAAGGGCAGGGTGTGGGAGAGACTTTTTCTTTCTTTCTTTCTTCCTTCCTTCCTTTCTTCCCTTCTTCCTTTCTTTTTTCCTTTCTGTGTTGTGTCTTCATTGCTGTGCGCGCATCTTCATTGCTGTGCGCGCAGGCTTTCTCTAGTTGCGGTGAGCAGGGGCTACTCTTCGTTGTGGTGCGCGGGCTTCTCATTGCGGTGGCTTCTCTTGTTGCAGAGCACAGGCTCTAGGCGCGCAGTCTTCAGTAGTTGTGGCACGCGGGCTTCAGTAGTTGTGGGCTCTAGAGCGCAGGCTCAGTAGTTGTGGCACACGGGCTTAGTTGCTTCGTGGCATGTGGGATCTTCCCAGACCAGGGCTTGAACCCGTGTCTCCTGCACTGGCAGGCAGATTCTTAACCACTGCGCCACCAGGGAAGCCCGACTTTCCTTTTCTTTTAAAGCTACACCTTGCCTCTTTCGTGGCTTGTGGGATCTTAGTTCCCCAACCAGGGATTGAACCCAGACCCTCAGCAGTGAGAGCACAGAGTCCTAACCACTGGACACCAGGGAATTCCTGGGAGAGACTTTTCTTGGGAATGTGGTGGATGTAACCTTCAGTGCTGTCAGAGAAACTGGCACAGTCAGTGGATTATGCCTAATGGGTTAGAGGCAGCTATGGGGATTTGGGGGTATCCTGAGAGGTGGGCCTGGCCTGAGGCCAGAGGGCTCACTGACAGAGCCTGAGGTGAGGTTCAAAAAGGCCCAGGGAAGGGTTGGGCATGCACTTGGGTGTGGCTGCTTTATTACTTACTGGATTTTGTCTGAAGTGCTAAGCAAAGACATTATAGAAGCCAGTAAGATTATGGAGACTTTGGAAGAGGTGAACAGACTTGTTTGTAGATCAGTGATATACAAGAACTGGCAAGAGGGTTTGAAGAAGTTAGATTGTGGGGCTTCCCTTGTGGCACAGTGGTTAAGAATCTGCCTGCCAATGCGGGGGACACAGATTCGAGCCCTGGTCCAGGAGGATCCCACATGCCGCGGAGCAACTAAGCCCATGCGCCACAACTACTGAGCCTGTGCGCCACAACTGTTGAGGCCTATGTGCCTAGAGCCTGTGCTCCGCAACAAGAGAAGCCACAGCAATGAGAAGCCCGCACACTGTAACAAAGAGCAGCCCCTGCTCACCACAACTAGAGAAAGCCTGTACATAGCAACGAAGACTCAACACAGCCAAAAATAAATAAATAAAATAAAAAACATTTAAAAAAAGAAAAAGAGATGAGGTTAAAAAAAAAAAGAAGAAGTTAGACTGTGGACAAATACAAGGAAACAGTGCCTCCCTTAACTGGAGGGGCTCAGCAGTAAACCAGGTGAATGACCAATGTCCTTTACACAATTAACATATGACAAACCTACAGGAGCCCAGGGGCTAATGCTGATGGGTGTAAGTCATTTCATGGCAAAGGTAGACTATTCTATCATGAATTAATACACATTAAAAAAAAAAAGTTTTTCTGTTGCTGTTATCATTGATATGTATTCAGGTCTGATTCTCATGAAATGCCAGAGGGCCCGAGTGTCCCTGGACACTTATAGGTTGGGGAAGCTCATGTCCAGCCTGTGTAGCCAGTGCTGACCCAGACAGATTTTTCAGGGGGAAATAAGGACTCTTCTGGATATTCCCCTTGTGACAGCAACCGGGAAGCCTTCTTGGTTTGGCTGTTCAGTTTCTGAGCACCCTGGCTTTGTGCCAGATCCTGGGCAGGGTGCAAGGAAGAGAGGGATGGGAGAAGCCCCCCTGGCCGTCAACGGTCTCCCTGTCCTATGGCCTGTGTCAGGAGGCTGTGGCTCTTCTCCTGTGCTAGGATCAGAGAGAAGGGGGAGTTTTCTAGACTGCAGGGCCAGGGTTCTCAGCCAGGGTCTGGGAATGGACTGCAGGGGCCTTGTGTCTCCAAAAAATTATATAGCAAAGTCTGTGTTTGAGGGTTTTAAGGGCTAAGGATCCACAGCTGGTGGCCTGAATCTCAGAAGAATCTGTGATTTGGCCTTGGCTGCCACTCACAGGCAAATGCTTCCTGAATATCCTTGCAGTCCTGAGCTCTCCCTTGAGCTGCAGACCCTTAGTCACCTACTCTCCTGGATTGGACGTCTAATAGACTGCTTCCCACGCCTCCACGTTCCCAGTGCCAGGATCTCCCACCTGGACCTGTCAGCAGCCTCCCTGGTGGTCTCTGTGTTTCAGGCCTGGTCACCTAGAATCCCATGTCCACATCAGAACCCGAGTGACCTCTTTAAATCAGATCATGTCTCTCGTCCGCCTGAGGTCCTCCAGTGGATTCTCATCTCAAAATTGAATGCAAGCTCCTTTCAAGGCTGCATATCCTTGACCCCCCCCCCCACCACCTCTCAGCCCTCAGCTCCTGCCTCTTTCCCTTCACTCCACTCTACTAGCTTTTCGTTTCTTAAAGGCACCTCAGGGAGAATTGGAATCAGAGGCGGGGGTTTCACAGACAGTTCCCTCGCCTGGAACAACAGTCCCTCTTTGGGGACTTTCACTTGATTAGTTTTCATTTGTCGCCTCCCAAGAAAGAGATTTCCCTAATCCCCATATTCTTTCTCCAATGGTCACTTTGCCTTGTTGGTTTCCTTTGGAGCCATCATCCCAACTTGGAATCACCTTGTGCACGTTTCGTGTGTGTCGTTTTCCCTTCCGAGTATAAGCTCTGGAAGAGGTGGCAGAGACCTCATCCACCTTGCTCACTGCTGTATCCCCAGGGCCTGTCCTGGTGCTAGGTACATATAGCCGCTCAGTAAATGTCTGTCGAATGAATGATAAAACTTTTCACATAGCCTGTGTCTCCATCTTCAGGACCTGACTTCAGCCCTGACTCGGAAGATCACGCTGAAGACGCCACTCATCTCCTCCCCCATGGACACTGTGACAGAGGCTGACATGGCCATCGCAATGGCTGTGAGTTGAGCGCCTGTGTGGGGACCCCAGGGCCAAGAGGGCCGAGTGGGGTGGACGTCCGGAGGAATTGGAATCAGAGGCGGGGTTTGCAGAGCGAGAAGGGTTGGCCCCCTGGCTCTGACCATTCTTCCCTTCAACCCCAGCTGATGGGCGGTATCGGTTTCATTCACCACAACTGCACTCCAGAGTTCCAGGCCAACGAGGTGCGAAAGGTCAAGGCGAGTACCCGGCCCGTTCTGAGAAAGAAGATGCCCTCTGGCAGCCTCCGTCTCACAGGCCCTCCCAACCTCCCATTGCCAGCTCTGCGGGGCCGGTGCACTCCCTGGCTGGTGGCTGTGGGGTCTTGTCTGCCGTTCTCCACAGTGGGAACGCAGGGCTCCGCCCTCGTTTCCCCGCTGGCCTCTTGCTTGCCCCATGGCGGGCCCTGGCTCCCTTGTGGCACAGCCAGGAGACCCTTGGCCCCCCTGTGGCCAGACTGTACACATCTCCAGCTTTCTTCCAGCCTTTTCCTTCCCCTGTCTCTGCCCGCAGAAGTTTGAACAGGGCTTCATCACGGACCCTGTGGTGCTGAGCCCCTCGCACACCGTGGGTGACGTGCTAGAGGCCAAGATCCGGCATGGCTTCTCTGGCATCCCCATCACTGAGACAGGCGCCATGGGCAGCAAGCTGGTGGGCATCGTCACCTCCCGAGACATCGACTTTCTCGCTGAGAAGGACCACACCACCCTCCTCAGTGAGGTACCTGCGGGACAGGGAGAGCGTGGCTGGGGCAGAGAGGACTGCACGTCCCGGGGCCTCAGGCCAGTGCCTGTGACCAGGGACCAGAGGGAGGCCTGGCTCCCTTCTCTCTCACCTGCCAACCTGCAGGCAAATGTTCCTGGCCCCACAGGTGATGACACCGCGGAATGAGCTGGTGGTGGCTCCAGCGGGTGTGACACTGAAAGAGGCAAACGAGATCCTGCAGCGCAGCAAGAAAGGTACCAGGGAGGAGGCGGAAAATGCAAGAACCCCCCCTCCCCCAGCCCGGCTCCCTGTACCGCAGAGCCCCCTGTTCCTTCACAGCCTTGCAGGTTGTCCCTGCAACTAGGCTGGGCCTCAGGGAAGGTTTGAATAACGTCAGGCTGGAGCGTGACTTCTGAGGTCTTTTTCCTGGCTCAGGAAAGCCCATCCCTTATTTGGTATCTTCACAGTATATTTCCCAAAGCGACTAGCCCTGTGAAACACTCATCATGAAAAAAGGGCTCCGTGTTCTTACAAGTCTGAAAAATGCTGCTTTATGTGTTCCCCATCTTGCATAAAGAATTGTACGTTACTTTATCAAAGGCTCTGAGAAGTCTTGCGGTTAAATTTATTTGACATTGAGGCTGTTGACATAATATTCATTAGGTCCCTGTGGGACCCACTGGGAAATGCTCCCCTGGCCCTTACTGGATTGTTTTCTGGGGTGGTGTTGGGCAGGACACATGTTCCTCCCTGCAAGATAACCTCATGTTTGTGCCCTAGCTAGGAGTTTTTTGACCACTGTGGCCTGTGGCCCTTCAGGGGAAAGGCTGCCAGTGCTCAGGGGCTGCCCACCGAGCCTGGCCAGGCCACAGGGCAGGAAGAGCTCCAGGAACTGGGTTTCTTTGCTTCCTGTTCCTTGGGCAGAGAGCCAGGTCCCTAGGAGCGCTTCCTGGGTGGGTGCTGTCACCTAGTGGTTGGTTTGGGTACTGCAGTGGGCTCTGTGGCCTGGTCCATTTTCATTCTCACTACCCCCCACCCCACCCCACCCCACCCCACCCCACCCTCAGAAGCCTGCTCCTTCAATTCACCCCTGCGTTCCTTGTCAGGGAAGCTGCCCATTGTCAATGATCGAGATGAGTTAGTGGCCATCATTGCCCGCACTGACCTGAAGAAGAACCGGGACTACCCCCTGGCCTCCAAGGATTCCCACAAGCAGCTGCTGTGCGGAGCGGCCGTGGGCACCCGTGAGGATGACAAATACCGCCTGGACCTGCTCACCCAGGCGGGCGCCGACGTCATAGTGCTGGTGCGGACGCCGCCCTGGAGCAGGGCCGGTTCAGTAGCGCTGAGGCTTATGAAGACCAGGTTCACCTCTAATTAAGCCCGGAGTCAGAACTGGGAGGGTCACTGGTACTCTGACAGCTCAGAACAAACTGTGGACCCCTCTGGGGGCCCTTCACACTCATAACTTGACCCTAATAGTTGCCATTCACATTCAGTGAGCACCTCCCACTTGCCAGGTGCTGCCCTAAGGCGTTTATGCAGATGAACTCAGTCCTCACAGCAGCCCCCCCCCCGAGCTACAGTCACCGTGCCCCGGGGAAGCCGAGGCTCAAGAGGTTAAGTAATTCTGTTTGGTTCGTGAGTTGGTGGGAAGTGGATACGACCACAGGCAAGATCTCTTTGCTGTGAGAACCAGTCCCTATTTGTGGGTATGAAAGGGCTTTGTCTGCTGTGAGACTCTATGTTAGTGGTGCTTAACTTAACTTTGGGGGAAGGCTGGCCCCTTTGAGACTCTGCCGAGAGCTGTCCATTGTCTTCCCAGAAAAAGACAAAGGTGTATTCTCATATATCTTTTTTTTTTTTTTAATTAATTAATTTATTAGTTATATTTGGTTGCATTGGGTCTTCGTTGCTGTGCGTGGGCTTTCTCTAGTTGTGGTGAGCGGGGGCTACTCTTCGTTGCGGTACATAGGCTTCTCCTTGCAGTGACTTCTCTTGTTGTGGAGCACGGGCTCTAGGCCATGCAGGCTTCCGTATTTGCAGCACGTGGGCTCAGTAGTTGTGGATCGTAGGCTCTAGAGCACAGGCTCAGTAGTTGTGGCACACGGGCTTAGTTGCTCCGCAGCATGTGGGATCTTCCCGGACCAGGGCTGGAACCCGTGTCCCCTGCATCTGCCGGCAGGTTCTTAACCACTGCGCCACCAGGGAAGCCCCTCTCATATATCTTTGATACCATTTCAGGATTTGTCCACTTAAGACCCCCTCCCTCAGTGAGGATTCTCAGCCTCCAAGCCTAAGCTTTCCTGTCCCCCTTCTCACAGGACTCCTCCCAAGGGAACTCTGTGTATCAGATCGCCATGGTACACTACATCAAGCAGAAGTACCCCCGCCTCCAGGTGATTGGGGGGAATGGTGAGTGCTGGCCCTGGCCCCCTCACTGTGTAACCTTTCTCTGTCCTTTGGCATTCCCTGGTGATGGCATCGCTCTTGGCATGGAGGGGCAGGGAGCCGAATAAATGGGCTTTGGTCACAGTAGGTGAACGGGAGGTGTAGACTGGGGTCCCGGGAAGCCCCCGGGCAGGGCAGGGGCAACTTATCGTCACACTGTTCCTCCCCTCCCACTCCCCCTGCCCCCCAGTGGTGACAGCAGCTCAGGCCAAGAACCTGATTGATGCTGGTGTGGACGGGCTACGTGTGGGCATGGGCTGCGGCTCCATCTGCATCACCCAAGAAGGTGGGTGTCAGTAGGAGAGTGAGTGACTGCCACTAAGAACACCCCAGTCGCCCTCCACAGGCCCTGGGGCCTCAGTCTCGCTCCACAGATGCATGCAGAGTGCTCACGCAGCCAGGCCCCTTTCTGGGATGGTGGGTTCAGGGGTGACCCAGGCTCAGACTCTGCCTGTCTAGCCCACTGACTTGTGGGGAGGCAGGTGTAAGATGAGGTTACCGTGAGTTTGGGGTGTGTGCCAGTCTGCTTCTCAGATTCTGGTCAAGGAAGTCCAATCTGCAGGCCCAAGACTGGTGTATCTGGCCCCTTGGTCATGTCTGGTCATGTCTCCCGAACGCTGAATGACCCATTTGGTCTTCGCTGCCCAAAACATCTTCCCAGTTTGGTCTCTAAGCCTCTGCTTTTAACCGTCTACCTTCGCATTAGCTGACCCTTGAGGTGAGATGTGGGCCTTCTCCACAAATTAACAAATGTTAATTGAGGACCTACTGTGTGTCAGGCGTTGTTCTAAACCTTGGGGTGCGATAAGAACAAAACAAACAAAGGTACCACCAGATTAGTCTTCTTTTCTCCTTTAACCAGCCTTGCATCCATCCTTAGATAAGTGCTAGTTCCTTAGAATTCTCACTTAGAAATGTAACACTTAAGGACCTTGGACAATTAAACTTAAAGAAATGCAAGCCAATATCCCAAAGGAGGCTGTGAGTAACTAACTCTAGTAACTCTGTAAGGGAGCTAGTGCCTGGAGAGAGGTGAGGCTGAGGCCACTACTGACGCTGCTCCCGTAGTGCTCTTGTAGGTGGGGTGGTCCAGGTTCTGGAGTGCGTTCGCCTAGTGTTATTTGCTGCCACTTATTTTTTGGCCACATTAACATCCAGCCCTGTCCCTTTTCCCACGTGGAGGTAGGGCACAAGGAAAAAGGGGCCTGTAATGCACCTGGCTCCCCTTGCTGTTGACGCCTTTATCTTGTGTACTGTCCCCAGTGATGGCCTGTGGTCGGCCGCAGGGTACTGCTGTGTACAAGGTGGCTGAGTACGCCCGGCGCTTCGGGGTGCCGGTCATAGCCGATGGTGGCATCCAGACCGTGGGGCACGTGGTCAAGGCCCTGGCCCTTGGTGCCTCCACAGGTGAGGGGGTGGGTCTGCCGGGGATCGGGCAGGCCGGTGGGGGGCGGTGGGCGGGCCATGGGGCTAGAGGCGCTGACCCCCCACCACTGCAGTGATGATGGGCTCCCTGCTCGCTGCCACCACGGAGGCCCCCGGCGAGTACTTCTTCTCGGACGGTGTGAGGCTCAAGAAGTACCGGGGCATGGGCTCGCTGGACGCCATGGAGAAGAGCAGCAGCAGCCAGAAGCGCTACTTCAGGTGCCTGCCCCCAGCCCTGGCCCCAGGCAGATCAGCTCCCAACCCTTCAGGCCCACCTGAGCCTTTGACTGCCCAAGGTGGCACCCAGTCTCCATATGACAGTTCTGGGACTCAAGGCACAGGGCCCAAGTTGCCGACCTGGCATGGTGCCGGGGCCACCTGACTCGGAATCCGTGCTTATTTATGCTGTAGCCCGGGGAGTGGCGGCTTTGGGGGTCCTTCTGGGTGGTAGCCCCTCTGCTGGTACCCTTGGGAGGTGGGGTGGCGTCCCCTGAGCCATGGGTGGTGGGGCTCAGTCTTCCCGCCTTCTGTGCAGCGAGGGAGATAAGGTGAAGATCGCGCAGGGTGTCTCGGGCTCCATCCAGGACAAAGGCTCCATTCAGAAGTTCGTGCCCTACCTCATAGCGGGGATCCAGCATGGCTGCCAGGATATCGGTGCCCGTAGCCTGTCTGTCCTGCGGTGAGTGCTGTGACTAGAGGGGCAGCAAGCAGGTGGGGGGCATCAGGGAGGCTCCTGGTGCCCCCGTATTTCCCATTTCTTTTCTCTCTCTCTCTCTCTCTCTCTCTCCTCCACCCTTGGTTCCCCTGACCTGCACCACTTCCCTGCCTGCAGGTCCATGATGTACTCAGGAGAGCTCAAGTTTGAGAAGCGGACCATGTCAGCTCAGATCGAGGGTGGTGTCCACGGCCTGCACTCGTAAGTGTGGCAGCCTCCTTGCCCCAGCTGGCTGGCACTGGGTCAGGCAGGTGGGGCCATGGTTCAGAGGCTGAGCCAAGGTCTCAGGGACCCCAAGGACCATCTGCACCAGGGATGGAGGCTGCTGCAGGATGACCCCCATCACCCTCTCCTACAGGGCCCAGCCCACCCTTGAACCCTGTCCTTTAGTCCCCATGCAGGCAGGCCCTCCCATTCCCTCGGGCATCTCCCCCGAGCCGGGCATGGGAGATGTGGCCTCTAGCCCCTCCTGGGCTCCCCAGCCCTTGCTTGCTCAGAAGCTTGGTGGCTGGTGGCAGGGGCTGGCGGTGCTGAGCTCTGGCTGGTGGCGGCACCAGGCAGGCAGGTGGAGGCTGGGGGCATGAGCCCTTGGCGGGGAGAAGGGCAGAAAGACAGATGTCAGGGCCGGTGCTGGGGCGACCGTGGGCGGGGGCAGTGCTAGTTGGCAGCAGTAGTTGCAGGCATGCGGCCTCGCCCTGGTCGAGAGGGCCTGTCCCCTGAGGCATAGGCGGGCATCTAACCTGTGTCTCTTTCTGCCCCATCCTCCCGTAGCTATACCTTTCTGCCGTGTAAGTAACCGCGCTGCCCGGGCCAGGCGTAGAGTAGAGCAGGGGCAGTCTGGGTGGGTCCTGGGCTGGGGCCGGGCGTTGGGTTGGGGGCCTGCTGGGGTGTTATCGTGGGACACGGGCCCTAGTACTAGCATCATGCTGGGGGCAGCTGGCGGTGGCCCCTCCTCCAGAGGAACCATCCCCTCCCGGGGTGCAGAGAGATGTCCCTGACCACAGGCCTGAGGCTGTCCTGTCTTGGACTGGACCCAGTGACCACAAGGGACCCAGGCCACAGTGCCTTCAGGGGTGGGGTGGAGACGTGGGAAGCAGAGGCTCAGGTTGGCCTGACCTTGCTCTGTGAGGATGGACGTGCCTTCCTGAGCTGTCTCTCCACCCCAGCACTGAGGACAGTCCACCAGCTGCGGCTGTGGCCAGAAGGAGCATGGCTGTCCCTGGGCCTGGCATGGTTCTTCCGGGAGCCTTGGCCTGAGGCGGACAGAGGCACGTGGCCTGCTTCTCATTCCCTCCCGCCCCCTGTGGCTGAGAGGCAGAGGCTTCTGCAGCTCGCTGCCTCTCCTGAGTCTGGGGGCCGCCCAGTGGCCCAGGGCTGGCCTGGGCAAGGGGTCTGGGGGGGGGGGCGGGCGGTGAGGCCACCTTCCCTCATACCCACTCTCAGTTTCCCTCTTGCCTTGTGCCCACAGTTATGAGAAGCGGCTGTACTGAGGATGGTGGTGGAGGCCCAGGCGGCGGAGGGGTCATACCCCAGGGTCCCCCTTTGGGTACAGCCTCCCTCCATAACTGAGTGGTCCACAGATTTGCACTACTGGTTCCCCAGCTCCTTTCCAGGGAGAGAGGAGGGGAGGCCCTGAGGGTCTGCGGCCCCTCCCTGGGCTTCCCCCGCAGAGTCAGGACTGCTCCCAGGCCGGGCTGCCCTGGGAGCCCCCCGGGTTCCCCCTTCTTCAGTCCCCCTGAGCCCAGCCAGCCTGGGCTCTCAGGCCCTGCGCCTGCCTCAGGTCTTTCTTGCTGCAGCCTGCTCCGGCCCGGCTCCCGCCCCTGGGACACGTGGCCCCTCCTGGCTTCTCCTGTAGGGCACCTCCCTCCCTAACCCCCATCCCAGAATTGGTGCTCTCCTGGCCCTGCCTCTGGCCCCTTCCCGGGCTGCTGCCCCCTCAGCCATGTGGCACTTCTGGGCTCCTGACCTAAGCCAGAGGGAGGTCTCTGCCCCCTACCCCTGGCCCTGGACTATCCAGGCCCTGCTCCTCAGGCCGCCCCACCCCTGGACCTGGGGAGGAGGCTGCTCGTCATTCCTGACTCACCCCCATCCCCGGGTGTACCGTTCCTGCCCTCCCCTCTCAGCTGCAGTTGAAGGCTTTAACTTTGCACACTTTGGGGTCACAGTTGCGTCGTTGTATGTTAAATAATCTGAATAAATCAAGAGGTTTCAACGCCTCCGCCATCCTGTCTCTGTCCCTTGTCCACTGGACAGGTAGCCCCTCTCCTGGCGGTAAGCTGGAGCCCAGAGCCCCATCAGAGCCGGGCCGCAGGGGGCACCAGGCCGAGCCTCCCTGGGAAGGTGGTGAGAGTGCTGCGTTGCTCCAGGGGGGTGCTGGCGCAGGTGGGCCGCGTGGCGTGAGGTCTCCCAGGCCTGCGCCCACATCGGCTTGCCCAGCTGCTGCCAGCTGGCCAGCAGCTCCTGCAGGCAGGCTCTGTCGCAGAGGGGGTCATCGTGGCTGTGGAAGACTAGCGTCGGGGGCCTCGCGGGCGGCTGCCAGAAAGCGCTCGCCGCGGCCTCGTAATGCCGAACGGTGCAGCCCGTGCACAGGTGGAAGTAGAGCATGGCTGTGGCCCTGACCACCGGGCCCAGGGCCTGCGGTCTCATCCGCTGAGACACACCTGTGGGTACCAGGGAGAGGGGGCTAGCGCCCATTGTCATATGTGGCTCAGGACCCGCCTCCTGGTGGGGACAGCACTGACACATGGGCTGCTGAGTATCCCTAGAGTTGGGGGTCTTGGGATGTTCACATTGCCTTCTCTGCCTCTGTTGTAGTTGGGCAGCGGGCACCCAGCTGTCCCACCAGGTACAGACACCATTCGGGGCAGAAGCAAGGAAGATGGCCTGGGAATGTTCTGGTGGCAGGAAGCAGAGGGGGCAGAAGGCCCTAGTTGTGGGTAGTGAAGAGCTGGAAACATCCCCAGGACTGCCAGGGAGGGGCTCCCTCAGCCCATTCTTGGCACCCTGGGCCGGTGACTGCCCTCTCCCAAGGCCCTTCCTAAAAGAGCCACGTGGTCTGGAGTCAGCCTCTCTCTGTGGCCTTTTCCAGCTTTGTGGCATCTTCAGGAACAAGAAGGAAAGTGCTGGACTGTTGGGTGGGTTCAGAACTGGTTCAACAATGGCTCCAGGAGTTGTTGCAAAGTGACTGGGTCATCGAGAGTCCCCAGAGGCCTTGTGCCCTGGACTCTGTGGCCTTGGTGAGCACCTAGGAGTCTGAGGTGACCCAGCTGGGTGGGAGAAGGATGTTTGGAGGCCAGGGGATTGTAAAAGATGAGAGGGGATGGACCAGAGCGAGGCCATGTTTCATGGTTTGTCTTGCACTCTGCTTTACAAAAACCATACAGGAAGCAATTTGACCAGCAATTGAGATGGAAAAGATCTAAGGATTTTTAGAGAAATTCCCAGTCACTCTGCTTGAGTTTTCCTTTTGAACTAGACTAGTTGGTCAGTTAGAGCTGAGGAATGGAATGGGTTACTTTGTAGCAATGACCTTCCTGTTACTTGGTATGTTAGCATTAGTTTGGTCCTTCTAGAGGAAGTTAGAACACAGTGGCCCTCAAATTGTGGTGGGTATCAGAATCACCAAGAGAGCTTAAAAACCCAGAGGCCCAGACTCACTGAAATAGGATAGGGTGTGGGCCTCTGAATCATCATTCAGCACCAGGTGATTCTGATATTTACCAAAGTTCGAAAATCACTGTTTTAGGGGAAACCTGTGCATCCAATTACAGTTGGCCCTTGAACAATGTGGGGGTTAGGGATGTTGACCTTCCACGCAGTCGAAAATCGCATATAACTTTATAGTTGGCTCTCCATATCTGCATATCTGTTCCACATCTGCAGATTCAATCAGCCTCAGATCCTGTAGTGCTATAGTACGTATTTACTGAAAAAAGCCCCATATAAGTGGACCCGCGCAACAGTTCAAACCCGTGTTGTTCAAGAGTCAACTGTACATGATTTCTGAGACTCTGCAAAGCATGTGTCCTAAGAAAAGAATTTCAGAAGGCACAGCACCTACTTCATGGCCTCACTGTGGGGATTATGTGAGTGAGTATGGAAAGTTATAGGCGCTTAGTAAATTAGCCTTAATAGACGCTGCAGATAAAGGCATGCCAGGCTGGACCCAGGCAACACGGTCACTCTGGGTTGTAAATTCAGCCACAGTGGGGGAGGCCCAGATGGGACAAAACAACAGATGCTCCGGGTAGGAAGGCCACATCAGGTGGACGGACGGTCAGAGGAAACCCAGAGCCGCATTTGGGACAGATGCAGATCACAGACCCCTTGGTCGGCAGAACTGCCTGTCTGCCTGGAGTCCAGCCTGGTTCCTGTGGCCCAGGTGCCCCCTCACCCTTGCCCCGCACATTCACCCAGCACCATGCGGTCCAGGCTGCCCACCACCAGGCTGTGGAAAATAGGGCACCTCAGGCACCGGGCCACGCTGCTGTGGCGCCCCCGGCCCCGGCCCATGAGCAGGAGCACCTGTACAAAGGTGCATCGCCAGTGGGCGGCTGGCCAGGGCCCCAGGCCCTCACAGCAGCGCCAGCACTTGGGCAGCTTGCCCCAGGCCCCGGCGCGGGCACAGGAGGCAGCTCAGCATGCTCCAAGCCGCAGGCCAGGTAGAGCTGCAGGTACTCAGCCTGGGCAGCTGGCTGCGCCCCCAGCCATAGCAGGAACAGGGGCCCCGGGGACCCTAGGGGGCCCGGCTCGCAGTACAGGTGGATGGAGCAGGAGAGTTGGGTCGCCGTCACATCGGTGGGTAGCAGCGGGGGCCGTGGCTGGTGCACCCTGGAGGACAGATGAAGAGTGGTGGGTGGCCCTCAACTCTGGCTCCACCTTTCCCCACACATCCGATCTCAGATGGCACGACTGGGTAGCTCTGGAGAGGTTCGGATTAGCCCTCTGAGGGCCCTTTAAGCTTCTGTGGTTCTAATGCCAATCAGGACCTGGGCAGCCAGCCCAGAGAGGAGGGGTTAGTACCCCAGCTGCGTGCGACTCAGCTGCGCTCAACCTTTCCCTCCACCGGCTCTCCTCACACCCGGAAGTGCAGTCTGGAGAGGAGGCGGGACCAGCCCCGGGGGCTGGTGGGGAGGCAGCGCCCCCCTCCACTCTTACGAAGAGCTTTTTGCTCTTTCAGGATCCCTCCAGGCTTGTAGGGCCACACACGCCCCAACTCCGTCATCTCTGGTCCCCCCTCTGCTTTACCCACAGGCTGCCCCCCATCTGGATGTTGAGGGGCTAGTTCTATCCACCCCAGTGCACCCCCAGCAGCCCCTCTGCCTGCATTTGGTCAGAGGGTAGTGCCAGGGTCAAAGGATGCAACTTCTCCCGGGCCCCTGCCCTACCACCCCCGCTCGCCGTACCTGTTGTCCTCAGGGCAACGCCCCTCACCTGCAGGGTTCGGACTCCCCTCCATCAGCCTCCTCCTTTACCTCCCTTGCAGCTCAGCTCAGTAGGGAAGATGGGCGGGGTCAGGGAGACCTTGGTCCCCGGCCTTCTGCTCCACGCCCTCTTAAGCCCATTGGCGACCTCAGCTTCTGGGCTGGGAGCCAGGGTGTCTGGCTCCCAAGGCATCCACATCCCCAGCGCAGTTGAAGTCAGGGAGGAGGCATGTGGGCTGCAAGGTGCAGTATTACCCTGGGACGGGTAGACACCAGCCTTTCCCTCTCCGTGTGCCTCTCTACTTGTGATCCTAACCGGGGAAAGAGGAGCACCCCACCCCCCAGGCACGCCAACAGCTTCCTGTCTTTTTTTTTTTTTTTTTTTTTTGCGGTACACGGGCATCTCACTGTTGTGGCCTCTCGCGTTGCGGAGCACAGGCTCCGGACGCGCAGGCCCAGCAGCCATGGCTCACGGGATGTGGGATCTTCCCGGACCGGGGCACGAACCCGTGTCCCTTGCACCGGCAGGTGGACTCTCAACCACTGCGCCACCAGGGAAGCCCTTAAGCTTCCTGTCCTTTGACCCCACATGTCAGCTGCTCCACCTCACCCTTCACCTTTCAGGGCAGGATGACCTCAGGATGGCCAAGCACGGGGGCTGCCTCAGGCAGGAATCCAACCCAGGAGACCTTGTCTCTCATAGCAGAGGGCTTTTTGCTTCTCCCTCCTCTGCCCCTCGCCCCCGGGAGTTCCCTTTGAGGCAGGATGATCTGGGGCTCCAAGGGGTTTGTCTGACTTGCTGTCAAGGTAGGTAGGGAGGTTCTCCCCAGAGAAGAAAAGAGAAGTCAGGACTAGGGCATCAGGGGCTGAGCCGCTGGAAAGGAGGAGGGAGCCTGGAGGGGATGTTGCGTAAGGACCTGGCTGTGACCCTGCACGTCACTCTCCCACCCCCAATTTTAACCTCTTCCTCCCCACTGCTCCCTCTTGGTGGAAAGTGGACTAATGAGAAACAAAACGTGTGTCTGCACTGCGGAGTCCGAGCTTCAGGAAATCAATTAAGGGGAGGGACTTCCTTCGGACCCCACACCACCAGAGCCCTCGGCCGTCCTCGTCGTTCTCCGGGAAGGGCGTTGCTCCCACTCCTCCCTGTGGTTCACAGTGCTTCCAACTCCTTTCCATGCTTCTGGTCTCTGGGAAAATGTAGGGACAAACAGAAAGAAGGACCTTTTATGGTGGAGATGCTGTGAGGAGAAGAGGGGTGGGGCAGAGAGTGTCCTCTGCTTGGAGATGCAGGACTCCCGGGTCTGGGTGCTTTAGGAGCAGTGCGGCACTGCATCCAGCAGGTGGCGCAAGAACCCAACGACCTGTGGGACCCCAGGGAACTCCGAGTGGGGTAGTTTCCTGGGCGACCGGCAGCCTTTCTGAAAGCCCTGTCCTTGTCAACCATTCCCTGGCTGCCCACGTCCACAGGAAAATTTGGCTTCTGAAGGACAGGATGGGGGTAAAATAATCTAATCTCTCAGAAAGGAGAGTGGCTGGCTGGGGTGGGGAAAGGAGTCTGAAAGACCTGCCATCTGCTGTCATTATTACTAAGCAACAGCCACTGTGGTAGGTGCATCTTACCCTCAGCAACCCTATAAGGCAGTCACCCATATCCCTTTGTTACGGATGGGGAAAATGAGGCTCAGAGAGACAAAGTGTCCTGCCCAGGTCACCAGCTGATAAGAGCTACACCCAGTTGGGAAGCTGGGCCTGCCTGGATGTCCCCCTCCATTCCACTGCACCTCCTGGGGGGTATGAAGTGTCCAAGCCACCAAGGGAAGCTGGCATGGGGGGGTGCTGGGGGCCAGAACTTGTTGGGAGACCGGGAGAGCAGCAGTGAAGACAGATCCACCCCTGCTAGCCCAGCTGTCCTTTCCTGGCCTGGGTGGGGAACCCCTCTGCTTAGGGCTCCCCTCACCTTGTGGGGGCTCCCCTCTGTCAGAAGACCACAGAGTTGGGGAGGGGGAAGGGACTTAGGGCTTCTGGAGGTTATGTGAACCCTCTGGAGAAGCCAAGGACAGGAGAGCTCTCCAAGCAGGACGCAAAGCTGGAGCCCAGGGCTGTTCTGGGGAGAAGAGGCAGGAAAGGATTCCACTTCCGCAGTTGTGCAGAGGAGAAAACCGGCCTCAGCTGGGTCAAGGGACAGAGATCGGGAGGATTCAAACTCAGTTCAATGATCGAATCTGCTCTCAGTCCCTTGTGATCTCATATCTCGGCCTATTCCACGTCTCCACCAGGATACTGAGCAGGATCTCGGGCTGAACATAGACCCGACTTCGGACTCCCTGTGTTCGTCCTCCAGAGAAACAGAACCAGTAGGAGGTAGGCACACAATATTTATTTATGCCCGAGAACAGGAGAGCCATCCAGTCTGAGTCCAAGTCTGAAAGCAGAGGATCCATGTCCCAGATCAAAGACTTAGGCAAAGAGAGCAAAGTCTCTCTTAGCCTTTTTTTGTTCTATTCAGGCCTTCAGCCGATTGCCCACATTTGGGAGGGCAATCCACTTTACTCAGTCTTACAGATTCAGATGTTCATCTCATCCAAAAACACCAGCACGAATACCCAGAATGTTTGACCAAATATCTGGGCACCCCATGGCCCAGTCAGGTTGACACATAAAATTAACCATCACACTCCCTCACTATCCTCCCAGACCTTTCCTCCTTAAATCCACCCTGTCTGGAGAATAGCAGTTCCATTCTATAGTCAATTTCCATAGTAAAGCCTGGTAAGATCCAGGCTTTACTATGGCCTGCAAGGCCCTGTGTGATCTGGCCCCAACTATGTCAGACCTTGTTTTCTAGCCCTCACCCGTTCTGATCCCACCACACCAGGCTTGCTGTCCTCGAATGCTTCCACCAGGCCTGAACCCCCCACTTGCCCAGAAATCCACAGGGCCCACTCCTTCACTTCCCTTGGGTCTCTGCTCCAGCAGCATCTTGTGAGACAGACCTTCCCTGACACCCTGTACAAAAGAGCAAACCGCTCCCCTTCCTCCTCCGCTGGCACTCTCTCTTCCTGCTTTGTTGTTTTTCATAGCACATCACAAACATACTCTCTGTTTACATGCATACGGTCTGTTTTCCCTCAGATGTCTTCATCATCCAAAGCAGTGTTACACATAACTACTTGTTGAATGAGTGAATGAATAGGTAAAATACATATTCATCACCTAATACACACCAGTAATTGTAGCAATGCTGAGATGCAAAGATAGGCAGGACACCATGTTCCCTGGAAGAACTGGGCACCTAGCAGGGCAGATAGACTTGATGTTCCATCTGTGGGCAGTGGCGTGTATACATGTGATAACACAACGACCAGCTGCACTTGGAGGGTTTACTCTATGCTGGGCGCTGTATTGTGTCATTTAATATAGCCCCGTGAAGTGGAGACTCTTTCCTCAATTCCAGGGGAGATAACAGGGTCAGAGAGACAACGTGATTCGCCCAAGGTCATCCAGCTACTCAGCCACTGAGCTGAGATTGTGACCCCATCACTTGCTCTCTACCCCCAAGTCCCTCCTCCTCCCACTTTCCTAGGGGAGCCCAGGGGTGGAAAGGGAAAAAGAAGGGAGGAAGGGAGTTCTTCGTGCCCCACAGGAGAGAGAGAGGTAGACCAGGACGAGCTGGCAGGGGGCCCTGGGTGACAGGGCACCTTGCCATCCCCTGCTGGCCTCCCCCTCCACTCATGTGGCCTCTGCAGCCCCAGGGGCTGACTGGGCTCCCTCCCCTGGCACCAGCCTTCTTTGCCACAACCCCACCCTTGCCTGGGGCCTGGCTACACGGGGATCCCTTTCTGGCCCAGTGAGGCATATAACCTCGGGTTGACAGGCGTCCGGATGCCAGGGCAGCCTGGCTGGCCAAGGGTGAGGTCACGGGCTGAGCACTCCATGTCCAGCCCCTCCTCCCTCCCAACGCAGTCTCACTCCTTGCCCTGCCGGCTGCAAAACTCCCCCCTCCGGCCTCCCTCCTGCACCACGGCCTCGCCCCAGCAGGCTCTGGCCTCCCCTGGCAAGGCCTGGTGTATTAGTTTACTGTGGATGCTGTAAAAAATTACCACAAATTTAGCCTCTTAAAACAACACGAATTTATTATCTTATAGTCTGGAAGTCAGAAGATGAAAATGGGGACTTCCCTGGTGGTCTGGTGGTTAAGAATGGTGCTTCCACTGGGGGCGGGGTGCGGGTTAGAGACCTGGTTGGGGAACTAAGATCCCGCATGCTGCGCAGCGTGGCAAAAAAACCCCACAAAAAACAACAAACCACCAAACAAAAACAAACAAAAAACCAAAACAAAAAAAGAAGATGAAAATGGATCCTCCAGGCTGTGTTCCTTCTGGAGGCCCTAGAGGAGGATCTTTTCTCTTGCTTTTTCCAGCTTCTAGAGACCACCTGAATTCTTTGACCCTGGACCCCTTCCTGCATCTTCAAATCCAGCAGTGCATCATCTTCAAATCTCCCTGCCTTTCTGACCTCTGCTTCCATTGTCACATCTGCTCTGACTCTGACACTCCTGCCTCTGTCTAGTAAGGACTCTTGTAATCATCGAGTCCACCTGGATAATCCATAATAACGACCCCACCTCGAAACCCTTAATGTGGTCTCATCAGCAAAGTCCCTTTTGCCATCTAAGGTAAGAGAGTCACAGGTTCCAGTGCTTAGGATATGGGCAGTTTTGGAGGGCCATTATTCAACTTACCATGCCCAGCTGGGCCAATGCTAGAGGGAGTGTTTATGGCACGTTTACGTGAGCCTCGCTCCATGCTAAATACCGTTGACTATCCCACGCCGTCCCTGGGAAGCGGTCATTGATCTCCGCTGTATAAATGAAGAGACTGGCCAACTCCAGAGCCTGTGGGCTTGCTGTGATCCCAAGGCTGCCTCCTCAGATTGGAAATGAGCCCCTCCCTCCTGGGAACTCCCACATGGGCCCCTCTGCTTTTGCTTTGAGTCCCTTGGGGGTGCATCTTGGTCTGACCTGCAAGCTCCCAGAGGCAGGGCTTGTGTCTTAGCTCCTGGGGCCCTGGCATGGGGCATGGAGGAGTAGGTAGGCGGGCGATATTGGGTTGGGAAGGAGAGAGAGGATTTTGTGGGCTGGGGTTCATGGATGGGCTCTGGCGGACCCCCTGCCATGCGTGTCAGGTTGTGTGTCTGTTTTTCTGGGCAGCGGTAGCAGAATTTCCACCAGATCCTCAGAAGGAGTTCGACCTCCAAGGATCAAGAAACCCTACTCTGGGGCTAGCCCTCACCCCCCTCTCCGGGGCTCCCTTCTCTGAACCGGCCTGTTGCTGGCACACTGGGCACGAGGGGTCAAGGCCAAGAAGGCTGTGAGGCGTCGCTGGGACCAGGGGCTGGTCCATGGTGCCCGCTGCGAATGGCACCCTTCCCCCTTGCATTCAGTCAGTGATTCAGTATTTTTTGAGCTTTCACAGTAGGTCACTCTCTGCCCTCCTCTCCCGGGGGTCTCCGCCCTCCAAGCTTTTCCTGTTCTCTCCCTGCAGACGTGACTTCACCCTCCTATCGGCAGCAGTCAGGCCCTGAAAGAAGAAGGGTGAACGTTCTTCTCATCTCTGCCCCAGGCAGGACTCGAACGCAGGTCTCCCGGTTCCCAAGTGAGGCTGCTTCAGACACATTATTATTATTACTATCACTGTTATTGGTAGAGTTTGATGAATGGCCTATTTCACGTGTTATAAGCAATCTGCTCCAACCGCCTGAGGCAATAGTGTTCCTGGTTCACTCCCGCACCCGTGCCCTTCTTCCTAGAAAAGTTTTACAAGGGGCTCCGCCAACCCCCCTCCTACAGGCAACCAGATCGGGTGGGAGTAGGGCCCAGAGCGCAGAAAAGGGTAGAACACAAGCCACTGGTACCCACGGCCTGCGCTCCAGGGGGAGGGGATGTGAGGGCGAGGGAAAGGACCTGAGGGCATCCAGAAGGGCAGCCCAGGCAGCCCAACCCGTCCCCTCCCTCATTCCCCGCCCAGCCCAGGTGCTGTGGTAGGTGAGGTAGATGCGTGTCCCCAGCATCAACTTTGCCATTTACATAACGAAGGCATCAGGTCTCAGGAAACTGGGAAGAGGGCTGAGATGAGGACCGGAGATTGCTGTGAGGTTCCTCCACAGCCACAGGAGGAGGGAGGCCTGCACGGGTAGCTGGGGGAGCCGGCCCCTCGTTCGGGCTGCTGGCTTCTCCTCTGGCGGTAGACGGAGAAGGGGGTGCCTACCCCCACCTACCCCCTGACCAGGCGTGCTGCTGCGGTGGCTCCTGTCATCCTCCCTCGGCCCCGCAGTTCCCTCAGCTGCTCCAGTCTGTCCTGTGAGCACCTGAGGGCTGGGGGCATCATCAGGAAGGGGAGGGTTGTGGACAGAAGCACCCGGGACCGCGGGTCTCCGCTCGGCTGCTGCGGGAAACAGCTGGGTTCTCTGGGCACTTGTGGGAAGACATCAGGTTGTCAAAAGCCAAAGCCCAGCTGAGCTTTGTGTGGGAGGAGGGACAGGGTCCCCAGTGCAGCCCTCAACCTTTGGCCCCATTCCCCTCTTATCCTGAGCCTGGGTGGTCCAAGGGTCTGGGCAGGATGGGAGGGACAGAGCAGGAGCCTCTGCTCTAAGCAGGGCATGTGCTTTTTCACCGGGATGTGAGAACCAGGACACTTTTCCCTGGGGCCGACTCTGTCCTATAAAACTTAAACAGATCAGCCTTGCAGATGGTATCACAGCTCCTACCAGCCGCAAGCTCTTTACCTCTACCTGCTGGCTAGAGTGCACCTTGTAGCCCACCCCCGGGTAGGAATCCTCCTCTCCTAGCCACTTCCGTCTCTTACTTATCCCCACCCCCTCCTGGTCCTGCATCCCCTACCAGCCTCTTCTGTACACTGCCCCCAAACTTCACCTCTTCCACTCACCCCAGAGGCTTTATTTGTCACTCCTGGAACCATAATACCATAGTAATATGGTAGCAAACACTTCCATAAGTATTTCAATGTGCCATTTACATATTCAAAGCATTTTGTATATATGGGCTCATCTAGTGGTCCCAGGAACTCTTTCGAGGAAGGATTGTTATTATCCCATTTTGCAAATGAGGAATCTGATACACTGGAAAACAGTAAGGTAGAGTTAAGTCTAAGGACTGCAGAAAACAAGGAGATAGAGGTCCACAAAGCAGACATTTGGGAACAGCTGCCCCTGTCAAAAGATTAAAGCACCGTTCTTCTTTTTAAAAAAAATTACACAGCAATGTGTGCAGCAGACCTCCCTGACCCTTGCCCTATTCACTACTAATCTTTGAGCTAAAGCTTTGTGTCTTTGAGCTAAAGACACAAAGAGATGAAACACAGGGACTCCCTGGAGGGACCCTCTGCCAGCCTGCCCCAGTTCCCCCACCCCAGGAGCCATCAGCAAGAGGGTCCCCATATCCGTTCCTCGAGATGCCTTCCTCTCACCACTCGGCTTCTCATTTACCCCCATTTTTCTCCATCTCTCTTGGAGAGAGCAGGCAGTCACCGGTAGGCACTGGCCTTCTGGGTGCTGGGGAGGTGTTCTGACCTCCTGGGAGAAGGCAGCCCCACGCAGATGGGCTGAGGAGCCCTCATCCCAGACCTGACGCCTGACTCTTCTCGCTGGTTCTTGCCGTGGCCTTTCCACGCTGCCATTCCCCTCCCTCTGTCTCTCAGGACCAAGCCAAACTCCACTCTCAGGTGGCTGGTTCTTGGCTGCTAGGAGTATCACTGGAATGTGGCCTCATTCTCAGACCTGGGAGAAGGGGCAAGAAGCCTCAGAGCATGGTGGAGAGGAAGTGAGAGAACAGCTGAGCTCAGGAAGGCTAGACAGGGCAGTGGCTGAGGGAGGATGTTAGCCAGGCCACTGGGAGCAGGTGAGGGGGATCCTAGTGTGGGACTCAGGGAGATCATAGGTTTCTTGGGTGATGGAGGCGTTTAAGGCGTTGAGGCACTCGCCTGGGTGACGTGTGTTGGGTTGAATCTGAAGAGCTCTTTTTTTCTGATTAAACAGTAGTATTTGGACAAACCACAGACAGAGAGAAAATATTTGCAAAAGACATATCTGATAAAGGACTGTAATCCAAAATATACAAAGAACCTTTAAAACTCAACAAGAAGAAAATGAACAACTCAATTTTAAAATGGGCAAAAAATCTGAAAGACATCTCACCAAAGAAGATGGTAAATAAGCAGAGGAAAAGATGCTCAACATCATATGTTATCAGGGAATTCCAAATTAAAACAACAATGAGATACTGTTATGCATTTATTAGAATGGCTAAAATCTGAAACACTGATACCACCAAATGCTGGTGAGGATGTGGAGCAACAGGAACTCTCATTCACTGCTGGTGGGAATGCAAAACGGGAAGATAGTTTGGTGGTTTCTTATCAAACTAAACATACTCTTACCATATGACCTAGCAATTGTGTTCCTTGTTTTTGTTTTTATAAATTTATTTATTTTTGGCTGTGTTGGGTCTTCGTTTCTGTGCGAGGGCTTTCTCTAGTTGTGGCGAGCGGGGGCCCACTCTTCATCGCGGTGCGCAGGCCTCTCACTGTCGCGACCTCTCTTGTTGTGGAACACAGACTCCAGATGCACAGGCTCAGTAGTTGTGGCTCACGGGCCCAGTTGCTCCGCGGCATGTGGGATCTTCCCAGACCAGGGCTCAAACCCGTGTCCCCTGCATTGGCAGGCAGATTCTCAACCGTTGCACCACCAGGGAAGCCCTGTTCCTTGGTTTTTACCCAAAAGAATTGAAAACATATGTCCATACAATAACCTGCACATGAATTTTTTTTGTTGTCCATTGGTTGGTTGGTTTGTTTTGGCCACGCCAGCCAGCATGCAGGATCTTAGTTCCCCGACCAGGGATGGAACCCACGCCTTGTGCATCAAAAGTACAGAGTCCTAACCACTGGACTGCCAGGGAAGTCCCTGCATGTGAATGTTTATAGCATCTCTATCATAATTGCCAAAACTTGGGAAGCAACCAAGATGTTCTTTAGTAGGTGAATGGATAAATAAACTGTGGTTCATCCAGACAATGGAATATTATTCAGCACTATAAAGAAATGAGCTTATCAAGCTGTGAAAAGACATGGAAGAAGCTTAGACACATATTACTAAATGAAAGAAGCCAATTTGAAAAGGCTACAAACTATACGCTGACACTCTTGAAAAGGCAAAACTGTGGAGACAGTGAAAGGATCAGTTGCTGCCAGGGTTTGGGAACAGAAAGCAGTAATCTAGGTGAGACAGTGATGGCGACAGAGAGCAGTGAAGCGCATGGATGTGAGAAGTCTTTTGGAGATAAAGCTGCCTAGATTTGCTGATGAATTAGATGTAAGGGTGAGAGCAAGAGAGGAATCAGAAACAAGAGCTAGATATTTGGTTAGTCAACTGAGTAGGGAAAAGTAGTAGTATTACATAAAATAGGAAAGAATGAGGGAGACTGGAGGAAAAGTTCTTTTGGTGGAGAGGTGAACTGGTTTTTCGTGGGAAATGATTGGGGGAAAGTGTTCTTTTTTGGACATGACAAGTTTGAAGCATCTCTTAGCTAAGCAGAGAAGTCAGGTAGGTGGTTAGATAATATGAGACTGAAGCTTAGAGGTCAGAGTTGGTGTTTGAAACTGTATCACCGGGTGAAATTGCCTAGGCAAGACCGTAAGTGGAGGAGGCCAAGTGGCAAAGGAGGGGAGCAAGGCAGGTGCAGTGTCTCCAGAGCCAAGAGGAGTGAGTGATAGATGGAGGGTATCTACTGCTTCAGGAAAGTCAAGGAAGAAGATTCAGGTCTACTGCAGTTGGCAACCTAAAGTCATCGTGACTTGACACATGGCTTCACAGGAACTGTTTCAGTAGAGCAAGGGGATGGAAAGTCGGGCTGGAATAGGAGGTAAAGAAGTGGAGACGATGGTGCATGCAACTGGAGTTCTGCCGTGAGGAGTAAAGAAATAGGCCAGTTGCTTGGCTAATGCTTCTTCCCACTGCTTTCCCCTCTCGGTTGATTCTTGTGCCAGAATCACAGTTTTAAAAAATCATTGTGTATCACTTATATGTGGAATCTAAAAAGTACAACAAACTAGGGAATATAACATAAAAGAAGCAGACTCTCAGATATAGAGAACAAAATAGTGGTTACCAGTGGCGGGAGGGGGAGGTACAAACTGTTGGGTGTAACAGGCTCAAGGTTGTATTGTACAACACCGGGAATACAGCCAATGTTTTGTAACTGTAAATGGAAAGTAACCTTTAAAAATTGCATAACAATAGGGACCTCCCTTGTGGCGCAGTGGTTAGGAATTCACCTGCCAATACAGGGGGCACAGGTTCGATCCCTGGTCCAAGAAGATCTCACATGCCGCGGAGCAACTAAGCCTGTGTGCCACAACTACTGAAGCCCGCGCACCTAGAGCCCGTGCACCGCAACAAAGAGTAGCCCCCGCTTGCCACAACCAGAGAAAGCCCACGTGCAGCGATGAGGACCCAACGCAGCCAAAAATAAATAAATAAATAAATTTATAAAAATAAAAAAGAAATCATTGTAGCTTTGTACTATATTTTAATATTTATGTAAATCAATACACACTACCCAAGGAGCAAGTTTTTGCCATACATCCCGTTTGCCACCCTTCTTTCTCTTCTTGTGCCTATTATTCTTACAGATGAGCTATGGAATAATTATTTCAAATTTTAAAAAATCTCATTGGTATTTTAATTGGAATAGTGCTCAACATACGAATCAAGTTGGAAAGAATTAATGACCTTATAAAATATTGAGAGGTTCTCTTCAGAAACAAGGTTTGTTTCTCCATTGATCAAGGCCTCTTCTATTTTTTCAGCTTCATTAAGGTACAAATTGACAAAACTATAAGATATGTAATGTGTGCAATGTGATGATTAGACACATGTATACATTGTGGAAGGATTTATCAAAGTCTCTTATATCTCTCAGTAAAGTTCTGTAGTTTGCTTCACATAGGTTCCTTTCATTTCTTAATAAGTTTATTTCTTTCTTTAATGCATTTTGCCTATATCGAATGGGATATTTCTCCCCATTCTTGTATAGAAAAACTATTGATGGGGATATTTAGCTTTAACCTAATCACATTTTTTTTCTAATGGCTTTCCAAATGTTTCACAATATAATGATATTTTGGCTTCTCCTTTACTTTTTAAAAAATACATTTATTTATTTATTTATGGCTGCATTGCGTCTTCGTTGCTGCGCACGGGCTTTCTCTGGTTGCGGCGAGCAGGGGCTACTCTTCATTGCAATGCGCGGGCTTCTCACTGCGGTGGCTTCTCTTGTCATGGAGCACGGGCTCGCGGGCTTCAGTAGTTGCAGCACACAGGCTCAGTAGTTGTGGCGCTTGGGCTTAGTTGCTCCGCGGCATGTGGGATCTCCGCAGACCAGGGCTTTGAACCGGTGTCGTCTGCATTGGCAGGCAGATTCTTAACGACTACGCCACCAGGGAAGACCTTCCCCTCCTATATTTTCTATCTCTTTGTATATTTGCTTTACTTTCCAGGGAGATTGAATCAACTTTATCTGCCTATCTCTGTGTTGATGTTTTTGTTTCTGCTGTCATGATTTTAGACATAATTGTTGCTTTTGCTACAAACATCTTTGGATGTTCCTTTGTATAGCATCTTCTTCCTGTTTCATGGATGCAGTATCTTTTCTCTCTAAGGATACTAACTGTGGTCTTTTTGACACTTTCTTCTCCCTGTGTAACCTGTTTCCTCCAAGTTACTTTTTTCTGATTGTTTTGTGGCTCTCTTCTGCATCAGAAAATATCCTGGATGTCTGGTAACACTTGGCCGTGATTAAGGTTGTGTAGGTGGGAGGGAGGCTAGTCAGAAACTCTGAGCTCAGAGATTGGGTTTGCCACCGTAGGGTGGGCTGGCTGGGCTGTTTCAGTATCTTTAGGTCTTTCCTCGTGGACTGGTGAAATACCCCAGAGTAGTGTCTTCCAGTTTCCTGCCTAGGTCCTGCTCCCAGCACTTGGGGACCCTGTTGGTGGCAGAAAGCTCAGCATTCAGCATTCCATATGACACGGTCACTTAATCCCTTTGTTTTCAGTATTTTTCAGTATGGTATCTGCATTTACAACTGTGCTCCAACCCAGACACCTTCTATCTTATATTCTTCAGAGGAAAATCCCCCAGACTCCGGCTGGCATAGGGGAGGGACTGTTGCCCAGGGGCTTGGAGCTGGGGGAGAGATGGAGGGAATCTAACTCCTCATCCTGGTCCTTATCTTAGCAACTTCTTCCACCTTTCACCTCTGGGAAACCAGAGGTACCTTGGACTCCCAATTTCTGTGCCTCTGAGAACCTTGCCATGTAGATCAAGTTGGCTCTCAATTTTCACCACTGCCAGCTGAGATGTCTTTTTCCTTGGCGCTGGTAAGTCAGTAAATAACCAGATGGCTGGTCTGCCATCCTGCTTCAAAAATCGTGTGACTGTTGTCTTTTTCCCTGTTCTGTCTATCCTCGTAGGTTTATCTCTTGATTTAAAAATCTCTTTATGGAAGTTTTAGTGGGGTTTTAGGAGGCAGTGAAATTAGATGTACACATTCAATTACCATCTTAACCCAGAACCCTAACTTCCCTTTTTAATATATTTAAAAATATATAATTACTGGGAGGATTGTTATTGGTCATGGAGGATTGTTATTTGAATGTACTGGGGCATGTTTATTTCTGTCTTTTCATTTAGAAGTCTTGAACTGAACATGATTAGCAGGAAATGAGCCTTTCTATGAGGAGGATTCAAGGAAAACGTCTCTAGTGGGATAACTTTTATTAAGTATATGAGAGAAACCCAGAGGCTGGATCCCAGTATGCAGCCTCCAGGCAGCCCCTAAATGACTAGGGTGGTTTCCTACTAGAGGAGGGACCCTATAGTGATCCCTGAGGGTGCATCCAGGGAATGCCCTTGGCAATATTTTGTTTAGAGACCCAGAATAAATCCCAGACTTCATCGCTGATGTTCCCTGGAGAGGGGCTCAGTTAGTGGCCTGAGTTTATCTTACATCAATTGGGGGAATTCTGTGATAAGAAAGTGAGTTCTGGATGCCTTTCTGAAACGCAACCCATTGCCCATTTGGACCCTAGAATCATTCATTCGTTCGTTCTTCACTTTGTTAATATTCATTGAGCATGTGTCTGGGCCAAGTGCTATGCTAGCCATTCTTGAGACAGATCTGCCCTAGGTAACTCTTTTTTTTTTTTTTAATGTGGGCTCTAGAGCGCAGCCTCAGTAGTTGTGGCGCTCGGGCTTACTTGCTCCGCGGCATGTGGGATCTTCCCCGACCAGGGCTCGAACTCGTGTCCCCTGCATCGGCAGGCGGATTCTTAACCACTGTGCCACCAGGGAAGTCCCTGGGTAACTATTTAAGCACCCTCTCCCCAACCTTGCAGAACAGCAAGGTAGGGGGATCAGGGTAACATCCAAGGCTGTTACCTGGTGACACTCATTTTTCTCTCTGTGTGGCCTATGATGAGGACTAAGTGAGGAGACACCTAAGCATACAGCATGGTGCTCGACACACAGTAGGATGCCTGGATTTTTGGGGACAGCTTTGTATGGTGCAAGGAACCTCCTGTGTTTTATGTTCGCCTGATACTTTCAAAACTAACATTTTGGGAGGGATTTATTTATTTATTAGAAATTTAGTTATTTATTTTTGGCTGCATTGGGTCTTTGTTGCTGTGCACGGGCTTTCTCTAGTTGTCACGAGCGGGGACTACTCTTCCTTGCGGTGCGCAGGCTGCTCATTGTGGTGGCTTCCCTTTTTGCGGAGCACGGGCTCTAGGCGCGTGGGCTTCAGTAGTTGTGGCATGCAGGCTCAGTAGTTGTGGCGCACTGGGCTTAGTTGCTCCACGGCATGTGGGGTCTTCCGGACCAGGGCTTTGAACCCGTGTCCCCTGCATTGGCAGGCGGATTCCTAACCACTGTGCCACCAGGGAAGCCCTTGGGAGGGATTTAGAGATTCAAGTCAGCATAAACGAGCCAGTACTACTTAAATCAGTCACTGTGATAACATGGTAGGGTCCGTGAGATATCCACAGCGGCAGCCCTGCTCTTTAGTTATCTTCAACACTGGCCTGTGTGCTCTTGTATTCCTGGACTGCACACTCTGACTTCACTGTTCTCCTCTTGCCCCTTATTGGAAACAAGTTGTAAGCCACCTCTCACAAGGTGAGAGACATTTCTGAAACTCTTCAGTATTTTTGAGGGATCAGTTTTAGCAAAAAGAAATGTTACAAAAAAAAAAAGAAAAGAAAAGAAAAAAGAAATGTTAGACACAGATTGACACTTGGTGGTTCACCTGTGAAGTGTTGGAGGCACTTCCAACTGTTGAAAGCCACCAGGTGATGGAGAAAACAGCAGAGGGACTGGGTTCAGGTTGCCCAGCTTTGTAATCTTGGGCAAGTTCGTGAGTTTCCCCAGCCACCCCGGGCCTTAATTTACCTGTCTGTGAAATGGGGACACCCACAGGGTTGTGCTGAGGACTAATGAAGTAAGGGCTGCAGACGCGCTTATTACACTTTCCACTCACGGCTTAATAAACATAGTGGTTCTTCTTGCCGGGGGTGCCATCCTGGGCAGGCTGCCGTGTGTGCGCGCGCGTGGTGCTCTGGCCCGCGGTGTTTCCTGGGGAGGGCGTACGAGTGGATGTGTGTGCTGGGCCGCCCTGGGAGCGTGCGGCTGCGGCGCCAGGCTGAGAACGCGGTGCCCGCGCCCGCCGCGGCTGGGCGGCAGCGCCGGGTGAATGAGCGCGCGTGGGGACGCGGGCACAGAGGCGGTGGCGGCCCAGCGCGGCGGTGCGCGCTCGCCTGCCTGCCCGCCGGGTTGGAGGCGGACCGCGGGCCGCGGGCCGGGGGAGGAGGAGGGGAGAGGGCGGGCGCGCGGGGCGGGAGCGCAGGAGGCGGGGAGGGCGGGCGGTCAGAGCGCGGCTGCCGCGGAGCCCGGCGCGCGGCTCTGCCGGGGAGCGAGGCTCGCAGCCAGGAAGAGGCGCAGCGGGAGGGAGCGCGGAGCCGGAGCCGGGCCGGGCCGCCTGCCTGGGGCCAGCGCTGCGGGCCGGGGACGGGCCGCGCCAGACCCGGGGCAGCGTGTCGGCGAAGCCGCGGTGGCCGGGACGGGCCAAGGGGGCGTCGGGCGCAGAGAGAACCGACCAGAGTCGGCGGAGCATCGCTCAGCGGGGCGCCTGGGCCGCCGCGACCGCCCCTTCTCGGGGGACTTGTCAGAGGAGAGCCGCCTGCGGGAGGGAGCAAGAGGAGCACGTCTGCCGTCAGGGCAGCGGGAGAGGGAGGTGTGTGTGTGTGTGTATGTGTGTGCGCGCGCGCGCCTGCCTGTAGGGGTGTGTGTGTGTGTGTGTAGGAATGTGCATGTCGGGGGATGACGGCTTGTGCTGTGTGTCTGTAAGGAGCGTGCGAATGTGTGTGTAGGGGTGTGTTTGCCTCTGTGTCGGTATATACTGTGTGTGTCTGTGAGGTGGGGGTGTGTGTGTGTGTGCCTGTGACACAGAGCAGGCTGGGAGCTCACAGAGCTTGGGTCTGAACCCATGTAGGAGGGAGGGGGCTCGGCAGGACCAAGTGTGTGTGTGTGTGTGTGTGTGTGTGTGCGCGCGTGTGCGCATTTACGTGCAGGGGTGTGTGAAGGGTGAATAGGTGAGTGTGTCATGGGTGCTAGGTGTGGCCGTGTGTGTGGTGTAAGGGTGCTGGGTGCACCTCCGTCCCTGGCTCACCCTCCCCTTCCCTTACCAGATGTAGGCGCCTGGGGTGGGGGCCGGGGACTTAGGAGTCTACTGCAGCGGCCCCTTGTCCAGTTTGCCTGCCTGGCCATCTTCCCTTCCCCCGGAAGCCAGAGATGGCCAAGCTGACCCTCCCCCCAATACTTCTAGGGTTAAGGGATGGGGAGCCGGCCAAGCCACAGGAAAGAGGGAAAAGGCTGAAGGGACAGAGCTTCTGCCAGACCAGGGTACCCTGCTTCCCTGGCCAGAGCTGCCTTCTCCATCTCTGCCAGATCACTCACCTTGTGTTTCATGCCTCCAGGGACCAGTGCTCCCAGGGTCTGAGTGAGGGGACAAACATCTTAGAGGGGGCCGGAGCTGGGGTGGGAATGTGTTGAGGCTCATCTGTGAGGGCTAGCTTGTTCACAGTTGTATTACCAGAAGGGTGCTCAGGACATAGTAGGCCTCAACAGATATTTGAGGGAGGAAAGAGAGAAGAGAGGGAGGGAAGGGATCTGAGTCTGGGAGCCACGTCCACTCGCTCTGCTGTCAGTCAAGGATGAGGGCAGCTGGATGCAGTCAGACCCGTCCCCAGACTGAGCAGGTGGGGGAGGCAGGGGCTTAGGGAGAAGGAACCTGGGCTGGGAGAGAAGGGAAACTGCAGGGAAGAGATTTGTGCTGGGGTCTGAATGTTCAGAAAGAAGCTGGCAACTCTCCTTGGGCAGAAGGCTTTGTGTCCTATCCCCACCACCTGCTTCTCTGGGATCAGAAACCTCTCTGGGGCATCAGATCCCAGGCAGCCAGAGCTCACAGCACCTCTCCTCTCTCCAGGACCTTCGTGCTCAAAGGTGCTGAAGACCTGAGTCCCCTGCCTACCCAGGCCGCCTGAGGCCAGGAGGGGCCATGGCAGGGTATGGCTGTCTGGGGCTGGGGCTGTTCTGCTGGGTCCTGCTTGCTGTCCCTGTGGGCTCCCAGCCTGCCTCCTCTGTCCCAGGTGCCCGTGTCACCACTTTGGCCCCGCCACCTCAGAGTGAGGCCTCTATGCTGTCTCTCAACCTGGGGCTTAACTTCAAATTCCACCTTCGGGGACCTGCTGCTGCTTGGGGGAGCTCAGTCACAGAGACCCAGGCACTTTCTCCTGGGCCGAGCCGGGAGCCAGAGGAAGAGGTGGCCGGTGGGCTGAGGACTGACCCCCTTTGGGAACTACTGGTGGGCTCTCTCGGGAACTCCCCGCCTGAGCAGGGCTCTGCTGAAGGCAACTCTACTCCCTGGGCCTCCTCCTGGCCTCTAGAGCCCACATCCCTCCTCACTGGGCCCACTGACCGGCCCACTGCTCCCTACCAGCCCAGGATGGGCACCGTGACCTGGGATACTGCTCTGACGGCTACAGCACCTCCATCCAGTGACCCCAGGCTCCACCAGAGCGAGCTGGAGCTGAAGTTTGACATGGCGCTGAGAGCAGGCGTAGCCCCAACGCTTGGACATCGAACACTTCCCCTGCTGCCCAGCCTGCGGGCCAGCCTGGCAGAGATTGCTGGGCGCCTGGGACCCTTTGGTGAGTACCCACCCCAACCCAAGGAGAGCCCCTGCTGGGCAGTCTGGCAGGTAGGAGGAAGCTTCAGCCTGGGCTCCTTTTGCAGGGTTCTTTGGCACTACTGTGTCCCCACTCCGGAACTTATCAGGCCCGAGCCCCCTGGGCCCAGTTACATCCCCAGCCTCTGCCTCTGGAATTTCGGATTCTCCAGGTGAGTGTTTATTTCACTGCAACAAGCATTTATGGAACACCTCTAAATGCCAGCACCTCCTTTTTCCCTTGACTCAAGGGCAGCTTGCATTCCTTCTCCCAGGACCTGGGATACCAGCCACTGCTCTATGGGGAAATGCCCTCTTTGCCATACTAAGTCTGGTTTGGTCCTTGTAGCTTAGCTTCTGGTATACATGTGGCTACAATTCCTGGGACAGGGGCTGCCATAGCTCAAGCTCTGAGAAAGGACAGGATTTTCTCCAAAGCCCCAGAGGCCTACGCCAGCTGGTAGGATGGCAGTCTAGCCCTATGTGCTCCCTTTGCAGGGTTCTTTGGCACCACTCTGTCCCCGCCCCCATCCCCCCAGGAGAAAAAGCTCCCAAGTCCAAGGCCACTGGACCCAGCTGCTTCCCTAAGCTCTGCCTTGATTGCAACAGCATCACTAGGTAAGTACCCAGTTCATTTAAACTTGACAATTATTTATTGAGCATTTACTACATGCTAGCCACTCATCGGCATTCTGGGATCCTTTTATTTCACTGTCATCACCATTCTCTTCATCACCACTATGGAGATATAGATTAATGGTCTGAGAACAAGTGTTGCTGAGGATGGTCCCACACAGAGTTAAGTAATGGTCCTCTGGGAGTTTTGCAATCATAGGCAGAGCAGGATGTAGACACATGTATCAGGGGCAAACGGACACAGGAACTCCTTCATGATTTCCACAGCCTCAGCACTAACCCCACCCTCTACTCCAGTCTGCCTGGCCTGCCTCCCCACCCTCCCACTCCGGCCTTGGGGCTCTCTCCTTTGCCATCTGATCTGACATGACATGCTGTCAGATACAGGCAGAGCTGGGCCCCTCATTGGGAAGACGTTGAAGAGAAGACCTTGCGCAGACAGACGCCATCCTCGTTCAAGGGAGCCTTTCAGAACACGCACATAGACAAGCTGGTGGTGCAGAGGAAAGACCAGGAGCTCTGGAATCCTGAGACTTGGCTTTGAGACTTGAATCCCATTCCCCTTCCTAACTGGCTGGTGACCTTGGACAGGCTATTTAGCTTCTCTGAACCTAAATGTTCTCCTATATCTGGGGTTTAATAATAGTGCCTACTTTGTTATTGTAAAGCTTCCACATAATGTAATGGGCACAAAGTATTAGCTCATTAAATAGTGTCTGTTAACCTTGCTTCTTTCCCCGGTGTGTCCCAAGTACGTTCCAGATCCACCTCTCAGACACGGCAACCGTGGCCCCTAAATGTGATGGGACAACACATACCACAAAAGGCAGAGGGCACGCTGCTTGGGGAGAGGTTCTGGTAGGTGAGGCCAAGGGGGACATGCAAAGGGTTAACCGTGGCTGGGGAATCCTCAGCCACTCCACACTAGGAACTGGTGCAGCAGTGGAAACCTCTGGTCCCCGAGCTGCTTCCAGCTCCAGACTTAACGCAGCACCTGCCTGTCGCTTCCTCCCGAGTGGACTAGGCACTCCTGGGCGTGTGGGTGGGGAGCCTGCCGTCTCCTCCCCATCCAGCCCAGTGTGCAGCAGTGCAGGATCTGCTGTGGAGTTGGGGGCAGGCTCTGTGGCCTCAGGGGAAGGATGCTGGGTGGCGGTCTGCCAGCCTTGGTGACAGCGCTGGCCAGGCAGGTTTAATGAGTCTGGACAATATCAGAGGCAGCCCAGCCGGCTGGTGGCCCCGCCCTCCTTCCCCCTCCTCTCCACGGCTGCAGGAACCCAGCCTCTTCCTGGCTGTCCCTCTTGGATAAACCCCGAGGGCTGCAGGCCTCCTGGAGGGAAGAGCAAAGAGCCTTGTTCCTGACAGCACCTTCTGCGGGGAGTAGTCCAAGCAGTTAGGGGATAAAGGGAGTCTCTCTGTGTCTTCTCTAGGAACTTCCTAACCTCGGTACAGTTAACCTTTGGGCCTAGAGCTTCTCTTCTCTTGCATTAGGTCTGCTTCACCTCGGACAGAGCTTGCATTCAGCCAGTAAGCGCTGAACAGTTGTGCAGGTCGTTAACATAGTAAAAGACTTCCATACCAGTTGATAAGTACCCGCTCTCCTTAGCCTCCTGAGCACCACTCCCCTCCCTGACCACCTGGCTGGCAGCTCTTCTGATTCACCTGAAACAGTGGTTAAATATTTCGAATGTCACCCTTACAAGGAGTACCAATCCTCTGTGATCCTGGAGGTGGGGTTGGGGGGAGGGATGGGGCCAGGCCACTGATCTGGCTGCAGCTTCCGGCATCCAGAGTAGAGAGTGATTCCCCAGCCCTTTGATCTGGGCAGCTAGTGGACTTTTCCATAAATTGAGCCGGGCCCTCTTCCCAACTCCTCCCCAGTCAGCTCTGGCTTCACCAGTTACTCACATTGACATCCCATCTCCTCTCTTGCCCCTGAGGTCAAGAGGAGCCACAGGGCCAGGGTGGGACCACCTTGTAAGGGAGGCCTGCTCAGGAGAGGGATCCTAGGAAGTCACTACCTTCTCGGGGAAACCGAGGGCCCCTTCTGCGGAAGCCTCAAATGGGGAGACAGAGGATGAGGTCAAGCAGACCCGTCAAAGGCAGAGGCTGGGCCTTCTTCACCTGTCCCCACCCATACCTGGCCTGCCCTGCCCCCTGGGAACAGTGCTCCTAGGTCAGAGCTCTCTCCTCTGACACTTGACCTGGGCCTGTACTCTATTTCCTGGTTTTCATTCTTTCTCTGGCTTCTTAGGAATGTTGCAGTTTGCTCTAGTTGCCATAATGCTTTGGGCCAGAGGTGAAAGATGGGGTCTTCTGTGGCCATCGAGTGAGAAGTGGAGCTGGAAGAGGGTGAGGTGGGACAGCTCTCTGAGAGCTGCACTTGTCTGTACAGTGAGCGAGGAGGAGGCATGAGGGGCGGCGACAGGTTGGCGCAGGCTGTGGGCTCCTGGCTGGGGTCTCCCTGCCTCTCTGCAGAGCCCACCAAGACCGGAAAGACCAAGGAAACTCATCCACTTTGCAGAAGTGGGTTGGGCAAGGGTATCTGAGGGGACCAATAAATGAGGGCTGAGGGAGAATGTTTGTGTATTTGATCCCACTGGTGTTAGACTGACCCTGGCCCCCCACCCCGCCCACCGAATCAGCAAGCCGTCAGTTCCCAGCTGAATGATTCCTCATTTAACTCACAGCTGTGTCTTCAGTAGGTGTTTGGGGATGGTCAGTCCATCCAAATGGTGTTCTTTAAACAGGGTTCACAGAGTGAGACAATGCGTTGATGTTCACTCATTTGACTGTTGACTTTCTAAGGGAAAACAGCCTTTTGTTAGTGAAATCGAGAATTAGTTTGAGGCCAGAAATGGTCACACAGACACACACTGATCACTGACAGGTGATAAACATTAGCCCATAATGATCAGACCAACAACAGTTGTATATCAAATGCTTATGATGCACCAGTCTCTCCAAAGAGCTTTGCACACACTGGCCATGTATCCTCATAACAGCCCTGTGCAGTAGGTGCTCTTACCCAGTTTAGACTTGAAGCCTACGATGGGACAGGAACCAGGGAACATGCTGCCACTTGAAGTAGGCAGCCAGCTGTATATATGTAATTTTTTGGCAGCTCCCTCTCTGCCCTCGCAGTTGCCCAGTTCTACCTTCCCCTCCCCTCTCTCCAGGGCTGCTTTCTGGCCCGGTCACTCCTTTTCCTTGTTCTTAGGATTGCTCGGTTTTCCATGTCCCCAGCACAAGCTGGCACTGCCTGAGGTAGGGATGGGGGTGCGCCTGGAGTCTTCCTGTTTTGTCCTGCTGAGGCATGGCTGGGTATGGCCAGGCAGTTGGGGCAGGAGTCTGCTTGTCAGGAGATCCTTCCGGCCTCATTCTACATCTGTGTCCCGTGCATTTCCCCACGGCCAGATGGCTCCTCCCATCATCCTTCACCACCATCTTTCTCCCTCCATCCTTGCCTGCAGCTGCGGTTCTGCTAAGCCTGCTAGATGGGGGGAGGGAGGTTCAGCGTGAAGCATCTTCCCTTGCTGCCTGGCCGTGGAAAGTCCTTGGGTCTAACTCTTTTTCACCCCTCTCTAGCTCCAGGAGAGTAGAATTAGGGATCTTCGTCCTCACACTCTCTTACTTGACTTCCCTTTCCTCAAGGGATGTGGGGAAGATGTTAGAGCACAGGATGAGGCTGGGAGCCTAAGTTAGCAAACCCCAGAGCACCTGAGGGGCTCACTCGCTAAGCTGTGATCCCCCCAAATGTTCCTTCCTCAGAGTTCAAGGGTAGTCTTGAGACCCAGGGGAATCCATCTCAATGTCACCTTCTGTAAAAGGGGGTGAGAACCAAAGGGGCATTGTATTAAGAGCCTCAGACCAGTGGCTTCGTAGTTGAGTTACGATGGGGACCATAGCCATGGGTAGGTCGAGGTTGGAGGTGTAGCAGGCAGGAAGGCCAGTGAATAGGGAAGGTTGTGTTTTCTCAGGGTGCTGGGGATGGGAGGGTCATATCACTCCCCCTGCTGTGTGTGTGGTGGGGGGCAGTGCGGGGTGGCTTTTCCTGACGAGACAGGGAGAAGGGGGGAGCAGCTGAAAAGAGGCAGGGCAAGCTTCTTCTAGCACCAAGGTGGGAGTCGGGAGTCAGGGGTGCAGAACAAGAGATAAGCAAACTAGTATTATGAAGCGCCTCTGAAATCAAGGAGAGGGGCTCAAACTGGTGCTCAGATCTGGATTCTAGTTGCAGCTCTGCCAATTTGTAATGTTGGACAAATCACTTGGCCTCTCGGCAGAGCCTCAATATCTTCATCTGGCAAATAAGAGGATTCATTTCTTCAACGAATATCTGCTCAGTGCCCACTCTGTGCCAGGCACTGTTTTAGGCATGGGTGGTCAGATGTGAGCAAAGCAAGCCTTGTTCTCATGAAGCCTCCTTCCTGGCGGGAGGATTGAACTAGAGGGGGCTTCTACAGCTCCTTCCACTTGTAAAATTCTGTGACTTCTTAAGAAAAACCCTTTTCAGTGGGATCACAGGGTAATGAACAGAGCAGGGAGCTGGGGGTGGATGGGGTCGGGGGGAGGGCATGAGGGCTGAAACTGCTGCCAGAGGAGTTTGATGTGGGAGGGGAAGGTGAGGGGCTTCGAGGTCAGTGAGTCTCAAATTTAAGACAAGTCCTTCCTGGAAGCTATGAGGACTCTCTGATTGGCACACAGGCTACTGGCTGTAGGGTGTGGGCAAGGGGAGGGCTGCACGGAATGCCTCAGACAAACGTTCTTTGCCCACAGACTCCACCACCTCCACCTCTGGCCTGGATGACCCCTCTCCCGCCAGCCTTGGGAACCTTTCGGTGCAGCCAGAATGTGGGCCAGGGTCCTGCAGTATCAGAGAACTGCCTGAACGCGAAGCGCAGCCTCCTGCGGCCCCACTGCCCCTCTTCTTCCTGACCCTGGAGGCCGACTGGACAGAGGCCAAGGCTCGCTGGGGTTTGGCCTGGGAGGCCCATGTGTACGGGGTAGGCGCACTCTTCGGCTTGGTGGCCCTGCTGGCGCTGCTGGCTCTGGCCCTCTTGCCCTGGCGCTGCCCGCCCGGCGCCCCCTGCCTGGCGCTGCTGGACCTGCTCCTGCTCTCCGCCGGGACCACCCGGGCCTTCCCGCTCTTCTACGACGCCTACGGGCACCGCGACCGGTTGCCGGCGCTGGCCTGGCTGCTGCTGCAGGACCTCCCGCTGCCCTGCCTGGCCGCCGGCCTGGGCCTGGCCTGCCTGCTTCTGGCCCGGCCGCGCCCGCCGCGCTGTCCAGCCGCCCTGGCCGCGCTGCTGCTCCTGGGGCTGGGGCTGGCGGCCGCCGCCGCCCTCGGGAGCGCCGCCCATCGCCCGCTGCGGGCCCTGCGGCTCGCCTCCCGCGGGCTGCACGCCTTCCTCGCCGCCCTCCTTTCCGGGCTCCTGCTGGCGCTGTCCTGCTGGGGGGGTCGGCGGCGGCGGGCCGGAGCGCCCCTGGGAGCGTCCGGCTTCAAGGGCACCACTGCTTTCCCGCAGGCGCGCAGCCCCTTCGGCCCGCTCGAGTCCTGGCGGCGCGCGGCGCGCACGGCCCCAGTGGCGGGCACCTTCGGGCTGCTGAGCGGAGCCCTGCAGGGCTACGAGGTGCTGCACGCGCTGGGCTACGGCGGGCAACCTGGCCTGGAGGGGCCCTGGCCCTGGTGGGCCTTCCAGCTCGGCCTGCGCCTGGGCGAGGTGGGCGTCGCGCTCCCGTTGGCACTGCTGGGCCTCTACCCGGCGCTGTGCAGCCCCCGCGTGCCGCCGCGCTGCTGGGCCAAGCTCTTCCGCTTGTCCCCCGGCCACGCCGCTCCTTTGCTGCCCGGAGGCTGGGTCGCCGGGCCCCCGGACAAGAAGCCCCTGGGGAGCGCCATCGCGTGTGGCGACGCGGAGCTGCTGCAGCTGTGCGCCCTGGCAGGGCCGGGTCCCGACCTCCTACTCCAGGGAGGAGGCTGCCGGGGCTTCGACGGCGCGGCCGCCAACCCGGCCCCTTCCCCGGCCTCCTCCCCCTGCAGCGATTACACCGTGGACTTCCGCCCGCCCTCCCCCATCAACCTGCGGCGCAGCATCGAGGAGGCCCTCTGCAGCGAAGCCCTGCTGAAGCCCGGCCTCTTCCAGGGCCCGGCGTTCGGGGAAGCCCTGCCGGGGCTCGGCCTCTACCGCACCGCCTCGCTGGGGGCACAGACCGGGGCCGGGCCCACCGGGAGGTCTGCGGAGGCCCCTGGTTACCCCGCGCCCCACGAGCTCCCCTATCCCGGGGCCTGGCCCGCGGGCAGCAGCGCCTCATCCGTCTCGCTGTGCGGACTGTCGCGGGACAGCTCGTCCATGCTGCTGTGCTCCAGCCCGGACAGGCCTCCTCGCTGTCCGCTGGTCTGCGTCCTCAGTCCCCCGCGGCCCTCAGGAAGCAGCCCTAGCCTCCCGGCCTCAGGATCCTACCAGGCCCTGTCCCCACCCTCCCGCGACTCCCCAGAGCCTACTCCTGAGCTGCAGGCCGAAGAGGCCTTGCTGCAGGAACAATTCCTGGACGCCTGCCGACAAATTGACGAGCTGAGCGTGGGCAGCGACACCATAGACCTGTGAAGATGTGGGCCCCTCGCCGCCCCGACAATACGCCCCCTTCTGGGGCCTGTTCTGCCCGAGACCTGCACACTGTAACCCTTCCCCAATCCCACCTGGCTCAGATACCTCTCCCCGCTTCCTTTCCCATCCAGGGACTCCTGAATGGGTGAGTCAGCAGCCAGGTTCTGTTGATTGGGAACTAGTGCCACCTTCTCTGGAGCCCTGGGCACTGATGCCCTCAGCTGCAATTCTAGGCTGGCGGGGGTCCCACTTTCCTTGGCATTCACCAGCAATAAAGCTCCAAGGTGCTCCACTCCAGACCAGCACTTCCCACTCTGGTGCTGAGTGAGAGGGGCTGTGCTCAGCCGACCTCAGGAATGGCCTCAGTCCCCATACCCGCCTCTGCCATGCCCGGGAATCCCACCCCCGCGTGAGTGAGACTCCCTGTCCTCCACATGATCCTTCCCCATATAAGGGTCCATGGCCCATCTAGGAGACTCTACAGCAGTTGGGTGGGAGGTGAGCACTTTCAGAGTTAATTTATCAATAAAATATTTTCAGAGGAGAAAGGTCTCACCTTCTTGGAAAAGCTTAGATGAGGCAATAGCAGCAATGGTTCTGCCAGAACTGGAAGAGAAGCAGTGTTTGGGTGGGGTGGGTCCATCTCAGACCCCAGTGACCTTCACTCCTGACTGCAAGGGGTCTTGTCCTCCGCATGACCTTTCCCCATAGACGGGTCCATGGCTCATCTGGGCTGAGTGAGGGTCCGGGAGTGGCCTCTTGAAGACCCTTCTGACTCCCTGGGAAGTGGCTTTTCAGAGTTGGATCACTGCCCTGAGAAATGAGGTGGAAACGCCTGCATTCCTAAGAAACTGGCTTCAGGTCCTAATGGACAAGTGGTTAGGGACTAGTTACTGTCAAAGTCCTTCATGGAAATGTTGATACACATCTCAAGGGCTTGATCACTTTGAGCTGGGTTTTGCAGCAATCTCCCTGTCACGTACCCAGAGGAATTCACAGAGAAAGCTACTTGCTACCAGCAGGACCTCTTCACGTTTGGACTAACAACCCCCTTCCCCTGGAGAACATTCATCTCCCACAGGTGCAGATCCTCCCTGGAGAAAGCCTGTCTTCCCCAAACCCCAGCCCCATCCTACCCACCAAAGCAGAATTCACAGTGCAGAGACCCGTGAATGCATCCGGCCACCAGGCAGTCTGTAATCCCTCCCTTGTCCAGAGCATTTGGCTGTGAGCTCCGTAGTGTGTGCATTTGTCATTTGGCTAAAATGCAGTAAGTTCAGAGTGGCACTAAAACAGAGTCATAGATTTGAAAACTAAATTCTGGCAGTGTTTTGGTAGACGTCCTGCACATCACAGGGAAGGCTACAGGGGCACACATACTAGGCTTGAAGTGGAAAAACAGGAAAAGGAATGGTTTTTCTTCCAACTCTGCCCATCAGCGTGTGGGGATTTGAGAAGGGAAGCAAGGGAGCCAAGAGGGAAGCAGGGAGGCCGGGAGGGGAGGGGACCCTCACCAGACCAGGTCCAATGCACTAGTGGAAGAATTAAAGCACGGCTCTCCTCACCCATGAAGCTCTGTCTTGGCTGAAAGGAGCATCCAGGGCCTGGAATCTCAGAAGGAGGAGGCAAGCCCATGATGCTCGGGGCAAGTGAGGGTCAACGTAGAGAAGAAAATGAGAGGAGGGTGGGGCAGGCCCAGCTGAGGACTGGGACTGGAGTGGTTCTGACCGTGTCTCCTCCATCACCTGGCTCAGCTCGGCTCAGAAATTCTTGCTGCATCGTCAGTCTGGGCTGAGGCCCAGAGAGCTGCCATCCTCCTAATTACAGGCATTTCTCACTGGTGTCGTAGTGGCTGTAGCAGCCCCAGCACCAGAGCTGCTCCGAGAAATTGTCCCCTTTCTTCCCCACTTACCCTTCCATCTGCCCTACTCACACTCGACTCCTCTCTGCCATCTCTTCCTCGGCCTAATCCTTGCCAGCTCCTCTCACTCACTCACTCTCCCCATCGAGAGTCCTTGGGTTCAGGCACACAGCTCTCAGCAAAGCAGTCCAAGCCCCACATACCCCCAGTCAGTCTCTCTGTATGTTTGTCTGTCCGCCTTGCTCTCTCTCACAGAAGCGGGCACTCGCTCGCGCGCATACACACACGCACAGACACACACACGCCTACACACACACTCCTTTTCTGTTTGGAAGCTCTGAATGGGGCTGGTGAGATGGGAGGGGGCAGGGGAATACAGCTTGTTACTCACCAGCTCCAGCACTTCTTCGATTTTCCTCAGCAAGAATCACCTAAGCCCTTTGACTTGATCAAGAGGCTGAGACTTTGGTGAGACAACCCTTCCCTTTTGTCTCATGCCTCAGCCCTTCCTTACCCAAAGCAGTTTCCCCAGAAGAGCCCGAGTAGACCAGGGTGTAATACATACACCCTCAGTTCCAATTCTTAGTACTGTAGGAGACTGAGAAACAAACTCACCTTCATTCATTCAATCTCTTTAAGACATTTTTTTGGATGCTTACAGTGTGCTAGGTGATGGGGGTAGAAGGCAAGCTAGGTGGACAACAGCCCTGAACTTATGAAGTTGAAGGTCTTTTGGGGAAGGCAGACATTAAAGAGTTAATTAGATAAATAATTACAATTACACAAGTAATTAATTACATTTGCGAGAAGTTCTAAGAACAAGAAATATGCGGTATTATAAGAAGGCTTGGCTTGCAAGCGGGAATGCAGCCAGAGGGATGGGGCTTGGGAGAGGCTGGCTGAGCACAGCCCAGGCCTCTCTTACTTCCTTTCCAGGCTCCTGCAAGTGATGGATGAGAAGAGGCCAGCAGTTTATTTCCCCTGGAAGCCACGTTGCTGATGTGGTGCAGGTTACCACGACTCCTGCTATTTAATAAAGAACCCTGCATGTGTCCTGGTGAGATGGATGAGCAAATATTCCTGATTGAAGAACCACATGGCTTCCCTGTTACAGATGGATAGGAGGGGCTGGGGCTGGGGCTGGGAGACTGAGCTGGGGAGCCAGGTCTGAAAGTTGGGACGAGTACAAAGGATCAGCTGCATTGTTTTACTCCCCTAGGGGCACAGATCTCCTCCGTACTGTGGGTGGCTGCTGCCCTCTCATGGGCACAGGGACACAGTTTCCTTTTGTTCTTTAGGGAAGGTTTGGGTCCAAAGTATTTCCAACTGAGCATTGTAGGGTGTGTCCCAAAGGGATGTTGGAGCAGCCTTCTCAGGATTCTTTCCCCAGTGAACACTGCAGCCAGGACCGGGAAAGCCTCCATATAGCTAGGGCCCTGAAGCTTGCAATTTAGACTTTGGGTATGAAATTTTGATTTCTAAGGTGATGAGGGGGCAAGAGAGGAGGAGAAAAAAAGAGAGAGGAGTGTGGAATTCCAAACCAACTGTATTCAAATGATCCATCCCATTTCCTTTGTCTATTTGTCTCTCTTTATCCTGGATGGAATTAACCCATGGCCTTAAAAATCTGTTTTTTATTTCAATACTTCCTCTGCTGAGTTGTGTGTTTAAAACTAACTGTGACATTTTCTTTTAAGCATATAACAAATGCTTAAAAGCTAGGGTTTCATAAATCTGATGTTAAACGTTCTCCCTTTCCCCCTATCACTATCAGCCAGTCATCCATCCAACCAAAATGTGCTGAAAGTAGATGTGGTTTGAGGAGAAAGGGAAACACTTTTCATTGTACCTTTTGTACCTTTTGAATTTTCTAGCTACCCTGTGTTCAGGTTATGCCATTTAAAAGTAATTATTTAAGACCTGCATTGGGTACTTTTGTTCTGTATCAGGGTGCTTCAGTCCTGCACGCAGGTCAGTTCCTGGGCCCAATGGGATGGCACACTGTGGTCCAGGATCCAGGACCACCCAGATCTCCGGGCCAGTGAGATTCCTTAGCCTTGGCTCTGTCTGATAAGCTGTCCTGAGAAAAGATCTCCCGTCTCTGGGAGGACCTGGGTACTAGGTCTGTGTGTGCAAGCTGCATGTCATGTTTGTTCTTGGCGTGTTCTCACGTGATCTTGCATGGTGCAGGCTATGATTTATTTGTAATTTTAAAAATAAATCTATAGTTTTATTAAGACAAAAACTGACAGTGTTGGTATGGAGTTTAACATTTAAACAAAAGTTTTCACAGAAACATAACATGTGCCTAAAAAGATTTTACAAGGGAGTTCTAGATGCAGGTCTAGACGATGTCAAGAACTGATGGATCTCATGATTCAAGATAGCATTCTGGGTTTTAGTTAATTCTTAGGATTAAAAAACTTTGTCTTGTTTTAAAGTGAACCACTGCCCCCATATGAAAATTGAATCTTCTCCTGAGACCAGGGCTTCTGAAATCATTCAGTTCTTGAAGTGATTCAGTGAACTTGTGCTGTCAGTGACTGAACCCTGCCACCAATGGTTTCAAAGTTCAAAAAACAGAGGCTCCAAGAGTTTTCCACCCTAAGAGCACCGAGCCCTTGTCTTTGCCTACCCTCCCACCTCCTATACCACCCTCTGCCCTTCCCCAAATACTTCAGCCAGTGGCTTGGATGGAGAAGCTGATATTTATAACTTCATAATTGGAAAAAAAAAGGGTCTTCTTATCAATTTCAAGAATTAACACCTCTAAGACAGAATGATCTGCCTGTATATACACTCCCATAAGACTTTTCCTCCTCAACCAGTTTCCATCCCTCAAATGGCAGCTTTGGTAACTTCTTAACTGGCTTAGTCCTTTCTTGGGAATAGCATTAAGCTCAGGCAGGGAACACCTTGGCTTCTAAGTTTCAGGCATTCACAGCTATTTTTTTCTTTCTATTTTTTTTTAACATCTTTATTGGAGCATAATTGCTTTACAATGGTGTGTTAGTTTCTGCTTTATAACAAAGTGAGTCAGCTATACATATACATATATCCCCCTATCTCCTCCCTCTTGCGTCTCCCTCCCACCCTCCCTATCCTGCTCCTCTAGGTGGTTACAAAGCACTGAGCTGACCTCCCTATGCTATGTGGCTGCTTCCCACTAGCTATCGATTTTACATTTGGTAGTGTATATATGTCCATGCCACTCTCTCACTTCATCTCAGCTCACCCTTCCCCTTCCCTGTGTCCTCAAGTCCATTCTCTATGTCTGCATCTTTATTCCTGTCCTGCCCCTAGGTTCTTCAGAACCTTTTTTTAAAAAATATATTCCATATATATGTGTTAGCATACGGTATTTGTTTTCCTCTTTCCGGCTTACTTGACTGTATGACAGACTCTAGGTCCATCCACCTCACTACAAATAACTCAATTTCATTTATTTTTATGGCTGAGTAATATTCCATTGTATATATGTGCCACATCTTCTTTATCCATTGATCTGTCGACGGACACTTAGGTTGCTTCCATGTCCTGGCTATTGTAAATAGAGCTGCAATGAACATTGTGGTACATGACTATTTTTGAATTATGGTTTTCTCAGGGTATATGCCCAGTAGTGGGATTTCTGGGTCATATGGTAGTTCTATTTTTAGTTTTTTAAGGAACCTCCATACTGTTCTCCATAGTAGCTGTGTCAATTTACATTCCCACCAACAGTGCAAGAGGGTTCCCTTTTGGGCTTCCCTGGTGGCGCAGTGGTTGAGAATCCGCCTGCCGATGCAGGGGACACGGGTTCGTGCCCCGGTCTGGGAAGATCCCACATGCCGCGGAGCGGCTGGGCCCGTGAGCCATGGCCGCTGAGCCTGGGCATCCGGAGCCTGTGCTCCGCAACGGGAGAGGCCACAAAGTGAGGCCCGCATACCACAAAAAAAAAAAAAAAAAAAAAAAAAAGAGGGTTCCCTTTTCTCCACACCCTCTCCAGCATTTGTTGTTTGTAGAGTTTTTGATGATGGCCATTCTGACTGGTGTGAGGTGATAACCTCATTGTAGTTTTTTTTTTCTTTCTTTGCAGTACGCAGACCTCTCACTGTTGTGGCCTCTCCCGTTGCGGAGCACAGGCTCCGGACGTGCAGGCTCAGCAGCCATGGATCATGGGACCAGCCACTCCGCGGCATGTAGGATCTTCCCGGACCGGGGCACGAACCCGTGTCCCCTGCATCGGCAGGCGGACTCTCAACCACTGCTGCCACCTGGGAAGCCCAATTCACAGCTTTTAAACAGTCTCTCTCAGTCCTCATTTAGGTTGCCAATGACATGTTTTGAAAGGATGAAATATTCTGGACACAGAACCAAATCATCATTAGTTGTTCTTTCCTTTGTTTCACCATTTCCCCCATCAGGCCCCAAATTTTAACAAAAATAATCCTAACCCATCTCCCTTCTTTCCCACCCCATCCCTCCCACACCGAATAATACACCAGTAATAGGCAAAAACTACATATATGCTACGCTGTAAAAATGCAGAGTTAACACTATTGGGAAGAAGGCTGTGGGTTGTGGAGATGCTCTTTTGAAGATCTACAGTATCTTTTGCTCTCCCACATCCCATTCTGCAAGTTTTGTCCTTCATAGAAGGCCCTTTGCTTTTCTCAGCAAAGTTCAGAATGGGTTGCCTTGAAACATTTACCCTCCTTCCCCTCCACTGGGATGGGTGTGCAAACTATACAGCATGGAGTGACTTTAAACCACTTGGGCTGCTGTAGGGCACAGAAACTATACTGGCTCTTCAAAGGACATCTTCTCAAGCCACCTCTATGGTGTCAAGACAAGTAGAACTCCTTCTTTCCCCACTTGAAACCTACAGTCAGATGTGACAGGGGCTGGTACTCAGGAGAGTTAATTCTTGTCATCTTTTTTTGTCATCATCCTCTGAGGGGTAGGAATGCCACGTCAGCCTTTCCTTATAGAAGGATATGACAACCTGTGGGCACTTGACATTGGCTTCCTTGGCAGGGACCAGGTCATCCTCATCAGAGTTTTTCCAGAACTCTGATGAAACATGTTTCATCAGAAACATGAGTTCTCCACTAGAGTCTGTAGCTCCAATAATCCGCTGCGGTTTCAAACCTCGGGCAAAGCCTCATGGCTTTTCTGACTCTTCTTTCTTCTTTGGTTTGCTCTCCTCCCCCTTATCTTCCGAATCAGAATCAGCTTTGCGCTTGCCTCCCTCTGATTTATCTGTCTGGTGTGCTGTTTTCTGTGACTGCAGGAACTCAGCAATGAGGTCAGGGCAATCCAGGTTTTCTTCTGTCTCCCATGTGTTGTCCTCATCTGAGAACCCCTTCCACTTTAGGAGGTACTCCACTTGGCCCTTTACCACTCGACGGTCGAGAACTTTTCCCACCACATATTCTTCTTCCTCTTCTTCTAGCACCTCCTCCACTTTCTTCTTGTTTTGTTTTTTCCCCATAGTGCCCACCAGCTTTCTGGTATAAAGGGTGACGCTGCTTAGAGCAGCGCTCACGAGCCCGAGAGGAATCGGTGCTGCGCTCCAAACGCGTCCTGTCGGGCCGGCCGCGGGAGTGACGACCAGTAAAGCAACAAGACGGTTGACCCTCCTTTTTTTTTTTTTTTTTTTTATTATTAATGTCTGTCTACCCCCACGAGACTGTATACCATGAGGGTAGGGGCCCCGTCTTTTTTTAGCTCACCAATTTTATCCTTAGTGCCTGAAACATAGTAGGAGCTCAGTAAATATTTTTTTGAAAGAATGTGTATGATCTGTGCCTATTTGTACTTTAGTAGCTATAATTTGTCTGCGAAGTGTTAAAGGCACAGTTGTAGTTATCTGTTATAGTGTAACAGATGTCTCATAGTCTCTGAGAACATGAGAATTGTCCGAATGATGTATGTGACGTACTTGTGTTGATGTGCATTCTGGCTGGGTTTTATGCACGTAATCTGGGAGTCTGTGGTGGCACTTCAGAAAATATTTATTAAACATCCATTATATGTTAGATCCTGGGCTAGGGCCAGAGTAAAACCAACTTTTCTGGCCTGCCCTGCTGAGTTTGGTATCGATCTCCAGGAGGTTAGATTGTAAGCAGTGCAGGAAATAGCGAAGCCAAATTTCTCTACAGCGGCGGCGGGGGGGGCGGGGGGGGGGGCGGGCGGGCACTTGGATTAGGGGTGGAACCCCGCTCAAGAAGCTCCGCCCCCGGGCGTCACGATTTTTTCCTTCCGGAATGTTTTTTTCCCTTCTACCACGTTTTCCTCCGGACTCCTTTGAGTGAAGAACACTTCCGGAGTTTCCCGGCAACTTGGCGTGGTCGCCTTGCTAAAGCCTGTTACTAGACTCGTGTGCGCGAAGCCGCGCGCTTCTGTTTCTCGGCCTTATGGCCGGGCTGACCCTGTTTGTGGGCCGCCTCCCGCCCTCGGCCCGCAGCGAGCAGCTGGAGGAGCTGTTCAGTCAGGTGGGGCCGGTGAAGCAGTGCTTCGTGGTGACTGAGAAAGGTAGGGGGCGGGGCGGTCGAGGACAAAGTTGGGGTTCCTGGGAGCCGGATGGGGGCGAGGACACCCAAATTTAATCGACCCGTATAATCCTTTACCTGCCCCAGAGTGAAAGGACTTGGAAGTTGAATTTCTTTTCTAAACGGACTCTGCTTTAGATGAATCCATACGGGCCGTTTCTGAAAGTCAAACCAGTCCCTTAAGTTTATGTAGCGCTTTCCGTTTATTATGCGCGCTCACTTATAAGATCTTATTTGGTAGTAGATAACTTTTAATAAAACACCAGTAAGGCTTATTGAGAATCAGCTGATTGCCAGGTGCGGTGCTTGAATTCCATGTGTTACCTCATTTAATTTCCCCATCAGTCTTGTTGGGTGGAGAGTTAACTCCATTTTACAGACGAGGAATCTAGCTAGGGCTTAGGGAAATTTAGTAATTTCAGCTTAAGTTCATACAGCTAGTAAGTAGTGGATTCAGAATTTGATCACCAGACCCGGAGCTCTTAACCACTATGTTATTCATTTACCCAGTTATTTATTCCGTAAATATTAATTGAATGCCTATTTTGTGCCAGGCAACTATTGTAGGTCCTGGGGATACAGCAGTGCACAGAACCAAACCAAAAAGATGGAGAAGTCAGCCAATAAGCAAATAAGCAAAATATGTAGTGATAAAGGATACTGAAGAGGAGTGTGTGTAGTATATTGGAGGAATAGCGAGGAAACCAGGGTGAGTGGAATGCAGTGAGTGAAGGGAAGAGAATTAGCCGATGAGATCTGGTGCTACCAGATCATGTAGGACCTTATAGGCCGTTGCAAGGACTTTGGCTTTTACTCTGAGATATGAAGCCACTGGTTTTGAGCAGGGAGCAGTAAATATGATATAGCTTGCATTTTGGAAGATTCTCTGAGGCTGCCGTGTTGAGAATAGGCTGCTAAGAATAGGACAGAAGTGGGGAGACCAAGTTATTAGGCTCTTGTGGTAATCCAGGTGAGAGAGAGGTCATGGTGTTGGACCAGCTGTTGTAGCAGTGAAGGTGGTAAAAAGTGATTGCAATATGGATATTTTTGAGAGTAGAGCTGAAAGAATTTGCTGATGGCTCAGATGTGGGGTATGAGAAAAAAAAAGAGTGTCGAAGAGTCAAGTCTGACTCCAAGGGTTTTGGCTTGAGCCGCAGGAGATATTTACTGACTTGTGGAATACTGCCATATGCTTTTCATTCTGTTTGATGTTCATGGCATCACTATGAAGGAGAGTTAGCATGTATTAGACTGAGGAAGAATTGTAAGGGTTTTAAATGTAGAAGCATTTCTTACTCTTACCTAGACTGTGTCAAGGGGCACCTGATGTTGCCCAGAGCATAAATTTAGCTTCCTTCCAAGTCGTCAGTGTGTCTCTGTAGGTGGCTACCTCCTAGTCTTTCAGGAGAGCAACTGGAGGGAAGTAACATTCTGTGTACCTCTCTTCCCCCCCCACGGTATCCAAGTATGTGATGAGTGGGCAGGCTAATAGTATGCTAATAATCACTCTGTCCTTATCTTCTATTTTGTTAGTAACAGAAATTAGAATTAGGATTGTCGACATGGCTCTGATTGCTATACAAACCATAGCAGCTGCCTGGTTCTTTGTCATTTTAAGTATAGATATGGGCGAATGAGAGAATGAGAATGAGTGCTGTCTAGCAGTGTCTCTTAAACTGCAGATCATTGTCCATCAGTGGGTCTTGAGTGGGTCATGATTAGAGATTTTTAAAAAATGAAATAGGAGTATATCTATACATGGGAAAGGAGAAGTTGTCATAAATTTTTTTTTTCAGTTTTGTAAAAAACTGCATCCTGGATCCACTATAAGTTACGTTTGTTACTGTGGGTTATCAAAACAATTGAGAAACGCTGCTCAACAGTGGTTGGTTGTGTTCTGGGGAAGAACAGGCCTTTGAATGGGAATTCTTCTTTTGGGTCCTCAGAACATAGGCTACATGTAACCTTACCTGTAGCTTGTGTATGTAGTCTACATCTTTACCAGAAGCTGCTATTCCCTTTTTAAGAAAAAAAAGTGCTTTTCTGTCCAGGCAGCCAGATGTACTGAACGCTGTACTTAGTGGGATGGGAGGGAGGGGGTGTGGGGTGAGGTCTTACCAGTAGTGGTGACCTGGACATGCCACTTAACCTCTTTAAGATGGGAATAATTTCACAGGATTGTCGTAAAGATTCAAGTAAACGTGTGAGAGTGCTTTGTGCAGACATAAACAATGCATGGTGTTTTTGTGAGCAACATGCTTCTATCTTGTCACTGAACTCCTTCACCTTTCAGCTGCTTCTTTTTTGGTTGTACTGATCAGGAAGGGCCCTGATTTTTCTTGTTCTTGTTTTCTGAAAGGTGAGTGGGCAGGCTTTTGTGAGAAGGAGTTTCAAGAGAAAAAGAGATCACCAGATCATAGTATGCTTTCCTAGTGCCAAGTGTCAGCTTTAAGCAGTTTATGTGGATCAGCGTTCTGTGTTAGAGGGCTTGTATCCTGAAGCAGACTGGGGTGTAGTTGTAAAAGAGCGTGTGAGCTCTGTTTCTTCTTTGGGTAGTAAGCAGACTAACTTGGTCTGTCCTTTTCTTTTTTTGATGCAGTAAATTACTTAAAATTTTACTACACAAAAATATTAAACTGAAAAAAAAAATACCAAAAAGGGCAAAGGTGGGTTACAGTTGATAATTGCAACTGTTTGTCTTAAATGATGCGTTTGGAAAAAAGCAATGATGATATTGGCTTTTCCCTTCTTGGTGTGTTCTGACAAAATAAGATAAGAGGTTTACAGCTGCTTTAGAAAGGTTTAATTTGATATTGATTTCTAGGGCTTGGTAGTAATAGTAATAGTTTCTGCAGGCTTCTGAAGCAGTGTTTATTGTTTGAGGTTCTTTTTTCAGGGCCCCTGGCATTCATTGCTGATCTGTTCTTTGGAGCGGTGGCTGAATTATTTCTTTGTAATTTTTGAAGCTACTATACTTACCTTTCCTACCTTCTCTGGTGATGTTTTGTTCTGTTTGATGTTGATTTCTTCTTCGGGGGTGTAATGCATCTCATGGGTCCTCCATATTCTTGAAATTATCAGGAAAGAAGGAAGAAAGGGAGCTAACAGCAAAGACACCACATTAGAAGAGGAAACCTAACAATTTCTGAGCAAAGAGGGGACAGAGGCCACTCATGCTAACCTGTCTCTTTCTCTTTTGAGAATTTTGGCAGACTGGCTGGCCTGGCTGTATATTTGCTAGTTTAGGGCTGTGAGAATTTACTGGTTTAGGGATCTTGGCTTACTGTTAACCCCCCCTCCCCCCATCCCCATACTGTTCCAGGGAGTAAGGCATGTCGAGGCTTCGGCTATGTCACTTTTTCTATGCTGGAAGATGTTCAGAGGGCCCTCAAGGAGGTTACCACCTTCGAAGGCTGCAAGATCACCGTGACTGTTGCCAAGAAAAAACTGAGAAATAAGTCCAAGGAAAAGGGGAAAACTGGTGAGTTTCTAGTAGCCGAAGGGAGTTTTCCCCCAGGATTGAGGGGGCAGTGGATTGGCTCTAGGAATAGTGTCTAGGCCTAAAAGCTTCCTGAATTTCCTCTTGATGTCCAAAATCATCCAATGTATTTTGTTACTAGTTTTAGTCTTTTGTTTACTTCTGAGTCTGGAAAACCTGGTGTTCCTGGGCATTGCCATACTTAACCCTGTGTTAAATGCCATCTGTTGCTAGTAGCTTCTTTCCTGTGATGCTCTGGGCCGAGGGGGATCACAGATTTACTTCATTGCCATTTATTTTTTAGAAAATTCAAAGCCCCCAAAGAAGGAGGTGCAGCCTAAAAAAGCCAAAGTGGCAGATAAGAAAGCCAGATTAATTATTCGGAACCTGAGCTTTAAGGTAAGAGACAGAGAAAACTAACAGTGAGTGTTCTGAAGCCTGTTGGAGCCAAGGCATTCTCATTGGTCGAACTCCTCACCAGGATGGCATAATTGGGCTTAATTCCTTCTGGGAACGAACTTTAGCCTTGTTGAATTCAGAAAATGGGCCTGTATAAACAAGAACTTATTAAGGACAGAGACTGTGAAGATGCCTTGGGGAAACTACTGCTGAGAAAGGGAGGGAAGAAAAAGCTCTCTGATATCTGTCCTTTTTGCCTGTATATGTACAAAGCAAGATGTCATCTATTTTGAAATGTATGGTGTCCTAGTCTCAAAATTTAAAAAGGAGTACAAATATTCAAGCTCTTCCTAGTGAACTCATTGAATAGTTGATGTTTTGTGTTTATTTGCCTGGATAATATCTCTTTTTCTTTCTTCACTTTTGGCTTCAGTGTTCAGAAGCTGACTTGAAGACAGTATTTGCTCAGTTTGGAGCTGTCTTGGAAGTAAACATCCCTAGAAAACCAGGTACTGGCAAACCTTTATTTTGTGTGGATTAGATTAAGGTTATTTTACATAATGGTCTTTTTCTGTATCACCTTTGAACTAAGCAGAAATACAAGGTTCGGGTCATACTCTGTGAGGCCCAGATGATATGATATATGTAAAGTATCAGGCACAGTGCTTGACAGATAACAGTGTTTAGTCCCCTTACGGTATTGTTAGTTAGATCAGAACTACTTTTAGAATACAAGTTACAGTTTGAGAAAATGCATTGCTCTCCCCAAGCCTGTGTCAGGGTAACCTCAGCAAGATATAGGCTTTTACTTTGGGCAAGACGCTGACTGGTTGATAGGATTTGGGTCTTCTTGCCAGTCCAGGTTGCTGTAACATCCTTCTTAGTGTCCGTTGGCTCCCTACCTGTTACCTCTAACTTCTTTGTTGTGTTTGCACACAGATGGAAAGATGCGTGGTTTTGCTTTTGTTCAGTTCAAAAACCTTCTAGAAGCAGGAAAGGCTCTCAAAAGCATGAACATGAAAGAGATAAAAGGTAAGTTTTCTATGCCCATACCATTGACTCAGATATTTCTGGTGTTTAGGCAAATTAGCACAGTAACCCACTTCCTACATTTTCAAAAGGTGTTTGCCTTGTTGAGAGTCTCATTGCTAATGTAGGAGCTGTTTTGGTGAAATATTCCTAGTACTTGATCTTCGGGTTAAACTTGAAAGGACCCATGCTGTCCTTCTCTTTTCTTTTTTTGGTGATGAGTGTCCTTTTAAATCCCTAATGGAAAACTGTCCCTGACTGATAGAGGCAGGTTGCTGTCTAGAGGATGTGGGATTAGCAGGTTCTTCCCTCTTGGTTATGATCACTATTCAGCATCTGTGGGCTTATTTTTTTTTAATTATAAATTTATTTATTATTTATTTATTTGGCTGCATTGGGTCTTCGTTGCAGTGAGTGGGGGCTACTCTTTGTTGTTATGTGTGGGCTCTAGGTGCTCAAGCTTCAGTAGTTGTGGCATGTGGGCTCAGTAGTTGTGGCTCACGGGCTCTAGAGCACAGGCTCAGTGCTTGTGGCAAACGGGCTTAGTTGCTCCGTGGCATGTGGGATATTCCCGGACCAGGGATCAAACCTGTGTCCCCTGCATTAAGCAGGCGGATTCTTAACCACTGCACCACCAGGGAAGTCCACCTGTGGGCTTTTAAACTGACCTTGACGTTACTCTGGGTATTGATTTACCAGGTACAGTGCCTAAAGAAGGGATTGGCTTAGAGACTTCCTAACTTCTGAGTAACGTGCAATTATTCCAGAATGTCTGTTTTCCTTCTTGCTAGTATAAGTGGAAACTTGGTCTAACTGGAAACACTGTTCTGATTCTTACTCTGTCTTGTTCCAGGTGTAGTGGCTGTGTAGAAAGGCAAAACTTCTGTTCATTGTTGAAAAGGTTAAGGTTTAAAAGAATAGACACCTACCAGCAGTTTTATTTTAGGACCAGCAGTCTCTGAATCTGCAGTTTCTTTTCTCCTTTGGTTCCATTACTGTCTTTGATGAATAGGAAGTCATTTATAGGAAATAGGAATGTTAAAGAGAAGGCCTTTCTGATGCTACTTTTCTGTCTGACAGGGCGGACAGTGGCTGTGGATTGGGCTGTGGCAAAGGATAAATATAAAAATACACAGTCCATCTCTGTTGCAGGTAAGATGCAGTGGTGTTGGGTAGGAGGGGTTTTGCGTCCTAACTGTTTGTCAGTCTGTATTGTACCATCTGGTGATCTGGTCCCAAAACAGGATCTTGTGAATCTAACCCCACTCCTTGATGTGGATGTGAAGAGTGGGGCCCAAGTTCATTGTCCCTACTGCTTGCTGTACTTTCCCAGCTTTCATAATAGGGAGTGATGGAACACTAAAAATAGGGAAACTTAAAACTTGATTTTTATTTAGAAAACAACTGGCTTTTAAGCCACCAGGAGCTCAGAGAACAGAACTCACAGAGATTAAATTTCATGGCTGGGCTCCAGAGCATGCATTGTGCTGGCCATGGTGCATGATGATAGGCTGTTTGCAGAAGCTCAGTTGCTGAGCCAGGTTAACCTTAAGGCTTCTGATGAATGGGACAGCCTCTGAGGGAATCTCAGTGATGAGGGGTTTTTGTTGTTTGTGTTTTTGCTTTTTTTTTTTTCCCCATACTTTTTCCTATTATGTACAGTAAGAAAAATATATGAGCTTCTGTAAAACCAAAGGAACCGGGAACTTGGGGTATTAGTTACTCTTGTTTAAATAACTTTGTTTTGGATGCTAAATGAATTCCTAACTTTCTTTACCAACTATGTATGTAGGTGAGGAGAAGAGGCCTGAACCTAAATGTCAGGAATTAGGTCAAGAGAATGTCAGGGAAGAAGAGGATATGGAGGAGGAGGAGAATGATGGTGATTGTGATGATGAGGAAGATGATGAAGAAGAAGATGAGGGGGAGGAGGAGAATAAAGAATCAAAGCTGACCAGGCCTGTGCAAATTCAGAAGAGGTAGGTGGCTCAGTGTGTTCTGAGACAACAGAGGAAGATTCAGGGTTGTCCCTGAGAGGAAAATGGTACCTTTCCCTACCCCCATCATTGCAGAATTGACATGTGCGGTGAAGTTGGATAGGCAGGCCCCTCTCTCATCCCAGAACCTTAGTTCTGATCTGTGCCACTGCAGAGCCGTCAAGAGGGCAGCACCTGCAGAAAGCAGCGACGAGCATTCTGATGACAACAGCGACTTGGAGGAAAGAGACAGTAGTGCTGGTGGAGAGGACCTGGCTCAGAGTGACACCAACACTGAAGAGCAAGAGCAGGAAGGTTTGCCTTAAATTTAAAATAAGTTACTGAGAAATGTGCATCAGTTCAGCTCAGTCCTCTTTTTGCATAGCCCCTAAGGTGTCCTGTCAAATTTATGTTTAAATGCTGAAAATGAAACCTTTATATTCCTTTCTTTTTTTTTAAAGAAATTTATTTATTTTTGGCTGCGTTGGGTCTTTGTTGCTGCGGGTGGGCTTTCTCTAGTTGCCATGAGCAGGCTTCTCATTGCGGTGACTTCTCTTGTTGTGGAGCATGGGCTCTAGGCGCACAGGCTTCAGTAATTGTGACACGTGGGCTCGAGTTGTGGCTCGCGGGCTCTAGAGCACAGGCTCAGTAGTTGTGGTGCACGGGCTTAGTTGCTCCGTGGCAGGTGGGATCTTCCCGGGTCAGGGCTCGAACCCGTGTCCCCTGCATTGGCAGGCAGATTCTTAACCACTGCGCCACCAGGGAAGCCCCTATATTCCTTTCTTTTAAAGGTTTTTTTTTTTTTTTTTTTTAAATGAGTTTGGAATAGTGTTTGAGGATTAAGATTCTTAGGGAATTTAAAACCTAGCTTAATGCTAAGGCACTGCCTCTGTCTCTCTCAATTACCCAAATTGAATGAATAACTGGATAAACAGGATATTGCATCCTACCATCAAAATGGGTTCTATTTAATTAATTTAATTTAATTTATTTACTTCTATACTAAAGTTACATTTTATTAAATGTAACAAACTCAGGGAGGCAAACACTTGTATTTTTCCATCCATGCTGATGTCTGTAAACAACAGATAATACGGAGTAGATTTGAAAGCCCAAAGATGGTGTTTTTTCCCCTCAGTGATTAGAGGTATTATTTTAAGTGTGTCTGCAGTGTTAGCAAACCCCAGAACATCAGCTTAATATATTCTACTCAGAATCAGAGGTACTTGAATCACTGGTACCTTCCAGGATGAAGACTGACAACAACAATAAAATAATCCATTATGATAGTAACAAACTACTGAACTCAGAATTTCTTATCTGGAAAAGCTCAGTTCTTTTAAGCAATCTTTTCTGCCTTTTATCATGGGCTTAGGAGTCAAATCATGTGGGTTCAAGTCCTGGCTTTTCCTTTTCTAGTTGTCTGGTTCTGGTCAAGTCCTTGCCTCTAGTTTCCATATTACTTCATCTGTGATTGGATGTTAGAGGTCCCCATCTCCTGACATTGCAGAGAGTACCTTTCCAACAGTATTAGTTGCCTTTGTTGCTACTAATTTTATTTTTATGCGCTTCCCCTGCCCCCGCCACCAACAATCTTCTAAAAATTGTGTGAGTCTCATTAAGTTAGATGTAAGATGGCTGCTGATAAAATCTTCTGCCTTTAGTGGTCGCTGGGAGGGAGGCGGAGGCAGTCTGAGCATTCCACTACTCCATTCAGTGAGCAAATCAAGTCTCCTTTCCTCATCATTTGCTTAAAAAGAAACATTTATTGAACACCTACTAATGTTAAACTTTGGGCTGAACAGAAAAAAAAATCCTTGTTCTCTAAGAGCTTTTGATCTGGCTCCACTACTTTCAGTCACAAAGGATTGGCAAGAGAACAAGCAAAGACCAACAAAAACACTTCTGCACTTTCATCAGAGTTTTTAAAAAATGTAGATGAACCAATTTGGAACTGAGGAATGAACACTTCTGTGCACACCCTTCCCATGTTGTATGTAAATGCCCATGTGTTTGCTCTTTGGAAAGCTTAGAATAGATGCTTCATGTGACAGTGATCTTTAAACCTGTCATGAGAGAAAAATGTACTTTTTTTTTTTTTTTTTTTTACTATTACTACACCTTTGTTTATTCAGACAACAAATATTCAGAATGCCTGCAGTGCTAGACACTGGGTGAACAGGAGTTAAAAGAAAATAAAACGCCACATTTCCTTGAGATCACAAGAATAGCTTGTTTGGCAGAGGGTTTCCAAATCCTGTCTCTGCTCCTTTCTTAAGGTTTGACTTTGGGGCAAGTTACTTAACCTCTTTATACCTCAGTTTCTTCATCTATAAAATGGAGATAATAACCACATAGGGTTGTTGTGAAGATTCAATTATTTGTGTGACTAATGCCTTGTACTACTGGTATTATCATTGTTACTGTTCTGTGGCAGTGGTGGAGTATAAACAACAATTTTGAACTGAAATGGGGATAAAGGACCTCCTGGGGCATTTTGTAAAACTGTAACCAAACCATATTGCTACTTTTATCAAGAATGTTGGGTTTAAACTCAACTAGTTTGTTGGGAGAGGCAGGTCATTACAGAATGAGGAGGGTCAGTAAGTGGTCCTTTAGTTTGTCTGGGTGGAGGTTTTTATTCACTTATCAGGTCTCCCTTCTCCCTTCTCTGTAAGTCTGACATGTTGATTTGACCATATGAGAAATCTGAGGAAATAAGCTTTTTCTGTGAGGAGAGAATATTAGACACCTTAGAAGCAAAGAAGCTTTTATTCTGAAGGAACTGAGAGACCTTGCATTCTACAACCAGATTCAGCTGTCTCTTACCATTCTTTCACTTGAAAAAATTATAAGACTGATGGATAATAATGAGAGAAAATTAATTAAAACTGCAGTACAAAAAATATAAATAGTGCAGAAGGGTGTAATATAGAAATTTATGTAAGATCTTTAAAAGTTCCTCACCAGTCCTCCCAGTAGTCCCCCAAAGTAATCTCTGTTATTTCTTTTGTATCCTTCCAGAAATTTTCTGTGTATATATAAGCATATATGTCTATTCTTAAAATCAATGAGTCTCCCTTAAACCCAAATCCACAGCCACTTAGGGCCCCTCCCCAGAGACAACCAGTGTTTCTTGTGTATCTAAGGATAGTTAATGCTTTTATAAGCAAAAACATGAATGTATATGCACTTATGTAGAATATAATATATATTTGTGTATGCAAATGTAGATATATATTATTTTCTCCTCAAATGTTTACATTTTATATTTCCAGAAAGTTTACAGTGTCACAACAGTATATGGGAATCTCTTTTGTTCCCCACACCCTTACCACAATGGATTTCATCTGTCTTTTTTGTTGTTTGCCAATCTGTTGGTGATAAATATTACCTCATTTCTTGTGCTGTGTTTTTCCTTAATTATGAGTGTGTTTGAGCATCTTCGTACATTTAGTATATCCTTTGTTCATTTTTAATTGGAGTTCTTAATTTATGTAAGATCTTTATATATTTAAAAGCCTTTGTTGTAAGGCTTGTACTAGTCCTTTTCAGTTTGTTGTTTTTCTTTTTACTTCGGATATACAAGTCTCGAAAAAGAAGAAGAAGAGGAAATTACCCTCTGATGTGAATGAAGGGAAAACTGTCTTTATCAGGTATGACTTTCTATCTTTAGAACTGCTGTTTATGTTGCTTACATAGGTTTCTTTTCTTCCTTTCTTCCTCCCTCCCTTCTTTCCTTTCTTTGTCTTCTTCTTTTTGCACTAATTCTGTTAGCTAGGCCAAAAAGTTAGATGCATCTAAGACCATTAGCACATCTGCCTAGGAACATAGCACACAATGAGAAATGTGTAGGTGAATCAGAACTATACACAGAAGATAAATAGCAGGGGTCTTTATAACTTGTCCTCATTTAGATTTCAGTCTTTGTAATTGGGGTGGGATCATTTGGAACAAATCAGTTTTTCAACTGTTAGAACCAGAATCTTGCTTCTGGCCTTTGTTTTAGGGTGAGTGCTGGGGAGGGGTGATACCACTTATCCCAAACGAATTCTCTCTTCATGCCTAACTTATCTTCTACAGTCATGTCCAGAGTATAGTGAGGCATCCCATCTGTTTCCTGGAAAACTGAGGGAGGGAGATAGGTGTTGTGTCACGTTGCCATTGCTGTTTTAGTCCTACTGACTGCAGTAGGTTGTTTTCAGGAGGTTGGGATATCTTTGGCATACCTCAAGCATGCCTTCTCATCCCTTCTTAAGTACCATTGTTCTAGGGCCATTTGGGTCTTATATTTTTAATTAATTAATTAATTAATTAATTTTTTTGCGGTACACGGGCCTCTCACTGTTGCGGCCTCTCCCGTTGCGGAGCACAGGCTCCGGACGCGCAGTCTCAGCGGCCATGGCTCACGGGCCCAGCTGCTCCACGGCATGTGGGATCCTCCCGGACCGGGGCACGAACCCGTGTCCCCTGCATCGGCAGGCGGACGCTCAACCACTGTGCCACCAGGGAAGCCCTGGGTCTTATTTTAGAGATGTCTATTTTATTCTCTTGTATAGTCTTTTAAGATTGTTTTCATTATACAAGTAATTTATGTTTATTGTGGGAAATATAGGAAATGAATAAGCAAAAGGTTAAACTTAATCACTGCTTGGGGAACACCCACACACATGTTCATAATATCATAAACATTTACAAAGATGATTTTAGCCTATGCATGCTGTGCTGTAGGCCATTTTCTTTCTTTCTTTCTTTTTAATTTTTGAATATAATTTATTTTTTTATACAGTAGGTTCTTATTATCCATTTTATACATATTACTGTATATATGTCCCATTTTCTTTCTTTATAGTATGTCTTTCCATGTTTTTTTTACTGTGTTATTTGTAATTTCCATATAATTTCGTATTTGTAGAGGATTCTGTGTAACAGGAAAGAAGGAATGTCACACGTAGAAACCCGTGACCTCAATACCAAGGATACCATTCCATATACATCTTTTAATTAAAAAAGAAATTAGGAAAGTAAAGGATGGAAGAGAGAAAACTATGTCCATGATGAGGCAAATTAGAAGAAATAATGTAGCTAGGATATGTCTTATTCCAGAAAATCTTTTTTATCTTGGTTATTCCATAAGATAGAACTGTTTATGGGGTTGTTAACTAGCATAAGAGAAGTAAAATTGTAGATATTTATTTGGGACTGTTTTTCTTACCCCTGGAAGGCTGTGCGTAGCTGGGAAAAGAGGAATCTTTACACTGTGTTGAAATTTAGTAGAACAAAATCTCCTTCCAACATTTTTTAATCCCATCGAGAGATATAGTAGGTTTTTTTTTTTTTTTGCACTTAGCTAGTAAACTTTACCATGTTTGGTTTTGAGTTATTATTTTGAAGGATTTTCTGACTTCTGTAAAATTTTAACTGAAACCTGGATTTCATAGGAGTACAGAGGAGACATTGAGAGACATTTGACTTTTCATTAGCTGTCTGTGAGTCTTTTGGTTGTAGTAAGGGAAACTTAGTGTGGCCAGTTTAAGTGAAAAGGCTGGTATATGGATGAACATTAGGTGGCTCACAGAATAAAAATTGTCAAAGAGCAGACTTCAAGAAGGGGATGAAGATCTGGGTGGTTCTGGGACCCTGGCTGCAGAAGGCTATGTGTTCTTTTCTCTGAAGACAACCATCCTTTTTTCTATTCCTCGTTAAGGTATAACATGTATTCTGTAAAGTGTGTTAATGTAAGTGTACAATCAGTGACATTTTTCATTTATATAACCATCTATATACATATACCTTTATACATGGTTATATGTATATCCGTGTAACCATCACTCTGATCAAGATATAGAACATTTTCAGCTCCCCATAAGTTTCCCTCAAGTGGGACACTGCTGTTTTGAAGCGAATCTGTATCTACAACGTCTGGTCTTTGTATATGTCTGTTCAAGTTTTATATTCCTGGGAAGGAGAATTTGATTAACAGAGGAAGGTCAGTCGGTTACGGCCGACAGGCAGAGTTATACACTGGAGGCCGGGCTAGTGGGAGCCACCCCCTGGTGGTGTCCCTGGGAAGGGTGGTTATGAGCAAGGGAACCACTCCAGTTGATGTCTAACTCACTCACCTTGTACTGGAACGTAGGATCTCACTTTTGTAATTGACCTTTCTTGTGACCTGATTGTGCTCCATAGAAACCTGTCCTTCGACTCAGAGGAAGAAGACCTTGGAGAGCTCCTCCAGCAGTTTGGAGATCTTAAATATGTCCGCATTGTCTTGCATCCAGACACAGAGCATTCTAAAGGTATTTGCTGTCAGCTGGTCAGGCCCAAAAGGGTTGAGACCACTGCCATGGGCACTGACTAGGTTACATGAGAGCATAATGTGTGCCATTCTGAGGGGTCCACCATTATCCAGGTTTCTGTGGTCCGTAGAAGCACCAAGGACATTCTGAGGTTGTCTTCCGTGTTGTCAAACTCAGCATCTGTAATGATGCTGCCAGCCATAATTTTGTCTCAGCTTTTTAAGCTCTTGCTTATTTACTTCAGGGTAATGAATTTCATTTGTTGTTCTCTGAATTTCAGATGTGATAGCATCTCATGGGTACTAATCATTTCACATTGCTTGAAATTGCTGGGATATTTTTCAGTTGCTTTTGTTAGAGATGGAAGCTGACAGAAACTTGTTGCAGTGGCAACAGTCAGAAGGAAAACTATGTAGCAGGAGTGCTGCCTTAGTTTTTTTTTTTTCTCCCCCTAAAGCTATTTCTTTTGAGCTTAAAGGTTGACCACTCCTCATTCTAATATACTGTTGTTAGGTAAGCACCTTTTCAGCCCGTTCATAATCTTTGATTTTATCAACTGCAGTCGTTCTCCTAAAGCAGTGAATTCTTAATTCATTCTGGTTCTTGATTGCTTTGAGATCTAGCAAAAACTCTGAACGCTGTCCTCAGAAAAATGCCATTTCTGAGTGTTTTGGGGCTCTCTGGAGCCTATCTAGGGATTAATTGCCTCCATTCTTATTTTCCAATTTGATGAAACTTGATCATTTTTGGTTTTTACTCAGCTATGAAAGATGTAAATGAGGTAGTATAATGGAAAGAAAACTGAACTGCTTCCTGGAGATTAGGGATCTAATCCCAGCTAAACCACAGACCAGCTGGGTGGTTTTTGGCAATCATTTAACCACTGTGGGCTTAAGTTTCTTATCTGTAAAACGAGTGGGTTCAACTAATCACTTAACGTGAGTTCAGCTCTGATATTCAATTATGCTTCTTGGACCTTCTCCATTTCTAGTATATTTTTCTGAAAATGGGCAACTAGGATTACATAAAATGTTACAAGTACTGTAGGATATTGCTTGACTTGGATGATGTCTTTTGTCTCTTTCTGGGTGCAGTAGTGTATTGGGTTGACATTTTCAGAATGGAGTCTGTAGTTGACTAGCTCAGTCTCTTTCTTGGTCTGTTAATGTTAGCTGAGAGTTAATGCTCTTAATAGGCATAGTTTCCATTATTATTCTTTCATAATGCATTGTCTTTCCTGAGCTCATATTAAAATTTTCTGGCACTTTTTCTGCCTCCTCACACAACCTTCTCCTATACCGCATCCCTGTCATCATGCTATTTCACTGCCTGGAAGGGCTAAGTATTGTCTGAAGACTTTTAGGAAGGTGGTAGGATTTAACCCAGTAGTTACCCTGGAAATTCCAATGGTAAAATTCTTAACCCATTCAGAGAGAAGAACTCATCCTATTTTCTTTATGGACAAACAGGCTAATCTGTCTGTTAGAAACATTTTTCCCCCCATATTTCTTTCTATATTACTTGTTTCTTCCTGTTGAGTATCTACTAATGCTGAACATTATGGTAGGTGCTACAAATGTAGAAATAGCCAAGAAACATGGCCCCTCTTCCAGAGACATTCAAGTCTTTTGGGGGAAGATGCCACCTGACCAGTGCTGTAATAGAGATGAGAGTGGAGGACCGGTGGGGGTTGGGGGGGGGCACTTGGCTCTGCCTGGAGGAAGCAGGGAAGACCTCACTAGATGGCGGCCCTTGGGTTGGCCTGCCACAGGTGTCCTTTCAGTTAGTTTGCTGCCATTCATTCTTAGAGGGGCAAAAGAGCAGGGCTCCAGTAGCTCCAGGAAATATGGCATTATTTTCATATATGAGGGAATAATTAAAGTTTAAAGGAATACTAACAAAATATTATGGAACTTAATTTTTTTTTTGAGTTTACTGTAAGGTGAACTTTTTTTTCTTACATAAGCTGCTTTTTATCAAGAGCAGAAAGTTAGGATGGGTTGATTGGCCCTGCCTCTAACCAGTGAAAGGTGTGGAAATTCTACAGCATGAGTCGAGTTGAATTCATGAAAACAAAACAAAACAGAAAAGAGTTGAGCTCGCGGCTTTCTGGTTCACCACTATATTCATGGGATAGAGGCCAGGGACTTTTACTCCAAGAGCTAGATCTGTCCTTATATAATGCCTCCCAGTGACTGTGATGACAGTGAGATCTGTAATTTAATTTCAGGCTTAAGTGGTTGCTGCCTCAGTTTTTTGGTCCTCTAATAGGCACGCAGAGAGTGATGCTGAATTAAATGTTAGGCTGGAATTTCTCTAGATTTCTTGTGTATATTTCTTATTAAGGAGTGGGATGGTGAGACTAAAGTTTCTAAGAAGCCTTAGAAAAGATGAAGGAAGTAATAATAAAATTTCATTGTGAGCAGGGGTGCTATCTTACCTGTCTTTGAACCTCCAGTGCCTGACACAGTGCTTCTTAGTTAAGTCTCATAGTACTAAACAAAAGGATGCTACCACCCCTCCGCTTTGTGTCAGGCTGCCACCATTGGTAGTGTTGTCTTTGGATTCCTGGTGGGCCATGGGTGTCTGGGATCTACTTAGTTTTGTCTCTCTTTGCAGGTTGTGCATTTGCCCAGTTCGTGACTCAGGAAGCGGCTCAGAAATGCCTCGAAGCTGCCTCTCCAGAGACCGAGGTAAGGAAGACATTTCCTTTACTCTGTAACTTAGGCAGTAGTGGCTCCCAGGGGCAACATCTGATGTTTACACAAAGCCTTATTATTATTATTGTCAATGATATAATAATAATAAAGCTAACACTTGTTGAGCACGTAGTGTGTGTTAGGCACTGAGCTTTATATGCATTACTTTATTTAATCCTCACATCAGCCCTGTAGGTGTATATAAGGTAAGTACAATCATTATTCTTACTTTACAGGTATAATAATCTATTTATGGTTCACTCTCTGTGTGTCAGTCTCTATCCTAGACTGATGACATGAAACACTGGGACAAGAAGGGATTAAGGCCATCTGTGAAGTGGAGTAAATGTTTGAGAGAGAAAGTGTAGGTGACGGAGAATTTTTCTGTGATTTCTATAACCAAGTATAAATTGCTTTGAGATAAGTTACTCTGTATTGCCATTGTCTCTTAAATTCTCCTGAGTAAAGTTAATACTACCATTTCATTAGCTTTCTTTAGAATACTAAAGATTTGCCAGTTTACAGATCATTTTCCTCAATTTGGGCCTACTTTGGGACTAATCAGCTCCCTTAAAACAAAGGAACATGTGGCCTTTGCACAGCTGTGCTAAATACTGTTAGGCTGGAGCTTCCCTGGTGGCGCAGTGGTTGAGAGTCCGCCTGCTGATGTAGGGCACACGGGTTCGTGCCCCGGTCCAGGAAGATCCCACATGCCGTGGAGCGGCTGGGCCCGTGAGCCATGGCCGCTGAGCCTGCGCGTCCGGAGCCTGTGCTCCGCAACGGGAGAGGCCACAACAGTGAGACGCCCGCGTTAACGCAAAATAGATAAATAAATAAATAAATAAATACTCTTAAGCTCAGTGATCTACTTGCAATCAGCTGGGCTAAAACATCCTGGGGGTTGGGTTTCACAGTATAATTGGTGTTTGCTGTTTTCCCTTTCCTTGGTGTTCCTTGTCAGGTGCTTAGTTTCTACTCATCATGAATTTTAAGAGAGGTTGCAATCTGTTACAGAGTGGTGGGCTTAAACTGGATGGCCGGCAGCTTAAGGTTGACTTGGCGGTGACCCGTGATGAGGCTGCAAAGCTCCGGACAAAGAAGGTGAAGAAGCCGACTGGGACCCGGAACCTCTATCTGGCCCGAGAAGGCTGTGAGTGGTGGCAGGGAGATGGGAACCAGGCTTCTGAGTAGCTGGCCCCTTGCTGTGACAGTGACCTGGCAATAGTATGTTTGGGGCATGTTTCAAATTAAAAACTCTATGTCCTCTTTAACAGTGATATATTGTTAATCCACTTTAGTAGATGTGGCTTTCTGTTAGGAAGGCTTCACCCAGTTCATGGATTAAAGAGTCCCGTTCTCCTTTCTGCCCGCTTGCCTTTAGACCTTTTCATCAGAGGATTAGCAGGGCAAAGAAGGAGGAAAAACTCAAATTACCTTTGCCTTTTGTCATCATTCCTGATAGCTTTTCTGAAGAAGTTGAAAATTATGATGAAAATTACTCATGGATTTTAAATATGTACTGAGTACCTTTCCCTAATGTCAGAAAGATAATCAGGAATTAGCTTTAATTAAGACAAAAGAGAATCCTTTCCTCTAGGTCACACAGTATTGCCACCTGCTGCACAGCTGCACAGCCTGGAGTAGCAAATGGGAGACCATTAGCCTTTGAGACTAGGCCCTGTGTTACGATGTATCTGTTTTCTAGGTTGGCTTATCTCACTGCTTAGTAATGGCTCCCAAATACATGCACATTGAAATTCCAAGGACAGGTTATAGGTAGAGCATTTTTGCATTCTAGATGCCTAAAATGTACTTATTTCCAGAACTTCCTCTAGGCCTTTCCATCTGACTTTGGGCATGTACATGAAACTGTTTGAGGGAAAGGAAGAAGAGGAACAAAATCACAAAATATTCAGAGTTTTAGTCCTTGAGAGCAGCTCATAGACAAGAACTTAGCCCTGTAGCCTATTTCTGGACCTACCCAGATGCCACTATGTCCTGGCCAGCATAGTCCTCTGGGCCCTGTACAGAGAGCTTGCATCATTCAAATCACATTCCTCTTACTGCTCAGGGAAAATTCCCTTGCTGATGTCTTGGCCTTTTTCCCTCTTTCTGCAGTGATTCGTGCTGGGACGAAGGCTGCAGAGGGTGTGAGTGCTGCTGATATGGCCAAAAGAGAACGAGTGAGTAGATTAGGTGCCAGTCTTCATGTTCTGCATGACTTAATAAAATCCATAAATAATAATAATTGAATGCTAGAGATGCTCATCAAGGAGCCAAGCAAGTATCGGTCACAGGTGGTGCTTACACTGTTGTTAGAAAACAAGCACACAGGTGAAACAGCAACTAACCCAGCATTATACATAATATCATGTCAGTATTATATGCCATTATAAGAACTGGGTCTTATTCTTTATTTTCCTAATGCTCAGCAGTAAACGTTTGCCACATAGTATGCTTCTGTATCATGGAGTAGATACCTAGAGGCTCAGGCTGTATATAATTAGGTGTCAGTATAAATGCAGAATAACATAAGAAAGGGAGGTCAGGGTGGCTAGAGTTAGTAGGGAAGGAGGTGTAGATGTGGGTCTTGGAAGGGAGAGTTAAGATGTCTGTTTTGATGGGGGGAGGGTGGTGTCTCCAGTAGGAAAACTCTATGTTATGGGATTTCCACTGATAACTGATGCTATTGAGTTCCTTTGCTGCTCAGCGATATTTGTTCCGGTAATTTTTACTTTTGCCCATATAGCTGACTTTCAAAAAGCTACGCCAGCCTAGAATGGTAAAGATGCATGATCATTAACAGAATGAACTATGGAACCTGAAAGTGCAGAAGATGATGGACAGAGATGAGAATATAGTGACAGCAAGAGGCAGCATGTCTCTTCTCTGTACAGATTCTAGACTAGTGTTCTCAACTTTTTTGGGTAGTGAACATCTGGAAATCATGATTATTTGGGGGGCATTGTATGCCCTTTTCTGATCACAATGTGATAGTGACACATTTAATTCTCCCTTAGAGTGAATTTTTCTAGCAAAAAGCTCACTAGATTATACACATTGTAATTCACAGCAGGCACAGTTTTTCCTAGGAGAAAAATTAGACTTCAATTTAAGCATGATAACCTCTTCAAATAGCCCTTTTAATATTCATTTCCAGGGTATTTGTTTATTTTGTGATTTGTTAGTACCTTTACCAGCAAGAAGCAGCAGGAATGAGACTTGATAAAAGAAAAAATTTAATTTAAAACTTTTTTCTACTGAGCTAACTTTAACAAATAAATCAGGAGAAGAATGTCATCCTTTCACTTTAGAGACAGGTTGCCCTGGGACCAGTGCTTTCTTTGTGTAGCATAGTTGAGGCTCTAGACGCAGTTTGTTTCTATGGCCATTGACATTTCTTTGCCTCAAGGTGGCAGAGTTGAGACGAGACAATATTCTATCAAGAATTCTTAAATAAATTCCATTTCCTTTTGGAAGGACTAAGTAATTAGTTTGAGTTGATGGGTAGGTAAGGGCTTGGCATAGATATTAACTACAGCATTATTTTTTATTTGCTCTGGGCCTGATTTGAGCTTGGGTTTTTATGTGTATTACCTCATTGCAGCCTCACATCAGTACTGAAAGATTGGTCTTATATTTTGATCTACAGTTCTACTCTGTAGGTGAAATTATTGAGGCTTAAACAATTTTATGTAGCTTCTCCAGTTAGAGATGGATTTCTAATTCAGTCTGACCCCAGAGCCCATGACCTTATCACCTCTCCACCATCATCTTGCTTCCTTGACCCTTTCTTTCCCTGTGTTGAGTATCATAAGGCTGCAGGGTGGGTGGTTTCCCTCCTTTTTTCTAGATGTGTGGTTTTTGGATAGGCATCATGATTCTTTCCTGTTTGAGAATTATGAGCCTGTATTTTTAAACGGTGGATTGTGTTGTTAACAATTTATTGTTCTTTCAGTTTGAGCTGCTGAAGCATCAGAAGCTCAAGGACCAGAATATCTTTGTCTCCCGGACCAGGCTGTGCCTGCACAATCTCCCAAAGGCCGTGGATGACAAACAGCTCAGAAAGCTGCTGCTGAATGCCACTAGAGGGGAGAAGGGGGTGCGCATCAAGGAGGTGAGAGTTGGCTCTGCCCACTCAGAACTTAGGTACTCATCCTTGGGTCAGATCGAGTATTTCGTTCAGGCTGTTGTGCTGGCAGATTGACACATTTTCTTTTGGACACACTGTCAGCAGACAAGGCTGAGTCTGGTGATTTTTTTTTTTTTCTATGTGGGCCTCTCATTGTTGTGGCCTCTCCCATTGCGGAGCACAGGCTCCGGAAGCGCAGGCTCAGCTGCCATGGCTCATGGACCAGCTGCTCCGCGGCATGTGGGATCTTCCTGGACCGGGGCACGAACCCATGTTCCCTGCATTGGCAGGCGGATTCTTAACCACTGCGCCACCAGGGAAGCCCTAGTCTGGTGATTTTTATGGTTTTGGGGGGTTGAAATTTTTTTTTTTTACCTCTTCTAAGAACTACCTTTCACATCTGACCAAATTGCAGCAGAGTGTGAGGCAGTCTCTGCCCTCATGAATTAATTTAGCAAGCATTTATTGAATACCTGCTGTGTTCTCAGCATTACACCAGGTGCTGTAAGGTTAATTCTCTTGCAGAGAAAATAATCTGTGTGCTTTGCTCTTTAGAAGGGCATTTCACTACCATTTAGGCTCTTACCCTGTGCTAAGAGTCCTCAGTGCCCTGTGGAGAGCATAGAGAGCCACCCGGGTCTTCGACAGTTGTGTTAGACAAACTCTGGAGTCACACCAAGACTTGGTTAGGCTCTGTGTGCATACAGAAACCTCTCCTCTGCTCCCACAACACCCCTGGGTGCCTCTGTCATAGTACTGACTTCTGCATGTCCTGTGATGGTCTGCCAGTCATTCTTCCCCACCAGGCTGAGCTCTTAGAGAGCAGGCGTTATCTCATTGTGCCCAGTTCTTGGCATAATACCTGGCACATAGTCATCTCTTGATTAGTGTTTATTGAATAAGTAACCTAGCCAATATTATGAATCTGCTTTGCTCCAATTCATCACCATAAACTACTTTCCTACTCTTGGAAATCCTCTTCAAAATGTAAGGTATTGGAATTCAGGGAATTCCAGGAGAGAATATGAACATGTCAGCACGTAGCCACCACTGCACTTGCTAAAACTTGGTAACTGTTCAACTGTTACTGGCATAGGGGTGAGTTGTGTAATTTCTCATTAACATCCACAATACTTAGTAAGAGTCTGTACATTTAACACCTGCCATCATTTAGAGAAATGTATGTGTGTTTTATAATATTTGCATTATATTGAATTTTGTCTTTAATTCTTTCGTATGTGTAAATATTTTGTCTCAGTAAGATAGTAAGCCTCTTGAGGATAGGAGCCTCAGTTTATGCTTTTATTGATTATCCTACAGTACATGGCAGAGTTCTAGGCACAGAGTAGATACTGGACACACACCAAATGCAGCATCCATGTGTACCCAATACCTAGACTTCTCTGTTACATGACAACTACAGCTTCCAGGAGTAAAAGCATGTAAGCAATCAGTTTTCCCAAAATATCCTACTGTTCCTTGGTGCCCCAGGATGCCCATTATAGCTTAAGGATTTAGGGAAAAATCATGCCAGAGAGGATCTGAGCTCTGAGCAAAGACAGCTGAAGCTCCTTCCTGTATTTCTGAGGCTCTATGTTGGGCAGGATCTTCCCCATACCTGAATTGTCTTTCTTATCTAAAGCCATCAGGCGCTTATCCTTCCCTTCTTCAGTAGTTTCCTTTCTGAGTGGTTTCTTCAGTGAGGAGATCCACAGATGGCTTTTTAGCCTCAGTGCTAACTTACACAACCTCAAGTACCATGTACCTCTCAGCTTGTGTGTATTGTCGTGTCAACAGTTAGCTATTATAATTTTTCCTTGGGAAGTTTATTTTATTTACATGTTTATTTGTAGGTCTGTGTTGATGTCTGTAAGCTCTTAGAAAGCAAGAAAACATCTGTTTAACTCGTTTTGTGCTCTCCGTAGGTGTATTCTAATAAAACAGACATTCATAAGTGCTATTCCAGTAAAACTCTTGTGATGGTGATATATATGAAAACTGTTCCAATAACCTGATTTCTTGTTGAAGCTGTTAAGGATCTTTATCCTCTAATTACTCATTCCTTTTCTTGTTCTACTTGCAGTGTCGGGTAATGCGAGACCTTAAAGGAGCTCATGGGAAAATTAACGGCCAGTCCTTGGGCTATGCCTTTGCAGAGTTCCAGGAGCACGAGCACGCCCTGGCAGCCCTACGCCACATCAACAACAATCCAGAAATCTTCGGGCCTCAGAAGGTGAGCCTCGTCCTGTGGGGGGGAACGTGTTCCTCTGAGGGCCATTTGTGGAAAACCCTCTGACGTTTGTATGCTGGGTAAGAGTGGCAAGGCGTTGGAGGAGTGATCAGTGATTCAGGTGATAAGGTGATTAGAAGGAACACTTGACTGGACGGACTGCTTGCAGAACTGGCCCCTTGCATTTAAGTAGAGTGAAGCGAGCAGCATCCTCTGACTTGCAAGAAAGAGGGTAGTGGTGGGACGATAGCTCATTGCATGCAGAGATTAAGAAATCTAATGAATGACTTTCTGTCCCCTTCTGCCACAGAGACCAATAGTGGAGTTCTCTTTGGAAGATCGAAGGAAACTTAAAATAAAGGAAATGAGGATCCAGTGCAGCCTGGTACAGAACTGAAATGTTTTTTCTGTCTTTGTTTTTTCAATTGCAGTAGTATACACATAAACTTTACTATTTTTAAGTGTACAGTTCAGTTAAAACAGTTTTTTTTTCGGGCCATATTTAAACTCCTGTTTTGTTCAGTTTCTGGTTCTGCTCCCTTAAAGTAGGTCTCTTCCTCGTTAGGTTCTTTGTTACCCTTTACTCTTAGTTCCCTAGAACTCTGCAGGCCACCTCTCCTCTGCTGGCCTGGCTTGTGATAGCTCCACAGAACGGGGAGGAAGGAGAGAGGAGAATCAGACTGATGTTATTACCAATCAGTAGCGCTTGTACTGCAGTGTTTGGTGATGGTACATGTCAAAATTAATAGCCAAGGTTAAGTTTTACATTACCTGTAGATTTCAGCTATCTCTTCCATAATTCTCTTTTCTTCTTAGATGGCTCCAGAAGTGTGATGCCTGATAGTTTTAGTACTGTTTTTAATCTAGTGTAGTATAGAGGAAAGAACAGGGACTTTGGGAACAAGAATATTCATGTTCAAACTCAGGCTCTGCCCCTTTCTGAGTTCCTCGGCAAGTTATTACCTCTCTCAGCTTCAGTTTCTAGTTTGTAAAAATAGGATTAACATCATCTATGTTACATGGTTGATGAGGATTAAATGAGGTAACGCGTGTAAATTGTCTCAGTTACTACACAGTCAGCACACAGTCAGTACTCATTCTCTTAACCCATTTTGCCGCAGGACGTAGAAGGCCAGGTTATTTTTGACACCATAACTCTTACAGATCTCACTGATATTATACCTTAACTTGTGTATATACCAAACATTTGCAGTGCTTTGGTGTCTTTATGGTGTATATCATGAGCATGACTTTTATAAATTTATTTATTTATTTAATTTTGCCACATTGGGTCTTCGTTGCTGCACACGGGCTTTCTCTAATTGTGCCGAGCAGGGGCTACTCTTCGTTGCAGTGCGTGGGCTTCTCATTGCAGTGGCTTCTTATGTTGCGGAGTACAGGCTCTAGGTGCGTGGGCTTCAGTAGTTGTGGCACGTGGTCTCAGTGGTTGTGGCTCGCGGGCTCTAGAGTGCAGGCTCAGTAGTTGTGGCGCACGGGCTTAGTTGGTCCACGGCATGTGGGATCTTCCCAGACCAGGGCCCGAACCCGTGTCCCCTGCATTGGCAGGCAGATTCCTAACCACTGCGCCACCAGGGAAACCCTGAGCCTGACTTTCAGAGGAGCAGTATCAGTGGTTAATACAATGGCCCTGGGTTGGAAAAACCTGAGTTCTGGTTATTATTCAAGGCAGCTTTATTATTGTAGTTATAGAATTATTTACCGCCTAAGTCAGAGGTGATTCTGTAGCTACTGGCTTAAAAAATTCAGGTGGCCTTATTTGTTGCCTCCACTTATGGACATACTGATCTTTCTGTGTAAAAGTGTTCCTCTCCCCTGACTCAAGGATACTTCTACTCAGTTTCCATACTCATATTCCACAAGTAGCATTTCCCCACCTCTCTCAAAAGAGATAAGACTTTATTACTTGTATTTCATGAAGTTCCTTAAAGATTTTTTTAGTTTTTTACTTTGTGGGTGTCTGTTTTCTCCACTGGGCTGTGAGTGCTAAAAGGTAGACACTTGATTCTGTCCATCTGTACCCTTACCACTTAGAGACTGGCACATAAGAGGCATATAATAGACCTTTGTTGTGTCAGCGTGCCTATCTAGATTTCTGAGGTGAAAAGGACAAAATAACATTATTATTACTACATTAATTTCACATGAATCTTCTTTTTCTTCCCCCAATTCAGTGCAAAATAATCTGTAACATACTTTATGTCTTCCTTCTCATGTCATCTTTTCCTTATCTTCATTTCATTTATCTTTTCTCTAATGTTTTTCCTTTCTCTATATGGATTCGAGTTTCTGACCTGTCATTTCCCCTCCCTTAATTCATTTAGTATTTCTTGCAAGACAGGTCTACCAGTGATAAATTTCTTTAAAGTTTTTTTTTTTTTTTTGGCCTCACTGTGTGTATTGTGGGATCCTAGTTCCCCAATGAAGACTCGAACCCGGGCCCCTGGCAGTGAGAGCACTGAGGCCTAACCATGGACTGCCAGGGAATTCCCAGATTCCTTTAATTTTTGTTTGTCTGAGAAAGTTTTTGTTTTTCCTTCACTTTTGAAGGATAATTACACGGATAGAGAATTCTAAGTTGGTGATTTTTTGCCCCCAAACTTTAAATATTTCATTCTATTCTCTTCTTGCTTATATGGTTTCTGAAGGGAAATCCAATGTAATCTTAACTTTGTTCCTCTGTAGGTAATGTATTTTCCCTACCTCTGGCTTCTTTCAAGATTTTTCTCTTTGATTTTCTGCTGTTTGATATGATATGCCTAGGTATGCTTTTTTCTTTTTCTTTTTTAAAAATATCCTGTTTGGGTTTTGGCTGAGCTTCCTGGATCTGTGGTTTAGTGTCTGTCCTTAAGTTTGGAAATCCTTAGCTCTTATTACTTCATATATTTCTCTTCTTTCTTCTCATTCCCATTATACATTTGTTACACCTTTGGTAATTGTCCCATGCTACTGGCCTATTTTCTACTGGCTTTTGCGTTTTGGACATACCTGTACTTTCCCCTATTTCTGCATGTGGAAAGGGAAATGGTTGTTTTGTGTCCCCCACCCAGTAACCATCTATTACTATTTCAGGGCCTGTGAACTACTTGCATTCACTTTCCTATAGTCTCTAACTATTTGGGGGAAGAATTCCCCATCTCTCACCAGCTCATTCCTCTTCTGAGTATTTCCAGCAAATAAACCTCACCCAGTAACTAAATGGCATTCTCTTGTCTTATACAGCAAAAAGTGAAATCCAGGTCGGCAACTGGTGAGCAGCCCCAGCAAGAACAACCAGAGCTTGGAAAAAAACAGCAACAGAAGACAGCTCAGAACCACATGCATCAACAAAGCAGGGCCCCCATGGTGCAGAAGGAGAAGGCAGGACCTGTCCCGTGGACAGGGTTCCAGACCAAGGCCGAAGTGGGGCACGTGGAGCTGTCTAATGGGAAGAAGAGAAGACAGGTCCTGGTGCTCCCCTCACACCGAGGCCCCAAAATCAGGTGAGATGCAGGATGGCGGCTCAGAGGGTTTGTTTTGCTTCGCCCTTTTTCCTCTTTATGGCTTTGTTTGGATGAAAGGGGTGATTAGCGTGCGCCAGTCCCGCCTGAAGTGTCTCTACACCAGCAGAGTCACTCTTGGACCAAATGGAGGCCGGAACAGGACTGGTAGAGGGGCCTCAGAGGAGCCTTCCAGTGCGGGCTTTCATGCGATTCTTCTCTTCTGAAGAGCTTCCTCCTGTCCTGATGGTGGTCTCTGTCAGCTGAGGCCCATCTACTTGAGGTTTCTGTTTGGGGCAACAGATTAGTGCTGTCAACAGAAGTCGATCTTGACAAAATTTTTGTTAAGTATACGAAGGTTTTTGAGATACCCTTGAGGTTTTAAGCTAAAACAAAAAGACAAGTATACAGATGTTGAACCATAGGACATTCTGTTGCAGTATCCCTTTTTAGCATATTTCTCATGGGCTTAGAAAGAGCCAGTGTAAGAAAAGGCATTTTATCTTTTGGGTTGAGGAAAATCTCAGGGGTCCCAATTAGAGGAGGAACTCAGGGTGACACTTGACCATATTGTTTCAGGTTACGGGACAAGGGCAAAATGAAGCCTCTCCCTCCCAAGAAGCCAAACCCCCAGATAAACCACCGGAAGCAAGAGAAGCAGAAATTATCTTCCAATCAGGTAAGTTCTGTAGGCCCTGAGGCTTTGGCATGGCACAGCTCTGCCGGGGTCGGTGGCTGCTTGTGCCGTGATTAGTTGTGCAAAAGGAAAGGGCTTCTAGATTGCACTTATGTACAGGATTGCAGCTTTTTAGAGGATGTGGCGGTACACGGTCCTAAAAGTGGGGAGAATAATAAAACGAACCCCATGTATTGGTTACTCTGCTTCAACAATTATCTTGTTTTACCTACCCCCCACCCCACCCCACCCCACCCTGTGAATATATTAAAGCGAATTCTACTTCACTTGTAAATGTGGCTCATGTGGAAATGAGGTATATTGCTCAGAAAAATATCTCAGAATTCATCTCGAGCTGATCAGGCCTTAAACACACATATACACAAACACATGTTATGCCATCATCACATCTAATGAAATTAATAAGCTCTTAATAGCTAATATGTAACCCATATTAAAACGTTCCCAGCTCCCTCAAAAATACATTTTTTAAGTTGGTTAGTATGAATCAGGTTCCAAACAAAGTCCACATGTTATACTCGGAATTTTTTTTTGGCCATGCCTTGCAGCTTGTGGGATCTTAGTTCCCCAACCAGGTATTGAACCTGGGCCACGGCAATGAAAGCGTAGAGTCCTAACCACTGGACTGTCAGGAAATTCCTTATACTTCGTTTTTAGATCTTTTAAATCTTTTTTTTTCCGCTATAATATCCAGTCTTCCTTACATCCACCCCGGCTTTTTTCCATGCAGTTAATCTGTTGGATAAGCCAGGTCCTTAGCCTTAGAATGTATTACATTTTGAATTTAGTTGCTTTCTTCCTTGTGCTGTCATTTAACTTGTTCCTCTAACACCCCATGTTGCCTACAAACTAGTTGTTAGATCCAGAGGCTAGATTAGATTCAGGTTCAGTTTTCTTGGCGAGAGTATTTCATAGGTGGTGCTGTGTGCTTTCTGTTGCATTGCACCATAAGGTGCATAGTGTCTGGTTGCCCCATTTTTAGTGATGCTGTGATTCGTCAGTAAGTTTAGGAATTGTCTACCTTATCCCTCCATTTGTAAAGTCCCCCATCAGCCTCCCACTTAAGGGTCTTAGCACCCACTGATGATTGCTATCTAGATCCGTATTTCAATACGAGTTGCAGAATGGTAATTTTCTAATTTTATCAACGCTTTTGTGTTTTTTAAGAAAAATTCTAGAAAAAAAGAATCTTCCCTCGTCAACTGTTTGGTTCCCATGAAATATCATTTGTGTAGGAAAGGCAGGGTAAATGCTTGATTTTGTTTTTTTCCTTTTATCAGTTTCCAGAGTAATGAGTTGTTGCCCTACCAACCTCCCCTGATGACCAGTAAGATTTTTTTTTAGAATTGTGAATTCCTGAGGTTTTATGTACTTGATATGTTTCAGTCAGATGCAGTCATTATCCTTGTCCCATCTGAGGCCAGGAGAAGCCCCTTCAGGTTGACTCCTGCCTGAGTCCTTCTGACATGACACTATCTTTGATAGTGTCCTTACTTTCTAGTACAACCGGATGTCCCAACTTATCTATTTCTTCATCAACCCTGGCATTAGCTTCCAAGGAGTCCTAGTTCTTAATAGAAAGTGGTGGTCCTGCATTCTTGATCATTTGAAGTCAAATTTTCTTTTTTTCCTTGCCTAGTTCCTTTCTTTAAAGGGAACAAGAGCATTAGCTTCTTATCCTACTCAAGAAATCTGTGTCTCTGGGAAGCCTCTGACCCATCAGACTATCTTATAGAGCTCTCTTTGAAACCCTGTAATTCTTGGTGAGCGAAAGGGCAACAAGCAAGACCATCCAGACTTGAGGCTGACTCATCTTGGAGGAGATTCGTGTGAACATTTGGGAATCGAAGGGGGAGAGGCCTTTGAAACACGGCATTTTAGTGGGGCCCTTCTCTTAGGCACTCCTGGTCTGATTTCTTACCAGTGGATGATTCTTGCGGGGTCACTGTCTGGAAGTCCCTCCTGTGGTGGACAAGATCTCTGAACCTACTTTCTCCCTTGGCTGGCCTAAGGGTAAGGTAATACTTAATGCTTGAAACTGATTATCTTATGTTTCCTTACCTTTCATTTGTAGGTACCTAGGAAGAAAGCTAAGGGAAACAAGACAGAAATTCGCTTCAACCAGCTGGTTGAACAATATAAGCAGAAGTTATTAGGACCTTCTAAAGGAGCTCCTCTTGCAAAGAGGAGCAAATGGTTTGACAGTTGATGATGGTAGCAGACTGGGTAAGAAGCTGGATTGTGTGCTTCTTGGTAAAGCCTCCCCGCCTCCTCCATGTCATTTACTGAGGGAAGGAAACTCCTTGAGTGCACTGCCACTTTGGGGCACTGTGGCTGGGGCACATCTGAACTTTGGTCCCTCCCTGGTGTGTGGTTAGACAACCACAGAGAGGAATCTCAGAAAAACATGGTGTTGCTTCTTGCATATTTTGTGTGAAGTTGTGTTTATAATTCTTATCCATTTTAATTCTTTGTTGCTCAAATGGAAACAATTATAAAAAGCATTCTTGACTGCTGAATTTTTAAGATGTATATTTTGTTAAGTGTCTTCTCTAAATGAGATATTTTGTGGCTTTTTGAATAACAGACTCTCTTTTCTAATATATGGGAATCCTTTATTATTTATAAACGTTTTTGATATTCCTAACTCTAATTCAGGCATGTAGTCCTACATACTCCAGGAATCGATTAAGAAAGAGCAGAGAAACATGATTTCCAACCTAATCTTTGAGGGTGGGAGAGACTTGGAAAGTAATTGAGGACATGGGGCCTGGCCAGGAGCAACATCTGATAATAGTTTGCCAAATGAGTGGGTAATTGTTGGTAGTTAACTAGAAATCAGTTGGCAGTGGCCCACAGACAGTAGCCTGGGTGGTGCTAACCTGCATTTCCTCTCTTCCAGCACCTCCTCCTGAGGACTCAAGAGAGGTGGTGGGTGGTGGAGAGAGCAGTGAGCATGGCCAGAGAAAGAGTTGGAAATACAGCACAAAGCTCTTAATTCCCCAGTCCAGTCTGGTGCCATCATAAGTGATGCTTTCTTCAGAACCATTGCTGACCTAGGGATATGGCTATTTCATTGCAGTATCTTGGGAAACCAGTGAATGCTCAGAAATGCCCTTAATTGGTTTAAAGATGGGTAAAAGAGAGACCATGAAAATACTGAAAGCTTTTGGAGAGAACTAAAGGACAGAGGCTGTATCTCCAGAGTTACCTTGAGACGGTGCGACTTGGGGAGTTTGAAATGTTCTGGCAGCAGTTTGGCAACCCATCATCCCTAGGATGGCCTTTACTCTGTGAGGGAGTCAGACACTTTATTAAAGGTGTAAATAGAAGATCCGCAGCCTGCCTGGCCTCTGATCTGTTTTCCCTTGGCCAGCTGTCTGCTCACCAGACAGTTTTTCCCATAGTGTACAAATATCTATAAATTAACATTTAAAAATAATCTTAACATTTAGGATAGATAAAAATTGGGGTTCATTTCAGATAGCTTTGCCAGATTTTCTTAGATCCAGATTTTTCTTCTGACAGTTATAGCAGCCCAGTATATTTAAAACATCATTCAACTGCTCGAAAAGTTACTGCACAGTTCTTTTCCTTTTTTTTGCCTTTATTTTATTTTATTAACTGATGTTTGAATCACTAAATTAAAAAAAATATATTGCTGAATGTTTACAATGACAATTTTGCATTTCTCCATATACTTTATCATATAATGATGTCATATGTTTTCTAAATTTCTTAAATCTGTATTTAAGATACAACTATATAATAAGAATCCCAAGGAAAACAAAACTTAAACCTCAAAATTATTGTTCATCCCATTACTATTTAAGCTGCTAATTTTTGCCCATTAAAACTCCTTTTTTTAATGCATATTTAAAAATCCACATACTAGTATCATTTTCATTTAAAAAGTCGCTCTTTAATATATAACTTTCAGCATATGGTTATTTGTGAATATAATTTTGCAAAAAATTATCTTATGTCTTCTGATAGTTTACTTTTGAAACTATTTAGAAAGCTTAAAGATGCAAAAGAAAAATAGCAAATCGGATTATGTAATCTGCATACATAAAGGATTTGCATTGAACTAAATCACAGAGGCAGTTTTGGTGAATTCGTATTCAATATTGTCTTCACTTTATTACTCAAGAATATTTCTGAGCTGGATAGTGTGCCAGAACCCCTATCAGTTTTGTCAGTGAAAAGAGACAAGAGAAAATGTAATTCTGCAGGCAATGTAATAAATAAATATATACTTTTAAAGAAAAAGGACAAAGAAAATATAAATTTGGTCTGTCTTCTTACCTATAAAGAAGGTAGGCACAGGAGAAAATTATTTTTTATGTAACATTTATTTCTAAAGGTTTACAAGATATGATTTTAAAATGGGTATATTTTATGGTTTTTATATTAATTGATACAAACATAGCCAAAAATACCTATGTGTATAAATTATTTGGCCAGTATCCGCTCACTTCATACCTTTAAGGAAGAGAATATAAGGTCATTTGCAATAATAATAATTAACTAGTTAATAACATAAAATAAGCTAAAATAATGTTTAAGGAGTGTTGATCTGAAAAAGTAATGATTCTCAGTGTAGACGCTCCTATGTGGAACAAACTAACGTGTGATTTACAATACAGTTTAAAAGTACACACACTGCACAGTTCTTTAAAAAAGTAATAAGATGACTCATCCACTTTCTCAACAACCAGATTGCTTGTATGGTGTCCTCCTCTGGGACACCTCACCATGGGTTATCTGGGCAGCTTCTTAACACTTGTCTCGGGAGTATTATTGCAAGGAGAATCATGCTCATTCTTCACTTCAGAGCCTGATGTTTCATGAAATGGAGTTCTCTGAATTAAACATGAAAGTGGAGTTACAGACCACTTGGTTAAAAAACAACAACAATAACAAACATTTCATTAACATCCAAGACTGAAGGCCATTGATCAAAACTGTCAAGTTTCAGTAGATTTTCCTCCTTGGTTATACAGCAGCCTCAGAGATACTTATTGTAAATAAAGAGTCTTAAGATTGTGTGCTGGCTGTTTCTTTGCTTTTTTGGTGGGGGTGTGTGGAGTGGGGTAGATGGGAGACTTGGCAGTTTTGAAGACTCTGCTTTGATCCAGGGTGTATAGTCCCTTGCTCTAGACTTCGTCTGAAGCGAGGATTCTGCTTCAGCTGTCTTGAAGTGAGATCTGCAGCTTCCTCTGTTACAAAGTTAGTGCATGTGAATTCGTTCTTCGAAATACTTCCAAATGCCCTTTGCTATGTTTTTGCCTTGAAAAGAGGTTCTCCAGCTAAAAATTCAGAGTGCAGAACCTCAAGGTTCCAGAGATCCCCTTCTCACCATGTATTTAATCTTCAGTCATCTGAGGAAGCAGGAGGTCAAGTATGCCTCTGTGAGTGCTGGCCACCCAGAACCATCAGTCACAGGCCCTCTGGCTGATCCACGTAGCTAGTTCTTTGCCTAATATCCCTCCCACTCACTCTTTGAGAAGTGACTGACAGGCATCTGCCAATCCTGTCATATAAGTGGCAACTCTGCCCACCCAACTTGGAAAGTTCCTGAAACTTCTCCATGGACTGCTCCATCATGATGGTAGCCACGTCATCAGACTGAGGATGCCCAAGATAAGTTTGTATTTCAGTTTGTCTCAGATGTTGCTCAACTGTGCTTTCTCACTCAGTCCTAACTGGCGCTTAAAGGGCCAGGATGAGGTTGCTTTGTTTCTCTCAGGCAGAGTGAAAATTTCCAGACCTCCCTTTGCCCAAGGTTGACTGATTTAGAAGTTACATGCATGCATTGTCTTATTTTGGTTCTTTCTCTCTTGTCCTGATGTCTCGTCCTTTCCAGGATTAATTGCAGAGTCTGAGACTGCTCATTGATTGGGGTGTTATTCAGTGGTCTAGACGTGGATGAGTTATAGGTACATCTGCAGTTACTTTAGCTTTTGATTCTGAACTGGTGTTTGGCTGCAGACAGGCTTCTGTGCTTATGAAGTAATATAGTGGGAAGAATGTGAAGGACACAGACTGATTGAGCCTGGTAACCAATTCTGAGAAGGAAACTGCAGAGTCACCAGAATACCTTTTGGACAACCCCCAAATGGAGCATCTTGATCGATGGCAAATCCAGTTTTCCTTAGGCTCGTCCACGCTGCCCAGAGCCTGCTGCCTTTGGTCAGACGAATACTTCACTGCTGCAGAGTCATCCCAGAGTCTCCTCCCCTGGCCATCTGATGGAAGGAAAATCCTTTCTGTCCTTGAGGGCAGGGACTATATTTTACACTTTTCTATGTACCCTGCAATACCTAACAATGATTTACACATAGTAGGAATTCGTTTAATTCCACTGAACTCACTGGAACAGAGGGCCATCTGGTCCAGGGAGCTGCGTTTGTGAAGGACAACAGAGTCATTTTCTGAGGTGATGTACGTGAAAGGGCCCCATGATACAAAGTGATAGAAAAAGAATAACGAACTGCCGGTAACAGTCCCTTGAGCACGCCACCTGTGTTCTTTTTGCTGTGCCTTGTCCACACCAATTTGTCCTTCTCCACTCACGTGCTATCCAGCATTTCTCCCTGGGAACTTCATCCAACCCAGGGCATTGTGCTCCCTCCCTTGGTCCCTGACACTTTCTGGTTGACGGATACTCACTTGACAGCATATGCGACTGTGGCTCACTTGTCGTTTCTTTAGATCTTACTTCCCCAAGTAGATGGAGCCCCGTGATGGCAATCCCAGCCCCAGGGTGTGGCCAATGGTGTCCTTAGTGATTGGCTGTTGAGGATGATGAAGATGAGGGGTGTAGCAGACAGTCACCTGCTGCAGTGAACTCTCCCCAGCCTATCATTTAATGTATTTTCTTTTTTCTTTCTAATTCAGCCTTGTTCCTCATAGTAGGTGCTCAGTTAACGTCAGTTCCTGTTACTCCTTTTCTTTTCATCTTCCCTGCACTACTGTCTGGGCCTCAGTCTATCAGCAACTCCCCTCATATATTGCTTAATCTGCCTTTGGCCAGAACCCATCGCATTCCTGTCCCCCTCTGCCCGAGGGACTCCCAGCCCTTATGCACAGGGCTGGATATTAAGGGCTGTATGTGCAAAAACCCTAGTAAGGAGCTGATTCTCAAGTGTTGCCTTCTCACTCTCAACTTCTCTCCATTTTTCCCTCTCCTCTCTCCTGGGTCTGACACTCCATTGTCTGCATGCACTTTTCAACCCAAAGATACTCAGATACTGGGCTTTTGGTGAGGTTTTCCCTTTGGAAGCTACTGCAGGAAAGATGCTTTGTATTCTAGCCCGCACTGGGGAAGACCCTATCATGGCAGTTGGCACCTCAGATGGAGCGGGAAGTCCAGAACATTGTTCCTATTCTACTTGCAATGAAAGGATGGGATTTAGATGCACCCTTCTTGTAAGCTAATGTAATATTGTGATTTACAATAAGAAATATATATATATGGTCTTTGTCCCTGTTCCTGGAACAGAGCTCCTAAAGCCCTTGGAATTTTCTGTGCAGAGAGTAATAGAGGTCTCTTTTGTTATGTTAAATAAGGTGACTTTTGGAAAGCCCCTAAGGATGCCATTGGAGCCAACCCAGTGATTAGAGGGTTGGAACTTATGGCTCTCCCAGCCCCCCACCTCATCTCCCATGCAGGGAAAGGGGCTAGAGATTGAGTTCAGTCATCAGTGGCCAATGATTTAATCAATCACACCTATTTGAGGAAACCTCCACAAAACCCCGAAAGAACAGGGTTCCGAGAGCTTCCGGGTTGGTGAGCACGTGGAAGGAGATCTGGGGAGAGTAGCTCACTTGGAGAGAACATGGAAGCTCCCTGCCGTTTCTCCATACTTTGCCCTGTACATCTCTTCCATCTGGCTGTTCCTGAGTTATATCCTTTTATAGTTAACTGGTAGTCTAGTAAGTAAAATGTTCCTCTGGGTTCTGTGAGCTGCTCTAGCAAATTAGGAGGGGGTCACTGGAACCTCTGATTGGTCAGGTAACAACCTGAACTTGTGGTTGGCTTCTGAATTTGGGGGGTGGGGGTCAGTCATGGGGGACCCAGCCCTTAACCTGTGGAATCTGACACTATCTCCAAGTAGATAGTGTCAGCATTGAGTTGGAATGTAGGACACCCAGTTGGAGAATTGCCTAGTGTGGGGAAAAACCACACACATTGGGGTTGGATACAACATTGTAATTGGTGTCAGAATTATAGATAATATTCTTTTAAAAGCACCCCAACAAACATCCTTCCTCCAGTAGTGTGTTGGCCATCAGTTGCCAGAGTATGTGAATTTGTCCAGCCCTCATGGCGCTGCCACCAGCTCCACCGCAGGGCCCTAGGGAGCAAAGTAGGCCTGTGTTACTTCAGAGGTGGGTAACTCCTCGAATGAAAGGAACAGCAACTTAGAGGCAGAGTGCTCTGGCTCCTTCCAAGCCAGTGGGGTCCGCCGGAAGTCCGAAAGCAACCTCGCTCGTCAGATCAGACCCCAGACCCACCTTATGTGTTACGCAGGTCAGAGACCACGATCTCTTTCAGAGACGTGGCAAATTGAGGCCCAGACAAGGAAGATGGCACGGGATGAGGCTGGGATACAAGCCCAGGTCTTTTATTTTTTTATTTTTTATTTTTTTTGCGGTACGCGGGCCTCTCACTGTTGTGGCCTCTCCCGTTGCGGAGCACAGGCTCCGGATGCGCAGGCTCAGCGGCCATGGCTCACGGGCCCAGCCGCTCCGCGGCACGTGGGATCCTCCCGGACCGGGGCACGAACCGCCGTCCCCCGCATCGGCAGGCGGACTCTCAACCGCTGCACCACCAGGGAAGCCCCAAGCCCAGGTCTTTTGACACCTGGGCCAGTGCTCTGTCCTCACCTGATCTCCGCTGCCACCTGGCCTGCCCCCCTCAGGGCCTCTGTTTCCCCCTTTGCACAAAAGACAGTTCCCTGAAGGAGTGTGGGCTTCCTTTGCCCTGCCTGTCACCAGCTCCGTGATGTTGTGGCCTAGAAGAACCCATGGCTGTCGAGAGAGGCAGAGCCACAGCCATGGCCTCTGGATCAAAATAGCGGAGTGTGGGCAAAGGCAGGGCTGAGGGGCTGCCAATCAACTTCAGCCTGGGATTCCTGGGGTCGTCCACCCCATGGGAAACGGGAGCCAAGGCCCATGGGGGTGAGTAGGGGGAGGGATGGTGGGCTCCTCCATCCCCTCCTGGCTTGAAGCTTTTCTCAGGATGGGAGAGACAGAATGAAGAAAAACATCTCTCCCCTTCTCATTTCCCTTCCTGATCCTTCCCAGGCAGGGTGACGACAGCCTGGTCATTTGAGTAGAGAATGAAGCTTACCTGAGGGAAGGTGGTCTGGCTGTGACAGGTTTTCAATCCAGTTTTGTGATCATGGTGCCCCCTTGGGGGCCGCTGGGTTTGGACATTGCTCCTTTCTCATGAAGACTGGCTGGGCAGGGCTTTCCTATCATCTCAGGTGATCTTCACAACAATCCTGGCTTAGAACATTGAGGGGCAGTTGTTCCCACCCTAGTCTCACAGCTGATGGAAACAGGATGGCACTCCTAGGATCCCTTGGCCGCTGAGCTAGGACCAGGGCAGGGCTCCGACCTGGCCCAGGGCTCTATCTCTGGGGTCTTTTATGGAACTTTTATTTGAAAACGCTTTTTGCCAGGTACACCAACTGTTTTTAGGGTAAAGAAAGCTTTCTCTTTTTCACATTACGAAAGAAAAGGAAGGACATTTTCATCCTCATTTGGATGGCGGTGAAACATTTTAAAACTTCTCGTAGAGAGAAATCAGCACCTGCCTCTGAGCAGCAGCTGTGCTGCGGCCGCCCAGGGTTTCTCTGGCCAGTGTTGCTCCCACGGGTCTACAGCGTGGGGCATATCTTTGCAAACCTCTTCAAGGGCCTGTTTAGCAAAAAAGAAATGAGCGTTCTCACGGTGGGCCTAGATGCTGCGGGAAAGACCACCATCCCGTACAAACTGAAGCTGGGTGAAATCGTGACCACCATCCCCACTACAGGCTCCCATGTGGAGACTGTGGAATATAAGAACATCAGCTTCACTGTGTGGGCGGCCAGGACAAGATCCGGCCTCTGTGGCCCCATTACTTCCAGAACACACAAGCTCTCATCTTCGTGGTTGACAGCAATGACAGAGAGCGTGTGAATGAGGCCCGAGAGGGGCTTATGAGGATGCTGGCGGAAGACGAGCTCAGGGGCGCCGTTCCGCTCGTGTTTGCTAACAAACAGGACCTCCCCGATGCCATGAATGTAGCCTAGATCACGGGCAAGCTGGGTCTGCAACTCTCTGCACCCCAGGAACTGGTACATTCAGGCCACTTGTGCCACCAGCAGGGACGGGCTCTACGAGGGACTGGACTGTCTGTCCGATCAGCTCCGGAACCAGAAGTGAGTGATACTCTTCTCTCCTCCCCTCTCACTCCCTCCTTCTACCACCTCTTTACTCTCATGTGGCGAACGTGCCCCTGGGGTGTGAGTGCCAGAAGCTGTCTCCGTGGCCGGTCACAGTGTGCATCACCATGCTGTAAATGTGCAGACGCAGCCTGCAACTGGGTTTTTATCTGATGTAAATAGTTTTTGTTTCCAATGAGGCAGTTTCTGGTACTCCTATGCAATATTATTCAGCGTTTTTTATTGTCAAAAGAAAATCGAGGGCTTCCCTGGTGGCGCAGTGGTTGGGAATCCGCCTGCCGATGCAGGGGACGTGGGTTCGTGCCCCGGTCCGGGAAGATCCCACATGCCGCGGAGCGGCCGGGCCCGTGAGCCATGGCCGCTGGACTTGCGTGTCCGGAGCCTGTGCTCCGCAGCGAGAGAGGCCACAACAGTGAGAGGCCCGCGTACCGCAAAAAAAAAAAAAAAAGAAAAAGAAAATCGACCCACTGTTTAGTACTGGGAAGGGATTTTAGGCACACGGGTCATCCAGGAGTCACTGTGTCAGACAAGCCCGATGCTTCTCCCCTGGGCTTTAGATCTGTGTTGAAATCCATTTTGGTGGTTGTTTTTTAACCCAAACTCAGTGCATTTTAAAAAAATAGTTACAAATACAAAATAAGGAGAACACCTGAACACACAGAAGGGAGAAATGTGCCTAGTGTAGGTTCTGCAATAATGGCCTGAGTCCGGTCCACCAGTGGTTTGTTTCCTGTTGGGAACGTGAAACAGGATAGAACCAGCCATGATCCATTCTGCATGGTCACAGTAGGGTCCCTGTGATTTGCTCTGTCTTGAGTCATCCCACACCCCATAGCGACAGTGTTTGTTTCTGTGCTTACATGGCTGCCCAGGAGATGGGTTGGAGGCTGCAGCCACTGTTCTCAGACCCCTTGGAGGAACCCCAGCCTTTTCTGGGGTCAGCATGGGCACTTTGGTTGGGATACTCTGGTTTGAGCGGGAGCCCTGCAGTCCCCTTGCTTGCCTGCTCCGGGCTCTCTGGGTTCTCACCAGCAGGAGCGCCGGTGGTCATCCTTGAGCCCCAGCCCCTAGGAGCCCCTGTCTACATGTGCTTTCACTCCCTCAGCCTACAAGGGTCACATTTGCCATCGAAAAATGATAAGCTCTACTGTTTTCTTTTGTATTTTGATAAACACTGAAGAAGCTGGAGCTGTTAAACTTTATCTTGGGGAAAACCTCAGAACTGGTTTATTTGGTGTCGTGGAACCTCTTACTGCTTTCAATACACAATTAGTAAGCAACTGGTTTGTATACTTGTTTTCAGTTTTCATTTTGACAAACAAGCACTGTACTTACAGCTATTAGAATGAAATCTCAACTATTAAAAAAAACTTCTTGTAATCAATAATGCCAAGTTTTTATGATAAAGTGTTAACTTAAAAATTAAGTCCTTTGCTTGACCAGCTCCTTTCTCCCCTACCCCAGGGCAAAAGACACCAGTCTTCACATATTTTTGTAGTTGTTTTCCTCCCTCCCTCCCTCTCTCTCTCTCTCTCTCTCTCTCTCTCTGTTTCCTTGGCTACCAGAAGCCAGATGTACTCATGCACATCAAAATAGGTGAAGAAAGACTTTGAGTGGTGACTACATTTATTTTGTGATTTCTTTGGCAGTAGCCAGGACTCCATACCTTAGTTTTGCATTGGAGTTTGCAAATATCGAAAGTGTGGATTGGCTCTACTCGGTTTTATAACTGTCTTTCCTGGATTTCTGCAGACATCTCTATTCCCCTGGAGGTCAGATAACGGCTATTTATTTTCCATAGTCATGAAAACCTCTGGGGAGAGCCATGGCAATTTGACAAGGACTATTGAAGGGACATCAAGATTGAAGTGACTGCTCAGGAAATCACATATCCTTGCTCCTATCTGTGGGGACAGCTGCCAGCCGGGCTCTCCTGTCCACAGCCAGCTGTGCACGGGTGCAGCTGGCGAAGGAGAAGAACCCTTTGCCTCCCTTTCTCTCTGCAAGAGGATGGGTGCCCTAAACTCAAATAGAATAGTTCCTAACAGCAGCTGACAATTGCTGAGCACTTACTCTGTGTGGCAGGCATGTGCTAAGGATTATGCCACTGAGTAAAATGCATATCCCATCCTTATCCCCACGGCCAGAGGCCAGATGAAGAGGACAGAAGGGACTTAAGTCTCTCTCTGTAAGAAGGCTAGAGGTTCCTTTCCCTCTGCTTGCATACCTTCTGGGACAGGAAGCTCACCACCTGCCCCAAGCACGCTATACATTTTCACACAGCTTGAAACACATGTCCACACTTGGCTAATTATCTGAGCACCCAGAGCACCTATCCTTCAGTGGTGCCCTTGAAAGTCTATTACTGGGTGTGCCCTCCTTGCTAGGGTGTGAGCTGCAGGAGGGTGAGTGGGACGGGCTGTCTTTCCTTCCGTCTGCCCAGCCCCCAGCCATGCTTGGTAGCCAGCAGGTGCTTAAGAGAATGCATTGAGGGTGATCTCCAGAGGCAGGCCCCAGCAGTACCCCAGTCTTTCCAGGAAGCATGAATGTTCTGGGGCTGGGGTGAGGGTTCCGGGGAGGGTCCACATAGCTCCCAGGGACCTGCTGCTGGGCCTCTGGGTTTTGAGCTCCTTGGTGAGATTTTAGGCAATTTAGGGTCTTAACAAGGGACCCACGTTCTTCTTTCCCAGGGAAGCAGTGAAGGATCTGAGCTGCTTCAGGTGGGCGAGTGAGTGACAAAGGGGGAAAAGCAAAAGGCCAGGGCTCCTCCCAAGAGATTCCAAGTTCTGGAGGACAGGAAGCATGAGGAAACTCACCCTCTGTCCACCTTCACAGCCCAGTTCCCCAGGATAAAGGCAAAGAGACAAGGGGGTGACCTTGGACAAATCACTCAGACCCTCCAGTCTTCTCTTTTCTCATCTGTAAAGTAGAGGCGATAAAGCAACTTTGTAGAGTTATTAGCACTAAATGAAAGAACTGTTGGAGGGGAGTGTGGAAATTGATGGTGAGGCTCACAGCTTCTGGGACATGGGGGGAGAAGTGTCTCTGGGATGCCTTTTGCCCTCAATGACCTGAATGAATTCACAGGAAACAGGAGAAAGGATGGTTGTCCTAGAAGGGTTTTGCCCACCTCCAGATGACTGGCTAATTTCCACCTCTCTCCTGCCTGGGTTTAGGGAGCCCATCCTGTCCTCAAGAGAGCAGTGACCCCACCTCGGCCTCTGCAGGGAGATCCAGACACGTGGGCGAGGCTCTGCTCCCAGGGCAACCTGCCCTCCTCGGAGACTGTCCTCCCCCGCAAACTGCAGGGAGAACAAGTCTGTCTCATCTTGACGTTTTACCTCTGTAAGGATCTGGCTAATGCCATCTGAGGAGGTCCTTGGGGTTGAGTGCTGTGAGGAGACAGCAAAGAAGGGACACCCAGGCCACCCTACTTCCTCCTCTGCCTGTGGCAATCATTGCTAACTCATCACTTCACTCCTATCATCCAGCCCAGCCTTGACCTCAGCATCTTTTTCAACAAAAAAGTACCGGCAACCATACAGACAATTGGAGTTGGCATGTGAGGTGAAACCTACTTGACAATTTTGCTCTAAGGGAGCATCCTTCTTTGCCAGAAAGTAACCCAATATTAATAACTGTCTCTTATTGGGCTCTTGTTTCACTCCAGGCATCATGTCGTGTTTCATGAGCATGAGAATCTTCAGTCCTCACAAGGTCAGGAGGCAGATGCTGTTAGCGTGCTTATTTAATGATCTAATGAGGCATGAGGGAGGTCGCACCTTCATTCATTCCGCAAGTATTAATTGATCATCTCTAGGCGTGGCAGAGGGCACTGAACTGAATTGAGTTCCTGCCACCTTGGAGCTCACATTCTATCGACCAAGCCCCAGTTTAAAAGATACTGTTCGTGCTTGGAGACCACCTAGAGGGGTGGGATGGGGGGGGTGGGAGGGAGACGCAAGAGGGAGGAGATATGGGGATGTATGTGTATGTACAGCTGATTCACTTTGTTATAAAGCAGAAACTAACACACCATTGTAAAGCAATTATACTCCAATAAATATATTTTTAAAATAATTTTTTTTAAAAAAGGCAATTTTACCAAAAAATAAAATAAAAGATACTGTTCCTCTGTCCCTCCTAACCTAGGTCCTCAGACACCGAGTTCCCTTCCCTGGAGGCACCATGTTAGGGTTTCTTTTTTTTTTTCTTTTTTGGCCACACCGCTTGGCTTGCACTCCAACCAGGAATTGAACCTGGGCCCTTGGCAGTGAAAGCCGTGTCCTAACCACTGGACCACCAGGGATGTTCCATGTTAGGGTTTCTCGTGGGTCCTTCTAGAGAGACGCTGCACTTACAGGCACCTAGGTATGTACAGTGGAGAATATTGCACTAGGTGTTTTGCACCAGGGGTTTTCCTTTTTATGACATCTCTTGGAGATATTCCATTCTTTTTCATGGCTGCATAGCATTTGATTATTTTGGAGCAAAATTCCTTTTCATTCCTCTTCAAGTTTTTTCTTAGCTACTCTTGCGTATGTATTTCTTCTGAGTAAACTTTAGTACCACTGTGGCATGTTTAACAAGAAAATGACGAACCTCTTTGGACTTTTGACTGGACTGTGTTTAATCTATAGTTTAACCCTACAGTATATTCACTTTTCCCTCTCAGGAATATGCCATGCCTTTCCGTCTAATTAATTATTTCATGTGTGTTAGAAAAGTCTGTACATTTTTAAGATCTAGTTTTCCTGTTTCCCACACTTGTTGGTAAAATCAATCCTGGGTATTTGTGTTATGGTTAATTGTTTTTTGACTATGTTCTCCACCCTCCCATCCACCCACCCTCGATGTATTTTCTAATTGGTTATTGGTAGTTGATGAGGAAGCTATTGAATTTTGCATGCAGTCACTTTATTAAATTCGCCTGTTAGTTCTAATAGCATTTCAATTTATTCCTGTAGGCTCTCTGGAGCCTTTTGCACAGAGCAGTTCAGATGAATAATTAATTCTCCAGCTGAGTCAATGACCTTCCCTAAATCAGGTCTTTTATAAATTTAGGAGTTTGGCTGAAGGAGAATGCTGTGTAAATGCAGTGTGAATAGGGGTCTTGGAAAGTTCTGGTAGCCTCCAAAAAAACTTAGAGTCTTTCATTCATAATTTCATTGCTCAGAATCTGTCCTAAAAAAGTGATCAGAACTGTGAACAAAAGAACTTAGGAATCAAGACATGTATTGCAATGCTTTTTATTTATAACAGTGAACATTGGAGACAGCCTAAATGATTCACATTAGCGGATTGGTTAGGGCAATGTTTACTCTGTTTTCACCTGTCTCCTGATCCTCTCATTCTACCCACTCCACCCCAGGCCTCGACTTCTCCCTCAGACTGCAGCCTCACAAATCCCACTGCTGCAGAGGGCTCTGATTTTATTTTAGAGTCTGCCTGTATGGCTACTTGCCCCAGTCAGAGCTCAGCCTCCTCTTCCTCTGACTAGGTCAGGTTGGTGGGAAACACTCTGAGGCAGAGATCTGCATCTGGTTATTAGGGAGGACTTCGGGAGCAGCATCTGTCAGGGAGTCAGGGAAGAAGATTGGGCAGCAGGAGAGTTGAACTGTGATATAGTCACAACAGGGTCACCAGCTGATCCCATGAGGACATCTAAAGCTGGCATGGCCCTTCAGAGCTGTCCCAAATAGAGGTAAGGGGGCTGGGCTCTGGAATCCCTCACATGACCAGTCACTGGGAGGGAGCTGTGCTTTGAGGAGGGTGGAACTTTGGGAGAGGACAGTTTCTGGGGAGACACCCAGCTGAGAGCAGCCAACACTGCCAGCAGGGAAACAAACGCCTTCATCTGGAAGGAGGCGCTGGATGACTGTGATGCTTCATGTCACGTGTCAACTTGACTCAGTCGCGGGTGCCCGGATATTTATTCGTTTATCTATTATTCTGGGTGTGTCTGTGAGGGTGGTGTTTCTGGATGAGATTAACATTTCAATCCAAGTAGGCTGAGTAAAGCAGATTGCCCTCCCCAGTGCGGGTGGACCTCATGCAATCTGTTGAAAGTGGGAATAAAACAAAAGGTTGAGTAGTAAAGGATTCTTTCTCTCTGCCTGACTGTCTTTGAGCTGGGGCATCAGACTTCTCCTGCCTTCGGACTCAGACCAGGACTGGAACTTACACCACTGGGTCTCCAGCTTGCTAACTTCAGATATGGACTTCTCACTCCCATAATTGTATGAGTCAATTCCTTATAGTAATTGTAAATGAGATAATATAACTGTATCTGTATCTGTATCTCCTATTGGTTCTGTTTCTCTGGTGAACCCCAGTGGCGCACCATAGCATTCATATATGTGTGGTGGTGGATTAAAGGTGGCTGCAAATTCTTTGCTAATCCATCCATTGAGAGGTGGAAAGTATTTCTCCTTTCTTATATATGAGGTGGCTCAGTGACAGCTTTTGTATTAGTCAGGGTTCTTCAGAGGAGAGATGGATCTATCTATCTATCTGTCATCAAGATATATTTTGGAGAATTGGCTCATGTGATTATGAAGCCTGAGAAGCCCCACAATCTGTAGTCTGCAAGGTGGAGACCCAGGAAAGCTAGTGGTGTAATTTAGTCCGAGTCCGAAGGCCTGAGACCCAGGGAAGCCATTGGTGTAAATCCCAGTCTGAGGGCAGGAGAAGATGAAATGAGACGCTCCAGCTCAAGTAGTAAGGCAGAAAAAAGGGTCAAATTCCTCTTTCTTCCACTTTTTGTTCTGTTCATGTCCTTTACTGAGTCCGCTGATTCGAACGCTAACCTCATCCCGAAACACCTTCACAGACACACACAGACATAACGTCTAACCTGGGCGCCCACGGCCGGTCAAGCTGACACATGAAAGTAAATGAACCATCACAGCTGGCCTTTAAAATAACATTATGAAATGTTAATGTCATCGAGAATGGCTTATCACCTACTGTTAAGAGAAACAAGCACAGCACAAAATTAAGAGTACAGTATGAGCTCCACCACGTGCAGGAAAAGAAACAGCAGACAAGATTGGAAGACGATACGCTGACGTTTTACTAGTGGTTGCTTCCAAGGTAATGGACGCTTAGTAATCGTTTTGCAACATCTTTATAGTTTTCTGCATTTTTCATATTTTCTACAATGAGCATGTGTCATTGTGATAAGGGAAAGACTTGAGAAAGCAAACCATGAGGGCTCAGACAGTACTGGAATCTCCTGGCTCCCAGAAAAGTCAGTGTAGGGCGCCTCAAGCTCGAGCCGCAATCACCTGCTTGACCCTCAGCTGGGCAAGCGGCCGCCTTCTCCTCCTCAGTGTGGAGCAGGCCCTGCAAACGGGAGAGTCAAACTGCTGCGGGGCCAGTCGGGGTGCGTCCCCCACCGTAGGGCCCTGGGCGAGACAAAAAGGAGGCAGCAGGGGGGGAAAGGACAGGCACATGAGAACGGGGCCTGGGCTCCCTCTGTGTCACCGCCCCTTGACCCTCCGTCTCTCCGCACAGCCGAGGCGGATGCCAGGAGCTGCCGGGGCCCTTCTGTGAGCGCACCTGGGGACACGGCCCCATCCTGTGCTCCTGTGCAAGCTGAGGGAGAAGCAGAGAGAGGCATGGAGGCTGGGGTGCGTGGAGGAGGCTGACTCCGCAGGGGAGCCCGTGCAGCAGGGGAGGCCCTTGCCTGTGGTGGGTTCCTGTGGCCGCCACGTCAAGGCCAGGCTTCCTCTGCCTCCTGCAGCCCCTCTGATGGCCGGGGAAAACCACAGGCCGCAGGACTCCCTGGCTGCCCAGGAGCAAGGCCACAGGTAAAACCCAAATGAAATAGAACCCCATACCCACTCCTTTCTAAATCCCCAAACTCAATTAAAAAGCAAACACTTCTCGGCGACAAACATCCACCTCGACAAAACGAATGCATGGAGTTACCTGGTCCCCAGTCCCAGACGAGTGAGTAAGTGTAGAGATGGCTTTGTGTGCCAAAGGGACAGCCAAATGGGAAAGAAGGATCACTTCCTCCCAGGAAAGAGAGGGAGGCTTCTGGACTCATATACAAATGAATGAATGCCTTCCCCCCCTTCCCCTCCCTCCGTCCCGAACTGCCATCAGGCTGTTGTCATTCTACTCTGGCTCCCCAGACAATGGGGCCAACAGGTGAATTCAGGAGCCCCAAGACTGTTATTCTTTTTTTTTTTTTTTAACATCTTTATTGGAGTATAATTGCTTTACAATGGTGTGTTAGTTTCTGCTGTATAACAAAGTGACTCAGCTATACGTATACATATATCCCCATATCCCCTCCCTCTTGCGTCTCCCTCCCTCCCTCCCTATCCCAGCACTCCAGGTGGTCGCCAAGCACCGAGCTGCCCTCCCTGTGCGGTGGGGCTGCTCCCCACTAGCTGTCTGTTTTACGTTTGGGAGTGTGTATATGTCCACGCTGCGCTCTCACTGCCTTCCCGGCAGTCCTTCTGTCTGCCCTGTCAGGTCAAACTGCTCCCTGGGCCGCTGCCCTCTACTCATAAGCAATTTTTCAGTCCTTTAGCACAGCTTCTTTAAAAAATCTACTTCTCTGCGGCACCCGAGAGATATTTCTGCCACTTTTCCAAGTTCAGCTCTTTTTGAGTCATTTCCTCTACTTCTCTCCTCCTTCCACCCCTCCCTTGCCCCCAGATTGAAGTTCTTTTGGCGGTGGAATCCAGATTTTTCCATCTCCTGCCTCTACCTGTAGAACAAGAACGTGATTTGGCACACGTTTTGGGACAAGATGGGGCAGGTGTTTGTCCAAAGGGGTCACAGGGAGCGAGCTCTGAGTCAGTGAGAAGAGGGCCACTTGCTGTGACTTCAGTCTCAGGGTCCATGGGGGGGGGCAGGTGTGTGTGTGTGGTGGGGGGGCGCAGGTGTGGGGTGATGGGTTCAGGCTTTGAGGGCAGAAGGTGGGTTGGTGTCCCAGGCCCACCCCTGGCCAGTGGCATCATCCAGGGGCCTCTCTGAACCTGAAGGTCCTGATTGATACAGTGGACGTAACAGCATCCCTCCCTCCAAGGGCTGTGCTGAGGTTGAAACGGGCTTGGGTCCTCGGAAAGTGCTCAGTTCAGTGCCCTGCACACCTAGCTGCGGGGCTAACTGAGAGTGGACACAAGCAGGGCTCGATCGGTGCCCCCTGGGGTAATTCGAGAAGAAAGGAAAGGCTCTTCCCACCTTTTCTCCACCAACAAGAAAACCTTTCACGGAGAGCTGGAAGTCCACTAGTGAAGAGTTAGTTATGCTACTATCTCCTTCCTTTACCCATCTTAAGTTTAAAGTCTGGCTGGAAGGGAAACACATCACATCCCCAATCCGTTGACTGAAACTCTCTCTCTCTCTTTTTCAATAACATTTGCTTAATTCTATAAACACTGACTGAGCACCTGCTGACATACTATATGCAAGACACTGGGCCGGGCACTATAAGCATGAGTAAGAAAGATATGGTTTCTGCAACTTGACAGAACTTCCCACCCTGCTTTCTCTCCCGGAGCTTGAGCGGAGCTCTTCCTGGGTCCCCATTTGGGTCCTTGGAGAAGTCAGACTTGTCTAGTTGAGATCTGGCCCCAGCTCCCGCCTTCTGGTTGATGCCCCCTTTGAAGCCTCTCCCTCAGACTAGCCCAGCGAGCAGACACTCATGTCTGGGAGCTGTGGTCAGCCGCTGGCAGGGCTGGTCAATAGGAGAACAGTCCCTGCCACTCTCCATTTTCTTGGTTACCCTTTGTCCTGTAATTTGGGATGCACTCTGAAGCATCTGATAATTTCAGACTTTTATGACAATTTAAGAAGTGCAAAGACAGGAATTTAGTTTGGTCCCTGGGGTAATTTAGATTCTCAATCAAGCCTTTTAGCCTTTTTGATTAAAATAGAGACATTTAATATCATTAACTGATGCCTCAAAACATCCCCCAGCTTTACGCATTAGTCTCCCTTTCTTGCCTCCCTGAAGAATAGGTTTTTTTTTCTCTTGGGTCTTTTTCTCCCTCCCTCCCTCTGCATTTTCACTTTTCCCCTTCTGCTGTTTCCTCTGCGCCAAGTCCTGCCATAATCCCTGGAGACACCAGCCTCCATGGAAATGACCTGTCCAGCCGGCCTCTCACACCCTCGGCGCCTCATCCTCAGGGCCCTCTCCTCCGTTGCAGCCCATGCTGTGGACTTTTGTTGTGCCCAGGACCCTGCCCCCTGAGATAACGCCTGCAGTCATCGCGCCCCCTGACTTCAGCCCCACCCTTTCGGCTCACCTGCTTGGTCACCCGTAACACCCTGCCCCTCAGGGCCTTCGGGACCGCCGGCCCAGGATGCCTCCACACTGTCCCCATCCCCCAGTCCCCGCTGCCTTCACAGGCCTCCCTTCCCAGCTCAGATTCCATGCTCCAGCTCCAAGCACTAACTGTCTATATCTTAAAATCCTTCTCTCCCTTGCCCTTCCCTTGAAAGCAACCGGCAAAAATCCAACCCCCAACAAGCGCACCCAACGACTTTCCATAATGCTGGGCAGGCTGGGGCCCCGTGAAGTCCCGCTCTCTACCTGCAGCTGGACCCACAACGGCGCCCACAAGTCTCACTAGCCTGTGTCTCCAGTCAGCCCCTGCTTCTGTCCTCCACAAAAACGACTCCACGCCCTCAGACTCTGACAAGCCGGCCAGCCCAGCGGTGTGCTGGGAGATGTTTTACAACAGGCTCCAACAGGGGATGGGGAAAGCCCCGATTTGTAGTGTTTGCTGATCCTCATGGTACAAATACTCCCATTGTGGCCCATTTCAAGCTACCAAGACATCAGTTAGCCACCACATAGATACCACAGATGTAATATCCTTAAGATCAGAGTCGTAGTGAGATGGAGTGAAATCATTAGGAAGTGATGGGGTTTTAGTGTTTATCTTAATTAATTAATTAATTAATTAATTAATTTGTTTGCTGCGTTGAGTCTTCGTTGCTGCACGGGCTTTCTCTAGTTGCGGTGAGCGGGGACTACTCTTCATCGCAGAACATGGGCTCTAGGCGCACGGGCTTCAGTAGTTGCAGCACGTGGGCTCAGTAGTTGTGGCTCGCGTGCTCTAGAGCGCAGGCTCAGTAGTTGTGGCTCACGGGCTTAGTTGCTCCGCGGCATGTGGGATCTTCCCGGACCAGGGATCAAACCCATGTCCCCTGCATTGGCAGGCAGATTCTTAACTGCTGTGCCACCAGGGAAGTCCATGTTTGTCTTTTAAAATATAATTTATTTGATTGTAATTTATATAATATAATTTTATTTTGCGATAACTGTACATTCACATACAGCTGTAGGAAATAATACAGAGAGACCCCTTATACCCAATGATAACATCTTATGGTACCAGATCACAGGGAAATTGACATTCATGCAATCCATTGGTCCTGCTCAGATTTCACCAGTTTTACACGTACTAATTTGTGCATGTGTGTGTATATTAATTCTAAGTAGTTTTATTACATGTGTAGATTCGTGGGATCACCACACTCAAAATAGAGAACAGCTCCATCACAAGGATCCTTTCTGCTAAACTTTAAAAGCTATAGCCCTTCCTCCACCCACCCTCCAACGCCTGGCACCTGGCAATCTGTTCATCTTTATAATTTTGTCATTTCAGCTGTGCTATATAAATGGAATCATACAGTATGTCACCTTTTAAAAATGTATGTTTTAAAGTAAACTTTTTGTTCTTAGATGATTGTAGATTCACATGGAGTTGTAAGAGATGATACAGAAAGTTTTCTGTACCTTTACCCAGTTTCCCCCAATGGTAACATCTTACAAACCATAGTCGGTATCACAACCAGGATGCTGCTGATGATACAGTCAAGATATGAAACATTTCCGTCACCGCAAGGATCACTCCTGCTGCCCTTTCAAAGCCACACCCACTTTCTTCCCTCTTTCCATCCCCAACACCTGGCAACCACTAATCTGTTCTCCGTTTCTATGAGTTTTGTCATATTGAGAATATTATATAAATGGAATCATACAGTAGGTGATCTCTTGGGATTGAATTTTTGTCACTCAGCATAATGCCCTGGAGATTTATGCGAGTCTCTGCCTGTGTCAATAGTTTGTTCCTTTGTATTGCTCAGTAGCATTCTATAGTGTGCATGTACAGTGGTTTGTTCATCCATTCACCCATCAAAGGACGTCTGGGTTGTTTCAAGTTTTTGACTGTTAGGAATAAAGCTGCTATGAACATTCCTGTACAGGTTTTTGAACATTAGTTTATTTTCTTTGGGATAAATGCCCAAGAGTGCAATTACTGGGTGGTTTGTAAGATACTCCCCCTACTCTTTTTTTAAAAAATAAATTTATTTATTTATTCATTTATTTAATTTTTGGCTGCATTGGGTCTTCGCTGCTGCACACGGGCTTTCTCTAGTTGCAGTGAGCGGGGGCTACTCTTTGTTGCGGGGCTCAGGTCTCTCATTGTGGTGGCTTCTCTTGCTGCAGAGCACAGGCTCTAGGCATGCGGGCTTCCGTAGCTGTGGCACACGGGCTCAGTAGTTGTGGCTCGCGAGCTCTGGAGCGCAGGTTCAGTAGTTGTGGCACACGGGCTTAGTTGCTCCGCGGCATGTGGGAACTTCCTGGACCAGGACTCGAACCCATGTCCCCTGCATTGGCAGGCGGATTCTTAACCACTGCGCTACCAGGGAAGTCCCCCAATTTTGCAACATTTTTATCGCCCCGGAAAGAAACCTGAATCCGTTGGCAGTCTCTTTATAACCCCCTCACCCTCAACCATGAATATACCTTCTTTCTCCATGGATTTGTCAATTCTGAACATTTTATATAAATGGAATCATACAAGCATAACATTTCCAAGGTTCCAGAGCCTCTCTCTCGCCCTGGGAATTTCAAAAACACTGTTACTCTGTCTCCTTCTCTACCGGGAGATCCCCTGCTCAGGCTTCAGTTCTCACTCTCCTCTTCTTTGGGGAGCCCTTTTCTGATCCAGACTCCTGACCCCTAGGTTTGGCTGAGACCCTTGCTTCATGCCACAGCACTTTCACTTCTCTCAGCCTAACCCTCATCACGCTGTTATTATTTATCTCATTGTTATGACCTATATTGTTATTATTACTAATTTATTATCAGATTGTTAGGACTTATCTAATTTGTTCTCCTGCTGGACCATAAGCTCCATCAGGGCAGGGACCCGTTGTCCTGTTCATGCCTGTATCCCTAGGGTTTGGCGCCTAAAAGCCCTCAATAGACATATGCTACACGTAAAAAGTCAATCCAGGTCTCTTGGGCCTTTGTCAGAGTCCACAGGTAAGTCAGCTTCACTGTGCAGCCACTTATTCTTTCCCTGTCTTTCTCCTCTCTGACAGCTGGATGGAATTAGAGGTGTGCAGGGAAGGGCTTTGGACAAGACCCTGTATCTCAGAGAAACTGACACATTAGGAGGGAGAGCTGCCAGCCCAGAGCTGTGGTGGAGGTTTTGTGGAGAGATGTTCAGGAGAGACAAAGCATGAGGGACCAGGCTCTAAGCTCCTGTGTTTGTCTTTGCCTCCCCATCCGCAGTGCTGGGGGAGAAGGATGTGCCCCAAATGTGTCTGCTGAAGGAGTTAATGGAGACAGACAGGTCTCAGCTTTGGAGTTTGCAGCTCAGAGCACCCCGACGCCTGCTGTGTTTCTGCAGAGCCAGGATGAGGTTCTCCCCTGAGCCTGGCATATTGCACAGTTTCTGCCCTTCCTGTCCATGCTGGCACCGTGGGGCCTCATGGCTGTGGGAGGGGACTGTGCCCCATGAGGGAGCTGTGCCCCGAGAGTCGTGCTGGGGCCCAAGGAGGAGAGCATGGAATCCTAGAGGCTAGGGACTCCCCGGTCCTCTGCCAAAAAGGCAGCTGTCACCTTGGGGAGGTTTGCAGGATGCGTCAACGCCAAGAGCTCCCCTACAGGCTGGGCATCTGTCATCCGAGTCAGCAGTAGGTCAGAAAGCAAAGCTGGGGACCCGGGGGCATCCCTGGTGGTGCAGTGGTTAAGAATCGCATGCCAATGTATGGGACACGGGTTCGAGCCCTGGTCCGGGAATATCCCACATGTTGCCGAGCAACTAAGACCGTGCGCCACAACTACTGATCCTGTGCTCTAGAGCACGCGAGCCACAACTACTGAAGACCCGCGTGCATAGAGCCTGTGCTCTACAACAAGAGAAGCCACCGCAATGAGAAGCCCGTGCACCGCAACAAAGAGTAGCCTGTGCTCGTGCCAACTAGAGAAAGCCTGCATGCAGCAAAGAAGACCAAACGCAGCCAAAAAAAAAAGTGCTGGGGGCCTTGTTTCCAGAAGGTTCAGTTCTGTGGCCCATTTGGACCTTGATCATTGTCATTTAGGGCTCTGTCAAATAATCACTGGGGGATATTTCTTAAAAAGGTGCAAATGCTGGGACTTCCCTGGTGGCACAGAGGTTAAGAATCCGCCTGCCAATGCAGGGCACACAGCTTCAAGCCCTAGTCCGGGAAGATCCCACACGCTGCAGAGCAACTAACCCCTTGTGCCACAACTACTGAGCCTGTGCTCTAGAGCCCACGAGCCACAACTACTGAAGCCTGCACAGCTAGAGCCCGTGCTCTGCAACAAGAGAAGCCCATGCACTGCAACAAAGAGTAGCCCCTGGTCTCCGCAACTAGAGGAAGGCCACGCGCAGCAATGAAGACCCAAAAATAAATTTTAAAAAAAGAAAAAAGTTTAAATGCTGCCCAAGCAGTGCCTGAATTGGAGGGTGGGAGTGAGGGAGCAGGAATGTTGAAGATCTGCACGTTTGGTCCATTATTCATTCTTGAGGCTTTTACATCCTCTCACTCTCACTCCGGTGGGGTGAGCTAGGTATTATTAGCCCTGTTGCAGATGAGGCAATGGAGGCTCCAAATGTCTGGAATTGTTTGAGAACGCTGGGAGCAGTATTCAGCTGGGGTGGAATCAAAGTCTCTAGACTCCAAGTCCTTTTCACTGCTCTCTAGCACCCCCAACCCAATGTTGCTATGAGGGGGGGACCCCCTTGTCTCTGGTGGGGGCCTTGGGAAGAAGCCCGAGCTGCGTAAGTCCCAGCAGGCGGGATTGCCTCACTCAGCAGAGCCTCCTACTCCTGGCCTTTGCAGCATCCTGGATTGCCTGCTGGGGGGCAAGTTGCTCACCTGGGCACGGGTGGGCTGGGGTTTGGTGAGCCTAGGAAGAGGCTGCAGCATTGGAGGAGGAGGAAGGAGCGATCTTGGGTGATCACACTCAGTAAAATGGGGGAGAAACAAAGGCCACCTGGTGGTGGGGGGAGGTCAGGTCCCCCACAGCTAGGGGTTTTCTGGTTGTGCCTGGAGTGGGGATTTCTTGGTAGGTGAGGTCTTTCTACAGCATCAGTTCAGGGCCCATGGGGCTAGGATTATATACCAAATATAGCAAATAAAAAACCAGGGCACCCAGTTAAATGTGAATTTCAGATAAACAGTGGATCAGGGCTTCCCTGGTGGCGCACTGGTTAAGAGTCCACCTGCCAATGCAAGGGACATGGTTTCAAGCCATGGTCCGGGAAGATCCCACATGCCGCGGAGCGGCTGGGTCCGTGGGCCATGGCCGCTGAGCCTGCACTCTGGAGCCACGAGTCACAACTACTGAGCCCATGAACCACAACTACTGAAGCCCGCGTGCCTAGAGCCTTTGCTCTGCAGCAAGAGAGGCCACCGCAATGAGAAGCCCGCACACCGCAACGAAGACCCAACGCAGCCAAAAATAAATAAATTAAATAAATAAATTTATTTTTTAAAAAAACCCAGTGGATCATTTTTTAGTATAAGTGTACCCCAGATAAACAACAGATACATTTTTAGTATGAATGTGTCCCATATATTGCATGGGGCATACTTATACTAAATATATTTACTGATAGACTTTTAGCCCTGAATGTAGGGTAATATTGGGTTGGCCAAAAAGTTCGTTCGGGTTTTTGTAAGCCGTTACAGGGAAAACCCGAACGAACTTTTTTGGCCAACCCAATATTTTTGGGAGGGATCCTTTCAAATGTCCCTTCAGATCTTAAAGCTCAGATGGAAAATTACTGATTTGCTATACTCCCACGATGATTATATTGCTATTGCTCAGTTTGGCTGCTGACACTTAGAGTTTCACTGAGAACAAGCGCATTAAATATAAAGCATTGTGTTAAAGGGTCCGAAGTCAGCCGAGTCCAAAGAACTGGGAAAGAGCTTCAGAGAAGGGAGCTGCAGAGCAGGCAGGCCGGCAGGCGGGGCACCCACGAGACCACAGGTGACCGGCGCTGCCCTCCCCGGCCAGTGCCCTTGCACCAGCCCCGGGCGGTGGGGCAGAGTTCAGTTGTGCGAGCGGAAAAACGGGCCAGAAGTGCAGGTCGCCGCAGCGCCAGGCTGGCCTGGGGGACGCTGCAAAGGGACCTGGGGGCACCCCGGGCCTGTCGCTTCCTCTTTGCCCCATCTGCGTCGCTGGGCTAAGCATTGCTGACTCAAGGGAAGAAGGAAAAAGAGAAACTGGGGAAAAGCCAGCAGGCAAAACCAACAATAAAAGGAACTTTGCTGATCGAGTGGAATTCTCTCCGGAGACCCAGCAAGTTGCGCACGCGACTGGGCTCCAGCGGGGCCAGCGGCAGCGCGTTTTGCGCCCCTGCCCGGGATGCGCGGTAAACCTGGCCGTTCCCGGGCCTCCCGAGGCCGGCGGCAGGAATCTAGGAGGAAGACTCCTACCGGAGGCAAGCCTGAGACCCTCCGGGACCGGGTCGCAGGAGGGGCGACTGCGACCCGGCTCCCCCGCTCCTTCGGCCCGAGAAAGTGGCACAGGGTGGGCTCCCTGAAGAGCAGGGTGCGGGGTCGCAAAGGCGTTTCTGGAAATAAATCTCGTCCAGGACAAAAGGGAAAGGAAAGGAGCAACTCAGAGGTTTCATGAGGATTTGGGGGTGGGCTGTCTCCTCCGACTCCACTCTCACACTGTGGGAGGCCTAATCGCCCTCTAAGAGAAACAGCGCCCCTGATCAGCCAGAAATGAGCCCTGGGAAGAGGGGGAAAAGATAATGTGGCCGGTAAAGCACCCCTGTGCTGTCATGCTCCCCCGACCCTTCCACGCCCACCACAGGCAGCCCTGGCTCTTCCTAGTGGAGCGTTGATTACGCACCAGACCCCGTGTGAGCAGTTTTACGTGCATTATCTCATTCATCATCACAACCAACCCGGGAGGCAGGCACATTACCATCCCCTGGGCTGGGAGAGATTGAGTAACTCGCCCAAATCACACAGCTGGTAAAGGTGGTTGCCTCTGAGCCCAGCTTTTAACCCTGAACCATCCTGTTTCCTGCTGGACCCAGATAAGGCTTAGATTCCTTCTCAACACAGAACTGGGGATGGACACCACCCACAGACCTAAGTTGGCACAAGGAATAAAACTGTTTTCCAAACGTGTTATATTGGTGTGTTGGCTCAGATGCAAACGATTGCGGCTGCTGGATGATTTGGCTGGGGCTGTAGAAGGGCCTCACCTCCCACCTGATACGTTTATGTGTGGAATCATAGAATAATTAATCTAGAACAGACCTTAAAAATGGAGTCCAGCATGTGGGTTTTTCAGATGAGGAAGCTGAGGTCCAGAGAAGTGAACACGCTTGCCCAGGGCCACCCAGCATCAGGGTAGAATCCGGCATCTGGCATCCCAGTGGGGAGTGGGGGGGGGCGCTTGTTAACCCTCCCCATGGCTGCACTGCTCTCCTGGGAGCGCAGACCTCGCGTCCGGCCTGCCCCTTTCAGAGGCGTTTGGGAGTCCACAGGCAGAGCTGGAACCCACGGCCTCTGTCCCGAGGCGGAGCGGTTTCTGGGCGGGGCACAGGCAGGCGGCGGAGGCGGTGGAGAAGTTCGCGATCCCAAGCCCTGGGCGTGCAGGACCAGACTGGGCCTCCCGGGCCAAACGCCGCCTGGCGGTGGAAGCCGGGAGAGGGCGCGAGGCCTTGCGGGGACCCAGCGTGGCATGTCTGGGAGGGGAGGGTGGGCCAGCGCTTGTTGGGCAGCCACTAGGCGCTAAGCAAAAATCAGGGTTAAATCAGCTTAAAGGATTGGCAACCACCGCGTCCCCAGCCCAGGTCCCAGGGCAACCTGGTTGCCGTCTAGCCAGTGTTAGACGGCCCTGAAGCTGCCTTTTCAGACGCTTGACACAGGATTACAAAATGTGGTTGTCACAGACATCCATCCCCTCCACACACACTTCTGCATAAAGGCCCTTTCTCTGCTGTTTATCCTCATTAAATATTGGATTATTTCAACACCTATTTACATATAAAGAAACATGAACAGTAATCTGCATAAAACTCAGCAGAACACACACACCTGGCTATGTGAGGACGGGGTGCATCACCGCTATGGGGTGAGGACAGGAAGGCTCCCACAGGTGGGACTCACCAGTGGTGCCCCAGGTCCTGTGCTTTCTTCCTCTTTCTTTCATCTAAACAGCACAGACAACCAGAGAGGCAGGCTGGAGAGCTGCTGTGACTTGTCCCAGCTCACCCAGCTAAAGTGACAGGACGCCAAGAACCAGACCCCAGATCTCCCGACTCAGGCCAGCATGTGGTTTATTGAGGGCCATCCCCAAATTCCTCCCCTCCCCAGATGTGTCAAGATTCCTAAAACCTTGTTGTTATAGGCCCCTAACTCTTTACTGCTGGAGGGTTTGGGGGTTTTGAGAATTTCCTCTCTAAACAAATCACGCTGGAAAGAACACTTCATTGGTCACTATTACTTGTAAAAGGATTCTGGCACCTGCAGAAGTGAGGGAGTGGGGGAGGTATGGCAGGGACACTGGGACCCCAAAGATCACCTTCATGTGTTTCTCACAACTTTGGCAGCCTCTTCTGCCCTCTGTGCAGCTGTCTGCCCAGCTGGAGTACGAGCGCCTCTATTTCCTATTATTTGCTCTTGTTTCTCCTGAGCCTGTACAGTGCATGGCACATAGTAGGCACTCAGGAAATGTTTGCCAGACAACTTTCTGTACCCCAGCTCCTCACTCGCCATAATTTAATTGGCCTGACACAGAACCTGCCAGCATTGGCCAAAGGGCTGCCCTTCACACTTCTCCCCCAACCCTCCCACCCCCTGGCAGCCCAAGGATGAGCATAGTGGCAAGAGAGGCCACAGGATTCCTCTAGAAATGTTTTTCATAAGCTAGGCTCCAGCGAGGGATTTGGGAATTCCTTCAACAGCCAGTGTGCATTTGGGCATAAACGCTTGGCCTGCCAGCTCCCCAACATGTCTATTAAAGGCATCCATCAAGCAGTCCTCCTGGCCGGGCTGGGCAGGGAGCTCCAGACCTCCAGGCTGCTGTACAGAACCCCTTGGGGCTGCCCGTTCTGGGCCAGCGCCGCCCTCTCCCTGGGCCCTCCTGTAGGCCACAGCTGGGCCCTGAGACAGCAGCGGCTCGTCCTCCCTGCTGGGCTGGGGACACATCTGCAGCTGACAGTGGCCAGATTGATCCCCATTACCCGCCCTGCTGACTGGGCAGGAGCAGAGCATTTTCTCCAGCCTCCACCCCTGTCCCCTGGGAAAACAGAGCTGGATGTTCCCGCAGCCAGTGTCCTCACTAACCAGGGAGATTATGGCCGTGTCCGCTTCTAGGAAGAGCGAGGCCAGAGTGCGTTCTTAGGAGGGCAGGAAGTCACCAAGGAATCTCGAAGCTCCCCAAATGGGGCAAGTGGAGCGAGGCTGTGAGACCAAGTGATACAACATGAACAAGAGGAAAATTAGAGAGAGAAAGGGGTGGGGAGGAGGAGGAAAGTCTCTTGTAGATTTTTTTTAAAATAAATTTATTTTTTATTTGTTTATTTTTGGCTGCGTTGGGTCTTCGTTGCTGCGCGCAGGCTTTCTCTAGTTGGGGCGAGCAGGGGCTACTCTTCGTTGCGGTGCGTGGACGTCTCATTGCGCTGGCTTCTCTTGCTGCAGAGCATGGGCTCTAGGCATGCAGGCTTCAGTAGTTGTGGCACACAGGCTCAGTAGTTGTGGCTCGCGGGCTCTGGAGCGCAGGTTCAGTAGTTGTGGCACGCAAGCTTGGTTGCTATGCGGCGTGTGGGATCTTCCCGGACCAGGGCTCAAACCCGTGTCTCCTGCATTGGCAGGCGGATTCTTCACCACTGTGCCACCAGGGAAGTCCCCTCTTGCAGATTTTATTTATTTCTATTATCTTTGAAGTTAGACTTCAAATGGAATCAGGAGTGCAAAAGCAAGAAAGAAGCAGGGAAGGGAAAAGTTGAGAGGTCAGATAGCTGATGTGTGCTTTGGGGACCAATAGGGGGGCTTGCTCCATGCCCAACCCCACGCCAAAAGCAGAATGCCAGGAGTCACCCCACCCTTAGGGATACACACAGGTGCCTGTGACAGAGGGGCTTCCTGGGCAGCATTTGATAGGAGCCAGTAACATCCTGGAGGGCAGGGACCATGTCTCTCTGGCTCACTTCTGCATCTACAATGCCTAGTACAGAGCCTGGCATACAGTAGTTGCTCAGTAAATAATAGCTGTGTGCTAGGAGCTACACAAAGTCTTTTGCACATGTAAATTCACCTTATCCTTTCACAAGGTCATGAGATGGCTACTGTAATCCTCATTTTACAGAAGAGAAGATGGAAGCACAGAGAGGTTGAGTTACTTGCTCAAGGTCACACAGTTAAAAAGCAGCAGAGTTGGGATTCAGAGCCAAGCAGACTGATTTGAAAGACTGCTCATACTCACCATGCTCTACACTCTTAAAAGGAGAGCAAAAAGAAAGAAAAATATCTTAGGGAATTGAAAGAGATTCTGGATATCATTTAAACCAAGCTCTTTGTTTTATCAGTTAAGGATTACAAAGCAGAAGAGACTTGCACTAACCAGCTATTGGCAGAGCCAGGATTAGAACCCAGATCTCCTGACTGGAGCTTTCTACTCCACCAGCTTGTCTTGGAAGAGAACAACCAGTAGCCTCCAGGGTTTGTAAACAAGATTTTTAATAGCATCAGTGTCCACTAGGCTTGGGAAAACAGTGGAAACCGGACATTTTCTCTCTCTCCCCAGCCTTCCCTCACCACCTTGCTCTGGCCAGGCTGGCTCTCTAGGGTTCTTCAGACCATGGCATCGCAGCCCAGCTGGAAGACATTGAGGCTGCAGGTCTCTGGGATGTGAGCGGGAGGTGTCCCTGAGGGAAGCTGCCCAGGCCGGCCCTTGGGAACCAGGGCTCTGTCTGAGGCACCCAGTCCTCCAGGGCCCAGCCCAGGACATGAGGGTGTCCCGAGTGGACTTTCCATGCTTGGACTGCAGCATAAATTCCCAGTTCTTCAGCAACCTGACTACTTGCAATTTTCAGGGTAATGTTTCCCCCAGGTAATGTTGTTCTCGATCACTAATGTCTGGTATATAAGATATCACTTTTGATTCAACATATTTAAAACTCATTTTCCCCCTAGACAAGACAAATTGAATTTGTCTTCCCATATGGGGCCTTTCAAAAAGATTGGTGCTGGGATACACTGGGTTCCCCGAGTGATGTCATTTGATTAATCCTGACACTCTTTTCCCACTTATTGTCAGGGGGGAGGTAATTGCAGATATTCCAGCTGGGAGAAGGTGTGATTGGATTTTTCTCCTATGGGGGAAAACAAATCTTTTCACATGGATAATTTTCTGGCATCCGCTGTTTTTCTCTGACGCTTGGCGAACCTTCTAGAATAGAAGCCTCCCAGCAGCATGCAGCCTGATGGCCCAGGGAAACCTTCGCTCAAGCCAGGGAGGGCAGGGTGAGCTGACTGGATCCTTTCTCTTCTGGCCCGCACAGACTTTGAAAAGCCCTGTCCCGTTCACCTCAAACAGCGCTGGGAAAGCTCTCTGATCTACTGAGCCCCACTGTGAGGTCTGGGGCCAACACAGAGTGGGTTTTCTGGATGCTTCTGAGGCCAGGTCACTTCCTCTCCTGCCAGCCAGCCCAGGACTTTGACAATGAGTCCCAGTGACAGGGCTGGAAGGGTGGGGTCAGGGCCCACTTCTGCAGGGGGCGCCATTTACCTCAGCCACCTATGCTTTGCTCAGGATGCAGGCAGAGGGTCTGGGTGAGAGGATCCCTGGAGGTTTCTAGGGGTAGGAGAAAAGAATGGGGGGGGGTGTCACCAGTTCCCCAGAGGCTCCTCCTCCCATGACAGGAGGCACTCTCTCCTCTGGCCGCCCTGCCCCCTTCCTTTCTTTGGTGATAAGCAGAATCTGTGAGTTGTGAGGAGGCCAAGGAGGGCCGCCAGCTGTGTCTCTGACGGGGCTTGTCAGCGAGGAGGACGAGCACTGGGGAGAAGGCAGAGAGGTGGGTGCGCGAGAAGAGAGGCCTTGGACTGGAAGCCCCCAGCATATCAGGCTGGAGTTTCCACTCAACCTGAGACTTCCCCAGCACTCCGGGCCTAGCTAGAATTGTCCCCTACCTCTCTGTGACCAAAGCCCCAGTCCCATCCCTGGACCAGCTACTGTCCCCCGTGAGGAGAGAAGGAGCTGGATAGGCGGGGAGGAGTTCCATAGCAGGGCTGAACCTGCTTGTGGGTGACCCCCAAGTGCCGACAGGCTGGGCAGGACTCTAGTCGTTGCTGCTGGGGGCACCATGGCCCAGTGTTTGTACTTTGGTCCTTCTGAGCTCCTGCAGTTTGCATACCGCAAACTAATTCCACTGGGGAGTTAGCTCTGATTAACTCTGCAGCAATAAAGTCTAATCTTGTTAAATAAATGAACCCTTGAATAAAGGCCTGCTTATTCCTGCCCATATTTTCCTGCTGCTCAAGGCAACAGTAGCTCTGTGACCTTCAGCCAGTCACTTAACCTCTCTGAGTCTATTTCTGTATCTAAACAAAATGAGTGTAAGACTAGACCCCTTTGCCCTGGTTATTGTGGGGATCAAATGTAATAATGTGTGTGAAGGTATATTACTCAGCCATAAAAAGAAATGAAACTGAGTTATTTGTAATGAGGTGGATAGACCTGGAATCTGTCATACAGAGTGAAGTAAGTCAGAAGGACAAAAACAAATACCGTATGCTAACACATATATATGGAATCTAAAAAAAAAAAAAAAAATGTCATGAAGAGATTAGTGGTAGGATGGGAATAAAACACAGACCTACTAGAGCATGGACTTGAGGATATGGGGAGGGGGAAGGGTAAGCTGTGACGATGTGAGAGAGTGGCAGGGACATATACACACTACCAAATGTAAATTAGATAGCTAGTGGGAAGCTACAGCATAGCACAGGGAGTTCACCTCTGTACTTAGTGACCACCTAGAGGGGTGGGATAGGGAGGGTGGGAGGGAGGGTGACAAAAGAGGGAAGAGTTATGGGAACATATGTATATGTATAACTGATTCACTTTGTTGTAAAAGAGAAACTAACACACTATTGTAAAACAGTTATACTCAAATAAAGATGTTAAAAAAAAAAGAAAAAAAAAAAAAATGAAGGTCTTTTCTAGATGTCAAGGTGCTATTCTCCCGTAAGGGGTCATTAAGATCATCGTGCTTATGGTAATGTGCCCAGAACCACCGTGCCTTACAATATAAAGAGTCAGCAGCAGGTATTCCATTATAAGGGAGGAAAAAAGGAAGCAATTTTCCCAGTGGAAAAAAGCGTGACCCCAGACAAAGCAGAGAGACCAATAATATAACCCAAATAAGAGCAATGACAACTTGGATGACTTCATCTCAAGGCCCAGGATAACCAATAACAAAATGCTCCCCATTCTCATCAGGAGAAGTTCTTAGCACCCAGGACAATCATTCCACCCTTTTCTAAGTCCAGGGTCAAAGGCTATTTTTATTTTTTTAATTAATTAATTTATTTATTTTTAAGCTGCAGTTTCTAATTAATTATTAGAAAATAATTAATGCATAATCTGCTGATTGTATATGTTATCTACAGGATAAGACTGTAAGGTTTTTTTTTTCCCACTAGCTATCTAACTTACATTTGATAGTGTATATATGTCCATGCCACTTTCTCACTTCGTCACAGCTTACCCTTCCCCCTCCCCATATCCTCAAGTCCATGCTCTAGTAAGTCTGTGTTTTATTCTCATCCTACCACTAATCTCTTCATGACATTTTTTTCCCCTTAGGGTCAAAGGCTATTTTTAAATTTGATGCTGTGTAGTTGAAGTTAAGAGCCAGTCAGAGCTGGTTTTAGATCTTTGTACAAAAAAGTAAGGGGTCAAAGTGAGTTTCTTCTCTTCCCTTTCTGAGAAAGAAACCCGAACTGGAATAATGCTCCGGAAGGCTGTCAGGAATCAGAGGAGCCAGGACAGAGATGCTCAGAGCATTCTTGGAGGGGATCAGCTATTCTTTCTGTCTTCCTAAAGTCCATTCCTGTCTCTCTTTTTGGTACTAGAACCCTCTGTTTCGGGGGGGAGACTACCCCTTCTCCATTCTCATTCCAAGTAGGATTGCTTTCTTCCCCAGTTTCTGGAAAGACTCAAATTTGACCAATCAGAATACTGCATCCCCCTGGCCACAGTAATTAGTTCAGCAACAGGCATGTGATCCAAGCCAGGTCCCAGGAGAGTCAGTCCTGGGACTTTTGTTAGAACAATTAGGAAGGAGATGTTCTCTTTCCTGAGTAGTTGCCAGGCTGGAAGGTAGAAGCCTGGAGTTGTTGTGGTCACCTTTGCTACCATCTAAGAATGGTGCCAGTGTTGAAGAAAGTAGAGCTGAGAGGTAGAGAATGATTCCTGTTGACATGGTGTGAGCACTGGTTTAGCCGCACAGGAAAGGCAAGGCAAGGCAGGGTCGGGGGAAATACGTTCCACAGCCCACAGGAACCACAGACAGTACAGGACCCTGTATACACTATGCTTTTTGCTATACATACATACCTATGGCAAAATTTAATTTATAAATTAGGCATAGTAAGAGATTAACAACAATGATTATAATAAAATAAAACAATCTTAACAATATAGTGTAATAAAAGTTATGTGAATGTGGTCTCTCCCACCATCAAAATATCTTATTGTACAAATTTAATGCCTTTTCCATGTTATCTCAGCAGTGGCCACTCACTGTGGCCGTAACTTTTGCAGTTTTAGGTACGCCAGCAAACCTATAACAAGTTTCTTTTTCCTTCTTCTCAATTTCATGGGCAGAAGGTTCGTTCTTCCTGTGGATCTTAGCAACCTCAGCGTACGATTTTTTTCTTTTCCTTATTAAGTCGAGAACTTTCACCTTTGCACCTAAAGGCACCGTATGGCTTCTCTTTGGCATAACTGAATTACCAGCATCACTACTCTTGTGATTTGGGGCCTTTATTAAGTAAAACAAGGGTTACTTGAACACAATCACAGAGATACTGAGACAGTGGATCTGATAACTGCGATGGCTACTAGGTAATTGGTGGGATACACTGGACAAAGGGGATTCACATCCTGGGCGAGAGATTTCATCCCACTACTCAGAATGATGAGCAATTTGAAACTCATGAATTGTTTATTTCTGGAATTTTCCATGTAGTATTTTCAGACCCCAGTTGACTGAAAGTAACTGAAACCTCGGGAAACTGTGGCTAAGCGGGGAATGCTGTATGTATATCCAGCCTGGGTGTTGCAAGTCTGAAGGTTCAGGTTCTAATCTTCAGATGGGAGCCTTTGGGCAAGTCTTGTGAGACCTCTGAGCCTTGGTTGCATCATTCAATACATGGAATAAATAATGAACACCCTGCCACGTTCTCCCTAGGGTAGGAGGTCCATCTATTCCTCCTTCCTCAAGTATGGAGCGCGTTTCCTGGGCTGTGTCCATGATCTCCAAATAATGACCATGTTGTGAAGACCAATTCCAGATTTTGTGTGAGACGCAAGGTCCGAGCCCATGTGAGGAAGGGAGGGGGCTTCCCTTTCCGTGACTCTCTCCCGACTAGGGGTGGGAAGGCTCTGCTTCCTGTGACTGGTGCTGCACCTGCTGGGTCTCCCGCACACAAACACACACATTTTATGAACAGAAAAGGTGAAGCTGTGAGGGTTGGCATTTCCTCAGGACTCATGGCCAAGAAAGGGTGGGGAAGTCAGGGCAACTTCAGGCTTGGTTTTCTGACCTGTGATATTTCTGGGGGACATCTGCCCGGGATGAAATGCTGGCCTGAGACAGGAAGGCCCTGTCCGAGGTTCAGCAGCACTCAGTGCCCACTCAGCCTCACGCACCTTCCAAACAGGGCTCTCAGCCTGCCCAGTTCTGCACTCCTTGAACCTCCTGAAGCTCATATGGAGGGTGTGGCTATGTGGGATGTGGTGGGGTGAATAGTGTCCCTGCACAGGGAGGGGTCTGAGGGCAAAGGGATGAGCCTGCCCCTGGCTGTGGCCTGATCTGGAGTCCCAGGGACAAGGTTTTGAAGGTAGGCATGAATTATCTTTTTTTTTTAATGATAACTTAAGTGGGAAAAAGAGACAAGAATCCCATTTTCCTTCACAAACAGGTTGAGGACTTCTCTCTATATAGCAGTATGTTTAATATGGAGGAGAAACTGCATGGAGGGAGCACCTCGATTTCCCTTGGGAAGGGGAAGGGAAGGTCCATGGCTTCCACAGGTCACCCTGGGGCCCAGCAGGGATGAGGCAGAGCTCTCGGCCCTGATTTCCGCTCTTTTGCTTTTTTTTTTTTTAACCAGCATCAGGACTTGCCTTCCCAGCATCTTCAGTTGGCTCTTATCACTTTCTCCTTGTTTGATTTGCTAAATGTCTGTTTTAGTTCGGTGCTTCACACCCGCGCTGACAGTCTACCGTCCCCCCCCCAGACCCTAGGACATCTGCCAGGCAGTGACATCAAACGTGAAGTTAAAGGCAGCTCGGCTCCACATCGCATCCTGACTCTTTGTCCTCCCTCCACCACCTCCTTCCTTCCAAGAATGCAGATGCCCAGGCAGTGGAGGGGCTGAGCTGAGTGACCCTTCCCCCCAAATATTTATTCTGGAAATTTTATCCCAAAGTAGAGGTCCTGGTATAAAGAACACTTAGGTACTCACCGCCCAGCTTTAACAATGATCAACATTTTGCTGATCTTTTAAATTTAACTTCATATATATATATATGCACACGTATATATATATATACATACACATAATATATAAAAGAATATATTTCTTCCTGAAGTATTTTAAACTAAATCCCAGATATCATTGTATTTCACCCTAAACTACTTCAGTTTGACTCTCTAATGAATAAGAAAGCTTTTAAAAATAATCACCATGCCATAATCAAAGCTAAGAAAATGAACAATAATTCCTTGTCGTAATCTACAACAGAAGCCGTATTCAAATTTCTGTCATTGCCTCAAAGCTGTCTTTCACAGTTGGTTTGGATCTATATCTTTGAACTCAAAAAAAAGTTTGCTGAGCAAATTAAGAGTGAGCAGGATTCTAATAAGAAGTTTAACCTTTAAGGGCCAGGACTGTTTTCAAGTGTTTTGCAGAATTGGTTTACATGTAAATAGTAGACTTGTTGTACAAGAGTCTCAATTCCTTTGGTCACCAAGTAAGAATGGAGGGTCTGCATCGTGACAGACACTATAGCCAGGCAACGAGCGAGGTGACCCGCCCACAGAGGCTCACAGCCCAGAGCAGGAGGGATGTGGAGGTGAAACCTGTGCGAGAATGATTCCCTGTGAGCTAGTGCACAGGAGCAAAGAGAGGCTGTGGGAGTTCAGTGAAAGGAAGAAATGCCAACATTAGGTCCCATTTTTGTAAAAAGACTTTTCATGCAGAAAATATTCAGTAATTCAGACTCCTTTGATTTGGCCTGATCTTTCCTCCAGTCATTTATCGTAAGGTGACGCCACAGATTGAATGTTTGTGTTCCCCCCAAATTCATAGGTTAAATCCTAACAACCAATGTGATGGTGTTAAAAGCTGGGGCGTTTGGCGGGTGATTAGGTCATGACGGTGGAGCCCTCATAAATGGGATCAGTGCCCTTATAAAAGAGACCCCAGGGCTTCCCTGGTGGCACAGTGGTTGAGAGCCCACCTGCCGATGCAGGGGACATGGGTTCGTGGCCCGGTCCGGGAAGATCCCACATGCCGCGGAGCGGCTGGGCCCGTGAGCCAGGGCCACTGGGCCTGCGTGTCCGGAGCCTGTGCTCCGCAATGGGAGGGGCCGTAACAGTGAGAGGCCCGCATACCGAAAAAAAAAAAAAAAAAAAAAGAGAGAGCCCAGAGAACCCCCTAGCCCCTTCCGCCATGTGAGGACACAGTGAAAGATACGGTCTATGAACCAGAAAGTGGGTCCTCACCAAATAAACAAATTTTGTCCACAACAACAAAATCTGTTGGCACTTTGATCTTGGACTTCCAGCCTCCAGAACTGTGAGAAATAAATTTCTGTTATTTTTAAGCCACCCAGACTATGGTATTTAGTTATAGTATCCCAGACTCACTAAGACAGGTGATGTTTAACCTTATATATATTTCTCTTCTTTTTTTTTTTTTGGTCACCCAGCTCGGCATGTGGAGTCTTATTTCCCCAGCTAGGGATTGAACCCGTGCCTCCTCTGGTGGAAGCACAGAGCCCTAACCACTGGACCACCAGGGAATTCTTTATTTCTCCTCTTTTCATTCATCTCCTTTTTCCTCCTGCCCCCTTTCCCCCTCCCTGCCTCCCTCCCTCATTCTTTTCCTTCCTTCCTTCCATCTTTCCTTCCTTCTTCCCTCCCTCCCCTCTTCCTTCTTTCCTATCTTGTAATTCTTCCATATTAGTCGAATCCCCTTCCTGTCCTTGACCTCTTTCCCAAGTCAAGCTTTCCTGAAGTGGATTCCTTTCTTCCTGAGGACCCCTCTCTTAGCCTCGTCCCCCGGGATGGCCCAGCGTTCCCTGAGTGTGGATGTGTGGTTCCTGCGCCTCTCTGGAACCTTGCTTCACAGTTCTCCCAGCATCCAAATCCACTCTATTTGCTCTGCAGTTGTCTTCCTTGGAGTTCCTCCAAAAGCAGGACCTGAGACAAGGGTTCTGGTGCAGGAGGTAGATTTGGGAGGTGACCTGGGGAGGCAAGAGTGAGGAGCGGGGAGAGAGAGACACGGAAGGAGGAAAAGCCACCGAGAGCACTTTAGTGATGGGGTGACTGGTGTGGGTACCTGGGGCTCAGTCGGGGTAGAAGGCACCTCAGAATTGCCTCTGTGGAGGGTGGGAGGCTGGCCCCCACCTCCACTGGTTGGGACTTGCTTCTCTGGGGTCTTCACTCTCCCTCACTTTGGGGCTGACACGTATGGGCTGAGAGCGCTCCCTCAGGCTTCAACGTGGAGTGATGCAGGAGTGTCGTGTAGGGCTCAGCTGCACTGAACTCAGAGGTGGGCCGAGGGCATCAAACACGTCTGCTACATCAATCCTCATTCCTTTTGCTTCTCTGACTCGTTAATACTAACAATGACAACATAATTTATTGAGTGCTTTTTGTGTATCAGTCACTGGTTTATAGCTTCCCAACCGTTTTACCAGCTAATCTTCTAAAAAAACCTATCCGGACAGTGCTATTATACTCTTATTGTACAGATAATTAACTGAGGCTAAGAGAGGTTAAGTTGCTTAACCTTAACCTTAATAGTTAAGCACCCCACTGGTGAACTTAACCCAGGTGGATTTGTGTGGTCAGGCATCACCAGACTCAGATCCTGCTGTTAAAAGCCTGCAATAAATCGCTCTAAATTCCTTTTGGAAAAATAGGGTGTAATATTTTGGTTGTGTGCTGTTGTGCAGAAAGCTGCTGGGATGGGGTCTTCAGAAACGTCCTCCTGGGTTGATCTGAGGTTTTTCTCACTAGACTCAGCCGAAGGCTTGCCTTTGGAGGTTGAACGTGACCAGATGCTGCCCCAAGACTCTTCCAGTTGCTCGGCAGATGTGAGCTGCTGCCTCAGGGGAGCACGACAGAATGCCTGAGGAGGGAAAAGGATCTGGAAGTACAGCTTGAAAAACACACCGTTCCACTCTGACCCTGGGAGTCACCTCACAGAGGAGCAAATGGCATCTCTGCCCGAGACCTTGCTACTGGGGACTGCTTTCCCGAGCCGGCAGGTGGAGGTGGGCGGGGGCTTCTCGGGCTGTGTCTACTCAGAAATGAGAGGGCTCAGACAATCCCAGCCCAGTTCTGCACCTCAGGCGGGCAGAGATTGGGGTGGATCATGGCACCAGCACCTTCCAGGTCCCTGGGGACGACTGAGAGGAAAGTGTTGTAAGAGATGGACCGTGGCCTGGACTTCTCAGAAACATGGGCCAAAAAATTCTCTCTTTTCCATTTAAGTTGGTTGGCCTTGGGTTTCTGGCCTGAAGAGGCCAGACACTTCCCCCCAAAGCTGCCAAGTGACCCACTTAGGCTGCTCTGGCCACATCTGACTGCCCCCCTTCTGCAGTCTCCCCTCTGTCAGGAGCTTGATCTCCCTGACCCTCCCCACCCAGGAAAGGATGGGCAGCTGTCCTCTTCACTGGAGGTGAATTTGCACCCGTTCGCTCTCTGGTCCCAGATCACTGACATTTAAAGCCTGTTGCTAATTGTGATGTGACAAGAAGGAGATTCACTTAAATCTACTCTAAGCCAGACACTGCTAGGTCATTATTTCATTAAACTCTCCAGATCCATGAGCAATTTTTTGCGGGGGGTGGGGAAGAGGGCCCTTGAAATCACCCATGGAAGTGACTGCCTTCGATGGGCCAGCCCCCTGGGTCTTCTCTGGGGCTTGGGTTGAAACTCTCAGGTCCAAACTGCACCACAGAGGTGAGGGGCTGCGCTCTGTGCCCTCGACCAGAAAAGTCCTGTCTTTTTGAGTCTGTGCACCTGGTCTGTTATTGGGTTGCATATTTTTTGTTTGTGGTTTTGTTGTGGTTGGTCTTTTTTAGTTCTAGTTTTTAAAATAATGTGGTGCTTGGTTTTTCTCAAGGCTGATTTGTAGACTGGTGCAGAGTGCACTCTGAGCTTTTGGGGAATCCTTTAGCCTGAATAACTGGCGGCCGGCTATGGCCAAGCCGGGGCAGAGCTGACCCCAGGGATGGACGGGGGCCAGCCAGGCGGTGCCCTGTCACACACAAGAAGCCCTTCCGAAGCCCCTCCAAGACAGGCGACAGCAAACAAAGATCGAGGGGCAAAGGAAATTTATTTGGACATTTTGGAACAAAAAATTGTTTTATGTTACAGAAAAACACAATCATTTACATTTTGGAAGCTTCACACTCTGGGAATGAGCCCTAGTGCCAGGTTTTGTGAGCAAAAGACTTAAAACATCCCAGCCTGACTTGGATGGCTGGGATTATCTGGACTTGCTTTCCAGAGCAGGTCAGACTCTGTCCATCACATGAGTCTCACTCTAGAACTTTTGACTCTTTCAATAGCAAACATCTTTGCCCCTGAAGTCCTTTTCAACATGACCCTTTCCCTCTCATCTTTCCATTTTCTGCCTTCCTTTGTAACTGACTACTTACCCCGTTACCTTGGTGTCTCAGCACCAAAGCTTCAATAAAACAGCCTCCTCCCTCCAGGCAATTCACTTCTCTCACCTCCTGCAAAATCGGCCTCAGAATTCCTCTCTTCCAGAGCAAGCACTCCAGTTCTCTCTGACCAACCCTGTTCGTATCTCCAGAGACCATTACCTGGCTCAAGGGACACTCTGGGGGGGGGGGGGTCAGAGGACTTGGGTTCTAGTCCTGGTCCTGCCACCTGTCTGCTGTTATGGTCTTAGGTATTTTCTTACTTTTAAATTCTCAGCTATCCCGCTTCAAAGGGATGTGGCATCACAGTAATAGATGCTGATGTGCCCTGAAAAGTAAAAAGGCTACCTAACAAGTGCAAGCAGAATTAGCCTGTGGGTCCCGGGCACTGGCCCCCTCAGCTCAGCATTTCCCACCTGCTGAGGACCGCGCTGTGTCTCAGCTGCTCAGTTGCCATGGTGAAACGACAGCCTTTGCATGCTGTTGAGTGGGATTTTACCATCTGGAATGCAAGGTCCCTGAGGGTAGGACTGGATTTTAATATTTATTTGGTGAGGTTCTCAGCCCATGGCACCAGTTGGGGCTGAGTACAGCAGGTGCACAGTCTTAAAATTGGTTGCTTAGATTCCAATTTCCTTGGACAGATGTGATGACTGCATCACAGGACAGGATGGTGGGAGACCCAAGCCTCCTCGTTTGGTCTACTGGACATGACCTCTAGGGAGAAGGGCTCTGCTGGAGGCTGGTCCTGGGGTCCTGGGACTCACTGACCCAGTGTTGACCCAGGTCTTGGGACCATCTGCTAAAGCCCACAGACCCCCTATAGATTTCACCCTCCCAAATCTTTCCCAAATGGATGGGAAACATGGTCTTGCTTTGAGTGAGCATGCAAAACCCAAAGAGGGACACTACCATGTTATAAACCCAGTGTGGGATCAACCCAGACCATTCAAAGGGCCACACCAAGAACCCGTGCTCTGGGGATCACTGTCTCCAATGTGGGGTCCTCACTCCCTGATGAGCAAGACCACTCTCTAGCAGTCAGAGAAGGCCAGAGCCCACCACTGCCCCAACAATCTCCAGCTTCAGCCCCCTCACCACTCCGACCATGGGTGTCTGGCAAAACACCACAACCTTCCTGAAGGAGTCATCTCCTCTTCATGAAAACCACGAAGATGAGAGACCTCACCCCACCCAGAGAGCCCATCACTCAAATGTTATTCAGAAAATACATTCTGGATTCTTCCCCCTCCCACCAACACCTTCCCTACCTCCCGCTGCACACGGCTATATGTTACACTTGACAAAATTCATCTTCTTCTTTTCAAAACTAACCTGGCACTTCGAGATCCATTCAGGGCAATGCCATTGCAAACACTGTAATTTAAAGTCAGTCACAGTAGGACTTCCCTGGTGGTACAGTGGTTAAGAATCCACCTGCCAATGTGGGGTACACGGGTTCAAGCCCTGGTCTGGGAAGATCCCACTTGCCGTGGAGCAACTAAGCCTGTGCGCCACAACTACTGAGCCTGCGCTCTAGAGCCCGTGCTCCGCAACACGAGAAGCCACCGCAATGAGAAGCCTGTGCACCGCAATGAAGAGTAGCCCTCTCTCACCACAACTAGAGAAAGCCCCCGTGCAGCAACGAAGACCCAATGCAGCCTAAAAAAAATAAAAAATAAAAAATAAAGTCAATCACAGTAGAAACAAAGCCAGTCTCTAGAAAAACCAACTTGAGGGCCCTCAAGTCAGTCAAAATGGGTTTGCCTTGGTCAGGCCCATTGATGGGATTAGAAACAGCACCCCAGCAGCATCCCAAGCCCTGGCTGACCCCAAAGAGCCTGGAAAAGCTGGCGTTTTGCTTCAAATCCATCCAGAATAAAATGCATAATAAATAAATAAATGCTTCCAACTTGTGTTGCGTGGGAGTATCCAGCTGTGTGTGCCTGTAGCCTTTACGATGCTCCCCGGATTTTCAGAGGGAATCTTGCTTGATTGTCCAAAGGGTCTGAAATCACCCTGGGTCACGGTGAAGCAAGCAGTGAGAGGGAGATGGAACAGGAAGACTTCTGTGAAAATCCCAGATCTAGTCCACTGTTTGCTGGATGGGCCCTCCTTCCCGGTGGGCATGGAACCATGTATTTATATCTCTGGTTTCCTGCCTTGGAGTTTTCTGCCTTTGGAAGAAGAGCGGCTTAGAGGAATGACAGAGAAATGACCCGCAGGCCTGCATAAAGGATGTTCACACAGGCTCTCTTCTCCTGCAGACACCTGGAAGCTCAGGTTTCTTCCCTTAGCTTTGGGAAGAGAGGCTTTCAAGGCTTCAGCACCCAGGGCTGAGGTCCAGCTGCCGCAGCATGTCCTGCAGAGACCCCTGCAGCCTGCTCAGGGCCACCACCTCCGTGGAGTAGAGGGAGGCTTCCAGGACGCCGCCCAGGCTCTCCAAGGTCTCCGGGGCTCTGGCCTGGGGCAAGGGGCAGCTCTTGGAGGAGGCCAGCAGGTGGAGAAGGTCCCGGAGGTTCTCCAGGTCATTAGATATTTGGATCACATTTCTGGAAGGCAGACTGGTGAGGATCTGTTGGTAGATTGCCAATGTCTGGTCCATCTTGGACAAACTCAGGACAGGGAGGAGCCCAGGGATGAAGTCCAAACCAGTGACCCTCTGTTTGGAGGAGACAGACTGCTATGCAGGAGGAAGGGGAGAGCAAGAGCTCAGGGGGAGAGAAGTCAGTTGCGCAAAGCCCCTGGCCCTTCCCGCGAGCGTGGAGGTGCCTCCTTTCCCCCTTCCAAACCATCCTGCCTAGGCCCTTATTTCTTGTGCCCACATGGCTGCCAAGCCTCCAAGCTGGTCTCCTGGGCTTCTGTCTTCCTGCCCTTCCCAAACCACCCTGCCCTCCACTTCCAGACCAGCTTTAGCAGGCTGTTTCCTCTTCCAGATGCCTCTGCTATAGAACCAGCCATGACTCCCTATTTCTTACTTACCGACTTAAGTCTCTTCCCCAGGCATTGAGGTCTTCCCTACATGGCCCTCCCCAACCCTTCCACCCCCAGCGGATGCCTTCCTCCCAGACAGGTTCTCCACAAAGCCTCACCCCCTTAGGGATCAAGGCCCCGTCTCACTCCTCCACTCCAATAACTCTGGTTACCAGGAAGGGCTCTCCCCGTTCCCCGCTGCCCACAGCGCTCACTTCCTGCACCACACCGGTTGGGATACTCTGGGTCTATCACGTGCAGCTTGTTGAATGACTATTTTGAAAGCAAGGAGACTTAAGCGTTTTTCCCTATGAAATGCTCAAGACGCTATCTAGTTCTGAGCTGTCCCTGCTTCCGGCCACCTAACGGCTCCCTGGCTGCCCAAGGCTACTGTTAGAAATCCAGAGTGGCCAGGAGATGTGGAAGTCTCCAGATTGCTCCATGAAGGTGAGCAAGTTGGCTTTTAAGGCAGGGGGCCATCAAAAGCCACTGAAAACCTTTGAAGAGGGCATGCTCTGTTCTGGTTCTGCAGGTGTGTGTGTGTGTGTGTGTTGAAAGGACCTTGTGAAGACTATTAAGATACTCCTATTATCTAGATGAGGAAACCAGGGTTTAAAGACATTGAGGAGCTTAACTAGCTTAAGATTTCACAGATAGAGAACAGAAGGGTTCACAGGTAGCCTTCCTGATTCTAAATACCGACCTCATCTGGAAAGTGGCTGAAGGCATAGGCTTGTGGACCGCAGAGAAAAGACCCAGGGGACATTGAGAGCTGTTTGCAAATACGTAGAGGGTTGTATGTGAAAGAGGGCTTGACAGGCAGGACCAGCGGTAATGAGGAGAAGTTTCACAGGGTCAGAGTTCAGCTACCAGCCAGGAAGAATGCCTAATGATTAGAACGTTCTAGAGATGTCTTGGAGGCCCAGAGAGGGTGCTGCTGGGGCTCTGGTCACCTGCCAAGGGGACACTGGACCGTTATGCTCTGGTCCTGGGCACTAGGATCCCAGTCTGGGAGGAAGGGGAGTGAGGAGGTGGGAGGCAAGGAGAGCAGGAAAGCAGAGGCAGCTGTCCACGCGGTAGGGAGGCGGCCAGGCCGCCAGGCCCCTTGCGCGAGGCTACACAGCCTCGGCCAACCTCTGAGGTCCGGTTTCCCCACGGGCCAGCCACAGTTCTACCTCATCTCCCAGGTCCTCCCTACCGTGTGTGATATGTCATTGATCCTGGTGACAATCGTCTTGATGAGGGTTTTGGTGTCATCCTGGACTTTTCGGATGGGCACAGCTTCAACGTAGGACAGATAGGGCCAAAGCCACAGGAATTGGCACAGGGGTCCACAACGCATTTTTCTTCCTGGGATGTGCTTCTGGGGCCTGAAAACAGAAGGAACCACACGTGGCATGTCGCTGGGATCTCAGAGAACACCCACATGTCACGTTACCAACCACATTCTCCGATGAGGATAAAAACGAGATTTGCTTTCTGCTGTGGTTATCATTTCCTCAAAGACAATTCATTATCTAGAAATACAGGAATGAAATACATTCCCTTGGGGAAAGGCATGGCCACATCCAGAAAACCACGGTGAGGTGTGCTGTAGACCACAGAGCAGGAAGACAGGGCATGAGTAAATGGACGGGCTTTTAAGGTATGGTTTGAATCCAGCCATTTACTAGCTTCATGACTTCAGGCATATCCTATAACCTCGAAAAACTCCTGCCTGCATCCCCTGCAATATACCTATCTCCAGGCTTTTATGAGGATCAAATTAGATAACATGTGTGAAAGAGCTTTAAAGGTGTTGTGAAGTGTACTCTATTACTACCCTATTATTAGAGATTGTGTTACTGTCCTCTCCATTAACTCTCTCACAGAAGCCCACTGATATTTCCATGATGGCATTTATCACTGGCTTTATTACCACCTTTCTCTCCCACTGGGAGCCTGAATCCAACCGACACTTATGGAAGGTCTGATAATACGTCAGATGCAGTACTGGGTACCCAGGATGCCACAGTGGACAACGATGTTCTCTACTCTCAATGTGAGTACAGTTGAACAGGAGAGATAAACAGGTAAACAGGCCATTCCAATACAGGAAGAAAGAGCTCTGCAAGAAGGACAAGATATTGTGAGAATACAAAGGGGGGCTCCCTGGAAGAGGTGTCACCTGAGCTGGGTATTGAAGGCCAAGGAGGGATCAGGAAGAGTATAAACTGGTTGCCATAAGTGGCCAAGAAAACAGCCGGTGCAAAGGCAAGAAGGCAGGAGAAAGTATACAACACGTTCACCCAGAATGTCTGAAACTTTCAAAGTCACGGAACCATGAATTCTAACATTAATAATATGCATGCAGATCCTTGATTAAGCAGCAAAGTTTTAATGAGATACATGAGGCAAAAGCTAATTAAGTTAAAGGTATGTGAGTCTGTAGCCAATGATCCGTGCTAAGTATGTGTGGATGAGCCTGAAATAATGATCAAGAGTAAGTAAATGTTAGCATGAACGTCCTGGAGATGGCAAAGAAGTTCATCTTTGCTATTTGTGTTCTGCCTCATCTGGGTCTTGATAAAAACAGGTAACACATTTTCTGTCCATTGGTGGCAATCTTAGTATAATTCATATTCTGGCAATATAATAGAAATAAGCAGTCTTGGGAATTCCCTGGTGGTCCAGTGGTTAGGACTTGGTGCTTTCACTGTGGTGGCCCAGGTTCAATCCCTGGTTGGGGAACAAAGATCCCACAGGCTGCACAGTGAGGCAAAAAAAAAAAAAAAAAAAGTCTGTTTCTATATTATAATGCTTGATCAAAGGTATTTTTTAAAATTAATTAATTTGTTTTTTGGCTGCGTTGGGTCTTCGTTGCTGTGCGCGGGCTTTCTTTTGTCGTGGAGCTTGGGCTCTAGGTGCGCAGGCTTCAGTAGTTGTGGCGCACAGGCTTAGTTGCTCCACGGCATGTGGAATCTTCCCAGAGCAGGGATCGAACCCGTGTCTCCTGCATTGGCAGGCAGATTCTCAACCACTGTGCCACGAGAGAAGCCCTGTTTTTTTAATCTGAATTTTACCAAAGGGGAAAAATGAGACTCAAGAAGACGCGCTAACTTGTCCAAAGTCAAACAAGTAAGCGGCAAAGCCAGGATTCACAGCCAAAGCTGCTTCACTCAGAAAGGCTGGGGCGCTTTCTACCCTACCCCACCGGTTTCTCCAGGCTTTAAGGGAAAGCCCAAATTACAAGACACACCAATGACCCACCAAGGGCAGCTCCTGGGACCATGGCATTTGGAAAAAAATACCCTGCTCTATTCTAGGATGAAGCTATGAGATTGTACCCCCGTATAAACCTCATGTATGAAAAATACTAAGTAATTTGGGAGGGGGCACGTCAAATGTTTTTGTGCTTGTTCTCTCTCCTAAAAAGTTAATACCGCTTCTATTAACTCCTTATTCCCTGAGTAAACATGTCCACCAAATGTTTGAGGAATGGAGTTAAATAGTGCTAACCCCTCAGTGTGATTCCATGAAACCCTAGCAAAGGTGGAAGCACAGTGGTTAGGCCCCAAAGCTTCATCAGTGAAGCTTATTAGCTATGTGTATCTGGGCAAGATATTTAATTCCCTAAAGCATCGGTTCCCATCAGTAAAATGGAATGAATCACACCACCTGGCTCAAAGGTTAATTGAAATGAATCTGTAAAGCCCCTGCCCATTGTGTGTGTGTGCCTCGCCTGGGCCATCTCAAGAGGGTGCCTGGGGCTTCCCTGGTGGCGCAGTGGTTGGGAATCCGCCTGCCGATGCAGGAGACACGGGTTCGTGCCCCGGTCCGGGAAGATCCCACATGCCGCGGAGCGGCTGGGCCCGTGAGCCATGGCCGCTGAGCCTGCGCGTCCGGAGCCTGTGCTCCGCAACGGGAGAGGCCGCAACAGTGAGAGGCCCGTGTACCGCAAAAAAAAAAAGAAAAAGAGGGTGCCTGGTATTTCTGGGTCGTCCCTCTGGAGCACAAGATAGAGTGGTAAACTTTTCTAGGATTCATGTGTTAATGACACCCTCCTTCCCAAGAGAATTTATTACCAGATTAACTCTAGTCATAGTCACTCTCCCATAACGGCCACTCTTTAATACCTGAGTGGAAAAACAGTTTTACTAGCCCCCTCTATCACCATGGATAATATGCTTCAGCGGGCGCTGAAAATAAATCATAGTTCCTTGAAACGTGGAGTTGAGGAACTGCTGCTGAGTAAGTCTGCCTAAGAGGAGAGGCCAGGGTTAGGGGAGCTCCCTGGGGGAGCTGCAGAGAGAACTCGTAACAGGCCCATCTGAGATCAAAGTGATGGGGAGAGCCTGGTCAACAAGCACACACAGCGTGAAACACACATGCTCACACATATAACACATCATATGCATACACACACATATCAACACATTAACCCTTTTAGTAAAGGCTGGTGACTGTCTCCAGTACCTATTGCCTCTTCGCAATTAGTAGAACATCCAGGTTGAGATAGAGATGTGGCCATTCAGGATAAATACTATATTTCCCAGCTGCTGTGGCGATGCGACTAAATTCTGGCCAACTGAGTATAAGCAGAAATGCGATGTGGCAGTTCTTGTGCTGTGTGCTTTGGGCCCTCCCTTCTCCATCCCCTCCTCCATCCTGATGCCTGAATTGTGGATGTGGTAGCTGGCGTTCTGGTGCTTCTTGGGTCATGAGGACGAGGGCCTTACCGTATGCACACTGGAGTGGGGAGCTGGAGGGGGCCAGGTCCCTGAGGACTTGCTGGAGGCGAGATGACATGCATGGACCACCTACCTCTGAACTTGTACTGGGTGTGTGAGAGACATAATCTCTGTCTTGGTTAAGACACTGTTATTCTGGGTCTCTGCTAAGTGCAGCCAAACTTAATGCTAATTAATTTATACACCCAGACACGGGCAGACATCAAGTTTTTCTTGGTTCACCTGAACGTCAGTACCTGGGTGGGGCCTGGCTGTGGCCCGAGATTTTGGGTTTGGGGGGAAGAGCTGGTAAGAGCAGGGTTTGGGGACTGGGGAGGGGAGGGATAATCCAAGACAGCAACTACAGCTTCACTGAGCATAGCACCTGACACATACTAGTTACTCAATATCTGTTTGATGATTGACAGCTAACATTTATTGACCGCCCACTGGGGGCCAGGGACAGAGATAAAGAGACATACAATCGCAGATAAGTGGGATCAGGAGTGGGGACAGTCGGGGCTGAAGACTGGTGGTTTTCCCAGGAAGCCCAGGTAGTAAGTACACCACAGTATTTGGCGTTGTCAACTACTTACATAGATTATTTGTTAAAAATAAAAGTAAAGAACCAAACTGTGCTCTTAAACAACTGGTTTAAGAATTTACCTAATTAACTACAATGCAAGGAATAATGTTTAAAGAGATAAAATGCCTTGGATAACTCAGGGGAGGAAGTCGTGTGTAAACTTATGAGCTCTAAAGCCGAGCTATGTTTCAGCTGGAGCATAGGACCTTGGGAAAGTTTGCCAACCTCTGGCAGACTCAGTTTTCTTAGCTGTAAAATGGGGATGAAACAAATCATAATTCCCATCTGTGGCTGTTACGTGGCTGAAACGAGATAATGTATGTAAAATGCTTGCTCTGTGCCTGGCACATGGCCAATCCCAATACATGTTAGCTGTTGTCACCATTATTTCCAGCTAGGGAATCCAGGAAGCATCTTGGAGGAGGTGGCATTTAATAAGGGCCCTGAGAATGCGGGGGAATGGGTTTGTGAAGGTGGAAGAGAGGGGGACCCCCAGCAGAGCTCTCAGAAGATGGTGGCTCTCAGCTGGCACAGGAGGTGCGATGGGGGGACAGGGAGGGGTGGGGCTGTGCCACCTTGGCTGTGCAGGGAGGCCAAGCTATTTCTGTGGAAGTGAGGAACTCTGATCACGCCCAGGCTAATGCTTTCAGCACAGGTGACAAAAAGGACGGAGATGGAAATTGGGAAAGGCCACCCACCCACTTCTCCACAGACCAGCTTGCCTCCGCCTTCCCCAAGAAGCTGACCGCCTCCAGACGTGGGCTCCCTCACCTCCCCTCTCGTCCTGGGGGATGCAGCCGATGAAGTGGGGGCCTCTGTGTCAAGGTTGGGGGGCACTTCTCTAGATTCAGGCTAGAAGGTTGGCTGGCCCCAGGGCAGGCCTGCCACTGCCTTTGGATTCCAGCAGTCAGAGGGGAGGTGGGGAGAGCTCTGGGTCACAGAGGCATTTGCTGGTGGAGGCTGCCAGCTTTGAGCTATCCAAACTCCTGTCTTCTCCCAATAGAAAGTATCAGAGGTTAGTAAGGGCACACCCTTCTCTCTTCCTTCTTCTCTTCTCCAGCCATCAGGTTTTTATACCTCTCTCTCCTGTAATCTTTGGTATGCTAGTGTGAATTAAATTCAGGTGATGTGGTATTTACTGTTAATTTTAAGGAAAAAGCTTTGGACAGTCTACACCCTCTCTCTCCCTGTAGAAATCCTTCCTGTGGGCTCCCTCGCATTCTTCCCTCTCAGCCTTCCTTCCTTCCTTTCTCCCTAACTCCAAGTTGGAAGGGACTTGAGGATGGGGAAAGGACAAAGGATGAACAGAGACTGAGGAGGCTGGATCCTGATCCTTCGAGTTACTCAGAATCCAGTGGAACAGACAGAAACTTAAACAACTCATTTTAACGCAATGTGGTGAAGATTATAAGAGAAGGAACGTGGAAGTGGGGGGTCATGGGGAAAGGGGGTGACTCTGGGGAGGTGAGGAGAGCTTTGCACTGAGAACTGAAGGACAGGAGTTCCCCAGGGGGAAGAGAGCAAGCAGGGCCTTCCAGGCCAAGGGGACAGTGTGGAGTTGGGGGAAACCATGGTGGGTTTGGGAGAATTCAATATGGTAAAAGGGTAGACTATGTGAGGCTGGAGAGCTAGAATGTCCTGGGCTTGATTCTATGTGTAGTCAGGACCTTTCGGGGAATCTGCCCTGCTCAGAGCACACACACACACACAAACACACACACACATGAATCCTGGAGGCCATGTTTGCATGAGCAATAGTGGGCAAGAGAACCAGGATACTCTTCTCTTCCCTTTCCGTGTCCCTTCCTCCTCCAGCTCCTGATTGGGTCAATTAGCGTCTCTCCTGGTAATTTAAAGTAGTGCTCCGAGGAGTCCAGTTTGTCTCTGATGAGGACTCAGAAGATCAAGGGTAACCATGGTTGGCATCACATGCATGGAATAGCTACGAGAGACCAGGGTCCATCCAGCTGCTGAGAGGTGGATTATGGTCAATGCCTGGACTCTTTCTTGACCTTCTTCCTGGCTCCTGACCTTGCTGGTTCTAGGCTCTCCCTGTCCTTAGCCTCCAGTGTGAGATACTCTTCCACACATACTACTCACTTGAGTAGCTTTCAACTTTCTGAATACATTTTTTCATCCAGGAGACATATAGATACACACATGTAAGAGAAACAAGTGTCAGGAAAAAAAATTCACCTTTACTATGGGGGATGCATTCTTGAGAGTCTCCATTCTGTTTTTTAAATGTTGGCTGCAATATACAGTTGAAAACACTGAGCTAACATGAGTGGTGTTCTCTTATTTGCAACCGGAAGCCTGGTTGAGAAATCACGTTAACATCCTTAACTGGTAGCCACAATGTGGGTGCGAGGGGTTATATTCTTCCCGTTCATCAGAAACTACCCTTAGATTTGATCTCATCAGGGATAACAAATAGGTTTCAATTCCCGTGTCAACTCTGATCAATTTTTAGCGGTTCCTTGGAGTGCTGAGTGGAGACGAATCTGAAGCTCCATCCAGTCTCAGAGGGAGAAGGTGCCGAGATCAATTAGTGATGTCTGCCGGGTGCAGGAGTGGTGGATATGCCACTTGTTCGGCATCTCCCAAGGGCCTGGCACAGAGCAGGTGCTCATTAAGTTTTTGTTGAATGAATGAATGAAATATTTCCCATCCTTGATCTTCATTGTCTAACAAGGTTAACCTACCTCTACAATGGTTTACCTGCTCCCATTTTAAAGTCACGATCTAGAATTCACTTTTGCCCAGCAGGAATTCCTAAGAAACTTTCTTAATGAAGATGGAAAATGCTTCAGCGTCCTGGTCTCCTTTTCATGGGGACTTTGGTCGGCTTCCTGCATCCCATAGATGTCCTCTAGCACCACATAGGCCCCTATTTCCTTCAGCTTCCTGAGTTCTGTTCCATCTTAACTATTGTCTCAGATGCTGCCTGCCTTGGTCCCATTCATCAGCTTGCCTCTTCCTGCTGTGCTCTGGGCCTTCTGCCCTTCTCAGAGGTCTCTGCTCTGCCCAGCTGGTCTTCCCTGTAGTTTGCCCCCTCTTCCCTGGCACCCCCGGCCTGGAGCACCCCAGAGTACAAACCCAATATGTGCACAGATGGGGATGAACTCTTCCAGCGGATGGATGAGATATCGGCATTGACACCGATCGCTCCAGAGAGCTGACAAATTGAGCAGGAAAGACTGTCAAATGCACTTTGCTGAGAAGCAAGTCACATTTGTTGTCACACATGGAGTAGTGCAAAGGACTCTGTGGGCCCAGTCATCAGGGGGGTTGTTTTTAAGCAGAAACCGCCTCTCTTTCTACTTCTCTGAGACAACTGTGTGGACAAAGAAGAATTTCAAGGCTCTCGCTGGCAGGCTACAAGGGAGCTGTCGCCACTGGACCCCTACTGCTGGTGGCAACAGGGCCTACTTACTGACTGATTGCAGGAGAATTTGGCTCGGTTTTCCTTTAAATTACATGCATGTGGTTGAAGGATGCACATACCACGAAGACTCCACCTCCCTGGAGCCCTTCTCTCTCTCTGACCCTCACTGACCCCCACGTTCCCCTAGGTGGCATCGAGGCTAGAGCGGGGACAATGATCCAGGTTCTGTGAAGAGAGCTCTCCCAAGCGGCCACCTCCGTACCCTGCACGAGCCACTCAGACACAAGAGGCATCCGCCTGGGGCTGACAGGCCGGAATTCATTGCAATCTCCCTGGCTCTGTCCTTGGCGATTGGAGCCATTTCCTGGAATGAAGTGGGGAGGAAAATATTTCCCCCAAATACCAAGAGAGTTATTTTGGGCAGAAGATGTACAAAATAAGAGAGGGACACTCCTTTGGCCAACATGGAAACGTTCCCCTCAGCCCAATGTCCTCCACTGCTTGAAAAGGAAAGAACCGAATCACACCCACTGTTTTTCTCTTGCCTTTTCCCCCTGCCTACATGAGAGAAAGGATCAGCAAGTCCTTGCCGCTCAGGAGGGCGTTAGAGTGGGAGAGACTGTGATTCTGCTCACCGTCCTGGTGGGAAAGAGACTGGATACCCTCTGTCCCACCAGTGTCAGCTGACCGCTGCCCGTCTCAGAGCTCTACAGAGCAAACACCAGACAACGGACAGAGGTCAGTGCGGGGAGTCATCCAGCTCGAGCTCCTGGGGTGGTGTCTTCAAGTCCCTGCCCTCTGCCCCGCCTCCCCTGCAGACTACCTTCTCATCCTCTCCAAAGCTGCTAGTCTCAAGCGACAACCAGGGGACTTCCCTGGCGGTCCAGTGGTTAAGACTCCGCGCTTCCACTGCAGGGGGCTCGGGTTCCATCCCTGATTGGGGAACTAAGATCCCACATGCTGCACAATGCAGCCGCCAGAAAACACAAACAAACAAACCAAAAAACCCTCAAATGACAACCAGGCCACCATGTCACTCGATTGAACTGTGTTTAAGAATTCACTTTTCCCAAGTGCCACACCTTTAAGCTATAGAAACTGGAGTGTAAAGGCAAACCCATCCACAATGAAATCTAAAGCAGCCAGGAGGGAAGACAGACTATAAGCGAGGCTGGTAGGTCTCACTTGCCAATAGTGTGTCTTTATCAGTCTTGGCTAGAGAGATGGTAACAGTGAGAAAAGTGCAACAGGCCTTTCCCATGACCTGCTGTTCTGTTGTCCCAGAGAAACCCTATTTTATCCATAATGTAGAACGCAATTTGCACAGCTTTGAGGCCAGATATGGTGAGATCCAGCATAATTTCTTTGGGAGATTTGGGTTCTTCTTGACAGTTTTTCTGCCCACCTCTACTACCTGGTCCCTTCCTAGGTCCTGGGCTTTATACAGTCCCTCACATTCAAAAGTCAGAAACCCTGCTGGAAAACGATGCCTGAAATCTCACCTGCAGAGCAAGGCTTCTCCTCGGAAACTCAAACCCCTCCTAACTAGCACTCCTCAGAAACTCAACGCACATCCCCTGCACATGGCGGTGGGGTACCCTGATCTTTGGGGGTGTGCTCAAGGCCATTTGCAAAGCATCTCAGCGACAGGGCTGGCGGCTCTGGCAGTCTCCTTGGGCCCTGGCTAGCTCCTTGAGCTCAGATTCCCGCCCCGAGGGCACAGGCACGGCCCAGCCCCAAATCCAACGCTCCCGGCTCCCAGCCGCCTCCCCTCCGGTCAGATGCAAAGTTACCACAATTCAGAACCAAGCCGTCCGCTCTGCCCTTCGCCCGCCTCAGTTTCCCCAGGATGGGGTGGCCTGTCAAGAAAGACCGGCGGAGAAGGAGAAAGGGGAGCGCTGGCTCTTACCTCGCAGCTGCTGGCGCCGCGATTCCTCGATTCCTCTGAGGCTCCATTGCCTGCCCGCCCCTCTTATAGCCGCCCGAGTGCAACTTGCGCAACCGCCCGGCGGGCTCCGCCGCACCCCGAGCGCCAGCTCCCGCCCTGCCCGGCGGCGGTGCAGCGTCGGGCCGGGCGGCAGCGGGGCAAGGCCTCGAGGGAGGGACTCCGCTGCGCCAGGAGCCCCGCGTGCACCCTCGGGTACCGCCTGAAAAGTTGGGGGCGGCTGGCAGGAGTGAGAATCCTCGAGGTGGCGCCAGCATCGGCCTTGCGGGCCTAGGGGAACGAGCGCCAGGGACAGGGCGGCGGTGAGGGGCTCTTCTGAGCCGGCTGGGGGCTCGGACGGCGCCCTTGCTGGTCGGTGGTGCGCGGACGGCGAAGCCCAGCAGCCAGCTCCGCTGGGCGGCGATACCCGACGGCCCTGGGCGCCTGGGAAGCCCCCGGTTAGCGAGAGCGACCCGCCGTGCGCCCAGCCTGGGAAAACACACCTGCAGTGATGATGGTGTGAAGGGAATAAGGAAAGCCAGGCTCACACGGTCTGGAGGCACCAGTCATGCTGCATTGGAGACTTCCTAACGGGAACATGCTCCCCGAAGTCTCCTGTGCTCCGCCAGGACCGCAAGGGTCTCCTTTGTTCACCGCTATACCCCCGGTTGATAGCCTAGTGCATTGCACAAAGTATTTAAATTCTAAGATATATTTTTAAATGAAAATCGCAAACTTAGGTCTAACAAATATTATTTTTCGATATTTGCTTCATTAATTTTTCTGGCTAAAATATTTTTTTTTTTTGCGGTACGCGGGCCTCTCACTGTTGTGGCCTCTCCCGTTGCGGAGCACAGGCTCCCGACGCGCAGGCTCAGCGGCCATGGCTCACGGGCCCAGCCGCTCCGCGGCATGTGGGATCTTCCCGGACCGGGGCACGAACCCGTGACCCCTGCATCGGCAGGCGGATTCTCAACCACTGCGCCACCAGGGAAGCCCTGGCTAAAATATTTTAAAGCAAATTACAAACATCATCACGTTTCACCCTTAAATACTTAAGTATATATCTCTGAAAAATAAGGAAGCATTTCTACCTTTATCACAAGATCATTATCACACAAGAGTAATTCTTTCACATCATGAGGTGGTCTGCGTTTCAATTTCCCCCAATACCTAAAAAATGTCTTTTATGATTTTGCTTTGTTTGAGCCTGGTTGTTTTGCTCTTAATATTTTTGGAAGGAAGGAAGGGAGGGAGGGAGGGAGGAAATTGAGCTATATATTTGTGGAAGTCACAGACTGTTAGCATTGACCATTAATTCTAATTATACTGCCACCAAAATGTGGGAAACCAACTAAACGTCCAACATAGGAAATTGGTAAGGTTGTTGAAAAGCCACATAAGAGCAATATGCACACATTAAAAATTCTGTTGTAAAAATCATATTTAATGATGTAGGAAAAAGTAATTATATTTTGTGAGATGGAAAGAATCAGATTATAAAATGGTATGTATTTTCTGATCACACACATGCCTACACACACACTTTCACACCAAAATATACGTTGTCACTACTGGGAGTGGGACCAGGAATTTTTAACCTCTTCTTTGTGCTTTTCTGCTTTTAAAAAAGTGTCTACAATGGAATTATATATTGAAGAAAATCTTTCACATCCCACGGAAATGGTGTCTTATGTTGTTTTTCATATATAGACTGTAGCACCCACTACAGTCAAGTTTTTCTTGTCCCCAACATCTTTGTAACTTGGTTCTAAGTAGAGACTTAGCTTATAGGCAGGTGCCTTAGCAGTCTCAGGTTACTTGTCCCAGCATCACCTTTTTTTAGGGTCACAGTTCAGATTGGGACCAGAGTTATTGCCTGAACATCAAGCAGCACTGGAGACCACAGTGAGAGGGTATGGACTGCCTGTCTACCTAGCCATCTATCCCCTACTTATTTTTTGCATTTGGTTGATTAATAATTATTTTATTTTAAAATAAAATACCGTATAATAAAATATTATTTTTAAAAAAAATTCAAAAGGGACAAAGAGACATGAAAACTCAGTCTCCCCCCAGCCTTCCTTTTTTCCCTAGAAGTAACTGTCTTTCCCAGTTTACAGTGTGTCCTTCCATGGATATCCTTTTTCTGTCCTTCATACATCTATTACCTTAAAAAAACATGCAAATAATGTCATATTATTCACACTAATGTTCTTGCCCCTTGCCTCTACATTTTTTTATTTTGGAAAATTTCAAATCTCCACAATACATTTACAAGGAAAAATGTCATTACAAATCTCCATGTACCATCGACCAACTTCAACCATTATTAATCTCACTTCCTTCACTTAATATATCTAAAACACAATTTCTTACCAATACACAGGTGTGCCAATCTTTTAAAATTCAGCATGTTTCATTTACAGGTGTACCATAATCAATTTAACCGTATTGTTACATACATAATGTTGTAATTAATTGACTCAAATGTATTTATTTGAGCACAGTGTGAGTATATCAGTGGGAGAATTTCTTGATAAATAGAATTGTTGAATCAAAGGGCATGTACGTTCAAAACAGAAATATATTGTCAAGTTACATTCCTTAGAGATTGCACTGATTTACATACGCAATTGGCTGCAAGTAACAGTGACTTAGGCATTAATGTCATTTCATTGTCTCTTTTAACCAGAAGCCTGGAGGAAGGCAGGTGCGGTAGCTCGGTGACATCATCAGGAATCCTGCTCCTGGATAGAAAGCCCAGAGATAAACCCACGCACATATGGTCACCTTATCTTTGATAAAGGGGGCAAGAATATACAATGGAGAAAAGACAGGCTCTTCAATAAGTGGTGCTGGGAAAACTGGACAGCTACATGTAAAAGAATGAAATTAGAAGACTCCCTAACACCACTCACAAAAATAAATTCAAAATGGATTAAAGACCTAAATGTAAGGCCAGAAACTATCAAACTCTTAGAGGAAAACATAGGCAGAACACTCTGACATAAATCACAGCAAGATCCTTTTTGACCCACCTCCTAGAGAAATGGAAATAAAAACAAAAATAAACAAGTGGGACCTAATGAAACGTAAAAGCTTTTGCACAGCAAAGGAAACCATAAACAAGATGGAAAGACAACCCTCAGAATGGGAGAAAATAGTTGCAAATGAAGCAACTGACAAAGGATTAATCTCCAAAATTTACAAGCAGCTCATGCAGCTCAATATCAAAAAAACAAACAACCCAATCCAAAAATGGGTAGAAGACCTAAATAGACATTTCTCCAAAGAAGATATACAGATTGCCAACAAACACATGAAAGAATGCTCAACATCATTAATCATTAGAGAAATGCAAATCAAAACTACAATGAGATATCATCTCACACCGGTCAGAATGGCCATCATCAAAAAATCTAGAAACAATAAATGCTGGAGAGGGTGTGGAGAAAAGGGAACCCTCTTGCACTGTTGGTGGGAATGTAAATTGATGCAGCCACTATGGAGAACAGTATGGAGGTTCTGTAAAAAACTAAAAATAGAACTACCCTATGACCCAGCAATCCCACTACTGAGCATATACCCTGAGAAAACCATAATTCAAAAAGAGTCATGTACCACAATGTTCATTGCAGCTCTATTTACAATAGCCAGGACATGGAAGCAACCTAGGTGTCCATCAATAGATGAATGGATAAAGAAGATGTGGCACATATATACAATGGAATGTTACTCAGCCATAAAAAGAAACGAAACTGAGTTATTTGTAGTGAGGTGGATGGATCTAGAGTCTGTCATACAGAGTGAAGTAAGTCAGAAAGAGAAAAACAAATACCATATGCTAACACATATATATGGAATCTAAAAAAAAAAAAAGGGTTCTGAAGAAACTAAGGTCAGGACAATAATAAAGATGCAGACGTAGAGAATGGACTTGAGGACACGGGGAGGCGGAAGGGTAAGCTGGGACGAAGTGAGAGAGTGGCATGGACATGTATACACTACCTAGTGTAAAATAGCTAGCTAGTGGGAAGCAGCTGCATAGCACAGGGAGATCAGCTCGGTGCTTTGTGACCACCTAGAGGGGTGGGATAGGGAGGGTGGGAGGGAGACACAAGAGGGAGGAGATATGGGGATATATGTATATGTATAGCTGATTCACTTTGTTGTAAAGCAGAAACTAACACACGATTGTAAAGCAATTATACTCCAATAAAGATGTTAAAACTGAAAAACAAAAGAATCCAGCTCCTTCTGACCTTCTATTCTTCCACTGTGTCCTTGTGCTTTTATTGCTTCACAGTTGCAAGATGGATGCTACTCCTTCAGGCATCATTTCGTCACACAGTGCCAGTAGGAAGGGCAGGGCAGAAGCAAAATGTTTTCTCCTCTTGAAATTCTGTTTCAAGTTGGGGAAGAGAAGTCACATTTTCCCTTGTTTCTCATTGACCAGAAATGGGATGTAGGTTCATCCTTAGACCAATCACTGGCCAAATGGAATGTGTTGCCATGACTGATTTAGACTGATCGATCATAAGTCTCCCCTCTGGGGCTGTTGTGGTAGATCAAGGTAGATGAAGGGAAGCTCTGTCCTTTCCTGAAAGAGTTGGAGTTCTGTGAGCTTGGAAGGAGAGGAGAAATGGGTCTTGGATACGCAGTGAACAGTGCTTGCTACACTCAACTATGGTGTATTATCAAACTTCCAATACACTTGACTTTGTTCTTAAATAGTAAAACTTAAAAATGCTTTCTGTGGGAATTCCCTGTCGGTCCAGTGGTTATGACTCCGCGCTTTCACTGCCGAGGCCGTAGGTTCAGTCCCTGGTTAGGGAACTAAGATCCCGCAAACTGCATTGCACAGCCAAAACCAAAACAAAACAAAATCCTTTTTGTTTGAACCTTGACAACCTTAACAATTAAAAACACAGGTAATTCTAACCCTTTGGATTTGAGTATTGCTTTTTCTTTTTCAAAGCACTTCAATGATATCTTTCGACTGAGAGTAACCCACTGGAAGAAACAGAGCGGGTCTTATTTCCCTGTTCCGAATGAGAGCCTGAGATGCAGAGTGCTCAAGCGATGGGTCCAGCAAGTGGCATCATCAGAGATCACAGTTCTCAGTCGCTGTGGCCCCTGTGGTTTTGCACTGAGGTTAGCCATGAGCTGCAGGCTCACATAGTGTGCCGGGGTCTGAGGGGGTCCTCACAGAGCTCTGTGCTTTGCAGAGCCACTGGTGGTGCCCTGTTGAAGGAGAAGAAAGGCAGACAAAGGTTAGATCTCTGTTCTAATTTTAGGCAATCCCAAGCACCTTCTCTTGTGTGAAATATGCCTTTCAACCCGCAGTGAGGAAGGTTACAAGCTTACAGACTGGACGAAAAAAGCAACAGGATAATTCAGTCAAATAATGGGTCTATTTTTTCCCCTAAATTAAATATTTGTGTGTGGGGGGGGTGTGGCAGACTGGATTGGTTCTTCTGATATGTATGTGACTTCTCAGGGGTGAGCTCCCTAAGGGCAAAGACCATATCTTATTTACCTCACTGTTGCCAGCCCTTGGAAGAGCTCCTGATGCATAGTAAGGGCTCCATAAATGCATATCAGATGCATGAATGGTTTGAGTTCTTTCTGCTAATGACAGATGTCCTCCCTGTTATCATCTGTCAGAGCACCATGTTTCTTTCTACATAGCACCAATCACTTTTTTTTTTTTTTTTTTTTTGCTGTATGCAGGCCTCTCACCGCTGTGGCCTCTCCCGTTGCGGAGCACAGGCTCTGGACGCGCAGGCTCAGCGGCCATGGCTCACAGGCCCAGCCGCTCCACGGCATGTGAGATCTTCCCAGTCCGGGGCACGAACCCGTGTCCCCTGCATCGGCAGGCGGACTCCCAACCACTGCGCCTCCAGGGAAGCCCCATAGCACCAATCAAAAACTGCAATCGATCAATCAGTTAATTAGTAATTTGTCAATACTTTTGTGTCCATCATGAGAATGTAAGTTCCATGAGAGTCAAGACTGGGTCTGCCCAGTCCTAGCCCAGGGCCTGATACATAGTAAGGGTTCTAGAGACTGTTAAATGAAGCTTTGAGCAAATGCTTTTAGCAGTGTCTGGCACGTAGTTGGCCCTCAATAAACATCCCTGGAATAAACTCTGACTACATATAACAGTGACTTCATGATCACACACCTCCAACAACTGAGCTGAAGACTGAAGCTGAACAAAGCAGAGGAGGGCCAGGGAGCCAGGCTGCCCAGCAGAGCCGCAAATGGATGGACAGCCCACCGTGAGGTCCACTGGCTTCCATGGGATCACAGCCAGAGGAGAGCCTCAGGGAGCGAGAGGACAAATTCTTTATAAAGAAAGGGAAAGAGGGGCTGGATTTTGAAGGGCCTTGACAGAGAGTGGGAGCCATTAAAAGCACGAGAGGGGATTCACATGGTCAAGTCACCATGAGATTCAACTGGCAGAGAAATATAAGAAGAATTTCAGGGAAAAAAACTAAAATCAAAGAGACAAATTATAAAAGATTATTTCTGCACCCTTCTGTTCATTCCTCCAACCAGGAAAGCATACACTGAGAGCATACTATGTGCTGAGCAGTATGCTAGATCCTAGAGATGAAAAAAATGAGTCAGATTTGGTCCTGGACCTCAGCCACGGTTCCAGGAGCATGAGTGAGGAAACAGAAGAAGGAAAGACCCAAGAGACGTTTTGAATAAAAGAACACCAGCCCTGTTAACTGAATTTTCCTCTGGGAGGAAACTAAGCAGTCATAGTTCCATAAACTTTCCCATCTAGAGCTCAGTGATGGTGCCACTGGCAGAGACAATGAAGCTGAGAAGCAAGAAGGGTGGGACTAAGATGTGTGTTGTGAGCGTGGTTGTTTAGAACATCTGGTTGCAGATGTCCAGTACTTAATTGGGGCTGAAGTCCAGGTGGAGATGTGGTTCCAGGCATCATCTTCAAAGACAGGAAAGATGACGTCTCGTCAAATCAGGGTTTGGGGGGCCAGCAGCCTCAGGCCTGTGAAACTCTGCAATCGGCAAGGTTTTGAGTAGATTAGTGTGCAGTGGGGGGTGTGAAAGAAGAGGGTGGCGATGGGAATTTGCTGGTGTGAAGGACAGAAGGGGCTCTGAGGAAATCACATGGAATAGGGGGCACTTTGAGCTTAGCTGTCTACAGATGGCTGGGGAAAGAGCCCTGCGAAGAACAGAGCAAGAACAGTGACTTCTCTTCCCTTTAATGATTTAATTGACCAAACTATCATGTTCATTGTAGAAGATTAGAAAATGCAAAGAAGCAAAGCCATGAAAAAAGTCATCCTTAATTCCACCATGTGGAGATAACTTGTTAATATGTTTGTGCTGGTTTGGTATCAGTACCTTACTTCCCGGGTTGGAATCCAGCCTGGAAACTCTGAAGAAAGAGATCACAGCCAAGAGATTGACTCCAATAGGCTCAGCCTCTGGGCTGCGTGCTCTTTCTTTACTCTAATCTCTCTTCCCCACTCGAGTGGAAGGACTCGGGCCATGATCCTGTGTAGAGCTGGACCCTACCCAGGTACCCGGGGCTGAACGGCATTTGGGAAGATGCTGTGGAGAAGTAGCAAGAAGCCTTCTATCCTACAGAAGTCTGAGATCTAATGTGTCCTGAGGCTTCCCAAGTCACCAGCCCAATTTTGGCCCTGAAGATGTTTTACTGCACTGCTTGCATACTCACCAGTAGACACGCCTCTAGCAGCTGGAAGCTAGCTCTATAGGCTACCCTCACTTCTCTTGCAGTTAGAATCCTAACTGTGCTGGGTACACAGCACCTTCTCAGTGACCCTTGGGGAATTCAGTCTTCCAGGAAAAATCTGGCAACAACTCAAAATCACCCTGGAAACATGACTGTGACATCAGCGGTGTGCCAGAGAGCCTGTATGGATGGTGTCTCCGAGGGCTGGCTCTGGGGCCACACTGTCTGAATTTAAATCCTTGTGATTTATAAGCCTACGACTTTAGGTAAGTTACTTTCTCTCTCTGCCTCTATTTCCTTGTTCATAGTGAGAGCATTGCAGTACCACCTCATAGGGCTGTTGTCAGGGTAATTCGCATTGTTCTAAGTAAAGCACTTGGTAGCCACTCTACAAATTGTTAATTATTAATTAGAGCAGGGGCATTCAGAGTTCACTGCACGGTGGGGTTCGCCTGGAAAGCTCCCTGAAGAAGGCACCCAGCTTGTATGGGCTGAGCAGTCAGGGAGGGGAAGTTCAAATATGTCTGCTCAGTGGAGTCAAACGCAATGACCAGAAATCCATCCATCCTTCTTTTATGCAATCATCGGGCTGGAGTCCTGGCTTGTCTCATCATGGCCTGTCATGAGGCCAAGGAGTGGGGAGATCTGTTTGCTCAGGGCTGAGGCTAGGCTGCCAGGCGCATTTTTCCTGCAGCACGTTGCATAAGAGGGGTTGCTGCATGGCACCCTGCATGGCTGAGCCCTGGGGCACCAGGAGCTCTGGAGGACCCTCCTGGACCACGCCTGCTCCCAAGCACTATGGCTGCCCAGCACCCAGCACCCAGCACCCAGCTCCTGCCTGAGCATATCTCACATGGGAGATATCGCCCTGTGTCTGGGAAGATGTCACTTTAAGAAATAGAGTGTCTTTTATTCTGATTATATAAGTAGTGAACATTCTTGTAGACAACATCCAGAGAAGATGCTTTAAATTTCTTCTAATTCACTATCCTGAGATCACTAGTGTTTTATTTTTATTTATTTATTTATTTATTTATTTTGTGATACGCGGGCCTCTCACTGTTGTGGCCTCTCCCACTGCGGAGCACAGGCTCCGGACGTACAGGCTCAGCAGCCATGGCTCACGGGCCCAGCCGCTCTGTGGTATGTGGTATCTTCCTGGACCAGGGCACGAACCCTCGTCCCCTGCATCGGCAGGCGGACTCTCAACCACTGCGCCACCAAGGAAGCCCTGTTTTATATTTTTTATGCATAGTTCTTTCTTCTTTGTGTCTCTGTAGATATGTATATATATACTTTTTTCTATCATAAATGGACTCATACAGTGATACCATTTTGCAATGTGATATTTTCATTTGTCTTCAATTTTCTTTTCACATTATTAAATATGTTTCCATGGTGTAATTTATAATGCTGGCACTGTACGACTATGCCATAAATTATTTAACCTATTGCCTATGGTTGAAAATTCAGATTGTTTTCACCGTTTTTTTCCCTCTTCTCATAAGCAATGGTCTCAGGCATAATCTTGTAGATAAATCTTTCAAGTATTCATGCTTACTTCCTTAGGATCATTTCTAAAAGAGGGGTCAACAGGTATGCATATTTTAAGGCCTTGGATGCCTACTGCAAGGGCTTCCCAGATAAGACCCCCAGTGGTGGCTGTCCTACCTGTGGACCTGAGAAGGCACAGCTATACCACCTGCAGGGAGCTGGGCAGATGTCACCAAGCACCTTGGAAACTCCTCCAAGGCTGAAGGGCAGTGGCTGGGATAAGGACCTCGGCAGAAAGTGGACTGGCGCTGGGAAATTGAGCTGCCCCTTGGAGAGCAGGTAACCTGATGAGAACAGGTAGAACCATGTAAGTAATTCTGCAGAGGTGAGTGAGGTGCCTCAAAGAGGAAAAACCCAGAAAGCACACTCTTCCACTCAAAAGTCTGCTTGTAGCTTTCAAGGGAGCCCCAGGGTAGCCCACACTGCTGGACTGTGGTCTGTCTGTCCCGTCAGACTGAGCTCCCCGAGAGCAGTGATGTGTATGTTCATCTCTGCACCTCCACAGCCGGCCCAGTGACCCATAAATATTTATTAACCTGACAGGAGAGACTGCATCCCAACTCACAGACCTTGCACCTCCTCATCCCACACGTTTAGATCAAAGCTCCTGGCATGTCACTGCCTTTGAAGTGGACATTGGAGCATCCTTTCTGGAGGCCACTTGAGCAATGTATACCAAAGGTCTTAAAATACACATTCCTTTCAACCGGCGATTTCACCTCTAAGAACACTCTAAAGTAATCCAAGACCCCCAGGAGCTGCCGGCCTGCCTTTCCCCTCTATTTCCCATGGATTCTCTTTATGCCCCCCTCCACTCACACCACTCTCCATTCACCTCCTGGTCTCCTCAGCATCCTTGCCAGGGGGAAGTAAGGCATTTCCTGTTCCATTACCTAAACTCCACTCCCCCTCAAGACACAGATAAAATACTACCTTCTCTAGCAAGCCTGCCCTGACCCCCAGCTGGACATCTTTTCTACTGTGCATTTGAGTCAGTTACATGCATGATTTATCTGAACCTCCAAACCACAATCTATTTGAGGGCTGGCAGGCAGAATCCACAACTATTTTCTCTTCATCCTGCTCTACATCTGGCAGAGTGTGGTACCAAGAGCAGGTTCAGAAAGTTGGATGGAAGGGGGCGCTTTGGGGAAGGAGGTGCTTTTAAAGTGTCGCAGTCACTCCCTACGGCGCTGTGAGACCACATCTCCTGCCTACAGATATTGTCATCAGGGACGAGCTGCAGGACCACACACCCTTTGTAGTAGCAGCACTATTTTCAACCCCAGTTTTTAGAATCTCAGTCTAAAATTTAGTTGAGCCAATGGAGGCCACGAGAGGTGAAGGGCATTGGCCAAAGGCACACAAACAGTCTAGAACCCGTCTGATCTGATTTCAAGGTTGACGCTCACTTCCTGAGCCAAATCACTTCATATTTATATTGTGATACAAATGTGATTATTTCTAACAGAAAAGCATTCATTCCTTTACAATAAGATCTGGCATGCAAGACTTTAAGTATATGCAGAGAGTTCCCCTAGGGAGTTCCAGGCAGGGTTTAATGAACTAAAATTTGATTTAAAAGTGCCAGCTCCCTGAATGGGGTTTTATGAGATAAGGAGCCGCTGTCCTGACACTTACCAAAGACTGGGAGGACAGACATCCTGGCATCTTCTTTTTCTCATCCCCAAAGCAGCACCCTTTCATTGATAACAATTGAATTTGTATTGGTAGCACGGTTAACTACTGATAGTAAATTTGCCCAAGGGAGAGTTATGGAGACATTTAACCTCTGCTGTACCGGGAGGGTGGAGGAAGCCCCTATGTGTGTTGGCTGCAGTCAACCCTTCAACGTGGGTAACCATTCCAGTGTTGGGAATGAGAAGGTTGAGGCTCAGAGAAGTTAATTAACTTGCTCAAAGTCGCCCAGCAGAGCCGTAATTCTAGTTCTGGCCAGTCTGACTCAGGAGTCAGGGCTCCCTCCCCCATCTGAGTGGTTCTCACCCCCCGTGCACACCAGAGGCTCTTGGTGCCCAAGTCTCCACCCCAGCTGAATAAAATCAGAATCACTAGGCTTGGTGCCAGGCATCTGTATTTTTAAAAAGCTCCTCAGGTGCTTAAATAAGCAGCCAGGGTAGGGAAGGTGGGACCTGTGCTGAGCTGCCTCTCAGCTGTCACCCGGTGGCTTCTTAACTCACAGGGAGGGACCTGACCCAAGTGACAGAGCTCCCACTCCTTTCACCTTAGAATCACTTGGGAACCTTTATGACGGATGCTGCCCTGGCACCACTACAGATCAATTAAGGCAGAGATGCTGGGGTGGGAAACACGCATGAGCACATATATTTTTAAAGCTCCCCAGGTGGTAAAAGTGAAGCCAGTGTTGATAATTCGACTCCAAAGGCTTGAACCAAATGGCCTGGAGAGGCAGCTGACCAGCCCCAACCTGACCAGGGCAGAGATAAGGTGACAAGGGGCTTGTCCTTGGCTGGCTTCCCAGCTAGCTGTGGGGAGGGAGGAAGAAGGAGAAAAAAGAATCAACATCCAGCAATCCAGTATGCAAAGATGTCGTTAAATGCTCAAAAAAAATTCTTACTCTCAAATCAATTAAATGCTGCCCAGCAAATTCTTTGACAAATTTACTTGACATAATCTTGCTTCACGGAAAAAGCCAAGTGTAATTTAGTCTTTGTCTAGAAGAGTGATTAAAAAAAAATTGTCATGAATGGGGTCCAGATGAATGAGGTTGACTTTGGGAACAAAGGGAACTCGGCAGACAGACAGAAATGGAATCTGTGCATCTATTATATCCTGGCTTTGTATGTAAAGTGGAAAAGAACTGCTGAATAGGATTACTATGCTGAAGGGGAAAACAAAAGAAGTTTAACAATCAATGCATGAAAGAGCAAGGTGAAGCCGGGGCTAGGAGTCTTGAGAGGAGGGCAGGCTGGGGGCTGGGAAACGGCGGCCAGTCCAGGGTGGAGTTGAGCCCACCTCTTCTAGGTGACGCCCAGGTTCCGTCATCCGTGCTGGATATGACCTTGGCAGGGCCCACGTGCTTCTCCCCGCTCCACTCTGGGCCCTCCCTCCTTCTGAAGGGCCTGGGCAGAACACTGACAGAAACTCCCTTTAGGAGAGTGTGGGAATTACTGGGGAAATGGAATTTAAAACAAACTCTCCTCCCAGCCCAGCAAACCTGTCCGTGGAGGTAGCAGACAAAGAAAACAATTTTATTATTGAATTAACATTAAACCGGAATGGGAGGCCACCTGCGCAGAGAGTGCAAGGACAGAAAGAAACCGCCAACTTTTCTCTAGACAAGCAGCTACCAGCCATCAGGCAAGAGAACTTGACAGCACCATTCATCCTAGATACACCTGATTCTTGGTGTGGCCGTCTGTGTCGGCTTACTGCCTTTATCCAAAAGAAAAATAAACTCATCTCTTTATGACAAGAGCTAGTTTTGCTACTGGAAGCCAAGTTAGAGTCCCACCCTCCCACAGAAACTAGGAGATGAGGCGCTGTCTTCCTGGATGATTACAGTTCAAAGAAATGGTTCCTGGGTCATCGATAAAGACATGCCTGGGTCATAAAGCTGGCAAGAGGCTTATTTGACTTTTGAAAAGATTGACATACATTTCAAAGAGGCCGAGAAAGCACTTCCAGTTACAAGTTTTCTAAAGTAAATGCTCTAAGAAAAGGGAGTGAGGTGGGGTGGGCAAGTCTCGTCTGTTATTTTCAACAGGGGGAGTTAAGCTGCTTATTTTGAATTTCTCCCTGCCCGTACAGAGCTCCGCTTTGGCCTTCATGTAGTTCCTGCTGCGGTAGGGTTGTGATAGTTTGACCTCCGGGCAGCAGCTCGCAACCTGAGGCAATCTGAGGGGCAGTGTAGACGTAGCTGGATTTGGTCTTGCGAGCTGGGTGGGGAGCAAGGGTGAACATTGCCTCCAGCTCTTGGGAGTTTCAGATTTGGCTAGGATGCTAGCAGGAATAGGTGTCACCCACAGCCCGGATCCGCTGACCCCTCCGCCTTCCTGGACTCATCCTGTGTGTCTGCTCCCCGCCCCGGACCTTCTGCTTTCTCTCAGCTCCCTGCCCGGCAGGAAGGCAGGTTGGGGACCCTGGCCAGGCACGGCTCCTGGGCGGTGGCGGCTCCGTCCCTCCCTCCTCCCAGCACAGCTCCTGGCTTCACTCCACTCCAATTAGACTCTAACCCACTAGAAGCTGCAGCCAATTCTGCGGAAAGTTCAGATCTTTAGGGATTTCATAAATTAGCCTTTCCTGCTAAGTGTTCTCCGGAAAAAAAAAGAATTGAGGAGTGAGGGGCGAGTTGCAAAGCACAGCACAGTAGCTGCTGAGTCTTCCCAAGCTCTGAGTGTTCGTGTTGCAAACAATACGGCAGAACCATCCCAAGAAGGGGGCTATGGGGCTGAGGGGGTGGATGCAGGGAGAGCTGACCAGCTTAGGGAGCACTGGGCGGCTCTGGGCAGGTTGGGGGTATTGGGGGGGGCGGGATAGTTCTGAGGTGCATGTGGTAGGACAGTGCTTGTCCTGTGTTGGCAAATTCTGAGCAGGACCTTTAGGGTGTGTTTGTCAGCATGTGGCCTTTTATGTTTACGTTAGAAAATTTGGAGCAGGATCCTAAATTTCTGCACCCCTGTGTGTCTCTGAGCAAGTTTTGCTGCGTATCTGTGTCTGTCGCATGTGTGTACACGTTCTGGTTCGCGGTGCAGAGGGGAGAAATTTCCCGGGATCCCACCTTTCCAGCTGTGGCTGGGGACAAGTCTGGCAGTTTCTTGGCCCTAGGCAGTGTCAGCAGAGAGGGAGGGTCACTGAAACCGGGACGATGTGTTGACAGGGCCCGGTCCTCATGGGACCGGGGAGCAGGCTCCATCTACCTCCCCACATGCTCTGGGCTGTACCTGGTCCACTATTCTTCATTCTCCTGGTCCAACACTTGGCTGCTGGTGGCTGCGAGCCCTGGCTGCAAACATGTAAACTCTCTCATGCCCCCAAGCTTTGGCACTTGCAGGTCCGTCTGCCTGGAACACCCTCCCCTTCTTTCTTCATCTAGATAAATCCTGCTCATCGTTCAGTGATGTCCCCTCCTGCAGGAAGCCTTACCCGCCCCTCTGGGATGAGGAGGGAGTACCTCTCCTGTGCTCTCGTCTCACCCTGGACGTGCCTCTATTAGAGCACTCTCCACTCACTGCTAGAAACCCTCATTTCTTTGTCTCGCCCACTAGATGGGGAGCTCCTTGAGGACAGAATGTGTCTTTCATCCCTGGCTTCCCACCACCCAGCACAGTTCTTAGCAGAAAGTGAGCAGGTGAAACAAATGAATCTTGGGTGACAGCACCTCATATTTGCATAGCACTCACCAGGCACTCTTCGTATGTATACTGTTCTGCGCTCATCCTCCCACAGGCCAGAGGGCAGGAGAGCCAGATGTTGTTATTCCCATTCAACTGCGGAAGATCCTGAGGTTGGACTGGTTAACAACTCGCTCAGGTGTCTCCTGACTGCGTAAGTCCCTGCTTTCCAGCCCAGGAGCAATTGCCACCTTGGGAGCAGTGCCTACAGAGCGAAGGTGGCTGTGACCTTGGGCAAGCAGGCTTGGGGGAGCTTTGCCCTAAAGCCCTACGCCCCTAACTCTCTGGTTGCTAGAAGGTGTATGTGCGAGGGAGGTAGGGATAATGTTGTGGAAGTGGATGGAGGGGGCAGCACAGGGATCTGGGTTCCTGGTCCCTTCGATTTGCTCCTGGCTTGGCTCCCATCCCCTCTCCACTCTCAGGCCCAGGGATCCACTCTACTTTTCCCTGGGCAAGAGTGTAAGTCTGGCTTCTCCAGAGAAAAAGAACTCATGGGATATACATATAATAAGGAATTGGCTCAGGTAGTTATGGAGGCCAACCGGCCCCAACTCTGTGGTGTGGGCTGGCAGTCTGGAGACTCAGAAGAGCAGATGTTTCAGTTTAAGTGCAAAGGCTGCCAGCTGGAAAAATTTCTCTTGCTTGGGGAGGTCCCAGGGCAGGGGGGGTGGTTTGGTCTTTTTGTGCTATTCAAGCCCTCAACTGATTAGACGAGGCCCACCCACATTATGGAGAGCAATCTGTTTTACTTGAAGCCTACTGATTTAAATGTTAGTCTCAGGAATTCTCTGACAGTCCAGGTTAGGACTCAGCGCTTTCACTGCCGTGGCCTGGGTTCAATCCCTGGTCGGGGAACTAAGATCCTGCAAGCTGTGTGATGAAGCAAAAAAAAAAAAAAAAAAGTTAGTCTCATCGAAAAAACACCCTCACAGTTGACAAACTATCTGGGCACCGTGGCCCAGCCTGGTTGACACATAAAATTAACCATCACAGCAAATGATAGCTGGGATACTTGGGAGTCTCTTCAGGATGCAGGGAAGAGAGGTTAACTGGGGAGTCCCAAACACTATGTCAACTGTCACAGCTCCCTTTATAACAAAAGAGGAGTGAAGCGGGAAGAAGGATGGATTGACAGGTAGATAGACGGGTAGATAGAGAGGCAGATAGGTAGATACATAGAGAGGGATAGACAGATACTAGTACTGGTAACTAGTAACTTTTGAGTTGATATTAGACTGAAATTTTCAAAAATGCAAATCGAGAGAGTAACAGAGCAGAAAGGTCAACTTATCCAGCTCTAAGTTGCCACGGAGGAAAACAATACCCAGAGAAGAAAAGTGACTTCCCCAAGGTCACACCTGAGTTATTGGGAGAGATACTATGGCCTGCTAGTCTGATTGCTGGGTTGACACCAGAGCGAGGTATGCATAGTGTGCACGCTGGATCCAGCTAGACTAAACTGAGGAGCAATCGACACTGATTCTCAGGGTTTACACCTCCAAGGCTTACCGTGTGCTCTTGCAAAATGGCCAACTCAGGTTGGTGGAGGGGTTCGACTCCACATCCTGCCCTGACATCTCAACATGCGGCCTCTGCGGCCCCTGAGGACAGAGAGACAGTTGGTGTGTTGCTGCCAGATTCCACATTTCAGCCCAGAAGCAACACCTGTCACTTCAGCCATGTGGTCCCTAACTGATCAGAGGGCTCGGACTGTGGGTGAGCAAATGGATTTTTGGCTAGGAATAAGTGTTTCTGCTGCAGGGAACTTTGCCATCTCTTTATTGGGATCCCAGTGTTTCCTTTTCTACATGTCTAAGCCAAAGGGGTTGCCCCAGGATATCTCAGAACCCCAGGGATCTCCCCTGGGCTCCTGGAACCTCCAAGGGTTCTGACTTTATGTTTTACAGATACCTCTGCCTTCACTATTGCAGAACTTGCCATGCTTTTTGTGTCTGTGAGGTTTTTAGGGAACATTCTTTTTATCCCTTCACCTTAAAAAAGGGATGAAGCCAGAGAAGCAGGGTCTGGCAGAAGCCCTGGACCTCCCCATGGCCATACTGCCTGAACCATTTACAGCCATTGTTGCCTAAAGCATGGGAGCATCACCCCAGGGAAATGCCGTGTGGGATTCCCCTTCACTGTTATTCATTCATCGTTAGGACATTGGCTATCATTATTTTCAGGCTTTTAAATCTTGTCCCTTCCAGGGTGGGGTTTTTCATTATGACAATTATAAGAACTTTATAGATTCACATCACTAGTACCCCACAGATTATTTATGTCCTTTGAGGTTCCTTGCCTATGCTTAGAACAAACTGCCACCAGATAGTTAGCTGGGTTTGAATTGCTTAGTTCCCCAAAGGTATTTGTAACTGAAGCATGCTTTCCTAGTGGCATTGGTGTTCTTTAAACAAACTAAAATGGAGCTTTTTATGAAAATAACCAAGAACAAAGAATAAAAAGTATTAATTAAAAATAAGATCTGTAGTTGGAGTTAGATCCAAAGAAATGCAAGCACCTAGGCATAAAACAGTATCTTCATTACTAGTGCTGCCATCCTTTATTTAATTTAATCTTGGTCCTCCTTAGGATGGAGTAACATTCATTGACTCTGAATCTTTTAACTGTCTTGGGTGTTTGCCACATCTGGTCAGATTTTTCAAGAGCCCTGGTCTGCAGTTTTTCTCCAGCCTTGATCTCTGATGTTTAATTAAGGACCCCCCTCCTGACCTCTTACAACTTCTCAGAAGAAAGATTTAATTTCTTCTACGTTTCTTTGCCTCATCATCCCTGCTTCCTTGCCGAGAGAAAGAGTAAATTATACACAGGTGTGATGTTTCCAGCATATTCGAAACTTGTGACTGCCTTTTTCTGAATCAGCAGGAGAATTTTCCTCACCTGAATTCCTTTCTCAGGAGTCAGCTCTTGGACTTCCCTGGTGGCACAGTGGTTAAGAATCCGCCTGCCAATGCAGGAGACGCTGGTTCGAGCCCTGGTCCGGGAAGATCCCACATGCCGTGGAGCAACTAAGCCCGTGAGCCACAACTACTGAGCCCGCGTGCGCCACAACTACTGAAGCCCACGTGCCTAGAGCCTGTGCTCTGCAACAGGAGAAACCACCACAATGAGAAGGCCGCGCACCACAAGGAAGAGTAGCCCGCGCTCGCTGCAACTAGAGAAAGCCTGCGTGCAGCAACGAAGACCCAACGCAGCAAAAAAAATAAATAAATAAAAAAATAAAATCCCATGTTATTTACCATTGTGCTATAAAGAAAAAAAAAAAGAAAAAAGAATCAGCTCTTTGCTGAGTTTGTTATCACTAATCTCTATTGAAAGATCCCTTAGCAACCAGGTCCCTGATAAGGTTAGATTGTAAGCTGACCCCTAACGTTGCCTGACTCTGCAAAGCCTGCTCTCTTGTAGGTACAAAGCAGGCCACCCCAGAACATGACTTTTAAAGTCCCTTTAACCAGAAGGTGACTCAGAGACACAAAGTGATTTCTACCTGGGCATCCCTGGTGCAAAAATCGAAAAGTGCTGAAGGAGCTTGCAGTCACTTTAGGGAGAGCCCCTTGGGAGTCAGATACAAAGCACCATGGCCCAAGTGTCACAGCCCATGGAGTCTGACTCAGTGAGGCAAACTCCCCTCGGTTCGGACCACCTGTAAGGGGAGCTGTTCCCTGTAGCTCCCGATCCCGCTGCAAGGCTAACGTCCAGGGTCAGGGTTGGTGTTGGTTTTGGTTCTTTCCCAGGTCACAAGAGCTCTCACTTATAGGGGAGGACACGAGCATGCAGAGGTGAGCGAGTTGGGGTTCAGTAAAGTCACAGAGCCGAGTTGCCCATCAGCGGGTAGGGTGAGGAGGACCAGAGCGTCAGGAAGGACCACTGCCGGGTTTTGCTGCGTCCCGGCGGGGGTCGTTCTTGGGGAGTTCAGCCTGTTTAAGCAGGGGTGTTTGGGAAGGGCCTGGAGAAGCCTTCGACACGCACAGAGCTTTTCCCCTTAGAACAGCTGAACCAAGTTGGTTAATAAAGTTACCCGATGCCAGTCTGATCAAAAGGGTCCATGTTATGCCTCAATCCTGAGGCCACAGCTGCACAGAGGGGTGAGGTGGAAACTGCTTGTGGGGGGTGTGTGGATAGAAATCATTAACGTTTATTGAGTGTTTGCCGAGAGCCAGGTTTTTGGTGAAGCGTTTACTTCATTATCTTATTTATTAAGATGCACAAGGTTCTCCAGAGGAGGAGGGTCTCATCCTCTTTGGGAACAATCAGGAAACAGAAAAATTTGACTGGGGACAGGTCTTGGTGTCAAGAGGAGCTGTCCTAGTAAGATGACTTCCTCCTTGACAGTACAGGTCTCCTGCAGTGCCAAGACCCTCCTCTCTCAGGCCCACCCTACCCCCATCCCCTTGGTCTCCTCCACCCACCAGTGCCAGGGTCAGCCGACCTGTGTCTCACCCAGGCTGCACCCAGGCTGCCTGTGCTTTGGGAGGGATTCCTTGCTGAGCATGGTGCTATGTGCTTATCATTACATTATCTCATTTCATCCTCATCATAACCTTATGGAGGGAGGATGGTATTTTTGCTCCCATTTTACAGATGAGAACACTGAAACACAGAAAAGATGAGGATTTGCCCACGATCTCACAACTAGAGGCTGACTGGCAAGTTCTCCCCATGTTCAATCTCAGTCTCCTTAATATAGTCATCTGCCATAGTTCTGACTCAGTCTATAGAGTTCCACCCTTTGGCTTCCCAGCTGGGTGACTGGGGCCATTGAGAATCACAGGCAAGACTAAGAGGGTTTGAAGAATTGTGGAAAGGTGTCTTATTCTGCAAAATCAATAAACAGACAAAAACAGAAAACAAACAATCTGCACTGTAGATTGTTATTAGTCGGCAAGACCTGCCAAAACAGAATGCCACAGGCTGAGAGGCTTAAATACAGAAATTTATATTCTCACAATTCTGGAGGCTGGAAGTCTAAGGTCAAGGTGCTGGCAAGGTAGATGTCCGGCAAGAATTGCAGATGGCCGCCTTCTGGCTGTGTCCTCACATGGCCTTTTCTCTCTGTGCACACATCCTGGTGTCTCTTCCTCATATAAGGACACTGGTTCTGTGGGCTTAGGGCCCCACCTTTATGACCTGATTTAACTTTAATTACCTCCTTAAAGTCCTGTCTCCAAATATAGTCACATTAGGGATTGGGGCTTTAACATATGCATTTTGAGGGACACAGTTCAAGCTCCCACATAGATTATTCAAAGCTCTGTGTCCCTCCTACAGCAGCCCCTACAGCATGGGGCACAGTCAGCTCAATCCCAGGTGTCAGCCCCTCTCTGCAAGACTTGGGGGCCAGAGATTGCTCTCTGGAAGCCACATCCCTGAGAGACCACTGCCCTGCTGAGAATTCAATAAAGGTTTTGTTTGTTTTTTACAGACTATTACTAAAGACTCCTGCAGCTCTATAAAACCCAACGTTTACATGTAATTTTCACTTCAGCTAAAGTTTTTACATTTACCATCTTGGCACAGGGACTGAAACCACAGCCCCTTATCTGGTCAAAGTTTCTATCAATATTACATTTTTTTTTTGAGTCCTCATAGCTGTCTAGGGATCCAGAGGGCTATGATCTTTCCATGTATGAAACTGGTTTCTCTGGTCCTACCCCTGGAATAGTTTTTCCAATGAAAGGAATGGCTTTGCAAGAAGCCATGCATACCTTGGCAAACTAGCTCTTAAAAAAGCACCCTGATTTGTAGAGTTTGCCAATTTCCATGGTGTAAATACTCCACTGTAATAGATTTCCAGCTACCAGTGGTTTAAAAAGCAGTTCACAGGGCTTCCCTGGTGGTGCAGTGGTTGAGAGTCCGCCTGCCGATGCGGGGGGCACGGGTTCGTGCCCCGGTCTGGGAGGATCCCACATGCCGTGGAGCGGTTGGGCCCGTGAGCCATGGCCGCTGGGTCTGCGCGTCCGGAGCCTGTGCTCCACAGCGGGAGAGGCCACGGCGGTGAGAGGCCCGTGTATCGCAAAAATAAATAAATAAATAAATAAAAATTAAAAAAAAATAAAAATAAAAAGCAGTTCACAAAGTTCCTGAATATTTTACACTTGGCTCTCATGAGCCAGTGAGAGTCTGCTCCAGCACACCGCAGCTTGCTCTGCTCCTGGTTACAAAAGCCGTTTTGTAGACTTTAATCTGAGTCAGGGGTACGACCTGAAATCTTGATTAAAATGAGGTTGCCAGGCCCCTCCAGGATCCAATCCCACAATCTTCCATTCTCATCATGCTGTAACCCCCTGAGCACAGATCCATGTACCTCTAATACATGCTTCTTCTAAACCTTCCTAACTAAGAAGAATCACCTATTTGCTGGAGATCAGTCACCTCTCTGGCTGTGGGAATTCTCATGAGGCCTTGATCTGCCTGGGAAAAGTCAAAAGTTCACCAAGAACAAGTCAGGGTCAGACTGATGGCAGGTGTAAAAGCTGCCCCAGGGACTTCCCTGGTGGCGCAGTGGTTAAGAGTCCACCTGCCAATGCAGGGGAACACGGGTTCAAGCCCTGGTCCAGGAAGATTCCACATGCCACGCAGCAACTAAGCCCATGTGCCACAACTACTGAGCCTGTGCTCTAGAGCCCACAAGCCACAACTACTGAGCCCGTGTGCCACAACTACTGAAGCCCGCACGCCTAGAGCCCGTGCTCCACAGCAAGGGAAGCCACAGCAATGAGAAGCCCGCACACCACAACGAAGAGTAGCACCTGCTCGCCGCAACTAGAGAAAAGCCAGTGCACAGCAACGAAGACCCAATGCAGCCAAAAATAAAGAAAGAAATTTAGGGGGAAAAAAAAAAGCTCTCCCAGTATGCGGTGCTTTGTCTGAAACTGGACATCTCTATATTTTTCATTCAACCAAGGCTGTGTTTGGGGACCTCAACCAGTGTTTCCTACCTGACCTACTGCTGATGACCGGGGCAGGTCACAAAGTGGTGGTCAAGTTCTCCTTGGGCCCTGAGTGACTGTCTGCACTCCATGTGTGTGAATATGTCTAGGGAGCTTCCATCCCAGAGGCAGAATTGAGAAGCTCTATCGGGCAGACCACTGAATGTAATTCTAAGTTCATGGCCACTACGTGACATTTCAGAGGAAAACAGAGATCTGGGAACAGAACTTGGAGACAACGAGGCTTGGAGATAATGTACACCACCAAATTAAATATAAGTGGGAATTGCAGCAAGTGTTAGCCCTGGAACATGATGGCTTCCAGAGTGACTGAAGTGGGGAGAAAGGGACGGTTCCCCCACCTCCTTCCCTGGCTGTGCTCCTGCTGCTCTAGCAGGCCAGGCTTGGTGGGGAGGGAAGAAGATTCGCAGGGAGAGGGAGGAGGCAAAGGGCCCCGCAATCCCCCTTCCGCACACATGGTCTCTTCCTCTTGCTTCCTCTGTAGTCCGATCTCCAGACTGTTCCTGGGTCCTGGGTGAGCCAGTTGAAGTGGGCATGATACTAATAAGCTGATTTAAGAGAGGAGTTTAGCTCATTGGGCCTTAGGGAAAGACCTCAGCTGGCACTCTGCTTGGTAAGGTAAGTTGCAGTGAAACTAACAGGGATACTAGCCCACTCCACCGTCATATTCTTATTTTATAAGCCGACTGTATCCATAATGACTTCTGTTAAGTGGAATCCGCCTTTCCTCTGGCAATATATGGAATTGTAGATGGTATCCTTGGGGTCTCCTCTCCTTTCTAGAGCTTCTTTGAGCTCAGGGGAGGGTAGGCACAGATGACTTCACACGTCCACTTACCCTTGGGGTCCCTGGTCAGTGTTGTCCATAACATATGATGCCATTTGGAACATCAGTAATGAATTGGTCCTTTCTCTTATACTCCCTAACCCTATTTACTCATAGGCCTATTTTGAGGAATAAATGAAATTAAGATAATTATAGTCGAACATCTACTACATGCCAAATGCTTTACTAGGTGTTTGATAAATACGATTTCCAAACCTAACGACAAGATCATGAGATAGGAATCATCATTTTCTAGATGAAGAAACCCAGAGAAGTTATGAATTTGCTCAAGGTCAGCAAGTGTTAAGATTCCAGCCTAGGTCTTTTTGACTCTAAAGCTCACATTTTCCAACATGATACTATGTTATATAAAACATTGCACCGACCAGCACAAAATTCGGTTGTGCTGCAGTAATGAGAGACCCCCAGATCTTAGTGGCTTCTAACAACCAAGTGTTGCTTTATCCTCGCATGTCACGCCTTATTCACATGCATCACAGTTGGCTGGGAGCTCGGCCCCGTCATCCCCCAGGACTCAGGCTGAAGATGGAACAGCCACTGGACTGTTGCCAGCCCCATGGTAGAGGGAGCGGGAGCTCTGAAGGGTCTAAAACTAGCAATTAAATACCCTGGCATTGAATTGACACACATTGCTTCTACTCAAAACTCACTGGCCAGAATATTACACGAAGATCCCAAGCCACAAGGGGGAGGAAGTGCTGTCTGACTGACTGAACAGCAGAGAACAGAAAGTATGGCAAGTAGCATTCAAACCTGCCATGAGTGTCTGGCACGGGGCTTGGCACCTAAATGCTCAGTAAACACTACTGTATGCCCCCTCCCCTTCCCCGGCTACGAACAGATCAGGGTGAAATAATGCTTCTTTGGATTAAGAGACTGGCATAATGAACAGGCCCTTCATTTTGCACTTTCTTCAACACTCTTTTCTTTATTGGCTTTCAGCTGGATCATAGGATGCTGGCAGCAGTACACAATCTGGATCAGATTGTCCCAGGGCCTGGGTCTCCAGTGACTTGAGGTCTGACCATGTGTCAAGGGTCTCCATCAGAAAAGGTCAAATGCCATGTTGCAGGTGATGGATGACACTCACATGTCCATGACACACTGCCCATTGGCTCAGGGCTACAGGCAATCCCTGGCTGGCAGCTGTAACTCCACCCCTTCTTCTTCCAGACAGGGAGGCGTATCAAAATGCAAGTGAGTGACAGGGGCGTCGTCATAGGAATATGTTGAATCTGTTCTAATTGATAAAAATTGCATCAATCCTTTGAAAATCGGAAGAGTTCATTATTAATAACAAATTTTCTATGACACACCTCAAAACAGACATGCAGTGTGTCAGGACATCACCATGAAGGAACTGCTGGTCAAAATGATGCCAGACCAATCCATTGTGAAAATGAAAAATTGTGTCAGTTAACTGGTTGTTTTATCTACACGGTGCCAAGGAATTGATTGGAAAGAACATTTTGTCCACACTAACTGAATTGGCTAGTGGTCTTGGCATCGTGTAGACCCAGCCTGAGTATTAAGAATGTGAGCATAATATCAAATCATGGACTGTCGAACTGAAAGGAATCGTCAGAGACAATTTTCATACATTCCCCTCGTTCACAGATAAGGAAACTAAGGAACAACCAGCTTTAAAACATTTGCTGAGGGACACGCAGCGCAATTGTTAACTATTGTTTCAGAAGAGGTAAATGTGGGCACTTCTTCACCCACAGCATTTTTAACATTTTCTGTAGCTATTTCAGAACCAAGACGCTCAACCCAATGGCATTGCATACTTTCTAAAAGTAGACAAGAATTTGAGAAACACCCCATGGTGCAATTGTTCATTGCTTAAACTTGCTGCTGACTCATCTGCCTTCCACTTCTTTACCAACATGATCGTCCGTCACTTACATTGGCTCTTTTCCCCAGCTGGTCCCATCCTCCCGGCAGGGCTGGGAAACGGGATGTAGTCACGTCACCTCCGCGAGTCCTCATTGGCTGGTGGGCGGGGCTCAAAGGTGAGGACTCCGATGGGACCTGTTTGGCCAGGGGTAGGCCTCCTGTCCTCCAGCATGAATCCTCCAGCATGAAGCAAGCCACCTATTGCCCACGAGAGCAGGATGTTTAGGGCCAAAAAGAATTTCAGGCTTCATCTTTTTGAAAAAGGACAAATACCCCCTACAAGCAAATAACTCCTGCTGGCCGCACTTAAAGTGTTGGGGGGAAAATGTCTCATCCAGAAATAGTCCTCGGATCAGGGTCCTCCACACTCCCACTTAACTGTGAATTGTATTTTTTCACTCACTTTGGGTTTCTGCTCCTTGAAATGCCTTTGAGACAGGCGATTTTGTGGTGTCCCTTTATCCCCTTTCTCAAGTCTGCTTCAGAGATCTTTAAGACTCCCCGCTCCATGGTCTGGGAGGGAACTCCAGAGCAGTTCTGAATGGCCCCAGAGTCACTGGCCAGGATCTAGGCTGTCCACTGTCACTGCCCAGTCTAGGATTTTTGCAGCTCTCCTAGCCCCGCAGGCCCAGATGCAGGAGGCAGCCTTTGGTGTGGACAGAGAGCTCTTAGGCTCAGGGCCAAAAAGTCAGCCCTTTCCCCCAGATGGAGCACATGGGACTTCCCTGCCCCTCCCCTGGACATTGCACCTCCCATGGGTTTGTATGGCTCAGGGAGTATTTGGAGTTGGGTGGGGGTAGGAGAGCAGGGAAGATGGGACAGTAGGGTGACATCCTGGGACAATTCTCCCCCTAACCCACACCAGGTAAGAGAGGTGGAGGCAGAGGAGCATGAGAGTGATTCTGGGTCACAGCGGGTACCCCCCTCTCTCCTGGTTTTGATGGATTGTTGAAAAGCCGTTGCAGAAAGTCTTGCCCTTTCCAGTCCTTCTTGCCGGCTTTGGTACAAAGCTGCAAACACAGACAAACGCACATACACCACTCCACCTCATAACACACATACCGGTCATCCCTTCTGGGCCTTCTAGGGGGGGTCATCCCTTCTAGGTTCAGATTCTGGAAAACCCTACTGGTAAAGGAATTGATGGCTGAAGAATTTAAGACTTTCAGGGAGAAGAGAGTTAGGAGAAGAAAAGTCAGGAATGAACTAGAGAAAACCCTTATAATGGTTTTTATGTTCAGAAAAGAACCCAATCTGAGAACATACTGAATAAAGAGTATTCTAGAACATATCATAGCCACACCTGTGGAAGCGCGAACCTGTTCAGCCAAGCTAGTGAGAAATTCAGCAACGTGAGTATCACTGGGAATGCACTCTCCCAAGGGCGGCAGCACCGCTTCTAGGAATATATCCTAGAGAAACAAGTTCAAGGATGTTCACTGCAGAATCATTTGTGACAGTGACAAATTGGAAACAACTTAAATGTCCATAAGTAGGTGAGCAGATGAATTGTGGTCTATTTGTACAGTTTAATGTTATCCATCAATTAAAATGAATGAGCTACGCCTCCACCCATTAGCATGAGTAGCTCTTGGAAACATAATGTTAGGTGAAAAAAAAGCAAGTTCCAGAATGATAAGTTCAGTGTGACACCACTTGTGTAAATTAAGAAGCACTCAAAGCATTGCAAGGTGTAATTTATGAGTTATTCCTATGTAGTAAAGTAGGAACACATGTATGGAAAGAAAATCCATCAATTTCAGGACAGTTGCCATGTTTCGGAAGGAGGAAAAAGGGTGCAAAAGGGACTTTGCCATGTCTGTAAGGTTTTTGTTTGCTGGTTTGTTTATTCATTTATTTATTTTTAACTGATCTGATATGAATGTGGCAAAATGTTAACATTTGCTATTTCTGGGAGTGGGTGCAAGACTTTTGTTATATTACCCCCTTGTATTTTTCTGTATGTTTGAAATATTTCAAACTTGAACAAAGAAAATTCCCATGGCATTTTGCACCCATTTACATGAGCAGTGATGGGTGTGGTACTGTGATTTTCCATTTTCATCTTGTCCTTGAAAGAAAACTTTCGAGATTTCCCTTCCTTAGATCTCTAACAAAATGCTTGTATGATTTTGTTGCTGTTGTTTTGGAAATATCATCAAAAGGGACATTTTTCCAGCCACTTATTCTGTGCCCTCCTGATCTCACACATGGCTCCCTCACCCAGATAACGGGAGAAACCAGAACAATCCAAGCAGGCTGCACCCCAACCTCCTCCGCACCTTATAGCCCAGTCCCCGGGCTGGAGTCTCCCCTCTGCCCAGGAGAGCTTCCTGCCAGATGCCTGCTGCCCTTCTGCCTGGAGGGGAGGCCCAGGGTCTGGTTTACTTTCTCTGTCCTTTCTTTACCTTTCCCAAAGTTTCCTCATGAAACCCTCCCTACTCCTTGGCCACCCCATCTCCCTTTTCTATCTCAGCCCTGAGATTCATGATTCCACCAGCGCTGACCCCCTGAGCGCTTCTCAAACTGGAGTGTGCATCAGAATCGCCTGGAAAGCTTACTTAAGCCCAGATTGCTGGACCCCACCTCCAGAGTTTCTGATTCAATAGGTCTGGATGGGGCCCAGTGGTGTGCTGGAAGCTGCTCTCTGAAAAGAAAATAGGCACTGATTTGTGGTGTTTGCCAGTTTCCATGGTGTAAATATTCCCACCGCAGCTGATTTCAAGACCCCAATGCGACCATCTCTACAGGTGGAGCTGGGGATGTGATGCACACATTTTCATTCTCCCAAGGTGACGCAAACCATCTCAGCACGCCCTTGGTGCTGGGACCTGAGAATGTGCGTTTCTAATAAGATCTCAGGTGGCACTGAAGCTGCTGGCCCAGGGACCATGCTTCCAGAACCACAGCCCTGGAAGGCTGAGCACAGGAGCGTGGGGTTTGGGAAGGGATTCCTGGATTGTGTAGACGACTGCAGCTTGGACCTTAAAAATCCCACCTCCTTAAGAGGAGCCCAAAAGGAGATTTCCTGCCCTGAAAGCAAAGGCAGCTTTATGTCCTGGGGATGGGCATGGGCTGCACTGCTGGCAAGACAAGCCCAGGGTGCATCTTGAGGGGGTGCACTGGCCTGATGTTCTGTCCCCTATCCTGAAAGCCCCCTGCCCACAGATCACTAGCCATGCTGCTCCCACCTCATGCAATGGTCTGCTCTCCCTCCCCCCCGCCCAGGCTCTGCAGCTAGGGAACACCGTCCCACAGGATTAGTGTACACTAGTCCCTGGGGGCTCTCGAGGGAAAGAACCGTGTCTGAGGGTGTTCTTGGCAGAACAAGCCATAGACGCTGGGAAAGAAAGAAGGGAGGGAAGTGGGGAAGGAGGAAGAAGAGGATAGGTAAAGGACAGAGAGGGAGGGTGGGAGAGGAGAGAGAGTCCAGAACAGAGAGTCTGATGATGGGGGCGAGGTCCCAGGGGACTCAGGTTACACCCAGATTAGGCACAAATGAAAGCGCCAAATGACAACTGTCTGTTCCCTTCCTAATGAAATGACAGCGCTCTTCTGGGAGTTCTTTGGTCCTTCCGCTGTCACTTCCCCAGGCTCAGCCTGGATGAGGCCACCTCTGGGGAGAACAAAGAAGACTTTGTAGGCTCTGCTGGGAGGAGAAAGCTCATCCCTGGGAGAAAGGCAGGATTAGCATGCGGCAGTATTGCCATACACACCCGTGATATTATCAAGTTGGTATATAGGATTGTATGTCATTAGGATTACAGGGTATGACAACTCCAGGTGCATTTGACATTTCTATTCAAACTGTACTTTGGGGAAACCTATAGGTTTAATTGCTGGTAATTTCTCTGACTCCTTCCTCCCAGAGGCTCAGTGTTCTGTCTCAGCCTGCCCACCCCCGTACCCCAACCCCCTGCATGCCTTGGCTGCTGCGCCCACGAGCTCCTCTGCACCCTCACAGCTCCCACCCTCCGGGACAGCCGGTGGGCCTGGGAGGGGAGGGATGGTAGCTGAGAAAAGGAATCCAGCTTCCTCTGATTTTCTGGAGGCAGAAGCTGAGGTCCAGAAAAGGAAGGGGACTGGTGCAGGGACACCCCCTCAGCTTGGGACGCCTTGCCCAGGTGCTGCCGGGGCACCTTGAACAGCCGCAGAGGGGGCAACACCGGCCACCTGGAGAGACTTCCCATTTTGCCGCGAACTCTCCTCCTTTCTTCCCTCTCTTTCTAGATTTTCTTTCGCTTTTTCTGTGCCACCTCCCCTCCCCCTCCTCCCTCTCCCTAAGACTCAGCCTTGGCCCCTCCAGCTCTGGTGGCCGTGCCCCTCCCATCCTTATCTCTTGCCCCCAGGGCCTCGGACTGGCTTCAACCCCTTACAGTGCCCTGGTCTCCTGTCTGTTTGGGTGCGTTAGGTAAGGGGCGTGCAACCATGGCTGATTTCAATCAGAACACTCACTGCCAAATGAACACATACACACAAAAGCAGAAAGACGCAGCAATGGGCAGGCAGCCGGGCAGATAGTCCCCAGAGCTGACACCCCTAGACTCAGAGTGGGAGGACCTTCCTCTCCAGGGTCGTGACTGACAGTGACTCCCCTCCACGCCCCTGCAAGGGGGGCATCATTGTCTCCATATGACTGATGAGGGCACTGAGGTACACACAGGGAGGGTAAAGGACTTTCCCAAGGTGACACAGCTCACAGGGAGAGGACCTGAGATTTGAATCCACATCTGATTGATTCTGAAATTCAGGTTGTTTCCATTAACATTGGAAACAGGAGCCTTTTCTGAACCCTCCCTCTCCCTGAGCCCTATTCTCTTTCCTGGGAACAGCTTCCCTGGAGTGCAAGGCTCTGAGTTCCAGCCTGAGGGGCTCAAGTGAAGGGCCTGGAACGTGGACCCAGAAACTCCCTTTGAAAGGTGGCCTAGACCCAGGAGAGTGGCCTGTGGTGCAGACCCCCTCACTGAGAGGCTTCTTCCCTCCAGCAACCTTTCCCTCCCTCCTGCCCTCCTACCTGCCCTCCATCTCTCTCTTCCCTCTCCATCCCTCTCAGGCCCTGAGCCCCTCAGGACTGTGCCTCAAAGAAACTGCAATTCTGTGCGCAAGATCTGCAGGCCTTGCCCCCCTAGAACGGAGTCAGACTCAGCAGCGGTGGAGCGACCCGTGAGCGGAGCTCTCTGGAGGCTGTGAGGCGCACTACCCCATTCTGACCACACGATGCCACCCTTGAGCTGCAGATGCATTCCCCACTCGCGGGCCCATGGGCAGGTGGCAGGGCATGACCTCCTCTGTACTGGGTGGGATTGGGAGGTCAGGGTAGCACCACGGGTCCAGCAGTCACAGGCACTAGTCAGCCTTACAGCCTTTGTCACCACCCTATCATCGCCCACTCATGTCTGTGTCCGGGCGGGGGCTCCGTTGGACCTCACACAGCTACAGTAATTGCTCTGGGACCCACACACCCAGCCCTCATTCCTGACACCACCCCCGCCCCACCCCCCAGTGAACAGCAGCCTCATTCGGGATCCTTCAGCGCCTCTGAACTCAGCGTGGGCCACACATCAGCTCATGTGTCGGCTTCAGCCTGCCTCTTGCGGCTTCTGCATGGGGAAGGAAACTTCCAGCTGCCTTGTTTCTTGCAGGCTGTGGCTCTGGTGTGGCGTCTGATGGCTAATGGACCTGGGGAGGCCTGACGCTGTGCCCCTCGCCGTGGGCTGCCCGGGCACAGCAGCCAGCCAGGGCCAGGTGGGAGGATTCCAGATAAGGAGGGTCAGGGGAGCGAGCCTTTCCTGGATGGACAGTGTCAAGGTCCGGACCTCCCTTAGCGGTGGAACACGAGACAGGGCTCACTGCAGCCACAGCAGTGGTCTCCAGACACCCGGCAGCTGGCAGGAGGGACAGCGATCCACAGCCACCTGCAGCTGTCACAACCCATCCTCTCCCCCATTTAGAAAATGAAGAACCTGTTTATCTTTGTTTCACATTTCTCCATATCATATACGTCCTCCTCTGTCCTCCATCCCAACGCTGTTCGCACCTTTGGTAATGTTTCCTCGGGCCTTAAACCAAGCCTTGTGTGTGACCTCTGTCCTCTGTTCTGTCCCCTGTCCCCTGGGGGCTGACACCACGTGGGCCTCCCCCAAGGGGGGTGTCTCTGCTCCCTGAGGCCCTGCCCCCCGCCCCGTGTGAGCAATCCCACATCCTGTCTCTAGAGGTCTCTGTACCCCAGGCAAGCAGCTCTATTGACTGCTTAACTAAAACAATAAAGGATTTTATTGGAAGGATTTGGGGGGGGGTTCATAAGGTGAAGGGGGCAGTTGAAGGTCCAGGCTAGCAGAAGGCAGGTGCCAGGCAATTCAGGGGACGCCGGCGGCACGAGCTCACAGTTTTCCCACTGGCACCCCTGCTACTTAATCAGCATCGACTGTCTGGTTCCCAATCTTGTATCCTCCCCACGGGATTCCAATTCCCAGGCCTGTCTTGGGTCTCTTATCCAAGTGGGCAGGGAAAGGCAAGATGTCTCGAGTGACAGTCCCACCAGGAGTGCCCACAGGGTGGGAGAGGTAATTCCCCAAAAGGAGCCTAGACGGAGGTGGTCTCTAGACAGGACAGAGGGCCGGAGCCAAGCCGCCACACAACATCTGCCACCTTCAACTGAGCCACTCCTGTTTTTTCTTACCTTGTGGAATCTCCCATAGACTTTGCACACGGGTAAATGAAGGCGTGGTGGAGCACCGATGAACAGAGAGGTTCAGCACTTGCGCTGAGGTCACCAGCAGCTCTAAGGGATGGCCAGGTTGACGGCTCCACTCCATGCTGTGGGTTTGGTGTGTGACCCACCTGGAGGCCTCGGGGGCGTCCCCTCTGTAGACAAGGCCTCCCGCAGATACTTTTTGGGGTAAGGGCTTCCTGACTACTGTAGAGAGAAACAGCAAGCCCAGACCGCAAAAAGATCCAAAGGAGCCGGCAGCCCTGCTTGGGCAGAAGGGCAGGAGGGGAAGGCAGATCCCTCCAGGGCTTGGCTTGCAGGGGGCCTTCTGCTAGGGAGATGGAGCCAGGACCTGGGGAGAGCAGAGGAGCAGGTAGGAGAGAGCTGAGCCCCAGGAAGCAGGTGAGCATCTGGAATCCCAGTAAGCCCTCCCTCCACCCACCCAGTGTCACAACCTAATTCTTACCTGGTCCGTTTGGTGGGGAGGCCGGCAGGGCTGGGAGGAGGGTAGTGCACCCCCAGGCGGAGGGGCCCCCTGTATTCTCTTTGACCTTGGAGGATTTTAGTCTCCTGCTGTGACTGGGGTTCACTTAGATAGTCTGGCGGTGTAGGGGTGGTCACTGCAGCATCAGTGTACCCAGGTCCTGCTGGGAACTCTCCCAGAGTCACAAAACGCCAAGAGCCCCAAGAAGAGGATGTTGTTGGATGAGACCTCTGGGGCCAGACACCTTTGAACTTGCAGGCGTCTGCTGCTGGTCTGCTCTGACGATGCCCTCTGTTCCAGCCGACGAGACTGTTATGGTGAAGTCAGGGGTCAAGTGCCAGCTGGCTTAGCCCGATAAACCTCCCTTGCTCGTGTCAAGTGAGCTGCTTCACAAAGGTGGCAGCTAAGTCCCCTCATCTCACTGTCCTTTCTGCTTCCCTAATGAGGGGAGTCAGCAGAAGTCCCTGAGCTGGCCTGGCCTGGGTCTTACCAGCCTTACCTGGAGGACGCCCCCCGACCCCCAGAGGCCACAGGTGCTGAGGAGTGGAGGGAGTCGTAGCCCGGTCAGCATCACAGGTCTGCAGAACGGATGGCTTGGGCCCGCGGTCCATTGCAGAGCTCAGGACGGGGTGGTTTGGCCCGTGCTTTTCCTGAATGAGTCGAGGACGCGTCTGCATCCTGCCAGAGAGAGGGTGGGCCCTCATGCCTCCCAGACTCCCAACATGGGCTCGTTAGCAGGGGCCGCCTAGAGACTCTGGCCCTGCTCTGTGGGGTGGTCCAGGGAAGAGACAAGAATGTGGGACCTGTAGCCACAGAGGAGAGCGTGTGCCTCCATGTGGGGGGCCCTGCACCACACTCACGGCAGCCCAGGACCTGAGCCTGCTTGTTCAGCCCTCCCCCCGCCCCGACACCGGGAATCCGTACCTGATGGTGACTCAGCTGCATCACGAGGACTGGGGCCTGCGGCTGCTTCAGAGTCTTCACGGGAGTGGAGAACCACCCTCGGCCCGTCTGAGCTCTGGCTGCTCCCGGGTCCCGTCCCCCGACCCCGTTCCACCCTCACCAGCATGGTTCCCTGGGGATCCCATGGTTCCCTCCTGCCCCACTTGCACGGCTGCAGCCTGTGCCAGAGCCAGCGTGGACCTGGCGTTAGTGGCTTGGGGGAGGCACACTGGGGGATTTGAGCCGAGCCAGGCAGGCCTTGGTGCTGGACCGTGAGGCAGGGCCGCTGAGGGCCACCAGGGAGTAAGCCAGGCCCTCCCTGCTTGTACAGGCCCCCTCGCCCCCCACAGGGTGCTCTCTCGGGCATCACCCGAAGCCTCCTCTCCAAGGGTCCTCCCTCTGACGTCTGCACTCCAATGTGTTCCCCTGTGGAGGCTCGCTGCAGGCCAGCACACGCTGCCCACTTAATCTCACAGAGACCCTGCTGAGTGGGTACTCTCAACACCCCTCACAGGGGAGGAAGCTGACCTGTCTAATCACCGCTAGCGAGTGGCTGAGAGCCAGCTGGAACTGAGCCGGGGGGTCTGTCTGACCCTAAAGCCCATGCAGCTCCCTCGGCCCTTGGCCCTTGGCCTGCAGGACAGACAGGACCTAGATTATTGCTGACGGCCCCTCCCTGCCCCTTCCCTGACTCTTTCCTTCTCCCACTCCCTGTCTGGGGAGTTTCTGCTGCCTTTGAATCTTAGGTCAAGTTTGGTTCCACTGTCTAATAGTGGGTACTTGGCCTCTCTGTGCCTCGGCTTCCTCATCTCTAAAGTGGGTGTAATAACCCCGTGCGTGGCTCAGACAGAAACACCTCACGCTCCTGCTACCAAGTCTCCCCACCTGCACACATCTGCACCCTTGACCTCTTCCCCTTCTGACTTCCGGTGAGCCATCCTGCTCCAACCTAAGGCCCACCCCTCCCCTGTGCCTGGAGCTCCCTTCCCCGTCCCGCCCACCTCTCGGACACCGACTGCTTAGTGCTCCCTTCCTGGGTCATTCTCACCCGAAGAAAACTCTCCCCTGGCCACCTGTCCCTCTCTAGCTACTGCCCATCTTGCAGGCAAAACTATTTGCTACTCCGCTTGCCCTGGTCCCACTCTCTCTACAACCACCTGTAGTCATTTTGTCCCTGAGACCACTCCTGTCAAGGTGACCATCAAGTCCATGCTGGAAGTCCAGTGGTTGATTCTCCAAACTTGTCTCGCCTGACCTGTCAATAGCCTTGAACACAGGTGGTCGCCTGGTCCTCCCGGAAAGGTCTTCTGCCCTGGGCTCCAGGAATGGCCCTCCCCGGCCTGTCCGCCTACCCCACTGGCTGCTCCTCTGCTGGCAGCACCCTGAGAGTCGCCGCCTCATCTCCCTGACGCACCCCCCCGGACCCCCCAGTGCCAGAATCACCAGGGTGCAGTCTGTGTACCTCCCCTCCTCTCCCTCCACACTCAGCCCTTAGTGATCTCATCCAGGTCAACTGTGACTCTCCCTCCGCACCTGCACTTCCAGCCAGCTCCAGGTTCGGCCTCCAAAGGCCTCTCTGATTCTGAGTCTCTATGCATCCCTCCCGATGCCCCAGGACTGGCCAAGCTGTTATGATCCTGGTGCCTCCCTCCTCTGGCAATAGCTGTGTACGTTGCTGAGATCCTCACCTTCCCGATGTGCCTCTTGGGATCTGGAAAGTGTGAAACATGGGATGGCACACGGGAAGAGGGCCTCAGGCTGCCCTCCTGCTCCAGCTCTTCCCACACAGGCTGGACCAGCTTCTCAGAAGTGCTTTCCTCAGGCCACGTCCCTGCTGATGGGAGGGGAGAGGGACCTGTCCAGTGCGTTGTGGGATGGGGAGGCCAGGGCTCCCTCTGTTTCCCCGGCTCTTCCGCCTGACACACCATCTGCCCAGACAGGACCAACCTCACCCGGTCCAGACACTGTCCCCTGTCCGAGCCCAAACCCAGCCCCTCTGCCCGTCCCAAGGAGGCTGTCTCTCCCCCGCTCCCCCCAGGCTCTCGCCATCCTCCTCCTCCCTTTCCCTAGTGAACTCCTCCCTGCTCAGTCCACCAGTTCCACCTCCTTCCTGGCGCTTCCCTGGGTTCCCTAATCCCTGTCCTGAATTCCTGCCGCACGTGCTTCAGGGCCACCCATTAGGCCCCTGGTTGTTCACCTGGCAGAGGTCAGCTGGGTGCCTGACCGATGCCATACCTCTGCGGGGTGCTGGGGATCCAGAGATGAGCCCACCACCTTCCCTACCCGCCAGGAGCTCCCAGCTTAGAAGCGAAGTGTAGACACGACCCCCTGGATGCCCTGAGCCCCTCAGACAAAACTCACCCCCCATTGAGCTCATCAGCCTCCCCAAGAGCCCATGTCCCTTGGGACCCCTGTGCCAAGGCGCCAGCACAAACAGTGACGGGCCAGGTAGGCAGCGATGGGCGCCTGAGGAGGTGGCAGTGCTGCGGGTGCCCAGGAAGGTGGACTCCTCCAGGAGGGGTGGGGGGAGCACGAGGAGACTGGGGGGCTTCACCAAGGAGCCTCGCGGGAGCCGTGCTTGGGGGAGTAGGGGGCCGTTGAACTTGTAGCACTGGGGGGTGGAGAGAGAGATTGAAGCAAAAGCTCTAGGTGGAAACAGGCTGGAGGTGGGGGTGGGGGGGTGTTGGGGAGGGATGGGGAGAAGTGAGAAAGTGTGCAAGGCCATGGCCGAGCTCGGCCACAGTGCCAGGCATTTCCTCCAGCAGGCCATGGGCCGCTTCTGAAGATGGGTTTTGTTTTTTTTTTTAATTTTTTATTTTATATTGGAACACAGTTGATTAACAATGTTGTGTTAGTTTCAGGTGTACAGCCAAGCGATTCAGTTATATATATGCTATGTTTTAAATGGATAACCGGGCTTCCCTGGTGGCGCAGTGGTTGAGAGTCCGCCTGCCGATGCAGGGGACACGGGTTCGTGTCCCGGTCCGGGAGGATCCCACATGCCGCGGAGCAACTAAGCCCGTGAGCCATGGCCGCTGGGCCTGCGCATCTGGAGCCTGTGCTCCGCAACGGGAGAGGCCACAGCAGTGAGAGGCCCGCGTACCACAAAAAAAAAAAAAGAAAAAAAAAAAGGATAACCAACAAGAACCTACTGTCTAGCACAGGGAACTTTGCTCAATATTATGTAACAATCTAAATGGGAAAAGAATTCTGAAGGGTTTTGAGCAGGAAAAATGTATGAAATTGATTGGAGGAGGCAGATTCTGACACACCCTCACCTTGGGGGATGTAGCCCCTACTCCCCACTGAGAGTCACTGACCTAGTGTATCTTTGAATAGATCATAAGAGCCAATTAACATGAATTTTTAAAGACAGATTCTTAGAGTTATCAATACCCTTAGTCTAACATTTCTCTTTAAAGATGGAGAAACTGAGGCCCAGAGAGGGCAATGGCATTGTCTAAGGTCAGAGCTATGAACCTAGTTGCAGGGCAGGAATAAAGAAGTAGACATAGAGAATGGACTTGATGACATGGGTGGGAGGGCGAAGCTGGGGCGAAGTGAGAGTAGCAGCGACATATACACACTACCCAACCAGCGTAAAATAGTTGGCTGGTGGGAAGCAGCCGCATAGCACAGGGAGATCAGCTCAGTGCTTTGCAATGACCTAGAGGGGCGGGATAGGGAGGGTGGAAGGGAGGCTCAAGAGGGAGGGGATATGGGGACATGTGTATGCATATGGCTGATTCGCTTTGTTGTGCAACAGAAACTAACACAGTATTGTGAAGCAGTTTTACTCCAATAAAGATCTATTTTTTAAAAAAAGAAAGAAAAGAAATTGATTGGAGGAGAGAGGCTGCAGGTGGGGGAGAAGTTAGAGGCTTTGCAACAATTCTGATGAGAGGTAGCAGGGCGGACCTGACCCAGAAAGATGGCAGGCAGGGTGGATGCAGCAAATTTATGAGGATGTCATGGTCAGGAGCGGACAATGTACAGGTCATCTGGGAGGTGGGGAGAGGGGTCAGAGCAATGGCGACAGAGGGCCAAACTCAGGGGGAAAGTGACCTGCTGTCCAATGTAATAAACAGAAGTTGAAGACCCACTGTGTAGCGGGCCACTTTCAGCACTCAAGGTGTAGGACTTGATGATGACCATGCTATGTGAAGGGACAGAGGAAGGCGGAGGTAGAAGCTGGAGGCTGCCCAGAGAGGGGAAGCAGAAGAAGGGAGGGAGGCCAGCACGTGGACGTGGCCACTGTGCTCCAGGCTGGCATGTACAGGCCTCCCTGGCACTGTCCCTGCAGCCTGGCTGGGTGGAGGGGGTCCGCAGGGCATGCCTGCAGGAGGGCCACCCAGCAGGCTGCTGGACCTGGGGGGATGGCCAGCCTGGGAGGCTGCGGGGCTGCACAGGGTGCCGGGTGGGCTGGGGTCTCCTGAGACCGTGGAATCTCCACCCCAGCTCGGAGCAGGGAACCCAGTGGAGATCTGCTCCCAGCACCACTGAGTGGTAACCGCTGCACCCAGGTAGAGCCCTGGGATCCAGTCCCAGCTCTGTCAAATGGCTGGGTGACCTTGGGGGCCTCCGTGCTCCCTCTCAAAGGCCACCGTTAATGCCTCTTAATTGTAAAACAAGAGAGTTTCAGACACACAAAGGAGAGGGTGCCTCCACCTCCTGTCTGTTCTGCCCCAAGAGGAGAGGCCACCACAGGCACCTACACTTCCTCACCCCTTAATTCTAATATGTCTCAAATTCAAACTCCTGAATGCATTTTGAACCCACCTGTTCACTCCCTGTGCGCCACTGCCCCTGCCCTATAGAAGACTCTCTCCTCTGGCGACCTTGTTGACCACAGCAGCCTCCTACCTGGTCACTCCACGTCCACTCACTCCTCTGCAATTATTATTATTATTTTTTTAGTGCAAATATACTCATGTCCTTCTCCTCCTTAAAAAAAATCTCTAAATGGTCTCTTATCACCCTTAACATTAAATCCATGCATGCTCACCTGCCCTGCCCAGCAGCCGGGGCTCCTCCTGCGTTAGTCTTTCCCTCTCTCCCCATGTTCCAGCCACACTGGCATTCTTCCAGCTCTTTGAACACACCAGACTTGCCTTGGGGCCTTTGCCCTTGCTGTCCCCTCTGCCAGGAGCACCAGCCCTCCCTCTCCAGTTGGATAACTCCTGCTTTCTCTGCACTCCCTCTAAGGAACCTTCCCTGAGCAGCCGGATGAAATCCACTTGGTCAGTCTGTTGCATAGCACCCTGTACGTCTTCCCAACACTTAATCTCCTTTTACAAATGTATATTTATTAGTGTGATTTGTTTGTTTATTTGTTTGTCTGCCTATCCCACTGGACTGTAAATCCGTGAGGACAGAAATCTTGTCTGTCCTGTTAGCTGATGTATACCTAGCACCCACAGTTAGTGTTGATGGGTTGAAGGAAGTGAGAAATTAAAGAAGGAAGATAAAGAGGGAGGGAGAGAAGAGAGGGGGAGGGGGAAGGGGCCATGTTTTCATGTTATAACTGCTGCTACCTCAGCTGACCCTCCCCATAGAGCTGCAGGAGGTGGCTTCTTCATACGTGCATCCAGTCTATTCCTGTGTAATAGAACTCCTGCTAAAATTAGGCCTTTTTACATTGTGATTTCATCACTTGCTAAATCACCTTTCCTGTATCTTACTTCATTTTAGCTTCATATTTTTCGATGCTACACCCTTGGTAACACATTGGCCCTTGTAATTTTCTCAATTTCATATTTACATTTTCCTTTCTTCGTGTTAAAGTAGAAACACTCCTTGTTCAAGTTTTACTCATTAATTTATAGACCATTCTTTTTAAATACTCAGTAATAATATTTTCTGGATCTATTGTAAGTTCTTATTGTCCTCATAGTTTTATTAGCCATAAAATGAAACTAAATAGAGTAACAGTTGTTTAATTTAACATCTGAATCGTATTCTTGTTCAGGAAATAATTTAGATAAAAATAACTATTGTATATTCTGAATGGTGGGTGAATTGAGGTACTGCAGTTTATAGAATTTCATTCTATTAATAATCTTAGAGTTTCCTGATTTGTTTCTTTCTGATGCTAATGGAAACCCAACTTCCTACCCCCACTCCACCATCCGAACTCACTGGATCTGGGAAGTTGGACTCTGAAAAGAGGGCCTCAAAATCTGAAAGCTGCCATAATTCGCTGGGGTTCTCCAGGATCTGACCTCCAGGAGAAAGAACTTTTCCCAAAGGTCAGATATTCACATGTGCAGAGAAAACCCTCCTTCCCATTTAAAGTGGAGGCCAGGCCTGGAAGCATCAGCCTCTGGATTTAGGGCATCAAGAAGCACTGTAAATGGCCCAGTAGGCGAGCACCCGAGGAGGAGAGGTTTGGGGAGTTGTGCAGCTGGTCCTGCCTCGAAGGGCCCTCGGAGAGGGTCTGGGGCTCAGAGCTGTGGCCAAGGGCACATCCAGGCAGCGGGGAGATGGTTCTCAGCAAATGCAAGCAGAGGAGCTGGTCTGGAGGGAGACTGGGGACAGGGAGATGGGAGCGGAGGCTTGGGGCTGGTTTTCCACCCTGTGGGGGAAGGAGGCAGCCTGTAGGGGAGGAAGGGCCCATGGCTGCACTCACGTTCCTCATCCCAGACTCATCCCAGGCTGCCCTGATGTCCTCTGGTGACCGTACAGATCCCTAAGCTGTGGGCAGCGGTCGGACTGAAATGTGTCGGCCCTGGAAAATTACCCCTGACCCCTCCCACCCACAGTCAAGGGATAAACCTGCCTTCAGGCCTTCTCTGCTATTCATGAGTCAGGCCCCTGGCCCTGGCACCGCTCTGGGAGAATGAATGGAAACTCACGATTCTGACGCTGCAAAGGTCGTATACAGATTCTGGGCCCAGAGCGCAGCCCCCGTGTGGAGCCCTGAAGAGAAGCCAGCACTGCCCTCCCACTCCCCTGCTTCCCCCTGCCTTGCTCGGCTGCCCTTGGAAGAGCCTTTTGCTAGATCTCCGTCTTCCTCCTTCTGTCGTGACGTCTCTGCCTCTCTCCCCACCAAAACTGCCTCCTGTGGAAATGTGGCTTTCTTCTTCCTGGGGCAATAAATAAAGCCAAGGGAGGAAAAGGCAGAGAGAAAAGTGAAGGGGAGGGTGTTTGCCACCCAGTCCCCATCCAAGGTCCCCGTGGAGACCAGGGAAGCGCTGGGAGGGACGCTTGGGCAAAGCAGGCCAGCGCACGCCGGGCACCCGCTAAGTGTCGCAGCGTGACTGTGACCCTCACGGCGTGGGCAAGGAAGGTCTGTTTGGCATCATGAGTAATTGTGACCCCCGAACTGGGGCAGAGAAGGTAAAAGCAGCTGTTGGACTTTGACTCCAGCCCCGATAGAGCCGCTAGGACTGGACTTGCCCTCCTGATTGGAAGCACAAAATGTGTAAAGCAACTCTTTTCAACCATTGGGTCACAGGCAGCACAAGACTGCAATTACTGAGAAGGGAGAGGCAGGAGGTGAGGCCCCCGTTTGCCTCAGATTTCTACCCAGGCATTTTCCACATGGCAGAGATCAGAGTTCAGGGCTGCTGAAGAGGCCAGAATTTGAGGGGCTGGAGAGCTGGTATGGGCTGAACTGTGCCTCCACCCCCAGCAATTCACATGTTGAAGCTGTAACCCCCATACCTCAGAATGTGACTGTGTTTGGAGACAGGGCTTTTAAAGACATGAGTAGGGCTTCCCTGGTGGCACAGTGGTTAAGAATCCGCCTGCCAATGCAGGGGACACGGGTTCGATCCCTGGTCCGGGAAGATCCCACATGCCACGGAGCAACTAAGTCCGTGCGCCACAACTACTGAGTCTGCACTCTAGAGCCGCGAGAGCCACAATTACTGAGCCCGCGTGCCACAACTACTGAAGCCCGCATGCCTAGAGCCTGTTCTCCACAGCAAGAGAAGCCACCGCAATGAAGAGTAGCCCCCACTCGCTGCAAATAGAGAAAGCCCGTGCACAGCAACGAAGACCCAATGCAGCCAAAGATAAATAAATAAATAAATATTTTAAAAAATAAAATAAAAAAATAAAGACATGAGTAAGTTAAAATGAGGCTGTTACGGTGGGCCCTAATCGAATGTGACTGGCATCCTTATAAGAAGAGGAAATCTGAATACACAGAGGGACACTTTGATCTTGTACTTCCAGCCTCCATAACTGTGAGGAATATAGGCTGGTTAAGCCACTCAGTCTGTGGTACTTTGTTACAGCAGCCCTAGCAAACAAACACAATAGTGGAGAGAGGGGAGTTGTGCTGAAGGAGACTGTGGCATCTACAAGGGTGCTTGGCTGAGGGCTGGGCTGCTCTGCACAGGACAAGACTCCACAAACCCCAGCAGGGAGCGGCTGCTGTACAGCATTACTACAGGTCATTCAGAGCTCAGAGACCAAATTCCAGTCCAACCAGAAGTAGCAAGACCTCAGTAAGTACTTGGAGCATTCAGGAGTGATCCCGGAAAGTCAACACCTTGGGCTAACAACCATGACTTAGAGTCAGTGCCATACCCTAAGACCAAGGAAAAAAAATAAAAACCAGTGAAGAAAAAAACATTAGCCTGCCAGGATCAAGATGATCCACCTGCAGTTAATGTCTACCAGAACCAAATCCACACCCTTTAAAGGAAGAAAACACGAACTAGACTCCTTACGTCTCATCCATAATGGCCAACAATACAGTAAGAAAACATTTTAGACATGAGAAGAAACAGGAAAATGAGACCCATTATCAAGAAAAATAGATCCAATACAAGCAGGTCCCCAAGTAATAGAGATGTTATAATTAATAGAAAGGAATTTGTAAACAACTGCCATAAATATGTTTAGACATTTAAAAGGAAAAGATATTCATAATGAGTGAACAGATGTAGAAATTTCAGCAGAAAATGGAAACTATATAAAAGATCTAAATGGAAATTCCAGGACTCAAAGCTACAAGATCTAAAATAAAAAATTCACTGGATAAACTTAAAACATCAGATTGGAGTCTCAGAAGAAAGGGTCATTGAACTTGAAAATAGATCAATAGAAATTATCCCATCTGAAGAACACAGAAAAATGATTTAAAAAAGGAACAGAGACTCACTGACCCATGGGAGGACATCAGGTAATTTAACATAAAAAGAATCAGAAGGAAAGGAGAGAGAATTGAGCAGAAAGGAATATTTTCAGGAATAAAAGCTGAAAATTCCCCTAATTTGGTGAAAAACATCCACCTACAGATGTAAGAAACTACAGATCTAAGAGCGGTGCCCTGACTTGAGGCTGAGGAGGAAGCAGGGGCTGGACAGGCACCAGAGAGCTGGAGAAGGTTGGTAATTTGGGAGTGAGTCTGGGAGTGTGACCTGGGCTGAGCCAGTACAAGGGGAGAAAGGAGGGAGGGAGGGGCTGGGGAAGGGAGGGGGATAGGAGGGAGAGCATCTGCAGTGCCAGTCCTTGCTCTCAGCAGTCACATGACCTCAGAGAGCAGCTTCGGAGAAATAAACCGGGTAGAGCCCACTGTCAGCACTTGAGGAGTGGGTGGGGAAGGGGAAAGTGGGAAGGCAATAGCTCGAGGTATTTTATTTTATTTTTTAGAAGTTTACTGATCAAGGGAAAGGAAGCAGAAAGAGGAAGCAGCTGAGGAGGGTGTTGGGTGAGGGGAGCTGTTGCTGTTTACAGATCATGGGGAAGGGGCAGATGGCTTAGGGGAAATGACGGAAGACAGAAGAAAAAGAAAGTAAGATTTTTGAAGGAGTCAAGCAGGTATGGAGCCAAGGACTCAGGTGGAGCCCCTTGGAAGCCCCTTCTAAAATACCAACACATTCGGAAGAGAAACAGAGGATATGGTAAATGATGTTTCAACGTGGTGAGAAAGGAGGTTGACAGAGCTCAAATCCCAGAAAGAGTGGTGCAAATCATGATCCTTTCACACGGTAGCTCACACTAAGAGAAGAGCAGGCGCTGCTCTAGGCATCGACATTTGTCCACACAGCTATCTGTGAGATAGGGGCTATTTTTTCCCCCACTGTTACAGAAGAAAATCCCCCAAGGTGCCACAGCCAGCAAGGGGCAGAGCCAGGATTTGAACCCAGGCAGTGAGTCTGGTACCAACATCTCCCTATTAACCGCTACACCATGACATCCAGGAAAGAACTCAGTTTGGCCGCTCACAAGCTCTGTGCCCTTGGGGAGTCGGGTGTGACTTGAGGAAGGCCGTTCTACCTCTGGGAAATGCAGATGTCGTCACTGATCTGTCCGCTGCCCAGCGCTTCTGAGAGCAGGGTGGGAGCTCCCTTTGTGGGTGCTTAAGGGCTCATCAGATGTAACTTGGGGCTCCTACTGATCAGGCATTTTCTCAGGAGCCCAGGAGCAAGGGTACCTGCTGAGCCTCCAGCCCCTACGTGGGGACTGCGGAATGGGAAGGACAGAGGAAGATATCCAGCTGTGATTTGAACCACCCTGGTTTTGAGGCATCAGCCAGTTATGCTCAGATGTGCTGGGAGAGGCAGACAAGAAAGGGGAAAGTATGATTGAATCTCAGAAAATGATTTTTTAAATGAATCACCTACTCTGTTCTATGCACTGTGCAGGGCACTTTCCCTAAAGCATCTCATCTAATCAATCTTCAAAATGTAGCTATTGCTTAGGTACACTTATTCCCACACGACAGGTGAGGAAACTAAGGTTCACAGAGGTCAAGAAGCTTGCTCGAGGCCACACAGGTGGTGAGTGGCAGGAGTAGGATTTAAGTCCAGTTGTTCAACAGCAAAGCCCACGCCCTCTGCAGGCTAGCACTTGGCCTCCTAGACTGGGACTGGAGTGGTGGTTACTGGACTGGAGGAGTGGGGTTGAGGGAAAGGGATTCTAGAAGGGGCTTCCCAGACATGCCCAGGTGGGGAGAGGTGGACTGTAGAGTGAGAAGGTCAAGGAGACCCCCTTCTCCACTTAGAATGTGACCCTCAAATAATCGATCCTAAAAACTAGGGTCAGAGACCCTTTCGGGGAGCTGATAAAAAGTAGACTCTCACCTTAGAAAGGATACCGACTTTTCTCATGATATTAGTGGGTTCATGGCTCCCCCAGATCAACCAATCCGTGCAGGGGCTGAGCCCAGGACTGGCTTTACAACTGAAGGACTTATTCTCCCAGCTGCAGGGAGCGCTGCCACCCTGACAGCCCCCATCCCTCTTCTGGAACCGTCCTTGACTGAGGAGGGCACCTTGCCCGTTGCCCTCTCCTTCCCAAGGCAAACCACAGGAGTTAACTGACTCGGCGGTTCTGAGGGGCTCCTCCCCTCCCCAGTGGGTGCTGATCTTGAGAGTCCAGTCTGTTACTCGCCCTCCCAGGGGCAGCTTCTGGGAGAACCTGGAGAACTCGACCCGTGACACGTGGACTCTTTCCTTTCATCATAACAGCAACTAGCAAGGGAAACATACGTGCTAGATTAAGTCCTGCATCCCCTTTTTGCAGGTAAGAAGTCTGAAACTTAGATGGCTGCCTGTCCAAGGTTCCAGAGCCCACAATAGCTACAGTCAGAAATAAACCCTTTCCATCCAGGGCCAAATCCCATATGCACTACATCCTCTTTCATCCAGGAGGGGGCAGCCCCAAAAGAATGCACCAGGAAGGGGAGACAGGTTGGGCCACTCTGATATGGAGGCAGAGCCCCTGGGTCCTAGAAGGGTGCTCCATCCTCGTGTTCCCTGGCTGCCTGGGCATATTCAGGGTTGGACACTTTTTTTTTTAACATCTGTATTGGAGTATAATTGCTTTACAATGGTGTTAGTTTCTGCTTTATAACAAAGCGCATCAGCTATACATATATGTATATCTCCATATCTCCTCCCTCTTGTGTCTCCCACCCACCCTCCCTATCCCCCCCCACTAGGTGGTCACAAAGTCCCGAGCTGATCTCCCTGTGCTATGAGGCTGCTTCCCACTAACTATTTATTTTATGTTTGGTAGTGTATATATGTCCATGCCACTCTCTCACTTCGTCCCAGCTTACCATTCCCCCTCCCTGTGTCCTCAAATCCATTCTCTACGTCTGCATCTTTATTACTGGGGTTGGACACTTTTAGCCAAGCCACCCAGAGGCCACCTTCAGCAGGGAGTGCCAGGGGAGGCCTCTGGGCTCAGCTCTGACAGGGTCTTGCAGGATGGCGATGGCAGTGCCTACAGGTCACACCCTCACCCAGAAGTCTGCCTGCTGTCCCTCAGGGAGCCACAGACCCGGGTGTGTATCCCAGCCCTGCTGCTTGTTAGCTGGGTGGGCGGGGGTGGGGGTGAGGGATGGTCTCCAGTGGGTCATTCCCCTCTCTGGGCCTCCCAGGCTCCATCGCGGGGGCCCAGGGCGAGTCAGCATTCTTCTCGCTCCCCACTGCAACTTTCCAAACATACCTGCTCCTCCTCTGCAGGGCCTACCTTCCAGCCACACCCCCCCTCCCCTCCTCAGTGCTATCCTCCCAACTCCCCGGACCCTCCTCCACACTCACTGAAACCTATATCCAGCTTACTGTCTCCCTGTCTCTCCCAGCATCATTTGGGGGTGACCTCAAGATCCAGGTAGAATGCCCACTCAACAGGCCAGCCTCGGGGCCTTGGGCCTCCTGCTCTCCAGGTCGGTCACCTCTAGCTCCCTTCAGGCACTCACACCCTTGGCCAGCTCCCAGCCACCCTGTCTCCACCAGCCCCCTTTCTCCCAGTGGACCAGGCCAGCTGGATCTGCTGGCCAGGTCACCTGAACCACTCCCTCCTCTCAGCGTTTTCCCCGCAGTAGAACACACTTCCTGTGGTCCCAACACAAGCACAGACTTTTTGTAACTGTCAGAAACGTGACAGAGCATGAAATCAGTTACATAAGTTATCTGGCTTAAGCCATGGTGCATTCTGTTTGTTTTGTGACAGGGCAAAAATGGAAAATTTTGCCTCAAGGTGGATGCTTTTAAAAAGACACCCTGTGCTCTCCGAGAGGCCTGCTGTGTCTTGTGTATCCTCTCAGTTCCTCACGTTCCCCGTTGCCAGCGTGTGGGACCTGCCGGGTCCACAGCTCCACCGGCTGCCTTCCACATTCACCCATCAGAACGCCAACACCGCGTGGGACCAACAGTCCCCTTCTGCTCCCACAGCACCCCTAGAAAAAATAATTACATCATCTTGCAGACGGAAGCCCCGCAAAGCCAAGGCCTTCAACCTCAGTGCGGCCTGGCATCCATGACAATCCTTTGATTGGCCTCTTTTCTCTCAGCAGCTGTTCTCAACTTCCACTACATGCCTCCAGCCCTCACCCACTAACCGGGAGGATAACCGTGTTTCCTTGACGCCATGGCAACTGAGGCCTCCAACCATGACCCGCCCCAACTGATGTAGCCTCTCTCACCTGTCGTGGACTCTTCCCCTCCAGTCTCAGCGTGGGCTGCCCCTCATCCTGCCCATGACCCCCCGGCCCCTGGTGTGCTGGTTCCACTGTCTGCTCTCGCCGCAGGCTCCCGTTCCATTAGTTATGTCCTCTTTCTCTTACGTCCTCAAGTGTTTCCTCTCCCCTGGACATGTCCCCACAAACCTATTCATACTTTGAGGAAGTATACTCAAAATACATGCTTCCTTCACTCTGAGTCTCTATAGCTTTGGTTCTCTCTTTCTTCCCGTTCTCAGCTAAGCTTCTGAAAGAGTGATTTGTAGTCTCATACACCAACATGAATGGGAAAAAATATTATAAACTGAATCCAGCAGAAGAGTAATAAATATAATAGTATAAATGACAAAGTGAAGTTTATTGAAGAAATTCGAAGACTGTCAACCTTAACAAAATCTATCAATGCAACTTGTCTCAGGAATAGAGATTAAAGGAGAAAAATCATACGGCCATTTGATAGATGCCCAAAAGGCATTTGAAAAAATATAGTATACATTAAAAACAAATCCCCAGAGTAAACTTGGAATAGAGTGATAATTCCAAAGAGGGATAAAGTACAAGTCTAAACCAGGAACTAATGTCATGCTTAAAGATAAAACATTATCCTGTAACTATGCAAAGATGTCCTTGATTCAAGCTGTCATGAAAGATTGTATGGAAATAAGTTCTAGTCAATGCCATCATAAAAGAAAAAGAAAAAGTGATATAATTATTAGAAAGGGAGAGTCAAAAACCTGATGAACTTCACAGAAAATCCAAGGATCAAGTGAAAATTATTATAATTAATAAGTTAAGGCAGTTACAAAAGAAATATAGAAAAATATATTAGATTTTCTACATAATGGTAACAAGCAATTAGAAAATATAATGGGAAAAAGGGTTGCATTCACAATAGCAACCAAAATATAAAATATCAGGGAAAAAAATCTTAACAGGAAGAGTGCAGGACCTTATAAAGAAAAGCTCTCACATTTTACTGAACAATTCAAATGAATAGAGGGCCATACTCGGTTTTAAGATAAGAAGACTTGATATTGTAAAAATGTCAAACTTCCCCAAATTCATCATGAATTTCCCATAAGTGCAATCAAAATCTCAATTGAGTTTTTGAGTTGAAGTTGATAAAATAAATCTGACATTAATCTGGATGAATAAGTGTGAAGAAATACATAAGAATTTTTTGGGGAAAAAAAGACTGAATTAGAGCATCCCTTGATGCTTGTCATATCAAATATGAACAAATATATTTTAAACCTATAGTAATTGCAGCAGTAAAGTATTGGTGTCAGAGTCAACAGATGGATCAAAGGAACAGAACAGAAAATCCAACTGGCATTTCGAGACAGTGGGGGAAAGAATATGCTGTTCAAGAAATCGTGCTGGTATATATACAATGGAATATTACTCAGCCATAAAGAGAAACGAAATTGAGTTTTTGCAGTGAGGTGGATGGACCTAGAGACTATCATACAGAATGAAGTAAGTCAGAAAGAGAAAAACAAATACCGTATGCTAACACACTTATATGGAATCTATAAAAAAAAAAAATGGCTCTGAAGAACCTAGGGGCAGGACAGGAATAAAGATGCAGACATAGAGAATGGACTTGAGGACACGGGGAGGGAGAAGGGGAAGCTGGGACGAAGTGAGAGAGTGGCATGGACATATATACACTACCAAATGTAAAATAGATAGCTAGTGGGAAGCAACTGCATAGCACAGGGAGAGCAACTCGGTGCTTTGTGTCCCCCTAGAGGGGTAGGATAGAGAAGGTGGGAGGGAGATGCAAGAGGGAGGGGATATGGGGATATGGGTATACGTATAGCTGATTCACTTTGTTATACAGCAGAAACTAACAACCCAGTGTAAAGCAATTATACTCCAATAAAGATGTTAAAAATAAATAAATACTATTAGAAATTGAAAAAAAAAAAGAAATCGTGTTGGGATTTTACGAAGACTATTTTCTTCTGATTTGATTTGATTTGATTTACTGAAACAATGAAATTTTCCATATGTCAAAGACACTATATTGCCAAAATATTTACAGATAAAATGTTATGATATATGGGATTTGCTTCAAAATAATAGGAGGGAAGTGGGAGGGATATAGATGAAACAAAATTTGCTATATTTTGATAATGGTTGAAGCTGGGTGATGGATATGCAGAGGCTAATTGCACTATTCTCCCTTCTTTTACATAGGTTTGAAAATTCCCCCAAATAAAAAGTTTTCAACCTCATATGAATTAAAAATCCAAACTAGGAAAATATTTGTGATATGACACACAAAGATAAATGTCCATAATACATACGTTTCTCTTAGAAAGCAGTATAAATTTTGACCATTCAAATAGGAAGACAGAGATGCTGTTGAATGAGAAAAAAATCAGATGGAAAATAGTGTGCAAGCTAGGATGCCATTTCAAAAAATACATATCAGGAAAAATATCTCAAAGAATATACGCCAAAATGTTAACTGTGATTTTTCTTTTTTTTTTTTTTTTTTTTTTTTTTTTTTTTTGTGGTATGCGGGCCTCACTGTTGTGGCCTCTCCCGTTGTGGAGCACAGGCTCCGGACGCTCAGGCTCAGCGGCCATGGCTCACGGGCCCAGCCGCTCCGCGGCATGTGGGATCCTCCCAGACCGGGGCACGAACCCGTGTCCCCTGCATCGGCAGGCGGATTCTCAACCACTGCGCCACCAGGGAAGCCCGATTTTTCTGAGTGATAAGACTGAAGATGGTTTTGCTTTCTTTTTAACATTTTTCTGTACTTTTCAGATTCTTTTATTATGAGAAGCAAATATTACTTTTATAATTAGAAAAAATAAAATTATTTCTATTTTTTTAAAAAGGAAGAAAGAAAAGGAGGAAGGAAGGAAGGAAAGAAGGAAGGGAAGGAGGGAGGGAAGGAAGGAAGGGAGGGAGGGAAGGAAGGAATGAAGGAAGAAAGGAGACCCGTGTCTTGTGCTTTCTTCCAGAGCTCCTTTATATCTATACAAAATATATGTGTTTACTTTTTTAAATGGAAATGGTAGGTAGCATGCTGTACACACTGTTCTATCCTTGACTTTTCCACTTGACAGTAGATCTTGGTTTATACCAATTTAGTCTCCCACCAATAATGCATGAATGCCCCCCATCCTTGGAATACACTATTCTATTTTTGATCTTTGTTGAGTTTTGATGGATGAAAAATGACATGTCATTGCAATCTTCACTTGCAGTTCCCTCATTATAAGCAAGGTTGAGCATCTTTTCTTTTTCGGTCTTTTTTTTTTTTTTTTTTTTTTTTTTTTTTGCGGTACGCGGGCCTCTCACTGTTGTGGCCTCTCCAGTTGCGGAGCACAGGCTCTGGACGCGCAGACTCAGAGGCCATGGCTCACGGGCCCAGCCGCTCCGCAGCATGTGGGATCTTCCCGGACCGGGGCACGAACCCGCGTCCCCTGCATCGGCAGGTAGACTCTCAACCACTGCGCCACCAGGGAAGCCCTGAGCATCTTTTTGTCTGTGCAAGAGCAATGAATTTTTCTTTATCTCTGAACTTTATTCACATCCTTTGCCCATTTTTCAACTGGATTTTTCATTTTTTATATTGATTTGTAGTGATTCTTTCTATAGAAAAAAATAGGCATTTGTCTGCCATATATGTCTGCAAGTATCTTTTAGCAATTTATCATTTGTTATTTGATCTTGTCTATATGTGCTTTTTTCCAATGCAGATGTATATATAAATTTTTTTTTTTGAGGAGGGAGAAGGGGAAGAGTGGAGGGTTTTTTGTTTGTTTTTTAAAAATTATTTATTTATTTATTTGGTTGCGTTGGGTTTTAGTTGCGGCAGGCAGGCTCCTTAGTTGTGGCTCATGGGATCCTTAGTTGCAGCTCTCTGGCTCTAGTTCCCCGACCAGGTGTCAAACCTGAGCCCCCTGCATCAGGAGCGCAGTATTAACCACTGCACCACCAGGGAAGTCCCCAGATGTATATTTTTAAATAGTTGATTTAGCCAGTCTTTTGTTGAATCGCTTCATGAACACAGTCCTCCCCTATTCCAAGATCATATATACATATATATTTATAAATATTTATTTATTTATTTTGCGGTACGTGGGCCTCTCACTGTTGTGGTCTCTCCCGTTGCGGAGCACAGGCTCCGGACGCGCAGGCTCAGCGGCCATGGCTCACGGGCCCAGCCGCCCCGCGGCACGTGGGATCTTCCCAGACCGGGGCACGAACGCGTGTCCCCTGCATCGGCAGGCGGACTCTCAACCACTGCGCCACCAGGGAAGCCCAATATATATATTTTAATGCTCCACATTTTTTTCTGGTACTTTTATGGCTTCAGTTTTAACTTTTATAAATTTGTTCCATTAGTTTGAAGTAAAGAAGTAGGAGTCAACTTTTTCCCCAGATATGTCTCCAGCTGTGCCCAGACCTATTTATTTTAGTGTCCATATAAATTTGTATCTATTTCTGAGCTCTTTATTCTGCTGTATTGATCTGACCAAATATTCTCCAGTACCTCTCTATTTTAATTATGTTTTCGCATAGGGTAGAGCTGCTCTCTTCTCACGACTCCTCTTTATAAGAATTTCCTGGCTATTCATGCATTTTTCCATATGAACTTGAGAATAAGCTTGTCTGCTTTCAAGGAAAAAAATATCTAGGTATTATCTAGATATTTAAGTGTAAAGCATAATTAGGAAGAATTAACAACGTTATATTTAGGATCAACATTTTCCAACCCAAGAAGTCTTTCATCTCCATTTGGCGAGTTCATCTGTGGCGTTCCTCAACAATGCTTCAGAATTCTTCATAATGGACCTTACCCTTTATTGCTATTACATTTGGTTTTCCCCTCCACTGTGTTTTTAAACATCTGTTCATTTTATATAGGAATGCTGTTAACTTGCCATATTACTTTTGCATCATCAATCCTACAGAATTCTTACTAGTTGCATTTTTTTCCATTGATTCTCTTGGGTTTTCAAGTTATGCAATCACATCATTTTACATTAATGATACAATTTTACTTCCTGTTTTCTAAGTCGGTGCTTCATTTCTGTCTCTTATTTAACTGATTTAGTTAATACTTCATCTAACTTCTCCTTACCCTAATGGGAATCCTTCTTTGGTTTTATCAGTAAGCTCTATGATGAATTTGGTTTGAAATAAATAGAAATAGAAAAATAACCAAAACACAAAACAGAAGAGGAAATAAAAATGGCTCATAAGTATAGGAAAATATGCTCACCCTCATCTATACTTCTTATATAACAGATGAGGGTTCACGTATATTACACTGCCCATGCCTTGCCTCTCCTGTTGTATCACCATCTTTGGTTAATTAGTGTTTATATTATTGTGACAATGTAAACATGGCCATTGCAGAATCAATCAGGGTACAAGGTTTAAGTTTTGTGCGTGTAGGTTTTTGCTTTACCAGGACTTTCTAATTGTCTCTGTTTTATTTTTGCCATGATCTCCTTCAAACAATTCTCCATGCTTTATTCAGAAACTCTGGCACCTCAGGTACTTTACCTTTGGGAAATCCATGAGCCCTTTCTCCTCGGGCTCCCAACTAGATGTCAGCTCCTTGGGCTCAGCTATTGGCCTGGGACATCTCCCAGCTGCTCTCCAGATAGGAGTCACAGCTTCTGGAATTTCCTGTCCACATTTCTTGGCTTCCGCCTTTATTTTGTGGAGTACATTATTAATAACTTCCTTAAATGGTGTGTTGAGTTCTTATATAATCTAAAAAAAGTCTTTATTCTATACTAGATGATAATTTGTCGTGTACTGAATTCTGGGTTGAAAGTCCCTTCCCTCTGAATTTTGAAGGTCTGGTTTCTCTGCATTTTAGAGTCTGGTGTTGCCATTAAGAATTCTCATGCCTCTGTAATGTTCACAGGGATTTTATATTGATATTTTCTCTCTGGATGTTTTTGGGTTATTCTCTTTGTCCCTGATATACTGAAATTTTAGGTTGACATACACTGCTGATTTTACTCTTTGTCCTGTATGGACTTGGGAACTCTGTAAAGACCTCTAAACTTCAGAGCTGATAATTTTCTTGTATTATTGATTTGTTTCCTCCCCTCAATGTTCTTTGTTCTCTCTTTCTAGAAATCCTATTAGTCCCATGTGAACCTACCAAATTGATTCTCTTTTCATTTCTATTTTCTTTTTCATCTGTCTTGTTATTCTGCTTTCTGGGTTATTTCCTCAACTTCATCTTCCAACACTATTGAATTTTTTTTTTTTTTTTTTTTTTTTTTTTTTTTTGGTACGCAGGCCTCTCACTGTTGTGGCCTCTCCCGTTGCGGACAGGCTCAGCGGCCATGGCTCATGGGCCTAGCTGCTCCATGGCATGTGGGATCTTCCTGGACCGGGACACGATCCTGTATCCCCTGCATCGGCAGGCGGACTCTCAACCACTGCGCCACCAGGGAAGCCCAACACTACTGAATTTTTTTTTTTTTTTTTTTTTTTTTTTTTTTTTTTTTTTGCGGTATGCGGGCCTCTCACTGTTGTGCCCTCTCCCGTTGCGGAGCACAGGCTCCGGACGCGCAGGCCTAACGGCCATGGCTCACTGGCTCAGTTGCTCCGCGGCATGTGGGATCTTCCCGGACCAGGGCACGAACCCGTGTCTCCCGCATCGGCAGGCGGATTCTCAACCACTGCGCCACCAGGGAAGCCCTCACTACTGAATTTTTATCTTCTGCTTTCCAGGAAATTTCCTTAATCTTATCTTTAATTCAACTGAATATTTTATTTTGGCAGCACTCTTAAAATGTTTTAATTTCCATGAGCACTTTCTTGTCCTCTGAGTTTTCCCTTTTGGTACTGTCTCTGTGGACATTAATTAGAGGCTGTGTTTGTTTTGTTTGAATTCTTTTCTGTTCCTTTCGTTATTTCGATTTTCTCAGGGGTTTTCTTTCTCTGTGTTTCCCTCAGTCTCATTATGTTGGAGACTCTCCTTGGGGGTGGATTATCTTTGGCTGTATCTATTCATATGCTGAAAAATAAGACACTGAAATGTCATTTGGGAGTTCTGTGTGCTTGGGTGGGGTTTTCTCAGTAGCTGAGTTTGGCTTCTGGTTTCTCAGTGGGAGCCAGCTATTATGTGGGGACCCTCACATGTCTGTTTTCTGGGGCCACTCCATTTTCCTGAGAAGAAACCTCCAATCATGTGGCTGAGCATTAGAGCCCTGGCTGTAAATATTTGTTTGGTGGTGCAGGATGACAGTTACATAAGTGGACTTTCAAATAATCTCCCTACTCCGATACCAGATCTCACTCTTGCCGGCAGCCACTCCTGGCCCTGCGGGGACCAGCTCTCAGGAGTGACTAAGTCCCTTCTCTTCTACATCCCCTTCTCTGAGCTCTCTAAGCCGCTTCTTTCTCCACTCTTCTACGTGACTGTTCCATACCTCCACCTGTTCTTACTCTTCTAAAATTTTGTGGAAACCTCTTATCTGCTGATGGCCTCTCCTCATCATAGTATTTTTCTTTAAAAAAGAACATCCCCTTCCTATAAGTCTAGAGGGGTCCTGGGAGAGAAGGGAGAGAAGAGTATGTTCTGTGTGCCATTTCATGTGACTATTTCACCATTGGCTGAGATCCCAGGGACAATACCTGTTTCTCAATCATCTTTGTGGGCCCAGAGCTGAACACAGTGAATGGCATAGGTCAGCAGTCTGTAAAGTATCCGCTGAACAGAATGGAACCTGCTGGTCTCTCTGACGCCCTCATGCTTAATACAGTGTCTGCTTGGCCAAGATAACAAAGGGGCACAAAAATCCTGTCGTATCCAGAATGATGAGGGGCCTGCAGACATTCTGTCTGGAGAAGAGAACACAGTGAGCAGGGGCCAGGGGGGCTATACATGGGGTTTCTGGCCACATACAAATATCAGAGAGATCTCACGCAGAAGGACTGACACCTTCCACGTGGCCTCGGAGGACAGAGGTAGAACTAGTGAAGGGGGAAGTTATTCAATGACAGGTTCAGCTCCTTATATGCAAGCCATCTCTTCATTTCTCAGCTCAGTCAGCTGCCTGGTGATGGAGCAACTACTGGCGAGGGGATTTCCCTGCCCTGGAAATGGTCAAGCAGATCTGGAGGCTCTGCTTGAGCCTAGCAGCAACTAGCCATTAGAGTTGCTTGGCTCCTTCCCACTTCTCCACCCTCTTTCCCATTCCCCTCCTTTTCTCCTCCTCCCATCTCCCCTTAAGTAGTAAGGCCCCACTGTTCTGTCTATCCCTCTCCCCTTCCTTTCCATCTTGAAATTATCTCACCCACTCCTATGGCTTCAACAACCCTTGGATGCTGTTGACTCCCTGATCTCCAGCCAGCCTCAACCTTTCTCCTTAGCTCCAGTCCCAAACACACAGCTGCCTCTCAACCTGTCCAAACTTGCTCAGCTTCCTGGGATCTTCACCCCACTGAATGGTGCCACCTCCACCTCGTTGTCTAAACTGCACACCCGGGAGTCATGTTCAACTTCTCTCCCTTCCAGCCAGCATGAAATATGTCCCTAAGTCCTACCGATCCTCCCTCAGAACCCTCTCCCAAAACTGGCTCTCTTCTCCATCCCTTCGGCCACCCCCTCATCATTGGACCTCTTTCTAAGTGTCCCAGTTGGTCTCCGTGGCCACCAGATTCCTTCCATTCCAGTCCTTCCACTTAATCTTTCACAGCTCTCTTTAGAAGACCCATCTGAGTCAGGACATTCTCCTCTATCTTACCTACGGCCTCCATAGGGACCTCATTGTCCACAGCTAAAGCTAAGGCTCCTTGGAGGGCACAGAACCCCTTCTCCATCCTGCCCACCCACATTTACAGTAGCCATCCTGAGCCTCCATAACCCTTGAACACACCTGCCCGGTAGGACGAACGCTTTGCTCTCCAGAGAGTAAAGGGCACCAGTCCTTGTTCTCTCTCACACAGTATGTCCTTTCCGCTACTTTAGATGCTGGCATCACCCTTGTGTTCTGACAGTTTTGTTCTCACTGCACCCCCTAGCCTATTCACCTTTGAATAAACAGCGCCAGGTACAGTGCTAACACACAGCCACACTCTGTGATTATAAGTATCATGACTGAAGAAATGAATGAGCAGATGGGTTGATTAAAAAAATTATGCCCGGGCTTCCCTGGTGGCGCAGTGGTTGAGAATCCGCCTGCCGATGCAGGAGACACGGGTTCGTGCCCTGGTCCGGGAAGATCCCACATGCCGCGGAGCAACTAAGCCCGTGAGCCATGGCCGCTAGGCCTGCACGTCCGGAGCCTGTGCTCTGCAACGGGAGAGGCCACAACAGTGAGAGGCCCGCATACCGCAAAAAAAAAAAAAAAAAAAAAAAAAAAAAAAAAATTATGCCCTTGTCTGCCTCTTCATCATTCCCTAGGCAACTTTGAACGTGCATACAAATTACCTGGAAATCTTGTTAAATGCAGATTCTGATTCAGCACGTCCGGAGTGGGGCCTGAAATCCTGCATTTCTTTTTTTTAAAAAATAAATTCATTTATCTATCTATCTATTTATTTATTTATTTTAGGCTGTGTTGGTTCTTTGTTGCTGCTCGTGGGCTTTCTCTAGTTGCAGCGAGCAAGGGCTACTCTTCGTTGAGGTGTGTGGACTTCTCATTGCAGTGGCTTTTCTTGTTGCGGAGCACAGGCTCTAGGCGCACAGGCTTCAGTAGTTGTGGCTCGCGGGCTTCAGTAGTTGTGGCTCGTGGGCTCTAGAGCGCAGGCTCAGTAGTTGTGGCGCACGGGCTTAGTTGCTCCGCGGGCATGTGGGATCTTCCCAGACCAGGGCTCGAACCTTTGTCCCCTGCATTGGCAGGCAGATTCTTAACCACTGCGCCATCACGGAAGCCCAACCCCACATTTCTAACAAGTTCCTAGGTGATTCTGATGCTGCTGTCGACAGACCACACTCAGAGAAGCCAGGTTGCCAATGGTTTCCAAACTTGTTGAATATTAGAATCACCTGGAGAGCTTTAAAAAATCCTGATGCCCAGGGTGCACGCCACACTAGACCAGAATGCAAGGGGAAGAGAGCCAGGTGGCAGTATTATTAAAGATTCCCAGGTGATTCTATGTGCAGAAAAGTTGGGGAACTCCTGCCCTGTGCCACCTCTGACTTTGCCTGTGATGAATCACAGCCCTGGGCGCTCATTAGAATAATCCGGGGAGCTTTTAATCACCTACTGAAGCCTGGGCCCCACCTAGATCAATTAAATCAGAATCTCTGGGGTTTGGACCTGAATGTTTTTAAAGCCCCCAGGTGATTCTAATACGCAGTCAGTATTGCAATTCATTGTTTTCAGGCTCTGGCTCTGAGGAATGGCTGCAGGTTTGAGGGATAAAGTGTCCAGGATACAGAACAGGTGTGAAATCAGACCCCAGTCTTGGCTCGCCAGTTATGTATAATTTTGGAGAGGTTAATTTGCCTCATCGCTGAAATATGATTAAAAATACACGCCCTCCTTACCCCAATTTTTAATTTTAAGTCTTCTGGAATGGACTGGGGGATGGAATTGGGAAAGCTGCCCATGCAGGAGCCTGTCTGCACGTCTCTAATATGTGGTCACCACTTGCGTCCTCACCTATCAGCTTGGCTTCCGAGGCCCATCGCCGAGGGAAGTCTCTGTCAGGCCCAGCTAGGAAGCAGATGGCTTGGTAGCAGCCCAGGCCACCGGAGGGGATGTCACAAGGACCTGCACTCGCAGGCAGACTGGGAGGAGGAATCAAACACAACCCCTGCAAAGCATTCTGGCCTGCAGCCTGGATGCTGCACAGTGGGCTGGCTGGCCCTGCGCAGTGACAGGCCGCACCGGCTGTTCTCTGCACACACCGCGGCGCTGCCACCTGACCCGTAGCAAGGAGCCTGCGGGGTCCCACCGAACTCCTCTCTGATGAGCTGTCTCTGAAAATCTATGCAGCTGCTGCAAGAAGGGTACAAAAGGAACAGAAGAAGTAGGTTCAAGACTGGCATCCTACCGGCACGTCCCACCTCTGGCTGCCTGAGTTTGGGCTCAGCTTCCTTGGCTGCTGTTATTATTATTTTCTATTTTATCAGCATCATATACACATATACAAAGGCCCTGGACTGAGCTGGAACACTCCTGCCTCTGGAAGCCACAGAAAACCCCGAGCATCAAGGTGTGAAGAAGGGTTAGGTACAGGTTCTGGGTCCTCGGTTCCAGGGAATCTTGAAATTGCCTGTATTTATCTTAAATTAGAATTTAACTGGGCATCCTGCATACTTCTTTGATAAATCCAGCAACCCTCCAGGAAAGGAAGGAGGAGTTAAAAGGAACAGCAAGTACTCCTGTGAGACAGGTCTGGATGGGAAGACCTGTCTGGCTGAGCTGGGTCTGGGCTGGAGGCTTCCGGTTTCTGAAAACCAGACAGCTTACTTTATTGGTTTTCTCAAAAACGAAACTACACAAACTCTTCTGTCCCTAGAGCATCTTCTTGAAATAGGCCTCTTCCGGAAAAAGCCCAGCCAATTCCCTGAGGCACATGAGACCCTGGCTGGGCTAAGGACTGGGGGAGGGTCTTGACTCCCAGCATCCCAGCATCTATTCACCCCAAGGAACTAAGTCACCGTCACTCTCCCCAACTCTAAGGGAACAAAAATGTCCTCCTGCCACCTGCCTTCAAATGCTTCTACCTGGGACTTCCCTGGTGGCGCAGAGGGTAAGAATCTGCCTGCCAATGTAGGGAACACGGGTTCGAGCCCTGGTCCGGGAAGATCCCACATGCCGTGGAGCAACTAAGCCTGTGCGCCACAACTACTGGGCCTGCGCTCTAGAGCCTGCGAGCCACAGCTACTGAGCCCGTGTGCCTAGAGTCCGTGCTCTGCAACAAGAAAAGCCACTGCAGTGAGAAGCCCGTGCACCACAACGAAGAGTAGCCCCTGCTCACTGCAACTAGAGAAAGCCTGCATGCAGCAACGAAGACCCAATGCAGCCAAAAAGTAACTAACTAACTAAATAAGTAAATTTAATTTAAAAAGATAACTTTAAAAATAATGTCTCTACCTGCAAGGATGGAGCTTTGCATTCCACAGTTAAGAGTCTTTGAGGTTCGCAGCACAACAAAACTGAAAGAGCCTTCAAGTTCAGCCAACCCCCTCTGGTTCCTGCTGAGAAGTCTGAGCCCAGAGAAGGACAAGTTTGACGAAAGCCACGCGGTGGGTGAAGAGCTGGGCCGACAGCCAGGTCTCCCCCTCAGTGTGGTCAGCTCAACCCCACATCTTGTCCCCAGCCTGACCATCAGAAGAGAAATGCCAATGACTTAATGTGCAAATCCCCTCTCCAGCTCCACAGTCTAGGATCAAGAGGAGCCATAGAGGGATTTTGGTTCTCCCTGGTTACAACCCAATCAGAAGCAAAGCTGCAGAGAATCCTGTCCTGAAAATGTAAAGGGTTTTCCTGGGGCATCTGGAGATGGCGGGGCTGCCTGGGCCAGCCCCACAAACTGTGTCTGAGAAGTAGCTGTAGTTTGTAGATGTTCTCACTGCTGGATAGCACGAGGAGAGCATAAGCTATGGAGTCAGGAGACCAGGGCACAAAGCTTGATCTGATCGTCTTGGCTAGTTACCCAGCCTCAGTTTCCTCATCTGTGAAATGTAACTCTCTTACTGGGTGTCGTGCAGATGAAATGAGATGGGGCACAGGACCTCAGTTGTTGTCTTATAAGGCCTAAAATTTCAAGGGCTGCCCTGACATCTTTGCGTCCCCAAAGCCTAACTGTGGGTTCCCTGCTCCTTCTAGATATGCTCCCCATCCAACTAGTTCCCCCAGTTGCATCCTCCCCAGTCTTCAGCTAACGGGTTTCACTTCCCTGCCAGCCCAAGAAATTATTCAAATGAGCCAATCACAACCTCCCACGAGAATCAGGGGGCACCCACCCTCTTATCACTGCAAAGCCTGTGCTACGCAGCCCCTGCTGGTTTGCTCTGCTCCCAAGGGCAGTTCCTGAGTGCAACCCTGGTGTGGCTGCCATGGGACCCTGCAAGGCACGCAGTGTCCCCCCGCACCCCTCCCCAGGCTGTGAGTGTATGTGACTAACAAAACTGCTGCCAGTCTCATCGGTCCACTGTCAGGTGTTGTATGTCTGACCAGCTCATGATATTTAGCGCATTTGTATTTCCTTGTCTTCCCGAAGGCGGTACTTGGCTTCCAGGCACACAGAGAGGCTGAGAGCCTGACAACAGAACTTGGCCAGACAGCATGTGGGGAGACAGCATTCTGGGGTCTTCTCAGGCTCTTAGGGTCAATGGCCCTCCACCCCGCCGGCACACTCATCTTCACTGTACTCATCAGACTAACTAGTGCCTGTGAGGGGCTGGGGCAGATGCTTTATCTCTGTTTTCTCTGTGTAGAGAAATTACTAGTTCAAGGTCACACAGGCAGGAGAGATGGGGTTTAATCCCTGCCCCCCAACCCACTGTCAGTGCCAACCCTGTGACCTGCGGCCTCTGGCGAAGCCGAAGCACTGTGCCTGGGGGCTGCTCCCCTTTGCTGAGGAGACACCCTCCTAATCTCGCTTCTGAGGGCTGCAGAATCCAAAGGTTGGCCTTGGGCATGAGATCCATGTTTCCTGGGAAGCTCTGCGTAGTGAGGGGAACACAGTGACTTTGTCTCAGCTCACTTGGACCTTGTCTCAGTCCCTACCGGGCCCAGAGGTCCGTCTGATGGATAGTGAGGTGATCGGAAGGCTTCTACATGACTCCTTATGGAAGGGAACCCTCCGAGCTTCTTGGCCCTGAGACTAAACTTTAGGACTCTTTCCATTTAGCTCTTCTGTCTTTTGTCTGGGGGTTGCCAGATAGAGCTCTGAGCTGAGGGTTAGAGCTGTGTGACTTTGGCCAGCCATTTCCTCACACATGCTTCCCGTGGGTACCTCTCTAATAGCAGTGAGTCCCTGATTTCTCGCCGCCTATGATGGGACCTGGGCGTCCATCCATAGGGAGAGGCTGACCATGGCCAGGAGGCAGGAAAGTTACGAGCGGATGTGGGGCAGCTTTTCCCATGCCCCATGGCACCCCGAGCCTCTCAGGAACCCAGATATTTTAGGAGCTGGCTATCTCTGATTTCAGACGCTACTGCACCCGCAGAACAAGTCACCCTCAGAATAAGTCGACCCTCAAGCTGTGGGGACCACCTCTGCTTCAGCTAATCCCCATCATGCAGATGGAGAAAACGCGGCTCATCATAAAGACTTGCTTAAACAATCAGCATGGGGCCAAAAGGAGAATTGGGGCCCTTGTGTGGGGAATGGTGCTGAGTCAGTCCAGCTCCCTGCAGAGCACCTGACCCGGGGGAGTAGAATCAGAAGCCCCTCTGGCCCATCATCCCTGTGGTCAGGCGAGGACAATATCAGAGACCTGGGCTGTCCCCCACACCCAGTGTAATGTCACATGCAGGCTTCCTGCAGGGTGGGGCCCCTCACCTTCCCTGGCTCTCCTCTCCAGGTCCCTACTGTGCACAGAAGAGGACAAGCCAGGCTCAGACCCATGGGGCAAACATCCCTCTAGCTGCCTGACCTTGGCCAGCCTTCCCCTGAGACCACAGCCAGATGTTACCTAACTGAGCACAGAAGAAAGCCAGGGAGCCAGGGCAGCATGGAAGGTAGCCAGGAGTGGGGCTAGGCAGATGGTGGTCAATTTGCTACTCCCAGAGGACCAAATTTTAGCTGCAAAAGTCCTGGGGTGCAGGGTAGGGACCACTGTCCTTTTGTGGAAGCCACACCCCCTTGCTGTTTGCATGTTTTGCCCGCACTGCCACCTCCCTAACCACGCACAGCTCTGTCATCAAAATGAATTCCTCTGGAAGAACAGCCATTTCCTGACTCCCCTTGAGACCCGTGGAAACTCAGGATGCCGTAGGGCTGGGTTTAGGTTTCCACCTTGTGAGAAGGAAGTGCCACTGGACTGGAGTGACTGTCTCTCCTTCTCTTGTCCCCTAGCCTGGGGATTTTTCTCTCCTCGCTCTGATAGCTCAGAAGCTAGCAGAACAATGGCTTCTTCAGAGAAAAAGCCATTTCCTGCTGACAGTGTGCACACCTCACTCCAGGTCCCAGAGCTTCTGTAAAGAGGCACTCTCCTCTCTAAGCCCAGACCCCCTCTAGTGCTATAGGCTCAGTAGGACAAAGACAACACCTGGATCTGCCCCTGGGTCAGATATGACAAGGTTGGCCTAATCTCTGCTGCCTGAGAGAGGAGAATATCTGAGGAGGAAGAATGTTCTGATTTCCAGGTAGAGAAAGAGGTTCCTGGTCCCCAGCTTGTCAAAGATCTCTGCAATAGGGCGGGGCAGGATGGAGAGAGGTGACTTCTCCTTGGCTTCCTTCCTCCATCCCTGAATCTGCTCTTCCTGGAGGAGTTGGGATGACAGACAGGAGACACGTGAGCAAGGTGGAGAGAGGTGTCTGAGACGATATTCCAGCACCATCTCTGGTGCTTTCATCAGCCAGAGGAAACCACGAGTGGGGAGAGCCACAGGTAGATTTGCTGTGTCCTGGATTCCACGGGGAGGCTGGGGAGGGGTGGGGGCTATCTCAGAGGTCTCTGTGTGGCCACAGTCCAATGAACGTGGTCTACACAGAGCTCTGCCACCACAAAAATTACTTTGGGGGTCTCTTGGGCAGTCTGAAGCCCAGCTCTGGTGAGAACTCACACAGACTTCACTCCTTCCAGAGCCCCAAAGCCATGACTGAACCCTCTCTGACTGCTGGGGGAGGTAGAGAGGATCCCCACTGCCCCTCCGCTAGGTGAGGCCTAGATTTAGGAAAGGAGGAATGGACGGGGCTGTCGAGATGTCTGGAAAGGGATACTAGGGGCCAAGAATTGTGTTTTGAGAATCCAGAAAGCCCTGGACACTGCCAGTGCCTTCTGAAGGCTGGCTTGCCTTTTGGGGGAAGGAATCTGGCTTTATTTACTTTCAATAAACTGAGCTGGGAAAGGGGAACTTGTGGCAGGGCCTTAGCAGCCTCTGTCCAGAGTCACTACCCCTTGGAGGAAGCCAGGCCGCAAAGCCGTGATGCCTGGCAGTCAGCTTCGGAGATTTTGCAGGTTGGTTTTCCCCCTTCAAGCTTCCGGATAGAGGTCTGGGATAGGGAGGCAAGGGCCAGACTTCTGTGTGTGTTGAGGGGGGTAGGGTAGGAGGGTTTAGGGTCGGGTTCAGGAGTTAGTTAGAAGCCAGAGAGGCCCGGGCAGGGGGTGCTCCCTCCCAGGCCGGGCACTCAGTGCTGGGAGGAAAGAGGCGGCGCAAGGGCGGGCGTAGAGCTGTCCGCACTCTGGTGCTGAAAACGAGAGCTGCTGCGGAGCCGGTGGAGAGCAGTTAGCGAGCCTGAGCCTTGCCCCAGTGAGAAGGGGTGGATGGAAATGAATTCCCCCTTCTATTCACGCTCCAAGGAGAGAAGGGCACAAATGAGTTCGAGCGAGAAGGCAGGTTGAGCTTTGAGAAGTGTGCTTTTAGCCGAAGCTACAGCCAGCTCTGGTGAAAGCGGGTCATGGCCTGGCTGGGAGTAGGGTGCAATCTGGGCCAGCTGTGGCAGATGAGCAGGGAAAAGACCCTGGACCTGGGCTGGTCCCTCGCTGCCCCCCTACACTCCTGGAAGGTACCCCAGCTACAGGTCAAGGAGGGGTGGATGAGGCGTTCTCACACCTACGGCACTGACACACTCGCACAGCAGACTTCCGTGAGAGCAGAGGTACGCACCCCATGGACACACGGCGTGCTCCAGAACACACACACAGCAGGCACACTCAAACAGTCCCATACACGCGCCCTGCACACGGGCATCGGCTCCCCCTCCAGGCTGCTGAGGCTCCCACTCCAGTCTCACATCCGCAAGTCTGGCCTGGATGTCCCTCCCCACCTAGCTTCCCGGCCTCAGACGCACCTCCAAGGGAGGCACAGCCACTGGGAAGCCCCAGTTCTAGCTTGAGACCCGATAAGGTGCTGGAGAGGAGCAGAGAGGCGGCTCCTGCGCTCAGAAAGGTGGGGGAGACAGGAGGAGGGGCTAGGTCTCCGACACCTCTTCTCCTTTCCCCAGACTCCCAGTTATGGACTAGAGAAGTGTGGACGGGAGTGAGCGCGAGAGTCTCCCTCCCCCATGCTGGGGACACCCTGAGGACCTGCGCGTACCTTGCGTGGGAGGCCCCGCGTGGAGCTCGCTCAGCGAGTCCGGACCTGCAGGCTCCTCTGGCTCCCCCTGGATACAGGTGTGGTGGGAGTGCGGGTTACCCCGCTTGCCCTCCAAGCCGCCTCCTGTCCGTGGGCAGCAAAGAAACTCCGTCCCGGGCGGCGGGAAGTTACCCGGGTGCGGGCGCTAGGAGCGAGCGCCCTCTGGTCCCTGGTCCTGGCCGGGGTTCCCTGGCCCCCGCGCCCGCCGCCTGCGCCGCCTCGTCGGCGACCTGCCGCCCGCAGACTGCTCGGAGCCTGAAAGCCGGGAGCCCGCCCGCCCTCGCGGAGAGTCCGCTGCTGACCTGCATTGACGTCATTGCGTCATTAGGTTTCCCCTGGAAACACTGGCGCGCCCAAAATAGTAACACATTAATTCAGGCCGGGGGAGCAGGGAGAGACTGTTTGTAACCCTGCAGCTAACTCTGCGCGCGCGAGCGAGTGCGCTGCAGTCCCCACCCGTTCCGAGGGCAGCGCCGAGCGCGCTCGCCGACTATTTTGAGAACAAAGGATGGCAAAATTTAGAATCCCGGAGAGGGTGCGGGGGACGCCGAGACCCTCTCTCCTTGCACGCCCGCGCGCACGCACACACACACACACACACACACACACACACACACACACAGAGTGCACAGCACACATGGGTCTGTCTGTCTCGAGCAGGCGCTCCCCGCATTCGGGCTCTTTCAGGGACTTGCTGGGGTGTGCGGCCAGAGCCCCGGGGCAGAAGGGTAGGTCCAGGTCAGGGCCTCCTGCCCTGCGGGGTTTGAAGGACGAACTCCCTCCGCCCACCTTGCGACCCCGCGCGGCCGGCCGGCGGGGGACCTCCCTCCACACGCCCATCCCCACCCACCTATGCAGACCCGAGCGGGAGGGGCTCCTCCCTCAGGCAGCAGGCGCACCCCTGCTCTTTCTCCCCCGGCCGCGCCCGGACCCCGCGGGTAGGAGGAACCCAGCAGGGGTCCAGCCCGCCGCCAAGCCACAGGTCGGCGCCACCGTACCCTCTGGCATCGGGACAGAACTGATTTCGGACGGAAGCACTGGGGGCCGGGGTGCTTGTCACAGGCTCTGGAATCTTTTGTGCTGGGAAGCGACCGACTTCTCTGAGCGTCACCTCGTTCCCGCTCTTGGCGGGGCCCGGCACACAGAAACGTGAGCACCCAGCTTCAGAGGCTCTTTACTAAGCTCTCCGTCCTCCCGTGACTGGGCCGTTGACTCAGCCTCTGCGAGGGTGAGGAGATCGCTCCTCCGGATCAAAATAGCAAGGGCTTAGCCTTGGGGCGGAGGCTGGGAGGCTGCGCGCGGGGCCTGGGAACTCCGAGCGCAAACGCTGAGACCGCTGGGCGGAGCGGGATTGGCGGGCTCCGAGTGCACCTAAGTGTAGGTGGTGGGGGAGCAGGGAGGGTCTTCCGAGACGGCTCAGCCTTCCCCTTCTTCCCAGAGGTCGCAGAGACGTCCTTTCTCTCTGCTTCATTGCACCCTGGGCTTCTCTCACCTTTGCTCTCTCTGGCTTGGAAGGGGGGTGTGCCTGGGATTTGGACACATGTCCCCCAAGGACTCTGTCTCTTTGTGCTGTGCGCAGACCTCAGGACAGTGACTTGGCTCGCACAGCACACTCTCCCGCGGCACGGGGGGGGGGGGGGGCTGCCTCTCACATAGCACCCTGACCGGAGGTACACACTTGGCCTTTGTTCCTGTTGACCACAAAGGTGATAAACAGGCAACCACACACTGACCTTGGTGGACACTCCCAGTTGTACCTATCAAATAGGAACCAGACCAAAGAGCAAGCTTTGGAGAGAACAGGCCTGGCCTTAGCCCTTGTGAGCCGCCTGTCCTTCATCTGCATATGCCTTTCACTCCCTGAGCTGCAGGGCCTCATCTGCAAAACCAGGTCATAAAGCTCACTCCATAGGCTGTTGTGAAGATGACAAGAGATGATACCTAGAATGTGCTGGAGAAATGACATGCTCTATTTCTGGTCCTGACCCTCCTGTGGGTGGTTTTTTTTTTTTTTTGCAACAGTGAGTGAACCCACACTCCTCAATATATATACACTCCCTGGTGACATCTTTGGGGGAAGCCAGTCAAAGGACAGCGGGGAACCAGTGACATCGAGTGCACCAGCCCCCAAAACGTTGGCATGTGTGCTCTTTTCCTCCACATCATCAGCCTCTGACCAAAGCCGAAAAGTAGGTTTCTAAAGCCTTCAGATTCAAGGTCAGTCGAGTGGTGGTGGCTAGAGGAAGGTTGGGGGTGAACATGGTGTGTCTCTGCTTCCCTTTCTCTAGGCTTAATTTCCAGCAGGCCTTGCACCAAGGCTACATGATCTGGGATCCCCTCACCCTTGCCCTTCTCACCCACAGCTCCTGTCCCACTGAGCTTCAGCCATCATCTACTTGTCTGGCTCCCCCCTGGACCATGGCACGGACATGTGGCACTCTGTTCCCCCAGCAACTCCTGGTACAGAGCCTGGCACAGCAGCTGACATTAATCGCCGGTAACGCAATGACTGACAGTTCTTCTTTTGGGAATCTCCCGCCCCGGCCCCACTATTTCCATCTCTCTCTCCATGTCAAAGTCCACCCGGTCCCCAAGGCCAGGGTCCAATGCTGACTCCTCCATGCAGGCCTCTCTGTCCCCAGGGATATGAGCTCACTTGTCCTTAGTCTCTGGATCACTTGGAGGGGCTCTCATGGCTTTGATCGTATTCTGCCCTGAGTTACCGTTCTCTGTGTAAATTCTACATCTCCCTGCTGGGTTGTAACTTCTCAGAGCCAGAACTGGGTCTTGCTCATCTGCACGTGCCCCACGTAGCTCAGCTCAGGAGATGTTTGCTGAACTGAACACTGCAGGGCTGCTCACCCCCTCTCAGCCGAGGGCCTGCCTTGAGATGGACAGTGATGCTGATGGTGATATCTCTGCAGACCTGGGCCGAGAGAAATCTGGGCAATGTCATTCTGGGGATGCCCCACTCCACCCAGCTCCGAGGAGGGAGGCCCTGGCAGAGCCTCCTTCCTGCTTTTCTTCTACCCTGGAGGAAAGTGCAGAGTCTGTCTGGCAACCTGGGAGTATGGGGGGCAGGTGATGGAAGGAAGAACCCCACCTGGGTCAAAGTCACAATCTGGGCCCATGGCAGCATCTGCTACTCAGCAAACAACAATAAACCAGGGACTGTGAGTGAGGAAGGGGCTCTGCCCCAGCCAGTGAAAATGTGGCAGCCGCCAGCCCCCCCCCCCCGCCACGCACATGCCGTCCTGTGACTGGCTCTATCGGTGGCCCAGCCCCATCCTGGCTGCAGTGCTTCCCTAGACTCTCAGCTCTGCATCATCCGGGGTCTCCTAATGGAACACTTCCCTGCCCTTCAAGGTGGGGAGTGGAGGGGTTCTCTGTGCAGGAAGGTGCAGCGGTACCCCACTTTGCCTCCAAGATGCACCTCCCCTCAAGCGTGTCTCTGGGCCATTTGGTGACAGAGATTCACTCAGGCTGCCTTGGGTGACCGGCTGTGTTGTGAGGAGATGCCTCAGACTAAGGCAGTTGGGATATTCTGTGTATGTTCATACATGGTGGATACTGGAACACAGGGGGGGCCTGGAGGGCTCTCTGGATCTGGGGGCCTCTCTGACTGCCTGGGGTGTCTTGTAGCCCCGAGGCAGCAGGAGCTGCAAGATGCCAGGTTAGAGTGTTGCCTCCAAGGCTTCTCAGCGGCTCATTTGTCCTTGCTTCCTTGCCCTCTCTCTGCAGCTGTAGTTCAAATTGCTAAGAAGGGGAGCATCCAAATGACGCAGGTAGGTTAACCTGGGTCCCTGGTCAGCGAGAACGTCTGCCCCAGGCCACCGTGAAGCTCCTGGGATGTCCAGAGATCTACAACCCTTGGTTTGTAGGACCTTGAGTTCACACTACCCCACAGGGCTGGAGTAGGACCCGGTAGGGGTGGAGGCTGCCCTCAGCAGAGCTGTAGGAATGGTAACTCTCTTGCAAAGATTCCTTTGCTGTCCTGACCAATACAATCATCCTCTGGGATAGACATTGACCTCTCCCTCCTCCCCTAGCCTGGAAAGATCAGAATGTTGTTCATCACGTGGACAGCAGGTTTCATGACAGACAGGACCGCAGGAGCCTGCCAGACTGTCTCCCCAGAGACTGCTCTGAGTCCCACTCAACCCCCACTTAGTTTGCAAGAACAGGTTCAGTCAGAGAGGACCTGGGACTCCTGCGGAACACAGATTGGCCAGGAGAAGAGGCATCCGGTCCCCCCACTCCCCACTAGAGGCCTTGTTCTGAGCCCCCAAAAGGTAAAGTGACTAACTTGGCCACAGAGTCAGGAATACAGACCCCTGGGCTGAGAATCAGAACTGGCTTCTAATCCCAGCACTGCCGTTAAGTCACCCTGTAACTCAAGAAAACTGATGTCTGTTCCCTGGGACTCTTTTCACCACCTGCTTCACCTACTGTTGGAAGGAGAGGATCAGGCAGGATTATCAGCATGGATGTGGTGACCTGGTCACACCCTTGACTTCAGTGGAAATTGACCCAGCCAACAGGAGCCCCTTGAACCTGGGGGCTGTGGTGGGCAGATTGCAGAGTGAGCTGAACTCTTGGGATATGGCCTATGGCTGCCTGGGCCTCTCTTTCCCAATAAGCCCCTCATCTGATGCCTTCTTAGCCTCTCTTGTCTGGCAGGTTCCTGCACCAAGCAAGGATGCCACAGTGCTTTAAGTTCTTTCCCAAAATATACGTGAAGATCCATTCATTCAGTCATTCAACAACCTCAGTTGGTCCAATGCCATTTTTGCTCAAATTGTTCTTCTCTCAGTCCCTGTTCCTTGACCACCAGATTTCATTACAGGTCCTGCCCAGGTTTTGCTCTTAAAATTTCCAGTCCATGGGTCCAGTCTCTCCCCTAGAGGCACCAGCACCCCCTCATCATCTTACCAACCTCCAGCTCTGCATCTGAGGGTCCTAGAAAGCCCTCACCCACATCCCTCTCTTCTGTTGCACTGGCCCCCCATCTCCTTAACCACAATCTCTCCCCACATCCTCCTAGCTTTCAATCACTGCAAGGGGAGCACTGAGCCAAAGTTACAACTTTGCAGGACCCTAAGTTCGGGTCTCGCTTCTGATAGAGGGGCAATTATGCTTGTTGTTCTTTCGGGCAAAGGTGGAGGAAGATGAGCAGCAAATGAGTAAATCTGGAAAAACTTGCCAAGGATCCAGTGGTATAAAGCCAAGAGCCGGGTTCAAACCAAGAGGCGGAAGAGGTGCCAGCTCAGCTGGTGTAGACAAGTTTGGCAACTACCGCTCGAAGGAAGGAGCCCTCGGGCTGGAGAAAGCTGGCCAGCCCCACAAAGGGAGGCGACACCTGGACTGAACTTCAAAACATAAGTAGAACCTCAGGTGGGGAGAGGAAATGAGAGGAAGACAGATAGGCGAGAGCAACTGTATAAAGCAGTGGGTCTCAACCCCAGCTCACCTTAGAATCATCCTGGGATAAACCTGGACTCAACTCAGAGATGATACAAAGATGCTCAGGCCCTCCTCCCAAGAAACTCAGATTCCATTGGTCTAGGGTGGAGGTTTGGCATTTGTATTTATTACCATTATTATTATTATTATTATTAGCCTCACCTCCTGGCTTGTGGGATCTTAGTTCCCCAACCAGGGATTGAACCTGCATCCTCAACAGTGAAAGCTTGAAGTCCTAACCACTGGACTGCCAGAGAATTCCCCGGCATTCACATTTTTAAAATTTTCAATTGTACTTTGTGATTCATTGACCATTAATTATGTGCCATGCTATCAGTTATTTTTCATTTGTAATACTCTGTAATGTAGTTCTAGGTACTACACAGTGGTGGTAGAGGGCAGTCCTGTCTGTTGGAGTCCTGCCTCCACACTCAATGGCCAACTGACCAGGAATGATGTCCTGAACTTCCTAAGTTTCTTGTTCCCTCATCTGTAGAATGGTGACAATGACAGTCCCTACGGTACACGGGGCTGCTTTGTGGCTCACGTGAGATAATGCTTTCACATGTTGAACACTAACACACCGGGCGCTGGTTATGTTTAATGGCTCCAGATGATATGATGTGGAGCCAGGGCTGAAGATCTCCAGCACAAAGCAAAAGACAAACTGGGTTGTTTGGGGAGCTCTCCTGGATGTTGGGGCAGATCCATATCAGAGGGAGGAGATATTAAAATGGCTGGGACTCTACAGAGCAACGGTTTCATGACAGGGTGACACGTTGGGGCTTCATCCTAATAAGCACAACAGGAGCCCAGGTTTGGGGCTTTGAGGATGAGGAGTGACATGATGAACATGATATCTCAGGAATCTAGGGCTTGTGCAGCCTTGATTGGAGGGAGGGAGATGGAGCCTGGAGAATAGTCTGGGACCAGAACAGGCAGTAGACATCGAAAAGAAGGGATGAGTGTGAGGTGAAGCACAAAGGAAGAATCAACAGGATTTAGGACCTTCATGGACATAAGAGTTTAAAGGGATTGAAGGAAGAAAAAGAAATTTAAGTTTTCAAGTCTAGCGGGACTAAGGAAATAACCCCTGTGTTGATTAGGATTATATTTAACTCTGAGTATCAGACAACTGAAATCAACAATGGCTTAAACAAAATAGAAGTGTATTTCTCTACCAGATGAAAGTCCAGTGGTGTTCGGTTCAAAGCTGGGAAGGCAGCTCTGTTCTACAAAGTCCTTAGAGAACTAGGCCCCTGACCACTCTCTCATCTGCCATCCTGGGGCGTGGTCTTTGTCCTCATGGTACCAGCTGGTGGCCCTTGGGTTCTAGCATCCATATGGGGAAAGGAATGAAGAACTGGCAAAAGGCAAGAGCCAGGGGCTCTGTGAGGGAGGATTCTTGTAGCTGTCACTCATCACTTCCACTTACATTCTATGGTCTGGAAAGTCGTCTATGGCCACACCTAGCTGCAAGGGAAGCTAAGAAAAGTGGTCTTTATTTTCTAAGTGGCCTTGTACCTGGCTAAAAAAATTCTGTGATACCCCCTGTGGTAGAAGTGAATTTTGTTTCTATGAAAGAAGAAGAATTCGGACACTGGGAGAGAGCTAACAGTTTCTGCCATTGCCTCATTTTCTTAAATGGTGAAGTTGAAAATGGAGTCAGTTGGGGAAAATAACTGTTTTCGAATATGTTGAGTTTGAAACAGGGGACAGTAGAGTACAGAGTTATGGGCTGTGGTAGGCAGAATTCTACGAGATTTCTGACCCCTCTGGCATACACACCCTGGATAAACCCCTCCTCGTGAATTGGACTTGTGAATATGATGGGAGCTTTCAAGAGGGCATCTAGGGTGGCATGATGGGGATGCAAGTCAAACTGTGGGAGGTGAATGAGGAGATGACTAATGAGAAAGGGGAAGCAGTCAGCACCATTGAAAAGCCTTAGCACAGCACACAAAATCCTCCATGAGGTAGCTACTATCTCCCTCTCCAGATTCTTCTACCAATCTCTTCCCTTCACATCGCTTCAGAGGATGACTCTCAGGCTTCTGATTCAAGAAACTAGGTGGATGCAATAGAAAACGCTGGCAAAAGCATGGATTTGAGGAAGAAGACGAGGAGTTTTCTCTGACTGAGTTTGAGGTGTCCGTGAGAATACCAAGTGGAGAGATCTCCAAAACAGTTGGAATATTCAAAGGGAGGGGAAGAGATAAATGTCAATGGCCTTGAAAGATCATTTCCTCTTTTTCTGTAAATCAGCTGTTTGTTGGCTCAGCAGATCTTAATCAGCTCATGGGAAGAATGGACCCAGCGCTGAGCTTTGGAGGTGCCCCTTCCTGGACCAGGGAGCTGTCGTTGTCCCAGGGTTGCACAGATGTGTCTGCCCACAGTCTCTATAAATAGGGAGCGTTAAGCGTTAAGTTCCTCTCAACCAAATGCTTTCAGTCTCATCTTTAGATGTCGCCATCAATATCTGTGAAACAGACTCTAGGAAAAAGACTAAAAAAGCTATCTTTATTTAGCCTGGAGAAGAGAGGGAGGGAGAGCCGCGAGTTGCTAGGAATAAACTGCTGTTTTTATCTTTCTGTCCTCAAGGAGGCCAGAGGAGGTGGACTTGGGATGCATTTGGAGAGTTGATTCTCAAGGGGGTGGAGAATGGAGATTTTTTTCCCCCTCCCCTGTCCCCCCACCCACCAGGAGACATTTGGCCATGTCTGAAGACATTTTTGGTTATCATGACTGGTGGGGGTGGGCGGACAGTGCTACTGGCATCTAGTGAGTAGAGGCCAGGGATGCTGTTAAACGTCCTACAATGCACAAGACAGCTCCCCAGAACAAAGAATTCTCTGACCCCAAATGTCAAGAGTATCTAGGTTGAGAAACCCTGAGTTAGAGGAATTTTAGTTAATTTCTCTTGAAGTTAAAAAAAAAATAGTCAGTTCATCTTAAAGGAAAGGGTACTTTATTTGCTTGCTTGTTTACGGATCTATATGGCTGGCAACTGGGGTTAGAACAGGACAGCTGCCAGGAGGGAACCCAGCTCTCTCAACTTTAAGGTCTTTGCCTTTCCTGGTTTGCCTGCTCCCACCTTCTCTCTCTGCTGATTGGCCGAAACCTTTTAAAATGCCAAGGAAGCCAGCCTGATTGGCTTAGTCAATCACCAGTGCTCCTTCAGAGGCTCCAGACAGGCCACCTTCCTGGGCTCTGACCAGCGTATGGATGGATGACATACCCTTTGGTCAATGGTCCACCACAAACCCCGCTTCCAATCAGAGGTCACTCTTATACAAGGAACAGTCTAGACATATTCCCAGGATAGGTGACCGTGTGCAGGGCCGTATGAGTCAGAAGGAGATAACAGAATCGAACACACCATGACCAGCATTTGTATTGGTCTTTCTGGCCCACTGCTCTCTTTTTCCTGGTGTAGCAAAGATAGGAGCTGAATACAAAGCTACAGTTTTCCTTTTTACGCAGTGCTGTTCAATACAGTAGCCACTAACCACGTGTGGCTATTCTAATTTAAATTTTGTTAAATTAAATACAATTAAAAATCCAATGCCTTAGTCACATTAACCTCATTTCAAGTGCTCAAGAGCCACACGTGGCCAGTAGCTACCTTATCGGACAGCGCAGATGTAGAACATCTCCATCAGCGCAGAAAGTTCCGTTGGACACCACCGCTCCAAAGGAGGCTACCGACAGAACAGGAAGGGTTGGCTATAAATGGAAAGCACATTTTAGGGTCAGTCCTAAAGAGAAAGATGAGTTGTCTTGTATTGATTCTGTCCTTACTGCGAGGTGTGAGCAACTGAGCCTGGCCAGAGTTCATGCCTTGGTTTGTGTGTCCCCTGGGGATTACATGCCTCTTCTCAAGGAAGCAGAAGCTTGGAGAATAATTGTACTTGAGGAGGATTGTTGTAACTCACCCATTTGGAAGGGTGCTATAAATGTTTAAGAGTAAAGGGTCATTGAAGAGCTCTGCAAGAGTGCATAATCAGCTTTTCAAACACCATGACAATAGATGACACATTGAAATTTACAGCTCAGGTGAACATAGGAGTGTGACCAGAGTTGTAAGTCTCACTGACATGCCTTTAGGAGCCTCTGAGGCCCTTCCTGCTTGGCTCCCATCTTTCTTGCCCTCCTTTTCCCTGGTCTTATTTCGCCTCTAAAGAGAACACATTCTCGTCACCCCCCTAAGTTGTCATTACTGCTGTTCATCTAGTAACCCCACCCCTCTCAGGCACAGGATAGACTGCCCTTCCTGTGCCCTGTGGTTGGGGACTGAGCCCCTGAGACCAGCCCTGGCTGGTGGGTGAAGTGCTCCACCAACCTGGATTCCTGACGACCACCATGTCGAATGGTCCCTGCCAAAACCACGATGGAGGTGTAAAGTGAGCAGGAAATAAACCTGTGTTGTTTTCAGACACTAAGATTTAGGAAATTTTTTTTTTTTTTTTGGTGTGTGCCATAACCTAGGCCATCCAGCCCAGTCACTGTGCTTTCCACGGTCACGCCCCCAGCAATCTACTGTGTTCATTAGCCTCGGTTGTTTCCTGTTACTTAGAAAAAGAAGTGAGTTGGTTGGGGCTTCCCTGGTGGCACAGTGGTTAAGAATCCGCCCGCCAAAGCAGGGGACACTGGTTTGAGCCCCGGTCCGGGAAGATCCCATATGCCGTGGAGCAACTAAGCCTGTGTGCCACAACTACTGAGCCTGCGCTCTAGAGCCCGCAAGACACAACAAGTGAGCCCGTGCACCCAGAGCCCATGCTCCGCCACAAGAGAAGCCACCCCAATGAAAAGCCCACGCACCTCAATGAAGAGTAGGCCCCGCTCGCCGCAACTAAAGAAAGCCTGCGCACAGCAACCTCGAAGACCCAAGGCAGCCAAAAAAAAAGTGAGTTGGAACTTTTTATACTTGTACCACTCACCAAAGTTGAATGTTTGCAAGACGAATATCTTTTATGGATTGGGTCTCTTGATAGTAGAACAAGGAGCCTCTTCACCTGCTGAGAAGCGGACACATTTCTTCCCTAAACTCCTTAAGTACCAGCTGTCTCCTTGGTTTCTTGCAGAATGACCTAAGGATAACATTTTTGGAAGAGAAACTCAGTGATTAATAACAACAATGGATCCAAGAGGAGAATAAAATACTGGGGAGGAGTTGATGGGAATTATTTCAATCCCTGAGACGGAAATCACCCTGCTTGGGAAATGGACACACAGCTCCTGGGCCGAGAAAGGCCACTCATTCATTCATTCATTTGCAAACAATCATTGAGCATCTAATATGGGCTCTGCCCAGATGGAGCTTGTGTCCTGGTGGGGGTGACTGACAAAAGTGCAATGAAGGAAAAAAATACGCCATGAAGAAAAAAGTACACAATGAAATGGAGTAATGGGGCGACGGAGCGGACAAGAAAGGCCTCTTGGAAGAGAGGACACTTAAGGGGAGACCTGGAAAAAAGGAGTCAGTCATACAAAGAGCAGAAGAGGATTCCAGACAGAGAAGCAGCGGTTCAGAGGCTTGAGAGGGAAAGAGCTTAGCATATACAGTAATTGGGCAGTGGTGGTTTTGGTGGGGGGGACTCAAAGCCAGCGTGACCGAGTGAGGTGTCAAAGAGGTGGGCAGGGGCCTCTGGGACTTCAAGTTTCACTCTGAGAGGCAGAGGAAGCCCATGGAGGAGGTTGGGAAGGGGGTGATGTCAGCACACTTTTTCAGTGAAGGTTTTAGGCTGTGTAGGCTGTACGATCTCTGGTGCAGCGATTCACTCTGTGAGAGCAGCCACAATCAAAACATAAAGGAATGAGCATGGCTGTATTCCAATAAAACTTTACTTATGGGCAATAAAACCTGAATTTCATATTTTCATGTGTCACAAAATAATAGTCTTTGGGTTATTTCCTGACCATTTAATAATGTAAAAATCATTTTCAGCTCACGGACCGGATTTGGCCTGTCATTGGCCAGCTCTTGATTTATATCACTCAGGCTGGACCGCTATTGAAGCAGAAAAACTGTTTTGGAGGCTTTTGCAAAATAATCCATCAGGAGGTGAAGAAGGATTGACTTGGGTGGTTGTGGTGGAGGTGATGAGGATTCTGGGGTGAGATGTGTGCTGGGGCTTGAGGCCCAGGATGTGCTGATGAGCAGGATGCAGGAGTGAGAGAGGAGAGCAGTCACGGTTGACTGGGTAGTGGCACCATTCACTGAGGGAACCATGGGGAAGGAGCAGATCTAGGGGAAGCAGCGGTTCCAACTGGGCCACGTGGAGTCTGAGTCTTCTTCTTTTTTTTTTTTTTTTTTTTTACCACGTGGCTTGTGGGATCTTAGTTCCCCAACCAGGGATTGAACCTGTGCCTTTGGCAGTGACAGCGCCGAGCCCTAACCACTGGACAGCCAGGGAATTCATGATTTTGAGCCTTAATGGACTCAACCAGATGTGATTTGGAGCCCAGGGAGCAGGTGCCTCCACACCTGGATTTTTCCAGAGCCTGTTGCTTATAAGCTCTGTGACCTGGGGCAATTCAGTTCTACCCAATCTTTTTTCTTCTCTCAAATATGGAGATAATATTTCCCATCCATCCCTGTCTTCTGGATGGTGGTGAGGATCAGCTGTGATTTCACTTGACCCTGATTAGGAATCCCTACCTTATTCAGCACCTCAGCACTCCCTCCCCAAGCAAATCCAACTCTGAAGGAATCGATGGAAGAGTCTTTGGTTTTGGGTGGGGAAATGGAGGTGTTGAATCACTCACTGCACATCAGAACTTTCTGAAAATCCCCTCTAAACTTCTCTGTTCTTTCCATGAAGTCCCTCTCCCACTGCGGCCACCTCAGTCTTCTAAGATGAAGGAAAACAGTTTCTTCTTGACACTCAACACTTCTAACACCAGATGTATGGGTTTTCCGCCACTATGACCAGTTCTCCAACTCTCTGGACACCAGCTGGGTGCTCTACAATTCAATTCTGACACTAACTACTGGAGTTAACGCAGCTCCCACAGGTGAGCAAGACTGTCCCCACTTCAGACACCAATCACACGTAGTGAGGCCCCAGGTTACTCACACTTCTGTCCAGCTTGGCTACAAATACGGAGTGTCATGCCCCTTCCTCAGGTTCGATACTTTGTTATGATGGCTCATAGAACTCAGGGAAACACTTATGTTTACTGGTTTGTTACAAACAATACAGATGAACAGCCAGATGAAAAGGTCCATAGGGTGAGATGTGGAAGGTTCCCAAGCAAAGGAGCTTCTGTCCCCGGGGATTTGGGGTGCACCACCCTCCTAGCACGTGGATGTGCTCACCAAACTGGAAGCTCTCTGAACCCCATACTTCAGGGATTTTTATGAAGGTTTCATGCCAGCGGCATGATCGATTATTAACTCAGTCTCCAGCCCCCTCCCCTCCCCGGGGGATGGGAGGTGAGGCTGAAAGATCTAAGCTTCTAATTCTCCCTTGTTTTTTCTTACGACCAGCCCCGATCCAAGAACCCACCAAGAGTTGCCTCATTACAACAAAAAACCCTGTCACCCAGGAAATTCTCAGAAGTTTAGGAAATCTGCCCCAGGAAATGGGGCAGAGATCAAATATGCATTTCTTATTTTGCCACACAGGGTCTTACCTCTTTTTTTTCCTGAACCCGCCCTCTCCTTAGTCTCTGTCATTTCACACTCCCAGACTGAAGCACCCTGACTGGCCTTGAGGGAGGAGGGGATCCTTGGGGTGTTAGAACTGCTCTGTATCTTGACTGTGGGGCTGGATACACAAACCTGCACATGTGATGAGGTTGTGTAGAAATAACCACACACACACACACACACGTGAAATGGGGGAAATCACAATAAGATCAGTAGATTGTAACAATGTCACGTTCCTATGCTATGAGGTAAACGCTACATGGGATCTCTCTGTATCATTTCTTATAAGTGCCTGTGAATCTACAGTTATCTCAAAATTAAAATTTTAATTAAAAAAGTCCTAGGTTGTAGTCCTGATCAACAAGTTAGAAGCTAACCTTTTGTGCAAAAGCCCCTCATGGGGTTCATGAAAAAATTTTCTCTACTTGTGTCTACTTCTGAAGTTTTTCATTAAATAGAAGTTAACACACACATCCCCTCACTAGCCAAGCACCATCACCCTGCTTCAAATCTGAGGAATTTTAATCTACCTCACCCTAGAAATAAGAAAATGCTTTCAAAAATATGCCCAGGTGAGAAGTTGTATTATTGTTAAAATAGCACATGTGTATTGAGCACCAAACCCTGTGTTTAAAAGCTAGAGATGCAGGGGAGGGTGTACAGAGAACTCAGACCTCAGACAGGTGGGGAGAGAGAGGTGGTGCGGGCTGAAGGTCCCCAGCTGATTAAAATATGGGACCCCTGCCCCGTACCATCCCCCGTGACTAACAATCTATCCTAAGAGCATGAAATCAGATGCTTTGGGCTTGGGGGACCCTCCCACCGCAGTCACTGTCTAAGCCCAAGTCTTCATAAGGCAAAGAGTGATCATCACTCTTTTGATGATGAATGATCATGATTATTCAAAATTATTGTAATCCAATTACATAATGTATTTCCAAAACAGTGTTCTCAGACTCTGGTTCCACAGGACACTTACACGTATTCCTTGAACAAGAGCCTCGCAGTGCAGGAAGTTTAGGGAACTGTGAACAGTCCTCCTGTGTAAATTTCTCCCTGGAAAGTCACAAGGGGCAGTAGAATTTAAAGGCTCAGACAAGGGACCTCCCTGGTGATGTAGTGGTTAAGAATCCACCTGCCAATGCAGGGGACACGGGTTTGAGCCCTGGGCCAGGAAGATCCCACACGCCACGGAGCAATAAGCCTGTGCACCACAACTACTGAGCCTGCACTCTAGAGCCCGCAAGCCACAACAACTGAGCCCGTGTGCCACAACTAGTGAAGCCTGAGCGCCTAGAGCCCATGCTCCGCAGCAAGAGAAGCCACTGCAATGAGAAGCCCGCGCACCACAACAAAGAGTAGCCCCCACTCTCCGCAACTAGAGAAAACCTGCCCGCAGCAACGAAGACCCAATGCAGCTAAAAATAAATAAATAAAAAATTTAATTTAAAAATAATAAATAAATAAATACAGTGTCCCTTACCAAAAATATTTTGACATAATGAATAAAACTAATGTCTCCCCTTACCTCTACCAACACCCCATCCTAATCCTCTCCCACCACTAGGAGAAATACTATTATGAATTTGGTGCGTTCCTTCTAATTGTTAAAAATGCATTTTATGTACATAACTGTGTGCACAGAAAACATATAACTTTGTTTTGCAGTTTTTATTTACATAAATCATTGTTATGCTGCACATTTCATTCAACATCTTGCTTTTTTCACTCAATATTATTATTTGAATTCTACCATGTTGATACATGTTGATCTAACTTTTCTTTTTTTTTTTTAAACGATGGAAGGAGTTTTTATAATCTCAAAGTGAAGAAGGTTTTTTGAAGTACAAAACAAAACCTAGATGCCATAAAAGATTGGTAAATTCAACTATGTAGAAATTTAAAAATGTCTGTAAGGCAAAAGCCACCATAAGAAGAGTCAGATGACAAATGACGATACACATGTATTTGCATTTCAAATCATGGGAAAATTAATTATTTCTCTCTTTTTTTTCCAGCTTTATTGAGGTATAATTGACAAATAAAATTGTAAGATATTTAAAGTATACATCATGATTGTTTGATATATGTATATATTGTGAAAGGATTCCCCCCGTCAAGTTAATGAACACATCTATCACCTGACATATTTATCCTTTGTCTTTGGTGAGAACATTTAAGTTCTACTCTCTTAGCAAATTTCAATTATACAATACAGTGTTATCAACTATATTCCCATGTTATACATTACATCCTCAGACCTTATTCATCTTATAGCTGAAAGTTTGTACCCTTTTACCAATCTCTCCCTATTTCCCCCACACACCAGCCCCTGGCAACCACTTTTTCTACCCTTTGTTTCTATGAATTTGACTTTTTTTTGTTTTTTTTTTTTAGATTCCACGTGTAAGTGATACCATGCAGTACTTGTCTTTCTCTGTCTGACTTATTTCACTTAGCATAATGCCCTCAAGGTCCATCCATGTTGTCCCAAATGGCTGGATAATACTCCAGTATATACTTAGACATTTAGGTTGTTTCCGTGTCTTGGCTGTTGTGAACATGGGAGTGCAGATATCTCTCTGACCTCCTGTTTTTAGTTCCTTTGGACATATATCCAGAAGTGGGTTTGCTGCATCATATGGTTGTCCTATTTTTAATTTTTGAGGAAGCTCTGTACTGTTTTCCATAGTAGCTGCATCAATTTACATTCTCATCAACAGGGCACAAGGCATCCCTTTTCTCCATATCCTGCCAACACTTATCTCTCGTCTTTTGATGTCAGCCATTCTAACAGGTGTGAGATGATATCTCATTGTGGTTTTGATTTGCATTTCCCTGATAACTGGTGATGTTGAGTACCTTTTCATGTACCTGTTGGCCATTTGTATGTCTTCTTTGGAAAAAATGTATATTCAGTTCCTCTGCGCCCCACCCCCCCAGTTTTTTTTCTTTTTTGGCTGCGTTGGGTCTTCGTTGCTGTGCACTGGCTTTCTCTATTTGTGGTGAGCGGGGGCTACTCTTCGTTGCAGTGCGTGGGCTGCTCCTTTCGGTGGTTTCTCTTGTTGTGGAGCACGGATTCTAGGCGCATGGGCTTCAGTAGTTGCAGCACGCGGGCTCAGTAGTTGTGGCTCGTGGGCTCTAGAGTGCAGGCTCAGTAGTTGTGGCACACAGGCTTAGTTGCTCTGCGGCATGTGGGATCTTCCTGGACCAGGGATCGAACCTGTGTCCCCTGCATCGGAAGGTAGATTCTTATCCGCTGCACCACCAGGAAAGTCCCTCCTCTGCCCATTTTTTAATTGAAATTTTTTTCCTTTTTTGCTATTGAGTTATATGAGTTCTTTATATATTTTGGATAAAAACCCCTTATCAGTTATGATTTGCAGATATTTTTCTCCTGTTTCGTAGGTTACCTTTTCATTGTGTTGATGGTTTCCTTTGCTGTGCAGAAGCTTTCTAACTAAAAAGCTTCTCAAGATTTTAAGCATCAGTCTGGCAAAGACTTCAGTATTCCCAGCCATTATCTTTACCACATTCTTCTTTGGTGGGACACCAAGATTGTTGCCACACTGAATATCCTTGCACAGGCCTCCCTGCACATAGGTTTGACTGCAGTGGAGCTACCACCAGATTGCCAATAAAGCCACTGAACCAATTTACATCCAGGCCAGCACTGTGCCAGGGTGCTATTTCCTCACTTCACTGACAACTCTTGACATTGTCAAGACTTTTCAATTTTTACTTAGCCACAATGGTTGTTCAGGGCAAGACAATACAAAGCAAGCACAAACCCATATCCACAGGACAAATCTAAAACCATCCTCTCTCCACACCCCCTCATGCAGCCACCCACTATCTCTCACTCCTGCCACTGCAAAAGCCACCAGCGGGTCTTGCTCCCTTCTAATCCATCCCACACACAGCTGCAGAGTGCTTTTTTCAAATATTTCAAAAAATGAGACACCCCTGTGCCCACTTCATCAAATGCTCACTTTTTCAATTTTTAACATTTTATTGTATTTGCTTCCCATTCTAGTTTTTATACTTTTCCTACAAATTTATGGTGTAGCCATAAACAATATAGAGAATCGTTTTGCATATTTTGAAATTTTCACAAAAGGCATCAGACAGCATGCACCCTTCTGCAACTTGAATGATGTAGACACTGGTTTTAGAGGCATCCTCATTGCTATCTGTAGCTCTTGTTCATTTACTCTAACTGCTGCACTGTACTCTGTTATAAGGATACATCACTTTTTAAAAAATAATTTTTAAAAAATAAATTCTTTATTTTTTGGATGTGTTGGGTCTTCGTTGCTGCGCACAGGCTTTCTCTAGTTGTGGCGAGCGGGGGCTACTCTTCCTTGTGGTGCGTGGGCTTCTCATTGCAGTGGCTTCCCTTGTTGTGGAGCATGGGCTCTACGCTCGCGGGCTTCAGTAGTTGTGGCTCGCGTGCTCTAGAGTGCAGGCTCAGTAGTTGTGGTGCACAGGCTTAGTTGCTTCGCGGCATGTGGGATCTTCCCAGACCAAGGCTCTAACCCGTGTCCCCTGAATTGGCAGGCAGATTCTTAACCACTGTGCCACCAGGGAAGTCCCAGGACACATCACGATTTATCCATTCTCCTGTGATTTATCCATTCTCCTGCTATTCCAGTTTTTCATTATTACAAACAATGCTGGGGTGAGAGTTCCTGTTTACAGTCTCCTTAGGCATATGCATAATGATTTCCCTAGGGGATGTGCCTGTGAGTAGAATTGTTGGCTGTAAGGATACACCCCTAAACTCTGCTAGATTTTGCCCATTGCTCTTGAAAGAGATTATACCAGTTTACACACTTAAAACTGTAAACATGTATTAATACTAAACGTTTAATAACTGACAATGTCGTGATGTGCAATTAATGTGCAAATTCCTGATTAATTTTGACATCAAGCAGTTTTTCAGATTGGCATAGTGACCACTTGGGCTTCCACTTCTGTGAAATGCCTGTTTGCATCATTTGCCATTTTTAGATTATGTCTTTTTAAAAAATGATTTGTAGGACTTTTTAATATATTCTAGATGCTAACTCATTGTTGGTTATTTGCATTGCAAAAACATCTGTGTCTTGTCTTAATTGTGTTCATAGTATCTCTTGTTGTGCAAAAGTTCTAAATTTTAATGAGGTCAAATTTATCAATCATTTTTTGTAAATGGGAGGTTTTGTGCCTTCTTTAAGAAATCCTCCTGGGGCTTCCCTGGTGGTGCAGTGGTTGAGAATCCGCCTGCCGATGCAGGGGACACGGGTTCGAGCCCCGGTCCGGGAGGATCCCGTGTGCTGCGGAGCAGCTGGGCCCGTGAGCCATGGCCGCTGAGCCTGCGCGTCCGGAGCCTGTGCTCCACAACGGAAGAGGCCACAACAGTGAGAGGCCCACGTACCGAAAAAAAAAAGAAAAAAAAAAAAAAAAAGAAATCCTCCTAAAAAACAACAAGAAAAAAATGAAAGCCTTCCACTCCCAACTGGAGATCACAAAGATACTCTACTATATTTTCTTCTAAGTATTATGAAGTTTTGCTTTTCACATTAAAGTCCACATAGAATTTTTGTATGGTATCTATGAAGATTATCTCATAAAGATAATAATTTGTCCCAGCATCATTGATTAAATAGTCCTTCTTTCCCCACTAATGTAACAACCTCTCTCATTTATCAAGTTGCCAAATATGAGTAGGTTTATTTTCTGGACTGTAGCCTATTCTAAGCCATGGAGTTACTTTTCTGTCTCTGTGCTAATACCTCACTGTCTTACTATATAACTTTATAGTAAATCTTCATATCTACTATGGAAAGTCCCCTCCACCCCTTGACCCTTGTTATGCCTCTTCACAATTGTCTTAGCTCTTCTTGTTCTGTTTTTTTTTTTTGGTCTTCCACAATAATATTTGAATAAGCTTGTCAAGTTCCACGAAAAAAAAATTCACAGGAATTTTCATTTGTACTGCATTGGATTTATAGATTAAGTTCAGAAGAGATGACACCTTTATGATATTATCTTCCAATGAACATTTTCCATGAACATTAAAAAATCTCCATTTGTTCAGATCTTCTTTTACATCCTTCAATAATATTTTGTCATTTTTCTCTGTAAAAGACTTACGTATCTTTTGTTAGATTTATTCCTAAGTATCTCAAAGTTTATTTCATTGTGAATTACTTCTTTATTGTATTTTCCAATTAGTTATTACCTATATATGGAAATAGTATGGATTCTTCTATGTTGACCTCTTTCAGCAATTTTCTGAGTTCCCTTATTAGTTCCATTTGTTTTTCTGGATATTTTCATGGTAAAGAATTCCTGGGACTTCTATTTCTAGAAGAGGCAGCCAAGATACTGTGACAAGACTTGTGGCCACAATCATGATTATCTTTCTCAAAACAGTTCTTATTGCACCGCTGGGATTGCAACAAGTAAGGGAAACCTCTAGGAGACCAAGTGAGCTGAAACCAAAGTGTGAAATTATAAGCATACAGGAATGATGGGATTGCCTTGAGTGCCAATGTCCATGCATAAGTGCAACAAGATAAACTTTGCAAGACTAAACTTTCATCCAGCAGCAAGGAGGAGCTGAACCCAAGACGCTTGCAATAAGCTTGAACACTGATAGATGGCTAAAGTGGCTACAGCCCTGGGTTGGTACATCCCTTGGCATCCAGAAAAAACAAATGCAAATCTTCTCTAGAGAAAGTCATCCTCAATTAAGGCCCAAAGATTTCCACAGATTAATATCCCTCAATGTGAACTCACAGTAAAAGATCTCCAAAGACACAAGGAAGAACTCCCATTAGTGAGAGTCAAGAGAAAAACCAACAATAGAGTTAGGTCCTTAAGGATATTGGATATTGGAATCTTTAGATAAAGTAACTGTAGCAAGTGTATAAAGATATGAGAGACTGAGTCATGAAAATAGGCTAGCAATGAAAGATTATCAAAACTGACTGTGAAGAGTTGCAATTACTGATAAACATATAGTACTTTTAGAAATGAAAAATAAGATTTTAAAATTAAAAAGTCAGAGTGGGGTAAATAGCAGATTAGACCCAATTGAAGACTTAGTTGAAGAGAGAATTAGTGAACTGGAAGAGAAATATGAAGATATTACCAATAATTCAGCAAAGGCTAGGACATAGAAACTCTGAAAAAGATTAAGAGATATGAAATAATCTGGTATATGTCTGACGGGAGTCCAAGAGGAGATAACAGAGAGAATAGAAGAGAATCGAAGAGATAATGGCTGAGAATTTTCTAAAATTGGTGAAAGATATCAATCTTTATTTTTCCTGAGCAAGATGCATTAAAAAGAAAAATCCACCCCTAATGTGTTGGATGGAGCATCCATGCATTCTTCAACACTTCACCCTTCAAAAGGTGAAGACTAATTCCCCTTCCCTTGAATGTGGGCTTACTTTTTGACTTACATACCTCTTAGTTTTGTTTTCTATTTTATCTCTCTGCCTTAACACAGAGGAAAGGCCATGTGAGGACACAGCAAGAAAATGGTTGTCTGAAAGCTGAGGAGAGAGGTCTCAGCAGAACCCAACCTTGCTGGCACCTTGATCTTGGACCATCAGCTTCCAGAACTGTCAGAAAATAAATTTCTGTTGTTTCACACACGTAGTCTATGGTATTTTGTTACAGCAGCCTGAGCAGACTAATACAATAAGGATTGTATTTCTTTTATTTTAATAATTACCTTTATATTTTTAATAAACATTTTAATTATAAATTATTCTAGCAATGTCAAAATTTAGTATTTCTACTCTCCTAAACATGAGCCTATTACCTTATTTTAACCACCACTGAACAACACACCTCCCTATGACTTTATTGTCTTTTTAAAATTTGTTTCACCCTTTTTAAGTCACAAAAACTATCTTTTTAAAGTTTAATAACTTTACTAACAGTTTTATCAATGTCTGGACTCACCATTGTTTATTGCATCCCACATCTTCCTTCTGGGTTCATTTCTTTTCTCGCTGAATTACTTTTTCTTGTGGTGAACATCTGTGGGAGGAAAATTCTTTTTGTCTTTGTGTGTCTGGAAATGTCTTTATTTTATCTTTGCTCCTGTATGATAATGTAGCTGCATGTAAACTCAGGGGGTTAAAGATATTACTCCATTGTCTTCTGGAAGATATTGCTATTGATGGTAAGTCAGCTGACAGTCTAATAGACATGCCTTCAGTTGTATTTTATCTTTTCTTTATAATAGCTGCTGTGGTCTGAATGTTGAAAATCATATGTTGAAATTCTAACCCCCAAGGGTGATGGTATTTGGAGGTTGGGCCTTGAAGAGGTACTTAAGTCATGAGGGTGGAACCCTCATGAATGGGATTAGGGTCTTATAAAAAACACTTCAGAGAGAGCTCTTGCCCCTTCCACCATGTGAGTATGCGATGAGGTCTGTGACCCAAAAAAGGGCCCTCACCTAACCATTCTGGTACCCTGATCTCAGACTTCCAAATGGGCCCAGAACTGTGAGAAATAAATCTCTATTCAGTCTGTGGTATTGTGTTCTAGCAGCCCCAAAGGACTAAGACAATAGCTTTTATGATTGTCTTGTTATTGATCCTGTTCTAAGTTTCAGTACAGTGTGTCTAGGTGTAGACCCATTTTTTAAACCTCGTTTGGCACCTTCAGTGCACTTACGATCAAAGGATTCACGTCCCCTTCAATCTAGGAAACTCTCAGCTTTATCTCTCCAGATATTACTTCTCCCCCCTTGTCTTCTGAGGCTCCTATTTTCATAGGTTGGAGCCTCTTCCTATCATGTATGTGTCTTAATTAGCCCTTATTTAAATCTCTTCATTCTCTGCTGCATTCTAGGCTAATTCTTTTGTACTATCTTCAAATACAGGGATATACCCTTTGTTTCAGTTGTGGAATCTATCTTATGACATTTTTAAGTGGCTAATTTTTCTCATTTTCAAGATGTCTACTTCTTGGCTCACTTTTTCCTATTAGAATGTCTTGTTCTTTTTAAAAATTTTTATTTAATAGAAGTTATTCTTTCAGTCATCTCCTTGAGCCCCTTCAACATATTTATTTTAAAAAATTTGTCAAACTATTCTATAAATGAATGCAATCTTCAGTGACTTTGTCTTGTTTCATTGATTTTGTTGTCTTTCTTAGCATTAGAATTCCTCATATGTTTCATAATTTTCAGTAGAAGGTTTCATTGGTTTGGGCTTTTTTTCCCTCTCCCTCTTTGGCATTTTTTGTTGTTAGAGTCTCTACCTGGCATGCCTGGAAACCCCAGCTCAGAACTAAATCTTTGAATAAATCATTGTCCCTACCTTTGTGGGGAATGTTAATGGGAAAGGATGGACAATAAATAAATCTATAATATGTCAGGTGCTACTAAGCGCTATGGAAAAAATAAAGCAGGATAGGGGACAAGAATCACAGAGATGGGGGTTCATTTGAGCAGAGACCATCACGCTTCCAGGAAGCAGGCTGAAGCCAGAGTGCAAGAGCGCTGGAGAGCATTATTCATTCCGGGCCGGGCTCTGCTCTCCGCCCCACGCCACCATGCAGCCCTCTCCCACTGTTGCTAAACCTCTGTCAACACCTGTGTTCAGACTGCAGTCGAGAGCCATGCACTTCAGAGTGCGCAAGGAGCAGAGAACTGGGTCACGCACTTCAGAGTGTGCAGGGAGCAGAGGACCTGGGGCCTCCACAGGATTCTTCCCTCTAAAGTGGAGCAAGGGGTCAGTGGCGGAGCCTGGGTGAGGTGAGGCGGGTGACAAGGGAGCAGACCTCCTGGGTGTGGGTCCCCTGCTGGGACCATCTCATGCAGAGAGCAGGAGCTGCTAGCAAGGATGGGTCACAAGAGCCTGTGGAGATGAGGAGCTGCTGGGCTGTAGGCTGTGCAGCTGGCTTGGGGAAGAGAGAGGGCAGAAGCAGGGGGTCATTCTAGGACCTCAGCAGGGACCCAGAGAACCTCTGGGGGAGGGGGTGGGCAGGAGCTGTGAGAGGTCCTGCCCGGGTCAGCCTGCTCCCAGGTAAGACATACTGTCTGCAGTAAGCATGTACTGAGCCTGGCCCTGGGTGCAGGGCACTGCTCCAGATGAGTAAAACAGCCACTGCCCTTGAAGGGCTTACATCCACTGACAATGAGACAGTGGATGGAGACCTGTCTCCACCACAAAGAAAAGGTACCATAGCATTCCCAGCTGAGGTTAGTCAAGATATGCCAGTTCCTGTTCTAAAGTCTTAGAGCGTCTCATGGCTACTCTTGTGGTAGGTAGGTCCTATTTCTTGGTGTAACTGGGAAGAAAAAGAGGATTAAGTAACTTGCTCCAAATCACCCAGCTGTTAACAGGGATTTGAACTTGGGTCTGTAGAAATGCCCATCCCCCATTGTCAGAACAGACAATAGAAGAGGCGCCCTAACCCAGACTGGGCGTCTGGGGGAGCTGGCTGAGGGCTCTCGTGGAGAAGTGATGCCCCAGCCCCAGAGAGGGATGAGCTGCCAGAAAACGCCCACGTCTGAGCAAGAGGGTGTGTGTGGGGTGTCCCGGGGGAAGAGAGTCCCTGGGAAAGATGTCCTACCCTGGCGCTAGCTCACCTTGCCTCTGGCCCTTGGGTGCTGTCCTTAACCTGAAACCAGGAAACCGACCAGGGCAAGGAAATTCCCCGGGGCCTGGGGCCAACCTAGCTGAGCCTTTGAGCAGAAAGAGGTAACACAGGGCCGGTGGGACAGCTGCTCCCCGCGCTCCCCGCCCCCCCCGGCCATCACATCCCACCCCACCTCTTCAGTCATTTCTTCCTCAGATAGACCGCATAAGGCCGTCTGGGCCTGCATTGCCCTCTTCCAGCAGGCTTCTTTTAATATGTAAATAGAATTATCCCCGTCTGGGGATGGAATAAGTAAGATAGAACAAGTTAAAGCTCGAAATTCTCAGCGTAATTCGGTTTATGACTCAATCAACAAAAACTTGTTAAGGACTTGCTGTGCTTCCGAGGTAAAGCTCATCCTCCCGAGGTGCGTGGTTTGCAGGGCACCCACCTGGCCGGGGAAGCCGGTCGCCTCCGCGGTCCTCCCACCGCCGTGCGTGCCTGCCGCGCCGCAGACTCTGAGCTCGCGCGCCCCCTCGTGGAGCCTTGAGACACTGCGCGGCGCCGCCCCGGGCCCAACGACCTGGGACCGGCGGCGGCTCACCCGGGGCAGAAGTGAGGCTCCCTCCAAGCCAGGAGAGGGCTGGGGGCGACGGCCTGGCCAAATCCTCCGGCCCCCTTGGGTCCCCAAGGTTCCTTCCCACGCTGCAGACGCCTCGTGCCCGCAGCCCACCCGGGAAGCGGGTGGCAAACCCCATAGCTGCTGTGAATGGACTTCTTCCTCCTTCAAACCCAGCCTCCAGCTCACCCTCCCGGGCTCCAGGCGGGAGGTGGAACGAGGGGACCCACGGTCCATGGCCCACCCAGACCCCCCCCACCCCCATTCCAGAGTAAACATCTCACTGTCCGCTTTTGACTTGAGGAGGTTCGTAAGGAGCTTGTGTCGCCTCTGAAGACGGGCTTTTCCAAACACGACCCCAAAATGAGGCTCCTGCTTTGAGGGTATCACTCCCTCATCCGTATTCGCTCTCATCTGGCCTTTTAAGACTCACACTAAGGATAATCAGGGATGCTGGTAAAGCTCTAGTTAGGAGGATGGTTGTTCAAGTAGTAAGGATGCCCTGGGTAGGCATTCCCCTCCCCACCCTGCCCCCAGTATCTGTTTGTGTCCACATTTACAGGAGGGCTGAGACACCTCCTAAAGCAAATCAACCTGACCTTGTCCGAGCTGAGGTGCTGAGGCTGGGACACACTGCCACGATCTGTGGGCTTTGGCAGAGGGGGCAGCTGGATGGGACCTCACTATAGGCAGAGACCACGGGGGTCTTGTCCACAGGTCTCTCTAAGAGAGAAGGGAGTTTGGAGCAGCCAGCCGGGTCAGCCATGGGTGTCAGCGCCAGGAGGGGCCGGGTGGCTGCTTGCCCTGGAACTTATCTTGCTTCATCCACCCCTGGAGAGAACTAGGGCTTTGGGGTGAGTCGTTCACTGACTCCAACTCCTCAGAACCCAAGCCACCTTGACCTAACACAATGTACCCCTGAAGGAGCACTCTCCTCCCACCCAAAGAGCCGCCCTGAGTCTATGACAGAGCGTCCCTAGCACCAGTTGCTGCAGCCCAGCCCAGGGGCAGCTTTGCGCAGCGGTCAGGCCAGCAGCCATAGAACCCTGGCGCCACCAGCAGGGACAGTGAAGACAGGGGCAGTTGTCTGGCTGAAACAGAAATGGCAAAGGCAGCGGCTGGAGAGGGGCTGCAGCAGGATTCAGAGCAAGGACGAGTGATGGTGAACACTGATGCCTAATCAGTCCAGGACACCCCTTGGTGAGTCCAGAAATGCCTGCGGAAGGGATCTTTGCAAATAATAAAAATTCCTTTGTGAACAGGTGGAAACATCCAATCTTCCACTGATGAGATTTATGAATAAATGATTATGTGAACACATTTTAGACTCACCTTAATGATGTCTGGGTCCTTGAAAGGCCATATTTTTCAGAAGCAGAAAAAAGTTTTAATTTTTAAGACTCCCTGACTAGTTAAATCTGGTCCAGGATTTAGTGGGACACTGAAAACCAGCAATGTTCAACAAGATGTTGAGAGAGTCCAATAAATAGCATCTCTCTTCTCTGACTAGGTTCTAGAGAAATTGAAAAATAAGACAGGAACAAGGAGGTGGAGAAATAAAAGGTCACCTTTCCTGACAACCAGGCCTAAACTGCAGGACTCAGTCTGAGAAGAAAAAGACTCACTAACTGAACCCCAAAGGGAGGCAGACTCGCTTACTCATTCCCGGGCTGGGATGAGCTCATGCCCAGGAGGAAAAGTGAGTAAAGGGTATTGAAAAGCTAGCAGTTACACCAATGGAGCCTTCCTTACACGCCCAGGAGTGTGGATGAGTGTTCCCTGTAGTAATAGGGATAGACTTCACACTGTTTTATATGTTGGTTGGGGGCTTCCCTGGTGGCGCAGTGGTTGAGAGTCTGCCTGCCGATGCAGGGGACATGGGTTCATGCCCCGGTCCGGGAAGATCCCACATCCCGTGGAGCGGCTGGGCCCGTGAGCCATGACCGCTGAGCCTGCACGTCCGGAGCCTGTGCTCCGCAACGGGAGAGGCCACAACAGTGAGAGGCCCGTGTACCGCAAAAAAAAAAAAAAAAAAGAGTATATGTTGGTTGGTCCTTTTTTGGAATCCAGAATGTATTTTCTCCATTTGAACTGTTTTACATATGACCTTGAAAAGTCTGTTGAACCTATAAAGGAATAGACTTTTAGTACAAACTTAAGCTCTGGCCCAGGGGAGAGAAGCATGCAGAGGGAAGAGATAGTGATAGCCACCCCAGTGTCCTTGTTCACCCCAAATGCCCACCTGGGAAACTCTGTTTTCCACCATGTTTTGCTCCCACTCCATCAATTCGACTCTTATTCCTCAGGGTGGGAAACTTTGACTAGGAGGTTAAACAATTTCACATTAAACTGTAATAACTGACAAACGCTTCTCCTTTTACAGTTAAAAAAAATTTTTTAAGCAGACCAAATCTTATTAACTCAAACAAATTTCTAATACAATTAGTAGAATTTCAGAAAGAGTGTAAAAGTGAAGTGAAAATTCAAGCAGTTAAAAGAAAAGATCTTTGACAGCATATGGGGAAGGAAAGCAGATGCCGCCCAGAAGACTCAGCGTAAAAAGGATGAGAAGAGGGAAGCCCTGAGTTGAATAATTAAAGACCTAAATAAATGGAAAAACATCTGTATTCATGGGTCAGAAGACTTAATATTGAATATTGTTAAGATGACAATACTCCTCAAGTGGTCTTCAGGTTGAATAAAATCCGTATCAAAATTCCAATGGCCTTTTTTGCAGAAATGGAAAAGCTGATCCTAAAATTCAAGTAGGATTGCAAGAGACCCCCAGAAGCCAAAACAATCTTGAAAAAGAACAAAAAATGTTGGAAGATTCAGACTTCTGGTTTCAAAACTTACAACACAGTTACAGTCATCAAAATAGGGTGTTGCTGGCATAAGGATAGACATATAGACCAATGGAATAGAATTGAGAGTCCAGAAACAAACCCATACATCTATGGTCAATAGGTTTTGACAAGGGTATCAAGGCCATTCAATGTGGAAATAATAGTCATCTCTTCAGCAGATGGCACTGGGAGAACTGAAAATCCACAAGCAAAAAAAAAAAAAAAAAAAAAGAAAAGAAAGAAAGAAAGAAAGAAATGTACCTTACCTCACACTGTATACAAAAATTAACTGAAAATGGAGCGAAGAACTAAAGGTAAAAGCTAAAACTATAAAACTCTTAGAAGAACATATGAAGGTAAATCTTCATGACTGGGCTTGGCAATAATTTCTTAGACAGGACACCAAAAATACAAGCAATTAACAACAAAGATAGACAAATTGGACTTCATCAAAATTAAAACTTTTGTGCATCAAAGGACACAATCAAAGAAGCAAAAAGATTCTTAGAATGGAAGAAAATGTTTGCAAATCATTAATCTGAAAAAGGTCTAACATACAAAATATATTAAAAACTCTTACAACTCAACAACAAAAAGACAAAGAACCCAATTTTAAAATGGGCAGGGGGCTTCCCTGGTGGCGCAGTGGTTGAGAGTCCACCTGCCGATTCAGGGGACACGGGTTCGTTCCCCAGTCCGGGAAGATTCCCACATGCCTAGGCCCGTGAGCCATGGCTGCTGAGCCTGCACGTCCGGAGACTGTGCTCCGCAACGGGAGAGGCCACAACAGTGAGAGGCCCGCGTACTCCCTCCCCGCAAAAAAAAAAAAACCACTTCACATACACTAGGATGCCAATAATAATAAAAAAAAAGAAAGAAAGAAAAAGGAAAATAACAAGTGTTGATGAGGATTTGGAGAACCGTTATACATTGCTGGTGGGAATGTAAAATGGTTACAGTCACTATGGAAAACAACTTGGTGGTTGCTCAGATAGTTAAATATAGAATCACTGTATGACTCAGTGATTCTACTCCTAGGTATATACTTAAGAAAATTAAAAACATGTGTCCAGATGAAAACTTGTATGTGAATGCTCATAGCAGCATTATTTATAATATCCCAAAGTAGAAACAACCAAAATGTCCCTCAATTGATGAATGTGTAAACAAAATGTGGTATGTCCATACAATGGAATATTTTTCTTCCATTAAAAGCAATGAAGTACTGATGCCTGCTAAAACATGCATGAGCCTAAAAACATGCTAAGTGAAAGAAGCCAGACACAAAAGGCCACATGCTGTATGATTCCACTTATATGAAATAATTAGAAAAGGTAAATCCATAGAGACAGAAAGCACATTAGTGGCTACCAGGAGCTGAGGGGAAGGAGAAGTGGGGAGTGAATCTTTCATGGTTCGGGGGTTTCGTTTTGGGGTAATAAAAATATTCTGGAACTAGATGGTGATGATGGCTGCACAATATTGTGAATGTACTAACTGTCACTGAAATGTGCACTAGCATGAGAGAGCATTAGAAAGCTGTAGGGCCAACAGGTGGGAAGTAGTGATTAACCCAAGAATTAATAAGCAATGGCAGAGGTGGCAAAGCACACTGGAAGGAAGGGAAGTCTCCACAGCAAAGTCTCCAGTTCAAGGCATCAGACACACACTTTTTCTGCCCCACCTAGATTAATATGATGAAATGCTGATGAAAGAAATCAAAGAAGACCTAAATACTTGGGGAGGGATATTGTGTTCAAAGATTGGAAGACTCAACATAGTGAAGATGTCAATTCTCCCCAAACTGCTCTTTTGCAGAAATAGACAAGCTTATTCTAAAGTTTATCTGGAAGCACACAAGCCCTAGAATAGCTAAAACAATCTTGAAAAAGAATAATAAATTGGGAGGAATCACCCTACTTGACATTAAGGTACTAAAGTAATCAATACTGTGTGTTATTGCCAAAGGGATAGACACGTAGATCAATAAGACAGAATAGAGAATCCAAAAATAGACCCAACACAAAGATATTGGACTGATTTTTTACAAAAGTGCAAAAGCAAATTCAAAGAAAAGCAATTCAATTCAACAATTGGTGCTGGTGCATAGACCAAAAAATGAACTTTGAGCTGTCTCACACATCATACAAAAATTAACTCGAAACGGATCACAGACTGAATTGTAAAATGTAAAAATTATAAAAGTTTTAGAAAAAAAGTAGGAGAAAATCTTCAGGACTTAGGGCTCGGCAAAAAATTCTTAGGCTTGATGCCAAAAGCAGGCTCCATAAATGGAACAATTGGACTTCACTGAAATTCAAAACTGTTGCTGTGAGAAAGACCTTATTAAAAGGATGAATAGACAAGCTACAGATTAGGGGAAAATATTTGCAAACCATATTCCTGACCTGCCAAAGGGGACTCCTTAATCCCTGGCATTCCTTCTCCATTTCCGTGTTCAATTCACTCTCCACTCTCCAGCTGAACAGTTCATATCTTCTCTCCTCTCCTCAAATTTCCAACACTTCCTCACCCTTTTTTTAAAAAATAATTTTCTGATAGCTTTTATTTATTTTTATTTATTTATTTTTTGCTCATTAAAGTTTTTAAATTTTATTGAAGTGTAGTTGATTTACAATGTTGTGTTAATTTCTGCTATACAGCAAAGTTACTCAGTTATGCATATATATATATATTCTTTTTCATATTCTTTTCCATTACGGTTTATCACAGGATATTGAATACAGTTCCCTGTGCTATACAGTAGGACCTTGCTGTTTATCCATCCTATATATAATAGTTTGCATCTGCTAACCCCAGACTCCAAACCGTTCCCTCCCCTACTCCCCTCCCCCTTGGCAACCACAAGTCTCACTCTTAACTGATGGATGCCCTTGCTTCTTATTTCACCGAGGAAGCATAATCAACTGGAAGAGGATTTCCAGGTTCCCCAGCAGCAACTGCCCCCCTGCAGCCTGCCCTTCCGGTGGGCAGGACCTCCATTCCTATCAGAATATTCCAACCCCTTTGCCAACTCAGAGACTTTTGTCTGCAATTGTCACCTGTCTTCTCCATGGTACATCAAATTTTTCTATTGGATCCTTCCTATTAGCATACAAATATACCATAATAAAAGTCTTTTTTTTTTTTTTTTTTGCGGTACGCGGGCCTCTCACTGCTGTGGCCTCTCCCGTCGCAGAGCACAGGCTCCGGACGCTCAGGCTCAGCGGCCATGGCTCACGGGCCCAGCCGCTCCGCGGCACGTGGGATCTTCCCGGACCGGGGCACGAATCTGCGTCCCCTGCATCGGCAGGCGGACTCCCAACCACTGCGTCACCAGGGAAGCCCAAGAGTCATTTTAAAAGAAAAAAATTACTCCCTTGACCTCGTATCCCACCTCCAGGCATGATCTCATTTCTCTGATGTCTTCTGCAGCAAAATTCCTCAAAAGACACATCTGGGATTTCCCTGATGGCGCAGTGGTTAAGAATCCACCTGCCAAAACATAGGCAGAACACTCTGTGACATAAATCACAGCAAGATCCTTTTTGACCCACCTCCTAGAGAAATGGAAATAAAAGCAAAAATAAACAAATGGGACCTAATGAAACTTAAAAGCTTTTGCACAGCAAAGGAAACCATAAACAAGACGGAAAGACAACCCTCAGAATGGGAGAAAATAGTTGCAAATGAAGCAACTGACAAAGGATTAATCTCCCAAATTTACAAGCAGCTCATGCAGCTCAATATCAAAAAAAACAAACAACCCAATCCAAAAATGGGTAGAAGACCTAAATAGACATTTCTCCAAAGAAGATATACAGATTTCCAACAGACACATGAAAGAATGCTCAACATCATTAATCATTAAAGAAGAGCAGATCAAGGCTACAATGAGATATCATCTCACACCAGTCAGAATGGCCATCATCAAAAAATCTAGAAACAATAAATGCTGGAGAGGGTGTGGAGAAAAGGGAACCCTCTTGCACTGCTGGTGGGAATGTAAATTGATACAGCCACTATGGAGAACAGTATGGAGGTTCCTTAAAAAACTACAAATAGAACTACCATACGATCCAGCAATTCCACTACTGGGCATATACCCTGAGAAAACCATCATTCAAAAAGAGTCATGTACCAAAATGTTCACTGCAGCTCTATTTACAATAGCTAGGATACGGAAGCAACCTAAGTGTCCATCAACAGATGAATGGATAAAGAAGATGTGGCACATATATACAATGGAATATTACTCAGCCATAAAAAGAAACGAAATTGAGATATTTGTAGTGAGGTGGATGGACCTAGAGTCTGTCATACAGAGTGAAGTTAAGTCAGAAAGAGAAAAACAAATACCATATGCTAACACATATATATGGAATCTAAAAAAAAAAAAAGGTCATGAAGAACCTAGGGGTAAGACGGGAATGGAGACGCAGACCTACTAGAGAATGGACTTGAGGATGTGGGGAGGGGGAAAGGTAGGCTGTGACAAAGTGAGAGAGTGGCATGGACATATATACACTACCAAACGTAGAATAGATAGCTAGTGGGAAGCAGCCACATAGCACAGGAAGATCAGCTCGGTGCTTTGTGACCACCTAGAGGGGTGGGATAGGGAGGGTGGAAGGGAGGGAGATGCAAGAGTGAAGAGATATGGGAACATGTGTATAAAAAAAAAAAAAAAAAAAGAATCCACCTACCAATACAGAGGGACACAGGAGGTTGGTCTGGGAAGATCCCACATGCCATGGAGCAACTAAGCCTGTGCACCACAACTACTGAGCCTGTGCTCTAGAGTCCATGAGCCACAACTACTGAGTCCGTGTGCCACAACTACTGAAGCCCACGTGCCTAGATCCCGTGCTCCACAAAAAGAGAGGCCACTGCAAGGAGAAGCCCGCACACTGCAATGAAGAGTAGCCCCCGCTCGCAGCAACTAGAGAAAGCCCGCATGCAGCAACGAAGCCCCAACGCAGCCAAAACAAACAAACAAAAAAATACATCTGTAGTGGCTCTCTTTACTTAATTTTTCCTCATTTGTTTTTATGATGAAAAAATTTTATCATGAAAAAATTAAATACTCAAAAGAGTGAGAGAATGGTATAATAAACTCCCATATACATGTTAGGAGAATTAATTGTATTCCCTCCAAATTTGTATGTTTAAGTCCTCTCAGGACCTCAGAATGTGACATGACATATTTGGAGATAGGGTCTTTAAAGAGGTAATTAAGGTAAAATGAGGTCATACGGGTGGCCCCAGTTCAACATGACTGGTGCCCTTATAAGAAGAGAAGATTAGGACACAAACACAGACCAAGGGATGACCAGGTGTGGACACAGTGAGAAGGCAGCCTCAGAAGAAACCCAACCTGCTGACACTTTGATCTTGAATGTCTACCTTCTACAACTGTGAGAAAATTAATTTATGTTGTTTAAGCCTGTGCTATTCTGTTATGGTAGCCTGAGCTGTCTAATACAACACCCATCACCCAGATTCAGTGATTATCAAAGGTTTTTCTCTGCTTGATCGGTTTATGCCCCTTTTCTGAGGTATTTTAAAGCCAACACCAGACTTCAAGTTATTTTATTTCCATGTGTATCTGGGGAGAAAAAGCACATTTTCTTATATAATCGCAATGGCTTCTTCACACTTAGAATATTAGCAAGAATTTCTTGGTAATATCTGACACTCAGTCTTTACTCAGATTTCCCTGATTGTCTTTAAAATGTCTTTTCAGAGCTGTTTTGTTGAAATCAGGATCCACACTGCTTTATTGTTTCTCTTAAATCTTTTGACTAGATTAACCCCTCCCCCCTGAATCCTGCCCTTTTATTTCTCATCTCACTGAGATTGAAAAAACCTAGTCAGTTGGGCCTTTACAATGGCCCATATTCTGCATTTGACTGTTGGCTTCCTCATCTGTGTATTCTTTCTTGTGTTTCTGTTTGTTGTTTTCTTTTTCTTTTTGTTTTCAAAAATATTTCAAACTTAAAGAAAAGGTGCAAAAATAGTATAAAAAACTTTTTATCGAACGGTTTGAATGAAAGTTGCTGGTATCATGCCCCATCACCCAGGATTCCTTTAGTGTACATTTCCTACAAATATGAACATTCTCCTACAACACACCAGCAAAATGAGAACGTTAACATGGATGCATCACTGCCACCTAATTTGCACACTCCATTCAAGCTTCACTGATCGTCTCAATAATGTCTTTTCCATCGAAAGGATCTAATCCAAGATCATGTGTTTCACTTAGTTGTCATGTCTCCTCCAGTCTAGAATAGTTCCCCGGTCTTTCCTTAACCTACAGGACATTGTCAGTTTTGAAGATCACAGCCAGTTATTTTGTAGAGGTAGCTCAGCTCCGATTGGTCTCATGATTAGATTCAGGTTATGCATCTTTGGCAGGAGTATCACAGAAGTGACGCTACATTCTTCTCACTGAGTCCTGGCAGGTGGTACATGATTTCAATTAGTCTCATTGCTGATGATGTTAACCTTGTTAGTTGACTGAGGTAGTGACTGCCAGGTTTCTCCACCGAAAGCCACTCTTTCCCTCTTGGTAATCCATAAGTACTTTGAAGCTCTGTAACATCCTGTTACTTTTCAAACTTTCACTCACTAGTTTTAGCACCCATTGATGTTTCTTGGCTGAGGTCGTTATTACTATGAGGGTTGCCAAATTTTCTAATTCCGTCATTCCTTCTGTATTTATTAGGTGACACCCTATTATTAAAGAAAAGCTTTGTCATCTCTATTCTTCCCTGCCCCCCCACCTTGTCTCTCCCCCTTTCTCTGTCTCCGTCTTTCTGTGTCTCTCCCCCTCTCTCTGTCTCTCTCTCTCTTTCTTGCTTTCTATCAGTATAAGTTCATGGATTCCTACTTTACTCACTGAGTTATAATCTGTTGTTATTATTATTTTATTTAATAACCAAATAGTCCCAGATTTGACCAGTGGGTGCTCATTCAGGCTGGCCTCTGTGTCCCTTTGGCATGTTCTGAGCACGCCCTTACTTTCTGGTACAAGATGTTCCAGGCTTATCTTGTACTTTTCTTGCTTCTGCCTTCAAATCAGCCATTATCTCCAAGGAACTCTGGTTCCTTTTAGGGGACAGTGGTATTTAGAAACCAAGATCTGGGCAGTCAGTGTGCTTTTTGATTTTGGATTGTGTTACTTCCAGGCCCTCTCAGTCGACAGAGTTAGAAAATCTCTCTCTCCAATATGTCAGCATCAATAGGAGATTGGTTACATATGAGAATTGATCAAATAAGCAAATATATTGAAGATGACGGGATTCAGAGTTCTCACAGGTGGAAAAAGTTCAAATATGAAAAGGAGAAAATTAGAAAGAATCCTATGATGTTGGGCTGTAATTAGACACATCGGTATGAACTAATGGCTTTCAACATAGATATGGAAATAAGTATAGATGAAAATTTGTGTAGAGAGAGAGATATATACAAATAGGAATCAATCAATGACAAAGTAGGGTTGTTCCAGAAGAATTTGCAAGAAAAGAGTTGAATAAATAAAAGCTATACCATGTTTATGGGTGTGAAGGGTCCACATGGGACTTGGACATTTTTTTTTTTTTTTTTTGTGGTACGCGGGCCTCTCACTGTTGTGGCCTCTCCCATTGCGGAGCACAGGCTCCGGACGCGCAGGCCCAGCGGCCATGGCTCACGGGCCCAGCTGCTCCACGGCATGTGGGATCCTCCCGGACCGGGGCACGAACCCGTGTCCCCTGCATCGGCAAGCTGACTCTCAACCACTGCGCCACCAGGGAAGCCCAGACATTTTTTATTAGGCTTATGCTAGATACTTTAGAGTTCACATTGCTATTAAGATGCCATCCCTGGGAGTACAGCACATCCTGAGTCCAAGAATATAAAAGCCACATGCTAACAAAAGTAGAGAAGAAAGAAGCTCAGTTTCTTGTTGACGTCATGGGGTCTTTGCACCAGCTTTGGTCTGCATTCTTGTGAATTTACTTATGCAAAACTAAAATTTCTATTATATGCAGTGCCTGTTGCCTCTGTTACTCAAAGTTGATAGAAATCCCAGTTAAACTTCCAACAAGATTTTTTTGTGCAACTTGACAAACTAATTCTGAAATTCTTGTGAAAGGGTAACACACTCGAATTCTGGGCAGTGAAAGAAGTGAGAAAGAGGAAAGGGCAGTGCCTATAGCAGGAAAGTAAAACTTTCCCCTAAATTCCCCCGTAGACTTCTGCTTGCTTCCTCTAGACCAGAACTAAGTCCCATGGAGCCCCTACCTGAAGAGGAGACAGGGAAATATAGTTTTATCTGGATATATTATTGCCATAAAAATATGATCCAAATGAGTTAAAGACCTAAATGTAAAAAGAAATGTTTTTAAATTATTAGAATAAATTATACAAGACTATCTTTTTTACTTTATAGCAGGGAAAGCTTATTTAAACATGACAGAAAGTCTACACACCAAATCATAAAGGAGATTTCTATATAAAGGAAACTTTACAACTCAAAATGTAAGATTCATACAGGGTACAAAATACCACAGACACATTTAAAAGGCAATCAACACACTGATGGCAAACATTTTAAATATATAGAAAAGGACTTGGGCTTCCCTGGTGGCGCAATGGTTGACAGTCTGCCTGCCGATGCAGGGGACACGGGTTCGTGCCCCGGCTCGGGAGGATCCCACGTGCCGCGGAGCGGCTGGGCCCGTGAGCCATGGCCGCTGAGCCTGCGCGTCCGGAGCCTGTGCTCCGCAACGGGAGAGGCCACAGCAGTGAGAGGCCCGCGTACTGGGAAAAAAAAAAAAAAAAGAAAAGGAATTAAACTCTAGCATTTATAGAATATCTTTAAATCAATAGGAAAAAGGAAAAAACATCCAATAGAAAAAAATGAATAACGGGTATAAGTACCCAATTCACAAAAAATAAAATACAAATGCTGATAAATAAACGATGTTCATCCCAGGAGTAATCAAGGAAATGCAACTCAAAACTCCACTATTTTTAATCACCAACTTGGAAAAAATTTTTCTTTATAATATCAAGTGCTAGTGAGGGTGTGTGGAAATGGGCATGCCCATATAGCAGCTGGGGGAGGGGTGTTAATTTGTACAGCCACTTTGGAGAGTGATTTGATAGTATCTATTTAAAATGGCAAATGTTCATATCCTATAACCTAGTGATTATGCTTCTGTGTCAACACTAGTGAGACAGACACATGTGGAAATACACATGTGCACACGGGCATGCACAAGAATGATCATTGAGGAATTTTTGAAATATCAAAAGAGTGGTATAGGGACTTCTCTGGGGGCGCAGTGGTTAAAGATCTGCCTGCCAATTCAGGGGATGTGGGTTCGATCCCTGGTCAGGGAACTGAGATCCCACATGCTGCAGGGCAACTAAGCCCACGTGCAGCAACTAGAGAGCCCGCGTGTGGCAGACTACAGAGCCCATGCACTCTGGAGCCTGGGCACAACAACTAGAGAAGTCCACACGCCGTAAGGAAGAGCCCGCACACCGCAACGAAAGATCCCGCATGCTGCAACGAAGATCCCGTGTGCTGCAACTAAGACCCGATGTAGCCAAATAAATAAATTAATTAAAAAGAAAGAGTGGTAGTATTTTTTTTAAAAAGAGTGGTAGTAATTTTTAAAAAAGAGCAGTAAAATGTGATACTTTCTTAGGATAGAAGACTACACTTCAGCCAAAAGGAATGAACCAGGTTTAAACGTATCAGTGTGAAAAATATCATTGAGGGAAGAAGTCAGTTGCAGATGTAGGGTTTCAGAAAGTCACCCCCAAAATATGCCATTTTGGCATATTGATTATTTTGAATTAAAGGAACTTGAGAAACAGCTGGTGTAAGAAGGACACTCTGACCCTCTTTTATCTCCCTGAAAAGCAGGAGATAAATCTCCCATGTGAAAAGTACCTTCTCTGTACTGGGAGGGCAGGAGGTACCCTTAGCACCAGAGACAGGGAATTTAAGGCTGAGAAGGTTGTAAAAACAAAGGCCTTGTTAACTTCTTCAGCACTTTATTACCCCAAGTGCAAGCCTCTTTGTCTTGTCAATTCTTCACAAATATATTGTTTCTTTGTCTAAAAGGTATAAAGGCTTCCTGCTCTGGTCATTTCTTTGAGTCTCATATCTTTGTGGGGCTCCTATATGTATGTATTTAATTAAATTGTTTTCTCCTGTTAATCTGTGTTCTATTACGGGGGAAGGGGGAAGGGGTCTCAGCCAAGAACCTAGAAGGGTAGAGGGAAAATTATTTTTTCTTCCCTACGTAGAATACATATGATGCCATTTATATATTTTTAAAAGCACTCTCCCAAAATAATACTATATGGTTTTCTTGTGGGTCTCTCTAATGGAGTAAAAAAAAATTCTTTTGAATCTGAAGGACCCACACTCAAATCATGAGAGTTGCTTCCTCTGGAGATGGGGAGGAGCACATGAGTTGGGTCAATAGAGACTTAAGATTGATTTTGATAATTTTTTTTTGCGGTACGCAGGCCTCTCACCGTTGTGGCCTCTCCCGTTGCGGAGCGCAGGCGCTGGACATGCAGGCTCAGCGGCCATGGCTCACGGGCCCAGCCGCTCCGCGGCATGTGGGATCTTCCCGGGCCGGGGCACGAACCCGTGTCCCCTGCATCGGCAGGCGGACTCTCAACCACTGCGCCACCAGGGAAGCCCTATTTTGATAATTTTTAAGGTGAATAGATTCATGTATTGATTTGTAACTGAAATGAATTCAAACTCCAAATGATAAAAAATATAAATGTGTATCAGAATGGTTTGCATATTGGCCATAGGTTTTTGTGCATAATTGTGTTCAGTTGATAGCATACAGGGTTCTGTATGGCTCTCAGGCCAGTAGTTTTCAATGCATCCTTCTGCTGTCTTCCCACAAGGCTCCTTCCAGCTCTCCCTCCACACGAGGGCTGGGCCTAATCCGATCCCAGAATAGATAGAGCTGGGAAGCAGGATCCTTGGACATCTTGATGTGACAAGGCCCGTTTTAAGAGGCTACACGGCCTCTGGGTGCCCTGAGGGATCTTGTTTTCCTAAACTGTGCTGAGTTCCATAGCTCACTTCCCTGGATTCTCTCTGCCAGTGATCTCCAGGGTTACCTGCTGTGTCTGGCAGCTGAGATGATGGGGCTCCGTTTGTAAGTGAGAGGGCTGGAGGCCCTCCCTGGATGGTCACGTTGATATCCGCAGTGCCCTGGGTTCCCATTCCCTGGTTGTCTGTTCTGCTCTTTCCTGCTGCTGCTTCCATAGGGGGAGCTCCAGGCTGGGCTTGGGGGTGGGCTGTCCCATCTCTGCCACCTGTGCTGGGCCTGCTCTGGTGCCAGCTTGGAGGGTTGGGCACTGAAGCTGCGGGCCTCAGGTGCTCGTGGGCTGCCTGGAGGCCCACTTGATGGTTGCACTGTCCCCACTCCGAGAGTCTCCATTATCCCCAGAACTTTTACTGCTGTTCTTCCCAGCTAGGAGCACAGGCCACCCAAGGACCACTGTCCTCTCGGCGAGGGGCAGACCACACTTGCATCACCCGTTTGTCTCCAGCTCCAGGGATAGGCATGACACACCCAAGGGGTATTTGTTGCCTGATGAAATGAGGAAAAGGGGCTTAAAAGGAAGGAGTGCTACCCCCATTGGTGCCACTGGCAGAATGAAAGTCCCAGAGAACAAGAGAAGCTCTGTGATCTGTCTCTAGCTCCTAATTCTCCCCACTGCTCAGCGAGGTAAACTGAGAGCAGGGGGCCTGTCCCTGTGTGAGACTCAGAGACTGGAGCCTGGGGCCCTCTGGCTACCTTCAGTCCCATCCATTCCCTGCTTCCCCCCAGGCTCAGTCATGTGACCACGGAGCACAGCAGAGGTGGGTCCTCACCCACCCACCCACCCACCCTCTTGTGTCTCCCCCTAAAGTGGGAGAGCCCTGCACCCTGGGCCCAAGCCCCGAGGGGAATCAGGATCCCCTGGCTCTCTCCAAAACCCTGCCCTCACCTCCTCCTCCTCCCTCTGAGTCCATCCCTGGCAGGCTTAATTAACTTCCAGAGATACTGATAGCCCTGGGTGATGGGAGCTATAAAATTGCAAAATCTGATAAAAATAATAATGAGAATGCCTATTGCCCATTAGCCTGTGCCTGAGCCCTTAAGGAAGGTTAATTAATTAATCACCCTTGCAGCCTGTGAAATCTGGTTTGTTTGGGTCTGAAGTGCCCGTGGTGGCCTGGGAGGGAAGGGACAGCTGAAGGGCCTGTGCCCTGCAGAGTAGCTGGGCTCCACCGCACCCCAGTCCAAGTTAGGCCTTAGAATCCCAAGGGGTCAAGATGATTGCAGACCTGGTGGTGCTCTAGCCCCACTGCTGTTAATCAGAGATGTACCTCCTCCAGCCAAGGGACCTGGAAGTGGAGATCATCCATACTGGAGTCAGTATGGTAGCTAATGGTGGAAACAGACAGGATGAAGGAGGTAGGGGTGGGTGCGGCCAGCTTGGAGCCTCTGGCTTCCTGTGCTGCCCCCCAGCACCTTCCTCAACCAGGAGGAGTCGCCAGAGGGCAGGTGGGCAGCTGAGGGCTCCCCTGCACCACCACGAAGAAGTGCTAGAATCCGGCCCAAGGATGTCTCCTCTGCAGCCCGAGCACTCCACAATAATCTGGCCTGAGAGATGAGCACAGGAAAGTTGCCCATTTAATTTAATTTATTTCAATTTAATTTTAATTTAAGCTGGTCCGCCTTTGCTTCCCCAGCTATCTTTTTTCACTTCCAGGGTTGTTAAATTATTGCAGCTCGTGAAGAAAAGGAAGATGGAAAATGGTCAGAGAGCCCAGAGGAGCCCAGCCCCTATCCTGAGAGCCCCTCCCCTTCCTGCGCCCCACAAAGTGCCCCTCGTGTCCCCACGGGACCCTCTAGGCCGGACTGAGGTGGGGGTGGGGAACCGGCACCTCTGACAGACCCAGAGCCCCATTTTCTACCCAAGAGTGAAAGCAGTAATACTACTAACAATTCATCGAGCCTCTGCTATGTGCCACCCCACCTTACCTCATTTAGTTCTCACTGCACCCCGCTGGGAAGCAGGCATCATTCCATCTTTCAGATGAGCCACCTGAGGCTTTGAGGTCGAGTTGTTTGGCCAAAGACACACAGCCTCCAAAAGAGGACAGGGAGGAGGGACTGGCTGTGTGTCCTTGGACACGGGAATTGCCCTCTCTGAACCTCAGTTCCCAAATTGCAAAATTGGGGTGATAATAACCATTCCTAAAAGGGTTTCACAGGTATACTGGCCTCAAAAAATTCAGTAAGTGAAAAGAAGTTATCAGAAAGACTGGACTTAAAATGTGGAATGTTAGGAAGATTTTTCTTCTAGGATTAAAAGCAACTTCTGGAGACTTCCCTGGCAGTCCAGTGGTTAAGACTTCGCCTTCCAATGTGAGGGGTGCGGGTTTGATCCCTGGTCAGGGAGCTAAGATCCCACATGCCTTAGGGCCAAAATAACCAAAACATAAAACAGCAGCAATATTGTAACAAATTCAATAAAGACTTTAAAAATGGTACACATCCAAAAAAAAAAAATCTTAAAAAAAAAAAAAAAAGCAAGCAACTTCTGCCTTGGAGGGTGGAAACCTGGCTTTGTCTTTGGGGCCAGACTTCCCTCTGCTCTGACATGAGCCCTTCAGGAAGCCATGTAATTGTGTGGGTGAGACAAGGACCTGCTCCCTGTTGGAGGATCGGCTGTGCAGACACTTGCTGACCTAAAGGCCTAACCGAAAGGGGAGGCTTGGTCTGTGGTTTGGTCCTCCCTCATCTCATCTTTGAAAGAACCTGCCCTTGCAGAGGTACAGAGATTTTTTTTCTAATATTTATTTATTTTACTTATTTATTTGGCTGTGCCAGGTCTTAGTTGCGGTACACGGGATCTTTGTTGTGCCATGTGGGATCCTTCAGTTGAGGCACGAGAACTCTTAGTTGCAGCATGTGGGATCTAGTTCCCTGACCAGAGATCGAACCCGGGCCCCCTGCATTGGGAACGCAGAGTCTTAGCCACTGGACCACCAAGGAAGTTCCAAGAGATTATTATTATTTTTTTTTAATCTAAAACCTAGAAGATACCTTCGTTTTTGTCCAAAGCCTCAGAGCCTTTGCATGAGCTTCTCCCTTTGCCCAGAAATCCCTTCCCCAGCTATTCACATGGTAGGCTCTCTCCTGTACTTCAAGATTTTATTTAAATGTCACCTTCTCAGTGAGGCCTTCCCTGACCACCGTATTTAAAATGGTAGCCCCCCTCCCTCCTCCCATAATATCCACCATTTCCCTGGTTTAGTGCTCAGCCCCTGACCTTGGCACTTGGCACCTTCTAATACACTGTATTATGTATGTATTGATGTGGTGTCTCGTGTGTCTCCTCCACTAGAATATTAGGGCCATGAGGGCAGGGATTTTGCCTGTTTGGTTTACTGCTGAATTGGCAGTGCCTAAAATAGTGCCTGGCACTGCATAGCAGATGTTCAACCAATAGGCAACTGAATTAAACAGAAGCTTTTGCTCATTAGAAATGGGGAGCAAAAACGGGAATATGGTTGGGGGATGAGGAGGGCAAGAGCAACATTCACCCCGCCTCACACGGCAGGAAAGACCTAGAGCAGAACCGGGATGGGCTTCGCCAGCACACCTGGGACGGGAGGTTGGTGACCACATGCAGGGATGTCACCGCGTAGACCTGGCTCTGGAAGGACGTGGCTGGACTCTCAGGATGGTCTTGTCAGGACAAGGTCAACCACAGCCTTTTGGGGTTGCCTGTAAAAGGTACGGCTGGTCCCATAGGAAACATGGCAGGTCTGAGAGTGGGGAGGTTTCTGTTGAGTCAAACCTAGCTCTCATGGAACATCCTTAGGGTGGCAGAGAGCTGGTCTCTGCCATCCAGTGCAAACTGTGCTAGTCAGAGGGCCAGCCCACCCAGAGCAGCTTAGGGTCTGTGGGCTCCAAGGACAGCCACTTCTAATGGCAGTTGGCAAGTCTGTCCAGGTTTCAGAGGAAGAGCCACAGGAGAGAAGAGTGACCCCTTGCTAAGGCTGGAGTGAGGGCCTCAGCCATAGTCACCAACAGACACCTAGGGACGTAGAAGAGTGGTGACTGGAAGGAGAGGCAGCCATGCATCAGAAGATGAAAACAGAGCCAGGACACTCAGAAGGGCCTCTTCCAGAGTGAATGTGTATAATGCGTGTTGGCTGGATTGTTTAAGAATATCCAATTCCGATTTAAAAAAAAAAAACAACATAAGAGAGACTATCAAAGCAAGGAGCTGGTGAAACATTTTGAAGTATAGAGAATCTATGTATGTGAACAGAGAGACAAAGAATGGAACAAATAAGAGTATTACTGATAGATAAGAAAGATTAAAAACACAGGCATCAAATATCCATGATACACTAAATATACATGATGCTCCCAACATGCTCAATATTCACAAGGTCTTAAACTGGCTGCCCACCGGTGACACTCATTCTGGATCCATGTGTTCTATGCCCAAGACAATTATTAAGTTCAAGCATCCCAGAGGCTAACTTCTATTAACACCTACTGTGGAAAATACCTTTAATAATCCAAATAAAGCACCAAGTGTGTTTGAATCTTTAAAAAACTGAATAGCTGTTCTACAGGCTAATTGGTGAGCCAGCCTTGCCTCTGCATATCTTTGCTAGAGCAAGTGTTGGCTCCAGGCACCGCCATCCACTGAGCCCCCTTGCTTCCCTGACCATCAGTGACAAGGCTGATGCAGCAGGGAGAAGCGGGACATGTGAACACTGGCACCCAGGATTCAGCGCTGTGCTCCTACCCGCGGGCACCCCAGCCTAAGTGTGCTGACTTACCCATCTCTTTCCCCATGCTTCTCACGGTGCATTTTTAATTGATTTAATAAGCCATGTAATTCGAGAATCTTTATCTGGTCTGTGAGCCTTTCTGTCCCCTGAGCTCTGGGACAGCTAGTCTGACTGTGCACGGAGGTAATTTCCTGTGTGACAATGTGACATGGAGTGCCTTTGGGACACTCCCCGATAAACCTGGGAGAGGGAGGGCTTTGGGGAACTCAGGGCAAGATAATTTGGATTTGAAAGGAAGGGCTATCTCCTTTTGTGGGCATAGTCTACAAGTGTGGCAGACTGCCCTTTCCAGGATGGTATCTCCCAGATCGGGTGGGGAATCCATGTCCCCTGACCTTGACTCCCAGTGCACCTTGGTGTCTGGTGAGGCTGCAAGGTAGTGTTGGGCGAGGGCGGCGGAAGCGACGTTACGTGGCTTCCAAAGATAGGTCAGAAAGAGCGATAAAGCTTCTGCTTCACTGGCTGGAGTGAGTTCTCACTCTGGAAGTCTTCAGTTGCCACATAAGCAGTCTGACTGCCCCGAGGCTGCCGTGCTGTAAAAAGTCCAAACTGACTCACAAGCAGAAAGGCCACAGAGAAAGGCCATGTGTGGGTGTTGATGGAGATTCCAGCCTCTGTCAGCATCAACTGCCAGACACGGGAGCCAGTGAGCCTCACAGCCCCCAGCACCCCAGCATCCTGGTCGGGGGAGGCCAGGACCCACCGACTGCGAAGAGGTTTGTCGCTGGAGCTGCCCTGCGTGCCCCTGCCCAGGCCTCCTCCCTGCCAGCCCAACGCTGCAGGCGGGAGAGGAGCGCTCACACACCCTTGGCAATGTCCCTTCCTGAGAGGCAGCCGATGCCTCCACCACAGGCCCTGCCCGGCCAGCACCCCTGTGGCACTCAGTGGCCCTCACCGGGAGCGTAGCCAATTCTGGTCAGGAAGTGGCTTTTGGGGACCCATCTCTGACCCCACGAGTCCCCCAGCCTGCATGCCTCCCCTCAAGGTCGGTGGCCCTCGGTGAGAGCGGAGACCTGATGAGTGAGTCAAGGAGAGCCGAGGCCTCTGGGGGGCGCTGGGCCCTGCTTGGAGCGCATGTGATGTTTCCTATCCATCCATCTCTCCAGGCCCTTCTCTTTCTTTCCCTTCAAAATAATCTTAAAAACAGCAGCTGCCAGCCCCATCTTCGGCCTCTCATTTGCTCTCAGCTCCGTGTGCATCTCTTGGTTTCAGTCCATTTAATTTACCTCGAGGTGTCTCTCTTGTCCCGGTTCCCCATCCCCTCCCCTGCCCCAAGTCACTCCGGGGGATTCTACTGAGCACCACACAGAGAAAACTGCTTCATGGCACACCTTGGGGACTTGCCCCTTCTCGATCTTCCCAGTTCTTGGCTAAAGAGTTGCTCAGAGGATTCACCGAGGACCTCTGAGGAGTAGAGGCAGCATAAGAGAGGGGTTACAATCATGGCCATGTCCAGATCCAACCTCACGGCTCACCAGCTGTGTGACCTTGGGCAAGTTACTCAACCTCTCTGTGCTTCAGCCTCCTCATCTGAAAAAAGGGGTGTAGTGAAACTGTTTCACGGGGAAAATGAGTGAATGCATGTGAAGCATTTGGAGCAGGGCTCAGCACATAGGGAATGCTGTGTAAGTGCTATTACTATTATGCTGGTCCCTGTGCTGCCAGTGGTGGAAGGTACAGATGGGGCTGGAGGTTTTTGCTTCTGCTGGAGGAGTCCATGTGCCCGGAATTCTTCTAGAAGAGGAGAGAAGTACCCTACCTTAATAGTCACCATAAACAACCCTCCTCCCACACCTTCAGCTCCACTGCACTCAAGTCTCTCTCTTTCATTGCTCTGGCCCGGCTGGTGGTCTCCCCACTTTCCAGGTGAGGAAGAGGCCATGCAGCGATGGGGTGGTGGCCTGCTCCAGGCCAACCAGTTGTGTCAGCTCAGGCCTCCGCACTCCACCCTCTCCGCCCACCATTCTTTCTGCCATCACCCCGTCTCCTGCTGTGGCCACAGTGGGGGCAGGATTCCCGGGAGCTCTGAGTTCTCTGTTCACACCAGCCCCAGAGCCTGGAGACACCAGCTGTCTTCAGGACTTGATTCCTCCCCCGTCCCCTATTTCTGGCTTTGGGGTGCTGGGAGCCCTGGGAAATGGCAGCCCAGGAGGGAGTCTCTCCGTTTGGGGACCATTTCCAGCCGAGCCTGGAAGGAGGCTGCTGATGAGGCCTGGCCCCTCCTGGGTTGAGTTGGTGAGGAAACAGCTGCTGTGTGGCAATGAGACAGTCACAGTTTTCCACACAGGGCGGGCCATTTGGAGAGGGGCGCCTGGGATGCCTCAGTCCGCCCTCGCCTCCATCTATCCAAGCCCTTGCCATCCTTCCAGCCCCTTTCGGCTGTTCCCTGGAAGATGCCGACCTCCCTTCCTCACGGGATCTTCGGCTGGGCAGCTTTGAGGGTCCCGTTGATATGTGATGTGGTGATTTGCTCGGCTATTTCCAGTGTCCCTCTGACCCCAGCCAGGCTGGAATGCAGGGCCTGAGCCACCCCCAACTCTGAATCCCCACCGTCTCTGCTTTGGGGATGTGGTACGATGACTGTCGGCTGATGTGACCAAAAAGGAGGTGACCTGGAGACTTCAAGACTCTTGTCCATGTCTAGAAGCTGGGGGTCTTGGTAGCAGGTCTACATGACTCATAAGAGCTGGGAAGATGGAATCATCATCAGTGCCACCTCCATCCCTTGCTTTTGTCAAGCCCTGCTTTTCTGAGCTGTGACTTACTCTCTCTCCATGGCGAGAGGTCCGTGACAGGAGGCAGAGACCTGCTCGGTTCTTCTGAGGGAAGGCAGGGCACAGGCTGCTGCCAGGCCCTCGTGACACATCAAAGATCAAGAGGAACCTTGATGGAAAATGGCAGAGGAAAGCTGCCTCCCTCCCGTGGAGCTCCTCTCGACAGATACAGCTCATGCTGTGTAGAACCAGGCAGAGGGCCGGCAAGCTGGGCCAGGATGAGGGGCGGATGATGACTGTTTATAATTGGTCACAATCGTCAGCCACAGACACTTGTGGGACCCTCACCACCTGCCAGGCACTGGGCTTGGTATCTATTCACCTGCTCTTCACAACAGCCCCATGAGACAGAGACGATTTATCGTCCCTATTTGATAGATGAGGAAAATGAGTCACTCGCCCAGAGACACACACATGGCAGCAAGTGGCAGAATAAGGACTTGAACCTGGGAGGTCTGACCCTCTATCACCACATTAAGAGCAACCTTACCCCACACCCAACATCAGTACTCAGTCACTCACCCTGCCTATGGAATAGGTCTCTGCCAAGGCTGCATCCTCAGTCCCGTACTGCTCCAGTCTCCCTGGACCCGTTCGTCTCCATCAGCTCTTGACATAATAATGCTGTGTTAACAAAGCACTTAAAAAAAAATCTTAGTGGCTTGCAACAAAAATCATTTATATCATGAATCTACAGGTTACTGCAGTTTGGCTGCATTTATTAGATGCCTATTACATGCCAGACACTGCCCTCATTCAAGACCTTAGGATCTAGCCATTCAGCAGGGAAGATACACAAGACAGTCATTTATAATGAGAAATGTAGGCACTGTGATAGAAGTTGTCCAAAGTGACACAAAGAGAAGTGACCAGTTTTCCTTGGGGATGAATTGAGGATAAAAGGTAACCTGTGAGCTGGTCTTTGGAAAGTCAGAAGGATTTCAAGACAGTGAAAGTGGAAAAGAGTGTTCTAGAAAGTGGGAATTGCCTTTAGCAAAGGCACAGGGGGACAAAGAGACCGGGGTGTTTAGTTTCCTGAGGAGCAGGATGCGTGGGCAGGCATGGGTGAAGGACTAGGTCAGCCACAGATAGGGAAGGGTCAGGCTGAGCAGTTTGAGAAGCCCTTGAGATGTCTTCAACCTGTAGAGTGGACTTAAAGAGGAGAGAAGGCAGGAATATGCTAGAAGAGTTTGGCAGTTCTCCACATAAGCTATGTTGGGAACCTGGGGCCAGCTAGACCCAGTGCTGGGCAGATGGGAGCTGGGTGTGTGTGATCCCAAGGTGGGAGGGGACAGAGGGGCTCCACGTAGCGAGTAAGGAAAAGGCGACACAGGAATATTTCTGTGGGGCTCACATTCTCCCTGTTTCAAAAGATGCATTATTGAAATGTGTTTCATCAGTGGCAACATAATTGAGATAAATTCATGTTCCAACTCCTGATCCCAGGGGGCGATGCTTTGCAGAACCCTCACTCACCCAGTTCCTGACTAGAATGTTCATTCTTTGCTTGAAAGTAAAACAGCAACTCATTCTTTAGAGGCACAGGTGTGCAGCCTGCACCCTTCTAGAGCCTGGGGCCCAGTGCCCACCATGGAGTCCCTTCTCCGTGGGTCACAGCCCCCGTTCAAAGAGAGCCAGTGAGGCGAGGGGTCTGCGCGTGTCTCCCCACCAAGTGCAGACGGATGGATCCCAGGACCTTTATCTTTGGGCTCCTTAGGTGCCCAGCTCCAACACGGGTGCTCAGAAAGCACGCTTTGCAAGTGACGGCTGGATGCTCAGAGCTGCCGGAAGCCAGCCACTGGTCCCCAGGGAGCCCCCGCGACCACGCCCCACGCCCCCCGCCCCGCGCCGGGAACCTCCCACCTTCCCCTTCTCATCACTCTGCCTGTGCTCCGCCACTTGGCCGCCGCCGCTGAGCCTGACACTGACACCTGCTTGGAGATGCGAAACCCAAACCCACAGCCGCAGCTGCGGGGAAAGGAGGGCGTGACCGCCGCGGGGAGAGGCTGCTGATTTTCAGCCCCTTTATTGGCTGGGGCTCTGCAGGCCGAGCCGCCGGGCTCCTGCCTCTCTCCGATGCAGTTCTTTCTCCCCACCAGGGCTGGGAAGTGGTTGATTTTCCAGGCAAGTCACTTCAGCACCGCCCGCTGCAGCGGCAGGCCCGGGGCAGGCTGCCGTGTGTCTATTATTTATGATCGCCTGTCTCACGGCGCATGACATCACCGCGGAGGGACGCGGGCTCCGGGCTGCCCTCGTCTCCCCTGGCCAAGGCCGAGGGGCGGCAGCAGGGTGGTGCCACTCAGGGGTCCCGGGCTCACGGGGGCTCCCGCTGCTTCACGCCCTCTGACCCGGAGGGGGCACCTGAAAGGCAGGCACCGCGCAGCAAGGGGCCGGCGTCACCTGGGAGGCAGGGCGCCTGGCTGGTGCTGTGTGCGCCCAACCCTTCATGTTCACCCCACCCCAGGTGGCTCGGGGCCTCAGTTGCACGTTTCTGCCAAGTCCGCAGGGGCCGTGCTCCCTCTTAGGGAAAGCTCTAGGGGAAATTCCTTGCCTCTTCTAGTCTCTGGTGGCTTCTGGAGTTCACTGGCTTGTGCTAGAATAACTCCAGTCTCTGCTTGCTGAAGGGTAGCCCCAAAAGATGACTGGAAGGGTTCAGGACGTGCCAGTCTAAATATGCCACTCCGGTGTATTGATTATTTTAAACTGTAGGCAACTGAAAAACAGCAAATGCAGGAAGAGGCTTTCCCTGAACTCCTCCTTACCTGCCTAAGACAGGGCCTCCCAAAGGACCTCTGTTGTCATCAATCCCCTCCCCAGGGGTTTCATCAATCAAGGGGAATTGACTCTTATCACAGGAGAGGAGAGAAGTGCCACGACACCCTGACAGACTGTGTCACGAACTATTCCCATCTGTTCTTCTCAGGGCCCATTCATCTTTCCTAAATATTATTTGCTCTCCCCTAAAAGGCCAACCTCCCCTCTGCCCTTCCCTATTAGATGGTATTTAATCCTGAACCCTAAAGCCACCTGGGGAGTTACTCATTTCCCCCTGGGTATCTCCCACTTATACATGGGTTGTACACTGTTCATAAACTTCCGTTTGCTTTTCTCTTGTTAATCTGTCTTTGACTGCGGGGCCTCAGCTAAGAACTCAGAAGGGTAGAGGGAAGGTGATTTTCCCCTCCCACACTGTCTCCTTCCTGTGGCCTTCTCCCTGTGTCTCTGTCTCAAATCTCCCTGTCCTTCTATAAGGACACCAGTCAGTGGATTTAGGGCCCACCCTGAATCCAGGTGATCTCATCCTGCGATCCCTCCTTAACTCAGGTACAAACTTTATTACATCTGCAAGGACTATTTCCAAATAAGGTCACATTCACAGGTTGGGTGTGGGGAGGGGGTTGGACTTGGACATATCCTCTGGGGGACACTATTCAATCCACTACAGCCAGGTCCTCGTGGAGATGCTTCTTAGTTCTCTCCTCTAGCTGCAGTGTGACAAGGTCAGAGGGCACAAGGCTGCTAGATGAAGCTGTCTGCCCGAGAGCTGCTTCTATGCTGGGCTGCTCACTTACCTCCTAGTACTGGTGCAAATAAGAAGTAGGGCCAGTGTCTTGAGCCACGAGCTCAGAGGAAGGGCTTACAGCAAGCCCTTCTCCTCCTCCCTGCTGGCAGAAAAGCCAGAAAAAATGAAGAGATAGGAAGAGAGGGGACTGAATTAAAGAAATACTTGGTCATCCCCTGGCAGTCCAGTATTTAGGACTCCACACTCTCACTGCCAAAGACCAGGGTTCAATCCCTGGTCAGGGAACTAAGATCCCAGAAGCTGCAGGGTGTGGAGAAGGGGAAGGGGAAGGGGAAGGAGAGGAAGAAGAGGAAGAAGAAGAAGAAGAAATCCAAGCCTTACAGAATGTGTGCCCTCCTGGAGGAGAAGGGGGAGAATAGAGAAAGGGGCAAGTGGGGAGACCTCCAGGCATAAACCCACTGAGATGCTGAAGCCCCCAGACCCACCCCCTTACTGGGCAAGGAGGGGTCAAGTATGAACTGACACCTTGGGACCCCTGGGCAGCTCCTGGCAAAACTCAAGATGCCTCCATCATAGACCTTTTAGACTGAGATACCTTCCCTGGAGAACCTAGGACCTCCCCCTCCAACATCCTACCTGCTTTGAGTGGTTCCCCTCAGCAATCGCACAGCCCAGGAGCTCATTCTGCTTTCTCCCATCAGAATATATCCAGCACATGGTTCATTCCCTTAGGCCTTCTTTTTTCAGCTTTTTAGATGATAGGGAGCTAATCCTATAAACAAATTCAAACCAACTTGGGAGTTAATGACAGAAAATGTTAATGACTGTTAACAACAAAATGGGGCCAGGGCGGGGGTGGGGGGGGTGGGGGGGGAGGGTGGCGGCATGTTTTGCATTTTAGTGAAGAGGCAGAGAAAGGAATCAAGGAATCCCTAATGGTGGCTTTCTGTCCTGCCATAGGTGGTGAGGCATATCTTTTCATTGAGGGACTTTATCAGCGCTCTGGACACTGTCCCCTGTGAGTTGGCCATCTGCTGTGGGCCAGCCTCCAAGCAGCCAGAGCGGCTCCCCTGCCCTGCACATTCCGGCCACTTTGTGGACCCTCCTGCCCCAGAACAGGTCCTGTTGGATCAGTACCTGGTCCCATAAACACGCCTCAGGATCTAGTTATTACTGTTTCCTCCGATTTAAAAGATGAAGCAGCTAAGTAACATGCCAGGTCACACAGCAAAACTGCCTTGATTCCAGCCCAGGTGTTCTGACTCCAGAGTCCCTGCCATTTTCTCTGATTTAGGGTGTTGTTTATTTATCCCCTGTCAATGCCACTGACTCTCCTCCCCAAAGCCAACCATTCTAAAATGTAGAAGTGCTGGCCAAATTTTCTGTTTTTTGGGTGTGCATGTGTTTTTTTTTTGTTTTGTTTTTTGAATTTTATGTTTTTTATACAGCAGGTTCATATTAGTTAACTATTTTACACATATTAGTGTATATATGTCAATCCCAATCTCCCAATTCATCCCACCTCCACATCCCCCCACCCCGCTCTCCCTCCTTGGTGGGTGTGCATGTGTTTTTTTTTTTTTTTTTTTTTTTTCGGTACGCGGGCCTCTCACTGTTGTGGCCTCCCCCGTTGCGGAGCACAGGCTCCGGACGCGCAGGCTCAGCGGCCATGGCTCACGGGCCCAGCCGCTCCGTGGCATGTGGGATCTTCCCGGATCGGGGCACGAACCCGCGTCGCCTGCATCGGCAGGCGGACTCTCAACCACTGCGCCACCAGGGAAGCCCTGTGCGTGTGTTTTTAATCTTACTTGAGTGCTTCAGAATTATGGATCTCATACCCTTTCTCGCTTTTTCTACTCAGCACTGTTTTTAAGACTCTTGAAAGTTTTTGTGGACAGCAATTTCCTTGCTACTGCAGAGGGCCCATGGTTTGCTTCCAATGCATTTTGCCCATCCAGCCTCCCAGGGATGGGCTCTCCATGTCCCACCACAAGGAATGCTGCCATGGGCGTCCTCACATCCGTCCCCTTGTGAGGCTGTGTGTGAGGACTTCTTGGGGGGACATGCCAGGAGCAGAAATGCTGGAGCCTGCATTTGCCTCAGGACTGCCGTTGCCCTCTCCAGAATGGCCATTTTGGTCTACACCCCATCTTTACTACTGCATGGATTCTCTTCCACCATATCGTATAGGATCCCTGGCCATGAAATAGTGTGTGGTGTCAGGTCAGAGTGTCAAGGCTGACGCTGAGTATAGGTTCTGCTGAACCAAAAATGTGAGACGAGAAAAACTACAAAGATTTGCTGCATAGAAATAGTAATCATAGTCATTGATATCCTGCTACATTTTGGCCAAATTACCAGCCTGTCCAATAATTCCCAATATGTGCCAGTGGTGGTCGTCTTCTGTTTGCATGTCCAGATCTACTCTCCACCCTTCTCCACTCTGCTGTCTGCCCTGAGGCTGACCCATCTGGGCAGGACCAACAGGCTCCCTTGGTCTCTGGCTCCTGGTTTGGGGTGGCCATTGGGAGGCACTGGCTGGAGACTGGAGGGTGGGAGGAAAGTGAAGTAGGCTTCTATGTCCCATTAAAACCTTTCTCATTCCCTTCGACCTTCCTTCTTTCCTCAGCTTTTCAGGTGATAGTGAGTCTGGTCCCCTATCCGATGGCCTTCGTCATCCAGTGACTCTCTCAGGGTTCCGTTAACTGCCCCTTGCCCTTCAGGTTTTGGGTAACAGCTCCTCTCTCTTGCCAGCCCTGGGGTCCTGCACCATCTCCTGTTGATTTCCCTAAACTCTGCCCATACACTTTGTGTATATGCCTTTATTGAACAGAATGTGTCACCTATTTCCAGGCTCCATAGAGTGTTGGGTTAGACTAGATGATATCGAAGGACAGTTTCAGCAGTCTGCATTTATGGACAGCTACCAGGTCCTCTCACATGCCTGTCTCAATGCCCCAATTAGAGACATTGTCCGGGCTGTGACCTGCCCTCTAGGACACACTTACCTTCATACCTTCAGCTCTCTCACTTGCCCCTCTCTCCAGTGGAGGCCTCTAGTCAGTGCCATGCCCCACACAACTCCATCCCACCCCCAACTCTTCCCTTGTGCCCCTTCGGCTCCCTGGGGTTACTGCCATAGCTTTCACTTCCTGCCTGCATCATGACTGTCACAAGATTGTGGGCTCTCCAAGTCAGTGACGGGGTCCCAGGTTCTTAGCACAGGGTCTGGGCCATAGCAGACCCTCAGTGTCTGTGGAGGGCTTGCTGGTCCTGTGGTGTTTTCTCTAAGCACTGGGCTCCTTCCTGGCCCAACGAAGACAGTGTTCAGGATCTGTCTGGCCCCTCCAGTACCCTGTCCTGGACCCATGGCTTGTCCCATCTTTGGGAAGGAGTCAATGACAGAAGCTGGAAGATGTTACTGGGAGATCATGGCGTGGGGGGCGGGGTGGAGGGCTGACACTTTAATTGCATAATTATTTCCTCAGTACTGATGGTGCTGCAGAAGATAAGGCCTGCTGCCTGCAGGATGGATGGTGTGGGGATGGGTGAGTTATATTTTCCCAGATAAAAGCACCGATTGCCTATAAACTCTGATTCGGCCTGATGTAAAAGCCGCTTTATTGCCCATCCAGAAATTACTACCCATATAAAAGCACATTATTGTGATGTAAAAATAGATTTTTATATAATTTTTTCATGCCACCACCTTGTAATTCCTCATTTCTGAGCATCCTGAGATTGCGCTGAGGTTTATTTTTCTCTTTTAATTGTTTGCCATGGCATGCCAATTTATGATGAGATATTCTCCCTGAGATCAGAGCAAGGCCTGGGCATAAATAACAGCCATCACCTCATGGCAGGCAAGGTTCTAGGGCACCCAGAATGCCATCAAACAACATCAGGCTCCATGTGATGCCACAGTTTGGAGTGTGGCAGGGTGCAGATTCATATTCATTTGAAGCCCTCCAGGAAGGCAGGAAATGGGGAGGGACTACATCCCTCCCACCTGAGCAGAGGTGGCCCCCTGCTTGTGGGAATGCAGCCAAGGAGAACTGGCTCTGGCTGTGTTTCAGCCCTGGTCACCTGATCCATGTGTCTTATGGGTCTGTGCCCTCCTTGTTCTCTCATTGCATGGGGAACCCATCTCCCCATAAAGTTTCCCCTCAGAACTTTGAGCTTTTCCGCATTGAATCCTTTGGCCTGGGTTCCCTCCCAGGTGGACGGCCCACAGGAGCGCTTCCTTTGGGAGATGAACGACTGCCCTCCTCTGCAGAAAACCCTGGTTGCCCACCCAGTCAGGCTACCTCCTCTCTGCAAAGGGCAAAAGACCCTCCAGAGACTTCCTTGCTTGCCAAGGGCAGAGGAGGTCACTTCCCTGTCCTTACAGCTTTGATGGTGGGTGCTATGAGTACAGCACCAAGGCAAACCCAGGCAGCTTCTCCCACACTGCACCCCAGGGGACCCTCGGCAGCCATTCACTTCCCTCCTGGCCTGAACCTGGAGCCTCCTGTCCACCTCCTGATTTCCTGGTCTGCACTAGACCAAGGAGGAATGCCTCCAGCTACTATCCAAAAGCTACTGGACAGTATCTTCCAGTTGGTCAGCTAGTGGAGCGCCTTGGTGCTTCTGGGTGCCTCTCCTCCATCGGCAGAACTGCTGCGTTTGTCGGGGATGAATGAGTAAATGAAAGAATGTTTAGATCAAAGGCCCTCAAACTTTGGCACGCATCACAGTCACCTGCTGGGCTCCACCGTTTCTGTTTCAGTTGGTCTGAGGTGGGACCTGAGAGCTGGCATTTTTAACAAGTGCCCAAATGCTGCTGTTGCTGCTAATCCAGGAACCACATTTTTCGAACCACTCAAATCATTTGTGTCTCTGTCACCCTGATGGGATAGGAGGGGTTACTGAGAGTTGGGAGTGGGAGATGGAGAGTACCTGGGAGCCTGCATCACAGTTCCTGGGATAGATGTGGAGAATACACGGGGAGAGGGGAGAGGAAGAACAATTACCGGAAGTGCGCGGAGACTGGGGGAGGAGGAGCGGAGGGGGAGGGGGAACGGGAGGAGGATCTGAACTAGGAGGCCGTGGGCCTCTCCGGGACTGGGGTCGAGGGCTTCCGGGGCCTGGTGGGGACTGCGTCCTGAGAGCGGCCCGGGGGCAGAAGCGGCAGAGCGCCCAGCCTCCAGCACCTTGCCAGGGTCGGGCGGCTCAGGCCCCACTGTGCGGGGACGGCATCCCGGACACGCTTGGCTGAGGGGATCGAGGGCGCGGCAACCCCCCCCCCAACGCCGCCCGCACCTGCCACCCTCTTCTGCTGCCGCCCAACTTGAGGTGGGGCCCGAGGAGTCGGCGAGGGGAGAGGCGTCCTGGCCAGTCTCGCGCGCCACTGCGCCCGTGGGCCGCGTCTCCGTCTGGCGCGCACGAACACTCGCGAGCGATCAGCCATGTGTCCATCGTTAGGTGCGTGGGTCCAGGTGGAGCACCCATCTGCGGATGGGGATGGGGGGCGGCCAAGGTCCCCCGGACTCAGGGTGGAAGGCGGGAAGTTGGAGAGATGGCGGCCAGCGGGGAGAAGGCGGCGGGCCATGGGCGCACATGCGGGATGCCAGATGCCAGGCCCCAACTCCGGCCCTGCAGCTAACTAGTTCTGCTACCCTGGCCAAGTCACTTCCTCTCCTCGTACTCAGTTTCTTCATCTGTAAAATGGGGCGATAATGATTTCCGGTTCTAAGGCTCCACGAAATTGTGATATGGAAGGCCCAGAGAAGCTCCTGCACAAACCAGACCTGTGATGCCCTAACCTTTGCTCGCAAGCCAGCAGTGGGTGTCCTCAGAAGAACCGTCGCTCATGGCCTCCCTCTGGTTGTTTCTCACTGACAACAAGGCATGGACTAGCAGCACCCAGCTGCATCTACCTGCCTTCCTCCAGGTCTTATCTCCCGGCCGACTCCGCCTTGGCCCCGAGGGGGTGCTGTTTACCGAGCCTGGGCGTGGTCACCGGGGTTGAGTCTTACCTGTCTGCGGCCTTGGACCAGGGTACGATCTCGGATCACAGCAAGGTGGCCATGGGATGCAAGCATGTGATGTGCTTGGCACAGAGCCTGGCACAAAGGAAGAGGTCCACGTATAAGACCATTTGGATAATGGGATCCTGACCAGCCCTAAGCTTTGTCAGGCCCTGCTCTGCCCCCTCAGCACAGTGGACCCGGATCCAAAATTTTCCAAAAAGAACTAGGGAATCATAAACCTGGAGCAATATAGAGCTTAAGGATTTCCCTTTTTTCCAACAAGTAAAGGCAGGCCACTGACTCCCAGGCTACCCTGTTGAGCATGAGTCTTGCTGAGGCCTGGTGAGAAGGTAAAGGGGGCGGGGGGGTAAGTTGATATGGCATCCTGGGGGCTCTGACGGTCTTTCCTCTCTTCCTTCTGGGCCTGGTCCCATACAATACCCTCTGCCTGGGTTGAGCTGCACTCTAACTCTTCATTCATTCCTAAATCATTTATCAAATACCTGCTACTGGTAGAGACTCTGCTGGGGATAGGGAGACATAGATGAATAACGCAAGGCCTGTCCTCTAGAGGGTTTCTGTGACATGGAGGCCAAAAGTCCTTCCTTCATAGGGCTACCCATTCGTGCTTAGCCCAGTGCCGGGCAAGTGGATGGTTGGCTGTCGCTCACATCATGATCATAATGGGGCCGTATAGTCTAGAGAGAGCCTGCCAGCACTCTAAGCATTGTCCCCTGGCACTCCTAGGGCAGAGAGATTTTCCCTTAGGTCAAGTTGTCCTGCAGAGCCATGCTGGAGCGTGGCTCCTTCCCTCCGATTTCTGGCTCCAGGTAGCATGAATCATATTCTCGCCCTGTCTCCAAACTCAGGCCTTGGGCACCCCACTGGTGCCCTCTGTGGGGGCCAGGTGGCTTCTCTACCTCCCTCCTCCTGGTAGGCTCTGGGTATGGGGCAGGGCTTGCTCCCCACAGATCCTACTGCCTAAGAATCTCCTGCGAGCTTGTTAGAAATGCAAACTTGGGGCTTCCCTGGTGGCGCAGTGGTTGAGAATCCTCCTGCCAATGCAGGGCACACGGGTTCGAGCCCTGGTCTGGGAAGATCTCACATGCCGTGGAGCAACTAAGCCCAGTGCGCCACAACTACTGAGCCTGTGAGCCGCAACTACTGAAGCCCATGCGCCTAGAGCCCGTGCTCCGCAATGAGAAGCCCGCGCATCACAACGAAGAGTAGCCCCCACTCGCTGCAACTAGAGAAAGCCCACTGCAGCAACGAAGACCCAACACAGCCAAAAATAAATAAATTTAAAAAAAAAAAAAAAAAAAAGCAGACTCTTGGCCTTGCCCCAGACCTACTGGATCAGAGCCTGCATTTTAATAAGATAACAAGCATGATAAAGTTTGAGAAGCACTGTTTTGGGCCTGCTGACCTGAAAGGCCTGCCCCTGCCAGAGGAAAATGGAAGATTGGTCTTCAGAAGATGCTCACAGCTCAAGGGCCAGATCCTTCCAGGTTTGGGGATTAAGCTCCCCATCTCTGCCTTTAGGGTCCTCTCCTGCCCCAAGAAAACTGGTCTTACTGTAGTTGACCAGATTCAAAGATCTGCAGATGACACCCACCTGGCAGGGCAGAGGACTTGACGGGCTCAGCTACGGGTCTTTAGTGCTCAGCACAGAGTAGGTGCTTTTTTTTTTTTTTGGTTGCACTGGGTCTTAGTTGTGGCATGTGGGATCTTTGTTGGGGCGCACAGGCTCTTTGTTGTGGCACTCGGGCTTCTCTCTAGTTGTGGTATGCAGATTTTCTCTCTCTAGTTGTGGCTCATGGGTTCCAGAGCACGTGGGCTCTGAAGTCTGCAGCACGTGGGCTCTCTAGTTGAGGCGCACGGGCTCAGCAGTTGTGGCACGTGGGCTTAGCTGCCCCGCATGTGGGATCTTAGTTCCCAAACCAGGGATTGAACCTGCGTCCCCTGCATTGGAAGGCAGATTCTTTACCACTGGACCACCATGGAAGTCCCTAGGCGCTTAACTCTTGTTTACTAAATTGCAACACATTCTTTGTGACTGGAATGCAGTACAGTAATAGGGTAAGAACTGGCTAGGTTGGGCACCACTGCCTTGAGAGGGAGTTTCCAGGCTTCTGTTCTAGGAGAAGCCAATGCCTGCTGCCAAGGATGCTATGGAAGTGACTCCCGCTCTGATGGAGTCAGAGGACTCCTGAACCCCCTCCCCATAAAGCACCAAGACTAAGATAGCAAATATGTGGGACACATATGTCCACCCCCGTTCTTACACTCTTTGGTAGACATCAATAATCAATTGCAGTTGACTTTCTGGCATGACCTCAGAATCCTTTTCTACAGCACCGCAGGGAGCCAATTATCAATTGATCAGCTGCGGCACCATTTGAGGTCTGTGCCTCAGGCCTGTCCTCAGGAGCTGCCCTCTACAGATCAGGCCAGATGGGACAAGGAGGCCAGGCCGGTTCCTAGTGAGGCCCACTGCTTCCGCCCTCCCACTGAACTGTCCAGAGTGGGTGCACTGCTGCCCCTGAGGAGACCCCTCTGTAAACCACCCTCCCCGGATGTTCACAGCTGGGGGCTGAAACCCAGCTCCACACCTGTCTTGCCCACACAGGCAACTGTCCCGAGTGTACATGACTTCCACCTTCGTCGCGCACTGGCTACCCAGGCACGGGCAGGCTGCCGGCGCTCTGCCTCTCTGTATCAGCGCGAATCACTGAACACTGGTTGTGTCGGGGCCTGCACAGAGGGCTGTACAAATCTCGCACAGAAATCTGATAGCAACCATAAATGCAGAAACTTTTACGTTTTCACCTTCAGTTTACAGATGAGGAAACAGCCTCAGAGGTTAATTAGCTTGCTGAGCCTAAGGCTCCGCAAGAAGTTTGACACCCAAACTCTGAACCACCCGCTGCAGGTCAGGACAGGCTGGAGAGAGGGCAGCCTGAGGGGCTGACACAGGCAGGGCGGGTGTCTGCAGCGGATGGGAGGGAGGACCGCTGTGCAGCCTGCCCTGTCCTCTACTGTGAAGCCTCTGAGGCTCAGAGACACTTCTGAGACCACAGGTGAGCCATGCCTGTGACTACATCCCAGAACCACCCGCTTAGATTCACCACAGCTCTGGCCTCTCCTTCCATGCAGACAACTGAGAACACGGGCTCTGTCCCCAGGCACTCACTTGGCCTGGACCAGCGCTCACGTGGATACAGGAGACCTGCCCCAGGGTAGAGGGGGTGGTGGCTTCTTAGGCCCCAGGCACCCAGATGACCCTGTGGATTGAGGCTGCCTGCTCACTGAACTGCCCCAATGTCACTCGCTCCCATGGCACAGAGGCTGGGCCCAGGGCCTAGAATAATGACTCCGTCAAGCTGGGATGCTGAATCTGTGCTGCCAGCCTGGCAGCAAAGCCCTCATGCAGTGGGAACAGGGACCTCCCGCTGGGGCCGCGTCCAAGGTCCTGAAGCACCTGTGGTTGTTGGGCTCCGAAGCTCGGATTCTGCCCAGTGTCGATTCAAGCCCCGAGCTTCGGTGCTCTGGCAAAAAGATTATGTGCCAAAAAGTCTTTAAAAAGACCCTGGCACCAAGGAGAGCCAAAGCTATGGTGACAGAGGTAAAAACTCATTACCTTGGGTGGCAGGGGCCTAGGGAACGTTCTGGTATGCTGACCTTCTAGTTTGAGTGATGGTTTCAGGGATGTATAGACGTGTAAACATCTAGGAGCTGTACGCTTACAATCTGTGCACCTTACTCTAAGTGTTACCTCACCTTGAAGTTATCCAGGGACTGTGAAGTCAGATGTCTTATGCTTTTTCCTAGTGGGTGGTGGGGCCTTACTGGTCAGTGCCCAGGGTTGGCGAGGGCAGGCCTGAGCTTTGGTCTTTAGTTCTGTGGCCGCACACAACCTGGAACCCGGCATGCAGCGTCCCCAACCAGGGGAGGGTTTCACTCACTCAGCGTGTTCCCCCAACTAGACCTACTCTCTACCTGGTAAACAGTAGAAGCTGTCACTTTGTCCTTGAAACCTTCCCTGGCAGTGAAGTGCTCCTTTTTTAAGTTTCTCTGACCATAACTCCACTTAACTCCCAGGAAAAATTCACCTTCCCTCCTGTGAGCTCCCATACCAGCTTACTAATAAACATCTATAAACCCACCTCCCAGACTGAGTCCTGGGACATTCCCAGTAACTGACATCCTTCCTTATTCCACCCCCAAAGGGTTTCCCGCTCCCTCTGGAGGTGACCACCACCAGACTTCTGTGTTTATCATCCCTTTGTTTTGGTTTTGTATTTTATTACATACATCAAAGGTGTCAACGTGTCCCAGTTTGCTCCAAAAAGTGCCAGTTTACAGTTGTGGTCCAAATGTAAGGAGTTAAGTGTCCCTTTATATTCTCAAAAACATCCCATAAATCTTATGATCACTCAACATACACATACATGTAAGCAATGTATGACTTGATTTTGAACTTTAGAATAATGGCATCATATGGTATGAGGTCCTCTGAGATGCGCTTGCTTTAATACTGTTTCCAAAATTTACCCGTGTTGTTCTGTTACCACAATTCATTCATTTTCATTGTGTGGATATGCTTGTGGTGTCTGTTGTGCCAGTGATTTGAAGTAGGAACAAAACTGCATTGACCACTCTTGCACAAGACTCCTGGTGCGGGTTCTTACGGTGCAGGCGGCCCTCGGCCACAGACCAGGCAGGAACCGCTAGCGCAAGGGGTGTGCACTGTCAACTTGACAAGCGACCACCACAGCATCTGTATAGACCTCTACTTCCATGAAGTTAACTAGGTTTCTCTATCACCAGTACCTGCCATCCTCACGGACTGTAAGCCCCACGAGGCTAGGGCTTAGTCCTCTTTGTATCCCAGCCCTCAGAACAGTGCCTGCAACTGGTAGGCGCTCAGTAGATGCCGAAGGCCCGAATGTTCAGGGGGCTCTGGGTGGCTCCCCTTCTGAGAAAACAACTCAGACACTGCTGCTGGCAGGGCAGCACGAGCAGCAGCTCTGCACAACCCGTGGGTGTTGTAAGCCCGCTGCAGTTACAAGTGCTCTGGGCCCGTGACAGGAGGGGGTCCCACGGCCTCCCTCAACTGAGCCAGGTCCCCAGCTCGCCTCTGGGTCTCCGACGGCCAGGCCCACTGAGACGGGTGCCCACCAAGGTGAATGCTAATGATGTAGAGAAAAATCACAGGCCTGGGGACCTGTTTTCTATTTCTGGGCCTGCCATGAATAAACTGGGTGACCTTGGGCGAGTTACTGTGTCTCCTTCCTCATGTTGCAAAATGACTTTGGACAGTGATAGCCAATTCTTGAACTTGAGAAGTCACCAGAATCACCTAGGAAGCTTGTCAGAAGTGCAGACTCCCAGGCCCTGGCCCACAGGAACTGAGGTCTTGGGAGTGGGAAGTGATAGTTACCTGAGAGTGAATTAAAAAAAGATAATGAGAAATGCTTGTCTGTGGTGAAAGAAACAGTACACAGGGATTTATAAGAAGAGACACTCTCCACCCCCCAGCCGTGCTACCTACAGGCAACCGCTTTTAATCATCTATTTTAGATCTTTGGGTGGTTAGCGTCTTATTGCTAAATAGGCCACTTCTTGTTTTATCAACTTTAAACATCACCCATTGTCTTCCTGTGATGATAGATGAAGCTGGAGCTCGCTCACCCCACTCCCATTCCCAATATAGTCCTGGCACTATTCTTGGAAGCTGCATTTTAACGAGCACCCCAGGTGATTCTGAGGTAGCTGGTCTGCCAGCCACACTTAGAGAAGCAGTGGCTTAGCGAGACGTCTGGGTGGAGACACCGAAGTTCCTGCTGACCATCTCCTAACCCCCTGGCTTTTCTGCTTGGCTTCTAGAACTTGCTAATAGACCCTTTCCCCACCGCGGAGAGCTCTGAAAGGCGCGGCAGGGGAGGCACGCTGGCAGCCACACTGTTCTGGGTTTGCGGTGGATGGAACTGCCCTGCCCTGTCATCTTGCTACCCCTTCTCAGAATGTGTCACCTCCCGGCCCCCGGCTGTACAATAAGGATGAGCAGGTCTCCCCTTTAGGGACCTGCATAGCTCTGGCTCTGGCAGATTGCTGAGCATCTCAGTTCTTTACAACCACCAAAGAGTAGAATCTTCACACAGCGGAGCGCACACACGGATGAGAATGCACACACTAAGGCTAATGTGAACAGGATGAACCTCCCAGGCAAGCTGGGCGAGAGAAGGCAGGCACGTAAGGATAAATACTGCACGACTCCACTTACGTAAAATTCAAACCCAGGCAAAACCAAAAATGCAACAAAACAGGCGAAATTCATCCACTGGGATAAAACAGGAGTTGCCTTTGGGGGTGATAGTGACTTATGAGGGGCTGGTGATGTTCGAGGTTTTGTGTGTTTACATGGCTATGTTCACTTTGTGAAGACCTGAGCTGCAGTTACAATCTGTGCACCTTTCTGAATGTATGTTTCCTTACAAGTGTCACCAATAAAAAGAGAAGAAAAACCAAGCAGCTCTCCTTCCTTCCCCCTGAACAATCCCTTCCCTAGGATGGGCCCGGGCAGGCAGAGGTGGCACAGGGAGGAGTAGGGGAGGGGCTGGCTGCGACGTATCTCAGACTTCCAGCCTGGTGCCCCGTAGAGCGGAGCGGCCTGCTGGGTCAAGGAAGTGGCTGGACACGAGGCCCACGCACGTTCCCTGGGAAGGCTGACGAGATACTAGCCAACCAAGACTCACGTGCCACCTTCCCCACCTGCTAGCAGCCAAGCTGTCCGGGGGGGAGGGTGGCGTTTGGGCCCCTGGCCCGCCTCCCCAGGCTGCTGGCCAACCCAGTGTAAATATTATTACACTCCTACGCAACTGAAGGGTGTTAATTATTAAAACACACGTCACCCAGGGTAGTGCACTGTAATTAGGTTCAAATTAAATTAGCATCCTCTTGTAATTAGGACATCAATAACCACTCTTGAGGCACCAGTCCTCCGGCCCCTCCCTGCTTCCCAACATGGGCTAAAGCAAGAAAAGGGGTCCACTGACTCTCTCCCTGGGATGGAGAAATAATCAAACCAATAAGCAAAGTGGAGGCAGCCGTGCGAGCCCTTCCCTCCACTGCCTGCCTTCCCCACTGGTCCTGCCCACTGGCCTGGGGGGAGGGAGATGAGTCACTGGGGAGGGGTCTCGGGCATCAGTACTTCTCCCTAGTGGCTAGTCTAAGCCCTAGAGTCTGCAGCATCAGCCCTCAGAGACCGGGAATCTTCCAGAGCCTGCCCAGATTAGCAATGCTGCTCTCCTGCCACCCATTAGCCCAACTCAGCCCTCCTCCTCTGTGATGCCTCCCCAGCCACCAGGCGAGGGCCCCAGTCCCTCGTCCGCATGCGCTGTCACTGCTGTGGCTTGTTATGGGGGTTTCGGCATCTGGTTCCTCCTCTGCACCTAGACTGCCGCGCCCCCGAGAGCCTGTGGAGGTCGTCTTGGCACTCACTAGACCCATCGCTGTACCGGTGCTGCTGGGTCTTAATCCGTGTTTGGTGGACGGATGGATGGATAGACGGATGGATGGATGATAGGTGCTCAAAAGATTCTGTTGTTCAACTGGAAAGGTGGATGGGAAGGCAGAGCTTATGATCCTGACACCAAGAGCCACGTTTTGCAACTCTAGAGGGAGAAGGACCTTTGCAGAGGTGGGTTTTTTTTTTTTTTTTGGTGCTACTTGTGCAAGTGCTGATGCTGACTGGCCTCAACTGGGGATGAAAAGAAAATACGCCAATGCACCTGCACACTCCTGAGTTCCTCCTTAAATTCTGCACCCTAGGCGCCTGGCTCGCCTCACCCTGGTCCCAGCCCTGCCCAGAACAGACCTCGGGAACTCAACCGATGTGGCAAAGAGTAACACTGAGCTGGGGTCCAAACCACCAGCAGCAGCAGGGCCTTCTGGCCTGGTGAATATTCTGACCTTTGTCTAAATCAGCCTTGGAGAAAGAAAGTCAGAAGTGGGAAGGTTCAGGCATCATTTCAATTGGAGAAGCATGAAGGGTTTATCCTTGGGCACAGATGTAACCAAGGCAACTGTTAAGACAGTGAAATGACTTCAGACCCTTTTACAAAAGAGTGAGCTGGCATCTCGCCCCTCTGCCAACTGCGTTCAAGTGAATACACACCGACCTACCTCTGGGCCCTACCAGGAGGTAGAGAGATGGGTGAAATGGGCATTTTCTTTTCCATGACCGCCTCCACGATGGAGAAGAATACAATGAGAGACCATGGTGGGAGTGGGCCTGCCTGCGGGGGCAGAACAGCTTCTCCGGGAGTGGAGACAGATGGAGAGACTCACACCCATTCCTGCGGACGTCTCGGGCCGCACGGGGGCCGTACGGAGTCATGGAAAACAGTTTACTGGACCATAAAGAAAGAGGTTCTGATTCGAGGAGCATAAACACTCGCTCTGACCAACCCAGGGGTTCCTGAGGGGAGCCATGTGCAGGTGAGTCAAAAAAGATCTCCAGCCTTCTGCATGATGGCCACGGTGCCAGGTACAGCCACCAGGCCCCAGGAGTTGCCTGGAGCTCTGAAGGCCTGCCCTGCTTCAGGAGTATAGGAGTATAGGAAGATAGGAGTACAGGAAGGAAGGAGCAGAGGAAGACAGGAGTCTTGGACAGAACCCCAAGTGACCCCTGGGCCTGAATGAGTGGGTGGGGGGCAAAACTGCCAGGAGCCAGACTTTTCTGGGGCTCGGGACCTCGTTTAGGAATGAGAGCTGGCCAGCCAGGCCCCATCACCTCCACCGACTTTCCCCAAAGACTTGACCAAAGGACCAACCTTACGTGGCACCTTGGAGCATCGGCCCAGATCAGAATGTGGGGGGAGAAAGTGGGGCTGCCAAGAAGACGGGCCACCGGGTGACGCCAGAGTATGTGCCTGGGGAGGGCAGAGCCACAAGGGTGGGGCCCTGGGGTTTGGGAGAACGGGCAGGTCCCCTGCACACTGCAGCTGCTGGAGTGGTGAGCCCCCAACATGCGTACACCTGCTTTCGTGCCCCGAGAAGCACGCAGGCCCCTCACTGCACACACCGCGGTGGACGCTCTCAGGGCTCCCCCCGCCTCAGGGGCTAGGAGTAGCCTGGGGTCTCTGAGCTCCATGGCCAGCTCCACCTGGAGGCCCTGGGGGACACCTTGTCAAGTCAAACAGAGCCAGAGCTAACCTGGGGAGATGAGCTCTCCTCGGCCTGCTGCCCAGACCCCTCTCGGAGCCCCCCCCCCCATCCTCCAGCTCCATTCTCCAGTGGACACACACTGGAGGGAGCTGGGCAGGGACCAGGGGCCACTGACCTTAACACATGCCGTGCCAGCCTATCTGGCATCAGCCTTTCCTTCTGTTACAGCAGGAAGAGGGAAATCACCTCATCTCCCTCGGCAAGTCCCTTCTGGCCCCTTGTTGGGCCTCTGGTGGGTCCTGCCGAAGGACAGACCCAGCAACTTCCTGCCTGGGCCTGGCAGGACCAAGCCTGGCCTTTCCTGCATGGAGTGTCCTGGGCACTGCTTGCTGAGCTGCTAAGGTTCTTGAGGGCAGCCACGTGCAGACGAGTCAAAAGAGGAGATCCCTAGCCTTCTGCATGATGGCCATGGTGTCAGGTATACCCACCAGGCCCCAGGAGTTTCTTGGAACTCTGAAGGCCTGCCCTGCTTCCCATGACTGGCTATGTTTCTAGGGGGTGTGGCCAGGCATATGGATTAGACCTCGGGGGTCATTCAAATGCCCAGGTCTCCTCCTGGCTGGGGCTGACGAAACCCTGGGCTCTGGCCTCCACCATGACCAATAAGGGCTGCAGACAGCATGTACTATTTTATTGGGCCTCAAAAGCTTTAAATACAGAAATGGGGAGGGCTGGCAAAGGGGTAGACGTGGACACGCTGGCATTTGAGAATGGACGTTATCAGAGAAATCACATAATCAACAGCTGGACAGAGAGCTGGGGAAAAGCGGAGTCTGGGATAGAAGTGGGGTGCCAGCTGGTCTTGGGTGCCAGGATCATGCCCTCCATAGGACAAAGTCTTTCATGTTTCTTCCTGATCTGAGGACAAGTTTTAAAAAAAAACAAACCCCCAACGAGAAACAAAATCAGCTGGGAGAGACAGCGGATGGCAGTGCCTGTCCTCGCAGAAGACAGTGGCCTGTCCCTTGAAAGCCTTGGGCTCCTCCCACCCCCCGTCCCCAGCCCAGACGCCACCCTACAAGACATTCCCGTACACTGAAGCAAAGCTGGACCCAATCTATGCCCCCCATTTGAGGTCTGGAGCTGAAAACCCCCTCCCGGCAGAGGAAGAGGTACTGGCGTGAGCGGTGCTGGGGGCCAGACCCGATTCCCTCCTTAGCGGCTATAGCCAAACTCATCTGCGTCATCGGCTCGGAAGTCTCCGTAGCGCCACAGGTTCAGCTGCAAGAAAACAGAAAATGGCTCTTCAGGGAGGTGGGACCTGCTGGGACCCAAACGGCCAAGCCCCTCTCTCTCTCAGCACCCTCTGGGGCTCCGGAGGCAAAAACTCACCCTGGCGCTCTTGGCTGACTCCTGGGCATTCAGGTATTCTGTGATCTGGCGGGACAAGAGGACAAAGGGGTGGTCAGGGTGAGGCCCAGGTCACATCACTCCCCTGCTCAACGGATCCCCAGCTCCCTCCAAGTAAAATCCGAGTGCAGAGTCACAGTCTCCTAGCTGTTTCTCAACTCTCCATGATGGCTGTTTCACCCGTCTGAGACACGCTTCCCCCTCCTGTCCACCTGGCTACCTCACCTGCCCCGTTCACGTCTTTGGTCAAGTATCACCTTCTTAACGAGGCCTCAAGTGACCCCACTTAAAATCACCACCACTCCCTCCGACATACTCCTGAGTCCCTTTCTTTACTTCTACTTTCCCTTTTTCCATTGCACTTATCATCTAACATTTAATTTTGTTGACTTATATATTTATTTTCTTCTCTGTCTCCTCATGCGTGAATGTAAGCTCCATGGAACGTCGTCTCTTGTTCACTGAGATCTGTCGGTCCTCAGTAAACATTTACTGAAAGAATGAGTAAGTGAATGAACGAACCCATTAGGTGTTTCTAGACACCAGAGATGCTATGGGTAGCTTCATATGGTGGACACTAAGAGCTCCAATGTTATAGGGAAACTTAAGCTAACTCCTAGAAGTGATCTAGGAAACTGGGGGGAAGACTAGGGGTGGTCAGGCACCTCCCGTCCAGATGAGACACAGAAGTGACTCACACTGAGGTCTTGTTCCAAATGAGTTAATCAACTTGCATAACCAGAGCCATGGAGCCACCAACCACCAATCATTATGTGGGGAGAGAGAAAAGGCAAAAGATGCGGGAGAAGGGGAAGCAAGGGCACAGTGGAGAGAGAACACTGGTTTCAACCCTGCCGCTCGTGTCCCTCCACTCAGGAGTGCGGGGGAGCTGGGCACCGGAGAAGGGCACAAGCTTCCCACTGGCCTGGCCCTTCCCTCAAGGGGAGAGGCTGGGGGAAACTGGGTGGGAATGGGGCTGAGCGGGAGAGGCCTGGTCCTCGTGATCAACAAATGAACAGTGCAAGGAGGTTTTCCAGGTGTCAGCCCCCATCCTCGTGGTCCACCCTATCGAGCAGCCGGGCTGGCTGTGCTCTCCTCACATCATGGATGGGAGACTCAGGCTTCCAAAGGCTGATCTCTAGGGCCAAATGTCTCATGAACGAGGGAGGCGGGGCTCAGGCCCAGCTCTAAGCCCTGCGCCTCTCCAAACAGGCTGCAGGGGTGTCATGGCAGAGTGGCGCCGAGTGCTGGGAGCTGGTAACGGACTGGGAGAGGAGCAAGTGAGGACGGGAGAGACAGCACAACAGGCTGTGACCTTCTCCATGCCACCCCTGGCAGAGCTTCCTAGCCTGTCACCGGGGGTACGGGCAAAGGCAAACTTTCCGCTCCAGTTTGCAGCTGTGTTTTCAGCCAAACCAGCAGCCAATTAATTTGGGATGTAATTAGCTTTTAAAATTTTAAACCCCAACAAACCCAAATCCATTATCTTTCCCCAACAGGAGCAGCAAGACGGTGGGTTCCCCACTCCCTCTCTGGCTCCCGGTGCGGTCCCCTCCAGTCCCCCCGTGACGGCGGTGGGAGGCGCGAGGGACACCCCGCATCCGCAGCACGTACCACCTTCTGGAACTGTTTCTCCTTGCGCACCTCCACCATGACCAATCCCTCCTTCACCAAGCCCAGCCCCACGTCCCCCTTGGAGTCGGCAAACTGCAAGGTGACGTGGGGACAGCCGGCGCTCAGGTGCTCCACGTTGAGCAGGCACTGCGTGTTCTGGATGTCCCGCACCACGCTGTCCACGGCGTCTGTTCGAGCATCCTCCTGCAGCAGGGACACACCCCGGTCAGCGGGAGAGGCGAGCGCCGGCCACAAGCCGTGAGGGCCCCGGGTCCTGTTCACGGACTCCAAGGAAGTCTGCCCAGCACGTGCCGGCATCACCTCACTCCCGGCGTAGACCCCAACGAGGGAGGAAACAGGCTCTGGACATGAAGGGCCCCCTTGCCCACAGCCCCTCCCGCCTACAACACGAAGAATAACCTCCCTGCCCGGGCAGACAGGGCCCCCGACACCCGGCTGCGGTTGCTGGACCAGTCTTCGCCCAACGTGCCCTGGCTCACCGGGCTCCCCCGTTTCTCAAGAGCCAGCTCAGAGGCCCTGATGCCACCTTCCCTCAACGTCCATGGCCACGCCCCTCTCCCGTGCCTAACAGACCATCACCATTGTTTCTACTCCTCCCATCAGCCAGTGGGACCTCAGTGGAGGATTTTCGGCAGAGGTATGACACGGTCAGAGCTGTCTGGGGGCAGTTACTTCTGGCGGCATCTTCTGAGCCTGGAAGGAGTGCTGGGAGACCACTGCAGCCGAGAGCCCAAGAGGCTAGAGACAGTGGCCACTAACCAGGGCCGCGCCGGGGGCTCAGCCCCGTGGTGAGAGGGGGCCAGGGTGAGGGAGGTGTGGGATCCGGGACGGGGCTGGGTTTCCTTCGTGCAGATACGTGCTGGGACCGCAGCAGTGTCTGAGTGTCATGGGACAGTCCCCGCTGAGAGGAAGGAAGGCGTGGAGACTCACGTCTTGGGGCACCTGGATGAAGGCGAAGGCGTACTCCGTGGCTTGAGCTGGCAGCACGCGAGTGCTGAAGGCAGGTGGCAGGGTGCCCAGGCGGGAGGACGGCAGGATCTCTCTCTGCGGAGGACACACCAGGCCAACAGCATCACACACTCGGAGCTCCCCTGCTCTCGGGGGACAACTCGCACGGCCAGGCCCCTAGGGATTCTAACTCAGGGCCTCCATCCCCCACCCCACCCCACCCCCCAGGGCTCATTTCCGAGTGGCCACATACACGGACTCGCCCAGTCCGCGAAGCCTGGGAGGTGGGAAGCTGGGCCTGGTGGTGGCACACCTGGTGGCTCCTACTCTATACCCAACCTGGTAGCTCAACTCTAATCACTGTCTCCACTTTTCCCCAATACCTTCCCTCTGTGACATGGGCTCCCTGACCCCTTTCCCACAGGCTGGGGGGGCCCTGGCTGGAAGAGCGCTCCAAGACGAGGGTCCAGGCAGCCCCCCGCCTGCTAGTGGTTCTGGCTCAGGTGTGTGGGGGGAACCCCAGCCTGGCAGGACCCCTTCCTTTGCGTATTCCCGGGTGGTAAGGTGGGCACGTGGCCCAGCTCTGGGCTTTCTATTAACGGCCCTCCCACACTGGTCCTCAGGAGCGACACGGCTCTGAACGACAGCATTCTCTCCTGCTTACTGCTGGGAGACTCCCAGGCCCAACCCAAGGGGCATTTCTCCCAGGGGTACCAGCCCCTTCCCGGCAAGCCTGGGTTTGGGCTGCGCTGGGGATCAGCACACAAGGACCCGGTTGAGCATGTGGACCGGGGGCCTTCAGGGACCCACTCTTCAGAGACGCTGGGCGGAAGAGGAACCGGGGCTGTGGCTGGGGCCCGGACAGAGGACCACGCAGTGCTCACAGGCCTCCGACCAGAGATGCCAGTTTTGCCCAGTCACTCAGGGGTCACGGGCCTGTTAGAGGAACAGCAGAGGGGCCCACACTCTCATCATTCCGTCAGGGAGGGAGTCTAAAGCTCAGAGGGGCCTTGGAGAGGGCAGACGGACCTGACCTAGGGGCCTGCTGTGTTGAAGGGTCCCCGGCGGCACCTGACCCCCCCCACACACTCACGTTGCCGTAGTCGATGTAGAAGACGTGTACTTTGGCAGGAGACTCGACTTTCTCCACTCGGGCGCGGTACCTGCAGTGGGATCACAGGCAGAACTCAAGGGACAGCCCTGAGGAGGCCGGTCTCCCCGGAGCGCCAGCGATGGCAGGGCAGGGGCTACGGCATTTCCCTGCCCGGGCTCAGAGAGAACACCCACGGGTGTCACAGAGGGCAGTTCTCGGACTCCAGAGCTCGGGGTGCCGTGGCCACCGTTTAATGGAACCAGAGCAGAGCTGGGAGCAGAGGAGGGAGAGGGCGGCGTGTGGCGCAGACTGGTGTGTCCCCGGGGCACGAAGCAACAAGACGAGCGCCTAGACTGACGTCTGCTGTTCGAACCCAGCACACTAAACAGCAGCTGGAATTCGCCGGCAGATCCGCCTGGGAAGCCACAGCAGGGAACGCATCCACATCACTTCGTCGCCCTGGGAAGGCCATGGGCCCCACGCTTGGTAGATCAGACATAAGTGACCTTCTTGCAGCCTGTGAGCGCTGCAGCTCACGTCCCACACAGCTGGGGTGGAGGGTGGCGGCTGGTCCGGATTCACTGAGCACCAGCCTCCACCCTCACCCCACCCCCTACCCATGCCCTGACGTCATTTTCCTGCGTGGGGTGAGGGGGGTGTCGGAGAGCTCCAGCCAGCCAGGGCTCCCCCAAAGGAGTAGGCCAGGAGAGAGGAGGAGGGACACTTCTTTACGCCAGAGGCTGACTGCAGAAAAACCATGGGTTAAAGAGCAGGCCGCAAACAGGCTATGGGCCACAAAGAGGGCCACTCTAGAGAGCTGGCCAAGGTCAAGAACAAGCACCCAGTGGAAAGCTGGCCATTGCCACGGCCACCACGGCAAATGCCTGAAGTCTGGCTAGTGGCTCTGCAGGCCTGGGCCCTGGGGACAGAACCACTGTTGCTCCTACGTTAGACTCTGCCTTGCTCGGGTCCAGGTGGCCTACCATTCTCCGTCTACAAATTTGGCAATGCAGAATTCGCCCCGGCGGGGGGCATAGGAGCCCTCGATGGGAGGGTGGCTGGAGATGTCACTGCGCATGTTCTCCATCAGCTTCTCCAACTGGGTGCCTGTGGGGAGGAACAGGGAGTGAGACCTGGGTGCCATGTGCCTTGGAGTATCATCTCCAGATGGGGCTGGGGAATGGGCAGGATGTGGAATGCTGTAGGGTGCCCGTGGCACTGGCTTCCCCCATCCCACAGGGAAGTCCTCTTTGGTCCCTGGTCGAGGAGGTTTCACAGTTATCTTGCTGACACTTCAGGCCTTAGAGGCACCCAGTCTTCCAGTCTCGGCTCTCCAATCTACTGGTCATGGCCAGAGACGCCCTAGGGAACGTTCCTGGGCTTTGGTTTAGGAGGTAGAGAAAATGAGTGGACACTAAGGAAGGCCAAGGCCAACCAGCCTTCTCCATTCCTACCAGGGCGGTCCCTGGCCTGGGCCACAGAGGCGGTGACGGACAGCAGCCACTCTCTGCAATGTCTCCTGGGGTTTAAAAGTGGAGCTGAAGGATGGGCCCCATACGAGCCTGGACAAGGAAAGGGCCTCAGAATCTGCGCCGTGCAAGGTGGGGAACAAGTCTGGCAGCAGGGCCCGGTCTCAGTCTATTCAAATGTGGACACTCTGACCTGACGCGCCCTGTGAGACACATGCTGAGCTGAACCTCCAAGTGCTGCCAGGCTGGGCTCCCACCGTCCCACGCCAACTCACTGCCCTCCTCATTTGCGGGGACGGAGACCCTTTCCTGGCCTTGTCTTTCCCGAACCACTGCCCCTGGGTCATCAGTCCCTGCTGCTGGTCTGTTTTTCACTGGGTGTGCCGACCCCCAAGGTCTTCTCAGTGCCCTCCCCTGGCTCCTTCCTGCCACAGCCCCTCACCCCTACTCCGCTGAGCATCAGCCCCCAGTGGCTTCTCCTTTGCTTCCCTCTGGGCCCGACTCCAGCTCTCAGCAGGCCCTTTGCTCCCCCTTCCCTCTTTGAGGCGAGGGCAGCTGGTGGTGGTGAAGGACTCGCCCCCCCCACGCTCAGGGACCCCGGCCACTCTGTTACAGGGGCCTGACACATGACAGCCATTGGTACGCTTGTCACGGTGGGCCTTATCCATTCCCTGTCTGGTTTATGTTTCTGCCACTACACCGGGAGCTCCTTCACGGCACAGACCATAGCTCACTCCGTTCTGCTTACTCTCAAGAGACCCAGTAAAGCCCCGGCTGTGCAGGGTGCCTGATGATTGCAGTGCTGAAGAGGGGCCCGCAGGCGCGCACCCTGTCCACACTCTCGGGCCCCCATGTCGGTGTTCACAGGACGGTTTCGGGGACTTTTTGGAAGGCGTTGCCCTCCCCCTGCCCGGTAATAAACCCTCCATTCTCCTGCACCTGCGTTCCTTGCCCAGACAGTAAAATTTCAGGGACTAAGAAGCTACCTCTACACAGACAAGGTCCTGCTATACTTGGTCTATTTTTATTATTATTATTTTGCTCCAAGGTAACAGTTCTGCGAGCAGACAAAGCCCTCTGGGAAGACCTTACACAGAGCCCGGTTGGTCATTTAGAGCCAATGGCAATGTGGTCATCATTTCACCAGATCCCTCCCGAAGGCAGGCTTTAATTAAGAGAAGGGAAACAGGGCCAGAGGATGTCCCTGCCTCCAAGAGGGGTAAAAGGTTTCAGGAGAGGGAGGCTGTGAACGCTGAGGCTCGTTTTCACGGATCTGATGGAAGGCAGGGTTTTCTCTGGAGCCTACACCTATCCAGGTGGTGTGCCACACAGCACCTCACTCGCTCCTCCAATCTTCCAACAATACACGGTTTCCCCCAAGTTCTCTTTCTCTCCCTATTACCTGCCTTGGCTACCACTCAGTGCAGCGTCCTGGCTTCCAAGAGCAGTCAGAGACAGCCAGGTGGGGTACAGAGCTGGCACAGGAAGCCTCTGAGATCACAGAGCGTATGCAGACAAAGGTCTTGAACCCTTAAGCTCTGTCTCCTGGAGACTCCGGGGCCCATTCTTATTCAAGGCAGGTCTACCCAGCAGGACCCAGAGGCCAGGTGGAGCCTGCCTGGGAGCTGGGGTACCCTAGGCAGGGTCTTCTTTGAGTTCTCTTTCCCCAAGCTCTCCAAGGGCCATTCTCGCTGGCTCCTGTGCTTAGGAATAGCTCTCCTTCCTACCTGGGCCAGCACCCAGACTCCCCCCACTCCACACCACCCAGCCTGGAGGCCCCATCCCGGCTTCAGTCCCAAGGCAATGGCTGGGTCGCCTCTCACCAGGATTACAGCTGGCCACAAGAGAACCGAATCCTTCAGGCTCATCATTTCCATCTCCGCCCCTCCCTGGCTTCGCTCCCCTCCCAAGTATAGCCAGCCCAGGGCTCGAGATGGTCAGTCTTTCCCGGTGAAATGACACTGCCACAAAAGCAGGTACCTGCCTGAGAAATATCATTAGAGGGGAGGCGGCTAAGGCGAGGCTGTTGACAATCTGGAGTGGGCCTGGGGGTGGGGTCGGGGAAGGCGGGCAGAGCCGCACCCTGCCACCTATGGGGCTGCCTCCAGTGCCATCGACACCCTCAGTTCCCTCCGTCCTGTAAGGATCTGGTTCCGTGGACAGAGAGCTGGCTCTGAGAGCTTTTTCCTCCGACCTCAACTGAAATGTTTCCCTGCAGAGGTGGCAATGAGAGGAGGGAGGTCAGGATGGCGAGAGTGAAGGGAGTAAAGGTGGGAAGCTGGGCTGGAGGGGCCCCAGTGCAGCTGCTGTGAGAGCCGGATCTACTGCCCTCTCTCCTCCAGAAGCCTGAGGTCTCTGCCGAGGGGACCCTGGCCACGGTGTGCTGTGCTTGAGGCCAGGAGGAAGGAAGAGGGTGGAGAGAGAGGGTCCTTCAGAAAGACTTTCTGGGGATGACTTCCCCTAGAGTGCCGCCAGTTACCATGGCAACTGGCTACCACTCAGGGCTGTGGCAACCTCTTCTGGAGGAGGAGAAACCCCAGCAGAGACAAGTCCAGGCTCCCCCTCCTCCCCTCCCAAGGAAGCTGAGGGGGAGAGGCACTGAGCAGAGCCGGCTGGTGCTGCCTGAGCACACAGAGACAATCTGACCGTTGCTTCCTGATACACTCTGAGGGCTACAGATCCTCCCGCCCAGCCCTGCCAGGGGTGTGTCTGGGACTAAAACAATCACCTAAGAGTCTCCGAGCACCACTCAGACAAAACGGGTTACCTCACCAGTCCTCAGAGGACCTGCTCAGCCTCGGCCGCTCCGGGGCTCACTTGCAGCTGATAAAACGACCTCGGGCCCCGAGTGCGGCGCAGGGGTCCGGGAGGTGGGCAGCAGCCACAGGCTATTTGGGGAGGCCCCCCGGAAGCCCTGGGCTGTGTCCCTCCCTCCCACTCAACAGAGGGGCCCTGAGGCGGGCCAGAACATGCCAGCAGCCGTGAGGCAGCGGAGCCCGGGGCCGCGCCTGTGCGCTCACCCGTCTCCACATCCTGCACGTAGAAGTGCAGGTCATCGGTGATCTCAGTCACAAACACTGGCTTGTAGCTGGCCGAGCGCTCCTTCTCCTCCAGCATGGGCGTCACCTCCTCCACGGGCTGCAACTCATAGTGGGCCCAGACCTGCGTGTGTGGTCAGCACAGGGGAGGAGGGGATTAGGAAGTGAAGTCAGAAAGGGTGCCAGGAAAGGGGCTCTGGGCAGGGGAGTCACTGATCCGGCGAGCGAGCGTGGAGGTGATGCCACCAGAGGATAAGCCCCTGGAACCCTCCTACCTCTGGGCGGCGGTGGGGAGAGCACTTCCCATCCAGCAGCTCTGGCAGGCATCAGAAGCAACTGGGGAGCCCATTGAAAAGGTAGGTGCCTGGGTCCCACCCCAGCCTGCCGAATCAGGATGTGCTCTCAGGGTCCCAGGAAAAGTGAGTCAAAACCAAAGTCTCCCTGGCGATTCCCATTCCCACGCATACCAGTGTGTGAGAACCTCGGTGCTGGAGTGGTGCTGGGTCCCCATCTCATTCCCTCATACCACCCTGCGGGGGTCACTCTGAACTCTCCAGGCCCTCCCACTGTCACAGGGCCACAGGCGTTCCTGCGAGGAGGCGAGGGCTGGCACTGTGTTCTCAACTCCAGCAGGTGGCTCTGACCCCGGCTCAGAAGCTGGGCCACTCCCCTGCACCCTTCCCTCTCCCTTCCTCCCCTAGCCCTGCACTGTCAGGGCTGTAGCGGCTCAGAAACTGATTTGGGGTGACAGCACGTCAAATCCAATCCTGCGGCCAGGAGATTATCCCAGTAGTGAGGCCTGTCATAGCAGGGGAGGGAGGTGGTTCTCCAGCTGAGCGCTGGAAAGTCGGGGGGGGGAGTCCGGGGGACTGGACCACACACGGGGTCCCAGAGACACACACACAGGAATGAGTGGGGTGGTGATAAAATATTAGCCCAAACCATATATGCTTACTAGCTGCCACATTAAACGTTATCCAAGTACTAGCTCATTTAATCCACACGACAACCGTTTGAAAAGGTATAAACATTACCCCTGGTTTTACAAATGAAGAAACTGAGGCACACAGGCTTGCAAGATGTAGCAGAAGCAGGATTTGAACACAGGCGGCCTGGCCCTAGAGCTCTTCAAGGGGAATTTTGGCAGTGACTGGGCCGCTGGACACAAAAGGTAGTACTGAGCGATGGAGAAAGTTGTAGGTGGGGAGATGTGGACTCTGGTCTTTTCACTTTGCCCTTTACTTTGCTGTGTGACTTTTGTCAAGTCACATGCCTTCTCTGAGTCGCCTTTTCTTCCCTTGCAAGAGGTGGTGGGGTATGACCACGTGATCACGCAGCTGACACACGGACTCCTGGGGGGCATCAGGAAGCAGCTGAGGGGCAGGAAGGCTGGAATTACTGAACCACTTTGGGCCACACCTGCAGAGGCCATGCTCCTGCTTTTAATGTGGCACGAGTGTGTGTCCTTCCACTAGGAGAGGCAAGGGCCCCGAGAAATGGAACGAGCAACAGGGACTTTCTGAGCCCCGGGGGAGGCTGCCAGAGGGTGGCGCAGAGGGATGGGAGAGACATCACCTGGGCCCAAACTTCTGCCTTCTCCCCAGCAGTGGCCTTCCTGACCCAGCAGTCTGTCCTCTGCCCCCATTTCCCACCACACCACCCTCCAATCTGTCTGCACTCGGTGCCCCTACCGGCTCCAGACCAAGTCAGCGGCCCTCCCCTCTCCCATCCTGCTCCCTCCTTTCCCAGCACACAGCGGGTTGGAGACACAGATCACCCTGCACTGCCTCCTGCGTAGGCCCCCAATCCTAACCCCAACCGGCTTCCCTCGGCTGTACGGCTGTATGGAGGGAGGCTCTTCTTCCTGTGTGGATGAATTGGGAACAGACTGACAGGGTGAGAGCAGAAACTGCTAACGACTCCTCAAGTAAAGGTGCCCCAGGCGACAGCATCAGGTTTCCTCCTCCGAGAGAGGAGGTGGAGCGTCCTCCCTGGAAGGCGGGCAGCGGGCTAGAGGTCACGGATGATGCAAACAAAGCCTCAGGTGGGCCCTAAGGCCCCTCTCCTACAAGGAGGCGGCAACGGGGTGGTCCGGTGCGCTTCCCACATCTCCCGGGGCAGCAGGAGGGGAGCAGAGGGGTGTACACTGCTGCCTCCTGAGGTGAGAAGACGCGAGAAGCAGGAGGGTGCTAAAGGGCAGAAGAGGGAGAGCTCCTCCTGTAAGAGAGGACGGGCTTGGCCCTTCAGTCGTGGAGCCGTGCGGGGTCCCTTCCGGAGCTGGTCAGTGTGGCTTCCTGGTGGGAAGCAGTCAGTCAGCTGGATGGGCTTGGCCGCCCAGGTCCCCACCCTTAGAACAAGGGCCTGCTTTGCCCACGCCGGCTTCTGTTGCCCCCTGCAGAACCCGGGCAGGGAGGGGACAGACACATTGGCAAGACACCCTCTGTGACCCCTCCACAGCCCTGGCTACAGACACAAGTGGGCAGTGGGCAAGGGAGGCCCCTCCCTCCTCTGCTACACGCTGGTCTGTCACGTCATTTCCTGTCCTGCTCAGATGGCTTTTGCATTCCGGGGCCAGGTCAGGAGTAGAGGCTGTCTCCCCTCCTGTCCTCACCCTGCCCCTGGCCCTCCCTCCTCCCCGGGGAGCCCCGGGTGCGCCTCCTGGCAGACGAGGGGCAGTGTGGACCGAGGTTCCACTGGCTGGAGCCTTTCCTTTCTAAATACTATTTAATATCGCTGCTCAGGAGGCTCCGGGGGTGGGGCTGGCATGGGGCACAAATGGGGAGGGGCGATGAGGGAACAGTGCGGACAGCTGCCATCTGCGGCTCCCTCTTTGGTCCTCAGACCTGCCCAGGATCCCTAAAGGATGCGGAGCGGGGAGCCCTGCATCAGCCCCCTACAGAGGAAGGGGAGGGCCTGACTAGCCGCTTCATGAGGAGAGGTGTCTGCAAGGCACAGGCAGGGAGGAATTAGGCCTGGCAGGGAGGCAGCTAAATTCTCAGAGCTGGGAATACAGCCCTGCGGGGTTTCCCCAGACAGACCTGCTCAGAAATGTACACGCACATAATCACACCCACCTAAGACTTCTGCTTGCTCCTGGTCTCACAAAATCTCTCAGTATTACTTTCCTCAGTCAGCTCACAGGTACCGCGATGATCTTTTAACCCCAGATGTGCCTGTCTCTCGACAGCTAAGGCAGCTCTCGTGGGGTCACCAGTGGGGCAAGGCTGGGGATCCTGGGGACACCTCAGATATTTAGTTTACTGTCCCCCAGCGGACCACCAACTTCTCGGAGTGCAGCTAACTCCGAGGGCCGCTGCAAGGCTCTGCCCGCACTACTCCTGGGTGCCGGCCCCACCAGGAGGAGGCAAGTCATGTGAGGTCACCCCGGGATCCTCGAAGAGGCTGAGGTGTGCAGGAGAGGGACCGAGGAGGCAGGCAGGCCCCCACCCTGAGGGTGGTGCGCCACATTTTAACTGGACTGGAATAAAACCACGCAGCCCGAGTTAAGTAATTAATCACTGGCGATTACTCCTCAGCACCATCACGTGGCACCCGCGAAATGATGACTTGGGTTCTTTCAGACAAATCCACTGTGTAGTAAACAGTGATGCCCAGTTCAGCACCTAAGCAAGGGACCACCCTCCATCTTTGGCCAGATTCCCTTCTCTGTCCTCTCCTTGGTCCCTCTGGGGTCTCTACTCTCAGAGGGTAGAAGATCACTCAGATCTGAAGAGATAGCTTCTCAGCTCAGGTGCTGAGTAGCCAGGGAACAGGGCCAGGGGGCAAAGATGCTTTCAGAATCTGGGCCTTAGAGGCTGGTGCTTGCCACACTGACACCCAGCTGCTAACTCGTTCAGCCTTTGCACGTGAGGCCCAGCACCACGTCTCCTCCATTTCCCTGCGGCGAGCAGAGGACATGGAGGTGGCAGTCTTAAGTTCAGCTGCCACAAACAGGAACTCCAAGAGGAAGCTCCTCTGCTGCAGGAGCCAAGGCCGTCTGCTTCCCCACCACTCTAGGAAGAGAGGGTTTAATGTGAGCAAACTGGGACAAGGAAGGGTGGGAATCTCCTTGGGGGCCCCACGGTGGCCTGCTCACTCCTCCAAGCCATGGACAGTCCCTTCCACCTGTCTCGGCTTTTGGGGCCACCTCTCCCTGGGGTCCTTCAGCCTCCAGTAGTATCGGTCACCCGCTCTAATCTCTAGGGGATGGGAATAAGACATACACAGAGATCCAAGAAGGTGTCCCGGACCGGGGCCCTGGGGGAAGTGATGTGTCCTCTCTTAGAGGACAGGTGGGAAGAGCCGGAGTGAGGAGGAGGACGAGGAGCCTTCTGGGCCCCAAACTCCTTTTGGCAGGTGTCTGGGCCTCGGCTCTGAGAGGCGAGTTGTAAGCCAGATGGCTGCCCCATGGGGAAAGAAACGTTTATTCCTGGAACAAATTTATGGCTCAGCATGGCTGTCCCATGAAATCCTCCTCAAACTCAGAGAAGCCCTGACAAATTGGTGGCCAGCTGATTTATCCCCATTATCGGTGCTGGGCTGTAAGTCAGTGGCGACAGGCTGGGGGCGGAGCCCGGCTCCCATCACCCAAACCATTGGGTTCTTTAATCGTCCATTTGTTTCCAAAAGCTGCTTTCCGATCCACCCCCCTTGTCTCCTGAATGCAGTGTCTGCAGACACCGATGGGCTGTAAATCTGCTGTCCTAACAGCTTTATGCATCTCCTGGGGCAGCTTCCAAAATGGGCTTCCCTGCAGGGCAACGTGAAGGAAATTCAGACTTGGGCTGCAGGCCAACCGGCCTCTCCGAGAGCACCGAGGGCAGGGTTGGGGAGGGAGGGCTTCCTGGTCTCCTGCGGCCCAGGGGCTCCAAAGTCACCTTCCAGGCAGCTTCCTGCTCCAGGGCCACCCGAGCTTGCCCAACAGGGAGCGCTCAGAGCGGGTCCTGGGCCATCTCAGCGTGGGGCTCCTGACACGGGGTCTGAGACCAACGCCAACCGGGGTCACTCCGTGGAGGGGTGACAGAACCGCTTGTCTGTCGTATGGAGACAGCGGTGCTGGTGCATGGGGGTGGAGGGGAGGGTGAGAGAGGGCAGCCACCTCCTCCTCCCCAGCCAGGCCCAATTCCATAGCCTACCTTCTCTTTCTTCTGCTTGGCGGCCTCCTCGGCAGACAGCAGGGACTTGTAGTAGGAGCTGCGCTCGGCAGTGAAGTGGACCTTGGAGAGCGCGTGCTCCACCAGCAGGACGGACAGGTTGGCGCCGTCGATGTGCAGCCAGCCGATGAAGTTGCCAGCCTTGTCCATGCCCTCCACCTCCACCTCCACCTGGGGAGCAGAGACAGGGGGCGTCAGGGGCCCAGGGTGGGCAGCGGAGGAGAGTGGCCCTGGGCCACTGCCACCACCATCACTCCACGGGACAGGAGTAGCTGGAAGGATGAGTCAAGCAGAGTAGGAGCTTGTGGGAGCCTCTTAGAACCCTTCACTTGAGTGCTGTGAGCTGGCCTATACTTTTCAGCCTCTCGCAGCCCAGAACCATCGTTGCCAGATACGTCACTGACAAAGCAACTTCAAAACTCCCCTCTCTTCTCAAATCCCCTCCCCTTCCTCTTGGCAGAGAGCTACTGGGGTAAACTTGACTCTCCTTAGCTTATGCAAGCTCTGTGTGTGTGTGTGTGTGTGCGTGCGCACAAACCTGTAGATAAAGGTCAGGGGTGAGACGGGCGGCCGCCATAGCTGTGGGAACATCCCACTCTTCTTCAGCACCCACTGAACCCCAGCCCCGCCCTGAAGACGGGCCCTGGGGGAGCAAGGCGATATCCGCGGAGAGGGGAACTCGTGTTCTTCTCGGAAGAGCTGAATGAAGTGATGCTTAATGAAGGTAATGAAAGAGGTGGGACGAAAGCCAGGTGAGGAGAGGAGGGAAGGGGACAGGTGAGCAGAGAGATGTGGGCAGGAAGTACACTACCACACAGGGGCAGCTCGGGGGTGATTCCAGCAGGAAGTTATCCCTAATAAAGCGTAACTGGAAGGGTGAGCTCACCACCATCAGCCCAGGCCTCGGGGCCGCGTGCTATGGCTGATCCCCAGATCCTGCAGGATCCCGGCGGCTCCCGCGCCTCGTCCCCTGAGGACTTCCCCAAGACCCAGGACCCCAGACCCGGCATGGACTCTGCTCCCACCAAAGGCAATGGCCCAGGAGGAATTCCTTCTTTGATCCTCTCCCAACCTCTTTCTTCTGCTACAGGGGCCTGTAAAAGCCTTTGCTGCCAAATGTAAAAACTTGTATTAATTTAAACGGCTTCAAGCTCGATTAAGCAATAAAATGAATGTCTAAATACCTGGTAATTCTCTGAAGCCTGGGCTGGAGCCAGTGGCAGCAGCCAAGGGCAGAGGGCTATAGGTTCAGAGGGGTGAGGGGGGAGGAGAGCAGCCCGCCCACCTGGCGGAATCCTGACTCAGCGGGGAGAGATGCCTGGGATACGACTCCCTATACCCTATACGCAGACAGAGGCGGCTTGGGGTGCGGAGGGAAGGCAGTGGGGGTGGGACAAGGAGCAGGACCAGGGAGGTGGGACCCTGAATGCTTCCTATTCTTGAACACTCTTCTTCCTACTTGAGCCTCCCCACCCCCCCGCCCCGTTACCCCTTCAGGTGGAATGCAAGTTCAAGGACACCTGAAGCTGGGGTGTGGCACAGAAGGGAATACTATGAGAGCTAGAAAGAAAAAGATGTTATACGCATCCAATCCAACTTGATTTTGTCGGCAGGGAAACTGATGCCCAGACAAGGGATGTGGAGCTCGCAAGGGTCAGAGCTGAGAGCAGATGCCAGGCTGCCCTGCTGCCTTTTTCCCCACCGCCTGCTTGACTTGGGAGCAGAAAAGACCCTCCCCTCCTCTCCCCCACCCACGGCCTCTGTCTCAGGAGCAGTCCCCTTCCTTCCTCCAGGCACACCTCTGACGCCCCTTCTCCGCTTTCCACTGGGTTGAGGCCGGCTCCCTCCACCACCCTGCACTTCCCTGGGACAGCCAGGCAGAGGCGTTGGGCTCTGCTGGGCTGGATCTACCCCACGCGGGGCCTCACACCACCCGGGCGAGCGCTGGAGCAGGGAGAACCAGCGTCCGCACCTGGAGGTGGCAAAATCTCCTTTCTCGAATTCTGGCAATTAATTTACTGGAGGACCTGCATTTGTGGGAGAGGTCGGGTGGGCAAAATGGTACTAGATAAAAAAACAGGGGCCCCAAGAGCTCATCAGCCAATAAGGCACCTAAATTCACTTGAGGTGAGTGACAGACTCCCTGAGGAACCCTTTGCCACCTTTTAAATGCCCGGGGCGCTGAAGCCCTGGGCGCCCCTACAGTGGGAGGGCTAAGGATGGAGGAAGAGGCTGCCCGGCTTGCAGTGGTCCCACAAGAACAGGAATGGGCGGATGGTACATGACAAGACCGTCTCCTTCATTTGCCGAGCCTTTATCAAACGCGCCACAGCCAAGCAGCAGCAGGTCCCAGGGGAATTCTGGGAAAAGCAGAGGGCTGCCTGCCTCGTGCTTGGGGGGCTCATGAGACGACGGGTAGAGTACGGACGGGGTGCTGACGCAGGCTCCCACCACCAAACCACTGGGCTCTTTTGCATTTGGGGGCTCAGGAGACACCTGCTCGTGACCAGCTGAAAGCCAATCAAACTGGAACAGTTCCCGGACCAACACGGAGCCCAGGCCCATGCCAGCACCCCCCATTCCCGACCTCTTGTCCTCTACGTGTTCACTGCCAGGTGTCCTTTTCCTAAAACGGGGACGGCTGCCCTGCTCGAGCACAAGGCCTCCCTCCCAGCCTGAGGCTTGTGGTGGGCCGGTGTGACAAGAAGCTTGATGGCTTCTCTTGGCACCAGGTTCCTGGGATGGAGGCAAGAACCTCAGGGAGAGGATTTGCAGAGGCAACTGGCCAGGTACAACCCTTCTCTCCTATGAGGTGCCCACGCTCAGACCCCACTCTACAAGGCCAATGTCGAATTCACATCTCACCCTCTGAGGCCACAAACCAGATGCCAGCCTCTCAAGGCTCCCACTAGAGGGCGGCCCCAGTGACTATTAGCCACACCTGGGGCCAGAACTGCTGGGGAGCAGCCAGGCTCTCTCGGCAGGTGAGCTCTGGCTTTACACTCACCCAGCCACTCCCTTCCTGCAATCAATATGTTAACTTGGGCTTGACAAGCCCCTGGGCTCAGCCAGCTGCAGAGGAAGAGAAATCTCTGGCCTTGGGCACTGTGCTACCGCCCAATCCATCCTGGGTTGTAGAGGGAGATAAAGCTGTCGCCCCTGGGTCTCTGCTTCCCCTTTTATTACAGCTGCGCCACCACAGTAATTTCTCAATCAAACAACGGGCCTCAGGGGAAGGTGGGCGGGGCTCAGTGGAGGGATGGGGCTGGGCCTGCGTTCCCAGGGCTCCTGAGACTCTGGGCTTCCGTGGCCTCTCTGCCCTCACCCCGTGCCATGTCTATCCTTCTGGCCAGGCCCCAGCCTGGATGGGCACAGGGGTTCAGTTTGAAGATCGAAGTCTTGACTCTTTAGCTCTGGGAAAGTTGCATGGGAACCAAGCAGAGGGTTCAGCAGGGCACTCCCAGATGGGTATATGTGTTCATCCTTCATCATGTCTCTCTTTCATACTGACCGCTAGGAATCTGTGACTTAGACTATAACGTTATGTGGGTCCGTATCTGTAAAAGCTCTGTTTCCGTGTTCAACTTTAAGACTCGGCCTTAAGACCCAAATTTCTGATATTTTCTCCTAATTAAAAAAATATACACATATACACATGCATAGGCTTATATACAGTTATTTGGGGGTACTTATCTCTATAAAGTCATCATGAACAAGGAATTAGGGAATCCTGAACCACTGCCCCCAGGGGAAACACAGGGTTAGGTTCCTAGAAGACTCTAGTCACATTTTTATCAACTTATCAAAACATAACCTTCTTCTCTGAGTGTTTCTGTTTAAAGACACTGCATTTAATACATATTGATGATTCATTAACACTGAACTCACAGCCAACAGCACTGTAACTCATGCCTGAATGAAGCTTATCTAACACATGGATTTTCTCCTTAGGGCGCATCACAGCCTCTTGTACTCAGGAACACTAGACTGCACTTCATCGCCACGCTTGGAGGCCATTTTTAACTACAACAAAGAGTGCAAGAACCGGAAAACCGTGGCACTAAATAGACCACGAGGAGGGCACTTGTTTGCAGAATGAGAGCTGAAACAAGAAGGCAGAGCCACCGCCCCTGTGCAGCCTTAGCTGGCAATGTGCTCACCAGGTGACTCTGTGCGCATCTACAAATGATCCAAAAAGCACCAGGAGTACTGACTGAGGTTACAAATAAAAGTTAGTAGTTAAGTGAATTCGCAAATATGGCCTCATGTATAATGAGGATGGACTATATACAGATACATAGACAGCCATTTCCTACAAGCTGCCTCAAACTGTAGACAGGAGTTAGGGGAGGCTCACTCTTGTCAAACACACAAGAAACCTCCTCTGGTTTCTTTCTGCTACCGCAGCATTAATGAGATGACTATTCATGGAGTGTTGTGTACAGTGCGAAGCGTTATACAGCATGGTTAACCTGTCTCTTTGGCATCTTGGAATGTCCCAGGAAGAGATCTGGACTCACCGTCTTCCTTGGGAGGCCTCCTACAGCGGCACGTGACCTCAGGCAGGTCAGGCCTTGGGTGACTACTACAGGCTGCCAGAACACTTCATAAGTATGTGGGCATTTGGTGTGTACACAGGCGGGCTGATAATGGCCTTGAGGGGACCACAGACTGTGCGTATACGTGGACACAAGCAATGTCAGCAAGGGACAGATGACGGCTCTCCTCCTCACTCCCCCTCCTCAATGCTCATACAGAAGCCGAAAGCCGAGACCTAGCAACACACGGAGCTGGGGGGAGGCGACTGCCTCCGGAGAGACTATGAGAAGGGATGGTGCCACGTGGAGGAGGCGGCTTGGTGGTAACTCTGGTTAAGACAGAGCAAGAGCCTAGATGTTCAAAGGTCAGACCTGATCCTCAGGCACTGAAGGACACCGAGGTGCTGTCTCACTGTGCACCCCTGCTGGTCTGGTCACCTGCCAACATCTCCTGTCCTGTGCTCTTGATACTGGCAGAGTGGGTGGGGATTTTGATTTTGTGGTTCTGAACTAGGCTCCGCGAGGTGAGCTCTTCCAGCTTCCACACCACCCTCCTGTGAAGGCTTCCCTAAACCTTAGCCTGCAGTGAACTGAACACCTGGCCTGAACTCCTATGGGCTTACTCTCCCTTGGACACACAGTGGCCAATGTACAGCATAGAGGTTAAGAGCACAAACTCTGGAGCCAAACAAATCCAGCCACCACCTGCATGAGCTCTGGTGAATCAATTACCTTGGAACTGCAATAGTACCTACCTCAAAGGATCTGTTTTGACGATAAATGAACTAACGTAAGTATGCTAAACACTTAGAAGAGTGTTTGACATACAAATGCTTCTTCTTCATCATCAATTATTTACTTCTGGGGACGGGCAGTTATTTCATCTCAAAATGTCTTTATTCTCCACCTAGACTGTCAGCTGCAAGACAAGTGAAGCCTCTTCTCTGAATCTGCTCCAGAGCTGGGTATACTGACTAGGCCACGAGATGGTAGAAAGAGCATGAATCTTGCAGTCAGACAGACCTGGGTTCGAATCCTAAATCTAGCCGTGAAGTTTTTGGTGGCGTGAAGCTGCTTCCTCTTCCTTCAGCTAATGGCCAGCTGACAGTAGCCAGGCTAGTTACGACGAGCAGCAGCCCTGTGTGGCTGAGCTCGCTTCCCTTGGTTCTTACACCCAGAGTGGGAGGTAAGGGAAGTGCGGGCTGATGGGAAAACCTAATGAGTGACTGTCCCCAAACCCAGCTGAACAAACAGATGCCTTTCTAAGCAGCGGAGGGGGGCCGATCGGGGATGTGGCCCAGCCAGCCATTCCCAGAGGGAGAGCAGCTAGACCCACTGGACCCAGGCTGTCTGTGGGTCGGGGCAGCCAGCAGGCCCTGCTGCCTCACAGTGGGACACATCCTCCTGCTCCCGAGCACGATAAGGTGCCACTAATGAAATTGTTCTGGCTTATTTACCAAATTAATACAAAGGGCACAGGCTGTTAATCTGCACGTCTCCTAATTACTGAGGAAGCACTCCCGTCCCAGGCAGCACACATACCTCAGCGCCCACCCTAACAGGCTGTGGTCTCACCCTTCGCAGCTGCGGGTGCGCAGGGAAGGGCAAAGGGGAGGAGGAAAGAGGAGACACTGAGCGGTTCCCGCCCTCCGCCGCTGGAAGCAACCCGGGGAGGGAAGGTGGCGGTGGCTGTGGCTGTGAACGTTCTTTTTCCCACGGCCCTCTTCAGCGGCTGGAGCGTCCTGGTCTCTCTCCCGACCCCACCCAACCCCGCCACTGGTCCCCTTCTGGATTCTGTCCAGCTTCTTAACACAGCAACTACTTCGATCAAACAGGCGATGGGGGCGGAGTCATTCTCCCACTCCAGGCAGTGAGGCACAGTCAGCTGGGGTGCGGTGCAATGCCAGGCCAGCCAGGTGAGGGGGTGTGCCGGAAGCAGGGGAAACGAAAGGCAGACAGGGGCTGATGTTCTTACAGAGACGACGACGCTAACCTCTCCTGGGCCCCCAGCCAATCAGCCCTCTGAAAGAGTACTACTGTGCGTTGCGGAAGAAGATCAGATAGCTCAGCTGTAAGACCACAGAGGACATTTCAACCACCTTGGGGGGTTCATTCAGCTGTCCCTCTCCTGCTCCAGAAGCCAAGCTGGATACCCATGGCTCTAAGTCTGGGGCAAAGCTGGAAACACGCAGGTCCCTTCCTGTAGCCTTCTTCACGGTAGGGTTGGGAGGGGGGGGCGAAGTGAGCTGGAGGCCGCTTCCACGGAAAGGCCAGCCTAAATGAGGCAGCCAGGGGCGCTTAGGGCAAAGGAATTTTAAAATGTTGGACCAGGTAGGACATACAGCAGGGGGCGGCACGCTCCACGTGCTGACTCAGGGCAGGCAAAGGAGGCTCAGCACAGAGAGGAGTTTTGGCAACGCGGGAGGGTGGGGAGTCTCCCCTCCCATATAACCCACCTTCCCCTTTTTACGCGTTGGGAGGATGGAAAAGAGGTACAATCTCCCCCGGGAGAGCGTCTTGGGCTCTCTCTTGTGCGGTGCCTGAGGCAACACAGGAAATTACTGAGCCTCGGGCCCCAGAGGCTGGGAGGCTATGGACTGCCTGGAAAAGAGCTGAGGGGGATGCTCCCTCCCCCAGGGGAGGTGGCTGCCTCGGGTAGGACAGGTGATGCCAGCTGGGCAAGAGTGGCAGCTCAGGACACACCTGCCCTGGGGCATCTGGAAAGGAAGACTTCCTGCACAAGGGGTGGCAGGGGGGCAGGGGAGAGGTGCTGGCTGCAGGTTCCTCCAGAAGGTGGAGCAGGAGCACGGATACCTCTGGGGAGGTGACATCATCGGCCCCAATGACAGGCAGAAGCCTCCGTCCTTTCCACATGCTGTCTGGTCCTAGCCCTGCTTTAAATAACCCCAAAGCCATCAGTAACAAGCCTGGAACTGGGAACAAGATAGGAATGAGGCTTGGATGGGGAGAAGGCGTTGAGAAGCACAGCAAAAACGCTGGACTGAAACAGCGATCCAGGGGCCAGCTTTTCTGGACTGGGGTGTCACACCTTCCTCCGGGCTCCGTTTCCCCATGTTAGTGAGAGTTGAACCCGGTCTTTAAGGTTCTCTCTGCTCGGAACGTCCTAAGGTATGAGCTGGGGTCAGGGGTGGTGGCCCTGGTGGTGCACCAGTTTGACTGGGAGTCGGTGAGGGAGAGGGCAGACAAGGGGTTACGTGGGAGAGAAGGGCAAGCCCTGTGGGAGAGCCTGCAGAGAGGAAGAAAGGCACTCCAGCTCTTCCCGAGCCGCACATCCCATCCAGAGCTTCCCGCAAGAACGTGAGTAGAGATCCAGGGCTACCAGAGTGCAACGGAGCCCTCCTTTTCCTGCCCCACAGAGGTAGCCACGCCGTCGGAGAGCTGGGCTTTCCACCATCACTGATGCTGCATGAAGGCTGTAAGGTGCTGCCATAGCCGGAGCCGTGAACTTGAAGAGACACCTCACCTTCACATAGTAGCAGCCTAACACAGCGAACTCGCCCCCTCCGCTCTGGGCCACGCACAGACACACACGGCTGTCCTTCAGAGACGCTGAGCATGAACACAATGCAATTAATAATGTAACGCTCCGGAAGCCCCAGACGCAGTGCCTATGAGATGCCTCCTGGGTCTCACTAGCGTTACCCGCCGGGGGGCAGAAGCGGTACCGAGCTTCCCTGTGCTCCTGGAGTAGCAGGGCCCCGGGCCCCAGTCCCCACCGGCGCCGCTGCTCCGAATCCCTCATCACCTCCAGGGCAAATGATGCTTTCAAGCCCAACCCACGGCACCAGCTGTTCCCAGAAAACCTCTTTCCTGACATTTGTGCGCTCGTCTAAGCCAAAGTGCTAAGAATGCCTGGAAATCAGGCCCGGCTTGGCAAGAGGGGCCAAGAGGCTCCTGGAAATTGAGAGAAGGCCGGAGCACTGGGCAAGGTGGCTCAGCTAGAAGCTCAGGGCTTCCTTCTCTCTCTCCTTGAACACCTCAGGGATGAGGGGTGGGATGGCAGAGGTGGGGGTTCGGGGGGCAGCTCCTGGTCCTGCCTGAGGTGGAGAGGCAGGAGCCGAGGCCTTCAGCAGCGTCCGAGTCTGCTGGGAAACGCAAACCTGCTGACTCCAGGCCTTTGCAAGCGGTAACGCAGTTTACAAACTGACGCAATCGGCTCCTTTGGTGCAGACAATAAGGAAAGCAGACTGTTCATCTTCCCAGGAAAACCCGGGGCTGGAAGCTGGAGGGAAATTTAACTCTCTCTTCCCTGAGGTTCATGCAGGGAATGTGGCTGAACCGGGGACCCTCGTTGTGCCCCCACCCCTGTCCCGGGCACCACCGCTGACATCCTTTCCCGCAGGTTTCCTGAGCCTGAGGCAGGCTTTGGAATTCCTTCTGAAAGTGGGGCACACCTGAATGGCCCGGCTTCTCCTCACGCCCCCTGGCTGATGCGGAAAAGAGTGGTCCCAGCCGAAAAGAGCAGCGAGGACTGCTCTGCATCTGGGGCCTCCAGACAGCATCCTGGACCCCAGCCCTTCGCATGGGCCAGGGAGCCAGCCGCAGTGGGTGTTCTCCCGAGCCCGGCCAGGGTCCCTGAGGCTGCAGCACCCGAGCCCCGTGGGGACTGCGCTAGGGGTGAGAAGTCAGTTGGCCTTTTCTGTCAGAAGAAATTAGTGTGTGTAGGACCTGTGGAGGAACTGTATGAGGTTGTCAAATCTCTGACCTGAAAGAAACCAAATGTTGTCCAATCGGGTCAAATCCGAATGCCAGTTCCCTCTCTGTAGGCACTTATATCTTCCCGACGCCACGGCCTGCTCTGGGGCAGGTGTACTCTGCTTTGCTGATCCCAGCTCTCAGGCTTTATGTGAACTGCTGTGGGTTTCTATGCGGACCCACACTTGGCCTTCATCAAGCACTTACGGTGGCATCAGTGATGATTTCTTTCCCTTCCACCCTGGAGAAAAAGAACCTGGCTCTAGGGAATTCCCTGGTGGTCCAGTGGTTAGGACTCCACGCTCTCATTGCCAAGGGCCTGGGTTCACTCCCTGGTTGGGGAACTAAGACGCTGAAAGCTGCACGGAGTGGCCAGAAAACCCCAGCTGGCTCTAGATCACACCCTCTCCTGCTTCCTGGGCCACCTGTTTCTAGTAGTCACCTTCTCCTATAATCAACCACCCTGAGCCCCTTTCCATCAGCATCTACCTCTCTTTGCCTACAAATATGCTGCCCATCCTAGAAAACCTTGCTTTGACCTCGCGTCCCATCCAGTCGACCTCTTTCTCTTTACCCGAAGAGTATTCACCTCACCTCCTTTCACTTCTTCATCCAACACGGCTGGTCATCACTGTCGACATTCCAAGGTGACTACCACTTCAAAGGTCACTCAAGACCTCTTAACTGCCATTTTATTAATTTCTTTTTAGGCATCTGACGAAGCTAAGCACCCCCCCTTCTATTTCGAAACTCTTTTCTAAGGCCTCTGTGCTTCCCAATCTTGGCGTCTCCTCCGTGATTTCTTGGGTGTCACTTGTGAATTCTTTCCCACCAACACGTCCCTGGAATATGGATATTCCCCAGGGGGCCATCTGAGGCTGTAGACAATTTCCGTCCTGCATGGCTCAGAGTTATATGACACCACCACTCCTATTTCCAGCCCAAACCTCTCTTCAGGATTCACCTCCCCCAGATAAATTTCAACGAGTCCAATGCGGAATCTACTATCTTCACTATATACAAGCTGCACTTTCACCTGCATTTCTTATCTCACTCGGTAGCACGAGCAGCTTAGAAATCATCCTCGACTCCTTTTATATGCACAGTCAATCTCCAGGTCACAGTGGTCCTACTTCCTAGACGTCTCTTGAATTCTCCCCCTCTTCTTTATCCTTATCGCCACTCCCCGAGTTCAGGTCCTGGCTGTGGGTGACAGTCCCCTCACTGGCATCCCTGCCACCAGCCTCGCCACTCCCTAATGGCCCCTGGATGATGCTGCAAGTGTGTGGCTTATCACAGGCTGTGCAGTACAGTGGTTAGATGCGGGCTCTGTATGTAGCCAGACCATCTGGGTTCGCATCTTGCTCTACTACTTACCAACTGTGTGGTCCTGAGTGGGTTTTTAACCTCTCTGGGTCTGAGTTTTTTTCCTATTTGTCACATGGGCATAATCATGGCACCTACCTCAAAGGGATTTTTGTTTAGTTTTTTTTTTTTGGCTGCATTGGGTCTTCGTTGCTGCACGCGGGCTTTCTCTAGTTGTGGCGAGCAGGGGCTACTCCTTGTTGCAGTGCACGGGCTTCTCATTGCGGTGGCTTCTCTTGTTGTGAAGCACGGGCTTTAGGCACGAGGGCTCAGTAGTCATGGCTTGCGGGCTCAAGAGCGCAGGCTCAGTAGTTGTGATGCACAGGCTTAGATGCTCCGCGGCACGTGGGATCTTCCCGGACCAGGGATAGAACCTGTGTCCCCTGCACTGGCAGGCGGATTCCCAACCACTGCGCCACCAGGGAAGTCCTCAAAGGGTTTTATTAAAGAATAAATGAACTGACCCAAATTAAACACTTAAGAAGAGTCTGGCACATAGTAACTTCTCAATAAATGTTACTTTGCAAAAAAACCCCCAAATTGCATCAATTTTTCCTTTACTGAAATCCTTTTCTTGTTCTCTACTGAAGTTCAAATTCCTTAGCACAGTAGAGGATAAGCTCCTTATAAAACCGGGTTCTTACTGGTCTCGTCTTCTACCATTTTGGCCCTCATTATTTTGCGTTAGTCACGCCAATCCACCTCCAGCTCCACGCAGATGCATCGTCCCAGGCCTCCGTACAGGCTGCTCCCTTTGGCGAGAATGCTTCTTCCTGTTACTACACCTGTGAACTCCTACTCTTCCCACTGTTAAGATTCTGCACACTTAGGGCTTCCCTGGTGGCGCAGTGGTTGAGAGTCCGCCTGCCGATGCAGGGGACGCGGGTTCATGCCCCGGTCCGGGAAGATCCCACATGCCGCGGAGCGTCTGGGCCCGTGAGCCATGGCCGCTGAGCCTGCGCGTCCGGAGTCTGTGCTCCGCAACGGGAGAGGCCACAACAGTGAGAGGCCCGCGTACCGCAAAAAAAAAAAAAAAAAAAAAAAAAAAAAAGATTCTGCACACTTGAACCACTCCTTTATATACTTAATGCTTTTCCTCACAGCACTTTGTTCATACTAATATTAACTATAGTATTATCCGATGGGCATTTATTAATGGTACACCTTATTAATGGCACATGGTAGACACACAACAGATAGAGGATGAAAGGTAAAAGGTCCTAGCTTCTCCAGACCACTGGCAGAAGGAAAGTTCCTGGGACAGAAAACTGGCTTTGGGGAAGTCCAGTGGCAGCCGCCTGACTGGAAAAGGCCTGTTTCGAGAACCTCTCTAAGGTGACAAGGCTGTCCCACAGCTGCCACGTCACAGCCGGGCTGCTCATAGGAGCCAGAGGGGCAGACACTGGCTTCGGTCAGTGCGGCCAGCAGTGATGACTCAGAGGCACCCGGATGTCATGAGCAGAAGAGGCTGCTTTGCACCTGGCTCTGCCTGCACTGCACGTAACTGCGGCGAGTCTGGGTTCTTCTCTTTATCCAGGCAGGAGCTCAGGCAGCAGCTGCGTGGGCCTCCCCTGGTCTCCCCCACCCCCCCCCACCACGACTCCTGGCCACCACCCCTCAGCAAGGCAGGGGTGAGGAGCGAGAGCTAGAGGAAGAGCTACGAGGACGGGACAGGGCCCCGACCACTGTCGGGTGCTAAGTCCTCCAAGCCAGGGGCTGGGCGTGCTGGTCAGGCCACGGTCAGCTGAGGGAACATCTGAGCACAGGGCTGAGAAAGCCTCAAGGTCTCAGGCCCTTCTAGGAGAACACGGACCCCCCACCAAGGACAGGCAACTGCGGCTAGAATGGAGGAATGTGGGGTGTGGCCTGGGAAGCCAACTCCTGGCTCAGACTCTCCAGAGTCGTCAGAACTGGGCTGTGGCTGGGGAGGCCACCCAAAGGCGGTCGGGCTGGGGCAAGAGGGTCCAACGCTGAGGGAAGGGGACACGGGGCTCCTTCTCTTTCACCATCACCTGGTCTCTTGGCAACGGGGCCACAGACACCAACCCCTCTAGCAGGCCAGAAAAAGACACCCGAGAGAAGGACCGAACAGAGAGAAATTCCTGGCAGCCAGGGACCAGGCAGTTTACTTGTTCCGTTGAACTGAACATAGGAAATGGCAAACAATGTGGACACAAACACACAGAATGCGTCAGATCAACTGCATGAAAGCACAGCGGAAGGCACTGAGAAGATCAAGGACACTGTACCCAGAGGAAGACCCCCTGCCACCCCCCCGCTTTCCTTTCCTCCTCACGTCTGCCTCATCATCCGGCCAACTCAGAAGGCACCATCTCCTCTGGGCTCCTCTTAGGTAGCCCCCCGCTCCTGTAGTCACCTGTATCCTTCCTTAAATCCGTCCCCACCAGGCTGTACGTCGTGTGGCACTGTGTGTGACTACCCAGGTAGGGCACCCTTTTCTGAGGGACACAAAGGCCATGCGGTAGGGGACCAGAAGCCCCGCTGATCTACCTCCCTGGACGGGCCACAGAGAGAGTCCTGTCCTCTCACCCCACTAAGGAGCTGCTCTCTCAGGCCCAACAGAGAGGAGATCTGGGCATTTGGGGGAGACTCTGCCCATGCCTGATGCACGTTCCCAAACTCTGTTTCAAACCTACTGTATGTAACACAGTAAGGAAAATAAAACACCTTTTGAGATGCTACAGGGCCCCTGCAACTGTAGTCTTTGGGTCCTGGCAGAGCCAGTGGGCTAGGGCTGCCGTGTGTTCACCCTCCTGCCACGTGGGAAAACTGGAGTCTTGCTTTGTATGACCTGCGGGGCCCGTGATCTCTCTGGCCTGTCAGTAATGCAAAGAAAAGCCAGTGGGTAAAAAGCCACCCATTATAAGGTCTGAGTGTATACAGCTGAGACTGGGATAAATGCAGCCTGCCAGAGGCTAGATCGGCCGGGTTAATGACCCTGGCCCCTGCCCTCTTCTATGGGTTGAGGCTGGGCTTCCTCACTGCTAATGATGATTTTTTTTTTTTTTTTTTTTTTTTTTTTGTGGTACGCGGGCCTCTCACTGTTGTGGCCTCTCCTGTTGCGGGGCACAGGCTCCGGACGCGCAGGCTCAGCGGCCATGGCTCACGGGCCCAGCCGCTCCGCGGCATGTGGGATCTTCCCGGACCGGGGCACGAACCCGTGTCCCCTGCATCGGCAGGCGGATTCTCAACCACTGCGCCACCAGGGAAGCCCGATTTTTTTTTTTTTTTGCGGTACGCGGGCCTCTCACTGTTGTGGCCTCTCCCGCTGCGGAGCACAGGCTCCGGACGCGCAGGCTCAGCGGCCATGGCTCACGGGCCCAGCCGCTCCGCGGCACGTGGGATCTTCCCGGACCGGGGCACGAACCCGCGTCCCCTGCATCGGCAGGCGGACTCTCAACCACTGTGCCACCAGGGAAGCCCTAATGATGATTTTAAAATGGCACTGCGTACACCGTCAGAGCTGAGCTCTCATATGCCACAAAGCCTCCCCAGACTTCCCAGGCAGGGCTGGAGTTTGCTCCCTGGTCCCAGCCGCCCCTGCGCAAAGAAATGCTGTGAGTGATGGGCAGGAGCTGGCGTGAGTACTCTGACCCCTCTGCTTCTCCAAGCTGGGACCACATTCCCACTTCCTCCTCCACTGGCAAAGGCTGCTGATGCTGCTGTGGGCCTTGTAGTCACCTCCTGAAAGTTCCCGAAGCCACAGGAAGGAGATCAGAGCAAGAGAGGGTGGAACATTAGTGGTAGGAAAGGACAATGTGTAGGATGGGACAGCAGCTTGCTCTTGACACGACTGTCCCTCCATCCTCTTGACGGGAGCCAGGGTCCCATTAATCACAATTATTTCTCTTGCTCCCATTTCAACCAAACGTCCCCAATACAATTCAGCTTAACGAGGTCCCAGGAGCTAGTAGTCGGTAGCCCCTCAGTGCTACCATTTGCTCAGGCTGACTGTGTCCTGTTCCCAGGCAGGGAGTAGCTGTCCTGGGTCCCCCTCCGACGGCGCCAAGGCAGCCTCATTTGCCCTGCTCCACCTCCCAATTAGGCCGCACTAAGCAGACTTCCACTGACAACTGCTCTCTGCTCCACGTGGGGAGCACTCCTCCAGGATAGGTATGTTCTAAAGTGGAGACAGGAAATGAAAACGTCCACTATCTCCAGCTAAGATTTCCCAGAAGTCACAATTAAGGTTTTAAAGCGAATCTCTTTGACTCGGAGAAGCCCAGGGAGCCTGACCTTTGCCTGAGCCTAACTGCCTGTTGAAGGCTGTTCTGATACAGCTACTGCTGCCAGTGTGGCTTCTCCCACCACGGATGGACTTCCTGCCACAGTGACCTCGGAAAAAAGCTTCGAGACTCCGCCACTCAGTGTAAATACCATTTAAGAATTTGATTTCTTTTAATGCTATTCGGAGGTGCTCTCAATTGCTCGCTGCTCCTGAGGGGCTGCCCAGAGCCAGTGGGCAGGAAAACACAGAGAGAGAGGGAAGGTCAGGAGGAACAAAAAGGAAGTGAAAAGCCAGCCCTGTCCTCTAACTTAAGCAGGTCCTCACAGGGATGCCTCAGGGAGGACAGAGAGAAAAAGAAAGGCTAAGAGGAGATTCTTAGCATCTTGTACCTTCTCAAAGAGAGAATATACAAACCAGGGCTCACACCCCCCCCATCTCCCCAACCTCATTTCCTCTTACGCCCCATCAAGGACCCTCCACCCTGGCCCTGCTGATCTGCTTGCTGTGTAAGCTGCCCAACCCCACCTGGCCTCCCGTAACCCTGCCTGTCCCTGCATCACAGCTGTAAAAGCCAGATGAACAGCAACCCCTGCACTGCCAGGGGAGATGCAGAGGTGGCAGAGCCCACCCAGAGAAGTCTGCTCATTTACCAGTAAAGAAATGCTAAGGCAGGAATTCCCTGGCGGTCCAGTGGTTAGGACTCCACGCTTTCACTGCCGAGGGCCCAGGCTCGATCCCTAGTCGGGGAACTAAAATCCCACAAGACCTGTGGTGTGGCCAAAACCAAAAACAACAACAACAAAAGAAATGCTAAGGCAACCCCTTTCAGGAAGTTTCTGCCCAGGAGTGGACAATGAAAACGGGTGAAGCTGTTTGTAAGGGGCGACCTCACACCACTTCTGTCCTCCAGGAAGCCTTCCCTGATCTACTCTTCCTAACAAAGAACTCCATCTTACTGCCCATGTCCCGAATCAACTGCTCTACCTTGTCAACCCATGAGCTTTTTTTTTTTTTTTTTTTGCGGTATGCGGGCCTCTCACTGTTGTGGCCTCTCCCGTTGCGGAGCACGGCTCCGAACGCACAGGCCCAGCGGCCATGGCTCACGGGCTTAGTTGCTCCGCGGCATGTGGGATCTTTCCGGACCAGGGCACGAACCCGTGTCTCCTGCATTGGCAGGCGGACTCTCAACCACTGCGCCACCAGGGAAGCCCAACCCATGAGCTTTTATGTTACGGCCTCTGAATGAGGCTGTAGGCCTGTCTCCTGTCAACCTACCCCAGTCCCTACAGCCCATCCTGAGCAGCAGGGTTCTAGGCAGTGCTGGAAAGTGCACGATGGAGGAGGATCCTGGCCTCCTGGGAGAGGATGTGCCTGGCAGGGCTCTGTCGTTTCTGGGCAGCATCTTCTACATGGCTATATTCCTGGTTGTTGTGCAGAGCTTCCCTAACAAAGACAGCTTCCAAGGCCAGGAAGGCAGCAGAAAACACAGGTTAAAGCTGTATGTACAATGTACCCTGCAAGGGGAGATCGCTGTGGTTCAGCCTTGCATCTCTGGAAAGACCCAGCAGGGCTGGAGAAGGACCAGGAATGCTGGGTTGAGCTGATTAAAAGAGATGAGAATTTCCAAAAGTGATTAGGATTCTTCAAAACGGGAAGACAAATGTCGAAGGAACTGAAATGGATAACAAACATGAAGGATACTTGACTTCCTAGGTGGCGCAGTGGTTAAGAATCTGCCTGCCAATGCAGGGGGACACGGGTTCGAGCCCTGGTCTGGGAAGATCCCACACGCCGCGGAGCAACTAATCCTGTGTGCCACAACTACTGAGCCTGCGTTCTAGAGCCCATGAGCCACAACTACTGAAGCCTGCGCGCCTAGAGCGTGTGCTCCACAACAAGAGAAGCCGCCGCAATGAGAAGCTTGCTCACCACAACGAAGAGTAGCCCCTGCTCACCGCAACTAGAGAAAGCCCACGCACAGCAGCGAAGATCCAACGCAGCCATAAATAAATAAATTTCTTTTTTAAAAAACCAAACATTAAGCATATGTAAAGAGCCCTAGGAATTACTATCATCAACTAATCAAGAAAGAGTTATTTGGCATCTACTAAATAGAAAAGCAATGCATCAGGCACTGCAGTAGATCCAAATGGATGAAAAAAATAACTTGTCTTCAAAGAACTTAAGAAGATATGGTGAAGCCACATCATGGCAACCAGTGACAGAATGCCGCACAACCACCGAGTGGTAGCACAGACAGCAAATACTGGAGGGGCTCAAAGAAGAGAGCCAGCTCTGAGGGCTGGAGAGTGGGGACACTCTCCAGGGAGGGGAGGGGCCGGGCATTACAGGCTGGGCGGGACATCGCAGGCGGGGGCAAGGCCAACACACGCTAGTGTGCTGAATGACTCGGGCCGCACTTTGGAAATAATGCACGACTGGTAGGGAAGGAGCAGGAAGGAGGGTAGAATTTCGTGATAGAAAGGGAGGCTGAAGTCAGTGGAGGTGCGAGCAGATGTTAGAGGGAAGAGAGAGAAGGGATGCCAGAGAGAGCAGAGGCCATGAGGCGGTGCGTGCAGCCCAGAAGAAGAGCTCAGGAGGATGACCTGGAGGGACGGGGGTATGGGACAAGTCACCGCTCCTGACACAGGTCTGGGACGGATGAATTAGGGGGTGGATCCTGTACATTCTTAGGGAGGCAGAAAGGAAAGAAGGAAGGGTAGGAACCTACTAAACAGGAGGCACAAAAACCCTGTTACAGTCATGACAGTTTGGAGACAGGGATGAGAGAAACGAAAAGGTGCAGTGGCAGCTCTTCAGTGGACTGTGCTGAGCAGGTCAGATGGCACTGGGCAGAGACAGGGGGCAGAAGGGGGCACAAAGGCAGATGTCCCAGCCGGGACCAGGCCTGGTCTGTTAGCATGAGATTTTACTCCTTTCTTGCAAGACAGACAGCAAAACGCTTTGTGCTCAGTCCTACCTCCACCCATCTGCCTCAATCCCAGTGTTTTCTCCTGATCTGGGGAACCTCATCCACCAGGAGAACTGTGCCGTGGTTACCAGTGAGAGCTCTGGAGCCAGACTATCCGGGTTTGAATTCGGCTTCTGCCATTTAGTAACCCTAGGTGAGTTATTTTAAGCCTCTGCTTCAGTTCCTCCAAACCGTAACACGGGAGTCATAAAACTGAATACCTCCCTCCTAAGGAAAATGTGAGGTTTGAATGAGGCAGCCGCCCTCAGAACAATGTCCTCGACACAGAAGGCACTCAATAAATGTTGGCTCTTCCTATTGGGTCAAGCACATAGAGTGAGAACAGAAACAAATTTTGAGTGTACCCAGGCCACAGAGTGACTAAACCTCTGGTTCTCTAAGGGAAAAATTAGGGGCCTTTGGCCAATACACATTCTAGCTTACTTGGTCCAAGCCTTGGCAGGGCCTATGTGATGCATAGAGCCACATGGGAGCTTTCCTTTGAGAGGGGAGGGGGTCTGAACTAGAGGCGCTGAGTCCAGCCTGGTGCCCTGGCGGATGCCACCTGACCAGCCCGGTCTGAACCCTGGCGATTGCCCCGTTCAGCTGAACCAGCAGAGCTTTCCAAAGCTAGTGGAAAAGGTGGATTTGCTTCTCTAGTCTCATTTCCTACCACCTCCTATCTCTCTTCCACTTACTACTTGGACTCTCTGATCTGGGCACACAATGCTATGTGTTCCCTAAACAGACACGGATATGTCACCTCTCTGTGCCTTGGCACATGCTGTCTGTGGCACAATTTCCATTTCCCAATTTCCACCCTTTTCTTTCTTCCTTAGTAACAGGCATCCTTTTAGTCCAGACGTCAGTGTGGCCAGCTTAAGGACTGTCCCCTCTCTCACTGCTCACACCACTGACATTCCGTTGAGACATTAAAAATATTTATTTATTTAATTTTTTTGGCTGCGTTGGGTCTATGTTGCTGTGCGCGGGTTTTCTCTAGCTGCGGAGAGCCGGGGCTAATCTTTGTTGCAGTGCGCAGGCTTCTCGTCGCAGTGGCTTCTCTTGTTGTGGAGCACGGGCTCTAGGCACACGGGCTTCAGTGGTTGTAGCACAAGGGCTCAGTAGTTGCCACATACGGGTCCTAGAGTGTGCGGGCTTCAGCAGTTGTGGCGCGTGGGCTCAGTAGCTGTGGCGCGCGGGCTCTAGAGTGCAGGCTCAGTAGTTGTGGCACACGGGCTTAGTTGCTCCGTGGCATGTGGGATCTTCCCGGACCAGGGATTGAACCCATGTCCCCTGAATTGGCAGGCGGATTCTTAACCACTGCACCACCAGGGAAGCCCTCAGCTGATACTTTTAAGTGGGACTTCTAAGAAAGTATGTGCTCTTGCTGGGCAGATTCTCTCTTTCCCTTGGCATCCTGTCAAGAAGGAAGATGTGAATGGCTGGAGCTCCACAGCCACCCTGAATCTCGAGACTGGAATTCACGTGCTAAGGGGAGCTGAGCAGGAGTTTGAAGGGGCTCAGATCACTGTTGACACTGGGAATCACTGTACCTGTTCAAGACTGCCTGTGTCTGGACTTATCTCTTTTAAACGAGAAAAGAAGTAAACCTTTATTGTGTTTAAGCAAATGTGGTTTCTGGTCCATATCAGCAATTGAATGCAATTCCTAACTGATGCACTGGTACCTCTCTGGAATCCGTGTCCTCCTTCTACCCTTGGCTTGGCTGATGTCTACTCATCCTTAAAAAACTGGCCTCAGCAGTACTTCCTTCAGGAAGTCTTTTCTGAATCCCCAGTTGTACTCTGAGAGAATCCTGTGAGTTGCAGAGCACGGATCACCCTGCACTCTGATGAGCTCTCGAACCTGCCAACTCCTTGATGGCAAAAAAACCCAGCTTACTTGACTTTGTGGTCCCAATTCCTAGCATGGCACCTGACACAGCAGAAAGTCAGTACATGCTTAGTAAATGAATTAAATGAAAGGCAAATCCAGATGCCCATCACTGGCACTCAACTATCGATTTATCTTGGCCTTTTTTAAAAAAATTCATTTTATTTACTTATTTATGGCTGTGTTGGGTCTTCATTTCTGTGCGAGAGCTTTCTCTAGTTGTGGCAAGTGGGGTCCACTCTTCATCGCTGTGCGCGGGCCTCTTACTATCCTGGCCTCTCGTTGCGGAGCACAGGCTCCAGACGCGCAGGCTCAGTAATTGTGGCTCGCGAGCCCAGTTGCTCCGCGGCATGTGGGATCTTCCCAGACCAGGGCTCGAACCCATGTCCCCTGCATTGGCAGGCAGATTCTCAACCACTGCGCCACCAGGGAAGCCCTATCTTGGCCTTTAAGAATGTTTGATTCAAAGAACGTAAGAGGAAGATTATCACAGAGAAACAAGACCTTTCTTTCTTTTTATTACTGATCCAAACATAGTCCCTGCATATAGTTCTGGGGAAAAGGCCTGCTCTGAGGACCCACCACATTATGGCCGTACCCTTCTAGTTACTGCCTTGAATACAGGTTCTGTCCGACAGCGGGGCTAGGCAAGGGGTAGATCACAAATGCCCCAGGCGAGAAGGTACCACAATTTCCACTTCCACATCTGAAGGAAAGACCAACAGCTCCAAGTCAGAGGGATGAGGGAAGGGAATTAACATTTACTGGGTACCTGCTGTGCGCCACACACTGAATTAGGTTCACAGTCGTGCGTGTTGCCTTGTTAATCCTCACAACCTTTTTATGCAGAGGTTATTTTTAGTCTCACTCTTCTGATAAGGAAATGAAGGTTCAGAGAGGTTACAGAAATTATCCAAGGTCATCTGGTAAGTACAGAAGCCAGAATTTGAACACAGTCCTGCGTTAACTGCAGAGCCTGGCTCCCGTCACTAACCACAAGGCTGAACGCTTGCTGACATCCAGGAGAATGGCACTCCCAGAAATCTAAGAGTTCTCTGGAACCCTGACCCAGGGAGTGGTAGGCCCATGAGAGGCCGGGAGGGGGGGATGAAGGCATGCTGAGAAAGGCCAGGAAGTAGACCTGGGGAGAGGCATCTGTCTTCCTGCTGGCCCTGTCTGCTCTGCTCTTGGGCTGAGGGGTGATATGTCAGCGGAGAGGACGAAAGTCATTAAGAAAGCCGAGATTCCCCTCCGCACAGATCTGCCCGAGCTCGTTTCCCCAATGATCCCACGCTGAGCACTCTGGCTGGTGGTGTTCTGGGCTCATTACCCTCTGGGACTCGCTGCATCTCTTCTCTTTTGGCTGCTCAGCATGAGCCCAGCCTTGGGGAACTCATCACCCCACCTCTCCCACTGCCTGGGAGAGCCACGGGCTGTGACCCATCCTCTCGGGCCTGCATCAGGAGGTGGTCAGGCTAGAGCCCCCCCTTGCCGTGTGTGCTGTAGGTTCCCACTTCATTCCCCCCGTGCTGCCCTGGACGCCACAGAGGAACGCTAGAGCAGACATCCAGAGACGGGCTCTCACCTCTGAAGCTACAGGGGCTCCTTTAAATCCCTGGGGTGGGAACAGCAGCCACACTGAGAAGCCGAGGACAGGGCAACTGGTCTGGGCGAGCTGTGGGGGGAGGGCCACAGGCAGTGGAGAGGGTAAAGATGAAGGACGAGGTGAGCCTGGCACACCTTTCTGCCGCCTCCCAACCCCGACTGGATCTGCCCTTTCTGTCCTTTGACCAAAGCAAAATCCTTCTGGCTTCCCCAACTGAAAACTAAGTTTATAATGGAAAAGCCCAGGGAATTTATTGCCGTGGAGATGAGGAAATGTAAACCGCATAACCTTCCTGCAGGCCAACAGATCAGGCAGATATCCACCCTATTAGAATAACTCTCCACTGCAGATATCCATCTTATTCAGCTGAACGGTGAAGAAAGCCTGTCCCCACACCACAGAGATGCTGTGTGTATGGTTTTCTGCTCACCTCTCTGAGTACATTCATCAGCCCATTTTGATTCCTCTTTTGAAATCGGCCTCAGAATTACAAACTGCTGGGCAGCAGCAGAGTTTTAAGTTAAGCATTCAAGGGCGTAGGTGAGCTCGGGAAACAATGGTGGGTCCAGAGGCAGGCGGGCAAGATGTAGTGCTTCGTGTGTGTGTGTGTGTGTGTGTGTGAGGGGGGGAAGCTGAGGCTCACCCACAAGTCTGGATCCAGCCGGGGACGGGGGAGCCAGGGAGAGGGGGCGAGGAAAAAGGGCAGGGAGGAGGTGTTTAGAAGCTCTCTGGTCAAAGGGCCAGACAGGCGGCATGACAGAACGAAAACTACTGGAGACTCTGAACCACTGCTAATGCTAACCTCCGTGCAAGGCATGTGTGTCTGCTGTGCAGAACAATGTATGTGCGAGGTGGGGACCCCGGGAGGACAGCCGGCCAGGTGCTGGTGCCTCCCTCCGCTTCCCTTTGGGCATTTGTGGGTCCCATGACGACTCCACCCCTTGCAGCTAGTTCTGGGTATGGGACAGCAGAGGGAGTACTATCAGGGCTTGTCTTGAGGTCGCTTTGCATGAGGAGGTGAAATCGCCTCTCTTTATCCCGTCTTACTGCCCCTGGAGTGGTCTACGGAGCCTGAACCAGGGTGCCTGTGTATATATGCTGCTGCTGTTGCTGCTACAACTGACCACCGCGTGGGTCACCCACTCAGTCCCAGAAAGGAGGCCCAGGGGACCGCAGATGACTTACTGACAGTGGCCTTAACGGTGCTCCGTGGTGCGGGGAAGATGGGCAGCAAGCTGGCCCAGCTCTCTGGGAGCCTGCCCTCTGCACCAGCCATTCCCACCGCCTTGGCTTATTTTCTTTTACTGCAGAGCGGCTTCTGTGTGCGGGCAATGAAGGTCTGACCGCTGTACTCCACAGGCCTGGGGTGGGGAAGTGCTTGGCTTGCTGAAGTAGGGCAGCGCGGGGCGAGGAGGCCCGAGAAGGGGCTGATTCCCTCCGGTGCATCCACAGGGGAGCAATACCAGAGTGTCCTCCCTGGGTGTGAAAGGCCCTTTGAGGACCAGTGGTGGCAGGAGCCACTCGGGCTCACCCCGAGCCTCCTCATCCAGGATCCCCATCCTCTGCCTGCCGGTTTTGCAACCCTCCCCCTCCCCAAACACCTCATCTTCCTCAGCTGCTGTGTTCTGTCCTCTTGCTCCTGGGCAAACCTCCTTCCACTGCCATCCAGACATCCCACTTCTATCTTTTGAACGATTTTCTGTTCCACCATCTTCTAGCTACTGGGGAAAAAAAAAAAAAAAAAATAGTGCCTTCCAAAGTGACTGGCCTCCTGCAACAATTTTCTTTGACACCTGCGAGTCATTCAGACCCCTGATGGGAGGGCAGGCAAGGGGGGAGAATGACTAGGCATGGCCTCGGACAGAGGTGGGGAGCAGGGTAGAGTTCTTCACCTAAGAGCCAGCAGCCTTGGAAAATGGAAGTGCTGCAGTGGCAGAGGGTTAGAGAGGGTCTTCTTGAAGTTTCAGGTACAGGCTCGTATGGGATAAAGGAGGCTTTAGGGAGACGAAAGAGAAGCTGCTAGCTGACTTACTGCCAAGGCAAAGGGTGACAGCTCTCACAGCCCGAAGTGGTTTACAAACACAGAACCTTTGCCAAAACTTGTCCTTAACAATTGGAGAGCCTTGAAACCCTATAATTGCCTCTCTAATGAGAGCTTTTAAAAGGACCCTTCCCCACCAGTTGTCTACAATATACTAATCTGGTCACACCCTGCTCCAAACACATCTGCAAAACTTTTAATTCAATCCATTTGATTTATGCTCTATTTTATGCCAATCAATTCAAGATAACTATGGATCAATTCTGTATGCATTAGACCCGCATCGCCCATTACAGCAGCCACCAGCTCTAAACTGGAAGTTCCTAAAGGGTAGGTAGGGGCTGGGACTGGTCTCTTCACATCACTTTTCTGACTATAATTCTCCTGCCCCAGGGGACCCATCACTGTAACACTGAAGTCCCAGAGGGAATGATTTTCAAGGCACAAAGCAGGGTGGGATCTAAGACTGGCATTCCAGTCACAGCCCATCGGGCCAGGCTTTGGACAAGGAGATGGATTTCGTCTGATTTCCCTCGACAGACGAGATGCGTTCAGCAAACAGCCCGGCCTGTGGCTGTCCCTCTGATGCCAAGTTCCGACAGGCATCGATCAGGCTGCAGAGTGAGTGTGCAGACATATACCCAGACCGTGCCAATGTCTTGGCCTGGACGACAGCTCTGTCCGGAGCTGGGATGGCCACACCTGCCACGGGGGAGGCTGCTGCAGAGCAGACCGTACTGGTGGGGGGAAAGGAGGAAGGATGGGGCCTCCTCAAAATGCCCATTCTTGGTTGGAAAGACAAGCAAGAAGGGGCACTGGGCGAAGGCTGGCGTAAATGGCCCAGCAAAGCAAAAGCAGAAGAAAGGGCGAGCTGGCATTCCTAGCCTCCTCCACTTCCCCTGCCCAGCGGCCCCTCTGTACCTGGTGCTGCCCTCGGGCAGCCCACGGGAATTACAGAACACCCCATCTGAACCAAAGGTCATCTCAGTCTCCTCCCCAATCGAGATGCCTTCCTCATACTTCTGGGAGATGGTCAGCTTCTAGCAAAACATTCCCTAACAGGGAGTCCTCAAAGAAGAGTCCGTTCCACTATTTAGAAAAGTCATCTTTCAAGTTCAACCTGTACTTCCTCTTACCGGTCTAAGTTTTGTAGTCTGGAGCAATTCAGAACAAATCTGATCACTCTTTCTTATTTACCTGCGGGTAATTTTGGGAAGGTTCTCTGAGCCCAAATACCTCTCTGAGGGCGGCTTTGAGAATTAGATGAGAAAGGAATCAGGTGTGAGTGACTAACACGGGGTTTAGCAAGTCCACAAAAAGCATCCGCCCCCTGCCTCCTTCCACGTGGCAGCCATTCATACTATTAATGCTTATTCTGCCTTTTCTTTCCATCCCTAGTGATTTCTATTACTCCCTGGTCCTGGATTCCAGCCACCCTCTATACCACCTGGTCCCTTCCTAGGAATGCACCTCCATTTATCAAGAACTCTCTAAAATCAGTAGGAACTGAACACAGTATCCCAGATGTTGCTTAAGCACAGCAGAATAATGACATCCTTTGAACTATACTATTTTCTATTAAAGCAATTTTTACACATCATTTCACACTGTTGTTTGTTAGTACACAGTTTGTAGTAAACAAAATGCCCTGGGGTAATTTTCAAATGAATTACCATCAAGATAGGTCACCTTCATCTTGTAACTGTGTAACTGATTTTTTGAACTTAAACACAGGACTCTGCATTTGTTACCACTGGTAAATTACATTTCACCTTGTAAGTTACAACCCATCTCTCTCCACACTTGCAAGAAATTTTGAACCTTGGTTTTCTGTCCTAGAAGAACACAATCTTGTATATCTCAAATGTGATAAGTATGCCTTCTGGGCTTCCACCTAAATCTTAGGAAGGGCAGACAAACCCAGGGTCAGTAACTTAAACTTGTATTGTGGCTCCAAGATGCTCCCTAAGTAAGGACTTGGTGAATACTGTTGAGAAGGAAAACCCTATGGTGGGAGCCTGTGGGAAGTCCTGGAGGCACAGCACACCACACAGAACCAGGGAAGGACCAGGTCTGAATTCTTCCCTCCAGGAGCTCGTCTTCGTAATTTAGCTTTCAGATACATGAAGCTACTGCCTTTTACACGGACCCAGAGATGGATTTGGGGTACGAGTCCACGTTAAAAATGGAGATGAAGCAGAGAAGAGCTTAGAAACATCTCGGCAGTGATGCTCTTCCTCAGCTCGGGAGGGCTGACCTGGCTCTGTCCCCTCACAGGGCCCCTCATATCAGTGGCTCTGCCTATCTTCTCAGAACAATGGTTCTCGCAAATACTTACAGGAACTCTCCGGGTGGGGGGTGAGGCGGGGAGGCTGGCTGCAGGAATGCAGAAAAGGAAATTGGCGGCAGCACAGAAAATGGATTTGCAGGCGACATGATCAATGGAAGCGGGATTTGGGCCCAAAGACTGGGGGAAAACAGTGTGATGGAGAACCAAAAAAAAGGAACTGGAGGATGAAACAAGTTTTTGTTCAAAGATTGTTCCAATGGCATCTGAGGGGCATGTGGGACTCTCCCGGGGTCCAATTCCCTGGATTTTATACAGCTATGAGGTCCTCTTTCTGGATGGTTCGGCAGCAATGATCTCCTTGCTATGATGCAATAACTGAATTGCTCAAGGCAGGGAAGGAGAAACTTGCGGAGGTCTTTTCTCCGTGTCAGAGTGGGGACTATGAGTGTGAGGTACCTGGGGGAAGTGTGGGGGGGAAGCGGTGAGGTGTGGGGAATCTCATCCTACTTTTCTCTCCAGGATCTGCTGGCTCACGCTGACTCAATCTATGATATAAAGATGGCCAGAAAACCGTGGTTTCTGTAAAACTTCTTTGTGTCCTTAGGGACATTCATACAGAAGAACCCTCCACATACAAAAAAGAGGAAGGAGAGAAAGAAAAGGGTGAAAACTGAATAAACAACTCTTTCTGTTCACGTCTCTCTTACACGCACATACACACAAGCACACACACGCACGTGCAACTAGCTCCTGATCCAGCTTTCTCATGAAGACTGGATGGGACCAGTTATGTGGTACCCGAGGCTACCTGCCTGGGATAGAGGGTGTCCCTGAGGTTAATTCTTCTTGATACAGAATGCAGTGCTCTCGGGTAAGCCCTTCCTACGTGTGTGTTTACCCCAGCCTCCCTGGTTTTAGCCAAGCTTTCATTTGATGACCCTAAGACATCAGCTCAGAATCTCTTTCACCTTCACATCACCTGCAGAGATGCACTGTTCCCCTGACTTTTTCTCTCCCTAACTGCACTCCAGGGCTCTCAGGTGACTTTCTTCCCACAACTCTGCTTACTTAATGTTTTATGGATGAGGATAGTAAAGGTTAACGAGTTAAGTGTCTCATGTGTAAGGCCATGCAGCCAGTATGTGAAAGGGTCAGAATTCAAAAGCGGGTCTCTGATTCCTAAGTCCACATCGCCAACAATCACACCATCCTGCTGCACGAACGTGGCAGCAGGCGGCAGGCTCTTCCAGTCTTCTGGTCTTAGCAATGAGTCGAGAGGCAGAGGGTGGCTGGAACCATGGTGGAGCCAAGAGGAAAGGGAAGGAAGAGGTGGACCCTGTGTCCGGACGGCAACGGAAGAGAAACCTGTCCTCCGTGGGAGGCCTTGGAGGAACAGGGGAAGCTTGCGGAAGTGAGCAGCTGTGAGAGGAGGGGCCAGGAAGAACGAGGGCTGGGAGATGAAAGCCCGCAGCAGCCTGGGCCTTGTTTCTTTTATCCAGAGTGGAAAGAGAAAACCTTCTGGGGGACGAGGCACAGAGACAGATCAATCACCGAGCCCTCCACAGTGCTGGGAAACTCAGACCTGGAGGGGAAGGGTGGAATGAAAAGCTCTGGGGCTGGAGATGATCCTGGAGCTGCTTATGTTAGGGTAGCAGAGAAAAAGGGTAAAGAGCAAAGACTGGGGAGGGCACAGACTCACAAGTAAAGGTGCTGACCCCACCTCCATCCCCAAGAAGGACTGCAGGGGGAAAATACCTGAGGCTGCTCAGAAGATAGGAAAGGCTTTGCAATGCTGCTAACCTTCCCCTAAAGGTCTCTGGCGTACAGAAAGATGGACATACAAAGCACCCGCGTGGACAGCTGGAAGGACTGCAGACCAGAGCGCATCCTGACACTGGGCTAAACCAGTGGGCAGAGGGGACACGTCGCGGAGTGATTAATATTTTATGTGGAGAATGGAAGATCTCTTACAGCAGCAGGGAAATTACACAGACACACCGACGTCACCTCTCTAACAGCTTCCTGCTCTTGCCCCCAAAACAAAAATCGGTCCCGGCAGCTCTCTCCCCCATCCACACAGAGGGACAGGCCACCCCGGGAGCTGTTTTAGTCGGTGACACCTTCTCTCTCTCCCTCCCTCCCTCCCTCCCTCCCTCCCTCCGTTACCAAACAGCCTGCGCATTTCCCCAGTTCATCCCACACTCTTTCCAATCAGTGCTAATTGAACCACTTAACTCAAAGACAATAACATTTGTCGTTTCAAACCATTAAGAAGAGCGTCTCAGTTCTGCAGAAGGCCTGCTCTGGGGATGGCAGCACCCGCTCACATACAAACATGCCCACAAGGCACACTCGGCGTGTAAACATGCACACAACTAACAGCTCCAGGAGAAATTTTGCACAAGCATGGTCTGCAAGTGTCAGCCTGTCCTTCACAATGGGGTTGCCTGAATTATTAAAAAAAAAAAAAAAAAAAAAAAAAAATCACTACCAGTTCTAATTCAGCGCCTGGAAATTGCAGCTGCGGTCCCATCCCGTTCCATCCAGAGTGTCTAACCTCTTGTGTTCTCGGAGGTCCAGAGATGAACAGGGAAGAAGAGAAATGTAGACCCCAGGCCTCCCCACACTTGGCAACCTAGAATCTCTGTGGGGGAGATGAGAGAGGGGAGATGGAAGAAGTACTCTCCGAGTTCTCCTCCTCATCTCCCATCATAAAGACGCCCACCAGCAACAGCATGACATTACGAAGAGGTGCATGGAGCGCAAAGGTTTGACATGACCAGAAAGAACATTCTCTCCTACAGCTTCAACACCACTCCTAAAAGCCCCCAGGAATGAGAGAGGGCTCGGGAGAAGCAGAGCTGTAGGCATGGATGAGGGCCTGGAGGTGCAACGGGAAGAAGGGGTGAAACAAAGACCCGTGAGGAAAGGGAAAGGAGAGCAGAGGAGGGGAGGGTGGGAGAGTGACCCCCCAGCCCTGTTTTAACACTGTGAACGGAAGGAGGAGAATGGACTTTTAGTACCTTGAGAGTGAAAACAGCACAGGGTAGGGGTTCTCATCTCAGCTCTGCCACTACCGTGTGCCACTGTGACTTTATGGCTTAACATCTCTGGGTTTGTGATTTCTTATCTCTAGATGAGGGACGGGATTAGATTTCTGAGCTTCCTTCCAGCTCTCAAATACTCCGATTCCAACTCTTGGCTCTACACCCCAAAGTTGCATGCCCAGTTCAATCCCCTCTGCGTGTTCCTCTCCTGCTGGGAGCAGGGCCAAAACTACTCTGGTGCAGGCCCCTGTCTTCTGACTTTTAGGGCCTCTGCTCACCTAGTTTGTCTCTCTTTGAGCTTCGGGGCCAAGCCAAGAGGGGTTGCCTCTTCTGCCACTGGGTTCCAGAACTGATGCCTCCCCCTAAAGTCCCACAGAGTAACATCAAGCCTCATCAGTTCTCTGATAGCTGCTGGATCTGCGAGAACAGAAGAGATGCTGTCAGAAAGGAGACAGGCAAACGCTAGTCTGACCTTTAAAAAGGGAAAAAAGAATGGAGCAAAAGAAAAGGAAAGATGGTGAAGTCCATGAACCACAGGTAAGAAATCTTAAAGTCTGTCCTGGACCAAATCCCAGAAGCAGTTGTTGAAATGTAGTTTGTGAGTTCTTAGAAAGCAGAGATCATTAAGAGATGACACGTTCATGAAAACTAAGTCCGACTAACCTCATTCCCTTTGTAGGTGGGGGTCACTTGGCATCACCCTGCTTTTTCCAAGGGAGTGAATTATTTTAGATGGGGCAATGACAGGGCACTGAATGCCAACCACAAACTGACTTATTCCCTTTTCAATGATTTCTCAGTGACTCTGAATAAATTAAGGAGAAAGTCTTGGTTTACTGCTAATCTGTTTTTAGCATCTCTTTAACAAAAACCGGGCAGACCTCAGGCTCAGAGCCTTGCAGGCAAACAGGATTTAGCCAGAGTTCAGTAACGCTGTTCTGCATTCTCTGTATTTATTTTTTAAATTTCCTTTCATTTATGATAGGTGATGTGTTTCCATTTTTAAAAGTTCCAAAATAGTTTCAGAAAGAACAGAGTGATTTAAAAAAAAATATATTAAGGAGATAATAGTATAGAAGGTACTTGGACTTGGCAATAGCACACAGACAGTACAATGAACGCCTCAAGTTCAGGAGACCCAGCTGTAAATTAAACGCAGCTGGGCGACAGCAGGGCCGGAACCACTTGGTGGCACTTTGGCTGCCTGAGTCTATGGGAACTTGCTGTGGAAAGGCCCGATGGTTGCCACTCAACCATTTCCCCTTCTCCCTGCTGGCAAGTCTCTGTCCTTTTTCCTTGTGGTATCTACGTGTATCTCAGGAAAATGTGACGGTCTAAGTTATTTTTTTGTGCCATGGGACTCGCTGGCAGCCGAGGGAAACCTATGGACCCCTTCACAGAATAATATTTTTGGATACATTAATTAAAATACATAGGATTGCAAAGGAAACCATTTACACTGAAACAGTTATTAAAATATTTTTAAAAACCCACCCAAATCAGGATATAGTAAATATCTGTACCTCTTTATTACCACACCAAATAACAGGATCTAGCAGTAGGTCTGACATCTATAATCTCGAGGCAGTGATAAGAGGAAACACAATGTTGAAATTCCTGCAACTATTATAATGTGATATAAAAATAATTGTGATTTCCATTGGTGACAAAATCACAGACACACTAGTTTTACTATGATTTTTGGCTTACATTCACCTTCAAAGGACATGCTGAATTTGAGTTAGAGGCTAATAAAGACGTATTTTTCTCCCCATCCAAATTCATGGACCCTATGAAACCCTGGTCTCACTCAGTCCATCACTGGGGAGCAGAGTTCTTTCCTGGTGCCACATCACAGTTTAGTAAGTGTCATCCAAATCTGGACAGTGAGATATAAGAGGAAGTCAGGTGAGAGGCATGTGGGGAAGGATTTCTTTGCTTTTAAAAAGAGATGCAGAAACACACTGCTTCTCCTGCCTTTGGAGACTGGTGTGTGGGCATGCAATGCCTGGTGCTATGGCAACCATCTTGCAGCCAAGAAAGAACTGTGTGGTCACGCTGAAGGAATGGTTCAAACACAGAAGAGGAAAAAAACTAAGGTACCTGATTCTGACCTGGGGCCTCATCTCAGTTAAACTAACCCACCCTGGAGCTGCCTTACTTTGGGACTGACTTTCTATGAGAGGTCAGTCTCCTGCATAGATGGCCTATTGCAGCACGAAGCACCTATAGCCTACAGTGACCCATGAGCCTTTTCCATAGTTACCTGTGTCTTTTTTAACCTCCACGACAAAACTAGGTGGCTGCATCCCCTCATGTTTCTGAGTCACAGGAGTTGCTCTGTGTCCCAAGCCCACCTGTCATTTTTTTTCCCAGCCTCTCAGGGTCCTCAATGTACGACTGAAGAGTTGCTGTCTAATGAGAACTGACAAGATAGAGGCCAGAGGGATGGCTGGTGCCAGGAGAGCTCTTAGCAAAGGGCGCCACCCAGAGCATCGGCTCAGAGGCTCAGAGTTCTATTCCGGTGCAACAGCTGGGGTGGGGAGGGGGAGGAGTCAGGGTTCACGAAAAGTTGGTCTAGGAAAGAGGGCACAGGTGGAGCAGAGTCATGAAATCAAGAGGTAGAAAGTCTAGGTTCCCAGATTCTTAACTGGTTTTGATTCAAATATCAGGACTGATACCATGCCAGTTCTTTACACGAGATCCTCTTTCTTTTTTCCCTCTTCGGTCCATCGCTGCCTGTAGCTTCTATTCTGTCGATGTACAAATCTCTCAACTCATAGCCACAAATCTGATAGAAAGCTTGGAGAAGACATCAGACAGACTGTATAATCTCTGCTAATCCTCTAATCAGAAGCTAAACCCAGGACACAAGTGCATTTGCAAAGTAAGGACTTCAGAAACTCAAACGGCATTAGCAGGCCAGAGAGACCAATGTAGACAATGACTGAATGAGACTCATCAATCCAGAAACAGATTCATTCCTTCCACTCCATGTGAGTTATGGGGAAAAAGAAAGAACCGAATGGGAAAAGGCTATTATACCTGAGGATGAGAGCAAGGTCATCCCTAGGCCCTTCTCGAAGGATCTCTTAAATTATAAGTTTGGGAGTAGGAGTTAGAGGAGGAATAAAAGATGGGAGAGGTTAGGAGCAAGGGAAGACCAGCCCATTCCTTATTCTAAACCCCGTTTTATTATCTTCTCTGGGAGAAAAACAACGAATGAGTCCAGCAAGGCGAGAACAAGGAAGGCTTTTTTTAAAAAACAAGCATGTTATACACGCACAGGGCCCATGCAGAAAATTCCTTGGTAACCAGCTTTCAAGCCACTGGTTTCAGAATGTCTGTTCACACCTGACCTGCTCCAGGGGACAAAGGTCTCTGTGAAACAGGCAGGGCTATATTTGCCTCCAAAGCCTGTTTTGTCAGGAGCCTGCCCGTCCCTTTGTGGATGGGGTCTGAAAAAAATCTTTCTGCACTTCGCATCAGGGCTGCAAAGCTCCTTGACGGAGCCGCATGGAGAAGTGATTAACACGTCAACCAAAAGTGCCACAGGCCCAAGAAAGGCAGAGGGGCACTGGAGACGGGAGCGGGCCCGGGAGACACTTTCCTTCAGCCGAATGGAAATAGTTCCTTGGTTTTCTTCTCCACGAACCCTGATGTGACGGCACTGAGTCTGTGGGTGGGTCGCTGTGTGGCACCACATCCCTATTGCTTTTGGGGGACCAAACGTTCCTCAGGAGAAGCTGAGTTCGGGCCGGCCTAGGAGACCCTCCTCTGCTAGCTTTGGCCCCTGACACAGCCTCTCTCAGGCCCACAGCCCTTCTCAGAGGCTTCTAAAAGAGAAAGATGAAAAAAAGTGCTCGGGTTACACTGTCCTATTTAATGGGCACCCTATAAAAGTGCTGCAATGTTTAGTACATTATTTCGGTGGACTAAATATGGGGAACCATATTTTTTGATATTTTTGTCCAGAGAGTTGGATATCAGGCCCTTGAGCAATTATCTTTTTTTTTTTTTTTTTTTTTTTTTTTTTTTTTGCGGGCCTCTCACTGTCGTGGCCTCTCCCGTTGCGGAGCACAGGCTCCGGACGCGCAGGCTCAGCGGCCACGGCTCACGGGCCCAGCCGCTCAGCGGCACGTGGGATCTTCCCGGACCGGGGCACGAACCCGCGTCCCCTGCATTGGCAGGCGGACTCTCAACCACTGCGCCACCAGGGAAGCCCCCCTTGAGCAATTATCTTAAAAATGAGACACAAAGGGTAACCCTGGCAAAGGTGAAACCAGAATGAGAAACCCAGCAGCACCGAAATACGAGGGGACAGGCTCACCTCTGAGACGGACCACGTGATGGGACAAAATTCAGTCAACCTCTTGGCTTCTCTCACAACAAATGCAGCCTAACACAGAGATGCCAGACCCCTACCCCGCTGCTTTCCAGCGCTGTTCTCCTCCAGGCTCACACATGAGTCTTGAGGAAAATCCTTCAATACCTGCTTAATTCTCCTTCCTAGAAAACAGTATTTAACAAGAATGGTCTTATTCACTTGAGCAAGCAAGTCAAGGTTATGTGTTCAGAAATCTCACTGATAACAAATAACACTCTTAAAGAGACAGACTCAGACTGCGACAGGAGCTGGCAGGAAGCCCACCCTTCAAACTGCGCTGAAAATGGGCAAGGCTGTCGACGGTGGTGCTGGAGGCCAGAGGCAGGCCTGGCCTCCGATCAGAGCGGGAGCTCCTCTTAGTCTCAGTTCGATAAAGACATTTACCCTGAAGCTCTCAGGTGTACAGGAGCAGAAGGTCTGTGGCTTTTCAGACAACGGGAGCAAAAGACTGCTTTAATTGGTTAGGAAATCAAAAGGCTCAGGCCAACACAGGGTCCTGCTGGCCAAGAGAGAGATGGAGCAGCCCCCCCCCCCCCCCCCCCCCCACACACACACCGGAGTGTTGGACACAGGCTCCCTCTCTCTCTGGAGGTTTCCACTAGAAGGAAGAATTAGAATGCCCTCAGTCTGCTGGTCAGTTGGTCTTTTCATATTCATCTCTCTCTCTTTCACTTACTGTCTCATGTGCACACATGGCCTTGAATAGATCCCACGGACTGGCATTTGGAGGCAGATTGTCAGATGCCAGGGCAGGAAGGACAGAGCTGAAGTCGCTCTGTGTGCCTGGGATCCCAAGATGGTCTCCCCTTCGGGAGTGATCCCCAAGGGCTCGGGGCCAGCTCCAAAGCACCACCGAGTTGCTGGGCCAGCGAGGCCAGCTTGAGGGGAGGGAGGGCGTCCAGCCCAGAGACTGCTCACTTACACAAAGAACCCTTTCAGAGTTATTGGCTGGCAAGGCACCTCTCAGACTTTTTTTTTTTTTTTTTTTTCTTCTTTAGGGCTTGTGCACTGCATACAAATCAGGCAGCCTCACCGGGCTGTCACACAAACTGGCCCCAGTCACCAAGAAAGTGACACAGAATAAGGGCTCCTCTAGCCAGGCTGTCAGCGTCCAGGCATCATGGTAGTAGACTCCCAGATCCCTAACTGGCGGCCCCACACAAGTGGGGCTCCAGCACCCCTTTAGCAGAAGCAGAGCCATTTCAGTCTGGTGTCCATCAGAGAAACAGTTTCAAGTAGACCAACACGACAGGTTCCCGAGAGCACGCTGCTTAGCATTCCTGGCTGGTAGTGAGGAAAAACGGAAAAGGCAGGGATTCATGGCCAGGGGTAGTGTTCTGGGGTAAAGGAGAATGAGATAGTCATGTCACTCTTGTGTAAAAACAAACAAATCGACCTATCAGCTCCGGCCAAATTCCAAACTGCATGTGAGAGAGACAGTAAGTGAAAGAGATAGAGAGAATAGGAATATGACAGACTGACGAACCAACCAGCTGGGGAATTCTAATTCTTCTCTCTACAACTGCTAGAGGAGCTGAGGGTCCTAGCCCCCTTATTTCATGTTCACCCACCCCACATTCCTCTAGATATAAAGGTGATTCCCACTGGAAGCATGTGCAGATAGAACTGCATCTAAAACCATGTATCAAGAGCAGGCTGGGGGCTGGGAGATCTCACTCCTGGAGAGGCGCACGTAATGCAAAAGGAACGCAGCACCCAGGAACCTGGGTGTCAGCCAACCCACCCATCGGTCGTTTGATGACTCGTGGAGAAGCCAGTGGTGTGAGCTCCAGGCTAGGTCCCTGTTGTCCCAAATGCTGCACGCCCTTCCACTTCTAAGGGTAAGAGCCTGGCCTTTTGCTCAAGGATGGGGTGGGCTGAGGATGGTCACAACAGCAACTAAGAGACAAAATTCAAGCCCACATTTTCGTTAGGGGTCCTCCAAGTCTCCCTCAGAAACTCCTTAGATCAGACAAATGAACTCACCTTATCAGGCCAGTACTGGATGATGAACTGAGGCCATACCAACTGGAAGTAAGAAAACCCAAGCTATAGCTGAAACTGGCAGCATAAAATTGAAAACAATTCACAAGTTGTGCGAGGCAGCTTGACGGCCACAGATGCTGATCCACAAAGAGACTGAACAACAGATAAAGAAGGCTGGGAAAGAGAAGGCAGTGCCAACATGGCACTGCTGTATAGGCCATGGAACAGCTACAAAAAGAAACAGCAGAAAAGGGCACAACAGGTTTCAAGCCAAACTGAACAGATTAAAAACAGAGAAAAAGTTCCAAGCTGAGTGTGTTTCTTAAATTCAGTTAGAAATGCCCTAGGGTAAGTATAGAAAGTGTGTTCCCATCTTGTTCACTCTCTCTAAACTATAAGGTCTTCTCTGAATCAGTGACCTGCTCCCTAAGGGGTCCTAGAATAGTCTCAGGAGAATAGCCCTAAGCCATGTGACTATTTTTAAAAACAATTTATTTAATTAATTTATTTTTGGCTGCATTGGGTCTTCGTTGCTGTGCGCAGGCTTTCTCTAGTTGGGGCGAGCAGGGGCTACTCTTCGTTGAGGTGCGTGGGTTTCTCACTGCGGTGGCTTCCTCGTTGCGGAGCATGGGCCCTAGATGCATGGGGCTCCAGTAGTTGCCGCACGGGGGCCCTAGAGTGCGTGGGCTTCAGTAGTTGTGGCGCACGGGCTCAGTAGTTGTGGCTCGCGGGCTCTAGAGCACAGGCTCAGTAGTTGTGGCACACAGGCTTAGTTGCCCTGCGGCACGTGCGATATTCCCAGACCAGGGTTCGAACCCGAGTCCCCTGCATTGGCAGGCGGATTCTTAACCACTGCGCCACCAGGGAAGCCCCATGCGACTATTTTTTTTTTTTTTTTTTTTTTTTTTTTAACAAAATCTGTGATACATCCATGGTCAAGGAAAGTGGAGTCACAACAGGAAGAATCATCTTCCCTCAAGGCAAAAGGGAAAGAAAGTCAATAGCAAAGCTGGGGATGGACCCAGGTGGCCAGGCTCCCAGTCAGACTCTCCACACAGCTGTTTGCTTCAATCTCCCCCCTGAGTGTTTTAAATTAAGAGCCTGTTGATGGAACTGTTTGTTCTTTAGTCATGCAAAATTTAGGGACTACAGCTAATAGAGATAAGGACCCTGGACAGAAGCTCTGGGCTCCTCTCACCGCCCAGCCAGGCACCACCGACCCACCGCGCTATAGCTCCTCTGGAGCTCAGTGGGATAATTATTGCTGCCTTTAAATTTACCCAGCTCTCCATAAAGCAAGGTAATGGGGCGCCCTTTACTACTGCTAGTGGTGATTGTCCTAACATTCTTTAATTAGAGTTGGCATAGCCACTTTCAAAGCATTTCATCTTACAGTCGTGGTGTTCCCAATTTCAGGCTCAACGGCCCTCACTCCCTTTGGAGAAAATGCACTTTGGCAAATTTGAAAACGACAGGCGCATGTACCCATGAGCACAGATAATCGTATGTGTGTACCTATACTCGCTCTTCTGCTCACTCTTCACATCCACAACTGCCAAGAACCCATGAGCCTTGATGATACCTCCATAAAGCTCTTGCTCATAAATCTGTCAGCAAGGGGCTAGGATTTTAAAAACTGAGGACTGGCAAAACCTTATGATCACTAGGATCCTCCTTAAATTTCCCAGTATTTTTTTAAAAAAAGCTGATCTTTTTTTTTTTTTTTTTTAATTACAAGGTTCTGGGTATTCTTTTTTTTTTTTTAAATTTTATTTATTTTTTATTTGGTTGCACCAGGTCTTAGTTGTGGAAGGCAGGCTCCTTAGTTGCGGCACATGGGCTCCTTAGTTGTGGCATGAGCATTCTTAGTAGCGGCATGCATGTGGGATCTAGTTCCCTGACCAGGGATCGAACCTGGGCCCCCTACACCGGGAGCACGGAGTCTTATCCACTGCGCCACCAGGGAAGTCCCAAAGGCTGGTTATTTTTCACCTATCTTTTCATAGGTTTATGGAGTAGGGCTAGGGCTATTGATACACCATTAGGGAGGCCTGAACTCCTATTCATTTGGGTCAAAGAATAGTCCTCTTTCCTCTGAAATAATTAACTCACCACTGTGATCTAGGTGTTGGGCACAAGATGGGAAGGGCCTCTGCTTTCATGGGGTGTGCAAGTAAACGAGAGTTTCAGATGATGGTAAATCAAATAAGAAAATAAAACCAAGGGATGTGACTATGATTGGTGGGGCTACTAAAGTAGTCTAAAAGACAGGGTAGTCATGGAAAGTCCCAAGAGACCTGCTCAAGAAGGAGCCAACCACCTGAAGATGTGGGGGAAGAACATTCCAGACAGAGGAGAGAGCAGAGGCCCTAATGGGGAGAACCAGCTTAGAGTATTCCAAAAGAAAGAAGAGCAGCATAGCTGAAGGGTAGCGGGTAAGCAGGAAGATGATAAAACACGAGGGCACAGGAGCAGGCAAGGCATGATCGCTTAGGGCCTGTGGTCCACGGTACACCATTTGGTCGTTATTTGAATTACGAGGGGAAGAACACTGGAGCATTCTAAGCAAATCAGTAACATGATCTGATATAGTGTCACAAAGATGGCTTTGGAGAATAGATTTAGAGGGAAAGAGTAAACATCTACGTCTTGAATCCTTTAATTTCTGGTTTTGAGTAAATGTTCTGTGATATAGGATGTTAACATAATAGTAAGTTGGGTGAAGACCATATCCTACAGTCTGAGTATGTTCAACCTGTCTCTGAGTCTAAAATTATCTCAAAACTAACTGTTAAAAATAGTGAGAAACACCTTATATATTAAATGAAGAACTGAAAGGTCTAAATTAGGTGCAATACCAAGAGCAGAGAGGGAAAAATAAAAGAAATAAAAAGATTTTCTCAGTAAAAAATATTTCCCTTCTATACTAGTTTCCTTATTTTAAAAACTGAGGACTGGCAAAACCTTATGATCACTAGAATCCTCCTTAAATTTCCCAGTATTTTTTAAAAAAAGCCCCCCCTTTTTTTTTTTTTTAATTACAAGGTTCTGGGTATTTTTAAAAAAAATTTTATTTATCTTTTATTTGGTTGCACCAGGTCTGTTACTTATTAGAAAGTAACAGCTGCTACTACTACTATTACTATTAGCTAAGACTGACTGATTTTCCTTACTTGCTTCTAGTCTAATAATACCACAAAATAATTAATTAATCCCACTTCACACATGAAGAATCTGAAGCTTAAAGAAGCAACTTACATACCCAGCACATATTATACACAGTAGGCAAGAGAGAACACCATGATCTGAACCCAGGTTTCTCTGATTCCAGAATACTTTCATAACCTCCACTACGGTATAACGCCCACTAACATGTATGTATGAATGCATGCATACATGCATTCACCTATACTTTCTCTCTCTCTCTCCCTCCCTCTGTCATGTAGGACTCAGTTTGGGGGAAAAAAGTGTTTGGGCTTTCACTAACCAAAACATGAATAAATTTATAAAACCTCTGTGTATGTGTGTTTACCTGCAGGCATGGACTCTGGGTTAAGGATCCAATTTGTGCTGGAGATACTCGAAAAGCCACTTGCTCATAACTCTGACTCCCGCATCTGCCTTTGTATCTGCTGGGCTCTGATCTTTAGGCCTTTCTTAATCTCCAATGAGTGGGAAGCTCAACATTTCTGTGACTTAGTTACAGTTGAGCCAAATTTTGTAGCAGTGCCAAGAGGTACCTCTAATATTACTGGTAAATGCTTAGATGTTCCAAGATCTTTGGGATTAAAATCAACAGGCCATGTAAAGAGTGAGAAAATGATCAAGAAAAGGAATCAAGGCCGATTTCTTGAGCTTCTCTGGTCCACGTGCCCCCTTCCCTCGGCTCACGTGATGTTTCCTAACCGTTGCACTGACTGAGGGAACCCTCTCTCCCTTTCCAACGGAAAGACCCAACGGCCATACTGCCGACACCTGGCTCCTCTCCTCTGCCCCTCACAAGCCCAGGTACACAGAGGCTGTACCTGCTAGAGGTTAAGAGGAAGAGAAAGGGGAGGGTACATCTTAAGTGGCACATTGTAGCATCACAGTGGTTTAATATTTGAACGCTGAAGAGATTTGAGCTCTGTCACTGCAGTGAGCTGGACGAGCCCCACACAGATACTTTAGCCCACGCCCCCATCCCCAAACCTGTAAATGTTACCCTATTTGGAAAAAGGGTCTTTGCAGATTCAACTAAGGATCCTGCAATGACATCACCCTTGATTGACCAGGTGGGCCCTAAATCCAATGGCAAGTGTCCTTTATAAGTCAAAGAGGAGACAGAAAAGGAGGAGTCAACATGCCCAAGGAGATGGATGTGATGCAGCCACAAATCAAGGAATGGGACAGTCACCAGGAGCTGGAATAGGCCAAAAAAAGGCGAGGCACAAATTCTCCCCTAGGGCCCTTGGAGGGAGGATGGCCCTACCAGATTTTGCACTTTTCGCCTCCAGAACTGCGAGAGAATACATTTCTGATGTTTTAAACCACCAAATATGTGGTAATTTGTTATGACAGCCTTAGGAAACTGATACAGTCACTTACTAGTTCTGTGATCCTGAGAAAGCATCTTAAATTCATCTGCCAAATGGGGACTCTAATGGTACCCACCTCACAGAGCTGTTGTGATGATTAATGTGGGTACCGATCAATGCCCCAGGAAATGTTGCTGTTAACATCATTATTGTTAACGCTGTACAAAGGCAGTTAAAGGGAAGAATAAACCACAGGGCCTGTAATGGGCTCGTGCACCTGAAGAGTACATTGCCAAGGCTTTTGGTTGGACCTCTCTGGGCTGTTTGACCATACAGATGATTGTGGCTAGAATGGGCACCAACTGTCTATTCCAAAAGAGGCGGCAGTTGGGGTGTTGGGAGGTTTCTCCCTTTACTCAGGCCTGGCAGCCCGAAAAGAAACGGTAAGCCCCAGGAAACCAGCCTCAGAGAAGAGGAAGAGGCCCTTCCATTCTATAGCCCTTTGCCATTCTTATTTAAGCACCTTTTCTTTTCTGAGGTCTTCTACAAATTGCTCTGGATGGGACCCAGAGGGAGAGTGCTTTTTTTGTCCACTTCCTTCCGACTTCCTTAGAGAGCAGAGTTCTTCGGGGAAAAGGACAGTGGGTTTTGAGGCGCTAGGAAGAGTGGGTTAAGTCTAGAACAGTTGTGTCGCCTTGAAGCATCAGGCTCAAGGAATAAAATCCATTCCCTTTATGACCGTGGGTAGTAATGGCATGGTCACAGGCTCACTTGAGGATCATAGGCACACACACACACACACACACAATGTGTTCATTGCCTTAGGTAGGAGAAGGTGGCTTTTTCCATATAGACCATTTCTTATGTTTTGTCACTACTAATTCACCAATCAACTGACGTCTTTCCCTTTGTGGAGGTCAATTTCCATCCTATTTTTCTTTTTCTTTCCTATTTTCCAAATCGCTTTTCCTCCTTTGCTTTTTGTTCTTTTCTTAGTTGAAACAGCAGCATAAAGAGTATATAAACAGATAAGGTCCTTGAGTAGGGCTTGGCAGCCGAAAAGTACTGCAAATAGGAACTAGAGTTTCAGGGGGTACATGTGTGATCTTCCTGCCGCGGATGGACCCACCTTGAGGGGGCCAAAAGCCTACTGGAGGCAAGGTAGCACCCTGCTCACTCCTGGCAAACCCTGCGAGGCATTATGGACATCTAGTGGCTGCTGAGGATAATGCCTCAGCGGTGCATGTCAGGCTGAGGAATGGTCTACCCCGGGCTTTACTAGGCACCCAGTTATCCTGGGTCCCCTTAGCCAGTCCCCTCTGGATGACCATTTCTTCCACTTCTTCCCCCCCAAATTTTTTTAACGCTTTCTTTTGTGGGGGGGCCACGCTGCGCAGCTTGAGGGATCTTAGCTCCCCGACCAGGGATTGAACCCGGGCCCTCGGCAGTGAGAGCACGGAGCCCTCGCCACTGGACCGCCAGGGAATTCCCTCCAGTTCTTATTAGGGGTCCAGAGTCACTCAGAATGGCTCTATCAAAGACCCATCGTTAACCCAGCCCAGCAAAGTATAACGATAGCACCTGCATACAAGAGCACAGAAGGCAGGCATCTGGAAATATCTTCAAGCCCCAGGTTTAAATGCCAATTAGCCACATACTGTCATTTGACTGAGGGGCTGAGCTCAGAAGGGACAGAGGCTCTGATGTTAATTAGTAGTGTGCCTCCAGGTAAGTCACTATGCCTCTCTGAACTTCATTAATGACATCTGTAAAATGAGAGGTTAAGTCCAGATGATCTCCAAGGTCCCTTTTAGCTTTAGCACTCTGTGATCTGCAGGCCTTTTTAGTAGCTGGGAAAACAGTCTGCTCTGCTCGGGCACTGTGGATTTCTTGATTCAACTGAAGGAATCATTTGCTTCTCAACTTTGTGGTGCGTTACCAAGACTTGGCTACAACCCCAAAGGATCAACCTTCTTCACAAAGCTTCACATCTGAGGAGGGGTGGGAATTGTGGACGATGAGAGCTGGAAGGAACTTTCTAGTCCATTCCCTTAGAGCTGTCTTAATTTAAAATTTGTCACATGTCTAATCAGTGGCAGAAAAGGGACTAGAACTCAGGTATCCCAATCTTAGTGCAGGTAAGAAGCGCTTGACACAGCCTTGCCAGATCACTGGCTGGCTTCTTCAACTCTGCTTTATCGCAGCAGTCTTTCTGTGGGAAACCACAAGTGAAAACACTCTCAAACCCAGGGTTTCTTCCTTCTCTCCTCTCCAAGTTTAAGCCTTCTCCTTCTTTTTTATTCCCTGGTGGCACCACTCCAAATCAAGGAAGCAGTCAGAACCAGGGGCTGTGAGGAGCAACAGACAGATGGCTAGATGATACTCGAGTGACAGGATTAAAGGCTTCAGTGCCACTTTCGGTTCAAAAGGGCTGTGTGTGCTGCCATGGTCCCACAGCCTCCTTGGTCCAGCTGATGGTTTCTATGACGCTCCCTCAGCCTAGCTGGCCTACAGAGGGCAAAGTCGCCCTATCTAGAACTCCATGAGCTGCATGAAGCTTGGGCGATGTCACTCACAAATATTTACCATGAGACCACCCCATTACTAAGTACCGGTTTGATCCTACCCTTCCATCCACCTACACAACATTTGCTGGGCCTGGAGCTGAACAGATGGGTTCTGAGTTTGCCCACACCAGCCAGGCAGGCCCCTCTTCTGCTTGAGGGGGGAGGGGCAGCCATACTCCAGGGTGCCATCCAGACCCTGGCCGGGGTCTCTCTGGAACCCTACCAGGTCAATGCCAGCTGTGGCAAGGAGAGAACTTCTCAACAGCGCGTGTTCAATTCTCCTCCACAGATCCCTGTCAGGCTAGACTCACGCCTGGGTGTAAGACGGGTGTGTCCTGCTTGAAGCTGATGATGTGTAAATGGGGCTTAGTCAAGAAGGGAAAATAGAGCCCAGGTGGAACTCAACCTCCACTTCTCTCTTTCTTTGATTAGTAATTGTGAGTCAAACAAGTTAAATAGAGGATCTATTTTCTCAGCCCCTCCTCTCCCACCCTTCATCCTAGTATATTCCATATACCCTTCCCTGAAGTGTTTTATGCAGGCTGTTCCCCTACCTTGTCTCCGCCATGTACCCTATGGAGGGAGAGTGAACATACTGGACATCTTCGTGGCAGTGATGAAAACACTGGACTCAGGGTCTGAAGACTGGATTGAGATGCTGCCTCTGTTGCTTTCTGGGTGGATGACCTTGAACGTGTTATTCGCCTGCCAGAGCTCAGTACCTCCATCCGTAAAATGGAGACAACTATGGCAACTGTGTCACTGGGTAAAGGCAGGTTAAACGAGAACAGACCTATCCACCCATCCATCCAGCCACCCTTGGCATAGTGGAGAGCATACAGTAGACAAACATCCCAGTAAACGACTGTTGAAGTAAATGAATGAAACCTGAGTTCTTACTGACTGGGAGAAAATTCTGGAGAATCACTTTTACTGTCCAAGTTCCTATACATCTGAGCTCTGCCAGAGTTCAAGGCCTGGCTCTACCGCTCACCATGTGGTCTTAGGTAACATATTAACTACTAATGTTGTTATTATTTGACTGCAAATGCGTAATAAAAAAGTTGGTAAACGACAGGGAATCCAAATTGCCTACAATGGAGCTGTTTCCATTCCATCCACAGACTTCAAAACTTCCCTGGCATGTTTAAGGAGGTTTCAGATTACTGGACAACAGACAATATTGAGATAAGGGTGTGGCAGAATCCAGAGAGCTGAGAGATCCAGGCCGGGACCTCCTCTTCTCTTTAAGCAAGAGCCCACGGAAAGGTGATGGGCAAGCAAGCTTGCCAAGGCAGAGGCAGGCGGGGCACAGGGAAAGGAGCCTGGAGGTAGCCCCTGAAAAGAAGCAACACTAAACCAGTGCCATATTCTACCAGCTGGCTTCCCAGGGCTTAGCCACAGTTGGCCCCCGCTGCACCAGGCAGAGAAAGAGGAGTCATTTTCCCCGGTGGGAAAACTCTGAACAAGTCCTGTTCTCGCTCCTACACTGGTCCATCAAACGCCCGGGGGTCGCCTCTCACCGGAAGTAGGGGCAGGATGCTACGCAGTTCTTCCCAGGGACTCCCAGAAACAAAGAAGAGCTGGTGGAGCTCATGGGGCAGAAGCTTTAAGACCCACTCCCCTCCAATCTCCGGGCGCACGGAGGGGAAAGGGCGCGGAGCTGCGAAGAGTGAGAAGCCGCGGCTCCGGCTGCTGACTGAACGGGTTGTGCCCTGGCTGCTGGGAGTTCACCTCAATCCTTTCAGCTGGTTGTCGCGCTGTCCCAGGTTGTAACTCCCCTAGCTCCCCGCACTTGGTCTTTCCTTCCACTGTTTGCCTCACCCGCAACCCTCATTAAGAAAACTATCAGTGAAAGCCCTAGTTAAAGCCGACGACGGGTGAGGAAATTTGCGAGGGAAGGGGCAGGACGAACAGGCACATGTGCAGCAGCGCCCCGGCCGCCCCCGCGTCCTCCAGTGCAGCTCAGAACTCCGAGCGTGCAGCCCGGGCCGAGCGGCCGGTCGCCCCGTCCGCAGTCGCCGGGGGTGAGGATGACGTGGTCCGGGCGGGAGGCCCGCCAACTGCAGCAGCCCCGCCGAGGGCCGCCGCGCGTCCGGCTCCCCAGGCCTTGAGCCCAGCGCGCCCAGAGCCCGAGGGTGCCCGGCGCCGGGCGGGGGAAGGGGCGGGGGCCGGCGCGGTCCCTCCGCAGCAGCAGCCCCGCGCCGCTCCAGCCTATCAGCGGCCACCCGGCGGCTCCCTGCGATCGGACCAAAATAGCTGCGCACGCCTTCGACTTGCGCGCGGCCCCCCACTTGACGCTCACTCCTGTTCCCTCGCCCGGCCCGCTCCCCGCGTCTAGAGGGGGCGGGGAGGAAGCGGCCGGGGAGGGGGGGTGGGGCTGGGGGAGAGAGGAAGGAAGAAGGAAGGGAGGGAGGAAGGAAGGAAGGAAGGGAGGAAGGGAGGAAGGGAGAAAGGGAGGGAGGAAGGAAGGGAGGGAGGGAGGAAGGGAGGGAGGAAGGGAGGAAGGGAGGAAGTCGCACGGAGGCGCACAGCTCGGGGTTGCGCGGCGCGGGCCGGCGCGGCGCTGGAAGGCGCCGGCGTTAACCCCTCGAGGGCAGGCAGCGGAGGGGGAGCGGTGTTAAAACATAGGAGCACTGCATCACGCTAATCTTCTCCTCAGAACAGTATGCGTCAGCAGTACATTCACGTTCTGACTGAAGGACAAAAGGATGAGAGAGCAGTCTGCGTGGCTGCTGCCTGCAACACCGCGAGCCCGGCGCGAGGAGGAGACGGTGGGCGCCGCGCACAGGGGCCCCGCTGCTGCTGCTGCCGCCGCCGCCGCTGCTAGCGAGTGGGGACCATGTTCCCGGGCTCCGGAGCGTTCCCCGCAGCCGCGACCCCCGCTGCTCACGCCGCCGCCAGTGCCGGGGCCGCTGCAGCAGTCCGCGGGCAGCTCAGCCGCTGAAGGCGCCGGGGGCCGGAGCCCTGAACTCGCTCCCTCCGCACAAAGCCAGACCCGGTGGCGCGCCGGGGACCCGGCTGCGGCGGGCGATTCCGCGCCTCCGGGGGCTGCAGCCGCCCCCGGACTCCCCGAAGGGGCCTGCGGTGCGGGGCGACCCGGCCGCCGCGCGCTCCTCTGGCCGGCGGACCAGGTCCCGGCGCTGCCTCCACGCCGCTGCCCCTCGGGGGGCTGGACGGATTACTGCTCCTCGCACCAGCAGCCGGCGGACTGGGAAACTGAGCCCAGTTTTGGTCTTTTTAACCCTTAAGAGAAGAGACGAGGAGAGAAGGGGGTGTGTGTCGGAGGGCGGGGTGGGGGGCGAAGGACCGGCGAACACCTCCTCTTAACTCTCGCAGCACCGCGAGCGAACGACTGCATCAGCTGCCTCGGGCCGGGAGCGGCCGACACAAGGAGAGGGGGCAGCGCGGCGGCAGCGAGCGCGGCCTGGGAGGCTGCGGGGCGCCCCCTCACTCCCCGCCGGGTGGCAGCCCCGGAGCGGGCGCGGGGCGCCGGAGGCACACTCCGGCGATGAAGCGGCTTCCCCCTCGGCTGGTGCGAGTCGGGGCCAGGGTCCAAGGACAAAGCCGGGAAGCGCTGGTGGCGCCCCGCCTCGGGCTGAGGGGGGGGCATGCACCTGCATAGCCCGCCGGGCTTCGGCTCTCCCGGCGCGCCTCAACTCCGCGGCTCCGCTAGCCGGCTCCGGATTTACTAGAAGCCATTTTGTCTCCCCCACCCCACCCCTCCCCTCCCCTCCCCTCTGCCCTCCCCGCCCCCTCTACTTCCCCCTTTTGTTAATTAAAACTAAGAAGTGAGAATGGGAACGAGGTGGCCAGCTCCGGCGGCGAACGCTTAAGGACACCGCGCCAGTTCTTCCCTTCCTTCCTTCCGAGGTAGGTGAGAGCGAATGACTGGGTGGGGATGGTCGCAAAGGGGGAGAGAAAGTCCCAGCTTTCGGAGGGCTGGCCTCGAGGAGGGGGGCTGGTAGACGAGGGGCCACTCTTTAGTTTGGCATGATTTTTTTTTTCCGGCCGATCTGCTCCGTCTCTCTAATCGCCCCCTCCCCACCTCCTTCTCCAGATGGAAAGAGGAGCTCCTAGCTCACTTAAGCCGGGGTAGGGCTGGTTCTCCTTTCCGAGCCAAAATCCCAGGCGATGGTGAATTATGAACGTGCCACACCATGAAGCTCTTGTGGCAGGTAACTGTGCACCACACCTGGAATGCCGTCCTGCACCCCGTCGTCTACCTCACGGCGCAAGTGTGGATTCTGTGTGCAGCCATCGCTGCTGCCGCCTCCGCCGGGCCCCAGAACTGCCCGTCTGTCTGCTCGTGCAGTAACCAGTTCAGCAAGGTGGTGTGCACCCGCCGGGGCCTCTCCGAGGTCCCTCAGGGTATTCCTTCCAACACCCGGTACCTCAACCTCATGGAAAACAACATCCAGATGATCCAGGCCGACACCTTCCGCCACCTCCACCACCTGGAGGTCCTGCAGCTGGGCAGGAACTCCATCCGGCAGATCGAGGTGGGGGCCTTCAACGGCCTGGCCAGCCTCAACACCCTGGAGCTGTTTGACAACTGGCTGACAGTCATTCCGAGCGGGGCCTTTGAATACCTGTCCAAGCTGCGGGAGCTCTGGCTGCGCAACAACCCCATAGAAAGCATCCCCTCTTACGCCTTCAACCGGGTGCCCTCCCTCATGCGCCTGGACTTGGGGGAGCTCAAGAAGCTAGAGTACATCTCTGAGGGGGCCTTTGAGGGACTGTTCAACCTCAAGTACCTGAACTTGGGCATGTGCAACATTAAAGATATGCCCAACCTCACTCCCCTGGTGGGGCTGGAGGAGCTGGAGATGTCAGGAAACCACTTCCCTGAGATCAGGCCTGGCTCCTTCCATGGCCTGAGCTCCCTCAAGAAGCTGTGGGTCATGAACTCACAGGTCAGCTTGATTGAGCGGAATGCTTTTGATGGGCTGGCCTCCCTCGTGGAACTCAACTTGGCCCACAATAACCTCTCTTCTTTGCCCCATGACCTCTTCACCCCACTGAGGTACCTGGTGGAGTTGCACCTACACCACAATCCTTGGAACTGTGATTGTGACATTCTGTGGCTCGCCTGGTGGCTTCGAGAGTACATACCCACCAATTCCACCTGCTGTGGCCGCTGTCATGCTCCCTTGCACATGCGAGGCCGCTACCTGGTGGAGGTGGACCAGGCCTCCTTCCAGTGCTCTGCCCCCTTCATCATGGATGCACCTCGGGACCTCAATATCTCTGAGGGTCGGATGGCAGAACTTAAGTGTCGGACTCCCCCCATGTCCTCCGTGAAGTGGGTGCTGCCCAATGGGACAGTGCTCAGCCACGCCTCCCGCCACCCACGGATCTCTGTCCTCAACGACGGCACCTTGAACTTTTCCCATGTGCTGCTCTCAGACACTGGGGTATACACATGCATGGTGACCAATGTGGCGGGCAACTCCAACGCCTCGGCCTACCTCAACGTGAGCACGGCCGAGCTCAACACCTCCAACTACAGCTTCTTCACCACTGTCACAGTGGAGACCACTGAGATCTCGCCTGAGGATACAACACGAAAGTACAAGCCCGTTCCTACTACGTCCGCTGGTTACCAGCCGGCATATACCACCTCTACCACGGTGCTCATTCAGACCACCCGTGTGCCCAAGCAGGTGGCGGTAACCGCGACGGACACCAATGATAAGATGCAGACCAGCCTGGATGAAGTCATGAAGACCACTAAGATCATCATTGGCTGCTTCGTGGCAGTGACTCTGCTAGCTGCTGCCATGTTGATTGTCTTCTATAAACTTCGCAAGCGGCACCAGCAGAGGAGTACAGTCACAGCTGCCCGGACTGTTGAGATTATCCAGGTGGATGAAGACATCCCGGCGGCGGCATCTGCAGCAGCAACAGCAGCTCCATCCGGTGTATCAGGTGAGGGGGCAGTCGTGCTGCCCACAATTCATGACCATATTAACTACAACACCTACAAACCAGCACATGGGGCCCACTGGACAGAAAACAGTCTGGGGAACTCTCTGCACCCCACAGTCACCACTATCTCTGAACCTTATATCATTCAGACCCATACCAAGGACAAGGTACAGGAAACTCAAATATGACTCCCCCTCCCCAAACTTATAAAATGCAATAGAATGCACACACACACAAAAGACAGCAACTTTTGTACAGAGTGGGGAGAGACTTTTTCTTGTATATGCTTATATATTAAATCTATGGGCTGGTAAAAGAAACAGATTATATTAAAATTTAAAAAGAAAAATCAAAACAAAACTATTTTCTAACTTGTAAGTTCTATTTAAAGGGGGTGGGGGACCTTGGGAATGTTGTGGGATAGAAGCCACAAGTCAGTCTGCTGTGCTGCCAGGAGGGATTTCTGGTATAGGGTTGAAACTGCTAAGATAAAACAAACTAAAACACCAACCAATATCCCTAAAGAGTTAGTAGGGTGTGGGCTGCTGAGGGGTGGACTGAACTGTCATTTTTTAGAAGATGCTTCATAGGACACAGGAATACCCATTTCTCTAGACATCTTTCTTAGGCTGAGAGCTGTCTTTGCAGATTTATCTTATTTAAACAAAGAATACAAACAAACGAAAAAAAGCACTAAGAATCTGTACTGTGCTTAAAATGTTGAGAGGCAATAATTTTTTCTTCAGAGGCCAAGGGATAGATCTGTAAAATGTATTTGAAACAGGAAAACCACCAAAATTCAACTGAAACCTTAAAGGGACTGAGTATGTGCATCCCTGTGCACAAGTCTTCTTGGTTTGTGCAGTGGGACACAGCGTGACCCGCCTGACAGAGGGCTTCGGGAAGGAGCAGAGAAGGAAGGGAGCTGGCATAAGCTGTCAGTCAAACGCTTTCACATTGCACCAGATTCCTGCAGTTGGGCTTAACCCTCTGTGCAAGGCATGTATCTATTCAGGGCTTCCCAGGAGAAGGAGGTGGCCCCTGGCGGGGCGTGGGGGGGGGGGCGTGGTACCAAAGGGGGATGGGAAAGGAGAGCAGAGACAGAGAGAAGGTATTCGCAGGAGGCCATAACTCAGCATTGTGCCATGTCCACCTGTTGTTCCCGGTATCTGACAAATGATTGTAGACAGTGGTGCATTTGATGACTTTTTTTTTTAAAGGGTTGGTTTAAGGTGGAGAAGGGGGGAGAGGCTGGGAGTGGGAAGCTTTGGGGAGTGGAAGCTTTTCTCATGCTTGTGATTTGGTGACTATTCTAAATGCTGATTCATTAGGGATTATTACTGCTGATGTCAACTGGTTGTGGTGACGGGGAGGGGGCAGAACATGAGTAGAGAAGAAAGAGGAGAGACAGAAAGGGCACAGGCTCATTTAAAGTGAAGAAGCCTTTCCTCACCAGGATGGTTCACAAAAAAGATGTGAAATCCACAGTTAAAACAAAGTGATACACACAGAATGAGTGCGGCATGGAGTCCTGTTGAATGTATGTAGCACAATGGGGGAAATGCTTCCCTCTCCCAGGGCTACCTCAGGAGGAGGGGGAAGAGAAAGGGCGGGCGTGGGTGGGGAAGGCAGAGATCTCTGTTATTCTGGTCCATTTAATGATGTAACTTCTTTCATTTATTATTTTAGCTTTAAAAGGAAATAAAGGGTTCAGATTTGAAAGGGGGTGGGGTGTGTGTGGGGGGGAAATGCCACTGATTGTAATGTGAGAAAAGTGTATTTTTGTATTTTAATAAATATTGTTCAATTTTTAATTCAGTGTCCCCAAAGGGTTAAATCGAGTAAGACCCTGAACCTATAGCTTCTTATGAGCACTGACCACATAATTTCTATTTAAAGAAAAAAAGGGGAGGGGAGGACAATCTTCCATTTCTTTAAAGTATGGGAACACGCTAAAGCTGTCAACCACTTTTCCTCAGCTTTAATAAAAGCACCCGGATACTAGTGCACCGTTCACAAGCTAAGTGTGTTAGTCCCTGGCTCTGTTGGGGGGGGGGAGGGTAGAACCGAATTCCCTGTGCCCTGGAAAAGCGGAGGAAATGGGTCAGCCTCAGCTCCTGGGACCCGGCCAGGAGTTAAATGCCACCTCAGCAGAAGCTGCTGGTCAGGCAGCACCAGCTCGACACGGGGACCCCGAGGGAGCTGGATTTAAGAGCGCTGCAATAATGTCGTTGTGCTTAAAGATCCCACAGGCAGTGTTGCTTCTGTTCTCTGGGTGCTGAGTAGTCAGTCAAACGTGTCTTGGCGGTGGTGGGTATCGGTCTCCTGATGTGTAGCCGAGGGACGTGGTCCAGGCAGGCTGCCTGAACTGGGACCCTGCGTCTCTTCAGCACTAGTATTTATACGAGTGCAGGGAATCGGGACTGAGTGGGTGTGATCTCCCTGGCGCTGAACACAGAGAGAGGCAGGCAGCACTTTGCAGCAGTTGGCTAAGAAGGGGCCAATTCTTAATCCTCCTCTGTGTGTGTGTGTGTGTGTGTGTGTGTGTATTTTACATACACAAAATTTCTTCTGGGTGTCAGTGTTTGTGGCAGTGTGTATGCATGGGCTCACACTTTTAGAAACTGCCATTTGTGTCTCTAGGCTACAATGATATGTGCCCTCCGCCTGCCCTTTAGTACCCTAACCCCAATAAAAAAAGAGAAAACTGCAGCCGAGAAAAGGGTGGGACTTGGCGAGGACCAGTTGAAAAATGCAAGAAGTCACCCCCTTTCCTAGTGCCGTAAGACACAGCTCAGGCTGTTTAGAACAGCTTCCTGGGTACACATTCCGAGGCAACTGTGAAGGAAGGAGCTGCTTCAGAAGTAGAGGATGTGGAGCCCATTTCCTTACACACCTCCTCTTTTTGACAGCTATCTGGGCAGCCAGGGAACTATGCAGTAGCTGTGGAATGACAAAGGCTCCGGGTTGAACAAAGATCTGAGGGGAGAGGTGAAGAAATGGGCCTAAAACATTCCTGGGGAAGAACCAATGCACTTGTCCTGCGGGTGGGGCATATTCAGGTCTTGGAATCTGAGGGAGAAGTGCTTTCCAGAAGGAACCTCGAAGGAGCTGGGGGGACAGAATATGGTTCCTGGTTATGAGTGTCCTTAGAGCTGCAAGGGGAGTTCTTTTCCCCACTGGGCCTACTCCCTGACCTGGGCACCGGTTCAGCATTTAGAGCGGCAACTCTCCTCTGCCGCGATGTCGGGTACAGCCTCCTTTGTAGCAGGCACTTGGGACAACTTTTCAGAGAGGAGTCCCATGAGCACCGAAAGTGCAGCCTTTAATGCTGGGCGGGTGACTCATCCTCGGCCTGGCCGAGCTGTAGGGTTTGTTACCTGAGAACCGGAACATGGCTTGGCAGCTCTTCGGGAGGGGAGTCATAGCAACACGTTACAGGGAAAAGACTGCTGCTGATTATATGGAGTTAGAGTTTTCAGTACAGAATTTTTGAAAGGCCATGAAAAACCATGTAGTCTAATCCCTTCACATTTTACAGTCAAGGAAACCGAGCCCCAGAGAAACTGAAAGATACAGTCCAAGGTCACACTGCTAATTAGTGGAAGAGCTGGGACTGAAACCCAGGTCTCTTGACTACCCAAACCAATGTGCTTTCTCATTAAGGCTCTTACTGGCTCTCAAGAACATCTCTTCTTTCCTGGTCAATAAGCAGTGAAAATGGGACCTTCCTATAGCTATTGCTGTGTTCTTTCTCTTCTCCCTCCTCTTAGAGCTGTCCAATCTCCTTCCGAACCAGCTCTACTGCCCTCCGGGGCCTGAGCAGAATTTGGACCACAGGGGCCCCAGAGGTGGCCCAAGGGCCAAGTGTGCTGACTAAGGAGTTGGATTCTCAGGACTATACATAACAGCTCCCTGATTCTTAGGTTCAATGGCAGACAGAAACCACGCGATCCCACAGAGGGCAACGGCTGCTAGGGAAAAGGTGAAGTAGACAAGGCAGGGTGCTGCTCACAGTGGGAACGATGGCTTGGCCTTCTCCCAACCTTAGCCTTGGAAGCTTTTCAGAGTAAAGGATTGACAGAGATCTTAGAGCACCTCTCAAGAGCAACTTCTCCACAGCCGAGTGCTTTCTGCTTATTTGGCCGAACAATGAGACTATTTGGGGGAGGCGGGGGGCTCTTTAACTCCTCTCCATTGCATCTACCCTAGCCCCAGCTCTAAAATCATGATCTGGTCGTCACTCCCACAATTTGTTCTAGGGCCTTTTATCACTCTTTGCTTTAAAGCTGCATTCTACTGTCAGTGAAGGTAGAGCAGACAGGCTAGTTTCTAAGGCCTAGGGACATCAGCTCTGTCATGGCTGTTAACATGTACTATAGCCGGCAACTTTTGGGGATGGGGGGCTGGTGGGGGGAGGGCAGCAGCCTAGTAAAGAGTCCCTTGAAGACAATGCCTATTAATGGGGAAGAGATCCAGAGTCCATGCTGTTAATGGTGGAGATGGGTAGAGATTAAGAGAAGGCTAAGTGGGCCTTACTCAGCCCAGGCTACAGGGGGCCAGAGCCCACAATTAAGGCTTCAACATTTTACTGCAACAAAGCAGCAGGGGCTTAAAATTAGAGAAGAAAAAGAGAGAGAACATTTATATCCAAACATATGTCTGATTTTATCTCCTCTGCTGGCACTCAGCACTCCGCGCCATCGGCTAATGCAGGCACTGTTCACGCCATTTCTAAATCCTGCCTCAGCTAAACTGCAAGGCAGCTTTTGGCTCAAAGCACCTCTCTTGGTCTCCGTCCATTCAGAAAGCACCCTTTTCCCTGGAGGGGGGAAGAATGGTTTGGGTAGTGCATTAAGGTTGTTTCCATCTTTGCTTTAAATTGAGATGAAGCAAATTGCTTCTTGGAGCAGGGGTAAAGGCTTCAGGAACCTTCAGTGAAATATACATATCTGCAAAGCAATAATAGCATAGTGCTTACAAGTACGGACCCTGAAGCCAGTCTTCCTGGGTTGAATCCCAGCTCTATCACTTACTAGTTATGTGACTTTGGACAAATACTCCTTTCCCTCATCTGGAAAATGGGCATAATATTGGTATCTACCTCACTACTCCGTAGTTGTGGTAGGAATTGAAATTTGACGATAAGGGGACAGACCAATTGACTAGCCCCCATCACCACCTCTATTCTTGAACCTCATCCATGTCCAAAGAGAGAACATGCCTACTGAGCTACTCTAAGGAGGAGGGATGGGCTTCCCTGGTGGCGCAGTGGTTGAGAGTCCGCCTGCTGATGCAGGGGACGAGGGATCGTGCCCTGGTCCGGGAAGATCCCACGTGCCGTGGAGCGGCTGGGCCCGTGAGCCATGGCCGCTGAGCCTGCGCGTCCGGAGCCTGTGCTCCGCAACGGGAGAGGCCACAGCAGTGAGAGGCCCGCGTACCACAAAAAAAAAAAAAAAAGAGGAGGGATAATTATCCAGAAGTCCTGGGCAGCACGACAGCACCATCTACAAGCCCAAACACTGTGGGAAAGATGGTGCACTTTTCTTCCCAGGAAAACACTGCCTTGTGTTCTGTTCTTTAATCTAGCTCTTTAGATGGCCCAAGGCACTGTCTTAGCCCAGGAACGTTTTACCTTTTCTTATGGCGGGTCAGGAGAAAGGAAAGATGCTGCTGCTGGAGGTGCGCAAGCTGAGGGCTGGGACAGGAAGCACCTACTAAAAGTCCTGGTCCTTTACCAGGAGGGTGAGCTTCCCAGTGTCTCGTAACCTCACCCTGTTTCCTTATCAGGGTGCTTTACCAAGGGAGGTGGGCCCCACGGAGGCACCAGGAAGGAGAAAGGAGCACAGAGAGGGCTGCTGGGGCTTCAAAGCAGTATTGGAGGGCTTGAAGGAAAGAAAGGCAGGAAAAAGCACCATAATTTGAGCAAGTGAGAGCAGGATGGAGCTATATGGCAGATGCACAGGCTAAGGGGCTGCAATGCAGTTAGGGAGGAAAACCAGGGAGATTCCTCTGCCCTAGCAAGCAGAAGGCTGGCTGGACCCTGGACGGGGGGAGGGCCGGTAGTGTGATATTCATGGCACGGAACAGACCAGAAGAAAAGCAGGGAGATCAACTTTCCAAGAGAAGCCTAAGAAAAAAATGCATTTGATTTCCTAATGAGAGGCTAGAATTAGATTTTAGGATGATCACAGGTTTCATCCTCTGGAACATGCCAGCTTTGCTGTCAGTACTTGGGCCAAACCACCTGCCCACGACAGTCCTGTTCACTGTTCCCAATGCTGGAGGCTGTCCACTGCTTGGCGAGGGTGGGGGTGGGGGCAACCCCGCCCTCAGGGCTGTAATCAAATTCTGGTCCTGAAGGGCTCCCTCAGGGCCTCCCTCATTTCTGTGAAGGCACAGTCATGGGGCAAGAGGAGAGGAGAGGGTGCAGCTCACTGTTTATCCACGAAAAGAGTGTTATTCCAGAGGGAGAGTGTTATATAAATCATGATTTTCCCATAAAAATAATGACGACTGTTGAGTTCAGTGCACATGGACCCTGGCAGTGAGTCAGAAAGGTCAGGCCTGGGCCCGTGGGGACGAGCCCTCGGAGAGGCTCTCCTGGCAAAGGAAGTTAAGCGTTTGAGAGGATGGCACTGTCTTCTCTAGCTTATCCTGGTAAAGACTCTTAAACCTACAGAAGGGAGGCACTGAGATGAGAGGCTACTCTAATGCCAGGTGTGGGGATTGGATGGGCCAAAGTAGTACTTGGCCTTCCGGGTTCATCCATTCTGTGTGCCTAGGAACAATACTAGAGCAATTACTGAAGTTTAGATTAATTACTAAATACCAAAGGAACAGCCCTGCATCTACCTGCTTCTTTCATATCCACCCACCCTCTTATACCTCTCATTAATAAAAAGCACACCCCCCCACCCCGGTTAATTCTATCAGATTTCCCCCCCATAATTCCCATTGGTGTACAACCGTCTGCCATGATAGGACCTAGGATATCCCCGCAAGATCCTTCCATTCTAGAAGCCTGATGGCTCTCTCTTCCTTCGAACAGTTCTGCTTCCTCTCCCAAGGCAAGTCCTTAACCTGTAGTCCCTTACATTTCTTTAATAAGGTCTCAACCCTGGTTTCCCTGTCTGTGGAGGTGCTCATTTAGTCACCAGATAAGCCAGTGTACCCGCTCAATGAGTCAGCAAGGATGAGGGAGAGGCGCTTTCACACACTAAACTGTTCTCGGTGCAAAGTTTGGTTTCCTGGCCTCCGGCTACTTCTTCCCAGGCTCCAAGGCCCTACCCACTCACCCAGGTTCATTAAGAACTGTTGAAGCAGGTCCTCCCACTCAGGTTCCACCCTGGAGGTGAACTGAATGAGCTGTAGGCAGTTCCCTGGATAGTGCTGCTGTGTTCCAGAAATGGAGGCCAGGCCTCATACTAACGGCCTATTCCCGCAGCCCACCAGCTGCAGTGGATACAGTCATAATCTATTACCACTGCAAGACGACTTAATTTCTGGACTTAAAGGAAGTCGGATAATACTTTATCCTATTAGCGTCTGCCTGTGTGAATTGACAATGGCTTCCTCTGACATGACAGCATATTCTTCCAATTCATCTCTTAAGGGGATGAATTGGGGAAGTCTGGAGTAAGATAGGAGGGAGGGCCCAGGAAGAGACTGCTCAAGGAACCAGGGGAAGGGAAGACAATCTTTAAATTAGGACTGGGGAGAGGAGACTTAGAGGGGTACGGCAAGACTGAGATAGCTCAAAACATGTTTGCATTTCATTTTGTTTCCCTTGTGAGGGAAGTGACTGCAACTGCTGGATGTGTTGTATGCTTGTGTATGAGGAAAAAAAGGTTCTGAAGCCGCAGAGAAGTACCAACACAAGAGAATAAGGACTTGGCCTAGTCCACGTGCCTGTGGTTTCAGCTCATTGGTCTGCAGGGTAGCTTTCCCTTTCCTTAATTCCTCTTCCACCGTCCTGTTTTAAGGCCACGTCTGCTCTGGCCAGTGAGTGGTATCATGTCAGCTGAGGGCAGCTCCACAGTGTGTTCTCGCTGCTGGTTGACCTTGGGATGGCAATGGTCACTGAGGACAGAATGATGGTTTACAGCTTCTAACTTCAGTGAAGGGAGTTTCCAAGTTAATTCAGAAAATCTAGGTGAACCCTCTCATTTTATTTGTGAGGAAAATGAAGCCCAGGGGGCTGTGACTGCCAGTGCCCGCTAGCTGGTGATGCAGAGACCCGGTCTCTGGGTTCTCAGCCCAGCACCGCCCAGGGCCACTGTGACTTACAACTCCAGGGGGTGCCACTGACAGAAGCTGCAAAGTGATTAGTGCCCCCTGGCGCCTGCAATTTGGTGCAGTCCCTTGCCCTCTGCTTCCAGGGAGGGAGGGAAAGAAGGGAAAGGCCTTTCAGGCCAGTACTTTATCTGTGCTTAATGCTGTCAGCCAGATGGTGCCCATTCCTGACTTCACTCAAACAGCTAGAGCTGAGAAATCAGGCAACTTTTCCTTTCTCTTCAACCATGAGTGTTCCAGGGCATGGGAGTTCTGATGGCCGCGCAAACAGCTAACAAATGAGAAGGAGCACATGTGGCTGAGGCCGCCCTCCCCATCCCTATAAAAGTGAAGAGCTATAATAAAACAGGTGTCCCTGTGAAAGGAAGTTTTGCGGAAGCTCAATCATGTCAGAGGTCCGTTCAAGGTCAAGTGGACCACTGGAGAAGCAGGGACGTCTAGAGTTCTGCTTCTACCTTCCCTGGTACTGTAAGCAAGGAGACCCTCACAGGGAAAGCTCAGGCAGCCCAGGCTGACTCGGGGCCTGCAGCTAGTTAAACGTCTCCTCTTCCCCCATCTCAACAAATCCCCTCTTGGGAGACGGAGTGGCCCTGGCTAGAATTTTATCCCATATATTTAATTAGAATCTATCTCCTTCATGATGGTTTCAAGTGAAGTCCCAATAGAAACATTCTAAAAGATAGCCGCTTCCAGCCAAGGATCTCTTTTAACCAAGTTAATTTAGCAGAAATTTGTCATCTTGGATCGGGTGGAGTTACCTCTCTTTTCAGCTTCAAAGCTGGGAAGAGAGGGGAGGTGGGGAATGCAGAGACATAAAGAGGAGGGCGGGGGCTTTGAGCAAATGAGTTTCCGTCTATTAAGGAGCAGTAATTTCTGCCAGCTCCCCTAGAGACTGGTCCCCTCCAATAATGGCCTGACTCGAATGATTCCCACTCCTAAGCAACAGCCTGTGTTCTGCTGGTGTCGAGATGAACAGTGCCAGAGAAATTCCCTTTCTCTCCGAGGTGCTGCTATTATCATGCAGAAGAGATTACCAGCCAGGAGGATGTGCTGCTGTTGGGGGGACAGAAAGATAACCGGAGAAAGTACCTCTCCAAGGCATGGTACTGCTGACCTAGGACAAAAAAAGGCTGAGAGATAGGCTAGAGGTTAGTGATAAGAGGAAAAGGGCAGACACTCTGGGCAGGAGGGAGAAGACAGGAGAAAGTAAAAGCTTAGGCACCTCCTGAGGAGTTGATAAACTTAATGCAAGACTAGCAGGCACCGGCTGGGAGGCAGGGGGAGGTCATAGGGGTGTGGGGTGTGGGGGAATGAGTTAAGCTCCGGCATAATGAACAAAAACGGATCACGTTTGAGATATGCGACATGGTAGTATGAAAGCTGAATCAATTTCAGGTCCCTAAATACTGATCACGTTCCGGGAAGAAGCACCGGTGTGTGGGCTAACACCGAAGTGGCGGGGATAACTGAAGCTGCAGTGTCAGTTGAGGGGTGGGGTCCTCTCATCCTTCCCTCTCCCTTCTCATACACTGAAGACGGTGGGGAAGAAAGCTAATACCGTGGCTCTAAGTACTGCCGAGGCGCCCCCTTATTTTGCCCCTGGTGGCTTCCCTGTGACGGAGGTGCACTGCTTCCAGAGGCTGCCTTGCCAGATGTGCCAGCAGGCAGCCCGGCCAGAGAGCCTGCAGTGCAGACAGATGCCCTGGGCTGTGTTCAGGATGGCGAGACCCTTTCTGGTACTGCGGCTCAGCTCTGGGGCGGTGCCAGAGCAGCAGGGTAATGTTCCTCAGCCAGATTCATTCCCCCCCCCAAACCTCTTCAAATATGTGGGCCATGGAGAGAAGCAAATTTAATTAAATTACTGTATCGTGGGCTGCCCTTCCTGGGCAAGGGCTAAAAACGGGCTCATGCTGACATGCAGACCCATCTGTGTATACAGAGCACGCGTTTCTTTGTGCCTGGCAGCTGGATAGGGTTGGCAGTGCCCACTGCTGGCCCCGGTGAGCCGGTCCCTTTGCTGCAGCAAGGCAGAGTCAACACTGATTGTAGCCCAGGCCCCGTGTGGCTCCGCCGACCTTTTCCTTTCTACTTAAAAGATGACTGAGTGGCACTGCCCCTTCCTCCATCAGTTCCTTTCTCCTCAAATGCCTCTCTTGCTGACACCCAGGACTTTCCCATAAGGCGGGTACCCTAGCTGAGCCAGGGGAGGAGGAATGAATCTGCAGGGAGGTGTGATTCAGAACCGTGCAGGGCAGGCTTTGTTTAGCTTGGCAGGAGATGGAGGGGTCTCCCTGGCGATTCTCTAGAGTGTCACTTCAGCAGTTCCCCACTGGCAGCTCCGTGCTGGAGACAGAACCGTTTTCAGGTGCCAGGGCACAGCAGCAAGGCTCTCTCCCCCCTCCGTCCCTGCACGGACTTCATGGCTGATATAGAACCTGACCATCACACACAGGGGCAAGGGAGTTCAGTGGCAGTGACAACGAGAACCACTTAATATGTGGAAATCAACACCCAAAACAAATGCTGGCTGTGCTGTACCTGTCAGCCCCACGAGATCGTTTCATCTCCCTTCTGGAAGTTTGGGCCTCACAGCTCCAGCTTACAAAGTACCAGGAGGGTTAAAAAGTTTGCCCCCAGTAGAGCTGTGGCTGGGAAATGGCCTGAGGCAGACACTGATGGGTTGGGGCGGGGGAGGGTGGTGCTTTTCCGTTTGGAACTGAGACCCAGGAAGACTCGGGGAATCTTTTCCCTCCCTGCCCCCAGAGAGAACAGTGCCATCTCTCATGCCTGAAGTTACAGCGAATGCCACACACGCAGCCTGAGAGGTCGCCTTGGGCTGGGGCAACAAGAACAATATAGCTGGGCAGCTTGCAGCTGTACTTATGCAGCCCCCTCGGGCCCAGGGCATCCTGGAGTCAAGCAGACACCCAGACGATGGGGGCAGTGCAGGCAGCTCTCTAGGTTCCTAGCTCGGCAGGTTTACGGGCAGTGCCACAGTGAGTTGAGAGGGAGGAACCTCCCTACCCCAACCTCCAAGCCTCTGAGCCGCTGTTACAGGATGAGAGGATGGGCCGGAAGGACATGGCAGCATCCCCGCATACCCCGCTGGAGCTCTGCTGCCCTCTAGACACTGCGCTCAGCGGCTCCAAGGCTCCTTTGTCACGGGGGGTAAGTGGTGGGGTGGGGTGTAGTGTATCTGCTAAGGTTTCCCGCTACAGAAAGGTTACTTTAAGGGTTTAGACAAATCCTGTCAAGTTTGGACCCTTGGGACCCAACTCAGGAACCTGGGCTGTGCCTGCAGGTCACTCTTAGTCCAGCGGTTCTAAATGACGAGGACGTGTGGATCAAAAACGAAAGCAGGCAGGCCGATAAAACGTGGTGATACTTGAAGAGAAGAAAATGGATCCAAGAGAATACGTTTCCTGGGGCTAACAGGCTAAGCAGCAACTGTAGCAGGAAGGGAAAGCAACATACCGAGCCGGAAAGAAGCCCCGGAGAACAGGGCCAGTCCTGAAGAACAGGAAATCGACCAGTTTGGTGATACCTATCCTGTGGCTTTGGAGACACAAAAAGGTTCCTAGGTACTGGACTAGGGTAAAAGATCTTTCTTCCTTACTTAGCAAATCAGATGGAAGAGAGTAGACCCCAACCCTAGGCTGTAGGTAACCATGATATTTGGAGTGGCATCAGGCCCCTTCATTCCATCCCACCCGCCGTCTCACATTCACTAGGACATGAGAATGCTCATCAAATGACTGGTGCTAACTGGGGGGATAGAGGCTCTGCAGGCAGCCTCTGTCTTTAGTCAACTATGTTATTGGTCCTTGGGTGCCAATAAAGGTACCGTATATCTCAGTCCCGATACTCCCCCCCATGAAAAGGGTTGGCTTTAGGGGCTGTGTTGAAGCAGCCTCAGACTGTTTCCTCCAACGGAGAAGAATGCTTGGAAATAATGTGGGTAGCAGCTAAGCCTCGGGGTAAATCACGTGAATATCGGTATTGCTGGAGCAATGGCATGCCGATAGCTGCTGGGGTCCCTTAGGTTTACAGACGACCTGAATGAGCCAATGTGTCTGCGCTGATTGCCCTGTCCAAAGCTGTACCAGTGGCTGAGGAGCCTGTCGCCGCAGCATCCCTCCCTGCTGCAGGCTGCTGCCAGGGGGCATGGCTGCCAGGTCTCACTCAGGCCGAGCCTGCTAGATGGGACCCTTATTCCTGTGCATCTGCGGCTCGGCAGGGACCTAGCACCGGGAAAGGCAGAGTGAGGCCAGCCCTGGTGCGGTGTGTCTTTCTCGTGTACAAGGTCACCCACGACCCCCTCACATTTGTCATCTGCCACTTCGTTTCCCTTGGAGAGGGACAAGGAGAAAGGAAATGAACTGATTACAGTGGTATGCTACAGGGCACCACCGTTCGGCACCTGGAGCCGGTCTGAGAAACCGAGGCGCTGTAGAGAAGTTGCCCGGTCTACATTAAGGGGAGAGAAGGGGAGGAAAAGAAGGAATGCTTATTTCTGACACCTGCTCTCGCCTCATTCTCTCAGCTCCCAGGAATAGTTAGGAAGCAGAGTGAGTGAAACTAAGGCTACTTGCAAAAACAGATTAGCTCTCATGCAGGCTGGAAAGTGTTTCCTGCATAATCTGAACTTAGACCTTGCTGTACCCTTGTCCTGTGTGGTTCAGATTAAAAAAAAAAAAATTTTTTTTTAGCGTGTTGCCTGGGTGAATATGCCAGAGCACGAACTAAGGGTGGTCTCCGTGGCAGCCCCAGGTTGACCTGCAGGCCAGGCCTGGCCCGGCCCCTTCATCACTGGGAAAGCAGGACAGGAGGAGGAGGGCAGTGGCGGGCGTCACTGGATAAGGCCGGGGCCGGCTGCACTACTGTGAGTCAAGGTTGGCTCCGACAGGAGACGCGAGGGGGGAGGTGCAGCTCCTGAAGGCTCCGACAGCTTGGACCTGTCCAGGCCAACAAGCCGCTCAAGTGCAAGAACAGCCAGCCAAGTAGGCAGAGCACGAATAAGGACTTAAAGCTTGAAATATCTGACAAGTGATGGAGGGAGGGGAGGACGCCGCCTGGGATTTCAACTGGTGCCTGGCCTTGCCTCTCACTGCTGAGGCAGACGCTTCTGCTACTGCAGGGTGGGATGCGACGCCTGGGAGCTGGTGGGCGTAACCCAGGTGAGAATCCCTTGAGCTAGATTTCTTAAAAACAAACAAACAAACAAACAAAAAAAAAAAAACCACCTCCATTTCAACAAATTGCAAAGACAGCTCTGGATCGTTCTCCCTCACTAATGCCCTCCGAAACAAAATCGAACCGCTGTCCACAGACACCTGTTCCCCTTCCAGTCACCTGCCCGAGGTTAAGCAGCCCTGGGCTCTGTGTGTGCGTGTGGGTAGGCCTGCACCGTCAATCACATGGTCTGGGATGGCAGCTGCGTCTCAGAGCTAGCTAAGGGAGGCGACACAGGGCGCCCCGAAGCGACAGACACACGTTCCGCTCTTGCACCTTCCTGTGGTTGGTGGGGGTAGGTGGGTGGGGAAGGCCAGCAGTGGGGTGCCCAGTGCCGTTACAGCTCCTCCTGGTGAAGACGCTTTGAAAAGACAGTGGTTGTCGGTCCCAAGTACATATTCCCCCCCACACACTGAGGGAGCTGTTAAAAAATACCAGTGTCCCGACTCTAGATCCCATATGGAGGAGACAGCACTTTGATATTTTCAAAATATATCCAGGTGATCCGAGGGCACGCCCAGGATAACAGCCTCTGCTCTGGACTTGAGAGAGCAGGGAGAAGACTCGGTGCTCAGACAGGACAGTCCTGTCACTAACTCCAGACGCCTCTTGTACATGGTTTTGCTTAAGCTGAGCCAAGGGTCCTGAGGTTTCATTCAGGTTCAGGAGAGTAACTTCCAAGAAAACTAGCCAGGTACCACTCGACTGACGGCCCTGAAAAAACACAGGGAAACCCTCCTACAAACACGTCAGCCTGCGCAGAGCCCCCGGCAAGGAGGGAGAGAGATGTTCAGGGGCCCATGAATATCCCACTAGGAATAGTGTTGAACACGGAGGAAATCAGGACCCCCCCGTGGCATGTGTCACGATGCAGCTGTCTTCTATATTCCGTGTGGCGAGCAAGGTCCTCAGGCTGGAGTGTGGGAGCTCTGGCAGGCAAACTACACGGCCCAACAGCGCTCGGGGCTGGGTGACACTGAGGTCACTGGGTGCAAGAGGCAAAGCAGTCCAGCTGTCCACTGTGAACTCTGACTACAGACACAGGTCTGGTCTGTTCTTTGTGCCCACCCTGCTCCTCACCTACCCAAGAGTTTGGGGTCCAGATACTTGTAGGAACTCATCCTGAAAGGTCTTAGGTTATCCCAACCAGAGCTGATCTACGGTGTGGGGATCCAGATTTAATCTCTTAAACCACTGCTTCTCAACCTGAAATGAGCATCAGAATCACCTGGGGAGCTTTTTAATTAAATTTTTTTTTTCATTATTAAGAAAAACCTTTTGGGCTTCCCTGGCGGTGCAGTGGCTGAGAGTCCGCCTGCCGATGCAGGGGACACGGGTTCGTGCCCCGGTCCGGGAGGATCCCACGTGCCGCGGAGCGGCTGGGCCCGTGAGCCATGGCCGCTGGGCCTGCGCGTCCGGAGCCTGTGCTCCTCAACGGGAGAGGCCACAACAGTGAGAGGCCCGCATACCGCAAAAAACAAACAAACAAACCTTTCAATTTGAAAAATGTGAAACACTGAAAATAGAGAATTGTCATAAACTCCCATACACCAACCATCCAGGCTCAACAATTATTGAACTTGTCATATTTGGTTCATCTATCCCCCCTTCTCTCTGCTGAAGTATTTTAAAGCATAGCCCAGACATGATGTCATTTTGCCCTTCCATACTTCAGCAATGCATCTCTAAAAAACACAGCCATTTTCTTACATAACCACAATGCCACTATCACACCTAACCCGATTAATAAAATTATTCCTTGGTATCACCTAATATGCCTGGAGAACTTAAAATAAAAATCCGGTGCTTGATGAAGCCAGGGAGGCTCGGGTATTAGTATCTTTCCTAAGGCTCCCGCAGCTCCCAGTCCCAGTATGCAGCCAGGGCTGAGAACCACTGCCTCATCACCCCAGGACTCTTCTACGGGGTCTGACACAAGCTCCACGAATGTCCTACAGCCCCCCATCACATGGTATACAATAAAAAAAAAAAAAAAAAATGTCAAGGAAAAGGTGAGTCACAGACCAGGACGAAGGAAAGGAAAACAAAAGCATTAGGGAGTCAGCGAGCCACAGGACGGAATCACTCGTTCAAGGCAAGGCTGTCCGAACCGTGAGGCCCACTCAGCCGGTCCCCCAGACCCATGAGAGGTCTGAAGGGCTTGGAAGGAGAGCTGTTCCCAGCTGCCCAGAGGGCCCTCAGCACCTCACAGCAGGCCAGCCTGCGTGAGGCCTGCTCTATTTCTGGTTCTCCTCCCTCTGCGCAGTCTCTCCGGCCTGGTATTCTGGGCCAACTCCGAGCCTCAGCGCCCGGCTGTAGGCAGGATTAATGAGGCCTCTGGTGAGTGGGGTGCACCAAAACTTCTTGGGTGTGGGCGCTGGGGTCTGGGACCCCAGTCTTCAATCTTACTTATTTCATTAAAAAAAAAAAAAACCCTACACATCCTGCAAAAAGATGAGGCTGTATCACTGCAGCTAAAAATACCTCTATTGAGGGCGTCTGCTCACCAGCTCCTCAGTTAGAGATGCTACAGGGCCCTTTGTGAGCTGGGCAGTGTTGGCAGCTCCACAGGGGCTCTGGGCAGCTGGGGACAATCCCTGAAGCAGCGAATAGTGACTGCTGGGAGGAGGGGGCTGGCGAACAACTAGCCAGCCAGGACGGTCGGCACCCATCAGGCAACTCCCAAACCCTTCTTTTCTTTATGGACCTACTGCCTAAGCCAAGATACTCCTGCCGCCTTCTGCAGCAGGCTAAAACACCATCTCTGAGGATGACCCACAGTCATCGGGGACTGTTGTTGACCCCCCAAGATGCACAGGAGTATGACAATAATTGGCAGGGGGAGGGGGCATGCCACCCGTTCTGGCTCAGGGCGTGTCTGTGCTTCTGGACAACTTCCAAGTGTGAGTCAGTGGTAATTAAGACACAGGTGAGGCCTCTTGGTGGCCTCAGGAAAGGGGTGCTTTGAACGCAGGCTTGACACCTGAAGGGGTAACGGAGTGGAGGCATAGGGCTTCACGGCAACGAGGGGCTCTTTTCTCTGGATCTCTTTTCAGGTCCTCTCAGCACCCAGAGGTCATTCAGTCTAGCCCAGTCATTTTTATGGGGGAAGATGAAGCCCCAGGGAGGTACAGTGATTCTTGTCAAGGTCACAGATTTAGTAAATGGAGGAGCCAGGACTTAATTTAAACATGGGGTTTTTGATTACAAGTCCAGTGCTTTGTTCCACTATACTATGCCATTGCAATGAGTGGACTCCTTCTAAGCATTCAACAGGTATAGAAAGAGCTACGGGGAAAGGTATTTTCACAGTTTAGGTGCCACAGGGACCTGGGGTGAGTGTTCCCTGGATGACCCGGGAATTTTGCAATCCCTGCAGGTTCTGGGGAACTCAAGGGTCAGATTCGGCAGCTGAATCAGATGTTCAGTGGGGACAGTGACAGCGCCGTAGATCTGATCTTCAGCCAGAGATCCAAAGCCATTCCCTTCTTTTCTGCCTGGGAGAGTGGGAAACATCTGGTATTAGCTTGACTCTGGGCTGTCAGAAGAAAAGGGGGCAAGGCCAAGGCCACAGCTGACTGGTTTGATGCAAATGTTGTTCTCCTTTCTCATCTCGTGGCCTTGCGTGTGACCCTTATAAAAGAATTTGGAAGCTTAAGTCAAAAGCATGAGAAGACTGGGTCAAAAAAAAAAAAAAAAGTATTGAACAAAACAGTGTGTGAGGTGTGGGAGAAGGCACAGATTGGTTTAGGAAGAAGAGCGCCAATCGAACATCTCCTGAGTGCTCAGTGTGGGCAAATGTCTGGCGTTGTCCAATATGGTAGCCAGTAGCCACACGTGGCTATTTAAATTTCATTAAAGATTCTGCGCCTCGGTTGCACTGACCACATTTCAAGTACACAGTACCCAGAAGTGGCTGGACGCTACAATACTGGACAGCACACGTAAAGAACACTTCCGTCCTCACAGAAAGTTCTATTGGACAGTGCTGGTAGATTGCCTGGTTGTGTCCGCTCATTTCTTAGCGGCCACAATGAGTAGTTTCTGAAACCCTTTTGGGGAAGAAGTGAACTGGGGGAGGTTGGCGGGTACCATTATTCACTCTCTGGCAAACCTTCTAAGCCTGAAAACTCACAAGCTTAGAGCAACTAGGAGCGTGAATCCACCAGTGTACTAGGCTCACCAGGCCCTCACCCCCCTCTCTCCTCTCTCTCATCTGCATGTTCACAGCCACTCTGACCTTTGCATATTTTATTCCATTTCTACTTTACGCTGTTTTAATTGATGTTTAATATAGCTTAGCTCTGTGCGGTGTTCACAGCCCCCCACCAGGGGGCCTTTCACAGGCAGAAGCACAATTAATAGCAAGCCGCAGAAAATTACGCCCTGTATCAAAGTTGTCATTGCACAGTATAAATACTTATTATTACTATTGAATTCTCCAGCCCTGACACCTCCCTGTGCTTAATCCTCTATGTTTGTGCCTTCCCTACTCCACCACACCATCAGGACCAAATATAGCCCTTGTGTGTGTGTGTTTAGCTCCATTTAGTTGTGCTTTGGAAAAAGGGGGGAAAAAATCAGACTTAATAAAGTTAAATTGCTGGAAAAATGTAATCTGTTCCTCCCCCACTTGACAATCCCAAGAAAGACAGACAGACAGACATCACCGCTAACAAGATGGGTAACCTGCCTCAGCTATAGGGTGGAGGTGAAGCCCAGACTCTGATAGCACGGCCTGGCTTTCGGATCAGCCTCCTGTGACAGTAGAGGGAGCAGGTCTAAGAGCACAGGATGCTGGGAGGGCAGCCGGGGGGGGGCCACCCTGTGCCGGGGCTGAACGTGACCAGAACACAGAGCTCGAGGCTGGGGGGCAATCCCAGCTCCCCAAGGAGCTCAAGGGCAATCCAGCCAGGAAATCTGACCCCTACCCTCCCCTCTCAGTGAGAAAAGCGAAGCGAAGCCAATTCTGTAAACCGCCCTCCTCACCCCCAACACACGCACACAGAGGAAAAAGAAAATTTTAACCCTCGACTTGGCACTCCGTGGTTGCTTCTTCTGGGCTCTCGTGAAGCTTAGTTTTTGGCAAGAAAGACAGCAGCTTTTCTACGATTCACATGTCAGGAAAAGCAGTGGACGATTCCAGGTGGGTGAGACACCTGTCCTCCTCCCGCTCTGGCAGGCCTTCCCGTCCTGTTTGCCGTTCTCTCGGCACCCTTGTCTAGCGAGTCTCCCTTACAGAACGCAGAGGCCCCGGAGGACTTTCTCCTGACTTGGCCTGTTCTTCTCTCACAACCGAGTGTAGAGAACACACATTGCTTACCGCTTCTGTCCACCTGTCACATTCACCTGACTCCCTTTTACGCACCACCGATGCCACAGCCTCCAGTTACTGCCGCCTGTACCGCAAGTGGATGGACAGGTGGCGGTGGCTTTTGCCTGGGAGGTGTAGAGGGGAGCGATACAATGGAAGCGTGGAGACGGCAGGTCTATGAATTACCGTGTGAACGTGCCCTAGTGATTACCTTCTTCCGGCCTCAGCTCTAAACCACTGTGAACCGTCTGGATTGGACAGTATAACGCCTAGAGGCCTCATAGCTATAAAATGCTCTAAGGCAGTGTTCAGAAAGGCTGTACGCTCAAGTCCTTGGAAGCTGAATGGGTCATGCTTATTTCTATTTATAATTCCTTTTTTATTTTTGCACTCAATGCTCTATGGAGAAATGTAGATTTCTATTCTAAATTCCTCTGACAAAAGAAAAGCTCTATTTTAGGTTGTTTGACGGGGCAGTGTTTTTAACTAGACTGAGTTTCCCATATTTTATTTGCTTTGCCTTCTCTCATCTTTGCCTAAAAGCTTCTAAAAAATCAGACATGCTTTCTGTACTCAGGCATAGCAGGAACTGAGGCTGCCTTGGCTGAAGGAAGAAGATGGTGCCCATCCAGGGCCCTAGTGGAGGACTATTTGCGACCTGCTGCACTCGTTGCCTCGTCTCCAAATAGGGCCCGTTCTGTAGTTTGCTGCAAATATATTAGGAGCTGAGCCACTAGCACTTCCCACCCATGGCAAGCCTCAAACCCTCCGTACTCTGGCTGCCAAGACGATCTGAAAGCAGGGGGCCACTTTCCAGCTTAGGAGAAAAACACATGCATTAAGTGGAAGCTTCTTTTCCCTCCTCTCCTCCTCCCCAGCCATTTTGAAAGCTTTAGACTGAAAGGGAGGAAAGGAAGACCTGTCTGATGAAGCCGAGGAAGGTGATGGAATTGTCAGAGACTTCCCTCTCCCCATCTATGCAGGCCAGGATGGTTTATTAATGATCCATAGGAAAAGAACAATCATCCTGCTGGCAGCTTCACATGTAATTAACCAGCTTCACAGAGAGCTGGCTGCCTTCTCCGGGTCTGGCACCTGCAGACCGCAGAGCTACCTGACATAGTGGCACTGGGTTTCTAGCGAAATCTCCCTACTGGGAGAGGGACATCCAAAAGAGTGACCTTGACCCACTGGGCACTCACTCAGGATACGTGACTGCAATGGCAGTGCTCCTCTGCAGAAGCCTGGCCCTGTGCTCGGGCTGACACGGAAGACTGCAAGCTGCCTGACGGCAGCCACAACTCTGGAAACCGGCAGCCACAACTCTGGAAACCGCGACTCCCATGAAGTGCCCGCTCAGGTAAGTGGCTCTCTCCGCCGGGTGGCGCAGGTCACGGAGCAGGGGCAGCTTCCGGGCGGCCCTCCAAACATTTGCTGCTCCGCAGTCAAAACTCTACTGACTGCAGTTTCTGCAACTGGCTCATGCTGTGGAGGGACTGAGAGGGCTTAACGACCCTGCAGGGCATGGTGGACAACAGGTGCTTCTGTGTAAAGGTACGTACTAGAGAACCCACGAAATTCAGACCACCACACACAAGGGGAAAAGAGAGGCTGGGTGAGCCGAGTGCTGCCTCTGCAGTCAGGGCCAACCCCCCCTCTTAAGTGCCCTGGGATTCAAAGATCCTTGGCGTCCCACCAGGTGAGTGACGTTATAATATTTGCCATTCGAGACGCAGGTTTTCAAAACCAACTCTTTAGCGCTTGGCGCCTGAAATGTCATGAAGGGGCTGGGCCTGGAGGGGGGGTGGTGTCTCCATCACCTTCCCCAAGTGAAAGCCAGAGGGTGTTTCCCCTGAGGGAAAACGGAACAACACACACGCACGTGCACACACGCACCCACCCTTCTGGGGCTTCTTTCTAAAGGTGAGAAAGAAAGCAGCTGATATAAGAACTGTCTCCATTCTTCACCCCTGGTGGAAACAGAGTCCTCCTAACATAAGAACCCGTCCTCCCCCACTCCCCACTCCACTAATTCCCTCGGGCTGAGCCAAAGGTAAGGCTCTCGGACAGCCGAAACAGCCAGTTCACAGGGGTCATGGGCTTTTCACTCAGCGTACTGAATTTACATTCTGTAGAAAAATGTGTAATAAAGGCAGGCTGTGCACTTTAGGAGAACAGGGGGAGGAAAGTGTTGGGGGAGGCAGCCACACCACGCCGCCTCTACCTGAGGGTACAGCCCATGTGGCCAGCTCCTCAAATGCAGCCACAAGTCAAAGAACAGGCTCCCCAGGCTTTCTCCTTCCCCACCCAGCTCTGCTTATACGAGCCGAACCCAGTGGTTCTCTCATGCCTGTTATACAGGCCCAGAAATAGGAGTAGCCCAAGTTGCAGACCAGCAAAGTAACAGGCGGAGAGAGGTCACTGATGGCTTGGTAGGAAATGGACCACTTGTGATGAATGAACGGGGACTGCCTGCCATTTGTCCCCGCCGCCGCTTTAATCAATAAGGGAAAAGGTGAACTGCTATTGATGTCTTCAACACCTCTCGATGATACTGTACAAATTACAGAAACACAAGAGGGAGGGCGAGGAAGTGAGAGAGGAAGGGCAGATAGAAGAAGTCTGGGCAGTGGGCGAACGCGGGGCCTCCCTGGAGGTGGTCTTTTCCTGTCACGGGGTGTTAAGGATGCTTGGGGGGACGTGTGAACGTGTCAACTAGGGTCCTTCCTCACCCCGGGCAGGGCTGCCATGGGGAGCAGCCTCGGAGCTCCCTCCGCACGGCTCCTCCTCCTGTACACCGAGAGGCGCTGCTGATCCCAAGGCCCCGTGAATTTCTGACTTTGCCGTTCTTCAGCGGTGTCTGGCTAGGTTATCTCAACAACTGACGAAAATTCTGTACGGGGAAGCAAGAACCAAATGCTTCAAGAGTGACCTCTAGCTTCCAGCTTCGCTGTACTCACCCCACCCCCTGGGTCAACTGGCAAATAAACCCCCCCAAAACTAGATAGGCAACAGATAAAGGTGAAACTATCTTGCATCATTCTTGCTACCGACAAAGACGGTGGCTTCCGGGGTTCAAGCCTGACCCTTGAAACACTCCGGGCTGAAAGACATGTCAAAAAGATCAAAAGGTGAGAGGTTGGATCTGAATCCTGGGATCACGTGCAGACAGGCTTGCTGATGTTATATGTAAATACAGTGTTCCCGAGCGAAGCAGGAAACGGGGCACACTATTACCACAGACGGGCATATCAACCCATAACAGAAAGACATACGTGTAGTGTCTGATTCTCAGGACCTGGCCCAAGCAGCTGGCGTTACGTAAGACCGAGAGAATTCTTCAGTGCTTGGGGACAGCTGCTGTTAACGAAGTACTGTTTATTAGAACCAAAGTCATGTCAAGTGAGAGGCAATGTAACAGACAGATGGCATGGCAGAGGGAAAGGGGAAATGTGACCCAAGGTTAGCTCAATGAGGTAAAGAATGGTCCGATCTCAGGGTCCAGGAACGACAGTTCTCTCGTTTCATCAACTGGGTCTAACTATTCAGATGCAGATGAGGAAAAAAACTGTCTCACCGGAGCTTCCCTCCAGGTCACACAGTGCCCTCAGCTTGTGGGTGGTTATGTGTCATCTGGGGCCTGGCAACCCTCTGCTGCATACGTGGGAATGACGAGGGGCTCCTCAGGGATCTCGCCACCGTGCCTTTCAGCATTCTCCAGGTGCAACAGGGCTGAGTGCTCCCATTTTGCAGATGGTGAAACCAAAGTAGGCAGTCACATGTCAAATATAAAACAGAACCCAACCATAAAAAGCCATGTGTGAAAGCAGTGAGAGCCCTGGCATGATTCTCCAGGGACAGTGACTCAGGGTGTGATTGTATAATTCTGCAATCAATGACAACACCGTTCGCCAGTCTCCCCACCTTCCTCCCACAAATACCTGAAGGGCCAAAACACAGAGCAAAATAAAATGCAAGTTACAAAGCTGCTGATGTGTTTAGAGTGGAAGTGCTGAGATTAGAAGGAGGAAGTGGTTAAGTGCACCCTGGGCGTTTGGAAATGGCCACGTCTGCAGCCCTGTAAACCGATGAAGGATGAGCTCTGGCCGTCTCTGCCAGGCAAACAGAGAGACCGGCCCCACGCTCAGGAGCGAGAGTACAGCTACAAGAGGGCATGAAGATAAGCAACAACTACTTAGCAAATACCAGTATCCTCCTACAAGGAATCTTCCAATTCCGAAAGTGACCCTATTCTAAAATTACCAAGTGGCAAGTGGCCAGGCCAAAAATCCATGTCCAATCAGTGGTAATGGACTATTTGTTGCATCTCCTCATGTAAGGTTGCAGTGTTGCTATAAAAATCCTGGGTCAGTAGTTTTAGATTTATTTAACTGGAGAGGTTAACGGCATCCCAGCACTGCAAGCACTGGAGAGACTTCTGAAGCGCAGTGGCGTATGCAGGGCTCTGGCTGGGGAAGGACGGACCTGTTGGTCTTCTTTGCATGACCTTCCATCTCTGGGTATATACAGTCAATGCCAAGATCCTTTTCTGGTGACCATTACACAGAATTCCAGGGTACCAGGAGAAGGGAAAGGGAGAAGAGGAAGGCGTTATGCTAACCTGGAAAGAAAAATGGCACAGTGGAGCAGCTTCCAATTCGACCTTTCATTCCTGGTTCAATGGATAGCTTTTGTTCTTGCTGCAATGAGTGTCACGAAGGGTTTGTCGTGGGTCCCTTTCTTATCCATTTTAATCCTGGCTAACATCTAGATCTTTCTTTAGAGCTCCTGCCTGGCACTCCACTCTCCTCCAGCCCTCCAACTGAACACAGATCAAAGATAAACTCGATGGCAATCAGACTGCTGTGGTCATGGTAAGGTGGTACGGAGACAAAAAAGACCACCACTACACCATCAGAGGATAAGGAAGCGTGGACCAGCCAAGGCTCTAAATAAGTCATCCCTGTATCCCCCATTCTCAAGTCCCAGTGACACTGGGAAATGAGTAAGGTCAGAGTCCAGTGCAGAGAAAGCAAGGGAGAGCCCTTGGTGTTGGCAGATCATCCTCCAAATACCCCATGGCAGTCGGAGTGCATGGCACAGATACTCAAGCCACTCCTTCTTAGATGTCCACGTGGTACGTATGGAGTGCTGGCTTCCCCCCCCTTTGGTGACAGGTGGCTTATCTACGGTCCACAGTCAAGTCTAGAAGAGGCCCTGGGTATAGGTTCAGGACTTCTCAGCATTAGTGTTTCCACTGAATGTGACCCTGCCTAGAAAGAAGCTGTTCCAATGTGCAGGAAGATGCAGAAGCAGCGGCAAAGAGACGCTGACTTTTACCTTCTTTGTAGGAAAGAGACTGGCTGACCCCTGATTCTACTTAAATGCTTCCAACACACAGGCCTGTGCCCAGCCCACCCTGGCTGCTCTGGCTATGGTGCTTTGTCCTCAGTGACGTTCCAATCCTAGCTTTTAGCTAACCTCCAAGAGAATTTTCATTCATAATAAAAATGATGCTGTGAGCTGTTGCTCACTGAGTGTTTACTATCTACGAGGGCGCCAGTGCTGGGCGCATTACATATATACATTATTTCCACGGTAACCCTATAGAGCAAGTGCCCTCATTATGAGTGAGGCACTTAGGTTTAGCAGGTCAGCTGCACCGCATAACCCCAGGGGCACCATTCATACTGAATTCTGTTACGCACTGAGATTGCCCTGGTTTTAGGGAGGGTAACGATCATGTCCAATGTCACGCAGTACATGGTGAACCTGGAATGAGAACCCAGGTCTGACTCTGTGCACGTTACTAACAGAGTCTTTGTTAAGTGGCCAGGAAGGGAAAGATGTCCTTAAATGGGCAGACATGCTGTTCAGACCAGGTTAGGGGATCTCTGCTGTTAATTCCCAAGCTTGCTCATAATCTTATTTCATGCACCACTGCTTTTCATAACAGACCATTGGTCACTTTCACTTTCAAAATCCACTTACGTTCAGCTGACCAGAAACTGTCACGGGTAGAGCGGCAAGTGGGGAGTTCATCTATAAAGCCGGGTTTGGAACCCAGAGGATCTCGTCCGGTCTGGCAACAGACACAGGCAGTGGGCATGCTAATGGCGAGAAGAGGGCAGGGTTAAGGTTGGCTCATCCACCAGAGCAGTCAGGCTTGTGTCCCTGGGGGAGTCACACGTGAAAAACCAGAATGTGAGTATTACCTGGAGAGCAAATGCAATCTACAGTCCGCTTTTCTTTGCGGGCAGCTCAGGCAGCCCTGCTATTGTCTATTAAGAGCCGTGTTCTAAAATGATATCAGTTGAATTATATAATTCCAAGGGGAAATTATTAACATTCGGGCAGTGGGCGTGTCTGGGAATAGTTAGGACAAACAGAACAGGAAGGCGTGGGGCCTGAAGACCCCTGAACATGCCAGCACGAAAGCTCACACTCAGGTCTACATGGGCGTGGGCCAACGTGTTGGGGGTCTGAGGTGAAGCTCTTCTGGAAACAGAGTGGGCAGTCTGTATGAGGCCGTCTTGCGTGTGAAAAGTAAATATGATCTGCTAGTCAGAAGGTATTAATGAAACAGAACTAATTTCCAGATTAGGCTTCCAGAAAGAAGTGGACAGACTTCATAGTAAGGGATTTCATCTCAAAACCACAAATTCTGAGTCCCTTTTCTTCAGCCCTCTGTCATTATATTAAGAATGTTAGTTCACCCCGCCTTTTTTTTTTTTTTTTTTTTTTAAAGAGAATCCTAACCAAAGCTTAAGAAGCAGTGAACATCCAGGGTGACTGAAGAGGTAAGAGAGATCTAAATTAAAATAAATGGCACCCAGCTCACCCGGCAGGCACCTTTACCTCTGAGGAGTCCACCAGTCTCTTACCTCCCGATAGCAATTCTCCATTTGTTCCGGGTCAGAGGCTCTCCATAGTTCTACCGAACGTAGACCAGGAGGCTGCATGTGCCTGGCAGTAGCCGTCTTCCACAGGGATGACACATAAAGAACATCATTTTACGTCAGACAGGCAGAGAGTATCGAATACCATAGGTGGCAGGGGTTGTGCTTAGCAAGGCTCTGCTTGAAGGATTTTTACAACCTTACGTTTGTAGTGATAATCTGTTAGCAAACCAGTAAATGCATTCTCCAGTAGCAATCCCTGCCCACTATACTCGCTTCCAGGCCTCAATTTAGATGAAGTTCAAAGTAAGTACTATGGACTATTATAGCAGAAAGATGCAAGAGGTAGTCATGTTTGAGCCTTTTACAGCTTTACTCTGGGACTGATGTGGGTTAGAACTAAAGATGGAAAGGAAAAACCAGTGCCAGGGACTGCCTTAGCATTGCCAAGGCTTCTACTTGTGGAGGAAACAGAATGTGGCAGGTCTAAAGCCTATACCTCTAATTTCCTTGTGCTGGAAGGAATATCAAGAAAAACCAAACTGAAGTGGCAGAAAAAATACAGAAGTCTGTCAAGGAAGAGTTTACAATAGTAGGGACCCATTGTTCAGGGAAGGGAAGAATGCCTCTGCTGAAAAGGATTTTCTTCCCTGAGATAGAATTACTTCCTTGAGACCTTCCTATGTATCCTAAGGAGGCCAAATCTCTTGTGGGCCTAAACCTTACTCTGCCCACAATCCCAACAGCCAGCCCGGGATGCGAACACTAGCCTCTGGAGGGCAGTGAGGCCTATCAAACCTATACCAGTCAGGCTGTATGACATAATTACAGGTAATAGGATCTTGGCCAAGCCAATGAAGGATTAGGCCCAGCAGCTATTTCAGAAGAATGGATGCAATTCTATGCTTGACTAGTTTTGAAAGTTCCAAGCTGAAGAACAGGGGAACAGACAACAGCCAGCTGAGCCAGCAGCTTTGCAGAGAGGGATCCCACTGGAGCCGGCACACTGCCGGCACCCATCAGCGCACGCTGCTGAGCTTGCCTGGGGAGAGACCGGTGACTGGCTCCCAAGGAGTTTAAAAGCCGATAAGGGAGACCAGCAGCCAGGGGAGGGGGGAAGAAAGGACAATGTGACAGTCTTCATTTTGGCCTCACCTCTTCTCCCTCTGATGCCACCTTCACTGAATGGGACTAGAATGGGAATCGAAGGCCCTCCTTCTAGAGCTTTTAGAGATATCTGGCAAGAGCCAGGAGCCCAGAAATGAAGGGGCTGTAAGTGAGCAGATAACAGCCTGGTATTCATGTGGTGCTTACAACCTATCAGTGAACAGGAATTTGAACTTCAAAATAAACACTTCACCTCATTTAATAGTTAGATCAACAAAAGCAGAGGATGGAAAACAACCAGGGAGGGAAAGAGACAAGTAGCCTATATTAGGAGAGCGGGGAAGGGACACTAACACTTTCTTTGTGAACACTGGAATTAAACAAAACAAAACAAAACATTCAAATACCATTATCTCATTACCCCATCTGTAAGATGAGGAGACCCAGGGAGGTCAGGGTCCCATAGGAAGCACACAGTCAGGTCTGAGTAATGGAATTTTTCAACGAGAAGTTCCTAAATTAGCAGCTGTGTGTCCAACCTCTATACTCCAGAGACTCCCTTCTCCACCCCACAAATGCCAAGCTTAGAGAGCTTTCCCGAAGAACTGTAACAGACAAGGACAGCCCTTCTTCCCGATATCCAGAATTAGGTCACAGGGAATCAATCAGTGGATTTAATGAACGTTTATCTATTGAGTATCTCTTACACACAAGGTAAGATACGAAGAACAAAGACAAAAGCATGCTTCTTGACCTTGAGGAGCTAACCATCTAGTGGGGAGACCAATACAGACGGATCCCTTCGGCATCGTTGGCCAGTCCATGACAGATGTCTGTATGGACAGGAGCTTTGGGGGCTGACAGAAGGCCATCTCACCCGGCCTGTGAGATCCAGGGAGGGCTTCTGAGAAAAGGAGGCGCATTTTGAAGGACAGGTGGGAATGAGAGAGCAAAGAAGGGGGGTGGTTGGTATACTGGGTGGAGAGCTTAAGCCGGCCCAAGGGGTGGGAGAGACGGAATGGAATGTTATGTATGGGGGATCTTGAGTATAATAAAGTCAGTTCTGATGAGGTGCAGATTGTGAAACGAGTAGTGGTGAGACATGAAGTTGAGAGGTTATCAAGGATATATGTAAACTAAGGAGATTAAACTTCATCCCAGACGCAACGGGGAGTTACGTATTTATAAACAATGCACTTAGGTCAAGATTTCTCTTTTAAGAAAGGTTAGAAATAGAAATATGGATATACATGATGAAACTGATATGAAGACAGGTTAGCGAGGAATCATACAAAAATTAAGGCCCACAAACGCCAAGCAACAGATGAAGCAGGAATCAGGCAGTCAAAAGATACAAGGACTGTGACAAGAGGAGAGTCGACATTTTGGGAGGCAGGGCCACAGCCAATTCCTCAGATCCCTCTGCAGTCTTGAGAGCTCCCAGAATCAGACTCGGTGGCACTGACCACTCAGTCAGTGCTGGACCTCCAGGGAGATCCTTTACTAATTTATTAGTTCCAGACATTTGAGGGTTGAGAAATATGCACTATGGCCAAAAAGAATGACCACCTTCTAACAGCGAAACTGGCAAGACTGGGGGAGAAAAAGCACTCGATTGGGAATACAGACATTTGGGTTTTGGTATTTGTCCTACAATAAGCTCTGTGAATAGAGGCAGTCCACTCTGCCTCTGAGTTTCCAGAACTGTAAATCTTGGGGTAACATTTTTCTTATAAGTTTGCTGTGAGATTAAAACAAAATATTATATATTAAAGAACCCTGGCACTAGAAAACGCTATACAAGATTGATCATTACTGAGACAGAGATTCTTTACCTGAGCTCCCTGCTCCTTCCCCCCCCCGTCAAAGAAAATAGTCTTAAATTAATTGAAAAAAACAGACTGAAAGACCCCTGGTGGGTGATGAACTGTCAAGAATGTGCGGGGAGGTGAGAAAAGCCTTAGCCCCCAGATAGCCTTTAGCGCCTCCTGGGATAAAAGAGCTGTTTAGAAAGCTGGTCTTACTGCCTTCCCTCTTTCCTGGGAAGTGGTAGAGATCATCTAGAATAGGGTGTCTTTGTACAAGTAAGTGCAACATTGCTGGACGGCTGGCTTGCTTTTCCAGTAGGTTATTATTCCCGGCTCAGCAAGGGCTACCAAGGGGCACGGCACTGACAAGAGTCGGAGAGCAGTGGGTGTCCTCCACCCTGGTGGATCTCCCCGTGGCTGGAACCATCCTCATCGCCTTGATCCGGAGAAGTAATGTGGCTACTGTTCCACCTCCCACGCGTCTCCTGGACAGGGAAGGGGCCCGCATAGACAGACAGGTGCAGGAAGGGTGAGAGGGCACATACCACAGTGCTTTGGGCAAAGACAGCGCGTGGAGAAAACACTATTGACATCAGTGGTGAACTGCTTAGACCGGTTTATCTTTTTCAGACAAGATGCAGCACACTTGGTGCTGAAACAAACGAGAAGGAACCACTTTCCTTTTATTTAAGTTTTCTTTCCCACACAAACCCCTCCATAAATATACACCAATATTCACTGCTGAGTCCTTATTTCTCTGAAACACAAATACTTGCTCTTGAAACGGCAACAGTTGCCTGTAATGCTTTCATGCATTACACGGGTAGTGGGAGGGAGGGCATCCAGGACTGAGCCCTGGCCACTGCAGCCTGCAGAACGAGCTCCCCAGGGGGACATCCTCCCTTTTGATGCCAGCAGGAAGAAGGGAAATAGGTCAGGGCAGCAGCCAGAGTTTTCGGCTCACTGTCCAGCACGAGGACGTCATTTTCCAGGCAGCAGCAAAGGGCAGTTTTGGAGATCTCAGGACAAAGGGGTCACGGAGAAAGGCCTTGGAAATGAGCCCCCAGCCCCTCCCCGGGAGCTGCACCTCCTACAGCCTGGAACTGTGAAGAGGGTTCAACTGCGGCACTGATCTCCTTTAATAATACTTTACGCCCCCCTCTCTAAAAGGGCAGGTTTTCCCAACGGAGCTGCAGAGGCAGCAGCGGGTCCGTGAGTGAGGGCTGGCCAGGTGGCCTTTTGAAACGAAGGTGTGGAGAGATCCCAAATGACTGTCTTATTCACAGGAAGGGTCTCAAAAGGAAGAGGATGGCTTGAGGTTGCTGGATCAATGTTTTAGATAGGAATGCCAAGGCAGAAAAGAATCACTTACCCAGGACCACATGATAACTGGAGTGTGAAAACCTCGGAGTCTGCACTTTTAAGCCGGTTATCTAATGCTCTCTCTCACCACTACTTCTGGGAAGATGCTAGCAACGGGCACAATTCCCCATCTGGGAAATTGCACCAGATCTTCCTGTCCTTGGCAGTGTGGCAGGGAATTGCCTGAAAGAGGCAGCTGTATTGCGGGAGGGGGGGGGGTGCCTGGCAAAGGGGGTGTCACCAAGCACATGCTGTCCAGTGGGACACAATGATCTCATGTTGTGTGGTCCAGAAGTAGCCCAGCCTCAAAGGCCGGGGACATGAGAACAAACTCATTTTCAGGGTTGTACCAAGCCATTTAAACCCAACTTGGCAAAACCTGTACAGCACGGTCAGCAAACATTTTTGATAAAAAGATAGTAAATATTTTTAGCCATTGCAGACCATATATCCTGTTGTAACTGCTCAACTCTGCTGTTATAACATGAAAGGAGCCATAGACAGTACATAAAAAGGTTAGTGTGGCTGTGTTTCAATAAAGCTTTATTTACAAAACTGGCAGTGGGCCGGGTCTGCCCATCCCTGCTGTACACCAGCTGAGTGAGGCTGAGAAGAGCTGTTGAAGGCCTTTCAGAGTTTCTTGGCTGCTTTGGCCTTCAAGGTCACAAAGAGAATCAGGTAATGACATGGTGTCTAGCTTACTGTTAATGACCTGAAGCTGGCAGCACCACCGGAACAGCCAGACCACTGACCTGGAACAGTCCTCCCAGACTCCCGACTCAGGGAAAGGAACAAAAGCCAAGAGGAACCAATGGCTGAGGAGAACGACCATGGAGAAAAATGGAGAAAAAGAAGAAAGGTGATGAAAGGTGGCAGGGGAGACACTCAGGAAAATGAGCTGAGTGATGGCCAGAAATGTCAGGTGCTCCGTCCTGACTGGTGTCATCGTAAAAACACATTTCAGGAGAGCAGGGCTCTCAGGTCTCAAGATAATGGGGGCCAGCTGAAATGAGAGGAGTCTCGTGTGAGACGGTACAGGCGCCACATGAGGATATGGGATGGAAAGACTACAAGTCTGTCTCCACCCAAAACCGAGAAGCAGACAGGCAGCAATTCCTGCTCTGTCTGCCCAAAGCTAAGACAACCCACCTCATAAACAAGGAGTCGCTTTTCAGGGCCAGGCACCCCACACCCCAGCTTTCTGTCTGCTCCCCGGCAGGGGCTGACCTAGAGGCGGTGGTCATTACACAGTCTCTCCCCTACTTCACAACCTTCTCAATTCAGTCTATGGGTTCTGGAGTCCAACTTAATGGCCATATCTCTGTGGGATCACACGTGGGGCCCAGGAGGTGCTGTGAAATCCTGAGATCCACGTGCTACTAACTCCTTTCCTACACGAGAGAGCAGATTTATAGTGACTGGGAAAAGCAGGCGGGGTGGGTGGGGTGGGGGGTGGGTAGAGAAATCCTGGCCCCAAAATAAGATAATAAAAAAGAATTTAAAGGAGGGGTGGGGCAGGATCCAGGCCAATCACATCTTCACAACACCTGATCACCTGAGCTAAATGTGATTATGAAGGGAACAGGCACAAGGTAAGAAAACCCGTTCAACTTCGGCCAACAGGACAGCAGCTCGGCCCCAGAAGAATTCCTGGAGTGGAGGCTGCCCTGAAGGTGAGAGCCGTGTGCGGTGTGAGGCTGTGGACCCCTGCTCAGCCACCCGGGAAACCCCGTGGCCCTTCTCCTAAGGGTGGGAAGGACCTCTACGTCTGAGGACCAATCCATCAGGCTTTTCTAGATCCCTGGGGGGGTTTGGGGGGAAGATGGCAAAGAGAAACGCTCCCCAGGACAACCCCTGGAATAGAAATGAAGGTACTATACAGGTAGAAAAGTGAATAGACCTATAACAAAACAAAACCCTCTCTTCACTCCTACACCGTTCAGAAAAGAGTTTTCATATATTACATAAAGGGAAATTCCCGGGAGAGTAGGCCGTAACTTGTTCCTTCAGTCAGAATCTCAAGTTACCCTTTCTTTAGGCCATACCCATCTCTCCTCTGGATAAAGACCTTTCAAAACAGTCAGCCCAAGTAATCATACAAGCAGCTAAGAAAATGTAGTAAGGTTCTCGATCAAGAGGCCCCAACCCACGGCTCTGAAAGATTGGGACATTACAACCAGGAAAGATAAATGTCAACTTTGGATTAGACTAAGGATCTGCAAACTTACATGTCAGAGGCACCAAGGAAAATGGGGAAAACTTTTTATCTTTTTCAACAATCAAATATCAGCAAATACACAGACACAGGTAAGGTCATAATAACCATGAGAGAGTAAAAGAGTTTTGGGCCACTCACTCCTTTCAGTGGTCAGTATTCTCTTTGACCCCCTTGTGCTTTTGGATATCACCAGCGGGCCAGAAACATGATCAGGAAGAAAAGTGGCTGGGGAAACAAGAGTTGAAAAAGAAAGGGAAAGAAGCTTTAGGAGGCGGGAAACAACAGGAAGAGGCCTACGGCGAGCAAGGAACAGACGTGTGACTTAGAGAGCAGGGGATGAGGATGTTACTAACCGATGTCTTAGGCGGCCCAGTGAGGGGATTTCCTCCCCCCCCCCGCCCCCCGTCGAAAGCACAACCAGCCAACAAACATCTGTTCCTGCTCCCTCTGTAAAGTCTTTAAGTCACGACGTTGCGGGGACTCACCTGCTTATTCCAACATGAAACAGCTCTGTAGTTCATTATCCAAAGGGGATATTACAGAGGGAAATTCTAAAATATCTGCCCCTTCGACCCGATTCCTGTGCAATGGCAAAAAATCTCAACGGCTACTGACAGACAACAGGGGTGTTTGGATTCTTGAAATACTTCTCTAGTGGGAAGCCACCTTTAACTGATAACGATTCAACTTACGTGGTGGAGTTACAAAATAGGGGGGAGGGGAAAGACACCTTGCATGCCAACGTAAGGATGGCTTCTTCACAAGCAAACGCATCGGACCACAAACAAAACAGAGCGGAATGTGAGACTGATGAGACGATCGAGGGCATTAAGCACCCCCTCGAATATATTCACTGGCGGTTCAAATCAAAATGAGAGATGCGGAAGCTTATAAACAGGTATCTGTATCACTTAGCAACCCAAAGAAGACCACACATCTGCTCCCCAAAACCTACAAAGACTCATGAGCAAGATAACCTCTAGAACCCCCATAATCGTTCTCACTCCGTGTGTATTATGATATTGCATTACAGCAGGAGGTACCCTATGGGTTTGTTAAAAAAAAAAAAAAAAAAAAAGGAAAAAGGCAGATCTAAAATCCTAAGCCTGAGCCCAGCACACTCCCCACTGTTCCTTTTTTGTGCCCACCTAGCAGGATGAGTGACTGGCATACTCCGGGAGAGAAGATGGACTGTTGACTATGACTTGATAAAAATTAGCAGGTAGACGGGCACCATGGCAGCTGAGCAGCCTAACTCCTGCCTGCAAGAGCCGGCCCGACAGGCAGAAACAAAAATACAATTAAGTCAGAAAACCCACTACAGAAAATGCAATTACTCAAAGATACAAATAAACGTTCAAAGAAAATTGGCCCCTGACAGGGTTAGTCAAGCTTCTAAATCCAGCTGGAGGCAAGGCAGCTCAGCTAATTTGCCAAGGAGAAGATTGCAAGGCCGTAAGCTCTCCGCCTTAGGATCCTGGCTGGGCTGGCCTGGTGTTCATCCCACATCTCAGGACGCCCACGGGGAGGAGCAATCGGAGGGCGGCTGGCCAGTGAAGCAGGGCTCAAGGAACAGGATGTGGGCAGACACAGAATGGATCACGGCTGTGGAAGGCCGAGCACCGGAAAAAGGGACAGACTGATCTCTGCCATCAGACCGAGTGAGCCCCACTTTCTCCTCCTCCTCGTCCAAGAAGCCCCCGGAAGATGCCCTACCTCTCGCTGCAGCACCAGCTCCTTGGTGAAAAGCGTTGCTTCCTCACTGAACGGCTCTCCCTCCTGCACCAAGCCTGGGAGGTTTCGGGCTCCTCGGGGGCATTCGATGCCTGTGTCAGGAGAAAAGAAGAATTTGTGATGAAAAGGGGTCCACTAGGCCTGGTGTCCAGCAAGGGTGGTCCCGTGACCCTTGTAACGAGACAGGCATTTGATCAGAATGCCATGACACGAGGTAGGGCAGAGTCAGTGGTAGAAGGGGAGGCGTTTAGTTCGCCAGAGGTGGGAAAAACTAACACTATCACAGCAGCAACAGCGAAGAGGGGATCCCAGTCACAGGATCTGGGAATTATTAAGACCATCTGGGGAGTTCTAAATAAGATATGCAGGAAACACACGTATATACCCCAACATGTGGCATGAATCCTCATCTTGGACTCCTCGCTCCTTACAGGCCTATAGTGTCAGTGCTTTAACCATCACTTACATAAATGGCTCTCTCACCTAAATTACACTGATATCCCCAGCCATTCTGCCTCCTGAGAGCCATTCCAGCCATTTTCTCTTTACTATCTGACTTTCACATCCAATTCAAAAGTGTTAACTTGGTGTCATTTTCCTCTTCAAATAAGCTTCCCCCTCTGTCCTCTGGCTATATTTGGGACAACAGTACCATCAGTATTTCATTCAGAAGGAGAGAGAGAAAAAAAACAGAATCCTGATGAAGTATCAGGTGTCTGGAGCCAGACAGACCTGGATTCACACCCTGTCACTTATTAGGATCTGTGACCTTGGTCAAGTTGCTGAACCCTTTCAAAGCCTCAGTTGTCCTATTTGTAAAAACCTACTTCACATGGCTGTTGGGTGAAGTAGGGGAGATTACTAGGTAAGATATTTAGTACCATGCCTGACATATGGAAAGGTTCAATACATTTTAGCTCTTATTATTTTACATTATCACTGACACAATTACCCACTCTCAGAATCTCAGTCATCTTTCAATCTGCAAACTAGACTGTAAGATTCCTGAGGACAGAATCTTACCCTTCACACTCCTACGTATTCAAGGACAGTATTTTATACAATATAGGTGCTCCTAACCAAGGTAGACTGCCCTTTCTTTCTCTTTGATTCAATCATTCATTTTGCAAACATTTATCACCAACAGTGGTCACCTGTGAGAGGCCATGAACTATGTCACATTTTAATGTCTGGATTAGACTTATAAATATTTCCAAAATATTCAAACTGCAGCTGTAATTATGAAGCCAAAGCTTGAACTAGGCTAGAGACATAGGAAAAGAAAATAATCAAAATATGGGGAGGGGGGTGAGGAGGGATATGCACTTAGTGCTCGTGTCTCTAAGTAACTGCCGGCAATAAGGCAGGACTGGAAGGTGTTACCTCTTATTTACAAACAGCCTCAGGTGAAGTTACAAAAGATTTGGCACAGGGAGGAGAGGCAGCAGGGCAGCTAAGCTACTGCAGACACCTGCTGGGAGCCTTTGGGAGAAGAGGGGCCACCACTGCCGGGACAGAAGGTACATTCCTTACGGATGAAGCCAGGTGGCTGCTCGTGTTTCTGGCCACAGCACAGATTCAAGGTCATGGAGCTCAGAGGAAAGGTAATAGTTTATACCCTGGTCTTTCAGAAGCTCAGGAACAGAGCTTTCTCTCCAAGCCTCAAAAAAGGAACACACAACATCAAACAGAACGCTGGACGGGGAGCGCGGCACAAGGAGAGAAACCGCAGCAGGAGAGCATCTGGAGCTGGTGCCAGGACCACTCTCCTACTCACACGAAGACGGGGATGGTGACAGTCCTACCCAGTGCCACCGGGGCAAGAGCGCCAGGGCTGCCTCACCCTCTCCCGGCACTTCAGTGCCCGGCTCTGAGGGAGAAGTGGAACTGATTTTTGAAAAAGACATCAACAAACTCATAGAACCAAAAAGCCTGAGATTAACCTTGAAAGGAGAGATGGGGGAACAAGTAAAATGAAAGACAGCCATGATTCTTACAACATTAATAGCCAAAAACATTTTTCATTCTGTATCTGTGAACTAGGCAAAAATTATAATTGTCAGAAAGAAAAATAAACAATTCTACTGAAACTTCTGGTCACATAACCATAGGTAAAGCACTGTTGAGGAAACAAGAGTAACGAGAAAACAAGTGTTCAGTTTGCTTCTGACTCTTGGATGGGGCAGAACTGGGGTGCTGTTGGTGGGACTGCTGTGTCACTTAAAGGACCCAACGAGTCTCCCTAGCTGAGCAGATGTCCCCACTCTATTCCTGTAGCTGACTTGGTATTCTGAAGTCTCAAGAGAGCAAGTGACCCCAGCAGCCCTCTCTGAATCCTGGGAGACCACCAACTGATTAAACTGAGAAGCAAGATGGCCCCGTGAGCCCAGGGAGTGGAACACGTCACGCTGAAATGGATTCAGATCACCTTCCTGGAGAGAAACCCATGGGTCCGTGGGTGACCAAACACCAACCACTGCATGTGGACCCAGAGGCGAAGGAGGGCCTACGTTCCACTGTCCCTCTACTTGCCAGGAGCTGGGCAAGAGGAGAAAGCTGAACCAGGATGTTTCCCTGCCCTTTAAGTGGAAAAAGTAAACACACCTAAGCACATCAATTCCTGTCAGGCAGGCAGATAAGAGAAAGGAAAGTGAACAGAAAATTTGCTTGAGAACAAGAATACCATCTCTGCTTTTATCATTTACTTCCCTTTCTGCTGGGCTGACTCTTCCCTCTCTTGGACCTGTCTCCTCTGAAGTCACCCCTTCCCAGTCAAAACCTGTCTCAATGTCACATCTCAGCTCAGGGTCAGGGATGGCTTAGTTGACACTACTTACTAGGATAGAGAGAGGTTGCATCTTCAAAATAGATCCAGTGGGAGCAGGTATCAAACAGTGAAACCCAGCTAAACCCAGGTATAAGTGCTAGGAGAACAAAAAGCGGGAAAAATGAGTATTTACTGAGCATCCTTGGCTATCTATGAATTGACACGAGGACCCAAATCACCAAGCTACTAAGTGGCCAATTTGAACCCTAGATTGTCAGATGCTAATGCTATCGAGCAAAAACCCAGTTTTGGAGTTGAGTACTGCTGTCCCCAGAGGGTGTTAGACAGGTAGGAGTGCAGGGCCTGGAGACTCGATTTTTTTGTCAGGCAGGTGAGTGGAGACACAGCTGGGGTTTACATGTAACGGCGGACGGGCCCTTGGCACTGGGTCGTCACTGTAGCAGAGGTGCAGGCACTGTCAGACCAGAGCATAGAGGCCAGGGAACCCCTAGGTTCCGGCCCTAGGCGGGATTCCAAAACAGGGAGCGTGTGGGCGAGATGGAATCTATTAGCAGACCAGGGCTCGCAGCTGGTGCCAGGATAGCGGGAAGGGTTTTTATAATATTGGATATCTGAGTGTTAGAAACCTATGAGCCAAGCTACTTCTGTAGACGGACTGTGTAGACGAGCGTTTTTCAAACTTTTAACATTGATTATGACCCCACCCCACACTTAAATACGGGTATGTACACATATACAGCAAAGTTTCCACAGAGCAGTGGTCAATCGTGACCACATGTGACACGCTGTCTTTCTAGTTCATTAATCGAAAAAAATACGGTTATGACACTGAATTAACTGAAGACCTCTGGTGGGGCAAGGCCCACGGCTTGGTGAACCCCAGGAGAAGACTGGGGTGTGAAGACAGAATGCTGGGCGGCCCTGACGGCCCTCCTGGAGACGTCAAAGTCTACACCGAGTGCTTACTTACCAGCTTTGGGACTTGGCTTTTGTGTCCCAAGGGATCAAGGGACAGGGTGAGAAATATGCTGTCCACTAACAGGGAGCAAGTCAAACAAGGTAACATCGTAAGGCTGGAAAGACAGACACGGCTGCTGAAAGCAGGGGAAGGCCACGTGCCATCAGCAAGAAGAGGCCCGCTGAGCCCTCCCTTCCCAAGAGCCTGGCCAGTAAGGAAACACCATTTACGCTGCACCTTGACTCAAAGGCCACTGCAGTGCTGGGCTGGCTGTGCCGCTGTGTCACCCATACAACAAACTTAGAAAAGGTTAAAGAAAACACGTCACGGGAAAGAAAGCTGGGGTCTCTGAAAGCAACTGCAGAGGCAGAGCTGGGCAGGCTCACCGGCGGCAAAGGTGAGCACCCGAGATGGTAAGGAGGAAGTGAGGTGTCACTGGGTTCCAGAAGCCCTCCACAGCCAGGCCAGGAAGAGCCCGCGGTTCTGAATCGCGCACGTCACCACCAACCGCTGTCTTTCCCGATGAGGCCCTGACGAGGGCGCATAATAAATCTGCTATGCTCCCAACACCACAGGTGCAGGTCAACCGCCAAGCTCACCCCTGACACGGGCAAGTCATTCATATACCACAAACATTTTGTTTAAAAAAAAAAAAAAGTTCCCCAACATTCCTGAACATTTCCTTCCCTATGATGGGGTCGGGGTGGGGGGCAGAATGGAGATAGAGACCCCCCCTGGGGCAGGTGCAGCTGACTTCGCCAAGGGCAGATGCCGAAGAGGCAGGCCAGACACACCTGCCCCTGCTCCAGAGGCTCCCTGACCTCTTTAAAGCCTGACAGACAGACCTGCCCGTAGGGAAAAACCCATTCCTCACACCTTTTCTGGGCTTTCTGGGATATGATGGCTGACCAAGACTACTTAAAAAACAAAACAGAAAGAGGATTTGCCTGATTTTGTACAGTTTAGAAAGAGAAACTTCATCACTAGCTATCAGCACATCATTTCTGGTTTCTACTCTGCCACTGACAAAGTATAAAACCTCTCCAAGCCCCAAGGTCTCTGTCTGTAAAATGAAGAAACTCCAAATTCTCCCCTGGCCAGAAAAATCCTACAATCTGGGTTATGCCCTTTGGAGATTTCCCACCCGAGGCTTGACTCCCTGAGTATAGGGTGCCTCCTTTCAAATGTAAAATGCTGGGCTATAAGAGCATTCTGTTAAAAAGAAATTATACATTTAGAGACATTGACTAACTAGGTCAATTAACACAAACACTTTGGTCAGTCAGCTGTGGAAGAAGTACGAATTCTTGTTAATGATATGATAATGGCTATATAAGATTCTATTGATGGCTGTGTGACAGAGTCGTGCATTGTTCTGAATATTTTACACTGTATGTTGAGTTTTATGATAATCAAGCTGGGCTCAAAGCATGGTGGCTTTTTCTTTACTGGGAGTGAAAGGGCAGTATGGCAAGTATGGCAAATCTGCCTCCGCTAGAAGCGACGGCTTCCCAGTGGCACTTAGTCCAGCAAACAAGAGACCAGGCATTCACAGCAGGAAACAGAACTCTAGTGTAAACAGTAACCAACTGGAAGGATAGGTTGAGGGTGATTATTGCTTGTCCACTGTGTGCTCGTTACTACATCAGACGTTATGGAGGCAAGGGCAGAGGACGCACGCAGACCTCACCTTCGCCCTCTGCCTACTTCAGATACTTGGAGAGTTCCCTCGGCAGACCTTCCCTCCCCCCGTTTCACAAATACGCATCAGTGCCTACTCTGGGCTAGGCACTGGGTTGGGAGGTGAAAACTCAATGATGAACAAGACTGGCTTTGTCCTGGCGAAGCTTAATTAGCAGCATGACAATATTATTTTCCCCTGCCATCGTATGAAGTATGCTATTGGTGACGGAATTCACCATTCAGCCTGTAGGGTGAAGAATGTTAAGAAATAACACATAACTGGATTATGGCAGGTGGATGCATTGGGAGGATGCACCAGACAAGTCAATCATGGGCTCGCCACTGCCATGTCCCTTGCTAAGGGTCAGCCTCAGGCAGCTGTTTTCCAGAACATGACCCTGGCTTCTGTCCTCTCCCCCCACCAGAAGTTGGGGATGGAGGTCAGAGCAGAAGGTGAGAAATGAGGGAGGGAGGGAGGAAGGGAGGGGAGAGTTGCTACTGCACTTGATTCAAGGATAGTCAATTTATAGCAGGCTGGCAGAGGGAAAAGAAAAAGCTCTGTCTAAAGAGAAATGAAAGGTAACAAACAGGTGAGAAAGATTCTTTCTGGAATTTGAACCGGGCAGCATGCAGAACATGAGCCCGTCAGGAGCAGGAGGAAGGAGGGGAGCGCGCTGCATCAGCACTGGAGCGCTAACACCAGAGACCTGCAGCGAGGTCCTGGAACCACCAGACCCACGACCGCCGTCTATGTTCCGGGACCTGGCAGATCTGACCTCACCTTGGATGCTGTATAAGAATTTCATGGATGTTCCCGTAAATCTGCTCTCTCCTCTCATTGCTACCATGAGCAAGCCTATGTGAGAATCTGGCATTTCCAACCCAAATTAAACTAAAACTAAATTGCTTCTTAGGGCGGGTACTGTATCTTATTTAGATCTTTCTAGCATCTGACACACTGCCTAGCACACAGTGGCACTGTAGATCCTCAATCAATGTTGAATGAACATTCGTGAAAAATACTTCTGGGACAGAAGTCCATACACAGAGAAGGAAATGGCTCATGAACAGTCAGGGTCATAGACCTCATGCAAATACCAGGAGAGGGGCTGACAGAATTCCTAATTACACACATCCTGCTTCCCCATGGTGACACAACACTTCAAGGACGAAAAAGAAAGCACAGCTACACCCTTTGCCCCACGGGTCTTTGAATCAGCACATTTGGGAAGCGCAACTCAAATACACAAGGGGACGTGGGCAGCACGGACCAGCAGTGTGAGCGAGACCTGAGGCTGCTGCGCCGCAGCTGTGTTCAGTCTCCAACTCGACAAAGGAGGAAAACAATTCCCACCCGTGACCCCATGTTCAGCTCCGGGAGGCCATGCCCGGAGCACACTCAGAGAGCAGTGGAAGATGACTCAGGGGTGGGCAGGTCTGCCTGGAAAGGCCAGATGAAAGGTGCTCAAATCTGTACAGCTCGGCTGAACGGTGACTAAGAGGGTGACACGATAACAATCTGCAAGTATATGAAAGGTGTAAACACAAAAAGGAGGGAAAATGCTTAGCCTAAAAACAGGGGGTGCGGGCTTCCCTGGTGGCGCAGTGGTTGGGAGTCCGCCTGCCGATGCAGGAGACACGGGTTCGTGCCCCGGTCCGGGAGGATCCCACATGCCGCGGAGCGGCTAAGCCCGTGAGCCATGGCCGCTGGGCCTGCGCGTCCGGAGCCTGTGCTCCGCAACGGGAGAGGCCACAACAGTGAGAGGCCCGCATACCGCAAAAAAAAAAAAAAAAAAAAAAAAAAAAAAAAAAAAAAAAAAAAAAAAACCAGGGGGTGCGATTATTAGGGGAAAGAAAATCTGGACGACATATCGGAAAACCTTAGTGTGGGGATGACTGCGGGGTCATCAGGACGTTTCCCAATGGAAATGAAAAGGCAATTATTCGATCCTAAAGCCGAAAGGCGGCCACAAAGCCCATCCCTCTGCTTCTGTGAAAGCAGCCCAGACCAGGGAGCTCTGGTTTTGCTTCCTATATTTAGGGAGAGACTTCTTAAGTAATATTCAAGTCAAAATACCTCTGCTTTAAATACTGCTCCGTGAAATTTTAACACATTTTGTCGATCAAACCATAGAGGAGACAAAACGGCCGTTCCGGTGGGGCTTTCAGAACAAACACAGGCTTTATCGGCTAGCGCGTGGCACATGCCTGGCTAGCAGATAAAGTGGAGCTAAGTAGAGCTGGGGGGACAGACAGCTGGGAAAGGGAGAGAGGACTACACTCTCCCATGTCACGGGGTATCTTCATCCCTGGTCTCTAAGACCATGGGTAAGCATGCTATGAAATGCTGTACATTTCCCAGACAGGAAACCACGGACACCTCTCCCTTCTTTCTACATAAACACAGTCCCCTGGAGTAAACGTCAAGGACAAGGCGAGACACAGAAAGAACACCAAAATAAGCTTCCTGTCACACTGACTGCACTCCAATACCTCTGCCTGAGTTCCTGCTGCTGCGGCTGGCCAACTTATACCTCCCAGACTCTCAGCAGAGATTGCTACCCCCGCATTCAATGAGTTCCATTTCTATACTTTCCCCTGCCATCCTTCCCAATGAAAAACAAAATTAAAAAAACCCCACTTCGCACAGAGAGTTAGACATTGAACTCCATATGCAGTCCAAGAAAAGTGACACATTCTTACTTTTCTACTCTTTCCCTAAGCATCAAGAACAGAATCCAGAACTCTTAAGCCATCGGCACAGGAGGGAGAGGCAAACAGGCCACCCGGCTAATCTTAAGCAATGTGGTTATCACCTGAATATACATGCAAAGCCAAACCACTGTACGTTGTTGGAGCTCAGAAATGTAATGCATCTCGTGTACCAAAAACGCTTGCTCTCAGTCCTCTCTCATAAGCTTTAAAGCAGAAATCATTTGGAGGTCTCAAGTTGCAAATGTCGTCAGTGAGTCAGTTAACAATTGAGAAGAGCAAACCGTCCCACTTTGGACCAGCTGGTCCTGTATTTTCACGTTCTCAAGATGGCCCAAACAGCAAGACAAATGGTAGACCAGTGGGTTCCCAAGAGTTAGTTCTACACCATACAAGGCCTCAGTTTGTACTAAAAGGGTCAGAAATGAAACTAGGATTTTGCATTGTCTCAGATTCTTTATTCTCTTCCTTGTTCTCTAAACCGCTATTTTGTTACCTCGGGGGAGGCAGCATCTTCTGGGCCAATTTTGGAACATGTCACTGCAAAGGCTCTTTCAGGGACGAGAATAAAGGGATAAAAGAAGGATGAAGGAATCCTAATTAAAGGAATCAAACTCCTCAGGTAATGGGAGTCAGGGGAGTCAGCAAAAGCCGAGACTGAAGCTGTTTTACTTCACAGCTCCAGTTGTTTGGGGGAAGACTTTTATTAGGTTGCCCTGATTTGGTAATGTGTGATGCATCTGTTGAAAGACCAGAAACCGAAGTTAATTGGGGACAGGAGCAATGAGATCCATTCTCCACAATGTGACAGGAATTTCAGCTCCCTTTGAGGAAAGGGAGGGATGGAGGGAGGCATCTACGGAAGGGAGGGACAAGTTTCTCCGGCACAAGTCACAACAGTGTGACCACTAGGAGAGGGGTGACGTCTCGAGTCTCATTTCCAGTTAGCAGCCTGCCAATGGTGGACCCCATGATTCTGCAGTTATTTGAGGTGAGGGGTGTGCCAGTTCTCTCTGGAGCCACAGTAAGGAGACTCTCAATAATTGTGTGCTAAACAAACGCCAGAGAGGAGAAAACCCTAGCAAAAACAGATGCAACACACCTGTCATAACAATGTCCTTTTTTTTTTTTTGCGGTACGCGGGCCTCTCACTGTTGTGGCCTCTCCCGTTGCGGAGCACAGGCTCCGGACGTGCAGGCTCAGCGGCCATGGCTCACGGGCCCAGCCGCTCCGCGGCATGTGGGATCTTCCCGGACCGGGGCACGAACCCGTGTCCCCTGCATCGGCAGGTGGACTCGCAACCACTGCGCCACCAGGGAAGCCCCAATGTCCTCTTTTGAGTTCCCATATGTATACTAGTTAATGCTTGGTGAGTTCATGAGGAAATCGACTAACTCTTACTTCTGGGACATTAAGGAGAGTGAGTGTTAGATGCTAAATCACTGACCACTGTCTGAGGAGGAGATGAGGAAGGGGTGGCTTAGAGGCCTCACACTGGATTGCTGGCTCTCACTCTGGCAAGCCAGGCTGTGTGCAGAACTGGCTTCAACCAGCTTGACTTATCATTGGCTTTAGACACCGAAGAATCATTCCCCAAAGGGAGAAGAGCTTTTTCAGGTGGAGCTGGTGTGACAGATAACAATCGGGCCAGCATCGGAATAAACTTTTATGATTCTCCCCACCGCAGAGCAAGATCTGAAAACAATGATTTTTAAAGGGAGAAAAAACTCTTGACCGATGAACAAGGCCGTTCCCTTCCCATGACATCCCAAGCACATGGCCATAAATAAGCCAGCCAGGCTTTCTCTGGGGGTGTGTTTGTGAAGGGGAGGTTGGAGATGGCAGGCTGCCGGCTTCCCAATACACATGTTCACTTGGGGGGTTGCTGTAAGCAGCAGCTGCAATAATACCACCACCAACTAGGAGCAGAATGAAACAACTGTGCCCTCTAAAAATGTTTTCCATTGAGTTTCTCCTAATTATCCATATCAAAACAGCCACCTCATAGCCTCATACATAGAAAGCAAAGCATCTGAGGTCAAGAGCTAGGCCCTCAGTGGTCTTTCCAGCGACAAGAGAGCTACACGGCTCAAGCTCTTACGTAACACTGTGGCACCATGGAGACAGCACCTAACAAGCGCAAAGCCATGTCTGAGCAGCGAGGGGGAGTTGGTTTCTATGAGAACCTCAACTTTTGCTTTTTCTGACTTATTTTAAACATGGAACTTTATCTCTGAATCAAGTGAAACTTAGATTTATAAAAATAAATGTCATTTTCGGTACCCCCCAATCCCACTCTTGGTCTTTTAAATTCCAAGTTCATGGATAAAGAGAGCAATTTGAATCTCCTGTCCAGGCTGGAAGAGAACAGCTCCGGGGGTAGGGAGAAAGCCACAGGAAACCTGCACGTGGATCCTGTGACTACCAGCTTCCAGAAGGTATCCTGCCACACATCTAGCAGGCAAATAAATGTAAAAGGTGCTTACTCGCATAAATTTAGAGTGACTCTTTCTAAATCAAGCTGTGTTGTTATTTGAACAAAATGGTTCTGAGGGGGCTTCACTGGTGGCGCAGTGGTTGAGAATCTGCCTGCCGATGCAGGGGACACAGGTTCGTGCCCCGGTCCGGGAAGACCCCATGTGCCGCGGAGCGGCTGGGCCCGCGAGCCATGGCCGCTGAGCCTGCGCGTCCGGAGCCCCTGTGCTCTGCAACGGGAGAGGCCACAACAGTGAGAGGCCTGCGTACCGCAAAAAAAAAAAAAAAAAATGGTTCTGAGATGTGTGGAGTACACTTCCAAACCATTGCCTTTGCTGAGCTTTCCACTCAGAAAATTTCTCTGAGCTTCTTCTCTTGAGGCAAGTGAAATCCCAGTGTCTAGAGATTAGTATGCTCAGCCAGTGGAACTGCAGAAGAAAAAACCCAGCTACTGTCAGGAATACTAACACCCCCCCCAAAGCAAGGACAATGAATAAAAATCTGAGAGCTGAGAAGCTCTTAGGAAGAGCCTTCTACCCCACTACCTTTATGCTTAAAGAAATAAATGAAAACAAGCCAAAAGGGAGAGGAATTCTGAAAAGCCAAGGTTCTTTAAGATCACACAGGCTGATCTTACATATAGAAATACATCCTATCCTGATACGTAGCTTGAATTCTGGGCTGTGGATGAAGACTGGCCTTCACTTTATTTATTTTTTTTGGTTAGCATCATAAAAAAGGGGTCAGCAGACAACTTCCTGAGGACCAAATCTAACCCACTGCCTGTTTTTGTACAACCTATAAGTTAAGAACAGCTTTTACATTTTTGAATGGTTGAAAAATAAATATTTTGTGACCTGTGAAAAACTGTATGAAATTCAAATTTCAGTGTCTATTTACTCTCTGGCCCTTTAGAGAAGAAGTTTGCTGACTCCTACTCTAAAGCATGTTGTAAGCTGGGTAAAAAAAAAAGGCCAGGCCTTCCCTGGTGGCACAGTGGTTAAGAATCCGCCTGCCAATGCAGGGGACACAGGTTTGAGCCCTGGTCCGGGAAGATCCCGCACGCCATGGAGCCACTAAGCCCGTGCGCCACAACTACTCAGCCTGCGCTCTGGAGCCCGTGAGCCACAACTACTGAGCCTGTGTGCCACAACTACTGATGCCCGCGTGCCTAGAGCCTGTGCTCCGCAACGAGAGAAGCCACTGCACCACAATGAAGAGCAGCTGCCACTCACCACAACTAGAGAAAGCCTGTGTGCAGCAACGAAGACCCAATGCAGCCAAAAATATACTAAAAAAACAAAACAAAACCCCGGAAAAAAGTTATATATATTAAAAAAAAAAAGTTCAGGCAAGACAGAGTTTAACTTTCCAGAACCAGCAGATCAGTACAGGTAATAGCATAATAATATAAAGATACTAAAAAAGCCCATGGTCATGTAGCTGAGAAGGTGAAAAGCAAGCAAATGTGGCTCAAGGGAAGCTGAGGCAGCCAACGTCAAGCACAGGTGTGTGCCCGCATGCTGGCTCTCCTGCACCCCCTTCTAGGAAGGTCATCTCTCCTGTACTTGCCATCTGCCCCCTTTATTCCCACTCTACTCCCACAGACCCTATTCAAAACTTTGAAATTTCCGGAGTTGCCCTTCTCTGTTTCTCACAACTGCTTCCTTCCACTCTGTGACAGCAGACTTTCACTATCATACTTCTTGCTGCTACCTCAGACTTTATCTTTCTACTCGGAAAAGTAACCTCCTCACTGACAAATCTCATCACCTCTTCTCAGCAGGAGTCCTACTCCGTCTCTATATGGCGCGCGACGCTGTGCCCCAGCCCTGTAGTAAAATTCTTTCCTCCCGCCTACTGGGGTCCTCTCTCTGGGCTGTTCGTCTTGTCTCCTGCTGTTGCCCTCAGTTATGTCTTGGGCCTCTTTCTTTTCACTCTCTGCACCCTCCCTTGGCAAGCCCATCCATTTTCATGTTCTCCATCACTGATCACACAGAACCTACAGACAGGTAAGCCTGAACTGTCCTCTAAGCTCTAGACCCAGTCCCCAAGCGCCTGACAGATATCTCCCCCTTGACCGTCCTGCCAATACCTCAAACTCAACAAACTTATCTTCTCGCTAAATTGCCTCCGCTCCTTTCCTTGTCCCCTATTCCGACTGCAGCACTAGCAACCCCTCAGTCTAACAGTCTCCCTTATCTTTGAATTGTCCCTACTTTATCCGCATAACCTAATGATGGCTACATCTTATTGATTCCATTAATTCCACCTTCATAAGTTGTTTATATGATCCATGGAAACCTCTCAATCCTCAACCTAACTCTGCTTGTTCAAGCTCCTGTCACTTCTGGCCAAGAATCCTCTGATCTACCTACCTGCCCTCCAGCTTCCCCTATCCTGATTCTTCCTGCCTGGTTAATTTTCCTAAAGCACAGTCTTCTGCTCAAAACCCTTCAGTGGGTTCCACGAGTTTACCACATAAAATCAGAAATCCACAACCTGACCCTCTAGGCCTTCTAAAAGCTGGTCCAGTTCCTTGGGACCACATAAAACATCCATCACCCACTTGACAGCCCTTCAAATATCTGAAGACAGTACAACCTCTCTTTCCGCTCATCCTTATGACTTATTTTCTCCAGACTACACACCTGCACAAGACGTGGGTTTTGACTTCCTACCATTCTCCTGCTTTTCTTTCTTAAGCCTAGATAATATGAAGGGCATCTTCCGATAGGAAACACCTTTCTAGTCGACTTAATTAAACGTCTGGTGTGGTGGCGGGGCTTGTTCACCAGGGAGCAACCCTTCCTACATGCGGAGGAGAGAGGCACCTTTGGAGGGGAAATTTGCTGCCTGAGTTGGACTGATCGGGGAGGAGTGCGCAGAGACTGTGTACCAGCCCCGTCTCCCTGGGACCAGGCAGAGTTAGACTTTTCCTCCAGGCACGAGGCTGCGGCAAGAGACAGCTCCACCCGCGCAGGAGGAAGCCCCGGTATGTGGGAGCCCTCGAGGGGCTGTGGGGAGAGGTGGAGCCCAGCCTGAGGAAGGCGGAGGCCGTCACGGCCTCCATTCCAGCCGGCTGCCACTCTGTCTTGGAGACCCTGGTGGTGTGGTGATAAGCAGTCTATTCATTTCTTTCTCTCATTCACAGGGCTATCGGGGATAAAAAGGAAGAGCAAATCCAAACCACTGCCTAGAATCCACTTTGCAGAATTCAGGGAAGGATTGTTCTATTGAAGTGATTATCTTCCCTGTTTGGGAGACCTGAGGGAAAGAAAAGGATTTCTGCGTCCTTTGCCTTCCACTGATGCAGCCCTGAAGAAACGATGATTTCAGTCGTCACTGTGGCCAGTGGGACAGTGAAAGCACGGCTTGCACTTAATTGAGGCTTTTTAGATCCCGTCACAGTGTGGCAACAGGGCACCAGAGTACCAGGATTTGAACTGTGACGCCGGGTACAAAGCTTCATTTGAAAAGCAGGAGAGAAGAGAGGACAGGGAGGGATAAAATCAGGGACCTGACAGACAAGCTGCCTGATTTTTTGCAGCGAATGGGAGATATTAACCTGTCTCTTCAGGCTGGGCCTGTCTTCAAGGGACAGGAAAGCTGCTCCAGTGGGCTCATTACTCACAGCTGAAGGACAGCTTGAGGCATAAGCCCCCGGATGAGAAGCTTGCCCCAAATTGTGATTTCTGATAAGGGTGCAGACTGGTGAGGAGGTGGCAGTGGTGTGTTGAGGGACGGTGGGGACCATCAACTCACCAAACACAGCTCGCGATCAAGCGCGTTGCCTGACGCTGATTCCGGGTGCTGTGACAGCCAAGGCGGGCTGTGTGCGCGTGTGCACTCTCGCACGTGCTCACACATTGAAGGAAAGAGGGCGGGAAGCGGACTGAAGAGCAGAGGAAGGAGGCGCTCAGGAGACCGCAGTGGCCGTAATGACGCAAATCAGAAACTGCTATCTGTGGGCAAGTGACACCAGGGCTGCACCCACCTACTGACGGGCATGGACACGCAGCGAGAGTGCCTGAAGGGGCAGAGGCCAGAGACAGGAACGGGTGGGCTCCCTGGCAGAGCGTACATGAGAATCAAGCTTCATTCCAGGGAAAAAGGAGCAAGGAGCCGCACTTCTGCCACCTCACGCCCTGGACGTGTCTTCCTGAGCCCTAGGCTGCCTGTAGGTTGCCTTTTATCATCCTGAAAACTTCCGATGCTGGCTTGTGTCTTCTCACTTCCTTCTACTCCAAGTTCACGCTTTACCCTATCCCAGCCCCATGCCCCACCAGGCCAGCCTTGTCCTGTATCACCACCAGAGAGAAATGCCATCAGCTGAAGCCTTTTAGACCATGGACAGCGGCTCGTCTGGGGTGCAAGTGGCGGGGAAGCCATCTCTCTCTCTCTCTCTCTCACATGCACAAGCGTGAGCAGTGCTTCTCCTCAAGTGCGCGCCCCTCCACGTCTGCCTAGTAGGACCAGCGCTGGGGTATAAGAAGCTTGTTACAAGGCCCCTACGTTTAAAATAAATGCCAGAGGGCACTTTCTTGTAAGGAATCTGGGGGGCTCTGAAAAGCTGTATACCCACGTGGTTGCCTGTTTTATGTAACTATTTTTCAGTTTCCATAGTTTGTGCCATTAAATAATTGTTCTCTAAAATACATATGACAAAACAAGCTGGACAGTCGTGGATAGGGTTCTTTCTTTCTGGACCCTCCCTCCACAGTCTCGCAAGTGCCTAAAACACATCTAGCCCAGATGGATCCCTCGGGGTCAGAAGGCACTCAGATGTCCCAGCACATGGAACTCTCTGGCTACACAACTGTGGACCCAGGGAGAAAAAGGGAGAAGGCCTTTTCCATCTCAGGCAGCCATCGAGGGAGGTGCTGGCTCCTGAATGGCAAAGAGGACAGCTGTCAGCAAGAGGGTGCGGGAACAAGGAGACAAATTTCACAGCATGACAGCCAAGAGGAAACAAAGACAAGAGAAATGCTTCAGATGGAAGCTGTCTCTGCTAATGTCACCAAACGGGAAAATTCTATATTCTGTAATTCACCCACCCTTCGACAGCTGTTCACGCTTAAGTCAGGAGAAAGGTGAATGCTTTGGAAGGGGAAGGAGGGATTTCTCCTGGCCAGCCTGGAACCACAAGGAGCTCAGTCGCTAAGTGATGTGTTTGGGGACCACAGAAAGGGGGCTCCCTCCTCTATTGCAAAGCCAATTTGCATCCTATACAGCGAAGGAGAGCATAGTCAAACTGCTGCTGCACAGTGACCCAGGCCAGCCCCACAGAAGGAAACCTGCACGGCCACTTCCAGCCCTCAGGGCAGACAGGACAGAGGAGTATGTGTGGGAGAATCTGGAGGCAATGAGCTCGGTCTAAACCACTGAATTCACCTTGTGTGGACCAGGAGAACTGGCGTTTATAATCTGCTAGGACCCTACAGATTCTTATTTCCCTGTTACCAGTGTTCTGGCTGAGACTCTGTAATGGATTAATCTCTGTAGATGAGTGACGTGGTTTAAAATACTGCAGGCTTTGGCTGCCATTCCCTCCTGTGGGGTCTCAAAATAACTCCACACAAATCATTTCTGCTAACCACTCACTCAGGCAGCTCTTCCCTGCCAGAACACACACATCTTATGTAACTGAAGGAGCCGCCCTGCTTGCTGAAGAGGAGGGCGTTCCCAGAGCGCCGCTGCCCGTCGCCCCTCGGGCTCTGCAGAGCCTGGGCTTTGAACCCAGCTCTGTTCCTGGGCCCGAGCTCCCTCATCAAGACGCCCCCCCCCCAGGAGACTCAGGTGCTCATCAGGGAAGGGCATCCGATTCAGGGCTGCCTTAGAAATAAGTGCAAACTGGACATTCCGTGAGCACTTCCAGGTAAAAGACTGGCTCTGCTAGATTTTGCAAAGTAATGAGTAGGGGAAGGAACACAGCGCCTTTCCTCTGAGAACTCACAGTTCAGTGTGGACGACAGGCACATATATAGACAGAACACAAACATAGAGGAGAGGTGCTACAGAACACCTCACAAAGCCTCCTCCCAAATTTCAGGCCTTTGTGACGCACACGCTGCCCTTGGCTCGGCTTCCTTGCTGACCCTTCTGCCCGGTGCCCCTCCTAATTCGCTAAGTCTCCGCGGTCAGAACCTCTTCTCTCTCTTTTTTTTCTTTTGCGGTACACGGGCCTCTCACTGTTGTGGCCTCTCCCGTTGCGGAGCGCAGGCTCCGGACGCGCAGGCTCAGCGGCCATGGCTCACGGGCCCAGCCCCAGCCACTCCGCGGCACGTGGGATCTTCCCGGACCGGGGTACGAACCCGTGTCCCCTGCATCGGCAGGCGGACTCTCAACCACTGCGCCACCAGGGAAGCCCAGAACCTCTTCTCCTGACTGCTCCTTAAACCTGCACCTGCACAGCTGCGTCCTCCTCTAACCCCCAATCCTAGGCAATCACGTTCACTCCCTGTGCTTCAGAGTCCATTATAAGCTGATGATGCTCAAAGTTTCCATCTTTAGTTCTGATCTTTCTACCAAATTCATCTGGACCTGCAATAAGCCACAGGCATCGAATGTTCAAGGTCTCAAAGGTGACCTAATAACCTTCTCCTTGCAAACGTTCTATTATTTACAAGCCAGAAAAGCGACCTCTCTTTCCCCATCCTCTATTATCCAACAACCAGCAGAATTCTAGATGAGAACTCTCCTAACTAGATCTGTTCTTTCCTCTTCATCCTATCCAAACGTCCCGACTGCAGTTTGGATTCTCCCAATCTAGTCTTTGTATTGCGGTAAAAGTAATCTTTTAAAAGTAGATAAGGCAGTGGAAAAGGAGGGACTTCCACTAGATCTAATAACACGGATGAATCTCAGACAAAAGCTGGGTAAACTAAAGTTCGGTAAAATAAGACTGTGATTCCAGCTATGATGTCCAAGACACGCAAAACTCATCTATGGCAACAGAAGTCAAAATACTGGTTATCTTTGAGGTGAAGGCCATGAAAGAGCCTGCTGGGATGCTAGAAGTATTCTGTATCTCGACATGGGTAGTGGTTTACTTGGTTACTTGCAGTTATCTGTGTACTTTTATATACGTAAAATGAATCAAGCTGTATACTTAAGATTTGTGTGCTTTACTACACAATACTCATTTCTAAAACTAAAAAGAAAAAAAAGACATAACACATTACCCACCATTCGCTGCTTCCTATTACTCACCGTAGGGATTCCTAACCTGGGAGTGGGGGTCAGGGACGGGGTGGGTCAAGGATGAGCTTGGGCTAGTGTTTGCCAATCCAGTGAAACTGTATGAAAACCTTTGTGTGGTCATGTATTTTCTGAAGAGCAGACTGAGAGCCTTCTTCAGACTCATCATTCGCTAAGAACGTGCACGACTCGAAGTCATCGCCAACTTCTCTATGAGGTACAATCCAAGCAGCATGGACACAGGGCCCTTCAGAGATGGGGAATCTGACTTCCCACACTCATCTTTAACACTGTCCCTCTTACAGGAGACAGGCCAGCCGTATGAAACTATTTGCCATTTTGAGTAACAATGCTTTTTCAAGCGCCCTCTCTTTTCTTGGCTGGTTACACCCTTTTTCTCCCGTATCTGGCATTTTCTGGAGAGAAAGCCTACAAGCTTTCTAAGATGGATAAAAAGGTTGGTGATCACCGTAAATGGCAGAGAAACTGAGTTACAGGGTAGGGGGACATCTAAACAACTCAGAGCTGAAGTCCAGCAAAATAATCCGGCTGCCAAGGGTGGCCTGAAGCTGGGTGAAAGTGCAGTAAAAAGATCGTTAAAGGAATGAATGAAGCACAGCACTTGAATTCAGCGCTTTTGTGGTAAAAACACCGAGGACCTGCTTATTTAATATATATCAGATGAGAACAAAGAGTCAAAGAGGCAAGAATCAGGGGTCAAAGTTAACAAGATAACGTGGAAAAGGGATTAACACCCAGTGTTCAACCGAAGAAGGGGGCTGGGGGACATGGCTTAACACAAGTTCATGTACAAAGGACCTAGGAAAGCACACACACTGACGACAGTTCTAGAACACACAGAACCTAAAGGAAAACCTGGAGAGGAAAACCACACTGCCTATCTCCCCTAGGTTTCCAGCCTGAAACACAAAAGGAAATGACTGTTAAGGACATCTACATGTATCACCTAAACATTTACAGAATCACATTTTACAGCTGGAAAGAACCTTAGAAATCGTTCAGCCCAAACTGTATTTTCACAGAGGAGGAAACAGGAAATCAGAGAAATAAGTGACCTACACTAAGTCACATGCCAACTTGGTTATGAGGCACAGATTATAAGCCGTATCTTTTTTTTTTTTTTTTTTTTTTTTGCGGTACGCGGGCCTCTCACTGTTGTGGCCTCTCCCGTCGCGGAGCACAGGCTCCGGACGCGCAGGCTCAGCGGCCATGGCTCACGGGCCCAGCCGCTCCACGGCATGTGGGATCTTCCCGGACCGGGACACGAACCCGTGTTCCCTGCATTGGCAGGCGGACTCTCAACCACTGCGCCACCAGGGAAGCCCAAGCCGTATCTTTTGATAGGCAGTTTTGTTCATGCCACTGAATCCTATCCGTTGGGCTGAATGCACTTCATCTCATCAGGCTGCCCAGGGTCCTGGTTTAGCCTATGGAATTCTGTTTTTGGATGTATTTTCCTGAGCAGACAGATAATCTGATAGGCTACGCTGGCTTTTAAAAAACACATTAGGAAGTAGTTGGTATTAATACAGCGAGGTTTACATATCATTGAAAGGGTTTTTTTTTTTTTTGACACATATCAAGAGAATATAGACTGATCACAAAGAAATTAGTCTGACAAATAACAGCTACTGTAATCCGAGTGGTATCTTCTGTTGTGGTTAAGCACCGGATTAAGTACTTTTAAAAAAACACGGGTCATGCTATCTAATACTTAGAGCACCCCTAATTTACAGATGAGATAACCGAGGCAAAGACAGGTTAAATAACTTGCCCTACATAACAGGGTGTTTATAAATGGCAGATCCAGAATTTGAGTCTGCTCCTGTGAGTCGGAAATTCATATTTGCAATGAATTCACTAAAGTGTCTCCCTAAAGAAGGGGTATTTCACAGAACTCCCGAAGTCAGAGTTATTAAGAGATCCTTGGGAGTATCTTTGTCCACCTCTGTCATTTTATACAGGAGTCAGTGGCATTAGCATCACACCCCAAGCGCTCTGTCTCGTAAGTCATTTACTTTTCCCTGCACTCCGCCTTGCTGCGCGAGACCGCAGGTTCTGCCTCGATGCGTGGCGGAAGACCCAGTCAGTACACCCCTTCCCTCTCCTGGTTTAAGGCACTCACAACGACAGGCTAGAGAAAGGGACACACCACAGTGATGCTTTTCCTCCGGATGCAGTGGTTGGGTAGGCTGAACAGTAGATCACCACCCGCCCACCCACCCTTTACAGAGTTTCTACCATGTCCCCAGTGTCAAAACTCCAGACAGAGAAGCAGTCACAAGCCAATGCAACGACAACGTGGTTACAAGGATGCTGCAACGATAGAGGCAGCATGGGGTGCCCTGCGAACACAGAGGAGGTAAAGGATCTGGACAGGAGTCAACCCTGAAGTTCACTATTAAAGAGTGAGCAACAACTGGCCAGAGGAACACGCATCTAGCAAAAGCGAGGGGCTGCTTACCGATGCTACCAATGTTTACAATGGCAGAAGGGTGCTACGCAAAGCAATCAGGAGGCGCGCAGAAGCAAAGGACTCTATGGATGTGCCTGGCAGGACACCTGAGTTCCTTCAGAGAATCACAGCCCAGGGCAGGATATTTGAGAGCCGATGTGCTTGGGAAAGCACAATGCCAAATCTTCCTACTACATTCACTTATAAGGCAGAAAAGGAACTGGCTTATTAATAAAACAAACTGCTTCCTATGCATTCTTTCTCCCAACAAATTTTTGTAATTTCACAGAATCAAAAAAGGTAATAATTATTCTAACACTGTGGGCATACCTACTATCTAAACATGTTTTATCAGATTTCATGTTATCAGATTTCTTTTTAATTAAAATTACGATCTATTTGAAAACCATTATCATAGCTTTCTTCTCCCCTCCGTCACTGTCTAATCATCAAACCTCTGCAGAGGAATTCCAAGGGGGCTGAAAGTAAAAAGTGGACTCATAACTCATCAGCACATCACAAAAATCTTTAACTTCCTACTACCATGGAAATGGCTTTTCCCCACATTACATACATACACCAGGCAACAGGGACTGCAGGTCTGTGTTACTGAGACAACTTTCAAAACCAAGAGTTAAAGGGGGACACAGATATTTGATTGACAGGAGGTCACATTTCGTTGGCAGAAGAATAAAGAACTTGTCTCAATGGAAGATCGGAATTGAAAAGCTTAAAATATTCCTTTAAAAAAAGAAACATTGTTCTGACATCCAAAGAGGACAAATCAAATTGGTCTCCTCCCGCAGTCCCTGAAAAGGAGGAGGAGGAAATGGCGGGGTACTAAGTGCCAGTTCCGTCCTTCATTAAACTATGTGACCTTGGCCAAGTAACAACTTTTCTGAGTCTCATTGCTGATAACAATAGCCCTTCCTACCTCACAGCATTGTAATAGGCACCCAGGGAGGAAAAGTATGTGAAAACACTGAAAAGTACGTATTACTATACAAGCTAATACTTTCAGAGGATAATCCTCCTGATAAGTTTTAGTATATTTAACCAAGGTCTAAACCATTGCTTGACGGGAGATCCAGTGACCCCCCAAAATGCTGTTGGATCTTTTGAAAATATTTTTAGGAACTCTAGTTTCCAGGCGAATGCAGAGTTACCATACCCTTATGTGAAAAGATACTACAAGAGGGCTTCCCTGGTGGTGCAGTGGTTGAGAGTCCGCCTGCCGATGCAGGGGACACAGGTTCGTGCCCCGGTCCGGGAAGATCCCACATGCCGCGGAGCGGCTGGGCCCGTGAGCCATGGCCGCTGGGCCTGCGCGTCCGGAGCCTGTGCTCCGCAACGGGAGAGGCCACAGCAGTGAGAGGCCCGCACACCGCAAAAAAAAAAAAAAAAAAAAAAAAAGATACAACAAGAAAAATACAACACAATGCTAACTAACACTTTTGATTATAAAGAACATGGCAGGAGTAAGGGGCAGCCAGGAGGGATAGGGTGCTGATTAGGAAGAAATGGTCTGCATCTCTTAGATGCCAGGGCTTATTTCTCACTGACGTTTGTGAAGCATGAAGAACAGACAACAGCTGGGAATTCAGGAAGGGAGTAAATCAAGCTGCTGTTATTCATGCTCCCAGAAAGAAACAGCATGGATGGCAACAAGTGACAGTTCCATGAAAGCAGAAATTACATCCTTTACTGATTTTTTTCCACTGTGATTTTAGCAAATTTTTCTCCACCACCCCCATCCCTGCCACTAACTTGTGCACAAGGCACCAGGGTGGCATGGGAGTTCTCTTTCTAGATGCCATTGTTAAATACTGATCCTACTGAAAAAGAGATTGCCAACTCCTAAAGCAGGAGAACCATTTTTCCATGTTTCCATCTTCCTTCTCCAACACTGCTACCAACCAATAGATCTCTCACTCGGGGGCTGTGCAAACACCACCTGGGAGTGTTTGGAGAACTGCAGGAGCGGTTTACTGACGCGCCCAATGTTTCCCCTGGGAGAGTGTGCTATGGCACCCTGGAGGGGGAGCTAAGATGCTAAACATCCTGCAATTCATGGGAAGTCCAGGGAAGTTCCACCCCAAATGCCACAGCTGCCCCCCAACTGGGAAAGATGCAATTCAGCCCCACCTCCCCGGACTCCCTCACCCATCATCCTCAATCACCCAAAGCGAACAACTTGCTGCACCCTGCACATGCTTTGCATTTCAGTTTCAAATCTAGCTGCCACCATCTCCTGGTTCAGTCAGAACATAATGATTTTGGCCCAAGGCTGTTGAACAACTTAGAGAAAAATAGATCAAATGGAATGCAGTCATCAGAATAAGCTAAAAAGTAACTGGAGATTTGACATGAGGTTCTAAGAAGGGAAATACGCTCCACTCCAAACTTTGCTACTGACTCCAAGAGATCACAGTGTCATTTCAACTCATGCTTCAAGTAGCTTTGGCTCTGAGTTGGGAGCAATCTGTTCAAAAAAGGTGAGTCAAGAACATGCTATGCCAGAGCACAAGGTATAGAGATGAAAGTCCATGGGAAGAAGTCCCTGCCTTACGACTAACACAGCTTGTGACCATGACGAGGCAGCTCCATTTCTTTGTGCCTCTGTTTCCTCATCTGTCAAATGAGGAGTTGGACGGTTTCCAGCACTTGCTCCAGAAAGGCTATCAGAAGCTGCCTGGAGGACGGGGCTGAAAAAAATGAACAGAGTGCACTTGATCGCTGTGATCCACACGATGACCCAGCCTTCCACGATTGGTAAATGCTAGCCAGAACAATGTTAAGAAATGAAAATCACATATTAAAAAACACACATAGGAAATCTGGGGATCCTTAAAGCTAGAAAACCCACCCAAGTCCCACCTGCTATTTGTCAACATTTGAGAAAGATTATTCTTTGCCATTTGGGTAAATCTGCTCTGCAATCTTCTTCTTCATGAATGGATGATACTTTTTGCCAGAGAGATCCGAGGCCACAGGAATGGAAATGCAACAAGTCTTTGCACATGTCAAGAGAAATATACACATATGTACAAAGAGGCTGGTTCTGTTCAGCCTCAACTGAGATCACGTATTCTTTAGCAAACACTTGTGTTTGATTTGTAGTCAGCTTGCTTACACAGCACTGTTTGGGTTTCAAAGCTTAATTTATTGGACTATATTCATTCCCATTCCCCATTTTCCTTCAAGCACAGCAATCCCAAGTAGTGAGAAAATCCATCATACTCTACGCAAAGTGTACTTCAGCTTTACATTAGAACTCTGAAATTACTTTCTCTTTTAAATAACGAGAAAAGGCATAAATAATATACACCAATGTGGTTACCCTACCTTGATACTCTCAACAAATTCTAAGAGTTATACACAATGATCTTAATGTGCTGATAGGATCAAATCACTGGAACTCACAGGTTATGTGCTGAGAATGGTCTGGCCAATCAACTCTCAAAGGTAATGCTAAGAAAGATGTCCTCTGACTCCAAAGGGCAACACTACTATTGTTGAAGGGTGTCCTGGCTTGTTGATTTCAGCTAGCCTGATAAGATATACCTTCCTTTTTCTTCCAAGCAGGTCTCAAAGGTCTGGTAAGGAGCAGACACTGGTATTTGCGCTGATTTATTTTGGTTGAGAACGGGCACATAGGAAATGGTAGAGAAGCTTGTTCCAACCCAGGCAATCTTTCTGCTTTCATAAGCCCATAGAGATACTAAAAATGAAGCATCAGAACAAACAGAAGATGATGATGTCAATAGACGAAAATGAGGCTGATTAGACAATTTCACATGGCAAAAGTAGTATTTAAATTTTGGTTGTGTTGGTTTTAGGTCTTTCTTTCTTGAAAAGGAGTGCTCTTTGCACGTGTTTGGTACAGTGGCAAACAATCTAAGAATTTAATTTTTATTCGTTTTGCTATCATCCTAAGGTTTCTTCTAGTTTCATGTTTCAGCTTGCTGTTCAAGCAGCTCAAAATGAGCATGTCTCAATCCAGAACTCACCATCATGTAGCTCCATTTGTTTAACAGAAAAAGGAGGGAGGGACGGAGGGAGGAAGGAAGGAAAAGAAAGAAAGAAAGAAAGAAAGAAAGAAAGAAAGAAAGAGAAAAAACATTAAATAAATACCATTTGTAGATACTGTATGAAAAAAAATGGCCACTGATTGACTATGGCAAGATTTTAGAAATATACCTAGATATTTGGGCGATATGTTAAAATTTCATGCTCCCTAATTAACCAAGTGGGTAATTTAATTCTGCAAAGCAGGTATGCATCTTCATTAACGACAAATTCAGTAACTGTCTGGATAGAATGCTAAGGCCACAGAAAAACCTAGAGAGGTCCACACGTGAGGGGGTTACGTGGTCCGAAGGATAGGGACGCATTTAATGAATGCCCTCTCTTGCCAGGAAGAAGTAGAAGTGATTTTTTTATGGTTTAAGGCACCTCTGCCTACACCTCCCAAGTCCATCTGGGAAGGAAAGGACACATTTGGCTCTAGAAAACTCTTCTCCAAGACCTAACTTCCCTTGGATTCCCCTAAGCTTCATCCCAGGATGTTCCTGGGCAGCTGGCAGGCTGGTACCTGAACCTCTCAGAAGTTGAGCTTTCATTCCAATTTCACTGTAACACTGCAGCATCTGATATAATCCCTTAAAGGCTCTCAGAGTCTGGCCCTAATCTCCCTCCTAAAATATAACTCAGAGAAGATGTGAATATAGACGGCAATGTGGCCCATTTTTCTGCACAGATCAACACAGAAGGATCATGGTGAATACAGATTTAATGTCTGTTTTCTCAGCAACTGATGCCCCTGGGGCTGTAGGACATAGCTAAATGGAGTAAGTCATATAACCAGGCTGATTTCACTTCATTATTAATTCATCTGTACTTAACCTCAGCTGGGGCTGCAAAAAAGAAAAGTTATGCTGCTCAACAAAGCTTCTGCACTCCATCCCATTTTCCAGATAACTATAATAGGATGTTTTCTTTATTCTTCTATTAGAGATTAGTGGTTTTAATCAGGAGCAGGATCAACCACCAAAGGGAGTCTGACATATGTGGGGAACGCTTCCGGTTGCTGCAGTGGCTGGAAGGAGGGGAGCTGCTAAAGGCATTTAGTCATGCTCATCTGAGCAGCCCCACACCATGAACTTACTGAGAATCAATAATGAGGAGCCATTCTAGGAAGTGGAGGAAAACAGGGCGTCTGTGCCAACAACTGTGATACTGGCCCAGATCCTGTCATGTGGAACTGGGAAAGGGGAAAGCCACAGGAGCAAAGGCACTGTTGGCCCTTCTCTTCCGACCCAGCTGGCTCCAGAAGACGAATGGGCAGCAGCTAGAAGAGCAGATCTATTTCTACTTTTATCTCCACCTGAGTGGGAACAGTCAGTAGATTGGGGGGGGGGGGCACAAGAACTCGAGGGAGAACACGAACAAATTCTTCTGTTGATTGATGTTGGCCAGTGCTGAGATAAAATGAAAATCTATACTCACAACATGACTGCCAACACACCTGTCTAGATCTCTGTATCACAGGAGAATACCGTGGCTATTAGTTGGAGTTCATTCATCAACAAATATTTCCCAAGCACCTACTATATGCCAAGCACTGTTGCACATGTTAGAAATACACATATTGTGGAGGGGTAGACAGGACAAACTCGTCGGCCACAGTAAGAACTCCAGTTTTGAGTGAAATGGAAGGCCACTGTTAGAATGGTGTCCAGGGGTGAATAAATATATAGACAGCTACATGTGAAGAAATGGGTACATAAAAATGATTGCAATGTCGTCTGCCAGGGGGAGACTCCTGAGACATCCCCCTGACCATGAGGCAGAGTCCCAAGGGCCACGGAACAGCTGATGTCTAGATACTGTTTATCCCATCTCCTCACCAAAGACACAGGGCACACGGCACTGCCCAGGGAAGCTGTGGAGGGACTCACCTCCACCTTCTCCGGAACTTGTGGGCTGTGGCTGTCACAATCACCACCATTCTAGGATGGTGTTAAATCAGTCCATTTAACACCACCACCAACGAGCCCCACACAAACGTAGCTTCCAATGGTATATTCACTTTTATTAACTGGCTAATTTAACACTGCCTTAGAACTGTAATAAGAGCCACATCAGCAAACATGCCAGCGTGTGGCATGCCCTCTCCCTCTCCATCCCCATTATCCTCAACTCGCACCTCTGGTCTTATTTCCTGTGTGTGCAGAGAACCCAGGTGGCTGAGAAGTCACCGGTTCTAGTCTGGTACTTGTGCCCGATGCCTCCGAATCGCCGCGTCCATTGGCTCGCAAAGGCTGGGGGAAGGCGGAAGAGACGACTGCTGCTCCTGCGTGGGAAGCCCCGCACACCGCTTTCTCAGCGGAGCAGGCAGAGGTCGGGGAGCGGGCGCACGTGCTCTGGATACTTAGCGATGGACGCGGTCAGTCTAAGACAATGTGTTACATTTATCCAGGGGCTTCACACAGAGGCCTGAACCTCCCACAGGGAACTGGAAGCCCAGTCTTACAGGCCTCTTACTACCAGGCCGGCCGGCCCTGACCCTCACAGGGAGAGCTGAGTGCTGCACGGTTAGTCCGAGTTCTGCCTCTCAGGGCTACCATGCACGGCTGTGTCCCAGCTGCCCTGATTCCTTCTCAGGATGCCATCTGCATAGGCAACTGGGATCAGTATTCTCAGCCGAGCAACACGGATAACAATTTAACTGCATTCTAGGAGTATTATACATGTTAAATCAGGTAATTTACCATTTAGATGCTGCTACCAGTGTTGGTAAACAGTAAGTGCCTACTGAAGTAATTCAGAAGGGCTAACCATTTCAACCTCAACCTCTGGGTGGCAAGGACCAGTGTGATGGATAGGGAGGAAGCTTCCCTTAGGCGACCTGACCCTTCAGTCTAGACTGGCCTTGAACTACTGGCCTTCCGGCAGATTCTACGGGGGCCTGTGGGTTCACCAAATATCCTCATGTCCACCCCCAGCCTTCGACACACGAGCTAAGAAGCAGCCAAACACTTGCTGATCATAACTTAATTAGCTACAGCACTATCCTCATCACACAATTCTTAGTCTAAGAATCCCGAGCAACCCTTCTCTGGACAATCCTCTACTATACGGTCAAGACTGACGAGGACAAGCCCACAATCCTGTTGCTGTTTAAAAGGTACACACCAAGTGGAATAGAAACAACAGCCTTCTATGGAACACGATGGTCAGAAACAGAAACTTAGTGGGTTATATATCCTCAGTCTCGGTTTTGAATCAACAAGACAGCAGCTGTGGCATCAGAAGAACAAGATAAGGGAATGGGTTTTGACTCATCAGAGGCATTTTCACAGTGATACGGCCATGGAATTGACCTCCACCTACATAGGACCAGCGCTCAGAGGGATGGGGCGGGCTCCGTGAAGTTTCAGTCAGGATGCCGAGAACCTCGGCAGTAGAAGTTGCTAGTTAGTGTACTACCACTGGATCCAAACACGATGCCAGTGTGGTCGTAACACTGTCATTTCTCTAACTCCATTAGCTCAGCAGCAGCAGGGACAACATGGTAAGACAGCTTTGATGAAAAATCACACTTGGACTTACCTTTTTGGAGAGCTGGGGATAGAGCTATGGGATCATGCATTTTAATTATGTATTTCTAGTTCCCCGGGACACAGACAATGAAGAGCAGATTGGTAAGTGCTCAGTTTCTATATGGCCTCTCATACAGGATTTCCTTGTTCTGGGAAATGCTCCCTATTGGATTAGAGGCCCACTATGAAGTAGGCAATATTCCAGGTGCTAGGTTTCACTCTATGGTAGCAAATGAAGCAGACAGAAATCCCTGCCTGCATGGAACTTGTTAAGTAGAGGGAAAAGATATTAAACAAGTAAATTGTACAGTGTGACAGAAGGGGATGAGTGGTAAAAGTAATGGAGAAAGTACCAGGGAGAAGTTGCCCGAAATGCACGCACACATGCACAGATGCATGCATCAAAGTACGTGGAGTGGAGTGTCTTGGGTTAGGATGAGGAGATGACTTGCTTGTTGAGGCTTGCTCCCGTCCTTGGAACTCAGCAGCAGACCAGTAATAACCATTGGCAGACCAGGAAACAGCCCTCAGGACTTGGCTGAAGCTCCAAGCCCTCCAGGGAGCTCCTCCCAATCACTCTTTGTCCCATGAACTTCCACATATGTTTTCTAACCACATCCTCACTTCACTGCTTTGACAATTTTAGTCTGTTCTAACAAGCACACCATCCTCCCCAAATGGACTGGTCACTCCGATGCCATCTGATGTACCCTCCAGAGTTCTGCTGCACACAGTGGGGCTACAAGAGCAAGCGGGGTACCTGGGCTCTGCACTTCAGGGAACCTGCGCAGTCACGGAGGAAGGAGATGGGAGCAGAGACCTGGCAGGTGATGATCGTGTGAAAATCTTTGTGCATTTGCTCCGTTCATTCGGCATACATGCACTGCACACCCGCCCCATGCCAGGCGCTGGGCTAAGGAGTGGGCATAGAGGTGGGAAAGGAACATACGGACATGTACACAGATAATCAGGATGCTAAACAGAGGTTTCCTTGAGAGCACATACCTAGAGCTGGACTCCTGGGGGTGAAGGGCTGATGATGAAAGGAGAAAAGGGGCCAGACACGCTAAGCTGAGAGAACAAAATGTGTAAAATCCCTGAGGCCAGCATGGCTGGTTCTGGACACATCAAGTACCTCTGCTTAGGAACAGGGCTTGGTGGAGGTGCAGGGAGGCAAGAGCTACAAAGATGAATGGGGCTCAGACCATGAAGAACCTTCAAAGCCTTATTGTGAAGGCAAAAGAACCACTGAGATATTATAAGCAGGGGGACAACGTGAACAGATGTGCATTTTAGAAACATCTTATAGAGAAGACAGACCAGAAGGATCACTAGAACACATGAAGGAAGATTCATTAGGAGACTGGGATCCTGCCTGGAAGGAAGATTAGAAGAAACTAATTCTATAAACTCTATGGATTCCTGATAATATGCCCAAGAAATGGGGTGGGTGTTGGTCGCTAAAAGGCTGGGTCTCATAAGCTCAAAAAGAGCCCTAAATTTCTGCTCAACCACAAATTCCCAAGGGCCAGTACCAAGGAGAATCTAACAACAGAACTCAGCCCATCTTCCCTCCAGCTCGCTTTCCATTTACTTTTCTATTTTTAATCTCCTTTAAATTTACCAGTCCTATATTTTAAGGACGGAGAAACAGACAAGTTAATCCAAGTTAGTGAGGGCCCTTGCATAAGACATGGAGATCAAACCAGGTCTCTCCTGGCTCTCAGAGCCAGCAGGGAATAGGTTAGAAACACAAGAGGAAAGGAGTTGCGCACAAATGTTGGCGAACGTTTGGATGATGGAAGTGATTACTCATTTCTAATTTTTCTATTTTCACAAAATCGTCAATAACCACGTGATTTCTTTAACACACACACAAAAACAGAAAAAGAAACCACTCGACCATCTCTTTTAAAAACAAATCTATAGGGACTTCCCTGGTGGCTCAGTGGTTAAGCATCTACCTGTCGATGCAGGGGACACAGGTTCAAGCCCTGGTCCGGGAAGATCCCACATGCTGCGGAGCAACTAAGCCTGTGCGCCACAACTACTGAGCCTGTGCTCCAGAGCCCGCGAGCCACAACTACTGAGCCCGCGTGCCACAACTACTGAAGCCCGCGTGCCTAGAGCCCGTGCTCCGCAACAAGAGAAGCCACCGCAATGAGAAGCCCACACACAGAAACGACACTCACCGCAGCTAGAGAAAAGCCTGCACGCAGCAAGAAAGACCCAATGCAGCCAAATAAATTTACTGAAAAAAAAAAAATCTATACAGTTTAAAAGGAAAAAAAAAAAAAAGGAAGCAGGTTAAAACATGCCTCCCTGAGGAGAGCTATTAGGAACTGTATTGTTCTCTCTCCTGTTTTAAATCCTTGATTTTCTGCCCAAATCTCCCGGGCATGTGCCACCACGCTCACCCCAGCCCCGCCGGTAGGGGGCGACATGGCTTCCGCAAGGAGTCCCCACCCGCCGGGCAGCGCGAGTGATGGGTGTGCTCTCACTGCTCTCTCTCAAGATAAGGTGCAGCTCTCCATGGGAAATGCAGCAGATATATACATCAGTGCCCTAACGAACAGAGATAAATGTCATAACTCCAGCCCCTCTCCATAAATATGCACCGGCAGGAACATCCTTAAACAGCCCTCTGTGCCTAGGATTTAGTGGGCTTCCTTACTTGCTCATGTGCTAAAAAGCGTTTTTAGGAGGGTATTAAATAGGCACATTAGGATCACCCAAATCAATAAATAAGGAGTTCCAGCTGTGTGGAGAGGCTGCGTGTGCCCTGCTCGGCAGGGAAGGGGAGGGAGAAGCTTTACAGAGCGGCTGCTCTGGAGCCTGGGTGGCATGGGAGGAGTCTTTATCCGCAGGACCCCACTGCAGACACGCGGAGGCTCATTCTCAACAAGCCTGAACAGGAGAACAAGATTCCTCTTCTCTCACCCTGCTGCTCATCATCTCCTGGAGATTTACCATGTCTTGAGTGTAACCGGTGGGCACCTTCTTGGAGCAACACACTTCCTGATTACGGTGGTTATTCTTTAACCACCTCCCATCATCTGCTCCTGCCTTTAAGCCCAGACCATCCATTTGGCTTTTCATACAAAGCTCTGCTCCTAAACAAGCAACCGGCTTATCTCTCCAAATCAATGAAGCTCTCCAGCTCCCCGGAGAGGGATATATTAAGTATCAATCATGCGTATTATTTTACAATATAATTACTTTGGCAATTAATCCATAAGAAGTATTGCTCTCCAGATTCGAACTTCTGCCAACACAAATACAAAGCTCTCGGAGAGCGGTCACACGGCTGGAGACTGAGTTTCCAGGGGAAGAGAGACAAAGCCGAAGACATAAGAGACTAAAGGATGAGAGGAATCTCCCCAGAGTCTCTCTCAAGCCTTGCTTCGTGAGACCAGCAGACCCACTGCTTCATCATGGAGAAGAAATCAAGCAGAAGTGAGGGAAGGACCAACGATCCTACTTGAGTAGGTAACAAAGGCTCCTGCTCTTAAGAGGCTCACGGGCTGCATCCTGGGGGGGAGTGGAGATACATATTTTCACAAGTAAGATCTTGAGCACGGCACCCCTAGACAGAAACCCATGGCTAGCTCCAGAAAGGTGGGCCTTTGTCTTGTTCACCACTCTGTCCCCAGAACGCAGTGTACATTCAATAAATATTTGCTGAAGGGAGAGAAGGAAGGAAGACAGGTTGTGCCAGACTCATTCCATCGAGAGGCACTCATCTAGTGGCCCTCTGTACTCTCTCCATCAATCAGCCCATCCATCTTTGCCCACAATACCAAGAAGTACTTGTAAGATAGTGAATTTTTTAAAGTCAATCCAATTTTCCAAACATAACTGTCGTCAGTTTTTGCCTCACAATGATCTCATTAAAAAAAAAGTAGCAACATTTACCGTTTAAATTTTCTATCCATTCCCCTCTCCATCCCTCTGGTGGAGGAGGAACAGTAAAAAGGCTAAGAAGATAAGAGCAGCAGGAGAGAGCGGGGAAGGAAGTGGTAATTGCCAAATGGGATAAGCAGCCTCTGAATAAATGAAAATTAACAAGACTTGTTTTGCAACAGCTTGAAATCTAAGTGAAAAGAATTCACTGATAGGATGAGGAAAAAACTTCATTTGATTCAAAGCATTTAGAACTTTTCCTTGGTATTTCTTTTACTGTCCCCCAAACGAACATTATGATGATAAATTAAGCAAAGGGCAGATTGAGAGGGTTAAGGGAGATTCAATGAGGAACCCATGTAAACGCACTGAGCACAGGCGCTGGTTCACAAGTCCCTCCACAAAAAGCATCCTGCCCACCGGCCTTTCCTATCAGAGGGAAGAAGGAGAGAGAGGAAAAAAATTAGGGGCAGGAAAAATTAAAAGTCTCTTGCATAAATAAAGAGGAAATGGGATTGAAACTACAAAAGACTGGAGTAGGAATCGTGAATGAGACCTGTGTGTGGGAGGTGAAGCCAGAGAGAGGAAGGAAGAGAACATTCTAGCACATGGCCCTCTGCTCCCATCAGCAGACCTCAAGAGGCTGGGGGATGAGGAACTGCCAGAGTGAGTCAAACACCCGATCACAGATGCTTTCTTTCTTAACTGCATGCTTTTCTTACCTGTCTTACAATCACCCACACTAGGGAAAAAGGTCAAGATATATTGATAAAGATGTTTTACAGGCACCTACATAAATAAAAAATGTTCTAGTTAATTAATGGCCTCAAAATATTGGGTATCTGACACTTTCAATTTTGATAAGCAACTTCAGAAAAAATGTGGATTGTTGTAGCCTGTCATGTCAAAAATGAGCTACTAGCACACAAAGCTAAAGCAAACAGCCATAAAATCTAACAGAGCTGCTCTCCTTGGTGGCTGATGGGTCTGCTCAGGAATCTCCAGGGGCTGGTAAGGCCATGGGTCTGAAAAGATACAGGAAAGCTAAGAGTTCTTAATTTTCAGCCTAGAGCTAATCGTTTCTCAGTGAAGTTGGCTTTCTCCCATTCCCCGAGTGTGTTCCATCAGCTCGCACCTTCTGTGGCTTGTTGCCTGACCTTTGGACATAGTGATGATCTCTATTTATGGGCACTCCTGCTTCCTGGAAGTAGAATAGGGTCTCGAGAGAATCTTACAAACGCATGTGAGTGTCACAAATACAACTACAGAGCAAGAGCCCATGGGTATCTTAGAAATGTGTGCCAAAAGAAACGAAGATCAGAAGTTGCTCTGCGCTGAACTTGTAAGAACATAAGGAACTTTCCTGCTCCCGATTTTCCACTGAAGAACGCGAAGCTCTCGAAGTAAGTGAAGTTCCCACTTAGTCAACAGATATTTAGTGAGTGCCTACCGCGTGCCAGGGACTGTGCTGAGCACAGTGGGTGCGAGACGAACAACATAAAGACTCGTGGAGTGGTGAGTCAACTAGAGACGGTCTGTGTTCAATAAGGATTCCACGGAAGCATGAGGCAGGGATCTATGGGCAACTCTGGGAACACATTATAAGGGGGACGGGCTTACTCTAGTCCAGGAGTCAGCAAGGTTCTCTGGGAAAAAAGTCAGAAGCTGAGAAGAGACAGAGGAATAAAAGCTGGCTGCCTCAATGTGGCAAATGTCGATTTTCCAACACGTGGCCTAAAATAAGGCCAAATAAGAACTAAGGAATCCTGTGCTAGAAAAAGTAGCCTTTTTGTTTTTTCAGTAATAAAAGACAAAACCTGACGTGTTCGCTGAGGTTCCCACACTCACTACTAAGCAAGGGACCAGGATGTGTGAAAGGCCCTGTGAACTCAGGCATTCTTCAACCAAGCAGACCCCACATTTCCACCTTCCAATTTTCACCATCACATTCTGTCCCAACAACGTAGCTTTACTCACTAGAAGGAATTCCATTTCAGACACAGTATCTCCCTGTGTTAAGAGTCTGATGAACCTAGTGGCAGGGCAGGAATAAAGAGGTAGACATAAGAGAAGGACTTGAGGACACGGGGAGGGGGAAGGGTAAGCTGGGATGAAGTGAGAGAGCGTCATGGACATATATACACTACCCAATGTAAAACAGATAGCTAGTGGGAAGCAGCTACGCGGCACAGGGAGATCAGCTCGGTGCTTTGTGACCACCTGGAGGGGTGGGATAGAGAGGGTGGAAAGGAGACGCAAGAGGGAGGGGATATGGGGATATATGTATGCATATGGCTGATTTATTTTGTTATAGAGCAGAAACTAACACACCATTGTAAAGCAATTATACTCCAGTAAAGATGTATTAAAAAAAATAAGAGTCTGCAACCTAACATACAGCTGAGATTTAACTGGCAACTTCCATTGCTACTGGACACATTGCTTGGGGATCCTTCACTGAGGGCTAACTGCCCCACTCTGCTATACCACACAGAGGATCTGGATATAGGTATCATGGCAGAAAAGATCCGTTCCAGCTCCACAGATGCGGCCATGAGGACAGACCAAACGAGGATGCTCCTCACCCCTCAAAAAGCAAGGGCTGGGACTTCCCTGGTGGCACAGTGGTTAAGAATCTGCCTGCCAATGCAGGGGACACAGGTTCAGGCCCTGCTCCGGGAAGATCCCACATGCTGTGGAGCAACTAAGCCTGTGCGCCACAACTACTGAGCCTGTGCTCCAGAGCCCGCGAGCCACAACTACTGAGCCCGCATGCCACAACTACTGAAGCCCGCGTACCTAGAGCCCGTGCTCTGCAACAAGAGAAGCCACCACAAAGAGAAGCCCACGCACCAAAACGAAGAGTAGCTCCCGCTCGCCGCAACTAGAGAAGGCCAGCACACAGCAACAAAGACCCAACGCAGCCATAAATAAATAAAAATAAATTTATTTTTTTAAAAAAAGCAAGGGCTAATGTGAGCAGGAAGAAGGGAACATCATAATAAGACCACAGTTCTAGTCTCAGGGATGGGAAAGAAGGCACTGCCCTAAAATGCCTCAAGGCTGAGTGAGGCCTCCCCAGATGACAGCATCTATGTGAACAGGATTCAAATCATGCAATCAAGCCTGGTCTCAAAAAGGCCACTTTGGGTTTTTGCTGGTCACTGGATAAGCAGCACTTCACAGGAATGATTTGCTCATTACACAGTAACACCCTTTCAGCCCCTCTTTTTAATGGGGAAACTACACGTATCTAGCAAGTGGGGGAGCCTAAGCGCAGACGAGGCGGGAACCTGTTCTCACAGCCACTAAGGATTTGTGTGTGCAATGGAGATTTCATAACTTCCAAGTCTAGGAGGGAAAGAAAAAAAAAGGAAAACAGATTTAGATCATTTCCAATCAAGACTGGTCTGTAAACAGGCAGCACTGACATCACCGGGAAACCTGTTAGAAATGCCAAGATCTCTGACCCTCCTCCAGACCTGCCGAGTTTGAGAAGCATGATGCTAGAACTCATTGGGAGTGATTTTCAGCACCACGTGGAAGTGCCCAGGAACCATCCTGTATCTCTAAGTAAATATTACCACCCGCAGCAGCCAGCGGTCAGTGCCAGCCGGTTCCCATCAGGGTCCTGGTGACGACAGGCCCCCTCTAAAGTCTCAGTTCTAAACTGCAAATCAAGAATTTCTTCCCAGTGCAGGGAGAGGAGGAGGGACGAGAGGGAAGGGGACGGATCAGTAAGCACGCTTATCTTCTATTCAGCATAAAACCAGACTCACCAAACAACCAGGGAAAGAAAAACAAAGTGAGAGCACTAAACACAGCTGGCGATTAGCGCTGACAAAGGCTGAGGAAAGCACCTTTTCCTTCCGTAGAGAATCTAACCCACACTTCACCCCAGGCTGGGGCCAAACCCTGAGCAGGCAGGGAGCTCAGGAAGAAGGGGAAAGAGCTTGCTTTGGAACCAGAATTTCTTTCTCAGATGAAGTTCAAAGTAAATAAAGGTGATTTCTGAGTGACTCGAGTAAAGGGTGTTTTGTTTTCTTTTTTTTAAAATTCGAGACTCTACACACAGGCACATGCTACAGATGAGATGCTTTTTTGCTCAAAAAAAAAAAAACAACAAAAAAAAACACATGCAGCTTTTTGGTTCCTAAATGCTGCTGGGGGACTGGTTCTGTTTCAAGTGTAAGAGTTAAAGCTACAAACATACTTTTCTCACTGTGTATGCGCATCTCCTCTCCTTCTGAGTGTCTAGATTAAAATCCACCTCCTCTACACTTGGCTCATTAAAGGCAATCTTCCTGCTAAGTATTGAACCTGAACTACTTTGAAGCTTGCTGCAAACAAAGGTCAAACTATTTTCCTTCTTTCTTAAAGATTTAGAGCAAATAAGCTTCCACAAGGGCAGGAGCTGAACTGAGTACCGAGCACTTGCCATTCAAAGGGATTCAAGAGAAGAGTTTCATTTACTTGCCAGCTCCCTGTCTTATCGTCCCTCCCCTTCAAATCTCTGCACATCTGCATTGTTCAGTGTTAAATGAGTCAGGAAATGCAAAAGTGAAGGTTCTCATAGCAACGGCTAGCAATCCCACACCATGGTACATAAGCAGTATTGGCAATTACTAATTGGGCTGCCGCTAAAGGTAAACCCTCAATATACCTCATGTGTGAAGTGTGTGAACCAGCATTCCAACAGAATTTGAAACTTACGTGTTTCTCAGCTTACGAGTTTAAATCTGTAGCTTTAAAAAGTGGGCACGTGAAGAAAAACCAACCCAGGATAAACCAATGCTTAGCACAATCAATCTATAACCCCACTGAGAAGAGACCCAGGAACATAAGACAGGTGGGCCACGGAGGGGCCCAGGTCCTACTTGAACATATGGGAGAAATTTGAGCAAAGGTCGAGCTCTAAAGAAGCAGCTTGCTCCAAAGAAGCCCAAGGCAGCTTCTCAGCTTCTTTGGAGCCATCCTAGAAGCACGTGATCCTCTTCTCGTTAGGGCCCTAATTACTCTTCTGAGAACTGGATTAGCATTAGCCCTTGGCTAGCTTACCTTTAAGCTCAGGATCCTTCAAAACCGAGCCCTGACATCCAATTAGAGTGTTTATCTGATGAACTGAGGGAAGACACCAGCTGTCTTCTAAGCTGTCTTCACCTCCTCATACAGATCACATTTATGTCAGGGCAAAAATCCAATCAACTCAATTTCCTGAGCAATGGAAACAGTCCATAAGGTCATGTCATTTTAGGGCTAGAAAGAATGTCAGCTCGCATGTAACCTAATCCAAGGCCACGTAAACTGGGACCATATCCCGGAGTTAACAATAGCTGGGGTAGCGCCTATAAGCGCACAGCCAAGGGGAGCCAGGAGTGAGGACAGGTACCCATGTGAGCCTTGTTAAAGGCCAGAGTCAGCAGTAGGGTCTGGATGAGAACAAGGTCTTCCCATTTCTTGTCCAGTGAGTGAACTTTCTTATCATTAACTGTCCTTTAAAATATCTCAAACTCACCTTTCACCACTTTTATTCCCCTAAAATTAGGCCTCCAAGTCCACTCTACTAAGCTGAATATTTCCAGCCATACTAAAAGGTAACAATCTCGTCAAGTCCTCTATAGGATCATGGAAAGCAATGGGGACAAAATGCTTGACTAAGTACAAATGCTAATTATTGGTGGTAAACATTACTGTGACAATTCTTACTGTTATAAAATCAAGGCCACTCACCAACCAACAAGTGAAAAAACAGTCCAGTGAAGGAGAAAGAGACAATCAACGAGAAGAAGCACAAATGCCAACATGGTATTGTTTCTGTGAAAAGTCACGAAGATGCCATACTGGGACGGGGTGCAGAAGAGCAAACAGCATGACAAGAATGTGCAAAGTTGAAAGAAAACAACAAAAGAGTCTCTCTTTGGAAATTCTGTGCCATGAATTGTGAGACAAGCAGTCAGGTCCTTGAACAGGAGTGCCAGGCATTTTACAGGGCATGCTGGGAAATCTCAGCCTTGAGTCTTCTTTCTGTGGTGCCCCCTCAGCTTGCTGCAGGTTAGAGTCCAGATAAACGTAGAGTTCCTCAAGAAATCACTGATACTCTCTGAGCACCTTTAAAAAAGTAGAACTCAAACACGCTTGGATGTGTGTATGAATGAGTCACTTTGCTTTAATCAGATCCACTGTTCACGGAAATCTGAAAGGAAGTAAGATTAGGAAGCCCGGATCATTTCTAGGGGGGCTCAGAGAGCAAACGTGCTGATCTGCTGGGATGAGCACCTTCCCAGGGGCGTCCAGGCAAGGGCTAGAGACCACCGCCCTAACTGCTACTTCCAGGGTCCCTCACCTCTGGAAACGTCTGGGGCTGACAGAGCCCCCAAAGCTACTATAATGATATCTTTTGAACTAAGAAGACCCATCAGCTTGACACTTGGCCTGAACTTTGAATAGAGCACTGGAAAGCAGGAGATCGCCCAGAAAAGCCCATCTTCCAACTGGGGCAGTATCATGGCTGTTGCCAGGAAACAAGTTCAGTGCCCACATAAGAAAAAATTTTTTTAAGTATATTCTGTATGAGATGGAAAAAATGATTTTTCACTGTTCACAGATGTGAGGGGCAGTTTGGCAAAAGTCTTCTGATTCTAAAACTACACTGACAGCAAATGAGGCAACATGTGAACAATTCAACAAAAGTAACGGAAAGATTCTTGCACAGTTCTTATAACATTTCTGTAAATTTGACATTATAACAAAATAAAATGTTATGAGTATTATTTTAAAAAACCCAACAACTTCTGATGCTTAAGTGCTAGATATCCTGGGACACTTAATCACCATAATCAAGACGCTGTGAAATATGCATCAGATCTAACAGTCCAGGGAACCTTGGCAGGCATCTCCTCAGAGGAAAGCCCTTTGTCTATCTCCAATATTAACAGTTTTATGCATTATCTGTCAAAACTCTGCTACTTGAGGTAGTCAGTTTAACCCTTTCATCTCCATATGAGAAAGGAGGGTTCCTTGGAGGTAAGTACTGCTGCCCCTCTAACCTGTTCTTTCTGAGCTCTACTGAAGAATCACGAGGACTAGGCAAGTAGCTCGGCCTTTTATTAGTAAAGCAGCTGAATAATTTATAAGGGTTGCATAGGGCCCATTAGAAGTGCCAGAGCAGTAATAACTGGCTTAGGACTTTGCTTACTCAGGGCTAAAGTTTAATTTGTCCATAAATGCCCCTGCTCATAAACCCATCCCACAGGTCTGACCTGCTCGCTCTCTCCTCCCCAATCACATGTCGTAGCCATGCTGTCAGCTTAGGTGTTCCTATTGGGGCCAAGAAACAAATCCACACTCTGAGACAACAACTAAAATCTCATATCCACATTGCTACATTTCCTAAAGAGGGCCACCACCATCCCCTTCTTTTTTTTTTTTTTTTTTTTTTTTTTTTTTTTTTTTGCGGTACGTGGGCCTCTCACTGCTGTGGCCTCTCCCTTTGCGGAGCACAGGCTCCGGACGCACAGGCTCAGCGGCCATGGCTCACGGGCCCAGCCGCTCCGCGGCATGCGGGATCTTCCCGGACCGGGGCACGAACCCGTGTCCCCTGCATCGGCAGGCGGATTCTCAACCACTGCGCCACCAGGGAAGCCCCCACCATCCCCTTCTTAAGCTTTGCTTTTGGTCATCCCAGAAGAAAGGTGGCATCTGGTTGATTCCTAGCCAACAAGAGAGCACAGGCAGATGAAATGAATGGACGGAAGACTGGAAAAACAGAAGAGCAAGTCCTTCAGTACATTCAATGTCAAGTTGCGTGACACATTCTAAATGACGGCACATAGGATAAGATCAAGAAAATGTGCTCTGCTCTTTATTTAGGAAGTTAACTTTCCTAGGCCTCAGTTTTCTCATCTGTGAATTGGGGATTGTAATGGTATCCATCTAACAGCTGTGGTAAGGATTAAATGAGTTAATTCACAGCATATAATACTCATTAAGGTTATTATTAGAGAGTCAAATCTCGAGAGAAACCTAATCCAATCCCCTCACTCTTTGAAAAAGTCCAAGGCCCAGAGAGGTTGTGACTTCGAGGGGCAGTTTTAAGCCTTAGTGCAGTTCTCTAGACAGGCACCCGGTTTGGTACTCTGTTTTCCATTTTAGGGCTGCTGTGGCTCTAGCACTCATCCTCCACGGTAATAGTGTTGTTATTCTGTTTTCAGAATTTCCAAATAAGCTAATAAGTGTTAGCCCAGAACCACTGTGCATCCATTCATTCATCCAAGAACTGTCCAGTGAGTGCCGACTCCGGATTAGGCGCTGTTCTAGGCACTAGTACAGGGGTTCTGCAGTCACAAGACAAGGTCCCTGCCTTCAAGCATCTTACACTCCGGTGATACAAAGGGTCACGAAAACAAACAAATAAGTAAACTAGAAAATTTCAGACAGTGGCGAGTAGACAAAATTAGGAGGAGACACGCGAGAACCACGGCAGAGGTTAGAGTTAGGAGGGTGCAAGTCTCTTAAAAGGGGTCATTCATGACAGTTTCGTTGCAGTTTAATCTCTAAGGAGATGGCATTGTAACACCAGTTTCAGCATATGCATACATGAATATGCATGACTGTGTGTGATAAGAAGGAATCATAAGTGGCACAAACCCCTAAAAATTTCACTCTTGGGCAATCACATCAGGAATAAAACATACCACCCATTAATGCCTTTATCAAAATAGACCTTTTCTGGCCACTCCAGTACAGATGCGGGGGTTAAGGCAAAAGGACACCAGAGTAATGGAAGTGGGGATCACGTGGCTCTCTTTCAGGTGAAGTTCGTTTTTCTGGCCTCGGGAGGTTGGATTCTTAGCTCCTTGGCATCTGCGCGATGTGCCACGAAATTCCTGCCCCAAGAACCAGTTCAGGGGATCAAAGAGCTATTCTTAACTGTCTCGGTTCAGGCCAATGGAGGGAGGGAATGGCGGTCGAGGCAGGCCACTCACCCCTCCATTCAGCAGCCTCATCCACAACGGGGCCATTGAGCGGGCGCCACAGGCAGGGGCTGAGAAGAAGAGGCCGAAGGAAAGCATACAGAGTCCCCGCGCACAGACACGTCATTCATCAGCAGGCAAGTGCCAGTATCTGGGAACAGCCATCCCAATTTCTGCAAATCCTCCAACGTGCAACAGCTGCTGGTGACTCTGGAGGGCAGCGCTGCTGCCGACAGTGCCAATCCCCAGCCCTGTCCAGGAGCCAAGTCCACATTACTTAGGTTAGAGACATGCTGGCCGCCGAGAGCGGTGACAATGGACTTCGCGGCTTATAAAGCAGCTTACAAAGGGCTCCCATGTATCTCAAAAAGCACTTCAGAGAGCTGGTGAGAGAAGCTATCTGCACAAACGCATTCACGCAGTTTATTCCTAACCCACTTAGTTCAAGGTCTCTGCCAGAACCTGTGGACAGAGTGGAGGAAGGGGCAGGGAACTGCGCGGGGGCTGGACGGCTCGGCAGCTGGGGGAGCTCGGGCAGTCAACCCCATCCCCTCTCCTCTGGAGCCCCAGCAGGCTGGGAAGTGACGGGCAGCAAGCAGTCCTTCACCTGATAACAGATGTCACGAAAACATGAAAGAGTCTGTGGGATTCCTTGGGTCTTTAGTGAGCTGTTTGTCTCAACTGTCTCCACCAGCATCCTCATGCGGCATTTACAAATGAGACTCTGAACACTCCAAGTACCATCTAGACGCCTGCCACCATACAACCCCAAGGAATCTTCATCTGCCCCGTACTTTCACTGTGATGCCAGCCACTGGATCTCATGCTTTGCTTATTACTCCAAACACTCCAGGGACCCGCTCATCTCCTCTATGCCATCTATACTTGCCCTGTTAGACTGAGTTTCTGGAGAACAAGTTTGCCAGGTAACAGGAACAGAGATCAAAACAAACTAGCGACTAGGGAAAAACATAAACAAACACAAACACTGAGGCTCCCATGTTTGGAGGCCAGAGCTCATGGAAGCCACTAAAGGACACGCCTAACAGAGTACACCAGACACGAAACACAAACCATTCTCATGGAAGAAAAGAAATACAGAGGTAGGTAACAATTCTTCACGAAGTCTGTCGTGCCCATTGACCTTTCAAACTTTTAAACTTCTTTGGAAAAGCTGATGGGCAAGACAGAATGGATAAAGAATTGCTACCTACCTCTGTATTTATTACCTAGAACGCACATCTATTTTCCAGTGTGACTTCCCTGGATTTTTCATGATGTGTTTTAAAAGCCAGAATTCACCAGGAGGAAGGGGCCCTGTGACAGACCTCAGGGAACCAACATTTGTTACCACAAAGAAAGAGCACAACGATGTGAATGCATAGCTATCTACCAGAGCTTTACTTCCGGCCCTCAATCTGCCGCCAGAAACCGGCCAAACCCCGGCCGAGGCAGAGCTGGGCATGCCTCAGCGTAGGAGCCACCATTCCCAGGTCCACAATCCATGACTGGCCACTTCTGACTTGGTTCTTATGATCTAGGCGGTGGACTTTCCATGTGCCAAGAGGAAGAGTTCCCCGAAGAGAACTTAACTACTGGCACTTATTTAAGTATGTGCTGTACTGTGGTGTAACCTAAATGTTTCTTGTCAAAAAGAAGCTCCCTGAAGGCATATACTATCTCCCTCTCTTTCCCCTTGCAGCCCCAAGCAATAACAGGTGTTAAAAAATAACCTCGGACTATTCAACTACAGAAGAGAGGGGTGTGAGCCTGAATAAAAGCGAAGACAAGTTATCTGTTAGCACGTCTCCCCACCCACCAAACTGTGGGGAAGAAATTCCCTCCTCTCTAGTCAAAGCAGACTGCTCACCAGGCACATTACGTGAAAGTGAAAGAGGCCACTCCATGCACTAGGCCTCTTTTGATATGAAGGGTTGGTCTGTCATCAGCGCATCCTAATCAGCAGTACTCACAAATAAGGCTAAACTTAGGGAATTTTTAAATTCTTTTCCATCAAACAGTGAGAATCAAGAGTAAAAAAGAAATAGTTTGTTGAAGAAGAGACTAAAATACCTCAGGGCCCTAGAGGAGTTATTTCTGCAGTCCCTGCACATACAACATCATTCATGAAGAAGGCAGTGGTACAAATATAGCATAAATGTCGTCTGCTCTAGCTTGTAATTTAAAATGCAAATGCTAATGAGCGAACTGGTATATCAGTAGAGTTAATAACCGCATGCCTAGCACAGGGGCTGCATCCAAAACACACACAGTGAAGAGACAGACACCATGTTCCAATTTAAAAATAAAAACACCCAAATTAACCCTAGAAAAATCACTAGCAGATGTACAAGCTCAGGAAGAGGAGGCACACCAGGGCAGGGAAATGGGAACTTCTCCACCCGCCATAGACTAACTAACTAGTCCATTTAAATATCTTCCTACATATAGTGAAGGTAAGCATGGGAGTTACTAGGGTTTATTCAGGACTGCTAATTGTAAAGCGTGAGTATAATAAGGAAAACTACAGGGAATCCAACAAGCTTAGACAGAAAGTTTCTCCAAAGCCCATTTAGAAGCCTGTAAGTCAACTTTGCAGGGAGCTGTATGTCCAGAAATCAAAGGCCGCTGAATAGAGATGTAGATTCTCATCTATTTTATCATAGGCAAAGGACGCCTTACAAAAACCCTGAAAACAGGGGCTTCCCTGGTGGCACAGTGGTTAAGAATCCACCTGCCAATGCAGGGGACACGGGTTTGAGCCCTGGTCCGGGAAGACCCCACATGCCACGGAGCAACTAAGCCAATGCGCCACAACTACTGAGCCTGCACTCTAGAGCCCACGAGCCACAACTACTGAGCCCACATGCCACAACTACTGAAGCCCACACGCCTAGAGCCCGTGCTCCACAAGAAGAGAAGCCACCGCAATGAGAAGCCCGTGCACCACAACGAAGAGTAGCCCCGGCTCACTGCAACTAGAGAAAGCCCATGTGCAGCCATGGAAGACCCAAAGCAGCCAATAAGTAAGTAAGTAAATAAATAAATAAATAAAAATAAATCTATTTAAAAAAAAGAAAAAAAAAATCCTGAAAACATACAAGGCCTGGATTAAGTAGGTAATTCAAATAAATGGGAAAAAGCTCTAATGATGAAAAACCACGACTGAGAATGCGCTTGTGTCTCAGACGCCTTCCAAATATGAAAGGAACTTCTGTGAATTGTTCTTGCTCCTACAAGGTCTGTGCTTGGCAGCCCTACATCAGGGTCTGGGACCGAACCCATGGCACTGAGACCGAGCACAGCTCCTTGGGCTTCCTCAGAGCCCATCATGATGTGACCAGTGGTCCTATCCAGTTCCTTAAATGGAAGCCCATGGCGCCCCCTCAGGTGCAACAGGAGAGTGTGCTTGGGCTAGCTGCCCATACTGGATACCACGTGCTCTAATGCCCATGTCAGTGCTGTTACATAAAGGGCCAGGAAGAGACTCTGGCAAATCCATCCCATTAGTTTGGGGAAGCCTCAGGAAAACTTTCTGAAAGGAGCCCAAGGTGTGCAAAGAGCCGGGGCTTGGGGGCAAAGACACTTTTCAATGATGAAGAACTTTTTTGCTTTTTAAAAATCCAGTCATGGGCTTCCCTGGTGACACAGTGGTTAAGAATCTGCCTGCCGATGCCGGGGACATGGGTTTGAGCCCCGGTCCGGGAAGATCCCACATGACGTGGAGCAACTAAGCCCGTGGGCCACAACCACTGAGCCTGCACCCTAGAGCTCCCAAGCCACAACTACTGAGCCTGCAAGCCACAACTATTGAAGCCTGTGAGCGTAGAGCCCATGCTCTGCAATAAGAGAAGCCACTGCAATGAGAAGCCCACACACAACGAAGAGCAGCCCTCGCTCGCCGCAATTAGAGAAAGCCCACGTGCAGCAACGAGGACCCAACGCGGCCAAAAATAAATAAATAAATTAAAAAAAAATCCAGTCATATCTCTGTTTGAAAGGGGAATGTGAGAGGTAGTTCCCATAGCAACCAAGATTAAGTCTTATGGGCACAGTGCACACTGTTCACCCCAGGGCTGCCCATTACCAGATTTCTAAGCATTTCCCTTTAATTTCAAATCAGCACACCATTTACACTCCCTCTCCGGCATCCAGGACACGCCATTTCCTACTCTTAGGCTGGCCAAATAGACACCCCCTCAGGGTGGGGAAGTGGTGAGTAGCCCAATCGTGGATGCTGCTGCTTGCCACCATTACTACTAAATGGCTGGTGGAAAATGCCAATAGGCTGACAAGATGGCATTGAAATATTCACACTGAAATTTATTTTTCTGGGGATGCCACAAGAATGGGATTAGAACCGAGGCATCAGGGCACAACCAGAGACAGGTGCTGGTATTGGAAAGACTCCTGCAAGGAACAGCCATTAGAGCTCCGTAAGCTTTCCATCCCCCCCCCCCCATGCCCACCAGGCGGAAGGCAGCCTAAATAACCTTTAACAGACTCAGAAAGAACCTTAGAGTAGGAGGGGAAGAGAAGGAATGGAAAAAAGGAACTCTTGGGGAAAAACTCACAGGTCTGACCTTCTTGTACCACTCTACTGGCTCTCATAAGCACTGCAGAGAACAGCCCTGATACCTCTGCAGGATATTTTCCCCTTATCTCGTTGATATCAAAACTCCAGAGCAGCAAGAGTAAAATGCAGAAGTCAGAGGACTTAGAAGGCAAGGGTTCTTTTCACTTACCTTTGACCTATCCACCCAGAGGCAATCAATGGGCCTATCCAGAAACTGAGGATAAATCAACATCTTTCTTTTCTTGGCACGGGAAACCCAACTGAGATGGTGAGGGCAGAACATCCCAATTGGGAGGCTGTGCCACCCCTCAGACTGACTCCGCAGAAGGTAAGGCCACCACTAGGATTCTCTCCCCCTCAGTTGCTGGAGTCTCTGGACTGACTGGCTGGGAACTGCCATATGGGCCTTGCTGCTTCCCTCACCTCTAGGTCCCAGCATCACACCAAGATGAGCAGGCCAGTCTAATGGAAATAATTAACTAGGAAGCGGGAGAGCAAGAATGCATCTTTAAGTGTTCTAGCTCCAAGGTCTGTGGCTGCCATTAAACCATGCTGAACAAATCTTATTTTTATTGATGTCTTTATTACTCTGTCTCGATCAAAAAAAGAAAATTAAAATGACCACTGAAAAAAAATTGAATCCTTGCCTCTTTTACCCTGAGACACTCGACCGTGTCCTGTACGTCTCCTTTGATGCCTCTACTGGTCCTTGGGTACCGGCCTTCCTAGGTCTCTTACCACCCAGGTCACTGTCTTCTGATCCTTCTGCAGTCTGCTGATGTCCTCCCTAAAAGCGTGGTCCTCAGATGGAACATCACACTCCAGGCCTGAAGTGACGCGGGCTGAGCCAGCACTTGGCTCTATCCCTCTCTGGATACTGTACTTCCGGGTTATGAATCAGGATTGCCTTAGCCTTTTTGACAGTATCACAGAAGAATAATTCTATAAAAGGCTAGGAATTGTTTCTCCTCCCCTTATACTTGTTACAAATATTTTTTTTCTTCATGTCTATATATCCTGTACTTTGGTAGACACAAGTACTTTGCTTGAAGGCTGGCACCGTATCTTAGGCATTTCAACATTCCTAGCAAAGTGCCCAGTGGATATAAAAAAATTATTAAATAGCCATGCGATTGAGTGATCCACAAACATGAGGAGGCTCGTTCTGGGGATGAGTCACGATCTAAAGATGGAAGATAATCAGGCTGTAATCGTAGGCTTGCACTTCCATCCACGTGACCGTGGGTGATGGTCTGCCTGCAGAGACGGGGAGCTAAGGGCAGAGCGCTGAGTGTTCCATGGCGGGAGACCCAAGAAGGACATTTACACGACCAGACAAAAGTAGAGGGAAAAATGATGGATGAGTCCATCCATTTCTTTCCGCGACTCTTCCTGAGAGCTAATGATACAGGCAAAGTTGTTTTGCCTAAATGAATCGCACCCAGCTTGCCAAAAGAAAATGTTCCAGATCTTCTTGGATGCTCAAATACCATCTCCCTTGGGAAGTCTTTTCCACTCCTCAATTGACAGTTCTTTCCTCTGCATTCTCATGGTATGTCGCCTATACTTTTCATAGCTCCGTTTTGTTTTTCCCTGTTAAAGTTTTTCATATGGCTGTCTCAACTATTAGATTAAAAGACATTCAAGAAAGCAGAAATTATCTGGTTAATTTAAGCATCATCCACAAGTCAGGGGAGAAATTCTTGATTTGCAGTTTAGAACTGAGACTTTAGAGGAGGCCTGTCATCATCACCAGGACCTGGATGGGAACCGGCTGGCACTGACCACTGGCTGCTGCGGGTGGTAATATTTTCTTTTAGTGGGCTTATAAAAATCTTGGCCTCATTAAAAAAAAAAAAGTCTCCCCAAACCTGCTTATTGTGCTAATATTTTCTGACAAGTGACCCTAGAGGACCTTCTGACACGAATGTAATTCATATAATTCATGATGATACCTTTAAAAGTGAACAAATAGAGCAGCCCTAGAAAAGTTTCATGTCAAGCTGCCCATTTCCAGTAATGGGACCCAACTGGAAGCAAGGAGGAGGCAGAGACAGAACCAAATGGGCAAGTCCCAAGAGAAAGAATACTCCACTTTACAAATATCCATTAAGTTGCAGTTCAATTAAAGTATCTGAGAAGAATTCCTAAGTATCAGCAGATCCTGTAACTGCTTAATTAAGGATAGAAGCCCAGCAAACACAACTACAATAACAGCCTGATTCATTAGCACCTCTGTGATAGCAGAATGGGATTTCTCACTTAAACATACATTGGTGTTGTGTTAATTTGGTTAGGCACTGGTAATCAATGGGCATCCACCATTCCTGGGGCCAGGAGAGGAGGAGGATATTCCTGTTCACCTTCCCTCTCCTCTCCCATTAAACCTCTTGGTCTACTGAAACAGGCAGTTGATATTCCTATTAGGATTGGCTGGAGAAGAGACATTACAGAGACAGAAGGAAATGAGGTAGTTTGTTCAAAGGCATTCAGGGTGGAACCCTTTAGCTCATCATGCACATACCCGCCACCATATATCAAACCCCAGACATCTAGGACCTCTCCTCACTGCCTCCCTTGTCATAAGGCAGCTTCAAGAGGGGACTTATAATCAAAGAGAAAACAAAATTGAAAAACGCCAAAGGGCAGGCAAAGAAAAGTCTCATTTTCTAGTCTTGTTTCATATGACTCGGTAACTGGTTAATTATAAGCCACCTGCTGTGATCCACATGGAAACCCCCTGCCAGGTGGCTGCTGCACTCTAGGTGGTTTGTACAGTGAGTTCCACACCAGGTGACAGACATCCACTCCCCACCATGCCAAACCTGTCTTGGTCCACAATTCCTCGCACTTATTGCTGTCCCACCGGTAAGAACAAACACGGAAATGTAAATGGGGGTAGGCTCAGTGAGTTAGAAGACTCCAAATATCTGACACAAGACTCCTTAGATTACTTTACACTGAAACCTCAAATTATTACCCTCTTCTCATTCAGGCATTTGGTTTACAGGCACTAACTTGATACCTGCTATGCTTAGCCAACAGGACAACTTCCTGAACTGTGCCCTCAGCATGACCCAAGTAGCCCAGAGCTAAGAAAGTAATGCAAAATAAGGCAACGTAATATAAAGGTCTCAGCAATAAGGCACACACTCCAGGCCCACTGGTGCTTTGAAATAAAAATGTGAATCATGGGCCAAGCAATCTGCAAGTAGGTGCCTCAGTATCCCTTTAGACGAGATACTAAGTAAAAGGCGACACACAGGACAAGTGAAAATGAACTAAAAATAAAGACTGAAGGTAAACTGCTTTTGTTCTAAGAGAAGGAAATGTATGGAGCTCATTAAATGCTAGATGAGGAAAAAGGATGCTTTTAAACAAGTGTTGGGGGCCTGAGGAATGTTGACCTTTCTGTTAACTCAGGACAAGAACTGCCTGTGACTGCCTCCGAGACTGAAGTAAGTGCACATAGGAGGAGGCCACAGCAGCAGGCGGGGGGACCTTGAACCGTCTCAGTGCTGAGGCGGGAAGGTCACCTGCTCACCGGCTGAACCTAAGCCAGGTGCTCAGAGGACTGAAGGGCAAGAGCTCTCAGGAGGCGCTGGCCTGTTAGCTACAGCTGACTTTGCCCAGCCCCACCTGCTATCCCATCTGACCAAGCAATCATTCCACATGCAGGGGTGCAGGAACCATGATGGAGAGGCCAGCTGGCTCGGGCCAAATGCCACTCCCTATCAAGCTGCGGGGCCGTCTGCCCAAAAAAGGCCACGTAAAAACGGAAAGTGTCCACCCCACCTTGAAATCCAGAGGGCTCTCCAAAAGACGGGGAGTGATGATACCAGCACATATGGGATTGCTGAACAATTCTTGACTTTCCCCTTGAGAATCACAGCCCTAACGTCACTTCCAGCAGACGTCAATTTTACAGGGTGCAGGGCACATTCCACAGAGAGCTGCCAAGCCGCGCCACGAGGACCACCTTCCAGGTGAGCAGCTGCACGGCGTAAGCATCGTGTCTGTCTATGCTGCCGTTCAGCTTGGTGGTTGCTCCCGGATGACCGAGGGGCCCTTCTCTCTAGGATCCTCCAGCCATGTTCTCCATCGCATTCATTCTGTCTCTCTCTGCAGGGTCACTGCCCTAGCAATCATTCACTTCTACCCTTTCTGAGTTCCTGTTCAGACCAGTGCCTCTCAAGTTCCTGATATCTTCTCACTTCAGCTCTTTTATATCCTCATTAGCCAAAGAGACTTTGTTGAGTTTTTACAGTCTATAACTGGCGCTATGAAGACAATAGGTATACTGAAGAGCTTTTCCAGTATCCATGCCACGTTCTGCACCAATCCTAAGAATCAGTTATAAAAGTACTCAAGAGGCTGACATCCTCAGAATGTTCCCTTGACCCTTTAGCATTCACTTTTCTGTACTCCTTTTTCCATTCTATTAGATTGTTGTGAAGAGCAGTCTATTTTAAATTCTGTTCCTTATTGCCCACATTTACTCCCCAGTCGTACTGACAAAGATCATCTGTGACTTACCAATTAATCAACGGTATAAAATCACTCCCTAGTTTTTATAACTACTTGATCCTTTAAGGTAAAACTCGACACTGCTGACTCCTCGGAATTCTTCCCTCCCTTGGCTTCCAGAAGACTGCTCTCTGAGGATTCTCCATCTAATCCTCTGACCACCAACTCCAACTATCTGTTCCAAGAACCTACTCTTAGTGTCGCCCTTGCTGGTGGATATCAAAATCTGCCCAATAACTCAAGCCTTGGACCTGTTTACTTTCTTTCCCATACTCAATGCCATCCCCCATCCTTGACCAAAAAACCTCAGTCATTCCCTGAATTAGGAAATCTTCCTCTTAAATCCTCTTCCAATCTCTCCTCTCCTCTATCACCAGATTTCGGGCCTCTATCCCTCTTGCTTCTTAACCACTCTCCCAGCCTCCAGCCTCACGTATACCAACGTATCTACCAAAATAAACTTTCTTAACACAAGTGTGAGCATGACACGCCCCTGATACCTTGAGCGCCTCTGAGGGTCCATAGTATATTCCAGAGAAGACTAGCTTCCATCTGTGTTTCCAGCCTCACCCCACTCTTCACTCTTTATACCCCACCAATACCAAAGGATTCATGGTTTCCTGGACACATCAGAATGTATCATACCTCTACATCTTTGTACCTGCTGGCACCTCTATCTAGAATATTCCTCTCTTCCTCCCCCCCTGTCCTCTCCTTACAACACTGCAAACTCCTATTTATCCTTTAAAACACAGCTCAGATACACAATCCCTGATCTCCACCTAACCAACCATTCTCTCCTCTGTGCTACTTCTGTGCCTTGTAAATAATTCTATTTTCTCACCTAACACCCAACACTGCAGGTTGTTCATGTATCTGTCTTCCCTCTAGAGCTTAAGACCTAGGACTGTGTCTTACCAGGATGCAGAGTTCCTTGCTCCAGACTCAAAGAGGAAAGCCAGTAGCTTTTCTTTTAGTGAGCATTTTGCTTAGTCAGGAGGAGGCTAGGACAGCTCCTAGCTCCTTCTCTTGATTTATTTGAATTAATGGGGAGGTCAGAGTCTCTGTGGTAGAGCCACAGGTACGTGCACACATACTGCACAACTGTGCCATTCCATACAGAGTTAAGGAAAGCTCCAGTTATGAATTCACTAAGTCTTTGTGAGAAGAACAGGAAGGAAACATTTATTGATGATCTACTTTATGGCAGGCTTGCTCTAAATGTTTATACATCCTGAGAGGCAAGAAACTTCCTCCAGTTAACTGATGTGTAAACTAATGTTTGAAGAGAGTCAAAAACAAACAAACAAACCCCCACCCAAAACAAACCTCCCTAAAGTCCCCTGCTTGTACAGAGAGCAGAGCCATGATTCAAACCGAGGCCAGCTTTCTTTTCCAACTTTTCAATGTCCTGTATCCCTGCCAGGTTTCTAAAGAAATCAGAAGATGCATAATACAATTGCATAGAGTACGGCAGGAGAAAAATGTAAAAGCTTATATTTTTATCAGGAATTTGCTTCTGTAATCTATCTTGCAGTGTAAGTTAACTCAAGCAATGCCTTTTGAATTGCTAAGCTTAGGATAATGCCAAGTACACAGAGGAACCAGCTGATGCCAAGTTGAGTGATCAGGCTGCTTGTGTTTCAGCAAGGTACCACCATAAGGGTTCTGCAGGAAAACTCCAGGCAAGACAGGTTTAAAGCTCTGAGCCGGCTCCATTCAGGTGGTTTTAAGTTTGGAAGCCAGAACTTTCATGTTTTCTTTTCCCTATAGATCTGCAGCCAGGTTTCCAGGAAAGAATAATGCTGTTTCTCTTTCACACCTCTGGGATAAAGCTCTGCCAAAAGGATGCTTTTGTTTTGCAGGCAGAGAGCAAAGAATAAGTTGAATATATACCTCAAACCCTGTACCAAGAATTCACTGCTAAGAAAAACTCCTCCGCTACAGAAATCTTAAGAAAAAGGGCACAAACGGCTCCATGAAAGGACTCACACACACTGCCACTGTGCCCCTCAGTTTACTTACAGCTCATATTCGCAGGCACGAAAGCACAGCCCTCTGGTGAGGTATGGACTTCTTGCGGCCTTTCTTCTCTAGAGCTGCCTGAGCTGCAGAAAGCCTGCAGAGCTGGGCAGTGATCAGTAACCTCTTAAGAGAGCTCAGGAGCCTCACGGAGCGGTGAGGGCCAAGCAGCAACAGTGAGCTTCACGGCCTTGTGCTCGGTGAGTGACTAATCGCACTTAACAATCCATTTAGCTGGGGCCTGAGGGAGACCCTTATGGGGAAGAAACCATCGGTGCCTTCAAGGAGAGCAAGGCTGAGGCGATCTGGCAGGGGATGGCAAACACGGCCCCCAGTTCTCCTCCGCCACGGCAAATTCTACCCCAGGATTCAACAGAAGTAGTGCTGAGGCAGCAGGCCGGCCTCAGAGGAGGTGGTGTGCAGTGGTTAAACACAATGGAATATAATCTTTGGGAGTGTATATCGGGGTGGGGTGACCCTCTCCCTTAAAGACCACAGCTGCGAAGTACTGATGGAAATAAATAACTTTGTCTGCCCGCAGAGAAGAAAGGAAACTGTCTGCTCCTTGAATGCACACATGTAAATTTCTCAAAGAGCACAGTTCACACACAAACTTGCTGGCTTGTGAAATGTTAGTAGGTAAGACAGGATAAGAAAGATGGACCGTCAGTCAGCAAAGTAAAGGAGGAAGGCTTGCCCCGGCACGGCACCCTTAGTGCAAGAGGGAAATAAATACCAGGGACGCAGGGGCCTGCGAAGGTAATGTCACATCTGCGGTTTCATAAAGGATTTGGATCCCAATGACACTTGAAAAGAATAAAAGTGCCCAAGTGGCACTGCCTGTGGAGCTACAAGGGCAGAGCATCTGGGCGCCTCCACGGCCTTGCCCATGACTAACACAGCAGGGCGGTCCATCCCAAATGGGCGACACCAACCGAGAGCACCCCATCGCTAATGTTTTGCTATGTCTGGAGTTCCCCTCCCTCAGGCTGTGTGAGGATACGGCTCTCTTGTTAGCTGTCCTGCACTCCTACGTCCTGTGGTTGGCGGGAACCAGAAGCAGGACAGGACCAGTGCTGGGTCTGCAGTAACAGCGGGATCAAACCTAGGAACTCTGCGTTCACAGCTCAGAGGCTGAAGCACCTACATGGGCTCCAAGTCCTGCAGAAAGGAGGGCATGTGACCTCCACGGATGACTTCTGAGCTCCAAGAAGAATTTTCAGAACAACACATAACACAGAAGACTTACCTGCGAGCAAGAAGGTGATAAGGCAAGTTTCCTTTGGCAAATACAGCTTGAGACGAGACCCACTGAACACATACTCCACCACGGCTTCAGAACGACCTGCCCGCTGAAGGAAGGGCAGAAACTGCTTTGCTTTTTGGGTATCCTGGGGGAGAAAAGAAGAACCATTAGAAAAGTAATGGAATCTAGGTAAATGTTTCTTTCTCTCTGGTCTAGGGCAAAAAGTCTGGCAGACCACGGGAAGCTGGGCGAAAAACCCTAGAATATCAGACATTTCTGAAACCAGGACAAAAACAAGATACCGATGTGACTTTCATAGGAGAAAATATAGTTAATCAAAAGCTTCCAGAACATTCTCAATCTCTTCTCCCCTCTGTTTAATTACTAAAGTGGATATAAAAGTTAGGACGGTGCCCTGAAATGAGAATTTCACTCCTTCTCTGGAATAGGAAAAAGAGCTCTTCTTCCTTCTACATAAAATTGAGGGGAGGGCTTCCCTGGTGACACAGTGGTTAAGAATCCACCTGCCAATGCAGGGGACATGGGTATGAGCCCTGGTCCGGGAAGATCCCACATGCCACGGAGCAACTAAGCCCGTGCGCCACAACTACTAGAGCCACAACTCTAGAGCCTGAGCGCCACAACTACTGAAGCCAGTGTGCCACAACTACTGAAGCCCACGCACCTACAGCCTGTGCTCCGCAACAAGAGAAGCCACCACAGTGAGAAGCCCGCGCACCGCAACAAAGAGTAGCTCCTGCTCACTGCAACTAGAGAAAGCCTGTGTGCAGCAGCGAAGACCCAATGCAGGCACCCGCCCAAATTAGATAAATGAATAAATAAATTAAAAAACAAAAAAACAAAACAAAAAAAACAAATAAAACAAAAAAAATTGAGGTGAGAAGACCAATACTCACCTTCTTTGGAGATTAATCTAATTTTTAATTTTCATTAAAAAAAAAAAACACCCCAAACAAACGAACAAAAAACCCCTGTGACACCCGGCTCCTGATACAGCCCCTAAAGCCCTTTCCCAGGAAACCCCGAACAGTCCATCTTCAAACTTTGATAGGCTATTTTCCTAACGAGGAGGAGAGCGCAGCCTTCTTTGGGCACCAATACTGCAAGGCCTGCTCTCTACGCTTTTGAGGGATGAGCCAGGACCTGGGGCACCGGCTCCCAGCCGGGGGATCTGCAACAGCAGGATGTGAGCCACAGGGACCCGTAAATACCGCATCATGTCAGCAAATAATTATAGAAACAATAAAAACACATGAAACTGCACAGGGCTTTTCAAACTTTTTTCACGCATCAACACAAACTGCATGCATTCTACCCTCAAGAGTACCAAATCGTGGACCTTCTGAACCTCAGAGCTCTCAGCTTTGGAGGAGCTAAGAGCCATCAAGTCCTTTCAGTCTCTCAAGCTAATTAAACAGATAGAGTAAGCAAGCATCAAAGTATCACACGCCACGTGCTGGGGGAATAGTCACTGGATGAATTCTGGAGGTTTTCAGCACAGCCAGCCCACTGGCAAACTCCCTCTGAGGACAACAAGCTCTGCACACTTTCCTGACTCGGATGACATAAGCCGTCTGCACTCGCCAAGCTCTTCCTTCCTAACTCTGAGCAGCAGAGCTATTGTATCTAAATTAATGCACATTAGATAATGAAAATTTAACAAGCCATCAAGTATTTGAGAGTCTTCACAGCAGCCAAAGGGGCTCCTCTAATTCAGAAGCAGTGAGGTAGGCCGGGATGAAAACAATATTTATAGTAATGAGATTCATCCTTCCCTTCAAACAGATTCCCAGAGAAAAGGAGAGACAGTCATCCATTCTCAGTGTTTCTAAGGGCACAATGCTAAAAGGTAAGGTAACAATGAGCTTTAGTGGGTTGGAAACTCCCCCAATGAACACTTAAGCAAATACGCATTCTACTATCCACACACAGTGGGAAAATGCCTTTCTGGCAGTTGGCTGAAGTCCAGAACAGCCAAGCAAGACAAATGCTCCATGGGAAAGAAGGCACTACTGATTCAAATCCTCTTGCCATACTAGAATAAATCTGGGACGTTATTCCTGAGCTGAGCCAATAAGTCAACAATTATCAAATTGATTATCACAAATCATTAGGCAACTTAAGGTCTCTAAAGAGAAGGCCTTCCCTCAAGACTGCAGTAATCTATATTTTTCAGAAATAGACATTTGCTCATCACTGTCTCTTGGACGTATTTACCTGAGAAAAAGATGCTTACAGGAATAAAACAGCACACGCACAGGTACACCTTTAATGTTAATACTAAAAAAGTAAGTTGCAGCAGATTGTCCTATTTTGCTAAATGATTACTTAGTTTATCAAGAGACATATTTACTCAGAGAATCAAGGAGGAACGAAGGGGCCCTACTATTAGCTATGTAAGACACAAAGACAGAGAGACAGACAGATAGATAAAAATAAACCAATGGATGTTCCTCACTCCTCTTAAGTCTCAACCTACAACTTAGTCCTATTCCAGAAATACATGGGAGGACAGCAAAGAGAATGTGACATGCCATCGATTATGACAAAGATTAGAAGTGAAAGCCAACTGTGACAATCGAAGGCACGAAAGCAAATTTTAAAAGCCCACCACAACTGGTCATGTCTCTTTCCAGAGGCAAAACCGTAAGATAAGACGTGGAGCTCCTCATCCTCTGGAAGCAAATGCTCCAAAGGCTTGGAGCAGGTGATATGCCCGTGGACCACCCGTTAAAGGACAGGATGGAAATCTTGTCCAAGGTGGTAGAGTTTTAGAAATAAAAAATTCTTATAAAGCCAATTAAATTAAATGTAATCACCAAAAGAGGTCAACTCTTTCAAAGCTCAGTCACAGGCAGACCATGGTGTCTTTCCTTGTCATCTCAAGCTGTTCCTTTGCTTGGCAAATTCCTTTTCAATACAAAAATTCTTGAAACCCTTACTATTTGTTTCAGTGGCTCAAATGAAAAGACTGGCAAGGCAGATTGACAAGTTCCCTCAGGTGATGTAGCCATAAGTCATTCTCTGCTAATTTAGCTATGGAATTTTTTTTTTTTTTTTTTTTTTAGGGATTTTGATTATTAGAAAATGGACTAAATGCTATGGCTAAATGACTTGCCTTCCAAAGAGCCTGTGAAAGTATAGCAACGTGCTAGATTCCAATACTCATTTCTAAGGTTACAGCTATAGGTAAATAAGAGAAAGCATGTCTAATGAGAACCAGTATAAGAGAGTCCAGTTTAGGCCCTACTGAGGGGTTGAAGATGCCAGGTGGATCTCAAGGGCAGCCAAGTGATCAAGTTCAAAGGATGTCATTAACACATTTAAAATTTTCTTCCAATAATGCAAAGCAGGACCTTCTAAGACGTAGTGAAGTGACAGATTTCCTTATAACTCCAAACATATTTTTAAAAATAAAGATTAAAGGCCTCAAATTTAAAGATATAACAACATTGAGACTTACGATGCTCACTTCAAGGTAAGACTATTAAATATCAAATATTTCTGCTTAGAAGTCTAGTTGCAAAGTCCCTCATCCTCAGGTTTTCTATGCTGTGGCTGGTTTACATGAGGTCTGGGAATCTATTTGCCATAGTTGTCATAGTTGAGGTTACACAGTCTCAAGGCTTCTGAGAATCCATGTAGATAAATTAGCTATAGTTTTCTGTACTAACATTCCCCTCCACTGGTGTAAATAATCAAGAAGTAACTGCAGTGCTGAGCAGATAAGTCTTCTTTGTTGCACTGGCAGTTTTCACATTACCTGTGCTCCAAAACAAGCCAAACGTTAAGTATTTTCCTGTAACTCCTCGAAAAGCTAATTTAAGGTTGTATTAGCTACATTTAACCTGCTATTGTGGATGGCATCTCTTTAAGGAATGTTTCTGCCTCCTCAATGCACCTTGAAATTGAGAAAGTAATGATGTAACAAACATGCCCGGGGTGACTTCATTTCAAAGAATGTGAATATCTAATACTTCAAACTTACAGGAGTAGGGTTTTGAGGGACGCTGAAGAAAAGCAGGATGATCCTTAGGGAGTGGGAAAGCTTATAAAGACACCTTCATCATACACTCCTAGTCTGCCCTCACTTCTGGATGGTCAGGCTAAATTTCTTATAAATGTGGGTGCATGTGTCAATGCCTATAAAAAAAAAAATCCCTACAGCAGTGAGACTGCAACTTACCTCTACAAAGTACCCTTCCTGTGTAAGCAAACACACATGTTTGAAATAACTGAGTACAGTGAATTACCAAGTTTGGGAGAGTGGGAAAGTTGTGAATGGGAGTGGGGTGGAAAAGAGAACAAGGAAAGCAGAATCCTTATATGGCAGGCACAGGACAGAGGTCCACAAGAACACTACTTACACAGCTAGGTCCCCTGCATCCTTGGAGAGCAGAACTCACATAAATCAAAGTTCTCTGAATTCTGGAACAGGGATTTCGGCTGTCCGTTTACACTAGATGTTAGCAAAGTGAGTTCTATGATTTTTTCCATTGAAAATAGCCATACAGTAAGCATTAACGTGGTCAGGACTGGTGAGAAGCAAACCTCATGGCACACAAAACAGCACAGGGAAATGGGAATCAGTAAACTTATTAGTTAACAATTAACCACTCAGGATTAACATGCGCAAGTCTCAAATGGGAACTGTTAATAATGAAGCTCACTAATTACTTCCCATCATCACAATCACTCTGATTAACATCATAGGAAAAAGAACTAAAACCAAACACATGCAGAGCTTATAATGGTACCATGGGGGTATTCAACTCCACCAGCACTTGAGAAACTGAACTCGAAAGAGGCCCATCAAACGTTGATGAAGCTTCCTGCAGGTATAGTTGCAGCCTGAACTGCCCACTCTAGCAAACCAGGAGCTTTTCTCCCCTACGAGAGCCGACAATCCTGTACCTACAGGGCTGAGCTGAGGCTCAAGGACTCCAGAGCACAATGCTGTTTGGGTCCAACCAATCTTAATATTGAAGCAGCAGAGTCTATGTGTACAAGAGGACGGATGCAGAGAGAAAAAGAGAACACGGAAATCAGAACTTCTGGCTAAGGATACTGAAGCAAACACACGCTGTTACTGTAAGCTGTATTGTGGTCATTCATCATCATAGGTCTCTACCTTGTCAGGGTTCTCCAGGCCAGGCGAATTACCTCTGCAATTATGTGGGAGGCAAATCACAACTGCATCCCTGACCAGAAAGGCAAAAAAGTCATCCATCACCACACACTCTTCCTCCTTCCCAACCACGGGGCTCTATTGGCCCCATGTGATGTTTCAATTCGCAGAATGAGTTTATGATTCTCTTTGAGGAACGAGCTGCATAGCAAGATAATCTCTTGACATAAATGGGGCCCCGGGAGGAGATACTTGGGAATAGGCCCAGCTCCAACATTACCACAAAGCACTTAAACACCTGAAACTCCCCTTCCCTGGCTGGTTATCAATGTTTCGTGGTGAAGTGTCTGTAAAGGGGACTGGCAGAGGGTGTAAACACCAGTGAGGTGCAAGTTTAACAGGAATGAGGTGAACACAGGAGGGAACCCTAGAGAAAACCACTCCGGGGGAAAAAAAAAAAAAATTATAAAGAAAGAAACCATGAGAAAAAAACAGGTGCTGAAGCTGGGCCATCAATAATCTTTCATCAAGTGTCGTCTATGGTTTACAGTTTCTCACAGTGTTTAGTTAGCTGGCACAGCACCTCACTCGGGCTCCAACGTGTCAGAACGTAGGAGAAATCACGTTTCAGGCTCCGGGCTCCATTCCTGGGAGCATGAAGCCAGAGGACGTTTGCAGGAGCACTAGGTTGGAAGAAAGCCCTCAACTTGGGAGGCTGCGTTCTAATCGGGAGAACACTCGGAGAACATGACCTTCAGTTTTCTTCCCTGCTTCTACTTCTTTACCAATTGTTAAGGGAGGGCAGCCCACAAAAGCAGAGACCAAAGGGCAGAGGGAGCCGGTGTGCTTCCCACACTGGAACAAGAAAGCTGTTGACCATGTCCTCTGTGTCCCCAACACGGAGGGGACAATTCCGCCGCCATCAGACTTGAAACGCTGAGGAAGCGCCTGCCCTCTCGAGCCCTGCAAAAGACAGGTGTCTGTGAGTATTTTTATTTGGTTGGTCTTGCTCACCCATCTATCTCTGTTCCATGAGGTACAATACTGGGAAGAGAAAGCAGGACTTGGCAAACGTTAAGGAGAGAAGCACAGTCATGTGTTCAGAATGAAAACATGCAAAGCAGCATCCCAACAATCGTGGAAGTCCAACTAAGAGCAAGTCAAATCCTGTTACATAGATTAGAGGATCCCCAGAATATGGCCTGGACTTCAGCTATCATCACTCCAAGCTGGACGTAACTGAAATCTCCCTCAACAGAGGTCTGGATAAATAAACTGTAGTCCACTCACATGACAGAATACTACTCGACAATAAAGAGCAAGTAGGCAACAACATGGATGAATCTCAAATACATGACTCCATTTCTACGACAGTCTTACAGAAGTTAAACTGTAAAGACGGAAAGCAGATCAGTGGTTGCCATAGACCAGGGGAAGCGTTGGAGGTTGACTCCAAAGGGGACGGAAGCATTTTGGGGGGAATGATGAAAGTCTCTTTCTTTTCTTGACTTTGGTGATGGCTTTGTGTACACCTGTTTATCAAAACTCCGTAAGTTACACCTAAATTTAAAAATAAACAAGAAAAAATGGCTTGGGTAGGTAGACTATGCAAGAATTTCATTTTTAACTCAAAATTTCCTAGTCAACTAGTTCATATGTAGCTCAGAGTGAATAACAAGCTCAAAATTCAGTACTCAGTAATTACGTTTGAGGTAAACCACTAAACTAGCTATTCAGCGCATTAAAGCACTTTAAAAAATTTAAGCAGAAAATAGTTTGGATGAGAAAGCAAGGGGTTGGAAGAGCGTAGAAAAAAAAAAATCTTAGCCGTTCCCCAAAAGCACCATAAGGAAGTATCAATTCTTAGGCAATGGCTAAGAGAAAGCATGATGTCATCCCTCAGTTGGCTATACAGAGGAAATATTCTCATCAAATAATGAAAAGAGTACTACTAAGTACATATGCCTATTGACATTTCTTTTCTACCTTGAAACAAAATCATTCTGTGATCTGCCTTAATGTGAATAAAATAATACCCAATTCCCAATCAAATGAAAATTCTATACAGGCTCAGAGATTATTCTTTTATCAAATGACTTTCAGTTTCCCCAATTTAACCAGCTGAAATTATGCTGTGAGAACTATTCAATTTAACCTTTAGAAATGCAGTTACAGCCTCTGAGTGGGAAAAATCTGCATTTTATCACCAAGAGGAAATACAATGCCCTTCGTTTATTCTCTAGGACAAGAAAAAAAAAAAAGTCTTATAAGTCTTATAAACTTATAAGTAGAAGTTTAGTATACAAAGTGCAGATGGTGGTATATCTGTGTCTCAGATAAAGAGAGCAGATGTAAATCTGTATCTACTTAGGATAAGGTATCAACTCTTACCAGTCTGCTCTCTTCCTTTCTTCCATCCGCTTTCTTTAGCGTGGATGACCAACGCAGGGCCAAGCCCCATCCCTCCTCAGGTCTGCCATTGCACTCAACTGTCTCAAAGTTATGGCTCACGATCTGTGGTGTTCACAAATAAACTCCACCTTCTTCCCATCCATTATTCCATCCCCAATTGCCCCTATTCCCATTTCTACAGACTCTAGCTTTCCAACAGATTACTATTACAATTCTTGGTTAAACTGACATTCAGTGTTTCTAAAATCATGACTTTTAAAATTACAGCCCTCCCCTGGAGCGCTCCCATCTGCCTATTGACCTCTAAATAAGTGGTAACCCGTGGGGCCTGCTACACAGCGGATGCCCTGGGCCGACCCTGGAAATTCCCTTCACATCCTTTCCTAGGTTGTATTTCCTGAATCCATGCCTTCCTCCATGAAAACCTTTTCCTTAACAAAACAAAACAATAAAACCACTATCTTTTCATGGAGAAAACGTCTTATCTTGGGTCAGTTAAGTAAATATAGGATGGCTTTTGTAGATTTTATTCGGGCGAAAGACTATCCTATTCGTGAGAACTTTGAATCAACACAAATTCTTTTCATTATCCACGAGCATAGCAATACACTGTGTTTCTGATACCACTGGCTGCTTTAGTTATATGAAGAAAACATTTTACTACGAAACTTAATTAGAACTGCTCAAGAGTATGGACATAAGAGACAGTGGTCTAAAATTACCAATTTATAACAAAAAAAGTTTAAAAGGTGACAACGCACTGGAAGGCATACCTTCCAATTATTTTCAGGTTAATTATTTCTCAAAAAACATGTAATTTATCCGAATTGTAGAAAAACCAATTTATATCAAATAGACAATTACATTGATAAGAAAATAGTTAAAGATAGTATTCCTATTTTAAATTAGTAAAGATAAACACAACCACTGGGGATGTGAGAAAAAGGCCATTTAAATTTTTAGCATGTCTGCTGTTACTTTTCTAAGAGAAAAAGGATAAAAATGATAGGAATACCACAATAAACATCTCACACGTTACCAGAAAAAGGACATGAGAATGGTCTAAAAACATAGCTTATACATGTATGTGGCAGTGAGAATATGGAACAAAGCACTCAACCAGCATCTGTAACTCTGGATTATCAATTACAAGGCTATGATTAAAAAGTAACATACAGGGGCTTCCCTGGTGGCGCAGTGGTTGAGAAACCGCCTGCCGATGCAGGAGACACGGGTTCGTGCCCTGGTCCGGGAAGATCCCACATGCCGCGGAGCAACTAAGCCCGTGAGCCGTGGCCGCTGAGCCTGTGCGTCCGGAGCCTGTGCTCCGCAACGGGAGAGGCCACAACAGTGAGAGGCCCGCATACCGCAAAAAAAAAAAAAAAAAAAAAAAGTAACATACAGGTTTGAAGTACAATTTTTTCTTTAAAAATTTTAGATCAGTTTTTATCACTTCTAAAGTCTCTATATGCAAGGGTGAGAATTTATTACAGAATCACAAAATGGCTTGAAAGATGTAATTAGAACAATACATGCAGAGTAAAGAATTTAAACGACGGTCTGACAAAGCACAAGTTTTCATTTCATGGGCAAATCAAGAACTCAGAGGCAAGGAAATTGATGCCGTGCTAAACTCTGCCCCACCTGAGACAAGAGCACACAACTGCAGAAAAGGATGGAGGAGAAAAAAAAAAAACACAAAAAAACCAAGCAATCTATGACATAAAATAAAAAATGAAAATAAATGTTAAATAAAGGTTACATGATTAAAATAATTTCAACAGCCCCTTAAAAGTACTGTGAACATTCAGCTTTGCTTGCAGACATACCAATTTAGATCCAATAAATTAAGTAAAAAGCATTTTGAAGGAGTTAATATTTACATTTTTAAAGTGCTAACCAAAATAATTATAAAATTTGCAAGGTTAAGTTCAAGTTTTTGAAACAGAGAAGAAGGATATCTAGTATGGTAGAAATTATTAATTAAGACAAAAGGTGGTCAGTGTTTAAGAATAACAAATGCATAAAACTAAAATCTAATCATTTTAGTCAATAAAGATTTATAGGTAAATAATGATCATGCTAAAACATGTCATGTTATCCTTTGTTCTAAGTTTCTACTTTATGAAATTGTTCTAAGAAAATAACTACAGACTGATTTAGCTAAGGAACCAATGTGTGTGTGTGTGTGTGTGTGTGTGTGTCTGTCTGTGTGTGAGAAAGGAAAACATAATCCAAATAAACTAAATATCCAACAATATATAAGACAGAATACTAGGTAGACATTAAAAGTGAGGTAAAAGGAATATTCATGTGGAAAAAGGAATTAAGCACCTATTATGTGTCACTGTTCTAGGCACTGACTGTACAGTTAAGAATAAGAGAGAAAGTCTCTGCTCTGAAAAAACCTTTCATCACTTAAAAAAGAGGGGGGGAGGAGAGAAAATGAAAAAAGAAAAACAACCCCACATTTTGGTGAACAGATGTATTCCTATTGAAAATTTTCTGGTAGTGCTAGTAGAGATGATTTTCTTCCTTTGGCTTATTTATATTCAATGCATTTAAAAACAAAAATTTTGACAGAAAACTTGTGCTAAGAAATGTGTACGTTTTTGTTATTTATTTATTTATTTATTTGGTTGTGCCGGGCCTTAGTTGTAGCATGCATGTGGGATCTAGTTCCCGGACCAAGGACTGAACCCGGATCCCCTGCATTGGGAGCGGGGAGTCTTATCCACTGCGTCCCCAGGGAAGTCCCCAAATTTTTGTTTTTGAAAGAAGAAAATACATTAACATTCAGGGCTGATTCAGTTTTGCCCAGATAAACTTGCAAATTATTCAGGTCAGATAACTCTCTCCAGTTTTTTTTTTTTTTTTTTTGAGCGAAGAGTCAACATTCTTTTGAGTGAATTAGTCCTTCATAATTGTTCCACATATTTTGAGACAAATAAATATTATGGACACTGTAATAAAGTCTGGAAACTGACTTGGAAAACATCTCGACCTAAAACTGCATGCGAAACGTGCTCCATGATTCCTTCAAAAACATCATCTAAAGCACAGAGCTTTATGGCACTGAAGACAGCAAACTAAGTAGAGCTCTTTTCCTAAGGAATATAAGTTTAACTTAGATAATTATGGTGCAGAGCCAAAAGGAGTGTCGACATTAGGTAGAAAAACAAACAAAAATCACACATTAGCATGATGCAAGAATAAGAAAAATGTGTTCCTAGTAAAGCCAGCAGCACGATGTAAAGAGCCCCATGGTTGGGCTCAGAAATAGATTTAATAAAAAGTACCCAGAATTCCACACATACATGAAAAATGTGCAATAATAGGCTAAACAATAAATAAACTACCCTTAAAGAAAAATAACTTTAAAGTTGTTAGAATTGTCATCTTTTGGCATATATTTGGGAATTCTAATTCTTCCTAAGGAAAACTACAGATTTAACCCTGCCCCCAACCAGTGACTTTACAATTTTGATACAATGTATTTGCATATGCATATTGTACTGAGGTTCTAAATGTGAGATTCTAAGGATCTAGCATATCAATTGAACAAGACCTCCAACTAACTCCTCCTTTAGACCTCATTTTTGTTTTGTTTTCTTTTTTTTTTCTGCGGTACTGGGCCTCTCACGGTTGTGGCCTCTCTCCTTGGGGAGCACAGGCTCCGGACGCGCAGGCTCAGCCGCCATGGCTCATGGATGCACAGGCTCAGCGGCCATGGCTCACGGGCCCAGCCGCTCCGCGGCATGTGGGATCTTCCCGGACCGGGGCACGAACCCGTGTCCCCTGCATTGGCAGGTGGACTCTCAACCACTGCACCACCAGGGAAGCCCTAGGCCTCATTTTAAAATCACTTCAAAGATGCTCTCTGAGTACATGGGAGAAGGGATAGGCTGTGAAGATACACTCTCACAGGTCTCTACACTCTCACAGGTCTCTATACTTCTGTCACAACTGTAATTAGAGACCGAATTGTGTATGACCTAGAAGGACTACACCTGTACTGTTTAATGTTATATCCTCAACAGCCAGCACTGTGCCTGGAATGTAATAAGCTTTCGATAAATACTAATTGTTTGATCATTCATTCATGACTCAACATGACAAATGCATCTAAAACACAAGCCAGATTGCATATGTTAAACGTCAAGGAGAGATAATGGGGCAGTAAAAGAACTCAGGAGAGGAGGAGTAGGATTCAGGACTTGGATAAAAAGTTTGCAATACAGGGCTTCCCTGGTGGCGCAGTGGTTGAGAATCTGCCTGCTGATGCAGGGAACACAGGTTCGTGCCCCGCTCCGGGAAGATCCCACATGCCGCGGAGCGGCTGGGCCCGTGAACCATGGCCGCTGGGCCTGCGTGTCCGGAGCCTGTGCTCCGCAACGGGAGAGGCCACAACAGAGAGAGGCCCGCGTACTGGAAAAAAAAAAAAAAAAAAAAAGTTTGCAATACAAATACTGCTGATGAGGATGATGGATCATTTTAGAGGACTTTCTGTAGGCAGAACGCCCAGCCATTTATTAACCACCACCACCACCACCATATGAACCATGTCAACTGTTCTAAATACTTTGGATGTATTAACTCATTCAAGCACACCACAACCTAATGAGGTAATAAGGGCCACTATTACATTCATGTTACAGATGAGAAAACCATGGCACAGAGATGTTAAATAACCTCAAGGTGACAAAGTAATAAGCAAGCGAGACAGGACTTGAACTTGGCTGATCTGATATTGGGGCTTATGCTACTAATCATGTACTCTGTACTGCTGCTACATGCTAGAAAATAGGCATCCTTCCTATTGTATCCTTCTACTAGTTTACCCTCTTCTAGTTACTAACCAGCACAGTTAACGGTACTCTTAAGATCTAGGGTCACATTCGTTCAAACACAATTTCATAATGTTTAGGTCATCTCCTGGCAGATCAAATCTAAATCAGGCTCTGTGAAGAGATACAAAAAAGATCCCATTTTCTCAGGAGTTTGTCAACTACTGAGGAAAACCACTGCACATATGTCACCTGAGACAGGTTACCAATCAATATATCAACAAGTACAAAATCATGGTAATAAGTGATTGTGTAAATGCTGAAGTAAGGCATGAAGAGAAGGCAGTGAGGATCAAAAGAGAAAATTGCCAGGAAGAAGAGAAAGGGCCTGAAGGAGGAGGAGGGCACGGTCAGGAGAGCTGAGACAGCTACTCAGAAACAGCGCGTCCATAATGGAGTCGGAGTCAGTGGACTGAGAACTGGGAACAGTGGACTAGACTGAATATGAAATTATTCTCCATGGTGGGTGAAGTAGCCAGGCGTGTTGCCGTGACGTCCTACAAGAGAACACAGGTCTTCCTCCAAATTCAAACCCTCCCAAAGCTAATCTTGTCTTATGAATTCTATCATTTCTTCCTGAGAACACCCTTTCATGAGGAACTGAGGCACAAAATTACTAGGTAATTCCAAAGCCACCCTGAGGTCTGATTCGAGAATATTTATCTGGACGTCAACACTGCAAGTAGCGTCCAAAATTCTGTACAACATATTCCTTAGGGAATATGTTGGAAGCATGCTAAATAAAGCCTTAAAACTCGAGTAAGCAGAATGTCTGTGTTAGTAAAATGACTTACTTTGAGATGTTTACATAAGCAATAGCCTCAGGACAAAATGAGTTCAATCTAGGGCTAAGTTGTGTTATGATGGTGGAGTGGAGGGTGAAGCCATGGCTGGGCAGAAATATTTCAAGTTTCATCACGTCACTCGGCAGTCACAGGACAGATCAGACAACCTGATCACACACCTGAACCTGGGAATCAGGAATGTTAGCAACTGCCTCCGAAATACCTGAAGCATTCATTTACCCAAGTCTGCAATGGGCTCATTCACAGCCAATTTGGACCCATGAAATAGACTCACAGAACAATCCCCACATGCACCCAGAGAACAGAAAAGAGGACTGAAGAGCATGAACCAGCGAGAGCAGAAACTGTGCTAGAGGCAATGCTCTCTGGAAAGAGATGACATTTTTTTCTTTGGAAAAATTGCTCCTGGACTCCCTCAATTTCTTTTCTCCTTTCTTTGAACAAAGGAAGAAAGACACAAAACTTATAGCTCAGGACACTTAAATAAAAGGTAGGACCCTGTTTCTCAGAGCTCATTTGTAGGCATCCCCCTGTATGAAGTCAGTTAAACAAGGAATCAGAAGGGAACTAGACAAATTTGTGGCAGAAAACTTCCTGAAAACAGAATTCACAGCAGTGACATACCAAGTCTACAGATTATTTTGGAAATAAGATGTTTTACTGAAAGAAGCAAAAAATTTCAAGAAATGGCTGTCTCTAATAGTACTCTACCTCTGGGCAAGTCACCTTATCAAACATTTTTTCAGAGGTGCTGAAATTCAGAGCTGGAACACACCCAACCAAACGTCAAGACACAGGGCCCTGTGCTCAATGTCCAATCCCTCTACCTTAACCTATTACGGCACCTGAATTTTCCAACACAAAAGCTTGTCAGGCTGTGATCACCTAGAGGGGCGGGATAGGGAGGGTGGGAGGGAGGCTCAAGAGGGAGGAGATATGGCGATATATGTATACTGATTCACTTTGTAGTACAGCAGAAACTAACACAACACTGTAAAGCAATTATACTCCAATAAAGATGTTTTAAAAAAAAAAAAAACCTTGTTGGTGAACAAAAGGGCAGACCCAGTAAGGTACAGGATGGAACTGGGCATTCTGCAGATGAAAGAGACATATTCACTTTAGAACTTTATTTTTTTAAAGAACTTCTACAACCAAATGACTCTTCATATTTTCAGGTACAGAGGAAGCAACAGAAATAATGTTATAAATAGTTTTGTATTTCTCTCTTGTTTTTGCAATTTCTTCCCCTATCCTCTTAAAGGATAATTTTCAAACAGGTAAAATCATGACTTCTATACAAGTATAAAATATAAAGATGTGTCAAAAATTGTATTTTAACTCACTAATTCATGAGGAAACCAGAAAGATATTACAAGTGATTCAAAGCAGAGCCTGGAGGATGGATGTATGTACAGGCAACTAGGAATGCTGAAGTGAATTTGCTAAAGACAGAAAACTGTACAGCAAAACTATAGAGTGAAAATGTAAAGTTTGAAAACATTTCTTGTACAGAGTAGAAATTAATTGTATCTGTCTATACAGGGCCACATTTGTACAAACAGGAATCATCTGCATCTTTATTAGGTCTTCACAAGTTAAATTCCCTCTCCATAGGGGTGCAAACCATGCCAGTTAAAAGCAAAGGGGCTTCAGAATCAGATAACCCCAAAGGCTTTACTAGGCAGCACCCAGCATTCCATTGAAAGGATACCCAATAATCATCTTGCCAGTTTCAAAGTCCACTAACAATTTCTCCTGATGTCCCAAACCAAATAAAAGAGGTGAGAGATTTATGTCCTAGACTTCATGCCCTACGGTGCAAAAAAAAAAAAAAAAAAAAAAAATCCACAATAGAAGAACTCAGTTGAAAACTGGATTAAATTTGTAAAAGGAGGTGCTTAAACACAACCACTAGCTGTGGTAGAGGCTGAAATACAATCTTTTTAAAATTCCAGCATTTCTGTGCAATTTCATTCAGAAGCATGTTCAGACTAAAAAAGATAGACTTCTCTCTTATTCTCATGGAAAGCATAAATGCCCTCGGATTTCTTTAGAAGGAGAGAGGGATACCCCTGCAGTTCTGGGGAGTGTGAATAGGAGAGCTTTACAAAACAAGAACTGGCCACACAGGACTCCTAGGGCTCAAAGAACTATGGACAAAAGGCCATAAAGCAACGCACTCAGCCATTAGGGAGGGCGACCGGCTGAAGCAAACTCCCCCCAAATCAAGGTCTCCTTAACAAACTCCAACTCTTTTGCAGAGGGAGAGGAAAAGGGAGCTGTGGGGAGGGATGGGAGGACGGGAGAGGAGAGGGGGAGGGGATGGAGAAAGGAAAGAGCCTCAGCAGCATAGGAGAGAGAGACTCCCAGGGTAGCTGCCACTCTGCCGTCGCAGCTGCCTTCGCCACAGGGCTGCTGTGCGTTTCTGTGCTGTGAGAATCCTGGTCAACGAGCTGCACACATTGCAGTCCGACTGGGTGGCTGGAGTTCAAGAACCTTCGGGTGCGGGGAGAGGACGAGCGGAACAAAGAGAGCAGCAGCTTCCCCTAAACTGCTAAAAACTAGAGTTGCCAAATGCAGGAGAGATGCAAGAAAGCACCTGAGAACCCAGCACTAGCAGAGCCCAGCTTCCCCGTGAGCAGCCATCAACCTCATGGAGCACATAAGGCTTCTAGCAGCAAGGTCAGCAGCCGGTGCGCTGGCTCTTGCAGGACAAGGCTCTTCTGGGATTTCCCCAGGGGAGCAAATATATAGTGTGAAGGGAGCTCTAGTGCAAAGCAACCAAACTCCCAGGCATAACCTTAGGCCTTGACCTTGTGTCGCCAGCACAAAAGGGACATTAGAGGGTTAGGAGGTTACTCAGAGGCTAAGGGAGAGTAAAAGAGGGAAGAGCTATTAAAACAAACAAGAAAGGAGCGTCGGTACCATCAAATCACCGGTGATTAGAAGCTTTGAGGAACCTTAGGGTCAGGTAAGCAGGAGGAGGCATTCTAAACAAGCAGGCCAGAAGACACACAGGGAGCTGCAGTTTAACACAGACCTGAGTTATAAAGCCCCTGGGTGACTGCACTGCTTTATACCTTCCTCAGACTTACTGGACAGACCACTTTTTAAATCTCTTCAGCCGAAAATATTTTAAAACTCTTACACTGAGGCCCAACTCCACTGGGAGCTAAGAAAAGATAACTTCTATAATGGCCCCCAAGACTCATGGAAAGGGCTGCTTCCAACACCCTGAGGAAAAGAGGACAGTGCTATTCGAGTTCAAAAAGGCACTGAAAGGGCTTCCCTGGTGGCGCAGTGGTTGAGAATCTGCCTGCCAATGCAGGGGACACCGGTTCGAGCCCTGGTCTGGGAACATCCCACATGCCGCGGAGCAACTAGGCCCGTGAGCCACAATTACTGAGCCTGCGCGTCTGGAGCCTGTGCTCTGCAACAAGAGAGGCCGCGATAGTGAGAGGCCCGCGCACCGCGATGAAGAGCGGCCCCCACTTGCCGCAACTAGAGGAAGCCCTTGCACAGAAACGAAGACCCAACACAGCCATAAATAAATGAATAAAATTAAAAAAAATAATAATAAGGTGTAATAATTTAAAAAAAAAAAAGGCACTGAAAAACCAGAACCTGAAGGAAGAGGTCAGGAGGACATGCTTAACATCCTGCCTATTTATTTTAAAGGAACACTTCCATCCTTTATATTTGCATGTGAGACTCTGACTGGGCAACTCTGAAGGTCTTCGTGATTTAATGGAGAAAGTAGGGACCTGAAAATCTGACTCCCCCTACTCCCCATCCCCAGAGCTAGTCTTTGGACCATTCTAGGCCACGCTTAAGCACATTCGTATTAGTAATAGTATGTATCTCCAACAAAACCCACTCGTGGATAGAGGAGGTTACCAGGAAGTCAGTACGGAACGTGAGCAAAGAAGGCAATCTTCAAGTGAGCCCAACCAGAAGGCAAGAAAGGAGAGAAGAGCAGAATAAACAACGGCAAAATCTGCTTCCAAGTCATCAGGATTCCACATCATGGAAAGGCAGATGTTCAGGAGATGGGCAGCCCCATCCTGGTTATTGGACCCACTGTGGGACTGTAAGAAATGTGGCTGGAGTGGATAGGATGCCGGGCTAGGCTCTAGCCTCTCATGGTGTCGTCAACACACGTCATAACCCCACACGCACCTGAGAGGAAAGAACACATGACAGGAAACAGAGGAAAAGTCAAATAGACACTATGACTCACCAAGCACCCGCGGAGGGAGGCAGAGGAAGAAATCGGTGCAACGCGGCTGCAACCTGAGGCGTGGGAGCCCTCTCTCACCTCAGAACCGTAATTGATTTGTCTGATTTACCAGAACAACAGCAAGCCACGCACCAGCCACGTTTTATTGCCTGTTTTACACGTTATATCTGCAGGAGACCGTATTTATTACAGAGGAGGCTACAGCAAAAACAATAATACACCGAAGATAAGCAACAGCCTTATATTCCACTGACGCGCATTCCGACTTTTTTTTTTTTTTTTTTTTTTTTGCGGTACGCGGGCCTCTCACCGCTGTGGCCTCTCCCGTTGCGGAGCACAGGCTCCGGACGCGCAGGCGCAGCGGCCACGGCTCACGGGCCCATCCGCTCCGCGGCTCGTGGGATCTTCCTGGACCGGGGCACGAACCCGCGTCCCCTGCATCGGCAGGCGGACTCTCAACCACTGCGCCACCAGGGAAGCCCCCATTCCGACTTTTTGTATGCCGGTGAGGGAGGGAGTGCAGAAAGGAACAGGGAAAAACAAAACCCACTAATCATGAAAACATGGTTGTATGAAGGGAAGCAGTCAGCACAGAACCACCCTCCAAATGGAATCAGATCTAGTACCAAGTTGATCAAATTGTGAGCGGTTTCACATTCACAGGAACATCCCGGCCTGAACGGTAACCGGACAGGGGTAATAAGGACAGCAATGACAGGTGCTTGTAGTAGCCGATTTCCTTCACCTTCCAAAGTCAGAAAGAAAGGAAACCAGTAACTGCTTCAGGACCCAAATTACCAGATTTTTTTTTTTTTTTTCCTTTAGTGGCTACCCTGAAAAACATGAGCAGAGATGCAGAAGAGCCAAGTTTATTGAAGCCCCAGGCAAAAGGTAGGTTCATCCAGTTGGCATTCCACACAGACATCATGAAGCTTACAGAAAACACAACACTCAGCTGACGTTAATGTCAAAAAATCATCTATATTAACAGAATCAAAACCCAACCCAACCCAACCCAAACATTGGGGAAGCCGTCGTAACATTTGTGAAAAGTCAAAAAACTGTAATGCATTCTTGATACAGGAAGGGATGCAAGAGGCTCAACTGGGGACAGGAGAACACAAAGTTAGAAAGCATGTTTAGTAGCCAACACCTCGGCGGTCCAGTCGTGGGAGAAGCCGATGAACGCACATGAAAAGGCCTGCTTGTTTCAGCACCACATGAGGAGGCCCGCGTCTCACCTGCCGAAGCAGAGTCAGTCTACGCCTGGGTTACTGAACTTCCCTCAGTAGGGAGTCAGCCAAGCAGGGCTTGCACTTGCTAACTCACTACAGGAGGCATTTTCATGCACTCTGACCCTTACCTGCTGAAATCATTTTTACAAAATACAACAGAAGGGTTAGGAACAATGGGTAGAAACCTGACTCTAAGAGTGGGAGGCCATTAAGACTAGAACAGGGCTTCCCTGGTGGCGCAGTGGTTGAGAATCCGCCTGCTGATGCAGGGGACATGGGTTTGTGACCTGGTTGGGGAAGATCCCACATGTCGCGGAGCGGCAGGGCCTGTGAGCTGTGGCTGCTGAGCCTGTGCGTCCAGAGCCTGTGCTTCGCAACGGGAGAGGCCACAACAGTGAGAGGCCCGCGTACCACAAAAAAAAAAAAAAAAAAAAAAAAGAAAAAAAGACTAGAACAAATGTATGGGTTATTTGTCTCACAATCATGATATAACCTCTTCCACAGAGCGTATTATTTCTTGAGTGTTTAGAGAACAAAATGTGAAGAGCATATGTGTCTTCTTCTCCTCCAAGGATGTGTCCTCGGTTGGGGTGAGAGGTCATGCACAAGTATCAGTTCATAGTCAATTATGGTGGCAGCATATTGCAGATAGTGTCAGCTCAACAAAAACTGCCATTTACCACCACCTGCAACTAAAAGGGGGACCAACGGTGGGAGGGAGGGACACAAGGGTTAAAAAAAGTTGAGAAACTTTAATGAAACCATTATATATGCTTGTTTATTCCAATGTTTGTTTCTTCAACTAGATGTAAACTATTTGCCCATCTGACCCCACATGCATACCTGTCCCTCAGTAAGATAACCAGAATGCTTCAGGAAGCTGAAGACCCATACATCTCATTTAAATGGCACAAGGGCACCCAAAACTCACACATACTGAACACGACATTGTGATGGAAAGAAAGGAAGGTTGGAAGGGCGAGACAAAACTCGTCTATTATACAGGGCACCAAAAAAACCCTGCAATCTAAGCTGAATAATGTGTTATGAAGGTGGACAAGGTCATTCTGACATCTATTAAATGGAATAGCTTTTTCACTTCCACTCTCCCACGTGGTCTAGCTTTCCTCTTTTATTTATGTGGTAAGTGGGGGAGTCTGACCTGCATTTATTTTTTAATAATGTAAGAGCAAAACCAATTCGCCAATATCTAGGCAGAAAAGAGGATAAAGGTATGTATGAAACCGAACTGCTGTTTAGTGGGGGATTATGAAGACACGTTTCCTGAAATTGATTGCTACCAAAAACAAACACGCAAACATAAAGAAAACGCATCAAGGTAGAAGGCAGCATGTGATCCAAAGATAGCATTCAAGATCATTAGGACACTATGCTGGGGGTACCAAGAGGACAGCTCCAAAGCAACTGTAACTCTACTTCAAAAACCTGCTGAGGGCCTCACCTCGATGCCAATAGGAAATCTAAGCAAGAATAGGAACTCCAAGCAAGAACAGGAACTCCACAAGCCAAAACACAGCACCATCCCCAAGGCTGAATTCCGCCTCTAGACGGCCCTGGAGTATGGGCCAGGCATGAGCTTTTGGGTGGGCATATCTGCCATTAGTGCAGGAGTCACCACTATATTTTCCAAAATAGGTATTTTACAGCGCTGTCCCCCTGCAGTTGAATAACCAAAAAAATTACCCTTTGACTTCACCAAAAGAATGATATTAAAGGAAATATTGTTGAGAATGCCACAGCAGATACATATAGAAATTAATATACACATGAACAGTAACACAGCACGGTAATCCACAGAGAAAACTGACCTGATACCAGCTTGCTGGGAAAGTCACCTGTGAACCATGAGCCTCAGGAGATACAACGCAGTCACCTGTGGCTCAAAGGCCATTAGTAACAGGTTTTCTGGGCTTCTCTGGACTTGAGCTACGAGGAACGCAGTGATGTACCTTGCTCGTTAAACAGTGGCACAACATCTTGACGGAAGTCTAACTAATTAATTGCCACACTGTGCAATCTGTAGTCTGCAGTGACTGCTACAGAGAGGGAAAAGCTCAACAGAATCCCAGTGATTAAAGCCAACAGGGGACGACCACGCCCAGGCAAAGGAGAGCTGCCGAGACAGGTTAGAAGCCACCACAAGGAACTACATGCAAAGCCCGAGCCAGGCTTGGGAACACAACATCAGATACAATGGAATTCATCACTGCTGTGGGCCTGGCTGAGCTTCTGTTTATGGTAGTATTTTCTCCTTGTGCCCAAGGCAAGCTTCCCAAGTGTCCAAGCTAAGACTGACTACCCTTCCTCCGTCATGTCCCTTGGGCTGCGTGCTCCTCCATACACATGACCTGGAGCCCCTCCTTACCCATTAGTGACTATGGGAGTTGAACTGGATGTTGTGTGTCCCAGGAACCGAGGGTGAAACTGACAGCCAGAAAGCCTTCCCCTGGCCACCTGATCAAAATCAACCCCTGAACCCTCACTACTGCCTTGGTCTGCTCTATTCCTCAGAGCGGTCGCTGCTGCCTGGCACTGCTATTGTCTCTCTTTCCCGCTTGCATGCAGGGACTTTATCAGTCCTGTTCATGGTTACAATCTCTGCCTAGAGCAGTTCCAGGCACAGTAGGTACTTGCTGAGTAAATGAATAAACCCCCTCAACTAACAAAGGAGTCTAATTCAGCCAATCAAAGTTCCTAAATATGCAAGGGTAGCATCCTGATCATGAAATAGTCATTTGGACACAGCCTTTAGGGAGCTCAAAAGTATCTGCATCATCTCTTCTCCTATATCATCTAGTATATCTGTTAGCTCAAAGGATGCTCACATACTTCTCCCTAGTTGATTAGGATTAATTAGGATTAATTCCTAAACCTGTCCTAGAACCTGTATTTGACCTTTCTCCACTAAGACTTTCCAGTCACAGAACTAAACAGGGATTTTTTTTTAAAGGTAATTTTATCTTAATACAACTCAAAAGAAATATCTCCTAACTCATGATAATAAGAAAAGGGAAAAGCAACTCAGTAAAAATTCAGGTGAAGAGATAGGCGGTTTTTATGCCCTTGTTTAAATTCTGTTTTCCTGAAGTATAAAACAGGAACTCTATAGATGCATTAGCAGAAGCCATGGAAAAATTCACATTCAGTGCCTGAAAACGAATGAGCTACAGAAAACACATAGACTGAGGTCCTTCGGTGAATGAGCAGCCAAGCTCCTGGCGCCTCGGAGCCACACAGCTCCATTCACGGACACAACTCACCCCAGATATGTCTGCGACACGGTGGATAGGCACTTCCTTCTTGCTATGCAATCCTTTGCCATTCTTAATAGCCCTGTAAAGAAAGAACAAAAAAGAAAAGAAGCCCGATGACAATACAAATCACACTGGGAAGGAGTAAGGAGGGTGGGAAAAGGCGGCAGGAAGAGACGTTGGTCCGACAGTCATGTGTCACTACACAGGGCCCACTGCTGAGCAGCCAGTCTCGGCCAGAGCGTTGGGAGGTGGGGAGGGTACACTCCTGCTCTTCCCCTAAGCCCAGTTACCACCAGCTGGCTGCTAGGTACTGCCAACAGTGTGCCTGGTTATCAAAGAGAGCTCCAGAACTTGTTTCCAAAGGAAAGGCATCGATCTAGGCACAAAAGAATCAGTTGGAAGAGCACATTCCTAAAAAAACGGAAGTAATAATATTTCTGTCTTTCTTTTTTTTTTTTTTTAAGGTTCCGGATGCGCAGGCTCAGCGGCCACGGCTCACGGCCCCAGCCGCTGCACGGCATGTAGGATCCTCCCGGACCAGGGCACGAACCTGCGTCCCCTGCATCGGCAGGCGGACTCTCAACCACTGTGCCACCAGCGAAGCCCTAATAATGTTTCTTTCTGTGTTTGATCACATGAAACGTTTTAAATGCAAAAATATGTAGCTAGTGTTCCAATTATAATGGAAATAAGTTCCTCCCAGGTAAAAAGATAAGTTGCTAAATGAAGCAATACTGTACAGAAAAGTCTTTTTAATAATGGGGAAGAAGGGAATTCCCTGGCAGTCCAGTGCTTAGACCTTGGCACTTTCACCACCGGCCCAGGTTCCATCCCTGGGCAGGGAACTAAGATATGGCAAGCTGCACCGCAAGGCTGAAGAAACAAAACGGGGGGGGGGGGGGGGGGAGAAATTAGCAAAGGTACATAATTGACATTAAGCCTCATTTTCAATCAGTCTCAGGTTGTAATAACACTGGGTTTAGCAGGGGACCCTGGGACACACATGTGACCACTGGCTGGCTTGCTCCAATCTCCCACCTTTTGCCTCCTAATCCCTTGAGTGGTAGCTTCAGGGACGTGATGATCACTCATGTAACAATGAAGGACCGCAGAATCAAAGGTGATGGGTTCATCACTAAGCGATGACACCATTAGTCAAGCCCTTTGCACATACTGCCAGCCTGCAGACCCACGCAGGGAACACTGCTGTGTTTAGAGATTGAGAAAGAGATTCAGGAGTGTGACTGCTCCATGAACTAGACTTTCTAGGGTTTCCATATTCCAGAGAAAGTGTTAAAGTAAACGGCCCAGGCCAGGGTCAACATGTCATACCCTCACACTAGGAACCACACTGCAACCTTCTTCCCACTCTGGCTCCACTAATGAGCAGGAGAGGCGTTACTCTCGGGTCCTAACTTTCTAAATCCAATTCACAAATCAAACTGGGAGGGTGTTGCTGAGTGCCAAGTGGAACAGTCATTTCTCACATACTTGGGCCCTTATCACTCCCCACTTGCCCCCTTTTCCACCCCAGGGGACTTGTCTCTCACTCAACTGATTTGAAACAACTTCTGTTCAGATACGACAAACACAACACTTCCCTTACCACCCAGTTTCCATTCCATGATGAGGGGAAGAAGTCAAAGTACGGAATTAAGAAAATAATCATACACTCATTCTCATCTGGACTGTTAGCTGAAAGAAAACATTTCCAAGTTCCTTGACTCCCATGATTCCTCCTGAATCTGAATCAAGGGCTTCAGCTTTAGAAATTGCAAATGGGTCACAATTGCTCCATTTAATTTCAGTCCAGCGATTTATTGTTCAGGGTGTCTGATAATGACCATGGACCAGGTTTAGCCCCTGGTCCCTTGGGATCTGCACACTAATGGTAGCTCCAACTCTTCCATCTCCCAGAGCCCTGTGTACATCCTGCTTGTGTCCTGTTTCTACAGTCTCCTCTGCCATCAGCAGGCTTTCCCCATTTTGCTACCATAAACTCGAAGGAGGTGGCTTGGGAACAAACCCACAGCGAGGCAAGGCAAGCTCACTGCCACCCTGAGTGTAAGTCGCCTTTCTTCTAGGCGAGGCCTGCTCAGCTTTCTGCAGGTCCCATGTGGGCACAGATTGCCCACAGCCTTCTCCTTTTCTAACCAGAATACATGGACCTGCCCAATAAACAGATGGTTCACGGAGAACACTGCTAAACTCCTGGCCTTTCCTGGGGGCTGGAGAGCACCTCATATACTACAAGGAAAAAAGAACAGGGCCTGGACAGACAGTAAGTCAGAAAACAGGTTCTCAAGGCAAAAGTGGTGAGCTGGTAACCTACAATTCTGCTTTCTCTCTGTGACCCCAAAGTAGCTTTGTGCCATAAGTAGAAATTCAGCACTTAACCAAGATTAAACATACCACCTCAAGGGGAAAAACATAATACCCCAAAGCAGAAAATACGGATAACAGTGTACAAGTGACATTTGAAACAATCCAGAATTCTTTAAAATTAAGTCTTTTTTTGTTTCATTGTTTTATTTATTTATTTTTTAACATCTTTATTGGAGTATAATTGCTTTACAATGCTGTGTTAGTTTCTGCTGTATAACAAAGTGAATCAGCTATACATATACATATATCCCCATATCTCCTCCCTCTTGCATCTCCCTTCCACCCTCCCTATCCCACCCCTCTAGGTGGTCACAAAGCACTGAGCTGATCTTCCTGTGCTATGCGGCCATTATCTACGTCTGTGTCTTTATTCCTGTCCTGCCCCTAGGTTCTTCAGAATCATTTTTTTTTTTTAGATTCCATGTATATGTGTTAGCATACGGTATTTATTTTTCTCTTTCTCACTTACTTTTACTGTCATACAGTGAAGTAAGTCTTAATATTAAAAGAAGAAATTCTGTTTACCTTGTTCCTAAAAAAATATTAGATACTTGTTTATATTCAGGCATTAATTTTGGAAAAACCTTCAAAGACTTCATCTTTTCATACTTTAGATACAATTGCTAAATTAGATAAATTTCAGGCAACATCATATTTAAACTGAGAAATAGTTCTTATTTTAGTTCTTAGCAAAACAGAGACAAAATTGAAAGTTAATAATTTGTAGACACTAAGTACAAATGCTGCCCGCCCAGAAAGCCCTCTAAAGTATAAGTGGTATGCTGGACCCAGACGGCAAAGTGTGAGGGATCACTGAGTAGCTAAACGGTCTCATGTGCCAGCTTGGGTCTCCCTCCCTGTGCTGAGGTTGCTTTGGTTCTTGTTGTGCCAGCTGCTGCAGAAACGACACCAGGTGAGCCATCCCCAGAAAACCTCCCTCAGCCTGACACATGGCTGATGGGGGGGAGGGGGAGGAGGGGGAAGAGGGGGAGGAGGGGGAGGAGGGGGGAGAGGGAGAGAGGGGGGAGGGGGGAGGGGAACCACCCAGTGCAGGAGGCTGGGAGGGAGGTGATATGGGGATATATGTATACATTTAGCTGATTCACTTTGTTGTACAGCAGAAACTAACAACATTGTAAAGCAATTATACTCCAATAAAGATGTAGGAAAAAAAAAAAGAAATTCATGCTTTTATCTCAAAGAGGTAAGGAGCAAACACCAGGAGTGGTAGGCTTACCACAGTGCTGTTAACGAAAGGAATATGATATATACCTTTCTTCCGGGATGCAAGCATCTAGATACGACATGCCTGCCTCCTAACAGTTGTATATAAGGAAAATAAAAACAGGAAGATCCTGGTTCTGCTGCCTTGTCATTATTTCCTGGTGCGGCTACCCCTGTATCTTACATAACCCACCTTCTCTGGGACAGGTTTGGGGCCCTCTGTCTTTGAGACCTGGGAGGGTATAAAGGCTTGCTTCCACTGATACCTGCTCCACAGAGCAAACATCAACTCCCCTCCCCATGCTGCCTGCAGGCTGCAACCACGGCTCAACATCCCTTTTCATTAGGCAAGGAATGAAACTCCTGACTTCTAAACTTCACCTGCTGTGTCTGCTTAATAGCTGCTTTCTCACAAAGGCAGGCTGGAGCTCAGGCCAGCCAGGAGAAAGGAAGCAGGGGGGCAGAACACAGGCTGCTCCTCTCAGAGGCTTTCTTCTCCAAGCAGCCGCAGAACAAAGATGGCAACAACCAGCAGTGTCAATAATGGACAGAAATCATCACCAGCCAGGAAATGTGAGTAACGTCCACATACCTACAAAGAGGTAACAGTAAAGGAGAGGGATGAAAACTCAGCTTTCTAGCTTGCTTCTAGAAGCTTCTAGAAGCTATAGCGTGGAAGAGGAACCCCATTCAGATCACTGGAAAACTATTACCTTTAACCAACAAAGTCTGAAATTCTTCTGTATGAGATACTACTGCCCTCCCACTAGAAGATAAAAACCATCAACTCTGCAAAGGCAAGCAGGGAGGTTGTTAAAGGGAGATTAGCCTCCCTACCTTAGCGCGACAGAATTAGAACCTAGCACTCTTTATACAAAGAAACAGTTTGCTCTTCGGTTTTGGGGCCCCTTGCACAGGCAGAAAACCTTCTCCAAGGCACAAGCCTTAGCACCACTGACATCTTGTGTCATCAGTTCACCTTGTGCCAACAAAAGAGGCCATGACCTTAATTTCAATGTATAGATTATTATCTTGAATATTTTTGTGAGTTTACAAAAAAAGTTCAAAGACTGTATGGTTAGATTCAACCTTATCCCAATCATAAAATAGTTGCCACACGAGGAATTCTTAACTGGGCGACATAAGTGAGCTTCACGTAGGATGCTGGGAATACCTATCAGCTAACCTGAAATGGTAGTAGAATTATATATATGAATTTTTCTGGGGCATGGGAACTCCAACAGTTTCCCAGTTCAAAAAGAACCACTTTCATACATAAAGGCATCTAAAGAAAATGAAGTGACAGAAAGCATACAACAGAGGGGTAGCAGGGAAATGACGAGGAAGTCAGGAGGCCCTGAATTCATCATTCCCCTTTAACAAGCACTGTCTTGGTAACCAGGAACCACAATGTCCCTTACCTCTGCTTCTGCTTCTGCTTCTGCTTCCTTGCCTGCATCCAAAACTTCCTTCCTAACTGTGCTCACTTGGCTCTTTCGTAACCCCCTTGGGCCAGGCCCACACCAATTTATTCCAAGAAAACATCAGGAATATTTGAAATCCACTCAGGCCCCTTTGAGAGTGCACACTACTGCTGCATGACTTCTCCACAGAATTGATTTCTTCATTTTGCTCCCCTACTTATACCCATAACAAAGACCACCAGCCTGTGACATCCATCGATTGGAAAGTATAATGCTTGGCTTTCATGGGCCCCAGAGTTTATGTCTTCCCACCATTTCCACATTACTCCTTCTAATTCAATTAGGTCCATCATCCCCAGGCCCCCTACATGCAAGTTATTCATTACACTGTCTTTACAGATCCACGCTAGAGCAAGAAAAGAATTACAGCTTATCAGTAGCCACCACCTCACCACAATCATAAAACAACTGTCACGTAGGAATTGTTAACCCTGGGGTCCTAGGTGGGGGGCTGTTTGAACACTGGAAGTATCTATGAACTACTTTGAAATGGCAGAATTATAGATGTGAATGGGCACATGCATGTGTATCACTCAGTTCAGCATGCTATTTATTTATTTGCGGTATGCGGGCCTCTCACTGTTGTGGCCTCTCCCGTTGCGGAGCACAGGCTCTGGACGCGCAGGCTCAGAGGCCATGGCTCACGGGCCCAGCCGCTCCGCGGCATGTGGGATCTTCGCGGACCGGGGCACGAACCCGTCTGCCCTGCATCGGCAGGCGGACTCTCAACCACTGCGCCACCAGGGAAGCCCCAGCATGCAATTTAAACTGCAATGCGGTATTTTCAAATTGTATCATGTGTTCACTTTATTTCTATAGCTAGACTACAGGCCCTTTGAGGGTTAGAATTCTATCCTTAATACTCGTTACGGTACTTAACACAGAGCTATGCCACATAGTTTTAAACTCAGGGTCACCTAGTTCAATTACTGTGTGCCTAGTAAAGCTGAACAAATGCCCACTGACTAATGCAGAATGTGAAGATATTTCAGATTGGAGACACGGATAATGCCAACTGAGTGTAGGGCACAGAAGAGTGAGGCTTGCTGGCTCTCCTGGAGATGCAGGTTCACGATATATGCTCCAGGTCGCACACATCTTGGTTTCGCTACTTGGAGTGGGGCAAGGCAGAAGAGCTGAAAGCCTGGCCTCTGAGCAAAAGCGCATCAAGAACAAAAGCCTCTCATTCCCTTCTTCAAGAGCCCTACAGCTAGAGGAGACGGCCAAGAGCCTGAAAGGCAGTGATGGGGGCAAAGCTCCAAACACCATAAACAGTGAAATGGAACCAAGTGGCAGGACAGTCAGAAGCACCTACTAGATAATACAGGGGAAATGACTAAGGAGAAAGGAAAATAAGTCCAACGGAAAAGGGTAAAAAGCAGAACAAAGAATGAGCAACTTGCTAAACTTCTAAAGAAGCTTTCATTGTGTTTCAGATCATACTGATGAATGTAGCAGTGAAACACAGCAAAAAGGAACACTTTCTTTGGCCTTTCTACTGGTTCCTTGGCAGCGGGAGGAAGCAACCAGGTCCTGGCACTCGGAAAATGAGACACAGAGCAGGCACAGGTGCACAATGGTGGGTGGGCCTTATGCAGCTGCATTTTCAATGAAACCAGAGTTACTGATAAGACAGAAAAGATAGAGAGTACAGAGACTGGAAAGGAGGAAACTGAGTCCTATGGTCAACGGGAGGTCGGTGAACTGATGAGTCAGGAGGTATTATGAGGCAGTGGAGCAAATAACAAGGAACTCTGGGCCACCTCATTGAAAAGTAATATAAGAAGAAACGAAGACGCATTGCTGTTCCACCAGGTGTGACATCTGATCTGCTGTGCTCAGGTTAAGAGGGGGAAAAACTGAGCTCTGTGGCAGAGAATCACCAGAGAAGAGGTAGCCCAATATTAGATTCATGGGAAACACAAGCAGACCACGCTATCCCAGGTTAGGACCAAAGGACTACTAGAGCAGGTAGAAATGGTCAATGTCAGTCTAAAGTCTTCTTGAGGGGCTTTCCCTGGTGGAGCAGTTGTTAAGAATCCGCCTGCCAATGCAGGAGACACGGGTTCGAGCCCTGGTCTGGGAAGATCCCACATGCCGTGGAGCAACTAAGCCCGTGTGCCACAACTACTAAGCCTGCGCTCTAGAGCCCGCGAACCACAACTGCTGAGCCCATGTGCCACCACTACTGAAGCCTGTGTGCCTAGAGCCCGTGCTCCCAAGAAGAGAAGCCACTGCAACGAGAAGCCCGTGCACCTCAACTAAGAGTAGCCCCCTCGCTCGCTGCAACCAGAGAAAAGCCCGCGTGCAGCAACGGAGACCCAACACAGCCATAAATAAAATAAATAAATTTATATAAAAAAATAAATAAAGTCTTCTTGAGAGGACAAGCCTGCAGAAAGGTGAGATGAGAGGCAATGACAACTCAAAATTGCCTCAGTGACACTGGTTTTATAATTTTTTCATACCTTTTTATTCATTTTTTATTTTTTTGGCTCTGCCACGCGGAATTCAGGAACTTAGCTCCCCGACCAGGATCAAACCCACACCCCCTGCAATGGAAGCACGGAGTCTTAACTACTAGACCGTCAGGGAAGTCCCAAATGTTTTCATGTCTTGATCACAGAGACAACACAGGAATACAGGGCCAGAGAAAAAGTAGGAGAAAGAACGATGCATAATTCAATTCCAAGATAAAAGCATCATTAACAAAATTTCTAAGTGTTTATATACATATACCCACCCACTTAAATTGTGGGAAAAGTTTGGCGATTGTTTTTTCCCCCAGAAACAATAACTAAATGAACACTTCCTTGTGCTATTAGTTTTATTATATCATTTTGAATAACTGCACATAAGTCCATCATACGGATGCACATTCCATAATTTAATCAATTGCCTACTGCTAGATATTTATGTGAATGTTAATAGTCCAGTATAATACTTCCGGTACTATAAATAATGCCAAAGGAATAACTCCTAAACTCTCAGGCACCTCCCTAACTATTCCTTAGAATAAATTCATAGAAGTGGAATGGCTGTGTCACAGGTCAGCAAAGCACTATTCCTGTTTTCCATCTCCCTTTCCCAAGGCAACCTAGACAGAACCCAGACAGAACACGCCTTGCCTCGTGGACTCTATTTGTGGATAAACCCGTTGATTTAGGTGCTCCTTCCCAGGTACCCACTGGTATCTCCATGCTTATAATTATATTTGCAATTATTTACTTGTTCATCCAAAACCCCACTAGACCACACATTTTTGTTTTCTCCCCCAATGCACCTGATGTTTGTTACTGTAAAATGAACAAATTCGAGAAAATTTTAATGCTTTTTCCTCAGTCAAAAGACACAACAGGCTTACTGCTGGGAAAAATGGTTTCTCCGACGTGAGTACACTTACAGGGACCTGCTGGAAAAGATTCACTGCCATTCACTTTAGATCTGGCTCTCTGAACTTGATGCAGAAGCAAGAGGCATGGGAAGTAAGCCTTCTCAACTTCCAGGCCCAGAGCTGGAGGAGGGGAGCCAGGGGCAGCTGAGGAGATAACATATGCATGAGGGAGTTTACGAGAAATTTAGATGCAAAGAGTCTTACAAATGAAAGGAAGCTACGAGGGGACTTCCCCTTCTCAAGTAGCTATAAAATTCCGTGCATTGATGTATCGGTGATTAATTATTTGAACTACAGTCCTCTGGAGAGATTTCCAAGGATTAGAGCAAAAGTAGGATAGGGATATCTGTAACAGACACTCAGCTCTCCGACCCACTCAGCCCCGACACCGCAGATGAGGCAAATCAAGCAAGCACAGCAACCCTTAAGATGACTTCACATTAGATCAGCCAAGAGCTGGTAGAGGCTACTCAGAAGGAATTCAGTTCAAAAGCCACAAACGCAGGGTATGAGGAAGGGAAAAGAGGAGTCCGAGGGAATACAGAATTATTCAATGGGCTTGGTGAAGAACAAGTATGGCTGGCAGGGAAGGCATAACTAGGACAGAAATCCAAAGAGATCTAAAGCTTATCCATTCCATGCCTTAGTCTCTATGACCTTTTACACACGGTTACAATTCCAACTATTAAATTATTAATGTGCCGTAAAAAGGACACACATTTTGATTTTTTCTTAAAAAACAAAAACAAAACAAAACAGTGGTAAAGAACTGTTTAGGGCAGTGGTTCTCAAATTTTCATGCACATTAGAACCACCTGAAGGACGCATGAACAGAGATTGCTGGGACTCAACCCCAGTTTCTGATTCAGTAGGTCTGGGGCAACGGAGATGTGGGGAGACCTGAGAACTCATATTTCTAACAAGTTACCAGGTGAAAATGATGTTGCTGGTCTGAGGACCATCCTATGGGAAACAGTGGTTTAGGGAGTCCAGTTAGGATACATTCAAAAATGTCAAGGGTCGGGCCTCCCTGGTGGCACAGTGGTTGAGAATCCACCTGCTGATACAGGGGACACGGGTTTGTGCCCCGGTCCGGGAGGATCTCACATGCCGCGGAGCGGCTGGGCCCGTGAGCCATGGCCGCTGAGCCTGCGCGTCCAGAGCCTGTGCTCCGCAACGGGAGAGGCCACAACAGTGAGAGGCCCGCGTACAAAAAAAAAAAAAAAAAAAAAAAAAATGTCGAGGGTCAAATGTTATCACTTTATTGTTATAACTTATTTGGGATTAAAATTATGTTCCCAGTATGATAATCTTCAAATGTATTTTGAAGTATGTTGGAAATATTTTGAAACCTCAAATACTTAGGGCTTGTGTGAGAGGAACTAGAGCCTTTTAGCCAAGAGAACAGTGAGATGGTAGAGAACAGACAAGGTGCTGTGGACAAACGGTCACAGCTGGGTGGAGACGGGGGACCAAGTTAATTAGGCAGGTTAGTCTAGAACAACTTCCTCTGAAAGAATACAACCGGTGCAAATTAATAATTACAGGAAAGACTGGGCAAGGAGGACTTCTTACTGTGAGTTCATCATTTGACCATGACCTATAGAACTACCCACACCTTGTGTACAACATAGGAGCTACAGCTAAGGGGTTCTGACTTTACCCCAAACCCCTCACACTAGTCATCAAGACGAGTCTCACAGTTTGAGTTGTATCAGATGGAACTGGGAGTGGGGAGGAAAGACAGGATGAAGAGTGAACAGATCCTCTTAATATCCTGAAAGAGAAAACTATTTGGAAATGGAGATATTATACAGCTCTCCAGAAGTGGCCATTTGTGCTGCCTTAAATGCAGATTGATTACTGCTATTTGGATGTTGACTGCATCATCTCTTCTGAAGAAAGGGAAAAGCTAAATTTCCCCACATTCAGCTGTATCGTCAAATCACTTCCCCACACCAGCTCTTTTAATGCATTTTCCTGTTATCACATCCACTTGCAGAAGCTGATGTACCCTACTCCCCAACAGTGAAATGCCCCCCAACACTGACACGTGCTGAATCTCATTAGCAACCTCTGGCCGTGCCACCCGGGCAAGGGCAAGCCCCAAATCTAGCGGGGAGTGCACTTCCAGGGTTAAGGAAGAAAAGAAGCCATTAGGATACTGAAGAGAAAGACCAGCCTCCTTTCTCATGCTGGCCTCCCATTTGTACAAGCATGATGTAACACAGCCGGGTGAAGAGGGCAGCAGATAATTCACCCAACTCCAGCTTTCTATAATGCCTGGCCTACAAAAATCCAACCGCACTCTGGCGCTACAGGAATTCAACAGTGAAGGAAAGAGAAAGACTTCAAATCAAAGCTCTGTTTTTAACAGTATTCAGTAGGATCTAGTTTTATGCAAAGAGAATTTTCACTTGGTTTAGGTCATTAGATTGAAAGTGAGAAATCTTGGTTTATTAAAGCTGTACCATTAAACTATTGAGAAGAACAGAGGCTGGACGGAAGAGATGAATTTCAGGGAGATGCCCTCATGGGAAAATTTAATAGAAGTGAGAGATGGAATAAAAAAGATATAAGGCAGGCAGTGTTCATGATGCAGAGGGGAGAGAAAAAGGAGGGGCTAAGAAAACAGGTAAGAAAAGAGAATAGGAAAAAGAGCAACACCCAGAGGTCCTATTCAAGTTATTCAGCGTGTGTCCCTCTGAGACTGCATGCTTTGTAAGGCTCGAGTCTGTTATCTTTTTTCTTCACCACCTGGGACCCAGGGTACACTAAAGAGAACTGGAATGAAAAGGAACAAATGCAAAGCCATCACGTGCAAGAGAAAACCAGCCTTGAGCAACTGTTCCCATTAGAGGAATGATTTGTTTTCTTGGAGAACTGGTTAACTCTAACTGGTCTAAACATTGTGACAGGATATATTAGTTTCAAATTTTCAAAACACAGACCCAACCTCAACACCAGTTTTCTCACCAGATTGGTAGGAAGATGAAACCTGCTTCATACCAAGGCATTTCGCAAGTCAGAACAGTGTCAAGCCAGTAATGCTGACCTCTTCCAATTAAAGCAACAGAGAGCAAAAAAAAAATGCTGGTTAAGTCTTCACGTTTCATTTATCAACAGCATTGTAAATGCCAGTTAAGTTGAAGGCACGGATAGGAAAGACCCTATAAAAAAGTTTTGTATTTTTTATGCACAAGTCATTATTTTTTCCTCCACCTATTAAAATTTTGCAGGAAAGTTCCTCTATAAATCCGAAAAAAAAAAAAAAGTGGAGCTGCTCTGGCTCAATCAGGAGTGGGAAATCAAGCATACTTCTCTCCCAGTGGTATTAGAAAAACGCAAAATACATTTACAGTTCACTGCTACAAGAGCATGGAAGTCAGTAAGCCCAATGCAGACCCAGTAACTGCAACACCAAGAGGTTTGTACTTGAAACAGTTGGCCTAGGGAAGAGTTACCAACAAGTTTATAGCCTTCTGATCAAAGTCTGTGATGGAAATGCCAACACAGAGGTACAAGCAGAGAGAATTCTACAACAGGGAGGGCGCTGTCAACCAAGTTGGGTAAAAGCAAAAGAAATTTGATAGGATTTTAATGAAGGGCTGGTGTTTACAGGGTTTGGAGGTTGGAGATGCAAAAGTCAGCAAACAGGAGCACTAGTTGTTTTTGTTTTTAAAGAAAAGGGAAGTTGCAAGGTTCGCTCCATCAGAAATAGGAGGTCCCTGCAGGGTCAGGGAGGACTCAGAGCCCAGGCAGAGCTGAGACACGGCAGGCTCATGCTTGCCTCTCCAAGAGGGAGGACAACGCCACAGTTTCCTTAATCTGCAGTGTGCCTGGCAAGAAAGAGAACACACAGGAAAAGATAAGAGAGAGCCTGCCCTTTTCTCTTCTCCCGAGATAACCCTAACCTCATTCTGTATGTCCAGAATGAATCTAAATTCATTTAAATCTGCTCAGACCCTAGGTCGTTCAATACAACTGCTTTCCCACTGTCAAGCCGGGGCATAAATTTCTTTTCTAAATATATGCATTCTATCTTGAAATCACAAAATCTTAGAATTAAAGGGTACCTTAAAGGAATAAAGCCCAACTTCTGAACTAACAACTCCTGTATTTTCCTGCACTGAACCACAGACTAACAGTTTCTAGGAAACCTTCAAATATTACATTTTAATATAAAGTAGCTTTAGGTGAATGCAGACAGATGATATCCTACAGGTCGGGATGTCCAAGGAAAACAAGGCACACAGCCAGGCTTTGATTCCACGCATTACCAGCTTATCTTTAGTGTCCATAATGAGCTCAACAAAAGCCCACCAGGAAGACCTGTAGAATGCTAGGGGAATTCACATTCTGTACTGTTTAAAATCAAACAGGATGTGTTATATCAAACACACAGAGTTTGAGAGACTGTGTAATACCTTACAAAATAAGAAGGGTCCCCGTAATGACTCAGTATCTTGGAAATACCTCAGAAGAATATGAGATTCTCTTGTAGGAGTCAAAGCCCCGCCTTAAGCTTAGAACACTCATCAAGACAGACAAAGCAGCCGGGCCGGCTGGCTGAGAAATACTGAAGTCAAACAAGAATGGGAAATGTTGGGAAGTCCATATGGGGGTGAAAAATTAGAATGGTGCAGAAAAGAAATGATGTGGCACACTGCCAAAGGAGTCCACATGATGCCCCTAAAAGGGGGGGACCAAGTTCAGGAGTGTCATCAGAAAGTGTGGGTCAGCTGTACCTAAGTTCTTTTTACTACGAATATGGAGGACACACTGGAGCTCTCAGAAGACTGGGACACAAGCAAGGGCTTTTCAATGGAGCCCACAGAGAAGCAAGGCTCAAAAATACACACAAGGGCTTCCCTGGTGGCGCAGTGGTTGAGGATCTGCCTGCCAATGCAGGGGACACGGGTTCGAGCCCTGGTCTGGGAAGATCCCACATGCCGCGGAGCAACTGGGCCCGTGAGCCACAACTACTGAGCCTGCGCGTCTGGAGCTTGTGCTCCACAGAAAGAGAGGCCACGACAGTGAGAGGCCCGCACACCGCAATGAAGAGTGGCCCCCGCTCGCCACAACTAGAGAAAGCCCACGCACAGAAACGAAGACCCAACACAGCCAGAAATAAATATTAAAAAAAAAAAAAAAATACACACAAAAGTGCCAAACCTTTATTTTGCCAGGACACAAGGTAAGGAGGGAAGAGGCAGCTGATGATAGACAAGTGAACTAGAAAGGAAGGCCGCCTGTCGGGAATTAGGGGGTTCATTTACCCTTTAAACAAGAAAGATGTGGCTTCCTCTAGATGCGCCATGTGTCTGAGGCATGTAGAGGGTTTCCCGAAAGCAGACAGGCATCTGAATGAAGGCACTGAGAAGGGTCCGGCACACGAAACAGAGCTGCTGAGGGGGTACGATGAGTTCGTTTCTGGCGGGCAGGTGGATACGCCTGAAAGCATGGGCAGCTGCAAATCGGCATTCTTCTTCCTCTTCTGTCTCACCACGCACCCCTGACACGTCATTCCCTGAGCTCCCATCAGATGATCTGAGAAAGGTTGGCAGATCATACCCCCTTGTAGAGGAAGCAGCGGCTGCAGAGCCCTAAGAAAGCTCATCAATTCCCGCGCAGGCAGCTGGCTGACCCGAAAAGACAGTTAACAGGCTGCCGTTTCCCCAAAGCTTACGACGCTCTCTTAAAGGATTAATGGCCAAGCAGTGCTCTGGAAAGCAAAGTCAATGGCAGAGCACTGGCCACCACTGCCGAGATCACTAGTGATAACCAGAGAGAACAACAGGGATCCAGGGGACAGGGACAAAGAAGTCTCTTGGAATCACCATCCCTGTGGGCAGGGACTCAGGAGAATGCTGGCCTTGCCATGTTACCTTCACCCACTTATCACTGACCAAAAGAGTTCCAGGATGAGTGACTTGCCATGAACACAGCAGATGTTATTAATTTGGCCTTTGCTAAAGCATTAGATACAGTACCTCAAGAAATTTTACTTGGGAAATTAATTCAAATTGGCTTGGTTCGGTACACAATCACTGGAGTTTAAAAAGCGGCTGAAGGATGATAAACAAAAGGCAGTTAAGTGACAGTCCAAGCGGTGAAAGACTTGGGGTCAATAGCAAAGCCATTCTTGTTTAGGGGTTCTATTCAGGGCCAAGGAAAGGAGTAAACAACTCGCTAATGAGATCTGCAGAGGCCACTCAGCTGGGAGGTGGAGGGACCGCATCAACAGGGGCATAATAATTACAAGGCCGAGTTCAACTGGAAAAAAATATAGCTCATCTATCTAGAGGAAAACAACCTAAACTCAGATCATATTCACTAGACAGGTAGGATAAGGGGCAGAAGCAGCATGTAACAACACAGGGAGGGCTTCCCTGGTGGCGCAGTGGTTAAGAATCCGCCTGCCGATGCAGGGGACACACGGGTTCAATCCCTGATCCGGGAAGATCCCACATGCCGCGGAGCAACTAAGCCCGTGCGCCACAACTACTGAGCCTGCGCTCTACAGCCTGCAAGCCACAACTGAGCCCACGTGCTGAGAGTCCGTGCTCCGCGGCAAGAGAAGCCCCTGCTTGCTGCAACTAGAGAAAGCCTGCGCGCAGCAACGAAGACCCAACGCAGCCATACATACATACATACATACATAATGTTTTAAAAAAAAACCACACAGGGAATGTCTCATAGGGGCCAGAGTGCTTCAAACCGAAGGCGACCTAAAATAAAGCAGTGTCAGAGAAGAGGTGCTCTTGCGGTGAGGTCGACTATCATTTTCCCAAAAAGTGGGGTGCATTCTGCACTGAAAATAGTCTTCGATGGCTATAAGGCCACCATTCCTATCTGGCAGGTGTTCTGGTCTTTCTCGCTGGGGTTGGCATGGGACTTGCGGACAGCACCGCTCCCAAGGAGGACTCATTCGCAGGTCATGTGGGCCACTTCTCCTAAAGCTTTCTAAGATGTGTACTGCCTCATGGCAATGCCGCAATGCCTCACTGGCCAGGGGAAGTGCTTAATTCCTCTCCGTTTACTCTACCTGCAGCAGTGCAATGACTCCGGAGCCAGTTTTTCCACCATCCGAGGGAAAGTAGTGGCTCGACACAATTATCTCTAGGCAGCTCACTGCTTTAACAGGCAAGCGTCTTGTTACATTCTATCAGCTCAAAATGAGTACCAGACTAAAAAGGCTGTTTTCTTTATAAAACCTAAAAAATGTCACCTAGCTCTGCCTCCTCGTTAAACACTGTAGCACAACAGCATAATAAGAGAGCCTGTTGTGGCCTCACTTTCCAGAGCAGCTAGGCAAATTATTTTCATGCTTACCTGCCTGTCAGAGTTAAACATTCACCAGTGACAGAGTGAACCCAGGGCAGAAAATGGGACTCTAGATCCCACTGTATTGCTAAGTGCTCCTGCTACACTGGGAATACATAACCGCTTCTCCAAGTTGCCACCAGATCAGACTGAGTGTGCCCAGCACGAACCTCCCCACCCCCCCAACCCCCCAAATCCCACCTAAAGAACAGTCTAATCATTGCCCATTTCCTAGAATAGCAAGATCATCAAATAGTAGTCAGAGATGTGAAGCCACATTTCCCACTATGGGTTCTTTCAGCCCAGTTGGCTTAGCGATAATATAGGCAGGGAGAGAAGAATAAGACTTAGGTCCCTAGGCAGGTCCTACTGGGAAAAGCCCACAGGAAAGAATCCAAAAAGCCACAGCAACCTGACAGACTGCTTTCTTAGCTGACATTCTGTGTGACGTTCTACAGATACCCTATCCATCAGGATGTGACATGATGTTAGAGGTAAATGTCACGTATCAGGGCAACGTTCTGGGCCAAAGAGCAAGAGAAGTGATGTTCTCGATGACGAAGTCTAAAGTATAGACAGCATGTGCTCAAACTCATTCCTCCTCTATCCGTGGAGCATAAGCTGGCAATTGCCAAACTTCTAGAACAAACTAAGTCCTAGGTCACAGAAAAATGTCTGCGTGAGGCAAGTGCCTGCAATCACTCTGAAACAATGGATACATTCGGTTGAGCCCAGCAGTCTGCTAAGCTCTCCGAGTCAGAAAAGCGATCATCACCGAGTTCTGGCTCTGTTTCCCCGGAAGGCTGGAGGAATCGCTTTGTTCCCAGCACCGCCCAGTGACAGAAGGCCCCGTGTGAAAGAGCCTTGAGGAACTCCTGGTAGGAAATACTGCTGAGCAGCACGCGTGTCCTTGGGGCAACCAGCCATGGGGATGAAGGACAAAAGGAAAATGTCACAGGGCTTCTCACAAATGCTCTCCTGTCAGCTGTCAGAAGTGTGAGACGCAAACTCATTTCCTAATAAATGTTTTCATTTCCTTTGTACATGACAAAAGGTCTAGAGGTGACAAATGGGAGGGGCCGGGGAGCAGAGGCCTCTGGAGGGAAGAACCCGAGGCAAACATCCTGCACAGTAAGCAGGGCTCCACTGTTTGTCCCAGGGAAGGAAAGGATGGTGGAGATGAAAGTGTTCCACGTGGAAGTTTCTCATCTGTCGTTCATTTTACGGCATCTACTAGGAAGATCATATCTAATATACGCCTAAACTTTGCAGATTAAAAAAAACGGAGGCCCAAGCGTGTTTAACCAAGGTTAGATTCCAAGTTTGAAGTGAGGTCCCTTTTCTGTTGATCGGGGAAATAAAAGAATACAAGCACTCTCAGCATGTTGTTTTCTGTCGTATTCTGCTCAGGGAGGGGCAGGACAGTGGGAAAGAAAAAAGTGGGGCCCGGGGACCCAAGGCGTTCACTTTAATTTACATTATGCATCTCACCTGGCCTCGGCGGCGAGCAGCTCATCGTAGTGAGAGGACCGCTGGTCGTCGTCCTGCCGGTATCTGATCACCGTGGCCAGACCTTTGCTGACAAGGGCCTCGGCAATGTTTCTGCAACAGAAAAGATAGGTCAGTGAGCACTCGAGGTGCATGTGGGGCTCAGTCAACAGCAATAATAAGTTAGCACCTGGAGGTAGGTCTTAACGCATCCTGGCAGAGGTAGGGAGAAGCCAAGGATTTCAAGACCAATGAGTTGCTAAGCTAGAAATCCAAATAAAAAGGAGGAATAACCAAGTCCCCTGGCTCAGCATTTTTCTGGTTAGTACAGTCAGATGCTATATCAATCCATACATAAAACCTGGCAGAAAATATCTGTAAAAAGCCCACATTACGCGGGGCTATTTACAGAATGTTATAAACAAGCCACTACCCTCAAGAAAAGTCTGCTCTAAAATATCAGGCACGCAGATAAAAAAAAAAAACAAAGCACATAAAAGCATGACCTAAATTTCTCAAAATCTCCTTTCTAGCCTATACTGGAACTAGAAAATACCGCGTTCCAGTTTGGTAACGTTGGCAACACTGGTTTCACATAACACTCAAAGTGCGTCTCTTCTCATCAGAACTCCCAACACTGGCTCTCCCCTCAACCCAAAGGGGGCTTGGAGGAGGTGAGGCTAGGAAGGAATTGGGGGTGGGGGTGGGGGAGAGGGGGGCATTGGGGTGGAACGAAAGATCTTTAAAAAAAACCCGCATGAGCCAGGGAAACAAAGTAAAAAGTATAAACCCTGTGATGACCAGCTTTGAAGCAATACTCCCAACAGTCCTTTTAGGACCACAGGATATTCAGATTAGAATCCTGCTTCAAAAAAATTCCTCCAACGTGCTGAATCTTTTCTTCACTAGAAGAAGAAAGCGGGGCCACTATGAGTGGCTTCCATCTACTCAGGAGAGTACACTGGAAATGGCGCTCAGACAACTAAAGAAGCGTATTTGCATGGTCCCCCCCACCCCCCGCCCCGCAACGTGGAAAGGGACCTTTGATGGGCGGAAATGAAGCTGGGAAAACAAATTTTCAGAAGTTACCTGTAGCCAAGTACTGCAAAACAAGAGGCATAATATCACTGGGGGAGAGCGGCGGTTATGTCTTTCTTTGTGTTTGTCATAATTACACCAAAGGCCCCACTCAGACCATCTGGTGAGCTGCCCTTTAGGGAGGAGGGACGGTAAGCAATAGGCTACTGTACCATATGCTACGATTTAGTGTCGCTGGGGAATGCAGTTAACTCTAGTGGCTCTTAGACTCTCAGGCTGTGGGGATGCAGTGAGCCGGGCTAAGCAGTCTATAGGCATGTTTAAGCCACTTAAGGGTTCTCCTCATCAAAACCCAGGGATTTACTTTAAAAAAAGGGGAGGGGGGATATGTGCGGGAAGATAAAGGAGGAAAAGATGCTGTGGCTGATTCCCTTCTCATTATGTGCCCCTCTGCTGCCTGCTTATCTACTGCCAGCATGATATTAATATCTCCAAACTGCCACGGAATTAGCACTTCTCAAAATCCACTCCCACAAAGAGGCTGCTTTGCTGGCCACCCTGTCTCCTGAGTCACTGCATAAGCGTGCTGGCAAACGTTGCCATTATCACAGAGCTGGGTTTGGCAGTGTGGAGAATGCCAGCAGCCCCAAATCAGCAGCTGTAGATGATGCTGTATGGGGAGAATTTAACTAAGGGTGTCACCAAAGGCCTGAAAGGGCAGGAGAGAGGCTCCACCCACCAAGAGGCCAGAGAGAAGATGGGGACGAGCCCACCTGTGACAGGTTGCGACGGCTTAGTGATTGGAAATGCCAGAAGAACAAAGACACGTTTGGTACTAGTGCATCTGGAATAGCGGTGCATTGACATTTTACAGTCAACACATGGGGTCTGGAGAAGAAAGTTGGAATGACAGGGCAGAAGAGGGAGAATTCACACAAATAAGCTTCTATACGAAAAGCTAGAGAATACTAAGCAAAATAGCACAAATGTTTAATGATCCACCCTGGTTAATTCTGCTCCAATCAATTCACAGTATTGAACTGAGTTCCTGTGTGGCCAGCAGAGAACCAAGGGCACAACCCTTCCCTCTCCTGCAGGGTTCTCGCCCTCTGGATCCTGCCAGCAAATGTCTACAAACCATTTAGGGCCTCAGATTCGAAACCCCACAACCTGCCCACCACCTTCCCTCCCTTCTCTCCAAAGCTTCAGTGTGAGCCATATTCCCTTAGCTTCTTTTCTCTAAATACAGACTTCTCCTGGAAGAATGGTTGCGATGCTAGTACTCAGCAGCATGGACAGTAAAAACACAGGAAACAATGGCAGACATCATTATGGGGCCCCTCCTATGAGCCAGGCATGTGAGAATCACACCACATGTATTTTCTTCTTGGTGTGTGCTCCCCTGTGACATCGCAGCATATCACAATTAATTCATCATCTATCTTCCAATTTGAAATTACGAGGTCTGAGCGGGCAAGGGCTGGGTCTTTCTTGCTCTGTACCCAAGTATGAGAAAAACATCTGATCGTTTTGGAAATACAGCACGGGAACATTATTTCTTATCCTAAGCATTTATTAGCCAAGCTTGCCCAGCATAGAATTCAGGACAAAAGCTTTCTACATGCCTTCCCAGCTTTTGTTATTCTCCTCTCCATTATCTAACACTTGTATTTAAAGAGAATGAAAGGGAGCTTCCCTGGTGGCACAGTGGTTAAGAATCCTCCTGCCAATGCAGGGGACACGGATTCAAGCCCTGGTCCTGGAAGACTCCACATGCCGTGGAGCAACTAAGCCCGTGCGCCAAAACTACTGAGCCTACACTCTAGAGCCGGCAAGCCACAACTACTGAGCCCACGTGCCACAACTACTGAAGCCCATGCGCCTAGAGTCCGTGCTCTGCAGCAAGAGAAGCCCCCGCTCGCCGCAACTAGAGAAAGCCCGCACTCAGCAACAAAGACCCAATGCAGCCAAAAATAAAATAAATAAAATAGATAAATTTTTTAAAAAGAGAGAGAATGAAAGGGAGACCACTAAAATGGAATTAGCCTAGATCCATGTACTTGACTCTCTCATTCATTTCTTTTGGCCACTAATGAAAAAAGGTCAGGAGATCTCTCCCGGCCAAAGATGGCTCGGAACTCAACACCACTGCACTGATTAGTTGCCCAATAAGAAAAGAGAACATTAAATCATGTGCCATGACATTATGCTGCTTTAGACAAATTTATAAGTTCTGCTTTCTTGAGTGTATCAGTAATTCTACTCTAATTATATATGTCTGGTTTGAATGGGTAATTCACAATCAGCATACAAAAAGGGACCGACCTAACAGCCTTGGAGTGGAGGTCTAACAGGAAATCATCTCTCTCTGTATCAGCTAGAAACATCAAGAGAATTAGTGCTGGGATTCAAATGCTTCTTCAAACTCAAGGAGAATTTTAGGTTATATGAGAAGCGAACCGTTTCCACTAGTCAAGATCAGATGTTCCTGATAGAAGCACAAGCAACGTGGGTCTTTGCAAGCTTTCTCAAAAGATCTCCATGTAGTTGACACCCTCCCCGTCCACTCATTTCTATAGCAAGCAGGTTGCAAAAGCTCATACTTTCTCATAAGATATCTTTGAAACCATGGGGTACTATATTCTGCCAACCTGGAGAAAAGGTGTTCTGTGCCCGTATATGAGAATAGGATTAAAGTAGATTGCAGTCACAGTAGGCTATAATTATCTGATCATACCTTTGCCTGCCTTCCCCATCCCCACGCCCCAAACCCAAGATTGGAAGTAACAATCAATATATGGATAGATCAGATAACTGACTAAAATTACCTAGATTACTTAAAAGTGTGGGAGGGGAGAGGAGGGGGGTAGTTTGAAAACAATCTTACCAAAAAAATTGCACATACAGTAGTAACGAAGAACGTGCCAACCTTTGATTCAGTTTGAGAGTAAATGACCTGTTATACCACCATCCCCGAAACCTTTAGTGTGCATTTCCTACAAACCAGGACATTTTCTGACATAATCAGAAAATAATGACTTGAGCCAGGATATCAGTATGGACACATTACTGCCATCTAACCCACAACCCTACACAAATGTTGCCAACTGTTTCAATAGAGAACTTAGGGGAAACCAGATCTAGCTCAGAATCAGGTGTTGCATTTTGTTGTCCTGTCTCCTCTGCCTGGAACGGTCTACCATGATTATAGTCTACCACGACCTTGAAACTTTTCAAGAGTATAGGCCAGTAATTTTGGCCTGTCTGGTGTCTCTATGCTCAGAGGCAAGTTATGAATCTTCGGCAGGAATGTCACAGAAGTGATGCTGTGTTGTTCCCATGGCCTCCTTTGAAATGATGTGTAATTTACAGATAATGTTCATTTTGATCACTTGATTCGGGTAGTGTCTACCAGGTTTCTCCACTGTAAAGTTACTTTCTTCCTTTTTACAATAGATACTGAAAAGAGACACTTTGAACTATGTAATTTTCATCAAACTCCCAAGTTATTCATTTATTGATTTGTATAGGTATACTGCCATGAAATATTTCATTTAAAGGGTCATATAATCCACTACCATCATTTTTTATTCTGATGCTGAAATTTTTCCCAGTTTGGCCAGTGGGAGCCAAGTCAAGCTGGCTCCTGTGTCCTGTCATTGTCTGAGCACTTCCTTGCTTTCAGGCACGATGCGTTCCAGGCTCATCTTCCACTGTTTTCTGCAGCTCTGAAATTAGCCATTTATCCAAGTAGTCCACATTTACATTTTTATCTCCATACATTTATTTCTATATCTATAACTATTGAAAACCATGTGTGGCAGTCATGAAAATGTGCCTCTCGGATCTCTGACTGCAGGAAGCATAATTGACTGACAGCCCCAGCTGCTATGCTCTGAAACCCATCACTCTTTCCGCCAAGGCTATGCTTCCCACCAGCTGCTTCTAGCCAGTGACTGGGTGCAGTGGAAATACTAAGGCAGGCCTATTGCTGAGAGACCTGGCACTCCTCTGACAGGCAGCTTTGGCTTTGAGGACTCCTTATCACCTTTGCTGAAACTCTTACAACTGCCCACAGCCCCAGCTTAGGTTTTTCCAATTCAGCCTTCCCATCCCTCCCTTTTCCACAGAGGTTAGGCATATTCACAGCCTCCTCCAGCTCCCTTCCCATTTTCCCTCAATTTCCCCCAATTAACCTTTTGTCCGTTTAATCCTGTCTTGGCATCAGCTTTTTGGAGAAACCGAACCAACACACCATGAGTTCACAAAGGTACTAAAACCCCATTCCAACCCTACAGGGCTCGTGTAGTTTTCTTCCTTTCCATATTTATACATCCCTTCTGACAGTGGGAAGCCCGCCTTCCATTATCCTTAATTCTTTTCCTTACATGAATAATCTTCCCTACATACACACATACAGTGTCTCACACATTCTTTGACTTTCACAGTTTGGTCCTAACAGTAGAGCTAATTTAAAGGGTATACGCTACTTGTCAAGAGAACCTGGGGTAAATGGATAAGAATATTTCAAGAGTGGACATAAGGCATAACACCAGAACACACACAGGTGTGTGCACGCGCGCACACACACACACACACACACACACACACACACTTCATTCTCCATCTGAGTAAGGATAACACATAACTCTCAATGGCTCTGGCTCATAGATCTCTAGCTATTTGAACTAAACATTTTCCACTTAAACACCATCAACATTTTATCAGTCACTGAAGTAGATGTCCATGGAGATTACAAAGCAGAGTATTTCCTTAAGGCAAACAAACATGTGGACACATATTCAGAATAAAGTAAGCCCATAAAGAAATGCCTTTACACTATATTTGAGTCAAGGCTAAAGGAAATGGTTGGAAGATAGTTAACAGCTCAATTCATTTATAATGGTCACATCATCTCTAGCAGAGGTACCTATCTCACGTGTGCACATACATGCACACACATACACACACTCCCCGAGACTTCTCTACAATAACTTCAAGGCCCCGTGGGTCAAATTTCATAAGCTGAGCACAAAAGGTACCCCATGGCTATTCACTGTGCAAACAACAAGACATCAGGCATGTAGCCAGGGTCTCTGTCACCCATGACCCTCAAAGACTCCAGTATCTTATGCTGGGAAACTGCCTCTGCTTTGTTTCCACATTGGCTGGACCTTCAAGACAAGGACAGGCTTCCTCAAAAGTGCTGAGATGGAGAGCTCTGGCTGACAGGGTTCCCATATTAAGTTCTAACGTATTGGATGGCTCATCTCATGTCTTGGCTATATAGGAATGTGCTTCTGTGGGGCTGAACCACAGGGATCCTATGGGGGGCTGATGTCTTTCTCTGCAAATAAGTTAGAGACAAGGAAGGAGGGAGAGATCACCACAAGATTCGATAATGAGGCAGAAAGTGAGGAGAACTGGATAGCTATCTTCTTCAGAATATTAGGGCCACCTTTACTCATATACACAGAAAACATGGGCTCTCAGTCTAAGAGGGCAAAGAAGTGGGGAAAATGATTAATGGCTACCAGGCCCCAAGGACAGGTTCCCCTCCCATCTTCTCTGCAAGTTCACACACAGACCTCTAATACCCACATCAGGCAAGAACCTGGCAATTTCAAGCTTGAGATAGACTTGGCTTTTATAGGCTGACAAAATAAGATTGTAAAGGGTGAGAGTAGAATTCTAGATGAGAGGGATCTACGACAATAGGCAGTGAACAAGTATCTTTACCGACTACTGTTTTTTCCCCAGGCCTCAAACTAGGAAAAAGCCCAACAGACCAACAGGGAGCTACCACAAGCTAGTATGACAGCGTCTCCAAGGGTCGCACTTTGCCTCTCCCACCCAGTGTCTTTTATCCTCCAATCTTAGACTGAATTCCCAAGAATCTGGAACAATGAGTTTCCCATTTTTATTTTCTTAAAATACATCCAGGAGGCACTTCCCACATAACCAAGCAGCATATGTAGACAGGAGATTCTGTTTTAGAAGCATCAATAATTAGAAACATCTGAGGTGGCACGACATGCTTTACAGACTTCCCAAATCTCTCTCCCACCATCTTCCCTATTTTTTCACTCACCCCTTGAACTAATAATGTTAATTCTAAAAATAACTAAAATAGATTTTTTTGGATCTTTTTACTCTTAATGATTCCATATTCTGTTTAACAAGTCCTGTCACCAGGATAGTCACCAGAGGATCCAAACGGTGGCTAGAGACGTTCCTGGAACTCATAACACAGATCAAAAACAACAAAGAAGATTCAAAAGCCTCCATGTCCCTACCCAGGCTTTAGAAACTACAGTGAAATGAGGGAGAAAAAGCAGTGGTTAAGAGTCTTAGGGCAGGACATACTCACTCCAGACACAGAGCCAAAGGTGACTGCTTTTGTCAACCCACCAACCCAGCTGTGGTTATATGGAACATGAAACATGGCATGACCCAGAAAGAAGCATGACCCCAGAAAGCCAGACTCAAGAACAGGCAAGTATGGAATGGACTGACCTGAACAGCCTTAGAAGCTAATCAAGCAAAAAGGCACCCTTTCAAACAAAATACTCTCCAATAAGTAGCTCATACTTAATGAGCATTCAGAATATATACAGGTTCTAAACACAACCGTTCTACCAATGAGAGCATTTTCTAGAGACTGGATTTGAGATTATGAAAATCAAGAACTCTTCAGAACAAGGACTCTGGTCTTTATACTTTCATAAATCCTATTCATTCTCCCTCATGGGGACGGGGATGGAAAGAAACCAATACAGACTGATATGGACTAAGTCCAGCTGGAAGAATCCAAAAGGATGCATACGGTTAAAATGAAGCCAAAGGAGACCCATAAACAAGACTTGTAGAAATGAAGAAAGGAAAGAAAGGAGGAACGAGGGAGGGGAGAGAAAGGGGAAAGAAAAAAAAAATCATTCCACAAAAAAAAATACTGCTTTGTAGTAAGAGAAATCCTTGAATCCCCAACACAAACATCCATCCAAGCTTCAGTATTAAGAGTAGGCTTACCCCTGAGCATAGACAAAAGCCTCACCAGCTTCACAGGCCACAACCCACTGAACACCAAGAGCACTCTTCAGTTTGGGAAGAAAAGAAATAAAAGCAAAGATATCTAGGGAGCAGGGTGTAAAAAACTGGGTGATGAAGAGATGTGACTTCTCACTTGACCTATCAAGAACAGCTGTTTCTCTGCTCCAAGATGTATCTGAGCCCAAACACTCCCATTACCCTAGTCCCACTCAAGCCCTACACGACAGCACACCAACCCTGATTCTCCTGAAAAAACTGACAGAAAATAAGACAGAAATATACTTGGAAGCGGTAGAATTGAACACCTAATTCATTCCCTAATTCTGTCTGGGGAAAAGAATAGTTGAAAATATGGGCCAAAACAACTTTAAAAAGGAAGGGGAAGAAGCATTAACACCACATAGTTATGCTTACTAAATACTAAATTTTATTCTGCCCCCAGGATTTCTGCAGTACTGTAATCTTATTGCCACCTCTTATATGACAACTCCATTTATTCAGCAATATCCTGGTTATGGCTTTATAAGACAAGGAAAACATGGTATTATACTCTATTATGCCAGCTCCTCTCTGAGTATCGCCGTACTTCCAAGTCAGCAAAATATCAGAGGAGGTTAGGCCAATGATGAACCTTGGTTGAGGTATGAGGGACATATTAAATGTAAGCAACAATAAAACAATGCCACTTCAGATATTTACCCCAATCTCCAACTCTCAGAATAAGGCAAGAAAACAATGTCTGTTTCATAGACAGAAACTTCATGGACTAACTTGAATCTCCCTCTACTACAGGCCAGTACATGGGGTATACACCCAAAGTGACACTCCCTCTATTGGACAACCATCTTTGTTTCCCAGGAGACAACTAGATCCCTCAAAAACAATTAAGATAATTAAATACTGTATTTAGCTTGAAGTAGGCTGTCTAACAAATATGCACTTCCAATCCAAACTGGTCCACTCATTGCTAAATATGCCATGCATTTACATTTCAAACTATTTGCAGGACATGTGAATTTGCATGACTCATCACCAAGTAAAACTCAGCATTTCAAAAATAAAGCTCACTTCCCCAGATTAAGCTTTTCTGAAATCCACCAAATCAGCTCATTCTCCGAGCATCTCTAATTGTGGGACCAGCATATTCCCAGTCACCTAGGCCTGACATCTCTACTCATTCCCAGATAAAATTCGTTGTCCGAACTTTGAATTCAAGTCACCAATGCTTCTCCCACGACTGTTTTGTAATCTGTTCTTTCTCTAACTCAGCTGCGGCCCCCACTACTTCTCACCTCGACCGCAGCCTCCCCCTACCTGGCATCCTAGCAAAGCTGACCAATCCTGAGCACTGTCAGTTGAATCCTCTTAATCTTCATTCTCCAGTCTACCACAGTCACAGAAACCTTGTTTGAAATTTTCCGATAATGATTCCAGATTTAATGAACATCTACTGGGTGTCTACTATAGGACAGGCTTTTTAACACACATTAACCCAATCCTTCTATAGTAACACAGAGTTAGTATACATATATTTCTTAAAAAAAAAAAGAAAAAAAAGTAACCAGTTCTAGGCTTGCTGCAAGTAATCCTGTTAGTAAGTGGCAGAGTCACAATTAGAAGGCAGATTTTTAAAAATTTCAAATCCAAGGTTAAAAAACCTTAATTTAGCATCAGTTTGTTATATCACATAATGCTGACACTCTTAGGGAACCGCTGACCGAAACTGCCTGCCTTGGCCAGGCCCAATGATAACACTTGCCTGAGTTGTCTCATAGCAGGAGATCCTGATGAAGGATGCAGCGCTGTCATTGAAAACTAACCAGGAGGGGTGGAAAGGAGGAGGCGGGAGAGGATATGTCCTGCTAACCTCCCAGAAACCCTCATGCTGGAACCCCATCTTGGCTGAAAGATGTGCACGCTACCAGGGAGGACCCTGAGTCAGACCAAATAAGGGCAAAGCAAGACGATTGGCCAGAGACGACCCCGAAACTAACCCCATTAACCATAAACGCTGAGACTGCAAGCCACGTGGCAGAGCAGTCCTCCAGGGTTCCCTTACCCTGCAGCTCTGTGCCCAGGCGCCCCTTCCCAACAACGTCTTTTGCTGTGTTGGTGAAAATAAATACATAAAATTTCAAATCCAGTTCTCTTTTTGACTACAGTGCCATAAACTACAGGTAACAGACTATTAAAGAGGCATTCTACTAGGGAGCTCTCATATACTTCTCTAACCTTATTCCATTTAATGCCTTTCAACCTCCTGCTTTAGTCTAACCAGTCAATCATGGCAGTCCCCCATCTCAATTCCTCTGGCTGGGCCATTTGTTGGGCACTTATCTTTTACTGCTGCAGATTATTATCTTCCTTTGTGTACATATCTTGTCTTCCTAACCAGATCAGATTCCCCATTGGTCCAAAAAGAGCCACACACTTAGTAGGCCCTCAGTAAGTATTTACTGGCTAGCTGATTGACTGCACTCTCAGAGTTCCCAGGGGGTTCTGTGGGCGGCTGGATGCAAACAAAGTAATAACTGACTGAGTCACAGAATTTGAGCAGAGAGAGTCCGGTGAGATATACTAATCCCAAAACCTCCATATATAGATGAAGACAGACCCAGAGAGAAACCCTGAGAATTGTTAAATGAGTTGTCTCAAGAAACACAGACTGACACCGTCACAGTGGGCATCTGATAGCCTTCTGATTCTCAGCCTATTTCCCTTTATTATGCTGTCCTTTTAAAATTCTATAAAATAGGAAGATATTGTGCACAAGAATTATCTAAGACACTCTTAATACATTAAAAATTTATCAACACATTAAAAATAAACCATCCACATCATGTAATAAATTTCATCACTCTAATACTAATAATCCCAGCTAAGATATACATTAAACATTTAATTATAATAATTTGCTTGCCTTCTGGGGATTCAGAGGACTTTTTTTTCCTTCTCTCTGTTCCAACACAAGGTATAAACGCTGATTGTAGGCTTAAGCATGTTTTCCTCATCTCTTTTCTCTGCTCCTCTTTCCTTTGAGAAACTAACATCTTACAGAACAGCAGTGCAAGGTGAAAACCTCCTTCAACTTCTCTCCCTCAGTAACGGTGGAGTAATGAACTGACAGTTTGTAGAGTCCCCTACCATCACCCTGACTCCTGAATCAAGTCACTGACCTATGGGAGCTCCGGCTACGCAAGTTGACCGTAGTCATTCCGTACTTTTGTGCATATATGGTCTTTACATATGTGTTTGAAAGCCAAATAGTCACATGTTAAAACACCGGATGTAAGAGGCAGTTACCTTCCCCCTTTCCAAGTGAAGAATAAAAGCTGGTTTAGGAATACCTACAAACATATTAAAGTGTGGAATATGTGAAAGGTAAATTTCTAAAAGTCAAGAAAATATGTATCTATGTTTTTACAAAGATACTACTATATTCACATACAGGGATTAGAGGTGATTATAACCAACTTTCTAAAAAAAAGACATTCACAGTGTGGCAGAGTTAATTCTAAAAAGGAGGATCTAATTATCACATCTAATATCAACACTTTAATAGGGAAAAAAAAATCCTCATCTAAGTTATAAAGAATGAGTGAAGAGACCAAATAACACAATAATAACAGATGAATATGGTAAAACAGAAATGTTAAGAATAAATGTTTATCCAGTTCTCCTTCATCCAACAAAAGAGAAGTTACACACGGCATTTATATTTATTCTTCAATAGTGAAAGCCACTTAATGTTTCCCACACTTCCTCTCTCCATAGAGGGCAATTATGAGCTCGTTTCATAAAGAACTCATGGCACAGAGCCGTGATTCAGGGCAGAGGATCTGGGTTCTCACTCCAGTGCTCTGGCCGTTTAAACTCTTGCAAAGGAGCTAAGCCTGCACCAGTTTCCATGTCCATAAAATGAGAGAGTAGCTCTAAACGCTCTACAAAATACGTTCCAGCTCAGATACATTCTAATGTAATTTTTAGAGGGAGCTAGGATTTACTGATCAATAGTCTTACATATCTTTATATAGCACTAGCTTATAATATTCAAGGCCAATTAGATTACATATCATTTCAATAAGTATTAAACAGATCTCAGGGTTTATACACATTTTTGGTTGTGGTTGGTGGAGCACTATGGCCACGGGTACAATTTCTTCCAGTCCTTCCACTGGGGGCTGTGAGTGCCCTCTCCTCTCTGCCCACACTATGGTGGTAAATGCTGGAAGTCCAGATTGCTGGGCAAACTTAAGAGGATTCTTCAATTCTTTAATGCCCACCATGTCTTTAAGATTTAATGTATTACCCAAATGCTATGGAATATAAAAAAGAGGAGGGAATGATGAACAAATAAGAAATATACGGTATATTTTCTACCAGTGAAACTAAAGTCCAGCGGGTTCTTTACTGTCTAGTACCTTCTATTTTGGCTAAGAACTTTTATCAACAGCAAGAAACCGACAGACCTCATTAGTAGAAATGTGCTCAAAGAACTGATTCAAGAATAGAATCGACACTTAGCAGCAATTTACCATGTTTCTTGTATCTCTGAGGCTCACTAGGTTATGGAGAGCTGGAATCTGCATCTTATCACTGAAAATAGGGAAAAATCAAAGAATCATCTTCACATTTCCATGGTTCGCCAAGTACTACTTTCGCCTATCAAGTTTACACCTGAGAAATGTAAGTAGCAGCAATATGTCAATAAAACAATTATGAGATGTTTGAGAAGTCCTTCTGAGCTTAACAACATACAAAAGACTATAGATTACTGAAGAGTAAGTATTAATAAGAAAAGTGGACCTCATCAGGACAGCAAAAAAAAAATCACAAAGACTTCATTCATTATGATCATGGAGTTTAGAGCTGAAAAGATCTTAGTGCTTTACTCCAATTCCTTCATCTTTCCCTCATCTTACAGGTGGCTAATCTGAGACCCAGAGACATAAAATATCATTTAGTGACTGAACTGAACTAGAACTCAGGTCTCAAGTCATAAAACAGGCTCCCTTCCACCAAGTCAGCCCACTTCCAGTTTCCATATACGGACTGGAAAAGCTATTGATACATGCAGCAACTCAGAGGGACCTCAAAACTACAGATGGAAAACAGCTTAGTGTTTGTCACTGATGGTGGGAGGGGAAAGGCTTAGGATGGGTAGCACAAAAGAGATCTTTGCAATGACTGAATATCTGTCAGTCTTGATTGTGGCGGTGGTTATATGAATCTACGCACGTGACAAAATGGCACAGACCTAAAAAAAAAAAAAAAAAAAAAAAAAAAAAAAAAAAAAAAAATGGCACAGACCTATACACACACACTGTTCCAATGCCAAATTTCCTGGCTTTGATATTGTTCTATAATTGTGTAAGACATAACCACTGGCACGTGGGGGCGGGTAAAGTGTACATGGGATGGACCCTTGTTTGAATCTATAATCACTTCAAAACCAAGTTTTAAAAAGTTTTAAAAAATGTCAATAAGAGAGGAAGGCACCAAAGATTCTAAACTCCATTCTCAACTAGAATAATAATTCTCAGACACAATAATCCTTTTAAGATTAAAGTCCACAGATCTCGCCATCACTCCTCTGCTCAAAATTCTTCAGTGTCTCGTCTCATTCAAAGTCAAAGCCAAATACTTGCAATGGCCCACAAGAACCTATATGGTCTGCTTCCATGCCCCCACCCCGCCCTCCCACCTTCCTGGATTATCTACTGGGAATTAAAAGGCAAGATATTTGTGACCTAGTATTCGAGGTGCTGTGACCCTTGTAATTAAGCAAGCACAGGGTCCTGAGGAAGGACATACACAGATGCTGAACTGGGGTCTCAGTCTGGCTGGGTCCCAAAGGTAAAGTTTCACTAAGAAGTCAAGAGCTAAAGGGTGAGTGGGAGCTGGCTAGGAAAATCTATGTTCCAGGCACACAGAGCAAACTTACTTCAAGAATGGTGTGGTTTTGCTTTTATTTATTTATTATTTATTTTTATTATTATTATTTTTTTAACAGAAATGGATGAGAGTCACGGAATATTAAATATAAACATGGAGAGGTAAGCAAGGGTCAGCTCATGGGTTTGCGTTAATCCTAAAGGCTGTGGGATGATTAATGAAGACTTTAAGCAGGAGAACAATCAGATTCGTTTCAGAAAGTAAATTGCAACAGTAGTGTGCAAAATGGGTCAGAAGAGAGTCAGACTAGAAACAGGAAGGCCAGTAGGAAGACAGACAGCATAAACCAGGCAGTGAGGAGTGAAAGGCTGAAATGAACCTGAGATCTACCTGTTGGTAATCAGGAATGGAGAGACAGGTGATAAGGATGACACTTTGATTTGTGGAATAAAAGGCTAAGTAAAAGGTGGCACCATCAATCAAGATGTGATCATTTGAGTAAAGAAACAGCTTTTCAAGGGGAGACCATGAGCTCCGTTTCAGCCATACTGAGCTTCAGTAACTAAGTGGTGATGTTCATCCAGTCAAAAGCTGGCTACATTGGTGGAGAGTCTGGTGGGAAGAATTGGGCTAGGGACACAGATTTCAGGTCGATCAGCAGCATCTACCTGCAAACTGAAGCCAGGGGATGAATGAGACCACCCGGGAGGGCAAGCAGGGGAAGAAGAGGGTCGAGGAAAGAAGCTCAGGGAGCGCAAGTATTTAAGGGGCGCTCAAAGTAGATGGAGGACAAGTATTCAGAGTCGCAGAAGGAAATTCAGTCAAGTATGGTGTACTGAAAAGGAGGAAAAAAAAGTCCAAAAAAGATTGTGATGTTTTAAATACCGCAGAGAGATCAAATAAAAGGATTGAAAAGTGTCCTTGAGGGAAGCACTGGTCTAGGTAGGCTCAGTTTCAATGATGTGGAGTAGCCAAAGCCAGATGGTAAAGAATGCACAGCAAATGGACACAGAATTAAAACTGCTTTTAACTTTTAATTAACTTGGCCAGGAAGAGAAGACAAGAATAGGAAAAGCAGATATGGTAAGGGAAGACTTAACAGAAATATTTTAAAATTGTTTTTAAAAGGGGGGCAGGGAGAGCTGATGGCACGAAATCCTCAGGAGACCAAAAGCAACAGAATTCAGGGCACGTAGGTAGAAAAATTAGTTCGGAAAGAAAGAGGGTGAAATCTTCCAGAGATGGGAAAGGAGGAGGTAAGAAAGCAAGCAGGAGGAAGACAAGTTTGGGGCTGAGAGACTAAGAAGTTAAAGGCATTTTCCTGATAAGCCCGTATTTTCTCCAGAAAGTAGGAGATGAGATTGTCTGCTGAGAGTGAGGGGCAAGAGAACGGGGTAGGGGGCTTAACGGAAGGTGGTTGTGAAAATCTAAAATAGCTGTTCATAGTGAAATAACAGCATGAAGACAGAACTTATGCAAAATTAATCCAGCCGCATTATGCAGGAAGAAATGGAGAGCAGAAAACCCGCAGTTAGAAAAGGCATCTTTTTTTTCCTTTTTAACATCTTTATTGGAGTATAATTGCTTTACAGTGGTGGTTAGTTTCTGCTGTATAACAAAGTGAATCAGCTATACGTCCACATATATCCCCTCCCACCCTCCCTACCCCACCCCTCTCGGTGGTCACAAAGCACTGAGCTGATCTCCCTGTGCTACGCGGCTGCTTCCCACTAGCTATCTATTTTCCATTTGGTAGTATACATAAGTCCATGCCACTCTCTCACTTCGTCCCCTAGACGGCTAATGAGTTAATATAGATCCGAGCTGTTGATTGCACAGAGCAGAGCGATAGCAGGAGACATAGGAAAGGACTGATAAGGGAATTCTTTAACAATAAACAACTAAATCTTCACCTAATCACTGAACTGCTTTCTCTCAAGACCCCAAGGGTCACACCAAGGCAGGATCAAACATCCTTAATTTCAGCTCCTGGTGGGAACTAAAGCTATGGATGGCTGGTCCCTGGCTGTTCCTATTAGACTTCCCAGTCCAAAATGGTTGCACTCCTTCTTGAACAAGAACCAACTTACTGACCCATTAAACCTGAATGACCATGCCTGTTTAAAGCACATCTGGAACTACATCCTGTATGAGCGATGATCAACTCTGATTTCAAGCTACACAGTTTGAAAGCCAGTTTTAAAAACGAGCATTATCAGGACATACAAATGGAAATGAGAAGCAGGTATGTGGTAAGTTGGGAGTAGGAATAAGCAATGAGAAATAAAAAAGTTGATAATCATCAGCATAGAGAGGACAGGTGAAGCTATGAATTAACAAAATACTGAAGAGAAATCATTTACAGACAAAAAATAGCAGGATCAAGATGACTCTTAGGCAATATGAAGCCAAAGGGCTTAATTAAACCTTTTTGTACGCGGGCCTCTCACTGTTGTGGCCTCTCCCGTTGCGGAGCACAGGCTCCGGACGCGCAGGCTCAGCGGCCACGGCTCACGGGCCCAGCCGCTCCGCGGCACGTGGGATCTTCCCGGACCGGGGCACGAACCCGCGTCCCCTGCATCGGCAGGCGGACTCTCAACCACTGCGCCACCAGGGAAGCCCAACCTTTTTTGTTTTAAGTATTATATCAAGGCAAGGTGCGGCACTTAGAGAGCTTGGCATCTCATCTCTGAAGTTCAATTCTAAAGACTGATGATCAACAATGTTTTTGCTATCTGTATGGCATCTTTTCTCTGAAGAAGTATACGACATGGGTAAACGTGTCTGAAAAGCATTACTAAGCTGCTTCCAATACTGATCTTCCCAAATTAACCACATGGAAAGAAACCACCTCAAATTCTCAATGCTATAGAAAGAAGCAAAGAGGTATGGCCAAGAATATGTACACTGTAGAGAATTCAGGAAAACAGCACATGTGCAGATGTGCTCGGAGGGACACACGAAAGCAATCACCAGTAGTGTTTCTCTGTCAATGAAATTCCTGCCTGACTGCCGATCTGGGTGCGAGCTAATTTCCCCCAGGGTAAAAACTGCTGTTGAGAGGCAGAACTCTCCACCATCTGTTACTGAGAATTAGCATAATGACAGATTATCTAATCCTTTACATTTAACAGCTACAAGGGGTGCTCTTATAACGCCAGTTTGGTCACATCCTCATTCACGTGGCCTATCCCCACCCCATAAAAGTTGGCCCTCCCAGCCTGCTGGTGATGAATCTGGTCTGGATTTTACCCCCAATCTTGCCTAAGAGTCCAGGTGCTTTGCCATGAGAAGCTGTGCGAACCCATTTTAATCAGGAATGGGAATGCAGCTGTTATTCCAGATGCATCTGAAAAGAAAGAGAAACTGTCTCCAGGAGACCAGCAAAACTCCTCATGCCAGGCAGTGCCTTCCTTCAGAAGGAGACCAGGTTGAAAATTTCAACTGAGACAAGGCAAAGGTTAAGTCAGTGCTGATCTGGTGAATGTGACAGAAAGGAGAAAGACATAAGAAAGCAAGTGGAAATCAAGAAAGTAAAAGACTGCTGTTTTCCAGCTTCAAGTGTGCCTGATAGCGAGACTTAGGTAGCATTTAAAGAATGAGAATCGGACATCCAGAAAAACAAGGACATGATTATAGGATCAGATAACCAGGAGTAGATGGATGGCTGCCTGGGGTACCCAACGCAGGAAGAGAACTGTCCTGTCGCCAGTGACCAGCAAAGCAACAGTTCAATTAGAAAGAAGCGAAAACACAAGAGATTGTATTGAAAACAGTTTTCAAATACAGCCATTTCCACAAAATCGGAGTCTTGGTAAGGGTCAAGAGAAAACATTACAAGAAAATGTACTTGCATTTAATGTGATACCAGGTATGCTTATTTATTTATTTATTTTGGTGGGGGCGGAGGGGTGTTTCTTCATCATAACTTTTTGGATATATGTGAAATCAAATATTTATTTATAACATTTATTAATCTAGAAGTACTGTCTTGATTAAAACCCTACCCACTCTTTTTCTCCAACTATGCTCTGCATGAGGCTATTTAACATTAGAACGTATGTTATCATTAGAGACAATTTTGGGATAGTTCTCTGTCATCTTATCCATCCTAAACTTTTTAGACATACGCTCTATGCCTTCAGAAATTCATTCCTTAAGTCATAAGGATGCATCTTCATAATATTCAGGTGGCTGGGTTTAATACTTGATCTAGAGGTACCTATTCACATCTCCACAGCGTCTAGAACAGGGGATGCAAACTCATTGCCTCTCTTTATAATTAAAGTTGCATTGGAACACAGCCACGCCCTATTGTTTGCATGTTGTCTGGCGGCCCTAGCATTACAAAGGTAGAGTTGAATAGGTCCAACACAGACCATATGGCTCTTAAAGCTGAAATATTAGTATCTAGTACTTTATAGAAAAAGTTTGCTTCTCCTGCCTTAGAGCACTGCTTTTTACAGTGACCTTTAAGAGGTCAATCCCTATGACACTCAGCTCTCACAATTAGGGGGTCATATTCACTGTAATAATTGCTTCATTCATGTAAAAAAAAAAAAAAACCCAACTGGCTCCTTTTTAATAATGCTGCCATGTGACCTTCATGCAGTTATAGCAGGCTAACTGATGTGCTCCAAATAAACTGAGGAAGCACTTTGTAATAATACAAGAGTCTCTGTGAAGATGCCAAGTATAAGGTGACATCCTTTCTCCTGAGCAGTAATTTTGTGGGGGGAGGAGAAAAGAACCTGGCATCTATTCATGGTACTAACAGTCTGGCCACAAGATTCCATCGTAAATAAACTAGCCCGTCTCTTCCAAAGAGCACTCACAATGCTTCCATTAAGAGTGAGGAAAGCAACCAACACGGGCACCTCTGCTTTCAACAGCAGCGGGAGGTAAGGAGAGAAGCTGCAGGGATCTGGACTTGCTGTGCAAGGTTACCTCACGGAGCTGTTGTAAGGAAAAAAGTAAATAAATGACGATACTGAGATTGTGCCGGTACACAGTGAGCACTGCACCTTTTGGTGCAGCAACTCTCGTTGCTGTTCCCATCAACACCGGCCTAGTTTGGTCACTCTTCCTGGACTCAGACATCTTGTTTATAAAATGAGGGAGGTGGACTAGATCGTCTTGAACCCTAGATAGTCCTACAAAATCCTAGGACTCTTACTAGAAGAAAAAAGGATCAAAGGAGAGATGTTAAGGTACGTGTACAAGGGAAGCATTTTTGAGGAAACAGCTGAAAAGGTGAGCCTCACTTCACAAGTCCAGAGACCTGTCCAGTAGATGAAGCCATCCGTGCAGGCTCCCGCTTCGAACCTGGCTGTCCTGGGAGGAGGGCACCCGGGGCTGATGAAGTTGATGCGCTTCCCTCTTTGGAGGCAGCACGTGGCCTGGGAGAGCGCCCACCCAGCCGCAGCCTCTGCAGCGCATGCGCTGCTGCAGAGGCAAGATTCATGGCCCCCCCGCAACAGGCCAGTGTTATCGAAGTTTTCATCATTTCCAATGGTCAAAGGCCAATGGGTGTTAAATCCCAGAATACCAGGGTTAACAAAGGACTCACTAAAAAACCCAGCATTAAATCACTGCTGGAGCCAATGGCGAGAGTGATGTCTGTAATACATTACACAAGGCTGATTAGAAAGAAACAAGTTCCGATTTAGAAATGAATTATCGGATTTTTTTAAAAACTGGTTGGATCGCTATCACAGCAATTTTGTTATCACAGGGGAACGAGAGGGGGCGACATATAAGTTATGTCATGGATGGTAAATTATCATCTCCTAAAATCACAGGGAACAGAAATCAGCAGTGAGTAACTTCCTAAAGACATACTGAGGGAGAAGAGGATCCTGACACTCTGGCCAGATTTTACCTCCTCTGTCTTTTTAGTTTTTATGGGTGGGCGGGGCGGGGGGCGGGGAGGGAGTTCTGAGCTGCAAAGCCGTTATTATTATACTTTGTGCCCTAGAAACAAGTTTACTCTAGAGAAGTTTTGGAACAATCAGTCTGCTTACAGTCCCACTATCCCTGCCAGACTCTAAATAAACTCATTCTCCAGCTCCAGCTTCTTGGAGCTGCCATAAAAAAATATACCTTCCAGAAAAAGATGACTCAGCTATTAAAATGGAAGGTAAACTGTGGAGAGGGCTGGATAGGGAGAGGAGGGGAAATGAGTGCTGACCCTAATGAACTGTCTTCTAGTCTACAATGAACACCGTGTTATTGCTGAACATAATCTATCAATGTGAAAATGGTCTAATTGATCTAAAGATGACAAACACAGAACGGCACAAGTGGGCAAGGTATGACCTACCTAATATATGCTCCAATTTTCCTGAGCTTCCAGGTGGGAAAAACAGCCTCCAGAGACTCCTATTTACTTTTTCATGGATCTATCCTGGGACTGCTCATTTACAATAAAAACACATGCCACCAAGTTCTACTCAAGCTCAGGCTGAAAGAATCCCTTTACAGGCAATGATTCTCAACCACACCCTCTCAAACGCAAAGCTCAACAATGCAGAACAAGGTATGGAAAATAGTTCCAATTCAAAGTATCCAATCCAAAATAGGAATACTTCTAGTTATTGACTATTCCTCCTCTGCCAACCAAACCCACTCTAAAAACAAGACTGACATCTCCCCCTGAAAACAAGTCTTGCAAGGTTCTCAAAGACCAGACTCAAACTTTTGTGTGTTATAATCAAGGGCAATATTCAAAATATTCAAATATTTAACATTATAGTACCGGCTAGTTTCTTATACATGTGACTACCAGCTGAACACAAGCCCTGCTTATAAATAGAAAGGTGCGAAGGAAAACAACCAGGGTCATAAATGGGGTTATATCTAGAAGAGCATCAACACAAAACAGCAAATCACTTGGGGATATTAGTCTGGATTAAAGGCTGCCAAATAATTATGCCTCAGTCACCTAAGTACACATTATGAATTTCAGATACATCAGTCTTATCTGATACATCTACAACTTATCTGAGAGTAGAGGAGAATTGTTGGCTTTGGAAACTCCTGTTTCCTCTAGCCTTCCTTTCCCAGTGCTTGTTAATACTGGCAGCACATTAGAATCACCATTCAGAATACCCGTTCCAGGCCAATAATACCAGAATCTCTAGGGGTAAAGATCAGTATTTTAAAAACAACAAATATCAGTACCTAGATTTAAAATATGGGGCACCATTATATTTTTAAAAGCCCCAAGTGGTTCTATAATGTAGTTTTGTGGAAAACTGCCTAGACAACTAATATAGGCTTCTTTTCAAGAATTCAAGGGGCCAAGAATGATGAAATGCAACTTCAGGGCCCCAGAATCATAAATGTGTCAAACAATCTAGCATTCCGCAAAGAACAAGAACCTAAGAATTGTGGGTAGGGAGCACATCAAACTCTGGAACCGGTTCAGGAACAGCAAATTCATTTCTATTGGCTCTCTTTAGGTTGCAGGAAGATAAGCAATTGGCTATGGGAGCCACCAGGGAGAAGATTCCTCATGTTTGTCTCTTCAGAACAGAGCTGCCAGTTGCCATGCTGCATTTTCTAGGCAGCTGTGATGACAAGAGCCCCCTCCAAAATGTAGGCACCACCTGGGGAGGGGGAGCTCTCTGCCTCTCAGGGGAATAAGGGACAAATAAGCAAACACGTGGCCATTATGACAAAACCAGGCCTACGTACCCAGTTTATTATTAGCCTGACATTAAACACCACTTAAAAACAAAACAAAACCACCCGCCCACACAAACACGCACCCAAGACAGAAAATTACATAATGGCATCTGGAATGATTGGCTCTGACAGTGCAAGGAGAACCAGCCAAATCATAGAGGTCTGGTAAAGACCAAAAGGGAGACGGGGTAGCCCCGGAAAGCCTTTTTCAAATCCTCTATGGTTGGACTTCCCTGGTGGCACAGTGGTTAAGAATCTGCCTGCCAATGCAGGGGACACGGGTTCGAGCCCTGGTCCGGGAAGATCCCACATGCCGCGGAGCAACTAAGTCTCTGCACCACAACTACTAAGCCTGCGCTCCAGAGCCCGCGAGTCACAACTACTGAGCCCGTGCGCCACAACTACTGAAGTCCACGCACCTAGAGCCCATGCTCTGCAGCAAGAGAAGCCACCGCAATGAGAAGCCCACGCACCGCAATGAAGAGTAGCCCTCGCTAGCCGCAACTAGGGAAAGCCTGCACGCAGCAACGAACACCCAATGCAGCCAAAAATAAAATTAAAAATTAAAAAAAAGATGCATTAGAAAATGGTATTAAAAAAAATCCTCTATGGTTTTTGCAGGTGCTGATATACATGAAAAATGCTTTGTCCTTGTTTAGAGGAAGGCATTCAAAATAATACTCTAGATTCTGGAAGGCCGTCATTCTGCTCCGCAAAATACCAAGCCACTGTTACCTGGAAAAATAACTATCTTCTTCTGCGTAAGTTAGAAGAAAACTGTTTTGGCACAGGTTGCTTCTTAGGGTGGATGCTCAAGAGAAGTTCTCTCAGATGGGTCAGAAAGGAAAAACAGGCCCAGTAAGAATTCTACTAACTGCTCCGTTATGGTTTATGGCCCATAACCCAGCCAGCTGGCACCACGGACACAGGCGAGTCGTGTTTTGTTTCCCAGAATTCATTAGGAACTGGACCAAGCCCAACGTCAGTATGGATAAGGTCTAGAATGTGGGAGCAGCTTTAGACTTCCACCGCATAAACAAAGTACACAACTGCGGCGGGTAAAAGCTCTAGAAATGAGTCTCCACTTATAAAACAAAGTCAAAACAAAAATGTTTGCTGGTAGTCAACGTTTGCCTAAGAATTAGAAGACATAATATTTTTTAACTGAATGATTCGCAGCTCTAGTAGAAGCAACAAATGAACCCAGCAATACAACAAGGGTATTGTGATTTCCTATTCTCCCCTTCCCTTGGGGGGAATGTGGGATTATTTTGATTTCCAACTTTGAAATACAGTAAGCAACTACAGAGCCTCGGTGGTGAACGCTCACTCAAATGGTCTGATCTCCCCACAGCCACAGGCTGTGCTAAGTGACAAACTAAGGAAAACAGTTTCAAAGCCAGGTTTCTGAGAAAGTGGTGACAAGACAAAATGATTTACACAGGTGCTTCTTACTTTAGAGGAAAAGGTGATTTTGCAGTCAATGTCAAGATGATTTGTTTCGGGAGGAGGCGGGATGGTGTAAGAACTGCAATATAATTAATTCCCCTGTTGCTGACCTGATATGTGATGGTTTATAAATCACAGTTTTAACACAACAGAAGCTCACATTAAGGCAATAGTTTGTTGAATCACAGCTGTCACGTAAACAGATGTATCAGAAAGCCAAAAGGCTCCATGTGAAACCCACACTGGAAACCTGATAAAAGGCAGTCCCAAGTTTCCTTTGGCCCCTGCGAAGCTCGTGCCACTAAACATCTCTAAATTCTACGATGCACGCTGACTTTCAAGGTCCAAATATTTGTAAAATCCCTCCATGTGCCATTTGCTGTGAACACAATGATGGCACAAAACTTCACAAAGGCATCACAGCAGAGAGGGTCAGTCTAAAAGATCCACAAAGGGAATTCCCTGGCAGTCCAGTGGTTAGGACTCTGCACTTTCACTGCCATGGGCCCAGGTTCCATCCCTGGTTGGGGAACTAAGATCCTGCGACTCGGTGAAGAAGGAAACAAAAAAAAATCCAGAGAATCTGACTTTCAGTAAGGCTTTTAAGGTAGGGGCAGAAAAATAGCAGCATTTCCTAAAACACTTAAGTCAGTAGCCCTCTGCCTTTTAAACACCTACTATTTACAGGTAGGAAGTAAATAGGTAGCTAAATATGTATACACAACAAGTATACCCAGGGAGGCTGCTTGCTAGCACACCTCTTGGTTTGAAAGATACTATTCAATAAATTGCTTTTACTAAGGAATAAATATTGTCCCTACTCAATGGTCAGCGTGTGTTAAACTCCTTGAAACATTAAAAATTACTCATGAATATCTAACTTCTTTTACGGGAGTACTTATCAGTCATTACTGTCTTAGGTGACCAGAGTATACCTTCGATGCTTAGAGGAAAAATGATGTGATTTGGTGGCAAGGGAAATCATGAGAAAAGAGAAATCCAAAACCAAAGTGTCTGCCATGGAACAACAAGAACAGACTAGTACTACAACATCTAACCATAATCCCATGGGGTGATTTGTTGTTTAACTAACCTTTGAGCAGGTACTACATATTAGGCCTTTTCTGTATCTTCTTCAAGCTTATCTGTGAGGTAGCAACGTTACCAGTAGACGGGCTTGGGCGGGGGACTGTGAAGAATAAGAGGGTGGAATATAAAAACATTCGAGAAGAATCCTTAAAAAAGGAAAAAGTTGAGTGGAAAGAAATGGCCAGAGATGTAGGAGAGGTGGCAAAGAAAGGACAAAAGAGACCCCTAGGTCTGAAATTAGGCCAATGACCAATTTAGAGGCCAGGCTTAGGACTCATTTAACTGCTCGACTATTATGGCTTCGTTACTGTGCCAGACATTTTAAATGCACTGGCACATTTACTCCTCACAACAGCCCTCGGAGTGTAGTATTATCGTATCGAGCTCACATAAGAAAAAAGCTAAGGCCCAAGACTGCACAGCTATCAAGGCGCAGAGCCGAGGTTTAATGTCAAGTGTGCTTACCTCCAAAGGCTACTTGAAGAAAATACCCACAGAATCTTCAGATCCAACAATAACTAGCCTTCATCTCAACACTAGGACCAACGGTCAAAGTTTTCCTGTTCCTAAATTAAATTCTTAAAAAATAACCAGCACTCAAAAGGCATACCCTTCAAACAACGGTTATGTTAGCATGATTACATCATGGCTGATTCCCCCTATTTTCTAAACTTTTGAAAATGTTACTACAATTTTTATCACTTTAAAATATCACTCAGTATGAACTGGAGCAAATCCCTGTGAAGCGGCATCACCACTGGGAGATACAAAAAAACTATAGGGCTTCCCTGGTGGCGCAGTGGTTGAGAATCCGCCTGCCGATGTAGGGGGGACAGGTTCGTGCCCCGGTCTGGGAAGATCCCACGTGCTGCGGAGCGGCTGGGCCCGTGAGCCATGGCCGCTGAGCCTGTGCGTCCGGAGCCTGTGCTCCGCAATGGGAGAGGCCACAACAGTGAGAGGCCCACGTACCACACACACACAAAAAAAAAAAAAAAAAAAAAACAAAAACTATAGAACTCCATTCCTACCTCCCTTACCACTGTGTACTGCGCTGGCCACAGAACTGTAAAGAGAAAGGGGCTGAGAAACGGCATTAAAAGACACAATTTGTGCTTACTGGTAATCATGTCAAATGTCCCCTCTCCTTATCACATCAACTGTACTCTCCAAAGGAAGAAATAAAGAAGGCTTGAGGGAGGTCAGGATGGCAGACTGAGAACTTATGTCCACATGACATTCTTTACAAGGTCCCACTGAAATGACAGAAAAGACAGATACGCACAAGAATAAAGCCCTAATAGCACTGGAAAGTAAGAACGTGTGTTAACAGCATATCAGAAAGTTTGCACAAACCCTGAAAGACAGAAAACAGATCAGATCAGATGGGTGGCAAATCAGGGGCGCCTCAAGGGCCTTTATTGACACATACAAAGCACACGGTGAGTAGGCTTTGGGAACATCATCCGAGCAATTAATCAGGAACAGCATTCAGAAGAGCAGGGCCGGCCAGCCAGCCTCTTCCCCATCCGTCCCTATGATGCCCACAGAGTTGCTAGGAGCGGAGAATTCTGACCCTTGGTAAAAGAAAAATGCCCTAACCAGCACGCACAGGCATTTCTTCCAGCTCGTACTTGTTTGTGTGATCCCAAGCAGTTCACATCCCACAAAACCACCAAAACCCCGAAACAAACAGGGTTATTTATACACAGTCGTCTTAAACCCTATGGAACTTTCTAGCCTAAGCACCAGCAAAAAACGACCCTAATAAAAATGGTGCACAATGAAAAATCTCTAGGGTTCGAGTACCCTTGAACTCTGGGGCTCCGATTCTTTCTCTTCCATCTAGAGAAGGGACTAACAGGGCTTTGTTTTCAATAGAGACCATTAAAAAAAAATTTTTTTTAATTGAAGTATAGTTGATTTACAATGTTGTGCCATCAATAGAGACCATTTTAATCAAAACAGTCTGATGCATAGTGTAGCCTTCTTCATTAATCCACTGCTTTAATTCTGGAAAAAGTGTCTTCACAGCTTTTATGACCTCACTGACAGGTTGCTACCGGGCTTAACATAGCAAAAAGCATAAAGGTTCTTGAAGTCACTAATGCAGTCATGACTTGCATGAAAGGAAATTCCTACTATAGACTCCTCAACTTTACACTTAGATTTTTCTTATTTAAGTCTCTATGCCTTGCTAAAGTTCTCCCTTTAAACGTAAGAAAGTTTAACCCTTGCTGTTTTCAATACTTCAATGTATTTGGGAACATCACTTATAAACCAATACGACTTCTACTTTATATCAATGTGTTTCCCCAAATTACCAATGTCACACGAGATAATTCACTTCAAAGAAACACGTGTTATAACAGAACAGAGGGCAGGTGATTTTGGTAGACGGATTTTTGTGGCCTGAAAGTACAGCAGAGGCACAGTGTTTAGAGACAGTAGGCTGAACACATCACAGACCCACCCCATCCCTGGTCCCCCCTCATAGGCCATCCCAGGGAAATGCACTAAGGCTCTCTATCAGGTGATGAAAGCTCCCCATGCCTTGACAGTTTTAGTGGGGTCTGAAATTTGCCTGCTTCCTCTATGTTCCAGGTCCACTTTCAGGCACCATATAAGGAAGGTTGCGTCTGATACTTCCTGCTCCCTTATGACTTTTTAAATTACAGATGTCTTGGAGAAGCAGATGCAGAAAACTGCAGAGGAACAACCATGCCAACTCCAACCTGGTCCTTTCTTCATAAATATAGGTCAAGGTTCATAAAATGCTTGAGGACTTATGAAAGAAAAAGAACAAAGTAAAGAGCATTCAGTCATGGGGGAAAGCTGGAAGAAGTGCTTAATTTTTAGTGTTGTTCTTTTTTTTTTTTTTTTTTTCTGGAGTTACGCAGGCGTCTCACTGTTGTGGCCTCTCCCATTGTGGAGCATAGGCTCCGAACGCGCAGGCTCAGCGGCCATGGCTCACGGGCCCAGCCGCTCCTTGGCATGTGGGATCTTCCCGGACCGGGGCACGAACCCGTGTCCCCTGAATCGGCAGGCGGATTCTCACCCACTGCGCCACCAGGGAAGCCCAGAAGTGCTTAATTTTTAAATAAGATTCTCAGAGATAGAGAAACTATTATATTCATAGACTAAGAAGAGGATGCTATTAAAATAGAGCACTTAAAGAACAGAAAATTTAAATATGAGTGCTGAGATTAAAAAGTAAAATGGGTTTGATTGACAGACTAGTATGTAAATTTCATGGGGACACAAATCATTTCTATTTTAGAACCGCCATATATTCCTGGTGCCTAACCCAGTGCTTAGTACACACCAGGCACTCTCTAAAGACTGGGTGTATGAAATAACAAGTAAGTACATGAATCAGTGAGATGAATGAATCAGAGACGGTACGAATGTAAATGAGTCAATACACATGGCTGGCTGGCCAAGCAAGTGGGAAAACAATGAAGACATCTCCTTGAATATAGGCCAAAAATGCAGAGGTGGTCTTAAAAATTTGGAAGAAAAGTTAGATATATGAAGATACAGTATTACAAAAGAAAAAGAAAATAATTCAAGAAGTAACAACAAAAAAATCTCTTTAGTGTTCAGTGTTGAAAAGACAATCGAGTATGAAGCAAAAAAAGACAGACATCGAAATATGTTGATAAAATTTCAGAAAACCAACAATGGTAAATTGTAAAAACTCTTCCAGAGCCAGAAAAAAAAAAATGTTACATTTAAAGAAACAGAAATTGGATTTCTCATAAACGTTGTTGAAGCAATAGAACACAATGTCTTCAAAGTTTTCAGGAAAATAATTTTGAAGCCAGAATTTTATAATGACACTAACAATCAAGAACATAAGCAAAAAAATTTAGACATTTTCAGAAACTTTACCACCCAACACATGAGAAAAAAACAAGGTTCTTCAACAAATGAGAGGAAAAACCACAAAAAGAATGACTCGAGGGCTTCCCTGGTGGCGCAGTGGTTGAGAATCCGCCTGCCGATGCAGGAGACACGGGTTCGTGCCCTGGTCCGGGAAGATCCCACATGCCGCGGAGCAACTAAGCCCGTGAGCCATGGCCGCTGGGCCTGTGCGTCCGGAGCCTGTGCTCCGCAACGGGAGAGGCCACAACAGTGAGAGGCCCGCATACCGCAAAAAAAAAAAAAAAAAAAAAGAATGACTCGAGATATAGTGGCAACTGTATATGAAGTAGTGTAAAAAGGAAGGGATATAGACACACACAGACAATTAACTCAACAGTTCTCTGGACATTCAATGGCATGGATTTCTTTTACTGTAGGTCTAATCACACTATCATGTTTTTTGGTCCAACAGTAACACTTACACAATTATAACTGCTAGGGGATGGGGGACAGGTTTAAATATTTAAGAACATCTTGCAAGCAAAGGTTAGAAGACAATGACACTGACAGAGGAGAAACTGAATAGATGCTATAAATCTTGATAAAGCAAAAAAAAAAACTTTTTTAAAAGAATAAGAAAGAAGTGTAAGCATTCTAATTTCCTAATCTTTCAGAGTGGGCAGTACATAGACACTATATAAAGTTAATCAGAAACAGTAACTGAACATCGTAAAGTTTACCATTGGTAAAACAAAAATAATGTAAGAAAACTAGGGGCTAAAGGGTAGAAATAATAGTGCAAACATTAAAAAATGAAGAGATACTGTTTAAAGCTAAAAATTTAAAAAAATTAGTAGTGTTAATTTATAGGGTTATAAGGATAACCATCCAAAAAAGTGAGAAGCAGTTTCTGTTAGAAGTTAGCACCAGGTCCTCTGCCTGGTGAGGCAGGAGTGAAGTAAGCAGGTCTTTAGGTCCCTGAGAGAACATGGAGCAGGATGGGAACCACGGTGAAATGTCAGGACTCACAGAGCTTCACCAACACTGAACAACCCAAGAATGGTAATGTGAAGAGGAAAAGGACAAATGGCTTCGGTGGGTAGTAGCTTGAGCATTTCATTTTGTCTACTGACAGGTTAAGTTATTGACTCGTCTAAAAAGAAAGACATAAGAGGGATTATCTGTCATTTTTATTTTAACTTGTTTGAGTGGTAGATTCTCGAAAAGTCCCAGGCAAAATCTGAATAGAGAAGAGCCTTTTAAGTACTGTTTATATAAAGTCACTTGTGTTTCTTAAAACCAAAGTCTCCATAAGCAAGGTTCTGGGGGCAGCAAGGCCAGTGAATACCCTTAAGGACTCTTGACATCTCAGCGACCAGAGTCGAGAAAGTTCCTGAGAATGAAGTGCAGCCGGGAGAGCCTCGGCACAGGGAAATAAGCTTAAAACTTCGTTCACGGCTATCTTCCCAGTGCCTGGCACACGGCAGGTGCTCAACAAATATGTGTTGAATAAACAAACAGATAAATCTATTGTTCTTAGCAGACAAATATAGAAGGAGCAACTGGTCTCCTGTCTGGGCCTAGTCCCTCACTAAGTTACTTTGAGGGCCCACAGAAATAGGAATAGATAGCATTTCTACTTTTTCCAAACAGGGCCTTTAACTTAAGATGATTTTGAACACACTTATCCATATCTCTAAACATTCCAGAATGTTCCTCCCTTAGGATGAGTTCCCCTTATTTGGAGAAAAGCCTCACTTTCTCCCAGGCTCTCCCTGGTATACTTTGTGAAATTGATAAGGCGGCCTTCCTGAAGATCAGCTTAGTATAGACTGTCACCCAGTACCTGACATTCTACTCAATTGATACTGAGAAAAAAAAATAGAGAAAAGTGAAAGAAAGAACACACATTGCTCAGCAAAGGATTCTGCTGATTTGTAAGAGCCAAGCGCTCCATTATGAAAAGCTTAATTGAACTTCCATATATAGTGATGAGGGTAATACAATAATTTGAAAGCATCAGGGCTTTACAAAGAAAAAAAAGACTCATCCGCATGAGATCCCCACATATAGACAGCCACAAGATGTTCAAGATCTAACTGAAACTAAGCAGTGTTCCCACCTGAACCCTTTGCCACAACCAAGTTCCTTCTTATGGTGCTGTATGGGGCCGTTCTCTTAAAATGGTCACTGTGCTAAAGCTACCAGGAGATAGGTGCAGTTATATAACCATTCTTTCCAAAGTATTCTAAGCTAAATGCCACAGATGCTTCCAATGTCTTTGGGATGGTGGATAGGCATAAATAATTCTACTACTCAACACAGCAGCCTGTGAGGTTGAGAAAACAACCTACGGTGCTCTTTTTAGAGGTGAAGGTTGGTTGGGTGTTTATGATTTAGGTGTCTGGGGGTGAGGGGAGAGGAGGAATGTTTCTTCTGATGTCTTCTTTTCCCTTAAAAGCAGGAAAAGGTTGGAGGGGGAAACCCACTAAAGTAGATGAAGTGGTAAACAATAAATCTGTGCAGAAAAGGGGTGGCTACAACCCAGATTTTACCTCCTGGCCGAGCCACTGACATTAATACTATGTCAGGTACTGAAAGAGAAACTCTTCAGAATATTGTGGGCCCCTTGGTGAGTAAGAACACTAGGGCAGAACATGGGGTTTCAGGAGGTCATGTTCTTCCTATGTTTAGCTTGGAAGTCAGACCTTAGTGTGTTTTAAGATTTGACCTGACAGCAGAAGGCTTACAGCTACAGAACTCAAGCCAGAAAAGCTAGGGATGGTATGACACTGCTTCCTACTATGGCTGAGAAAAACTGAAGTAGGGTTAGAAAAGAATTCTTCTCGAAGAAGGAGAAGACCTTAACCTCATGCTCAGTCACTAACAGAAGAGCTGAGGAAGTATGTCTGCAAACTAGAACCAATGAAAATGAAAAAAGGAAAAGAAGTCTGATTCTAGGACATCCTTGGCAGTCCAGTAGTTAAGACTTTGCCTTCCAATGCAGGGGGTGCGGGTTTGATCCCTGGTCCAGGAGGTAAGATCCCACATGCCTCAGGGCCAAAAACCAATAAAACAGAAGCAATATTGTAACAAATTCAATAAAGACTTTAAAACTGGCCCACATCCAAAAAAAAAAAAAAAAAAAAGAAGTCTGATTCCTTGTAAGTATAAGAGTCTGATTTATATAAAAATAATAAAGACAAACTATCTGTGAAGAAGCCAGAGAGCCGCAAAGGAAGTTCATAAAGATGGCATTGCTCCTGCTAGATGATAACCATTACAACAAAGAGTAACTAAGATGCTCCAAGCCCAAGAGATCTGCCACATCTCTGGTAGTAAGGACCCCACACAGGCATCAAGGTGGACAGCAGTGGCTTTACGTGAATGTGGCGAGGAGCAGAGATTAAAACAATGTTTCAAAAATCACCATTACAAAACCCCAATCACCTCTCAAAAAACTGACCTTGTGCAGAAATGAAGCATTTCCCAACTGTTCCTATTGCACAGTTTCATCTCTGTGCCATCTTTCACTTTTCCAAAATGGGCCATGTCTATTGTCTCCTATTATTGTGAAATACTTCACATAATGAGAAGGGGGCAAAACCTTAAATGACACTATCTACTGGATATGTGACAATTTTCCAGGGATGGGGGACAGGGTGGTGGTAATTACGAGCGTACACGTGTGAGGCTTGACCCCAAGTCATATTTTTAGGTGCCCCTTTATACATGTGAACAAATTTTTTTTAACACTTTTCTTTGAAAATGTGATATGCAGAAAGACATGGGCAATCAGTTAATAGGTAATATGGGTTTGCCAAATTGCAGCTCAGACGTAATTGGGAAGTCCAGCACAAGTAAAGGTCACCCACAAAATCTGTACCTCAGGAAGGCTCTGGCAATAACAGAAGAATGAGAGTTTAATCACTGAAGCTAATTACATAGAAGACTAAATCACAAGAAGAGTTATATAAGTGTCTTAAATACAATAAAAAGTAATTAACAGGAAGTGCCATCTTGACAGCTTCCTGTCACAATCCAGGCCTAAAAGGATCAGCTAATTCCCAACCTGGGAGCCAGAGAATGAGAAACAACTCAAAGTTTGATCCTTTTATTTTTTATTTAAACTGTTTTGATTAACAGGTAACAATTCTTGCCAACTCCATAGTGAGGTTAATCAAGAAAAAAATTTTAATCTATTAGAGGAATCATGAACCTCATTTTCATTGATTCCCCAGAGGGCAAGAGAGGGGGAGTTGAAGACGGTTCCACCAGACAGGCCTCCCAAAGACCATGTGACTCGACGTCGACCCATACAGCAAGAGAAAACAACAGGAGGATGAGACGGAACCCTATGGAGGATAGGGATAATTCACACACTTTGGCACGTGAAATAAACTGAAAAATCTGCGTTGAAATAATCCTGAAAGAGGCCATCTCATCTGCCTCTTCCTTCTCTTTCCCCTGGAATGAGCAGTTTGAGAAAAGCTATTCAAGAATCGATCTCTTGAATAACAGGAAAGCCTCTAGACGCTATGAAGGCCAGTACATAGGTGTAGGAGCCTACAGGTAATGACAGACATAGTTTAGATTGGGTCGTTTAGACACAGTTTAGATCAGATCGTTAATTCTGCAGCATCTCTACAAGCTGAACAACGCCTAAGGCCTCTCACGCGAGAGGCAATGAATTCCTAGAGAAGCCCTCCTAGCAACCTTTTCCTTAACTGACCCGCATGTTCTACGATCTCCCCCAAACCCAGAGGCTGATACCAGTTAGTGGCTGAGGACCACTCTAACACACCTGTGCACTTCTATCCCAATCTGTTTCTGTCCCCAGATTTATACCGGTCACTTTTATTAGGTACTTCACTAAGTTTTATATCAATAATTGAAATATGAGTACCAAAAGAAAGTGTCTTTATGAAAAATTGTTTTAAAAGGTTTAATAAGAGGAATGGCTTTTAAATGGCTGCAAAATGTGCAAAAATCAGAGCAGGAAAACTATGACAGATGAGGGGGATGTAAATCACAAAGATCTAGGATTCCATAATTAGTGTTTTTAAGTCATCATTCCATAGAGAAAGTTATGCAACTCACAGTGGGTCCTGGCTGCCCATATATCAAAGATTTGGAGATATAAGTACCTTTTTGTGTTTAAAATGGAATTAAAACATTTGGGATAAAAAAATTAAATCCCCTGCTCTAGCCAATGTTTCTGAATAACCATTAAAAGCACATAGAAGGATTTCAGTATAATTCTAAATATAAGCTGAGTATTCTGGATGTTATTATTAATACCTCAACTCTCCTACAGTATTATTTGGAATGATTTAAGTAGAGAAAATTCAAGAAAAAATGAAAACAAAATCAAGGCCAAGGGAAAACAAAGAGAAGCCATGAGGAAGACTCAAACATCAGAAGCATGCTACCAGGAAGACTTTCTAGAGATGCCCTATCTTTGGCACTGACCTTCCAGTAACCAAATAAACAAGGAAAACTATCAGATACAAGGTTTTTTTAAAAATATTTATCAGATTAAAATAAACCTGTAGCTCAGAAGAAACAGCTGTCCCAGGTAATGAAACATCTAAGTACTCCCAGTTTTATTTCATAAAGGGACACTGTGCAATACAGTAAATGATCACTCACAAATTTATCAAACTCCTACCAACTCCTGAATACTGAGACTACAGCAGGGAATAAACCAGACAAAAATCCCTATCTTCAGAGAGCTTACTATCTGGTGAAGTCTGGTCTCAAAAATATTAGTACATCCCCACATTTCTCCCAGTTACCGCCCAGCAGTTTTTACTCATAAAGTCTAGTTTAGTAGAAACAAATCTATGAGGAAACTCAATGCACCCGGGGTACCCTGCCAAGCCAGTCTAATCCTAGGTAAATACCTTGGTAAATAATGCAAAAGTAATACTTACGATCTAATTACAAGAACTGGGAGATAGAAAGGTCAATGTAAACGCCCCAGAGAACATTTCCAGAATATCTAATTTTAAGCAGTGTTGATTTATTTTGAAAATATACCTCAAAGGTAACCAAACGAAAAAAAAAAGAATCCGCTCTAATGGGTCATTAGAAAAACACGAATAGAAGCCATCTGCCAAAAATAAAAAGATGTGCATTTTAACAGCACTGGTGTTGTTTTAACCAATAAGTAGATAGAAGGAGCAGTTATCGGGGAGGACTCCTTGTTTGTGGCAGCGAAAATCTTAATCTAGGGGAATACTAACTTTCCAGCTTTCCACAGGAGGAAAGCGTGCATCAAGCTCCTAAGAGCTGGTGACAAATTGGTAATAATCGTTGTTGCAAGTTATACAGATAGAAGAATGAGCAAAATATTTCCTAGTTTCCCCCATTCCAAAAATATTATCTAATTTCTCAAGAGCCTGCTTCTAAAAATAACCTGATGCCTGTGATGCTATTAAGGTAATGACATCAAAAGCCTATATTCAGTTCCTCTCGGCAAAAGTGAAGTCTCCGATTGCTGTGTGCACATCAACAACATTCATACCTACAGGAGCGGCAACAGTAGCTAAAAACACCTGTTTCCAAAAGCGACAACACGAATGGGGGGGGCGGGGCGGGGCGACAGATGGGAGAAGCTCCTGTTTGGCAGGAGAGCTTCTGGAAAGTAAGTTAGCTACCAGATCCTCTTTCTTTCAGAGGCATGCTATAGCTTAGAGAGGTGTTTCTCCCGATGGGCTTCACCGTACTTTCAACAAGACAATCCCTCTTTTGATGAGAAACCTATCCTTTTCTTCCCCTCCACCATGCCATGCCCTCTTTTAAAAGAAAAGAAAAATACCAGTTTGGTAACAAACACCATTTAAGATTGTGAAACAGAGAAGGAGACAATTAGCATGCTGGTGTATTTTACGCAGGGTAACAACTGCTCCTAGGGACTGACTGACTGTTTTAATATTTATTGTGGAAGCATAGCTCAGCAGGCTTCCTACTGCCCCCATCAGATAGCTCCTTGGAAGGCTGTTCCTCAACCGAGCTCCCCAAAGACTTTGGGATGTAACCAAGGTAAGGCCAGCAGAGTAGAAGAGGGGGGACCCTGTCATCTACTGATTACACATCTATACAAAGAAAAGGTCCAATTAACCTCTCTTCTTTTTCTGGCCTACAGTTAAACTAATATGCAGAGACTCTTACTAATTTTGCACAGTACCTAAGGGCCCGATTGACACTCAATAAACGGCTTTATTAATAGTAATAATGAGCGCTACGTAGTGCCAAGCACACAGAGCCCAATAAGTCTTAAATAATGACAATAATGAGAGTATACGATTAACTAATGAACGATTATGCAGTACTTTGCAAACAAAGTGCTACACAGGCACATAACAATTATAAGCCACTGAGTTAAGAGTAACAGAAAGCACATCAGGACAAAAGGGAGGAGAGACTTGAATAAAGAGACAACTCTCAGCTATGGCTGAGTTGCTACCAGCCAGAACACTCACATTCCTCCAATGGTGACAGTGGCACATGTACGCTCTGAAAAGGCAGGCACCGTCTCTGTGGCTGGGCTGGCCGGTCTAATGTAGTCCACAGTCACGTTGACCTGAAAATAAAGAATCAAGGTAGACCACTGTAAAGTAATTACACTCCAATAAAGATGTTTAAAAAAAAAAAAAAAAAAAAAAGCATCAAGGTAGTTAAGGCTGAGAATTTGCAACACAGCTCACTAGCAGCCCCCTGTGCCAGCTCAACTGTAAAAGCTGACCTCACTCACAGTATGACTTTGTGGGTCTAAAATTTTAAAAAACAACTGAAAGAGCTGAACCACACATTGGGAGAAAACATCTGCAAAAAGCCATCTCTGATAGAGGACTGTAATCCAAAATATAGGAAGAACTCTTAAATCCCAACCATAAGAAAATGAAAAACCCAATTTTAAAGTGGGCAAAAGACCTGGATATCTTACCAAGGAAGACATACAGATGACAAGCATATGGAAAAGATGTTCCACACGTGTCACTGGGGAAATGCAAACTGAAACAACTATGAGCTACCACAACACATCTATTAGAAATAGCCAAAATCCCAAACACTAACAAATGCAGGTGAGGACAGGGAACAAAAGGAATTCTCTCGTTCACTGTTACTGGGAATACAAAACGGTACAGCCACTCTGAGAGATGGTTTTGGATAGAACTGTTTTACCATACATCCCAACAGTGAAAAACTTATGTCCACACAAAAATCTGTACGTGGATGTTTCTGGCAGCTTTATATATAGATGCCAAAACTCGGAAGCAACCAAAGTGCTCTTCAGTAAGTGAATGAATAAAGTGTGGTTCATGAACACAACTGCGTATTATTCAGCCCTTAAAAAGAAATGAGCTGTCGAGCCCTGAAAAGACATGGAGGAATATGAAATACATATTACCAAGAGAAATAAGCCAATCAAAAAGCTATATATTGTATGATTTCAACTGTGACGTTCTGGAAAAGGCAAAAATACGAAGACAGTAAAAAGATCACTGATTGCCAGGGGTTAGCAGGGACGAGACAGGATGAGCAGATGTGAGGGCAGGATTTTGACAGCAGTGAAACTATTTGGTATAGAACTATAATGATGGATACATGTCACTACACATTTGTCAAAATCCGTAGAACACCCAGAGTGAACCCTAGTGAACTATGGACTTTGGATGATGCTGGGTCCATGTAGGCTCACCAATTATAATAAATGTACCACGCTGGAGTGGGATTGTTGATGGCAGAGGAGGAAGTACGTGGGGGGCAGGGGGGAGAGATACGGGAATTCTCTGTACTTTCTGTTCAATTTTGCTTTGAGCCTAAAAGATACTGTGAACCTAAAGGATGACTGATATCAAGAGAAGGAAAAATGGCTGAACCTTTAAGGCCTTACATAAATTATACTCCACAGAGATTTGGAACGCTCCTGGAGGACTCCTAGACATTATGGTAAAGCAGTTCTCTAACCTTTTCAGACTCCTTTGAAAATCTGTTCAAAAATATGAATGAATGCCTCTACAGAAAAACTGCATGTAGTTTCAGCCTGCCATAAGTTCTCAAGGCCTATGTTAAGAACTATCAAGAAGAACAAACAAGATGACAGTCACAGAGATGAGTGGGACTGGTTTCACAATACGTGAATCAAAATGATGCAGCTAACTACACCCAATACCAACAGACTTGGACTTAGGAAATTGGGGGTAGGGGGGTGGGGGGGTGGACTGGACCGGAAGAACCTTTAAATACTAGGTTAATCCTAGTATATACTAAACATATGGATATGGACACACTGAGTGATGCTTCTTCTTTACGAAACCTTTCAAGAGGACCATGTGTGTGTCAAAAGAAAGTTGTAAAAAAAAAAAAAAATAAATAAATAAAAGAAAGTGGTGTCTGGTATCCCTTAGCCAACATAACAGGGTCTGTGTATTATAGCGTTAAGGCAAATGCTTGGCTTTGGCCATGGCCAAGGTTACATACTTGTTACATACCTGTACCGAGGAGTCAAGCACCCTGAAGCCATCCCCATGGTCTGAAAGCCCAGAATTCCCTTTCCTAACTACGACTTTAGTTCCCACCGGTCAGCTTAGAGACGGCACGCTGTACAAGCACCAGGTTCAGCCACACTGCTGGTGAGCAGCATCAAAATCCTTTCAAACTGCCTGTTGCTCAAAAAACCATTTGAAAAATGAATATGGAAATTTCCAGAAGGACAGCTGCCTCCGAATTCTGACTGTCAGATCGCTCACTTGAACGCTCCATCTAATCATGTTTTGAAAGCAACAAGGAGCCACATCAGCGAGAAAGCCAATTAAGGGCTGAAGATAAGGTAAATCTTTCTCATGAGAAGTACTATCATCATACAACAACACAGAAACAAGAAAATATAAAGAGGACTCCTTAGGTCAGATGTCTACACTGACACTACTGCTCAGCCGTATCATCTGTCTAAAGCTAAGGAGATGGAAAAATGTGAGGAATGTGAACAGCCCAGGAGCGGGGGTAGGACTGAAAAACTGGTACCTCCAACAAAGAGGTTTTCACAGCTTCCCTGTAGGCATCTGGCCAGAGTTATTACAGGCCAAAGACAGGGCAAGGAATAGGAGGTCTACACACACAGAAGCAAGGCTGACTCAAATCCCTGGGAAGGAAGGAGTCCTCTGCATGTTGTCTGTACTGACCCACTCTGCAACTCTCCTCTGGCAAGGCCTGATAACTAACCTATGGAAGCAGAAGAGGGCCGGGAAAGCACGTAGACACCTGTTGAAGTTATGGCAAAAATGACCAGGAAATCAGTGTTGTACAGGAGCTAAACCTTAAGGGCGCCCATACCATAGGACGTGAAGTAACTCAGGGCCAAGTTTAAAAAGGGCACAGACACAGGGTATGGTCCAATTTGGGGCATTTGGGGGGCAAGTCACAAATTTGTGGAGATGTTCACCTATTTTTGTGTTTTCACCCAATCCATCTAGTAACAAACTCAAGCCCTCAATTCCACTACCAGGGAGAAAAAAATTCATCCCTGCTTAAAAATAAACTCAGTGAATGTCAAGATTACCTTGCACCTGCCAATGACAAGCCTCCTCCTCAGCAGACAGGAGTGGGACAGCAGCTCATCAGCTCAAGTACATGGCACAGAGTAACATTAGCTCTCTACCCAGAGAGCAGCTAATTCATCTGGAAGGCCACTTGAGTAGCGCTGGTGGTGGTGGTGATGGGGGTAATGGTAACAAACAAAAATGAACCCTTAGCATCTCATCTTCCAGGCCAAAAGGTATGCTATCCCCAAACTGTCTTTAAAGAAAATCAATGGGAAGAGCCCCCCTCCCCAAAATCTTTCATCTTCAATAACCAAAAGAACCAGTAACTACATTCTACATCCACCTGCCAATTAATTTATTTCCTCTATCTAGAGAAAGAACTGAAAGTCAGATTAAAGCGCTCATTGGAGAGGTGACATTATTAAAGAAATTCTCAAATACAAATGAGGCCCTGAGAATAGCCCACAGCGAAGACACACCCCTGCAGACATCTATGACAAACCAGGAATTAAAGTCAATGTGTAATTAGCATTTATGTCCCTCTCCAGGGGATTCTGAGATCTCTTCTCCTGCCCTGGAGTTTTTCATCTCTAGATACTTATCCCTGACCTGTCAGTCACTTTTGGAAAAGAGCAGTTTCAATTAAAACAACTGCAAATCTTAGCAAAGTCTTCATCTGAATAGTGGATAACCTGAATTTTGTGCTTGGGGGTAATTACACAAAGACTGGCATGAGTTGAAAAGAAGTAATGGGTTAATGCAAATGTGTTCTTCATTTTTCCAGCAAAGATACTCCTGGAACACTGGGTATGCAGGAATTTACATGTACAGGACACAGGGCAGGGCCTGATCCCTCTTTACAGCAAGGACCACAAGGAGGCCAGGGCTCCCTGCTGGTTCCACCTGTCATTCTCTTATTGAATAAGTCACACATCACATCCTTGGGCCTCACTTTTCTCATGTAATTCGCCTGGTAAATGAGAGCACCAGACTAGAACTTTAGAGCATCACTGAACTCTAGAATTCTAGAAAATAATTTAGCCAGACATGGTGTGCTATGTAGTGTTTTCTTAGATCGGTGTAATTCCTACCCTACATTTACTACTATGAACTAGTACAGATAGAGTGAAAGTGCCAGGAGAGGGAAAAAACATGCCTTTTATTCATGGAAACTGCCATAATAGGGCCTGTACGGTAGGAGCATACACAGGGAATATTTGTTTCATGAATGGATACGTGTATTCAGGAACCCTTTCAGACATAAAATTCTGGAGGATACTTTCGAAATGAGGTGGTCAGGCATTTTGAGCACCACTTAGTCAAGCTGTTAACCATTCTGTTTCATATATTAATTTAAAGCATGAAGGAGGGAAGACATATATTGAAATTGGGATAATGCTTTAGATTAAGAAAAATATAATTCCCTGTATTATTTCTCAAAGAGGTTCTCAAAGAAAAGAAAGGTAGCAGGTAATCTGATTCCTCCTTGGTGCATTAGATTGTGGAATATTCCTTGAAAACAATTTCAAGGACCCTTTGGAGGAACTAAGATGAGAACTTAAAACCAAATTTGTATCCCAATCTCTTAGAAAGTCTGGAACAGTTTAGTCCAAAAGAATACACTTCAGACACACCTAAGGAATTCTGACAACCTATGGATACTCTTCACGTAACTAATCGCTCACTAGAAAAGTGACAAACCACCAAAGAACTTCATAGACTTTATGATGCTGATGATACTGAAATGACAAAATCTGCATGCCTAAGCATAAAAGATACATAAGATTTCCAGGCCACAGTCTGAGTTTAGGCTGTTACGTGAGGGTATTTTGCATAATTACTATATAATCCCACCCACTATTCCATGTGGCCAATCATAAATTCACAAAGAGTTGTTCAAAAAAATACCCTGGCTTAAGAAAAAAGCTCTCGTATGGCCCGTCATTCTCATGACAGAAACAGAAAACACATCATCTGGGCAAGTCTGGCTAAGGCAGCCGGGAGACAAAAGTAAGTGGAACAAAATATTTTACGCAGCTTAGATAAGAGCATGGACTCTGGGAGCTGCCAGACTGCAGGCTTTGGTTACCAGCAATTCTACATATGAGCTATGAGAACTTGGAAAAGTTACCTCACTTCCGTGCTTCAGTTTAACATGGATAACTCTACCTATATCATTGTTAGAAGAAGAAATGTATTAATATACATGAGGCATTTAGAGCAGGGCCTGACTCATACGAAGCTGTGTCAGTTATTTTTAGACAAACATACTGATTTTCTTGGAGGAGAGCCTGGCACAGAGTAGGTGATAAGTATCTGCGAGATAAATACATAAACACACGCATACGTGCATAAACAAGATGCATGTTGACTTTAAATCATTAGGCAGAAACACTCAATTAAATACACTTTTCCCCTTAAGGAGTCACAGCAAACAGGAGTATGTACCTCATACATATTTCATCCCAACTTACAGATAAATATGGCTTATTTAAAGAATGATACACTACTTAGTACTTATTTAGACACTTTGCAGATTAATTTTGCAGGTACTAGTTGGGGAGATTTTATTTACGAAAGATAATTGAAGTAGAGTGTGAGGAATCACCTCAACTAACAGGTTAACTAGAGGAATTTGGGGAGGATACTCCTTGCCTTACAAAATCAGGAAGACAAGGAACAGAGAGCAACCAAGTTTCCATTTGCTGTGGGCATAATAGGACAATACTTAATTTATGCATTCTTGACCTTTTTTCTCTGCTAACAAGCAGCATAGGTAATCATTCTAAAAATGTGAGATACCTTTTTTTTTTTTTTTAATTTGAAAAACAGTTCAGTCACCCATTCATCTAGATATAGGATGAGCTTCAAAACAAAATTGCCAAGCAGCCTCTTGGTCCTGCTTCTGGGCACACTGACCTCCCAGCTGAGCCATCTATTCAGGCATAAGCTAAACTCATAAAAGGATGTCAAACGTACCCTGTGCTGTCTAGGAGGCAACAACAATAAGAGCCACAAATGAGAGCAACATATGCACATTGACATTTTCTAGCAGTGACGTTAAAAAAAGAAACAGATAAAGTTACTTTTAATAGTATTTTTGATTTAACTCAAAATATCCAAAACATTATCATATCAACATATAACCAACATTATTTTTAAAGCATTGGGTTTCTTTTCCTTCTTTCACTGACAAAGTCTTTGAAAACCAGTGTGTGTTGTGCAGGAACAACACATCTCAGTCTGGACCAGCAATACTTCAAGTGCACAATAGCCATACACAGCTGTGGTGGCGATACTGGACTGTACATGCCCAGACTGTCCATTAAGGGACTAGAGTCTTAGCCTCAATCCTCTATTACATGACCCTACCTTTTGTGGTTATACCTTTCTCTAGTTTCTACCGGGAACTTTTGTTATCTTCTATTTTAAGATTCCTTGTAAATACTCAAACCAAATATGAAAAAACATGGTAAAAAAAATGTTTATCATTCATTTTCTTATTTAAAAAATCTATTATTTAACTAGACTAGGAAGGCAAGCTACTTAATTTTCAGTTCCAGAAAACAATTTCAGGGGTGAGAATAAACGTGAACACAAAGGGAAAAAAATTCCTCTAATTTGTAACTATCATTGTAAAATATATTCTGTTCAGTATTTGATGAAGATACTTTTTCAACGACTTCTCTACCAACTCAATGGTTGGACTTAATCATTGAGTTGCTGACCTAAGTCTAGAATTCTTCACCTTAGTGTTTGAAATGTACTCTCATGGTAACTAGAAACTCACATTAAAGAAATATCTGCTTTTGTAATTATGATTAATGCTTCTGTTGAGTATTGGTATTATTAGAAAGAAAATGAGCAATTGGTAGATGTGAACTGTTTATGTTTATGTTCACAATCAAAAGCTGAAATCTCTGTGTCCCATTACGACATCGTTTAGCTCTGGCATGTCTTAAATTAGAAGAACTTTTACAGATACACTGACAAAAAATTATATATCTACACTGCAAAGAGAAGGAGACAAACCAATGATCCTTTCCCACCTCCTCCAAGCCACAGCCCAGATGTATTCGGTAACACCCCCTTCAAAATCATTGTAATTAGGTGTTAAGGCTGGCTGTTTATTCACATGTATTTATGTTGCTCTCTCTGAGAGAGAGCACCCTTCCCACCTCCCCCTGCAAAGTCAGGACTATTTTGAGCACATTTCATTTTCATCAGTGGAATGTTAACCTCTACTGCTTCACAACCTCCATGAGCACAGAGTCAAGGAGCTTTCTTATTTGATGCATTTCTGACAAAATGAACCCATTTCTCCCCACCCCCGTGTCGAATGGGCAAATGCATTTATCTGTTTTGAGAGGAAAGGTAAAACCCAGCTTCATACGGGGCCTATGGAGATGCTAAGAGTCTCTACCTGACATTAGGCATTCATTTAAGCGGACATCACTACTCCCTGATAAACACTCAGTTTGGTAAGTATTTAATTAGAAGCATACACAGGCATGAGATCCACAAGTAAATGTGAAAACATTTTATGTAAAGGGCCATTAGAGCTGGGCAAAGATTTCTAGAAGTAGTGATAACACCCTGACAAAAACATAACATTAAAATGGTTGGAAACGTGATGCATAGTTTATGTATGAGGTAGATAACGAGCACATATAAAAACCAGGGAAATGAAGTTCTGACCACTGAAAATATTTCAAGTAAATCTGATGAGGATCAAAGACAAACAGAAACCACTATGTGAGAGTAACCTTGCAGCTGCAAGCATTTTCATTAATCCTCTTGATTCTTAGGTCCTTATAAACTTACAGATATATCTAAAAAGTGTAACCTGTTTGCATTAGTGCTCCAACCACTATATTACTCATTATTGCATCATGGTTTAACTCATCCGAACACCTAATTTTAATACCACAGCGTCTGTACCAAAGAATGCCAAAGGCCCCCCAAAACACTACTGGCAACTGTCCCACAGGTTCCCTGCATGTCTCGTGTCTCACTTCTCCTCAGAGCCACCATCTCCACTGCTTTCCCCTGGAGGAGGAAGGTTGAGTGTGGGTCATTTTTCTCCTCTATACAAGTGTCAGTCATGGTCATCTGTGTCCAAAGTTTCCCAGGTCAGCAGCAGTCAGGGGAAATTAAATCACTCCGCCCAGAGCTCTCCCTGTTGGAGTTCCAGCCACACAAGCAGCACAAATAGACGGATACTCATGCCTTTGTGTAGAATACACACAATGTCACCCAGTCTTGAAAACAACAGCTGTAATAAAGCTAAGATGAGAGGCCCAGGGATATGAAGAAAGGGGATTTGCTTAATAGCATCTAAGAAGTATTACTGGAAGAAAAAGGATGCTTTTAAGACATGGATAAAAACAAAAAGGTTAAATTACATTTTCTCTGCAAACATAATATGTGCCAGTCTACAAAGGAAAAGGCCACTCACCAAAAGGCCAAACTGGGAAGCCAAAGCAATCAAAGTGGGAGCTAAAGCAGTCACCCAGCCAAGAGTTCCAATCAATTCCTATTGCTCCGGGGGTCAGGTATTGCAAAGTCAGTACAGAAAAGCCACCATGCATTCACTACAGTTCAGAGCACACCTATTTCTCCAGCATGCCCGTGAGCTGCCATTTAGAAGTCACTCAGACAAAGGAAATAAACACTCAGGTAAGTTAACTTAAAGGTGAGAGTTAGAATGGTGAATTGGACTAGAAGTGTATCTTGACCTCAAAGGAGGAGGATGAAGAAAAAATATAATTCTTACTTAAGGATTACCTGCCAATGGCACAAAGAAAAATAGCCCAAAGATACAGCTCTTCTGGTGTATAAGTTATTCTTGGTTTCGTTGCTAAGAAAAGATTCCAAGAGAGTCAGGTGTTAACATCATAGGCCTTTCTTCCTTTAGATATACCTTCCTCTCCCTGTATTTCACACAGAAGATAGAGGCCTACTAAATGAAACGAAGTCCCTTGATCAAAGGCACAGCGTGCACAGAGCAATAACACCTAAGGTCAATGTCTGAAACTACACACGGACACTGATCAAAGACCATCCTGATTGCATCTGTATCCACCTCCAAATCCAGGTCCCTTAACAAAAACAATGTATGTCTATGCACACAGCCAAGTCCCCAGCCCGCAAATACGTTATTAGGAAATTAGGTGGTTAGCACTGGATTGTAAACCTAGGTCAAAGGCACCAATTACGGCCTAAATTCATGAAGCAAATTGCCTCTCAGCAGCTGCATAGCCAAAGAAGCCCTCTCCCACACTCAAAGTTCTTCCACTTCCATTACTAACATAAAGATACAAAGTGAAGGAATTTCAAAAAATTAAAAATAGAATTACCGTAAGATCTAGCAATTCTACTTCTGGGTATATTCAATCCAGGGTCTCAGAAATATTTGTACTCCATGTTCATAGCAGCACTAGTCACAATAATCAAAAGGTAGAAGAAACCCAAATGTCCACTGATGAAGAAACAAAATGTGGTAGATACACACAATGGAATATTTTTCAGCCTTAAAAAGGAAACTCTGACATATGCTATGACTTGAATGAGTATTGAGGATGTCATGCTAAGTTATATAAGCCAGTCACAAAAAAGAAATACTGTATGATTCCACTTAAATGAGGTACCTAGAGTGGTCACACTCAAAGAAACAAAGTAGATGGTGGTTGCTAGGGACTGGTCGGAGGCCAGAACAGGGAGTTGCTGTTTAATGGGTATACTTTCAGTTTTGCAAGGTAGAGACTGACTGCAGGACAATGTGAATATATTTAACACTACTGAACTGTACACTTTAAAATGGTTAAGATGGTAAATTTTACATAATGTGCATCTTGCCACTATTATGTGTGTGTATGTGTGTATTTTTTTAACTTGGGGTAGTCTACCCACGTAAGCCAGGCAGAGGCCAGACAACTGCAGAATCTCCTTGAAGAATTCAAGAGGATACTTGTATCACTTTCCCAAGAAAATAGATGGTTACCCACAGGCAGGAGTGATTAGAAGTCCTGTACCAAAACCCATTAACAAAGGAGTAGAAGTCTCAGTCATGGAGGACAAATCATTCCATCTTTCTCAGGGTATGCAATATCTATTTTCTCGCTTTCTAAGAAGAGCCAACTGAAGCTGCACGTCTAGGTTCCACAAGTCTAACTAGATGTACCTGCTTCACCATTTCTCAGAGGCAGCTGTAGAATGGGATAGAGTAGCCTACAGCTCACTGACTTCCTATAAAATTGTCACATAACTTTGGAAGTCTTGCGCTCTGACACGTTCCCTCTCTGAGGAACAGTCCTCCGTAGAGATCTGTCACGTGTAGATCTACCCTTCTGGGGAACTTTTTATTGCCTCCCACCATAATTTCCCACCTCTATCTAGTTCTCCAGAGGAATTTAATCACTGTTGTCCATGCTCTTCTCTAATGAACATTCAGTTTGCACATGCTTCTCTAAGTGGCATTTTTACTGTTGGCAGAAACCTAAATTGGTACATCTTTTGCAGTCAAACTGGCAATTGTACTAACATTTAATATGTGGAGGTCTTCTGACCCAACAATTCCACTTCTAGGAATTTGGTCTATAGAAACAAAGATGTATGTACAAGCATTCTGTCCTTTGCATTCATGGTAGTTTAACACAAATGCATAATTACAAGTTGTGATCTAACTCTGACACTAGCCCAAGTTCCAAGTTGGCAGTCACCACGGCAATTTTTTCCCTCTATATTACAAGCATGTCTCAATAAATACACTGTAGCTGTTAAAAACAAGGGAGAGATCTATATATTCTGCTATGACAACATGTTCAAATTTTAAAAAGCAAAAGTACAATGGTAGCTATAATCTTATTTGGGGGAATTCAGGGACATACATAGAAACAATCTGGTGGAACCGACCCAACACTGTTAGAAGGGCTTACCTTCAAAGGTACTATTATGGGGCACGTTCAACTTTTCTCAACATAGACTTCTAAGATTTTTTTTTTTTTTGGCAGTACGCGGACCTCTCAATGCTGTGGCCTCTCCCGTTGCGGGGCACAGGCTCCGGACGCGCAGGCTCAGCGGCCGTGGCTCACGGGCCCAGCCGCTCCGCGGCATGTGGGATCTTTCCGGACCGGGGCACGAACCCGTGTCCCCGGCATCGGCAGGCGGACTCTCAACCACTGCGCCACCAGGGAAGCCCGACTTCTAAGATTTTAAAATTACATTTGGAGGAGAGAAAAATACGATTGAGTTAAAAATATAAACAAGTGGTAGCTGGAATAAAATATACAACGGAAAACACGTACTTTTATTAAAAAACAAACAAAAAACTGGCCTCCTCACAACCAGAGACTTCAATGTTAAATATCTATTTCATTAGACTAATTCCCAGGATGAGGCCAGGGTCACCACTTAGTAGTGTCTGCCAACCAATAAGGATTATACAGGGCAGGCTATACACTGTTAGAAGGACACTTCCAGGTGCCCAGTGGTGCACTGTTTCCATAGCAGGTGGGCATCACTGTCTGCAAATGAACTGTCAATCTCATTGTGCACTGATAAAGCTGCTGCCACCACCACCTGCCTGCCATATGTTTTCCCTACTTGTCACGTAACAAGGAACTGCATTTTGGCACACTGATCGCTGACAAGTCTGATACTACTGCTCAGTGTTTGTTATAACTAGCTGCAACACTTCATACAGCCGAGGCAGCTACATGATGCCTCACAGGATGCAGGACATAAAATATTACTTTGCCAACTGACCACTGACTAAGCCCCCAATTTTTTTCTAATATAAATTTATTTATTTATTTATTTATGGCTGCATCGGGTCTTCGTTGCCGTGCGCGGGCTTCTCACTGCGGTGGCTTCTCTTCTTGCGGAGCACGGGCTTCAGTAGTTGTGGCTCGCCGGCTCTAAAGCGCAGGCTCAGTAGTTGTGGTGCATGGGCTTCTCTGCTCAGAGGCCTGTGGGATCTTCCTGCACCAGGGCTCAAACCCGTGTCCCGTGCACTGGCAGACATTCTACAGCAGACTACCCTGTTGTTCTTCCTTTACTTCTAAGTCAAGAGCTGCTAATCGAAGGGCTGTGCCCCATCTCCAATTCACGCCCTGGGATCCTGTTTCCCATTAGTGGAATAAACAAGGAACAGAGACTTCCCACTCTGATACTGAATTCATTTTGTCTTCCTTAATCATCATGATACAGTCAATAAAGACTGACTGATGACAGTCCCCGGGGTTTCCATTTTTAGCTCTAACATAATGCACAGATTAGCCAAAGGTATGACATCATAGGTCAAGAACTGGTGGTGACGGAACACAATAGCACAGCAGCAGGTCATCTGAAGATAATGAAATATGGTAAACCACGTTTGGTGTACCAACAATCTGCCTCCACAGTCACTGCTCCTATTAGTAGAACTCTAACTCATGCACTCCTGTCTGTCTATACCAGAGAATCTCAAAATATAACGCTTGTTATCCACACCTAATCAACAGACTGGGAACTCGTTTCCAAAAAGAAGGAAAGCAGATTTTCAGAGCCTGACATTATCTTTTTAGGTAAAAGAAAGTGAACACACAACCGTGAAATCAATCAAGCATGTGAACCAAACGTTTTTTCCCATTAATAATGAGAACATAAAGGTAATTATCCAACAGCAGGTTCTATGAATTAGCAAATCGCTGGGCAAGTATATGCTTCCCTTAATGAGGGGACTGATTGCACATTTCAGCTGCCACTCCCATCCCCACTCTCACCCACCACTCAACTCACTGGACAAAATGCCACGCAGCAGTAGCATCAACAAAGAAACACCAAGTACTGCTTGTCATTCATTCAGCAGCCATTCCACCAACAGTCAACAACAGTCCAAAGTATACTAATTCAGTAAATTTTAGTATAACCACAATGCTGTGCAACTACCACCATTATAATTCCAGAATACTTTCAGCACCCAAAAAGATACCCTTTACCCATTGAGCACTCAATTCCCCATCCCCTGGCCACCACCAATCTACTTATTGTCTCTTTCAATTTGCCTGTCTGGGACATTTCCTTTAAATGGAAACATACAATAAGTGGTCTTTCGTGTCTCGCGTCTTTCACGTGGTATAATGCTTCCAGGTTCATCCAGGTTGTTCCATATGCCAGTACTTAATTTCCTTTTATGGCAGAGTGTACACAGTGTGTGCATATACCATACTGTGTTTATCCATGAAAATATACTTTTGAGACTGCAGCCATAACAGAAAGTACATTGAGAACCACTTTAATAAAATCTCATTATAATGATAAAAATAATTTTTTTTTTATAACAAGAAAGTACCTTGAGAATCAGTTGAGAGCAGCTGATACCATATGCAGAAGAGCCTACTATCACTGACACAACTAACTAAGCCGTCGCAGTCAAATCACATAAGGGAAATATTTGAATCTCCCAACCTGTCTGGTTCAGAGAACCTCAAGCAAATCCATGTATTTTTTCTTTTCTTAAAAGCCACTCTTCCATAAAGAGGAAGAAGAAATCTTTCAGGGCCTAAGTATTGTGGGATGGTTCAAATAACCAACCAACCAGCCACTTCAGAGGAAAGCAAACTTCTTCCCAACAGGTCATGTGCTCAGGACAAACAGCAGAGGCACTGTGTAGAATGCCAAAAATTATACAGATACCATCTATGGAAATATTCTTCCAAAAGACACAATCCTGTAAGGCTTTAACCCTCCCACTGGCTACAGCTGCTTCCCAGTTTCCTTGCACACACTCACTCATGATGAACCAGACTGTAACTCTGGTTTCAAGGATCCTCATATCTTCATTACTTAGCCTGTTTGAATACATCCTTTTGGTATCCACAGCAGTGCATCTCTCTCTGACCTGTCACATATGCTCATTTCTATGTGATGGTCTGCATACCAGCTGACCCAATTCCTCTCCTGCCTGCACCAATTCCACAGTGGAAAATGAATGATAAATTCTTCTATAGCACAGAAGGAAAGGAATAAACAGAAAGACTCAATGAGCCCTCCTCCATAATTTAGCACGGAAAGATTTTTTTATTCTTCTGCTACTAAAGAAAAGTCTCCATGTCTTTTAGCACATAAGATAATCTCAAAATAGGAAAACTGGTTTACTCATTACGTAACTGTTTGAGCTATAAATTTATTAACCTGATCATCAAAAGACCAGATTAAGAATATAGTGAGGATATATAACAACATTCTGGCACTGTAGAATTACCACAGAAGTTTAGACAACTCTGTGGGAAAGAATTAAAGTCCAAACTTCTAGCAGCTCTAGAGGGTAACAGAAAAATGCCCAGTGAGTGTAAGCAGAATATACTGATACAACCACCTGGATCACACAACAGTACCAACCTCCAAACACTAGAAAATCACCAACTGAGGCTTCCATCTAGAGCCGAGTTTATTGCGATCATTGGCCAAGGTCTTTATGCAAACTCCCCTAAGGAGAGACTTCTTGAACAATCTCAGAAGAATTGTCTGAAGCCCAATCATTTCACTTCATTCAGTACATTTCAGAACTAGCAGGTATAGGAAATGGAAATCGAACTTACTGTATTAGAGAAAGTGCAGGCAAAACTGCTATAAATACATGCTAAATTTCATATATATGAATGAAATCAAGCAGAACAGTAACATATATCAAAAAAAACAACAAGAAAATTTCAGGTTAATTAGGTGAAAAAGAAACGATGGGTCCATAATATATTGTCTATTTTCTCTGTAAAAGATAAAGATGCATAGGTATGTTTAAATCAAATGAAATGATGCACTTATAAACAGAACCTGCATAACAAATGGTTGTAATTGATAGGTTATAAATAGAAATATTTAATAAAATGCACATTCTGTTAGTGACATCTGATAAAATTCCTGTGAGCAAATGTCATGATAAACATAATACAGCAATTCAATCACTAAAATATTCAATGATAAGTGTGGGGTTCAAAAGCCTAGAAAAACATCCCATAGTTAATAGGAAATTATAGGCATGTTAGAGATACCCTGATCTGGAGCAAATGGGGAAAACAAAGAATTAACTGGCATTGATCTAAGCAGCTCCCAAACCTGGAAAGAATGAACATAACCAATTTTTAACAATTCCACAACATATCAGCAACCAATCTATCTGTGAGAGCTTTTTTTTAAAAAAAATACACATTTCTGCTTCTCTTGAATATTGTGAGACTATATTTTAGCTGCTTAGAGGTGAATGGGCTGTGGAGGAGGGGGAGTCACAATAACATCTACAACATAACAGTTATTCAGAAAGATTAAATAATCTGTCCGAAAATTAGGCAAGACGGGGCTCTTCTGCAATATGGAATGGCAAACTCATACAATTTGGAATAGGGTAGCTTACAAAGACTGAAAATGGAAAATATCTCAGTAGTAAGTTACTTTTTAATGATTAAGTTAAAATTTTTATTACTCTACAAAGATTTTTTTTTTATTCCAACTCTTAGTTAGCTAAGCTTTTAAGGGATAAAGTAAAATGAATGACTATTTAAAATCAAATGAAAGGAATCACAGTTATTACCTAAGGCAAGCATATACCACTATGTAAGAAAAAGCAGATTCAGAGGAGTTATGTGAATTACCCAAATTTAAAGAGCAATTCAATGAAAGAGTTGTAACTACTAGAGCCTAAATATCAGAGCAAATAAAATGTGAAATTATAAGAATAGTAATCCACAATAAAAAGTCATTTCAGTAAATTAAGCCATTATATGTCTGCAGAGATTTACAGTCTAAGAGGCCAAGGTCTTCCAAGTCTGAGAAGCTACCCTTAAATACAGGATACAATGCAGATGACTGAAGGGGTAACCCATGAGAAGCCTGAGACAGACTTCCAACTTTGGTTATTTCCTCTGGTTCTCTCCAAAACTACCCAGCTTATTGCTGTATCTCCTGCTGATCTCTAAGCAAGAAAAAAAAAAAAAAAACCCCAAAAACCCCGATTTTGTTGCTATGTTGCTTTAAAATAACTAAGGGAATAATGGAAGGTTAAAATTAAGCATTAAGAACTAGACTAAATGAAATATATGGAGAAGAATAAAATTCAAGTTTAAAATTAGAATTAAAATCTCAAAAACCGGGCTTCCCTGGTGGCGCAGTGGTTGAGAATCCGCCTGCCGATGCAGGAGACACGGGTTCGTGCCCTGGTCCGGGAAGATCCCACATGCCGCGGCGCAACTGAGCCCGTGAGCCATGGCCGCTGGGCCTGTGCGTCCGGAGCCTGTGCTCCGCAACGGGAGAGGCCACAACAGTGAGAGGCCCGCATACCGCAAAAAAAAAAAAAAAAAAAAAAAAAAAAAAAAAAAAATCTCAAAAACCAGAAGTATGACTTTTTAAATGGGAGAAAATATATGGGACTTCAAAGGGGGGAAGCTATTATACTTCTTAAATGACCAAATCCTATGTAAAAAAGCACTCAACATCAATTAAAAGACTTATTACATATGAATTATAATTATATATAAATTATACATAAAAGAAGCTTTTTTGCCCTTAACGCTTCTAAACTTTAGATCCTTCCAAATCTAGAAGCCTGATTCTGTATGCTCAGTGAATCTAGTTGATTATACAGTATGGCATGTTTAGCGAAACATAAAATAAAGCGACGGTACCATAGTTCAAAAAATTAAGATGAACGCAAACTGGTAAAATAAATTATCATACAATCATGGAATAAAATTACACAGCCATTGTAATTATTACTTTAAGAAATTTCATTTAAGGATGTGAGGAAATGTTCAGGTTATGCTGTCAATTGAAAAAAATAAGGACATATAGATTTATTTGTATGTTTATATTTGAATCAGAGAAAATACCTCAAAATGTTAACAGTGCTTTGAATTACTTTTAATTTTTCCTTTATACTTTCCAAATTTAATACAACAAACATACATTGCTTTTATAATCAGGAAATCAAAAACCCACAGAAGGAAAACAAAAGATCATCACAGTTAAGGTGTGGTCCAAGGTAACAGTAGTCACACTCGTAAAAAGCATAACCTGTGTGTCACTGATAATAAGGGAGACTTGATTCCCTGGCTCCAATTCTCCAGAAGGCTTGGAATCAACTGAAAAAATTTTATTCGGTGCTCGCATGTTCCTATTTCCCTATTTTCAAAAATAACTTACAAATTATAGTAACCGAGTCTAACATTCCAAAAACCAGAGAAAGTATGTGGCGAATACTTAACCTGAGAAGGAAGTCCATGGGGTCACTCCCAAAGAAGAAAGGTCAAGAAAGAGGTCTGTAAAGCTTTCCAAAGTGAAGAACTAAAGAAATAAGATGGTCAACAGTAGCAAGATGGCTAGAGGGACTTCCCAGAGGGTCTAGTGGTTAAGACTCCACCTTCCAATGCAGGGGGTGTAGGTTCCATCCCTAGTAGTGGGGGAAACTAAGATCCCACGTGTTGCGCAGTGCAGCCAAAAAAAATAAAAGAAAAAAAAAAGACTAGAATTACTCAAAATAAAGACACTCCATGGCTCAAGAAGACAAATCTCTTTATGCATTCCCATTTGTATCTGTGGAAACTGCATAGGAATCCTTCATCTTTTCCTAGCAGTGCAAATGCTACCTCTACTAGAGTGATGACAAGACCAGCACCATGAAAACGGATGAAGATCAGAATTTACATTCGAGACTATATAGCCAAAGTGAATTCTAAACCTAAATTGGTTTAGTCCTTAGAACTTGCAGGTAATTTTGGAGGCCAACAAATGACCATAGTGCTGAGGATGTACCTGGCCTAACTCATTTCAATCAATTTTGGTTAATATGCACTTTATTGTAAAAAGGACACCATATAGAATCAGTGGAAACTTGAGAGTAACACTATGGAGAAATGACAATATAATATGACACTAACTGAACAATCAGTTAACCTACATCTTTAAATAAAGCCACATTTCTACTTCATTTTGTTCTCAATATACCTCTTATTTAGTACTAGCATAAATCATTAATTGCTATAAACAACCAAGAATCATCACTCTATAATACAAAAAATAACAAACCTCTCACCTGAAGTATCAGTGAAGTACTTTAAACAAAACATGTTACCTATGGGATTAGAAATAAACCCATTTCACAATATTACCTCAAATGTAATCAATCTTTGAATTCAACCTCTTAATAGTAAACCAAGCGGCAATAATATTTTGAAATGCTGGATTAATTAATTGAGTGTTCAACTGGGAGTTGAAAGGCAGGACATCCAACATTTATTTCTAACTGATGATCAAACAGCTGTGCTTGTTGGATAGGTAAGTTCAGGACACAGAGACTTCAGTTTGGGGCTTCAAGATTGAGACTTTCAGAGAGACTGGGGGTTAAGAAAGAATGCTGGATGGGGCATACTTTGTCCTTTATTTAGCTTACTTTGGGTCACAGTAAATTAAGTTCTCATCATATCTCCTGCCACTTCCCATGGAAACTCTATCAAGATATAAAAAAATGTACCTGGACTCTCAGAAAAGAAGCAAACTGGATATTAAGAGTACTCTCCAAGCTCTCCCAGCCCCAGGCCCACTCCCACTTCCTCTGAGTCAGGCAGATTCAAGTCAGTGTCACTGAGCACTTGGGGATCAAAAAGGTTTTCTTAAAAAGAAGGGCAAGCAATAGACTGTCATCCTGTTAGATTGGTTTTAAAAGCAACAGAGGGGGGCTTCCCTGGTGGTGCAGTGGTTAAGAATCACCTGCCAATGCAGGGGACACGGGTTTGAGCCCTGCTCCAGGAAGATCCCACATGCCACAGAGCAACTAAGCCCATGCACCACAACTACGGAGCCTGTGCTCTAGAGCCCGCGAGCCACAACTACTGAGCCCACGAGCCACAACTACTGAATCCCACGTGCCTAGAGCCGGTGCTCTGCAACAAGAGAAGACACTGCAATGAGAAGACTACGCGCTCACTGCAACCAAGAGTAGTCCCCGCTCGCCACAACTAGAGAAAGCCTGAGTGCAGCAATGAAGACCCAACGCAGCCAAAAATAATAAAATAAATTTAAAAAAATAATAAAGGCAACAGACACTAAAGAAAATAAAATGATGGCTGTCTTTCTCTCATTCAACCTTATCAGGACATAGAATAGAGCAAGTTCACATTTTAGTTGTCATATTATATACTGCTCCCTGTTCTTAATTTTCCTAAGCCCTGACTCAGTAGTTTGCTATTATCGATTGAGCTCTTACAATGTGCCGAGCACTGCACTAAGTGCTTTCCATATATTACCTCATTTAATGCTCATGACAGGACTGAATTATGTAATGCTACCCCAGAGATTCAAACCCATGTCTATCTGGATCCAAAAGTCCACGTGCTAAACCATGACAAATAGCCAAAAATAGGATATTGATTATATACTCACTAGATATTAAATGATAAAAGTACCTCACATAGAAGTCAATTTAATGATACAGGGAAACCATCATACTGAAGGTTACAAAACACTAGGTATCATATAATTATTAGCTAAGTTGAAAATTATGCAAATACCCAAATGCAAAGAAAGACTGGAATAATATACACTCAAGTATTAACAGATGTTACTCCTGGGTGGTAGTTTCTTTTTGCTTTAACTTTTCTTTCAAAAACATTTCTTTTAGAATGAACAAATGTTGCTTTTGTCACTGATTAAACAGGCAGTACATGTTATTTATAGCAAAACAGCAAAAACAAAATACACTATCATAAACAAGGACAGAATGGACACTATCCCCAATACTAGCAGATTTCATAATTACATTTTCAGATAGGAAAATTATGGTCACAGAGAAAACTAGGCTGAACACATAAACAGCAACAACTCTTTAGTACTTTTAAGCATGTAAAATGAAATATAAATGCAGAGATACCATTTTTCCTAACACATACAAAATTTTAACTATTTATGATACCAGTATTTGAAGAATATACCCCCAAAACACATCTGGCTATATAGGCCTAAAATATCTCTGGAAAGATCTACAAGGAAATACGAGTTGTTTCTGAGAAGGTAAACTCAATTGGTAAAGGACCAGGATAGAAGCGAGCTCTTCGATTTTATAGCCTTTATTAGCATTTAAGTTTTGAACCAAACGAATGTATTACCTACTCAAATAATTAACATAAAAAATAAGCAAGGACCTTCAAGATGGTGGAGGAGTAAGACATGGAGATCACCTTCCTCCCCACAAATAAATCAAAAATACATCTACAAGTGGAACAACTCCTACAGAACACCTACTGAATGCTGGCAGAAAACCTCAGACTTCCCAAAAGCCGTGCGGCTGACAGGGTCTTGGTGCTCCGGCCAGGTGTCAGGCCTGTGCCTCCGAGGTGGGAGAGCCAAGTTTATTGGCCCACCAGAGACCTCCCAGCTCCACGTAGTATCAAACGGCAAAAGTTCTCCCAGAGATCTCCAACTCAACACTAAGACCCAGCTCTACTCAATGACCAGCAAGGTACAGTGCTGGACACCCTATGCCAAACAACTAGCAAGACAGGAACACAACCCCACCCATTAGCACAAAGGCTGCCTAAAATCATAAGGAGGTCACCCCAAAACACACCACCAGACGAGGTCCTGCCCACCAGAAAGACAAGATCCAGCCTCATCCTGGAGAACACAGGCACCATTCTCCTCCACCAGAAAGCCTACACAACTCAATGAACCAACCTTAGCCACTGGGGGCAGACACCAAAAACGACGGGAACTACAAACCTGCAGCCTATGAAAAGGAGACCCCAAACACAGTAAGTTAAGCAAAATGAGAAGACAAAGAAACACACAGCAGATGAAGGGGCAAGGTAAAGCCCCACCAGACCAAATAAATTAAGAGGAAATAGGCAGTCTATCTGAAAAAGAATTCAGAGTAATGATAGTAAAGAAGACCCAAAATCGTGGAAATAGAATGGAAAAAAATACAAGAAATGTTTAACAAGGACTCAGAAGAACTAAAGAGCAAACGAACAATGATCAAAAGCACAATAAATGAAATTTAAAATTCTCTGGAAGGAATCAATAGCAGAATAACTGAGACAGAAGAAAGGATAAGTGGCCTGGAAGATAAAACAGTGGAAATAACTACCACAGAGCAGAACAAAGAAAAAAGAACAAAAAGAAATGAGGACAGTCTCAGAGGCCTCTGGGACAACATTAAACACACCAACATTCGAATAACAGGGGTCCCAGAAGAAGAAGATGAAAAGAAAGGGACTGAGAAAATATTTGAAGAGATTATACTAGAAAACTTCCCTAATATGGGAAAGGAAATAGTCAATCAAGTCCAGGAAGCGCAGAGACTCCCATACAAGATAAATCCAAGGAGAAACACGCCAAGGCACACATTAATCAAACTATCAAAAATTAAATACAAAGAAAAAATACTAAAAGGCAGCAAGGAAAAAGCAACAAATAACACACAAAGGAATCCCCATAAGCTCAACAGCTGATCTTTCAGCAGAAACTCTGCAAGCCAGAAGGGAGTGGCAGGACATATTTAAAGTGATGAAAGGGAAAAACCTAAAACCAAGATTACTCCACCCAGCAAGGATCTCATTCAGATTCAACAGAGAAATTAAAACCTTTACAGACAAGCAAAGAGAATTCAGCACCAGCAAACCAGATTTACAACAAATGCTAAAGGAACTTCTCTAGGCAGGAAACACAAAAGAAGGAAAACCCCTACAATAACAAACCCAAAACAATTAAGAAAATGGTAATAGGAACATACATATCAATAACTACCTTAAATGTAAATGGATTAAATGCTCCAACCAAAAGACACAGACTGGCTGAATGGATTCAAAACCAAGACCGGTACATATGCTGTCTACAAGAGACCCACTTCAGACCTAGGGACACATACAGATTGAAAGTGAGGGGATGGAAAAAGATATTCCATGCAAATGGAAATCAAAAGAAAGCTGGAGTAGCAATACTCATATCAGATAAAATAGACTTTAAAATAAAGACTATTACAAGAGACAAAGAAGGACACTACATAATGATCAAGGGATCGATCCAAGAAGAAGATATAACAATTGTAAATATTTATGGACCCAACATAGAAGCACCTCAATACATAAGGCAAACGCTAACAGCCATAAAAGGGGAAATTGACAGTAACACAGTAATAGTAGGGGACGTTAATACCCCACTTCACCAATGGACAGATCATCCAAAATGAAAATAAATAAGGAAACACAAGCTTGAAATGACACATTAGACAAGATGGACTTAACCGATATTTATGGGACATTCCATCCAAAAACAACAGAATACACTTCCTTCTCAAGTGTTCCTGGAACATTCTCCAGGACAGATCATATCTTGGGTCACAAATCAAGCCTTGGTAAAATTAAGAAAACTGAAATTGTATCAAGCATCTTTTCCGACACAACACTATGAGACTAGATATCAATTACAGGGAAAAAAAACTGTAAAAAAAATACAAACACATGAAGGCTTAACAATACACTACTAAATAACCAAGAGATCACTGAAGAAATCAAAGAGGAAATAAAAAAATACCTAGAAACAAATGACAATGAAAACACGACGACCCAAAACCTACGGGATGCAGCAAAAGCAGTTCTAAGAGGGAAGTTTATAGCGATACAATCCTACCTCAAGAAACAAGAAAAATCTCAAATACATAACCTAACCGCACACCTAAAGCAATTAGAGAAAGAAGAACAAAAAAATCCCAAAGTTAGCAGAAGGAAAGAAATCATAAAGATCAGATCAGAAAGAAATGAAAAAGAAATGAAGGAAACAATAGCAAAGATCAATAAAACTAAAAGCTGGTTCTTTGAGAAGATAAACAAAATTGATAAACAATTAGCCAGACTCATCAAGAATAAAAGGGAGAAGACTCAAATCAATAGAATTAGAAATGAAAAAGGAGATGTAACAACTGACACTGCAGAAATACAAAAGATTATTAGAGATTACTACAAGCAACTCTATGCCAATAAAATGGACAACCTGGAAGAAATGGAAAATATAAACAGACCAACCACAAGCACTGAAATTGAGACTGTGATTAAAAATCTTCCAACAAACAGAAGCCCAGGACCACATGGCTTCACAGGCAAATTCTATCAAACATTTAGAGAAGAGCTAACACCTATCCTCCTCAAACTCTTCCAAAATATAGCAGAGGGAGAAACTCTCAAACTCATTCTACAAGGAAATAAAAACAAAAATGAACAAATGGGACCTAATGAAACTCAAAAGCTTTTGCACAGCAAAGGGAACCATAAACAGGACGAAAAGACAACCCTCAGGATGGGAGAAAACACTTGCAAATGAAGCAACTGACAAAGGATTAATCTCCAAAGTTTACAAGCAGCTCATGCCGCTCAATATCAAAACAAACAACCCAATCCAAAAGTGGGCAGAAGACCTAAACAGACATTTCTCCAAAGAAGATATACAGATTGCCAACAAACACATGAAAGGATGCTCAACATCACTAATCAGTAGAGAAATGCAAATCAAAACTACAATGAGGCATCACCTCACACCAGTCACAATGGCCACCATCAAAAAATCTACAAACGATAAATGCTGGAGAGGGTGTGAAGAAAAGGGAACCCTCTTGCACTGTTGGTGGGAAAGTAAATTGATACAGCCACTATGGAGAACAGTATGGAGGTTCCTTAAAAAACTTAAAATAGAACTGCCATATGACTCAGCAATGTCACTACTGGGCATATACCCTGAGAAAACCATAAGTCAAAAAGAGTCATGTACCACAATGTTCACTGCAGCTCTATTTACAATAGTCAGGACATGGAAGCAACCTAAGTGTCCATTGACAGATGAAAGGATAAAGAAGGTGTGGCACATATATACAATGGAATATGACTCAGCCATAAAAAGAAACGAAATTGAGATATTTGTAGTGAGGTGGATGGACCTAGAGTCTGTCATACAGAGTGAAGTTAAGTCAGAAAGAGAAAAAGAGAAAAAATACCATATGCTAACACATATATATGGAATCTTAAAAAAAAAAAAAAAAAAAAAGGTTCTGAAGAACCTAGGGGCAGGACAGGAATAAAGACGCAGACGTAGAGAATGGACTTGAGGACATGGGGAGGGAGAAAGGTAAGCTGGGACGAAGTGAGAGAGTGGCATGGACATATATACACTACCAAATGTAAAGTAGATAGCTAGTGGGAAGCAGCTGCATAGCACAGGGAGATCAGCTCGTTGCTTTGTGACCACCTAGAGGGGGGCTGGGATAGGGAGGGTGGGTGGCAGACGCAAGAGGGAGGGCATGGGGGATATATGTGTACGTATAACTGATTCACTTTGTTATACAGCAGAAACTAACACAACATTGTAAAGCAATTATACTCCAATAAAGATGTTAAAAAATAAGCAAGTCCCGCAACACACACACACACACACACACACACACACACACACACACACACGAGAAAAACTTAAAACAATGTTATTGGTTTCCTAGCAAAGAAAAATATCTAGAAGAAAAATACCTAAAAGATAAAAGATATGTTATCTAATTTAAATGTCTGCCTGTTTTACACAATAGTTTGTCAAAAATATCCTACGTTTCCATACTGGCTTTCCTGCCAAATGACTTCAAAATGTCTGTTTCAGCAAATGAAACAACAAAAAGGATTTAGTTTCTTGATTTGACTTTGAAAATCTTTAGGAGAAAATAAAAAAAGATGCACTGCTTTATCCATATATGTCCTTTCTAAAAATGACACCTCCATCTATTTCTTTTTTTAAAGTAAAGAACATGTTATATAAAACAACCAAAAAAATGTTTCAAATTATGTCTTCCTGGCTGTTTAAAAATTAAATTTAAAAATTCTGTAAGGAAAAGTCTCTTTGCCTCGCCACAGATACACATCAATGCAAAGAGGGATCTCTGCAAGAAAAGGAAGAAACAAGAACCCCCAAAACATCAACGTGAACCCAGGGGTGGAGGACAGGGATAATGACTTGCAATCGGGGAAGAAACGGTCAAATCCAAATGCCAATTGCAGGAAGGTAGACCATCCAAGGAAAACACACTTCCCACAGATTCGGAAGCAGGTCCCAGTGTCGTCCAAACAGTTATTCTTTTCTTAGTGAGTGTACAATGTGCAAGCACCCCACAAGGTCTTGTGCTTGGGGCAGCATCAAGCTGACATATTACCAGAGCACCTAGCAAGGACACACACACCCTGGCCCACTGACTACAGTCCCCCAGGGGAGGGCAATGCAGACGAAAAGCACTGACCAACAGTCTCTTCCTCATCCATGTTTTCCCTTTTCCAGAAACAAGGGAAGTAACAGTTAAAGCAGGCAGACAATTTAAAATGTATCACAACATCATCTGGCCTGTCAAATTTTGTGTTCATCCGAGACAGCCCAAGGAGAAGCTAGAACTGCCAAGCAAACCAAGTGGACCTTGTTCTGAGAGAAGCTGATGCTTTGTCAGCTTTGGTCATGGACCAAGTTCCATGCTGCTGGGAGGAAGAACAGAAACAAGAAAAGATGACATTCAGCACATCACTTCTTTCCCTCTTAAGGCCAGAAAGGTCCCAGGGATCCAGGGCAACGGCCAAGTCAGACAGTACGGCAGATGGGGTGTGTGTATTGGAAAATGAGAGCTACCAGAGGCCAGGAATTTTGAAGATGTTCGTGTTGCGGGTCTGAGCACCTTTGAGGAGGGGGATGGTAAATGCAAGGCAGAAGGAGGGGAGGGAAAAGGAAGGAAAACCACCAGAAGGTTAGAGAGAGGGAAGGAAAGGAATGGGGAGTATGTGTTGGTACAGGAGGAGACACTGAAGACGATCAATACCATGTTCACTCTCTGAACGGCAAGAGAGACGTCATAAAATCTACCTAGAGTTAGTGATCTTATAACCATTTTCCCTTCGGGAAGCTATGATGAGCGACCACCAGAGCAGAATCACGGAAGAGCCGCAACACGACCCATCTTTGTCTCTCATCTTCAAAAACTCTCCCATGCTGGGGAGCTCAAACCGCACACAGCTTTTCTTCCACACAGCAGGCAGCACCACTGGCAATGGCAGAAACTAGTAGAAAATGTGAAAAGGCTCCAGGCTACCTCAGAGTCAGTCACTGTGACGCATTGGGTTTCCAAAGCCGTTACTTCAAAATGTAGCCAACTGATGAGTGATGGAGCGAAACAAAACACCAGCCCCCCAATGGGAGAAAATCATTTGAAGACAGAGGTCCCAGTAAAGGGAGAAAAGAGGCCTTTGCCCCAGTGGGAAACTTGACTGTGACCACAACCATAACAGTTTAAACTTTAAATTTCAGTTGAAAAGATATAAAAGATACTGTGACCATAACTCAGTACCATAAGCGAAGCAGGAAAAGAATGAATTCAATCTCCTAGCTTTCTCTTGGGGAGGTAGGAGTCTGGCTGGTAAAAGATAATTAAAGCCACACACATGCAAACATAACCCTCCAATCTTGTGTTTTGGCTACCAGAGGTATCCCCATTCATTGTTATTTAAAATAAACCTTTGGTGTCAAAAGATTAAACTTTCAAAACCGTAAAAGGATCAGATAGATCAATTCAGCAAAAACAGGGCAAAAAAATGTTCACTCCCCTTTTACCGACGAGGAAATTAAGGAAATATGATAAAACAAAAGGAGCCATCATCCAAGCTCATGGAGTTAGGTGAGCAAGGACTAGATGTACTTCATACTTCAGGTCCGTTGGCTCCAGGAACCCGTTTTCCCACCTCCATCCCAGGCAAGGGAAATGGACCTGCCCTCCGCAGAGTGAGTACCAGGAAAAGCCCACAGTGATTGGTAGACGACCGTTACGTCAGAGAGTCTGGGCAGAGACACCAGGATGACCAGTTGAGCCTTTCTGGATTCTTTAAGACCTTACAAAAATAGATTCCTTTGTATTTTACGAATGAAGAAAATACGGCAGGCTGGAAGAAATAAACGCATCCCGAGTGTCAGAATTTGAACATACACAATATTCAGCCGCATATCTTCTGGCCTGAGGTCACAGAAATGTCCTACCTCTTCACTGTAACGTGGGTTGACAACTTCGGACAACGCTACAGGTCTGCATTTGAGGTGCTAGTTTCTATTTCCAACCTAGGAGCTTACGAGGTTCCATCCTTTGTGCCCTGCCCAAAAGTTATTCCTAATGCAGCTGTCTGCCTCCATCCCCTCCCTATCCTGGCACACCTACGGAGTCACAGCTGTCAAAATAACACGCCCATTTTACAAATGAAGAAACAGAGGCGACATGAATGCACAGACCCATACAGTTAGGGATGCATCTCTCAGCTCTTAAGATTCACTGGAAAAGTTAAGAAGCTTCCCCAGCTCACACCAAGGCCTGTGGCAATACTTCACCAAAACGTTCAACCAATTTCTAATCAGGGCCCAGGTCACTCCGCTATTTACTTAACCTCCTCTCCTCCTCTCCTTACATTCCCTTCCCCTCCCTCTTTTTTGGATAGAGGGGTGTCAGAGATTTACAGGCTACAGAAACTGGGCCTCGTGAGGGGAAAATCTGATGCTTAACGGGCCTCTCCTGCCCAGTCCCTCCCGCTCAACCCTTGCATCAAAGCCTAGCCTGACAGGCTCTGAGGAGCTGGGCTCAGCAGCAACCTGCCAGGCTAAAAGGTACCTGACACACCCCAGAAATGGCCAAGTGGAGCCAGTTACGGACTTATTTACTTCCAATACATTTGGACTATTGTGGGAGAAGACAGACATAATGAAGCCCATGGCCCAGGAAATGGGAACGTCAGGGAACAGTCAGGGGCCATCAAGCGTCTGTCACTTAGAGGTTTAAAATCATAATGAATGATCCAAGTGAAAAATATTAACTCACTGCCTACTAGTTGGGTAAATCCCTGTCAAAAATCATTTTTCAAGAGAACAAATTATAAATGCTGCCCATTTTCAAAAAGACACAGAAACAGCCCCAAAGTTGACCTCCTGCACTAAGGAGTGGCTGCTTGGGCTGCCTCACGAAAAGCCCAGAGGGAGGGTGGCCTCGCAGGCATCCAGCACACTGACAGTGGGGGAGCGATTAGTTCATAACCATAACTCATATCCAGAAAAACAAAAACATCCTTATTCTACCTGGTTTTTTTTTTTTTTTTGCGGTACGCGGGCCTCTCACTGTCGTGGCCTCTCCCATTGCGGAGCACAGGCTCCGGACACGCAGGCTCAGCAGCCATGGCTCACGGGCCCAGCCGCTCCACGGCATGTGGGATCTTCCCGGACCGGGGCACGAACCCATGTCCCCTGCATCGGCAGGCGGACTCTCAACCACTGCGCCACCAGGGAAGCCCCTACCTGTTTTTAAGGTCTTGGTTTTTATTTGTCAGACAGAGCTATGCCTGAAGTCTCGTTGAAGTGGGGCTCGAGGTCTATATTGTATGAGAAAATTAAAGAAGACAGGTGACAGGAAAACCATCTGTCCAGCTTAGAGCTACGCCATGAGCTTTCTACATCCCTTCTCTATATCCAAAGACTTCCAATCTTTCTTAAGAACTGCCAGATAGAGAACAAATCCCACCACCTCTGTAAAGAGTTATTGGGGGATCCTCATCTGATTCCTGACATCTGGCGCTGAGAGCTGAAGAAAGGGTCAGACAGGCTCCTTGCCCCATAGACGGTGAGGGAGGTCAGACCTGGGAACAGATACTCCAGAAACGGGCACAGGGGAGTAACAGGACAGCCCCTGACATTACATGGGGAGCCAGGAATACGGAACCGTGCTAAGATTCTTACAGAAAAAGAAGTGTGAAAGCAAGAAGCTGTGAAAGGGCTTGGCATGTCGACACAAGGGTGAGAAGTTACTTGTGACGTATCATATGGAGGGTAGAGTAGAAAGTAAGACTGGAAATGGAAACATCCCTAAATGACATTATGCTATTTTATATACAACCGGCTTTCCTCTATCTTCATTTAAGGAGTCAGATGCTTTTCTGCAGCCATCTGGGTGTCACCAGAGTCTGTGCGATGACCATGGCTGTGCATATAGGAAGCGATGCTGACAGCGACGTGAAAGATGGCAGAGACTGGAAGGAGCAGAACTACTTAAGATGCAGTTGCGGTGACTGAGAGACAAGGAGCACACAGACTAGTAGCCGTGGGTGATTCTGTGAAAGGGAAGATTTGCAAGTGAGAGCTATGGCAGAATCAGATGAAATTGGAAAGGGGAGACTGCTGATACTCACGTTTGGGGTAACAGGTGGGTGGTGACATTATCCAAGACCAACAACAAAGGTAGCCAAGGCAGTTTGTGAGCAGGGAAGAAAATCGTATGGAAGCCAAGAACTACATTTTAGACATAATAGATGACAGCTATCTACCGGCATCTGTATTTGGGTATCTAGTATTCAGCAGCTGGAAACTGATCTTAAGGCAGAGAAAGAAATCAGGGGTGGAAATATTCATATACAAGAGACAGCTGAAGCCATTAAGTGCAGAAAGTCACACAGCAGGTGTGACCTCTCGTCTCTGAAAGACAACTATAATCTGTACAATTCCCATTAATATTAATCCAATCCTGACAAGAGACATATTTCTTATCTCAGTTATCCTAATCTGTTCTTATTCAACTTCACACATTTTGATGTATTCTTACCGCAGTTAAGACTGTAGGCAACTTGTGACAGAGATGATATTTTACTCATATTTTTCCTCCAAAAAGGTACCCCACCACCATGTGCCTTTTCCAAACTATTAGTTCCATGACAGCAGGTGTTTGTAAGGCTCGATCCCCAACGTCTTGAACGAGGTGTGGTATGGAGTAGTTGCTCAAGAAATATTTGTTGAATGAATAATAAAAATGAGTCGACTTCCCCAGGCTGCCACTTCCGGCCTTCTCCTAGGGACTGAGTCCTACAAAAGGATAAACCTACTCAACCTCTGTCTTCAGAAGAGGACCACCTGCTCATCAGCCCAGCCCAATCACTTTTTGCAGTCAGAAGAGGTGGGAAGGCAAAGTTGCAGAAAAATTTTCTGGTCCAAAATGACCAGATTAAAGACAAAATCTGAGATTCCTGTAGTTACAGAAGAACACTCACGCACAGTTCCCCACAGCACACACCCTAAGCAGGTGACATGTTACACATGGTGCTTATTGTTCCTAATGTCCTATTCATCAGCCTTAAATGGGATGAACATGGTTCATCAAAAGCTCCTGCCAGGAATGATTTCTCCCAGGGTGTGCCATATTTCAAAACACTAATGATCAAAGTCCAAGTGATGGAGGCCCCGTGACTGTGGCAGCCCTCTTAAGTGGACATCAGCACTCATCCTTCAAGGAAGGGAAACAGGACAGAAGCCCGAGGGTAAGCCTACCGACAACACTAGAATTGTGCTCTCAAGTATTAATTACTCTATACCAATTGTCAGCTGCTGAAGATGGGACGGCATTAAAGCGCAGGAGGAGTAACGACGGAAAGAATAAACACAAATACCTAAAGACAAGACAGTCTTGTACAAAACTGAAAAACGAGAACTCTAGCCAAGAGTCAACTGGTCAGATAGACAAAGCTGCTAACCTGGGCTTCCCTGGTGGCACAGTGGTTAAGAATCCACCTGCCAATGCGTGGGACACGGGTTCGAGCCCTGGTCCGGGAAGATCCCACATGCCGTGGAGCAACTAAGCCCGTGCGCCACAACTACTGAGCCTGAGCTCTAGAGCCTGAGAGCCACAACTACGAGCCTGTGTACCGCAACTACTGAAGCCCGCACACCCAGAGCCCATGCTCTGCAACAAGAGAAGCCACCTCAAGGAGAATCCCGCGCACCATAAGAGAATCCCGCGCACCATAACGAAGGGTAGCCCCCCGCTCACTGCAACTAGAGAAAGCTTGTATGCAGCAATGAAGACCCAATGCAGCCATAAATAAATAAATAAATAAATTTTAAAAATTAAAAAAAAAAACAAAACAGGAAGCTAACCTACAGTTCTGCTGCTTTACTTTCCTAGGGTTGCTGTAACCCAAGCACCACAAACTGGTTGGCTTACAACAGAAATTTACTCTAATGACTTCGGAAGCCTCAAGTCTGACTTCAAGATGTACACAGGGCCAATGCGCCCTCTGAAGGCTCTAGGGAGGAATCCTTCCCTGCCTCTTCCTAGCTACTGGTGGCTCCTGGCTGTCTCCTTGGCATTCCATGCTGCAGCTGCGTCACTTCAATCTCCATCTCCACTGTCACGTGTCCTTCTCTGTGTCCCACCCTCTCCTAAGGAAGGCACAGGTCTTTGGGTTCAGACCCCACCCTAATCCAGTAGGACCTCACTTTAACCCATTACATCTGTGAAGACCCTATTTCCAGAGAAGGTCACATTCTGAGGTTCTAAAAGGAGATGAATTCTGAGGGGACACTATTCATCCCGCTATACCCACCATTATGAAAACGCCAGGAAAGACCATCCAAGCCAGCAATCCTCATGGGGTAGAATTGCAGCTCTTTAGGAATACCTGAAAATTTGCCAGAGTAAAGATAACTGGTAAGTGAAAGCAAGACGGCAGTTCCACACACCAACAAAAGAACTCGATTCAGTAAGAATCAAAAGTTTTGCTCAGATTTTAAACAAATGAAAACAAGGAGCATATAGCTTTTGAGCTCACAACCGCATGGCCCTAATTATGAAGCTGCAGCCCTAAGACACCACTTCAGTCACCCAGCTGTAAAGAATTGGGGGGGGACTTCCCTGGCAGTCCAGTGGCTAAGACTTCACCTTCCAATGAAAGGGGTGCAGGTTCAACCCTGGTCTGGGAGCTAAGATTCCAGATGCCCCCTGGCCAAAAAACCACAACAAAAAAACGAAGCAATATTGTAACAAATTCAATAAAGACTTTAAAAATGGTCCACAGCAAAAAAGTCTTAAAAAAATAAAAAAAGAATTGGAGGAATTTCCACCTTAGAACCAAGAGACAATTGTGCATACTACCTTCTTGTACACCCACAGGTCGTTCATGCCCTCGGGAAAGAAATATGAGCAAGCAACCGGAAATATGAGCCTAACTTTCTGGACACAGCAAAAACAGAGGCCACAGAAAGAAACCCTTCAGAGCCTGTGCCTAAAAATTGGACTCACTACTTCTGAATGATGTCTTATTTTTCAAAAACACCAAACCCTTTCTCTTACCAGCAAAGTTATATGTGCTAACCCTACATAGACCCTTGTAAGATGAAACTACCGAATAAAAAAATATTGTGAGAAAAGATAGCAGGAGTTGGGTTTCCTTCCCAACTGAGCACATCTGGACAGTCTCACTTTACTCTCTTCCACACTATAAGATAGTCTATACACTATCATTGAGCCTAAGCTCAAAAGAATCTATTTGCTGTAAACCAGGAGGTATAGGAAGTTGGAAGATTTGCAATTCAGCACATTTTATAGGGTTTTTGGCACATAAGGGTTATTTTTAAAGCAGGAAAAAAAGCCTGTTCTCTCCCTACCCCCAAACACAGCTGAGCTGATTCAGCACAAATCTCCCCCTAAAATAAAATCCCAATTTGCAGAGAACAGGAATGGAAAGTTCCAGCCCCAAGGACGGCATTTCAGAATCCTCGCTGAAAAGATCAGGAGTGGGTGGCTTAAGACAAGCTGACCAAAAATCAGTTCTAAATGTAAGGGCTTCACCAGAGCCTACGAGCAACCTGGGAGTCCAGGGAAGAGAAGTCTTTAAACAACGTGATGCCCGGTAGGAACCAAAGACAGGAGATCCTGAGGATTCTGGTAGCTAATAAATCATTTCCCACGGGTGAGCATACAGAAGACATTTCCAGGAATGCAGTTTAAAGTTCTAGTTTCTTCATTCAACTAAGAGGTCCTTTCCGAAGAAGGCATTACAATATACACCATACAAATACCACATTTTGCCAAAGAGCTATATGCTCAGCTCAGCACCCTGACGGTCCCGAAAGCACAGAGGTACTCTGCACAATCTGCAGGTAAAAAAACCAAACACCCGTCGAGAAGAGCTCTTAAGTGGCAGCAGGGCGAGCACTACCTTGCCGAGAACAACTCAGTGAGTCTCCAGAAACAGGCCATGCTCCAGTCACTTCTGTTAATTACCTCACCAGACAAGGGAGTTGATGAGTCAAGCCAAGGGGTCGAGGGCATCTACAATGACCCCTGGTCTCCAGTGCACACTGACACGCTCCTGGCCCGTCTAAGTGGGAGAAGTCTTACTTGGAAAAGGCATGGTCAGAAAATACGAGCCATTCAAAATATCACTCGATTTGGTGAATATCTTCAAGCCATTTATTCAAAAAATTTACAGCCACATTGATGGTAACAGCTGGCACTGAAAAAGCAAGGACAAGCAACCTCGCATAAACCTGTCGATTTAAATCACAATGCATTCACAACCTTAGGGCCTGTTTTGATCATTAATGTAAAGGACTTTTCCATAGCATGAGTGCATCACATTAATATGAAGTAGAAATTGTGGAGATGACAAAGGAAATGTTTACAAAAACCAAACTGAAATACATTAGAGGTAATTAAGAACAAGAATCTCCAGACTGCCAGCTTTGTACTTAACACAGTGGATTAAGTAACACATGGCAGAAGTATTTTTAAGCAACAGGACAGCCCTGTGATATAGCCCGTGAGAAGAGTGAAAGAATCCTCCTCAGAAAAGCTCCATGCCCTTGAAGGGCTCTCACCGGCTGAGTGGAGCACGGCTTCGGCTGAGGAAGCCTACACCGGGTACCTTCAGGGACCAGTCCTCAACCCGTGCGGGGCCCTGGCCCAAGATCAAAAAGTGACCTGTCCTTCCCCTTCTCCCAGAAGCCTCATCTCTGTCAAGAGGTCGAAGAGAAAGGACAATCAAGCTCCACACTGGCTTAGCACAGTTACCTATGACCTCACATTGTCTGCGTAACTGAAGGATATGTAATCTGACACTGGTTTCTCTGAAGATCAATCTGAGGAAACATCACTTCACAGGGACACCTCAAAGACTAATGAGAGGGCTTCCCTGGTGGCGCAGTGGTTGAGAGTCCACCTGTCAGTGCAGGGGACACGGGTTCGTGCCCCGGTCCGGGAGGATCCCACGTGCCGCGGAGCGGCTGGGCCCGTGAGCCGTGGCCACTGAGCCTGAGCGTCCGGAGCCTGTGCTCCGCAACAGGAGAGGCCACAACAGTGAGTGGCCTGCGTACCGCGCAAAAAAAAAAAAAAAAAAAAAAAGCAATCAGAGGGCTGATCCATGGTGCTCTCACCACCTGCGGCTATCTGTAGACAAGGACGATACGGCTGAAGAGGATCAACTTCTCACAGCAAGTAGAGTACACGTTATACACAAGAACTGGCATATCCCCAAAATCACCGTGACCCTGGCTATCTACACGTGATTCAGTACATACAATAGGAGAGTGGGCCTTTCCAGATGCCTTTTAATTCAAAATCATGATTAAAAGCGTACACATCTGGGGTAAGATACCTAATTCCTATGAGTTTCGGTTTCTATGCCTATGAAAATAGGAAGGATACATACATCTTTCAGGGTGGAGGTGAAAGTTAAGTAAAGTGAAAACAAAATTCAGTATTTTTCCATCAAGAAACAACTCAATAAATGACAGCTCTACTCTTTAGACTAGAATAAGCATTATATGAAGTGCCTTTTTTAAAAAAAAGTCTTTAGTTCATGCTACATATTGGAATAGCATGAAAATCACACATAGGTAGCCACCACCAAAGAACAAATGAGCCCTATCTTCCATAGCTGATTTAGACATTCAGAATATTTTATCCCATAGAAACAAGGCTATTAAACAGTGGTTGGGTTGCTGGCCTGGTTCATAAAGGCACATTAATCTAGAATAGAGATAATATCGTTTACATACAATACCAACCATTCTAGACAGACCAGATTTACCATGAGTTCAGTTTTGAACCTGCTGGAATTGTAAATCCGGTACACGTGGAAATCATTTCCACTCACCCCAAAGAGCCCCAGGTCCCCAAAAGTACAACTCTCAAGTAAAATAGGTTTCCAAAAAAGAACAATCTAAAACAATATGAATTAGAAATAATTCCCCAATTCATAGCCCAATAACTTCCCAAACGTCTGCATTTATCAAGAAAATTACCCAATTCTTAGTGGCTAAAGAGTCAACCTCGTTTATGGAACTAATTTTAATGGCATAAAAATGATACAAACTCAGCCGTTGGTTTACAAATGAGCCTCATCCCCCAAATTTACTTGTATCAACAGAAACAGTGGCAAAACCTTTAGGGAACAGACGAATTGGGGGGTAGAGTTTCTGGAGATAGATGCTCATCCAGGCTCTCCTATCTATTGCCAGGGCTGAAGCTTCATCGCTTCTTGCAATTTCATCTCATCCACCATTTTTGACCCTTCAATTGCCCAAACAAGTTACAACTTTGAACACAAAGGTTCCCATGGTGATAGAAATTTTGCAATCAAGGGACAGGAGTTACAGTGATTCATATGTCATTTGTAAATGCTGTATTAAACAGATTAAAAAATATTTAGAGATTTTATGAAATAGCTGGAGAAAATTCCCAGTGAAGATCTCAGCTATTACTACCTTATTCCACTGAGAGCAAAATGACTTAGGCACACAAACTCTTGCTTTCCTTGGGCTGACCGTCTCTAAACATTAAGAAAAAAAAAATGTACACAGAGAAAGAAACTGCTCCTGCTATCAGAAGAGGACCTTAGCTCTGGTTCTCTTAGGAGGGCATCCCACCATCTTATACTCACTAAGGATGCCATTCTGGAAAACTAAGGGACATGTTGAAGTTACCAAGGATTCCATGCGTCCACTACACTGGGACCATGAAGAAACCGAGAAGAAATTAGCAAGACAGTTCTCTTCTCCATGCATATTCCTTAGTCATATTTTAGTGAAAGCACAGATGGCAGATGGTAAACAAGGGATGGGGAGGGCATTCTACCAGGCAGTATAGCAATTCAGACAGCTTCTGAAACACTTCCTGGATACACACATATCCTACCTCTCCCTTAAACCAGATCACACACACACACACACACACACACACACACACACACACACACAAATATACACTCCAACACAAGCTGATACATATTTTATAGAAGCTGGAACCAGGTGACACCCAAATCTGCACAAGGGGTTGATGGCAGTCAAATTAGTTGCGCACTGATTCACATCCCTTGACCTCAGACCTGAGAAAGTCAGGCGATGCTAGGTTCTAAACGAAATTAGTATTATTAAACAAATAATAAACAAACCACATAGCATAACAGGCAGCTAGAAAAACATGAATGACTAGTATTATCCTGGATTCTCATCCATGAGAGAGGAAAGGCAAATAATATTCCCAGTTCACAAATGCTAAAACCAAGCCTCAGAGAGGTGCCTGGTTACTTTAAGGCATTTAGCCAGAATTAAATCTTGGGAGTGAACCAAAGTGAATTTCTATAACTGAAATGGAGGCCACTGAATCTAACAAAGCACCTCACCACTTTACCTTCAATCCCAGTGCTCTACAGTCTAGAAACCCCTTCAAACTGTCTTATTATAGACTCTCTGGGATGGTCAAATAATAGTCTGGGCAGAGAAGATGATTTTTACCTCCATTATCTTGTTTAAGCTGTGACAGGCTGTACTAATCAGCTTCCGTGCACAGGCACACATGCTCCCTCTCGGTGCCTCTTAATCACCATGTGCTGCACTGAACAGCTGCAGAGGTCTGAAGGGAATTGGCAGAAATGTGTGATGATGTGCTAGCCACCCCCTTGAGGCAGCCACTGCCCTGCCTGCTCCCAGACTCCAGAGCACATGGGTGTTCGCTGTCGCAAATGATGGGCCCAGAAGACAGGCAAGTGGTTTCAGGTGGTGAGTCAGGAAAAGCAGTTTGCATCAGGAATGTTCCAGCCCAGCAGAGCTTAGCTGCATCCTCCTCCCTATGCAGGGATACAGTATTCATCGTTTACACAGTGTCACCGTGGGGGACAAAACTTAGGCTCAGCCCAAATAGAATCCAATCAACTCTGATGCAGAGGAACCAGTAAACGAGTTCTCTCTCACCAAGAAGGAGCCTAACTGCTTAAGAATTGCCACCATATCTGACACTGGAGGTCAGTCCTTTTATCCTGAGACAAGAGGACTTTACAAAGGCCCAGCAGGCACATAGTGTTTGAGAGCAGAGGCCTGGGCTAACTTTCTAGAACCATTCAGCAGCTGCTACCCCGAGCTGTGATCTCTGCTCCTAGGGATGAAGCGCAATCAGGGAAGGGCAATATTCAAACAAACCAGGTGGATGCCAGAATACACACCCCACAACTGGCTGTGCATGCAGCAAATACGCGCTGCCACTCCTTTCAGTGTGGTTTTGGATGTCTTTCAATAGAAATGAACACGTGCAGGGGGAATTCCTTGCTTGTCTCTATGCCATTGTTTATGAGCCAGTAAATTAGTGATATGGTATCAACTTGGTGAAACAGAGACGTCAGACATTCAATCAGATAACAAGACGTCTAGAAATTGAAAGAGGCTTAAAGCTATCATTTGCACTACACTTCATGAATGAATACAGCATTCTGTCATGTTTTATACAATGACAAATGAGCCTATTCTCTCAAGGAATCTGAGGAGATTAATACTTGTTTTAGGGAATCCAGTTTGGTTTCTCTACCTCAAAATTAGCAATTTCATCTTTTGCCCAGCTTCAGAATCTCCTGCAGTAATTTATCATTCTAGTGACTGTGGTATATAATAAAATGGGTTATATTTATATTTATTTTACACTACTTTGCTAACATGGCTTCAACATGTTGAGGTCAGACTTAGAACCAAATGGCCTTACCTTTCGGAACCTAAAATAAAAGTTGGCCCCAAACATAACATTTCCTAGAAGAATCCCCACCGACAGAAAGTAAGGAGAAGACAAATCACAGTCTTTTCTCTGAACAGATTTCCCTCAATTACCACAGGAACTATTCTATTCGTTTCCTCTGTTTACCCAGGACACAAAGAAATGTCCGGGATATGTAGGTTGGGGAGGTCAGGGAAAATCAGGAGGAAGATCGGAGGCTCATTATCAGCTTCCCAGAATAGCAAGTTCTGCGGCAGGTCACAGAACATTCTGCTCTAAGAACACAAGGAAATGCCCTGTGAGGGCCTCTGGGCCGCTGCACTACACCAGAAAGTCTCCCAACGAACCACCAGGAAACCACACCCTCTTTTCCACAAAAGGCAGGCTCCTATTCCAGAAGCCCTCTTCTCCTCAGAAACAGGAGAGTCAGAAAAAAGCAGCCACTTTCTTTCACTAGCAAATCCCACAGCCCCAACTTTTAATGCAAGTGGCTGGAGAGAAGCAGAGAGCTACTCTGCTTTAATGGAAGTGGATGGAGCTCAGGGTAATATGCAATTACTGAAACTGGAATTGAGCCTGGACCCTGGAAAAAACATGCCATGAGAGCCCTGGAAATCATACTGTGGTCAGGGCCCCAATTTTAAACTTCTCCCAAGGGATGCCACTTCCTGAGATAGAGGCATGCCTCTCTTCATATCAAAGTAATACCACTTGACTTGGTGGAGGAGAGTCATCTGCTGGTTTCTGGGATCCCATCACAAGAGCTCAGATTAAAACAACCCCTAACCACTTGCAAATTATGTTTCTGCCATCACTTACCTTTTTCCCAATAAGCTTCTTTCGCAGAAATTCCCGGGCTTCAAACATATAGGGAATGTCATAGAGGGGACGCAGTTTCTTGTTCTTATCCTTAAAGCAAAATAAAATACTGCATCAGGAATGGGAAAACAAAGCAAAAACTGACACATGAACACAGCCAAGAGTGCGAGATAATGACAACAGACCGGAAATATGCTCTAGCTCCCAGTATCACAAATATTGAATAATTGTTAGATATATAGTAAACGATTAACAAGTTATTTGGTTGAAATGCTTTACAGGGAACAAGACTATCTTTTTTCAAATGACAGGCTCAAAAATAAGCAACGGAATGTTTACACAACTGGAAACAACCTAAATGTTCATCAACAGGGAAAGCGCTATGTAAACTGCAGTACAGAAGAAGCTCACTGAGTATTAGGGCCCTTCTAATATTTACAGATATACTATAAATCTCATTCTATTACTCTGTAAGCCTTTATTAAGCACCTACCAACTATTAGCCTCAGACAAAGCACTATGTAAATGTATGTTATACTCTTGGACGTAAACTCCTTGTAACCTAACAATAACAGAAGAAATCCTGCAGATATGAAGTAACACAAAGCAGTTCTGAATAAGTGCTAAATTATGTGATATAGACTAGGGACTAAGTGCTATCAGAATTCACGGAAGTGGAAAGTAATCAGGAGATGTTTCATCGACAAGGTGGGACTTAACATGAGTTTGCAGGATAGGAAAAAACTAGAAAGAAAATTAGAATTGGGGGAAAAAAAGACAAGCAAAAGGAGAGAGACAGGAATAAACAATATTTCAGCACACAAATACACAGCCAATCCCTTCATTATTTCTTGGGGCCCAGACCTCCCCCAAAAGAGGGGCTCTGAGTAATATAACTGAGATGATGAGAGAGGGTCCGGATGAAGGCAACAGAACTGGGAATTGACAGGAACTTAAGAGCTAGGAGAATCTCTTTAAGAAATAAATTAATAGTGACTGACAAGGGAGTGGATAGAGGGGATAAAAGCGAAGGAACCCCAGAAGTTTGCAGTCTGGGAGGACAGCGTATGGAGGACTAGAGCTCGTGTACAAGAAATTGGGAGATGTTGGCTAATTGGTTGGTATGATTAATGTCTCTCCCGCTAGCTCCCAAGTTGCATGAGAACGGAGACCCTGTCCTTTTCTGTTGTCTTTTGTGATCCCAGTTATATTTGGGGGGGGGGGGGATCAGGAAAAAAGGAGAAAATTAAGCCATAACCCCTAACCTAGATGCACACCATTGCTTCCCCATCCTGTATGATTAGACCACCTGGCCTCAACTTTGCTTTGCCATCTCTTACACACCTGACACGACAAGATCTCTAAATAATTCATTCTATACTTAAAGTATTCAAATTATGTTTTCTTAAATAGCCAAATACTCTCAAATAAAGAACATATATCATTTTAATACACCCCCCCCCTCTTTTTTTTTTTGCTGTACGTGGGACTCTCACTGTTGTGGCCTCTCCCATTGCGGAGCACAGGCTCCGGACGCGCAGGCTCAGTGGCCATGACTCACGGGCCCAGCTGCTCCGCGGCATGTGGGATCTTCCCGGACCGGGGCACGAACCCACGTCCCCTGCATCAGCAGGTGGACTCTCAACCACTGCGCCACCAGGGAAGCCTGATACCCCCATATTTAAAGTAATACTAATGACAATTCTGAGGTCAAGGGCAGCGAAATAGAGGTTTCCTCCTAGACCCAAAGCAAGCCTTGGTGTCCAAAACACATCATTTAAACATTTCAATTCACCGATATCACCAAGACTGTGCATAGTTATTTGAGTTTGAGCGTCACATTCACCATCCACCTGTCTTCTAATTTCTCTGGCTTAAAAAAAAAAAAAAAAAAAAAAAAAAAAAAAAAGGCAGCAGCACCATTCTCGTGCTCTTCAAAGAACTTAAGGCACCTTTAGAACTGAAGGTGAATCCTTATACTTTCTCAGAGTTGATGCGTGGGAACCTCCACACTCTGAACAGGAGCAACTGGGATTTCCAAACTCTGATCAAAGTCATGGGGAACCATGATCACTGCCTAATAAGCGAAGTACGGCCTGAAACATGAAAATCTTTAAAGAAATAAACATAACACTGAGTTTTCCTTAACAAGGAAAATGGGACAAATAAGAGCTGCCAGGCTAGAGGGAGTGCTGGCTAACCTAAGGGCAGATGTATAGGATTATGGATATTTTATAACCATCCAGGCAGCCAAATGAAAATAGTGGGTCACTACTGAGGAGCCCTAAAATAGAGTTTATGATGACACTAATGATAGTGTAAGAATGCTTGCTAGACAGAAGATGCTACGTGCCAGTAATGAACAGGATTTTTAATAAAGACAAAAATCAATGGTTATCAGAATCAGCCATCAGGAATAAAGAAGTCCCAGCGTATTCATATTCCCCTAGCAATACAGGGCAACCTATTCACAGAGCGTAGCTGTGTGATTCACTAAGTGAACAACATTTTTTTTTAATGAATTGAACAAAATAATTTGGCATTTCCCTTACACAGCCTTATGATGTGTCACAGAACCTGATATCAGAACCGTACCCTATCTATTCTGAAACACCACAGAGGTTTAAGGCAATGTCACTTGTTTGGAACTCCAAAACAAGGAGTGCTAAGAAATATAGTTTCAACAGGCATTCGAATGAAGATCATGGGATGAGATACACCTAAATGTGTGAACATGGCAGTGTGAACAAGAAAGATGCTCGACAGGACTGGGCCAAGCCAAGATGCTCTCAAAAGAAGGAAAGAAAATAAATAGTATACCAAACATTCCAAGAAAAAAACAAGGTGACTTGAGTCTGATTATACATCTCTCATGAAGCTTGGAAAGAACTCATAGCACGAGCAGAAAACAAGATACCACAAGTGAAAACAGAGTCATCTTATTACCCTAACCCTGAAGATCTAGTAGCTATTGACATCTGCAAACATCTTACAAGAGAGATATTAGAAGTCCCTAAGAAACTACAAAATAAAAGCAATTCCTCCAAATTACCAGGTACATAAAAGCCTTTGAAATCTCTAAGAGGCAATTGAGGTATGGAATGTATTCTGAGAAAACAAGACTTTAGCTGAATCTTGCCTGCTAAAAGGACTACCTAGTTTAGATTCTAATCTACATGGAAATACTTTAAAATTAAAAATAGAAAAGAATGCTTGATTTATCTGGTGGGCGGATAATACACAAACCAATATGTGCTATAATCACTGTTCATCCTGAGAAGTGACACTGTATGTAGGCCCTGCAATGACTCACGTTAGAGATTACTTCAATCATCTTTACCTCTCCTTGGTTTGGGAAGGAGGCCCAATCTCAGCATCTAAAAGGCATGCCTGGCTTTTTTTTTTTTTCTGAACAGGACCTCATCATGCCAAAATGAGGTCTCTGGTTAATGCTCATCTGGAGGGAACGGAAGGGACTCCTAATCAAGGCCTTATTCTCAACTCCGTTTCAGGCCAAATTTAATCTAGCCCATCTAGCAGCCAAAAAACTGTAGCCAAAAATTTTACTGGACCCTAGGATCCTGCAGGATTTCTTAAAACAAGGCTGAATAAACACAAACTATGAAAACATTGATGAATGTGGCTTCACTAAAATTTTAAAGAGTTCTTTACTGAAAAAGCATCATGAACAAACTGACAGGCCAAAGCACAGACTCAGTAGCTGATAAGTGAAACAAAATAAAGACAGGCAGAACAGGATAAGAGAGAACTGGAGTACTGAGCCACAGGTGTACACTTCTCAGTGAGGCCTACCCTGATCACATTACATTTTAGCAAAGACTCAAAGGAGGTATGGGATGTAGTCATCTAGAGACAGGCAGAGAGGACAGCCAATGCAAAAGCCTTGAGTTAGGAGATGACTGGTGGGTTCAAGGAACAGCAGAGACATCACTGTGGCTACAGCTGAGTTCGAGAGGGGAGAACAACAGACAAAGTCACACATTTGCCTTAACATCTGAAGGAATTACTTGGGTCACTGTACTGAGAAGAGACACTACAGCAAGGAAGAGAGAGAACAAAGGGAGACCAATTAGGAGATTACGGCATTCATCTGGGTGGGAAATGATGTTAGATTACATCAAGGAAGAGCAGTGAGGGTGTAAGAAGTGGTCAGAATCTGGGAATATTCTGAAAGAAGATAGATGAAATGTGAGGTGAGAAAAGAGGGAGAAATCAAGTGTGACTCCAAGGTTTTTTTTTTTATCTGAGCAAATGGAATAATAGGTGGGGTGAGGAAGACCACAGGTAGAGGAAGGTGGGTGAGGTCAGGAGTCTGGTTACGGGCCTGCTAGACTCTCAGGTGGAGGTTTTGAGTAGGCAGTGTGGAGTCTGGAAAAAAGCTCTGAGCTGGTAATTTACATTTGGAAGTGGTTGGCATATAGGTGGTATTTAAACCTATGAGATTGAAAAGGACAGAGGACTGAGGCATTATAACATTGAAAGGTAAGGAATAAGAGAAGGAATGTATAAAAGGAGACTGAGAAGGAGCTATCAGTGTTCTCAGCAGGAGGAAACAACCAACGTTATGTCCTGGAAGCCAAGGAAAGAAAGTGAATTAAGGAGGGAAAGACCAACTGTGTCCAATGCACAAGGCACGGCAAACGAGCTGAGGACTAAGATCCGCTTGTTGGATTTAGCTAAGTGTGGGTCGTCCGTAACTTGGCAAGATTAAATTTGGTGGAGCAGCAGGGGCAAAAGCCTAACTGGAACTAGGAATGGGAAGAGAAGAAGTGGAGAAAGTGAGTACATACGATACTTCAGAAAGTTCTGCTACAAAATACAAAGAGATTATGTGGCAGCTGGCAGAGGAAGCAAGGTGAAGAGAAGGGGCTTTGGTTTCCGGTTTTAGAGGGGCGAAATAACAGGCAAACGTCCTGTGGAAAGCAAATAAGTGATACTGCAGAAGGAAGAGGATAGAACTGTTAATGCATAGGTAAGGAGGGGATGGCTTTCCATAGGAGCTCCAATACTTCACCTTTAGGTGTGTGGATGCAGGTACTATTAGGTGGGTACCCGTGGTAGTGAGAGTTGCTGGAACTTCTCTCATTACTTTGATTTACTCAGTAAAGGAAGGAAGAACAAATCAGTAAGAGAAACTATCTAACAGAAAAATTGGCCAAAATGTACAAACAGGCATTTCACAAAAGAACTGCAGCTGGACATTAAGTGTATGAAAAAAGGTATCACTTCATTAATAATCAGGGCAATGTAAGCTGAGATACTATAGGACATGCAATATACTGTCAAATTTTTAAAATGAGGATGAGGGGAAACAGGTGTGCTGTAACCACTGATGGGAATATAAAATGGTTCAACCACCGTGGCACTTTCACATGGTGCTACTCGGCATCATCTGGTTAAGGCTGAAGATATGCATCACTATGCTTGGGAAATTCTACTTACAGGAGGGTATATATACCCCAGAGAGGTCTCACTCATGCAAGACAAGGACCACAATGCTCATGTTAACGATGTAAAATTTACAGTCGGCTCTGTAGAGTCACAGAGCAGAACGGAGAGCAGTGAGTCTGAGAGCAATGCAATAAATGAACAAATGTGAAAACAAGTTGTAGAATGATGATTTAAACACAGACTAAAAAAGACACAAGCAACATTATTCCTAGAGCTATGTAAATAGCCAAAGTATAAAAATACCTAGAAACCAAAGTCAATGGTTAGTTAACTGATGCAGGATGAGCAGAGAAAGAAACAGAATGGGAAAGAAATGGGGTCAAGGATGAGTCCACAGGGACTTTCAACTTCATCTGCAAGCTTGTCTCTTTAAAAGAGGATCTGAAGCAAATGTGGTATAATAAGAAATGTTTGTTCTGTATCATTCTATAATGTTGGGGTTTTTTAAACCAAAAAAAATGTTTAGGGATAGGACACCCCCAAGCCTTGTTTGGCCAACCTTTTTCTTGGCTCACAATGTCTCATACTTTTATTTCTCTCAGAGGCAAAATAACCTGCCATTCTTTTCCTCACAAGAAATGCATGAAATTCCTTTTTCCTTTCCTCAAAATGATTTTCTTTCATAGACGTATCTTTCCATGAGGCAGAAGGGAATAATTTAACTACCAACATGCTCTCAAATAACCAGGGTCAAAAACAAGTTTGATTTTTTTTTTTTTAAAGGAGGCTTGAAATATATTAAAAGTAGCCAAGCAGAATTATACTCTACGAAAATCTTAAAACAGACTGCTGAATTAAAATAAGAACAGACACGATCAGATTTAAATGGATAAAATTTCAAACAGTAAATGGACCAGTTCCAGTTGCCCTGCCACACAAGCTATGTTAATAAACAAAGGCTGCAATTTCCATTTGAATTATAGACTTAAAATAGGAACATTACCACATGCCTTGGGCATATTTACAATCAAGGACCGTTCAATTCCCTTGGCAGCCAAGAGACACAATCCACAGGGATATCCACTATTTATTATCCTTAACATACACAATAGCATTTTTATAAAAGGCAGATCTAACTAGATAGAAATCTATAGTCAGCAGCTGGGGAAAGGTTCAAAATCGTAACCACCTTGGCCAAATGGAAGGTATCTTGCACCACTATACCTATAGGACCACACACAGAAGATTCATATACCCAAAACAGTCCCCAGGAGTTGTTTCAAAGAAAAAGACACTTTTTGCTTTATTTCCCAATTAGCTCTATTTCTTCCTCCTAAAAACATCTCTTAAAGGTAAATAGGGTCTATTAAAGAGACATGGTCTGGGAAAGTCCCAAATTCACAACAATGCAATACATTTCAGACATATCTCCAAGGAGGCAAAGGAGAATGGTAAAAAAAAAAAAAAAAAATCAAATTGAAAAAATATTTTTTTAAACCTGAGATGTGATTAGAAAAACTTCACAAGTGTGAGACTAGAAGAGGGCTGGGCTTTGAACCCCGTGCTTATGCAAGATACTTGGCCCCTCAAGTGTCTTGCTGCTTTTATAGAACCCTTAGTTTACTACACTTCTCTCATACTCTGCAGACCCACTGTTTCTATAACCACCCACTCTTCATCAGACCTAGGAAAAAAACACTCGGGTCTGCTTCTCCGAGTGTTCAATTCATTATGAAGTGGACTATGATCCCCAATTACAGCAAGGAAAGTGAGGCTTACAGTTAAGGAACGTGCCTCACTTCTTGTTAACACGCAGAGCAGGGATTCTGATCCCAACTATCCCGGGGGCCGAAGCGGGGGAGGGGGGGGGTTGGGTGCCCGCGGGGGGTGGCAGACACTACCCCCTCCTGGCTTCCTAGTGCCCAAAGGCAGTCATCGCCTGTCAGTAGTCGTCAGGTTTAGTGTGGGAGCTTGTAAACATGCAGACTGCCGGGCCACATCGGGTATTCCGATTCTGCAGGTCTGAGGTCACGTCCCCAATCCTGTATTTTTAATAAGTAGCGAGAAGGACTGTGGGCCACACTTTGAGACGCGCCGCAGAGCGCCTTTTGAGCACTTTGGACCCACTTAAACCAACGGCAATAGAAGAAAAGGGACTCCAAAGGTCTAGAGAGTCACAAAGCAAAAGAGAGGAGCTTGATTAACATCAAAGTGGCTAAATAAGCAGGCAAGTAAGTAAATACCTGGGGAACTCGCTCCCTTTCTTGCACACGTAGCTCGAGGTAACTTGAAATACTCCTTAGACGTCTTTACAGCTAAGACAATTGGGAACATTCTAGTAACGGTGGGAAAACAAGATTACCAAATATTTCTCTACCTGCCCATGCCAGGGAACAGCAGGATGGGCACACCCTCCCCCCAGCCCCACACACCAGTGGTCTAGACCTACACTAGCCACAGTGACAGCCGTGGAAGTGGCAAGCCCTAGAAATGGCCCCAATTACCAATCTCCTGGCAACTTGCCAGGAGGAGCCGGGTTTCGCAGTATCCAAAGAGGGAAAGAAGGAAAGCAGATTTCGGCAGCTTCACGTCCTTGAAGGGACTCGCCTGTCATCTACGGTGCACAGTGCAGGATTACGTTCCAAAGGAACTCGCTCTTCCCCAAATCAAAGTACCTTTTCAAGACCACCATGCAAGTGGGAAAATATCTGTCTCTGGAGATTGCTCTCCTACTCCATTACATCAGCCAACTAAGAGCATTTGCAGAAGTTCTTGCTATTTACTGCGCAGATGCAGTAAGGATGGGCGAGGGAGGGGACAGGAGAAGGAGGAGACCAAACATTAGGTCTTTTCACCCCCCCCTCCACAAGACCCTGTCAAGACTTTAAAGAAAACTTTTAAGGCTCTAAGGGCTCCAAAACCATTATCCAAGGCACCACGTGGGGTTGCCTGCACTTAGCTACAAATTCTTCTGCAGGCATAGGGTTTGCCCCTCACAGACCTCAAGGCAAAAGAAGGTGAAGGCTCCCAAGTAAGAAGCTATGTATGCAACCAGCAGCAAATCGGCTCCAGACCCAGGAAGAAAAGGGAAAGTGAGAAAGCCCTTAGAGCCCCGCCTCATCTTCTTTTCCCAGCGTGGGGACAAAAACTCTCCCCGACCCAGTGCTCTGAAAATAAACATCCGCTCCAAGGGTGAATGAAGCCTGTGCCACCTTTCCTGGAGAAATGGTGAGGATGCAGCCGGTAAAGACTGGGATAATGAGACAGAAAGGGCATCGAATCCTTGAAGAGAACAAAGCTCAAGTTCAGCACTCCTGAAGTTAGACAAAAAGAGCCGTCCCGGACATGAAATCAAACATTCCTCAAGCATTTGATGGCAACAAATGATCAAGAGTAAGTGGGCAGCTTGCTGTCATCCAGAGAATAGAGGCCTAGGTTCTCAACAATGATTCTGGCACCAGCAGCTCCTGGCTGCCAGCTTGCCTCAGTTTCCTTCCAAGAATCAGCCAGATAAGAATCACCTGGCATTATATTAACACATAACTTCGTAGTGAAAACCCATGCAAAAAATGACTTGAAAATCCTGTAAAAAGCAGGGAGCGACTCAATATATTAGTGCAAAATCAGGCAACTCTTCAGTTTGCATTCCAGGAATATTTCAGGTAATATGAACCCCATGGGGAAAATAGATCTACATGTGTTACTAAGAAACAAAGCTACTTAGCTAAGTTTTACAACATCTAATATGGATGGTAAGGAGAGCTAAAATATCAAGAGACCGAAGAGATAAGCCGAAGTTACAGCACTAATCACTTTCTGCCTCGTGTTACTATAATTTAATTACTTCTTGTAGGTCTTATTCTTTCCTACCAGACCACAGGAGGGAATATCTGTGGGAGGAAAAAAGAGCTTAAGAATAACTACGAAGTGCCTAGTATAGTGCCATGTTCACAGAAAAGGCCAACATGCAGAGAGAATAAAACGGGGAATGCAAAGAGGCCTCGCTGAAAGTTTTTTTGAACTCAATCTGCACTTCTGATTAGGGGAATAAGTGGAACTGGTTAGTATATAAAGAGGACTTACAAAGAGATGGAGGAGGCAACATCACTGTGGATCAATATCACCATTAGTAATGAAAGTCTCCTATAGCACCAGCTGAATGTGAACTATTTCTAATATCTCTACCTCTGGCAACTTTCACCAGACATGATTCTATACTACACAAAGTATATTCCTGAATAATGATTAAAAAGATTCTAGACTAGATATCTCACTGTACAACCATAAAATCTAGGCTCTTTGTAAGGAGTGATGCAAAAGCAGTACTCCTGGTAGTTTCAATGTGTTATGTTAGAAAAAAACCCAATTTTACAAAATCTGAATAATTAGTGTTTTCTTTTGACCTGGCCAAAACTTTAAGGCAATCCTCTACTCGCTACAAATTTGACATAATGAATTCAATTACTTGTGATCTTTGAAATAACACACTCGCAAATCTATCATTAGCTAATAGTTATCCTTACAGAACATATATAATTCAAGTAAAGCTGAACTGATACTGTTAAAGAAAAATCAAGTGTGAGAGTTCAACGCTAAATAAAATGATAGTAAGCTACAATATAAAAAGGGATAATTCCATTAATGTGGACTCCAAAGTACTAGCATCCCAACTCTCTAAAAAATTCACAAATTTGAGATGATACTAAGCCTAAATTGCCGGGGTAGTATTTTTTGTGGTTAAGATGGAAGAAAAGGATAGTGAAAGATTAGACATCCCTTCCTTTGTCCTCAAAGGGCTAGTCTGTGACAATACTAAGGGGTGTGAAGTTTTGCTGAATGATGCACTTTTCATATGCTGCTCAAATGAGCAAACGAAGCCGAGAAGAAATAAAAATAGTGTCTCTCTATTAAGGCCTCTTTCTACAGAGCTATTATTTCTGAAAATTCGTGCAAACACGAATTAATGTTAACGTGGGAAACACCTTCATTGGTAAGAACACACAAAAAATCTACAAATAAGAAACCAGAATTTAAAAGCAGAAGGGAAAATGGGGGTCTTCAAGGACCAGAGCTGGCCTGGGGGGGTCTGCAGGGTCATGGAAAGTCGCAGGGACCGGCATATCTCGACTGGCTCTGCCCCTCTGCAACTTCTTTCCTTTCCACTAGAAGCTCATAATTAACCAATTGGCCCCAAATCTTGTTTTCTAGTAATGGAGAAATCGTCTCCCACATTTCTCACCCTTCATCCCCAGGCTAAAAATGGAGATCCAGTGCCCTCAGAAGAGACAACTCCGTTACTTAAAGCACAGGCTGCAAGCCAGATGAAATCCATCCAGCACGGTGATGTGCCACCGGCCCTCCCACAGTTCTACAAGAGGAGGAAGGCTCCGGAGGAAAAGAAAACAAACCTCTTGCAATAGGAAGGCAATTTTCTCTGTAACAGACAGCAGGCTCGGGTGAGACCATTCAGAAAAGAATACCATTTTGTTAGAGAAATGCTTCTTTGTGAATGCCTTCCCTTCTCCACTGTATTAAAAAATAACAATTATTATTAAAAGTTTCTTCCTGGAACAACACAGAAGGGAAAATGATGCCGGGTGTGACACCATTATTTAGCTGGTGCCAGTGGAACCTCCAATTGAGCCAGATTTCCAGTCAAATTTGTGCAATAAATTGCGGTGCATTTCAGAAGCACAGGACTGAATTATGTAAGCGCACAGCTTAGGCCTCCCTTTAGACACTGAGATCCTGCCTTGCCAGCTACATCACTCCAAGGTCTAATTCAGGCTGCCAGGTCTACTGCCACATATTTTATCTACAAAATTCAAAGTACTCTCAGCCTGTGTTTAAATACTCAGCAAAATGGGGCCTCCACTTTTTTAGGACAGATATCATTCTAACCCTACAAAGACAACTCTTTGGTACTGTACAGTCTGTCATCAATCAGAAAAACATAACGTCTATCACACCAACTACCAGCATGAAGAAGGATGGGCAAATGAAATTACCAGAATTGTGAACAGCACAGACATTCAGAGGCAGCACCCAGGTGGCAAGGCAACGTCATTATATACACATGGCATGGCTCGGCTGACGGCAGAAAGGGACCTTGACGAGGCTGAATCCAGACCCGATGGAGGCTGCTCCTGGGAAAGAGACTAGCCCTCCACCCAGATGAGAGAAACATACTCAGGAATGTGTTGGGGTTGGTTTTGTGCCAGTTGTTGGCACCTAGTGAACAAGCAGACAAGTGACCAGATCTCCAGAACAGCCAGGTAAAGTTCAGAGGCAGGAGGCGTGAGCAGGGGGCATCTCGCCCTGCACCAGTGGGTGCGACCCACAGCTCTTCATCTCCGTGAGGAAGGACAGGGTGCCTGAGACCAGGGCCTCGGTCTGTGACAAGGCAGTTTTAGCTCCTGCTTTATGTACTGTCACTTTAATTGTGCCTGCTTAACAACGTTTTTTAGGTCAATCACGTCACCATCCTGTTTCGATAACCGCACACTTTCCTCGCCTATAGCTGGCCTTCCGACCTAACCCCCTTAAAACAAAAGGCTGTCTCTCTACCTTAAATTTCTACGCTTCATATTATTTCTAATCCCCACAGCAACCAATAGAGCTGGAACTATTAGCTCTTCTCAACTGAGAAGTTAGGTGTCCAGAGAAAAAACATGCCCAACGTATCATGCCAGAGCAGAAGACCCCAGGCTGGTATTTCTCTACCACCTGCCTCCCAACCGCCGAGGTAGCAAGAACTGCCATCGCGCACAGGCTTTACACTCCCATCTGGTCCCACAGGCACCTCCCACACAGACCCGAAAGGGTCAGTTCATTTCAGCACGGAATGCAGGCCTACCCGAAGCCACCAGCTCCTGGGAAGCTCAAGGAGATTAACTAAGTTGGACACACTATTTGTGCCTGTTATGAAGCTACTGTCACTCAGTTTTAAACCTAGCCTTTTTAAAATTCCACTTTGTGGTGCCCGGGTGGGAAAACTGCCAACCGCATTTCTGCTTTGCCAGCTGCTTCCCTGTTAGGCTCTGCCAGTAGGGGATGTTAAAAGGAGAATGGACAGGAAGAAAAAGGGACGAACTCTTTCCTATTCCAGTCCAGCTTCTCCACAGCAATTCTTCTTCTTCTCAGCAATGGCAGCTTGTCCCAGTAGCACCAATGGATTCCAGCTTGCAGTTTTCCCAACACTCCCAGAAACAGTCTCAACACACCTCCCCCAGAGTCACCAGAACCCATCAACTGCCAGCCCCTCCTGGGAGGCCTGGGTCCCAGCTCCAGGGCGTTACTCTTCCCCTCTTCATTGGCTCAACAGAGATCTGAGTCCCACTTGGTCCATCCTCCAAATGCTTAAGTTTTCATATTTCAATCTCTTATTTGTACCCAGAGGTTGTAGATGTGTCAAGTGGTTAAAACCTCAATGTGACCCTTAGGGCTCTCTTTTTACCTTTTTAGTATTTCCATACCTGATTGATTGATTCCTTATGTAAAGTCGTCTCTGTTAAAATAACTGCTGTGGTTTCTTGACCTGCCACTGTGGCCAAAAGCACCTCTCTATGTAACTAGACAAAATTTGCAACCATCAGAGAGGAACAGTCCAACTCTCTTGATAATCAACCATCTCCTGAGAGAATACTGCCTCTTACCTGTTCCAGATACCTCTATACCTGGCCAATCCCAATATAGTAGGACTACCTACAATGTAAAATGTACACCAAAAAAAAAAAAAAAAACCAAGAACAATGGTTGGAGTGCACACGAAGAGCTTCCACAGTTAAAATAGTTGATGCTTGAGTATTTAATGGCTGGTAGCACAAGGATCACACCAGAGTAAAGGGAAGACTTCCAAGCCCAGTAGGTGTCAAAACCACAGAGTCTACAAGATTAAGAATTTAAGCAGTAAGAGAACAATGTACCCTAATTTTTTTCCGATATTTTGCTAGACTCTCATGAGTAGTGAATCATTTTGTGATTTTAAAGACCAACCATAACAGGTTATATTCATGGTTTAAGTTGGGATCACAGTAAAGATGGAAAAGTAAAAACCTTACCTGTGTCAGTGAGGTTACCATATTGCGTGAAGAAGCACATACACACAATGTGAGGGTTAGTGGGGATGGCCAAACTCACAAGAACCCCAATGAAATGTCATTTTTCTACTATAGCAAGATGGAAAAATGAGATAAATAACACCAGATTTGCTATTACATAGTTTATCATGCAATGTTGCTAGATGAATTCTAGAAACTTCTCTTAAGCCAACTGTCCAAAAAAGTGGAGCTAAATGTTACCAGAGACTGAGGGGAAGGGGAAAAGGAACTGATTAATGGGTACAGGGCTTCAGTTCTGCAAGATGAAGTAGTTTTGGAGATTTGTCTCACAATAATGGGAATATCTTAAACACTTCTGAATCATACCATTAAATGGTTAAAAATGTAAATTTTTTTTTTTTTTTTTTTTTTTTTTTTTGTGGTATGCGGGCCTCTCACTGTTGTGGCCTCTCCCGTTGCGGAGCACAGGCTTCGGACGCACCGGCTCAGCGGCCATGGCTCACGGGCCCAGCCGCTCCGCGGCATGTGGGATCTTCCCGGACCGGGGCACGAACCCGTATCCCCTGCATTGGCAGGCGGATTCTCAACCACTGCGCCACCAGGGAAGCCCCCTAAAAATGTAAATTTTATGTTATGTGTTTTTTAACCACAAGGAAGAAAAAAGTGGAACTCATTCAAGGTAATATTCTGATTTAATTTGGGAGAAGCCATAGCATGTTAACAAATTCAAAACCCCAAAAAACATGGGAATTTTCTGATATGAATCCTAATCTTTTGTTGGCTACAAAAAGGTATTAATTATGGATATCATCAATCATGCTAGCCCACTTCGGATCCCAACAACTGTATTCCAAATTGTTTCCTTCACGAACAAGCCCCACAACCGAATCTTCTACTCCCCTTTTTACGTTATTCCAGTGCTGGATGGGACTGCAATCTCAATGTTAAAGACTTTGCTTACTAAAATGCCAAATGTGGGCTTCCCTGGTGGTGCAGTGGTTAAGAATCCGCTTGCCAATGCAGGGGACACAGGTTTGAGCCCTGGTCCGGGAAGATCCTGCACGCCATGGAGACACTAAGCCCGTGCACCACAACTACTCAGCCTGCGCTCTGGAGCCCGTGAGCCACAACTACTGAGCCCGAGTGCCACAACTACTGACGCCTGCGTGCCTAGAGCCCGTGCTCCGCCACAAGGGAAGCCACTGCAATGAGAAGCCCACGCGCCACAACGAAGAGTAGCCCCCGCTCACCCCAACTAGAGAAAGCCCCGCACGCAGCAACGAAGACCCAACTCAGCCAAAAGTAAATATATATTTTTTCAATAAATAAATAAATCCATTAAAAAAAATAAATAAAATGCCAAGCGTTCTGCAAGGCCATACTCAAATGCCACCCACCATCCTCAGGAAACCTTCTGAGCTTTCTAATCAAATATCCTGTCTTCTCTCTTGGTTCATCTGGCCCAAGTCAGTATATATGTTTCTTATATCTCACAGGTGATTCGAAACTATTTAAGCTTAAAAACAGCATCTGACTCATCTTTTTAATCCTACTGTACTCATTTGATCCTCAACAGAATTCAACAGTCAGCAAATATAGTATTTTTGTTACGGACGAAGGAAAAAAGGCTCAGTGTAATTTAGACTAAAGCTCACAACAGCAGAAAATGGCAGGGGCAAAAACTGAACTCTAATTTAACCAACTCCGAAATCCATGGCCACTGGATTCCATTACAAGGCATCTAAGGACCTTGTGATGCCTCTCCAGCTTAAAGCAAGAGAGAAGTCATTTCCTTCTTCCGAGTAATAAGCTCTCTGTGTACTACCGGAGTAGAGTTCATATGCAAAAAGAAAAGGGAAACCAGTTTCAGCCTGAGCACTCCCTACAAAGCACCCCTGCCCCCAATGGAGATGTGCACAAGGTGACCTCCTCACCCGGAACCCCAGCTCTGCCTCACCGCTAGGTGACAGGGATGCTGGGTGGCTCCTAACAAATGTTGCTGAATGTGAGAAAACTACCCAGGGTCACTGCTAATGAGAAGACAGAACACCTTGCCACTTAGCTACAGAACGTTCACCTAATAAATCTTACAGATTTGAACACAACCCAAGACCAGGAGGTTACTGGAAAAGACAAAGTATTTGGAACCAGCAGCTTAAGAATCCACATCCCCACTGCCATACTTCCAAAAAATAAGGAATAATGCATACAGTTTGTTATCAGTACTAATCAGAAATAAAAGAAAAGGCTATGAGTAAAAACAAAACAAAATCACTTAATATTTCCTTCTGAACAGTTTAACGGTAATATATGGTCACTTATTCTACCGAGGATATTCCTATTTTTTCCTTGATTTAGCTTTATTAATCTAATTTTAATCAAGGACAAGTAAGTGTACAGCAAAGGATAAAGGGTCAGCAACCCCAATGCAGTGGAGAAACAAGAGAAAAACATTCTAGTTCAGCAAATGGATCGGCTTATTAATGGGCCTAGAAGCCCTATCTCGGCCATGTGACACAGAGAATTAGGCACTGTGGAAAACCAATCTGCGTGCTCTTTTTAAATTGCGGTACACTATATTTCCTTAAAGACAAACACGGTCTTTTGCAGGATGGGATGCTGCCCAGCACACCCAAACCGTAGAGGTTTAGGTTACAATTAAACATGGCAACAATACCATTATGTAGGACATTCACTACTGTGTTGAGAACTGGAAAATCCCCTTATTTTATCTGCGAAAAATTTCAGTTAGTTGTCTTACACGAATTATGAACTAAGATTTAATCAGACAGGAATAGGCTTAAGTTAATGCACGTATAATTTATGAATCTTTTTAAAAGATTTACCAATCGATTTGAGTGTAACTAAGGGTTATGTTTAAGCATCTTAAGTGAATTCATATACTGACAGTTGATGGCACTATAAATCTACCATTAGCAGCAGGTCACCACAGGTCATTTCTTGTCAGCAATGTACTGGCCTAGCACACAGAAACCCAGCAGAGCACCGGAGAGAGAAACAGAGGGATGGACTGCTGGGGAGGGGAGAGGCGGCTTGAGCTAGAAAGAAGTCATTCTGCATTAAAGTACAAAAACAGCATCATGTGCCAGTCGCTGGAAAAAAATCATCCCTGCTCTCCAGAGAGGAAAAAAAAAAAAATCAAAAGGAGAAGCCTGATATACAAACCACAAGATTACAGGATTGGTAAAGAAATACAAGGTGCTGTTAGGAACGGAGAAATTGAAGTGCCTCAATCCTCCAAAAGGTCAGCTATGCTTCATGAGGAGATGAGATGTGAGCTGAGTCTTGAAGGACGACCAGCTGCTGCAGAGATGTGCAAAAGTGTGGCCCATTTGGGGAAGTGAGAAGTGGCAGTGGAAACACAAAGGGAAAACGACAAAGGAAAACAGGAGAATCGGGCCACCAAGGAACCAAGGGAGAATGGAGTTTAAGAAGAGAAGACAGGGCTTAGGGCTTCCCTGGTGGCGCAGTGGTTGAGAGTCCGCCTGCGGATGCAGGGGATACAGGTTCGTGTCCCGGTCCGGGAGGATCCCGCATGCCGCGGAGCAGCTGGGCCCGTGAGCCGTGGCCGCTGAGCCTGCGCGTCCGGAGCCTGTGCTCCGCAAAGGGAGAGGCCACGACAGTGAGAGGCCCTCATAGCAAAAAAAAAAAAAAAGAAGAAGAGAAGACAGAGTCAGCACATTCAAAGCGGTCACAATAAGGACAGAAACGTGCCCACTCAAGATGGCAATAACTTCAGCAAGAGCAATTTCAGTCAGTTTTAGCAGGTTGAATAGTTGATAAAATGGGGGTGACTGGGGTCTTTCAAGAAAGAGTGGTCGCCAAAAGAAGGAAGCCAAGGGAGAACACCAGATTTAGTCCCACAAAATAAATAAGGGAAAATCATCTTTACTGGATGATTTAATAAATTAAAGGTGAGGGGAAGGACAGAGGGTTGACATAATTTTCATCATATAAAGATCTAATTATGAATGATTCATAAATATTCTACTTCCTATCCTAATTACAAACTGTATGATCTGAGAACTATGTATTTATCTCCAACAGGAAATTAAACTTATTCATCTCTGTAGCCCCCAGCTCCTAGGACTGGGTCTGACATATGGTACACATTCAATTAATGTTTGTTGAATAAAATTACTTAATCTCTCTGGGCTTCATTTTCCTCCTGTTAGAAAAGGGGGGAAAAACGTGGCTGGGTATATATGCTAAATGTTCCTTCTATCTCTAAATGCCCATCAGTCTGTAAATGTTACATAAAATGGATCAGTTCCCTATGATTCCTTGAAAATTTGCCATGTTTTAACATTCACATTCAAGCAAGGCATGAGAACATCAGAGCTGCATCCATTCACCTAAAAATGAAAATATATGGTATTCTTAAGATCCTGCTTTGAGGTGGAAATATCTTCACCAAATCAGGTCACAGAAAGGAAACAGAAGATTGATCTCTTTAGAAAATGTTTTGATGAGTCTCTTTCGCCCTCCCCTCCCCCAAGGTCACTGTCAGTCTCCAAAGATATGGGCAGTACTTGGAAACCTTAAAAATGTAAAAGAAACCTTTTCAAGTTCATTTTAAAAAATTCAAAAGTAATAAATCTGCATTTGTGTAAATGTCTTATTTCTTCTAGGCCTAAGCTGTTTAAGTTTTAATCCCAATTGGGAGCTAGGAAGCAGGAAAGAACAGAGAGAGAAGGAAAATAAACGAAGCCCCAAATTTCAGAGTAGAGATGCCCCTGGGATCTGCAGACAGATAACAGAAATACTTGTGAGACATGAAAACATCAACACTAATCAACCGCACTCAAATGAATAACCAATTTCCCATTATTATCAAGAAAGCCATACAGCCTTAAAAATCAGAAGGCAATTATGTCTATTACTGTGAAATGCCAGATAGAACCAGACTCTGAGGACAGGATGACTCAAACCTGTGGCCCACCTCACCACCACCGTTTGGGGGGGGGGGGGGTGAGGGAGGGGGGTTAGCAGCTGTAGTTAAGACAAAGGTATTGATTCATCATCATTGCCACACCCTACAACCCTAATAACTCCACTGGCCCCTCAGATCTCTCCAGTCTTTTCTAGAACTTCCATACAACCTGCAAAATCAGAATTTAAATATAAAATAATAGGACCTCATCCACATGAATTCTGAACACACGGGACAGATGATTTAATCTAGCCTAACCCACAGGAAATATTTAGATTACAGGCTTTAGCGATAAAGTTTTGGCCTGAGACTATTTCCAAAGAAACCAGAATTAATCCCCAAGTGGTGATGTGTTCATATTTGGTAAATTAACACTTTGTCCTGTCCGCATTTAGTTGACTATTCTGTTGATGGATCCAAATTGAAATCAAGTAGAACTGTTTAAAATTTACTGCAGGGGGGAAAAAAAAATCCCAACATAACAGAATACTAGTGATTATTCATGGTTTTAAAAGACTCTCCTCTCTGTTAAGAACTTAAAAAATCGTTTCTTTACATTTGTTCTCCCAGTGCTTCTGCAACATAAATGGATTTACCAATCGTCAATTTTATTTGCAGCACTCCAGAAAAATTATAATGAGGAGCTATACCTTTTCCCTTTGTGTTTCCAATGCCTTTAAACTATGTCTTTGTAAAGTTAACAGATTATTGTTATTTAATTTAGCACCAGTAAAGCTAAACTGTTCAAAAAGAGAGGATATAAGGGATGAAGAAAACATTAATGGCTTTAATTTTTTTATCCCACTTTTTTCAACAGGTTTATGCAGCGTTCAATGGTAACAGATATTATCCCTCGCCATTCTACACAAAGATTATAACCTAAGCATTATGAGTGGCAGGGTAGAGGATTCAGTAGAAAGGGTTCCAGCGAGCAGATGGACGCATGACAGGGACGGGAAGCTTACTGTGTATACCAGAGGCACCCTCGCAAAGATATGGTGAAGAAACTGTATGCAAATATGCAAATTTTGGCCTATCATAAAGGGGAATCTTATTCAGACAACCCATATGGGTTATGTATATGATATTTATCCATTTAATCATTCCAAAATTCCTTGTAGTTTGCATATGCTCATACTTCTCTAAGAAAAAATAAACAAGCAGTTAAGAAACCTACAGCAAAGGATGAAAGTAAAGCCTAAAATAGATCAAAGAAAAAGCAGAAAGGAAAGAGATCCATCCACAGTCCTTGAATTGAGGAGGGGCTGTTACCGTAAATCCAGATCTCCATGGTTTATTTTAACTCTTGTGTAAGTCCCCGTACTACAAACCCAGCAAGATATACGGTTAACAAAGGGTGGACAGAGAAATTGTTCCAAATGAGATTTTAAGTGAGTCATGCTCAGTAACCCAGACAATGTCATTTACTTATTTAACTGAACAATGTATTTTTTCCAAGAAGCCATTAAGAAGACATTGCATACGCCTAAAATACAGTGATCATTTTAAAATGAAATTCAAGACAAAATGATATGGGTATGAAACAGAACATCCTTTACAGCTGCAGCTTGACCAAATTTAGCCTCAAAATTTAAAATTGAAATGTGGTGAAACCTTGGGTCTTGAAGTATAATCAAAGAAGGCACACATTAGAGAAGGAGGAAAAAACAACTGATGTCAACAAATCACAAAAAACTGGTGTGCCCCAGGCTTCAAGAAGCATCCTGAAAACATCCCTACCGTTTTTTAAAGACATCTCTCCTAATGCAAGTAGATGTGAAAGTACAAACCAAAATTGTTTTATTTTCTTCTGTACCTGCTTAGAAAGAAGAAAGACAAGAGGAAGGTCCTGGGACTAAATAAACATGCTGCATAGCTTGGATTACTAAGGCAGCCAGATCTTCTGCAATTTCAGTACCACCTAAATTCAATGATCTGTGCCAGGAGTCAGATAATAGACAAATTTAAGTATCTAATACATACTGTTCTTAAACACTATCTAGTCAGCCACCATTAAATATCATTTTGCTAGCCTATAAAATTGATATTTCATATCTAGGGAGTGTACAATGGATAACTTGGGAATGCATTCAAGGCTTTGGGCACACATTTAAGGTTTTGCAAATAAACATTAAAAATCAATTCAACAGCAAGAATGCTAACTAAATTTCATGACTATCGAACGTCTAGCAATTACAGTTACCCAGAAAGATACTGACTTGTTAAATTACTTTCAGGCGAAAAGGCTTCGATGTTTCAAGTTCCCCAGTGGCCACCATGGATGATATTTCTTAAAGAATGTCATCTCACCACTAATAAACTTACATAAAGGATTGTCTTTCTTTCCTCTTTGAAGAGCATGCATCAGAACACACAAGATGAATCAATATCGTTTCCGTCTCTGTATAATCAGGAACCAACTCACAAAGCTCAAGTACTCAAACAATCTTGGGGAGGGCTTCACATCTCACCGGTTTCCTCAGTGCTATTCATCTTACAATTAGTTTGCCCCTCTGACTAACCCTTTCCTCCCTTCCACTGGTCAATTACAACACCCTCCTTTAAGTCAGCCCCCTTGCATGACTACCAGATTTCTTCAGTTCCTTCCATTCTCACACTGCACTTCCAATATTCTACATTTCAATAAACAGAACCTTTAAAAATTTTTCCTGCTTCGTTCCCATCCTCACATTTCCAGCCTTTCAGGTCAATTTCACTACATACACGAGAGACTCAAAAACACGTCTGTAAGACATGGGCTTGTGGTGAAGTTCTCCCCAGTTTTAAAAAAAATGAAAAAAAGGGGACAGCAATGTGTTAAATCTGAATTTGACCAAATTTACTGTAAATTATTCCAGATTGAAGGACTGTTTATTATTCTTAAAAATACGTGTTACACACACACACATTACATTTTGGGAATTCGTTTTGCATTCTTTTAAGGAATAATAATGGCAGAAGAGGTGAGGCACTTCTCTCAAGTTTTAAAACTGGAAGAATGAGTTAGTGTTCCAGAGAGAGAGAGACACACAAGATAAGCAGTAGGAAAGAATGGAGAGTTCAAAAAGGAGGTAAATGCTGGATAAGGAGGCAGGGGAAAGTTCAGCCAGGGCCTAGTGCTGTTTGCCAAGAGATTAACATTAACCTCTGGAATAGAGGAACGAAGAGAACTTTCTGGGAAGGGGACAGACGTGTGTTTGGAATTTTACAAAGAACAACTGAGCAGCAGTGTGGAAAGACAGACTGAAGAGAGTGATATTTGAAACTGGGACCCCAAAGCTTGTACAATGGTTACGACAAAGATTGAAAACTTCAACAGCAGGGGGAGGAGGAATTTTGAGACAGTATTCTAAAGCTTGAATCAGTTAATACGTATAAAGTGCCTAGGTCACTACAATATGACCCATACATAGAAACTCAAGTCAGTACCTTTCTGTACACTTTGTTTTCCTTATACCTAGGAATACCATTAGGATGTGGTATAAATAGCCATATCTTTCATTAGCCATAAATACCTGAGAACCCAAGGTTTCAGTTTAACATGTTTCCTCTCCATACAACCAAAAAGGCAAAATAAAATAACTGGTGTTTGTGCCCAGCTTCATGAAAACTAATTAATTATCCAAATCCAAACTACACTCATGCTACGACATGACTAAAGTCATAACCAAACCAGGGAAAATTTAAGAAGTCTTCAAGGCAGAGCATAAAAAGATCTGGGCACAGTAGGTGCTCAATAAAGACTTCATGACTGAGGATCAATTACTCTCATGAAGTATCACATAAAGCAAAACAGCAAGGAGAGGCTCAGGCGAAGTCCAAGTTCAGCTACTACAAGAGTCCCCAGGAACATACAAGTATGCTTGGCCTACTACCACTCTCTTTAGAGTTGGTAACCTTGATTATGAACACGTTAAGAGCACTCGACCTCTCTAATAAGTACAAGCATATAGAAGCTAAAAATGGAAGGCAATTCATCTCCTTATGACACCACCAACAACGGTGCTTATAGCTGCTGTTAGTCTGTTCACACAAACATTCATCAGGGGAAAAGGAGAATCACAGCATTCTGCTAATCACTGTCTGATGACCAGTATCTTGTCAGTCAATGGGGAGAAGAAGCCAGTTCCTTGGGCAAAAGTTGCTCATATCTAATAAGGCTTCAAAAAATCTAAGAAGGTTGAAGTAGATAGAAGAAGGATATTGAAGAGGTTAGGTAACAGCTGTCAGACTTCACTTCTGTGACATCTGCTTCAATGTCTGCTGGGAACAGTAACAATACATATGTACTGGAAAGCGCTTCATGTGGGCCTCAGAAGGTGAGGTGATAACTGCCCTTTAAAGGAAGGAGAGCCAGAATTGATATCCCTCCCCAGTTTTCTGCGAGCAGGGGCTTACCACCAGTCCCCATACCTCAGCTGTATCTTTGTTGAATTAAACGAGGAAATTACTGTATAGTAATTACATGTACAGTACTATACTGCCCCAATGGGTCTCTTTCCTATTTAGCAAAAGCAGAAACTCTAAAGTCAAAAAGAGGAAGATAACGTCTCGTCTGCTAGACAGTTCTAGTCTTCTGCATTTCCACAGCAAGTAAACATTATATAGCAGTTGAGAAACTCAATGAACACGTTCACGGGCACTCCTCAGAGGTGGGGCAGACCCTGCCCCTCCAGCTACACAAATGGTCAGAAGCCCCACTGTGCACAGCCCACAATCAGACCTGGTTTGCATAGGAGCAGCGGTCCAGGTGGGGTTTTAGTTACATTTTCTAACTTCCATACGACCTTAAGGACCTAATAGGCTGACTGAATCATGACTCTCTTGTCAAATTAAAAATCAGTACTTGGTACGGTAGCCAATTAAGTTCTATTTTCAGCAAACTAACAACCCATATCTGCCCCAAAGGATTGTAACCTATGACAGAATGAGGTTTAAATAGAAAAATAAGCCATCTTTAAACAGCTCAGAGAGCTTAACCTTAAAGGAACCGCGTATCTCATCTGAAGACCAATACCATATCAGAAAGCAGGCACAAGAGTGCAGGCCCGTGTCAGGAGGCAGGGTCCTAGTACTGGTTTTCAAACTCATACACATGTGTCACAAAAACTACTACTCTGATCAAGATCCTTCTAAATTAACTTCCCTTTTCCCCCTGGAAAACAATCAGACCCCAAAGGTAATCATTCTCAATCACCATAAAGGAGGTCAGTGTGTTTAAATTAATCTCCCTGGCCTGGGAAAGGCAATCAAGAAACAACAGGAAATCAAACAGGTAAATAAGGTATTGACTGTTACTTAGGATCCTGCCAGGCAGGGCATGAAACTATTCTCTGCCTCCTTAACAAAAGACGTGCAGCCTTGAGGAGAACCACAGATATTGTAGCTTGATCACAAAGATACCTGAAAGAAACTGGTAGGAGTTTTGTGGGAACTTGTCGTAAGTGGAAATGGGAATCTGGACTTGGCTCAGCAAATAATTCCCTAATTTCAGTATCTTGGGTTTCCCCTCTATGAAATGGTTATTGTGAATAATCCAGGTAATTATCATCATGTATTTTGAGATTACAAATCTAAACATACTTTGAATACTTTCATCATTATTAGAATGACATTTCATTATGATTTCTTTTACTTTAACTATTAGTAAGAGAAAGGAAAGCACTATCAAATATATAAGCATCTGGATAATTTGCTCTAAGGCTAGCCAAAAGTCATTCCTGGGATAAACGGAAGCACTTATAAGTCAAATCATGAAGCAAGGTTCCGACTCCGATTTCTATTCCAAATGAAAACTTCAGAAGAACAAAAGTTTTCTTCCTTTCTTAATTCCTACGGAACCACAAACGCTGCTATTCCTTCTGTCCCAGCAACTTGGTGTAACTGGAATGTTACAATTAAAAAGGAAATTAAATATCATAGGCAGTAATAAACCAGCTTCCATTTTTCTTGACGTATAGTTCAATTATATTAATTAGTATAATGAAGGGGGAAGAAGGCAGGATCATTGCCACATGGTATAAGCAAGCTTCATCAAGAACCACTTACCTCACTTATGAGGAACGTATAGAAATGTAAATGCAGACGCATTGTTTCTATGGGGACCTAATCAGTCTTAGAATTTTCACGAATTATAAGCCATAGAATCACAGGGCCTGTGGGTTGGAAGGGAACTTAAAAGTGTACCTCTAGCCTCCTATGCACCGTCAAATCCCCTCCACAATATTCCTACCATCTGTTTATCCAGCTCATGTGTCAAGGCCTTCGATGAAAGGGAAGCTAACTTCCTGGGACAGCCCACTCTCTCTCACTGAACACCTTGCTTAGAAAGTTCTTTTTTCACATTAAGCTAAAATGGTCCCCTGTAACTGGTTCTAGTTTTACTCCGTAATGTCCAACTCACTGCTGTTCTGGCAAAATCTTCCGTTGGTAGGACTATCCCCTCTAGCACTTTTGGCCCCCTACCCATTAAAAGTGTCCCCCCAGTGACGTGCACCAAGGCAACGTCCGTACACATTTCCAACTTCCCACCACTAATAACCACTCTAAAAGCAAGTATTATAGAAAGGAACTTTGGAAATTTAGGCCACATCATGGGACTTTAGAAGTTTGGCCCTTTTCGCCAAGAAATGGGGAGCTTTTTAAAAAGTTGAGGATAAGGAGAGTGACAGAATCAGAGGTATGTTTTAGGAAGATTAACATAGCAGCCATATATAGAACTGGATTAGAGGGGGGGGACAATTGGAGAGGAGGAGGCCAGGTAGGAGGCCATTACAGTGTTAGAGGAAAGACGTAAGTAGGACCAGAACTACTCACAAGGCGCTCTGGTCAACAGCACACTGTCCAAACCAATTTTAAATGACTCCAACCACCATGTAGCCCTAGCCTTCATGATGTACGCTAGCGTAATGCGTCACTACCATTCAAGTCAGAGAACAGTCTTCTTCATGTGCTCCAACGATCCCCCCCACGGTGTGAAGCTGAGCTAAGGGTTTTTTGCATAGAATATTTAATATGCAAGTATGCAGGTGGGTACCCTGCCTTATTACATATGGGCTAATTAGGAAGCACATTATTTGTAAGGCATTAGCATAACAAATCAACTTAAAATGACACTTGAGAATAGGCCATTCAAAGTGAAAGCCAAGATTATAAATCTAAGTCTTTCAACAGGAAAAAAAACCCACCTGACCTAAGGGAAGCAGGCAGCTCTCAGCTAGATGGATGTGCAAAATGAAGTCAGAGGCACCTTATTGGGGGATCCAAAGTGAGCCAGAGCTACTAAATAAGCTTGACTGACAAGAACAATTACTAACTACATAATATTTGAATACATAATACGTAAGGCATGAGATGAGTCCCATTTAATGTTCCCAAAGACTAAGACTTCAACAGTATCATCATTTTACAGATGAGGAAACCAGAGCTCAAAGGTCCTGAATAACTCACCCAAGGTTAGTCATTGCCAAGTCACAGACTTGAAAAAGACTTGAAACCCACGTCACTCTGACTGCAAACTGTCCTCTTGCTACAGCATTCAATTCAGAAATTACTTTAACAATATAACAAGGACAAGGCAAACGATTTGAAGACACACGTAAAAGGAACTGGCAAGAGGGTGGACAAACATGACCAGTTTGGGTCAAGAAACCCTGCACGGAGGATAAGGGGCAGAGTACAACATCCAGGACAAACTACCGAGAAAGGCCGACCGAGCTACGAGGCTGAGCAAGAAAGGCTACAAGCAAAGGAGGGTATCAATACTTTTCAGCAAGGTCTTTGGGGTACAGTGGACAACAAAAGTGTCTTTCTTCTCTCGTGAAACATAGGAAGGCTCATCATGTGTTCTGCAATAGTCAAAAATGTCTATCATAGGGCAGAAAAATGTCAAAAGTTAACCAATTTTCTTCTGTAAGCTGACAAAGACAGGGGGCTTTCTTTCCCTTTCACCACCTTGAAATACATTCTACTCTGGAGTATACCGTGGTTATGCCTTTTTGAAGTCAAGAAACGTAATACCCAATATCATCCAGTATGGCAGCTACGCTTTTCTTACTGCACATTCCTGTCACTGTCCCCAAGCATGGACACCCAGACTTGCTCTTCCAAGTAGCCTAGTCAGCAGGTAGAGTACAGACACCCAAGTCTGTGTTACAGGCTAAAAGAATATCAATTCCAAAGCAGTTCCCCCTGCCAAACCCTCCCCTAAGTCAATCAAACGTTACCAGCTCTTCCTTAGAGCTCTTCAGCATTTATTTCTACTAACTCCACGATGGTATTTTGCATATAATGTTAAAGTATCATTCTAACAATATGGTTTTTCCCTAAGTTCAATCCCCTTTCTGCCACATGAAGGCCGTACTTCCTCTTTACAGGGAAGTGTTTCCACTTGTTATTGGCAGGTGTTAAGAGAGGGTGGCGAGGAGGTGTAGTGAGGGCCTTGATTCTAAAACAAAGCTGCAATGACTGGGACTTTCCTCTTAACAAGCTGGGTCACTGGATATAACATCTTAAGAGTTACAAAATTCACTATTTGTGAACAAGGATAAAAAGGGTCCTACCGGCTAATCATCAGGAGGTGAGCAGGCAGGAGGCTACAGAAGTAACGTATCCAAATTCAAGGTTGACAAAGGAATAAGAATGTGCTTTGCCTGAACCCACAAACCCCAAAGGATAAAGCGCAGGCACATTCTTAAAACTCATCTGCCCCTGAGCAGACATTGCTGTTCTGAGCTAGAGTAAAACGGAGCCGTGCTCGAATAAGCACCAGTGTGGAAGTGACTGCCACCCCAGCATCCTCCTTCCTGTGGTCCGGCCATAAACGTCTTGAACCTTTGATTTTAAGAAATACCTACTGTTTCAGACTACCCACTGCACTTAGATGTCTAAATGGCACAGTGACACAGTCTCTCCCCTTAATTTCCTCACTATACCCATATATACAAGTAATACTACTTTCACACATTTTACTTAACCCTTATAATTATAGGCCTTTGCTACACTATGCCCAAGGAAGTGAAGACTAGGAGGATAAAGATGTACTGGGTCATAGGAATATTTTATAAGAGATTCTTATTTTGCCCAGGAAACTGCATACTGCATAGTCTGACCTCCAGGACACAAAACTTCAAACACACTCCACAACTTCCGTTTAAACATCACTGCCCCATATATTTCCCATCTTTTTAAAAAACCACCACCACCACCACCACTGAATCTTACATTAAACAAGAAATGTAAATTGTTCGTTTCCACAGATTATCAAAGTTGGCACATAAAAATCATGAGAAAAACTGGCAGATTCGTTTATTTGGGCAATTTCAAAGTTACCCCATGCTTTTGAAGATCAACCCCAATAAATGAATTATTCAGATTCCATTAACATTTGCCCTAAAACAACAGGACAGGGGCCAATGAGATGACGATTTGACGACAGTTTGACCAAAAGATAAAACGGTCAATATAAATTCATGGGCTGATTAGAAAGCAGAGTTAGAAATACCTGTTTGTTATATAGACCAGTAAATTTCTAGTAAGATGATACAGAATGGGACTTCCCTGGTGGCACAGTGGTTGAGAATCTGCCTGCCAATACAGGGGACACGGGTTCAATCCCTGGGCCAGGAAGATCCCACATGCTGCAGAGCAACTAAGCCCGAGAGCCACAACTACCAAGCCCGCGTGCTTCAACTACTGAAGCCCATGCGCCTAGAGCCTGTGCTCCACAACAAGAGAAGCCACCGCAATGAGAAGCCCCCGCTCGCCACAACTAGAGAAAGCCCGTGCACAGCAATGAAGACCCCCAACGCAGCCGAAAATAAAAACAAAGAGTTGAGTCCTTTAAAAAAAAAAAGATACAGATTATAATCCTAACAACGTTCAGTTTCCTACAAAAAAATATTTCTAGTTTCAAAGGAAAAGTGAACCAGTATGGAAACACTTGTATTGCTTGAACAAATATACAGTTTTCTAGCTGTTGATCCTTCTTTAATTTTTGTAATTCTACACTGCAGTCGAGACTCAAACTGGGGTATAACATGAGAATTCACTTTTACTCTTCAAACTTTAGTAGCTGCCACTCCTTAGCAGTATTATCCTAGGAAAATTTAATCAAACTATCTGTGCCTCGGTTTCCTCATCTATAACCGGGGAGCATAAATCCCTTCACTCACATACTGTTACGAGGATTAGATCTACAGCACCTGTCAAGGACTTAGCAGCATTTAGCACAGTGGGAGCCATCAACAAATATCTGTTACTGCTATTCGAACCTAAGCCACTCGAGAGTTCCAAGCAGCAGCAGCTGGCAACTTGAGGAAACGTGCACACGCCTTCTAACAATGGAACCAATGCTCAGGGCCATTCCAGTCAGAGCTTTCACACCTCATGGAGGGCCCACCAATGTCCATGTTAAAGCCAATTTTCACTTCAGGTATGATTAATCTTCTGCACTAAAAAAACGAGTGTTTTCTCACCAAGAAGTTCTTGAAGTTCGGTAGGCTTCCGGAACATCTGTATGACTGTTTCAAAGCAGCAGCTTGCGGAATGAAAAACCAGGGTTTCAACAGTTTTAAAAGTATGGTTTGAGTCGAGGGACAGAAGCCTAGGAGACAAGGCAGAGGCGGGCAGCGTGGGGAGTGCTGAGGGCAGGCAGAAGCACGGGACCGCTCTCATGTTCTCCGGAAACCTCCGGAGGCGGGTCACCACGGCCAGCGGCTCCGCCCTGGAGATGGGAGTTCAAACGCAGCTGCTGCTGGCTCAGTCTCTTCTGCAACCCACCGGAGGACACGGTTGCAAAGAATGCTACACCATGAGACCCGGATGAGGGAAAGGGCCCGCCAGCTGCCGGTGGCCTGCCCCCAGCCAGAGCGTGCTGGTGTGCAATAGCCGCACCCCCGCTACACGGGCGAACTGCAGGGGCGCGAGGACGCGCAAGTGCTGAGAAAGCCAGGCCAGCGGCCTCCTGACAGCGGGCCACCTGCTGAGCGCTCCCCCTGCCGCGGCCAGGTCTGCATTTCTGACCTCCAGATTCCATTCATGTGGAAGGACACAAGATTTCAAGAACAAAGGCGACCTGCACCGTTGGGCTGTGTTCTTGCTGCTGCAGATAGGCGAATGCACTCAGGACACGGAGATGATCCTGGTGGACAGGACCCTCACAGCCATCTCCTTCAGCAACAAGATGCTCTTTGCCGAGGCAGGGCCAGACTCTGAACTGCGGCTGGAGCTGTATGGGGCCTGCGTGGAAGAGGAGGGGCCCTGGCTGGGGCACCCAGGAAGCTTGCCAGCAAGCCGAGCAGCTCCCGGGGCTGCTCCTCGGGGAGGCGTGTGCGGGCATCGCTGGAGACAGCTAGGGGCTCGGGAAGCAGTCCCATCTTGCTCCCCACCCCAGCTGCTGGCGGTCCTCGTTAGCACCTCTTGGCTCATACCACTCTCACCCTGGCAGCAGTGCAAGATGGGCTCCACACACGTGACCTCACCCTCACCAGTCAGGAGGAGAACGCTGCCCGGCTGCCCCTTGATGGTAGCGTGTGTTGGCGCCTGGTGGCTCAGCCTTTCTGCATGACTCGGCCTACTGCAAGTGGTACCCTCAGAGCGCAGCAAGCTGGGGAGCTGCAGGACTGGGTGCGAGTGCATGGAGTCTTGAAAGGCACAAACAGCTTCTGTTACCATCAACCTGAAGACACAGACACTGGGGAGGAGCCGCTGTTTACTGTTGTGATCAACAAGGAGACTCAAGTCCGGGCAGGTGAGCTGGACCAGGTAGTGGGCGGCCCTTCACCCTGAGCATCAGTAACCAGTATGGGGAGGATGAGGAGACACACACGCTTCGGGCAGAGAGTTGGGGAGTACACAGCGGCTCCTCCCCAGTGTCTGTGTCTTCAGGTTGATGGTAACAGAAGCTGTGCCTTTCAAGACTCCACCCTGCAGAGCTGGACGGAAGCTCCGTGGCAGCTTTTCTTTGACATGAGCCAGTGGAAGCAGTGCCGTGATGAAATAATGAAAATGGAAACCCCCGCTCCTCGGAAACTACTCCGAGGACTGGCCAAGCAGGGTTCCTGGTACCATGAGATGGTGACAGGTGATGCTCAGGGCTGAACAGGTCTGGGGCCTAAGCTCTGACTAGCCTCCTCCCCCCAATCCCTTCCTGGTGCCACAGCTATGGAGCCGCTGGATGACATCACCGCGGTGACAGACAGCCTGGCCCAGCTGGAGGGCACGAGGCTGGAGACGCCCCCAGCCTGCCCTGCCTGGCCCCTGCCCGCCTGCTTCAGTGGCCTCGACCCCAGCCCAGACCCATTCCCTGCCCTGGAGGAGACGCTGAACGGCCTCCCTGGATGCTGTCCCCCCAGACACTCCCCTGGGGCTTCTCACTCGGTTGCCCCTCTACCCCCGAAGCGGTCCCCACAGCCCACAGGCCTCTGCAGCAAAGGCCCACCCCACACTTGGCTCCAGTCCCCAGTGTGAGACGGCGTGCTGGCAACAGGATCTGGCCAGAAGAGGCGATCTGTGCGCAGCTGGGCTCTGGATTCGGCGCTGTTTGTAGCAGGTTGGCCAGCTTGGCCTCCTCTTCCTCTGCTGGACTGGGGATAGGCTGCGGAGGGGGAGCAGAAGCCCCCTTTAAGCTGTGGTTGCCATGGTGCTGAGGGGCTCATTCCCAGGGCTGGCTGGGACCCCTAAGCCCTACCTGGGAGAAAACTGGAAGCAACCCTGCCCTGCCTCCCTGCACTAACCAGCTTTGAGGATGGCACTGAAGAGCCCTGGGAGGGAACTCCCAGGAGTCAATGTGACTCCCACATTGAACATTAAAGTTATTTAACATCAAAAAAACATAAAAGTATGGTTTGAGTTGGGCTGCAATGAGTTGGCACGCCAATCACTCCTGTCAGAGGAGTTGGTTTCTAAAAAGCACTTTGGTTAGTTCACCAAGGCACTGGCGCCAATAAACTTCCCGCTGTATCTCCTAACTAAGCATTAAACAAATAAACGGGGCACAGGATGGAGAAAGATTTACAATTTAAGCCCACCTGAGGAAAGACAATTTATGAAATAAAATGATCAATGTTCTAGAATTAAATAGTAGTTTTACAAAATAAAATGTATTGAAAAATATCTAAATATAGAAAAATAGTATAAAAAACCCATCTGAAAGTCATGCAAGATACACATATAGAGCCAATAAAATAATTCTACTTTTAAAGTAGTCAAAGGAGATGAATGGTTTACATGAAAGGAAGTCAAATGTAAATTACATGAAAAACATTCTTACTAGTAATCTTTTGTGCAGATGAAACTCTAAAGTCCAGTTAATCTAGGAAAGCAAAAATAGGGATGAAACAAAAACTCGATTATATGTAGGAAAGTTTAAATACTTATGGGGTACAGTCTGAAAATTCACTTATATACCTTTAACCTATTAACTCACTCTGTGGATATAGTTCCAAAATGAATAATCCTAAATAGGAAAAAAAAAGTACATGTTTAATGCTATTAAGAAAAAAAGAAATCTAGAACATGGACATAACTGGAAAATAGTATATTTGCTTAATGGAATATATGTGTGCTTAAAATTAAAAGTGCCATAATTCAAGAAGAATGTGCAACTTCCGTTTCCAACAAAGATGAAACAAGGACCAAATCCACCGTCCTGCATAAAATCAAAAAACCCAAACATTTTGAAACATGGCTTTCAGTAAGATAGGTAACAGGCAACAGAGAACAGTGATCCTTAAGAGACAGGACACAAATGAGCCCTACAACTGCTTACTGCCTAGAGTTTCTAGTGGGAATGGACAAGGGTTTGAGGGAGACCAAGCCTGCTAGAGTTTTTGGCACAAAGGACCAGGGTGGAGAGAGCAGCACAGAGAGATGGCTTCTGAGATCCGCACAGGGCCTCTCCTGAGCACAGTACTGATCAGCTCAGGAATGTGCTTCCACCTGAGGCCAGGGGAAGAACCATGGGAAAGCATTGGAAGCAACAGTGCCTAACATCACAATAATGACCCAACCGTTATACTCCAGGGTATTTATACAGGAGACAAGAAAATATATATCCATACAAAGACTTGTACACAAATGTTCATCAAAGCTTTATATGTAAAGAGCCAAAAATTGGGAGGCAACTGGAAACAGCCCAAATGACCACCAGAGGTAAAAGAATGGCTGAACCATGGTATATCCATACAGTGGAATACTACTCAGCAACAGAAAGGATGAACTATTGATACAGACCACAACACAGATGAATCTCAGATAATTAGACTGAGTGAAGGAAGCCAGATTAACAAGAGTAGATACTGTATGATTCCATTTATATAAGCTCTAGAAAATGAAACTAATCTATAATGAGAGAAGGTAGATGCATGGCTTGGGGGTACATGGGAAGGGATAGAATGGGGCACAAGGAAACTCTGGGTGGTAATGAGTACGTTCACTATCTTGACTGTAGTGATGGTTTCATGGATATATATACATTTCTCAAAGCTTCCCAAACTGCACACTTTAAAAATGTGCAGTTTTCCTGCATATCCATTATGTCCCAATAAAGCTGTTTGTAAAAACAGACAAAACGTTGGGATTTCCCTGGTGGCGCAGTGGTTAAGAACCCGCCTGCCAACGCAGGGGACATGGGTTCGAGCCCTGGTCTGGGAAGATCCCACATGCTGCGGAGCAACTACGCCCGTTCGCCACAACTACTGAGCCTGTGCTCTGGAGCTCGCGAGCCACAACTACTGAGCCCACATGCTACAACTACTGAAGCCCGCGTGCCGTAGAGCCCACGCTCCACAACAAGAGAAGCCATCACAATGAGAAGCCCGTGCACCGCAAGGAAGCATAGCCCCACTCGCTGCAACTAGAGAAAGCCCATGCGCAGCAATGAAGACCCAACACAGCCAAAAATAAAATTAATTAATTAAAAATATAGACAAAACGTGGTTTCACGAACAGTTATAAATAAGAATATAAACTAACACGTATACATTGGCCACCGTCATATGATTAGAGAGATCTACATAAATGAAGTTTGTTAAGGTCTTTGGAGTTTTTACTTTTGTAAAAATTTACACCCACTGAGTTTATCTAAACGGCCATCCTTATTTTCTAGAAACAAGAGCTGGGAGACAGTCTGCCCATGATCATATGAAAAGGTCACACAAAAGAAACAGGCCACACAACTCGTAAGATGCCAATCTCTGTTCTACATTACATTCTACACACTTATAGAATAACAAGATTATTGGGAAAGAGACAGATAGCTCCTTCAGAAGAGTTGTAAACCAGGGAAACCAGAGCAATTTCACTAGGGTACCCAGGGTGTTCCCAGGGGTGAAGCATGAAGGGAAACCCTGTACACAGGTGGGACGACAATGTGTGGAAAGTAGCCCAGTCTCAGCATTCAAAGCAACCTTTCAAAAATCCAAGTTAACATGCCTTGACATACATGATGTTTACTTAAAAGCCGATTGTGTGACTTTTGTTCAAAAAAAGGGAAAGCTATTTTTCATCACAAGACATAAAATGTTTAAAGAAAAAGAGGGGGAGCCGCAGGTATGCATTTCCTAGGGCAACCATAAAAAATGACCAGACACTGATGGCTTCGAACAACACGAACTTACTCTCTCCCAGTTAAGAGCCCAAAGTACAAAACCCAAGAGTGCTGGCAGGGCCGTGCTCTCTCTGAAGGCTCTAGGGCAGCCTCTTTCCAGCTTCTGGTGGTGGCCAACAACCCCTGGCGATGCTCAGCTTACAGCTGCATCACTCCAATCTGTCCCTGTCACAGGGCCTTCTTGCATCTGTGTGCACCTGAAGCTCTCATGATGACACCAGGCATTGGATTTAGGGCCCAGCCTCATCAGGTATGACCTCCTCCTGATTATCCGGAAGTAAGGTCTTCACAGATCTAATGTCACAGTCATAGGTTCTTAGTGTTACAACTTTAACATATCTTTTGGGGGGTTTCACAACTCAACCCACAATAGGGGGACAAATACCTAACATAGTACAATTCTCTTCAAGGAGACAATAACAAAGGAGAGTGAGAGATTTCAGTTAATGTATCAAGTAATATTTTCACTTCTAAATAAACAGCTGTGGCCATTTCACATTGAATCAAAACACCTCAAAATGGCTAAAAAAATGCAAAAACTGGTTTCCTTCTCTTTTTCCAATTTGAAAATTATACTTGCAACAAACATCCCTGACCCATAACTCCCTCTGATTAATAATATTTTCATTAACAAATATACTGCTTGAATTGGGGGGGGGGGGTGAGTTTCTTTTTTTTTTTTAAACAATCAGAAAGGAAATTTTTTTTAAAAAGTTTAAGTCAGATGTTAATTTGCTTGTATGGGGTCTTGTCCTTTCAAGCCATCATCATAAAGGCGTTTTATGATCTTTAATATAATGTGTATGTACTGGTACACTTAATTTACACTTATGCACAACACTATTGTTACAGTGTACACATACATTCTTTTTCTTTTTTTTCGGTACGCTGGCCTCTCACCGTTGTGGCCTCTCCTACTGCGGAGCACAGGCTCCGGACGCGAAGGCCCAGCGGCCATGGCTCACGGGCCCAGTGGCTCTGCGGCATGTGGGATCCTCCCAGACCAGGGCACGAACCCGCGCCCCCTGCATCAGCAGGCGGACTCTCAACCACTGCGCCACCAGGGAAGCCCACATACATTCTTATAGAGCTAAGAGTAAATGATTTAACCGCAGCTCAAACATTCTTTTCTGCTAGGTGTCTAATGTGTACCAACCATATAAGCTTAGCATAATTCAGAACATAATAAAAATTTGATTCCTATCCTCTAATTTATAAATGAAAAGTTTTCACTGTTAAACAGTAAAATGTATGTATTAACTAAAACTGATTAAACCCATCATATCACTAAGGAAGAAACTGAAGACTAAGATACAAGTCACCTGATATTCAAATGACCTCTCAGAGATGGACAGATGACAGAGGATTCATTCTGCTTTCAAAGCATATGTCTCTGGTTCATATGCTTTGCTTGCCAGACAGTGCCTAGAGATGTCTGTTTAGTATATTACTTGGTAATTAAAAAGAGAAACTACATGTTTCATAATCTGCTTATTTTTAGGCAGCATGTAAATAGCAGTATCAAAACAGTTCCCATACATACCTTTTTAACATTTGCCAGCATTGTGGCAGCAGAGAATAGGAACTGGAGGGATAATTTTTTGATGATTTCTAATGATAAGCAAAACATGGTTAATGTTTTAGGAGTGGATCTAGATCTGGTAATAAGCAGACACCAGATCTGATACAGTCCATTTTTTTTTCCTGTCGTAAGAATTACCATCAATAATGGAAAACACCGAAAAACATTATACCATGTTTTAAAGACATACATAGAGGCCTCTCTAGAACTGAGGTCAAAGGCCCCTACCTACAGTAAAGATTTTGCAAGCACAGGAAAATACTCTTACAAAATGGGTGAGGAAATACCAAACCTTTGCACACGTGGAAAAGTATCATGCATCTGAGATACTTAAATCTAATACTGACAAGTGAGAGAAGTCCCCTCAAGGTCTAAGTCTCTAAGATTCAAGGACACAGCTACCTCTCTTACTTTCTCTTGGTGAAGGTAAACAGCATTAAATCTAAATGAGTTTTCACTGAAATATATGCTCCGCTCCACTCCCCTCCTCTCACGTCCCTCCTGCATTGATTATATTTGTGAAGACTATGCTTCCAGTGCATTTAAATTAGACACCATCTTTCCCATCACCTACAATTCTCAAATGTCACATAAACTCTGAAGTGTTACATAAATTGTCCAGTGGGTAGGAAACCACCAATGATCAACAATGACTAACACATCTTTTGAAGCAAATGGCCAGGCCAGAACCAGAAGAACTCAGGTGTTCTAAAATATACTAAACAATTTACCAAGTCAACAGAAATAGGACAGTGGGGATTAGAACCAAATGAATCTGATAGCTCCACTATGCATGATTAATTCAATCTAAGATGCCACTTATTTTAAGACGCATTACTTTACACTCCATTAAAAATAAAGCCGTCAGTTATGACTAGAAGTTTTGTCCTGAAACCAGATGTTAAAATTTGCGGATGGGAGGAGAGAGACATCTTTTAAGAATTAAGGAGATGTGGTATGTTTCCAATAAGGGCAAGTATTGGCAAATACTACCTCATAGCTATTTCTACCCTGAACGTTCACTATGAATCGTTCATATCAATTATAATCACTCAACCAGCAAGTGGACCTCAAATAGTTAAGACTATATTGTGCCAGCCATATAGAAAAGAACACAGAAGGCACTCAACTAGCTTGGCCAAACACCACCCATCCAAATCACTTACACCAATCTAGGGAAAATAAACTTATATTTGGTCCTTTGGGAACCCAATAGCATGTGGATGCCAAGTATTACCCTTGTGGCCCCCAAGCTGATCATTTTCTTTGCATTAACTCAGGGTGAATAATGATCAAAAGGCAACTGGCAGAGACACAGCCTCCAGCTCTGTTTGATGCACGATCCTGTGACGACATTATTAGCAAGAACTATTTCTCTTGCACCAAAATACTGGGTCCAGATGTCAACCTGGTGCCTGGAAAAGATGCTGCACAGTAACAGCTGTTTGATGCTTCCATGCTGAATAGCTGCATTCTGACCAGACACATCCTTTAACCAATGAGATATCAGTGCATTCATAAAGAAAACATTACCAAAAAGAACTCTGGCCACCAAAATTAAATTAGCACACACTTCTTTTTTAATCTGCTTAAGTCATAATAAATAAGGGGCAGTTTTGCAGAAAGATGATAAAGGGACTACTGCATTTTATGTAATTAAGCAATAAGCATATAGAAGCAATTAAGTGTAGAGCATGAAATAGCAATAAGCATTCAGCACAACACAAATTACTCAACACATTCATTTCACCACACTTTTTTTTTTTAATGGAAAGAACTGGTGACCTAGATAAAGCACTGAATTGAAAAATCAAAAGAATTTAAACAGCTAGATGTAGTGGTTAACGTACAGCCCTTGAGCCAGGCCTGGAGCCTATTCCCAAGGGTTCCACTTGCCAGCTGTTTGACCTTGCACAAGCAACCTGACCTCTCTTTCCAAGCGCAGTTTCCTCACATGCAAAATAAAGGTAATAAAAAACCCTCACCTCCTAGGACTTTGGCTTTGTGAGGAATGAATTAGATAATACAGGAAAATGCTTACCCAGTGCTTGGCACAGGGAAAAGGGTACAAAATCGTATGTGCTCTTTATCGTTCGTACCAGTTATAACAGTATCAAGCCATGTATCTCCCAACTCTCAAGCATCTTTCTTGCTCTGAATTTCAATAGTTCTTTGCTTCTGTGCCTCTTAACATTTTTATTCTACCTTGCATTGTCTTCATCTGTATCACCGTGACTCAACCCACCCCATCAACATCTTTGAACATCCCTCCCCCTCAGTAACTAATATGACATCAAAAAATATTTACGTTCCATAGCGCTGATAAAGAAATATCTGGGCAATGAATGAATGAAGCGTAAGTGAAATAATTCTGTGGGCTTGAGACCTCGTATCCACTGCCTGGCATCCTGCACTCTGACGAAGGTGAGTAGCACAAAACTGGGAGGCGAGGAGGGCCAGCGGCAGCAAGAGGTCCTAAAGCATTTCCATTTCCCTCCATTCAGAAGGATGCCTCTACATAAATGCTTCAACTCAAAGGAGACACTAATGTGCTTTTGTGGAATTCTGCCAGTCTGACCCATAAATATCCTTATCAGGGAGAGTCAAAAACTATTTAATTCATTACAGGCTGAGAGTTTAAAAAGCAAGAGAGGATTAAGCAATGCACACACCAGTAGTGAGCTACAAAAGGGCACTGTTCCAGTTAATACAGCTGCCTCTGCAGTGGAAGAGGAATAGAGAAGATGCAAGATACATTCATATGGAATTCATTTAAAAATATATATTCACATATATACAAAGAAAGATTTTTTTTTTTAAAGTCTGCCAACATTATGTAAGTAAAAAAGGAAAGACATTTCAAAGAACCCTCTCGGTAACAAGATGCATGGAATGAATAGACCTGGACAAGGAATATAAGCTGGTTAGAATACGCCTAACAAAATAGATACCAGGGAGGAACTGCCCCCCAAAATAAGTAACCAGAACTAATTGGGTATGTTGCTAGAGAGAAATCAAAACAGCCTTCAGAAGTCAGCCATCACTCAATACCCTAGGGTAGAAAGTCACCCTGTAATGGCACAAAGGATCCAACAGAGCTGGGCGAACATGTTTACATGTTGGACAAATGAGAGCAGACCTGCCTGACCAGTGCGGACAGTCCACCATCCTGAAAAAGCAGAGTTCAACACTGCCACTTCTGAAGAGACACTCTAATGCTTCTGGGCCTCTGGAAACCAACCCAAGCCCTCCCTTCTTGACCACTGTTAGTTGTGGGTCTGCAGCTGACACGTTTTCACCAGCAGTACCAAGATCTTATCTATCCCCATTTCAGTCTCCTTCTGGGATTTATTTCTCCAGGGGCAGTTCCTTATCAACTCCAGATGTGCAATGAAGACAAAGAATCTGCCTCCAATACGTATGTAATGTACTGGAATACAACTGTTAAGTCTCTCAGAAAGAAAGGGGTTGGGTGGGGTGGAAGTACAGATATAACTTTAAATATTGCTAGCTTTCTATCCCTGTTCCCTCCCAATTTCACTCAGAGAAGAGACTTGATTTTAACCTGGTCCTGACCCTCCTGAAGCACTACTTTCTGTTTGTGCAAAATGACAATAAAGAGATCTTTAAGGATAATTTTCACTCTACACTATTTTTCTCTCATACTATGACCTTAGACTCTAGCTCCCAGCAAGAGACAATTTGCCTCTTGACAAACTGAAATTTCTTTAAACTCCCCTATATTTTATTACACTGGCTTAGAGAATATGAACACCAGCTATACAAGTTTGAAACCAGAGAAAAAGTATTCTTCCAACAAAACCAATGTTCACACAAAGACGAGACACCACCTGCACATCTTTAAGTTAGTTTTATCCTTTTGTTTAAAGTTATTCCTCAAATATCAAGATCATTAAAAAAAAACCTTTGTTCTGTAATAATCCCCAATGATTCCACTCATATGGCCACTAACAAAGCCACCATATAAAATGAGATTATGGATTGCAGATCAAGATGACCCCAGTTGAAATCTTGGTGCCTCCTTTAAAAACAAAACAAAACAAAAAAGAACCTAGGTAACAAAGAAAATTGGGGGACCATTCTGAGTCACTGAGCATACCCAGGACAGTTACTTGCCCCTCTAATGTCTTTGTAATCCTCTCGTAATAGAGGGGTTATGCTCTGCCTCAAGTTTGTTATGTAGGGAAACTGATACAAAACCAACACTTAGGGCTTCCCTGGTGGCACAGTGGTTGAGAGTCCACCTGCCGAAGCAGGCGACACGGGTTCGTGCCCCAGTCTGGGAAGATCCCACATGCCGTGGAGCGGCTGGGCCCGTGAGCCATGGCTGATGAGCCTGCACGTCCGGAGCCTGTATTCCTCAACGGGAGAGGCCAAAACAGTGAGAGGCCTGCATACCGCAAAAAAAAAAACAAAAACAAAAAACCAACACTTAGGTCCTGAGTGAATGAACAAGGTAGAAAAATAGACAGTGAAACGACTTACTAAAATCAGAGAATGCGAACACTGACCCAACTGAGGAAAGCTGGAGGGTGTCAGGCTGTTAGTGAGGTGCTGAGAGGGAAACAAGGCAGCCCATCTTGGACAACTATTCTAGCTCAGTACATGTCCCAGATAATGCTATAGCATATTCACTTATTCAATCCAGTTTTCACGAAAAAATCCTCTTCCATGTTGTTCCTTGAGGCTCTGCAAGGAAGAATGGGTCTGAAGAGACTGAATGCTCTAGAAAGGAGGCTTTAGATAAAGCCTAGTCTACAAACAACTGTGGTTGTGTTTATTGTCCTTTCCCTTCTCACACCAAAACCAACACTTGTAGGCCTATAAATTCCAAGTTTCGAAGGCAATTCCAAACATAACACTGAAAAACCATAAACTCCTGTTGATTCCTTAGAATTAGAGAGAAGAGGAAATGTTTGGCATTAAGAGCCCTATATGATGCCATCATCATCCAGAATTTGTGTCTTCTTGGTCTTCAGCATTATTCATGGAAGACAGCTAACAGATTTGTTAGAATCATTACTAGAACCTAAGAGTTATTATAACCTCATTAGTAGAGTCCAATTACAGAGAGAGAACCATGCTCTTTTAGCTGAATATTCATACCAATGGAAAAAAAATAGAGCCTTCTTAATCACTTTCATTATCAAAACAAACTCCCTGCTGGAGCCTTTTTACTGGAAGTCTACCATTTTAAAGACATTTGCATTTTATCAAACTATATTGACAGGGCCAATAGAAATAGCTTCTAGCTCCTAGCTTTACATCTCCCAAATATGTGATGACATCTGTAGCGATCCACTGAAAAATAAAATAGGAAGACCAGGATAGGAAGCTAGGCCCCTAGCGCACAAGCATCTGGTTGGACATCTCACTGAGCTGGCAACCAGCCTTTCTTCAATCATCTTTGTTATGTTAAGAAGAGGGAAAGGATAAAGAAGAGAAAGGAGGGCTTCCCTGGTGGCGCAGTGCTTGAGAGTCTGCCTGCTAATGCAGGGGACACGGGTTCGAGCCCTGGTCTGGGAGGATCCCACATGCCGCAGAGCTGACTGGGCCCGTGAGCCACAACTACTGAGCCTGTGCGTCTGGAGCCTGTGCTCCGCAACAAGAGAGGCCGCGATAGTGAGAGGCCCGCGCACCGCGATGAAGGGTGGCCCTCAATTGCCACAACTAGAGAGAGCCCTCACACAGAAACGAAGACCCAACGCAGCCAAAAATAAATTAATTTAAAATAAATAAATAAGAGAAAGGAAGGGACCAGAATCACACCTAGTTTCACAATAAAATGTCCCAAAGATAAAGGGATGTCATTTAGTAATAAATGAACAAAACTCAGAAGCAGTACTGATGTGTATGAGGAGATGAATAGGTTTGCATGTTAGGCATGTTTTACCCAAGATAAATGTGTCTCTCTCCCTTTCTCTCTTACACACACACACACACACTCTAAACGTGTAGGGTGCCACAGTGTTATTGCCATGAGCTATATTTTGCTATTTATAGAGGCTATAAAAGTACATAGCACTTTACAAACCACAGAACATAGGCACTAGAGCCTGGAGGAACTCAGCCTAAATTAGACATGGACAGAGTAGTGAGGAAAACAGGAAAATATTTACTTGCACCAAATTCTTGGCAAGAATAATTCTGGGAGGCAGTAAGAAAGGGACTGTTAAGCAGTGATCTGTAGGAGAGTTCACACAAACCAGAATCAACTCATCAGTAATCCAAAACCTTAACTCTTGAAGGCAAAGAGTTGATATCATCATAGCAATTCTACGGCAATTTCCACCTCTGGAATTGTAGTTGTTTAAACATGAATTTTAGTTGTCTAATATATGATGCCAAATTCATCCAAGTAATATTAAAATGTGAACGCTAATAAACATCCAAATACTTAGGCAAGAAAAGAAAAACAAGTCAAAAAATGATCTTATGGTCTGGGTAAACTGCAAACCTAAACCTAAGTTCAGCTCTTACAAGTGATGGTTACAGAATCTGCATCAACTAAGGAAGTCATCAAGTCCTTCATCCTCCTAGATAAGTGAAAGATCTGGGCTTCTAAAATTTCTATGAAGTATTTTCCAAGAAACAAAGAACGAAAACACAAGAAATTCTCTCCACAGAGAACACAGACATTCACAGTGTACCCTCCCATCACCTCAATGAGCCACAGCTCAGGAAGGCCTCAGACTCATAGGGTTTAAGGATTTAAGGTTGGACCTTAATTTAGTGTTCTCTGCACTTACCAGGGATTCAGCACGATGGACAGTCTACAGCGCTGAGTTTTATTACAAAAGACTTGATGGTGTCACAATTTTGTGATGTATTATTATTCCCACTTTGCAGGGAACTTGAAGGACTTTCTCAAATACATAGTAGGTGTCTGGGAAAGACATGAGCCAGGCCCTCAGAATACCAACCACAGATACTTGGTTCATGACCTCTATTCCCAAATAACACCATAAGCAGTCAAAACCAGCCAAGTTCATTTTTCTAAAGGCAAATCAGAAGTGCTCAGTAGTTGACTATCACGTAGAAATTAGCAATAACCTAAGGAATCCCTCCACCTGAGGTCACTGAGGGCATACACAAGTTTCTTGGTGCTATCTATCTATAAAGTACTAGACAGTCCAATATGTTCATGGTGTGTTCTTAGGTATCATTTGTAGCCAATATTGAAATCACCTGATTCCGATGCTCTTTTCATAAATTTCTCTTTAGCCTACCAAATATTACCAATTCATTGCAAAAAAAAAAAAAAAATCAGGCTTTAGTCTCCTCTCATTCATCAACAGTGACATCAGCCCCCTTCTCTATTCAAGAGGGAAACCATCTGCAATAGTTCTGCCCGATTTCCCCTGGAATTTTAACTTTGACTGCCTGCTTTCTGAACCCTCAACAATGGGAGCAATTTACCTCCATCAACTTCACCAGTCACTGTTGCAATTTAGCTAAGACATTTCCCAGGGGCCCAATAGAAAAGGTTCCAATTTGAAAGTCACATCCCATCCGACAAACCAGTCCTGGAAACATCATTTGGTACCAACAGATTATTTTTTTCTGATCCCAAATTCTTCACTTTGACACAGGAATGCAACAAGGAAATGAGAGGGTTTCTGAAAATTCTCTCAAATATATAAACATTAAAAGACATTCTGGGGACTTCCCTGGCAGTCCAGTGGTTAGGACTTCGCCTTCCAATACAGGGGGTGCAGGTTCGATCCCTGGTCAGGGAGTTAAGATCCCACATGCCTCAAGGTCAAAATACCAAATCACGAAACAGAAGAAATACTGTAACAAATTCAATAAAGACTTTAAAAATGGTCCCCATCAAAAAAAAAAAATCTTAAAAAAAAAAATAGACATTCTGATAAGAACCACAGCCTGCTCCATGCATGTTAAGATTCTGCTTTGCTTTGGTTTTGTTATCTGACTCTATACCAAGCAAACTGAAGATGGTGGCCCAGGGCAGAGGAAGCCCTTGGCAGCATCTGCAATACAGCAACATCAGAAGCCCAGTGAGGATGTGAAGTTCCTTCCAGAGTTAAGGACCATGAAAAGCCAAATCACCGAATTAAAGTATTTCACACAAGGGCACACACATTGCACCTACTCAGTGGAGCTAACCAAAAGCAATGTGAAAGTACACATTATGTGGAAATGGGCAAAAGGGTGGGAGAGAGCTCTAGCAAAAGAAATGAAACACTTTATATCAATAGGTAAAAAGTTAGCTGCTACCTTCATTACTGTTGCAAAAGCCATAATGTTCAGATTGGAATTAAGTCTTATCCCATAAATAATTATCATTCTTTGAAATTAGACTTAATAGGCCTTGGCAATGTATTTTAGCAGGTCTCAATCTGTTTTTCTAGGATACTGGTACTTCTCAATGTAGAAAAAGTGTCATCACCACTAAAAATAATGTTACCAAAAATTAAGTTAGTAACTATAATAGTCTTAGTTTGAGATTTTTGTCCATTTTTCTTTAATAAAAAAGTGTGTTTATTATCAAATGTCAAACGGCAATAGATCAATGAACCAATATTAACTTACTATTACTATTAATTACTATGAATAGAATGCATACTTTGGTGCACACATATGCTTGATTTTACATAACTTACATAAAGTATATTCTCTACTTGGAGAATTACCCCAAATCAAAATGATGGCATTAAATATTCCTATGTACTATGAGTTCTAGAAGGTTTGCCACCTGAACATGTTTGGGAGCCAGTGCTATATTTATAAAACTTAATGGTGGCAGGGTCCCATGTGTTTAGGAAAAAAAGCTCACATTAGATATTAAACAAGGGACTCAACAAGATAACATGATTTTAGAGTCAGTATTTCTCTTCTCTAACAATAGGGATAGGCTAAAGATTCCAGGGATTTCTTATCTTCCCTAAGTATAACTGGAGAAGGCATTTGCTCTTTCGGGCTATTACTTTCATCTAAGTTTCAACAGTAAGTGAACAAAGTAAGTGGACTGTCAGAAGATATTGATTTACAGATGATACTTTTACTTTATCAACAGTACCACCCACAATCTATAGCCAACACACACTTCAAGCCAAAAGATTTTCTGCAAGGTTCAGGTAGTACAATGAATGTGATTTCCAATGTTACTTTGGAAATACTGTTGTTTTTAGAGCAGCGGTTCTCAAAATGTAGACCAAAGACCCCTGGCTCCTCTCTTTTCCTCCGTCTCCAACTACTTGTGTGTGAGGCTAGAATTGCTTTAAAAATTTCAACCAAAACAACATATCAAAACAAAGAAAATGCAGAAGCAAATAGGATTCCAGCTGTCTTCTATTAAGTCACACAGTAAACAGATTTGCATAAAAATGTGTCTCTCCTCATTTTATGGAAAACAGTTATTTCTCATAAAACTTACGTTAACATATAATGGGCTTTTTAATGAATTAAGTTTTTGTTTTTGTTTTTGTTTTTCCGGTATGCGGGCCTCTCACCGTTGTGGCCTCTCCCCTTGCGGAGCACAGGCTCCGGACGTGCAGGCTCAGTGGCCATGGCTCACGGGCCCAGCCACTCCGTGGCATGTGGGATCTTCCCGGACCAGGGCACGAACCCGTGTCCCCTGCATCGGCAGGCGGATTCTCAACCACTGTGCCACCAGGGAAGCCCGAATTAAGTATTTTTAAATGTCTCAGTTTTCATTGCTAGTATGTACTGAATGTATCAACAGATATAAAATAAACAACAGCTTTTGGGGCCCTCAATATATTAATATATAGGAGCCTTCAAACCAAAAAGGTTGAGAACCACTTTTTTAGGGGAACTCAAAGATTAAACTAGTTACTGACAGCATAAAAATGGCCCAATGCAGGAGAGCCTTAATGTGAAGCTCCCTCATCAAAAATCTTTGAAATAGAAGAGTCTTCTACATAGACAAATCTAGTAAAAAGAAATCCTTCAGGGAAATCAAAACGAAAAAGTTCACCTTACTCTTTATCCAAACAATTATTTAACGCTGCTCTAAAAACAGTTCCCTTTCAGTCTCACCCTATGCTCAGGTTTTTGTATAATTAGAACAGAACAAATAGAAAAATCTTTGCCTTTCTGATCACTTAACATTGTATCCTAATCTTCCCAGTAGAAATATAATATTTATAATTTTGATACAGAATTAGAATGCATAGTCATATACAAATATAAAAATTCAAACTGTACACTTAAGATTTTACTGAAAGTAATAATTCAATTTATAAAAATTTTAGGGACTTCCCTGGCAGTCCAGGGGTTGGGACTTCACCTTCCAATTCAGGGGGGTGCATGTTCAATCCCTGGTCGGGGAGCTAGATCCCACGTCTCACAGTCAAGAAACCAAAACACAGAACAGAAGCAATATTGTAACAAATGCAATAAAGACTTTAAATATGGTCCACATCAAAAAGAAAACTTTAAAAAAATTTTAATGGATCATTGATATTCAAGAATTTGCTTAAGCTAGCCTCTATTTCTGGCTAGACTATTTCTACTTTTCCTGAGGGATTGTGCTACAGTGAACATCTTCAGATACAAAGCCTGACTCTTCCTTTAAGTCCTTTCCTTAAATAGAGCTTTAAGAGGGTGACGACTCTGATACAGATTATGCACATTTTATGAAGCCACCCCACATCTTGAGCCCTTTTGACTGCTTGGTCCCAAGAGCAAAGGATATTACGCCATTGCATATCCAATTTCTTTCACCATTATTCCTTGAAAATAAAGAGGATTTTATAAACGTGAAACCACCACAAGTTCAATTTAGAAGTTGCTTAAGAGTGTCAACCTTTCTGCAGATGAGAGTCAGCATCAGGTGTCAGCCTGATGTGGAGTTCGGTCTGAACAGAAGACAAAGTCTAAGGCAAAGTCTTCTCTCTGCCAGACTAAGCTGCCTGGTACATTTACGTTACTGGCATGAGCTAAGATGTCACCCCAGATTCATACGTTGAACCTCAGAATGTGAGTCTATCCGAAGGTAATTACCTCTTAAAAGGGCCTAAGTTAACGACAGTACCTAGGGCGGGCACTCATCTGATCGGACTGGTGTCAGCGTAAGAGGCGAGAAGCACACACACTAGGGTCACACACATACAGAGGGATGACCATATGAAGAGGAATCAAGAGGGCAGCCACCTGCAAGCTAGGGAGAGAGGCCTCGAAGAAACCACCACCAACACCAACCTTGGATCTGGAACTTCCAGCCTCCAGAACAGTGAGAAAATAAATGTATTGTTTAAGCCATCTAGTCTGTGGTATGTTATGGCAGCCCTAGCAAACTAATAGTTACCAAACTGATCCCTAAGGACATTTCCATGCTCCTCCTGATCTACCCTAAACCCTTCCATTTACAGATAATGGAACCAACTGAGGCCGCAAAGCAAGTAGAAGATCAAGAGAATCTAGATCTCTTCTCACACCAAAGCGCTTTCCACTATCCTAAAAGAACAATGAGGAGACGCCTAGATATTTCTGAGCATTAATATCAAAGGTCTGTAATTCAATCCTAAGTCAATTTCTGGAACACAATTCTTGAGGACACTCAAAAACAGCCAATAGTTTTTAACAACAACAACATATCCAGGTGTAAGCCTCTGCAGAATACTGTACCAACCATACCTGCTACACAAAAGCTGTGCTTTCAAAGAAAAACTGAAATAGGATAATTTAAAAGAGACATGAGGGCTTTGAACAAGTAAGGGGAAGGACTTGCTTTTGGCAGGGAGGTGAAGCTAATTTTAACAGCATTCGGGGGAAAATGGATGTTGAATAAGGTCAAACGGCTACTAAGACCAGATAGATCCTAGTTTTGAACCATGGATGAAAAAATTCAATCAAAAAGCTGAAGACTCAGACTTCCCTAGTGGCACAGTGGTTAAGAATCCACCTGCCAATGCAGGGGACACGGGTTCAAGCCTGGTCCAGGAAGATCTCACGTGCCACGGAGCAACTAAGCTCGTGCACCACAACTACTGAGCCTGCGCTCTAGACCCCACGAGCCACAACTACTGAAGCCCGTGCGCCAAGAGCCCGTCCTCCGCAACAAGAGAAGCCACCACAAGGAGAAGCCCTCGCAGCACAATGAAGAGTAGCCCCCGCTCCACAACAAGAGAAAGCCCTCGCGCCGCAACGAAGACCCAATGCAGCCCAAAAAAAAGAAAATTAAAAAAAAAAAATAATGAAATTAAAAAGTTTTTTTTAAAAAGCTAAAGACTTAAAGTTCCAGTTGAGAACCTAATAGAATTGAAGACACAGCTTGCTGAGTGTAACAGGAAGAGTTTAAACATGATTATGTATTCCAGATGTTTATGTCTCTGTACATCATCTGTCCTTAGCATGTTATTTGTTTAGCTTTCCTCCCTTAGTTGAGACTTTCTCAGCCAAATGAGAAAGTAAAGGGCCCCAGATGAGCTGGCGGCCAGAGCTTTCCCACCTTGAAATTCACCAAAAATAATCCACAAAACTACAGCTAGTCAAACTATAGATAAGCATGGACAGCATTAGTTATTAACCCCTCAAGTCGAGGAATTTGCTTTATAAAGGAATTTACATACAAATGTTAAAAGCACTTTCCTCCCCCAATCCTTCACCCCTCACAAAAAAAATCTGTTTGGGGATAATTAGCTTAGTTGAAGTAAGGGACAGTGAGTTGTAATTAGAGGCAGGCAAAATATTCAGGTTCTTCACCATGCTAATCTTATACTTGATGGCCAAAATGGTAGTGGCAGGCGGCCTAGAAAACCATATGGAGAAAAGATGAAAACAGTGATTTCCAGAAGTCCTCGTTAAGGTATACACAGAGAGCAACCACATGAAATCCATCTTTGAAATCTTTCTGTACTTTTAAAATGTGCTCTAAAAATTATATTGTGCTATGAACACACTGTTATGATGTACAAATTTGTTCAGAAGACAGTTCGCGATTACAATGCAGTTTCTAGTTCATCAAGTCCATAGTTAACAATATCAGCAATTAGTAAATGCCTAGACACATAGTAGAGTTTGAATGCTTGAAAGGTATGAAGAAACAACCAAAGGAGGAAGCTGTCAGACAAAAAGCTAGCACTTTAAAGAACTACTGAATACAGAGATAATTAGGTTAAAATTTTGAAGAGGCTTGTCCCTTAATAGCAAAAAGAAGATAGATTGACGAAACATAGCAGAGAGGTGCCTTTTGAGACTCTTACATAAAAGTTATACATTAACCGCTTTACTAATTTTTCTCATTCGTCATATATGCACATAGATGACTGTCCTAGGCAAAGGTAGAAAAGTTCAAAATTAATAGTGCTAAAGTCAAACAAATACTTTCCCCTTAATTAGCTATGAGCAGGGGATCAGATTTCGCTAGAAAGGGAAAAAGGGAATGTTTGTTAAATAAAGGTCTCCTATGCATTGTCTTATTCAACCTCATTTACTACACAACAACCAGGCATTGAAACGCCTATCATCTTACAGATGCAGAAACAGATTTAGTGGTGGGCTGGTTTCAGACACCAACTAGCCTGCCTACTCCTTTCAAGTCCATTCCTCTTCCATTCAGCATCAGGTCTCTGAAGTAATAAATAAGTAGGGCAAATTAACGAAGCTGCACAGTTTAAAAAACAAAAAACAAAAAACCCCTCAGATCCATCTACATTCATCTGCCCTGTGACCCAACAAAAGCATTCCTAGGTATACAGGAGAAACAGATGTGCGTGTCCACCAACCGCACATACAGGAATGTTTATCAGCATCTTTATAATAGATCCAAGCTGCAAACAATCTAACTGTCCAGTAAGAGAATGGATAAACAAAGTATAGTTAATTCATACAACAGAATATTATATGCAAAAATCTTACAGGCATAATGTTGCATGAAAAAAGCCAAACACAAAAGGGTACTTAATGTATGATTACATTTAGTGAAGTTCAAGAACAGGCAACTAACCAGTGTTGATTAGAATAGTGGTTACCTCAAGACAAAAAACACTGTCTGGGAATAGGCACTTTCTGGGATGCTAAAATATTCTCTATGTTGATCTGGGTGGTAGATACATGAGGGTGTACATACCTAAAAATTCATCAAGCTGTACACTTAAGGTTATTGCACCTTATATACATGCCTGGGTGTTTAACTTCAATAAAAAGTTTTCTTTAAAAACGCTTTCAGGGGCTTCCCTGGAGGCACAGTGGTTAAGAATCTTCCTGCCAATACAGGGGACAAGGGTTCGAGCCCTGGTCCGGGAAGATCCCACATGCTGCGGAGCAACTAAAGCCGTGCGCCACAATTACTGATGCCCGCGCACCTAGATAGAGCCTGTGGTGCGCAACAAGAGAAGCCACCACAATGAGAAGCCCGCACACCGCAACCAACAGCCCCTGCTTGCCACAGCTAGAGAAAGCCCACGCACAGCAAAGACCCAACGCAGTCAAAAATTAAAAATAAGTAATTTTTTAAAAAGCTTTCAGAAGGTGGCAAAGATAGGCAAAGTAACAACCATTTACATTTAAATGAAGACTAACTTATTGTACTCTGAGTATAATAGGGAAGAAGCTTCGTATTCTATTACAAGTTAATCACTCAAGGGTTACTGCCTATGCTCAAATTATACATAGGCCCATCTCTGGGAAGCCTGCCTCCCAGGTAATGAGTGTTAAGCTAACATACCTTTGTAGAGCTCACAAGAAACATGCTGACCATGCCCACCTGTGAATGGCTGCAGGAAGGAAGAAATTAACACATCCCTTCCAGAGTCCGGTGGGAAGCAGGACAGTTCCCCCCTCCCCTTTTAGTATAAAAGAAGCCTAAATTCTAACTCGGGGAAGATGGTTCTTTGGAACACTAGTGCACCCATCTTTTCAGTCTGCTGGCTTTCTGAATAAAGTCGCTATTTTTTTCCCCCAACAACCCATCTCTGTTTACTGACCTACCATGCAGCAAGCAGTATGAGCCTGCACTTTGTAACAGGAGTAGAATCTGAAAATTACTTGATATTTGTACCACTATGTAAATATACTGTTATTTCTGGTGGCAGCTGGCAATTCTACCTCTTAGAAAAGTAAGCTGTTGGGCTTCCCTGGTGGCGCAGTGGTTGAGAGTCCGCCTGCCAATGCAGGGGGCATGGGTTCGTGCCCCGGTCCGGGAGGATCCCACGTGCCGCGGAGCGGCTGGGCCCGTGAGCCGTGGCCGCTGAGTCAGTGCGTCCGGAGCCTGTGCTTCACAATGGGAGAGGCCACAACAGTGAGAGGCCCACGTACCGCAAAAAAAAAAAAAAAAAAGAAAAGTAAGCTGTATATCTAACTTGTTTGGGGGCAGGCAAACAAGTTGGAGAAGCCCAGATTTTATGTTGCCACTGTACCTGGGGGGAGATAAGCCTTGGAGGGCAAGATTCTCAAGAGGAATGGCTAAAGCAGAGGCTGGTGGTAAGAAAAATTGAAGGCATGCAGGTCTAAGATACAAGGGACAGGGGAAGGACACTGGAAGAACTAGGGGCTCCACACTCTGGGAACACAGCTTCTGCTTCAGAAGAATAAAGACTAAATGGGAAACACCAACTAGTATTCTCTAGTTTGTGATTTTTTTTTTTTTTACATTATACAAAATGTACTTACAGAACTTACCTGCTATCACCCGCTGCCCTGTGCCAATCTGCTTTAAAACAATACACAGGTCTGAAGTATATAATAAGCTGCTCCAAAAGCAGATGTGAGGGAGGCACCAGGGAGAGAGGAAAGGAGGGAGAACAGGCAGCAACATCAGAATTGTTGGGGTGCAAATAGCGAATAATCCCCAAACAGTGTGATACATAAGGTTGACATTATTAGGGCAGAAAGCCTCAATCACTTGCTGCTTTAGATTTAACAATGATTTATTAAGTGATTTTTTTTTTTTGATGCCAGTGCCCTACATTCTTGATTGCCTGCTGCATTAACTTAGCACAGTTTATAGCCTACGCTCTAAATGTCTGGATGCTGGTAGGCTACACAAGTGACAGGTACCTGCTACGTTGCTACATTCCTTACCCAAGGTCCTGAAAGGAGAGGCCACTATCATTGTCTCTGAAATATAACCACGCTTGCTGAAATTACCCCACTACCCACATACTCTGACAAATTCTGAAACCCCCTGGTTCTTACGCTGGATCATTGTCCACGCTGGGAACACATCTCTCAAGAAGCCAGAAATCCGATTACACAGAGTTCATAGGAAACCTCTTCCTTATCTGCCCAAACGAACCCTTTTCTCTTGGATGATGCATTCCTTTCATAAACACGGTTAATCAATTCTAGTCAGCAATCCAAGGTTCAACTGCCTCAAACTGCCAAGTTTATATATAAGAATATGAGAGGGCTTCCCTGGTGGCACAGTGGTTGAGAGTCCGCCTGCCGATGCAGGGGACGCGGGTTTGTGCCCCGGTCCGGGAGGATCCCACGTGCCGCCGAGCGGCCGGGCCCGTGAGCCGTGGCCGCTGAGCCTGCGCGTCCGGAGCCTGTGCTCCGCAACGGGAGAACCACAGCAGTCAGAGGCCCGCGTACCGCAAAAAAAAAAAAAAAAAAAAAGAATATGAGAATTTGACATTAAAATACTGCAGATCAGAGGCCATAAAAATACAATCCATCTCCCCATAGGCTCCAGCACTCTCCCAACTGAAGACCAGAACTCCAGACAGATTTAAGACAAAAGCTCCTGTGGTTGTAATTGGTTTGTAAAAAACAAGAAGTTTATCTACTGCCCACCGGCATCTATTAGCTCTAATACTTCAAAGGCTGATACAATGGCTCATTTGATTTGAGCTCTATAAATCCCTGAACATTTCTATGTATTTTTCCATTCAAGTTCAAATGAATATTATTTTATTAAGCACAAATGGAAATACCAAACTTTTTTTCAAAATGAATAGGCTGTTCCCATTACCAAACCCAGAGGATGAGTATTTGTGGGGTTGGATACTCCCGTACGTGTGTATAATCCTCCTACATTCATATAGCACTGCAATCCCATTAGCAACAGGCTTAAATTAATAAAATTGTTTGTCTTGTCAGCTTGTGTTACACGTTGTACAAACTTGTTAGATAATCGGCAGAGGACTGACAATTCATTATCCTACAGGGAGCCGGTCTGAAACCTGCAGCTTCCGCGCTCAGACAGAGCCACCGCAGCAAATGAGAGCAGCGTCTGCAGACAGCTGCTGCACACTCTGAAGGGCACAGACACAGAAACTCTGCACACAGCCTACCATTCACCAGAAGCCAAAGAGATTTTATATTTCACTCCCAGATACAGAGCACCTACGGCTGCCCGGCATCAGCAGGATCGTCTTCTGAGAAATCTCTGAAACAAGACAGATTCGACTTTTTTTCTGGTCCTCAGATTGACTGGCAAGGGTTAAAGCTGTGGTCAGATTTTACAGGGGGTTTTAACATCAGTGCTTGGCTCATACTAAACCACCAAATGTTATTCTTCTCCAGCAAAGATGAGGGAGGGGGAGGCGGTGAACCCCGCCTGAACAGCAGAAGGTCCTTTCAGTTTCGCTTCCACAGGGCAACTGCACATAGGCAGGCAGCACGAGGTGTCACTCTTCCCGGGCTCCGTGCTACCCAACGCAAGCAATGCTGCACTGAATTAAGTTAGCAGGAACCTACTTGGGTATCTCTGGTGAAAGGAAGTAGATGTCAGGTGCAGAGTATACTTCTTGGCATCACTTACCCAAAATACAAGTTGGTGGCAGATGGAAGACCGTATTCCAATTGCTTTTTGTAGGCTACAGAGATCAACCCTACAACTCAGCCCCAGAGCTAAGAACAGCTATGCAAATCCGAACAAGTCCGTGGACCCCAAGGGATTTATTCAGGTCTAAAAGAAGTGAAGCTTCGAGGAAAGTGAAAATGCTAATGAAAATAAGACTCACAACTTGAATATTATTTTCCCTTAGGCTTTGAAGGTTTACCATTACTGACCCATCAGACCAGTGAAAATTTTGCAGGCCAAAAAGTTTTCCCAAAGTGAAGAATTATGGGTTTCCCATTTGGGGCTGCAGAAATCTGGCCATCCAACAAGTCTGTGGTTCTGTTTCAAAATAGTGCCCCTTTCTCTCTGGGAGAGGATAATAATCTCCCACCTCACCATCAGGCTTGGCCATGTGGTTTATAAAGCCCTTCCCCACAGAAGGCTTACTTACACACATGGCTGTTCTGGTGAACTTGGGAGGGGCTAGTTAAATCGCAATGAGTCAGTGCTTGATTGCCATGTCTCTTTTCCCTCCGATATGATATTGGTAAAATCCCAGATAATGAATGATCCTTCAGCCTGATTCATAGCCGTAGCCTAATTATGATGGATGTATGAATGAGAAATAAACCGCTATTATTGTAAGCTACTGAGCTTTTGTTACTGAAACAGAATTTAGCTTAAGTGGAGCAAATAAGAGCTATAGGAAATTTGGTCCCAGCAAGGATACTGATGCTACAGTGAAAAGCAACAAAACATCCAGAGAGGCAGAACAGAATCTTCCACAGAATGATGGCTGACTGTAGGAAAGCAAAATTCTTTTACTCCACCTGACCTCCTCAACTGGAGTCCCACTTTCACTCAAGAAGATAATCTATACAATTCTAACAGCGAAATCATTTTCTGTCCTCAAAACAGAAAATACCGTGGCACAAAATGACACATCACATTTGGAGTGTCTAGTATCTATTTCATCTTTCTCTGTTTCCTATCTTGCTGTAAGGCTGCTAGATACAATTCACTTCTAATTGATAATCTACTTTGAGCTAAGTGTGAATAAAATATAAACAAACAGGGTCTGAGTTGTCAAGGGGGCTCTACTGAAAGCTAATTTTTAGGAAGACCACTATTTTGGCTCTTCAGCAGTGAGAATTTTACCTTCTCACCATGATCTGGACGGTGAGGTATGACAAAGAGGTAACCATTTTAGCAGGATTCAATTGGCACAAAATTGTATTCACTGGGCAGAGTTCAAAGATAAGATATAATAATAAGAGTTAAAGTACATTTCAGTGCCAAAAAAATTCTTCAGACTCCTAAGAAGGCAGGATACAACAAACAGTACCTTAATGAACATAGCAATGAGGGAAGGAAAATTCACAGACCAAACTGTTCCACTTTACTTTGCTTATACATTTTGTGTTTCCTGCCAAAGAATCAGAAGAATACATCTAGGCACCCTAGGGGAGCCTGTGTTGTCCTGCCCTCATTCCAGCCTTGTTTTACAACAAATAATCAGAATAAGCAAGGCTTTAGTTGGAAGCAGGGGGTTGGGAGTTTGGGGGGGCCCACTTTTTCCATTTAAAAAGAGAAAAACATCCATTTTCATGCCCAGCACACCTACATACAACATCTGGCTGCCAGCACCCAAGGCTCCAATGGGCCTGTTGTACACGACCTCTGCTCTTGGAGAGATTCAAGAATACTGTTTCCTATTATCATTATGGCTGTTAGTAAAAAAAAAAAAAAAAATTCCACTCAGCTTACCCTCCCCAAAGCACAAAGTTCTCCAGTAAGAATTTGAAACACGTCGTTCTGAACTGAGCCCCTTCTACACGAGGCTCTGAGCAAAGACACTTGATAGGATTCGTTATCCAGGAGGAGGCACTGAACCTCTGGCCCGCTGCAGCCCTGAAGAGGGATGCTATTTGTCCCTTAAAACAGCTGGGAGTGAGTTAAGACCACTGGGTCAATACCATGTTTGTCTCCAAGCTGCCAAAGCACATAAACATGAGTTCAGAGGGGAAAAGCACCCGGCACCTGATCCATGGTAAGCCAGCTGTCCTCAAAGAGCCACTCCCGAGACAGGAGTGGAAGCAAAGGAGGCCAAGTCAGAGGCTAAAGCCCAACACCTTATACCAGGAGGCGGACCCGCAAACTTCCGCCCACCGGCCAGATCGCTCACCTGCTACCTGTTTTTGTGTAGCCTGTCAGCTGAAAATGGTTTCTACATTTGTGACGGAAGAGTCAAAGAGGACTATCTGAGGCCAAGTGAAAATTCTATGAAATTCAGATTTCAGTGTTCATAAATAAAGTTTTGTTGGAACCTAGCCACAGCCATCATTTAGGTAGTGTCTCTGGCTGGTTTCAGCTACAACAGCAGAGCTGAATAGCTGTGACAGAGATTGCATGGCCTGCAAAGCTTAATATTTACTAAAAATGTTACTATCTAGCCCCTAACAGCAAATTTAGAAGTGTGCCAATCCCTGCCTTTGCTCTCTAAATTCCCCTTCTGCTTCCCCCCGGGGAAAAAAGAGTGTACAAGCCCAGAGCTCACCACTGGAACCACCAAGGAACACAGCAGAGCAGCCTGTCTGGCAGCGAGGGACTGGCTGGGACTCCTGAGGAAAGTGGGCAAATTCTTCTCTAGATTCCCCATGCCTGGCACACGAAAGGTGTTTAATAAATGCGCATCATTGACTGGCTCGTGAACCTAAGCATTATGATGGTTCCACAACAAACTCACCACACAGGGTTTATCGACACAGCCACCCCCTCCAAATTTCTACCCGCTCGTTTTTAGAAACCACAAGACACCAAGAAAGCTGAATGCAAACCACTCTCAATTTATATGGAGACCAGCATGCCTAGTACAATTCCTGCTGGAATCAACTCTTCGGTTCTATTAGGGAGACAATCTCCTAGGACGCTGACAGAAAGGAGGAGATAAGAAGGCAAGGCTGAATGCTACCTCTAACAATATGGCTGGCTCGGCTCCATCGATCAGATAGTCACACAGCAGCGAGCAGAAAGGAAAGCGAGCGGGGCAAGCGCCAGCCGTACACTCGGATGCTACTTGTGATTCAGGCGACAGCTGCACACTGAGTAATGCTCCCACAAGCAGTCGGCTGGGGAAGTGCCGGGCCTTACTAAGAGCTCCGGCTGCAAAGCCGCGCACGCTCTTTGGACAGCCAATTGCCCGTGACCAGGACAGTGTCCAGAGGGTGCTGAGGGACCAGGAATGCAAAAGGGTCATTTGTTTGTAACAATCCTGGAAAACTGCAAGGACATCCCTATTTTTCCAATCCTGTCCTAGCCAAGGATTTGCCAGAGCAGAAATATTGCTGTGAGTCCCACAGAACCCCACAGCATTATCTTTCAAACGAATGAGAACACTGAGGCCAGTCTCTCTAGAAATAGTGTCCCTAGGCCAAACGAGGCTATAACCCAAGGTTCCCTCCGCCAAGTTTCTTTCTCTTTTTTTTAAAATCAATAAATCTGTCTGCATTGGAAAACCTTCCCCATTTTAACCCATCCCTCAAGTCATATTTATAAAACCAGGGAAAACACGAGGTGGTACAGAGTTTGACGTGGGCAGTGCACAGGCGGAAAGGCAAGCTTCCACTCCTCATCTGATATTCTCAACAGTGCAGAACTCTACACTGTCCTAGCCCAGGCGCTATGGTACCAAACGTCTCGTGCTCAGAGCCAAGCCAGGCTCTATGAAAGCCACCTCAAGGAGCTAAAAACGCTTCTTTTGAACCAAGTCTGACCATCCATAACCAGAGGCCTAGGTAGGCTTCAGCTCCCTTCAACAAGAGGAGAGACTGAACAGGCTGTGACAAATAATTCTACCAAAAAACCAACAGCAACTTAAAATGGATTTGTTCGCTTACATTGTCGATAATTCTTTAGATTGGCCTCCATAACATCAGTAAAGCACCTAGAACGGTCTGCCTTACCTGAGTCACCAGTAAACCAAAAGAATTCTACCACCAACATAATTATATATTACCACTACATACAGCCCAGAAGGAAGGCTAACTTGAAGGGAAGCGAAGTGTGGAGTCCAAACACACTAGTAAAAATTCATCCCTTTAAAAGATATTCCCTACCTTATACTTTTGACTTTCTGGTTTCTGGTTTGGGAAAGGTAAGAAGGTAGATGGTTGTGCTGACATCCTTTCCTTGTCAAAATTCTCTAACACAGTAACCTCAAACTTCCGGTCTAAAATCCCTTATCCACAACTCTGAACTCCAAGAGGCTCTGAGTGCCAAAATACTGCTTTTTATAACTTATTTGATAGTAAAACTCAACCTCATCTGAACTTACTTGCTGCAAAACCTCATCTGATCAGATGCGAGGTTACTTTAAAGCCTTTACCCCATTTAGTGTGAACACACAGGTTTCACTGAAGATCCATTAATGTGTTTAATTATGGGGTTGCTACCCACAACCCCCTTGAGGGTGATATGTAATTAATATATATACCATACTTGGACCATATCACCTTTCTATAACCCCAAAACTCCCGAGTTCAGACACATCTGACCCTCAGGGTTTTTAAACAAAGGGTTGTGGGTCCATGTTTCCTTAAATCTTCCGCATCCCTCCCACCAGTGGCCAGCTCTTCAGTCTTTCCATTCCTGGGAACCGCACACTGAGTGCCTCTAAATCCTCTATAGCCCAACCTTCAAGTCTTCTCAAGATTTCTTCTTTGGCCCATCTGCGGCGTGTGTAACCCTTTACTGGATTAAAAATAAACGTCTATGCAGATGAGTCAAACATTTTTGTCGTCGCACGTGTTGTCGAGTTCCGCCTCACATATTTCCAACTCCCTACTTTAACATTCCCGCTTGCAGGTTGTGCCCACTTGCCTGAAGCAGAACTTCTTGCGGTTACCCAGTCTCCCAAACCAGCTCCACTTCCGTTACCCTACCTAATTTCATTAATTAAATTCTTAGCATTCTGGATCAAACTCTTAAGTCTCAACCGACAAATTCACGTCCAGTGATCTACAACTTAACCACTCCCTCCCCAGATTTAATCGATCAATCAAACCTTGCTGACTCTTCCTGGCATGAACATTCTTGCATCCTTTCCCTTCCCATGTCCACCACCTAATTCAGACTCTCCATACCTCATCGTTCACACCACCGAGGCCACCGCACGGGCCCTCCACTTTAGTGTCTCCTCCTTGCATCTAAAGGGCACTCTGAGTACGCCCACCCTTCTCTCTTCACACAACGCCTGCTCAAAAACCTTCAAAGGCTTCTCAGTCCACAGAATGAAGCCAAAACTATCCTTGGTGTAGCTAACAAGATCGTTCAATTTTGGTTCTAAGCAACATTTCGCAGGCTTATCTTCTTAAGGCTAAACGGACATCTGAATCAACAAAGGGGATTTTTAGATCTAATATACACCCATGTCTCTGTATCCCCCTCCCACCTCAGATATTTGGGGTTAATTAGGAGGAGTACTGCATCACACTGTTTCTGTCATTGCTGCTCTCTGTATATGTTCCTTTATTTTTTAGAGCTCCTCCATGATTCCCATGTGCATTCACAATTTGGGGGCCGCTTATAAGAAAATCTTTAGTCCCAGCACCCAGGTACGCCTTGCACCTTTCACTCACCCACCCTCGCGGTCTTGCTAAAATGCCGTTTCATCTACTGAGCCCACGTCTTGCACCCCATCTTGAAACACTTTCTCTTGCCTCTCAACAACTATAGCAACTTCCAAAGAACTAATTAATAGCTTAATTCTCACACATATAATTAGGGTATCTTTTGAAAATCGGTAAATTGACTTCAGAATTACTTCTGCCATAGATCAGATTAATAGACTTCCCGGCTACTAATTCAGATAGTAACTGCCAAGATACATACACCGAGCCAGTGTGGTTATAGTCCAGAACCCAAAGGGGGTTGGCAGTGCCCTGGAACTGCACTGCTATGCGTACCAGCTTTGCGCACAGGGCACATCCTATGAAAGGGTGCAAAAACAGAGTCAGAGAAACCGTATTACCGTGTATTATGGTCTGTCTGCATGCAGTCAGAAGATGAGATGTTACAAAATGGAGATTACCAGGCCAGGAAAGCAGAAGAATCATAGGCACAGTCAGCCAAGATGCAACGGCTCCCCTGAGCACCAGCTACTGGCTTTGATCTCCTGTTTTCACACAGGCTTGTATTTTCACTGAGCTAGAAACAAGGTCAAAGGAATAGGCTACACAGATAATAAGGACCTACTGTATAGCACAGGGAACTCTACTCAATACTCTGTAATGACCTATGTGGGAAAAGAATCTAAAAAAGAGTGGATATATGTATATGTATAACTGAATCACTTTGCTGTACAGCAGAAACACTAAGTCAACTATACTCCAATAAAAATTTTTTAAAATAAATTTTTTTTTTTTTGCGGTATGCGGGCCTCTCACTGCTGTGGCCTCTCCTGTTGCGGAGCACAGGCTCCGGACGCGCAGGCTCAGCGGCCATGGCTCACGGGCTTAGTTGCTCCGCGGCATGTGGGATCTTCCCGGACCGGGGCACGAACCCGTGACCCCTGCATCGGCAGGCGGATTCTCAACCACTGCGCCACCAGGGAAGCCCACTAAAATAAAATTTTTTTAAAGGAACAGGCTAGCACAACACTGACTTTAGCAACTGATAACTAGACATTTAAGAAACATAAAAGATCAAGATGTTTCCTAATCCAAAGCAATAAAATACACACATAGAAAGAAGTGAGGGGCGGGGGTGGTGGGTGGACAATGACTGCCTTTGGGTCATCATCATACTAAAATATATTAATTCTACAATCATCAAGACACTGTTCTCCCCTGTTGTCTACCAACAGTTTCTTCCTACATTAGTCAAACAAAAGGCAAAGAAACAGGAGAAAGCCCAAGTGACAATACAAGGCGGTGACTCTGATAACAGAAAAACATGAGCTGCCTTTAGCTAAAGCACTGCTCAAAATTACTGCAGTGGCATGTCCTGAGAAATTAGTCCTTGTAAGAAAGCACCATGCTGCGGGCCTGCACAAGCCAAAGCCACTTCCTCAAACCACTGACAGTCAAGATCATCAAATGGGTCAACCTGGCTCTGATAGCTGTTGTCAGTTTGAAAAAACACCTTTTTTTTCTAAAGGATCTTCCAGGCTGAGCATGAAGTTTTGGGGATTATCTGACTCCAATTTCCCTCTAGACTGTAGCTAGAGAAATTCATATCCAGAGTACGCATGATCACAGAAACATCCCTCAACTCCCAATGCCAATTCCTCGTAATACCCTGCAAGTCTGGGACAATGAGTTATGGTAACTGGCCGTATCAGTACAAGAGTTGTGATCTGTGGGAGTGAAAAACAGAAGCAAAAATTATTTCAAGTCCCTGATTCCTCAGAGAGACAAAGGCAGGAATTGTCATGGACAATCCTACATGTAAGAGTCCTTTTACAGCCACACGTGCTACTATATCCAAAGCATGAGATACAGGGCCCCTGACCATTTAATGAGGGCACACCAACATGTCTATAATTGTCAAAGGAACGGAGATGTTTATCACTTTGAAGGACTTGGCCAACCTGGAAAATAGCCCTGGAAACCATATTTTCCCTTCATTCTATATGAGCTCTGCCACCCAAGCTACACTCTCTACATACACAATCAAAAGACACCTTATATGTACTGAGTGCAAAGGTTTTCATAAAATGTCTATTATTCCAACATAAGTTTTTTCAAAAGTTTTTTTTGTTTGTTTGTTTGGTTTTTTTTTCCCTGTACGCGGGCCTCTCACTGTTGTGGCCTCTCCCGTTGCGGAGCACAGGCTCTGGACGCGCAGGCTCAGCGGCCATGGCTCACGGGCCCAGCCGCTCCGCGGCACGTGGGATCTTCCCGGACCGGGGCACGAACCCATGTCCCCTGCATCGGCAGGCGGACTGTCAACCACTGCGCCACCAGGGAAGCCCCCAAAAGTTATTTTTAAGACCAAAGAAAATACAGAACAAAATGTACTGGCAAAGAAGTATGGCACACCTTGCCTCCAAGTCATATTGATTACCTGCTGTCACAGTCAGCATAGGCTGACTACTCAGATGCTAAGATCGAATGTTAGTAGCCTGTTAGCCATTTCTGCAACTCATTGAATAGAGGCTCAAAGGGGCCAGTCGTTGCTGGGGACTGAGGGGAAGAGGGACTGGACGTCAGTAAAGCCACAGAAGCAGGAGTATCAACAGGTATTTTTGTACTACCAGAAGCCAGCCATCAGTTACCTAGCCTACACCGCCACCGCACGCAAAGGGTCCGCGTTCACAGGAGGAAACGAAGAGTAAGCAAAGGGCAGCCACACAGGGCAATCAGAAGCATCTTCCAATGAAATAAGGCACAGAAAATCAGGAAGGAGGGAGACTTTCACTCTACCAGCAGGATGTCTGTGTTTCCATTCTTTCTTTCCATCTCTCATGCCCTCCTCTGATGAGTCTGTGACATTACAGACCAATTTCTCATTTAAGCATTCATTGCTGCTATTTCCTCCCACCTCAAATCACAATCCCTAGAGTTTGAGGCACCAACAACCCCTTGTTATGGAAATGAACGTAAGACCAACGGGGCTCAAAAGCTAGGTTAGCTGGCCAGAAAGAGCTGAATGGAATAGTGTAAGAAAACGAAGACCTCTGCCTGATTCTGTAAGACAGTGCTATGACCAATACTAGACATTTAAAAAATTATTTCGAAAATTCCGATGCATTACAATTGCAGGCAGAGACTGTGCTCCGAAACAAACAGGAATTTCTAAAAATGCATAATTCTCCACCATGACCATTTCCCTCGGGTGCTCCCAACTACTTGCCTACAGGTGCTTATGAGTAAAAACAACATCAACACTCAGGTGTGCCCACAATCACAGCCTCCTCGGCGGTAAGGGTGGAGAACCCCCAAATGGCCTCAAAGCCGCCTCAACATTGGAGCATGTGCTAAGAGACCAGACAGACAAGAGCGGAGGTCGGGGGCTGTGCTGCGGGCCCCCTGGCCTGATGCCACCCTCAAACATTCAGACACTTAGTGGCTCAGGCCGTCCAGGACTATTATTGATTGTCATCATTTTATCAGACTATACGACATTTCAGGACTTGGAAGGGTTATCACAGACTTACCTACGTCTACAGTGGAGCTACTCAGTGTGCACAAGAAGATAAAAATCACTTAGGTAAATTGGTGACAGCCCCTCGAAGGAGAACAGAAAGTATGCAGTCATAACTTCAGATAGTCAAAGAGATGGAATCCAAACCCATTTACCCTTGCGCTAAAATAGATGCCTCCCTGCATCATTACAAACAACGATGGCATACTACAAAAGGCATAAGACATCGAAGATTCTGGTAACCAAAGCAGTAAAATTCTAAAACTAAGACATAGCGACATCTTTAAAGCTTCTACCAAAAGGGGAAAAAAAAAAAAAAAAAAAAAGCCTGAATCTACAGGACAAATTAAGTCCGTTTCCATCTTTTTCCCAAATCTTCACACAGTTGAGTGAGTGCCTCTTCCCATGCGTATCCTTCCACTTACCGAGGGTATTTAAAGGATTAACAGTAGTATTGTTCTATAATTTAAGGTTTTGGGAATTAATCTTCCTAAATATCAGTTTATGAATATAATCGAAATTTAAAAAAGGAAATCCTGCTCAAGGACTACATAATCTGCAAGATACAGAGACAAGGCTTAGAGAAAAAACAGTTGCACTTGTGGTCACCTTAGAATTTACTTGAACCGGCCGTCTTAGCATCCAGAGGGAGGTGTTTTGTTTTGTTTTAAATAAACAGGAGTCTTTATTACCTCTCCAAACTCTGTCTTTCCACTATCCATTTGAGAATGAGCACGTCTTCATTTACATCTTCATGTGGGAAACTGAGTGACCGTCAAAATGTTTCTTGGGCAGGATAGGCCAAGAGACAGACAAAAGTGCCCTATCAGGCAATAACATTTACTTCATGTTCACTGTGTGTGCAACACCTCTACCTCGGTCGTGCAGGGGTGGCCAAGAGTAAAAACCGACTTAGTTAGCAAATAAGCATATCATTAAGTACACTGATTTTAGTATCATAACTTCAATACACAAAGGGAAGCAAACAGAACGTATAAGGTCACCAAAAAGAACAAAATTAATTAAAAGAACAGGGAGGAAACAGGAAAGAACAGGAGCCTAAGTATATTTAGCACACCTTCAGTATCTATTAATTCTAAATATAGATCTTCCCTAAATCAGTGTTAACTGCAAAGGGAATATTCATGATCACTTTGCTAAATAAACAGACGTTTGACTAAACTTACAACTTAGTCACCATCATGAAAGATTATAATCTACGATCATTAAAAAATACCACATACAAACAATTCAAAAGGGCTTCTAGGGCAACTCTGAGTTCTTCATTAGAACCAACATCATTACACATTTGATAAATATTTGTATCTATGTGTAATTCACATGCCTGTTGGTAAAAGACAGGTGTAAGGACTGGGAAATGAAATGGAACCTCAACAGCAGGTGAGACTTCTCCCACTCAAACCACCATGATTACCTCGGCCAATTTCAATAAGAGAACTACTCAAAATTAAAATATGCTCAAGCTGTAAAATAGTCCAAGAATGACAGGCATACATGGTTAAAGTTTAAAAAACAAAACAAAACACACACACACCTTAAAAAAAAAAAAAAAAAAGTCAGTACTACTTTCTTCCAAGAGCGGGAAACCATAAATAATCAACTTCTTCCTAAGGACCAAGGTGACCATCTCAAGCTCACAATCAACACAAGAACCTTCAGACTTACTGAATCCATTCTCTTTAAACTGTGGCTCCAGTGCTTTTCACAAAAACAGCTTCCAGAAGGGACAGGTTATAAAGATGACAGTGAGGACAGAGGAGACAAGAGAAGGAGAGAGGGGGTGCTGACCTTTCAATGTAGAGCTACCAAAAGGCTGGGGACTATTTTGCTAGAAAGTAAAAACATCACCTTTCTCCCCAGCATCGGAGTAATGACAGCAAATGCTTGCTGACATTCAGCGAAATGACAAGGGCTGCCTGAGGAGTAGCCTTCACAAAACGTCTAGGTAAAAAGCAGAGCTTCAAGGGAAAACGCCTTACAGACTAAGGTTCCTGGACACTGCAAAAAGCACCTCTTCAAATGGAAGACATACAATGGATGACCAACACCTTGCAAGTTCGTGGGGCTTCCGACAGGGGTACAATTCAGTTCCTGCCCTAGCATTAAGCTCTGCACCAGTCGTACATGTGTCTTCCTTTTCCCCAAGAGGAAAGTTAAATAGTTGATTGGATGAGATGTCGGGTCCTGTAACACTGGATGTGACTGAAGGATTTAAACAGAAATCCCTGAAGCAAAAATAAAATGGGGCTGGGGTGACGTGTTACCTCCACAGCCCTGCCCAGTGACAGGTCTGTGTCTGGGTTTCTACCTCATGAGAGGTACCAGCAGGACCAGCACCAGAACCCAAGTGGGAAGAACAAGTCAAGTGTGATTTCTCTCTCCTTGGAGTCCCCACTGCACTTGGTTATATCCCTTCCGGCGCATAACAGATGCTGCCTTGTTTAACAAACGTGCTAGAGTTACTTCCACTACCAGACTGAATTTCTGACAGTGGAGGTTTTATCATGTACCTTCAGAGCCCTCCTCATCCCCAGCGCAATACACTGTTCAAGGTAAGGACTAAGTAACCACCTGAAAAACCGTACAGCTAGAAAACGACTAGTCACTGCGAACATCCCTATGGTGAAGGCTTTGCAGAGCACTTTCATACAAGTAGTAGTACGTGGTGCTTGACACACTCCCCCCCCACCCCACATACCTTCTGCTCTTTTAAGCATGACAAACAGGAGTTCACATGAACTTCTTACCATAGGGTTTAAAAATATATATATACTACAACACAGATGAGTAGGGTTCAGTGGACCTGGAATAATAACTCTCTGAAGAAGTTCCTCCAGATACGTTTCTAGCCTCTTTGGAGTGAAATGCTGAGTTACTACCCTTAGTGACCCTCTGGGAGAGTGACAGTTCCAGAAGCTCAAAGCTGCTGAAAATGACACTAATTCTGCCCTTTGGTGACACCACAGTGGAGAACGAGAAATACCCTTTAATTTGATGCAATTTAAACATCAGCCAGATACACATCTTGGAGGCACATGATGTCCTCTGGTCTCATAGGTCCCGCCTGGGATCAGTCCAGCTTTCACGCCCTTTTTCACACACTAACCCTAACATCACAACACCCTTTGTCTAAGGCTACCCACACTCAGCCACCAGCTGCCTATCAAGTAGATCTCTTCACCTAAGATTAGAAAGAATACCTTTCTGAAGTCCCTGCAGGACTTACCATCAGGCTAAAGACCAGCTAGCTAGGTGGTGAGTCTTCCTGCTCAGATTATCAGAAAGGCAATCTGGGAACCTGTCCAATCCCATAGTGGTAGCTTTCAAGTTGAGAACAACCAAGAACAAGACAGCAGAGCCCAGCAATTTCAAGGTTTTAGATTTAACAATAAGGAATCCCTTACCGGTCTCTAGGGAAACACTGGGGAATTAATTACAAGGCTTTTAAAGATATCCAAGCTTCCCCAAAAGGACACTAAATAAGTACACAGTGTTATCATTTATTAGGAGCAAAGTTCAAAAGTAGAGAAATCTACTGTGTTCCATTCTAACAAGGTGGCCTTTTAAAGTCACCTGCAGAAGAGCAATATTAGGTGTCTAAGGGCTGTAACAGATACACAACTGAAGGCAATGTTAAAAAGTGAGGGAGGGGGATAAGTGCTGGCCAAGAAGCACACCGGCAAGCAATAGGGAAAACCCGGCGGTTTGCAATCCAGTTTGAGAACTAAAATCACCTGTGGTACAAAGCCTGCGCTCCATTCCTGGAGATCGATTGTTCGGGTCGACTCCTGGGTGTTGCCGTTGTTAAATTCCACAGGTAATTTTAAGGTAATGCTCTAACAAACATTGTTTAAAAGAAAGAACAAGCAAACAGAGGACAAAATGAAAGGGGCATTTCAAGAAGCCATCTTGTAGAAGAGGAAACAAACAAACAAACAAAAAGTGAGATAGGCTGGGACCTGGGACCCTCTACCTGAGTGCTTGCACCTGGACAAACGTCTCCTGAGCAACAGAATACAAAGAAACTATAAGGGACTAAAAATAACTGTACGCATGGGCAGGTGGGGCAATTATGAACAATAATATACGAAAAGGCCACCAACCAACCCCCACCACTTGAGGTGCAAAAGCCCTTGATCCCCACACATAGCACCACCAAGGAGATAGACAACAGACCACCCAAGGGACTTGGGCCTCCTGCCCAAGCCACTGATTCCCCCCCTACCCTCACCCCATTTAAGGGACGAGCTCACCCCCAGCCCACCTTGGGAAGCAAGCAAGGGTACGTGTTTCTTGTTCTGGCTCCCTCAGGCTGCAGCATGAGCCCCTAAATCTGTCTGGCCTCTTAACAGCTTCCATTGACTAAACAATCCAAGGACCCAGGTCGGTAACAAAATCATATTCAACATTTTTAAAAGAGTCATTTTAATTTCTTGAGGAAGTTAGTTATACATAGGACAAGTCAATTCCGGGATGAAACACCCACTGAAGTATCTGAAACCTTACGGGCATTCCTAAAAGAAAATTAGTTTCCCAGATACATTTCATAAATCAGGTCACATTACAGCTTTTAAGGCAACTACTGGCCCAAATCACAAGACAGAAAAGTCAGACACTACTACTATTAGTGACTCTTGTGCCGACCCTAACATACAGGGAGAGGGTGGGGGTGTGGTGAGGGGGGGGTCCCTGTGGCACCAAGCAACTTCCTGATGCCCGCCCTGTCCTACAGCTTAACTCGACTCTGACACGACCTGGAAGCAGTGTCAGATCCCACAGGCTAAGGGCAAAGTCCTCCAAGACTGCACCCTCACCTTTCAGAAGCCAATCACAAGTCTAGGTTGTCACCTGTGCTTCTTACCGAACGGCTATGAACTGCAGGTTCCAACAACCTCCTCCTTGGGTTTGATTAACTTACTGGAGCAGCTCACAGAACTCAGAAATATTTTACTCACTAGATTACCTGTTTATTTTAAAAGGATATACCTCAAGGACAGCCAGATGGAAGAGACGCACAGGGCAAGGTCTGGGGAAAGGGCACAGGGCGTCCTCGTCCTCTCCAAGCGCGCACCACTCTCCCCCAATCTCCAGCGTTCACCGACCCAGAAAGAAGCTCTCCAAACCCAATCCTTTGGGTTTTTATGGAGGCCTCCCTAAATAGGCATGACTGATTAAATCATTGGACACCGGTGATTGGTTCAACCTCCAGCACAACCCTTCCCCTGAGGTCAGGGGGGTGGGACTGAAAGTCCAATCTTCCAATCACAAGGTTGGTTCTCCCAGCAACCAGCCCCCATCCTCAGGTGAGCCCAAAGTCAACTTATTAACATAACAAAAGACACCTTTGTAGCGAAACAGGGCCGAAGACCAAAAGATATGTTTACTATAAATCACGATTATCACAACTATAGTTTTCTCTCCCTATGAATTTCTCTCCCTACCTCCAGAGGAGACAGAATATGCAACAATGCTTTATAGGGAAAGAGCTTTCCAGAAGGGAAATATTTAAACTTTTAAGAAACGAGTGGCTATGACATCTTTATTATGGAATAATTGAAAATTCCCCAAAGCATTAAAAGAATATAACTATTTCAAACATTTCTTAAGGTAAGCTTAACAAGATTTACACCTACAAGATTTTATTTGGGTTAGATGCCATTGCTTTTAATCATAAGACCACCCCCAGAACAATCCCACCAGATCACCTCATATACCACAGCCACCCAGGAAACACCGACACAAAAAGGTTGTTCTCAACCATACCTGCACATCAGAAGCATTTGAAGAGCTTTGAGGGAGGGAAGGGGGGAAAAAAGCTATCTGGGACCCATACTTGGAAATTCGGATTCAGTAGACCTGGGGCACACAAGGTTTTTAAGAGATCCCTAGGTGATTCTGATGTGCAGTCAAGGGCTGAAAATTGCTGCATTAAAAACCTCAACACTTAACATTTCCACTCTGCATTGCTCTGCTGATTGAGCCATGTTGCTCCAGAGTCAGATCATAATCAGTTCTGTTCCATGACACACAGATGAGTTACTGTGATTCTTTAGGGTGGTGATTTAGTGGAGTTGAGACACTGATGAGTTCATGGCTTTGTTTCTCATTAATCTTTTACTGTGTTCCAAGTTGTGTGTGCTTTTCTTTCCACGATTCCAAATCAACACGTAAAAAAATAAGTGTTTAGGGCTTCCCTGGTGGCGCAGTGGTTGAAAATCCGCCTGCCAATGCAGGGGACACGGGTTCGTGCCCCGGTCCGGGAGGATCCCACATGCCGCAGAGCGGCTGGGCCCGTGAGCCATGGCCGCTGAGCCTGCGTGTCCGGAGCCTGTGCTCCGAAACGGGAGAGGCCACAACAGTGTGAGGCCCGCATACCAAAAAAAAAAAAAAAAAAAAAAAAAAAAAAAAAAAAAAAAAAAAAAAAAAAAAAAAAAAAAATAAGTGTTTAAAAAAGTACCCAAGCTACCTTTTTTTTCTGTTAGCCTTTTGCATTCGAAAGATGCTTGATGAATAAAAGATACCCACCCCCGAACACACAGGCACACCAAGCATGTGTTCATTACAAACAAATGTAGCCAGTTACCCTTAGAGCACGAGAGACTGCAGACACCTGTTTTGCCCTGCCTCTTAACACCTGAGATCTGTGCTTGTAGACAACAATAAGAATTTAATTATGGAGAGCAACCGGAACCAGAAGAGATGTGCCAGAAAGCTGTACCTGTGCTTTGGGATGACAAATATTGGGGGTTGTGGCGTCGGGGGCCGGCGGGGGGAACACATGTGGGAAGGTTGTCAAGCGCCACTCAGAGGCTCTCTTCTGACTAACCTTTGACCACCATGATTTTAGAACTTGGAACCCAAGATTTGTTATCCACTTCCAGAGCAACATCTCAGAGACCATGCTAATCAGCAGTTACTCAAGCAGACGTAGGTGCTTAAGAATTTCCAGGGCACCTTGGCCAAGAAATCAACTGTAAAAGAAACCCTCAGACCTCAGGCAAGACAGGCTCACAGAGCAAGAAGTCCGAGTCCAATCTGTTACGTGGCATTTTCATTTCTACATCTCTTGCATAGTCGTTCTGGGATCTGGGGGTCAGGATGCCGAGTCTCATCCACTGATCAGCTATATACCCTCAATGAGTTACTGGCCCTGGGAGGGGGCATCTTGGGTGGATTTATTATCACCCACCCAAGGGGGAGGGACAGCTAGAGGCGTCATTAAATCCGGAAGAGCTCAAAGCAGTCCCCTGAGGACGCAGGCCAGGGGCGGGCAGATGATTATTACCAAAGAAATCACGGTGATTGTCTGGGCCTCAGAAAGCACCCAGCACTAGGGAGAAGCAAGTTATTCAAAAAGACAATAAAACAAATAAATCAGCCTTCTGGGTTCACATAAATATTTTGCTAATCAGTTAAAGGACAGTAAAGGGAATATTAGAAAGAGTGCCTAACATTTAATGGGATTTGGGGAAAATATTACACTTTCCAAAAGTTACTCAAGTGCGACAGGGAGTCTGTGAGCTAAAATTACATTTTCACATGACCAATGTACTAATTTCTTCTTCAGAATCACAGGGAGGGACCCACACAAACGACACAGTATCACAGAATAATCACCAGCCCTGCCTATTCTTTCCCTTCCTGAAATTGCAGCCACATTTCAGCACAAACCCACCAATCTCAGTTTCATCAGAATCAAACCAGAGGGAGCCGATGTCCCTCCAAGCTACACACCTATGCACAAATTAAAATCTCTCCACTTACACTTCCTGTGCAGACACAACTAACCCTGGAAGTGTCCTTCCAAAGCCCTCTACTGGCTCTTACAGCTAGCTCTCCAGAGCCAGAGCGGAACAGGGAGAAAGTTTAATCAAGTGGAGGCAGGAAGCAAGGTGGGGGGAGAATCATACAGGACACCTGCTATAGGCAGACTGTTAGCTCTTATCCCTCCATCCTCCCCCGGTCTCCTGTGTTCCCTGGACCAGGATTTATCTGAAGAGATGGTCATATCTAAAGGATGGAGAGGCACGAAGAAAGAAAAAAAAAAAAAAAAAAAAGTAAACAGATGCAACACTTTAATCTGGGGTCCTCTCACCTCTGCTGATGGAGTTCTCCCAGATAAGCAGCCGATTCTTAAAGAAACAGCTTTCAGTGTGACCACAACTGTACTGCCTGTGCCTGAGACGACCCCCTAGGAGTAAACAGTGGGCCGATCTTGAGCAGGGAACTGGGGGTGGGGGCAGTGCAGGTGGGGAGAGACTTGCCAACAGCAAGTACTGACCCTCAGAGAAAACACACACCAAAAATAAGCAAGAAGAGTGCAAAATTGTGCATCTGAACAATTTAGAGGAACTCTTAGTGCCTTCTAATTATTCCACATAGGTGTTAATCATATAAGGAGTTAAAGTAACTGCTGGGTTGGTGCATAATATGCTCTATGCTCCCAAGGCACCAAACCAGAGCTTCTGGCCAAGTAAAGGATGCAACAGTTTACCTGCTGAGGGACAGGGCACACAAAGAGTACACTGCACACCTGCACCTGCATGTCAATGGCTGCCTTTTTGCCTGAGTGTATATTGGGGATGCTGGCTGTAGCTTAACGCCTCAATGATTTGGGCCATAACTCTCTGCAAACACCACACCACTTCTTGAGATCAGACGAGACTGTTGCCAGTGCTTAGGTTTCAAACAGAGACAGCAGAGCTGCGGAGAACCTGCATTTGTCTCCTTTCCTGGAACCCTGAATGGGCGGCATCCTCCCTCAGGGTGACAGTGTTGGTAATATTGCTTCAAATTATGATAGTGATTTTAATATCTACTGGCCACCAATGCTGCTGTATTTTAGTTAAATATAGCTGCTTCCTATACACTTACCTGAGGATAACAGTTTTTATCAAAAGAGGCTGCAGTGTAATAATCTGCAATGTAATTGTGCAGATGCAGGAGCACGCACTGTGGAAGGAAGTCACTGACAGAGCAGCATGTGGGACGAAACAAATAATCACTGCCAGCCACATTCACAAAGCTGCCATGGGGGCCTCTGTGTTCCCATTAAAATGTCTCACCATGTCCTAGCCAGGGCAACAGAAGACAACAGTGGTCCCCTGGAGAAGATCTACCATCTATTCCACACTTTATTTCAGAAGCAGCAAGTTCAGCTGTTGGGGGGGCAGGGAGGGAGCCATCCTGGCAACAAGACACAAAGGGCTTGGATCGCCGCCTGCTTCTAAGTAACACAAACAGGTAAGGAATTAGGTGATTAGAGAGCCTTCTGCCAGCAGGGCGAAATATCAGCCCCTCTGGGAACGCATGTCTGTGGTGGAAATTTCTTGCACTGTGTTACAGCACAACCCGCCCAAGAGCTACCTCAGCTCTGAAAGGACTTTTTCCTACTTTCTACTTCAGGCAAACCTTCTCTTTTAAGAATGAGGACATAATAAATGTAAAGACCAGAAACAATTTATCCACACAAAAATTGGTGGAAACTTGGTAAATTACGGTATGTCCACATTCTGTAAAACTGCACAGCCATTAAAAATCATGTTTTAGGGCTTCCCTGGTGGCGCAGTGGTTGAGAGTCCGCCTGCCGATGCAGGGGACACGGGTTCGTGCCCCGGTCCGGGAAGGTCCCACATGCCGCGGAGCGGCTGGGCCCGTGAGCCATGGCCGCTGAGCCTGTGCTCCGCAATGGGAGAGGCCACAACAGTAAGAGGCCCGCATACTGCAAAGAAAAAAAATAATAATAATAATAATAATCATGTTTTAGAAAATTATCTAAAGGCCAGGGGAAGTGCTCTGTTACAAAACATGAACACAGAAGCAGCTAAGAAGGCCGTGAGATATTAACAGTGTTGACGTTGCCTCTGGATTGGTGAGATATAATTTATATTTTCTTTAAAAATTTTCCAAAATTTATAGTGAACATGTCTCATTTATAAGAAGGGAAAAATGTCTATGGTAGAGAATGTATGTAAAGATGAAATCAGAAGCTTAAGCCATCTAATGGGGTTACTGCATGAAAATAATGAATGAAAACTAAACAAATAATAAAGTATCCAGGAGCAGATGCTCAAAGGGCTCGGAAACCTGTACAAAGAGGACGAGTACTGAGACTCTACTAAAAAGAGAGACTCTAATCTCTTCACAGAGTTGGCCTGACTGTTCTAAACAGTGAAAGTACTGCCAGGAAAAGTTCATATAGGAGACAAGAACATTAAGGAGACACAGTTCACCCACTTTTCTGATGTTCAACACCCATTGGAAATATAAATTTGAATCTCTCTTGATATCAACTATGTGCCTCCAAAATAGTTGCCGGAAATATTTTCATTTGTAAAAATACATTGAAATAAGAAAGCAGAACCAGCTGCTGCTTCTGGTAGCTGGCAGAAATTCTGAAAAACAGGAGCTTGGAGAGAAGTCCACCCAGCGTAAGGGAGAGGGTCACCAACCTGCCCAGCCAACATCAAAGTCCAGAGGACACATTTGGAGACAAGTGAAACAGATCTCAGTTAGAATCCTGGTTCCTGCACTTACCAGAGAAGGAGCCTTGAGCAAGTTACCGAATCTTCCCAAGCCTCTGTCTCCTGATCTCTCTAACAGAGATGGGGAGTGGGGAGCTAACACATGCCCTGGGCCACACTCTGCCTGGGCCACGTGGACATCCAGGGCACCTGAGCCTTCCTCAGTATCCAGCACCCCCTTTACTCCAATTCTGTAAACAACAAACAGACTTCCTCTACAAGAAAGAGAACACCTTGGCCCATTAGAACCTTCCAGTCTACTTGGCAGCTGGATGTCGTATCATGGATGAATACATCCACAAACTGACCTTCAGATCACATCTTTGTGAGTTCATTTAGCATAAATCAATTAACCAGCCAAACAGACTGCACTTCTCAGCCTGTAAAGCTCAGCACTGAGCCCTGAAAAGAAGCCAAGCTGAGCAGAAGACCTTCTCTAAGACCTTAAAAAAAAGAAGCGTTCCTCCTCTTCAGGCTTAATGGAGTCATCATCACCCAACACTAAACATGCGCGAGTACTTTTGTGCGCCTGTCACGATTCACAAGGCGCTTTAGGATCTTGCTATGCTGTGTCCTGAACCGTGACCAAGCTGTGTATGTGCCATAGAACACCTGCATCTTCTTCCATCCGTCTAAGTGCTGCCTGCACGTGCTGAAGGTAGGCACACTCCTCTTCCTGCACCCTTCTCTCTGCCTTGCAAATCCAGTGAATATAAGCACACATGAGGTGTGAATCCAGCTCTAACAGCACACCACTTCATGAACGTTTTCACTTTTGATCATGAAGTTCACCCAGAAACTGCTAACAGGCCCCACCTCAACTAAACAGCAGCTCAAATAGTATGTCATATACCCTAAGAAATTCCACTGCTCCCTAGAGAGCTCTGTCCTCCGAAGCAGACAAATTTCTTCAGGCGGAACTCTCGTATCTCCTTTCACTGGAATCCTCAGGAGACGTTCTAAGCTGAGAAGGGATACGTCTGGTTTCACAGTTGGCTCTGAAACCTGGGGGGAGAAAAGCTCATCCAGGAAACGGCAGAGATATTACTGTGTTTAAGTCCGGCTCTGGGAAGAAAAACTTGACTGTCACAGACCAAAATCCTGGAAAAGTAAACCGCCACTTTGCCACCGCGAGGAGCGACAATCCAGAACACTAGTCTCGAGCTAAAATACAACAGAAACATCTGGCAACGGTGAAAGACAAACATTACAGGCTCCAACCACAGAGATTCGAACACAAGTAGCTTACAAACCACACCGGGACCTGACCCCTACTTCGGGGTTAAAGCCTGGAGTTCAGGTGAGAAACAACAGGGTGCATGTCTCTGCCTCTGTGCCGGGGCTTGGAAGGAGGGTGGGAGGAAGGGAAGCCAGGAAGAGAAGGGCCGTGGCAGAGCCCTACCCACACTGCAAGTTGGCTGTTCAACTAAAAGGTATGGCATCAACGGAGATCCGCTTAATCTTTGTCTTCAGAGCGGTCCTGTGCAAACCCAGAAGGCCAGAGCTCATCTGTAGCAGATGAGAGGCGACAGTGTTGGCAGCCATATTTGCAGTGAATCTAACAGTTAACAGTCAAACGATTTGCCCTTGTAGAACTTCCCATGGCGGGGATACCTTAGAACGACACATATGAACATCATTTTCCTAGCAGGGTAGGGGGCAGAGGTGGAAGAAATGTACCGAGGTTAAACAGAAGCCAGAAATAGCAATGAGTCCCTACTCCCCAGCTTCTGAATTCCAAGTCACTTCAGCAACACCACAACGCTTTAAGGTATACAAGCATGGGGCGGGGGGGGGGGGGGGGTGTCAAAATCTGCTTCCTTAGATTTTATACCCTCAAGTCTCCTGCTGCATTAAGCTCAGTTACCTCTACTACCACAGGGGGCTCTACATCCCTGAATCAGCCATGGCAGGAGGTTATAACGGAGCAGAAAAGACACAGTCAGTGTAGACTGAAGGTAACAGGAGAAAAAGGGAAATGAAACTATCTTCTTAGGTCCTGGCTTCCTCTTATTTATCCTGACCACCACCAAAGACAAGGACCATGCCAGAGAGAGGGAGAGGTCAAGAGGGCAACGAAAGAGGGAATGAGAAAGCTGTTGGGAAAAGTATCTTGAAGCTACAATTGTCTAAGGCTTGCTTCCTCCCACGAGCACCACGGAGGCGAACCATACAGCCTCTAAAGAACTGGGAGTTTTGAAGCCTTCTACCACGAGTTTCAGACACCAAGTTTGAAACCTGACATCACAAAGGCCATTCTCTCCTTGACCAAACACTATTCAGCTTCCTTTGAACTCTCTTCTCAACTAGACCCTGCCTTTTGGGCACTGTGTTCATTGCTGCATTGTCCATTTTAGCAAGAATCCAATTTTAGCCAGATTTCCCCACCTTTGATATCTGATCATACTGGATATCTGATTGGGTTTCTCATCCTCCACCATCCCCAAACCCCACCCTGCTCCTTAATTAGAAACTCCCACCCTCCTTGTGGTATCCAGAGCCCAATCTCTCTCTTCCGTGCAAAACCCCACTGCAGTGGCCCCTACGCCTAGCATAAATGTGCTGAATCGAGTGTACCTTACTGTTCTATAACAAGTGCCATGAAGAAGGAAAAACTCTGCCCCGCCGCAAGCACCCTGCACAGCCTCATTTAAAAAGCAAAGATTCAACTGCGATCGGTCAGCCACCTGCTTCAAATCAGTATCTATCAGCTATAGATTTAGAGACTTGACCAATGAAGACATAAATGATGTAAATTCTTGGAGCAGAGGGATATTGGCCTGGCTTCAACCACGCCAATGTAGTTTTCTAGAATCTAAAATTACATTTAATAAGCAGCTTAAATGTAGTTATCCAAGAAAACCAGAGCAAGCCAGTTTGGTTGTTCATGTTTTACGTAGTGAATTCAGGTTTAAAGATGATGCTCCTTCTGGCTGAACCCAAAGCAAGGCAGCCAAAGGGAGACAGTGAACTTCAACTCTGCAGAGGTGAAATGAGCATTCATTTGCAGGCTGGCTCATGCAGCATCCAAAACACAGCCCAGAGAATTTCAGAGCAACATTCAAGACGAAGGGGATACCGGGGGCACCAGGAGCTCCTTTGTAAGGCATGAGAACACAGTAATAGGATGACCAAATTGCCTGTGCCTGGAGTGACGTCATCATTCAAATCAAGGCTTACAAACTTCCTCTCTGCGCTCTGGGAGGGAGGGTGGTAGGGGGAATGGGAGGCACCACAGCAGGGATAGGAGGGGTAACTGAAAGAACTCCAGGGACTTCCCTGGCAGACCACCTCCTGATGCAGGGGGTGCGGGTTTGATCCCTGGTTGGGGAGCTAAGACCCCACATGCCTCAGGGCCAAAAAAACCAAAACCATAAAACAGAAGCAATATTCTAACAAATTCAATAAAGACTTTAAAAATGGTCCACATCCAGAAAAAAGAGAAAAAAAAAGAAAATCCAAAGGAAAACTAGAGTAGCAGGAGCACAGATCCATACTCTCACCATTCAGATAACTGCAGAAATACTTCCAAGTCAAAGCACAAAAGCAAACAAAAGAAAGGGCACCAGCTTGTATTAAAACTTTTGAGGACCCTGAGGTGGGGGAGATGATGTCGGGAGAGGGCAAGAGGGTAGAGACACAAAGAAACAGGCCACAAGTCTCCGGAGCAGCCACTCGGGGATGGGCACAGGAGCAAGGAGAGAGCATGCTCCCACTTGAGCACATTCAATTGTAGTTCAGGATCGAGATATTAAACACTATCAGCTTCTGCCCTGGGAATTCACTTCTTGTGGGATGATGAGGGTGAGAGATGAAAGGCTGCAGGATTTTATTGCCCTGAATTTTCAGTTTGTAAGTTCCATTTACTACCGCAGGTACCTTAGGGCTAATCTGTATCTCTGCGAATGGAGACATCTCTCTCAGACAGAGCCCCAGTGACTCTTCTCCCACTGTGGGATTTTATGGATATCTAATAATAACCAGGGGCCCAAATGGTGTTACAAGCAGAAGCCGCCTTATGGATTCTCAACTGAGAAGCTTACATTTTCCGTAACATTGATATTACGGAGTCCATGCATCTCCAGAATAACTGTAACTTCTCGGCATGAGAACAGGACCGTCTAGACTGAAAGAACCATCACTCCTCCCAGAGAAGAGGGTTGGAAGGGGGTGAGGGAAGAAGAGGTGAAGCCAAAGGGCTCTAAGAGCGAGGAGGCGGGCACCACGGAGGATCTTCAAAGGTGAGGCAGAGGCTGGCCAAGGGCAGGGAGGGACCCGGATGTTTTCCTGAAGAAAACACTGAGCTGGTAGCTTAACACACACTGAAAGGAAGAGCAAAGGGCTGAGATAACTTCTTTGCGTTTTATAAGAAATAAGAAATAAATAAAATAAGCTGCTTTGAGTGATGTCAAGTATCCCTCATCTTAAAGTACAAACTGGCCTAATAATCCGGGCTGTTCCAATGGCCAAAACCAGTACGGGGAGCTGGCTGCCAGCCCTCCCATGTAGAACACAGTGTGTGCGCTCCCTCACAGCAGCTGCACTAAGAGGGAAAGGGGGAAGGGGGGCCAGTGAGACTAGGGTGGGTGGTACAGTCTGCACCCCCATCCGTAGGGACCTGCTCCAGCCAGAGCCTGAGGGAGCCAGCCTGGGCATGGGGCACACCAGCAGCCCCTCCGCAGACACCCACCTACAGCTTCTGCAGGGCAGGCTTTCTAAAACAAGCCCCTCCAGCCGGATGAGCAGATGCTAAAGGCAGTTCTGTATGAAAGAATGCAGCTTTCTCTGAATTCCAGATCACCTTACAAAAGACAATAGCACATTAAAAAAAAAAAAAAAAAAAAAAAAAACCCTCAAACCTTTCTACCAGCCTCCCTAGTACTGATGGGGAAAACATCCCAGGAAAGATAGAGCAGTAAACTCAGAAGGTCAAGTGTCAGGTGTAGTCTGTCCATTCCGCACATTCCCAGATTATGAACAATGAGGTGAGAGCTGATAAGAACCAAACGAGATGTTATACAACAAACATGTGAGTATCAACTATGGGCCAGGGAGTGAGCTGGCAACCGATCTGAAGAAATGCGAAATCTACTCGCCCCCAAAAAATCATACAGGGTATGAAAGGGGGGGCGAGAGAAAAAGGCATTTTAAAGCAGAAAGTAGAAACTACGGGAACTACAGGCATCCCTTACGTGGGTTACCCAGGATCCGCAGGACAGCAGAAGGAACCAGATTCTGGTACCGATGTCTGAACACAGAGACGAAGCAGATGCCCACATAAAGGGGAAGCTTCTGCTCAGACTTACGAAGGGCCCAATACAGTGAGACAAGGATGAAGGAGATTATATCCACTGGCTTCTAGCAGAGAAGTGAAAAGGTACGGAGCACAAAGGCTCCATGATATCTTCACGGCTAAACCGAACAGATCTCCTCCTGTGAAACAGCAATATGCCAAGGTGGCCACCAACACAACCCTGAACCACGCAGAGGCATCCGCAGCCGAAAACAGGCTCGGATCACATGAGATGGTGCGATGAAGCCCTATAAAAATGTGAACAACTCACAAACCGGCCGAGGATTTCAAAGGCGGACTGAAATGAAAAGTGACATTAGAAATATGCCTAAGCTATAGGCCTGTCAGTTGCAGGAGGAAAAAAAAGCAACCGTCTGTGTCCTTCAGCTTCCGCTTCTAGTCTCAGTTCTGAAAAGCCTTTTCCATAGCAGTGACATGACCTGATAATGCTTCATCCACAATCTACCACCCAGTCTAAAGTCTACCTGGTGACCACACCGTGCACAAACTGGTCAGAATCTGAGACTCAATTTCTAAGATGATAAGCATCTTACTAATAAAAATAATTTCCCAGGTCCACAGCACCTATAACACATGAGGAACTGAAACGTTTGGGTTTTGAACGGAACAAAATTTTCCCAGTACAAAGCTACTCAGTCCACCAAGGAATGAAACCTACAACCCTGGCCTGCAGAAGTGCAAGGCACTGGATGACTGCACTAAACTTGCCTTGCATATAAATGTTATGCCAAAAAAAAAAAAAGTAATTTATCTAAACACAGTGTAGGTAGCTCTGCAATCAGTTATCTCATAAATAAAGAGAGAAAGATGAAGGGAAAGCTTCTCTAATTGACTTAAAATTTTTTTCCAAGCAAAGAAATAATCTGACAACCAACAAGGTCAACAAGAGTTTGAAAAAAAAAAAAGATAGCCCTCAGGGGGAAAAGCGCACCTAAAAACTCCAATGAATCAAGACATCTGAACTGCTATCTATGAAAGAGGGATAATTTGGGAAAGCCTGAGTAAGAGTAGAGGTGTTAAAAGAAAGTCAGTTGGGGACCAACCTGCGGAAGCACTTAAAATCCTGAAATTAACCCCTCTGGTGGACTGAACCCAATCTGCCCCAGGCTACTGGAATACCATTAGGAGGAAAACCAGTGCTCAGGGAGAGGCAGGGCTCATCACCCCAATGGCGGCAACTAGATTGAAACCAGGAGTGGGGAAGAGGAAGTGCCTACAGAAAACCAAGCCATGTGTGAACTGACCATCAAAACAAGCAATCCAATTAGGAAGTAGGAAAAAACCCAACTGCAAAAACTCACTCCTGGGGCCTTTCCACACCAATACACTGGCTCAAGTTGCAATGGCTAGCAGAAGCAGTCATGGATATTAGCGATGGACTAGGAGTGCTAAAAATAATGTCGCTCAAAAATAATGTATGGATTAGGTCTTCAGCCTCAGCAGATAACGTCGATTTAAACATTTATTAAATGCCTACGGTAGCCACGGCACTCTGCAAGCTTCGGAAAAAGAGGGGAGAGAGGAAGCGGAGAAAAACATACCATTCCTGCCGTCAGGGGAGTTTAGGCTTCACGGTGGAAAGCAGGCCTGGACATCAACAGACAGAACAGGATGATACAGAGAAGGAAAGGACTGGGTATGGAAATCCCTGGCCTAAAGAGGCTTTTGAGAACCAAGGCAAGAAAGAGGGTTACCTCAGCACAGCAGCGATGTTAAATGGTCACAGGACAGTAAATATGATGGGGCTGTCAACTCTGGAAACAAAAGAAACTTACCGCAGCTCACAGGACTGAAACAGAGACAAGAGATATGAACACAGCAGCACTGGGAAGATTTAGATAAACTGAAAATACAGAACTGGTAACAGTGATGATTAAATGAACGGAGAAGAAAGAGAGAGAGAGAGATGGATTGAAAGACATAAATGCACAAGGTTTGGGAAAGGCTTACCCAGCAAGACCCACCAGGAGACTGCTAAACTCCCACAAAAATTATTTGTAGGGGAGAGGCAAGATCATGGGAAAGGGGATGTATTAGCTAAAGGACACAAAAGAAAATATAATTTGTAATAGAGAGGAAAAAGTAAACCAAAGGGAAATAGATAGGCAATTGCTGTCTTCTCCAGGTTATAATTCACTTATAAAGAGCGGTGGAACATACATTTTAGGAAACAAGATCCACCCAGATATGAAATGTCTTGACTCTGGTGACCACTCCAGCTGAACAACAGGAATTAATCTTTAAAAAATGACTGGATATATACATCCTGGAGTCTTAAATAGATGAGCTAAGACCAAGCCATCGTCTCCTAACAGTAATTTTTTCAGTCCTCTAACAAAGAAGTTTCAAGTGTTCTTCTCAAAAACGCCCAGATCAAACAAATCTGAAGCCGGTACAGAATGCCTCTGCTGGCGCTCTGACATATTCTATGTCCTTTGATCACACTGTGCAAGTCCCCACATCTCTCCATTGGAAACCGGTGAAATGCTATGTCCATTTCAGAGAGCTTCTGCTTTTCTCCATGGTCCTCAATGCCAGGCTGGAGTCCCTCTGTAATCTGCTATTTGCCTTATGCTTCCCAGTCACACACGCAAGATCACAGTCAGTGGGTTTACTGGTTTGCCCCTGCTACACTTAGGGACTGCAGCCCCAGAGCTTCCTGTTGCTACACATCTCGGCTGGCAGCATCCTCTGCTCTAGGGTCCAGAGGGACCACTCATCGTGCTTTCAGAAATCTAACCTGGAGGAAATAGGTTGAGAACCACCTTCAATCGTGTCTAAATGGCAAAGCACCCTGGGGTCCTGCACAACAAATGGTGACATTAGTACCTGAAACCACCCTGACTCTGAGAAAAAACCCTTAAGCATTGCGAGGTATCACTAATAATGTGCCTACCTGCAGCTCTGTCTCCTATCACCTGCCTAAAGAGGAGACTCAGTGGGCTCAGGCCTGGGAAACAAACCTCCCAAACAGGCAGCAAGGACTCTGGGAGATTAGGCAGACTGCAGCTTTAACAAAATTGATTCTACAGTGGCCGGGTGTGAATATTTAGAGGCCGTGCTGTGAAAGAACATTTATATGGTGGGTAAGTTCACAGGGAGGAGACTGAAAGACAGGGTGATGGAAACCAGTACAAGGTGAAAGCACGAAACCACAGATGAGAGATGAGGGGAAGGGTTTCCACACTTCCCGGGTGCGTGTGTGTGTGTGTGTGTGTGTGTGTGTGTGTGTGGTCTTTGCCCACTACAGTGTGTGTGTGTGTGTGTGTGTGTGTGTGTGTGTGTGTGTGCTGTCTTTGCTCACTACAATAGCACTGCAAGATCCCACTTCATGGGGAAATAAGTCAGCCCCTTCATCAAATGCCCAGGGGTTGTATTTCCTTTGTCATTAACACTCCAAGTGTAATACAAAGCCCGCAGCAGCCCTGGGCAATAGAGAACTAGGTTTTCCAGTTTCAGATCAAAGCCAAAAGCTCTCTAGGAAGTCCTGAGATGCACATTGTGTTATCTCCTTTCAGGCAGCAGCTCAGAAAACCCATAGCCTTTCCAAGATTTAGCACTTGTATCTTTGTGGCAAACAAGTAGAGAACACACACTACAGCTTTAGAGAAACCCTGATACATGTTTGGGTCACAGGAGCACCACATACCAGTGTCCAAAATGGATCTCAGCCTGAAGGAGCTACATCTCCAAAGAGATGACACTGGATTCACCCTAATAATCCCAAAGCTTGGTGCCACAGAAAAAGAATCAACAGCATCAGACATCCAACTGTACTCCTTCTGAGGGAAATACGACACACTATAGCTTTTAACTCTGTCACATGTTCCAGCAACAAATCACGCTCTAACCAAAATCTGGGAGCCGTGGCTAACCCATGAATTTCCGGGTGCTACCGGAAAAGAGCTGCCTAGAATGCAAACAGTTCTTTGATCATGCAGTTTTGTCCAGAGCCCTTCCTCTGGCTGCAATTAGAAAGTAACCAAAAGGGGGGAATGGAAGTACACAGTTAGTCTTGGGCAAAACCTCCTTGCCTTCATGTATAATTTAATAGAAATGAATTTGTCTCTGTATTTTAAAAAAGGAAAATCCAATTTGCCCTACTATCCCCACAATATATAGAGGTGTCTCAGAAGATCTGTATTAGCTGATGTCACGTTAATTTTTAGGATAGGGGGAAGATAAACATTAAAAGAGTCTCCCCGTTCTTCCCTGAAGGGCAAGCCCCACTGGGTCATCATCTGGGAGCTTGCAGGCAGGCCCACGCACAGCAGGAGTCTCTGCACACCACCTGCCTGCACAGCCCTGAGGAAGCTCATGCAAGGACTTACCCTCTGCATCTCCTCCTCCAGTTCCTTAATCTGCACCTTATCCCACTCTGTCCTTGTGTGTAGAATGAGCTCCAATACCATAAGCTGCCAAGTTACTTTTTCTCCATTTCAAAGCCACTGACACCCCCTCCCGCCAAATGTCCCCACATTCGAGAGAAGGCAATCTCCTGAGGGTTTCATTCAGCACCCTCCACGGTCCCTCGGTCATCTCCAAACAATTGTCAAGCATCCTTTGTTTCTGTAAGTACGAGACCATTCCCCAGTTCCCAAAACATACCCTCAGACATCTTCTTTGGAGAGTCCATCAGCCCTGTTCTATCTAGGACAGCTGCATCGTCTTGTACACATTGTGCCGTGCACGAGGGCACCTGGCCAAGCGGACCGAGGGAGAGTGAGAGCTAAAATTCAGCCTCCACTCTACTTGCCAAGCCATGTGCCCTGACGTGAGGCTGCCTGAAGGAAGGGTCACCCTTCTCTAACCTGCACAAGGATGCAATGTGGCCTAACAGAGGTCCCGACATCCATGCCTCGAGTACTTGACTGGACTCCCCTTGTAGTATAGGAACTGTTGGTATACAGTAAAGAACACTAGGGAAACCAAAGACTCCAAGGGGACTCCTGCTTGCCTAGTCATTACACACGTATAGTTACAGCCTCACTGGGATCTCAGGGTGATTTCTATTCCTACACCCATACTGTAAATCTCTTTAAGATAAGCAGAGAGCAGAATCTCCACTCATTGTGAGGGTTCCGGGGAGAACTCTTCAAGTAGAAAGACTCCTCCAGCGTTAGAGGCTACTGGAGCCACATCTACAGCCTCTCCTTCCTCATACCTTTCACCCCCAGGTGAGCTTTACCAAAAACAAAACCAGAACCCCTCGCTACAGATCAGTTTTCATCTAGCATGATCTTCTTTTATAGACGCAAAGTACTTTCATGTTTCATAAATGAAAGCCACCAGCACAAGCACACTCAAACCCAAAAGGTGAAAAGGTGCCATCCCTTAAAATCGCTTAAGACAAAAGCCTACAAGGCAAGGCAGACATGTTTTCAACACGTGGCCTCTGCCTAACTCCCAGACTCATTTCTTACTACCCCCCGGCATTAAGTATCCTCTATTCCAGTCATACAAAATCACTCACAGTTCATCACATGCCCCACACTCTCTCTCATCATGAGTATCCGGGAATATTCACAGGACATGCATGATCTGGCCCTGCCCATATTTCGGACCACACAGGCATCACACCACTCATGCAACCATCCACAGAGGCCATCCACTCCCTATTCCCAAACTCACCCGGTTCTTGTCATTTTGCTGCTGTCTTGGTCAGAAATTGTCTTCTCCTCATTTTTTACCTAGCTTACTCCTAATCAGCCTTCAGGCCTTAAAAGTCACTTCCTCAAAGAAGCCTTCCCAGATTATGCATTCTTATAAACACTAACCTTTCCTCTCGTAACACAAGACATAAACGTGATTACTTGCGAATTTCCCCTGCTAGATTTTAAAGTTCCATGAGAGTAGTTCCATGAGGGTTTATTCCCCACTGCAACCCCAGCATAGCATCTGGTACAAAGTGGGTTCCCAGTAAGTATTTATCAATGACAATGAACCTATTCATTTGAATTCCTAAACCTGTGCTGTCCATTACAGTAGCCACTACACACCTGTGGTTACTGAGCCCTAGAAATATGCTAGGGTGAACTGAGATCCGAGTATAAAACATACATCCGATTTCCAAGACACAGGGAAAATAAAAGTAAAATACCTCATGAATTTTTTACATTCATTAAATGTTGAAATGATACTGTTTTGGATATAGTAAGTCAAATAAACTGCATTAAAATTAATGTTCTTTAAAACATAGCTACTAGACAATTTTAAATAACACACAGAGCTCACATTTGGGGCTTGCATTATGTGTCTTTTGGACAGTGCTGGGTCTAGAGTGCCCTTTCTCTCATCTGCTCACTTCTCGTCCGTGAACACTCGAGAGGTATATGAGCTGCTCCTGGGAAGACTTCCCAAGCACCCACCACAGCAGGGCTCTTCACAGCACCCACCACCACTGTACTCAAAGTGTATTATATTAATTTCTTATGTGACCCTCAGTAAAATCTCCCAAAGGAATTTCATGAACAAATAAGGGAAATCATTCTTCATTTCACTCAAAAGCCATATGTTGACTCTTAGAGCTAAGATTCACTTAGAACTTTCTTAAAATGGAGTAAGATCTCAGGAGTGAACAGAAGTCTAACAAATAAAATAAGAGATAACCTACCTTGGTAAAGAACAAGAAATTCTATAAACATGACCCTGCCTAAACTGGGAAATGTATTCCAACAACTTTCTGTCATCCATTAGGCTAAGGGAAACCCATCCATTACCCCCTGAGGAGTTCCAAAGGATCCGAGAAAAACGAAAACTTCTCAGTGGTAGTTTAGTTCTTACTCCAGAAAACTTGCTATCGTCAGACCTAAGCTATAACTCCCCCACGCCCCCAAAAACTGCTTAAAATTCAGCTACTGAGTCTCCTTTAACATAATGCTTTGGCTGATGATGCAGGCACAAAAATTAATGTTCAAGAATTCCAAAGTTGTGGTTGCTGTGGGAACCTTAATGCCAACTGCATGGCACAGAGGCAGAACTGTGGACTACTCCCAGCACTGACAAAACTGGACGTGTGTATTTACTCTGTGCAATGAGGCAGAGCAACAGTTACTGAGAGAACCTTGTTTTGGCATTTCTAGGCTTTTGTGCATTTACATTCTCAACCTTACCACAATCCTGTCTGCTGCATTAAATTGCCTCCTCTGTGGGAAAAAAAGGCTGGGGGGTTGGGGGTAGAGATGAACTGATTGGCCAGACATTCAAAGAACCCATCCTGTATGGGTTTCTTATGCATGATCTGACTCAAAAGACGATCACAATATTTTCATTTGACTCTTATGGGCTGTCTCCAAACTCTCACACAAATGAAAACAGGGCCTGCATTTCAACTCGTAAATGCACCAAGACGTGCAAAACATCAGAAAAGCAAATTTCACGTCTCTAGAGCTATAAAAGGGATACGTTAAAAAGCCACACAGCACTAACTTCAACCACGCTGTTCAATTTGCCTGTGGCACCGGCTCTCACCGAGGACCCAGTTCTATAACCAATCGACAGTTATCAGAAGGCATAAACAGGGGCTAAAAAGATGTCTGTAAAAACAAGACAGCCAGACAAACAAAGAAGTTTCAACCACAATCCCTTTCCCCAAACTCTTATAACGTAATAATGGAAAGAAAATGACGACAGAATTTAAAACAAAACTGCCTGCAGTTTTCAGCCTAAACATAATTTCTCCAAGTTGACATACCAAAATCATACACATTGGCTAGGCAAGCACCCTTGCTGCCAAAAGATCCAACAAACAGCAAGACACAGTACAGCTAATAATTCTAGTTACCACTTGGAAAAGATGAGTAGGTGGCCCCAGATAACACATATATACCAAGATTCATTTCTTCCTAGAGCAAAAACATACAGATCAAAACAAAATGACCAGCAGAACAAGCCTTACTATCATGCATGTGAGACATAGATCTTTTCCTCCCCTTATCCTCAGATAATAAGATCTCGTTAATAAACGAGACTCATTTACCACCTAACATATACCAACCCTAACTCCTCAAGTCCCTTAGGGAGGAATGCCAACAGGGCCCATCAAAAATGAAGGAGAGGGCTTCCCTGGTGGCGCAGTGGTTGAGAGTCCGCCTGCCGGTGCAGGGGACACGGGTTCGTGACCCGGTCCGGGAAGATCCCACATGCCGCGGAGCGGCTGGGCCCGTGAGCCATGGCCGCTGAGCCTGAGCGTCCGGAGCCTGTGCTCCGCAACGGGAGACGCCACAACAGTGACGGGCCCGCGTACCAAAAAAAAAAAAAAAAAAAAAAAAAAAATGAAAGAGAGTAGTGAGTGTGGTTCAGGAGAAATTGAGACCTGCCCAATAGCAGCTCGGCTGCAAACGCTAGGAAATAATACTTTGGTGATTTACACCACTCGTCCGTTAGCATTCTCCCACACATGGACCACATCTAACTAATTCTCCATCTCCTCCCCTTTGGTTTTGGAAAAGAGGCTTTGCTGCTTTTCTCATCTCACCTGTGTATTCTCCCCCTCCAGCCTCGGTGGTCGGATGCTGGACAAGTGGATGGTCTTGTAGTCCCCGGAGTTCAGCTTCACAACAATGGCATCGGCATTCAGCACCTGCATCACCTGTGGGCGAGAAGGCAAAATGCTTAAATGGTGCCTCGATAGCCCAAATCTCACAGCACACATGCTAAGGAGCAAGGCACACCCAATTACAGGAAGAAGGATGAGATCAAGAGCCATTTGGGGTGGATCCAATATCTTTCTTTATGGTACAACAATGCTGAAGAGAACTATCCTATAATTATCAGCCCCCAAAGAGATGGTGATTTCTCATCGAGGCGGGACCAGTATCATTCATAAAGACGGTCAAGCTTTTTTTTAAATCTTTTGCCCTGACCAAGATTTGTGGTTAACTACAAAGCTTACAAACTGGAAATCCAGCCTCTACGTGCTATTGAAGATTTTCCTCGAAACAGGTTCTAAACTACAATCAAAATGCCTATCACAACATGATTCTAGGAAAAGAGGCAAGGGCTGGATTAGAAGAAGGTAGCAGCACTGGATGAGAAAGAACCAAAATAGGATGCCCCGATGCAGAGCAGAAAAATCAAAGGCAAGTGAAGGGCAAAAAGAATTGTCATCTCAGCGTGCGAAAGGAGATGCTCAGCTGTTAATCTCACCGGCAGAAACATTAAATTGCTAAGATGTTACTTCAACTACTCTGAAAGCCTCCTTTTCAGAGCACTGCTAATGGCCATCTCTGTTTTGGAACCCAGAGTCAGTAACACTGGACCCCACTCTCAGCCAGTGATTAACTCCCAATCTGGGGTAGTTTACAAGGATATCTATTCAAGGTCAAAAGCACAAATATTCCTCTGTGGAGGTTATTAGAACACTCCACCAATGTGTAGAGAATAAAATTCCATTGAAACCAGACTAGCACCACATCAGGGTTGTAATTAGACCTCATAATTCAGCCAGCAGTCTACAATTCACCCAATTATATTCAGAACCTGTTGTTACAAGGCTGTTTGGATTTTTTTGCAAGTAACACGTTGCTTTGAGGCAGCTATTGACTACAAAACACAGTCACCGTCTGCAGAACCAAAACTAACTCTCCTAGGCTTCAATCAGACCCCATCAGGAGCAAACAGGTAGCTGAACAAACTACTGGGTCAGCTGCACCGTGAGTGTAGACTTGCAAAATTCCCTTCCTCTTTTGTATGTGAAACAAAAGGAGCTGGCCTCTCCTTTGCTGTGGTGGGTATCACACTGGTTAAGTATCCTAAAAGAGCCTTCACTAACTATGCCCTGGAAGGCTCACAACCTTTTACAACAGAATATACCCATTTATTTGCAGACTCCTGCGAAAGTGGCTAGTCTCTACCTTTTCCAGAGAACCAGCCAACCACACACACAAAAAGAGTAAAGAGTAATTTAAGGGACAATCTGAAGAAGGAGCAAAAAGCAAAACCAACTGAGAAATTATACATGACAGGAAATAGCAGGAGGAAAGCGCCATCAAACAGAATGAATGAAAAAAGAAAGATGACAGCTGGAATCAAGCTATAAGTCCATGGATGGCTGACTACCGCTCATGGATGGGAAGACATCCTGGGGTTTTAATACGGTAAGTAATGGAAGCAGTGTAGAGAAAAACAGGCCAGGGCCAAAAGAGTAGTAAAGAGTCTGAGAAAGAGCTGTGTAGATTAGGAGAGGGGGTAATTATTTTTAATTTTCAGCTATGTCTAAGATTAACTTGCAAACCTGAATGCAGGAAAAAAAAAAAAAAAAACAGGCTCAAATCACCACAGCCATTCTGCTATAAGCTATAAACTTTTTCATAGATCTGAGAGTCACATAAAGGCTAATGCTAAAACTCAGACAGCCAGAATCCAAAACTCACCTGACGAGAAAACCTTAGTGAAGTTCAAGGGTAATCAAAAGCATGATGTGTGGTCACAAGAGGACCAAGTCAAGGTCAGGAATGATTACCTAGGTATGAGTGGTGCCAAAGTGGATAGGACCCTCCAAATCAAAGAGCCCCTTATACCAGGCCCAATCATTTTAAGTGTAGAACTTAAAAACAGCCAAGAAGGTATAACCGAGAACACAGACTCAGTAACTGCAAAAAAAAAAAAAAAAAAGTACATCTTGTTCCCATTATCACCTAGACACATTAATGCCAAGTAAAAATGCCCATCATAATGGAATCTCCCTCTCACTCCCTGAAGACAGCAGCAGTGGCTTGGCCAACTGACCAAAAGAAAAAGACCTCAGCTAATGATTTCCCTATGCTTCAAAAATCCCACATTTGTATGACACGGATTACAGCACATGGGGGTAGGGGAGGGGGGCCACGAGGTATCCATGATACGTGCTATACTGCTATCCCACCTTCAAACCAAAAAGTCCACAAAGCCATAGCAAGCACAACAGCTCATACAGCAAATCAATACTGCTCCTCCCTCAGAAGTACAGGACCACTGCCCAACAGATACAGTAATCATCAGGCATCTCTAGTGCACGCACATCACGGTATTTCCTAAATCTCAATGATGGACCAAGCTACACATTCCTCTCACTGCAAAACTAACTCCTATTAAATTGTCAATTGCCAAAAACATAGGGAAGCTTCCTATAATCAAGACATGAGAAATATCTAGACATTCTCTACTCCCTAGTCATGCTCAGAGAGAAATACAACCAGGGAAAGTATCACAGTGCTCACACCTTAACCCCTGATTACAGAATGTGAAGATCTAAGCATACCCCGGTGACAAGTTACTGGTATTCGTCACCCCTTATGATGCGTTAGCAGCCGCAGCAGCAGCAAACGGCTTCTTGGAGCTGTAAATTTCAGGCCTCAGCAGCAGACTCTGCTCGGCATCTCCCTGATTAGCAACCTCCTCTTCAGGAACTGTACACTCTGACGCTGCCAGCTAAACGAGGTCTGCCCTTCTGAAGGGGTGTGAGTGTGCGTGTCTGTGTGTGTGTGTGTGTGTGTGTGTGTGTGTAAGTGTGGTTTATGGTGTTTTATTCCTCTGTAAATTGTGTCATTACTGTCCGGAGAACAAGCAGCTCCTGGGCAGAGACATGGAAGAAACAATAAAACGGTAGTTACAGTCACACACTGTGCAATAAGTAAAATGCAGAGCAGATTAGTATCCAAAGCCTGGTCGTCAGCACCATCACATCACAGACCACATTTATAACAGTAATATTTCTGACACACACACACACACACACACACACACACACACACACACACACACACACACACACACACACACACGGCGCCCATCCACAGTGCTGCGCTCTGGATGCAATGGGCTGCTGCTGCCCAGCTTCTAAAAACCCTGTGGCATCCATGCAACGAACATAAAGAGTCGACAACAGCCTCCTGAGCTACAGACCCTCAGAAGAGGCCCCAGACACAACCACCAGTCCTCCCAAAGCTGCCTAAGTTATCAGTACCAGATATGAAGAAAAGGAATGTCAGCCCAAACAGGGCTCCTTCAGGCACCACCAGCGAGCACCCTCGCTGGGGCCACTGGAAATGGGACACCGAACACCTTTCTACTCCCTAACCTCAGGACATCCGGCTGTTTCTCCTGCTCTCCAGGTTGTCTGCTATGTCTGTTCTCCCCAAGCTAATCCTGGTAACGCTAGTGAAACAAAACCAAAGTGGGGGAAACAAGGAGCTCCCCACCCTGCTACAGCAATGGCTGAGGCTCACTGCACAGGTCCCTTCCCCAGCCCCCAGAACAGCACAGCTGCCACCCTTTGTCCTCACACAATACAGAGTGCCACTTTCTGATGCAAATACCCCTAGGCACCTAAGCGCAAGCCAACAAACTGGACACCGTAAGAGGTACTTAAAAGGAAGCCAAGCATCAGACAAATTCCCATAGAGGGGCAGCCGACAAAATACCCGACCCATACTCCTCACAACTGTCAAGGTCATCAAAAGCAAAAAAAATCTGAGAAACCATCAAATCCAAGAGGAGCTTAACAAGATATGACAACTAAATTTAGCGTGCTATTGAGGATGAGATTCTGCAACAGAAAACAGACATTAGAGGGAAAGTAACTTCAATTGATAATAAAGTATCAATGCTGATACACTACTTACAATTGATGTGCCATAATCATGTCAAATAATAATAAGGGAAGCTGGTGGGGAGTGGTGAAAGGGGTTAATGTGGGAACTCCGGAGTATCTGTTGATTTTTCTGTAAATCTAAAACTCTTCTAAAATTAAAGTCTCAATTTAAAAAGCTAGGTAAATGTTTACAAGTCTTTCCTAATTCAATCATTTTCTTATCAGCAAATTAGTTTGCTAACTTAGGCTACAAACCAAGTCTTGACCTCTTTTTGGTATAGGAGGGGCCACCTTCCTAGCCAGACCATCCCCAGAACTTCCTTTTCATCTGAACGCCATTATGACACAAGGTCAAGGAAGTAGCTAGTATTTTTTTGTTCTCTCCACGTTACCAAATAGGAATATAAAAGTCTAGCCAAAAATACTAAATATCCTTGCTTAAAAACCATCTCAGAGAGACATGATACTGAACTCCATTCAAAGCTATGACATTTTTGCACAGCAAAAAATCATCAGGGCCAAACCAAATAAGTACTAGAATCCACTGCATCCATGTATAGCTTATAACCTGTCCTCCAAAACTGGACATGGCCAACAATATCACACAGTTAACTACTTAGGGTTATCTCCCAGACGAAGCCCAAAAGGGTAATAAGCTCCTTGAGAACGGGAACCGCTTCTCATTCTTTTGCATCTTCTCAAAGCACCTAGTTTGGGGCTCTGTTGGTTAAGCAATCAGTTGGTACAGGGAACCAAGCTAGCGGCCTCTATCTTACCAGGCTGGGAAGTGAAAGACTCCACCCCCTCTCCCCACCCCCAAGTGTTATTCAGGTCTGTGAAATCTGCAAGGCCCAAGCATCCAGCAGCAGGGACAGGGAAGCCAAGCCACGTGCTCAAGGGACCATATGGCTACCAACAGCACAGATCAGCTAAAACGCCACAGGGAAGGTAGGCAGGAAACTGGCAAGCCACGACAGGCACAAAAGTCTCAAGTAGGCTCAGCTAATCGCTGTGAAGTGAACACGCCTCTCTGCTAACCTGGAAAGACAAGGATAGCCCTCCCTAGCATTTCCTTCCTTAAGAAGAGAAGCTGCTTAAGCAGAGAATGGAAACCAGTCTTCCAGTGCCACATGTATCCAGACTCAACTTTGTTGAGTTTCAAATTTCTCAGAAGTGAGACTCTCGGCCAACATTCCAACCTACAGCTTTGCATCAGTTCCAGAAGTCACCCAGAGGGTCCCAGAGGCACCTGGTTAAAGAGTTCACAGGTCACCTTTAGCAGGCTTTGCAGGCTATTTAGCTGTTCCCTGTACAATTAATTCCTGGGAGACAGCGGTCCTCTCTTCAGCAGTCACTCTATTTGTTCAGGCCTTAGGGTCACATCAGGCTCAGAGCAGAATCCTTCAGTGAGAACTTGCAGGACTGTCAGACTATGTTAGGGAAGGCCCAAGGCACGTGCTTAGGATCTTTTAAGTTTCCTTGAAAGAGTAGTTTGTCATTAACAAATGTTTTAAATTAGGCAAAATGACTACAAAACTGCAGCTGGATTCTAGCTTGTGAAAATAAATACATATCATTTTCCCTTTTACATTTAATGCTGATATCCCATGTTCTACAACAGGGTTTGGTAAACTGTGGCCAAGGGCCCACCACTTACTCTTGTAAATAGTTTTCGTGGAACACAGCCACGCCCGTCATTTACATATTACCCACAGCTGTTTTCTTGCTACAGTGGCAGAATTGAGTAGTTGCAAAGAGACTATATGACCCAGACTATATGACCCAGAAAGCCTAAAAAATTTACTATATAGTCCTTTAAGAAAAAGTTGGTCAAGCTCTGCTCTACAACATATTAGAAAATGAACGAACACATGTGGGATATACACTAGTTACCATTCCTGGGGAGCTATTTGGCAAATATTCTCCAAAATACTCCTAAGGAAATAACTGCCATTTACATAGAGATTTATTCCATTTTCTAAAAAATGGAAAAGTGATAAACTACATAATAATTTACTGGGGACTAGTTAAATAAATTATGATGCAGCCTTATAATGGAACACTATGAACAATAAAGCAAGTTCAAATATTTATTTTGTTACTCTCCCTAAATACCTCTACACAAAAATAAAGGGTTTGGGGGGGGGGGGGGTTGTTTTTTATTTTGTTTTGTTTTGTTGTTTGCCAAAAGCCCAAAAGGACAAAGATAATGGGAGAGAAGAATATAGCAACAAAACTTGGAAGCTGGAAAGCACAGGGATGAGTGGTAACTGACTCCACAGACTCACAAAAGCTAAATCCTGAGCTAGTGGTGAGAAAAGAAAATAGCCTTTCTGATTTATACTGCAGACTTCCCCTACCCAAGAGTAAGAAACTATCAAATCAGGAATCTCAAAGGGGGATGAAAATAAGGCCCAAAACTAGGACTCATTTAAAATCTATGTAAGAAGCACCTGGATTTCAAGATGTATACCCTAAATCCCATACATAAGAGTTCATTGCTCCTAAGCCAGGGTTGAATACCTAATTCTTTGAGAGAGACAACCAAGGATCACCTCATATCTGAGGAAAGCCTCTAATATGGAAAATAAGGGATCAAAATAACCAAAGAGAATTAAAAACAACTTAGACAAAGACTATGCAGGGAGAAAAAAATCTTCAAAAAATTCTTATTAATTCCTCAAAAACCTAACAGATGATATTCATCTCTGAAATAAGTATTACATGTTATTTTTTTTAACAGTATAAGAGGGCTTCCCTGGTGGCGCAGTGGTTGAGAGTCTGCCTGCCAATACAGGGGATACGGGTTCGTGCCCCGGTCTGGGAAGATGCCGCGGAGCGGCTGGGCCCGTGAGCCATGGCCACTGAGCCTGCACGTCCAGAGCCTGTGATCCACAACAGGAGAGGCCACAACAGTGAGAGGCCCGCGTACCACAAAAAAAAAAAAAAAAAAAGTGAGTAAACAGTATAAGACAAACATTCAGAGAACAAAGAAAGCTCTTAGAAATTAAAATAGAGCACCATAAATGAAATATCTAATAGAAGAGATGAGAGACAAATATGAAGATATCTAGAAAGACAAGACAAAAAGATGGAAAATATTAAGAAAAAATTAGAAGACTAGTCCATGAAGTCAAACATCCAAACAGGAATTCTAGAAAAACAGAGAGCAAATAAACTAGATGGAAATCAACAACAAAATAGTTGAAATTCCCAGACATAAAGGACTAAAAATTAAACCACCGTGCTCACGCATGGATAAACAAAGAGCATCATTGTGAAATTTCAGAATAAAGAAGAATTTGCTAAAAACTTACAGAAATAAAAAATATATCATAAGGATGAGAGATCAGACCACTAAAATACATGAAAAAAAATATCCAATAGATAAATGACAGTGGAGCAATGCCTTCATAATTCTAAAAGAAAATAACTTCTAACATAAAATTCTATACCCACCTAAACTATCACGTGTAATAAAAGAATAGATATGAAAGGTCTCAAAAAATTTACCTATCAAGCACTCTTTTCCCAAGAAGCTACAGAATGTGTGCCACAGAAATAAAGCAGTAAATCATAAAGAAGCCAAAAGATCCAGCATAGTGCCAATCCAGGAGTGAGGCAAAGAAAAACTCAGGATAATGGTAAAGAAATCAAAAGATAACAGCTTTATAAAAGAAAAAAAAAGAACTAATCCAGACTGGTACAGGTTACAAGGCTCCTGGAAAGCAGTATTGAAAAAGATAAAGGATAACAGACTGAATCAATACCTTGACAAGAGATTTAGACAGCCAGAATGTGGGGATTGAATTAATAAGTATGAGAAAGATATATACAGAAATTTTAAAATAATTATTACCTCCAGGGAAAACAAAAAATCATGCAGGAAATGAAAAGTATTCATAATATGCTATATGGCTCAGAAGTGATTAGCATTTACAAAGTAAACACTGAATATTAATTGAGCCAGAATTATGATATAGTCCTATTAGACGGCATGGAGAGGGCTTCCCTGGTGGCGCAGTGGTTGAGAATCTGCCTGCCAATGCAGGGAACATGGGTTCGAGCCCTGGTCTGGGAAGATCCCACATGCCACGGAGCAACTGGGCCCGTGAGCCACAATTACTGAGCCTGCACGTCTGGAGCCTGTGCTCCGCAAGAGAGGCCCACGCACTGCGACGAAGAGTGGCCCCTGCTTGCCACAACTAGAGAAAGCCCTCGCACAGAAACGAAGACCCAACACAGCCATTAATTAATTAGTTATTTTTTTTAAAAATTCTGTGATTTAAAAAAAAAAAGGCATCGAGAAAAGTACATGCACAACCATGTGTGAAAAAAACTAAATCTTCACCTTCCATGGTGTGAAGGAAAAGGGGTTATGCCTGAAAAATCAAGAGCGAGCAATGTAACATTTTATTCCAAGACATGGATTAGCAAAGAGTTGAAAATGGCTGCCTCAAGGGAGAGGGAAACAGACAGTACATATCTTAAGCAGACAATAGAGTTCTTTAAAAGTGTTTACATAGGGCTTCCCTGGTGGCGCAGTGGTTGAGAGTCCGCCTGCCGATGCAGGGGACACGGGTTCATGCCCCGGTCCAGGAAGATCCCACATGCCGTGGAGCGGCTGGGCCCGTGAGCCATGGCAGCTGAGCCTGTGCGTCCAGAGCCTGTGCGTCCAGAGCCTGTGCGTCCGGAGCCTGTGCTCCGCAACGGGAGAGGCCACAACAGTGAGAGGCCCGCATACCGCAAAATAAAAAATAAAATAAAAAATGTTTACATAAATGGCTGCCTCAAGGGAGAGGGAAACAGTACATTTCTTTTTTTTTTTTTAAGTGACTCAGCCCTTGCAGTGTTTTTTCGGGAGGTCACCACTCTTTTTTTAAAATTTCATTTATTTATTTATTTATTTATTTTTGGCTGCACTGTGTCTTCGCTGCTGCGCGCAGGCTTTCTCCAGTTGCTGCGAGCCGAGGCTGCTCTTCGTTGCAGTGCACGGGCTCTAGGAGCGCAGACTTCAGTAGTTGTGGCACGTGGGTTCAGTAGCTGTGGCTGGCGTGCTCTAGAGCACAGGCTCAGTAGTTGTGGCGCACGGGCTTATGTGCACCACGGCATGTGGGATCTTCCCAGGCCAGGGATCAAACCCATGTCCCCTGCATTGGCAGGCGGATTCTTAACCACTGCACCACCAGGGAAGCCCCCAGACAGTACATTTCTTAAGAAGACCCTAGAGTTCTTTAAAAAATGTTTACGTGTTAAAAATAAAAACTTACAAACTTAAAAATTATATACAAAAGATACAAGTCAGGACTATTCAAAAGTGGTTGCCAGTCTACAATGAGATAAGGTGCTTGTAGCAGAACATAAATCAACTACATCACTGAGAACATTGCTGACATTTTTTCTGTAGCAAGATTTTCTTGATGAAAGCAGCAATGCCTTGGTTTACAGTCTGGCTCAAGCTCCTTATATCATATCAAGGTACTCTGAGTAGGACTGGTATAGATCAAGGGTCAGCAGACTTTTTCGGTAAAGGGCCAGATAGCAAATATTTTAGGCTTTGCAGGCCATATGGTCTCTCTTACAACCACTCACCTCTGCCACCGTATCACAAAAACAGCTCTAGACAATATGTAAACGAACAGACATGGCTATGTGCCAACTTACTCATGACACTGAAATTTGAATTTCATATTATTTCAATGTGCCACAGAAATTTTTTTTCTACGTAAAATTCATTCTTAGCTCACAGGCCACACAAAAACAAGTGACGGGCCAATAGTTTGCCAACCTCCGAGATTGAAAGTATGATCAACTTTGTTAAAAAAAAAAAAAACAAAACTGTGACATAGTAATTTCATCTAGTATGAGTGTTTTTCCTTCTTTTTTATGTTTCTTCCTGTTTTAAAAACAAAAATAATGCTGAAGAATTTCCAAAATTCAGTAAGTTTCAAAAACCATTTATCTACCTATAAACACCTTTTTCTCTCTACTCTCTGAACAGGTCTATATCCAAATGACCTAAATTTATGTTTAGGATACTACAGGATCCTTAATCAGTTGGCTTTTAGAGGCAATCTCCTCTACTCTGGCATTGTAACAAATAAAACTTCATTGTAATTAAAAGCAAAAGCAAAAAAAAAATGCCTCACCCTGTTTAAAAACAAAACAAAAAAGACAAAACATAGATTCTGGGATGCTGGATTTTTGAAAATGGAAGAAATGTCCTATAAATGTCCTAAAGCTCTCCTTTTTCTAGTTATCAATAAAATCATATTCAAGATAAATGCAAAGCCACTGACTCAATCGTCTAATCCTTTAGCTGAAGACTTTTTCTTCAGCAATGCCTTAGTTCCCCCAACCAGCCAAGGCCCAAAAACCCTTCAAAATCTTCTAGGTTTCTCTACAAACTCAATTTCAACTGAGGAGGGGCTGCTAGGGACAGTACAGGATAATGAGACCCTCCCAAGGGTCATCTACATCACTAATATCACAGATGCCCAAAGTGATGTTGGTGAAAAATGGAAGGCCTGCCTCCTTGGTGAGTGAATGATCATCCTTTCATTGTGCAGTATAGTCTTTAGAACAGATGATAGGAAACATAAACACACCAAGTAAGTTTCAGTTAGGCAGAGCAGCCATGTCCAAGTTTCCAAGCGAGTATGGTCCTCACACAAAGAAGCAGAGGTCCAGTCTGCTCTTCATCAAGATGTGGAAGATGCATAGGGAGTATCGAACCAGGGACTCCTCCCACTAATGTCCACTAAAAGTCACCATCATACTTCACCTTACAGCTGCTTAGAGACCATCTACCAGAAGAGGGAAGGGGCCGCTTGAACATTCCGTGACCTACTACTTTGGGCATCATAAAAAAGAAAGTGAAGAAATTCAACCAATTCCTCGGAGACTTGTTAAAATTTTACCATTCTAAGAAAAAGCATTCCAGGATTTTTCAGACTGACAGTGCCACCTAGTGGCTTGGCATCTTAAACTCACTATTAGACATTTTTAGGACAGCCACTTCTCAAGCTCAAGGATACCACTTTAAGTCCATAAAGACAAAGCTTCCATTATGTCTTGCCAAAAGGAACAAAAAGTTAAAAACACTAGCAATTTTGGGAAAGCGAGGTCTACTACAGGTTCCAACACTCAAGGTACCAAACCCCACAATGAAGGAAAAAACACTTTTACAGCACTCCTGCTGGACCCAAACAATCTATCCAGTAGCTCTAGTTCGCATCAGAGAAATCCATCCCAGGACACATCAGTGGAGAGCCCTCAATAGAACACTTCACTAATTATTAGAGAAATGCAAATCAAAACTACAATGAGGTATCATCACCTCACACCAGTTCGAATGGGCATCATCAGAAAATCTACAAACAACAAATGCTGCAGAGGGTGTGGAGAAAAGGGAACTCTCCTGCACTGTTGGTGGGAATGTAAATTGATACAGCCACTATGGAGGTTCCTTAAAAAACTAAAAATAGAATTACCATATGACCCAGCAATCCCACTACTGGGCATATAACCAGAGAAAACCATAATGCAAAAAGACACATGCACCCCAGTGTTCATTGCAGCACTATTTACAATAGCCAGGTCATGGAAGCAACCTAAATGCCTATCGACAGACGAATGGATAAAGAAGATGTGGTACATATATACAATGGAATATTTACTCAGCCAGAAAAAGGAACGAAATTGGGTCATTTGTAGAGACGTGGATGGATCTAGAGACTGTCATACAGAGTGAAGTAAGTCAGAAAGAGAAAAACAAATATTGTATATTAATACATATATGTGGAACCTAGAAAAATGGTACAGATGACCTGGTTTGCAGGGCAGAAACAGAGACACAGATGTAGAGAACAAATGTATGGACACCAAGGGGGGAAAGCCACAGGGGGGTGGGGGTGGGGGTGTGATGAATTGGGCGATTGGGACTGACATGCATACACTGATGTGTATAAAATGGATGACTAATAAGAACCTGCTGTATAAGAAATAAATAAAATTTTAAAAAAACACAAAACACATCACATTAGAAAAAATTCAAATCCACAAGAGTCCCAAAACAGAAAGGACAGAAATTTGAAGTCATATATACTTGGGCATAAGAAATCTAAGAGAGGGAGTTCCCTGGCATCCCAGTGGTTAGGACTCGGTGCTTTCACTGCCATTGGCCCACGTTCAATCCCTGGTGGGAACTAAGATCTTGCAAGCCATGCAGCATGGCCAAAAAAAAGAAAAGAGAAATCTAAGAAAATGTCATTTGCTAAATGGACAGAACCTCCAGAATATGAGAGAGATTTCAAGGGGTCAATGTCCACAACTTTCACCCATGAACTTCTAATGAAGTTATACAAATTCAAGGCAAGAAATTTAAGTTCTTATAGTTTCTAAGTCCACTACAATAAATACACACATTCATGCAATCATGCACATACATCCATGCAAGCCATGCAGTGGTTTGCCTAAAATAGAAATGCTTCAGCTCCTGACTGATTATTCAGAGCTCTGTATTATCACTAGCCTGACATCGTCCACAATGCATCTCCAGATGCTGAGAGTGACTCACCTTGGCAACAAACTGCTTGTCCTTTTGGTCCAAATTAGCAGTGGGAGCCACATAGTCTCTCCAGATTCTCAGCCTGCGCTCCTTGGCAAACCTGGCAACAAAGCAAGGATGCAAATCACTCAGATGGACTAGGTCGGCAATGGAATCCACCACCACCACAGGAGCAAACAGCACACAATCCTACCCTACCTCACAGACAAGGCACCCAGCAGAAACGGCCAATCAAACCTGAACAAAGCATGACAGCCACAAGAAAAACTGTACAGCAACTGGAACTATCCAAGATGCACCCATGGCTGATGGGCTGAGGTCTGGGTGTCCACTTTTCTGAGTCTGGACAGTACAAGTCCACCTCAATAATTAGCTCTTTTGGCTTATCAAGTACCTCCTGAGCAATTACTAAATGCCAGGCGCTGGAATGACGAACACAGAGCAACTGCTCTCTTAAATGGGAGGGAGAAACACACACACCTAACAAATATATTTTTTAAAAAGCATAGGCCTGCTCAATTTCCATTTGAATTATAAAAAGGTTGTCAGCAACCCAAATCCCACGTGGAACACAAGAACAAAATTGTCACTCTAGTGCAACTAATGATTATGAAAAATGGACAAAAATCCAATAGAATTTCACTGCCAAAAGGTAAATAATCATGCTGGCAGAAATGTTTTAGAATACTAAGCCCAGGAGACATTTTTTGAGTCAGACTAAGAGAGGGAAAGGGAATATGTGCAAAGAATTTTTTTTAAAGTTTTATATATATATATATATACACACACACACACATATATTATATATATATATCAGTGAAAAACTGTCAAAGTATTTATTTAGAAATAAATGGATGGAGGGAAAAGGGACTATTAAACTAGTATTTCTGAAAACAGTATTGCAACTTTTAAAAGCAGCATGTGTAGTAGTTGTAAAGCATGTGAAATACTTCAATACAGATTTACCAACAACGCAATCAAGTCTATAACACAGCATGCAAAACAATAGGCAAGTAATCATATCATTGAAATATGATTTGCATTCCTTGGTCTAAACCTGTTTTTTAATGATGAGCACTCTTAAAAATCTCTTATAGATGTTATAAAACATGCAGAAACTACTGTCACTGTAACTCACTTTCTTCAGAGAGAGGCAGGAACTTAAAGAATGCAAAAAGAACTACCAACCAAAATGATAATTTAGAATAATAGGCTTACAGGATTTTCTGAATAACAATTAAAAAAATTGAGCATCATGAAATAATCAAGGTATCTGGAACGCTGTGCTTGATAAGGGTATTGTATCTTTTGAATTTAACTGTGGAACATAAAAATACTAGAAAATTTGTACAATCATTGTGTTTTTTCAATCAGTCTACCTTTGTCAGGCATGCCATATCAAATGGCCCAGATAAAAAATTCCAAGTATTTCTGCTTACAGGTACAGAAAGCTGTAAAAGAGCTAACAAAGGGGAAATACAGTCTTTTAATTCACGTTCTTGGCACATCTCTTAGCTGTGCGCCTCAAAGGCAAAAATGTGAAGTTATCAAGACCGTTATAGTCTTATGACTCTGAAATAAGCCACACAGGCTTGAGTAGAATGTTGTCACTAGTGGTCCTGGCCTTCTACCTAAATGTATCCTGAGAGACAGTTGCTGGGACTTTGAGAACATCATCTCTATTCATCTACCGGCTTCATTTTCTTCCATCTGCCCCATCATGAGCATCAAGTTCACCTATATACCTGGAAACACTTTGAAACAGCCACTGATCTTGGCAATATCCAGCTATCATTTGCCTGGAAATCAGTTATTGCTACATCTGCTTTAACCATGAGGCACCTAGCCAAAAACACCTCACAGTTGCATTAGCGTTTATAACTACAACATAGTGTTAGATAAATTAGGGCATTAGGCCTCACAACAACACTGGATAGTTCTGTTTGGGGACCCACCGGCTCTATCTTTCCACCATATGCCTGGCTCCAGCCTTTATGTCGGGAAGTAGTTGATAAGCTGTTTCACTGTCCTCAAATAAGCTTCAAGTTTATTTCATTTCAAATGCCTAAAACCTGGAATTTAAGTGAGGGGCTTAGAAAAAGTGTACTGAAAACACTAAAAAAGCAAGTCAGGTGAAGAATAATGTCTGAGTGAAAAATCTAGGCCCTTCGTATATAGCACTGAATTAGACAGAACCTGGAGACTTATAAGTAAGCCACTCCTCTCTGAGATCCTGGCCTCTTTTGGAATTTCCCTAATCCTTTACACTGACATGGATGGGTGAGAGAAGATCCCTAGATTTCTACCCCTGAAGATCCCTACCAAGATCCTTGGCTGGAAGGCTTCCCCGACAGACCTTACCTCTCAGCCGCCCTCAGCTTTTCTGCACCCCGTGTGTAAACTGCAATCGACCAATCCACACAGCGGGCAAAACCTTCCTTCAGGAGGAGCTCTGTGATGTTGCCATTCTGAAAAACGAGGCACGTGAGAAAGCAGGCATAGATTAGATTCTATTGCAAGAGAATCCATTTCTCTAGACTTCTGACATGATTAACATTGCCACAATCTACTTTGCAGTTTAAAAAAAAAAAAAGAAGAAGAGCCATTTCTCTCATTAGGAAATCAGCCATAAGAGGGGAGATGCTGCTCTGTGACTCCTTTCAACAGCCTTGGCTTCACATCCCACAACACCCAGCACAGTAACTCTCACTTAACAGGGGTAGGATAAATGTTAGTGGCATTGAATGGAATTGACATTTCAATAGCTCTTCTTGTGGGCAGAGGATGTTAATCTTCAGTAGAGATTATACCTATTATATTTCCTTCCCTGAGATCAGCACTTACTCCCCTTTTCATAAGGGGAAAGCTGAAGAACAGGCTGAGTAAGGGATAACTTAAGTTACATTTTGCCCAGTGAATTACAATTCACATTCTACTGTGACACAGAGCCATCTGGCAGGGCTCTGGCAGACAGTTAGCACCCCAGAAGAAACAGACATGACCTTGGCACATTCCAAACCAAGCCTCCCAGCCTTCCACAACTACCATCATGGAAGAATTCTTTAGCCAAAGAGTAACAACAGTTTATTCTGTATAGGATAGAGGTTACAATAATGAAAATCTACTTAAACTTGGGTGTTAAAAACAAAGTCATTTCCCATCCAACAATACCCCACCTACCAAAGTATACAACAGAGTAAAACTCCCAATAGTCAGAACTACAAGAACTGAAAGAACCTAGTTCCTACTCAAAAGCAGAGTTAGGCAGTAACTGGATAAGGCCTGGAACAGTTTTTCCATAGAATGGTTTCCTCTTCATAGTTCTACCAAAACCCCACATAGCTAACTTCTAGACCTGCATACAGACCTCACCATCTACAAGCTTCATCACTTCTCACTGATGTGGCAACCTCCCACCTTTCTTACTGGCAAGCTTTAGGACCAGCCCTTGGGAAAATAAGTGCTACAGTCCTTCCTCCCCTTATAAACCCAGTAACAACTGAGATGAGTTTTCTAAAAGTACAAAGTTGCAGATTTGTCCAATTCTATCAGGTAACTGATAACTCCCTAGAAAAGGCCTCAAAATCAGTAGATGATAATCCTGCCAAGATTTTCAGTGGCTCATAAATACAGAGGGGAAGAAGAAAAGCAAACTATAGCTCTTCAAACCCCAAGTGGAACCCCACACACACACACCCCACGTGGCCCAGTCTGCACAGGCACACTCACTGGATGAAGGATGGTACCCAGAATGTTCTGGTTGTGGCAGCTCTCCAGAATGATCTGGACATCTCTCTGAAGCAGTCGAGACTCCGTGAAAAATTTGGCTTCTGCGGCGAAAGGTTCTGGTGTTTCGCTGCCATCTGCTTCCCGTCGAAAAGTTGGGCACTAAAGCAAAAGTAAGGCGAGTGGGTGATGCAGCCTAATGTGAGTGCTGGGCTCGCTCAGGCCACAGGGAACCATCCCAAAAGCACAAACCCCACAAAGCTGAGCTTGGAAAGGTCTCAGATCAGGTCTTCCAACCCTTTTTAAAGCATACTGATAAAATGCAACTAGAAATATCATCATCCCACACTTCTTGGTAAAGCAAACAAAACTCATGTTACCATGGGGAAAATCATCTTAATTATATCAATACTTGAAAATGACCCCTTGCTAAGAAGAGATTCACCACTGCCTCGCTTTAAATCCCTGATTATTTCTTCAATCAAAATGGGTATTTTATATTGACAAGCCACACTCAACAAACTTCAGAGCCTCCCATCCCCTCCCCTCTAGGTTGCAACAATCTCAGCACAGCCCACTCCAAACAGACCCTGAGTACTTAAAAAATAAAGTCTTCTTTGATCTAATTAGAACTGTCCAACTGCAAAGTTTAAAGTACTCTAGTCAATGTTAACGGCCCATACAAGAAAGAAACAGTACATGTGAAGTCCCCAAGTAGAAGAGTCTGTCACTGAACGCTTCCACAAACCCTATCACCACCCCGTAGCCCAATGTATGATCTGACCTTGATCCCTGACAGCATGACCGTGACCAGGTAGTAGTCGGGCAGGAGCAGGGCCCTGACCACACTGCCGTCCCGCACGTGCTCGATGATAGCTGCATGACAGAACAAACGCCTTGAGTCATAGCAAAAGTCGCGCCGAGGATAAACAATGCCCAATCAAACTGCCCGGAATGCAGTTCCTCTCCCCCAAACCCCAAGAAAGCCTCCCTCCAAGAGGTGATGAAGCATCAGCACATCACGAGCGTTTACACAACAGACTCCTGCCCAAACTATTCCTGGGGGATTTGGTTCAGACCAACTTCTACGTCTTCTGAACCTTCTGGGACCTCGTGGCTTATACCTAAGCAGCCTAGCTTACGGATAACAAAGCTTATCTGTGTACTGAGTGCCTGGCAAAAAAATAACAATTCAGGATTGGTAATAATTTTATTTTACTGAGTCTGTAAGTTAATATGGTCTCAAAGTAGGACCAAGATCTATACAAAATGTGTGTGTGTGTGTGTGTATGCATGCATGCACACACATGGGCACACGCACATGTGTTTAGCTATATACAGAATACACATTTCTACCTTAAAGTTTGGGGGACAGTATTTAGGTAGCCATCTTTTAGAGAAAACAGGAAGATCTCACACGTGCAAAATTACCAGCAATTTATTAGCTTGTAGCCACAAAGGACTAACCTCAGCAAAACACATCTGATGCAACCTATATGAACTGGATTCAAGTTCCCTTCCAAAAATACCAGGGTGCTGTTTTACCCTTAACAATTTCCCTTGGGTACTAAAGTAGAACTGGTTTTATTAACCTCAAGAAGCTCAAGAGCAAATAGAGAGAAATCACCCTGAGTCATATCCGTCTTTTCCCGACAGCCTCACCATTAACAGGCTTCTGGTGGTGTGAGTCCACAAAGTGCCTTGGGTTCTCAATGGTATACTTGAGGTCCCGGAGAGTATGTGAACCGTTCCCCTCACTCCACATTCCTTTCTTAGCTGCTTTTGCTTGCTCCTCACATTCCCAAAGCCGGTTCTGCTCAGGACTGGGACGTGAGAAATAATGAACACATGTGGTTAGTGAATTCACAACAGAAATATCAGGCTCATCTTTGATTCTGGGTTTCTTCAGCAACTTCTCCCCTTGAAAAGACCAAAGAGTTTGTTTCACATCTGTGGCTTCAGACCCAGGCCTATAAACAGAAACCCATCATGGGTGCAACTTCTGGATTTCAGACTTATTCCCTCAAACAAAAGATTCAATCATAACAGCATTTAATGAGAGTATCCAAAGAACACATGTCTCGGTACTGCCACCATCAGTGATTACAAGAGAACAAGCTGGTGGCTCAGAAGGGAGCCGCTCCAGGAGGGAGAGTTTCATTTAACCACCCCAGATTCAGGAACTAGAATCCAGGCAGAGCTCAGCAGGACACAGTGCAGGGAAAGTGACTAAGAACCACCCTTACTCCCTGTTGTCTGCAGAACAGGGCTGGGGAATGCAGAACAAATACCATTACAGATAATGTCACCCCAAAACTACTTACACATTCAATAAGGCTAGCTAAGCAAAGCAATCTGGAGATGGAAGACTCCTCCATTACACAAGAAAGCAAACTACATACAAGAGCAGCCAGAAAGTCAGTAGACAGACCGGGGAAAAAAACACCAAAAAACCACCCAAAACAACCAAACCCAGAAATGGTTCTGCTCTTGTCTCTCTCATACGTATCTGAGCTGAAATGAACCTGGAAAGCCTTTCCCCGATGTTAGCACCTCGTTCCATCAACAGCCATCTGCAGAAACTGAAGCTCCCACCTTGATCAGTAGGGATTTTCAACAGGGACTCCTGACCTACAATTTCTCAAGCCAGAAATCCTCAGTACTGCTCTTTCCCTCCTCCCCACAAAAAAAAAAAAAAAAAAATCATCAGCTTCAGAGATCCAAAATTGCTGCCAGAATTCTACAGGGGAAAAAAAAAATGTAGCTTGAGATAGAAGCAAACATTGAAACTGAGAAAAGAAGGCTTTAAATCAAGACAACTTTGGAGAAAAAAAGGATTGGGACTCCAGGGGGGGTATCTTTGTTGAGATGGTACAATACTGCTTTGGGCTTTTTCAAAATTCTTCATTCTGGTTGAAAACTGGATTCCAAAAAACACTGCAACAGTAATCATGCCAGCAACTATCCTTAAGATACAACTTTGGCGTGCTCCAAAATCAGGACCTAAGACAAATGTCGGAATTCAACAAATTCCCACATGCTCACACCCCAATTATAAGCTCTAGCCAACGACTCTTTGGAGTCATAAAGGACCAAAGAAGTATATGGTGAATGACTTGATCACAAAGTCTATGAAGGCAGGAAGGAGGCAAACTGTACATTTTGGCCTTTGTTCCTCCCCATGATTGGTACAGTTCATGCAAAGATTTATCTAAAGCTTCTTCTACGGCTACAGTCATAATACAACAAGGATTTAATGATTTAAACAGCAACTTTAGGGAGTTCCCTGGCGGTCCAATGGTTAGGACTCTTCACTGCCATGGCCCCAGGTTCAATCCCTGGTCAGGAAAATAAGATCCCACAAGCCACGTGGTATAGTCAAAAATGAAAAATTTTTTTAAAAGCCAGGATTGGTTCAAGATGGCGGAGTAGAAGGACATATTCTCACTCTGTCTAGTGAGAGCACCAAAAGCACAACTAACTGCTGAACAATCCTCAACAGGAAGACGCTGGAACTCACCAACAAAGATACCCCACATCCAAAAACAAAGGAGAATCCACAATGAGATGGTACAAGGGGCGCAATCACAATAAAATCAAGTCCCATAACTGCTGGGTGGGTGACTCACAAACTGGAGAACACTTATACCACAGAAGTCCACCCACTGGAGTGAAGGTTCTGAGCCCCACATCAGGCTTCCCAACCTGGGGGTCTGGCAATGGGAGGAGGAATTCCTAGAGAATCAGACTTTGAAGGCTAGCGGGATTTGATTATAGGATGCCAAGAGGACAGGGGGAAACAGACTCCACTCTTGGAGAGCACACACAAGGTAGTGTTGCATCGGGACCCCAGGGAAGGAGCACTGACCCCACAGGATACTGAACCAGACCTACCTGCTAGCGATGGAGGGTCTCCTGCAGAGGCAGAGGGGTGGCTATGTCTCACTGTGAGGACAAGGTCACTGGCAGCAGAAGTTCTGGGAAGTACTCCTTGGCATGAGCCCTTCCAGAGTCCACCATTAACCCCACCAAAGAGCCCGGGTAAGCTCTAGTGTTGGGTCACCTCGGGCCAAACAACCAACAGGGAGGGAACCCAGCCCCACCCATCAGCAGACAAGCAGATTAAAGTTTTACTGAGCTCTGTCCACCAGAGCAACAACCAGCTCTACCCACCATCAGTCCCTCCCATCAGGAAACTTGCACAAGCCTCTGAGATAGCCTCATCCACTAGAGGACAGACAGCAGAAGCAAGAACTACAATCCTGCAGCCTGTGGAACAAAAGCCATATTCACAGAAAAATAGACAAGATGAAAAGGCAGAGGGCTATGTACCACATGAAGGAACAAGATAAAACTCCAGAAAAACAATTAAATGAAGTGGAGATAGGCAACCTTCCAGAAAAAGAATTCAGAATAATGATAGTGAAGATGATCCAGGACCTCGGAAAAAGAATGGAGGCCAAGATCGAGAAGATGCAAGAAATGTTTAACAAAGGCCAGGAAGAATTAAAGAACAAAGAGATGAACAATACAATAACTGAAATAAAAAATACACTAGAGAGAATCAATAGCAGAATAACTGAGGCAGAAGAACAGATAAGTGACCTGGAAGACAGAATGGTGGAATTCACTGCTGCAGAACAGAATAAAGAAAAAAGAATGAAAAGAAATGAAGACAGCCTAAGAGACCTCTGGGACAATATTAAATGCAACAACATTCACATTTATAGGGGTCCCAGAAGGAAAAGAGAGAGAGAAAGGACCCGAGAAAATACTTGAAGTGATACTAGTCAAAAACTTCCTAACATGGGAAAGGAAATAGCCACCCAAGTCTGGGAGGTGCAGAGAGTCCCATACAGGATAAACCCAAGGAGAAACACACCGAGACACATAGTAATCAAATTGGCAAAAATTAAAGACACAGAAAAGCTATTGATAGCAGCAAGGGAAAAATGACAAATAACATACAAAGGAACTCACATAAGGTTAACAGCTGATTTCTAAGAAGAAACTCTACAAGCCAGAAGGGAGTGGCAGGACATATTTAAAGGGATGAAAGGGAAGAACCTACAACCAAGATACTCTACCCGGCAAGGATCTCATTCAGATTCGACAGAGAAATCAAAAGCTTTTCAGACAAGCAAAAGCTAAGATAATTCAGCACCACCAAAACAGCTCTACAAAAAATGCCAAAGGAACTTCTCTAAGCGAGAAACACAAGAGAAGAAAAGGACCTACAAAACAAACCCAAAACTATTAAGAAAATGGTCATAGGAACATACATATCAATAATTACCTTAACTGTAAATGAATTAAATGCTCCAACCAAAAGACACAGGCTCGCTGAATGGATACAAAAGCAAGACCCAAACATATGCTATCTACAAGAGACCGACTTCAGACCTAGGGACACATACAGACTGAAAGTGAGGGGATGGAAAAAGATATTCCATGCAAATGGAAATCAAAAGAAAGCTAGAGTAGCAATACTCATATCAGATAAAATAGACTTTAAAATAATGTTACAAAAGACAAGGAAGGAAACTACATAATGATCAAGGGATCAATCCAAGAAGAAGATATAACAATTATAAATATATATGCACTCAACATAGGAGCACCTCAATACATAAGGCAACTGCTAACAGCCATAAAAGAGGAAATCAACAGTAACACAGTAATAGTGGGGGACTTTAACACCTCACATACACCAATGGACAGATCATCCAAACAGAAAATTAATAAGGAAACACAAGCTTTAAATGACACAATAGACCAGATAGATTTAATTGATATTTATAGGACATTCCATCCGAAAACAACAGATTACACTTTCTTCTCAAGTGCGCATGGAACACTCTCCAGGATACATCACATCTTGGGTCACAAATCAAGCCTCAGTAAATTTAAGAAAACTGAAATCATATCAAGCATCTTTTCTGACCACAACGCGATGAGATTAGAAATCAATTACAGGGGAAAAAACGTACAAAACACAAAAACATGGAGGCTAAACAATACGTTACTAAATAACCAAGAGATCACAGAAGAAATCAAAGAGGAAATTTAAAAATACCTAGAGACAAAAGACAATAAAGACACAACCATCCAAAACCTATGGGATGCAGCAAAATCAGTTCTAAGATGGAAGTTTATAGGAATACAAGCCTACCTCAAGAAACAAGAAAAATCTCAAATAAACAATCTAACCTTACACCTAAAGGAACTACAGAAAGAAGAACAAACAAAAGCCAAAGTTAGCAGAAAGAAAGAAATCATTAAGATCAGAGCAGAAATAAATAAAATAGAATCAAAGAAAACAATGGCAAAGATGAATACAACTAAAAGCTGGTTCTTTGAGAAGATAAACAAAATTGATAAACCATTAGCAAGACTCATCAAGAAAAAGAGGGAGAGGGCTCAAATCAGTAAAATTAGAAATGAAAAAGGAGAAGTTACAACAGACACCACATAAATACAAAGCATCCTAAGAGACTACTACAAGCAACTGTATGCCAATAAAATGGACAACCTGGAAGAAATGGACAAATTCTTAGAAATGCACAACCTTCCAAGACTGAACCAGGAAGAAATAGAAAATGTGAACACACCAATCACAAGCAATGAAATTGAAACTGTGATTAAAAATCTTCCAACAAACAAAAGCCCAGGACCAGATGACTTCATAGGTGAATTCTATCAAACATTTAGAGAAGAGCTAACACCTATCCTTCTCAAACTCTTCCAAAAAATTGCAGAGGAAGAAACACTCCCAAACTCATTCTATGAGGCCACAATCACCCTGATACCAAAGCCAGACAAAGATACTACAACACAAGAAAATTACAGACCAATATCACTGATGAATATAGATGCAAAAATCCTCAATAAATTACTAGCAAACAGAATCCAACAACACATTAACAGAATCATACACTATGATCAAGTGGGATATATCTCAGGAATACAAGGATTCTTCAATATATGCAAATCAATCAATGTGATACACCATATTAACAAACTGAAGAATAAAAACCGTATGATCATCTCAATAGATGCAGAAATAGCTTTTGACAAAATTCAACACCCGTTTATGATAAAAGCTCTCTAGAAAGTGGGTATAGAGGGAACCTAACTCAACATAATAAAGGCCATATATGACAAACCCACAGCAAACATCATTCCCAATGATGAAAAACTGAAACCATTTCCACTAAGATCAGGAACAAGACAAGGATGTCCACGCTCACCACTATTATTCAACATAGTGTTGGAAGTCCTAGTCACAGCAATCAGAGAAGAAAAAGAAATAAAAGGAATACAAATTGGAAAAGAAGAAGTAAAACTGTCACTGTCTGCAGATGACATGATACTATACATACAGAATCCTAAAGATGCCACCAGAAAACTACTGGAGCTAATCAATGAATTTGGTAAAACTGCAGGATACAAAATTAATGCACAGAAATCTCTGGCATTCCTATACACTAGTGATGAAAAATCTGAAAGAGAATTTAAGGAAACACTCCCATTTACCATTGCAACAAAAAGAATAAAATACCTAGGAATAAACCTACCTAGGGAAACAAAAGACCTGTATGCAGAAAACTGTAAGACACTGATGAAAGAAATTAAAGATGATACAAACAGATGGAGAGATATACCATGTTCTTGGACTGCAAGAATCAATACTGTGAAAATGAGTACACTACCCAAAGCAATCTACAGATTCAGTGCAACCCCTATCAAATTACCAATGGCATATTTTACAGAACTAGAACAAAAAATCTTAAAATTTGTATGGAGACACAAGGACCCCAAATAGCCAAAGCAGTCTTGAGTGAAAAAAACGGAGCTGGAGGAATCAGACTCCCTGACTTCAGACTATACTACAAAGCCACAGTAATCAAGACAATATGGTACTGGCACCAAAACAGAAATATTGATCAATGGAACAGGATAGAAAGCCCAGAGATAAACCCACGTACCTATGGTCAACTGATCTATGACAAAGGAGGCAAGGACATACAATGGAGAAAAAAAAGTCTCTTTGATAAGTGGTGCTTGGGAAACTGGACAGCTACATGTAAAAGAATGAAATTAGAACACTTGCACAAAAATAAACTCAAAATGGATTAGAAACCTAAAGGTAAGACCGGACACTATAAAACTCTTACGGGAAAACACAGGAAGAACACTCTTTGACATAAATCACAGCAAGATCTTTTTTTTTTTTTGTAGCAAGATCTTTTTTGATCCACCTCCTAGAATAATGGAAATAAAAGCAAAAACAAACAAATGGGACCTAATGAAACTTAAACGCTTTTGCAAAGCAAAGGAAACTACAAACAAGATGAAAAGACAACCTCAGAATGCTAGAACATTTTTGCAAATGAAGCAACGGACAAAGGATTAATCTCCAAAATATACAAGCAGCTCATGCAGCTCAATATCGAAAAAGCAAACAACCCAATCCAAAGATGGGCAGAAGACTTAAATTGACATTTCACCAAAGAAGACAAACAGATGTCCAAGAAGCACATGAAAAGCTGCTCAATATCACTAATCATTAGAGAAATACAAACCAAAACTACAATGAGGTATCACCTCACACCAGTTAGAATGGGCATCATCAGAAAATCTACAAACAACAAATGCTGCAGAGGGTGTGGAGAAAAGGGAACCCTGTTGCACTGCTGGTGGGAACGTAAACTGATACAGCACTATGGAGAAAGGTATGGAGATTCCTTAAAAAAACTAAAAATAGAATTACCATATGACCCAGCAATCCCACTACTGGGCATATAACCAGAGAAAACCATAATTCAAAAAGACACATGCACCCCAGTGTTCATTGCAGCACTATTTACAATAGCCAGGTCATGGAAGCAACCTAAATGCCCATCGACAGACAAATGGATAAAGAAGATGTGGTACTTATATACAATGGAATATTACTCAACCATAAAAAGGAACGAAATTGGGTTGTTTGTAGAGACGTGGGTGAATCTAGAGACTGTCATACAGAGTGAAGTAAGTCAGAAAGAGAAAAACAAGTATCGTATATAACGCATATATGTGGAATCTAGAAAAATGGTACAGAAGAACTGGTTTGCGGGGCAGAAATTGAGACACAGATGTACAGAACAAACATATGGACACCAAGGGGGAAAGTTTTGGGGTGTGTATGTGGATGAACTGGGCGATTGGGATTGATATGTATACACTGATGTGTTTAAAATAGATAACAAATAAGAACCTGCTGTATAAAGAAATAAATAAAATTCAAAAATTCAAAAAAATAAATAAAATAAAACTAAAAAAACAAACAAGCCACAACAACAACAAAAACCAGTATCTTTAGCCTCCAAATTACTGATGTAGCTTACACTTTTCAGAGACTAAAGTGTTAATTAAAGCCAGCTGCAACCCATCCTACTGAGTGAACCTAACATGATATATGCACTATAAACCTTACATACCTAAAAATCATTTCTAACAAATTCACACTGACATTAACAACAAATACATTTTATCTATTACTTAAGTATATACATATCCATAAACCAAAAACAGGCCTAAAACGCTTTGGAGAGAGACAAATTTTCCCTGACCTTAAAACGTAAACGCTGAGCCCCTGTCAGTTTTGCTAGATTCCAAGCAGCAGACTTTGCTTGGAATTTGATTTACTCACTCTGCTTTATTTTACCTTTACTTATTCCTTATACCTCATATAATATCGTATATCTACTTGCTGTTTGGTTTGTTGTCTGTCTCCCTGTTAAATTGTTAGCAGAAGCTAAGTGTCTTTGTTCACTGCTATATTCACAGTGTCTAGAACGCAGCCTGGCATATAGTAAATGCTCAATAAATATTTGGGGATGGATGGATAAATACTATGGAACTCAGTATCTACGGTGTAAGGCATAAGTGTACTGATTCTTACGAATATAAGAACAGCACTGCTTCGTCTCCAAGCCTGTTTTTGAATTACACACATCAAATGCCATTAATGAATGCTGAGTAACCTCCTCGCTCAGAAAAATACACACGTACACCTGGGCAGGAACACCCTCGAAGCCATGAGAACACCAGATATTACCTATTTTATGTCGGGGGCAGGAATGAAAATGCAGCAAAGCCAGTGTAGAGTCAACTCCCCCAGTTCCCACCGTGGTGAGAGAGGAAGTCAGACAGTCGGAAGAATATGGACACTTACTTGTTCGCTCTCATGCCTTCTCTCCGGGTGGCCAATCCCTCTGCAACCAGAGATTCTGCAATGTTTTCCCCATTGGTATCTGAGGAGGAAAAAAGAGGTGTGAATCTTGTGTTTAAATCCATCTCCAATAGCAAGAGAGCTCTAATGGGACCACTTTCACCCGTAGCTCTTCAAGGAATGATGTTGCCAGCGAACGGGGCAAGGCAGCAAGGTAGGGTTGGGTTTTTCCGGAAAACCTCTTCTCCCCCAAAATGTCTAGTCTCTAGGACCCAGAGGTCTATAAATCTTCTCTGGACTCATTTTCTAGTGTATCTCCTGAGGCAATCTCAGGAACTCCAGGAGACTGACAGGGAAGCAAGACACATGCAGCAGCCCAGGAAAGGATAACTAGCACTGACCTAAGGAGGAGAGGCCTGGCACCAAATGCAAATTCTGCCGCTTAATAGGTCTTTCAGCATCTTGATACATGTACTCATCTATAAAATGGGAAGAGTACCTGCCGAGACGGGTTCTTGTGAGAATTAAATGTGTGGAAATCACCAAGCGCTGTGCCAAGCACACGGCAGGAATTCACACAACAGAATCAAAAGGCAGCCCCCCACCTGGATCAGACAGCTTCACTTAGGACTGCCTACGATGTTTCACACCGGCAAGTCCAGTTCCTCTCAGGATGTCCTGTTCTCTGCTCCAAGAGGCCACCAAGACAAGCAAGCTACACCATTTGACAAACACTTTCTCCTAGTCTCAGAGATGCAGGGGACAGCGTCTCGATTTCCAATCTCACACAGCAGCCTTCACAGCAGGCAAGAAAAATGAAGTGAAACATAAAACACAACCTGATTAGGTGCCACCTGAGCACTTGAAACATTAATTGCATTTCCATGCTACTGAAAAAGCTTTTAGGCTCTCTGTATTCTCTTAAATCTCTGCTTGTCAGCCAAAATGATAAAAGAAGACACCTATGAGGGAATCAGCACATAAAAATCTTTAATATGGCAGAGAACAAGCTCCTAAATAAACTGAAACACAGCAGTGTAGCTGGTAGGTAATGTCAGCATAGAATACAATTCTCTAAGGTTTATGTATTCAGTACACTATACATAGACTTCCGCAAGCAACAACAAGTTTACATACCACCCCCAAACTCAACCTAAATGCCTTGCCATTAGCCCTGTCCAAATTTCTGAAGCACATCATAAGCCCCTGTTCCTACTACCAAAAAAAAAAGTTGAGATGAATGCTGTTCACGCAAAGAACGTTCAGGTTCTGAAGCTGAGAGTGGATCACAAGAACCTTTCCACTTGAGGTTACTGCTGAGGCCAGACACAGACACACACAGCTACCTGACATCAGTAAATATTACACTGGTTCTTTCGAAGCAACAGGAATAATCCCACAGAGTGGAAAGTCAAAAGGAAAGACTCCACAATGATGGGGAAAGTTGAGCAGTAAGGTGCCAAGAGGTCGGGGGTAGAAAGAATGAAGGCCTGGTACAAACAAGGCGAACGGCCATAAAATCTCCAGTCAACAGCAAACGCAACAGCTCTCGGACAGTTCCTTGGCACAGAGCGCTTTGAAAGGGCGGCTGGCTGGCCCACTTCTAAATGAGTTCATTGCTCCTCGAAAAGGGAGAAAAATACAATTCTCTGGGCCAAACGCCCAAAGAAGGTAACAAAATGTGGTGGATAGAATACTGAAAACAGGGAATTTGTAGGGAAAAGATCTGATGCTTGCTTATTACTAATCAAGGTATGATTGTGATCAAGTCACAGTTGAGGCTGGTACTCAGAGCAGGTGGGTGACTATATTTTCTCCAAAAGTTGACGACTAATCAATCATCTCTCTCTCTTTTTTTTAATAAGTTCTGGGTTAACCACAAACTCACAAATTCTGCCATTCTCCTCCATCATAAAAAGAGTAGCCACATAAACAACAGGGATTTACTGTATAGCACATGGAACCATATTCAGTATCTTACAATAACCTATAGTGGAAAAGAATCTGAAGCTACACACCTGAAACACAATATTGTAAATCAACCATAGTTAAATAAATTTTTTATCTATCTACATATAGCAAAAGAAAATCTTTTTTCTAAACAAAAAAAACAAAAGACAAAAAAGAGAGTAGCCATAAAATAGGCTAAATATATGAACACTAATTAATTAGCTAAGGCACTGTTTCATTACAGTTGGCAGTGAGAGTTGGTTAAAGTATCTGAGTGAAAATATTAAACTTTAAGCCACTTAAGCCTTTAAAACTGAAAGATGTAGATGTTTTCAATCATTCTTTCGGTAATTATTTATCAATCACCTCCTATGCGCCAGATTCTATTAAACACACTAGTATGTTAACATGCTAAATTACATCCACTCTAATTTGCATCAGTTTGAAAAACAAACTTTCTAAAAACAACTTTAAATTTTAAATGTCAGCTCCTCTTACCTTAAATAGACTGTTTTATAGTTGGAGACTAACGTTATTTAAATAAACACTTACAGGCGGTCTCTCCATAGAGATATCTGTACCGAAAAAATGTTCTATAGTCCAGTGAGGTTTCTTGTCCAGTAACAGAAGATTGACCAGCTCTTACAGAATTGTATTATTTGGGGTAATGAAATTCTCAAACAATTGCATTTTGAAGACAGTATACTTCTATTTCTTACATTCTTTCTAGCCAGTAGCCCTCCAACAATAATGCTTAAGTGTTTTATTACCTACTATATTATTTGAATTATGGGTAAAAGGCAAATTTATTTACTTCTCTTTTTGAAAAGATTCCATATATTTCTATAATTTCCCAATCAGGATGCAGATAGCCATTTGCTAAAAGGGCTGTTTCTCTACTGGGTAAATTGGACAAGAAGGCTCCAAGGTCATCCACAACTCACTTGTCTAAGACCTCTACACTTAAAGTCAGAATCCTAAAAGGATATTGTTAGCCTTGTCATATCCCCTGCTTGCTTACTTCCAGCTTACTAGTCACCCAAGGCAAATAGATTACCTAAAGCAGCTCAGTTAGAAGGATAGTTTATCAAGAATCACAGGAAACTTTAAAAGGTGTCTGCTCCCCAAATAATCCAGATGAACATAAGTGTTCCTGTTCATCTGACTGCTTTATGGAAAACATTCTACCAATTCTTTCAATGTCCTATTTCTGTTCAAACTCCATTGTGCAATCTTACTCTCCCCCTCTACCTAATGCAAAAGAGACCAGAACACCTAACATCCCATAAGCTATCCAGCCCAGCTAAACAACAGGCATATGTGTGCACACACACATATTTATTGAGTGCATTCTCTGTGCTGAAGCGAGATGCTTTACACATACCATCTCTTTAAACTCTCTCTATAACTTACAAATGAAACTAGGGCTTAGAAAGGTTCAGTTACAGGTTAAGTAAGAGTACATGGTAGAAGAGCCAGGAATCCACACCTACACCACTGCAAAGCCTGTGTTCTTCCCATTCCATTCCAAGTCATGTGGCTTACAAAAAACCACAAGCCCTAAACAAATCGTCCTTTCCTAAAGAGAGTCCCCAGGAGGAGAAGAAAAGCCACAAGATAGATAAAGCAAATAGAAGATGCAATAGGAAATCTATAGGAATTCAATTAGCACTCTGACCTAGAAGCACAGAGCCAATGAGTTCCACAGGCTGACAGCCTAAATACAGGGGAAAATAATTCTACGCTTACACGCACACCTAAACCAAGCCAGGAAAGCAGGCACAGGAGTAAACCAGGAGCAGGGGTATCAGGGCACCTACGTGCCACGAGCTCTGTGCACTTCCAACGAGACCTACAGGCAACCCTCCCAGAGCGACCTCCGCCAGACGAAAACCAGTCTTTGGAGGAACTTCAGACTTGGAGAAAAATGAGTACCTTTCCCCCTTGGTACTCACCTTTTCCAAGGTAGATCATGCCATACTCTCGCCCCTGGGGAGTCTTGTTTTCTATCGTGAAGCAGACTTCCTTCCCAATCAGCTTCTTCCGAAGGAACTCTCGAGCAGGAAATGCCCAGGGCTGAAAGACAAAACAAACGTGTTCAAGAACTAGGCAGTTCTCACACGACACAATCAACATCCAAGCAACTTCACTCCTTCAATAGACTGGCCATGCACTAGGCCCTGAGGAGAATATAAAAATGAAACACACACAACATGGATCATACGCTTAGGGGGCTCCTAAAAAAGGCAGGTCGAACAGCTGGTTTAACTAGCACGGGCCCTAAAAACAGGCATCATGGTTTCCCAGACACCAGCACTAGGACTTCCCCCCATGCCCACCCTTCCACCACCCCCATCACTGTCTACTCTCTAGCTGTCTACTGTCTACTGTCTAGCTGGTAAGGGATCAGCTTGACAATGGTGGTTCTTCCCTGTCACTCATTAAAGACCCAGATACAAGGAGTGAGCCACACATCCACAATGGGTACAAACAGAGTCTCCATGTGATCTCAAGATACTGTGCAGGGACTTCCCTGGTGGTGCAGTGGTTAAGAATCCGCCTACCAATGCAGGGCATACGGGTTTGATCCCTGGCCCGAGAAGATCCCATGTGCCGCGGAGCAACTAAGCCCATGAGACACAACTACTGAGCCTGCGCTCTAGAGTCTGCGAGCTGCAACTACTGGAGTCCGCGCACCTATAGCCCGCGCTCCTCAATAAGAGAAACCACCGCAATGAGAAGCCCGCACACCGCAATGAAGAGTAGCCCCCCAATGAAGAGTAGCCCCCGCTCGCCACAACTAGAGAAAGCCTGCGCACAGCAAGGAAGACCCAAAGCAGCCAAAAATAAATTTTATATATATATATATATATATATATATATATATATATATAAAGATACTGTGCAAAGGGATGGTTTTTCTCCCATCACTTTGGGATGGTACAGACAAAGGGAGATGTCTCCTCTGCAGCAGCACTGCCATAGTCAGTGGTCACTAGCACTTGAATTTACAGTCTGGACCTAGCTCAGTGCCCTAAGTTCCCTTAGAACAGAAATAAGGAAGGAGAGGGTAAGAGCTCAAAGCGTACATGATCTGCAGAAGTTCATATGCAGGAACAATACAGCATATAAAAGGGCAGAGTGGTATATGATATGCATGCATTGTCTATTACCAATGGGAGCCACAGAACATGGGCTACACATGGTAAAGGCAAAACAGTATATCAGTGACCTGAAAAGAAAGTGTCTGCCAACCTTTTCAGTCCATGAGGATTATTCCATGGGGTTAGCCAAGAAGCTTTTCTAGAAGAAAAACATCCATGACTTCCCAGAAACCAGAAGCCAGTTTAAATGTGGCAGTCTACCAACCCACTGGGCTGGTATTCACAAAACCAGTACTGTTAGACAACGACATTCTAGGAAGAACTAATCCTGAGTAAGTGCTCTTGAAGACACAAAAACAAGCTTATCCTCACTCATCTAATGCGCTCGCTTCAAAGTGCCAACAAGCAAAAGAACCAATCACTCATTGGCAATATGGAGCTCACCACATTTTAATCTCCCATTTCTACCCCCCTCATTCATAATAATGAAAACAGATACTGTGACCAAAGAGTATGATGACTGATAATGAGCCCAACTACCAGCCACATCACAGAAACAGTACTAAACCCATTAACACAGCCTCATGCATTTTTATCACCTTAGAGATCCACTTACTCTAAAAACATCCTCGGCTATAGACCTAATGTCTAGGCTTCAGTTTTGAGTAATACACTAATACCTAAAATTCAGTGAAACATTGCTTTCCTAAATGCAAAGCTCTGACGAAACAAAGTACTCCTAAAGGAAGCCAAGACGTCAGTAAAAATTCATTTATCAAGGGTCAGTTCACAAGAAAATAGCTAACCCCTGTGGGGAAACCTCCAAATTCTACCGACTAGGCAGAATTACTAAAAGCTTTTAAGGCTTGAGGAAGGAGCACCCTTCTCTCAGGACCTCATGTTTTACAGCTGGTCAGTCACTGGGCAATAAGAGAAAGCTACACTGGAGGTCCTGAAAAGGACATACACCTTATCCTAGAGAAAGGTAACCTAGCTTCTTTAATATTCCAGCCTTCTCAAGTTGTGTTCCATCCAGAGTCAGGCAAATTCAATAAATGGACAAGATACGAGCTATGAAGAGAGGCGATTAGAAGATTCAGGAAAGCGGGTGACCGCATCACTCCTGCCGAGGGCAACAGAGCACTCCAGGAGAGAATCCTGTGCAGGTATCCACACAGAGGACAGCCAGCTGAAGGCTACCTAATGGGGAAGTCCATCCCAGCAGAGCCTCCCAGAACAACCCTATGTATACAGAAACTGACTCAAAGTGTTCATCACATTAGGGCCACAATGACCCAATAGGAAGAGTCACTGGTCTGGTCAAATGATGTGCCAGAACTCCACCTAGGAAGCAATGGCTGTTAAGTAGCTGAGACTCAAAACTGCCTCTTCCCTTTAGAATGCCCAATGGCAGGTGATCTAGCAGCTTGCTCTCCACTCCCAGACCCATGCAAGGTTCCGGTGTCTACCACGCCAAATGGAATTTTAATTCCCATCTTTTCTTTGCACCAGGTAGACTCCTAGACTACTGAAACAAGATTAAATCCCACAACAGTGTAAACCCGCAAAGCTAACTACTTTTGTACTTGGCCCAGTGCTCCATCAGCCCACTGTCCCACCTGCGCGTGTAATCAATCCCTCTCTGCCGCAACCACACCACCACCCCAACTTTCAAAAGCTCCAGTGAGTGTAGAACGAGTGTGACATTCATTTCTGTATTTCGCATGAAACCAACATACAGCTTCGTGTACAATGAGAGCTCCAGAAATCTGTGGGAAATAAATATATAATTCCCACAGCGCCCATCAATGCAGTATCTAGGCTGCGTAGAGTAGCTAGGCAATGCTGGGGATTAGGCTGGAACAGGGTAGTGATGGCTGGGGACACACAGCAGAACTTCTTTTACTGTCACGGGACTTAGGAGAGAGCTAAGTTTCTCTGAAAGCAGATATGAAAGAAGGCGGAGAATAATCAAGTGCGTGATATTTGGGACAGTGATACAAAGGGAAGCAAATAAGCAATCATGTCCTTGACTCTGTTTGAATGTGACAAAACTAGACATGCTCCAAAACAACAGAAAGCCAGAGAGAAAGTAGTGCTGCATTCCATAATACACTGATTCGCAAAAGGAGACGTTCGGGTTCTTTCCCTCATCATTCACTGTACACCCGCTTTGTGTCGGGCACTGACGAGGCAGAAAAACACAGACGTCCCTCCCCTCGAGGAGCCGACAACTGAGTATAGAGACGTATAAACATGCAATAGGATGACAGCACAAAAAAGGGATGATGAAAGGTGATGTCAGGTGTGACTTCTCCAGAGGATGAATCACCGGGGCACAGGAGGAGATGGAACTCCTGCTGGAGGGGGGCAGCTGAGCCAAGGCATGAGCAGGAAGGACTCAGGAGGCCTATTAGGAGACCCGAACACTTCCTCAGGGCTGGGACTTAGCACCCCAGAGGGGGTTCAGTAAGAGAAGACTAAAAGTCAAATCACAGATGGGATTGTAACCCAGGCTAAGGCGTTTAGATTTGTCCAGCGGTAATGAGGAATCACTGAAGTTTCTGGCAGTAATACTGAGCCAGGAGAAAAAAAAAAACGACATTATATCTCAAAAACATCTGAGAGCACACAGAGAAAGAATCAGAGGGAAGGAAAATGAAGGCAGAGAGACTGTTATCTTAATATTCCAGAGTTGAACAAAGCACTCTCTCAGAGTTGAACAAAGAACAATAGCAATTGTAATAAAGTCTCAAGAATAGAGAAGAGAGATTTTAAAGGAGGCAGAATCTCTAGGTCTCGATAAAGGCCTCGAGGTTGGCAGGGGTGTTTGGAATTGGGTTACCACTTGGCGTCACTGCTAACTTGAGCCAGAGCACCTTCAAGGCATGTGGTGGGGGGGGAAACCAAATCCCAGCAGGGCAAGGAGAGGCTAGATTAGTGCACACAGAAATAGTGACCGTGGCTGACAAAGGGTGAAATCTGTAGCTCTCAAATACTTCATGTCACAGAGACCTTTGAAGAGTTACTAGGAGAAACTGAGTCGCTCCGGAAGAGACAAAAACCACTAGGCTGTATAAATATATGAAACTCCAATGAGAGCAGGGATCAGACTACATGGTATTCTTGCAGATGGGATAGTTCTGGTAAGATTTTATTGTACGGTTACATCGGCTACAGCTAAGATACTTCAGAACAAGCTCCGACTGGCCTTGATTCTCATCCACAAAACAGAAAATTAAAACCCAACCCTTCTTCCGTAGAGGCAACACTGCTTCCTCCTCCTGGGGAAATGAACTTGACTGGCTCTAGCCAACCAGGGTCACCATTCTTCTCCTCTGAGAAGCAAGCAAGCTGTTACACAACACAAAACTGAAAGGGAAAGAACTATTCAAAAAAAGCACTTAGCGCCCCAAATTTGAAAAGTGCTGAGAGATTTAATCTTCAGCACTTGGACTAACAGTACGAGAAGTGTCTGTAGTAGCAGAAGTTAAATAGCACTAGAGATTACCACAGCTAACATTTGTTAAGTAGCTTACAGGCCCATGCTAAACATTCCACATTATCTTGTTTAATCCTCATTGAACAACCCTGAGGTACAGAGTAACCCAATACTTGTGCTTACTGATTGATAGAGGACCAATGGAAAATAACTGATTTTGTCTATTTAGTCATTTTCCCAAGAATCTAACTGCTGTTGATACAATTTGGGGTGATTTGTCTCTATTTCCTATAACACTGCTTTACTATCTTCTTAATTCAAACAAAATGCTTTTTATTATAGGTGAAAAAAACTGCATGTTTTTCCTTAAATGAAAGACCCCAGTGAGCTGGGTTTTTCCTGCACTTCCATGGGAGGAAAACAGCAGACGGAAGCTGAGGTACCAACCTCCCCATCATCATCAAGCTGAGGCAAAACACAAATAATTAGAATCCAGAAACTTCCTTTTTGATAGCCAAAGCACCACTGAAGAAGAGACAAGAACTGACGTTTCAAAGTACAGGAGCCAAGAAGACTCATTGCAGCTGCCTGGAGAGGTAACTTGAGGAGACCAAGGCAGACCACAAAGAAGGCAAAATGGCCAGGCATTAGAGATGGGGGAGCAGGGGGCTGGAGGGGATGGTGGAACAAAAGCTCAGAAGCTTGTCGAATCGCCATAATACATGGTTCTTGACAACTACTGAACCACAAGTTGCCCTAAGAAACTGGTTAACTTCCTCCCTTCAAAATGCACGTTGACACAAAATCTTGCAAACAATTTCATAGGGTTCACAGACATCCTTAGGACACAGATCCCAGATTAAGAATCTATAATAAGGCACAGTCCTAACATTTATAGTATATGCTACCATTTATGAAAATGAGTGTCTACTGTATAGCGCAATGAACTATACTCAATATCTTATAATAACCTATCATGGAAAAGAATCTGAAATACATATAATTGAATCACTTTGCTGTACACTTGAAACTAACACAACATGGTAAATTAACTATACTTCAATTTTAAAAAAGAGAGAAAGAAAAGAAAATGAGTGTCTGCTTGTATAGGTGATAAATGCCTCTGGAGATTCAAGACTGCCATAACACCAGTAGTCTCCAGGGAGAAGAACTAGATTTTTCACTGTGCATCCTTCGGAATTTTGAAGGTAAATGAAGAATTCAAACATAAATAAAAGAGCTCTGCCATAACTAATGCCAACCTCAAACAGCAGAGACTACCTAGGAAAGGTACTGAAAGAGGCATGAAACACTGATAAACCTGAAAAGGCTCTAAACCTATGGGAAAGTGTATGACGGAAAGAGACTGGGATTACCGGGATTAAAGGTAGTGAATGTAAAAACTGAAGCAAGCCACTGTTGCTTTGTCATCAGTCCTGTGATATAAAAATACTTGAAATAGGGAGCCTGCTTCAAGATGGTGGAGGAGTAAGACGTGGAGATCACCTTCCTCCCCACAAATACATCAGAAATACATCTACATGTGGAATAACTCCTACAGAACACCTACTGAACACTGGCAGAAGACCTCAGACTTCCCCAAAGACAATAAACTCCCCACGTACCTGGGCAGGGCAAAAGAAAAAGAAAAAACAGAAGACAAAAGAATAGGGACGGGACCTGCACCAGTGGGAGGGAGCGGTGAAGGAGGAAAGGTTTCCACACACTAGAAGCCCCTTCACTGGTGGAGACGGGGAGTCGGGGTCGGGGGGGGGAAGCTTCAGAGCCACGGAGCAGAGCGCAGCAACAGGGGTGCAGAGGGCAAAGTGGAGAGATTCCCGCACAGAGGATCGGTGCTGACCAGCACTCACCAGCCTGAGAGGGGGTCTGCTCACCCATCAGGGCAGGTGCGGGCTGGGAGCTGAGGCTCAGGCTTCGGAGGTCAGACCCCAGGGAGAGGACTGCGGTTGGCTGCGTGAACACAGCCTGAAGGGGGCTAGTGCCCCACGGCTAGCCAGGAGGGAGTCCGGGAAAAATTATGGACTTGCCTAAGAGGCAAAAGACCATTGTTTTGGGTGCGCGAGGAGAGGGGATTCAGAACACCACCTAAATGAGTTCGAGACGGGCGCGAGCTGCGGCTATCAGCGCAGACCCCAGAGATGGGCATGAGATGCTGAGGCTGCTGCTGCAGCCACCAAGAAGCCTGTGTGCGAGCACAGAACCCTATCCACACCTCCCCTCCCGGGAGCCTGTGCAGCCCGCCACTGCCAGGGTCCCGTGATCCAGGGACAACTTTCCCGGGAGAACACACTGCGCACCTCAGGCTGGTGCAACATTACGCTGGCCTCTGTCCCTGCAGGCTCTCCCCGCATTCCGTACCCCTCCCTCACCCGGGCCTGAGTGAGCCACAGCCCGCGAATCAGCTGCTCCTTTAACACCATCCTGTCTGAGTGAAGAACAGATGCCCTCAGAGGACCTACATGAAGAGGCAGGGCCAAGCTGAACCCCAGGAGCTGTGCAAACAAAGAAGAGAAAGGGAAATCTCTCCCAGCAGCCTCAGGAGCAGCGAGTAAATCTCCACAATCAACTTGATGTACCCAGCATCTGTGGAATAACTGAATAGACAACAAATTATCCCAAAATTGAGGCAGTGGACTTCAGAAGCAACTGTAGACTTGAGGGCTTGCTTTCTGCATCTAATTTATTTCTGGTTTTATGTTTATATTAGTTTAGTATTTAGAGTTTACCATCATTGGTAGATTTTTTTTTTGATTTGGTTGCTCTCTTCCTTGCTTTTTTTTTTTTTAATACATAGATATATTTTTTTTCCATTTTCTCTTTCTGTGAGTCTGTGTGTATGCTTCTTTGCGTAATTTTGCCTGTATGGCTTTGCTTTTATCATTTGTTCTAGGATTCTGTCTGTCCGTTTTGTTTGCTTTTTTTTTTTTTTTAATACAGTTTTCAGTGCTTGTTATCATTGGTGGATTTGTTTGCTGGGTTGTTTGCTCTCTTCTTTCTTTCTTTCTTTTTTCCTTTTCTATTACTTTTTAGTTTTTAAATTTTTAATAATTTTTTATATTTTCTATTTTAATAACTTTATTTTATTTTTTAAAATTTATTTTCTTTCTTTTTTCTCCCTTTTCTTCTGAGCTGTGCGGCTGACAGGGTTTTGGTGCTGTGGCCGGGTGTCGAGCCTGTGGCTCTGAGGTAGGAGAACCGAGTTCAGGACACTAGTCCACCAGAGACCTCCCAGTGCCACGTTATATCAAATGGCAAAAGCTCTCCCAGAGATCTCCATCTCAACGCTAAGACCCAGCTCCACTCAATGACCATGAAGCTCCAGAGCTGGACAACCTATGCCAAACAACTAGCAAGGTAGGAACACAACCCCACCCATTAGCAGATAGGCTGCCTAAAATAATAATAAAGTCACAGACACCCCAAAACACACACCAAGACGCGGTCCTGCCCACCAGAAAGACAAAATCCAGCCTCATCCACCAGAACACAGGCACCAGTCCCCTCCACCAGGAAGCCTGCACAACCCACTGAACCAACCTTACCCACGGGGGGCAGACACCAAAAACAATGGGAACTACGAATGTGCAGCCTGCGAAAAGGAGACCCAAACACAGTAAGTTAAGCAAAATGAGAAGACAGAGAAACACACAGCAGATGAAGGAGCAAGGTAAAAACCCACCAGACCAAACAAATGAAGAGTAAATAGGCAGCCTACCTGAAAAAGAATTCAGAATAATGATAGTAAAGATGATCCAAAATCATGGAAATAGAATGGAGAAAATACAAGTAATGTTTAACAAAGACGTAGAAGAGCTAAAGAGCAAACAAACAATGTTGGACAACACAATAAATGAAATTAAAAATTCTCCAGAAGGAATCAATAGCAGAATAACTGAGGCACAAGAAAGGATAAGTGACCTGGAAGATAAAATAGTGGAAATAACTACTGCAGAGCAGAATAAAGAAAAAAGAATGAAAAGAATTGAGGACAGTCTTAGAGACCTCTGGGACAACATTAAACACACCAACATTCAACCTATAGGGGTCCCAGAAGAAGAAGAGAAAAAGAAAGGTTCTGAGAAAATATTTGAAGAGACTATAGTTGAAAACTTCCCTGATATGGGAAAGGAAATAGTTAATCAAGTCCAGGAAGCACAGAGTCCCATACAGGATGAATCCAAGGAGAAAGACACCAAGAGACATATTAATCAGACTGAAGCACAGAGTCCCATACAGGATGAATCCAAGGAGAAACACACCAAGAGACATATTAATCAGACTATCAAAAATTAAATACAAAGAACAAATATTAAAAGCAGCAAGGGAAAAACAACAAATAACATAAAAAGGAATCCACATAAGGTTAACAGCTGATCATTCAGCAGAAAATCTGCAAGCCAGAAGGGAATGGCAAGACATATTTAAAGTGATGAAATGGAAAAATCTACAATCAAGATAACTCTACCTGGCAAGGACCTCATTCAGATTCAACGGAGAAATTAAAACCTTTACAGACAAGCAAAAGCTAAGAGAATTCAGTACCACCAAACCATCTTTACAACAAATGTTAAAGAAACTTCTCTAGGCAGGAAACACAAGAGAAGGAAAAGACCTACAATAACAAACTGAAAACAATTAAGAAAATGGTCATAGGAACATACCTATCAATAATTACCTTAAATGTAAATGGATTAAATGCTCCAACCAAGAGACGTAGACTGGGTGAATGGATACAAAAACAAGACCCCTATATATGCTGTCTATAAGAGACCCACTTCAGACCTAGGGACACATACAGACTGAAAGTGAGGGGAGGGAAAAAGATATTCCACGCAAATGGAAATCAAAAGAAAGCTGGAGTAGCAATTCTCTTATCAGACAAAATAGACTTTAAAATAAAGACTATTACAAGAGACAAAGAAGGACACTACATAATGATCAAGGGATCAATCCAAGAAGATATAACAATTGTAATTATCTATGTACTCAACGTAGGAGCACCTCAATACATAAGGCAAATGCTAACAGCCAAAAAAGGGGAAATCAACAGTAACACAATCATAGTAGCGGACGTTAACACCCCACTTTCACCAGTGGACAGATCATCCAATATGAAAATAAGTAAGGAAACACAAGCTTTAAACGATACATTAAAAAGGATGGACTTAATTGATATTTATAGGACATTCCATCCAAAGACAACAGAATAATACACTTTCTTCTCAAGTGCTCCTGGGACATTCTTCAGGATAGATCATATCTTGGGTCACAAATCAAGCATTGGTAAATTTAAGAAAATTGAAATCGCACCAAGTATGTTTTCCGACCACAATGCTATGAGACTAGATATCAATTACAGGAAAAAAAACTGTAAAAAATACAGCTAAACAATACGCTACTAAATAACCAAGAGGTCACTGAAGAAATCAAAGAGGAACTCAAAAAATACCTAGAAACAAATGACAATGAAGAAACGACAACCCAAAACCTATGGGATGCAGCAAAAGCAGTTCTAAGAGGGAAGTTTATAGCAATACAATTCTACCTTAAGAAACAAGAAACATCTCAAATAAACAACCTAAACTTGCACCTAAAGCAATCAGAGAAAGAAGAACAAAAAAACCCGTTATCAGAAGGAAAGAAATCATAAAGATCAGATCAGAAATAAATGAAAAAGAAATGAAGGAAACAATGGCAACGATCAATAAAACTAAAAGCTGGTTCTTTAAGAAGATGAACAAAATTGATAAACCATTAGCCAGACTCATCAGAGAAAAAGGGAGAAGACTCAAATCAATAGAATTAGAAGTGAAAAAGGAGAAGTAACAACGGACACGGCAGAAATACAAAGGATCATGAGAGATTACTACAAGCAACTATATGCCAATAAAATGGACAACCTGGAAGAAATGGACACATTCTTAGAAAAGCACAACCTTCCAAGACTGAACGAGGAAGAAACAGAAAATATAAACAAACCAATCACAAGCACTGAAATTGAGACTGTGATTTAAAATATTCCAACAGGGCTTCCCTGGTGGCGCAGTGGTTGAGAGTCCGCCTGCCGATGCAGGGGACACGGGTTCGTGCCCCGGTCCGAGAAGATCCCACATGCCGCGGAGCAGCTGGGCCCGTGAGCCATGGCTGCTGAGCCTGCGCTTCCGGAGCCTGTGCTCCGCAATGCGAGAGGCCACGGCAGTGAGAGGCCCGCGTACCGAAAAATAAATAAATAAATTAATTAATTTTTAAAAAAACATAAAATATTCCAACAAACAGAAGTCCAGGACCAGATGGCTTCACAGGAGCAATCTGTCAAACATTTAGAGAAGACCTAACACCTATCCTTCTAAACCTCTTCCAAAATATAGCAGAGGGAGGAACACTCCCGAACTCATTCTACGAGGCCAACATCACCCTGATACCAAAACCAAACAAAGATGTCACAGAGAAAGAAAACTACAGGCGAGTATCACTGATGAACACAGATGCAAAAATCCTCAACAAAATACTAGCAAACAGAATCCAACAGCACATTAAAAGGATCATACACAATGACCAAGTGGGGTTTATCCCAGGAATGCAAGGATTCTTCAATATACACAAATCAATCAATGTGATACACCATATTAACAAATTGAAGGAGAAAAACCATAAGATCATATCAATAGATGCAGAAAGCTGTGACATAATAGATGTGACAAAATACAACACCCATTTATGATAAAAACCCTCCACTGGGCTTCCCTGGTGGCACAGTGGTTGAGAGTCCACCTGCTGATGCAGGGGATACGGGTTCATACCCCGGTCCGGGAGGATCCCACATGCCGCAGAGCGGCTAGGCCCGTGAGCCATGGCCGCTGAGCCTGCGCATCTGGAGCCTGTGCTCTGCAGCAGGAGAGACCACAGCAGTGAGAGGCCCATGCACCGCAAAAAAAAAAAAAAACACAAACAAACAAACAAACAGAAAAACCTCCAGAAAGTAGGCATAAACAGAACTTACCTCAACATAATAAAGGCCATATATGACAAACCCACAGCCAACATCATCCTCAATGGTGAAAAACTGAAACCATTTTCACTAAGATCAGGAACAAGACAAGGTTGTCCACTCTCATCACTATTATTCAACATTGTTTTGGAAGTTTTAGCCACAGCTATCAGAGAAGAAAAATAAATAAAAGGAATCCAAATCAGGAAAGAAGAAGTAAAGCTGTCACTGTCCGCAGATGACATGATACTATACATAGAGAATCCTAAAGATGCTACCAGAAAACTACTAGAGCTAATCAATGAATTTGGTAAAATAGCAGGATACAAAATTAATGCACAGAAATCTCTTGCATTCCTATACACTAATGATGAAAAATCTGAAAGAGAAATTAAGGAAACAGTCCCATTTACCACTGCAACAAAAAGAATAAAATATCTAGGAATAAACCTCCCTAAGGGCTTCCCTGGTGGCACAGTGGTTGAGAGTCTGCCTGCCAATGCAGGGGATACGGGTTCATGCCCTAGTCAGGGAAGATCCCACATGCCACCGAGCGGCTGGGCCCATGAGCCATGGCTGCTAAGCTTGCACATCCGGAGCCTGTGCTCCACAACAGGAGAGGCCACAACAGTGAGAGGCCCACATACCGCAAAACAAAACAAAACAAAACCTACCCAAGGAGACAAAAGACCTGTATGCAGAAAACTATAAGAGACTGTTGAAAGAAATTAAAGATGACACAGATGGAGAGATATATCATGTTCTTGGATTGGAATAATCAACATTGTCAAAATTACTCTACTACCCAAAGCAATATACAGATTCAATGCAATTCCTATCAAACTACCAATGGCATTTTTCACAGAACTAGAACAAAAAATTTCACAATTTCTATGGAAACACAAAAGACCCTGAATAGCCAAAGCAATCTTGAGAAAGAAAAACGGAGCTGGAGGAATCAGGCTCCTGGACTTCAGACTATAGTACAAAGCTACAGTAATCAAGACAGTGTGGTACTGGCACAAAAACAGAAATATAGATCAATGGAACAGGATAGCAAGCCCAGAGATAAACCCACGCACATATGGTCCCCTTATTTTTGATAAAGGAGGCAAGAATATAAAATGTAGAAAAGACAGCCTCTTCAATAAGTGGTGCTGGGAAAACTGAACAGCTAAATGTAAAAGAATGAAATTAGAACACTCCCTAACACCTTACACAAAAATAAACTCAAAATGGATTAAAGACCTAAATGTAAGGCCAGACACTATCAAACTCTTAGAGGAAAACATAGGCAGAACACTCCATGACATAAATCACAGCAAGATCTTTTTTGATCCACCTCCTAGAGAAATGGAAATAAAGAGAAAAATAAACAAATGGAACCTAATGAAACTTAAAAGCTTTTGCACAGCAAAGAAAACCATAAACAAGACGAAAAGACAACCCTCAGAATGGGAGAAAATATATGCAAACGAAGCAACTTACAAAGGATTAATCCACAAAATTTACAAGCAGCTCATGCAGCTCAATATCAAAAAAACAAACAACCCAATCCAAAAATGAGAAGAAGACCTAAATAGACATTTCTCCAAAGAAGATATACAGATTGCCAACAAACACATGAAAGGATGCTCAACATCACTAATCATTAGAGAAATGCAAATCAAAACTACAAGGAGGTATCACCTCACACCAGTAAGAATGGCTATCATCAAAAAATCTACAAACAACAAATGCTGGAGAGGGTGTGGAGAAAAGGGAACCCTCCTGCACTGTTGGTGGGAATGTAAATTGATACAGCCACTATGGAGAACAGTATGGAGGTTCCTTAAAAAACTAAAAATAGAACTACCATGTGACCCAGCAATCCCACTACTGGGCATATACCCTGAGAAAACCATAATTCCAAAAGAGTCATGTAGCACAATGTTCATTGCAGCTCTATTTATAACAGCCAGGACATGGAATCAACCTACCATCAACAGATGAATGGATAAAGAAGATGTGGCACACATATACAATGGAATATCACTCAGCCATAAAAAGAAACGAAATTGAGTTATTTGTAGTGAGGTGGAATGGACCTAGAGTCTGTCATACAGAGTCAAGTAAGTCAGAAAGTGAAAAACAAATACCGTATGCTAACACGTATATATGGAATCTAAAAGAAAAAAGAAATGGTTCTGAAGAACCTAGGGGCAGGACAGGAATAAAGACACAGACGTGGGGCTTCCCTGGTGGCGCAGTAGTTGAGAGTCCGCCTGCCGATGCAGGGGACACGGGTTCGTGCCCCGGTCCGGGAAGATGCCACGTGCCGTGGAGCGGCTGGGCCCGTGAGCCATGGCCGCTGAGCCTGCGCGTCCGGAGCCTGCGCTCCGCAGCGGGAGAGGCCACAACAGTGAGAGGCCCGCATACCGCAAAAAAAAAAAAAAAAAAAAAAAAAAAAGACACAGACGTGGAGAATGGACTTGAGAACATGGGGAGGGGGAAGGGTAAGCTGGAACGAAGTGAGAGAGTGGCATGGACTTATATATACTACCAGATGTAAAATAGATAGCTAGTGGGAAGCAGCTGCATTGCACAGGGAGATCAGCTCAGTGCTTTGTGACCACCTAGCAGGGTGGGATAGGGAGGGTGGCAGGGAGATGCAAGAGGGAGGAGATATGGGGATATATGTATATGTATAGATGATTCACTTTGTTATACAGCAGAAACTAACATACCATTGTAAAGAAATTATAGTCCAATAAAGATGTTTAAAAAATAAAAAACTTGAAATATACAGAAAAGAAAGAGTACATCAAATGTGCAGTCAAGGAGGAGACTGGGCTATAACCTGGGTCCACAGCCTCTGGGAGGGGAAGCACCTACCTCATCCGGGGTGTCTTTTGCATCAGGTTGTGTGGCAGCTGCCCTGCGGGCAAGGTTTCCAGCGCGAATGTTGCTAAGGTTGATCTGCCTCTCTGGAGGAGGCCCACCACGAGGCTGCCCGCGGACAATGATGGCACACCCTGAGAGGACCTAGGTCAGGGGTAAAACAGAGAAAATCAGCCGTCTAAAGGTAACATCACCACAATACAGATGGTCCACTCCTGTATCCCCAACATCTAGAAAACTAGTCGGCCTCTTGAAGGCACTCAAATATTTGTTGAATGACTGAATGAACAAGACTATTTTTAAGTTTATAAGAGAAATACCTGCATAAAACTTTGGGCTAGATTCTGAAGTGACTGACCCAGCAATACAAATAAGAATTACACAAAATGATAGAAGACTCATAAAATAGACTAGGGTGAACAGGCATGCAAGACATGGAGATAACCTTTGTAATTTCATCCCAGCAAGCTGACCACCACCTGTGTTCTTTTCAGTATTTAAGAAGTTAATGTCTCCATCCACACATGCTGTTCTATGGTGGAAAATGCAAGCAATGGAAGAAGGCCAGAGAAAAGTGGAAGCTGAAGGAAGAAGTCCCGACACGCCAGCCACACTGGCCAGAAGGAGCCGAGGATGCCCAGCGCTAATGTGGAGGCAGTGCAGCCAGAGCCCAGGGCTCACACTTCCTCTGTAGACAGACTCTAGGCTAAGAGAAAAATAAAGAAGAGAGACTCTAGAAAACCCACGCCCTCGGTGATTAAAACAGGGGCATCGAAGAAGCACCTTAAAGCTCCCAAGTCCAGCAGCTCCTTCCCTCTCTCTCTGAAGGATGCCAGGCATAAAACCCACTTGGCAAGTATGGAATTAGCTCTAAAGCTCACTTAAAATATTTGCGGGGGGAAGAAGAAAGGATTTCACGTGGGAGAAGAGAAGAAACAGCACACAGAAAACATGAGAATCATTGCCCAAGCTATTGAAATTCTTTGCTCAGCAAGGCACGATTTTATAACAGGGAACCTTGAGCACTGGCTTCACTAGAGCTGAAAGGTTCAATCCCACCTTCAAAACAAAAAAAAGCTGCTGAATGAAAAGTTAATAGATAGAAGGTTGGAGAGTCCTGCCAGTGCAGAACTCCGTGGCAGACAAGACCACGGAGTTTTCTGTAAAGGGAACAGTCCTTGGAAAGGAAGCTGACTCAAAGGAAGAAAGGAAGGAATATGTAGAAAGCCACTTTGATATGCATTTGTTTAGCTGACTTGTCTCCCTCACCTCTCCACCTTAACTCATGCTCTAAATCGCGGATTATTAATATAAACACAGAAGTGCATTAAACACATATGTACATCTTAAAGAATAAGAAGCAAAGAACTATGTAACCACCACCCAAGTTAATTACCGGAACACTAGCAGAACCTTGGATCCCCTGTGCCCCTCTCTACTCCCAGCCCCTTCTCCTGACTGCCACCACTACGCTGACCATTGTGATAACCCCTCCTTCCTTGCTTTTCTGTACAGTGTTACCATTTACGTATACATCTCTATGCAATATGGTGGTTTTGTTTTTCCTATTTCTGAACTCTATAAAGTGAGTCTACTGTGTGTACCCATCAGTGACTTGCTTCTTTTGCCCTTTTTCTGGGTGAAACTCATTCATGCCAGAACACTAGTTTATTCACTTTTGTGGCTGTACAGTATTCCACTGTATGAATCTACATAGTCCAACAAATATACATAGTCCAATTTTTTTTTTAATTAGTGCTAAGATTGACATCTCATTATCCCCAATACCTCAAGCACATAGACCTTGGTCTAAATGGTTCCTCCCAGGCTACACCATGACACACATAACAAAAGACTGTCTTCCTTATCTAGTTACAAGTCATGCTTTTCACTTTTATCCTTTGTGATCGAGTGCTACCAGCAATTAAACCCTACAGCTTCCAACCAAACAGTCTTGCTAACAGCCTTTCTTGAGAACCCATGTCCTGGACAAAATCCCAGGGATCTGACATTCTAAAAAGACAAGCCCTCAAACAAAGCAAAGCCAAAGAAGAGATATACTAGGGCACAGGATGGTCGATGTCCCTGAAATGAGAAGGGCCAAAGGAAGAACAGGAAAAGAACCTGGAAATGATTCATTTACAGTCAATTCTTCACAAGTGGCGGAAGAATAGCACATTTTTGAATACCTGCCTTGAAATCATTCATGTACAGACTGCAAAGGGACTGAGGAGCATAGAGCATACAAAGCATAGCACCTGTCTCAAAGGCCTATTCCTTGATTTTTGTCAAGTTTTCACAAGAAGTAATAAAGCACTCCCAGGAGACCCAGTACCTCTTGGGAAGCCAGCTGGAAACTCACCTTGGCTGACCAGTGAGCACTGACCCAGGCTAGGAAACAATCCTTATTTCTCAAGTCTGACGAAACCCGCTGAAAAGCTCAAGAACAAAATGACTGATGAGTACCATCTTATTCCCCCTAAATATCAGCAAGGTGCTACCTCTAATGCCTTGACCTAGTAAAGTAGATCCCTGGGGGACAGTGGGTCTATAACTATTACCCCGGCCCCATTAAGGGCTTTAGTAAACAACCTGTACCAAGGAATTTTGAAAAACCTCATTTGTACACTCTCCCCTTGCCCTGAAAGCTATTCTGAAGACTGCTGTCAGAGCTTCCTTACATTACTGCACCAAATATGCCATTCAGACAACAGTCAGTACTTGAATTAATATTAGAGAGAGGTGATTTTATAGGCTGCACAACACCTTTTATACTATTGAGGATACAAATGCAAACAGCAGCCACCAAGTCAACCTCCCAAGCAACAAGGACAGATATTCACTGTGGCAGGTACTGCTATTCCTGTTCCCCCAGAAGGAGAGGACTGGCATGGCTACATCTTTCCTCTGAAACTCTCTCCCCCTCATTCATTTGGCCACAGCCTTGGCAATGAGATAGGAAAAGACTGTCTGCAGACCATTATGGAAGGAAGAGACCTGTCTATATGCGAAGAATTTATTTCCTTCCTATTATTTATAGGAACTGAAAAGTTCAACACACACTCCACCTCCGTTTTTGCTCTCTCCATTTCATCTTCCAAGTACTGTTCAACTCCCTCCACCTGCCTCACTTGTCAAAAGTCTTCATTCAAGTTCTTCCTCAATAAAAATATTTAACGGGCTTCTCTTGTCTAAGGTTCCCCACCAAATAAAGCCAAGGGAAAGACCTTCTGGGGGAAAAATACTTAAAATGTCTTTATTTTGCGGGGGCTGTGTTGGGTCTTCATTGCTGCGTGCGGGCTTTCTCTAGTTGCAGTGAGTGGGGGCTACTCTTCTTTGCGGTGTGCGGGCTTCTCATTGCGGTGGTTTCTCTTGTTGCGGAGCACGGGCTCCGGGTGCGCGGGCTTCAGTAGTTGCGGCACGCGGGCCCCTAGAGCACACGGGCTTCAGTAGTTGCGGCGTGCGGGCTCAGTAGTTGTGGTGCATGGGCTTAGTTGCTCTGCGGCATGTGGGATCTTCCGGGACCAGGGATCAAACCCATGTCCCCTGCATTGGCAGGCGGATTCTTAACCACTGCACCACCAGGGAAGTCCTTTAAAATGTCTTTAAGTAAAATATGAAAAAGACCAAAAAGTCTATGTATCAAACTTAACTTATATGGCACGAAAACAAGTCATTTTTCCTCTGTAAATCACAAGACCTGACATCTAAGTTGATTACTTATAATTTTATCCATTGATTGAGCCATTTATTTATTCATTCATTTATTAATTCACAAATTTATTGAGTGCCTTCTGTATGCCAGGCATTGTTCCAGGCAAGTAACATACTTCAGTGAAATAAAAGACAAAAATAAAAATGTCTGCTCTTGGAGAGCTGACATTCTAGTGTGGGGAGCCAGACAAACAATAAACAAGTAAAATATTGTTTGTTACCCAGAATTTTAATTTCAGAAAAATAATGTTAAGATCGAGAGGCAACTGTCAGGGGTAATTGTTCTGCCAACGCTGTACTGATTGATGTTGCAAACTTTCATGGATGCGGTAATTATCCTTAATTGCTAATTTATAGGGCATAGAAAGCAAGTCATATGGTAACTGCTTTATCCGATTATATTAATAAAATGACATATTCTAGAAAAATTATCTTAGCCCTACCTGATACAGCAGGAGGCTTGTGAAAACAGCTGTCAAAACGAGTCAGTTTGATTGAGGTTATGAATTAGACAGTTTTCATCTCTGACAATAAAGCCTGCAGAGAGACGTGGTGTGATTCAGAGGACCTGGCTTCAGGGCACAAGTTGGATGGTGACAAAGGCTGAAACAAGCCAGCTGAGAAGGAAAATGGGGACTCAAACTGCTCAAACCCACTAATAGGGTTACTGGGAGATTTACCTACAGTGAAACTCTTTATGGGCAGCTATTAAAATACTGCACAGCAACAGGAACACCACCTTAAATCTTCACTAGATACTGAAAAATGACTTGGTTTAACTCTTAAGCCCCCAGACCACAAACACCAAAAGACAGAAAACTTCTTATACAAAAACCTACCCAGGGCTTCCCTGGTGGCGCAGTGGTTAAGAATCCGCCTGCCAATACAGGGGACACGGGTTCGAGCCCTGGTCTAGGAAGATCCCACATGCCGCGGAGCAACTAAGCCCGTGTACCACAACTACTGAGCCTGCGCTCTAGAGCCTGCGAGCCACAGCTACTGAAGCCCGCGTGCATTGAGTCCGTGCTCTGCAACAAGAGAAGCCACCGCAATGAGAAGCCCCGCGCACCGCAACGAAGAGTAGCCCCCGCTTGCTGCAACTAGAGAAAGCCCACACACAGCAACAAAGACCCAACACAGCCAAAAATAAATAAATTAAATAAATAAATTTTTTAAAAAACCAAACCTACCCACACTATACTTAGGGCAAAAAAAAGTGATGGTATAGAAACCCATGTCAATAAAATCAGCATTCTTTTTCATGGCACCAAGAGCAAAAGTGATCTTGGCTTAAAAGTCGTATCTTCTTAGCTGAGAGCATCTTGTTAGCTCTACAAGGAGGACTAGCTTAACAGGTATACCTGCCTGATAAGCTGACAAGAATATCTTAGCCATATCTGTCAATACAAAGATCCAATATAAAGAATAAGGACAGTCACCTGATGAACACCAAAATGTTATGAAACAGAAGCCCAAAATAAACTCATAAATTTACGGTCAACCGATTTTCAAAAAGGGTGCCAAGATAATTGGGAAAGAACCTTTCAACAAAAACATGCTGGGAAAACTGGATATCCGGACGTGCAAAAGAATGAAGCTGGATCTCTACTTCACACCATATACAACAGTTAACTCAAAGGATCAGAGACCTAAATATAAGAGCCAAAAAGAGTAGAAACAATCCAAATGTCCATCAAGCGGCAAACAGATAAGAAAAATGTAGTATAACCATAAAATGGAATATTATTCAGAAATAAAAAGAAATGAAGTACTGATTGATACTACAACATGGATGAATCTTGAAAACATTATGCTAAGTGAAAGAAGCCAGACACAAAGCCACGTATTGAAATGATTCCATTTATATGAAATGTCCAGAACAGGCAAATCCATAGAGACAGAAAGTAGATCTGTGGTTCTCAAGGGCTGGAGGGAGAGAACAGGGAGTGACTGCTAATTAGTCCCGGGTTTCTTTTGCTTTTAAGTAACAATGAAAACTGTTCTAGAATTAGACAGTGGTAACGGTTGTGTGAGTGATTTTATGGTATGTGAATTTATTTAAATTTAAAAAATTAAGATCCAATATGGAAGTACAAAAATATGACATAAAATGTCTGTTTCCATAGGGGTATTTCCATATCTTGTAGGAAGATTAGACCCTTAGCTGAACAACACTAACAAAAGTTTTTTAAAAAGCAGCTGACTCAGACCCAGAAGTCAGGCATGGGGATTCACAACAGAATGAAGGGCTACTACTGTAAAATTTCAAGTCCTCGAGAAATAACAAGATAGAAGGCACGGGAAAGAAGCAGAACTTCAGTGAAATCTACAAAGCCCTAAAAAGGAGAAAGATAGCCAAAAACAATACAAGCTTTTTCTGAGAAACAACACAGCAAGCAGAATGAACTCCTTTTCCTCTGTGGCACAGAAAGGAGAACCAAGAAAATCATTAACAGTCCAAGAACCAAGAACAGTCCATAATGCCATCCAGAAGTCTGCAAAGGCCCCAACCCAAAGGCTGCATGTTCAGAGGACAAAGAAGCAGGCCAGTGACTCTTCTCTGGACAAGGTGTTTTCTCCACCTAAAAATACCATCAGGGGACGGGGAAGAACTGTTGTGCACCTTAATGAAGCAAAAAACTCTAAAGAAATGTAATTAAAGCACAAGTGGAAGTTAACAAACAAAAAAAATGAGATCGGAGAAAATCTTAGTATATCAGAAAAAAAGCTTCCTGGCAGCCAGAGCTGTTGCCTCCACAGGAAGAATCATCTCTTGAAAATTAAAATGTCATTTAGACAAAGAGCAAAGCAATCCCAGAAGAGCCTAAGCTGTGTGGTCTGGGAGGTCTTTCCCAGCATATGCGCCAACATGACCGGCTTTTTCTTTCTTTTTCTGGCGAGAGCAAGAGGCAAACCTAAATGAAAGGGCCCCAGCATTCAAGCACAATGACCTGGAAGCCCATGGCCTCGTGGCAGGCCATTTCACCCGCGCCGGGCGCACCAGCTCTTTCAGGAGAGACAATCCAGGGCCAGCTGTACCATGAATCAGGCCTCAGTTTGGAAAGAAGCAAGTTCAAATCTCAAGGGGACTCTAACGATCACCTGCAGAGACAGGGCAGCTAACCGAGAGCATCTAATCAAGGCCCTTTTATTTTACAGATGAAGAATCTGCAAATGAGAAAGGCTAAAGTGACTTTTGCTTAAAATAAAATTTATGGCAGAGCAAGTACTAGACCTGAAGTCCCCAAACCTGATGTTCTACTATGCCACAGGAAGAAACAAGCATTTGGGGAGCTGCTATCTGTTAAAACGGTAGGTGAGGTTACCTACTGATTAAATCTTTTCCTCAGTTAAAAATCTCCATTTCCCTGTGCCAGCAGAGCAGGTGTCAGAGACTAAATCGCTAAGCCAGCAAAGCTTCCATGAGCTGGCTCCCCAAACCAATCAACACTTATTAAACACTACCATACGCAGGGAGAGCAGACTTGCAGTCCCAATTTTACCAAAGAACACCCAAAAAGGAGACACAAAGGAAGAAAACTTCAGAATGATAAAAAGCAGGACTGGCAAACTACAGCCCAGTGGCCAAATCCGCCCTACCACCTGTTTCTGTACAACCCATGAGCTAAAAATGGTTTTTACATTTTTAAGTGGTTTAAAAAAAAAAGGGTATTATGTAACACATGGAAAGAGTATGAAATTCAAGTTTCAGCTTCCCTAAATAAAGTTTTATTGGAACATGGCCAAGCTCATTCACTTATGTAAGAGTCTATATGGTTGCTTTCACACTGAAACAGCAGAGTAGTTGCTACAGAGCCCACATGGCTCTCAAAGGCTAAAGTATTTACTACCTGGCCCTTCAAAGAGTCAGTTTGCCAGCCTCTGATATAAAACATTATGACAGGGAATGAGACGAAAACTAGTTTTATGGCAGGTTAAACAGTATGTGCACAGCAAAAATAAATTCTGGACGACCACTTCAAGTTACACAGACTGCTCATCTTTATAATCAGGGAAGGGGCAGTGGTAAGTGGCAATAAGAATTTAGTTTCAGAATCAAATCCATGTCAGTGGTGATTTTTGAAAGTTCATTGGCTCTATTAGCCTCAATTTCCTCATTTATAAAATAAATATATCAGAATATCCATGAGAGGTGTGATGAAACCTAAACAAGGGAATAAGGCCCTTGGCACAGAGGGTGGCCAAAAGACCCAATAAATAATAGCCAATATTGTTTTTGTAAGAAATGGCTTGGGAGTTCCCTGGTGGTCTAGTGGTCAGAATTCGGCGCTTTCACGGCCGTGACCCAGGTTCAATCCCCGGTCGGGGAACTGAGATCCCGCAAGCCGCTTGGTATGGCCAAAATTTAAAATAAAAAAAAAAAGGCTCAAAGTGTGGTCTGAAGTAAAAACTGGAAGTATATGTACCACAGAAAAAGAAACATTTCCTCCTGGGGTTTACAAGTAAATATCAAATTCTCCCACCACTGAATTCAACCAGAAAGAATTAGAGAAATAATCCATGATCTCACTTCCCTGCTTTATCACATAAGATACCCACTCTCTAGGAGAGTGGACTTAAGTGATTTCCGAACCTCTGTCCTCAGAAATCATGGTAAATAAGTATCGTATCTTAAGTCTATTCTTAACTTCAAACTTGACAAAGTGTCTTGACAATCACAGCCTCAGATGACCATGAATCTGAAATCAGATAGTATTAAGTTTGAACACAAACTCCAGTGACAAGCATTCCGAACATTGTGATGACATTCCCTCATCTATAAGTGAGGACAATACCACTGCCATCTTCTCTGGACGTTATGATTATTAAGCGAGATGCCTCACAGTACCTGACACCTAGTAGGTACTCAAGAAATGTTAAGGGCACACTGGTCTCTCTTCTCTTCCCTCCCTACTGTCCACTCCTCTCCATCCTCACAACAAACTGTGGCACAGTTAGATGACGGCCACCAGGACTAGAACACAGGTTTTCCCCGTGCACTTTCTAATAAACCCCAAATATTAAACATCTGATATGAGAACTATGAATCAAAACAGTCGTGACTTAACATAAAGAACACAAGGCTGTAACTTGCACAAATAAAGCCTAACCAGAAAGGAACTAACTCAGTCTCCTAGAAGCCAGCACCCCAGTGATGATCCTCTGCAGAGCCAAGTCCTCACCACCCCAAGGCTCAGCTCCACTGTGGTCAAGGAACCAGAGTTGCTCAGAAATGCGAACTCAGCAGGAACTATATGGCAGGCAAACACAAAGTGTCATTCCAGAAAAATCCATTCCAGTCGTCAAAAGAGTTTATCAGAGTAAACGTCACGTGTGAAAATTACCAAAGGGAGAAGAACCAAAAATTGACTCCAGAACATAAGAGTGATCATCTGATCACTCCGGGACTTGACCCCTCGACCAAACGTTTAGCATCAAGTACTCAGACTATTAAAGCTGAAGGAAAATTACTGCAGTGATCAGGGCTTTGGGGTGGTGATTTTGCTGTTTAAAATGGCCCACAGGCATAGTCATGAAGTTTTCTTAAGCACAAAGAAAGCTGTTGTGATGTGCCCTACAGAGAAAGTATTAGATAATAATTTTCGTTCAGGCACAAGTTATAGTGCTGTTGCTCATATGTTCAATGTTAATGAATCAAGACTACATATCAAGTAAGAGGTCTTTTTTTTTTTTTTTTTTTGGCTGTGTTGGGTCTTCATTGCTGCGCGAGGGCTTTCTCTAGTTGTGGCGAGTGGGGGCTACTCTTCGTTGTGGTGCGCGGGCTTCTCATTGCGGTGGCTTCTCTTGTTTCGGAGCACGGCCTCTAGGCGCGCGGGCTTCAGTAGTTGTGGCTTGCAAGCTCTAGAGCGCAGGCTCAGTAGTTGTGGCACATGGGCTTAGTTGCTCCGTGGCATGTGGGATCTTCCCGGACCAGGGCTCAAACCCGTGTTTCCTGCACTGGCAGGGGGATTCTTAACCACTGAACCACCAGGGAAGCCCCAAGTAAGAGGTCTTTAAACAAAAGCACACAGAACAAGGTCATATATCTATTACTTGATGAAAATGTGGTGACCAGAGGCTCATAGGAACTAACTCAGTATTTCTCACAGGAGCGATCGTTCAAAATTCACGAATTCAGTGCTTGTGACTTGACAGAACATAACTACCACGAATAATGACTATATGTTATAAATACAAAGAAGATGATATGGCCACCTCTGGGGGGAGAGTCACAGGAGTTACTTGCACTATTCTTGCAACTTTTCTGTACGTTTGAGATTATTTTTAAATAAAATTTAAAAACCTTTTGAAAAAGGTGCAAAACATACTACCAGCTGCTTTAGAGCCTCAAAGACAAAACAAATACCTAGAACAAGATCTCCTTGGTGATTCTGAAAATCTGTCTTGCTCCCCTCCCGAACCCCCTTCGCACACACAACTACAAGAATGAATGTCAAACTGAAACCAAGCAGTATCCTGTAGGGCCCTCCCGGGTACAAAAGCCCCTCCGTGTCCCCCATTTCTTGTTTGTAGAAGGCTTTAGTCTCCTAGGCCTTCCAGAGTTCCAAACAGCAGGCGCCAGCCGGAATGCGGAAACAAAAAGCAGTTAAACAAGAGAAGTAATGACAATAGTTCAGTGGTAAAACAGAGTTCTAGTTCCTCCTCAAGGGATACACACAATCTGACACGTATCTCTGAGTTGTTCTGCAGAAACTAAGACCCCCCCACCTGGGTAGAGGACAGTGACTACACACTGTATACCCCACGCTGGCTGGCTGGCTGGCAGGCACCAGACCATTGATAATTAAGATTCACATCACCCTGTTACCTCACCATCAACCAATCAGAAGAAGAAAGTCATACACCCTGCAGCCCTCTCCCCAAATGTTGCCTTTAAAAATCATTCCCTGAGGGAGGGATAAATTGGAAGATTAGGATTGACATATACACACTACTATATATAAAATAGATAACTAATAAGGACCACAGGGAACTCTACTCAATACTCTGCAATGGCCTACATGGGAAAAGAATCTAAAAACGAGTAGATGTATGTGTATGTATAACTGATTCACTTCGCTCTACACCTGAAACTAACACAACACTGTAAATCAACTATACTCCAATAAAAATTTAAAAAAAGAAAATCATCCCCTGAAAGCCATCAAGGAGTTCAGGTTTCTGAACACGAGCCACCTTGCTTGGCAGGCAGCAAATAAACATACTTCACCACAACCTGGTGTCAGTAAATTTGGCTTTGCTGTGCAGCAAAGCAGACCCAAGTTCAGTTCAGTGACAAAACCGAAGGACCATATCATCCCATATGATCCGTTCATCACTTCATGTTCTTCTTCCAAAAGAGATAATATGCTAGACGCATTCAAATCACAGAATTCCAACCTCTGAGCACACAGTTCAAAAAAGCTATCGCTGGGGACTTCCCTGACGGTCCAGTGGTTAAGACTTCGCCTTCCAATGCAGGGGGTGCAGGTTAGATCCCTGGTCAAGGAGCTGAGATCCCACATGCCACACGGCCAAAAAACCAAAGCATAAAACATAAACAATATTGTAACAAATTCAATAAAGACTTTAAAAATGGTCTGCATCAAAAAAAAAAAAAAAAAAAGAAAAGAAAAGGCTATCACTCCCAAAAAGGATCTTGAATTTTAGGGAGATGTCCTCTTCCTTCCAGTTCTAGTTATCTGGTGGGGATTTTAAAAACCTACATGTGTGATCTAATTAGATTTTATATTCAGAAAAGCCAAAAACCCCTTAATGTCTCAAAAGTTTTGAGAAACAATGGATGAAAGTTCAGAGTCCTCTATTGAGAACATTCCCTAAGAGGCCAGAGCACCATCCATATTTTTGGTTTAAATCCTGTAATCTTTTTGTTTTTGTTTTTGTTTTTTGCGGTATGCAGGCCTCTCACTGTGTGGCCTCTCCTGTTGCGGAGCACGGGCTCAGCGGCCATGGTTCACGGGTCCAGCCGCTCCATGGCATGTGGAATCTTCCCGGACCAGAGCAAAAACCCGTATCCCCTGCATCGGCAGGCGGACTCTCAACCACTGCACCACCAGGGAAGCCCATGGCCTTCTTTATTAACAAAGAAGAATCTGATTATCAAAAACAATGCCTGGGTCCCCCACTCTAGTCTAGAAACAAAGGGAAAGGTGTTTTGGTAAATGCCAAGAGAAATCTATTAATTTGCAAGACACTGAATCCCGAGTTTAGATTTTATTTTCTTTTATCCTTACCAAATCCTGATTTCCTCTTCCGCAAGAATAAGAGTCTCTACAGCTAATCAACTATACTTTGAATACACTGAAAAGTTAAATCACTGCAGCCACCATGGCTACAGATGGAGGGAGGCACAGCCGGGAGCTGGGGGGTGGGGGGCATTGACCCATCATCTTTCAACTGAAACAAAGAAAGGGGAGAAGGAGGATGCACAGAAAGCCTCTGAAGGCGATTAAGACCAGCAGTCACCTGAGAGCTTGTCGGAAGTACAGACGCAGACCCCACCTGGACCTCCTGATTCAGAATCTGCATTTTAATAAGATCCTCAGGTATGCACAACAAGGTTAATCTGCCCCCCCCCACACACACACTTTATTCCCCACGGTGCCTGGGGAATCTGCCTGGCTCAAACATGTCCTCCAGCAAATTCAGCTTAAACTTTTTACTCAAAGAGGCCTTCTCAATCCCCAGACTAGGTCAGCTATATGCCATATATGCTCTGAGCCTCTGTATTTCTCTCCCATAGAATTCATCACAACATTACATAGCAAAATGAATTGTTTAGTATCAGTTTTCCACTCCATGGTGCAAGCTCTCTCCGGGCAAGGACTACATCTATCTTATTCACCATGGTAGCCCCAGAGCCCAGAACAAGACCAGAGACAAAGTAAGCATTCAGTAAGTGTTTTTTCTGAATAAATGAATGGTCCTAGTATGTATCAAGCACAAGTATCAAGTGCTAGACTTTGGAAAGAAGGGACAAAAACAATTAAAACACAGTCCTTGTCCTTAAGCAGCTCATAGCTTAGTGGATTTTTGTTGAAGCTAACGAGAGAGCCAAGCTCTTAAGAGTATGCGCTGCATTCACAGCTGCTTTTCCGCCAAATGACAACAGGTAACCCAAAGGTTCTCTAAGGCCTTACAGGGAACCCCTCCGTAGCATGACCTACAGGCAAGCGTGTCCTCACCTAACCCTCCCCTCAAAGATTGTCCCCTCCCAGAGTTCAGTACTTTGTCCAGCCCTCTCTCTCTGTCCTCTCTAAGGCAACTCCAACAGTTTTCAGCATCCTTTTATTCTCCCCTAAGAAGTTCGTGTTTCCTCTGGGAACATTTTCTTCAACCCGCTTTCTTCATCAGCCCTCTTATTATGAAATCTCAAATTTCCTTGTTACATCCTTTAAGAATGTTTTACCTAACTCATTTCCAACCACTCGATTATCCCCTGCGAGCTATCAATTCTATCGTCAACAGAAACCATTCAAATCTGTGTCCCAGACCTCACTGGAGAAATCTCCCAATTAACTATTCGATACTCAATTGTCCTCCCACTTTCCTCAGTCATTTCCTATATCCCCCAAAGAGATGCTCTGTCTGAACAAATGGTGTCATCTCTTCTAGGATTATATTTTCGATGATTCTTATATTTATTCTTGTTTAATAGACAAGAATCTCTTGAGAGCTTTACATCCCCAAGCCAAATACCACGGTAACAAAAATGCCTAAACTGATAGTGATGAGAGTAACACTTTTTCATTTTATCTCCAGGGAAGAAGCTCACAGAGAAATATCAGTGGAGGCAAAGAACACACTGACAAGGAGGGAAGTGCTCAGTGGACAAGAACAAGCTGAAGCTACTATGAAGGCAGCTCACAACCCCGTCCAAGGGGCTCAGAACCCACCCCGCCTTCCCAACCAGACCCCAGTTAGAATATAATACAGCCACTAAAAACACCGAATTCTAGACACTAAGACTTTGATGTAAAGATCCATTCTAAGCACTGTTTGTACACCAAGTATTACAGTTATGTTCATGTGCCTGTCATGAATGGGATTAAAAATTCCAAGGGCATGCCTTCTGAATATTTCCCACATCCCACCCTGTAATACTGTTTACCAAACAATGACAAACTGGAACCCTAGCCCAAAGATTTGGTTTGTGGACTGTGAGAAATTTTAAGGCACTTTAAAAAGTCACCAATTGTTTTCTTAAATGCTTCAAAGTACACACTTCTAGGGTGTCTGGTCTTAGCCTATTTTGTGGGTTTCAAATCACCAGTGCCTTTTTTGGTTCAGATACACTTTGCATATCTGCCCACTCCACGTTTCTGAACTGCTAAAAAAAATGTGAGAGGAAGGTTAAGGTCTTATTTCTCTTGAATTGATGCTCTGGCACTGCAGGTATCGGAGGCAACTCCCCAAAGACAGGTCTTCTGTTAAGGAAGCTCAAGAAAAAATGTGATCTGAGGCCTACGATTTTTCCTCCCCCCTTCAGGGGCAAACGGAGATGAAGTTGCCAAGCAAGTTGCCAAGGCAGGGTGGAGAGGCCTAGGTTGCATTCCAGGGGCTACTCAGTTAAAGGTGTCTGTACGCCCAGTCCTCCCCACCCTTTAACTCTCATTCCTCCTCCCCAACTCCAATGCTCAGAGGAAGGACAGAAGTGTAACCACAAAACCTGATCCAGAAAGGGGGAAAGCACAGCTACTGTTTTCCCAGCCTCAATGGCCACAGCTGCTGTCATCTTATTTCTCCTCCTTAGAGCACTGCCATCACTGCATCCCTGAACAAAAGGTACACTAGGCAAATTGGCAAATCGTAATCCCATGATTAAAAAGGGGGTAGGAGGCCTGCACCAGACAGATACAGCTAAGTAAAGTATATCAGACTCTTGCAACATTCTAGAGGAATGAAGTTTATTGCATTTACTGTTCCTTGGGTTTGCTTCTGTAAAGCCATGCACATTTTTTCTTAGAACTAATTTATAGCAAACGGATGCTGGATTACTGAGCATAATACTCAATATTGTTCAGAATGAATCATCTCTCAAGAATATCTAATATATTTATTTTGGTTTATATGTAGAACTGACTGTAGAACTTGGGAAAGTCAAGCAACTTCTGTGCTATCCATGAAAAGCATTAATGTTCCCATTTTATTGTCCAAACTTCTTTGGAAACTTTTCCCATTTGAAACGTTGATAGTCAATTTTAGATGTCAAAATAAAGAAGTACAAACCACAAATCTACCATAAACCTTTCAGAGTCCTTTATTGCTAAATTAATGTACCATCCCCCAAGATTCTCCTTTCTATTAAAATCCTTCAGAGAGTGTGATGAACACCATTATCACCTAAACACAGCTGAAGATTACAAGTGGTCATTCCTTCCCCACTATATGCTGGTGTGCCCAGCCCACCCCCATCCTTAACCATAATGCACAGATTTGCACACCTCTTCAAGAAGTTAAACTAAAGCTATCTGGCCACGATCTGGGATTTGCTTACAAGTACTGCCCAGAAGAGACTGCTCCTCCATTTTTATTTAAAAATGCCAATAATATTCTACTTACCCCATACTATCACTAAAGCCCAGCTCTTTGATTCCCCTCACCGTTTTTTTTTTCTTTTGTTTTTTTTTTTTTCTTTCAAAATAAATGAAAGTTTTTAACACATAAAGCATAGAAATTTCACAAGAAAGTTTATGGACAGCTCAGACTCCTGGGGCATCTTTTATGTTTAGCCTTGTGCCATCAACCCCTTTCAAAACCCGATCTTCCCCGTTCCTCAGAAAATCTTGAGTCCCAAGTTTATTATTCTCTCTACACTGACTTTCAGCTTCATCCTGTTGAAAAATCAGGGAAACACATTTCCTTTTGACGCGAGAGTAGGAGAGGTACTTTCGTTCAGAGCACCAATCCGGGGACGCTGAAGAATTCAATGGAAGCCCAGCGGTCTGGCTGGCAGCCCCGCACAGACTGGCTCTGTGACGTGCTGGCATGAGATGACTAACACCGGGGCAGGGCAGGCTGAACCGGGAGCCGGGCCTGGGCTCCAGAGAGCCTGCGGGAGGTCTCAGGAGAGTCTAAAGCTCTCACAAGAGAGGAGTTTAACAAGATAACTCGGCTTTTAAGTAACAGAGGCAGCCCCCTGGCCTCTGGGCTGCAAAAGGGCTCACCTGCCAGGAGTAATAACACAAGCAATTACTGCACACACAATAATAAAGCTCAGCGGGATTCCCAGGTACTCGGATGGAGTCTCTCTCTCCTCCTTACTTACACAAAGGGGGAAGGAATGGGAGGAAGAAGTGCCCCACTTTCCATGAAGACCAGGGACAGTCCTATTAGGTAAACAGCTAAATTACACCTGACAGAGTAAGTCACTGTTTTGGGTGGTTGCCAAAAATAAAAATGCCCCTGGTATTAAAGGTTATATATAAAACAATGCATCTTCCCTCTGCTGGAACAGAATTCATAAAGTTTAAAAGTTCACTAACATCACATTCCAGAGACTGGAAACACAGACTTAAATGTCTCGCTTCTCATTCCTTTCTCTACCACAAACTTCCAGCAGGCCTTCCTCACTTTAGGCAAGTTTCCTTCAACTTGCACATCGACAGCAGATTGCTCACAGCTGCTTTCACGAACATCTGAATATTCCCACCTGGACCTACCCATTTCTGCTGCCTTTTATCTCATCCGTTTTATTCCTCTGCCTCTGTCAAGACCTGTCACTTTCACCGTCTCCCCAGAAGAGATGTTTAAAACGGAGAAACTGATCTGAAAATATCACATCTGATTTTTCCAACCCATCCATTCTCCAAGAAAACCTTCAGTATTTAACTTCACGAGGTCCCCCTTCCACAGTAAAACAAGGTTACCTGCCTCTATTTAACAGCATTTTAATGAGAGGGACACCTAAAATCTCATCAGCCCAAAGCTTTACCCAGAATCAGGTGCACAGCCTGGTCTCAAGCCTGGGCTGCCTATGCTCCATGAAAGCCTGGAGATCCTCCACCCCGCCCCAGGCCATCCTAGCAGCTACTTAAAAAACCATCTACCTTCTGTTTATTTTGGCCTCTGTTGAACTATGCCAGCCCACACTTTCTCCCAGACTTGACTCTTCTTACTAAACCCACTAAACATACATTTTATCACTCAAATCAGAACACTTTGAGAGTGAAAATGAGGGCGTTACTGATAACTGTGCCAAGACAAAAGCCCTGGGCACACTGGGATGTAAGCTGCCCTGTCCTTACAAAGGTGGGAGGCCAGGTAAGGGCCTTGCAAATAACCAATATATGCTGGTCCTACACATTGTTCCTTTCTGCCAATCTCCCAAAGAGGACCAGAAAATGCCCAAACAAACTAGTCCACCTCCGGGCAAAGAAAACAGAAAATGTTTTATGTGGTAGTGGAAAATTTTTTCAAAATATATCAACTTCAAGTTTTGATCCTTTGGGGGTGGAGACGAAATGCAGCCCAGTCCTAAGGCACCAGAGGCTAGAGGGTTCCTGGGAGGATGGGGCAGGAGTCAAAGGAAACCAAAACTCTGCCCGTATTTTTGCCTGATTAGCCTCACCTGCGCTGCTGAACCACAGCTAGTATTCACACATACAACTGCCCTTTTCCACGTGTTACCGAAATTTGTTTAATCTTTCCTAACAATTAAATGAATACCTCCAAAGCTCAGAAGGTTACACATTTGCCAGGGTACAGTTTCTGCTAAGCCAGGGCTTCCCAGACTTTTAAAGATTCCAGACCAGTAGAGTTTCCCCCACTTCCAAAAATTAAGGACTGACATGTTATACAATTTTTATTTGTACTGAGGACATGAAAGAAAACAAAGGCCATCACATTATTTATAAAGTAAAGGACATTTTAGCCAAAAAAAATAATAATAGTAAGAATATAATCTCAAAATTAAAGCCAGTCCTTCAAATTGAACCACCTTAACAACACAAAACTTGCCAGGCGCCTTTCTTCCTCTCATTTTGCCTCAGCTGGTTCCAATTCCAGTCCCATCTGAACTGGGGACAGATCCGGAAGGTGCTGGACTACTAACACCAGCCCATGGTCAGAATACCGCTTTCTCTCACTCATTTTATCAGCAACAACCCCATGAGGTGAGCACTGTTATTATGCTCATTTAAAAGCAAGGCTGGGGGCTTCCCTGGTGGCGCAGTGGTTGAGAATCCGCCTGCCGATGCAGGAGACACGGGTTCGTGCCCTGGTCTGGGAAGATCCCACATGCCGCGGAGCGGCTGGGCCCGTGAGCCATGGCCGCTGAGCCTGCGCGTCCGGAGCCTGTGCTCCGCAACGGGAGAGGCCACAACAGTGAGAGGCCCGCACACCGCAAAAAAAAAAATAAAAATAAAAGCAAAGCTGGAAGGTAAAGGGTAAAGTCACTTGCCCAAGGTATTGTGGCTAACAGCCAGTGAAGCTAATGACGTGGGCCACAGCCATCCCAGAAAATCAGTTCGGTTCTGCCTCAAGACACAACTTATGTGTCTGTTTCCCAAAGTGTGGGCTTGTTTAAAAAACAAACCAAGAAAAACTGGTTTAGGTGGTATAGGATCCCTATATGTATGTACCAGCATTTAATATTTATACGTAAATAAGAACTGTCTCCTGTCCCCTTTTCAATTCTCTTTCAATCCCTTCTATTAAACGAAGTTTCAGTTTGGCAGCAGGAAGCCTTTAGCACACCTCTACCACTTGTTACACACTTCCTTGAGAGCCCTCTGCAAAACGCTGTACCTAGCTAGAGTTTAGTAACACTCGCTGTTTAGTTTTCACTGTGGGGTTTTTCGAAAGGTCCTTTCTAGTAAGTAGTAAGCAGAAAGTAATACTGGTTTCCCATTTTCAATGGTGAAATCATTTCCTTTTAAAATAATATTTCAATTTTTAAAATAGCTGATTGCCCCAAAGATTTTCAAACTAAATAAAAGTAGAGGCAGTGTTCCAATATGCTAAAAATATGGGGGCACACACACACCAGAGGCCCCGGAAACTGGAGGTAAACCATCAGCAGGGTTGAGATGAGCTGAACCAAAGGCTGCAAACAAGCCTCCCCTAGTTCAGCCTCTCCGAACAACTCTAAAAATGGCCAGCTTTCTCCGTGCAGGATGTGTCAGGCTCACCACCACTACCACTCCACCTGCTAATCCAAGAAGAAAAATGAGGAAGAGCTGTGTACCAGACAGTAGGAAAGAAAAGTCAGGCCTCTCACAGGACCTTGCCTCTGACCTCCTCCTGTCATCCATAGGTAGGTAGCGGCACCCTTTCTTAGCCAGGGAGCTCTCCAGAACCCAGAGAGAGCAGATAAGGCTAAAGCTCTAAAAGCCTACTACTCTCCTTTAAGTTCAAGACCTCAAAACATCTGGGGGCCTTCAAGCAATTAAAAAGTAGTGATTTAATGATTCCCCAGGAGCTGAGCCCTGCCCTCCATTGAAAAGATAGTGGTTTTGAAGGATACTGACTGGGGAAATAGACTACCAACCGTGAAAGGATTAACGAGTGTAAGGAGAGGATAAACTGTATTTTGCACTAAATCTAATCTAAGATGATCCTGGTAGGATATAAAAAGGTGAAGTCTAAGTAAAGCGCTCCCTACAACTACTGAAAACATTAAGTGCACTTCTAGGACTCTATCTTAGGGAAATTCGGACACAAGAACATGAAGATGTATCAAAGAATGTTGATATATCAACAGGAAAAAAAGCGGATAAGCAGACACACCCAAACTATGGAATACTCCTCAAACATTAAAGAATAGGTAGAAGGACTCATTATGACCTCATTTGTTTGTTTGTTTGTTTAAAAAGGGAGGGTGTACATATCTGCATGAAAAAACTGTGAGAAGAACATTTACTTAAGGGAATGAGAATGAATGGTAGAAAACTCATAAGTAGGGCAGAGAGATTTTGGCATTTAACTTTACATACTTCTATACTGTTTGAAGTCTTAGGAACAAGCACGAAGTCAAAAATTTAAATACCAATAATTATGAAATTACTAACACTGGATGATGGCATTCACCTAAGCATATGGAAGTACTTCAGGGATGAACTAGAGAACTGCTGGTCAAAAGAAGGAAAGGCCACCAAGGAACTGCAAATGTGACCCTTAAACATAAGGACCTCAAAGACCTGAGAATTACAAGGAAGTTTTATCTACATATTAGTCAAGCTAGTGGAATACAAAGTAAAGACTGGGCTTCCCTGCTGGCGCAGTGGTTAAGAATCCGCCTACCAATGCAGGGGACACGGGTTCGAGCTCTGGTCCGACAAGATCCCACATGCCGCGGAGCAACTAAGCCCGTGTGCCACAACTACTGGGCCTGTGCTCTAGAGCCCGCGAGCCACAACTACTGAAGCCTCTGCACCTAGAGCCCGTGCTCCGCAACAAGGGGAGCCACCGCAATGCGAAGCCCGCACACCGTAACGACCAGCAGCCCCTGCTCACCGCAGCTAGAGAAAGCCCGCGCACAGCAACAAAGACCCAAAGCAGCCAAAATTAAATAAATAAATTTTTTTTAAAGTAAAGACTAAGACCACCAAAGAGGTCACTGTCATTTTGGGTTTTACTGGTGTTGTTCTTGTTAAGAACAGGGCTTATAAACAAAAAACAGGATGGATATAAATAGAGAAACCAAAAAGCCCGTATGTGTGGTTCTGCAGGATTCTAAGAGCAGAAAATGAGGAGCAGAGAATCTTCATGTTTGTTGATGACACGAAAGACTTCCATAGTAATAACGTGCCAAGTTATGGGTGCCAAATTATAGGAAGATCCGGGGAATCTATGCAAATAGAAGGAAAAGTGGCAAATGAGTGTTAAAATGAGCATATGGCCTAAATCAGTCATATAAAACAACTCCTCAGCTGTCAGTTATGACCTAGGAATAGGCTCTCGGAGTCACTGTAAATGGACCCCTGAGGACGTCAGCCTAATATTGAGCTGCAGATTAAAAGCAATGCAGAGTGTCCTGGGAGCCATCAAGACAAGTGCTAAAAAGAAAAAAAGAAGCTACTAACCCCTCTCGTATAAAATTCAGAGGCACTGGCCCCCAAAACATACACTTCTTTTGTCATTTATGTCCTGCCCCTTCAACTACATACAGCACAGGAGTTAAACAAGATCAGTGGGTCTCAAACGCCAGCCCCTGGATGAATCCGAAACGGACTCTTACTGAATCACTTAGGAGTGGCTTTTTTAAAATACGGATTCCCTCTGTCATACAGAGTGAAGTAAGTCAGAAGGATAAAAACAAATACCGTATGCTAACACATATATATGGAATCTAAAAAAAAAAATGTCATGAAGAGATTATTGGTAGGATGGGAATAAAACTCAGACCTACTAGAGCATGGACTTGAGGATATGGGGAGGGGGAAGGGTAAGCTGTGACGATGTGAGAGAGTGGCAGGGACATATACACACTACCAAATGTAAATTAGATAGCTAGTGGGAAGCTGCAGCATAGCACAGGGAGTTCACCTCTGTGCTTTGTGACCACCTAGAGGGGTGGGATAGGGAGGGTGACAAAAGAGGGAAGAGTTATGGGAACATATGTATATGTATAACTGATTCACTTTGTTGTAAAAGAGAAACTAACACACTATTGTAAAACAGTTATACTCAAATAAAGATGTTTAAAAAAAATAAAAATAAAAAATAAAATAAAATAAAATACGGATTCCCGGGAATTCCCCGCTCGTCAGGTAGTTAGGACTCCACACTTCCACTGCAGGGGACACAGGTTCGATCCCTGGTCAGGAAACTAAGATCTGCATGGCGTGTGGCGCAGCGGGGGAAAAAAAGAATAAAATACGGATTCCCAAGCCACACTTGCAGAGATTCTAGTCCAGTGCCTCAGAACGGCCTTCTAGGTGGTCCTGATGCAACGACCTGTTTAGAAAATCACTGGCCTCCTTCTCTCTCTCTAAATCTACTCCCAGAAAGGATGTAAGAAAGCTTACAATAAAAAATAAACTGAAGAAACCATGTGAGGAACTACCAAGAATAGATTAAGATGATTCCTATACTAGCACATGAAATGGAAGTGGGAAAGGTCTGCAAGACAACGAGAATGATCTCAAGGAAGAGGCTTTGGCCTCACAGTGGGAAAACCAGAGCTCAGAACCCAACCAAGCCCCATGCTCCCGCCAGACTCCCACAAACAAGAGCAGGACCAGAATAAACTCTCCATGAGCTACAGGTTCCCTGAGTGTCCTCCTCATCCCTACCCTTCGCAGGTCTAGACCTGCTGCCCCAGGACAATGGCTGGGTGTTCGGAAGCAGAGGTGAGACAGCATAGACAAAACCCACTGGTACCATGTTCCTCTGGGTCCCAAGCCGCCACTCCCACTGGTCTATTCCGACACCACCGCTGAAGCCAGGAATCTCCACGGCTCAATTCTACCCACCCTCCAGCCGCTCCAGTGTCTGATCACTTAGTCTGATTCAAATTCGAACTCTGGTCTTCCACACTAGAAAACCATAATTCAACTAATCTACCTTCTCAAAACAAAACAAAACAAAAAACAAGCAATGGGAACAGAAATATGTCTTCTGCAGGATAAGCAGCAATCCAAAGTGAAGACTACCAGAGGCATAAGATTTCTCAGCTTTGATTCATGCCTGAAAGACATGTAATATAGGGCTTCCTTCTTATACATTTGCAGCCTTTGGGGGCTATAAGGAGCTGAGAGACGATGAGTCTAACCACTTCATTTAAGAGAAAAGAAAAGAGCCTGAGAGGCAGACGACCTTACCCCACAGCACGCAGCTGCAGAACAGCAGCATCTGGCCTAGAACCTGTGTCCCCTTAATCCCAGGTCCATGATCTCTCTTCTCTTCCAGGTTGCTTCCCAGGGGCAATGTTAATGCATTGGATTTATTAACTTGAAGCACAGTTCCCCAAATCTCCTCAATTCCCCCTATTACACATGAGGTTGGTGTTACAAGACCATCCCGAGCAGGCTACTTCCCACATAAAGAGAACGCAAAGCACCTCAAACTGTGTTAAGGCATAAAGAGAGAGGAGATAGTGCCGTAAAGTCTCTGTCATAAGCACGTAAATGGAGAAAATGTGCCAAGCCCAGTTTATAGCAGAGACTGAACATCTCAAAAATGACACCTGAAAGTGTCATCTAAATTTTCATTAGGTTTATTTTCCCTGTAAGTTGCTTAACTTCCTAATTTTTAAAAAATGCCAACTGAAATCTCGGGTTTTTTTCCCAAACATTAGAGCTAAGTGAGAAAAACGTGACGTTAATTTATCATATTGAGTCTCACTGAAAGTAAGTGAATCCCCACAACACTCCATTTGCATCAAATGTTCACAACCTGTGATTCTGCATCAATTTCCGCTGTAAGAACAAAAAGCATACGTCAGTCTCCCAAGAGAGGAATTAGCAACAGAAACCGGGGCGGGGCGGTGGGGGGACCTGGGTGGGCATCCATCTCCAAACAAGAAATACGAGGAAAAGCTACCTAAGCCCAGAAAGAGTTGAATCCCTTTACTTCATTCCTTGTCCCTGATAAGGCAAAAAATTTCCTGCAATATTTAGCTATGCTCTCCCTTGAAAAAATGAAACAAAATAAATCCAAAGACCAGATTCCAAAGGATATCTACTGAACACCCTGCTAGAACCATACCTGTCAGCTGGACTGCTAGCCCATGCTGATAAGTAAGCTTTGCAACAGGCCTTAGAACCTTCTTACCGGGATTCAAAAACCTGGCCAATTTTCTCTTCTGAACTTACCAATGAAAACTAAAATGTTCACTTATTTCCCAAATTTCACTCCCCAAGTAAACTGGGGCATAGATGCGCCAAATCATTTGCCTCGTTATTACCAGCACTGAACACTACCCGGCCTCAGGAGTCCTCACTCCTGTTAATGAGCCACACTGCTCACGAGCTCTTCTCTCCTGACCATTAGTTTGAGCTCTGGAGCATGCTACTTTGCTTTTCACCATCACTGTTACCTAAAGCTTGCTAGGTTAAAAGTGTTGCCGGAGGCCAGAGCTACTACATTCCAGGCAGTAAAAAAATGATGTCAGGAGCATAAACACTGACAGGTTCTAGTTGCTATGTAACTCCTGCTAAGCCTGCTCTTGGCATTTATCTTCTTATCCAGGTCCCATCCACTGAAAGGTGGGTACCTTGGGAATACACAGGATTGGCTGATAGGAAGTCAGAAAACCTTAGTCTTGGGACTTCCCTGGTGGTCCAGCGGTTAAGACTCTGCACTCCCAATGCAGGGGGCATTGCAGGGTTCCATCCCTAGTCAGGGAACTAGATCCCGCATGCCACAACTAAAGATCCCACGTGCCACAACTAAGACCCAAATAAATAAATCAATCTTTAAAAAAAACCCACAAACCTTAGTCTTGGCCCTGTAAGAAACATGAATATGACCAAGAGCAAGTATTTTTTTAAATCAATCTCTCATCAGTTATATTTATTCAGTAGACTTAATGTCTGCTACTGATCTCACCGGGATACCAGAACAACCATCACCTCTGTTTCCTTTCCACCTTTTATCACCATAAAACACATATATTAATAGCTTAGGTTAAACCCATACCACTTACGTGAAACAATGAACTTGAAGAAACTGAAGAGCTACTATAAAAATTCTGAAAATAATCACCAATGGAGACCCTAGGACCTTTGCACTTGCTGTTCCCTCTCCCGGGAACTCTTCCCCTATGGCTGGTTGTTTGATGTCCATCAGATCTCAGCTGAGGGAAGCCTTTCCTATCTAAAGGAGCCACCCCTCCCTCCCTCCCAACCACTCTGTCCCATTCCCCTACCGGAAATGGTTATCTTACACTATCATCTTCTTGTTTACTTGTTGATTGTCTATCTCCTCCATGAACCTGTAAGGGCAGGAATCTGATTTACTTTTTTACCACTGTTTCTCTAATACCCAGACAGTGCTTGACACAGATGATCAATAAAATTTGTTCAAGAAAAGAAATATGATTGCCCATCATTCTATATCATTAGTTAGTACATGGCAGCAGCCACTGTTAGCATGACTAGAGTCAGATGGATGCTTCCTTTTCATACAGGAAAAACGACAGAAAGCCTTTAAGACACAGCAAAAACTTAGTGCTCCTTTACTTACAATTTTGATTGAAAGCTACCATGCTCACCTGCTGGGAAGTGGGTAATTTTAAGACTAGAGGGAAAAGCCTTCCATCCTATTCCACCCACTCCTTTGCAAATGGCCCTACTAAAATATTGTTACTCGGCTACCTTGTCCCTTTGAATAGTAGAATAAGAGTGTTTTAAGTAGCTTAGCAAAGGTGTTTATCTTTCACAGTCTGCATGAGCTAAGTGCACGTAGGAAGGAACAGATTAATAGACTACTACTCTATCCCCAATACACTCTGGAAAGACACATACTTCTTAGCTCAGAAACGTAGGAAACACTTAGCTATAATGATCTAAATTATAGGCAGCATTTCCTACAAGCTGTACACTGGAGAAATTTCCACTAAGCTACTCCCCAGGAAGCCTACATCCCGCTTCACAACAATCTGGCAGCACAATTCCTGTCGAAGGAGGAAACTGTGGCCATCTCCTCCTTTAGGTGTCCCAAGCCTTAGGCATCGAGTGAGAATCTTGGTTCTTAGCATAAAACCAAAGCCTGGCAGAGGGACCCTATTCCCCTTTTATTTTTAAAAAATTTTTTAATTTTTTTGCGGTACGCGGGCCTCTCACTGCTGTGGCCTCTCCCGTTGCAGAGCACAGGCTCCGGACACTCAGGCTCAGCAGCCATGGCTCACGGGCCCAGCCGCTCTGCGGCATGTGGGATCTTCCCGGACCGGGGCACAAACCCGCGTCCCCTGCATCGGCAGGCGGGCTCTCAACCACTGCGCCACCAGGGAAGCCCCCTTTTCCCCTTTGAAATGGGGCGGGGTGAAATGGAAATTGAGATTTGGCCTTCCACACCATAAGCAGGATAAGAGATGCTGCTTCCATGGCTGCTTCTGATAAGCACAGAAGATTCAAGAACTGCGGCGGCTTTATCCTGCTATGTGCTCCTGCTTGAAAAGACATGCAGACATAACATAGGAAGGTTAGAGTGAAGACTTTGAAAAGGGCTCTATCCCCAGGACAGAAGTAAATGGGGACAGCAATACCAGCAAAAATAGCCATCTCTAAGTAGCTGCTAAGTGGGGTGACTGAATTTTATACTCAGTAGCCCAAGACTTCTCCCAAGCTCTATTTAACATGTGCTGACGATATCCTGATGCAGCTAAAGAAAGTCTAGTAATTACTCAAGAAACCCAGAGATAGAATCCTCTAGGGTTTTGAGAAACTATCTGATTTGACAGAGACATTTACTTTCCCAGGTCCTATTTTGTCTGCCTACACAATTGCCAGTCTTATCCCAACTCAAAAAATATACAAATCCACCTTCGGTTTTTCCATCATTCTCACTGCCTTCTCAGTAACAGAAGGGCCCCACAACGTTTGTGTCAACTTGCTGCCGACTTCCTCCTTCAACACATTCCAGAACCAGCTCTGTCCCTTGGCTCCCACTCTCAATAGCAGACGCAGCCTCTACTGTCATTTAAAAAAACTGGGCAAATGCAAAATTTTTTTACAACTTCATTCTCAGTTCTTTCTTCTTCAACCTTAAAAGAAGGAATGCAGGACTTGCTAGGACAGCAAGGCAGAGACCAGAAGAACCTTGCACTTTCCATGGCCTTTCCATGGTTCTTTGGCCAAAAAGAGGAAGGGTGAGTACTCCTCTTCACTGCAGCAAACCTCAACCCTAGACCTTCAGACCTTCAGCTCAGCCTGAGTCCAGACAAATCTCAGCTTGAAAGGCCTGCCTCTGGTTAGTCAGTTTCTGCCCCTCAACCCAAAGGCAAGCAAAGCAGTGGCCACTATCTTCCTATTCATCAAACTATTTCCTCCTCACTTTCCTCTTTCACAGAGCCCCATTTTCCCTTGCAGTTCTTACGAAGCAGTTCCTGGTACCACTGGAAACGATTACTCTCCAGGAAAATACAACTTTGCTTAGCAGAAGAACTTCACACAGAGCAATTGGCCAGGGGTCGATTTTTCATTCCAGACAGGCTTCGAAGCCTGGCACAAATCTTCCTGTCGCTCTGCAGTTCACCCAGCTTCCCTCACCTAATCCCTGCCTGGAACTCACCCACCCACCCCTTGCAGCTTGGTCACAGAAAAACAGCAGTATAGGTGACTCTACCACTCAGTCTTCAAAGCCTCCGTCCAACCCTAACGTGTCTTCCACACCACACTCCTTTGCACGTGAGGACCATAAGCACCAAATAAAGTCACTTAACACAACAGCAGCTCCCGGACAAGACAGGAGTAACATCTAATCTTTCCTTCGCTCAAATACAGTCAGCTTCACTGTCCTGCAATTTTGCGGCCATGCATCACTGGCCCTGTCCTCTGCGAACAACACGCCCTGGAGTCAGAGGCACTGTACTATGATGTTCAAGAGCCTGTGCTTTAGCAGACAGGCCTGGGTTCAAGACCCAGCTCTGACTCTCATTACCAATTAAAAAGTACCTGTCCTGGGGTAAACGACTCTTTCTAAACCTCAGATTACATATCGGTAAAATGTAGCCAATGATCCTATCTACTTGTTAGGTATTATAAATGAGATAATACAAACAGAATACTCAGCTCAAGACATGAGCCTTAATAAACAAGTGATTGCTGATATTCAGTATCCTTGGGAGTAATCTGTGGGCAGACATCATCACCCCATAGAATCCAGATGCCCTGGAAACCTCCAGCATTTGTAGAAGCAAAAATATGTTCAGCCTCCTTCCACTCCCACCCCACAAGTAAGGGGGGCCTTTAAGAAAAATTCAAGCCTTAGCAAAGGAAAAAACTCAGAAAGATTCACTCAGTGCTGCCAATTCCACTACCAGACCGCCAAGCACTGCTCTGTTCCTATGGTGAAGGGAAAGATCAGTGCAAATGAAAAAGCTAATTTAAGAGGAGCCACTTCAGGATAATCCTTTCATAGGTCAAGTCAGTATTTCAAAGAGGTGAAAATATGTGGACCTTGGAAATTCCCTTCTCTTTCATTTTCTGATAAATTCTGACTCTCCGTTTATGTATAAATAAGCGGGGAAAGCAATATTGAAAATCCTAAGAATCTCAGCTGGAGACAGAATATTGCCTAAGAAATGAATACATAAGCATCAGTGGGAAAAAAAGAATCTTGAAATCTAATTCATACACACAAGCTGAAGAATACTTTAATCCTGTGAAAGACAATGAGCCAAGAAAACAGAATGTATTTTAAACTTTCTACAACTGTAAACCACTGCAGAGCTTTGGGACAAAACCTCATAAAGAATATTTCCTGATGGAAAAGTCAGAACTGCAGTCTGAAATGCAATCTGGAAGTCTGCGGTCATCACAACCAGAAATTCTAGTAACAACCAAGAAGTATCAGGTTCCAATATTAGGGAGTGTTGCGGAGAGGCCAATAGAGGGGACAATTGATAAAGAGAATTTATACTACAAAATTATCATGGAGCCGGGGGTAAATATTTTTAAATGAAACTTGCAGGGTTTAAATTCACCATTCAAAGATGTAGGAAGGGGATATATAATCAGGCAGAATCTACGGTGTTACAGCAGTGGACTGGGAATCAGAACACTTGGGCTCTGGTCCTGGCTCCAATCCAAACCACCAGGAGACCTTAGGCAAATCACTTGCCCTCTTCAAACTAGTCTCATCTGTAGTGAGGGAACAATAATGATTGCTAAGATTCCTACCGGCCTAACATCGTAAAAGTCAAAAAGAGGGGGAGCACAAATATGAGGAGCTCTCAGGACTACAGACTTAACACACGAGGTGGAGGGAAAAAGACGGAAAATGAGGGCCAGAGCGCGAGAAAACTTGGCGTAAGTAACTGAGCGTCGGTGAAAATATAAAAGCTTCAATTAGACCAAGTACTCCAAGAGTTCCATAGAAGAGCGGACGTCAGGATCCTGAAAAACTGCAAACTATTCAGCATATGCCAAAATGGACAGAGGACGGGTGGATGAGAGGACAGATACCAACAAATTATCCCCGTTAACCAATCACTAATCTATCTGTCCTGGTAAACAGCCAGGAGACTGAGTGCCGCGATCACGGAAATCATTGTGACCCCTAATGCCACGGTGTCCGGGAGGCAAGGCACCCAGGGGAGTCCGTGTCGGTTTGCGTCTAGGGAGGGGATTCCGAGAACGGGTGAAAAGTGAGGAAAGGGGCAGAGGAAAGAGGATCTGGGAGACCATGCAGACTGGCGGGAGGGGAAGAAGCCAGCGCCAGACTCCCGCACGGTGCTGGCCGTGGGATCGGTGTCCCGGTCCCCGCTCTCACCATCTTGACGATGCCCCGCTGCACGGTGGGGACCGCGGGTCCCCCGGAGGAGCCGCCGCTCTGCGCGGAGGAGGCCATGTGTAGCGATGGAAAACCAGCGAGTAAGACGGTGGGCCGGCTTGGAGGTGTCAGTGTGGGTGTCGGTGTTGGTGAGAGGCCGCCGCGGAGAGGAGCAGGCGGGCGACCGGCTGTGGGCGATGCACGGGACGGACGCGCCGGGCGCTCACAGCAGCAGCAGCAGGACTGCCAGCGAAAGAGACGCGATCGCCGCCGCCGCTACACGTTCTACTCGCCGCGCAAGCGTGCCAGAGCGCCACTGCACTCCGGCCAATTAGAGCCCAGAGCCCGCCGGACCCCAAGCCAATAGGCACCCTGCTCGCGGAACCCCGCCCCTTGCTCCCCAAACCGGTGGAGAGCTTCAGGAAGCGCTGAAAGAGCTGATTTGCGGTGATGGGCTAAGTATGGGGCGGGACTTCCGGGGCAGCGGTAGTAGGTAGTGTCGGGAGGTGTAGTGGAAAGGAAAGGACACGTCAGCATCTGGCCGCGGGGCGCGGTGGGCCATGGGAGCCCCAGGGGCGGGGTCAGCCTCGCCCTCCGGCTTGGCCCCGCCCATTATGCCCCGCCCCGCGGGCCCCTGGGGATCCCACGTGGAAGCCAGCTTTCCAAGAGGGCGCACCAGGGTTGGGGAGAGCGGACTGGGATCCCGAGCCAACGAGGCCGAATCCTAGAGGGATCTCAGTACTTGTGCACACCGACTTCCGACATTTTACCTCAGCTGAAAGTGTGGGAAGAACTTGGAAAAGTCTGAACGCCGTGAAACCTACCGATGTTGGCCTTGACTCAGAACGTGGCCGCGCGCCCTCCCTGTAGTCGGGAGTGTATCTCGCTCGCATTTGTGTCTTCGGTGACTAGCACTTATTAGGCGCTCGATTAATGTTTTTTGGTGGAAAGAATAAATCTCTCTTACGGGGTGATATGTCTTGTGCGCCAGTGAAGTTGCGGAGAACCTTGCTAACACTCTCTCCGTTGACGTAGGGTGAAGAGCCACGCCTCCTCCAACCACCCGACCCCATCCCTTCACCTAGCCCTAGTCTCTTTCGAATAAAGTGATGGCGGGGTAGGGAGGCGCAGAGCCAAGACATATAAATGTTTACGTGAATGTTGAGAGACACTAATATTCGTCGAGTGCCCACTATGAGGAGCCAAGCATCTTACTTTTATGCCATTTAATCTTAATCTTGAAACTTGGTCCTACACTGAGGACACTGTTTCCCCTGTAGCTGTTTTGAGAAGAGGTTATACTCCCACACTTCACTTTTCCCAGAGGCAAGTTTTGCGGTGAGCATCTTCCAAGATGCCTAGTGCCCCTTCCATACCATTAATTTGCCATCCTCTTCAAAACAACAACAACAAAATCTCTGTGGTGGCTCATCCCACCTGATTATAGTACCCTCCTCCTCACTGGGGTTGTTGTCTTCTCTGCCCCAAATACCACTTTGTCACTCATTGAAATTGACACCTGGTGCACACTCTTCTCCACCCAGTGATCCTGAGTGACTTTAACCTTTATGTGCCTGGCTTATCCAATACCCTGGCCTTGACCTCATCTTCAGTGAATTTGACCTCTGCACCTGTTCAGCTACCCTCTTTAGGACAGATGAAGCATTACAACTGCTCCATAGCTGAAACTGTAAACTCAAACACCCCATCCTCTGATCATAATTGCTGTCCTTTCTCCCTTCACACTAAGTTACTTCTTATACCTTGTATTAGTTATCTATTGCTGTATAACAATTTACCCCAAAACTTAAGTGTTAAAACAATGAGCATTTATTATCTCACAGTTTTTGTCAGGAATCTAGGCAGGTCTTAGCTTCAAGTTCCCTCACAAGGCTGTAATCAAGCCTGTAGTCAATGGGAGCTTTGGTCTCATCTGATGGTCCCATCTCACTAAGGGAGGATATGCATTTAAGATCACTCAGGCAGTCATTGGCAGGATTCAGGACCTCAGTTCCCTGCTGTGTGGGTCTCCTCGTAGGGCACACAGCATGGTAACTGGTTTGCATCAGAGCAAGTGAGTGAGAGAGCGAGAGGACAAACACGAGTCTTTTTTTTTTTTTTTTTTTTTTTTTGCAGTACGCGGGCCTCTCACTGTTGTGGCCTCTCCCGTCGCGGAGCACAGGCTCCGGACGCGCAGGCTCAGCGGCCATGGCTCACGGGCCCAGCCGCTCCGCGGCATGTGGGGTCTTCCCGGACCGGGGCACGAACCCGTGTCTCCTGCATCGGCAGGCGGATTCTCAACCACTGCGCCACCAGGGAAGCCCACACGAGTCTTTTTGAACCTAATCTCAGAAGTAACATCCCAGGACTTCCCTGGTGGCGCAGTCATTAAGAATCCATCTGCCAATGCAGGGGACACAGTTTCGAGCCCTGGTCCGGGAAGATCCCACGTGTTGCAAAGGAACTAAGCCCGTGCACCACAACTACTGAGCCGGCTCTCTGGAGCCCGCGAGCCACAACTACTGAAGCCCACGTGCCTAGAGCCCGTGCTCCGCAACAAGAGAAGCCACCGCAATGACAAGCCCCTGCACCGCAATGAAGAGTAACCCCTGCTTGAGTCCCCGCTCGCCGCAACTTACAGCAACAAAGACCCAACGCAGCCAAAAAAAAAAAGTAACATCCCATCACTTGCCATATTCTATTAGGTGCAGCCCACACTCAAAGGGAGGAGATTACACAAGGGCATGAATACCAGGAGGTAGGATCACTGGCGATCATCGTAGAGGCTACCTATCACACACTGTTCTTTAAGTGGAATTCAAAGTCCCTGAACGTCTCTGTCCTCTTTATATCAGCTCATTTCTGCTTTCTTCTGGTCTCTTAGACTCCATTATTTTTGCCCCTCTCCTTCCAGTATCCTCATCTCTAATCCCCATTTGTCTTCCACTGGACTCAACTGTCAAAACTCCAACTCTAGGTCTCTCTGCCTTCTCCAAACCTACCACTTAACTAGAGCAAACACTCAAAGATGCAGGTCGTTGCCACACTAACAATTCACAGGGCCTCACACATTGCCTGGAATTTCTTCTGTTTCCTCAATCACTTTAGTCTCCAACTCCATTGGGTCTGGTGTGTCGTTGTTTAATTAAGACTATATTTTTAGAGCAGTTTTAGTTTCACAGCAAAACTGAGAGGAGGGTACAGAGATTTTTCCATATATTCCCTGCCCCCGCACAGGCATAGCCTCCCTCATTATCTACATCCCGTGGTCCATTTGTTACAGTTGACGAACCTATATTGACACGTCATAATCACTCAAAGTCCATAGTTTACATTAGGGTTCACTCTTGGTGTTGTACATTCTATGGGTTTAGACAAATGTATAATGGACATATATCCATCAATATAGTATCACACAGAGTATTTTCCCTGCCCTAAAAATCCCTGAGTCTGTTTTACAACTGATGGGAACATACTTTATAACAAAGGGAGCTCTACCTAATGCACTGTGGTAACCTAAATGGAAGGGAAGTCCAAAAGGGAGAGGATATCTGTATGTGTATGGCTGATTCATTTTGTTGTGCAATGGAGGCTAACACAACATTGGAAAGCAACCATACTCCAATAAAAATTAATTTTAAAAAAATCCCTGGGTCTGTTTTAAACTTTCTCTGTTTTCCTCTTAACCCTGACTCCACTCTCTCCCACACTCTCCAATAGTGTAAGGCGTCCTACTTCGGAGGGATAATAAAAACCATCAAGAACTCCTTCCATATAAAGACGCAGACGTAGAGAATGGACTTGAGGACATGGGGAGGGGGAAGGGTAAGCTGGGACAAAGTGAGAGAGTGGCATGGACATATATACACTACCAAATGTAAAATAGATAGCTACTGGGAAGCAGCAGCATCTCATGGGGACATCAGCTCTGTGCTTTGTGACCACCTAGAGGGGTGGGATAGGGAGGGTGGGAGGGAGACACAAGAGGGAGGTGATATGGGGATATAGGTATGCATATAGCTGATTCACTTTGTTATACATCAGAAACTAACACACCATTGTAAAGCAATTATACTCCAATAAAGATGTTAAAAAGAAAAAAAAAAACTCCCTCCATTTCCCACCACAAAAGCTAAAAACTTATCTTCCTTCTCATTCTTCTCCTTTTCTCCCTTGTTACAAAGAAAAAACTTCCTACTGCTTAGGCTAAACTCTCCGTCTATGTCCTAGATCCACCCCCTCCATCTTCTCAAGGGTGCTCAGATAATTCCCTCTCCTGTTTCATAGCCTCTCAGTTTATCCTGGATTCTTCTCATTAATATTTAAATATTCTCAAATGTCTTGCATAGTAAAAATTAATTAATTAAATTAATCTTTACTCCACATCCCTCTCCAGATAGCTCTCCTCCCTTCATAGACAAAGCCTCTTGGTGAAATTCTTTGTGTTTGTTGCCTCTACATCCTCACCCTGCATTCAGTCCTCAGCTCCCTGCACTCTGACTATTGCTCTTATCAACATACTGAAACTGTTCTCTCCAAGGTCACTCATGAGTGACCTCCTTGGGACTTCATTCAATGGACACTTTTCACATTCGGCTGAGCTCTCCATAGCATTTGACGTCATACTCCTTGAAATGTCTCTTTCCTTCCCATATCTCTTATATTCCTCCCATGTCTCTAGTTATTCCTCCTCATCTCCATTGTAAATGGCTCTCCTTTTGCCTACCCTTAATATTAATGTTCCCCTGGGTTCTTCTCAAAGTATCTTCTTTTCTAGTGCAAAACATTCTTCCTGAGACGTCTAATCCATTCTCATGGCTGCATGCTAATGATTCCCAAATAGATAACTCCTGTTAAAATAACTCCCTTGCACTCCAGACCCATATGTACAATGATACTCTGGATATCTGCCCGTGGCTGTCACCTTGGGAATTTAAATTCAACATGTCTCACAAGGAGCTCATTATCTTTCCTCCCTAGCCTCCTCTTCCCTAGTATGCGTCTCAGCCCAAATAATGAGATGAAAAGCTACCCAGTTACAAGCCAGAAACCTGGAGATCATCTGTGACTCCTCTCTCTACCTCATTCCTTAATTCTCAGTCAATCTCGGCAATCTGTTAGATCTACGGCAGTGCGGTGTAGCACATAAGCCCGACCTGGAGCAAGACTGCCTGGGTTCCCATCCCAACGCTACATAACCTTGAGCAGGCTGTGTGGTATCTCTGTTCCATGGATTTCTCCTCTGTAAAATAAAGATGATAATAGAACTTACCTCCTAGGGTTGTTCTGGTCTTGAGGATTGTATGTATTAGTAAATGCTAAATGCATAGAACACTGCCTGGATATATGTGTTAAATTTGCCGTGATTATTATTACGTATCTCCTGTTGCTTAAGCCTGACATATTTTCACCCGGGTCGCTGCACTAGGCTTATAATAGAGCTCCCTGACATCAGGGAGCTTCCTTTACCTACACCCCACCCATTCTTCCTACTGCAGCCTAAGTGATATTTCTAAAATGCAGATCTGATCAGGTCTTTCTACGCCCTAAGCCCCTCCCGTGATTTCTCTACACCAGCTCTTCTCTCACAGCTCTACCCTTCCACAGTGGGCCCAGGCCAAGTGAACTTGGTTTTGGCCCTTCAAGACCACACTCCTTGGCCTCCAGGGCTTTGTGCCTACTTTTGTGTCTGCCTGGAGCACTCTTTCCATCCTTCTTTCCTCCTCCCTGCCCTGACTCACTTCCCCTGTTTCCCCATCCTTCAACTCCCCACTTAGAAATCAGAATGTCTCCCCTGGAAGGCATTGAGAAGAATGTCTTTCCTCAGGGTAGGATTGTTTTGTTTTTTTCCCCTACTCTTGATCTGTGAGAGCACTTATGAGATGGTAGTGTCATTGTCTCTTTCCCTTTGAAAATGTCATCAGACTGTGTCTGATTTCCTTACAGTGGAATTCTGAGGCCATGCCTGGCACAGACAGCTGCTCAGTATATATCTGTGAATAAATGAATGACAGGGACTTCCCTGGTGGTCCAGTGGTTAAGACTCTGTGCTTCCACTGCAGACAGCACAGAGTTTGATCCCTGGTCGGCGAACTAGGATCCTGCATGCTGTTCGGCGCAGCCAAATAAAATACAACAAAATAAATGAATGACAGAAAAGTATTATCATATTCATTTCACCTGTAAGGAACTATAGATTCAAGTAGGATGTTTGTTCAAGGTCACACGGCTAGAGAAGTAGTAGAGAAGGGATTTGACACTAGTTCTTGTGACTCTAAAACTCATGTTCTCTCTGCCATTAGTAATGGAAGGAGACTTAGAAAGCCTTAAAGGTAACTCCTGTGTGGTGGAGAACATGAACACATACTGCCCCCCCACCACACACACACAATCTAGAGATGGACAAGATTAATTTAAACAAACAAACAAATACCCTATTTTCTGTACTCCTTTGAGAGTAAATCTAGGCTATATATCCCCAGTAGTAATAATGGCCAAAATATAATGAGCACTAAATACTAAACAGACTCTATGCAGAATGCTTGTCCCTACATTACATAATTTAATCCTTAGAACAATGCTATGAAATAATCAGTCTCTTTCCACAATGGAGGACATTAATGCTTCAAAAAGGTGAGCAACCAACTATAAGTCAATTGGTAATAAGGGATGGAGTCAAGATGCGAATCCTGAAATTTCTGACCATAGTCTGCTCTCAACCATTTGACTAGCCTGCTTCTAGGGTGGCCAGACATGCCCCCTCAACCTCGATCTGCACCTGTAGAATCCAGAGGCTTCAACGAAAGAGTTTTCAACTCTCCAGTGAGCTTCCTTTGGGTAAACGGGAGGAAATGCAGCACTGGACTAACTACCTGCTTCCATTCTTCCAAGCCCCTCTCCAACTTCAACCCACCCTCCATACTGTCAACTTGCTGTTCTTTCTGAGATGCACATTTCAATCACACGGACTCCCTCCTTACTATTATAGTGGCTTCCCTTCTGCTTCAAATAGAGTTTCAACTCCTTAGCATAGCACAGGAGGCCCTCACCATCTGGCTCTGACCTACTCTTCCTTCTCCTCTTCCTCCTTCTCCTCCTCTTCTTCCTTCTCCTTCTTTTTAAACTTTGTTACAGACTGAACTGTGTTCCCCAAAACTCGTACGTTGAAGCCCAAACCCCCAATGTGACTGTATTTGGAGATAGGGCCTTTATGGAGGTAATTAAGGTTAAAAGAGTGGTTTCCTAATCCAATAGGATTGGTGCCCTTATAAGAAAAGGAAGAGGAACCAGCTCTGTCTCTGTCTCTCTCTCTCCCTCCCCCCACCCTCCCCGCCTGCAGGTGTACAGAGGAAAGGCCATGTGAAGACACAGCAGGAAGGTGGCTGTCTGCAAGCCAGAAGGAGAGGTCTCATCAGAAATCAACCCTGGCACCTCGATCTTGGATTTCTAGCCTCTAGAACTGTGAGAAAATAGGTTTCTGTTTCTCGAGTCATCCAGTCTGGCATCTTGTTATGACAGTCTGAGTTAATACAGCGTTTTACTGTACTATGCTTATCTAAAAGAAAAGCCTCATATGGGACTTCCCTGGTAGTCCAGTGGGTAAGACTCTGTGCTCCCAATGCAGGGGGCCCAGGTTCGATCCCTGGTCAGGGAACTAGATCCGGCATGCATGCCACAGTGAGGATCCCACGTGCCGCAACTAAGATGCGGCACAGCCTAAATAAATAAATAAATAATATTTTAAAAAATAATAAAAGAAAAGCATCATAAACCCAAGTTGTCTAGATCAGCCCTGTCCAAAAGAACTTTCTGCAGAGATGGAAACATTCTGTATATGCTCTGTCCACCACAGTAGGCAACAGCCACATGTGGTCAATGAGCACTTGAAATGTGGCTACTGCAACTGAGGAACTGAATTTTTAATGTTATTTAATTTAAATTAATTTAAATTAAGTTTAAGTAGCCACCTGAGGCTAGTGACTGATGTATTTAATCATCAGTCTAGGTGATCAAACTTAAATCTTCCTGTCATATCTGATACCAGAATCTTCTATGTTGGTTTTTTTTTAAATAAATAAATAAATAAATAAATTTATTTATTTATTTATTTTCGGCTGCGTTGGGTCTTCGTTGCCGTGCGTGGGCTTTCTCTAGTTGCAGTGAGCAGGGGCTACTCTTCGTTGCTGTGCGCGGGCTTCTCATTGTCGTGGCTTCTCTTGCTGTGGAGCACGGGCTCTAGGCATGCAATTGTGGCACATGGGCTCAGTAGTTGTGGCACACGGGCTTAGTTGCTATGCGGCGTGTAGGATCTTCCCTGGCCAGGGCTCAAACCCATGTCCCTTGCATTGGCAGGCAGATTCTTAACCACTGTGCCACCAGGGAAGCCCTATGTTGGTTTTTATTTTTATTTTTTTCAACATCTTTATTGGAGTATAATTGCTTTACACTGGTGTGTTAGTTTCTGCTGTATAACAAAGTGAATCAGCTATACATATACATATATATATATATCCCCATATCTCCTCCCTCTTGCATCTCCCTCTCACCCTCCCTATCCCACCCCTCTAGATGGTCACAAAGCACCAAGCTGATCTCCCTGTGCTATGCGGCTGCTTCCCACTAGCTACCTATTTTACATTTGGTAGTGCATATATGTCAGTGCTACTCTCTCACTTCGTCCCAGGTTACCCTTCCCCCTCCCCGTGTCCTCAAGTCCATTCTCTACATCTGTGTCTTTATTACTGTCCTGCCCGTACGTTCATTAGAACCACTTTTTAAAAAAAATAGATTCCATATATACATAAAGTCTCTGGAGTTCCCTTATGCTCTAGTGGTTAGGATTCAGTGCTTTCACTGCTGTGGCCCAGGTACAATCCCTGGTGGGGGAACTGAGATCCCACAAGCAGTATGGCATGGCCGAAAACCAAAAAAAGAGCCTCCTTCCCAATATGTATAAAGCTTTTGAGCTATTTCCCTCTGCCTGGAGTTCTCTGCCTGCAACAGGAACAAAATGGACAACATCTCTGCCTCTTGGAAGCTTACATATAATTTTTCAAATTAACTAATTTATTTTGGGGGAAGCTTACATTTTAATATCAGAAACTCAGGAGGGGATCATTATGATGGCTGAACTTTAAATTTGGATTAGAGGTACCTGCAATCAAGGCAAAAATAAAAAGACACATTAGGTTATATAATTATCACTGTGTGATCAAAGGAAGTATATTATTTTATAGGAAGAAACAAACTTTTCCCTTGATATTGAATTCTAGAAGGGTGTCATTACATGACTCTTTATCTAAAGAGCAATGAGTAATATGACGACAATGTTTGCAGTAGAGTTTTATGAGATGAAGAAATGTGGCTTTTTCTTATTAAAAGGTCACAGAAAACGTAAAGGAATACTATTGGATAGTAACTCAGTGAAAGTTTCTGTGGTAGAAAAGAGGAATCATTATAAAGAAAAAAATCTGCTCTTAAAAAGGGGGTCAGGCTTCCCTGGTGGCGCAGTGGTTGAGAGTCCGCCTGCCGATGCAGGGGACACGGGTTTGTGCCCCGGTCCAGGAGGATCCCACGTGCCGCAGAGCAGCTGGGCCCGTGAGCCATGGCCGCTGAGCCTGCGCGTCCGGAGCCTGTGCTCCGCAATGGGAGAGGCCACAGCAGTGAGAGGCCCACGTACCACAAAAAAATAAAATAAAATAAAAAAGGGGGTCAAAATACCTATTTCTTGGGAATTTTCTGTGGTCCAGTGGTTAAGGCTCGGCGCTGTCACTGCCGAGGGCCCGGGTTCAATCCCTGGTCGGGGAAATAAGATCCTTCAAGCCACGCAGGGCAGCCAAAAAAAAAAAAAAAAAACAACCACTAAGGGGAAATACCTAATTATTTCCTCTCAGGTACAGATAGTCAATCAAAACAGTTAAGAGAGGGAAAACAAGACCCTCTAAGATGTTCTAAATAGGTCAAGTATAGAGAATAATATTTAGGTATTCCCTAGTCCATACTATTTTGGTGAGGGAAGTCATACAGAGAGACTGTAAAATTGGAATCCATAAACTTGACATGATCCTGACCCTTTACTAAACCCTCCTGATATCGGTGTACTTTGGTTCAGGGTGTATAGAGAACAATCTGGAATATTCTAACATTGTTTCCATCTTTTGACCTGGCAATTCCACTTTTGGAAATCTCAAGGGAAAAAATGTCCTGGGGCAGAGTGGGAGGAGTCCAAAGCAAGTATTAAGTCAAAGGGGTTGAGAGGAAGTGCTCTGGAATGTGTTTGCCAACGTATGAATTGTTTGTGGAACCTATACTTTGTGAAACTTACAAGTCACATAACCTAGGTCTCAGTTTTCTTGGCAGTAAAAATGGGAATAAAAGTCGTGCCTGTCTCATTAGGTTGCTGTGAGATGATGAATGAAAAGTTCTATTTACAGTGCCTAGGATCTAGGAACTTCTTAATAAGGTGAGTGATAACGATGATGATCTAGAGAATTTGAAGTTACTCATAGCCCCAAATATATGAAAATAGCTAAGGAAACTTATGATATGTAAACAATGAAATACTAGGTAGCTTTAAAAAATGTCATGTATGTAAACTATCTTTAAAGTGCAAGGTAAAAACCATGACATGAAATAGTTTTGCATGTTGATTTTAACAAGGTAAGAAGACATGTATAACTTAAAAAGAACCCAACAGAATTTTTAGAGATGGAGACAGAGTTTAATGTTCTGTTGGTTTGCTGGGTATCATTTCTAAAGTTCAGAGTGAATTCTTTTTCATAAACTTAGTTTTCAGTGCCAGAAGATTAATTTCTTACCCTTTTTCTTATGAAATATAAGACACAAGAAAGTGCTCCAAACAAAAATGTACACCTTAATGATTTATCACAAAGTGAACACTAATGTAATTACCACCTAAGTCAAGGAGATGAATGGCCAGCATTCCCAGAAACTGCCCTTCTAATTGCTGCTCTTTCTAAGCCTGTATCTTAAAACACTATAATTTTGGTTGTGTTTTTTAAAATTTATAACTGAAATTAAACAATATGTATTCCTTCATGTGGTTTCTTTTGCTCAGCGTTATGTACGTGAAATTCATCCACATGATTACATATAGCTGTTGTTTGTCATCTTTATTGTTGTATAGTATTCCATAACAATGACTATACCACACTAGGTTTATCCATTCTCCTGTCAATGGATAGTTGGCTTGTGGCAGATTGTGTTTTCCAAAGATGGCCACAGAAATATCTCTCAACACACATGTTGTTTTTATAAAGTGACCTCAACATTCCTCCCATTAAAAGGTGGAATCTATGTCCCCCCACTTGAAGGCCTTTGCTCTGCCTTAACCAACAGAGTACATCAGAGGTGACTTCTAAGTCACTTCATAAAGTATGCCTTGCACTTCCACCTTGTTCTTTGGGGATGCTTGCACTTGCCACCAAGCTGGGTGAAAGCCCAGCTACACCATGGAGAGGCTGCATTCAAGTGTGTTGGTCAACTGCCCCAGCTGAGTTCCTGGCCAACAGCGGGCATCAACAACCAGTGGTTGCCTAGTGGTTAGGAATCTGGGCTTTCACTGCCATGGCCTGGGTTCAATCCCTGGTCAGGGAACTGAGATCCCACAAGCCTGCAGCCAAAATATATATACATATTCTGTTCCCTGGTGGCCAAGTGGTTAGGATTCTGGGCTTTCACTACTGTAGCCGGGGTTCAGTCCCTGGTCAGGAAACTGAGATCCTGTAAGCCGTGTGGTGCAGTAAAAAAAAAAAAAATCCAGAAGCATGCATATATTTGCCTCTTCCATGCTATTTTGGGAATTCCCTGGTGGTACAGCTGTATGAGGAAGAAGGCTTTAGATGATTCCAGCCCCTCACCACTGAGCCACAGCCTTTGAGTGTCCCCACAGAAGTCACAGATATTGCAGAGCTGAGACAAGCAATTCCCTCAAGGCCCTTTCTGAACTCCTGACCCACAGAGTCCACAAGCATAACAAAATAAGAAACGCATGTTCATGAATGTTTATTTATAGTAGCTAAAAACTGAATATAATCCTGTTCCTAGCACTATTGCTATAAAAAATATATATTTTATGCGCTTCACACTTAGCGCATAAAACCACAAACATGCGTTTCTTTGGGGAATATATAGGGGTCATAGGTTATGAATATCTTTAACTTTGGTAGATAATGCCAAACTTTTTCCAAAGTAGGCGTGCCAATTCAGACTGTCTCCAACAGTACATGAGAGTTCTAATTATTCCATATCCTCACCAGCATTTGATATTATCAGTGTTTTTTTTTTAAATATATCATTTATTTATTTATTTTGCTACGTTGGATCTAAGTTGCTGCGTGGGAACTTTCTCTAGTTGCAGCAAGTAGGGGAGCGGGGGCTCCTCTTCGTTGCGGTGCACGGGCTTCTCATTGCGGTGGCTTCTCTTGTTGCGGAGCACAGGCTCTAGGCATGCGGGCTTCAGTAGTTGCGGCGCGTGGGCTCAGTAGTTGTGGCTCGTGGGCTCTAGAGCACAGGCTCAGTAGCTGTGGCACACGGGCTTAGTTGCTCCGTAGCATGTGGGATCTTCCCGGACCAGAGCTTGAACCCGTGTCCCCTGCATTGGCAGGTGGATTCTTTACCACTGTGCCACCAGGGAGGTCCTTATCAGTCTTTTTAAATAACAAACATTTTGGTAGAGGCGGAGTAGTATTCTCATTTTGGTCTTAATTTGCATTTCCCTGATTTCTAATGAGGCTAAGCATTTTTAAATATGTGTAACTGGTATTTGGTCATAAAGGTATTCTCCTATATTATCTTCTAGGAGCTTTATTATTTTGCCTTTCACATTAATAGCAACAATTCCTGGAGGTACTGTGACATCATTTCGTTTGTCTGCCCTCAAGTCATCTTTTGGGATTGTAGTCATTTCAATGTTAATCTGATCCAAAATGAGAGGATCTAACCCTGGAACATTCTCCTACTCCCAGAACTTAGAAAGTCTTCATTGCAAACCAAATGATAAAGTCAAAATTCTGAGGCCCTAGAAGGGTAAAACACTTTATTCTTCAAGCAGCCTAATCCCACCAACTCATTTGGAACCAAGCTGTACAGAGGAGTACCCCACTCGCTCTGTTCTCCCCATCACACACCTCGCCTCCAAACCAAATGCTTGAAGCCATGGCTCTCCCCCTTTCTCGCTGTGCTGCCAAACAAGCATAAGTGTTCCCACTCCCATCTGGCCCCTGTGGCCAGGACAAGGTCATTAAGAGGAATGTCTCTCCTGAACTCTGGATTCCCAGATTTAGGGGCAAACATGAGGAAGTCAGTGCATTTCAACTGTGACTTTAGACCTTTTGAGCTTGGTGTTTGAATTCCCTTGGAAGGATTAGGATGGCTTCTCTTCCTGGGAGTTACTACCCATGGAATTGCAAGGCAGTTAGATTTCCAACCTGCTCTTCTCTAAGATGTGAGACCAAGTTCTTCCTAGCCCACAACCTTCAAAAAGCATAGAGGCAGGCTTCCCTCGTGGCGCAGTGGTTGAGAGTCCACCTGCCGATGCAGGGCACACGGGTTCGTGCCCCAGTCTGGGAAGATCCCACATGCTGCGGAGCGGCTGGGCCCGTGAGCCATGGCCGCTGAGCCTGCGCGTCTGGAGCCTGTGCTCCGCAACGGGAGAGGCCACAACAGTGAGAGGCCTGCGTACCGCAAAAAAAAAACAAACAAACAAAAAACCAAAAAAAAAACTACCTAGAGGTCAGGGAATCCTAAAATGAATTGCAGAATACGACTAAATAATCTAAGTGCATTAGAAATGTATGAAACAGCTTCAGGGACGGGAGTGGGGAAAATCAAGTTACTTGATTTAAGTAACTTTGGAAATGAGTGGAGTCTGTAAGACTAAAGGTAAAATAAACTGTACTTACGTATTGTACAGACTTCACAGGTAAGCAAGGGAGGAAACCAAAATGATCCATGAGATAATGGATTGGAGTTGGAGACATCAGTATGAACTCATGTTTAGTTTAATACCGATACAAATGGTTACATATGGAACTATTTATAGATATGTCTATATACATGGATTAGTACACTCATGTATATTTCTTTTCTCTGTCAGCTGAAAGAACCCAGAAGCACTGAAACCCCAGTAGCAGCAAGCATACCTAGTGCCCAGATCTTTTGTTTTTCATACCATTCTCCAACAAAAGGTACCAGAGCCTCTTGGACAAATGGCTGATTCTAGGCCTGGGGCAGGAAATATACAAGATAAATAAGGAGATACTCAAACACACACAGACACACACAAAACAAAAACTGAGCCCCATGAAAATGGGGGTATGTCAAAGGGACACAGGAGGCAACTGAAGGAGCTCCCAATGGCCAAAGCTAGAACAATTTGAACAACAAAAAAAGTAGTATATTGGATAATAATATTCCAAAGAATAAAATAAGTATCTGTAGTCCATATTGACAGACATACATTACTGAACAAATAAGTGTGAGAGAAGTAAAAAATCTCCTGAACAGAAGAAATCCAAAATCAATGTAGGTACTTCACTCTCAAGCAGGTGAAACATAACTCCCCACTCCTTAAGTGTGAGTTGTACAGAGGACTTCCTTCAGAAAAGTACCGTATGGAAAAGAGGGAAAAAGATTAACTTTGGTGGGGAAACCCAGTAAACACTACCTCAACCGGATGATCAAGGTCAACACCAACAGAGGTAAGTCATGTTGACATGTGATGTGAAATGAGGAGGACTGCACTTTACCTTTTTCGGTCTTCTTCTTCAAAACCCATAAGCCCAGTCTAATCGTGAGAAAAACATCAGACAAATCCAAACTAAGGGATGTTCTACAACTGCTCAAAATTTTATAAGTTATCAAAAACAAGAAAAATCTGAGAAACTGTCACAGCCAAGAGGAGCCTCAGAATACCTGGTGACTAAATGTAGCGTCCTGGATGGAGTCTTGGAACAGAAAGAGGACTTTAGGGCAGAATGGAGAAAATCTGAATAAGGTATGGACTTTAGTTATTAATAGCATATCCATATTGGTTCATTAATTATAACAAATACTAATGTAAGATGTTCATAATAGGGGAAACTGGGTATAGGGTGTATGGGAACTCTCTGTATTATCTTTGAAATTTCTCTGTAAATCTAAGACTGTCCTAAAATATAAAGCCTATTAAAATAAAATGTGTTTAAAAAATGGAATGCTATCTTCCTCCCCAGATCCTCCACCTCATGCAAAGTTGGGCGGGATGGAGTGGGGAAGATTTGCAGAGCGCAGAGCTAGCTGTCCCCAAGGAATAAATGGAACTTTGGGTCACCAGGCGGGTCTGAAAACCCCAGTCAGGATGCAGCCCCTTCCCCTCGGGCAGGTATGATGTTCATTCGGACCCAAGGACGCACTCTCCACAAGTGATGGGCCACTGAGGTCTGAGGTGCACAGTGCCAGACCTGGCAGCTCTGGGCTGGGCTCTTCCTCACCTGGCCTCCTGGAGCCCTTGGCTCTAACCCCTGAACTCCCCAGCTCTGCTGGTGGTTGTCTAGGGGAATGAAAGACTCCCCACCCCTCCCGGGAAAGCCTGGTCCTAGGAGAAACAAGGGGAGGGTTGAGCTCAGAGGTTAGGGGCCCGTGTTGAAAAAGAGGGAAGAGAGGGACATTTTCTGTGTCCGCAGTTGGGAGGAAGTGCTCTTCACTCTCTCTGTGGCACATTCAGAGGGAGGGAGCTGAGTAGCCAGCGTTTCAGACGCCAAGCGGAAAAGCGTTGCGATTTGCAAGTGTTATAGTGGGGTCTGGGCTGGGAGAGTAGGGTTGGCGGTGCGGGCAGTTACAGATTTAGCACCAAGCTTAGGAATATTCAAGGAACTTGAAGATACCCCCACGTTTTTGTAGCCAGGAAGCTACTATGACTTTAAACTCGGAGGCACCTGCTGCCAGCGAGTGGTTTTGGCGAGGTGGCCAGTGCGCTCTGGAAAGCTGAGGGCTGGCAGGAGATGGGGCTCGCTGGAGAAAGGAAAGATGAGAGCCAGAACCCCACAGCCTACAGGGAGGTGCCACAGGGAGGGGTGGAAACAGCCTGGAACTGGCCTTTCCACCCCCAGTGAGTGTCCAAAGGCCGGGGTGAGGTGTCAGAGCGAAGCCGTTGGTCTCTGTTCTGGCTGCGCCCTGCCCTCTCCAGCTTTACGCACGGGCTTGTCTTGTCTGCTGGCCCCTTGAGGAGGGCAGGGGAACTCCAGCGGCCTCTCCTGAGGACAGATCTTTTCCCATAGCTACAGGGCTTTACACCAGGGGCTCCCAAGGACAGAAGAAGCCAGAAGTCAGGGCTCTACAACAGGGCCAGGGACACGCAGGAATGGCCATGGGCAGACTGGAGAGGGGCGCACAGGCTGGCTGGCGGGTGGCAAGACCTCTGAGTTAATGTATAATTGAGAGCAGATGGCAGGGGCTGGCAGCAGCCTGGGGCCTGGGCCCAGTGAATGAGGGGCAATTAGCCCCAAGCCTGGGGTTGGGGTGGGGGGTAGGTTGAGAGAGTCAGACTGTGGAGGCAGATATTTGCTCCTCAAACAGTCTGGTGCACTGGGCAGAGAGCTGAGTGGCTGAGCCTCTGGGCTGGCTAGGCCCCCCTGCCACGGCCCTTCCTCTCTTTTCCCTCCCCCCATCACCTCTGGGTCGAAAGCCTCTGTTTGTTCAGACCCAAGAGTGTGTTGTAAAGGCGGGGGGAGAAGGTAGTTTATGGGGGAAATCGCTGCCACCACCATCTGCCAGGTCTTGTCCCTTCTCCCCCTGACACCCCTATCTCCACCCTCACACAGCTGTCTATGGGAATAGTGGGTCTGGACATGGAGCCTTTGGCCCCCAGATGCAGGGGCAAATTAAGAGGAAGGGATGAGGTAGGAAAGGAAGACTAAGATTAGAGCTACCACATGCCTTCCTTGGGAACTCCTCTCACCCAGGCATGGCTGAGTAGAGGGACCAGCGGTCCCAGCTGCCCTGGGAGTGAATGGCCTCTACAGCCACTAGAGCGTGTGCTGTCCTGCCCCTGGTGCTGAAACCGCCTGCTGCAGTCTGCCCTGTCCCCGAGGGCTCCAGGCTAGTCTGAGGATGCTGCAGGAGGCTGGAAGAGAAGGGCAGTACATGTCAGGGTAAGGTAGAAAACCCACTTCTGTGATATATTTGGCCCTGCTTTGAGAATAAGAGTTCCCAATCCTAGGATCAAGCTGAACATACAACATCAACACCCCTGCCCCCCAAAGCAAAGCATTTACCATTGAAACCTATTCTTCCCTGGGTCTAGTGTTAGAGCACCACACCCTGCTTACTTTCAGCCTGACTTCTGAGAGGGTTTCACAGACTCCAAGGTATGCGATGCACCCAAAGAGCTTTCCATGCCGGCTCCTTTACAAGGGGTCTGCCCGAGACCATGGTGGCTACAAAGCTTCCATGCACTGGGGGCTTCATTTCCCTTCCAGCTACCACCCCCCCCCCGCCACCTGAACAACAATCCAGATAACCTGTGGTATTCTCTGTGGGAACAGGAGTGTCATCCATAACTCAGAGTCTAAAAGCACCAAATCCCTCGTAGAATTGAGCCTGATAAATCGAGAAATGGATAAACACCCCACGTGCAACCTAACTCCCTTCAGAGGCTCATTCCCTCCATCGCTCCTGTTGTCAGTGTTCTAAAGTCCAGGATCCCCCAGTTTCCAGGCAAGAACTCATCCTGGGCGTCACCTCAGTCAAGGAGCCAACTGAAGGATTGGTGAGGACACTCTTGGGAAGAACTGGTGTTATGTGATACTCTCTCGGTGCACACCGCATCCTCTCAGAGGTCCATGAGCCAACTTGGCCACTATTTAGGTGTTGGTCTATATACCCATTGACCTTTTATAGCAATACACGTAGGACCCAGGAATTGACCCAGAAGTTCATTCTGGCTGGAAGCTGTGTCTGTGGTTCTGGAATGCATGTTTGGGCTTCTGTGCCTTCAAAGCCTCGGAGACGCAGTCTGAGATCGCCCAGCCTCCTTATCCCCCATTCCCTTCAGGAGTACTGGCCCCCGCGTGGGTGTGCTCAGGAGCCAGGGGGCCTGCGTGAGGGCTCTGTACCTGCTTCGGGGTGGCAGGCAGGCGCAAGGTGGGCTCTGAGGACTTGCGGTGGAAGGACACACTGGGTCACTGGCTGTGGCTGGCCCTGCTCAGGGCCGGTGTCGCCAGCCCCATGCACACCTCCCTCCTCCTCCTCTCCTCTGCTCATGGCCTGTGACATCACTGGCTGCTCCCAGAAGGCTGCCCTCTGCTCCTGAGCACGGGCTTTCTGTGGCTTGGACCCCCTGGCAGGACTGAAGCAGGAGCAGAGTGGAGGCTGTTAGCAGGACCAGACCACCACCATCCCTGGAGACTGCAGGGGTCTCAGGAGCCCAGGTCAGGAGACTGAGACCCCCCCCCCCACCAAACAGGTAGCTTACCGCAGGCTCATTGTCTGCTTCACCTCTCATGCTGGTTCCATGTCTTTGTGTGGCCAAGCCAACCTCTCTCGTCCTTTGTCTTTGCAATCACCACCCTCCTGCCCCTTCAGCCCCCTCTCCTGCTCTCCCACCTTGTGAGGACCAGTTCTTTCATCAGACAAGTTAATATGAATGTTGGAAATGTGTGGTGTGGTGCGGTGACCGGGGGTGGCTTTCTGTTTTGAGTTGGGGTGATTTTAGGTTTGGAGATGATTTCGGTTTGGATATTGAACCTGAGACCCCACAGCTCCTCTGAGCTCTGATCACTCAGGGGGGACACAGTCCTATCAAGGATTCAGGGTTTGGTTGATTTTCTGAGCTCCCACCTGCCCCCGCTATCCTGGCATAGCCTTTACATCCCCAGATTGACTTTCCTCTCTCTGTTGCTTTGGAGGCAGCAGGGGAGGAGGCAGAGAAAGAGAGCCTCAGGATTAGAAGCTGGAAATTGCAGCTTCTGAGGAGGGACTGGCTTCTAAACCTCCTTGAGCTTTACTCCCTGGGTGGCCCCTGATTTGTGGGAACCCCAATGTCTGCCTCAGTTTTCTTTTTGGAGAAACCTCTTCTTTCCTTCCTGAAAAGCTGAGAGCATGCAGGGGAATGTGACTTTAACTGTCTAGAGAGGAGTGAGTAAAAGCTGATTTATCTCCTGAAATTTACCAAGTCACTCTGGCTGCCATAGTCTTTGTGAGTTCATTGTTCTTTCCCCGGTGCTAGTCCCCTCTCCCTGGTTGCACTGTAATCTCTCGGAGGGCAAAAACCTTGTCCCTGTTCTTTTTACTCCCTTCATCTTGAACAACCAGCTATGTGCTCATGATTAATGCCTTATTCAGTAAATAATTGCAGATTAGTTAACTGAGCCAAGATGGCATGGTTATTACAGGAAAGTTCTATGCATTAGCTATTCTCTGGGGTGACCTCCAGCCCTGCCAGGGGTCCAGGCATGAAAGGAGGTGACTTCAACTCCCATTACTAGCAGATAAAAGCAAGACGGACATGGTGGCCCACGACCTGTGTCCTGGGCTGCCAAGAGACTCTCTCGTGCTCACACTGGCTTCTATACAGGTCAGAGACAGCTCTCTCCTGCTTCCCCCTCTCTCCCTTTGACATGCCTTTGGTAAACGGTAGTTGCAAGAATGAGTGTCTGGTCCCAGAGACTTGATCTCTGAAAGTATGAGATCTAGACCTCTCCAGAGTTAACAGGGAGCTGCAACCCCAGAGGGTTAGAAGCTGTCAAGAGAGATGTCTTCCGGGAGAAACCAGGACTTCAGGCTTCTTCATCTCTCGTTCCAGGGGGTGGGACTCAAGCCTCAATGCCTGGGGGTAGAGCTGAGCCCTGGTGTTTCCCCAGACCTTCTTGGAGAGTATAAAAAAACCAGAGCAAGACCCTCCCATGAGGTGCTCTGATGGAAGCTTTCTGGCTGGTGGTTTAGAGAACATAATGTCAGGACCTGCATGAGAGTAAAGGCAGAGCCTTGAACCTGGTCCCCAGCCTCAGACCAGGGCGATGGAGATCTTTGGTCCCTGGTGCCCTCTCTGGCTGGGCATAGCATCCTGAGCTTAGGAGGCAGGACTTGGTCCCAAGTGTATCACCTGGTGGCTGATAAGGCTTTTGAGGGGTCAGAGGCGACAGTGGTCCATTTGGAAACGGGAAAGCATCATCCATTTTTACCTGACCTCTTGTATGGAACATGTGAGAAAGCGAGCCCTCCCACCCTCCCAGGCCCTTATCAGGACATCCAGAAAGATCCAGTCCTCTGCTGGCTCTGTGATGTTTTAATTCAAAAGTTTAGTAAAGAGAAATTGAATTTTCGTAGCCAATCTACTGGCAAACTTTAGAAACTTTATCCTCTATCACAAAACACCCCAAGGCCATTCTAAGCAAGAGATTCCGCCCAAGGAAACCTCGATTATTGTAGGTCCAGCCTCAAGAACCAAAAAGGAGCTCCCAGGAGGAACTTCCCTCCCCAGTTTTCCCAGTTCCTGCCCTTCTGTGAGGAGGCTCAGCCTGGAGCATGCTGCAGGACGGTAAGATGCCCCAGAGAAGTGAGAAGAACAGGGTAGCATAAGAGGGTGGGAATGGCTCCGGGCTCTGCTTCCATCCACGTGGTTTCATGTGCCCTCAGCCAGCGTCCTGGGGGGAGCTCGTTCCATTCACTCTCTCCCCGCTCCACCCTGCTTCCCTTAGATAATGAGGGCCAGCGCATGTGGCCGAGGAGCAAAGACTCACCCATGAGCCAGCTCCCAAAGAAAGTGGCATGTTTGGGGGACCCTGGGAGCAGAAGGGGAGCAGTCCCCTGGAGAGAGGATTTTCTCTATGGTGGGAAGCCAGGCTAGCGGGGCCTGAGTAACCCTCTCTCAGGAGGGTCCTCCATGCTGCAGGTGGGCTGGGGAGAGGGGAGACTTCGGGTCCCTCCTTCTCCTGCCCAGGGATCAGCAGTGTGAATCAGCTGGGGGGGCTCTTTGTGAACGGTCGGCCCCTGCCCCTGGATACCCGGCAGCAGATCGTGCGGCTGGCCGTCAGCGGGATGCGGCCCTGTGACATCTCACGGAGCCTTAAGGTAGTGTGCTGGAACCTTCACCCAGTGACGGGTACGAGAAGCAGGGAGAAGCGGCCCCTTTAAGGCAAGTCTGGGGCTGTTGCAGACTCGGAGGGCCTTTGGGGCTTGGGCTGCTTCCTTGAGGGCTGGGATAGGGAGCTTCAGGGTTCCAAAGGTGAGGCTAGACTCGACTCTGGGGCCTGATTCAGTCAGTCTCACTTTGCCTTGTAGCTTCCTTCTGTCCCAGGGACACTCACCCTCTGTCCATCATACCTCACCTGTCCCTGCTTCTCACCTGACCCAGGTATCTAACGGCTGTGTGAGCAAGATCCTAGGGCGTTACTACCGCACAGGTGTCTTGGAGCCCAAGGGGATTGGGGGAAGCAAGCCGCGCCTGGCCACACCACCTGTGGTGGCTCGAATCGCCCAGCTGAAGGGTGAGTGCCCTGCCCTCTTCGCCTGGGAGATCCAACGCCAGCTCTGCGCTGAAGGGCTTTGCACCCAGGACAAGACTCCCAGTGTAAGTGCCCTCCCCTCCCCAGAACCGGAACTGCGGCTGCCAGACTGGTTGTCTGGGGAGGGAGAAGACGATCCCTTCTTACTTGGCAGTGGGGCCTCCCAGGCTGGGGGGTGGGGCTCCTGGGCTCTCTTCTCACCCAGAAGTTTCTCTTCTGAAAAGCGGTGGTGGTGAGACAGGTGAGAAGAAGAAAGAGTGGGGCTGAAAGGAGGCTGCCCTTGGGAATGATGTGTGGGCCAGGACAGAGGAGAGAAAGGATACCGGGGAAACATCCTGAGATGCAACCTGGGCTGGGCACCGTTTCCCCACTCATCGCCCCACATCCTCAGGTCTCCTCCATCAACCGAGTCCTGCGGGCGATACAGGAGGACCAGAGATTCCCCGGGGCACAGCTCAGGTTGCCAGGTGGGTTTTGGAGCTGCCTCCAGGGGTGTTCAGAGCCAAACCTAAGCATTTTACAGTTCTCAGATTCCTTTCTTGTTCTTTCTTGGATCACCCTCACAACAAGATAATAAAGTGGGCCTCACAGGGGGTCTGGGGGTCTTATTCTCTCCTAGCAGGAGAAAATGGAGGCTCAGAGGAAGGGAAGTAACTTACCCAAGGTTACCAGCTAGTTGTTGGCAGGTCCTGGAACAGAGCCCAGCTCCCTAGGTCTCTAATTTCACAGGATCTGCCGATAAGGAGACAGACTCGGCCTTCCACACCCTCCCCCTGCCTCGTTCACAGCTCCTCGGAGCATTTTTGAGGTGCTGTGGGATCAGGCAAGCCTGGCCCATCCTTGCGGCTGTCTCCCCCCACACGCGAAGCATGCGCCCACCTGGCTTCGAACCCGCCCACCCGGTGCCCCTGCGGCGACCCCCGAGCAACTGTGGGCGCCCCAGAGGTGCGGCTCTGCTCTCACCCTGCACTGTGCCCTGCCTACAGCACCAGGGACGCGGGGACTCCATTCGACCAGAGGAATCACCATCACAGACCCGCACCAGCCACCGTCTCCCTTTGCAGCTGTTTTGGCTCCAGTTCCTCCAACGCCGCCTAGTGGCTCCGAGGCGCCCCGGGGTCCCCACCCAGGGACAGTCCACCGCAATCGGACGATCTTCTCCCCAGGCCAAGCTGAGGCGCTGGAGAAAGGTGCCAGAGCTGGGGCGGACGGTGGGCCACGGAGGCAACGGCCCGGAGGCCTGCGGGCCAAGGCTGAGAGCTGGAGCCTGTGGATGGCCCTGCGTCGGGGAGTAGGGCAGTTCAGGGCTGGCACAGGCGGGGAGTGGGGCCTTGCTCCCCTCCCCGCGCCCTTGCTGTGTGAGCCTCTATCTCTGCAGAGTTCCAGCGTGGGCAGTACCCTGACTCAATGGCCCGCGGGAAGCTGGCCGCTGCCACCTCTCTGCCTGAAGACACGGTGAGGGTGAGTGAGCTCTGCCACACAGGTGCACAAACCGTAAGGACAGAGCGTCCGGGCCGGGCAGCTGCGGCTTCCGGTGAGGTAGGGAAGGCGGCCAGAGGCAGAGACGGGCTTGTTCAGAGCGGGAATGAGGCAGGCCCCTCCTTGTTGCACTTCCGCTGAGCTTGCTCCTCCACTCCCCGCTCCACGCCTTAGCACCAACGAAGGGGACAGAGAGCCCAGGCCAGAGCAGGAAGGGAGGATGTCAGGGCTGAGGAAGGGGCTGCACTCCAAGTCTAGGTCAGGAACACGTGGTGAGAGCGGTGGGTGCTGGGCCTTGGAGCGCACAGCCAGCTGCATCGTTTCTGCCCTCCTCAGATCTGGTTTTCCAACCGAAGAGCCAAATGGCGCCGACAAGAGAAGCTCAAGGGGGAAATGCGGTTTCCAGGTGATTTCTCTGCCCATCCATCTACTCACCTACCCTTCTTTCCTCCCTTCCTTCCTTCCCATCCATCCATCCATCCATCCATCCATCCATCCATGCATGCAACCAGCAAACATTTACTCGGCACCTCCCATGCACCAGACCCTGTGTTAGATGCTGGACATACACAATCCCTGCTCTTCAGGGCTGCACTGGCCCCAGTTTACCATCTCTGGGATTTAATCCTTCCTCCTCAGTCTCCCAAGACCCCGCCTTGGGAAGGAGGGCAGTTTGGGGCTGTAGCATCCATCTCCTCCCCCGACCCCCCAGAAGTCATTGCCTTTCCTAGAACCTCCCTGCCTCTCACCTCCACTCCCTGCTCCCCAGACCCCTGTTCCTCCCTCTGGTGCATCCACCCTTACCTTGCAGGTGCTTCCCAGGACCTGACTGTATCAAGTGCCTCCCCTGGGACCATCTCTGCACAGGTATCCAGGAAGAGGGAGGAGCGTGTGAACTGGGAAGACTGAAGGGGGTCACTGCTTGTCCCATCCCCAGTGGGTGCCTGAGCTAGAATGCATGACTCCCCTGGGCCCTCACAGTACAGTTTCCAGAAAGTGCCATCCTCAGAGTTTACCATGTGAATGGCTCCCTCTGAAGTTGTTCAGAACACAGCCCTGGGGGTGGGGTGGGGTCGTGCAGCCCTGGGGTCCCAGTCATGCTAAACAGGAGGCATCCCTGGCAGCTGAGGGTTTCCTCATGCTTTTTCTAGCAATCCCCCGGCAGTGTGTCCACAGCAGTCCTACCTGCCCTGGAACCCTTGGCTCCCTCCAGCTATCCGCGGTTCTGGGGGACAGTATCAGACAGATGTCTGAGTGACAATCCACCACAAGCCTGTCTCAAGCCCTGCTGGGGTAAGAATCCAGGCCAGGCCTCACTCCTGCAGGGTGTAGGGAAGGCTAACTGACTCCTTGACCCACCGGAGGGCATGGATCCCCCGTCGGGGTCATCAAAGGAATCTCAATACAGCTTTCCTCATTCTTTGCATGGCCCATAAAGTTGGGGAGACTAGTACCCCTGAGTCTATACTGTCTTTGACGGCCTTAGCAGGCAAAGGGGCTGGAATGGAGATTCAAGTGTGTATATCCAGTGTAGAGAACCAATGTCCGCCCCTCTCCCCATCAGTGACTTTGAGGGGGGGGGGCAGCAGCAAGCCCAAGCTCACCCTCTCTTCATCCTTACAGGCTACTTGACCCCCACAGCCGAGCTCCCTGGATCCACTCCTGCTTTGCCATCCTTGCCCTTCCTTCCTCTGCCCCCATCATCAGCCTTGGTACCCATCAGGTCTTGCTCTGGCCTGGCTCCCCACTTCGAGGCCTGGGATGAGGGAGGCGGTCCAGAGTGGAAAGGAGATGCGATGGGGAGGATCTGATACCGCCTGCCCAAGCAGAGTATCGCTTCTTCCTCCTTCCTGTGTCTCCTCCTCATCTGTGGACCTTGCCCTTCTTACGTGTCACCTGATTGCAGAAGCCGTGCCCACCCACTTCTCACACTGGCCTTAAGATGCTTCCAGTTGGCAGTGATAAAAACGTCTTTGAAATTAGCAGTAGTTCTGTTGTCCATCATGTTTTTCTCATGAGCACTCATAATCCCACCCCTATATGTAACAATTATAAAGTTTGCCATCGGGCTTCCCTGGTGGTGCAGTGGTTAAGAATCCACCTGCCAATGCAGGGGACACGGGTTCAAGCCCTGATCCGGGAAGATCCCACATGCCGCGGAGCAGCTAAGCCCGTGCGCCACAACTACTGAGCCTGTGCTCTAGAGCCCGCGAGCCACAACTACTGAGCCTGAGTGCCACAACTACTGAAGCCCGCTCGCCTAGAGCCCGTGCTCCGCGACAAGAGAAGCCACCGCAACGAGAAGCCCGCGCACCGCAACGAAGAGTAGCCCCTGCTCGCTGCAACTAGAGAAAGCCCGCGTGCAGCAATGAAGACACAGAACAGCCAAAAAATAAATAAATAAATAAGTTTGCCATCTATCTATCTATCTATCTAATTTAGTTATCTATGTAACTATCTAGCTATCATCTAATATATTTATGTGTCTATACAACTAGGTATCTAGCTCTTATCACTCTAATCTTTGTATTTATCTATGTGTATATATATATATATCTACATATGTATGTAGATATGTATTTATCTTGGTGTTTGGGTGCTCATATACCCACATGTATGCACATATAACACATACACACACTGATAGTACCTCGTGGCACATCATCCCTGAGTCCTCCAGCATGCATCTCCAAAAATAATGGAAATTTTCTTACATAACCACAACACCATGACCACATCTAAGAAAATGTATAATAATTTCTTAATCTAAGAAGAGAGACATGAACTCCTTAATTGCATATGTATTTTTTTTTTTTTTTTTTTGCACAACAGCACACAGAGTGGAAATGACCCTTTTTAAATTCTGCTCATCCCTTTATATGTACTCCTGGGGCATGTTTGCTTGCTTCTTCTTGGCTGTAAGTTCCAACTCATCTCAATTTTGTCTCCCTGCAGAGAAATCTCTAGGCTCCTCCTGGGAAGCCTTGGGATGTAGGGAAAGAGAGGGCTATGGGGGGAAAGGGGGAAAGAGGAGATATTTGGAATGGGACATGGGCTCATCCCTCCAAATTCTTTCCTTTTTGAAGAGCAGGGGATGGAATGATGATGCTGCAAAGCAGGGTAGGGGGGCACTGGGGGCATGTTTGTTTACTCCCATCTGTGACAGGTACAAGTGCAGAAGTTGTCCTTCCGGAAGTCTCTTTATCACCAAATACTCTAGAGCTGTGGGACTCAGTAAATAGCCACCGAGCACATGTGGCTGTTAAAGTGTAATTAAAATGAAATTAAAATGAATAATTCAGCTCCTCAGTCACACTAGCTCCAAATCAAATGTCCAGCAGTCACATGTGCCCGGGGTTTCTGTATTGGACAGTAAATTTTATAGAACATTTCCATCAGCACGGTAGGTTCTATGGGACAGCACACCTCTAGAATGAAATTCCGAGGGTAATTTCCGAGGGCAGCCTGCCCCGCCCTGCCTTCTCTCCCCTCAAGCTGGGGACCCTGCTGGACAGACTGCTCAGGGAAATGGACGAGGTTTTGTGGGGTGACAGCATTCACAGTACGGCTGAGAATATGCCCTTCACTTCAGCAACAAAACTGAGCTCAGCAGTGGAAGCAGCTGTCATCTGAGACTCCATGGCTCAGCACCATTCAAGTGGAGGGTAGATGACCACTTTCGGGGAGCAGGGCACACCAGTGTGTGTGTGTGTGTGTGTGTGTGTGTGTGTGTGTGTGTGTGTGTGTGTGTGTGTGTGTGTGTCCCCGGGCACATGCAATGCCTGTGCATCTGAGCGTGTCGATGTATTTATGGAAAGCTGAGGAAGGGGTTCTCCACTAAATGACCCCCAACGTCTTATCTCTGAAGACTATATTCCACTCCACATCTTTGGACTGTTCTTAATGTTCTGCAGGAAAGGAGATGCCCTGGTCTCTAGTGTTTGCAACCTTTTAAAATTGGATTAAAATGTTTACAAAATTCTTTCATATTCTTGAGGAGAAACATACTTACAGAAACTTGATATCATTTTCCTCTATCCAAACAGAATCCCTCTCATGTTCCGGTTTCAGGTTCTCTTATCAGTGGACTTACAAACCAGGCACTGATTATGGGATGATGCAACAGGAGTCAGGCATCATTGGTATTTGAGAAACTTTTAGGAACTGTCTGGATGCTGCTTTATATAATATTGGGTTAACAATGAGAAAAATTTTCCCTTTTCCACTCCCTTTCAATTCTGATTGTGTCAAAGAGAAAATTTTCATTTTGGTCCTACTCTTTAGCCTCTCTGTAACAGTTGCTAATCTACTTTTTGAACAGAGGGAAAGGGAGTCTCTGAGCCTTGGTCAAGGAAGGGAAATCTAACTAAGATTTGAAACATCACTTTGTTTTCATTGTATTTCTTTTCATGGTCACTTTCTATTCGTGGCAAGTGATTCTGGTCTTCCATTTTATGATAGTGATCAAAATATCCCTTTTAAAATAAATGTACTTAAGAGTGTATGTCAAGAAAGACATTAATAGGGTAGACGGTAGGTAAATAAAAGCCAAAGTTATGAAGACAGTGCAAGAATTACAGTCATTTTGGAAACTCTGTTTTGATGGAAAGAGCCTTGGACATTAGGGTCTACTCTAATTGAAGAATTGAGTCAGAGGTCCCAGTCATGGGCAAATCACTTCAGCTCCCTGTAGACAGTGAAGTAGGCAGTGATGGGGAAAGTACCTGTTGTGTCCAACTGATTGGATCAAAGGTAATGATAAGGTGGGATGGTTGGTAAGCTTTGGAGAGAGGGTGGGCTATAGAGGCATAAGCTGTTATGACCATTAATAATCCTTCCTTTGTTCTAAGCCAAAAGAACATCTAGTCATATCTGGTTTCTGAATCCTTCAGGGCAAGGCTGGATCTTCATGGGATCACTGGGAAAAGTCTAGTGGTTCTGGATGCAGAGAATCAATAGAAGAATCGGTTACGATTTGGTCTCCCCTCTTCTGGAGAGAAAGAACTTGGAGTGACTGAGGTCTCAGTCGCCACCCACATCCACACCCCTACTCACAAGTCAGAGGCACACCAGGGTCTTGGGGGTGGCCTTTCGTGATGTATTGTTGCTTGAAACAGGTGTTTTGCTAAACTGGGTAGGAAAAGTTGTGTAACAGATATTCTTCTCATGGATGTTGACTCTGGGGTTCCTGTTCAGTTTAGTGTAGTAGTTTCTCCTGGAGGATTTGGATTTTGGTAGGTGGCATCCCATTGACCTGGGAGGCAAGTGGAAACAGAAACCTTCAGTCGGTGATTTGCTGATCTTTGGCTTTTAGGAAAAACCTAGAGAGATCCTGTGGGAAGAGAGAGAATAAAGTGATTTATTCCATTCTTGATGAGGGATCACAAGGACAGAGGTGAGGTTAGTTTACAGGAAAAGGCAGTAGAAGTGATTTTTAAAAATCCAATGAACGGTGCAAAATTGCATCAGAATTCACAGGGAGACTACAGTCAACAGGTTAGATTTACTAAGAATTCAAACTGGATCAGGGGAGACGTCTGATGGAGTGAGAGTGTGCTAGGTGCCAGGCTGTTTACTAAGCATTTCACTATCATCAGCTCATGTAATACAATAATACCACGAGATAAACACTATATTCCCATTTTACCCACAACAAGCAGACTTTGAGAGGTTCATTTGCCCAACATCAAACAACAAGTTTAACTGATAAACATCGAATTAGAACCCAGTTCTGAGTCCAGAAATGAGCTCTTAACCACTTTGATACACTGTCTACTAGAATGTTAGGCCTGGAAAGCGCCTGAGAAATTTAGTTTGATCCAAATACTTCATGGGATAGATAAAAAAACAGGCCCAGTGGGATTTCACTGTATTTCCCCCAGTTTGCCACAGTTAAAAGGTTTGTGTAGAAAACTGGTAGAAAATGAAGGAAAAGAGTGAATGTACACGGGGATCTCTATCTAGAGGCATATGGTCATTGAACCTTCACACCACTCTATGAAGTAGATATTATCCCCATTTTACAGATAAGGAAACCAAGGCCTAGACATGTTAGAGCAATTTCCCTGGGGTTACAGAACTAGTAAGGACCACACCTTGTTAGTTTTGGTTCCAGGTCTAATACAACATCAAAAGCTATCTCTTTCTGCAACATCCTCATGAGTTCCCAAGCCAGGAAAGCGAGGTCGATTGTGAAGGGACAGGGCTAAGCGCACTGAGGTGCCCTGAAGAGTTGTGAACAGGGAATGATGGAATGGAGGCAGCATCTTAGGAACGTGAACTTGGGGTGGAGAAGATATCGGGTGGGAATGGGCCTGGCGGCAGGGAGTGCTGCAGGGTGGCCCTTGTTGCAGTGTAGGCTCTTGGTGGAAAGCTTGGAACTGCGCAGTGGCGACGGCAGTGAAGAAGGAGCAAGCACTCAAGAGGCACTGTTAAGGAAGTACCTGAGTTTTCAGGGTTTGGTGAGGGGAATGTAAGGGAGGAAGGAGAGATGGTGCCGGGGTCTTGAGCCTGAGAGTTTGCGAGGATGGCGGTGCCCTAGATGGCCGTGGGGAGGGCAGGAAGAGTCACCTTTGAAGGGGAGGGTGAGGAGGGTGATTTGGAGGGGATGGCAAGATGAAGTCAAGTCAACTGTCAATCAGGAAGTTGCAAAGAGATAAGGTTAGACTTCAGGAGAAGGGTCAGGGCTGCAGATAAATATCTGGGTGCCATCAGCACCCCAAGGATCCAGGGGTATAGGGGTAGAAAGTGCATAGGGTGGCAAGAATACCCCCCAAAGTTACCCATCTTCCCTACAAAGGGGGCAAAGCTCCACATCTTAATGAAGAGAGAGCTACACGGGTACGCCTCATCCTGTCCCCTGCAGGCTGGCTGCCAAGCACAAGTGTCAGCGTGACATCATAGTGAGAAACCTAGATCTGACTCCCCACTCCAGCAAGTCTAGGTCTAGAAGCCCTGAGAGAAAAGGCGCAGATTCGCAAGAAATGTGTGGGGTTGATCCAGCTGTCAGACAGAAGTCAGCCTGGGCTGCATTTTGGTCTAACTGTCACCTGCCTCCCCACCCTCCTCTCTTCCTCTCTTGCTGCTTAGCTCCTGCTCCCAGAGCCCCCCGTCCTTACACATTTTACCTTACCTAGAATTCCCAAATACACTCTTCGGTAATGTCTCTGCTGTCTGCCAACAGGGTGCCGCTTCGGTCAGATCGCATGTAGAAGCCATTGGGTGCCAGCACCGTGAGCAAGTTGCTGCCCTGAAGCTCTATACCGAAGTTGAGGGCAAACTTTCCCCAAGGGCGAAAAGTGCCAAAGGATGTTATTGACCAGAAGGATCCACCCTGTGCTGGGGAGGGAAGAGCTCAGGTCGGTGGGCCGTTCTGGAGGAAAGTCTCCCTCAGTACAGCCTCTGAGGAGGCTCCCAGGAGGCACGCCGCCCCTCCTGGACCACCCTACACTGCCTGTGTTGGCAGGTCCCTCTCTAGAGGGCTTCTGTTCTGCCCGCCCCCACTCTGGGGGCCCTGAAGTGTGAAAGCGGACAGAAACTCTGCTTTTCCTTTTATATAAGTAGGCCCTGAGTGGCAGGCCCTGAAGTCTGAGTTGGGGCTAAGGCTGGGTTAGACCATGAACCCAGGGGTGAAGAAGAAGAGCTACTCACCCTGGAAGTGGTAGATGCCCTGGTGGCAGGGCAGCAGGTGAATGCAGTCGGGCTGATCCATATTGCACTGCAGGAGGTCGTGTTCTGACGAGGTGCCCACATACCCATACCGTCCCCTCAAGGCAAGGAAGGGGCGGTTGGCTAATCGAATCCCAAATTCCTCATTTGGGCCTGGAAGAAACAGGAAGAAGTTATCTGGATGGGCTGCCTCTAGGTGCTTTCCCAGATGGAAGCAGGAAGACGGGTACTGATGGCAGAAGGGTGTCATCAATTATCTTAATATTTAGTGAACACCTACTATGTGCCAGGTCTCACGCTAGGTGCTTGTGAAATGTTTGTGAAAGCACTTAGTACAGCGTGGAGGCCAAGAAATTTTAATATTCTTCCTTCCTTTGAGATGTGTGAATCTGTTTAATCCTCAAGATAATCCTGTGAGGCCGGCAGGTTGGCTGTCACCTCCACTGATGAGGGAGACAATGAAACTGAGCCTCAGAGAAGTGGTTTGCCCAAGTGATGATGAAAAGTCAGTGATTCAGCAGATATACAGACCCAAATCTTCTGACTCCAACTCCAGTGGTCTTTCTATCATAACCCCCACTCCCTCTGAAAGCGTCTCTGACTTGGAATAACCTGGCAAGGGCTGCTTCGCTCACCTGGAATGGTGACACTGGCCATCAGCAGGCCATTGGCTGCAATGCCCAAGAAGTGTCCACTGGGAGACTGCAGGATGATCCTGCCACAATTCCAGTGCATACGAAAGAAGGTTTCAGACTCCTGCTGGTGCCCATCAGCCATCACTGTCTTATGGCGCCTCTGGAGAGAATATTGGGAACAGAGAGGGAAGCAAGGACCCAAAATCTCAGCTTTCTTCTCAATATTTTTATTCTTAGACCCTCTTCCCCACATCCCACCCTCTAGCTTTTTTTATTCTCCCAGGGTACACTTATGCCTTCAGATGCTTTTTGGAAAACATGTTGTGACCTCAGCTCTCCCACTTCTCTCGTCTGTGCTGTATCCCAAATGGAGAGAAATGAACCTTGGCCCAGACTCCAAAATCATTTCAAAATGGATCATAGACATAAACGTGAAAGCTAAACTATAACCACAGTTTAACTATAAACATCTAGAAGAAAATGTAGGAGAAATTCTTTGCAACTTTGGGGTAGGCAAGGATTTCCTGGGGCAAGAAAAAAGCACTAACCATTTATAAAATGGAGAAATTGGACTTCATCAAAATTAAAAACTTGCTGCTCAAAAGACACTATTAAGCAAATGAAAAGGTAAGCCACAGATTGGGAGAAAATGTTTACAATACATAAATCTGGCAAAGGACTGACGTTAGAACACACAAAAACCCTTACAACTCAATAATAAGACAACCCAATAACAAATAAACTAAAGATCTGAATAGACACCTCACAAAGAAGATATACAAGCGGCCAATAAGCATATGAAAAGATGCTTGGGGACTTCCCTGGTGGCGCAGTGGTTAAGAATCCGCCTGCAATGCAGGGTACATGGGTTCAAGCCCTGCTCTGGGAAGATCCCACATGCCACAGAGCAACTAAGTCCATGTGCCACAACTACTGAGCCTGCGCTCTAGAGATGCGAGCTGCAACTACTGAGCCCGTGCACTGCAACGAAGAGTAGCCCCCACTCACTGCAACTAGAAAAAGCCTGTACCCAATGCAGCCAAAATTAAAAAATAATAATAAAATAAATTTAAATAAATAAAGGGCAGCCACAAAAAACACTGGAAAAAAAAAGATGTTCGACATTATTAATTATAAGGGAAATGCAAATTAAGGCCACAATAAGATGGCATTACACATTTAATTTTAGAGTGGCTAAAATTAAAAACACAGACAATACCTAGTATTGGAAAGGAGCAATTAGAACTCTCATACATTACAGGTGAGAATGTAAAATAGTACAATCACTTTAGAAAACTGCTTGACATTTTCTTAAGAAGTTAAACACACATTTATCGCATGACCCAATAATTCCACTCTTACGTATTTGCCCAAGATAACTGAAAGCATAGGCCCACAGAAAGGCTTGTACACGAATGTTCGTAGCAACTTTGTTCATAATGGCCCAAACTGGAAACAACTCAAGGTTCATCAACAGGTGAAAGGATAAGCAAATTATGTTTGTGTTTATGAGTAGAGTTATGGAATACTTACTACCCAGCAATAAAAAGGAACGAACTACTGATACATATGACATCATGGACAAATTTCAAAAACATCATGCTGAGTGAAAGAAGCATATATACTGTAATTACTGTATGATTCCATTTATATGAAATTCCAGAGTAAGCAAACCTAATCTATAGTGATAGAATATATACCGGTGGTAGTGGGGAGGGCAAGAGGGAGGGGATATGACTGAAAAGGGGCAAGAGGGGATTTCTGTGGTGATAGAAATATTCTCTAACTTGTGATATGATTGTAGCACGATTGCATACATTTGTCAAAACTTATTGAACACTTAAAATGGGTGCATTTTCTTGTATGTAAATAATGCCTCAATAAAGTTTAAGTTGTTTTTTTTTTTAAAGAGGCCCCATTGAATGAAAGTGGGCCCACTGGATGAAAATGAATGTTTATTGACAAGGATCTCCACACTTTACTTCACCATCTGATCATCTGCCTTGAAGAAGGAAAAAGTATGTCTGGAGAGGGAGAGCTCAGGGCTTAAGGGTTCTCTTACTCAGAAAGTCAAGGTCTCACCTGGGCTAGGTAGCAGCCATTGGCTGAACGAAGCTGCAAGGTGCGGCTCTTGTTGTCACATTCAAACTGGAACAAGGACATTGGGGTTACGTGCTCAGAGGCGGCACATACCTCCACGTCTGCGGAGGAAGAACACATCAGAAGAAGCCTGAGCCTGGCCTCAGCCTCAGTCTCAGCCCCTCCGCCACACTTCATGGCTGGTATTTCTTCTTCTTTCCCTCCTCAGCCTTCATAACCTTCGGTTGGACCATAGCGGCCTGGAGAAGACCCAGGCCACTTTCTCTCCAAGCCCATGCCCCTGGTTTAAAGCCCTTCTCCATGGCAGCAGAGATCCTCTTGGGACCTCGGGATCTTCCTCATCATTAGTTTCAAAAATCCTCACTGATTCCCAAACACACTTTCCTCTTTTCAGCAGCCAGCCCTCCCTCCCTCTATGGTTGTGTTGGGCCCAGCACTTGCCATAGACAACGGAGAGAAACTTCCGAGTGTTGGACCTGAGGCTGACCCAGGTAGGACAGTGCTGTAGGATGAGCCACTCCTCGCCCCGGTGGGGATTGGACCCCAGGCTCAGGAGCAGGCGTGTGCCCTGTGGATACAACATGCCTCCTTCTCCATCACTCAGTGCCACAAGCCCTCCAGGCCGCACTTGCATGTGGAAAGCTGTCTGTGTTGAGCGTTGGGAGACCAGCCGGTCTAAGTGGGACAAGAAGGTGTGTGCAGAGGTCTCCAGGTGGTAGCATCCATCTTGGAAATGCAACAGGAAGCCACATTCCTTCAGGCAGGGAACCAGTGCGTCCACCCAGACTCGGCCCGTGGTGGGGTCAGCCCGGGCATAGCAGTGGTTGAGGGGGCTGTAGAGGATCACGTGGACGTGCAGGGCTGGCCGGGGGGTCCACATGTGGTAAGCTGAGAGGACCCGGGAGGTGCAGAAGACATCCTCGCCATCAGATTCCAGATAACGACCACTGATGATGCACTGGAGGGTCCATTTGCCACTGCGGTGGAAGCGGATCAGGAAGTATCCATGATGGCTTGTCCTTGGCTGGCCATAGCTCAGAGAACCATTCTCCTCGCACAGAAGGTAGAAGCCCTGCAAGCTTCTTAGTCGTACCACAGCCTGTGTGTCATGCTTATTGCTCACTAGGATCTCCCAGGTCTGGAGGCATCGGGAGGGAGAAGAAGGAAATCAGTACTGCCGAGAGACTAGACCGAGGAGCCCTTCAACTATCACCCCTCGCATCACTCCAGCGCCTTCACTGAGGACAACCACCTTCCCTCCACAATGGCCTCCTTGCTGTCCACTCTTCTACCCTCTCACCCAGTGGTAATCTAGAGATCTCAGGGCTCCTCCACCACTGGAGCCACAGGGCTTCTCAAGATCCTAAGAGACGTTCTAGATGCCCACTCCTCCAGATAATGGAGGGTAAAACTCCCTCTCTCTTCCTTGGTTGCTTCCTTAAATACCTAACTTTCCAATAAATGCTTTTGTTTAAGTCTTACTTCCCTCTTTCTCACTGTTGCCCCCAGACAGCACACTCAGCCAACACGTACGCCCCCCAAAACCACCTCTCCACCATGGCAGGAGAAAAGAAAGACCTCTTACAGGCAGGCCTGGGCTCCGGGGATGAGGAGGGGAGCACAGTCGAGATGGAATTTTCTGTTTCAGCTGTGATCAACCTTGTTATAAGCGAGAGGAACTTCCCAATGCCTTGCTCTATAGCACCATCCCGAGAGGTGCCTACATCACTCTCTAAAATGAAGACCAAATCTCTGAGGGCTTCTAGAGTACCCCAGTCTCAAACTATAACCAGATCATAGACTTTGCAGTAACTCCGCTGGTCCAACTTCCCGGATGCCCACAATTCTGCCTTCTAGCCTGGGCCCTCCACCACTCCTTTCTGTGATAACACACCCACTGTGCGGGGATAGAGGGGAGGGAGCAGCCAGAGCAAGACAAGGTAGCAAAGCCAGGGCTGAGGCTTCACCTGATAGCATAGGTTTAGAGAGGGGGAGATGGAACAATGGAGACCTGTGAGCAAAAGCCTGGCTTGCCCTGACAATGGCAGAGGCTAGTAAAGTGATTAGGTTGAAAGTGTATCCACACACACACACACACACACACGCACGGCTTGGGAAAAATGGTTCCAGTGCAGGTTTGCTTTGTTACCTGTCTCCGGCCCAAACCCTTTGCAGCAGCAGTGACAGTATTCTTATATGTCTCAAAAGTGAGGTAGGATCCCGCCCAGCTGATAAGCCCAACCCTTAGGTCCTCGGCCTTGGGTTGTCTTGGCATCCACTCCACTTCATCCATGGGGCCGGCACCACAGGCGATGACTCAGTCTGGCCCAGCCTTCCCCCCAGTGGTGAGGTCCTACAGGCCACAGGGCCCCGAATCAGGCCCTTAGTGCCCACTGGAAGATGTTCCAAGAGGGAACTTCCTAGGCAGAGGCTGGCCTGAGGCCCAGCACCTCTGTGACCCGGGCGCATTGTGACTGTGAGGGTTGCCTCTTATCCCACCACAGAGGAGAAAGGGCACTGGCTCAGCAACACCAATCCACAGCCCAGAGGAAGTGGGTCCAGGGCCACTGGCACTAGTCTCCCCACATCACTCCAGGCATCGAGGTAACTAAGACTGAGAATCAGAACTTCCGCCTGGGCCGACCACCACCTGTGACTTCAGACAAGTCCCTCCCTTTCTTCACTTGTGTTCATTTTAATCATAGGATAGAAATCAACCTCTTTCCTCCCTAGGAAGTGGGTTCTGCCTGGCTCCCTTGGGGCTCAAGTGTTTTTAAGAGTTCAAGAGACCTAAGAAAAATCTATTAACTTCTATGGCCCTTGGGAGGATGAGGCCAAAACATCTCAGAAGGTACTTTTCAGGGAGTGTGAGGAAACCCTAGATAACCAGCAAGGATCAGATAACTCATGCTAATCAGGAAAGGCTGGCTCAGGAGCAGGGTAAGGAGACTGGCCTTGGTGGGGGCACCACAGAGCACCCTTTTCGGTCCCCAGTTGCCCTGCTGCTGGGCAACCAGCCAGGGCTGCCCCTAAGGATATCAGTCCTTCCCTCCCCAAAGAGTCTCTGTTGTCCAATAGCCTCCAGGACCCACTGCCTACTTCTCTAAGTAGCTGGGAGATGGATGGGAAATGGGCGTTAGGTGATTTATAGACCCATGAAGGTAGAGCCTGTTACCGCAGCAAAGGTCCCTTGGAATTGGGGAAGGAAGGGGATTTCCTCCACTGGAGCCCCTAAATACTTCCAATCTCAAGAGTAAAGGAGGAGAAGCTGAGCTAGATGAGGGCAGCGATGTGTGTGCGTGTGCTTGGGGGAATGGGGCTGGCCCTGCAGCCTTAGCTGCTTTGAGCCTCCCCCACATTGTCTCTTTGCAGCCAATAACCCAGCCCCCAACCTCTAGGCTACAGACAACACCGTGTACAAACCACAGCAAATTTATTACTCAATATCCAGTGCCACATCATAGCACCACCCGGAGCCCTCACCTTCCCTCCCCACCTGGCCCCAAGGGTACACCCGAAACGGAAGAAACAAAAGTAAACCCAGATCCCTGCTCCTCCTCTGGCAGAAGGGACCTTGGCCCCGGAAGCCCCCTTCCACAGGTCCCAGAAGGCAGGAGAGCGGAGCCCTCCGTGCCCAGAGAGCGGGGCCCCAGGCTCCAACAACAGAGACAACATGCAGGCAGGAGCAGAGGCCAGTGTCTGCGGGGGAGGAGGAGTTGGGGGGAAGGGCATTGCCTGAGGAGTCCGGGAGTCTGGTCATCCCGGGATGCACGCGGGAGCTTCTGGGCAGCAGGGGCCGGCCCCTGGTTGGTTAGCGCTTCGACAGCTCATGGGACAGCCAGTCCAGCCCATCATACAAACCCGTGCCTTGGGTGGCACAGGTGGCCTGGACGTACCACTGTGGGGAGAAGGACAGAAAGAGGTCAGTAGCAGGCAAGAAAAGGAGATGCCTTTATTTCCTGCCTGGGCTTGGGGCCCCTTTGGGAGAGGCAGGCCCTCACCGTGCGGCTGCGCAAGTGCTGTAACCCCAGCTTGTCGGTCAGCTCGCTCACGGGCATGGCGTTGGGCATGTCCTGCTTGTTGGCAAACACCAGCAGCACCGCATCCCGCAGCTCATCCTCCTGTAGCTGGGAGAGGCGAAGGGCGTGGAATCAGCTGTGTCCGGGAGCCCCCATCTTTACCTTCTAGCATATTTGTGAGAAGAATAGACTATTGCGTCGTCTACTGCTGAACCCAAGACAGAGTTACAAACTAGCTTGAGGCCATTTTGGCCTGAAGTTCAGAAAGGGTCTTTTTCTAATCTGACTCCTTGCCCTAGTCAAAATGACAAAATTTCCAAATGGAAACATAAGAGCGTAAGACGATGCTTCTCTCCGCCACGTAGAACTGCCCCCTCCCCACCAACTTCTCAGAGTCAGTTGTGAAGACAGGAGAGAATGCAAGGAAAAAGTAAGTCCTATACCTTTTACCTGACCCCAATTCAAAACAGGGTGAGCTACTTCTTGTGACTGTGTCCACAAAGAGAATCACATATTCAAGGCCTGGGAGGCATTTCCTGACTCTCACACCAGCACAGAGATCTCTCTGTCCCAGGGCTCTGGGTGCTCACCATCTTCTGGAGTTCATCAGCAGATTCCTGGACCCGCTCTCTGTCATTACTGTCCACCACGAAGATGAGGCCCTGGGTGGGAAGCAAGAAAGGAAGGAGGAGCAATCACTCGAGCCTGGGACATATACACCCTAGTCTGGCTCTTTCTCTCTTCTGCCCACATCTAACTGTGTCTGAACCCTTTTCATCTAGTAAACTTCCACTATGGTTTTGCAGATGTCCTCGCACAAACTGGAGACACCCAGCAAAGGATACAGCCTCTGCCCTCAGGCAAGCAGTCTAGCTAAAAGATGTGCAAGGGAACAGGGAAAGACATGTGATGAGAGCTAAATCAGGGAGTGTGGATTCAGAATTCTGCTTCTCAGGAGAAGCTTACGGTGGCTAAGTCTCAGAAGTCTGAGGCCAGTTCTGAAGGATGAGGAGAGAGGCTAGCCTACAAATGAGGGTATAAGGAAGTAAGGGTTTTTTCCTGGCCTGGGCCAACATCTCAGTCTTTCTAACCTTAACCCTCTTCCCCTGGGGTTGGGGAGCCCCAACCTGAGTGTTCTGGAAGTAGTGCCGCCACAGAGGCCGAATCTTGTCCTGGCCTCCCACGTCCCACACTGTGAAACAGATGTTCTTGTATTCCACTGTTTCCACGTTGAAGCCTGCAGATAATTGGTAAAAATATGAGGAAAAAATCCTGAAAGGAAGGAACTCACTAAAACTAGGTGGATTAAGCAGGGATATAAAACTAGAAGGCAACGATCAAGGCTCAGGGAAAAAGAACCCCAGAGGACCAGCTAGCCCACAGATGGGGCCGGGCTAGGTCACATCCATCCCGCCTCATCTTGCACGTAAAGATACCCTGACCCACTTCTCAGGTAGCAGTATCTTATGTCAGGGTCAGCTCCCTGCACAGAAATAAGGGCCTGGGGCAGAATGCAGAGCAGATCCTCAGAAGGGCCGCCGCCGCGCTCCCGCTCCTCCCGGTCTCGCCTCCGGACTCACCTATGGTGGGGATGGTGGTGACAATCTCCCCCAACTTCAGTTTGTACAGGATTGTGGTCTTGCCAGCTGCATCCAAGCCAACTGCAACGGAGGGGGCACGGGAATGGAGATGGGAGCGAGGGAGCCCCCTAGAGCCCAGGGAAGGGGAGAGGCCAGGACAGCTGACGGTGACGGGGGCGGAGAGCCCGAGCGCCTCCAGGTGCGCGCTGTTATCTACCTTCGGGGCCTTGAGTGCAGTAGGGTGGGGAGCGCCAACTCCTGCCCCCAAAGCGGGGGAGGGGCGGCAGAGGATTGAGGGGAAAGAGGCGCAAGAGAAAGGCCGCGCTCCTTTTAAAAGTCGTCTCCAAGGGCGGAATCCTCCCTTCTTACCAGCCGGGCTGGGGCGAAAGGAGCTTCACCCTACCCAGGCCCGCAGCTCTCAGTCTCAGGCCCCGGGGACAGTGCTGCAGACCTCGACCCACCCGAGAGTAGCGGCCCCAGAGGGTTAGGAGGTGGATGACTCGGGGTCAGAGACCGGGGTGAGCTGGGCTGGAGGGACGCGGGGGCGAGAGGGCTGCGCGGGGGCTGGCGCTCCAGTCCGGGCCGCGCGCTTGATCTGCCTCACCCATGAGGATCCGCATCTGCTTCTTCCCAAAGATCCGCGAAAAGAGCGCGGACACGGTGAGGCCCATGGCGGGGCCCGGGGGAGGGGGCGCGGGCACGGACGCGGGGTGCGGGCTGGAACCGGCCGCTGGGGGATGGGGCCCAGCAGCAGCAGAAGGAGGAGGCGCCGCCGCGGCCTCCGCGCGTCCCGGCCGGCCCTACGTCACCTCGGGCCGTCCCCCGCCCTGGCCCCGCCCCCAGGCACGCCCCCGCCCCGCCTCCAGACCGTGGCTCCGGAAGACCCTGAAGTTGAGCGAGCCTCCGCATCCTCCACGGGTCTCGCGCCAGCTTTAAAGATGGAAAGGGCCTGGGTCTCCCCCAGTTCCTAGCGCGCCTGTCAGGTCTATGGCGCTGAACCGGCAACCCGGACAGGGCCGAGGAAAGCCTACAACGCTTCATGACGGCCCTCCACCCCCATCTTCAGTGGCCGGTCGCTGGGCCTTGGTTTGTTGCGTCCAACCCACTCTGGGCTCCGGTTTAGCTCTTGGTAACCTCCAGCCTCCTCCCCGGGGGAGAGGAAGTTCTGTGCAAGTGTCTTAATCCTCCCTTTTGTCCTCCCAGCTCCCAGCGAGGGACTCTGAACGTAGCAGGTGGTTCAGTGACCGTAGAATCTTGAGAGGAGTACGCCAGAGGTGGAAGAAGATGCACTTCATGGTTCCTTAAAACGCCACCTTCATAGATCCCCAATTAGCAGAAACAGTGGAAGATCCCCAGTTCTGGCGGCGGGCTCCTAGACCCTACTCCTGTATACTGGAGAACTCTGCCTTCGCCTTGATGGCCCTGGAAACAATGCCTTTCAGTCGAAGAGGGCAGCCTTTCTAAAGTTCTCTCCTCACTCTGCCACAGACCTGGGAACTTGGATTTTCAGTGCACAGCTATCTAGAATTTTGTGAGGCTCTTGCTAAAGAGCTTCATAAGTTATTTCCCCACTCATCTTAGCATCTGAGGCGAAATAGCAAGATATGAATTAATTTAAATTTCTTCTATGGCAGAGACTGGGTCAATGCCAGGCACCTAATATATGCTTAACAAATGCTGGCTGGGTTGAATGGACTAATTGGTTGCTCAGTGGAGCAAGGGCAGGCGTTTTGCCTATTCTGGATTTGCAGTGGGCTTCTAGGATCAGTTGCTTATGGACTGGATATGGTGAAGTGAGCTGGGAATCAGAGAAAGTTCCTTCCTCCCTCCCTCCTTCCCCCCTCCCTTCCACAAATATTTACTGAGTACCCACTTTGTGCCATTGTTCCAGGCCTCAGTTCAATTCTCAGTTCTGCCTTTTTTTGGGGTGGGGGCTTGACTTCAACAATACTCACAACCTATCAGTTTTTCATCTATAAAGGGAGACTAATATCTGTCCTGTCTCATGAGGTTATGGTGAAGATTAAAATGATAAGATAATGTATCTGAATGTTTTGTGTGATGCAGATGATGTTATCTGGGTCACCAAGAATCTGGGTTTGAACAGACTTCTAGTGTCTGCCCCATCCTGACCCTCAGTCTGTAAAGAGAACAGACTCTGGGCACCAGGTATGAGTGAATACATGACTTTTTTACTCTTCAGTCCTAGACTTGCATTCTTAAGAAGGTTTTTACAATGTTGAAGAGCACATTTAAAAGAGTTCCAATATAATAACACAACTAGTGGTGACCAAGTCATCTTTAGCTCTTTCAACTAGGCTTTTTCTTTCTTTCTTTTTTTTTTTTTTGTGGTACGCGGGCCTCTCACTGCTGTGGCCTCTCCCGTTGCGGAGCACAGGCTCTGGACGCGCAGGCTCAGCGGCTATGGCTCACGGGCTTAGTTGCTCCGCGGCATGTGGGATCTTCCCAGACCGGGGCATGAACCCGTGTCCCCTACATCGGCAGGCGGACTCTCAACCACTGCGCCACCAGGGAAGCCCCAACTATCCTTTTTCTTTCCATCCCTGTTGTCACTGCTCTATTTCACTGCCATCTGATCCCCATGAATGAAAATGGCCTTCTGCACCTTGGTATCTTCACCTTGTCATACAAGACTTGATGCCACTCTTGCAATGAAAATCCTTTAGTGTCTTATCACCCAAGATAAAATCCAAATGCCTTAATTTGTGTCCTCATCTATTGTGTCAGTCCCATCTATTGCCACATCCTTCGCATACCCTAAGCTACTGCCTTGAAACGATTCTCAGTGCTTCCCGGGTGAGCCAGGCTCTCTGATGCCCCAGGAGTCCTTGCAATTTTTTCCCTCTTCCTGGAATGTTTGTTTCCCTCATCTCTAGTTAGATGGGCAATCAGTACTCATCCTTCAAATCCCAAAGTATTTCCACTGAGAGCCTTCTCTGTCTCCCCTAGACAGGACTCCCTCCTCTTAACTTCTGTACCACTTTGAATATAGTCCTGTTTGCATGTCTGCTTCCTCTCTAGATGTGGTCTCCTTGAGGGCAGGACCTTGTCTCTTCATGGTGATCATCTGGCACAGCATTTGGTTATGTTGAGACTCGGACTGATCCAGATAGGATTCTAAACTTACTGCTGTGTGACCTTGGGCGTGTTACTTAGCTTCTCTGTGCCTCATGTTTCCCTATCTGTAAAATAGTGCTCATAATACCCACTCAGCAGAATTATTGTAAAGACTAAATAGCAAAACTCCTGTGAGGCTTCTGAAATATAGTTGGCACTTAGGATGGACATCACGGCTATATATATTCATCTATATATATTTGTTTAATGAACTCAGCAGAACTCAGGAAGGATGCTAATAATTATACTGTACACCTACTAGGTGCCAAATACTGTCCTAGAAAGGGTTGCCATTTTCGTGGTCCGAAAGGGAGTCTTAATTGTTGCTCTTTAGGAACAAATGCACTGAGCCCCCAAACAGTGGGGTCGTGTCGCTCACCTGGGTCTTTGGTAAGGACACAGTGCGACGTCGCCCCCGTCCCTCGCTAGGCAGATCGTAGCGCTAGGGCAAGATCAGGCGCCCTCACCAAACCAGCATTACTTCCGTGTACTCGACTTGGCTTGCTCTGCTCTGGCGGAGAGCGACCAGCGCTCTGTTGGAGAGTGACCAACTCGTGGGCCAGCTGGGTTCGCAACAGGCGGCTTCCCACCCATCAGCTAAAGTAGCCCCGCCCACCTCGCTCCCACGGGGGGCGGGGTCTGAGGCGTCGTGCTGTCGTCACTTCCAGCGGACCCGGAAGCGCGATTGTTCGGCAGCTACAGTTGGGAAGGCGGAATGGGGCTACGCTCAGCTTAAAGCTTTGGCCCGTGGTGAGCCCGGGGCGGGCCGGTGCTGCTGTGGCCCGGGCGAGCGGGGAGCGCGGAGCGGCCTTTGGGGCAGTGCGGGCGAGCCCTGGCAGTGTGCTCCTCTCGTGCCAGCGTCGCCCCACCTCTAGGATAGGACCCGCCCCTCCCCTCCTGCCTGGGACCTGGCAGGCGCTTCTGCCAGGCTGCCCCACTGCCCTGCATCCGGTCTTGAATAGCTGTGAGGAGCGGATGTGCGGCTTTAGGGACAACTCTCTCCGCGCCAGCGTCTTCGTGACCCTCTCCCAGGCTGTCCGAACGCTGACGTGGAACAACCCGTTCTGAACCCTCATGGAGAAGTTTGGGATGAATTTCGGGGGCGGCCCAAGCAAGAAGGACCTGCTGGAGACCATTGAGACCCAGAAGAAGCAGCTCCTCCAGTACCAGGCACGTCTCAAGGATGTAGTCCGCGCCTATAAAAGTCTGCTGAAAGAGAAAGAGGCGCTGGAGGCCAGCATTAAGGTGCTGTCGGTATCCCACGAGGCGGATGTGGGCCTTGCAGGTGTCCAGCCTCAAGGCCTCACCTTTCCTGACTCTGTGGATGACCGATGCTCCACTCACAGCGAGGATAGCACTGGGACCGCCACCAGCTTAGATACTGCGGCCAGTCTCACCAGCACCAAGGGTGAGTTTGGGGTAGAAGATGACAGACTGGCCCGTGGACCACCACCTCTAAAGTCCGAAGAGGCCAGCGGATCGGAGAGCGGCGTTAGCAGTAGTAGTGGGGATGGACCGTCTGGGAGTGGGGAGGTGGACAAACGACTGCACCAGCTGAAGACTCAGTTGGTGACTTTGACCAGCTCTTTGGCTACAGTCACTCAGGAGAAGTCCCGCATGGAAGCTTCTTACCTGGCTGACAAAAAGAAGATGAAACAGGACTTAGATAATGCCAGTAAAAAAGCAGAGGAGGAGAGGGGCCGGCTGGAGGGAGAACTGAAGGGGCTGCAGGATCAGATAGCAGAAACCAAAGCCCGACTTATCACGCAGCAGCACGATCGGGCCCAAGAGCAGAGTGACCATGCCTTGATGCTGCGTGAGCTCCAGAAGCTGCTGCAGGAGGAGAGGACCCAGCGCCAGGACTTGGAGCTTCGATTGGAAGAGACCCGAGAAGCTCTGGCTGGGCGGGCCTATGCAGCCGGTCAGATGGAAGGGTTTGAACTGCAAACCAAGCAGCTGACCCGTGAGGTAGAGGAGCTGAAAGGTGAGCTGCAGGCTCTTCGAGATGAGAAGAATCGGCCTGACCCCCGGCTGCAGGAGCTTCAGGAAGAGGCCGCCTGCCTTAAAAGCCATTTCCAGGCTCAGCTGCAGCAGGAAATGAGGAAGGTAATTATCTTCATCTCCTTCAAACATTAGTCATTTAACCTGATGTGTGGAAATATTAGGGCTTTTTTTTCTCCTTTGATAGTTAGAACTAAGTGGCTGCACTGTCGATTTTTGATGCTATTCAAAAAGTTTCACTTGTGAGTCCTGGGAAATCCTTTTCTGTGTGGTGTTGACAGTATCCACAGAGTGTGCTTCCAATAGGATGTGGAGTTTCTGAGTGTAGGCCGTGTTGGAGCCAGACAGCTCTGAGCATCTGGGCATTGGCATCTTCCCAGCTGTGCTCTGTGAGGCAGTGTGGTGGCGGCTGTGCAGTGAAAGGTGGAGTGTATGCTTGTAGGAATATGCCTATATATAGGTAGCAGCGTATGCCTATAGGTAGGGTGGCTGAAGGGGGCAAAGGGAATTTTCTCAGAAGAAATAACCTGTTGTTTTGCTCGCAGTCAACATTTGCCTTGTCTGGAAAGGTATGCTATTTTACAGTGCCACCTTTCAGTGTGGGGAGAAATCCAAGTCAATTTTGAACTTCCAGGAATATTGAAAGAGGAAAAGAATGTCATATGGTTATGAGCACACTTCACATGTGAGCTTGGCGTATGAGAAGAGAGAGCAGAAACACTGAAGCAGAACAACAGCAGATCTACAAAGGTTCTTAATGTTGTTTGGTATAATGTGTGTCTGGGAGCAGGTTACAGGAGCTTGGGTTAGCTCCCAAACGAACAGAAAAATTCCCAGTTTCCATTTTTGCCAGGCCACCTCCGTCCCGTAACCCTTTTGCTCCCCTCTCTTGCTTTCTCAAAGTTTGCCATCGGGCCTTGTGGCTTTTCCGGATGCATCTCCACCTGTTCCCTTGTTTTCCAGACAGCCCTTGCCGAAGATCAGCTACGACAGCAGTCGCAGTTGGAAGAGCAGAGGGTGGCGGCCCTGGAGAATCAAATATCGGAGGTGTCGGAACTGCTGGGCACCTATGAGAAAGCCAAGCAGAAGGACCAGCTGGCCATCCAGAAGCTGAAGGAGCGCATTCTTCAGCTGGACCTGGAGAACAAGACACTGGCGCTAGCGGCCTCTAGCCGGTCCCCTCTGGACAGCCGTGGAGAGGAGTCCAATCTGGATGTTAATGTCCTGAAGGACAAGATGGAGAAGCTGAAGAGGCTGCTGCAGGTTGCGGCCAGGAAGAGCCAGGTGACCTTGGACGTGGAGAAGCTCTGCAACCTGGAGATAATGCCCAGCTCAGAGGCTGCCGACGGTGAGAAGGCCAGTGCGCTCTACTACCAGCAGGAGCTGAAACAGCTGAAGGAGGAGTTTGAGAGGTACAAGGTGCGGGCCCAGGTCGTCCTCAAGGGCAGGAACGTCAAAGACGGGAACCTGGGCAAGGAGCTGGAGGAAGCCCGGGAGCAGCTGGCGGAGCTGAAGGAGAAGTACATCTCGCTGCGGCTGTCCTGCGAGGAGCTCGAATGCCAGCACCAGCAGGAGGCTGAGGGCTGGAAGCAGGAGCTGGCCCGGCTGCACCACGTCCACCGGCAGGAACTGGAGCGGAGCCAGCTGGACTTCAGGGACCGCGCGCTGAAACTGGAGGAGGAGCTGCACAAGCAGCGGGACCGGGCCCTGGCCGTGCTGGCTGAGAAGGACCTGGAGCTGGAGCAGCTGCGTTCTGTGGCCGTGTCCTCTGGGCCGTCGGGACGCAGAAGCCCTGTGGGCAGTGTGGGCCCCGGGGATCCGGCGGACACTTCTGCCCCGGACAGCCTGACCCAAGCCCTGCAACTAGCTGCGGTCAGCGAGCCCACTTTCTTCCTTTACGCCGAGCAGTTGGCCCGCAAGGAGGTGGAGATCACGTCACTGAGGAAGCAGAAGCACAGGCTGGAGGGGGAGGTGCATCAGCTGCAGGATCGGCTGCTGGAGGAGGGGGAGCGGCACCGGGAGGAGGTGGGAGCCCTGCAGAGCCACATTGCAAAGAGCATCAGGGACCAGAGTCGGGAGGGGGCCAACCTGGAGTACCTCAAGAACATCATCTACCGCTTCCTGACCTTGCCGGACACCGTGGGCCGCCAGCAGACGCTCACCGCCATCCTCACCATCCTGCACTTCAGTCCAGAGGAGAAACAAGTGATCATGCGGCTCCCAGCTGGTGGCAGTTGGTGGCCTTCTGGCAAGAGATGATGCCATTTTCACTAACTCATCCATTTTCTGTGCCTCTTCGGTGAGAAGGGGCAGCTTCTGGTTTCTCCTGCCTCTTCTGTTACATTATCATTTATTTCTTCACTGTGTTGACCTGGGAGGAATCCTCAATGTGGGTTGGGATTTTCCACCAAATGCCATGAATGCCATTTTATCCTTGGGCCCTAGAGATACTGAAAGTGTTGGGACAGCATCTTCTGGTGGTGTGTGTGAGGGGAAGCGGGGGGAGAGGTTAGGACTCAGAGGTGCAAAAGTTGGGGAAGTGAGAGTTTTTTAACATAAGGTGTTTTGGGTTTTAATATCATGCTCCTAGTGCAGAGCTAGGAGTACATATGACTCCAAAGGGAGTTCAGTTAATTTCTAAACATGCACAAGGACCAGATATTTACTCCATCTCATCAAAATCTTGAGTCTTGTCAACTGCTGCTCCAATTCTCTGGGGACAGAAATTCAGGCTGGAGAGGGACCAGGAAGTTTGAAATAGTGACAGATTGTCCCCTAGTCCAAACGGCCAAGGAATAGTGAACTTGGGAAGTTCATCTTGGAACTGGGAAGCTTGGAATACTTAGGACTAGGTATGACCTAATCAATGTGGACAAAACACACCACCTGTGACCATCCTAGAGAGAAGCCTGAGCACCAGTTGGATCTTAGGGGTTTCCTGAGTGACCTGCTTTTGGCCTGGATAGGGTTCTAGACCTCTCACATTTGTCCCTGCCTTAACCTGTCTGCCCAGGGCTGGCCTGAGATTGTGAGTGAATGACTTTGCTAGCTTTCGCTCAATGTTGAACTTCCATTAAGAAAAGAATTCTACCTTCCTACAGAGAGGGGTCTGATCAGGAAGCTCTGATCCTGCCTGGATACAAAGAGTCAGCTCAGAGATTTACAACCTCCCCACCAAGCTGTTTCTGCCTTTGTAGGGACAGGGAAGAGGAAGAAGATCTGCTGCGGAGGATTCCAGAAGGATACTGTGACCCTCAGAGGAAAGTGGTGGAAATTCAGCTGAGGCCGGGCTGGGATACTTGCTGCTCCGTGGATAGCATTCTGGCTAAATCTCCACGACCCTGCAGCCAGGGTGTTCATGCATTACTGTCACCAGAGTACTTTGCCCACTCACTTAGGGAGGTCATAGAGTTTCAGTCCGAAAGCCTCGTCTTCCCCACACATGTTACTACTAAAGGAGGGGCTCAGAAAAGTTGGGTTCAAACAGTATCACTTCCCTATTCTTTGCTTTCCCCCATCTGCTCTTGCTGGTTGTAGAGATCTTTGGATCCTAAAGACCAGTGCTGTGCCACTGACTGGGCTGATATATATCTTTCTGTTATTTCATCATAGCAGTCCGTTTTGTGAGGGTTTGGGGGTGCAGAGACTGTGATTAAATGTTGTGATTGGGAGGCTGGGTGACCTGGACTGTTTACAGTAAGCAGACTTAGCAGAACAGAAGTGATGTGTTCAAATGATAATAACAATAACCACGGAATCATTAAACCTGACCAACTTGACCTGTGTGCCTCCTTAATGGTATATATATATATACATATATATATATATATATATATACATACACACACACACACATATATATATGGACATAAATGGAGTGTGAATGTAAATGGGAAATGGAAAGGATGTAAGAAATATTTCATCATATTAATCCATGAGCTTGAATCTAGGGAGGAATACCTCAGTGCTTTAACTGCCTCAATTACAGCCCAAATTTCTTAGCCTGGAATTGTGTATGAGTGTTTGTGTATAGGCAACTACACTGGAAAAAGCCTTCTCATGGGTTTAGTAGGTGAGATTGAAACTTCCGTAATTACTGCTTTAAACTTTATTTTTAAACATTTATTTTAAAAAATTTATTTATTTATTTTTGGCTGCGTTGTGTCTTTGTTGCTGTGCACGGGCTTTCTTTAGTTGCGGCCAGTGGGAGCTGCTCTTTGTTGCGGTGCACGGGCTTCTCATTGCGGTGGCTTCTTGTTGTGGAGCATGGGCTCTAGGCACGTGGGCTTCAGTAGTTGTGGCGCACGGGCTTAGTTGCTCTGCGACATGTGGGATCTTCCCGGACCAGGGCTCGCACCCGTGTGTCCTGCATTGGCAGGCAGATTCTTAACCACTGCGCCACCAGGGAAGCCCTGCTTTAAACTTTAGAAGTAATCTGCTTATGAATGCTTTATTATACTTCAAACCAGGATTCATGGTATTCTGGCAAAGTTTCTCAGTATATCAAGCTAAACTAAATGATGATGATATCAAGCTAAACTAAATGATGATAATGATGATGATGATGGTGGTGGTGGTGGTGATCATCTCTTAATTTTCTTACCTGATCCCCTTAAATGTAGGATATACTATGATTGTTGTTATTCCTAGGTGGTTTTGGACAGAATAGAAAGATCCATAGTCACAGCTGCTTTCCTAGGACTAATAATTCTGTGCTTTTGACTTTTGAGGAGATATTAAACAAGCAAAGAGGGAAAGAATTTAGATGGGACACAAAGAAAAAAATTTGTAGTTTATTACAAGATATTGAATATCTTGAATATAGTTCCCTGTGCTATAGAACAGGACCTTGTTGTTTATTTTATATATAGTAGTTTGTATCTGCTAATCCCAAACTGCTAACTTATCCCTTGCCCCCTTCCCCTTTGGTAATCATAAGTTTGTTTTCTGTGTCTGTGAGTCTGTTTCTGTTTTGTAAATAAGTTCATTTGAATCATTTTTTTAGATTTTACATATAAGTGATACTATATTTGTTTTTCTCTGACTTCACTTAGTATGATAATCTCTAGGTTCATGCATGTTGCTACAAATGGCATTATTTCATTCTTTTTTATGGCTGAGTAGTAGTCCATTCTATGTATGTATGTGTGTGTGTGTATATATATATATATATATATATATATACCACACTTCCTTTATCCATTCATCTGTCAATGGACATTTAGGTTGTTTCCATGTCTTGGCTATCGTAAATAGTGCTGCAGTGAACATTGGGGTGCATGTATCTTTTTAAATTATAGTTTTCTCTAGATATATGCCCAGGCGTGGGCTTGCTGGATCATATGGCAACTCTATTTTTAGTTTTTTGAGGAACTTCCATATTGTTCTTCATAGTGGCTACACCAATTTACACTCCCACCAACAGTGTATGAGGGTTCCCTTTTCTCCACACCCTCTCCAGCCTTTGTTATTTGTTGACTTTTTGATGATGGCCATTCTGACTGGTGTGAGGTGATACCTCATTGTAGTTTTTTTTTTTTTTTTTTTTGTGGTACGCGGGCCTCTCACTGCCGTGGCCTCTCCTGTTGCAGAGCACAGGCTCCGGACGCGCAGGCTCGGCGGCCATGGCTCACGGGCTCAGCCGCTCCACGGCATGTGGGATCTTCCCGGACCGGCGCACGAACCCGTGTCCCCTGCATTGGCAGGCGGACTCTCAACCACTGCGCCACCAGGGAAGCCCCTCATTGTAGTTTTTATTTGCATTTTTCTAAATAATTAGCAATGTTGAATATCTTTTCATGTACCTATTGGCCATCTGTATGTCTTCTTTGGAGAAATGTCTATTCAGGTCTTTGACCATTTTTTGATTGGGTTGTTTGTTTTTTGTTATTGAGTTATATGAGCTGTCTGTATATTTTGGAAATTAAGCCCTTTGTTGCATCATTTGCAAATATTTTCTCCCAGTCCATAGGTTGTCTTTTTGTTTCTTATATGGTTTCCTTTGCTGTGAAAAAGCTTGTAAGTTTGATTAGGACCCATTTGTTTATTTTTGTTTTTATTTCTGTTGCCTTGGGATACTGACCTAAGAAAATATTGCTGCGATTTATGCCAGAGAATGTTTTGCCTATGTTCTCTTCTAGGAGTTTTGTGGTGTCTTGTCTTATATTTAAGTCTTTAAGCCACTTTTTACTTTTGTGTTTGGTGAGAGTGTATCTTCATTGATTTACATGCGGCTGTCCAGCTTTCCCAACACCACTTGCTGAAGAGACTGTCTTTTCTCCATTGTATATTCTTGCCTCCTTTTGTCAAAGATTAATTGACCGTAGGTGCGTGGGTTTGTTTCTGGGCTCTCTATTTTGTTCCATTGATCCATATGTCTTTTTGTGCCAGTACCTCTCTGTTTTGATTACTGCAGCTTTGTAGTATTGTCTGAAGTCTGGGAGGGTTATGCTTCCAGCTTTGTTCTTTTTCCTCAGGATTTCTTTGGCAGTTCTGGGTCTTTTGTGATTCCATATAAATTTTAGGATTATTTAGAACTGGGATCATTTTAACTAAATGAGAGGAGGATATCAGCTATTACTATACTGTGTTCCAATAATAACCTCCACTAAAACTGGGGAAACAGCTTTGGGAATTGGAAGTAGAACTGTAATGAATTGGTCACTTTACCCAATCTTCAACCACCTCTACTCTCTCCCCTCCACTCTCTTCCTGTGCTTCTCCAAGGCAGCCTGGCTTACTCGGATTGATGGTTTTTGGAGCAAGGAACTAAGAGTCAGACATTTTGGGCTAAAATCTCAGTCCAATCTCCTGCCAACTGTATAACCTTGATTAATTACTTAATCTCTCTGAATTTAATTTTCTCACAATGGGAATAATGATACCTATTTCAGGGTTATATTCTCAGGTTATAAAGAAATTAAGTACAGAAAGAACCAGCACAGTATCTGAAACAAAGTAGGTACTAAACAACATTAATTTTTTTCCCCCAAGAATTGGCAGAATTGGAAGTTAGACTGAGCTTTTCTTGATTTCTTAGCCACAAATATTTCCATAAACAAAAGGAAAAATTACTGTCTTTTATCAAGTGCTTGCTCTGAAGCTGACTGCTAGCATTTCCCCTGCGTTATTTTACATAATCCTCACAGCAGTCTTGTAAAGTACATCTGTTTTGCAAATGAGGAAATGGAGGCTTGGCAGGATGAATTGCCCAAGGCCCAGAGCCAGGGATGGTAGAACCTGGATTCAAACCCATTTATCTGAACCGAGTGGCCCAGCTCTTTCTGCTGTCAATGCCGCCAGAGGGCAATGTGGAATCCTGAGGACGCGGTGCTTTCCCAGGAGTTCAGGCTGCTGTGTTTCTGGCCTGGGCTGGGGAGGAAGGGGTCCTTGTCCAGGTGGGCCTCTCTTCAGTGGCAACAAACTGCCTTATAATTTCTCTGAAGCCTCATTTTTTCGTAACAGCAGAAAAACAGCAGAGCTCTTTCACAATGAAAGTTCTGAAATGGACTCGTTGTTACCGCTCAGGTTTGTGTGAGTTTGAGTAGTAACAGCCTGATTTTTCCTGGGACCCGGATCTCCTGAATAACCGAAATATCAAAGCTTCTGACAAACCCACAGGTCAGGGAACCCAGAGAAGTGAGGGTCACCTACAAGCCAGTGACCCTCATGGGTAAACCCTGTCCCTTGACTTCAGCAAGGAGACCATCTCTGGTTCAGTGTAAATTTGTCCATCCCTATGGGCTGCCGCTGAGGGACCACACTGTCTTTCTTCTTTGAGAGTATGAATCTAAAGGCTGATACCACTTTACATGGACATGAGTTTTTTAATGCACATCACATGCAAATTTTTTACTAGCTGAGGCTGTGCTGTCCATACAGTCAAAATATTTTGGGGGTTAATATTTAGAGTAAGGTCCATTGTCTTTCCTTTAGTTCAACAGCTATCAGGTTTTAAAAATGAAGCCTCAGGGCTTCCCTGGTGGCGCAGTGGTTGAGAGTCCGCCTGCCGATGCAGGAGACACGGGTTCGTGCCCTGGTCCGGGAAGATCCCACATGCCGCGGAGCAACTAAGCCCGTGAGCCATGGCCGCTGGGCCTGTGCGTCCGGAGCCTGTGCTCCGCAACGGGAGAGGCCACAACAGTGAGAGGCCCGCATACCGCAAAAAAAAAAAAAAAAAAAAAAAAAAAAATGAAGCCTCAGCCTGGGGAATTTCATGCCCCTTTGGGTAGATATCTTTGCTCTGGCATCCTGTATGGTCCACTGGGATATCTGCCCAACTTGGAGCCTTAGCCAGCTGAGAGGAGCTTTGGAGTCTGGAAGCCAAGCTTGTTTGTGTTGGTTTTGAACACTTACACTGTATCACCTGGTTGGATTACATTTCCCAAACCTAGGATCCTGAGGCACACTGTTTTCTCCACCTCCAAAATCCACCCCCCAACCCTATCCCAGCCATTTGCAGTATGGTCCTGTCCTTTCAGACTCAGCTGAAATACCACTCCGTCCATGCTGATTTTTCCGATACTCAGGGATGCTCAGGTACTTCCCTGAGGTCCTTTAGCACTTTGTTCATACAACCTTGGGCACAGTCGTTTCTTGTACTTTCATTTCAAGTTTACTCCTCTGTCTCCTTGACTACTCTATAAACCTCTCATGGTCATGTCCCAGGCCCCATTCATCTTTGCACTCTTAGGACTTTTCATAATTTCCCACATACTAAATGCTCAATAAACAGCTGAATGAATGACCAAGAGACTGAAAATACCAATCTTGAACATTCAGAGTGAGAGATTTAATTTTTTGCTAGTGTTGCTTTCTCCCACTGTGCTGTTTTCCTGGTAGTGTCTCTTCGGCCATTTTAGTGGCTATGTGGTTTCTCTCAGTCTCTGGAAATATGACTAGAATCGAGTTCAGGTAAATTAGCTTCCTTTGGTTGTTAGAGGATTTGGGGAGTTAACCCTGGCCTCACCAGGGAGTTCTCTTCAGAGCTACGAGGAAGATGGCTGAGAAAAGGAGGATATAGGTTGTGGCGAGTGCTCTGAGGCTCAGGTGCTGAGCCAAACCTTGGGCCTGAGGTCTTGCTCCAGATGAGGAGCCCTGCAGGAAGCTTCTGGCAATGTGTCCCTGTATTTAAGAGACCCCTGTACTTGAGGGGTGTGTAGAACAGGCATCGCCATTACCTTATCTCTCAAGGGGATTCGGGACTTCCTTTTCTTCTATCCTCATATCCTTTTAGGGTTGTGGCAAAGTTCCTGTAAATGAAACTTTCTCTGCTGCCTAGGTTTAGTCAGGAACAAAAAAAGTTGATTTCTTTCTGTGAGTTGACACTTGGTTCTTCAGACCGGCACCCAACTTCTGGAGAGGGACTAACCAAGATACGCTTGTCTGGAAGGAGGTAAGAGTCGAGAGTGGCACTATCTTTCTCTTAACATCTTCCCAGGGAGCTTTCCGGGAGCCTCTTCAGCACCTCGGTCAGCACTTGTGTATGGCTCGTGGTCAGTGAGTCAGCGAGCCCCATGGGTACAGAAGGAAACAGAATTTTCGACAATTTGTGAACCATGCTTTGGAGACAACTGGGGCCAGAATCGTTCACGTTAGCAATCCCTGGTCATTCAGCTGTCAGATGATTCAGGCCATATCTGATGCTTTGTACAAACCACAAAGGTGACTCTTGGGATCTTTCCCAAGTTATGGTGGCCGACTTGGCCAAGAGGCCTAGGGAATCAGAGGCTGATCCAGCAACTAGCATGGGTTCACTAACCACCTCTGTCTCCTCTCTCCATTTCAGCCCTGTTGCTTCTCCAATAAAAATGATTCCTGCCTCGAAGTTGCTCAGAGTCTGTTGGGGTTCATATAGCATGTTGATCCAAACTGCAATAGCAAGAGGACTCTGTACACCACGAGTGGGTTGGTCAATGGATGATGATGAAGAGTCAGGGAGTGATCCAGAGTGATGAGGGAACGCTTCAGGATATGAGCCTGTTCATGAGAGAAGGTCTGCCCTTCTTTGGTGGCTTAGGTGGGGAAGTGCATCCCACACAGGATGAAAGCATGGACCAAAGACCTGGACTGTGCAAGTCCATCAGAGCATTTATGGAATCACAGAATGTTCAGTCCGAAAGGGATATTGGAGCTGGCTTGGTATGCTGTTCCCTTAAGAGAAGAGGAAACCAAGACCCACACAGGACAAATTGGCTCTATCACAAGTTGTGGCTTAAGAGTGAAGTAGAGGCTCTCGTGCAGAGTAGTGGCTGATGGGTAGTGGCTGGGTGGCAGGTGGAGTGGGGCATCGGGTGCACGGTGGGTGCATGCAGTGTGGGCAGGGTGAGCGCAGCAGCGGCAGACGCTGAGGGCAGGGGCAGTGAGAACTGCAGGCAGCAGCTCTCCTGGTGTCTGAGTTGGAGTCTTCCTTCTCTTCTGCTGCTGCTGCTCCTGGGCCTCTTAAAGAGATGCAAGAAGGGAAAAGGGAGAGATCCAGGAGGATGATGCTACTGGTTCAGCCGACTAAGGGTAACTTACCCAGTAACTCCCACCCATGGGTGCTAGCGTTTATGGACCTAAATTTTAACCCACTTGTAGGTGACGTCTGGAACGTGGAGGTTATATCACTGTCTATTCATCAATTCAGCACACACATAGTGAACTTTTACTCTATCCCAGGCACTTTGCTGGGCATTCAAAATATACTCAATGTTTAGCACAGGGTATAGGTTCAGAGATGAATGATTGTAATTCGGTGTGGCAAGTGCTGTAATGGAGGAGTAGAAGGGGAAGACAGGACATTGAACTCAGTCTGCAAAGAATCAAAGAACTAAAGTGAAGGTGACACTTCAATTGAGTTTTGCAAGACTAAGACAACTGGCATTCTCCACATGGACAGACAGTGGTGGTGCGAGTGGGCATGGGGGCGTGTAGTAGATATGGGAGATTAGCTCATTCAGTGTCCTTCTAATCCCCTTTTGATTCAGTCTTCCTGAACTACAGAGATGAAAAAGCTAAAAATGATGTTTGTCAGTTTCTTTTGCAACTACGATTCCAGAGGTACTTGAGGCTCCGTCTGAGATTGGAACTAGGAACAGATTGAGTGGGTGGCACGCAAGGTTTCTGTTTTTCTGGCCTGGCTGTAACACAAACGTGGCCCCAGAGCCAGCAGCTGCTGTGTCTTCCTGTTGCCCAGATCCTGGCGAAAGGGGTGTGATTTCCAGCTTCCAACCTGAGCAGCTGGGAGGGACATGGTGCTCAGCTTAGAGAAGAAAGATGACTTCAGGGAGAAGAGCAGAAGAAAATATCAATGTTAATGTAAATATAGCCATGCAAAGAAAAACTTCTCTTTAAAGTCAGAGGTTATTCAGAAAAGTAAAACATTTCTGTATTCACGGGTTAACATAGTAGGTGCATAATTTAGGAATTAAAATGCAGAGCTCTCGAACTTTCCATTATCCAAGTCATCTTATGTTAACTGCTCCCACTAGTTAGTTAGAGGCCCCCTCAACTGTCGTAGAGTTTGGGACCTCAGGAGCACAGCCTGGAGTAGAGATGAAGATCTGGGAGTCTGCGGCGTGACACAGGCACTAGTGTGCGTGCGATTACTCGGGGGATGTGTAGACTTGGGAGAGAAGTGGACCAGGGGTGGCTCCCACCCCCTTCGAAAAGATCTTTTTCGAAATAACCTCATATTTACTGAAAAGTTTGCAGAACAGTACAGAGAACAATCAAAAATTACCCTTTACCCAGACTCATCTGTTGTTCACCTTGTGTTCCACTGACTTTATCCTTTGCTTTCTCTCTATGTATGCATATATGTTTTTTCTGGACCATTTGAGAGTAAATTGCATGCATCATGGCCTTTTACCAGTGACTATTTCCTAAGATGTGCTCTTACATAGCTACAACGTAGTAACAATCTTCAGTAAATTTATCGTCCATACAATTCTATAATCAAATCCATCATCAGCATTCCAATTTGTCAACGAATGCAATAATATCATTTATAGGGTTTCCCCTGCTCTAGTATAGGGTCCTCTCTAGGATCACATATTGCTTTTAGTTGTCACATCTCTTTAATGTCCTTTAATTTGGAATAGTTCCTCACCTTTTACTGTCTTTTATGACAGTGACATTTTAAGAGAATACAGCCCTCCCCCACTTTTTAAAATAGAAGAGTCCTCATTTTGAGTTTGACGTTTCTTCATGATTAGACTGAGGTTATGCATTCCCTGCCAGAATATTGTATCAGTGATGTGATTGTTGAATGAAAGAAAATTGTACAGCGTAAAAGCTATGAGTTTAAATTTTATTTAGGGTCTTACTGAGGACTGTAGCCTGGGAGACAGCCTCACAGTAGCTCTGAGGAGACTTCTCTAAAGGGGTAGGGGAGGAGCCAGTATACTTATGATTTTTGGCTAGGGAGTACATTCAATCAAGCATACACCTTGGTAGAAGGTTACTGCTAGTCACAAGGAAAAGATACATCCGTTAATGATTTTAATGCTTTACCATGCATGGGAAGATCCGAGAATCTGGGTTCATTAAGGTCCTTCCTGAGATAAACATCTAACTATCTAAGGGGCCTGTTTTCCTGAAGCACAGAGCACCTCGTCCTGTTTTTCATCCTGAATTCCTCCCAGGGTACACTGTTGGTCAGTGATTGCAGTGGCTAATGACATAATCCTTGTACAACTGGATGGTGAGCAACAGTCTTTGTTTTACATGCTTTTCCCAGGGTATCACTCGCAGAGGCAAATTATCATCTGCTGCACATTGGTCATGTTAATTTTGATACTCAGACAAGGTGTCTGATTTCTTAACCGTATAGTTAATATTTTGTTTTGCTACTAATAAACAATCTATGGGGAGATACTCTAAGTCCTTGCGGCTATCCTGCTGCTTTTCAAAATTTCCCCCCCAAATTTAACATCAACTGATGATAATCCAATCTGCTGTGATGGTTGAAAACTAATGATTTTTCAACTCCAGCACTGCTGCCGCATTTATCTTTTGGTCCTTGACATTTTCTAAGCAAGAGCCCTGCCTTCTCCATCACTTATTTAACATTTATTTATCTATTTATTATTAGACTGATGGATTCCTATTTTTCATTGGTTTATTATTTACTATTTTACTTAATTGTTTTGGCTCAAATTTCCCCAGATTGGTAAGAACCCCTTCAAACTCCCATGTTCTTGTGACATGCCCCCATCATTTTTTGGAGTACTTCCTTATTTTCTGGCTTGAAAACATGTTTTTGGCTCATCTTATGGTTTCTGTGCCCTAGTCCTGGAATCAACTATTTCTCTGGGGATGCCTGGTTCTTTTTAGTGGAGGCTGGTATTAGAAACCAATATCTGGGAGCTATGTGAGCTCATTGCTAGTGGGGTGTCTTTGCTTCTAGGTCCTTACAGCAGACAGACTTAGAAAATACTATGTATTTTTTATATATATATATATATATATATATATATATATATATAAAATACTATGTATTTTATATATATATATATATATATATATATATACATACATGTGTGCACATGTAGCTATTCATGCATAAATACACACTTTAAAAATTCCAAGTTTGGGAACTACCCTGGTGGTGCAGTGGATAAGACTGTGCTCCCGATGCAGGGGGCCCAGGTTCAATCCCTGGTCAGGGAACTAGATCCCACATGCATGCCGCAACTAAGAGTTGGCACGCCGCAACTCAGGAGCCCACCTGCCGCAACTAAGACCCAATGCAACCAAATAAATAAATAATAAAAAAATTAACTAAAAATGGATCATAGACCGAAAATGTAAAAACACAAAAACTGCAAAAAAAAAAAAAAAAAAAAAACAACCTGCAAGTTTGCAGCAATATCTCTGATTCCAATCCCTTTCCACTCAGTTTTTCCCTACCATCCCCTATCCCATATATGTTTCTTCTACAGCAAGAACCCAAGGATGGAGCCCTTTAGTATTTCATTAACGTTAAATGTTTCATTAACATTTAAAAAGTAGGCAGAATAAAAGAGCACACAGAGACAGATGAGGAACAACCAGAAAAGAAGTGGAAAACTAGCAGAGGAGGTGTCAAAGAATTCAAAGGAGAAGTGAGTTTTATCATGGAGAGAGTGTTCGGCCCTATCGAATTTAAATCACTTTTCAACAAGATTTTTAAAAGCTTTTAAACATCCATGCATATCCCAGCTATGTAACTCAGCAGCTGTTTTCATTTTGATGCTCCCTTCTAATATCTGTCCATAGGAATTCTGTCCTTTATTGAAATTGTAAGATGATGCATTATAATTTTGTGTTTGCTTTTTGCTTGAGATAATCGTACAGCATCTGTTCATTTTCCATGTGTCCTCCCACCCTTCATTCTGACCTGTTTTAATGGCTGTACTGATTAAAGAGGGAAGAGGCCTCCTTTCTTCCATCTTCTATGGAAGATGGTTCCAGAACCACTCCTTTGTCCCTTCATCTGCTCACTCTCCCACCACTCTGCTGGAAAGACAGTGACAACACTTATGTAACGTTTGCTAAGATTAAAACATATGGAGTTGCTGATATCCAGCCTATAACAACAGCAATTTCATATGGTCTAATAATATATGCCATATCTAATATATGCCAGGTACTGTATTTACATGTATCAAAAGACCTGATTTAAGAGTGTCTCTGTGCTATTAATTTAATTAATCATACCTTATGAGGTATTATTATCATCATCCTTGTTACATCTGAGGAAATTGAGGCAAAGAAAGGTTAAATAATTTACCCATAGCTAGCAAGCAGCAGGTGCAGGATTTGGGCCCAGGAAGTCTGGCTTTGGAGCCTAGGTTCTTAATCATTACACTATGATGCCCCTCTAGAATGGCATCACTAAACTGAAAATAACCAAATTCAAGCTTATGAAGGGAGCTGGAGCCAGTCTCCTTGTTAACTGAGTGCGGGTGCCCTGTGTTTCCCCCTTTTTAGGGTTTGTTATTTAACGTATGTATGCATTTCCCAATAGGTGTCAGGGCCAGAGGCTAGGGAGTTGGGCCTGCTCTTCACTACTTCATCCCAAGTGTCTTGTGCAGTATGCAGAACAGATGTGCCCTTAATATTTACTGAAGGAAAAAAGGAAGGAAGGAAGGGAGGGAGGGAAGGTGGAAGTGGGGACATCGATCGGAGACTGGGAAGGCTGGTGAGATGAACTGTAGAATGTGTCTGCCTTGTGTAGAGAGTTGGGCTTTGAGGGGCCACAAACAGGATGGCATTTTCTACTTCTGGCATCCAGAGTAGGACGGGCCAGAGGGATGAGTTCAAGCCAGAGATTCATAGTGTCAGTCAGTGGCGAACCCCTGGCCAACACGGCTGCTGCCAGGCTTCAGAGGATGGTGGAGGCTGGGTGGGAGGGGAGAGCCAGTGAGGAGTGAAATGCTGAAGGAGGAGCCTACAGTCAGAGTCCCTTTATGCTCTGGGAACCATAAGTCGTACAACATAAGGTCTGAAATACCTAGACCTGCCTGCCTACCAGACTTCAGGTCATTGTCTGTAAGCCCAAGGTAGAAACTTTCAATTAATGTCTTTGAACTCTTTCCCTAAGTGCTAGATATGGTGGAAGAATGCCTGCAAACATACAGATGTCCTTAGGAAAGTGGGCTTTTGGTTTCTAGCACCCTGGACCCTAGTTCTTTGAAAGAGTAAGATATTAAAGGCCAAGGGCCACCCTGGAAGAGATGAAAACAAAATGCCGATTCTGTCCTTACCTCTCTCTGGGACTTTCTTCGTGACCCATTGTTTTTAATCTGTCAAAAAGGGAAGCAATGCATTTGCATAGCTTCTCAAAGTTATTGTGATGACTTTTTGTTTGTTTACGGATCAAATCAAACAATGTATTGAAAGTTCTTAGAAAAGTGTAAAGTACTGTAAAATGTAATTATTATTAATGTCTGACATCACATATACTAGACAACATAATACAGTGATAAATGAACTCTGTGTGGGTCAACTATTACCTAACTCCCACTTTGGCTCCCACATCCCACTGTCTTCCTAAGAAGTAGAAACTACTTTTTTAAAAAAATTTTATTTATTTTTGGCTGCGTTGGGTCTTCATTGCTGCGTGAGGGCTTTTCTCTAGATGTGGCGAGCAGGGGCTTCTCTTTTTTAGGGACCACAGGCTCTAGGTGCGTGGGCTTCAGTCACTGTGGTACCCGGGCTCAGTAGTTGTGGCTCGCGGGCTCAGTAGTTGTGGCGCACGGGCTTAGTTGCTCCGCGGCATGTGGGATCTTCTCAGACCAGGGCTCGAACCCGTGTCCCCTGCATTAGCAGGTGGATTCTTAACCACTGCGCCACAAGGGAAGTCCCAAGATTCCTACTTTTAAAAAGATGAGGTGGGGAAAAATAGTATTAGGATATGTATTGACTTTCTATTGCTGCCATAACAAATTACCCCAAACTTGGTGACTTTATTTATTTATTTATTTTTTGTGGTACACGGGCCTCCCACCGCTGTGGCCTCTCCCGTTGAGGAGCACAGGCTTCAGACGCGCAGGCTCACGGGCCCAGCTGCTCCACGGCATGTGGGATCTTCCCGGACTGGGGCACGAACCTGTATCCCCTGCATCGGCAGGCGGACTCTCAACCACTGCGCTACCAGGGAAGCCCCAAACTTGGTGACTTTAAAACAACACAAATTAATCATCCTACAGTTCTGGTGGTCAGAAGTCTGAAAGGGGGTCTCACTGGGCTATAATCCAAGGTGTTCCATTCTGGAGGCTCAACAGGAGAATCTGTTTCCTTGCCTTTTTTCCTTTTCTAGAGGCTGCCTGCGTTGCTTTTCTGATGGTCCCCTTCCTCCATCCGTAAAACCAACAATGTCAGATCTCTCTGCGCCTTCTCTGCTGTCACATCTCCCTCTGACTCTTTTCTGCCTCTCTCTTCCACTCTTAAGGACCCTGTGATTAGGGTTAGGCCCACCTGGATAATCCAGGATAATCTCTCTATCTTAAATTCAGTCAATTAGCAACTTTAATTCCCCTTTGCCATGTAACCTAAGAGGTTCCGGAGATTAGGACGTGAAAATCTGGTGTGGGGGGGATATTATTCTTCCTACCACATTATATACTTTGTAAGTATTTCATCTGGAAAGAACTTTGGCAAAAGTGAAAATGGAAAATCAAAATTCTTCCTAACTTGATGGTAATAAGGGCTTCCAGTATTACTGGATAATTCCTAGCAATATTCTTTTTCATGGGAAACCAGCAACACCTAGTGTCTCTCCAGATAAATTTCAGCAGAAAACTTACAGTGTCCTGTAATTAAAAGGTAGAATAGAAGGTACAGCTCAGTGACTGATGGTGGAAAAAGGAAATTCTCACCATTCATAGAGGGAGAAGACTGATTCTTCTGTATGTTCTTTAGACAGTGTGAACCCCTACACCCATGTGTACATCCAGAAGTATTTAAATTAATTCTGTTTTGGGCCTGGCACCATGCTGGACTCTGTGATAAATGCAGAAAGATAAGAACATGACCCTCATCCTCAAATTGCACCCAGTCTTATTGGCAGACAAGACACACCCTGGCAGTTAAAGCATATGTACCCATTTACAAAACACTGAAGACTTAATGGCCAAGGGTACCAGTTATAATTAGGCTCAGTTGTACATACATCAAAACCCCCAAAGAACACTGGCTTAAACAACAGAGAGGTTTATTTCTCGTTCTTGTGAAAGAATTGGTATAGCTCTGGTTTGGCAGTTCCTCAAAAAGTTAAACAGAGTTACTATATGACCCAGTAATTTTACTCCTAGGTATATATCCAAGAGAATTGAAAACATACTTCTATAGAAAAACTTGTACACTAATGTTTACAGTAGCATTATTCATAAGAGCCAGAAAGTGGAAACAACCCAAATGTCTATCAACTGGTAAATGGAACAAAATGTGGCATAGCCATACAATGGAATATTACTCAACCATAAAAAGGAATGAAGTTCTGATACATTCTACAACATGGAAGAACCTGAAAAACATTATGTTAAGTAAAGAAGCCAGACACAAAAGGGCACAAATTGTATGGTTCTATTTATATGAAATATCCAGAACAGGCAATTCCACAGAGACAGAAAGCAGATTAGCAGTTGTCAGGGTCTGGGAGGGAAGTGGGGAGGGAAGGATGGGCAGTGACTGCTAATGGTACAGGATTTATTTGGGGGGTGATGAAAATGTTCTGGAATTAGTGGTGATAGTTGAACAACTTTGTGAATATACTGAAACCCCTAAAAACCATTGAATTGTATCTTTTATTTTTTTTATTTTTTATTTATTTATTTATTTATTTTGCGGTACGTGGGCCTCTCACCGTTGTGGCCTCTCCCGTTGCGGAGCACAGGCTCTGGACGTGCAGGCTCAGCGGCCATGGCTCACGGGCCCAGCCGCTCCGCGGCATGTGGGATCTTCCTGGACCGGGGCACGAACCCACGTCCCCTGCATCGGCAGGCGGACTCTCAACCACTGCGCCACCAGGGAAGCCCCTGAATTGTATCTTTTAAATGGGTGAATTGTTTTGTATGTGCATTATATCTCAATAAAGTTACTAAAAAAATACTAGGAGGGTCAAGGAGGCAAAAATGGGTGATGACTAATTAGAGGCCATGAAGAAGAGATGGGAAAAGTACTTTCCATTAGTTTTTGCCCCCTTCCCTCCAGTTCCTTCTCCAGGCCTCAGAGAGGTTTACCCTTTTCTTTCCCATATATTAGGTCTCCGCTTCCCCCACCACCACTACAGTCAGCAAGCTGTTTACCGTGTGAGGCTGACCTGGCCCCAGACAAGGAGAGAGATGGCAGTTCTGTTCTCTACAGAGATAAAATGGTGACTAAGCTGATGGAAATAGAGCACGGAATAGAGTTCACGCTCCATCCCTCCTGAGGGTGTCCCCCCATGACAGGTACCTCTGATTCTGGGGAACAAATATCCTTTGGGGGGGGGTCCCTGGTCCTGATGGCACAGGGGAGGGGCTCTGTGAGCCTGATACATCCCTGTGGCCCACCACACAGTTTACCCATCTATCTGGAGAATGAAGAATCTTGGGGCAGAACACTCGGAGCTGCCTGTGTCCCTGCTCCCCACGGGAGGTGTGAATTAGCAGCGCCTGCCTCTGCCCCCGTGGCAGCCTTGCTCTGGGTCCTCAAGCTACTCACCCTCCCTTCTGTCCCGCTGCTAGAGCAGTTCCTCATGTTCTGATGCTTCCTTCACAGCCATGCGGCTTTATTCGTGATCTGTTCCCTGTTCCTCCTCTGTGCTGTACAAGTACAAGATAGTACAAACCAAGGTACTATTTCCTCCAGGACAAGACACCACCGTAAGAGTTATTTTACTTATTTTGTAGTCATCCGTAGACAGTGCAGGTTGGATCAGGCTCCGTGCGTCAGCCTGAGTGACCCATGTTTGCCCCAAGAACTTCCTCCCCGTGCTCATGGGTTCTGGGGATCTAGATGGTGGGATATGCATGAATGTCGAGTCTGAGACAGCAGAGCCACTGGAAAAGATAGCAGCCCAACTATCACAGCCAGGAGAATTAATCAGGAGAAGTGGGAGGAGACATGATGACTAAATGTAATAAGGTATTCAGGATGGGATCCTGGGACAGAAAAAGGAAATTAAGTAAAAATTGAGAAAAAAAAAAGTATGGACCTTAGTTAATAATAACAAATCAAAATTGGTTCATTAATTGCGACAAAGGTGCCATACCAATGTAAGATGTTCTCGTCAGAGGGAAAACCAGGTTTGGAATATATAGGAACACTTTACATTGCCTTTAAAATTTTTCTGTAAATCTAAAATGATTCTAAAGTTAAAGCTTTATTAAATCCTCCAAAAATATGTTGTCTCCACCTCCACCAGAGCCCTCAGCTCTGACCTGACCGGACCATTTTAAAAGAATAGTGTCATCCAGTATGCCTTCTTGGAAGGGTAGTTATCAGATATCACCTGTATCATCAGTGAAGCCTGGAAGAGCTCCATTTACCTGTGTATAAAAGATAGACTTTTAAAGTCCTGGCTGAGTGGATAGGAAGATGAGAGCATTGCAGCAGAAGTACACATTCCGGTCTTAGGCTGAGTGAGGCCTTCCAGGGCAATGAGTGACAATGAATGAGCCTATGGTAGCCCTGGGCCATGTCCCAGTGGCCTTGAGGGAAGGACCAGCCCACGAAGACATCATCTCAGGGGGGGTCGAGGTAAGTTTTGCATCCAGGGCAGAGCTAAAAGTCAGGAGCTGAAAGTGTAGCCACATCCATGATCTGCTTGATCATAATGACCTCTGACACCATGAGGCATCCCTTCCTGAAACTTCTCTCCTTGGGAGGAGCTATACCTGTTTCTTCTTTCTCCTGTGACTTCCTCTCTTCTTACCTGTGTGACTTGTCTCTTCTTCCTCCACCCATTAGAAAATGTTGCTGTGCACTCGGGTTCTGTATTTGATATTCTCTCATCACTCTGAAACTCTCTCGGCCATCCATCCAGTTTCCTCACTGTAACCGCCCCCACTCGTGACTCCTGCATCTGTGTTCTGGTTGGGAGTGCATCTTTGTGCTCTAGCTGCATGTGGTCAACGCAGGGTTTCCAGGGGAGGGACGGACGCCTGCAACTCAGTGTGTTCTAAGCCCTGTCTTGATTTACCTCTTCCCTCAGCTAGAATCACAGACCCTGCTCTTTCAAAATGATGATTTCATGCAGAGTTTTTATTTTTTCTTTATTCGTATTTAAAAACTTTTATTATTGTTATTATTTTGGCCACGCTGAGTGGCTTGCAGGATCTTAGTTCCCTGACCAGGGATTGAACCTGAGGTCCGACTGAGTCCTAACCATTGGACCGCCAGGGAATTCCCACATGCAGAGTTTTTAATTAAGATAAAAAAGATAGATATTGAGCAGTTTGGGAGGAAGTAAAACACACACACACACACACACACACACACACACACACACAGAATTATGGTTGGTGGCAGTGTAGGAATTACCCAATCAATAGACTATCAAAGTTTGTTTACACGAACTTTTTATACAATACAAGGGGACACAAAATATACATTTAAGGAAATTACAGGTGAAAGTATAATACATTTTACAGCTCCTTCCAGCTCCTTTAGTCTCTCTCCTTTCTGGTTCTCAGCCTCGACTTAGGGGCCACTCTTCTTGGTCACCTTATTTTGTCTTCAGGCCAGGTTGAGTCCTTTGAAGTCTCCTAAGGAGATGGAAAAATCGGCTTTGCTTGTCTCCATCCTCCCCGTGCAGCTAGGTTCTGTCTTTGCTGTCTGTGATGACACCCTCCTGGCCTTGCCCTTCATCCGATCCAGCAGGCTGATGAGCCTAGAGCCTCCCATGTGACCCGAGTCCTGAGTCCTTAGCTTGGAGGCCATGGCATTTCTCTCTCCGCTCCCTGGCTGCTCGCAGGAACTGCCTTGCATCAGAGTCCAGGCTAGCAAACACCTCCATGAAATCATAAGAAAGACCAAAATTCTGCAGTGGTCCAAGGGCCATTTCTTTTCAAAATCTAAAATCTTTACGGATCCAGAAATGGACTGAGGGGTTGAGAGGTGGAATGAGAATCCACATAATAAGATTTATGTTCAAAAGTGGTGTCAAATTATCTAAATTCAGCACGCTATTGCTTACAGTGTTAAAGTCCTGACAGGGGGATATACTGATGAAGATACTTGGATGGGTAATACTGGCTATTTCCCTTGGTACATTAATGCACAGTTGGTTGTTTTTTTTTTTTTTGCGGTATGCGGGCCTCTCACTGTTGTGGCCTCTCCCGTTGCGGAGCACAGGCTCCGGACGCACAGGCCCAGCGGCCACGGCTCACGGGCTTAGCCGCTCCGCAGCATGTGGGATCCTCCCGGACCAGGGCACGAACCCGTGTCTCCCGCATCCACAGTTGGTTTTTGAGACATCCAACAATGATGAGAAGTGTGCCCCTAAGCGGTTCTGGGCTCAGCTCTGGCACTCACATCTTAATTAGGTGGGTTTTGACTCATCATTATTTAGTTGCCCCTTTTTCCTTGACACAGTGCTTTAGTTGTTTTGTGCAATTAGAAGGAGGAAGCTTGCAAAAGTCATCACATTTCAGAAGAGATATGACAGAAAAAATCATTAACTCCATCTTACTGTACGAATCCCAGCAGTAGTTAGGGACTTACATAAATAGCACAGCTTAAATTATTTAGCTGACAATCCCTAGTAACAATACCAGCACTTGATTCTTCATGAAAGCAAAAGTGATTAGTCTGCTATATAACCTCATCGTCGGAAAAATGTATTTCCCGTTATAACATTTGTCATGACTTCCTTGGGAATGGGCAAATTAAAAACAGAATTTTGACACATCAAATTGTCCTGCAGCATGAAAGCCAAAATGAGCGTCTCTTCCACCAGAGGCCTGGGGTCCATGCTGCGTTGGGGAATTTTTTGCCTGGGTAGCAGGCAGTGTGGAAGAAGTTGGGCAGAACCTAATTTTCAGCAAGTTCTTATTTTTTCACGATCTTGATGAGTTCTAGGAATAATGCTGCAGAAGCTAATTCTTTCAGGAGAAGAGTGGTTCTAGAAAGATGATTGAGGTTCACGTGGGAGATTTGGGCGAATTTTAAAACTTCCCCTTTGGCAAACAATTTAACTTAAACAGTTAGCAGACTCCTTAGGTGTGTGAGGACGTGGGCCAGTATTCCAGATGCCAAGGTAGTGAGACACTGCTTCTGGCCTCAAAAGCTTCTTTCTAACCCTGGACCATCAGCCATGATGTTTCCAATTCTCCCCAGCACTTGGTTACCTGCTAGAAGGTAGGCACGGTCATGTCCCTTTCTTTGACCTATAGGAACTCTTGTGTGATTTCCTTCACTTCCCTATCCCCTTCCCAACAAGTGACAAGGAGTTTTCTCTTTAACTGAACCCAATCTAGCCCATCCTGACTATTACAGAAAGTAAGACTTCCTACCACACCTGATGGTGGACAATCAATGAGATGGCAGATGCAAAGGCACTGTGGTTGGCACATAGTTGGCCTTGGTAAAGGGTATTTTTCTTCCCCCCCTTTCCCTTTAAAAGTCTCATGAAAAATGTGAATTCTTATTTCTCAAAAGAAAGCTGATTCCATGTGCAATGTCTAGAAATGTTTATGTAAGTGATTTCTTCATTTGGGGGTTGGGTAATGGCAGGTATGATTTTACAATTACAATGTGTGATAAAACTGGCTAACTGTCTCCCAATATTTATTCTCTTCTTCTCCCTTAGTAATATCTGAGTGGGCACATTGTGCCTTAAGCTAAAAGACATTTGCCAGCTCCCTTGCAGTTATGAAAAACTATGTGACTACTGGATAATGAGATGTTAAAAGGAAGTGTTGTGTGGGATTTCTGTGAAGGCTCCTTTTAAGGGAGGGAGTACCCATGTCATTTCCTTTATTCGATGCTGCTGCCTGGGATGTAGTTGCAGTGGCTGTCTGGCAGACCTCTTGGACCACGAGGACAGGGGTCCCACACTAGGGATGGTGGAGAGTGAGGCAGAAGGCACTTGAGTCCTTGGTCACTTACTAGAGCACCATACATGTCATGAGCTCTCTGTTTCTGGATTTGTTCTAGATGAAAGAAAAATTTCTAATTTGCTCAAGCCACTCTTTTTTTACTTTTTAGGCTGCGCCTCGTGGCTTGCGGGATCTTAGCTCTCTGACCAAGGATTGAACCTGGGCCCAGCAGTGAAAGCACCGAGTCTTAACCACTAGACTGCCAGGGAATTCTAAGCCACTGTATTTTAAATTTAAATTAAATTTAATTTATTTTTAATTCTGGTAAAAAAGCCCAGAAACCTCACCATCTTAACAATTTTTAAGTGTACAATTCAGTAATGTTAACTCTATTTACACAAACTGTTGTTTTACATTTTTTTTTATATAAAGTCAAACCTAATCCTAACAAACACAGTAGAGTGCTTCCCTGGTGTCGCAGTGGTTGGGAGTCCGCCTGCCAACGCAGGGGACACGGGTTTGAGCCCTGGTCCTGGAAGATCCCACATGCCGCGGAGCAACTAAGCCCATGTGCCACAATTACTGAAGCCTGCGCACCTAGAGCCCATGCTCTGCAACAAGAGAGGCTACCGCAATGAGAGGCCTGCACACCTTACTGAAGAGTAGCCCCTGCTCGCCGCAACTGGTGAGGGCCAAGCACAGCAACGAAGACCCAACACAGCCAAAAATAAATAAAAACAAACAAACAAACAAAACCCACAGTAGAAGCTCTTTTAACTGACCTCCAGTTAACTTGTTAAATTAAGGATACTCTAGTTCTTCAGTAAAGTATACTAGTCATTGCCCGTCATGTGAATGCTCTTGGATACTAAACCATTCTCTAGGACAGTGCTTCTCACAGTTGCGTGTGGCTTGCATTTCTGGACTCCACTTCCAGCAGGTCTGGAGGGGGCCTGAGAATTTTGCCTTTCTAACCAGTTCCCAGGGGACACTGATGCTGCTGGTCTGGGGACACACTTTGAGAATCACTGGTCTAAGGACACCACAGTCTTCTGTCCCTACCAGTGGAGATGAATATTACCAGGAATCAATTGTGTTTGCCCTCAAACCTGTTTATATGTATTGTCCTTACGATTTCCTTTAGAATTGTAATGATGTAAACCTGTTTATAGGTAATGTACTTGTAACTGTAATTTAATTAAATATCACATAAACTTGTGAAAAAGTAGTCAAAAAAAGAATTGTTACTATGAAACTAAGCTGAGTACTTTGGAATGACTTAATATAGATACTCACTAAAATAGTGCTGCTGGGCTTCCCTGGTGGCGCAGTGGTTGAGAGTCCGCCTGCCGATGCAGGGGACACGGGTTCGTGCCCCGGTCCGGGAAGATCCCACGTGCCGCAGAGCGGCTGGGCCCCTGAGCCATGGCCCCTGAGCCTGCGCGTCCGGAGCCTGTGCTCTGCAACGGGAGAGGCCACAACAGTGAGAGGCCCGCGTACCAAAAAAAAAAAAAAAAAAAAAAAAAAAAAAAAAAAAATAGTGCTGCCGAGTTAGGTTTGGTGGGGCAACTAATTAAAGATCAGGAAAAAAATCTATAAAAATTTAGAGAAATTATGCATTCAAATTACTTTAAAAGTGTCTTTAAAATATTGTTTTACTTTAAATAAATCAAGTCTACAAATTGTAAATGATGCGTCATGGCTGCAATTTATTAAACAAAGACAAAATAGAACTTCAATCAATGAACCCAATCTATTTTTTAAAAAATAAATTTATTTATTTATTTTTGGTTGCGTTGGGTCTTCGTTGCTGCACATGGGCTTTCTCTAGTTGTGGCGAGTGGGGGCTACTCTTCGTTGCGGTTCATGGGCTTCACATTGTCGTGGCTTCTCTTGTTGCAGAGCACGGGCTCTAGGCACGCGGGCTTCAGTAGTTGTGGCTCGCAGGCTCTGGAGCGCAGGCTCATTAGTTGTGGCTTGCAGGCTCTAGAGCGCAGGCTCAGTAGTTGTGGCGCACGGGCTTAGTTGCTTCACGGCATGTGGGATCTTCCTAGACCAGGGCTCGAACCCATGTCCCCTGCATTGGCAGGCGGATTCTTAACCACTTCGCCACCAGGGAATGTTTTGTCCTGTTTTGTTTTGTTTTGCTTTTCTGCTGTTGTTTTTGGCTGCACCAAGCGGCACGTGGGATCTTAGTTCCCCAACTAGGGATCAAACTCGTGCCTCCTGCCGTGGAAGCATGGAGTCTTAACTACTGGACTGCCAGGAAATTCCCAAGTGAACCCAATCTTTAAAAAACAAAAAACACCTTTGGAAAATTGGCAAACAAGTGCATGCTTAAACATTTTAAACTAAAATAGCATTATAAACTAAAATAAAACATTTAAATAAAAATAAACTCTTTAAAGTATCTTCCCTGTTTCCTTGCTTTTTTAGTTAACTGATGGTCTTATCCTAGTTTACCCAAAATTCAGAGCCTGTGGAAAAGGCTTATACTGCTATTACTTTAATCAGGATACAACCCAGGCAGGATGAAGAAAAGGAGAATAAGTCCAGGAAGGAGAGAGAACTAATATGAAAATGCCCAACTGAGCCAGCCTGCGCTTGGAATCAAGTGGGACTGATTTCTTATAGGATAGTTTTCCGAGAAACTACTCTTCAGGACAGTATGTCTGGATTAAGGAGGGAGAAGCATTTACTTGTCTCCCATCTCCTATTGGTTAACAGTTTGTTCCACAGGGTGTTGATTTTGTTGATTCTTTTACACTCCCATTTGGGCACGCATAGGCACCAGGGCCGGCTTCCTGGGCACGTGACCAATGAAGTCACAGCCGAGCTCAGAAGGGGGCCCTCTCTTGAGGTTTAATGCTCTGTAGTCACTGCCTGGAAAGTCGTAATAATTTTATTTCTGAATTTGTGTTTTGTAAGTGAAGTCTGAGGGACAATGCAGCCTGCGCTGAGGGACTTGGAGTTTCTGCTCCTGGTGGTCTCTTCTTTTCCCTGCCTCTCTGAGATGGGTTCTCAGTGCGCAGCTTTGTGCCACTGAATCATTGGTGGTGCCCTGGATACTTGAAAGGGTCTGCACTCACCCGGTGAGTAGCTCTCTGCCTGAGGGAGTGCAACATGAAATAGCAGGTAAAATATACCTTGACAGGTCAAGAGAGACACTGTGGAAGAAAGAAAAAAGCTTCTTTCCTGTTTTTGAACAAGCAACTTCACATTTTCATTTTATACTGCGAATTCTGCAGCTGGCCCTGAGGGGCACTGAGTGGGTCTGTGTGTACCGTGCCTTGGTGTCAGTAGGGATGCCTCAGGGCAAAGGATGGGAGTGTGAAGCATAGTGTGGAGCGAGGTGCTACCAGGTTTTCTCTGCCTGAAGTGGGTCAGAGGCCATATGGACGAGGTCACTACAATTGCAGCTGTGTCTGGAACAACTGGCCAAAGGCCCTGTGGATGGTGAGACCCTGAAGATCTGGACTGGCACATGAGAGGTGCTGATACAGTTCTCCTCCTGCATCTCTCAAGTCAGCTCCGCCCTCCCACTGTATCTGGCTCTCACACTGTGATCTGTGGCCTTCATTTTTGTGACGTGAAGATGTTTTCATGTCTTCCCTGAGAAAGGAGGGACGCGTTCAATAATTCACAACTTGATGGCCAGCCATAATTTCTGAAAAGGTTTAAGGTAACAGAGTTAGCAGAATGGTCTACAGTCCCTGATGCTGCAGCCTGTCCCTTGGCTGTACTAGATGCTCATCATCGTTTCCCGCCGCCACTCGACGTCCCTCTCTCCCTTGGCCAGCACTTGGCTGGTTTGAGTTCCTTTGCTGGAAGACTGACCTAGACCTTCATCTTTGAGGGATCTGAATCCTTAGTTGCCTTAACTTGGTCAGGTACTGGTTGCTCAATTGTCCATCCATTGTTATCAAAGGGCAAGGAAGCACCAAGAGATACTACAGCAAGCCCCCTGGGTTTCAGACATACTCCTTCCCAACCCCACATTGTAGCATCCATGCTAGCTCCTCATGGTAATTAGAAATAAATTCATGTATTTGCCTGTTGGTCTACTGGAATGAGGAGATGAAAGTGACCAAGTAGGGGTTGAGGCCTCGAGGTTAGTAGAACTCTTACTGTGTTCCCTGGCGGAAGTATCCTCACCCAGGACCAGGACTGCTAATGCATCAGAGCCTAAGGCTAAAGAAACGGGAAGCACAAATTCTGTGAGTGAGTCACTGGGAGTGATAGTGAGAAGGGTTAATCCTACCTCTGCTCGTTGGTTCTCGGTCTTGGGTCTTCTAGCTGTTGGATACACAGAACCAGGTTCTCCCTGTTGATTCAATACCTACACCAAATCCTGGAATAGAGCATAATAATTCCAGCACCTTAAATGAGTCCTCTAACAGGCCATTACACTCACTGCTAGCCTGAATGTTTCAGGGTGATGAGGCATAAGGCAGTGGAGTCTGGTTATATGTTCCTTGTCACACTTCCTCTGCTGTAAAATTGGTCCCTTGGACCGAGGCAATATCATGTGTGATATAATGTTTTTAGAAGAGGCATTTGTAAACCTTAAATGGCAGTGCTGTTGGAGGCATTATAAAGAGGAAAGGCAAATGTCATCGAAAGCAGGTGTCAAATCTGGAAAGAACACCTACTCTTCCATCAAGGGTGGAAGGTGATATAAGTGTAATTCCTGAGTCACAGTGCCATATCAATAGCTCAGTGTCAGACTCTGCTTTTGACAGGTTGGGCATGCAGCACTGGTAGTTGCTACATCAGTCTTAGTGAGGGTAATTCATGCTGTTTAGCCCATCCATAGCATGGTAGCATGGGTGAAGGCAATGGATATAGCATGGGTCTATTGCACAAGCACTGTGGTAGCCAAGAAAGAAAGGCGGGCTCATGCCCATAAGACATGTCATCCTGTCCATCTGGTTGGTGAGAGCCTTAACTGGGAAGAACACCCCCTGTGGGCATTAACATGAGATTCAAAGATCTAAACACTTAGGGTCTACTTCCACAGATCCACCCACATACCTCTTCCCCCGACCGCCTTCTTTCTTCCTTCCCTCCTTCCTCCTTCCCCTCCTTCTCTTCCTTCCTTCCTTCCTGCATGCCTTTCTTTCTTTTTCATTGAAGTATAGTTGATTTACAATGTTGTGTTACTTTCTGGGGTACTGCAAAGTGATTCATATATATATATATACACACATATACATATAAGTATATTCTTTTTCAGATGCTTTTCCATTATAGGTTATTACAAGATATTGAATATAGTTCCCCGTGCTATGAGGTAGGACCTTGTTGTTTATCTGGACCTCCTTATTTCTGATATTCCAACCTTGTTCCTTTCAGGACTTGACCTTTAAGCCATTTTTTGCCACTGTTTAGGAATCTATGTGTACCTGTACTTCAGGCCACTTCATATGGAGTGGATGACCAAGTATATTGCTCAGAGCTCTGCCTACAGGGAGAATTTGCCTTCAGCATCCCACCTGAGACTCACTCCTGAGTAATGCAGCTGCAGTATTTTTTTAATTTTATCTTTTAAATTTTATTTGTTTTATTTTTTTTTGTTTTTGTACCAATATATTGTTATTGACCCATCTATGAACCAGGCCTGAGTCCTTTCCTCTTCTGTTAATTGGTGTCAAGGGGTCCTCTATGAAGCTGTGGGAGTGAGTTGAGGAAGAGGTGTCCACCTGTTCAGGTAGCTTACTCATACCTTCTGGACTTGTTCAGGCCCAATCCTGAATACACCACTTTCCATCATATGGTGAATTGCTGCACTTCCCTGACCTTATAGTCATGTGCATAGTCAATTCATGTACCGAGATCAATCAATCTCTACTAGGCCTCAATGGTACCAGGAGCTGTTTTTTCAAATGGAAAATAGTTGTTGGCCACAGAAGGTCTGGCCTTGCTCCATAACCCTCGTGTTTTGTGCTAACTCTCCCACTGAGGCTTTCCAGAGACTCCGCACAGTGTTCTTATCCACGGCAGATACTTCCAGCACGGTCAGAGCTGCTGAGCAGTAAGATGGTAGAGCAGCTGCACCTCTTCTTGGACTCCTGCCTTCTGAACCCAGTCCCAGGGAGAAGAGTGAGGGCAAAGGGGGAGTGATGCAGGAGAGGAGAGTGAGGGAACGAACATGAGTGTGCATTAGTCAATGGGCCACCACTTGGATTTAAAAATGTCTGATTTCTCACGAGGAAAATGTTTTTTCTATTTCTTTAATTTGTTGTTATATCTATGGATGATGGATGTTCACTAAACCTATTGTGATAATCATTTCATTATGTATGTAAGTCAAACCATTATGCTGTACTCCTTAAACTTATACAGCGCTGTTATGTCAATTACATCTCAGTGAAACTGGAAGGGAAAAAAAAAGAATGATTGATTTCTCAATCTTGTGACGTCATTTCCTGGCTTTGATTTTTTTTTTTTTTTTTTTTTTTTTCAGAGCAGTCCATATGGAGGTGGAAGGGAGATGAATTTATCTGTCAGCTGCCATCTTGCCTTGGTCAACGACTCACCCCATGGGGCATTAATTGCCTCACATATGTGGGAGCTGAGGAAGTCTGCCTCAAAACGGAGGTCCTCGGGCAAAACCTGGAGGTTGGACATGAGAGATGTGGGGTGTGGGCACAAAGGAAGGCAGCTGGGTCACTACCCTGCATAAAACTCCCTGTGTGCTCTGTCCTCTAATTAACATAAAGTCCTGTGGTGTACCTGCTCTGCTTCCTGCTCACCTCTCTGACTTTACCTTACACCACTCCCTCCCTCCACCACCGCCTTCTAGCCACACTGGCTTTCTTTCCGTCCCAAGTTTTCAGGATTTTGCCCTTGCTGTTGCCTCTACCCAGAGGGCTCCTCTCCCTCATCTATGCTGGCTAGTTCTTTTAAAGAGTTCACTCAATCCAGTGTAGCCCGCCAATTTCTGTCCCCACCACTCTGCTTCTAATTCTGTTTTCGCTTGTGTATGATCTTTCCCTGGCCCTGCGCTAGGGTTTGAGCTCCATGAGAGCAGAGAACTTGTCATTCTTTTTCACTCTTGTATTTACTGCACCTGGGCTAGTGTTTGTTGCATAGCAGGCACTCAGTAAATAGTTCTTAAATGAATGCTTGGATAGTGATACTAGTAATGGAAGTATTTATGACTAAACCAAGACTTCCTCTTTATAAATACAAAATGCCTAAGAGATACTTGTCAGATAATTTTTAAAAATGACATCCTGTTTTCCCATTTGACTGAAGAAAAACATAGAGGCTGTTTCTAGAGGACTAAAAGTTGGGGCCCAATGGCCAGGTAGGTGAAGTAGGCTTTCCTACGGTGGATTCAAATTTGGGATCCATCAGTGCGGCTAAATGCCAGAAACTTCATGGCTAATTTCCTATTGACCACGTTGAAGTTCATTCATATGTGTATCATAGAGATGACCAGAGCCTCTAATAGGCAAAAAGAAAGCCTTCCAAGCCCCATCCTGTGCCAGTGAAGCTACTCTGTCACGTAGAAAGCACATAACATGAGACTTATTTTAGAACCTTTGTATTACTATTGTCTGAAGTCTCCAGAGGAATCTTCACATCATTCTTTGGTGTTACATCTGGAATGGTCCTTGGAAATCATCTAGTTTAGCCTTCTCGTTTTATAGCTGAAGAAAGTAAGGTCCAGAGAGGGAAAGGGACTAGCCCAAGGTCATTCTGTTAGTTAGAGGAAGAGCCAGGACCAGAATTCAGATCTGACAAAGAGTTGAGGCTTTTACAATATACTGTGACAAATTCTCCCTTATTCCTCTGCTTACCTAAAACAAAAACAAAAACAAAAACAGAACTCAAAGGATTTGTCTTAATGTGCTTGTGAGTCCTGATGGGATCACCATGTGTCTCTGGATCCTGGCAGTGGTGGTAATGATGAAGTGCTGATCTTCCTTTCTTATTTTGCTTGGAATATTTTTTGAATTATCATCAGACAAACATTACCCATCAAGGGAAGTAATTGTGTTTTCATTTAGGGCTCCAGTGAGGCCTACATAAAAAGTCACAGGAACATTTCCATTGCAACTAGGTAACAAACGGTCTATTGAAATTCACTAGAAATAAATTACTGTGGATATGTTTTCTCCCAGTGACAGTCTTCTCGTAAGGTATCAGTAGACTGTCTTTTCCCTCTTTTCCCTTTTGCTTTACAGGTGTAGGTTTGCAGAATTTCAGAAACTTTATCCAGGTCTCAGAAAACCAGAACCATTTTTCTTTGTACCATGATGCTGTAGTTAAAATTTAGAACTACCAGGAAAAGACTCCAACTAATTTGGAAAATTTGGGGGAAAAACTGAATGTTTACCTCCGCTGAAAGCAGTTTGAGTCTATAGTCCCTTTCCTGTAAGACTTCGTTCCCTGTCTTCCTGCCTTCAGAGGTGGGAGGTAGATAACATTTCCAATTTGCAGAGTTTTCTATCCATGTTTGTTTTCTCTAGATAATTCTCAGGACGATTATGAGGATTTCGTTGTTGTGGGGTGGTGCACACCTATGCGCAATTTGAAAAACTTAGTCCTGTGCATTTCTAGCTGAGCATGTGAGCAAGAAGTTCCGGACCAGTGCTTTATGGTTGGAGCCCCTTGGTAAGCGTGCCCTTTCTAAACATTACATGGGACGTGACCAGAGCAGCATGGTGCTCTTTTGTTTTCAGGGTGGGTTTGGGGAACAACAGGACTTGAGTTCATCCTTGGCGGCGGGGGTGGGGGGTGGGGGGTGGCAAAAGATAGAAAAACTACCGGCTGGAATCGCCCGTTTCCTCCCTCGTGCAAGTCACTTTCACATTTGTTGCAGCTGGCCCTGCTCGGTCCCTGAAGAGGCAATTGCACAACTTGCTGCATACGTCCTGTAGTCCTACCTTTGTGCCTCGATCCCTCTTCGGTAAAATGTTCTCAGCGCACAAAAGCTGCGGCTGAAGGGAACAGCTTTGGGCACCATCTCCAGTGGAGACGGACGCCGCTAACCCTGCCTAGGAAACTAATGGAGCGGCCCTAAGAAACCCGAACTCCAGCTTGGCTCACCCCAGCTATCTCCCCCAGCTCCAGACGCCCAGGTGAGACTAAATCCAACCAGCCAACCCCGCGGCCGGCAGCCCAGTAAGCCTGCCTGTAGAAGGCGAGCTTGCAGCATGCCTTCTCATCCCTGAATTCGACCTGAACCTTAGCGTGTTTTGTTTTGTGCAAAGAAAGGCCGTCACCCCCGTCTTCCTTTGTTTTCCAGCAGTTTCTTGTCTTGTGGTAACTTAAAACATTTCCTCCGGGGATGGGGTGAAAAAAACTGGATATAAATGTTTACAGTGCCAAGTCCTTTGGCTTATTTAGTGTGTGAGACATCAGAGATGCCTGCTAACTAACCGGGTTACCCACACGAGGCTTCCAACTGCCTCCCGAGAACGATGGCCCAAAAGCAAGGGTACAAATGTGATGCTGCCGTTTGCGGGCCTCCGTGTCAGCATTTATATGTAAATATATTCCCCTGTAAGAATTTTTAATTGGAGATTTCGCCTCGAAGTGCTCCAATAAAACAGAGAAGGAGCCAAACCGAGTTATTTCGCTTCATAACCAAGCTTTATTTCGAGGCTTTCTTTCCCCTGCGGTTCTTGCCCCGAAGCGATCTGTAAAGCGAACCCACTCTGATACAGTTTGAAAAGTGCATTTTGTACTTGGCTCTTTCTTTGATCGAATTAATCTGGGCTTTTTTGTAGTTCTAAATGAGGCCTATGGGCTGACAATGTAGCTGTTTAAAGGGGATTTTAGGGGATAATAATAGCCAATGCAAATAGTGCCATGAGAATGGCAACTTGCTTTTGCACTTTCAATCACATAATAACTGCAAAGAAAGCTTTTAAAATGAATTGAAATTTTGTGGCATGCCATCTGGGATTATTTGGGGAAACAGTTCTGAATACTGCAGTTGGGTGAAAGAATGGTGGTACGTCTGCTCTTAAGCTGACATGTTTCAGATGGCAACCTTATGCTAACTGGTGCAAAGTTGGCTAGCATTTTTTTTTTTTTAATTTTATTTTCTTTCTTTCGGATTATCTGCAAAAATTCCCTTTGATTGCTGGTATTTGGGTTCTGAAAAACTTTTCCATTGTTGAAGAGTTCAATTCAACCCCTTGCAGCTGCTGACCCCCTCATTGTTCCCCTCGTTATGTGTACGCGTCTCAGATGAATGTAGCCAAGCCTTTTAGTGCCTTAATAGGTGTCTACATAAAGGTCATTTTTTTCTGCCGCACTTGTTTTAACAAAAGTTTATACACAAACAACAACCACAGCTAAAACATTCACATTAATCAATTTCCTCCTGATTGCAAAATGCAAAAACTGCCTTAGGCCAGAGCCCGGGCATGAAAAATGTTTTCTGTGTACGATTTCATAAAGCAGAAAATAGTTTAACCAATTTCATCAAGGGCAAAAGCAGGACAAAACATCATTGTGGCAACACTGTTTCTGAGATCTCCCCTTCTGGTGTTTCTGTGTCTATGTAGCTATGTCAGGTTACTTTGAGGGCAGAGAGGCGCTTAGGATGCAGTGAGTTGAGGTTTTAACTCTGCCTTTTGATGTTCACCCTGGTTTGGGAGCTGTTCTCTGTGAACTTCTGGTGGGTGTCAGGTATTGCCTCTGTGGGAAAGTCTGTGTAGGTGTTCATCAGAATCTGGAGAAAACTGCATAAAGTGTATCTACAGTTCGCAAAAAATAAATCATTTCCTCGCTGGTATAAGATCCGCCCCCCCCCTCACCCGTTATACAAAAGAAAAGACGACCACAGCCATCCCTTTCCACCTGCAAACCCCACAGAAGGCTGCTTTTAGGATGAAGTAAATGATGAAAATAACAGCCACCAGTCGTAAACGCTGGTAAGGATGCTGCCAGGCTAACTAAACTGCTAGACGTGCAGACAGACAAGCAAGAGTTTCCAAGGGATCTTGGCGCTGATCTTTGGTGCCGTGAGGGGACTGCCCAGCACGGTGGACGTCATGTGGGAATTACAGAACTCTGGCCACGTGGGGGAGGAAGCGAGGAGCCCCACCCACCCCGCCTCCCTGAGCAAACCCCAAAGTGTTTGCCGCCGCCGCTGCCACTGTAATTCAGAGACGTGACCACATTCCTCAGTCCATCTCGGGATGATACCCAGTACCTGTGCATGGCTCTGCCTTCATCCAGATCCTTCAGGAAGTAAAAATAAACACACTATATGGTGTCCATAGGTTATTCTCCTTTGCTGTATCAGTTTGCCTGCTCATTGGTCTTTTTAGATCAAGACTTACACTTGAGAAGTTAAGGATTCAAGTCCTTAGATTCTTTGGAGGTTTTATGAAGGTCAAAAAGCTCTGTGACTTGGTCTCTGGGTGTGGCTCTACTGCTTCCCCCAGCCTCGTCTGAGGGTCTCTTCCCTTCCCTGTACATCTCCCGGACTGAGGACCTTCCCAGTGGAGCCAGCTGGTTCTCTCAGCCATTTGAGTTAGATGGGTACTTCTCAAACTTTAAAGAGCATGTGAATGACCTGAAATATTGTTAAAATGCACATTCTGGGCTTCCCTGGTGGCGCAGTGGTTGGGACTCCGCCTGCCGATGCAGGGGACACGGGTTCGTGCCCCGGTCCGGGAAGATCCCACATGCCGCGGAGCGGCTGGTCCCGTGAGCCATGGCCGCTGGGCCTGCACGTCCGGAGCCTGTGCTCCGCAACGGGAGAGGCCACAACAGTGAGAGGCCCGCGTACCAAAAAAAAAAAAAAAAAAAAAAAAAAAATTGCACATTCTGATTCTGTTGTTTTGGGATGGGGCCTGAAAATCAGCATTCCTGGTGATGCTGATGCTGCCAGGGGCTCGAGATCCTAACTTACCCAGAGATGAGATGCAGCTCTCACTGTCCCAGAGCCAAAATATCTATCTGGGAAATGATGGTAATAAAAATGGCCATTGAGGCAATCTTGGATTTCTTGACTTTTCAACAATAGCTTTTGGGAGATTGGGAAGGGTTTGGGGACAGACTAGTTATAGGGAGGCTTATCTTACAGTTTATCTTGTACCTTATTTGATTCTTTGGTTCCAAGCAGGAAAGACAAAGTAAGTGATATTTGGTTCCAATCTGTGATCACTTCTGTTTTAGTCGCTCATTTAAAAAATTATCAAATATATATCAGATGCCTACTATATGCAGGCATCATGCTAGATGCTGTGGGTACAGTGCTGGCAAACAGATCCCATCCCTGTCCTCAAGTGGTTTATACTCTTAAGAGTCTCCAGCGGACAGCCTCAACCTTGGCTGCACACTGGAATCACCTGGGGAGTTTTTATAACTAAAGGATGCCTGAGCCCCACTCCCAGAGAGTCACATTTAATTGGTTTGTGATGGGGCCTAATCATCACTATTTTTGAAGAGCTCCCGAAGGGAATCTAGTACGCAGCCAGGACTGAGGACTCCTGGCCCAAAGGGTTGAACTAGATAAGGAAGGATGGGGGTGGGCATGGTGAGAATTGCTGCCTCAGTACCGACTCCAAAGTCAGGGGAGGACACAGGGGGATGACCACGCAAGTGGAACTCTCTTTCCCTGTTAGCCTGCCTTTCTAGAGCACCATGCTTATCGTAGTGAGAGAGGAAATGGCAAACGTACCATGTGGGCACATCACGAATTTGTAGCATCACAACTACTTATGTGTCAATGACTTCACGTCCCGACTCTAAGTCATAGGATGTGGTGTCTCCCTGGCACCAGCCCTGCTACCATTCAGCCGAAGCTACTTTGGTACAAAAGTGGGACAAGATTCCATTGGTTTTAGTTATGGTGACCGACTGTCCTGGTTTGTCTGGGACTGAGAGGATTCCCAGGATGCGGGACTTTCAAAGCTAAAACCAGGCAAGTCCCAGGCAAACCTGGACGCGTTGGTTACTGTAGTTCTAGTGCAATGGCTCCTGCTGTGGGGTTCTCTAGCTTGGCACAAAAAAGCATGATTCATAAAAGGAAAAATTGAGAAGTTGGACCTCACCAAATTGCAAACTTTTACCTCTTGAAAGACTATGTGAAGAGGATGAAAAGGTAAGTACAGACAGGGAGAAAATATTTGCAAACCGTATATCTGATAAAGGACTAGTATCTAGAATATATAAAGAATTTTTAGAACGCGACAGTAAAGACTAAACAATGCAATTAGGAAATGGGCAAAAGATATGAACAGGCATTTCACTAAAGAGGATATACAGATGGCAAATAAGCCCATGGAAAGATGTTCAACATCAGTAGCCATTAGAGATATGCAAATTAAAACCACGATAAGATATTACTACATGCCTATCAGAATGGCTACAATGAAAAATAATGACATTTCCAAATGCTGGTGAGGATGTAGATAAAATGAATCACCCTTACATTGACAATGGGAATGTAAAATGTTCCAGCCACCCTGGAAGACAGTTTGGCAGTTTCTTATCAACCTAAACATGCAACTACCATACACCCAAGCAATTGTACTCCTGGACATTTATCTCGGAGAAATGAAACTTTATCTTCACAGAAAAACCTGAGCTTTATTTGCAATAGCTAAAAATTGGAAACAACCTAGATATCTGTCAACAAGTAAATGGTTAACCGATGATTGTATTTCAATAGATAAAATCTTTTAAGACATCGTTTGTGGGGAAGGAAAATAAAAGGAGTTCTTAGAGGGGAAAATGTTGGGAACTACTTTTTCAGTGCTTACTAGGTCTGGAAGTTTGATTTTGGGATGCTACATTCAGAGAGTAATTGGTCTGTGTGGTATGGGAGCTGGGTAAATAATGCATTCTCACAGAAAAAGAAGGAAATGACAAAGTCCAAGCAACTGGAAAATAAAAAAAGTAGAAAGACACACAAGTGGTGAGTAAATATACTCATATCAAGGATATTTAGTAAAAAAAAAAAAAAAAAAAAAAAAAAAAAACTTCCAGGATATAGTTGAGGCAAGTTCAACTTTGTTATTCTTCTCTGTCTGCACCTCTACAGTATAGTAATAACTGATGTTCATAATAATGATTCTGAAATATTATTGGATCTTGAAGTGCTTTCTTTTTTTTTTTTTTTTTGCGGTACACAGGCCTCTCACTGTTGTGGCCTCTCCCGTTGCGGAGCACAGGCTCCGGACGTGCAGGCTCAGCGGCCATGGCTCACGGGCCCAGCCGCTCCGCAGCATGTGGGATCTTCCCAGACCGGGGCACGAACCCGTGTCCCCTGCATCGGCAGACGGACTCTCAACCACTGTGCCACCAGGGAAGCCCCCTGTGGGCACCTTTGAAGATGAAGGACAAGCTTCCTATAGAAACCCTAATTAGTTTTAAGGGATTTTCTGAAGTATATATCTGTTCTCTCCCTCCCCCAGGTTGTCAAGTTACTACAGATGGGCTGACCTATGGACACCAGAATGTTTTTTATTTTATGGTATGTTCACAGGCTTGGAGGGATTTGGTTGGCTCTAGATTTAATCACAGGCTGCTGTTTCTTGGTGTAGTATGTATTCATTTAAACATGAAATGAGACCTCATTATCTTACAACTAGGTCTAAGGGATTTTGCTTGCAGAAGTTTGTAGTTGTTGTTGTTATTATTATTATTAGTAGTAGTATTGCCGAGACTCTTTTTAAAGTATTATTTCTGTTTTTCTATTTTTTTGAGAAAAATCAGTGGCTGTACTTACGTAAGTTGTATGATTTCCTCCTTTTATTCACTCTGAACTTAGACTGCTGGGCTAGCTCAGTGGGGGAGCTAATGGCTGATAATTATCTCTTCGATAAATTACTGCTTGAAGAAAATGGATGACACCCTGAGAGCTAGAAGTCAGTCTATTGAATGGTTAGTGGAGATGTCCCTGTAATTTTGTCATTTTGCAAATGATGTCAATAATGTTTGCTTGGCAATCTAAGAAATAGCCTCTCAAGCATGTGGGCATCAAAATTAGGAGGGAAAAACCCCTGAGCCATCATCAAAGTATCTTCTCTTTGATTCAGAAGTAAGGGCCAGCGAGAACAGCATCTGTCCCTGTGGCTTACCACAGACTTACCTTGTACATCCATCAATTATGTGATCCTCCATAGCAATGTTAAGTATGATAAGAAAGTCACACCCCAGCATCTAGCCAGATTATGGAAAGAAAATCTTTGTGTATTCAGAAACAACTGAACTATCATTGGATACTCTGTTTTATCTGAGAAATCAGGCAACTGGCAGAAGATGGGAAAAACCATTTAAGGACACATTGTTGTAATGGAAGTGTTTGTGCAGAATGACAAGAGGACTTCAACTTTTTCTTATTATTTTAAGCTCTGTGTCAAGTCAACTTAAGCTATTATTCTGTTTGTTACTATTTTTATGATATATACTATTTAAACTGTAATTCTATTAGGCATCTTAGAGATTTTAGAACTGGAAGGAGATTTGAGCTAATAATAGCTAAGCAATTACAGAGTGCTTCCTGCCTATCAAGGACCCCATTCTCTACAATGTAAGTTGAGTACAATTATGCCCACTTTACAGTGAGGATAAATGAGGCCTGGCAAGGTTAAATAACATGGCCAAGGTTTAATTCCAGCTCTAAAAAGGTAGAGCTGGGATGAAAATAGTAACTGCACTGACTCTAATGTATACTTAACACTTGGGTTCTAACTCCCTTGGGTGAATACCTGATAAAACTGAGGTCAGGAGAAGTTAATTTACATAAAGTAACATCAACACATGGTCTATTTTCTGAATTAATTCAGTAGAGGAAAAAGGGAAAGGCCAGGCGAAGCCCCTGTATTTCCTGAATGGAACTCTATCTGCTTCAGGTCTTAGACACCAACCAGTCCCCATCACTGGGAACTCCTTTGCTGATCAGAGCACAAAGCACTTCCTAGCAATAAGCACTTATAAAGGAATAACAGCTTATTGAGATATAATTTATACTTTATAATATTCACTCTTTAAAAGTATAAAATTCAGTGATTTTTAGTATATTCACAAAGTTATACAAGCATCACCACTATCTAATTCCAAAATATTTTAATCACTCATCTACGGTCATACCACCCTGAATGTGCCTGATCTCATCAGAATATTTTAATCACTCCAAAAAGAAATCCCACACCTACTGGGAGTCACTCTCCATTTTTCACTTCCTCAGCCCCTGGCAACCATTAATTTGCTTTCTGCCTCTGTGGATTTGCCTATTCTAGATATTTCATATAAATGGAATCATACAATATGTGGCCTTTTGTTTCTGGCTTCTTTCATTTAGTTTAATGTTTTCAAGTTTCATCCATGTTGTAGTATGAATCAGTTGCTTTTTGTGGATGATAATATTCCATTGTAATGAATATACCACATTTTGCTTATCTATTCTTTAATCATTAATGGACATTGGAGTTGTTTCTACTTTTTGGTTATTGTGAATAATGCTGCTATGAACATGCATGTACAAGTTTTTGTGTGGATGAATATTTTCAAATTTTTTGGATGTATGCTTTCGAACTTTTAGAAGTGGAATTGATGGGTCATGTGGTAACTTTAGGTTTAACTTTTTGAGCAACTGCCAAACTGTTCTCCAAAGTGACTATACCATTTTACATTCCATTTACATGTTTGAGGGTTCCAATTTTTCCACATCCTTGCCAACACTTGTTATTGTCTATCTTTTTGATTGTAGCCGTCTTAGTAGGTATGAAGTAGTATCTCCTCGTGGCTTTGATTTGTATTTCCCTAATGACTAATGATGTTGAGCATCTTTTCATGGGCTTATTGGTCATCTGTATGTCATCTTTTGAGAAATAGCTATTCAAATCCTTTGCCCATTTTTAATTAGGTTGAGTGGTAAGAGTTCTTTATATATTCTGAATACTAGACCCTTACCAGATATATAATTTGCATTTATTTCTTCTATTTTGTCAGTGGTTTTTTTCTTTCTTGATGGTGTCCTCCAAAGCACAAAGTTTTTAATATTGATGAAATCCAATTGACCTATTTTTCTCTTTTATCACTTGTTTTTTTTGTGTCATATCTAAGAAACCATTGCCTAATCCAAGGTCACAAAGATTTACTCCTATGTTTTCTTCTAAGAGTTTTGTTGTTTTAGTTCTTATTAATCATAGTAAGAACTATAATCTTAGGTCTATAATCCATTGTGAGTTAATTTTTGTATTTGGTATGAGGTAATAAGCATATTTCTATACAAATTTATGGGAGTTAATCAAGTTGGCACTTTGGTTGCTAAACTAATGTGTACTAGAACAATAGATTCAATTACTTGAAATTATGTTACTACTGATTGGGAAGACATATTAAAATTTTGGCTCCACATTTAAGATTGATTCTACCCCGTCTTTTCTAACTTTAATTTTCTTAAAGCTAATAATAGTTAAATATTCTATGATTCTTTAATTCATATCTGTTAAGCCATTATAGTGGGGATGGGAAATAATTTTTTTGAAGGGACTTTTGCTAACTCACAGGAAAAAAAAAGCAATTCATGAGCCACAGGAGTAAAATTAGCTTTAATTATTATTTTAAAGAAAGTAATAAGGTTAAAAAAAAGAGTCCTTGAATCTAGTACTTGCATTAGGAGCTGGCAAATGAAAGGACTATTTAAGCACTTCAGTATTTAAGTGTCAACTGCTGAGGAAGAGAAAAAAGATAGATGGGACTGGAAGAGAGGATGAGGGAAAATGAAGACGGGAGAGAGATGAATAGTTAGGAAAGCCACACCCAGATGGCTGGTAGGACCTGGCAGTTCATTTGGGGTGTGAACAACGGGGAGCGGGGGACTGTAGCAGAGGAGAGACCCGCTCAGATGAATGGCCTCGGTTACAAACATGTAAAACTTCCTGTGCTCTTAAAGATACAAAGGTAGGCAGAATAAAAGAGGAAAGAGAGACTGGCATAAACATAGGAATTATTCACGGGAGTGAAGAGAAAAACCAGGTTTCGTAAGTAAGAAGCGTTTGGGAGACTGTGGTTAAGTCATTTAAAAGTGGGGGTGGGAGGGCGTCCCTGGTGGCGCAGTGGTTGAGAATCTGCCTGCCAATGCAGGGGACACGGGTCCGAGCCCTGGTCCGGGAAGATCCCACATCCCGTGGAGCAAATAAGCCTGGGCACCACAGCTACTGAGCCTGCGCTCTAGAGCCTGTGAGCCACAAGTACTGAGCCTGCGTGGCACACCTACCAAAGCCCGTGTGCCTAGAGCCCGTGCTCCGCGATGAGCAGCCACCACAATGAGAAGCCTGCGCACTGCAACGAAGAGTAGCCCCCGCTCACCGCAACTAGAGAAAGCCCGCGCACAGCAGTGAAGACCCAACGAAGCCAAAGATAAATAAAATAATTAATTTTTAAAAAAAGGTAAGTGTAGGGGCTTCCCTGGTGGCGCAGTGGTTGAGAGTCCGCCTGCCGATGCAGGGGACACGGGTTCGTGCCCTGCTCTGGGAGGATCCCGCGTGCCGCGGAGCGGCTGGGCCCGTGAGCCGTGGCCGCTGGGCGTGCGCGTCCGGAGCCTGTGCTCCGCAACGGGAGAGGCCACAACAGTGAGAGGCCCTTGTACCGCAAAAAAAAAAAAAAAAAAAAAAAGCTAAGTGTTTTTTAAAAAAAGTGAGGGTGAGAGGGTTCCACCTATACAATCCAAAGCATTTAACAAAAGATATCTTATCTTGGTACCGTTACCCTGAGTAGGATTACTTTTAGTTAAGGATCAGAGTCAGCTTCACAGCTATGTCTCTTATCCTGGGAGGTCTCGCTCCTGCATCACAGCTAGACCACGGTGCAGAAGATGAAATTTCCTCTAGGGAGTTCATAGGCATCACTGTTGTGTATTATTCTGCTTATTTAATATATTTCATGCAGCCTGAGCATACCAGGCGTTTATTAGGATCATATATAAATGACTCCTTTTTCATTTTTTTGCTTTCAAGGAACTCACAGCTCTAATGCAGGTCAGTACACAAAAGATTCTAGGTCTTCAGCACAGCATTAAACCTGTAATATTACTACTGCAAGCTTTAATTCAGATTATAGACTTACTAGAATTCAGTTGTACTGAATTGACAGGAGCTACAGGCTCTGCAGCTTGAGAAAGGGGTTTGAAATGATTAAAACAAAATGTTAATAAATGGCCAACAATGGGAGACTCTAGCAGTGTGTGACAAGCTTTAAATTTAAGAACATTACATTCATTTGTATCAATTCCTTCAATAATATTAATTTTCAAGAACATTAAATTCTGTCTAGTGTACTGAAGCTGGTAATTATAATGTATAAGAATAGCTGAATAACCAGGGGAGTGCTAATTACTCTGTCACTCATGAGTAATCAATTATTTTTGTGCAGCACAATATATATATATATAGTGCCTGCACACAGAGTGGTAATGTACAGCACATAAATGAAAAATAATTTTTCAAAAGCATGGTGAGGCACGCCTGAAAGCCTTAGCAGATTTCCTTGAGAGCTGGGTTATGTCTCTTCGAGGAGTGCTCAGTCGAATGGTTTGAAGAGGTTTTGGTCCTGGGCTGGCTAATGTGTCAGCATCCCAGGGATCCTGGATACACAGCTTCCCTGTGCTTTAGATGACCCATGATGATTGGCTGACCAAATGTCGGCTGTTGAGTTTCTGTGTAATGAGTGGACTGTGTGATGGAACGGGTAAACTACAGTGGGGATGATGGTGTCTGTATTAGGAATAGTCATTGTACCTCCAGGATTTCCCTGTAACTTCCCAGCAGCCATGCTATGAAGATAGGAGATTCTTGTCTGAGGCTGGTCATCCCCGGTGCATCTTTTTCATCTATATTCTTTTTTTAAAAAAAATTTGTTTATTTTTCTTTATTTTATTTTTGGCTGCGTCTTCATTGCTGCACGCGGGCTTTTCTCTAGTTGCAGCGAGCAGGGGCTACTCTTCCTTGTGGTGTGCGGGCCTCTCATTGTGGTGGCTTCTCTTGTTGCGGAGCATGGGCTGTAGGCACGCGGGCTTCAGGAGTTGTGGCACGTGGGCTCAGTAGTTGTGGCTCGCGGGCTCCAGAGCACAGGCTCAGTAGCTGTGGTGCACGGGCTTAGTTGCTCCGCGGCATGTGGGATCTTCCTGGACCAGGGCTCGAACCCGTGTCCCCTGCATTGGCAGGCGGATTCTTAACCACTGCACCACCAGGGAAGCCCTCACCTATATTCTGGTGTGCTCACCAAACCCTTGACTTTTGGAAGCCCTCAGCAGGGAACCTTTCAGATGTCTCAACACAGCCCCCTTCCTCAGTTACAGGCTCTTTAAGAAAGGAAGCTCAGGAAGAAACTGATAGAATTCAGAAACAACAGGAGGACCACTTTGTAGTGTTGTTGTTAAAATTAAATAAGATGTTTATAGAGCATTTACTATGTGCCATTAATAGACATTAAATTATTATTATTACTATTACTTGTTATGAATGATAATTATACACTGGACCTAATTGCTTATTTCGTGCTCTAACAATCGATTTCCCCTTTATGGAAAACTACGTAGTCACAAAGGAGGTAATAGAGAGATACTTCTTTTTGTAAGTGCTGTGTTTCATTTTAGTTTTATGCATAATTTCCATTAAAACCCCTCAAATTGAAGTACACACACACAAAGTTGCACCCAGAGGTGCCCTAGAAGATGCTAGGTAGAGGATTATACAAAGCAAATTATTGGATTCAGTGAGTCGTATTTATTGAACATTCACTAAGGAGCTCTAATAAAAGAGTGAACCTCTATTCTTCCCTGTGGGAATGTGTACTATAGCACAGGGGAGGGGAAAGAGTGTATGTCAGACACAAAGGATTTATTGCAAATGCAAGCAGAGGTCTAGGACAAGGTGCACAGAACAAGGGAATAACTAATGTTGGAATAATCAGTCCTAGATGAAGCTAGACAAAAATTCACAGAAGCTGAGCTATAAGCAACTTGAAAGGGGGCGGGGGTAGGAGGGAATGGGAGGGGCTGGGATGTGAGGGAATTGTCAGCGTGAGGGCTGGCAGGAGGGCTCAAGTCAACCCTCTGTGAGTGTGAGTGTGTGTGTGTGTGTGTGTTGGTGTAAGAGAGAGAGAGGCATTGGGTAATAAAAACCAGGAGAGGAGATTATGAGCTAGGGAGTAATTGGGAAGAAAGGATCCTAGTTGTTTTTATTGCCTGGTAAGCACTGTGCAACATGATGGGGATCCATGATGAGAACAAGCAGAGCCAGACTCTGCCTTCATGGAGCTTACAATCTAGAGGGCACCCAGACATGACTAAAGGCACAGAGATCAGCTGAGAGTCACCTGCAATAATCCGATGGCGGCTTGAACTAGGCAGTGTCAGAGGGTGCTTTAGGCACTGTAAGAGATAAGCCCAGAATTCCCAGTGGCTTGACACAATAACAGTTTGTTTCACACTGTGTCACAGCCCAATAGGGGTGTCTTCCTGGAAGACAGCCTTCCAAGTGCTCATTCAGAGACCTAGGCTCCTCTGTGCCGTGGCCCCATTATCCTCTGAGACCTAAGAGTCTACTCCATTCAGCTGGTGGATGGGGAAAGAGCCTTGGGAATGTACATCTGCTTCGTAAATACTAAGTGGTACAAGTAACATCAGCTTACATTCCACGGGCAAGAACTAATCATATGCCTTCTTCCGCAGCCCAGATACTAGGGGCTTAGGAGGTAGTTTCTGTCTGGACAGCTCCTCCCCTGTGACAATTCCACACTACAGAGGAGGAGCTCAAATCTTGGGTTGTCAGACAGTGGTCTCTGCTACAGTTGGGTTGGTGAGACATGAATGAAATAGAGAGTAACCCAGGGGCTGGAATCCACAGGGCAATTAATTAAGCTTCTGTGATGGATTGGATAGGATATCTGAGGGAAAGTTGGGAGTTCTGGATGACTCCCAGGTTTTCGACTTGGACAAAAAAGTCAATGGTCTTTACATTTACAGAGATGAGAAACAGAGGAGAGAGAGGCAGGTTGTTGTGGGGAGGAAGGAAAGAACAGAAATTTGATTTTGGATACGTAGAGTTTCAGGTACCTGGTGATATCCAAGTGAAGGTGACCAGTTATGGATTCTGTGGATTCTGTGGGTCTGAAGTTTAGAGGAGATATCTAGGCTGGAGAAGGGGATGTCTTTAGGACGTAGATGGTGGTTGGTGTCATGGAAGAGGATGAGCGTCCTACTGTCTTTGTCCAGGTGAGAGGCAGTGGGGTTGGGGATCAGGAGCCCTGCCGTGGGGATGGGTAGGGAAGGTTGCAGGGGAGAAAAGGCAGGAGCCAAGCCGCAGCGCCACATCCAAAATTGCAATTAAAGGGCCAGAAGGATAGCACTGCATTTGATAGAAATGGGGCAATTGGAAAGGAGTGGTGACTCATTAAATTCAATTTAATTCTTTAATCCATAGTTTTAAAGAAGGGACGTTGCAAGTAATCCCTCTTATTCGAAGTCATTGAAACCTCAGGAGATGCAGGAGAGGAAAGGTCAGGGAGTGCTGCTTCAATGGGATATTGAACCACGTGCCTAGATACAGTCCCCTTGATACTGAGTGTTAGAAGGAGGGCTCTGGAGGACTGCACAGGGAGTCTTTGTGGACCCTCATAGTTAATGGGTAGAGGAAGAAAAAGAGTGTGTAGGATCACAGAGAAGAGAGGAACACAGTGGAGGAAGGGGTCAAGAACGGAGGATTAAAAAGGAGAGTCAAGTGAGAGAATAGTCAGCAGGGTGAATGGCAGGAGGCATTTACATGGGGGACACGTGACACATCAATAAACGTGTAATCTTCTTCATAATTTGCATTTCAAAATTGTATCAGTAAAACGACAGATCTCATTTATGGAGCTTGTGCCTGGATTAACGGGGCTGTTGTATACACGGATGTTTGATTTTTGTTTTAGAAAAGAATTAAAATGGCCTAAAGTCTTGTTTCACAAGAGAATTAAAGGCTAACACGAGAAGCCATGAACATGAGTTTGCAATCTATTAGAAATGAAGGACATAACATACCTCAAATGGCTCAGGGCCAGCAAGAGATTTGGTTTAGAAGGAGTTGTTTTGCAGCCACAGAGAAGGGAGATAGATTCAGTACACTTGTAGCCAACAGATGTCAGTGTTGTGATGCGCTACACAGCCTGGTTTTGGCGTCTCCTCTCATGTCATACTTTGGGCTTTGATTTAATATTATGAATATTGTTAGCTACCTCTCCCCCTTAAAATACACCAGCAAAAGTACATTATAATGAAAGCTCTTCTGTACACAGAGAACTGCTTCTCACGCTCTGGAAGTTTCATCAGATCTTGAGAATGAACAAGGGTTAGTGTCATTTCAGTGCATCTCTTTGCAACAACTGCAAAATGATGGCACTCGGGTGACACTGTCTCTGATAATGAATGTCTTAGAATGAACAGGGGAAATAGTCAATGATGAGGAATATATTGGCTACATGTTAACACAGATCTTTTTTCTTTTGACACAGTCACCGGCTCTAAAGAGCATCAACTTTATTCTTTCATCAGGCTCCACTGTATCCTTTGAAAAATTATGCTTGTTTAAGAGATGCAACAGCTACATAGCATGCTCCATCCTTCTCACTGCATGCCTAGGTGTCATGGAGGCTGGGATCCAGTTGTTCTGTGCGTTCAGGCAACCCCGAGAAGACTATGAGTTGGGCAGGCAGTTGATTTCTCCTTATTCTTTGGGGAGCCTGACACTGTGACCAAAAGCACATGTTGTCTAGAGGCTGGACAGAGCTACACGTCTCATCAGGCTGCTTGTTTGTTTTTAGACCTTTTCCCAAAGTGGTGGCTTGGATATTAAACTTTTAACTCAATGATGATGAGCTTACAGATGGAATTCTTTTTGTCCCAGTCTTTTCTTTTTTCCCTGTGGATGTGACAGAGTTGCTGACAGTGTAAACAACTGTCTGGTGCCAGCACAGGTAAGGAGAGGGGATGACACAGGGGTCAAAGTCACAAGAAGAGAAGCTATACTGAAAAGCTGCAGCTGCCTAGCCATCTTGTATTTTCAAGTCTATTCAGGGATTTGGCCTTCTGTGTCGTCTGGCTTCCTAGATATGATCGACTGCTCTTTTGAGCAACATTCTGCCGAAAGGAAGGAAACTTGAACTCTGACTGTTGGTACTGGAGAAAATAATTCTGATTTCCAGGACTCAGTTTACCTAGCTCTAATACAGAGGTAATAGTGACTTCTCAGCAGTTGGAAAGATGCACACTTAATCATGATGACTATGAAATTGCAGAATGTAGTGGGAAGATTCAGCCTTAGAGAGTAAGGAAGCTAAAGCTGGATGCTGATGGCGACATGGTGCTTTCTGAGATACTTTATTGGATGTGGCATTGGGTCTCACGCTGTCATTTTCACTGGTAATGACTGAGCCTGAGATAGAAACCAGAAATCTGGTTTTGACTTTCTGAGTCATAATCAGAATTTGGGCACTTCTTCCACAGCTTCTGGCAAATTGCTGGACTTTCTAGTATTATCCCAGCAAAATTCCTGGTGCTGAGTGTGGGCAGTTGTAACTTTAAGGTCTATCTTCAGCATCTGTTACTAGGTTCCTGGTTTTGCCCTTTTACAACCCCAGCCACCCCTCTCCCTCCTGCCGCACCTTCTGTCCCTAATATGTGCTCCCTGAACAAAGCTACACGTGATGCAACTGTACAGAATCCAGTACACGCACACATAGTAGATATAAAGCTTTCAGTAGAATAGGGCATTCAGAAATGCATATGTGGCAAAAATAAAAGCAAATACTTAGAGTATTAAATCGTATCTGACTTACAAATAGTTTTCTTCTATTACTAAAAAGTCTACATTCCAATATATAATTATTTATAATAAATGCAAAAGTAGTTTTTCGAAAATACTGATAGTATTTGGTTGTATGAGGGACATAAACGCCTATTACAGAGGAAGATGTTATTTTAGTATATGGATTATAATAAATGCCTTTTTAATTGAAAATTTATTGAGTTAATTGTAGATTCGCATGCAGTTGCAAGAAATAATACAGAGAAGTCCCATTTTTTCCCCAATGGTAGCATCTTGCAAAACCCTTTTGTAATCACACCCACCTCCTTCCCTTCTTCCACACTTTCTGTCTCTAATCTGTTCTCCATTGTCATTATTTTGGCATTTCAAGAACGACACATGGAAATTATACAGTCTGTGACCTTTTGGGATTGGCTTTTTTCACTCTGTAAATTCCCCTGAGACTCATCCAAATTGTTTTGTGCATCAGTGGTTCATTCCTTTGTATGGCTGAGTAGTGAGTGTGCTGTGGTATGTATGTACCACTGTTTGTTTAACCTACCTATGGAAGGGCATCTGGACCATTTCCAGCTTTTGACTGTTACAAAGCAGGGTGCTTTGACCCTTTGTGTACAGGTTTTTGGGTGAATACAAGTTTTTCCTTTCTCTGGGATAAGCACTTAAGAGCACAACTGCTGTGTCATATGGTAGTTGTCTGTTTAATTTTATCAGAAACTGCATGTATTCGTTTCCTATTGCTGCTGCAAACTTAGTGGCCTAAAACAGCACAAATGTATCCTCTTATAATCCCTGAGGTCAGACCCCTGAGATCAGCCTTACAGGTTTGGCAGTGTTAATTCCTTCTGACGGCTCCAGGGGAGAATCTATTTGTTGCCTCCACCAGCTTCTAGAGGGTCATCATGGTCCCTCCTTCTATGTGTTAAAGCCTCGGCAGCATCTTCTCTTCTCTCTGATGTTTGGCTTTCCTCTTATAAGGACCCTTGTGTTTACATTGCACCCACTAGATAATCCAGGATAATCTCCCCATCTCAAGATTTTAACTTAATTACATCCGCAAGGTCTCTTTTGTCACATAAGGTAACATTTTCAAAGTTTCTGGAGATTAAGACATGAACACACCTTTTGCGGGCCATCAATCAGCCTGCCATATTGTCACAGTGTTTTCCAGAATGACTATGATTTTACATTCCCACCAGTCATCGATGAGGGATCCATTTTTCCCTGCAGCCTCACCAGTATTTCATGTTGCTACTCTTTTTCATTTTAGTCATTCTGGTAGGTGTGCAGTGATATCTCTTTGTGGTTGGTTTTAGTTTGTATTTCCCCGAGGGCTGATGATGTTGAACACCTTTTCATGTGCTTTCATGTCTTTTGCCCATTTTCTAATGGATTGTTCATTTCTTTAAACTGTTAAATTTGGAGAGTTTAAAAATATTTTTTGTACGTACTAGTCTTTTGTTAGATATGTCATTTGCAAATATTTTCTCCCCGTCTGTACCTTGCGCTCTGTCCTTGTCACATGGTTTTTTTGCAAAGCAGAAGTTCTCAATTTGATATGGTCTAATTTTGTCAACTTTTCCTTTTACGGATTATGCTTTTTGTGTGAAATCTAAGAACTTGTTGCCTACTCCTGGACCCGAAGTTTTTCTCCTTTTTTTTTTGTTTCTAAAAGTTTTATGTTTTTTTGTTTTACACTTAAGTCCATGATCCATTTTGAGTTAATTTTTGTAGAAGTAAATTCTTGTAATAGAAAAAAATGGAATGATATGAGCAGATTTCACAGTCTTTTGGTTCCTGAAGATTGTATTCATCTTGTCACTACTTTAGTAAGACTGTCAATCGGTGCCAAAATAGGCATCCACTTTGCAGATAAACTGTGCCTGATGGTAGGTGTTTTTCAAAAAAATTAATTAATTAATTTTTGGTTGTGTTGGGTCTTCGTTGCTGTGAGCGGGCTTCTCATTGCGGTGGCTTCTCTTGTTGTGGAGCATGGGCTCTAGGTGTGCGGGCTTCAGCAGTTGTGGCACGCGGGCTCAGTAGTTGTGGCTTGCGGGCTCTAGAGCGCAGGCTCAGTAGTTGCGGTGCATGGGCTTAGTTGCTCCACAGCATGTGGGATCTTCCCGGACCAGGTCTCGAACCCATGTCCCCTGCATTGGCAGGCGGATTCTTAACCACTGCGCCACCAGGGAAGTCCCCTGATGGCAGGTTTTAATAACTAAACGAATCTAAACCGTTTCTGATTCCCCTGAGCAGAGCCCTGGTCTCTTTCTCATGTGTACATCAAAAAAAGGAATGCAGGCTTTGTAGTCTTTTTCTGAAGAAAAATAACAACAACAAAAAAAGATTCTATGACATCCTGCTAAGTTTATTTTGTTATGGGCCTGAGTCATTTTTAACTGTTGCCTTATTAGGAAAGAGCTCTGTGAACTGGTTTAATTTTCTCGGCCCTGGTTGTTTCATTCCGTATTCTTCTGGCTTTGGAAGTGGGAAGTGCCTTTTTCAGCGGTTAAGCATCCAGTTAAGTTTCATGTTATATTGTTGGACTATGGCTGGAGGGTACTGCTGAGGCAGGTAGAAGAGGGAATTTTGGAAAGGGATTAGGGAGAAACTGGTAAAAGCTTAAAATAAGCATCTCGAAGGTTGGGACAAAAACCTCAGTGTTATCAGTATTATTGGTGAATAAGAGATCCGGTGAGGGCCTTGTACTTCACCGTGGATTATATACTAAAGAAGTAAGTATAAACTTGTATCTCCCTTGGAGACATTCAGGAGTGTTCACTGTCATCATAAATCCTTGTTCTGGCAATTTTATGTTACCAGTTCCATGATGGATTTCATTCTCTCCCTATGGAAGGAAGAAATTCAGAATATAAGGTATGCAGTCTGAGTTTCAAAAAGTCAGTATGGGAAATGAAGTGGCTTTTGTAATAAATATAGTAACTGGACTGGTAAAGATAATTATGGAGTGATTCTACCCTTGGCCCTTGAAGACAGATTCCACTGAAATCAATGAAATTACATGCATGGATCAAAGATCGAACGTTGATGAATTTTCACACGTCAAATTAAATCAGCTCACAAACTAGTTGCTACATGTGCTAGGAGAGCTATTTTTAAAATATATAATCCGATCTTTATACTCTTGCAAAAATTATTAGTTTTTTTTTAAACATCTTTATTGGAGTATAATTGCTTTACAATGGTGTGTTAAAAATTATTAGTTTTAAAGAGAATATTTTATACGTGTTATTTTGTTGTCAAAAATGTGATGAAATAATATGAATATTATTACTGCACACATATCTTGAAAATGATGAATGCATAATTTCAAGGACCTTGGTGATGTACTTGGTCTCCTCAATTGTAGCTTGATTGTAGATCATCAAATGAAGGGAATAAGGCTCTAACAATAAAGATGGCACTGTTGTAGTTTTTCCTCTTTCAAAGCAAAGAGGGAAGTGAATATACTGAAGGAAGGCAGAAAACCTGGATCTTCTTGAGCTTAACAGTATCATCTCCTCCAGCCACCTGTACTCAACTTATATTGTCGTTGTTCCTCATTCTCAGCGTGAGAGAGAGCAGGGAAATGTGCACGTCATGACCTGCAGTCTCCTCCCTACATGGCTGGATCACACCTCCTCAAATATCCTGTTTCAGCAGGGAAATGTGCACGTCATGACCTGCAGTCTCCTCCCTACATGGCTGGATCACACCCCCTCAAATATCCTGTTTCAGACTTGAATCTAGAGACAAAGAGGCCCCATGTGACAGGCTAACCTCTTGATCAGAGCCTCTGCTTTTTTTTTTTGGTCGCTCCGCAAGGCGTGCGGGATCTTAGTTCCCCAGCCAGGGGTCGAACCCATGCCCCCTGCAGTGGAAGCGCGGAGTCTTAACCACTGGACCACCAGGGAAGTCCCCAGAGTCCCTACTTTTATCTTTTTGGATTACCTGATCATATTTTCTGACTTTGCCTCATTTTCTTTTGCTTACAGACATTTCTGTGATAGGTATACCCTTCTTTTATTTTTGTATAATTTGTGCAAAGCTTGCTGTGAAAGAGGTGGGACTGCGTTCCTGCCCAGTGAACGAGTGTGACAGATGTTCTCTTTGGCTCAAAAGGGCCCCTCTTGAGGTCCATACACTTTCCTGGCTTTCCTTGGCCTTATGGTTGAGGGCTGTGTTTTTCTTCCCTGGTCTCTCCTTGCAGAAGTACTAGCTCCCTCCTGTGAATTTCCTCAGCACCCTGTCTGATTCCATCTTAGAGAATGTCCAACTCTTTACCTTCCTCTTATTACCTATGTGGCAGTCATATCTCTCAATAGACTGGAGGCCTCTAGAGGGCGCGGGTCATCTCGTAGCTACTTTTGTGGTTTCACATGGCATGTGTTTGGGGCCCAGAGCAGGCTAGGCACAGGGTAACAGTGGACAGGTTGTGTTAATGCTTTCCATATATTCTAAAGTCTGAGTGAGGCATATCATGATTCTTAGCTGAGCTATGTATGTTATAACATTTAATGATAAGAATTTTGTTGTTCTGGATTAGAGCTTTCAGATCAGTGGGTCTACTGTCCTTATGACCAAATGTTCTGTATTTACGTCCTCAGAAGATATAAATTATCTCCTCTCTTTGCTCCCCGTTTTTATCTCCTAGGATGAGAAACATGCGTATACATGCCCTTCTTGCTAATCACTACATTGTGACTAATCATCAGGGACCTTAAATTTAGAAGAAAATGTGTAAAATTCATGCCCTGAATTTGTTTCTAGGGAGCCACTGGGGTATTTTCTTGAAAAAAGAAAATAACAGTCTTAATCCTCTTATTATTAATAGGAGATGATCCTTAGAATCAACACGTTATATAACGAGCATGGAAAACAACATGCTATTCTTACCGAGGAGTTTCTTCCATAAGAGAATGCCTCCAGTTTTCAGGCAGAAGTATAGTATAAATCCAAAGTACAATTATTATTATTTTATGTGTTTAATTATTATTAAAAGTAGGTCTATAAAACGAGGAAGATATATGGTTTCCAAGAAAACAGGAAACAAATTTGCTTTCACTAGTCATACCTAGTAGAAAGCTATTAATTTTCTTCCAAGAATAAAACAGGATTGCAAGCGGGTGTTTAAAAAATGCATTAAAATGGCAATGTGCATATAATTTAAATGAGCCAAGAGCTGCTAATTATTCTGGCATGTGTTCAGTTACTTTTGTACTATTACTCCTCTGATGTAAACAAGAGAAATCCTCTCAATTGTCAAAAATAGCTTTTAGTAGATGTTGCTTTTTTCTGTTTTTTGCTGTTTTTTTTTAGTGCAGTTTGCATATCTAAGAATTAGTCACAAAGTGTGATTATGTAGAATATTAAAAAAAGAATGCACCATTACTTATATTTTTCAGCTCTTAAAATCAAATTAAAGAGCTAATTAAGCTATTCATTTACTAGAGCGGAAAATAATCATGCAATGTGTATCTGGAGGGAAAAACGGCCTCATGTGCATCCAAATGAGGTAAAAGTGGGCTGAGACATACTTGTGTAACAGGGAACTTGGAACACGATGCACAATGAAGAAGACAGGTCCTTCACTATAGTGTATGCGATCATTCTTTTCCAGAAATGACATTGATTTGGGGGCATGACAGCAGTATTCTTCACAGCTCAGGACCTTCAGAATATGACGAAATACTGCAGACTTACTGTTTTTTAAACTTTTTATTTTATATTGGAGTATAGCCGATTAACCATGTTGTGATAGTTTCAGGGGCACAGCAAAGGGACCCACCATACATATACATGTATCCATTCTCCCCCAAACTCCCTTCCCCTCCAGGCACTGCAGCCTTATTTTTAAGGCATTTTATCATACATTTACAACATTGAAATGAGTTAAGTTTATTAGCACATGCTCCTGCTTCCTCCGGCATGGTGTACTAAATACTCAGCTAGTTCCCGGATAAAGCATGCTCACTGATGAGTCACAGGATGTTGGACTGAAATTCTTTCCCCTGGGTTTTGACTGAAACACCAATATGGTGGCTTACCAAAGAGTTTGAATATTCTGTGAACAATGTGCATGAAGTAGTAGGTCAAGGATATGAAAAGGGATTATTGCATGGAGCGAGGAAAGGGTGAGGAGGATCCCTTTGGAGCAACCGAGGGGGTGGGGAATCCATTGCACTGCCCGCCCCCACCCCCTAGGTGGAGACACTTCCTTTTTTATTTCAGGTCTCTAGCGCCACCTGGAGGGCTTTGATGCATGTGGGCTGGAGTCTGATTCTGATGTCGGAAATCTGGAGGGCAAGAGAAGGGCTGACTAACCACTCTTGTGGCAGATGTGGGGAGGGATTGGCTTTTTCTTTTTCCCCATATGCTGTCTCATTGTTTCAAAAAATCTAGATGTGGGCATTGGGTAAAAGAGCCAGTGTGGTTTCTCTTAGAGCCTGCCATCTGCAAGAGGTGAGAAATCAGAAGATAGAGGCTGGTTATATACCACTGGTGTACAGAGTCTAGGTGGGGAATTATAAAGACCACTCAGGTGAGAAATGCACCCACCTGAGACCAGAAGTTGCAAGAGAAAGATGTCTATTGATAATAACCTCTGAAGAGCTCATTGACCCTCAGATCATGAGGATATCAGTTAAGTGAGAACATTTTGTCCCGTTCCTCTTCTCCATCCTCCTACTTTGACCCTGAAGGCATCAAAACTTCAGCTTGGAAGAGGGAAGACAGAAGAAGAAGGATGAGAAGAGAAGCACAAGGCAGTGAATTAGAGAAGAAGCCAATCAGCCCCTCTTTCTCATGGAAGGCTTGTGGCCTGAAGCAGAAGCAAGCTGGGAGAGGAAGAGATTGACTGCTAAGTCACACCCAGACTTATAATTATTATACAGAATTGGACATTCTAGTTACTGAATCAAGACTGTGTTTTAATCCAGGTGCAGGGAAACATTACCCCTACTAAATAAAACTTGTAGGAACAGTGGGAGGCAGAAATAAAGTTGGGTTTTGATTCTGTTATGATATATTATATGTGTACTTAAGTAACATCACAACTTCAAATGCAGGGCTAGGTTGGTAGGAAATGAGGGAAATGTCCAATGGTGAAAAAAAGAGAATAATTTGTTGAAATGTGGGTAGGAGATGCAGTGAGCAGTAACCAAATGTGATCAGGAGACTAAGTTTTGTACCCAAAGCAAGGTGAATGAGTGGGATCTGAGACTATTATGTTAGTGAGACCCTGGGAGGGGGATAAGGTAGCCCCAGGTCTAGAGTCCTGGGCCTCCAGCAGAAGAAGGGGAAACCTGCTCTCTACGAGGGCAACCTCAGTGGGCCTTCGGGATTCCTATAGGTTAAGATCTACCAAATATAAACTCACAAGCAAAGATCACCAAAATGGCAGAAAACATCTGTCTCACCATGAGGAAAGTCAGCAGAAACAATGAACGAAGGATTCAGAGTATTAATGAACTCAGAATTTGGAATTATCAGATGTAGAATATCAAATGATAAGGTATGAAATGTTTAAAGAAATAACCTGGCATCTTATAGAAATGAGATAAGGGACTACCCAAAATAAGTAGGAAGATTTGAGAAGAAACCAAATAGAAATTTCCAAATGGAAAAATATAATGGTTGAAATGTTAAAAATTGATGAGTTGGTTAAGTAACAGATCAAACAATTGAAGAGAGACTTATTGATAGGATTAAAAGAAATTATCCAGAATATAGCACAGAAAGACAGGGAGATTGAAAATATGCAAGAGTTTATCACAAAAAGCCCTCAATCAAGGAACTTCTAAAACAAACACTTTGATCTCAGATCCCCTTTACATTCTTAAACATTATTGAGGACCCCAAAGTACTTTTGTATATGTAGGTTATATCTATTGATATCTACCATATTAGAAGATCAAACAGAATTTTAAAGTACTTTATTAATTCATTCAAAAATCATAAATCCATTTGATGTCAACATAAATAACATAGTTTAAGAAAAACAGCTTGTTTTCCAAAACAAAAATATTACTGAGAAATTGTGTTATGTTTTTGAAAATCTACTGTCTGGGTAAATAGAAGACAGCTAGATTCTCATATCTGCTTCTTCATTCATTCTGTTGCTATATGTTGTTTGGTTGAAACGTATGAAAAAAATCTGGCCTCCCACAGATACGTAGCAGGAAAAGGGAGAAGTATTTTAATACCCTTTTCAGATAATGGTGGATATTACTGTTGATATTACACCAAAACTCAACCAATGGTAGTTTTCTAATGGGTAGTTGCAATGTGGAGTTTGAAAGCCATATCAGTAAACTTGTCATATTCTTGTTACATCAAAATTTATTTGCCTATGTTAAACTTTAAATGGATATTTCACTTATGTATGACTCTGTAACATCGTGGACTGGTGATTTGGAAAATATTGGTTCATTGAATAATGCAGACCTTCCAAATATTGGTGCAAAAATCACACTCATTAACATCACGGCTGATCTTGATAGAAAAGTCCCTGTGCTGAGAAGCTGTCCATGCTCATGGTGGGAAGTACAAGTTTTCTAAGATTCTAACTTTTGCTTGTAAACTGGAATTTTATCATTGGCAACAAATTCTGTCAGTTGTTTTCCTTGAAGTAACAGGCTCAACTTCGTTCAATTTTGAGAAAATGTCTGGCAGTTATCCAAGTCTGAATAGCCATAGTTCATCTGTCAGTCATCCTTTTAAGTAAAGATGGGGTTCCATGAAAAAACTGGTTACGTCAGCTTGAAACTCAATCACACAAGTGTTTTTCCTTGAGACAACCACCATACTTTGGCATTCAGCAGAAGTGCTTTTTGTACTTGCCCTTTGGTCACAGAGACTATTAAAAAGACATTGCTTACCGGTCAAGACTTAATAACATTAATATTATTTTTCCTGCTTCACCAAGCACACTGTTAAGTGAAACTGGCATTTTAGAAAATTTACTGTGAGGGCGTGACAGTGACAACACAGTGATTCCTAGCCTAGTTTGGTGACACTGCCTTGATTCGTGCTAAGGCACCAGCACTTTTAACCACTGTTGCTTTTGCACCATCAGCATGTGTGTCAACGCAGTAGAAAAGACAAATAACACCTCAGTATTATAATGGAAGTAGTTTTGACCTTTCGGACCCCTAAAAGTGTCTCGGGGACCCTATATGTCCATAAATCACACTTTGAGGTTGCTATTCAAAAGGAATGAAAAGAATGTCTCCAGAAGTAAGGTCTGAAATAGAAGAAGGTCTGATGAGAAGAAAACGGTAATCTAACAAATCTTAGCTATATAAAATAATAATGTTTTATTTGTGGGGATTAAAATATTAGAGTTAAATTATAGGCAGCAGAGCCGTACCAATTGGGAGGGGTAAAAATGGTATGTGAACTGGGAAGGATGAAGGATATTCAGGAGGGAATGTTATGGTATTTGTTAACTTTTGGATTTCGTTTAAATATGAAGGAAAAAATTTTAAGGATGGGAATGTCTAGTTAAACCTTATGGATTGGTTGAATGCATTTATTTTCACTCTCTTCTCCAAATCACAAGCATGACAATAAATGGATGTTTTTAAAAGATACAAGCCTATAGGAACAAGTGAGCAGCCAAATTTCGGAAGGTGGGAAGCAGCTGGGTGCGTGGTAACTGTCTTCGAGAACCTGGGGAAGCCGAGTTCCAAGCTGCATGAGGAGTCAGAGGCAACAGTGAAAAATGATGTAGGTTCCTAAGAACTTCAGATTTTAAAATTGCGAGCTGCATAATAGAAACTGTATGAAATTGCTTAAAGAAATAACACATGATCACTTCATGATGTGTGTAAGTCAGATCATGATACAGTACCTCTTAAACTTATACAGTGCTGTATATCAATTATATCTCAATAAAACTGGAAGGGAAAAAAGGACATAACATATGTATTCACATAAAAGGAAAGCAACAAGAAACACAATGTGGACCTGGAAGAGATAAATGGAATTGTGTGCGTCCAGATGGAGAAAGCTGAGGAGCACCTTATTTGTGCTGAGGGATTCACTAAAGGTCCAGGAGCGGGTGTCATTAGGAACTTCCTGGAGGTGGAGGTTTGGTGAGGGTGCAAAAGGAAGAGTGGTTGAGAGGTTTTCTACGAAGAGGCTAGCCTGCCAGCTTTCCTTCCCACCCTAAAGATTTCCTCTGTATGGGATAATTCCTGTGACTTCTGGGCTGGGCAGTGGTAGGCACAGTTGGGAGTGGAGTCTATTAAACCCTGTATACTGAAGTGTAGGTACTGAATATGTGTAAAACAGCAACCCCTATCTAAAATTCAAATAGGGACCTACCTGGTGGCGCAGTGGTTAAGAATCCACCTGCCAACGCAGGCGACATTGGTTCGATCCCTGGTCCGGGAAGATCCCACATGCTGCGAAGCAACTAAGCTCGTGCGCCACAACTACTGAGCCTGCACTCTAGGGCCCGCAAGCCACAACTACTGAGCCCGTGTGCCACAACTACTGAAGCCCGTGCGCCTAGAGGCTGTACTCCGCAACAAAAGAAGCCACTGCAATGAGAAGCCTGCGCACCGCAACGAACAGTAGCCCCCGCTCACCACAACCAGAGAAATCCCACGTGCAGCAAAGCAGACCCAACGCAGCCAAAAATAAATAAACTAATTAAAAAAATTCAAATAGCTATATTGTGAAGATTGAAGGGTAGTGTTTGTGTGTATATGGTAGGTTTATGAGGATATAGAGTATGTGTGAAAGTGTATTAAGTTCTTGTTTTCTAAGGTGGGAAGGTAATAGATAATGCCTAAAGCAGAAAAACCAAGAAGTAATAATATAAGCATGTTATGTAGAGCTATGGATATCAATATCAAAAGAATCAATTAAAAAATTGAGAGAATTTACCTCTGGGAATCAGGAAATGGGGCTGCATGTAGGGGTTAGGGAACTGCTATTTTACATAACAAATTCATAGAACTATTTGACACTAAGCTAAATCCACGTGTATCTTTGATAAAAATAAAAATAAAATCTAAAAATTACAAAGGTTACTACAAAAATTAGAACTAGATTCTGTAATTTCAAACTCATCAGAGGAAATAGATAGAAAAGGAAATGAAATAAGTAGTTAAAATCTTCCCATAAAAAAATACCAGGCCCAGATATTTTACCAAACTTTAACGAACAAGTCATTTCAATCTTATACTAATGCTTCCAGAATATAGAAAAGGAGACAATACTTCCTCACTTATTCTGTGAACCTGTTATAAACTAAAACCCCCGGATTTGACAAGGATAGTACAGGAAGGAAAATGACAGGCCAATCTCATTCCTGAACATTCAAAAATTCAACACTAAATATTAACAAGCCAAAATCCAGCAGTGTATAAAAAAGATAATATATTATGACTTAATTGGGTTTATCTTAGAGATGCAAGCGTGGTTTAACATTCAAATATTTATAAATACCATTCATCATATCAACAAATTAAATGAGAAAAAATCAATTCAATAGATTCAGGAAAAATATTTGATAAATTAAAAACCTGTTTATGGGGCTTCCCTGGTGGCACAGTGGTTGAGAATCCGCCTGCCGATGCAGGGGACACGGGTTCATGCCCTGGTCTGGGAAGATCCCACATGCCGCGGAGCGGCTGGGCCTGTGAGCCATGGCCACTGAGCCTGCGCGTCCGGAGCCTGTGCTCCGCAATGGGAGAGGCCACAACAGTGAGAGGCCTGCGTACCACAAACAAACAAACAAACAAACAAAAAACCTGTTTATGATTTTATTAAAAAATCTCATGAAGCTAAATATGGAAAGATATTCCCTTAACCAGATAAAAGGTATTAAAAGAACAGCAACACACTTCAGTGAACATTGTTCTTATTTTTAAAAACTTTTATTTATATATTGAACTATAGTTGATTTACAATATTGTGTTAGTTTCAGGTGTATAGCAAAGTGATTCAGTTATACATACACACATATATATGTATATATATATATATTTAAAGATTATTTTCCACTATAGGTTTTACGAGATATTGTATCGTTCCCTGTGGTATACAGTAAATCCTTGTTGGTTATCTGTTTATATATAGTTGTATGTATCTGTTAATCTGTTACTCCTAATTTATCCCTCTCCCTCCTTTTCCCTTTGGTAACCATAAATTTGTTTTCTATGTCTATGGGTCTGCTTCTAGTTTGCAAATAAATTCATTTGTATTATTTTTTAGATTCCACATATATGTGATATCATATATTTGTCTTTGTCTGGTTTTCTCCACTTAGTATGATAATCTCTAGATCATCATGTTGCTGCAAATGGCAATATTTTAGTCTTTTTCATGGCTGAGTAGTATTCCATTATAAATATACACTGCTTCTTCTTTATCCATTCATCTGTTGATGGACACTTAGGTTGCTTCCGTGTTTTGGCTATTGTAAATAGTGCTGCAGTGAACATTGGGGTGCATGTATCTTTTTAAAGTATGGTTTTCTCTGGATATATGCCCAAGAGTGGGAATCCTGGATCATATGGTAGTTCTATGTTTGGTTTTTTAAGGAACCTCCATACTGTTCTCCATAGTGGCTGCACCAGTTTACATTCCCACCAACAGCACACCTTATTCTCCACATCCTCTATAGCATTTATTATTTATAGACTTTTTGATGATGGCCGTTCTGACAGGTGTGAAGTGATACCTCATTGTAGTTTTAATTTGCATTTCTCTAGTAATTAGTGATGCAGTGAACATGATTCTTAATGGTCAAATCTTAGAAACATTCTTTTAAAGACCTGGTAATGACAAATTGGCAAAGCCAGTGACATTCACTATTGTCAGTTCTCATCAACATTTTATTGGATTTTTAGTAAGGCAAGAAATAAGTAAGCAAATTAGTCATTATTTGCAGATAATATGATTCTCTACCCAGAAAGTTCAAAGAATCTATAGGCTTGTTACAGAATTAATAAGAAGATGGTTGGATCTAATGTTATTATACAAACTATTTGCCACCAACAAATAGAAAATATAACAGAAGAAAGAATATCCCATTTATGATAGCAACAAAAATATGGTACTTATGAATAAATCTTCCAAAAGATATATATGACCTTTATGAAGTAAATTATAAGACTTCATAGAGAGACATTAAAGGAGATCTAAAAAAATGGAGAGGTATACTACGTGATATAAGATTCAGTATCATGAGACATTGATTCTTCCCCAAATAATTCATAAATTCAATGCAATTCTAATCAAAATCTCAAAGGGATTTTTTCATTTTTGGTGGAACTTGAAAAACTGATTGTAAAATTTATATGGAAGAGCCCAAAACCCAAGAGAGCCACAGTACTCTTGAAGAAGAGCAAGATGGGAGACTTGTCCTACCAGATATCAGGAACATTTATAAAGCTACAGTACAATTAAAATTATTTAGAACAGTAGCTAACCCAGAGTAAGGGCTCAATAAATGTTAGTTGTTATTATTATATTGTTCATACATTTTTGAGATTTATTTTCTTTGCCATATTGCACGGATGACTTCTTTCACCCAGTACTGGAATTTCAAAACTTATGCCCTGGGATAATTTTGACTATTTGTTAAGGCCTGGGTTATAGCTCTAGTCCAAATCGTGTGGCTCCTGACATTATGGAACTGAGTTCTCTATTTCCTTTGCTTCTTCTTCCTCCTCTGACTTGAGTCTGGATAAAAATGGAGCATTTTGGGAACATTGTATGTCTGCAAGGGACTAAGGAGGTAAGAAGCAGTATCCAGAAAGCTAGTAACATAACAGTGGAAGAGGTAAATACTTAGTGGACAAGGCAGGAGTTGGTCAAAAGTGGTAAACTGCTGAATGAAAGTCACACCATTCATTCATTCATTCATTCATTCAACAAAACTCTACATATTACCTATGTATCAAACACTGTGGCTGGCACAAGAGCTATACAGATGCATCAGAAAGGTCCCTGTCTGTGTGGCATGCACAGAGAAAAGGGCAAGACATATCTGGAAAACATTAAAAGATAGCATTCCCACTACTAGACTATAGGAGGTACCAGACAGAGTGCTTTCAAACCAAGGAGGCTGAAGGACTAATTGTACAGGGAAATACAGGCAGTTTTTTCAAAGGAGGTATCGTTTATGCTTGGCCTTGGTTATCTGTGTTGCTGGGGTAGGAGATGGCTGAGGTGTAGACATAAAGACTCAGAGAATTTTCCAAACGTGTTTTAGTAATCACAATCAACCTCCGTCCCCCAAGCATCATCAAAATTTTATAAAAGTTGTTCACACTGTACAGTACATTGTTTATGAATTTTAAACTCCTGCCTTTCTTTCTTCCTACCTATATTTTGAGTAATGACAAGCCAAATGGCCAAAAATTGGGCAGTAGTGGGGAGGGAGGTAGAGATCCAGGATTCGGGGTAATAGGTTGACTTCTGGGTATAAAGTAAAGAATTCAGCATTACAACTTCACTGATTTGCACTATATAAATGTCTAGAGAATGAAGTAATTTTGTAATTCTATGGTACCTGTGATTTAGTGTGTGATTTCTTTCTTAAACTGTAAACAGCAAGTCATAGCAAGCTGAAAATTAGCACACATTTTATGTCACCTTTCGTTTTATTTATTTTTATTTTGTTCTTTTTTTTTTTTTGGCTGCGTTGGGTCTTCGTTGCTGCATGTGGGCTTTCTCTAGTTGCAGCGAGTGGGGGCTACCCAGCAACTCTTTGTTGCAGTGCACAGGCTTCTCATTGCAGTGGCTTCTCTTGCTGTGGAGCACCGGCTCTAGGCGTGCGGGCTCAGTGGTTGTGGCACGCAGGCTTCAGTAGTTGTGGCTCGCGGGCTCTAGGGTGCAGGCTCAGTAGTTGTGGTACACGGCTTTAGTTGCTCCGTGGCACGTGGGATCTTCCCGGACCAGGGCTCGAACCCGTGTCCCCTGCATTGGCAGGCGGATTCTTAACCACTGAACCACCAGGGAAGCCCTTGCCTACTTTTAAAGTGGGTTGTTGGTCTTTTTCTTACTGATTTGCAAGAGCTCATTCAAATATTTTCTCCCAGTCTGTTGTTGTGTTTTTTTCTTTGTTTGTTTACTTGTTTGTTTTTATCTTTTAAAAGGTACCTTTTATTATTTAAAAGTTTAAAATTTTTATATAGTGAAATGGTCACTATATGGCCTCTGGTTCTGATAAAAAAAGCTTTTCACCCCAAGGTTATATTAAAATAATCTGTACTTTCTTAGGATGCTTTTATAGTTTTGTTTTTACATTTAGCTCTGTATGTGGAATTTATTTTTGTGCAACACAGGAAATAGAGATCTAATTCTGTTTCCAGATGGTTAGCCAATTGTACCAATGCCATTTAATGTAAAATGCTGCCTTTGTCATAACAGAAATTATGAATATGTGGCTGCTGCTAGATTCTCTCATGTCCTCTGTAGACTATACCACGTTTTACTCGTTAAAGCTCTATGTTTTGAAACCTGGTATGGTAAATGCTCCCTCATTTTTTCAAATGTATTATTGTACGTTTTTCTCTTCCAGATGAACTTTATAACAAGTTTGTAAGTTCCGTAAAAAATTATGCTTGGATTTCATTGGTGTTATAGGTTGAGTGGCTTTATAATTTTGAGTTTTCCCATTCTGAAATATGGTATATCTTTTCATTTTCTCAGGTCTTCTTCAATATATCTTTCAGAAAATTTTGATATTTTTATTTAATGAGTTTTATCCATTTCTCATTAGGGTTGTTTGTATATCTCAGTTTTTGCTATTTCTGTGAATGGATATTTTTTCATTACATTTTCTAATTGGTTATTGCAAGTAGATAGGAAATTTGTTGATTTTTTTTGTGTTGATAATGTATTTAGGCACCTTCATGACTTTGTATTAATTACAAGTTGTAATTAATTACAAATATAATAATATATAAAAATAATATATTAATACTTTTCAGTTGATTCTCTTGAATTTTCTAGCTTGACAATGATATCATCTCCAAATAATGAGTGTTTACTTTTTCCTTTTGAGATCTTTACCACTTATTTCCTTTTTCTTAAAAAAAAAAATTTTCTTTTTGTCTTATTGCACTGACTAGGATGTTGTGGTAGAATTATATTTTCCTGGCATCCTTTTCTCCTTCTGACAGCAGCTTGATTGATTGACTGATTGATTTTGTGGAATTACTTCTCCCCCACTGTGGGCAGTCATAGAAAAATGGTAAATCCTGGGACCCTCCTTTCCTATTATGGATGTAGAAGGGGCCCTTGGACATTAAAAAAAATTAGATCTTTCCCATCAGTGCACCTGCATAGTAAAGGAGTAAGTTCATGACCGGAGCTTAGCCATTTGGATTTACTGTCCTAGGACTTCGGCTCTTGAAGAAGTGACCCATGTGTAAGCAAGCAAGAAAAACTGGAATTCATTGATTCCAGAGACCAAGTAATTCCTGTCTGTTTTGGAGCTAGGTTCTCCAGGCTTCTGGTTGATTTTGAGAACTTTCTAAAAGCTTTCCAATAAATTCTCCTTCCCTTTGTATCAAGTTAGTTAGAATTGGCTTCAGGCAATTTCTTTCAACCCAAGAACTTTTATGTGATACATTTTCTTGGTCTTGTCTTCAATTAGAATGCCTCTAGTAGTTCACCATCCAAAGTAATTTGCATGTTTCTGATGGTTAACTTCTATCTCGGAAAAGGACTTTTTTTCTGTTCTTACCTCATAAAAGGTTTTTTAAAATTTAGAATGAGATTTTTATTTCAAAAAGCTTGCTGTATTCTATCAAATACATTTTTTATATCTATAAAAATGGAGAAACTCCTGATATTTTCTCCTTTAATAATGAGGTTTTCTAATGTTGAATCATCCTGGCATTCCTGCAATAAGCCTTACTTGGTCATTACATGTATATATTTAATATATATATTTAAGATATATTTAATGTACTGCTGTGTTTGATTTGCTAATACTTGGTTTAGGATTTTTGGATCTACATTTTTGAATCATATTGTCAGTAACTGTCTTATTCAGCGTGAAATTTTTGTCCAGTTTTGGTAACTTGGTTATATTTAATTTGTAAAATGAAGTGAGAAAACTTTTCACCTTTTCTATACTCGATCTGGAGTTGTTTGTCTAAAACAGGAATCACATTTTTTCCCTAAAAATTTTTCTAGAACTCACTAGTAAAGCCATCTGGATCTTCTTGATGCCTTTTCAGGGATAGATTTTTAAAATTACATTTCTATTTTCTCCAGTGGTTATTGATCTCGTGTTTTGTGTCTTCTATTGAGTCAATTATTTTATGTTTTCTTTGAAAATATCCATTTACTCTAAGTTTTCAGATTTATTGATAATAACCTGTATGTAATATTATTTTATTTTATTTTATTTTTTGTAATATTATTTTAAAAATAAGAATTCTATCTATAGTCATGTTCCTTTTCTTAGCCTAAAAGGTGTTTGTGTTTCTTTTTTCTCGCTCTCTCTTTAATCAAGTATGATAAAAGCTTGTCTATCTTTAAAAAAATCAAGTCTATCTGATTTTTGTGTTCCATTTTGTTAATTTTTCTATTTGTTTTAGTTAATTGCTTTCTACTACTTTCTTTGGGCTTATTTTGTTCTTGAGTTGATAAGTCTTAGTGGGAGGCAAAGCCTGCGTTTTCTGTAAAAGCTGAAAATGCTGTTCTGTCTTGCAGCATGAACGCAGGCACATGATCTAGGCTCCAAGCATAGGTATGCTATCCCGGTTTTGCAATGAGAGCTAGCGGTGCACAGAAGTGACAGCAGTAGCACTGGCAGCAAGACCGAGTTCTTGGGGCAGGACCACCAGGGCAGTCTCAGCGTCCATGGCTGTCAGAATCAGTGGTGCAAGAAGCAGCTGCTGGCACCTGGTGGTGGCAGGAGCATTGTCCTCTCCAGATTGCCTCAGTGGCGCGGTGGTGGGCATTGTTCTAACTGTACAGCCCTGAGTCTAGTTCTGCTGCCAAGCCAGTGATTCTGTGGGCTAATCAATGTCCTGTTCATTCATTTTCTGCTGAAGTCAGCCAGAGTTGGTTTCTATTGCTTCCAACTCAGAATCTTTTTTAAAATTTTTACTTTTTATTTATTTAAAAAAATTTTAACATCTTTATTGGAGTGTAATTGCTTTACAATGGTGTGTTAGTTTCTGCTGTATAACAAAGTGAATCAGCTATACCTATACGTATATCCCCATATCCCCTCCCTCTTGCATCTCCCTCCCACTCTCCTTATCCCACCGCTCTAGGTGGTCACAAAGCACTGAGCTGATCTCCCTGTGCTATGCGGCTGCTTCCCACTAGCTGTCTGTTTTACATTTGGTAGTGTATATATGTCAGTGCTACTCTCTCACTTCATCCTAGCTTACCCTTCCCCCTCCCCGTGTCCTCAAGTCTATTCTCTACATCTGCGTTTTTATTCCTGTCCTGCCCCTAGGTCCATCAGAACCATTTTTTTTGGTTAAGAGTCCATCTATATGTATTAGCATACGCCAACTCAGAATCTTGACTGAATACATGCTTTCATTGTCATTCCTTTCTAAATAGTGTTTCCTAAGTAACTATGTTCCTAAATAACATAAATAAATAAATAGTGTTTCTAATAAACATTTTGAGTTCTTTTTTATTCCAGGAACTATTTTGAAGCATGTTCAAAATATGTCCCAGTTGATAAATATTTTGGTTTTCTCTTTTCATTAATTTCTCTTTTTATTGTGATGTGGTCAGTTTTATGGCTTGTAAGACTTCTGACTTCCGGAGTTTATTGAAATTTTACCTGTGATCTAATATATGTCAAATCTTGTTACTGATCCAAGAGTATATTTTCCTTCTGTGAGTATGAAGTTCCCACTCTGAATGTAGCCATTCATGGATTTGACAGTTTTACCTTACATTTTGAAGAGTTATCAATCTTTGTGATTGATTGCACCATTTTTTTAGTATAAAATACTCTTTTTTGTTCCAGCTACTGTTTTTTGGACTTGAATCCTATTTTGTTCAACATTAATATTGCTACGTTTTCTTTTTGTTACCAATTGTATATTTTCCATACCTCTATTTTTAATTTTACTTCATAATTTCTTCCCTTCCTCCTTTCCTCCCTCCCTCTCTTCCTTCTCTACCCAAAGTGCAATTTGTCTTTTAAAGGTGGAATTTAATATATTTATGCTTATTATGATTATTGATAAGGTCGGTTATATTCCCACTACTTTATTTTATTGGTGTTTTAATCCTTTTGGGTCTTTTGTTAGATTTATTATGTTTTCGTCATTTAATTTTTATTTCTCTCTAATCATTATCCTTTAAGTTTTTATTTTTAGAAATTTATTTATTTATTTAATTTATTTTGGCTGCGTTGGGTCTCTGTTGCTGCGTGTGGGCTTTCTCTGGTTGTGGTGGCTTCTCTTGTTGTGCAGCACGGGCTCTAGAGAGCAGGCTCACTAGTTGTGGTGCACGGGCTTAGTTGTGGTGCACGGCCTCAGTAGTTGTGGCTCGTGGGCTCTAGAGCACAGGCTCGGTAGCTCTGGTGCATGGGCTTAGTTGCTCCGTGACATGTGGGATCTTCCCAGACTAGGGCTTGAACCCGTGTCCCCTGCATTGGCGGGCGGATTCTTAACCACTGCGCCATCAGGGAAGCCCATCCTTTAATTTTTTATCCCCTATATTTAAACTTAAAATTTGACTTCAACCTCTAGAGCAGTATATTGTGCAGTAAAAAATTCTGTGATGAAGGAAATGTCTTATATCTCTGACACTGTCTAGTAGGGTAACCACTAGCTACATGGGTTATTGATTACTTGAAATGTGGCTAGTGTGACTGAGGAACTGAAGTTTTAACTTATTTAATTTTAATGAATGTAAATTTAAATAGTCATATGTAGCCAGCAAGTACCATCCTATTAGTTGGCTCAGGCTGCCATAACAGAATACCACAGCATAGGTGGCTTAAATGACAGAAATGTATTATCTCACAGTTCTGGAGCCTGCAAGTCCAAGATCAAGGTGTTGCCAGGTTTGGTTTCTCCTGAGGTCTCTCTCCTTGACTTGTAGATGGTTGTCTTCTTGCCGTGTCCTCACATGGCCTTGCCACTGTGTGCACACATCCCTGGTGTCACTTGTGTATCCACACTTCCTCTTCGTACAAGGCCACCAGTCAGATTAGATTAGGATTCACCCTAACAATGTCATTTTAACTTACTTGTCTCTTTAAAGGCCCTATCTCCAAATACAGTCACATTCTGAGCTACTGAGGGTTAGGGCTTTAATTTATGACTTTTGTGGGGACACAAATCAGCCCATAACAACCATGCTGGAGAACACAGGCCCAGAGTTAATTTGTGTTTATTTCTTCCTCTCCAGATACACTGCTACTCACCTTAGGATACTTTGATTTTCTGCTTCTCATCCTACACCACTATCTGCCTTATGGTAATCATCTGGAATTCTACTTCCAGATTTTTTTTTGATTTCTGCATTAAGAATTATTAGAATTAACGATATTTTATGTATTCCTTTGTTTGTATTTTTTCTTGTATATCATGCATTTCTCTTTCTTGAACTCATTTATCTTGCTGCTCCAATATTGCTCTCAAGTAATTCTTTCATACAGAGGCTAGAGGGCCAGGTATAGGGTTCTAGGTTCAAAATAAATTTCTCTTAATAATTTGAAAACATTGTTTACACTGCTGGTGTCCCTCTGAGATCCCTATTAACAGGAAAGGGTATCCATCCCACAGCTGCCATAATCATTGGCTACTAACAGCTCACTCCTGCTCCCTTGTCTGGAGAATTGCCCTTTGCTCAAAGAGAGCTAACTCATTTGGTAAACTACCCACCCACTTTCCCTGGGGGCAGCCTCCAGCCCTTGCGTGGTAGGGGGGTACAAAAGGCTTTCTCACTGCCTCAAGGTGAGACCAATTCTGTGGGAAATGATCATGCTCCAGAGCTCTCCAAGGGATCAAGCTGAAGCCAGTCCCTTGCTAAACACCACATCTTAATTCCTTCTCCAGCCTTGTTCTGTTTCTCTTATTCTCTCTCTCTCTAAGGAACTCCCTTAATAAATCCCGTGCACCCACATCCCTGTCTCAGGCTCCACTTTTAGGGAACCTGATCCAGGACACATTGTTTCAGTATTTTCTATTGTCCTATGCCCTCTTTCTTAGCCCAGGACCCAATGCCAATTAGACTTTCAAAAAATGTTCACCAAATGAACAAATGAAGTCATCTTCCCTGGGTAGCAAGCTGATCACATTACACTTTCTTTCCAAACCTAACTTCTAATTATAAAATTAAAATTCCTGATTTGGGGGACTTCCCTGGTGGTGCAATGGTTAAGAATCCGCCTACCAGTGCAGAGGACATGGGTTCGAGCCCTGGTCCGGGAAGATCTCACATGCCGCGGAGCAACTAAGCCCGTGCGCCACAACTACTGAGCCTGCGTTCTAGAGCCTGCAAGCCACAACTGTCAAAGCCCACGTGCCTAGAGCTGGTGCTCTGCAACAAGAGAAGCCACTGCAATGAAGAGCCTGCATACTGCAACGAAGAGTAGCCCTGGCTCTCTGCAACTAGAGAAAGCCCACGTGCAGCAACGAAGACCCAACGTAGGCAAATACATAAATTTTTTAAAATGACTGATTTTGGCCTTAGCCTTGCACTAGTGGCTCATTCATATCGTACCCATCTACCTTTATTTGTTAGTCTACTGTGATTTTTTTTTTTTACTGCTTTTATGATCCCAAATGTATTTTTTTACCTCTGAATTATAAACAGTCTTACATTGCTTATACGTGTGTCTTATTTCCTCAGCTGGAACACAATTTTATGGACTTTCTTTTTCTTTATTGCTTAGGACCTAGCACCTTGCTAGACATATAGTGCTTAGTTCATAATTGTATAATGTTTTTATGACAGCTTAGTTTAAAGGAATTGTATTTGAACACAAATTTTTTCTTAGAAAAATCCTTTTTTTCTTTCTTTAGTACTCCTGGATCATTTAATCCCTGTTTGGGAACTCTATTTCCATAGCAACAGATTATCCTAACAGAAAGAGGACAGTATAATCTTTACTTTGAATGACCAGAAAGAGAAGGATTATGAGAAGGAAACTTGACGTTACAAAATTGTGGATAAAAATGAATGAATCAAGCAGAGGAAACAGTTAATGCAAAGAAGGATAAATCATTTCTAACAGCATTAATAGTATTATTGTACTTCAAGATGATTAAACTAGCCAGCAGAATCCAGAAGCTCAAACATTAGTAACATGATAAACTTGAGAAGCTGAAGGCAAAAGCATTAAGTCAGTCCCAGGGGTCCTTGCTGGCTTCAAAGCAGTGCCCTCTATTTGATCAGTGAGGGCAGTGGAACAGAACCTAAGCTCTTTAATGATTTGCAGTATCATCAAGTCTGCACTAAGCCTGTATTTGAGAGTTGCCTGAGGTGACTTTCTCTTTAATTTGCAAAAAGTGTTCCATATCTAAGTAGTGACAAATTGAATCTGGCCCACAAAGAGGAGAGAAAAATAATGCGGCACAAAATAAGCTTCTTTTTGGAGAACATAAATAGAGTTCAGGACAAACTCCAGCAGCTGAAATTCTGTGGATAGTTCTTTGGCTTTACACGGCTAGATATTTAACAATTTTCTAGGTGGATGCTTCCATCAACCACACTCTTGCGTCATTGAGCAAGCTCTCTTATTCTTGAAGTGAAGAATTTTTGATTGGAATAAAAGACTGCTAGAGAGGTGAGACCACACCTAAGCTTTGATACTGAACCAGTCTTGGGAGTGCCGAGATTCAGAAGAGGAAGCAGCATGGAAGAGGGCACAGGACATGCTACCCAGCCGGCCCTCTGCTCCCTGGGTCTTGGTGACCACCTGAGAAACAGGAGATTCAGTAGTTGGGATGATGAGCTCTGAGGATCCCTGAGCTCAACAAGTCTACAGTTTTAAAATAAGAAGAGGGCTTCCCTGGTGGCGCAGTGGTTGAGAGTCCGCCTGCCGATGCAGGGGACACGGGTTTGTACCCCGGTCCGGGAGGATCCCACGTGCCGCGGAGCGGCTGGGCCCGTGAGCCATGGCCACTGAGCCTGCGTGTCCGGAGCCTGTGCTCCGCAAAGGGAGAGGCCACAACAGTGAGAGGCCCGCGTATGGCAATAAAAAAAAAAAAAAAAAAAAGCGCGCTATTTGTATTCTCTGCATTGCTAGTAGGAATTTCTTTCTTAACCTCACTATTCTTTGTGTTAACTATAATTCTTTGTATATTATATGTTCTGGATATTAGTCCTTTGCTGATTATACATACATGTTGTAAATATTTTTCCTACTCTGTGGCGTCTTTTCATTTTTTTATGTATACAAATTCTTATTTAATGTAGTATAATTTATCAATCTTTATTGTTACAGTTGTTTTTTATGTCTTATTTAAGAAATCTCTGAGTATACCTTGAAGTCATAAATATATTTGCCTTTATTATTTTTTAAGGTTTTATGTTTTTTTCTTATTGCATTTAGATTTTTAGTCCATCTGGAATTGATCCTTATATATAATGTGATATAGGGATACAATTTAATTTTTTCATTTGAATAGCTAACTGTCCCAGGACCATTTATTGAAAACACATTTGTCTTTTCCTAATTGATCTGCCATGCTATCTCTCTCTCTCTCTCTTTTTTTTGCATAAGATGTGAAGTTTAAATCAAAGTTCACTTTATTGCATATGGAGGCCCAGTTGTTTCAACACCATTTGATGAAAATACTTGATTTGCCCATTTTCCTATGCCAAATTTCCTTTCCTACCTCTCTTAACTATTTATATATGGGTGTATCCTTTTCTGGACTCTCTCATTTGTTCTATTTGACTGTTTCTGTACAAAAACCAAACAATCTTATTTGCTATAGCTTAATAATAGGTCAATTCCATCAGAGCAAACTTTTCTATTGCTAATTTTTTTTAACAGTCATGAATGGATGTTAACTTTTATCAAATTTTTTTATATGCTTACTGAGCATCTAGTGAATTATGCCAGTTGATTTTCCTAATGTTAAAATAACCTTTCTTCCTAGAATAATCTAATTTTGTTATTGTATAAGTTACCCATTGCAGCAAGACAAACACCCCCAAATCTCGATGGCATCCAACAATAAACATTTATTCCCAGGCATCTTGGGTCATCTGGGTTTTGGGTGACCTAGGCTGCATGGCTTTGTTTGATGCTGTGGCAGCAGGGGCAGCTCATATTTTCTGAGGACTGTGGTTGGATTGAGACGGCTGTGCTCTGCATGCCCCTCACCCTTCTTGGATTGGCAGACTAGACAGGACATGTGCTTTTCACGGTAGAGGCATTATCAGGGAATCAACAGTGATCCAGTACTGCTGTCTACTCTGTGTACTTTATTCAAATATCACCGTCTGTCTCACTAATATTCTATACAGCAAAGGAGAAAAACAATTTCTGGTCCAGGATCCAATTCAGAACCACACATTGTATTTACTTGTCATATTTCTTTAGTCTCTTTGACCAGAAACATTTCCTCAGTCTTTCTTTCATGTTCTTGATATTTATGAAGGGTAGAGGCCATTTCTTTTATAGATACTTTTGTATTTTAGATGTGTTTTCTTAAACAGTCTTTAAGTGGATTTTGTTTATTGTTTTATAGAGTTGGAAAACATATGTCTTCCACTAGATACTTATCGATTTACATTTATTGTTGATAGTAGTTATTGATATACTTGGATATATTTCTACATCTTATCATGGATTTTCTATTTGTCCTACCTTTTTAATGTTATTTTTCTCTTTTTTTTCCTTGCATTCTTTTGAATTGAGTTTTTTTCTCATTCCATTTTCTTCTTTATTATATGCTTTGTTTCTATTCTTTTACTTGTTATCCTAGATATTTTAATATACATGTTTGGCTTATCAAATCCTAAAGTTAATCATATCATCGCCCTCTTCTCTAGTAATACAGTTATCATAAAACATTTAATCATGTCACTCCTGAAATGTATTATTTTGGGCATCCATTTTAGGTTTATTTTGTTTTCTTTTAACTCCATAAGACAATATTATTATTATTTACAAAATCAATGTTTATTTAGTTTTATGCACATATTTACTACTTTCTTTCTTGATGATTTCTTTTTGCATCTTGGATCTTCCATCTGGGATCAATTTCCTTCTGCATAAAATATACATGTTTTAGAATTTCCCTTATTGAGTGTCTGTTGGTAGCAGTCAGTCAGGCTATTTGTGTTTGAAAATAGCTTCCTTTGTTCTTTTTTGTTTGTTTGTTTTCGTGGTACACGGGCCTCTCACTGCTGTGGCCTCTCCCGTTCCGGAGCACAGGCTCTGGACGTGCAGGCTCAGCGGCCATGGCTCACGGGCCCAGCCGCTCGGCGGCATGTGGGATCTTCCTGGACCGGGGCACGAACCTGCGTCCCCTGCATCGGCAGGCGGACTCTCAACCACTGCACCACCAGGGAAACCCCCTTTGTCCCCTTTTAAAAAGACATTTTGAGTTTACAGTTCTAGAGTGTCAGCTATTTTTTTCTCAGCCCTTTGAAAATATTATTCCATGGTCTTTTGATTTTCACTGTGTCTGTCTTTGTGCTTTATCTGAAGGTTAGCTGTCTTTTCTCTCTGGCTGCTTTTAAGAGATTTTCCTTGTCTTTGTTATTCTGTGCTTTCTCCAGGATGTATCAAGGCATAGGTTTCTTTTTATTACCAAGCTTGGGATGCATTAGGCTTCTTCAACTTGTGGAGAGGTGTCCTATCACTTCTGAAAAATTTTTAATCATCAATCCAAATATTCTTTTTTCCTACTTTTTTCTCTTTTGTCCTTTTAGAGCTCTGATTTCACATATCTCTTAGTCTCTCTTTTGTGATTTCTATCACGAGCTCTCTATGCTGCCTTTGGGATGATTTATTTGACCTATCTTCCCATTTCGCACTTCAGCTTTTTCTAGTCTGTCTGTTAGGCTTTAATTTTTTTGTTCCAGAAGTTATATTTGTTTTAGTATATGTGCTGCCAAAATGAGTACTACATATATATATATATGTATTAATATGTTTCATCATTTCTACAGTGGCTTTTTTTCCCTCATAATTTTAAACCATTCTTTAATTTATTTAGACAGAAAGCCTTTTAGACATTTTTTTTCAGGTCTGTTCTGATGGCTTGTGCTGGGGCTTCATGATACTGTTATGTTTTGTGTCTTTTTTTTTTTTACTGTGACTTCATATTTCATTTTTTGTTTTGCGTGAATTATTTGAAACTGTGATAAAGCTAAGACTCCAGAGAGGATTTGAATTTGTTTCTGTCAGGAACCTGGAGGAACTACCAGACCAGGACAACTTTAAACTGACTTCTTAGTTTGTGATTTATGGGAACTCCCCCCCGCATGCCCCTGCTCCGGTAGTATGACTTTGGCATGAAGGCTGGCTTGTGGTTAAAAATTTTTAGGGAAGTGTCCTGCCCTCTCCAAGGCTAAATTTCTGGGTAAATAATTTTGGTTTCAGTTCCTTCTTTTTCTAGTTCCCTCTTACACTGGTGCTGTGACCCTTTGCAGTCTCAGCTTTATGAAGTGGGCTCTCCAATTAAACCTCCCACGTTGGGTGAATCGTGGGCTTTGTGACCTCTGTTCTGTGGCTTTATGGGACTGAGAAAACCAAAAAAGCAAGCCCATTCATTTTGGCAAATGCTCCCCAAGGCAAAAAAAAAAAAAAAAATCATTTCTCTGATTACCTCTCTGGGTTCCTACTTTCACTGAGTTCTCCTTACTAAATAGCCAGATAATTGATGTATTAAAATTTTTAAATTGTATTTTATCCAGTATTATGTTTTCTGCAAGAGGGCCAAGCAGGGTACTTTGTTAACCAAATTGTTAGAAATAGAAATCTAGATATCAACTTGAAATTATAGTTGGCCCTTGAACAACAAGAGTTTGAACTGGGCAGGTCCATTTATATAGGGATTTTTTTCGATAGTAACTGCTATAGTACTGAACCATCCAAGGTGGTTTGAATATGTGGATGAAAAACTGCAGATATGAAGGAGCTGACTCTAAGTTGTATGAGGATTTTCCACTGTGGGGGCCAGGGAGGGGGACAGGTGGTGCCCTAACATCTGTATTGTTCAGGGGTCAACTGTATATTGGGGAAAACTTTCTTAATACTGAATAACTGGATAGCATTTGACTATCACAAGGTAAAATGTATGACAGTACTTTTCATAGAAAGCTAATAAAAGTATAGCCAGCAATAATATTGTAAATACATAAATAAAACAGTCAAGCAGTATTTGATCAGGATTTTAATGCAAACATGTACATTTGATTTTATCATTTAATATATTATTTATGTTAATGATTGTGTAATAGAAAGAGCTGGGGTTTTGTGGGAGTGCAATATCATATTTTCCTGCCTTCCACTCTCAAAGATTCTCTCATACCCTGAATGCTGACCTGGCAATGAAGGCTCTTCAAAATAAGCAGAGCTAATTTTGCTTCATTTTCCCTCTCCTCTCCTTGTAGAGACTTGTACCCTGAACTCCACCAGATTGCACCACCACTGGATCCTGACCAGACCCTTTGCTTTGCCACCTCAAAGCCTTTCAACTTGTCCTTCCTTCTTCTCCCACCTAGGCCTTGATTATTTTTGCAGACAAAGAGTGCATCTTGTGTTTTCTATCTCTATTTCTACTTTGAGGGTTTTTTTGGCAAAGAGTGAATCTTGTGTTTTCTACCTCTATTTCTACTTTGAGGTTTTTTTTTTAGAAAGTAACCTCTTGAAACCTCACCCTGACAAGACAAGATGTGATCTCTTTTTTTGCTACCCACAGCCTTTTAAACATCTCTTAAAGCTCTTCTATTCTGCCTTGCATTATCATTTTTTTCTTACCTTTTTTTTTTCTTTTTTGGTTCGAATGGAAACTTCTCGGATGCAGAGAATCTGATTCATAAGTGTGTTCCTACCCAAATGCCAAAACCGGTGTCAAATACATTTGGTGTAGGTACAAGAAAAGTACTAGATGTAATACAATAAAAAAAACTATTTAATTGGATGAAATAGACTAGTTGAAAACAGAGCATTCTTTTTTTTCAGTATTAGTGCATGTGACGTTATGTACGGAGATAATAAAATGGTATGGAAAAATGTGTGGCTGTATGTAAACGGGATTTGGAAACCTTGTGCTATGCGCAAGAAAGAAAATCATTTTTCAGAATGTAGGTGAAAGTAAGAGAAATGATTGATTTGTTATTATTAACTTTGTGTATAAGTCTTTGTAAGTGGGTCTTTATTAAATTTTGCAGGATTATTATCATGAATGAGAATTAGAGGAATTCTTCTAGGATATAATTAAGCATGGGCTAAATGCAAATTGCATAGTTTGAAGTCACCCAAGGGTAGCTTAAGTTTAACGTGACAATATTTCAAAAAACTATTTTCTTATGTGAGGACTCCAGAATAACCATGATCATTTTCTTTTTAGGTGGCAGACCTTTATTTCTGCCTTCTGTTAGATTTCTTGTGTTTTAAAAAGCCTCTGCTTTTATGTGAGACGTCACCTGCAGCCTCGTAATTTCACCTTTTTATACTCTTCACCAGATGGAAAGCACTTTGGTTTTGCTCAGCATTTTTAACTTTTTCAAAGCATGTTTACATTTTTTTATGCTTGCAACTCTGTGAAGTAGGAAGGATGAGTCTTTTTTTTCTTAACATCTTTATTGGAGTATAATTGCTTTACAATGGTGTGTTAGTTTCTGCTTTATAACAAAGTGAATCAGTTATACATATACATATGTTCCCATATCTCTTCCCTCTTGCATCTCCCTCCCTTCCACCCTCCCTATCCTACCCCTCCAGGTGGTCACAAAGCACCGAGCTGATCTCCCTGTGCTATGCGGCTGCTTCCCACTAGCTGTCTGTTTTACGTTTGGTAGTGTATATATGTCCATGCCACTCTCTCACTTTGTCACAGCTTCCCCTTCCCCCTCCCCATATCCTCAAGTCCATTCTCTAGTAGGTCTGTGTCTTTAGTCCCATCTTACCCCTAGGTTCTTCACGACCTTCTTTTTTTTTTTCATAGATTCCATATATATGTGTTAGCATACGGAATTTGTTTTTCTCTTTCTGACTTACTTCACTCTGTATGACAGACTCTAGGTTCATCCACCTCACTACAAATATCTCAATTTCATTTCCTTTTATGGCTGAGTAATATTCCACTGTATATATGTGTTGCAGCTCTATTTACAATAGCCAGGACAGGGAAGCAACCTAAGGATGAGTCTTTCTACTCACCTTTTACCGACTACATCCATGAGCCACAGAGCGGTTAAACCGTGGCTTAAAGGCAGTGGCGCTTCCGCGGCAGCCCACGCTGCTTCCCTTTCCTGAGTGAAATTACGTGGGCCCACGAGTTCTACTGGAACAAACACGGGGCCAGGCTAGGCAGCGCTGCTTGACACGCCTGTGTGATTGTGCACTCCATTGTGTGGACAGAGGACTGCCGGAGAATTAATGGGTCAGAGAAAGCTTGTTTATGAGTTTACATGTTTTATCTATGCCGTCGTTTGAACCAGCTTTCATAATGACCTCACATCATCACGCTAAGAGTTATTCTCCAACTGACTTGGAGATCAGTTCACTTAATTTATGTCACCTGCTTTCTAACTGTATAACATTCAGATGTGAAAATTTTAATTTTAAAATTAAGTTTTGGGCTCCCAAGCCCCAACCTTGGAAGACCAGTTAACATGCCTTTTGTTAATAGCCGGGTAAACACATCTCCAGCTGAGAAGCAGGGGCTGCTTTCAAATCATTTGCTTCATCTGGAACTAAATCCATGAATTAGCCCAATGGGGATGATGGTGTTATTCAAGAATCTGGGGAAGAAATGAAGGATGAAACTGTTCATATCTTCTTACTCTTTCTGTACAACTTCCCCAAAGGTGAGATTTTTCATAATACTTCTGTCAGAGGCTTATTTACCCCAAGATTTCCATTTTAATGTTGTGTTCAGCTTTGTGGCCTGTTTTCACAGTTTTGTCATTTAACTTCATTTCATTCTTCAGTTTTGCATTAAAGAATTAATTTAACTAGAATGTTCTCTGTGAATAAGACCTTCGATTCCAAAATCTGTTTTCCACTAATGAATTTCTTTAATCCTTAGCTAGTTGTCATTTTCCTCCAGACCAAATAAGTTTTTCTTTTTTCTCCATTATGATGACCTAAGTCAGGACTGCAGGCCAGAATATTCATGTTGCAAGTAAAGTAACCTCAACTTTTACTGCTTCCATTAGCTGTATTCAAGTGGTTCCCTTAAAATAATTCCTGGCTTTAGTTTTTGCATAATGCAAGTGATGAGGTGAGCTCACCAGCAAGCCGAGAGGGAGGTGAAATGACTCATCCTCAATAAAGGGCTGCTGGAGGTTGGTAACTAGGTCAGCAAATGGGGTCTGGGGAGGACTAGGGTCAACAATGGTGCTTTACTAGTTGAATGGAGGTTGTGTAGATGCAGTTTAGAGTAGGGCAGAGGTGCTGAACTTGGGGACAGACTGAAGTTCTAGTCCCTCTTCTGCTGCTTTCTAGCTCCAAGACCTTAGATAAATTACCTAATCTCTCTGAAGCTCATATTCCTAATTTATAAAATAGGAACGATAACAGTATCTCCTAGGGTCATTCTGTGTATCAGTTATCTGTTGCCAAGTAACAAACTATCTCAAAACTCGGTGGCCTAAAACACAGTAATTTATTTGCTCACACTTTGGGCTCAGTTCTGCTGGGCAGCTCTTCTGTTGGTCTTTTCTGGAGTCACTTATGCAGCTACAGTGATCTGGGGTTTACCCGGTGGATCCAGGATGGCCTCACCCTGATCTGGCAGTCAGCCGGGACCGTCAGCAGAATGCCTCAGTTCTCTACGTGTCCAGGTTTCTTACGTGGCAGTGGCAGTAATTCCAAGGAGGCAAGTCCCAATGTGCAAATGCTTACCACGTCTCTGCTTATGTCACATTTGCTCAATGTTTTTGGCCAAAGCAAGTCACATGACCAAGCCCAGGGTCAGTGAGGGTGGGAACTTCGCCACAGTATGGAGGCTTGATATATGTGGGACTATTAGTGTAACAATCTGTACATTTTATTGGTCGAACGTGACAATGCATGGGAAATTATTTTTAAAGTGTTGTATCAGTGTTAAGTTTTGTGTGGTATGTATGCACGTATAGTGGCAGGTGGGGAGAAGACATAGTACCTGAAAACTTTAACAGATATTGAATTTACAGTCCTGAAAATAATTATTTAGTTTTTAATCTCTGACTTCCATTATTAAATTAAAATTAGTTAACTCAGGTGGGCTCAGAGGTATAGCATGCTGGAACCTGGATCATGTGATCAGTATATGAAGCTTGGAGAAAAGGACTCAGCTACAGAGAATTGGCACTGCAAGAGAATTGGTTCAAGGAGATATCAGATTTATGGATGAATGAGTCATTCATCAGAACCTGAAGGTCTATTCTAAGTGAGTTCAACTTGAAGGTCAGGATAGTCGTCAATGTCATGACAGCTCACCACACACCCTGCCTGTGGATGGAGATTGTAAAGATGAGGATTCATCTGAGACAGACTGGTGGGAACTAGGAAAGCACCATCCCTATACTAGAGGGGATTGGGGTAGGGCAGGGGACATAAGGAGGCAGAAATCAAGCGTACTTCTCTGGACTAGACAAAAATACATGGGGAGGGAGGGAAAATAGCATATGAATTTGGGAGTACTGTGACTCAGGGCAGGGTGAGGCAGGTGCTTAGAGTTTGTGTGTCATGAGTGCCCTTAAAGTTGGTCTTTAAGGAATCTTGGGATGCGGAGGAGGATGTGGGAGGTCAGAAACCATCCTGAACCACTGGGTCCATTGTACAGGCAGGGCTGACTGTGGGGCTGAGGCTATTAAACTTCCTAAGTCAAGACCAACTTAGGAACTGAAGTGAAAGTGGCAGGTATCAATGGACCCAAATGAAAAGTTTGAGGAGGCTGATGCAGATGCCCTGCAGGATAGTGGGTCTCAAATGTCAGTGAGCACAGGAATTTCATGGTTAAAAGCACACATCCCTGGACTCATCCCAGATATTGTGACTTAGTATATCTGATATGGTGCCCAGGAGTTTGCATTTTCAGGAAACAGCTTAGTGCTAATGATCTAACCTGTGCTCTACAATATGGTACACTTGTGGCTACTTAAATTTAAATTAGTTAAAATTAAATAAAATTAAAATTTAGTTACTCATCTACTAGCCACATTTCAAGGGCCCAATAGCCACATATAGCTAATGGCAACAATATTGAACAGTGCAGAATTAGAACATTACCATCATTGCAGAAAGTTCTATTGGATGTGCTGGTTAAGCCACTTACTCAATAATTCCTTTTCTTTGTACCACATCTGGGTCTGCTAGGCCTTCCTGGTTTTGTGCCCCATCCCATGTCCATAAGCACTACTTCCCAGATGAACAACCCTAACCTGAACAATGGTTCAGGACCATGGACAACAGCACACACACGGCCATCTCTCCCCTCAAATAGTTTTAGTCACACAGTACTTAAGTCTAAGCAGGTGAAGAGCCAGGAATGGGAGTCTAAAGTTAAGGAATCCAATGGGGCAGCAAGCCATGTTGACATGAGAGTCTTTGAACCATACTGAAATCTTCAATCTATAATCCCTTAGCTTAATGGTAGTGACTCTGGCTTCTGGCCACATCAGCTCTTCTCAAGGAGAGGCAGGAGGAAGAAAGCCTTGAGCTGCTGGTATTTACAATGTATCATTAACAAGCACCATACCTCTAGGGCAGTGAAATAGGAGATAATAATAGAAAGAGTCAAGTGGGACTCTCTAAATTCTGGACTACCACTTACTTGTGATGCAGCCATGGGGATGTTACTTAACTTCTTTGAGTCTCAGTTTTCCAATCTGTAAAATGGCTATAATAATATTAATGTTATGAAATGATAAAATACTTGTAATGCACCTCATGAAAGGTCTAGCACACAGTAGGCATTCAATAAATATTAGTTCTATTTCCCTTCTTGGTAATTTGGACTTTATACTCTTTAATGTGGCAGTCCCCAATTTACAGTACAGAGTCTCTGCTTTCTGGCAGCAGCGTCAAAATTGAGGGACAGAGGTGACTTGGTAGGCTATCATTTTTTGTATGTCCCCAAGTAGGATCTTGTAGAGCTATGTAATTCAAGTACCCAGAATTTCAAATAATGATCTGGAATTAGACTATCATGGCAGATTCTCTTTCTCCTCTCCCCTCCTCTTCCTCTTCTCCCATCTCTTCTTCCATCTCTTCTTTCCTTTCTCTCTTCTTCTTTCACCTCTATCTCTTCATCTTGCTTCTTCCTCCCACTTTTTCTCCTCTTTCTTCTATCTCCTTCTTCCTCCTTTTCCCTCTTCTGTCTTCCTCCTTTTCTTCTTTTTCTTCCTTTTCCTCCTTCTTCAGCTGCTGCTATAACTGCCATATGTACGTGTGTACAGAATCACAATCTCATTATCCACTGGAGCTTAGTGAGTTTTGTTAATGCAGTTTTTCCCCCCAAATTTCAAACTGTTAGTGTGCTGATGTATTTGAGAACATAGGTATATCATTTTCCAAAGATATCTCTTTTACATAGGAATCAGGTGGTTTAAGCTCATCAATTAAGATTAGTTTGAGGGCTTCCCTGGTAGTGCAGTGGTTAAGAATCTGCCTTCCAATGGAGGGCACACGGGTTCGAGCCCTGGTCCAGAAGATCTCACATGCCGCGGAGCAACTAAGCTCTTGTGCCACAACTACTGAGCCTGCGCTCTAGAGCCCGTGAGCCACACTGCTGAGCCCGTGTGCCACAACTACTGAAGCCTGCGTGCCTAGAGCCCGTGCTCCACAACAAGAGAAGCCACCACAATGAGAAGCCTGTGCACCACAACGAAGAGTAACCCCCACCCGCTGCAACTAGAGAAAGCCCGCGCGCAGCAATGAAGACCCAACACATGGGCTTCCCTGGTGGCGCAGTGGTTGAGAATTTGCCTGCTAATGCAGGGGACACGGGTTCAAGCCCTGGTCTGGGAGGATGCCACATGCCGTGGAGCAACTAGGCCCGTGAGCCACAACTACTGAGCCTGCGCGTCTGGAGCCTGTGCTCCGCAACAAGAGAGGCTGCGATAGTGAGAGGCCTGCGCACCGTGATGAAGAGTGGCCCCCGCTTGCCACAACTAGAGAAAGCCCTCACACAGAAACGAAGACCCAACACAGCAAAAATAAATGAATTAATTAATAAAACTCCTACCCCCCCGAAAAAAAAGACTCAACACAGCCAAAAATAAAATAAATAAATAAATTTATTTTAAAAAAGATTAGTTTGAAATTATGCTTTCTTTTTTTAGCTTTATTGAAGTATAATTGACAAATAAATTGTTTAAGACATTTAAAGTATTCAATATGATGACTTGATATATGTATACATTGTGAAAGGATTGCCCCCATCTAGTTAATTCACACATCCATCACCTCACATATTCCCTGCCCCCTTTATTGCTGAGAACATGTAAATTCTACTCTCTAGCAAGTTTTGATTATATAACACAGTGCTATGATCTATAGTCACCATGTTATATGTTAGATCCTCTTATGGACCTTACTCAACTTATAATGATAGGTTGTGCCCTATTACCAACCTCTCCCTACCCTATTCCCCCTCCCCCACCAAGCCAGTGGCAATCACTTTTCTACTCTCTCGTTTCTATACCTTGGCTATTGTGAATAATGCTGCAGTGAACATGGGAGTACAGATATCTCTTTGAGATAATGGTTTATTTTCTTTGGACATATATCCAGAAATGGGATTTCTGGATCATATGGTAGTTATATTTTCAATTTCTTGAGGAACCTCCATACTTTTTTCCACAGTGGTTGTATCAGTTTACATTCCCACTAACAGTACACAAGGGTTCTCTTTTTTCCACATCCTCCACAGTGTTTGCTATATCTTGTCTTTTTGAAAATAGCCATCCTAACAGGTGTGAGATGATATCTCATTGTGGTTTTGACTTGTATTTCCATGATAATTAGGGATATTGAACACCTTTTCCTGTACTTGTTGGCCATTTGTATGTCTTCTTTGGAAAAATATCTATTCAAGTCTTTTGTCCATTTTAAAATTGGGTTATTCGGTTTTCTGCTATTGAGTTGTGTGAGTTCCTTGTATATTTTGGATATTAACCCCTTATTGAATATGTGGTTTGCAAATATTTCCTCCCAGTCCATAGGTTGCCTTTTCATTTTGTTCATGATCTCCTTTGCTGAGCAGAGCCTTTTAGTTTGATGCAGTCCTACGTGTTTATTTTGTTTTTGTTGCCTTTGCTTTTGCTGTCAAATCCAAACAATCATTGCTAAGACTGATGTCAAGGAGCTTACCCCTATGTTTTCTTCTAAAAGTTTTACGGTTTCAGGTCTTATGTTCAAGTTTTAATCCATTTTGAATTGATTTTTGTGGATGGTGAAGATGGGGATCCAATTTCATCCTTTTGCATGTGGCTGTTGAGTTTTCCCAACACCATTTATTGAAGAGACTATTTCTTTTCTCTATTTTTGGCTCCTTTGTTGTAAATTAATAACTATATATGGATGGGCTTATTTCTGGTCTCTCTATTCTGTTCCATGTGTCTGTTTTTAATGCTTATACTATACTGTTTTGATTACTATAGCTTTGTAATATAATTTGAAATCAGGAAATGTGATGTCTTCAGCTTTGTTCTTCTATCTCAAGATTGGTTTGGCTTAAAGTTATGCATTCATTCTTAATGGATATATTATTTTTATTGAATATTTCATTTCTGAAATATTATAGTTAACTGTAGACAATATTTAGAAATGTCTGCAACTCCAGAACATTTACCTTCATCACCCTTTGTAATATTGTGAGGGTAGTATCTATATAATTTGGAATGAATCTATGTTCTAATTAAATTTAAATAACAGAAAAACATTCTTTTAGAGTAGAACATTTAAAAAAATGATGTTTGGGGGACATAATAAATTGTTTGTTCCCTAGCAGGCACTGCTGTATTAAAGTTGTTATAATCCAAAGGCCATGTGTTAATTGACATAGTATAAATATGCATAATAACATGGAATCAGTGGAAGATCTAGATTCCAATCCCCATCTCGTCATTTGCCAGGAATGCAGTGCTGAGCAAGTTGCTCAACTTCTCTAAGCCTCGGTGTCTTCATATGTAAAATGGGGATAATAACAACCTGCACTTATTTTTAAATATCAGAGATAATATACAATGTTGGGCACAAAAATGCTAGAATTGATTTTATGTTACTTATATTTACTCTTGTCCAGGAAAAATTTAGAGAATCTAGTATTATATTATTCATAATGACAATGAGCATTACTAGGGAATCCTATTAATTTTATTAAAAGCAAACATAAACTTGCATCATATAATGTTGATTTCATTCTTTGCATTGAAGATAGTTATTTTAAATATACATAATAGAAGATCACATGATTCTGGAATGTATTGCTTGTAAAATTAAAAAGAAATGGAATAGGTCAAACTACCAGTTTTTAAAAATAAATAGTTATGAAGTTTCACAGCTGGAGAAAAGTATTTCCCTTTCAAATTGCTCTGAAAGCATGGTTTTACTTACCCGATTCATAACTTACTGTCTCATTTTAATCAGATAAAAATGTGCCCTCCAGAGAATGAATTTTAATTTACTTTGTTTTGACTTAATATGTTACCTGTTAAAATAACTAGGAGTAAAACCTTGGCTTTGATATGAAGGGAGAAAGGATCATGATTTGAAATTCTTTTTCTTCAATTATTTTGACATCAACTTATAGTGAAAGGGAAGAAAAAACCCTAAGAAGTCTTTCTGCTTTGCATTTATACCAAGTAGAAATCAAATATACTTCACTTGGATTTTTCTAATTATCGTATTTACTTTCCTTGTGAAGGTGGAAAACTTGATAATTTTAGAACACTTTACTCTCTTTTGCTCTAGGATATCTATATTACAAAATAGAATGTACTACTTAGAAGAACTATTTATTTCTAATGATTTCCTCTTTCCACATTGGAGCAGTGAAATTTTCCTTCCCTTTTCATTACACCTGTCTTCAGTATCAAGCTACAAACACATTTTTGCTGGCCTTTGTACACAACAAATATAGACAAATTTGCTCATAATGGAGCCTGTGGTTACCCTTTCTACACAGATATGGCGAGTCTTTTGCTTTTATTTATTTATTTTTATTTATTTTTTACTGAAGTATAGTTGATGTATAATATTATATGTCATAGGTGTACAATATAGTGATTCACAATTTTTAAAGGTTATACACCATTTATAGTTATTATAAAATATTGGCTTTATTCCCTGTGTTGTACAGTATATGCTGTAGCTTATTTTATACATAATAGTTTGTACCTCTTAATACCATACCCCTATATTGCCCCTCTCCCTTCCCTCTCCCCACTGGTATCCACTAGTTTGTTCTCTGTATCTGTGAGTCTGCTTTCTTTTTTTTTTTTTTTTTTTGGTACACGGGCCTCTCACTGTTGTGGCCTCTCCCGTTGCGGAGCACAGGCTCCGGAAGTGCAGGCTCAGTGGCCCTGGCTCACGGGCCTAGCCGCTCCGCGGCATGTGGAATCTTCCCAGACCAGGGCACGAACCCGTGTCCCCTGCATCGGCAGGCAGACTCTCAACCACTGCGCCACCAGGGAAGCCCTGCTTTCTTTTTTGTTATATTCACTAGTTTGTTGTATTTTTTCAGAGTCCACATATAAGTGATATCATATAGTATTTGTCTTTCTCTGTCTGACTTATTTCACTTAGCATTATACCCTCCAAGTCCATCCATGTTGCTGCAAATGGCACAATTTAATTCTTTTTAATGGCTGAGTAGTATCCCATTGTATGTATATACCACATCGTCTTTAACTATTCATCTGTTGATGGATGTTTAGATTGCTTCCATATCTTGGCAATTGTAAATTACACTGCTATGAACGTTGGGGTACATGTATCTTTTCGAATTAGTGTTTTTGGGTTTTTTTGGATAATACCCAGGAGTGGAATTGCTGGGTCATATGGTAGTTGTATTTTTAGTTTTTTGAGAAACCTCCATACTGTTTTCCACAGTGGCTGCACCAATTTACATTCCCACCAACAGTGTACAAGGGTTCCCTTTTCTCCACATCCTCGCCGACATTTGTTATTTGTATTCTTTTTGATGGTAGCCATTCTGACATGTGTGAGGTGATAGCCCATTATGATTTTGATTTGCATTTCCCTGATGATTAGTGATGTTGAACACCTTTTCATGTTCCTGTTGGACATCTGCATTTCCTCTTTGGAAAAATGTTTATTTAGTTCTTCTGCCCATTTTTAAATCAGTTGTTTTTTTTGATTTTGGGGTATATGAACTATTTACATATGTTGAGTATTAACCCCTTATTGGTCATATCATTTGCAAATATTTTCTCCCAGTCAGTAGGTTGTCTTTTCATTTCGTCAATGGTTTCTTTTGCTGTGCAAAACTTTTAAGTTTAATTCGGTCCCATTTGTTTATTTTTGTTTCCTTTGCTTTAGGAGACATCAAAAAAATATTGCTGCAATTTATGTCAAAGAGTGTTTTGCCTATGTTTTCCTCTGGGGGTTTTATTGTATCCGGTCTTATATTTAGGTCTTTAATCCATTTCGAATTTAGTTTTGTATATGTTGTTAGAAAATGTTCTAAATTCACTCTTTTACATGTAGCTGTCCAGTTTTCCCAGCATCACTTATTGAAGAGACTGTCTTTTCTCCACTGTATAGTCTTTCCTCCTTTGTGGTAGATTAATTGACCACAAGTGTGTGGGTTTAATGAGTCTTTTGCTTTTAAAGCAATGTATCTCATAGTAGCATGTGGTGGTGATTTTTTAAAAACCACTTAATTAAGGTATGACTGATACACAAAACACTGTATGTATTTATTGTATACCACTTGATGAATTTGGAGATAAGTATACACCTGTGAAATTATCACCATAATCTATACCGTAAACATATCTATCACATCCAAATGTTTCCTCTCACCCTCTTTATTATTATTATTGTATGTGAATAAGAACATTTAACACAGATCTACTGTTTTAGCAAATTTTAAAATATACAATACAGTATTATTAACAATGGGCATTATGCTGTATAGTTGATCTGTGATGCTGATTTAAAAAATAATATGCCAAGGAAAACTGGAGAATCATATATTTCACCTAAATAAGTTAAAACAGTAATGTGAGTTCATAGACCTTCTTTAGAAATGCAATAGCCTATTTTTGTGTGTAACAGATTTTCAAACACTTATTAAAGCCAATCACCCAATGGGTTTCGGTGTTAGCTGCTCAGGGTGAGGGCAGGAGCATTAATCAGCTTACTTCACCCTGCCCGGCCATGCTAGGATGGAAGACGGGAAAGCAGTTAACAGATAACTGCAGTGTGGCAGATTAGCTACAGGCACTGAAATATGCTAGGAAGACCATTGATATGGTTAGCTGTGTAAATGATGCATTTTTAGTTAAAAGAAAAATAACAAAATGAACTCCCACCCAGGCCAAGAAATAGAATTTTGTTCTGTACCAGGTGCCCCCTGTGTGTTTCTACCAGATCATATTCCTCTCCCTCCTGGCTGAATTTTGTGTGATATTGCCTTATGTCATCATAGTTTTATCCCTCTGTATGCATTTTAGTGAACATATTGTTCAGTGGTTTCTGCTTTATATAAATAGAATCATACTTAGGTATTCATCTGTGACTTGCTGCTTTGCTTCAGTTTTGGATTTGTGAGATTCATCCTGTTGATGCATGGTGTTCCAGATATTCATTTCCACTAGTGCAGATTATCCCAGTGTATGAACACACTACCACTTAGCTATCTGTTCTACTGCTGATTGACATTTGTGCTGTTTCCTCTTTCTTTGGTATTACTTACAGTGAATTATAAATATATTTCTATTCTCATGTACATGTGCATGAGTTTCTCTAGGGGATTTAACTAGTAGTGGGACTGGGTCATGCAATATATGTTTTCAACTAAGTGTTTTCCAAATTGGTTGTAATAATTGTAACAACTAACAATCCTATCAGCTGTGTATGAGAGCTCCTGTTTCTTCACTTCTTTGCCAACACTTGTTATTTCTCTACTACATTTGTAGTGTGGCTATAGGCTTTAGAACTATAGCGAACCTGGCTTCAAATCTTGGTTATAGCATGTGACCTTGAACTAATAATATCAGCTTGCTGAATTCTTGTAACGAATAAATGATACAATGTATTAAAAGATGCCTATGCATCTTTACACTTGTAACCATGAATTATTACTGCTATTATTACATATTCCTTGTGATAAGCTTTAGGACTCTTTAAGAAAACTAGAAATAAAAAGATTCATTCTCTATCATTTTTTTTTTTTTTTTTTTTTTTTTTTTTTGCGGTGTGCGGGCCTCTCACTGTTGTGGCCTCTCCCGCTGCGGAGCACAGGCTCCGGACGCGCAGGCTCAGTGGCCATGGCTCATGGGCCCAGCCGCTCGGCGGCATGTGGGATCTTCCTGCACCGGGGCACGAACCCGCGTCCCCTGCATCGGCAGGCGGACCCCCAACCACTGCGCCACCAGGGAAGCCCTATCATATGTTATTTAGAACAATCCCAACTTCCTTTCTAACAATGTCATTTGACAAATGCATAGTATGATGCATACATATTTTACACACATTCACCTACATATACAGGTAAATTGAGGATCAAAGCACTTCTATATGTGGTGGAGAATATTCTGTTGGTCTGGCTAAAAACAGAAATATTGAGATATGTAGAACTCTTTATCTTTCTTATTGAATAAACATTTAGTCCAGGAAAATTCCTTTCTGGTTCTCCTTAAAGGCAGACAAGTGTAGTTTTCCATTCCTGACAGTTTTCTGAGGGCATCTGTGATGGGTTAAAGATAGCTTCAAGTTGTTTGACACTTCTTACATTGAGAAGTCCGTTTCTCCTCCCCTTGAATCAGGGCTGGCCTGGATTGTTTTGATCAACAGAGCACAACAGAAGTGATGCTGCCAGTTCTGGGGCTAGACTCTAAGAGGTCAGACAGGCTTCTGCTTTGTCTCTTGGAGTCCTGATCACAAGTCAACCATCAGGTAAGAACTCTAACAACACTGCTGGAGAAAACATGGGGAGAAGTCCTGAGATTATATAGTGAGGCAGAAGAGCTCAACTAAACCCAGCCATCTGCAGCACTGTTAAGACATTGGGCCAGTGAGGGAAGCAGCTCCAACTAACCTCCAGCCTAGCCCAGCCACTGGCTGAATAGCATACGTGACCCCACTGGATTCCACATGGAAAAGAAGAGTCACCTAGCCCAGCCCTTCCCAAATCATAAATATAATTAAAAGGTGCTGTTTTAAGCCACTGGGTTTTGGTAGTTTGTTACACAGCAGTAAATAACTGAAAGAGTAAGTTTTTAAGGATGGTGCCCGGGGTGGTGGAATGCTGCATTATTCCGTTTCTGGCCAACGTGAGTTCTCATGTCTGACTCTAGAAATGGAGATTCCTTGTATATGTGAAGGACCAACAGCTATTCTGACAGTGACTCAAGGGTTTTAATCAAATCTCAAAAAACTAAGAACTGCAGTATTTGGTAACACAGATGATTTGTCCAACTCAGCCTCTGACGTAGTACCAATGGGTAGATTGTAAAAAGCTTAGATGACTTCCATGGTGTTGGTCTCAAAGTGTTTAAGATTTTTCTCTCAGATATCCTACTTTCCTTTAATTATATTTTTTATTTGCTAAACGTGCATAAGCTTATTTGTGTTCTTAGCTAAAACATTCTTATAAAGTATACTTCCTTTTGTTGGAATTAAATTACGTCTTTTAAGCTTTAAGTGGCATCTTCTAGTTCTAGCATTCTAGGGTTTAGTGAAAAGTCCCTACAACACTATTTATACCTCTAAGGATTTACAACCTTCCAGTCTCCAATTTTATCATCTTTTGGTCTCTTGTATTCATACATTTTCCTTGAGTATCTAAAAAAATAATTAATTACCCTTCTCTGGATTTTTCTGAATTTCTAATAGTATTATTTTTGCAATTACTATATAGAATGGAAAAATTTAATCTTCTATACTCTGTCTATTCCTAGCATTCTGTTGGGTTTATAGTTCAGAGCAGCTAATTGGGATGACGTGGTGAAACCTCGCCTTTGCAGTGATTATAGATATTCCTCAAATGATTTCTCATTGGCAGGAATCCTGGAAGCTCACCTTTCCTTTTCCTTTACTTCTCCCCAGCATATTGAACACTATCTCTTATACCCTCAGTTTCTGCCTGGGGTCCTAGTTCAAATAGCACAGAACCAAATTAGCTCAGAATCATAAGCCTGTATCCACCAGACTTTGAGCATCACCTCTGCCCAGTGATACCCACTAAACTTACCATCCAAGCACATCAAATCCTCCAGAGAGGCCCTTGGCATAGAATGGATGAGCACCCTTGGTGATTCCGCCATACCATATCCCCTTGACTTGAAGTATGTGTTTTCAACCTCTCTTCTCGCCCTTATGGAACATGTAACATAGTCCAGGACGACTCCAGGTCAAGATTTTCCCCCAGGAAACTTAAAAAAAAACCCTCTTTATTATGGAAACGTTCAAACATACACAAAATAGAGAAAATAGAAAAGTAAATCCCCTGTACTTACTTACTTACTCACTTGGCTTCAACAATTATCAGTATGTGTCCAATCTTGTTTCCTCTATGTTCCTAACTATTCTTACCTCTTACTTCTTCTAACTCTGCTGGATTATTTTAAAGCAAATCCCAGATATCATATTACTTCATTGTAAAATCTTTAGTATTTACCTCTAAAAGATAAAGAATTTTTTTAAACCATAATACCATCATGTCTACAATACTTATCAATAATTTCAGGTAACAGTGTATCCTGGGAAAATATCTTGAGCCTATATAATATTATTAATGTAGGTTTGAATTGCTTTTCTTAAAATGCATTACCTATCCTTATTCACACAGTATAAAATCATCCAACAATTCATCTTCATTCATTTGGCATGCACTATTGAAAGAAATTTAAGGATCATCTACAAACTCTGCTTCCTATGCAATCACCTTCTTTATTTTAGCATTGAATAAGATTGATTTGAGTACTAATCACTCAGGGAAGAAATCCTGTTGTTGACACATCTCCACCCAAGGAAAGGGATATTTAGTATTTACCCCTTTGTCTCCCATCTTTCTGAAGTCAGTTCCCCATCCACATCAAAATATTACTTTTAGGGACTTCCCTCGTGGCTCAGTGGTTAAGAATCTGCCTGACAATGCAGGGGACATGGGTTCAATCTCTGGTCTGGGAAGATCCTACATGCCACGGAGCAGCTAAGCCCATGTGCCACAACTACTGAGCCTGCACTCTAGAGCCCACAGCCACAACTACTGAGCCTGCATGCCACAACTACTGAAGCCTACACACCTAGAGCCTATGCTCTGCAGCAAGAGAAGCCTGCACACTGCAACTAAGAGTAGCTCCCGCTCATCTCAACTAGAGAAAGCCTGCACGCAGGAACGAAGACCCAATGCAGCCAAAATAAATAAATAAAAATACTACTTTTAGCCCCTATTTTTTTTAAAGGTGTTGAGGGTAGGAGTTTATTAGTTAATTTATTTATTTTTGCTGTGTTGCGTCTTCGTTTCTGTGCGAGGGCTTTCTCTAGTTGTGGCAAGCGGGGGCCACTCTTCATCGCGGTGTGCGGGCCTCTCACTATTGCGGCCTCTCTTGTTGCGGAGCACAGGCTCCGGACGCGTAGGCTCAGTGACCATGGCTCACGGGCCCAGCCGCTCCGCAGCATGTGGGATCCTCCCAGACCAGGGCTCGAACCCGTGTCCCCTGCATTAGCAGACCGACTCTCAACCACTGAGCCACCAGGGAAGTCCCCCTATTTTTAAAAATGAAAAGAAGCTATTATCAAAAGGGTTTCTAATCAGCTTTATTGAGGTATAATTTAAATACAATAAAATTCACTTATTTTAAGTGGATAATTCAGTGAGTTTTGAAAAATGCATACAATCATGTAACAGACACCACAATCAAGATATAGAACAACTATGTCATCCCCAGAAGTCCCCCTATGTCTCCACCAACACTCTACTGCTTGGCCCATGGCAATGACCAACCTATTTTCTACCACTACAGTTTTATCTTTTTTTAGAATTTCATGTAATGTAATCTTTTGTATCCGGCTTCTTTCACTTAGCATAATGTTTTTGCAAATCATTGCCTGTAACACTATTTATTCTTTTTGTTTCTGTGTATTACTCCATCATACAATGTGCCAAAATTTGTTTATCCATTCATAGTTGATGGATATTTAGATGGTTTCCAGTTTTTGGTTGTTGTGAATAAAGCTTCTATGAAAATTTGAGTATAAGAAGTCTTTGTGTAGATTTATGTTTTCATTTCTTTTAGGTAAATACCTGGGAGTGGACGTACTGGCTCATATGCTAAGTGTATGTTAACTTATAAACTACCAAACTGTTTTCAATAGTGGCTGGACCTATTTGCATTTCCAACAGAAAACTATGAAACTTCCAGTTTCTCCACATCGTGGAAAACTGTCAGTATTTAATTTTAGCCATTCTAGGGATTGTGTAGTGGTATCTCTTGGTTTCCCTAATGACTAATGATGTTAGACATCTTTTCATGTACTACTTATTTGCTATTCGTGTACCTTCTTTTATGGACTTTCTGTTTTTAAAACTGAGTCGTCCATCTTACTGTTGAATTACAAGAGTTCTTTTTATTCTGGACATAAGTCTCTTGTCAGATATAAGTATTGTGAATATTTTCTTCAAGACTGTGGCTTACCTTTTCATTTTTGTACAGTGATTTTTGAAGAGCAAAAGTTTAAAATTTTGACACAGTCCAAGTCATCAATCTTTTTCTTTAGAATTTGTGTTTATCCTATTAAAAATTACTTGCCTAACCCAAGGTCACTAAGATTTTCTCCTATATTTTCTCCTAGAAGTTTCATAGCTTTAGTTTTACATTTAGGCCCATGATCCATTTTGAGTTAATTTTTGTGTATGATGTGAGATAAGGGTTCAGAATCATTTTATTTTTGCATATGGATATTCAGTTTTTACAAGCTCATTTTTGAAAAGGTTTTCATTTCCCTGTTTAATCGTCTTGACATCTTTGATGAAAGTCAGTTGACCATATATATGTGAGTCTATTTCTGGACTGTATTCTGTTTCATTGTTGATCTTTATGTTTATCTTTATTGCCTGTACTTTCATTCTATATGTCTGTCTTTAGTCAGTACCACACTATCTTGATTACTGTAGCTTTACAGTGAAATGTGCAAAAATTTTGCCAGGATTTTCATTGGAATTGCATTGAGTCTATAGATCAATTTGGGAGCAAGGACAGTAGATTGGAGCAGCCGTCTTGAAGGCTGCCATCACCAGCTTGTTGCTATAATTCTACTCTCTCTTTTAAAATGGAAAATAGAATGACTGGGCACATCTGTTCAAATTTCGTATCTGTACTTGGTATGTCTTGACCAAATGCTAGTGAGCCTCCAGCCTTCCTTAATAAGACAGTGTGGGATGTCTTCCCAGAAGTTTACAAGGGCAAATGCCAAAATTTGGATGTATGCAAATGTTATTCAATCATTAATTCTACAAATATTTATTAAGGGTGTGCTATGTGCCAGGTACAGTTCTAGGTGCTGAGGGTATAGCATTTAACAGAGCAGACAAGTATCCCTGCCTTAAAAGGGCCTGTCTTCTAGCCTAAAGAACCGTAAGTATATACGATTGATTAAAAGTAGAACCTTAAAAAGTATTTTACTTCTTGATCTAGTACTATCTCTTCTAAGAATTTATCTGAAGAATATAATGAGTTGTTGTCAAAAGTTATGTAAAAATGTTCATTGCAGCATTTATAATAGAACCATCCCGCCTCCCAAAACTACATAGTTAATATAGGGGAATGATTAAATAACTGGTGATATATGCATTTGATGAAATATTATGTAATCATTAAAACTTTAAATTTTAGAAGACTGTAAGACCATGGGATAGATAATTTAAAAAGTCAAATCATTTCCTAGTAAGACTGAACCAAGGTACATCTACCAGCAGTGTTTGAGTATATCCATCTAACTTTACCCTTGCTGCCGTGAGTACTTTGAAAAAACAGAATGTGGAATAATCTTGTGTGTGTGTGTGTGTGTGTGTGTGTGTGTGTGTGTGTCTAATTACACAATAAAGCCAAAGCCAGTTTGGATGGCAAAAATGGTATCTCATTTTAATTGTAAATTCTTTATTACTAGTGACAATGAATATTTTTGGTCATCTGTTTAGGCTATTTTTGTATTTCTTTTGTGAACTGTTTTTCTTTTTAAAAGGAATTTGGATAAATTCTTCAGGTTTAATTTGTTGAGAAGGCACCTGGTTAGTGAGATTTTTGTTCTTTTATTGAGAAATCTATTTATTGTGCTACAATGTGGCTTATGAAAGATGCTTTAAAAATTTAAAGTATTCTTTAGGTTTACTTGGAAAGGCAGTAATTTAATGATACTTTAAATTGGAAAAAGCTCACACCAAACTAATTTGAGCAGTAAATACTCATCATTCTTTTCCCATATGTCTTTGCTATTTAAAAAGCTTACTGTTAGGTAGGGCAAAACTTGATGTGTTGTTGATTTTGCCTATTGTTTTAGATATTTTAAAATATTTATTTCTTGCATATTTGAGCACTATATATTCAACTGCTCTACTCTTCCTGTTTTTGGAAACATCTGCTTCTATAACTTTTGACATTAAATTTTAATTTGAGGGAAATTCCCTGGTGCTTCCACTGCTGGGCCGGATTCAGTCACTGGTTGGTGAACTAAGATCCCACAAGCCACGTGGTGCGGCCAAAATAATAATAATAATAAATTTTAATTTGAGAAATAAAAAATAAAACTAAAAGCCTAGGGCCAAAAGAAAATTATTAAATATACATCTAAGAAATGGAAAGCACTCAACATCTGTCACTGAATTGCTTTTCTAAAATACAATGAGAGGACTCCCTGGTGGCTCAGTGGTTAAGAATCCACCTGCCAACAGAGGGAGCACGGGTTGGAGCCGTGGTCCGGGAAGACCCCACATGCTGTGGAGCAACTAAGCCCGTGTGCCACAACTACTGAGCATGCGTTCTAGAGCCTGCGAGCCACAACTACTGAGCCCAGGTGCCACAAATACTGAAGCCTGTGCGCCTAGAGCCCATGCTGCGCAATGAGAGAAGCCACTGCAGTGAGAAGCCTGCATACCACAACAAAGAGTAGCCCCAGCTCGCTGCAAAAAAAGAGAGAAAGCCTGCGTGCAGCAACAAAGAACCCAACGCAGCCAAAAAAGAAATAAATAAAAAGAAAAAAGAGATGAGAAGATGTAGAAACATATTACATCATTGTGTTCAAGCAAATGCAAAGAGTTGGAGTTAGTATGACATGTTTGGAAGACGAGAGATGGTTCACAGAGAGAAGGGTGCTGGCAGAGAAGAAAGGCGAGGAAAAGCTGGGTGGACAAGGTGGGACCAGATCATGGGAACTGTAGGTGCCATGCTGAGAGATAGAAATTCTTTTTTTTTTTTAATAACATCTTTATTGGAGTCTAATTGCTTTACAATGATGTGTTAGTTTCTGCTGTATAACAAAGTGAATCAGCTATATGTATACATATATCCCCATATCCCCTCCCTCTTGCGTCTCCCTCCCACCGTCCCTATCCCACCTCTCTAGGTGGACACAAAGCACAGAGCTGATTTCCCTGTGCTATGCAGCTGCTTCCCACTAGCTAGCTATTTTACACTGGGTAGTGTATACATGTCCATGCCACTCTCTTACTTCGTCCCAGCTTACCCTTCCCCCTCCCCGTGTCCTCAAGTCCATTCTCTACGTCTGCATCTTTATTCCTGTCCTGCCCCTAGGTTCTTCGGAACCTTTTTTTTCTTTTTTTTAGATTCCATATATTTGTGTTAGCATACGGTATTTGGTTTTTCTCTTTCTGACTTACTTCACTCTGTATGACAGTCTCTAGGTCCATCCCTAGGGCCCTATACACCCTTATCCCAGTGACTCAGTTTCTTCGAAACACTAAAAATTAGCTTCTGTAGAACTAGAAGACTCTCACTTAAAATGATGAGAATTCAACCATGTGTGTAATTGGCCCTTGAAAGGCAAGCAAGGAAGGACCACTGAAGTCCATTCTTGGTTGTAGTTTATGCAGCAGGGAAAGGTCTAAGACGAGCTATTCCTTTGCTGCACCGATTAGCAACTCCTCTGTAAAAGGAGGGAGATAGTTAAAATTAAAGACTGGAAGAGATGTAAGTGATCCCACTGTTTGTGTTTGACTGAGATATTCCTATAACATGTCACTGGACTGAGAACCAGGGGTCATTTCCCTGGTTTCAGGAGGCCACACTTAAATAAGATGGGACATACTCTCAGAAAGATAAAAATTTGAGTGTATGTGCATGTTATTCAATCATTTATTCAACAGATATTCATTAAGGTTATACTATGTGCTGCATACTGTTTAAGGATCGCAGCATTTAACAAAACAAATGAGAATCACTGCTTTATTAAAAGCCTGTATTCTAGGCTCTGTTTTTATTGAAAACCTTGTATAGAACCACCAGTATATAGGATTGGTTAAAAGGAGAAAGAGAGAGAGAAAAAAGAAACCAGCAGATAAAAACATTTGTGCTTCAGTGGACACCATCAAGAAGTGAAAAGATAACTCACAGACTGGGAGAAAACATTTGCAGATTGTGCATCTGATGTATATATCAAGAGTAAAGAATATATAAGAAACTCAATAATGAAGAGACAGATACTCTGATTTAAAAATGGACAAATAAAAGAAGACATACATTGTCCCAGAGAAGATATACAGATGACCAACAAGTACATCAAAAGATGCCCAATGCCATTAGCCATCAGGGAAATGCAAAGCAAGACCACAATGAGATACTACTTCACACCCATTTGGAGGACTATAATCAAAGGGAAACAATAACAAGTATTGGTGAGGATGTGGAGAAATTGGAACCCACATATATTGGTGGTGGGAATGTAAAATGGTACAGCTGCTGTGGGAAATAGTCTGGCAGTTTCTCAAAAGACTAAACATAAGAGTTACTGTATGACACAGAAATTCCACCCCTAGGTATATATCCCAGAGAAATGAAACTATATGTTCATACAGAAACTTGTACATACATGTTTATAGTGGCATTATTCATAATATCCAAATGAAGAAACAACTAAATATCTATCAACTGATGAATGGATGAATAAAATGTGGTAAATCCACATAATGGAATATATTTTTTGGCAATAAAAGAGAATGAAGTACTGATACATGCTACAACATGGATGAACCTTGAAAACATGCCAAGGGAAAGAAGTCAGACACAAAAGAAGTCAGACACAAAATATTGTATGATTCTATTTATAGGAAATTTCCAGAATAGACAAATCCATAGAGACAGCAAGTTTATTAGTGGTTGCCTAGGGCTGGGGGCAGGGGTATGGTGGTCATGCTGTTGGGGAGAGATGGGAACTGACTGCTTATGGGCTCAGGGTTTCTTTTTGGGGTGATGAAAGTGTCCTAAAATTGTGGTGATAGTTGTACAACCCTATGAATATACTAAAACTATTGAATTGTGCTATTTATATGGCTGAATTGTATTGTCTGTGAATTATAGCACAGTAAAGCTGATATACATACAAGTGGTAAGTGGTAAGAGAGGTCCACAGGCAAGTGGTAAGAGATGGTCCAGTGACATCATTTAAATAATGTTTACTACCATTTTTTTCAGTCCTTAATTTTATTTCATATCATTATTCTTAGCTCCAGGCTAAATGCTTGGATATGCGTAAAGAGGCATAGAATGGGTCGTGGGTGAATGTGTCAGACTCGCTGTGGGTTACTGGCAGCTACAAAAGTGAAACAGTTCTGGAAAGGAAATTCCCATCCCGTTTTGTTAGTGGGGATGTCAGAGCCACTTGAGTTAACAGCAACCCTAAGATCTAAGATCTGGATCTGTCCTCCATTCCCTGAGATAGATCAGGCTTGGCAGTCTGGGCTTGGCCATTTGTGGGAAACACCGACCTTACTTCCAACCCTGATTAAATGGCTAAATTCCCCCCTGTGGCCTGGGAAATTCCTTTTCACTGAGGGATGGGGACCAGGGTGAAGAGGGGGTTAGAGACAGGCTGGTGGACAGTGTGATGGGGGCAGAGAAGAGTGCACCCAGGTTTTGTTTTGTTTGATGAAGGGACATATTTGGGAGAGAGGAGATAATCTTTCACCTCCTGTACAGAATATGGAAGCATAAATTACAAGTTTGCTTTCAAAGCCAAATAAACAATATAATTTATTATATGCTTTACAAGTGAAATAAACTTCATGTTATTTTCCAAGTCACTTCCAAATTCATACACTTATATATCACATCAAATATTTGGTTGGCCAAAAAGTTCGTTCAGGTTTTTCCAGACAATGTTAAGGAAAAACCCAAATGAACTTTTTGGCCAACCCCATATATATATATATATATATACACACACACACACACACACACACACACACATATATATATGTATATACACATACACACATATGTATATATATACATATACATATATGTATATACACACAATGTATACACATATACACACATATGTATATATACATATACACATATACATATGTATATGTATATACATATATATGTATATATACATATATACATATATGTATATATATATATTTTAAAATTGAAGTATAGTTGATTTACAATGTTGTGTTAATTTCTGCTTACAGCAAAGTGACTCAGTTTTACACATATATACATTCTTTTTAAATATTCTTTTCCATTATTGTTTATTCCAGGAGATTGGATATAGTTCCCTGTGCTATACCGTAGGACCTTGTTGTTTATCCATTCTAAATGTAATAGTTTGCATCTACTAACCCCAAACTCCCAGTCCATCCCTCTCCCTCCCCCCCCCTTGGCAACTGTAAGTCTGTTCTCTACATCTGTGAGTCTCTTTCTGTTTTGTAGATAGGTTCATTTGTGCCATATTTTATATTCCACATATTAGTGGTATCATATGGTATTTGTCTTTCTCTTTCTGACTTCACTTAGTATAATCTTGTAGTTGCATCCATGTTGCTGCAAGTGGCATTATTTCATTCCTTTTTATGGCTGAGTAGTATCCCATTGTACATATGTACCACATCTCCTTTATCCATTCATCTTTCAGTGGACATTTAGGTTGTTTCCATGTCTTGGCTACTTCATATATTTTTAAAAAGTTACAATGATTCAAGAAAGCTTCCAAATTGTTACATGAGGACTATTAATAAACGCTCTATCAGCAAACAAAAAAGGAATGGAAACAATTCAAAATGGGTGTCATATTCTGAAATAAAACCAACATCAGTTAGGGCGGAAAACATTTTAATGCAGTTGTTTTTAAACGGTAACAGAGTATATAGACTCTCAAGTTCTATCCATAAAAAGGGGTGAAAAAAGACATCCCATTTATTTTCAGCTAGTCTGGAATCAGTTCTTACAACATTCTTACCAAGCTGAACCTGTGGGACAATTCACTAGCTTCCATTCCTGGTGGTTGACTCTCTCAGCTCTAGACTTTACTGCCAATAGTATCACAATTCTTGCCTCTTCCTATGTAGACGGTATATGATTTGAGCTGTTAGCGCTTGTGGGGGAGGTTTTGCCTAAAATATTTTAATCCACTGTAATCGGTACAGCTCCCAGCATTTGCTTCTGCATACCACACCAGTATTTCCCAAACCCTGCTGCAAGTTGGAATGTCCTGACAGTCTTTAAGTATACTGACGCTTTGTTCCCACTCGTAGATTTTTTGGCTTAACAGGTATAGGAGAGGCCACAACAGTGAGAGGCCCGCGTACCACAAAAAAACCCAAACAACAACAACAACAAAAAAACAGGTATAGCATGCAGCCTGGATGCTGGAATTAAAAAAATTCTCCCAATGTTCCTCATGTGCAGCAAGAATTGGGCACCACTGTACTAGACTATTATTTACGGACTCTCGGTGTAAGCCACTCTCTGACTAAAAGGGAAAAGCGTTAAGCCACACACTGGTACAAGAAGCATGTGACTATTAAACTGCTCGGTTGAATCTAAAGGCAAGTGGTAAGAGATGATCCAATGACATCATTTAAATAATTTTTACTACCATTTTTTTCAGTTCTTAATTTTATTTCATATCATCATTCTTAGCTCCAGGCTGAATGCTTTCTCTTTCTTCCTGACATTAATTAATATCTTTTACATATTTTTGTAACTTTATCTCTTAACTCTGTCATCTCTTGGCAAGTTCTGCATATTTCATTTCTTGCTCTTTTTTTGATGAACGAATCCCTGAAGGCTCCTATTTATATGCTTTGCTAGATGAAGGTTTCTTGTGTTCCCAATTTGAACATTACCTGGGACTAGATGGTCTCAGCAAGCAGTGAGGAAAGGCAGTCTTGCCTCAATACCCAGTCCAAATCAGCACTGACCTGTTTTCACTGACATCATTGGAAACTAATCTCTAATTTGTTTTCCATTATCATTCCAAGATCTCCCCCCATTTCTCCACTGCTGTTCTTGCCATTTGTTGCTTTCCAGGCTTCTCTATTATTGAATAACTATGCAGAAAAGAATTTCCCCAGAGGTTTTGGATTGAATTTTTTCAAGATTTAAAAAATGTCCTACTTTATTAATGAGCTGTGTGGGCAGTTCGTGTCTGGGTTGGCCTGTTTTTGTAGCCCTCCCTATTGCTTTGCCAAGATGCTATTTGAAATATGACTTAATATGCCTTGAACTTCCTTTTGGAAACTACTGATATATGTAACGTCAGAACCAAAGCAACAATAGCCCACATCACAACTGCCTTAAATGGATAGGCTTAGGGCTTTTTAGTTTTTCACACACAATTCTACCTAATGCCTGCGTTTCTTGGAAGTTACAGAATGTTATTTTTTTAACTGAGAGGGACATCACCTATAATTATGCTGACATAACTGCTGTCAATATTTTGGCATATTTCTTTTTAGTCTTCTTTCTATACATATTTTTTCAAGTTTTTATGATAAAAAATTTAAGCACATAGAAAAAATGAAAGGCTAGCATGAAGGACCATATACCTACCACCTAGATTCAATGGTTGTTAGAATTTGCTGTAAATAATTCCTTTCTCTGTCTCTTCCGGCTCTGTTTTTCTGTAGCTCTCTCCATCTCTGTCTATCTCTGTCTCTTAGGAGAGTGAGCCATGCTTCTTTACTTTCCAAAATATAAAACATTCTCTTATGTAACATAAATAACATGATCATCAAAATTAGTAATAGCTCCCAAATATAATCTAATACCCAATCTGTATTTAAAATGTCCTCAGTTTCCCCCAGATGGTTTTCCAAACCAGGATACAGTTAAGGGTGGCCATTGGGTTATTACGTTTCTCTAGTTTCTTTTCATGACGTCACCTTTTGAAGAGACCAATCTTGTAGAATGTCTCACATTTTGATGAGGGATTGTTTCTTCCCGGCAATAGTTGACTTGCTCTGTTCCCTGTGTTTCCTACAGACTGGAAATTAGATCTAAGGCCATGGCTAACATTTTTGGCAAGACTGTTTCATAGGTGACGCTGTGTAGCTCATATTAGTTCATGTCAAGAGGCAGATAGTATCAGAGTATCTTACTAGGAGCCATGCTGTTCGATTCCCCAATTAAAGTGATGCAGTCACATACTTGCGTTTTTTTCCCTTTGTGATTGGCAAGTAGTCTGGGGTGAAATTTTGGTACTTTCACATAGTATCCAGTCCCTCATTATCTTTTCACCTAATGGTGTTAGCATTCACTGAGATTCTTGCCTGAATTAATTATTTCACTGGGGATTTCAAAATGGTGATTTCCTAATTCTATTCTTTCTATATTTATTAGCTGGAATTATTCTCTATAAAAGAACTTTCCCTCATAAATTATTTTCTTCCTAAAATGACAGGGTAAATGCCTAATGATTTTCTTTATTTACTAATTTTCAGAGCAAATAATTAGTTTAATATTTCATAGTTTTTTTAAGGCACAAAGTTGAGATCATAAAGCATATACAGTTTCTGTACTTTTGAGTTAGTGTACTACTGTACTAGAGTTAGTATTTTCTCATAATGATTTGTAAATATCTCCTCTAATGGCTATGTATAATTTTTCTGTGTAGTTGAATCAAAACTCTATTAAATATTTAGATTGTTTCCAGTTATTCAGTGGTGATGAATAATGTTTTAGAATATTCTATGCCTGAAGTTTTGCTCAAATATTGGATTATTTCCTTAGGATAGAGTCTATTATCCTAAAACTCAAATTAAGCATGTAACTATGTAGAGCATGCTGGTCAGTGATTGGCTTAGGGATATATAATGCACCTTAGTTAAATGCTGCTCCCCCACCCATCCCTTTAGATTAAATGCTCATCTAGTGCTGTAGTTTTCCTCATGCTACCTTGTATTTCACTTCACTTTAAAATGTCTGTGTTCTCTTTATCAATTATCTGACAAACCCTTTGAGGTCAGATATTGTGTTCCATTTTCTCTGTGTATCCCTAACATCATGCATTATGTTTTTATTCATCATAGACACTGAAGAAATGTTTGTTGATGCTGGTGATTTCATGATATTTTGCCTTATTGTGGCAAATTTAGTAGCTTTAAAGTGATTAGAAGTGTCTGTGATTTTGGAGGCTTATGTCTAATTGAAGACATAACATTTTGGTCTATTCCTCCTATTAAAAGGCTCCATCATTTTATTTGTGAAGTATAAGATTGGTGAGGGTGTTGCTAATGTGTTTCCTAAATTACTCCCGGGTCCGGCAGGGATTCTTTTATTTTAAAGCAAAATCTACTGCATCATCTGTGGTGTGCTGCTGAGAGGTCCTAGGTATGGACCAGTTAGTGAGCAATGTGGCAGGATGTCCCTCTCAACAGTGTGGCAGTATCTTCTCCTGGGAAGATTTCATTGACAGATGAGTCTGTATAAAAGTGATGAACATTTAGCTTGGGACACCCATGTTAAGGGAGATAAAACCTTTACTGCCTACAGTGGTTGATATTTATTTGGTATTGCTAGACATCAATGATGGCCCTCAAACTACTGCTATTTTTTTAATCAGTTTTTTTAAACATCTTTGTTGAAGTATAATTGCTTTACAATGTTGTGTTAATTTCTGCTGTATAACAAAGTGAATCAGCTATACGTATACATATATCCCTATATCTCCTCCCTCTTGCATCTCCCTCCCTCCCACCCTCCCTATCCCACCCCTCTAGGTGGTCACAAAGCACGAACTGATCTCCCTGTGCAATGCAGGTGCTTCCCACTAGCTACCTGTTTTACATTTAGTAGTGTATATGTGTCAATGCTACTCTCTCACTTCGTCCCAGCTTACCCTTCCCCCTCCCCATGTTCTCAAGTCCATTGTCTATGTCTGCATCTTTATTCCTGTCCTGCCTCTAGGCTCTTCAGAACCTTCTTTTTTAGATTTCATATATATGTGTTAGCATATAGTATTTGTTTTCCTCTTTCTGACTTACTTCACTCTGTATGATAGACTCCAGGTCCATCCACCTCACTACAAATAACTCAATTTTGTTTCTTTTTATGGCTGAATAATATTCCATTGTATATATGTGCCACATCTTCTTTATCCATTCATCTGTTGATGGACACTTAGGTTGCTTCCATGTCCTGGCTATTGTAAATAGAGCTGCAGTGAACATTGTGGTATGTGACTCTTTTTGACTTATGGTTTTCTGAGGGTATATGCCCAGTAGTGACATTGCTGGGTCATAAGGCAGTCCTATTTTTAGTTTTATAAGGAGCCTCCATAGTGGCTGTATCAATTTACATTCCCACCAACAGTGCAAGAGGGTTCCCTTTTCTCCACACCCTCTCCAGCATTTATTGTTTCTAGATTTTTTGATGATGGCCATTCTGACTGGTGTGAGGTGATACCTCATTGTAGTTTTGATTTGCATTTCTCTAATGATTAGTGATGATGAGCATCCTTTCATGTGTTTGTTGGCAATCTGTATGTCTTCTTTGGAGAAATGTCTATTTAGGTCTTCTGCCCATTTTTGGATTGGGTTGTTTGTTTTTTTGATATTGAGCGGTATGAGCTGCCTGTATATTTTGGAGATTAATCCTTTGTCAGTTGCTTCATTTGTAAATATTTTCTCCCATTCTGAGGGTTGTCTTTTTGTCTTGTTTATGGTTTCCTTTGCTGTGCAAAAGCTTTTAAGTTTCACTAGGTCCCATTTGTTTATTTTTGTTTTTATTTCCATTTCTCTAGGAGGTGGGTCAAAAAGGATCTTTCTGTGATTTATGTCATAGAGTGTTTTGTCTATATCTTCCTCTAAGAGTTTTATGGTGTCCGGCCTTATATTTAGATCTTTAATCCATTTTGAGTTTGTTTATTTATTTATTTATTTATTTATTTATTTATTTATTTATTTATTGCGGTACGTGGGCCTCTCACTGTTGTGGCCTCTCCCGTTTTGGAGCACAGGCTCCGGAGGAGCAGGCTCAGCGGCCATGGCTCACAGGCCCAGCCTCTCCGCGGCATGTGGGATCTTCCCAGACTGGGGCACGAACCCGTGTCCCCTGCATCGGCAGGCAGACTCTCAACCACTGCGCCACCAGGGAAGCCTTTGAGTTTATTTTTGTATATGGTGTTAGGAAGTGTTCTAATTTCATTCTTCTACATGTAGCTGTCCAATTTTCCCAGCACCACTTATTGAAGAGGCTGTCTTGTCTCCATTGTATATTCTTGCCTCCTTTATCAAAGATAAGGTGACCATATGTGCATGGATGTATCTCTGGGCTTTCTATCCTGTTCCATTGATCTATATGTCTGTTTTTGTGCCAGTCCCATACTATCTTGATTACTGTAGCTTTGTAGTATTATCTGAAGTCAGGGAGCCGGATTCCTCCAGCTCCGTTTTTCTTTCTCAAGATTCCTTTGGCTATTCGGGGTCTTTTGTGTTTCCATACAAATTGTGAAATTTTTTGTTCCAGTTCTGTGAAAAATGCCAAACTACAGACCAATATCTCTGATGAATATAGATGCAAAAATCCTCCACAAAATACTAGCAAACAGAATCCAACAGTACATTAAAAGGATCATACACCATGGTGATCAAGTGGGGATTATCCCAGGAATGCAAGGATTCTTCAGTATATGCAAATCAGTCAATGTGATACGCCATGTTAACAAACTGAGGGATAAAAACCATATGATCATCTCAATAGATGAAGAAAAAGCTTTTGACAAAATTCAACACCCATTTATGTAAAAACTCTCCAGAAAATAGGCATAGAGGGAACTTACCTCAACATAATAAAGGCCATATATGACAAACCCACAGCCAACATCATTCTCAATGGTGAAAAACTGAAACCATTTCCACTAAGATCAGGAACAAGACAAGGTTGTCCACTCTCACCACTATTATTCAACATAGTTTTGGAAGTTTTAGCCACAACAATCAGAGAAGAAAAAGAAATAAAAGGAATCCAAATCGGAAAAGAAGAAGTAAAACTGTCACTGTTTGCAGATGACATGATACTAAACATAGAGAATCCTAAAGATGCTACCGGAAAATTAGTAGAGCTAATCAATGAATTTGGTAAAGTAGCAGGATACAAAATTAATGCCCAGAAATTTCTTGCATTCTTATACACTAATGATGAAAAATCTGAAAGAGAAATTAAGGAAACACTCTCATTTACCATTGTAACAAAAAGAATGAAATACCTAGGAATAAACCTACCTAAGGAGACAAAAGACCTGTATGCAGAAAACTATAAGACACTGATGAAAGAAATTAACAATGATACAAACAGATGGAGAGATATACCATGTTCTTGGATGGGAAGAATCAACATGGTGAAAATGACTATACTACCCAAATCAGTCTACAGATTCAATGCAATGCCTATCAAACTACAACTTTTTAATGGCTCATTTCCATGAATGACAGTATCAAAACTTGTTCTCAGAGGATTCTTTGGTTTTATTTCAATAGCATTAAAGTTGAAAATTAATTCAACATTAACACTTACAATCTATTAAATCATCTTTCTTGGTTGTACTTCACATACATCCCTTTTTTTTTTTTTAGAAAATCACATTAATTTTTTTTTTAGTTTGAAACGTTTTATCTTCAGGAATGTTTAGATCTAGAAGTATGATGTTTTTTAAACTAATAGTGGTAGATGGACAGAATTATTCTTCTCTATGAGCAAACTATATCTCTGTTGCATAGGCCACAGAATAAACTTTGAAATGCATGAGTACATTTTTTTCATTGTTTTGAGATGAGAGTTTCTTTAATAGACTTCTCTCTGTCAAGGATAGGAATCATGTCTTATTAAAAAAATCAAATATCCAGAGCCCAGTATAATGCCTAATGAGTGCTCAATACATTTTTCTTGAGTCAAGGAATTAATTTTTCTCTATTGCTGTTGGTGGGGCTAATAAAAGAACAAATATAGTAGCTACATTAGTCTTTGAATAACATAAAACCCTTTGTAGTTCTTAGAATAGATGATAGTAATGCTTCCTTATAACTTAAGAAAAAAAGAAGTACTTTAAACTCTGTCTTTTGGTCCAAACAACTGGACATTCTCATTTTTCTTTACTAGGTGTTTTTCATAGAACACACACGCATACACAAACATCATGGAAAAATGCATAAAAATTAGTTAAACTTCAGTATTTTCAGTGCTGTGTAAGCATTAGTCCCATTCACTATCATAACATCCTAATGAGTATTATTATCTTCTGCACATAGGTGGGTAAATTGAGGGGCCATGTTTGCAGTGACTGAGTTGAGTCTTTAATTTCATAGAGTTTTCTCATTCTTCTCTTAGGCAAACAGAATCCATCTGTACTTTTGCTGGAATACTATTTTCCATTGTTATTAATTGCAGTTAGTACAAAACAATTTCTTAATTCTGGGAAAACATCAAACAGGTTTTTAACACAGAGAATAGAAGGTAACTGAAGTATCCTCTGGTGGACAAAGGTTTTAATTAGCAGAGGAAGAACACAGTGAGATAGGAGAGACTAACCACTACATAGAAATCCGTCCTGTATCTGTTCTTACCAGGGCCACCCTGTCACTGTCAGACCCATTTCAGATTCCCATGTTAGCGGCCTAGAGCTGTTACTTTTGTCCTCCTTCTCTAGTTACCCTAAGAGTCAGACCTTCCTGCACACATGATCTTGTCTGATTTCTCAAGTCCAGAGGTTGCTCTGGGACTGTGTCTTTCATCCATTTCACAAGATCCATCTGTTCCTTACTTTTCAATACTTCATTTATTCCCAGGAAACTAAGTGACCCTATATATACCTAAATGTACACCTGCATAGCCATCCATCTCTTTTTACCCGGTTTCAGAAACCCTATCTTATCCGCAAAGTGGCTTGAGGAAAGGATGTACCAGTGATATTTTGAGGGAGAATGTACAAGTTGAACAGATAGTTGAAGTGCTAAGGGAGTGTTTAGATTTTGTTTCCTTCTAGGATTTTTTTTTTTTTTTTTAACCACCAGCCTCCAACCCCACTCTAGAAACTCAGTATAGAAACTCCTCCCAGGCACTGGTTAAGAACCTTCCCAACCAAACCACCTGAAAAACACTGTGAGCTGATAAAAACCACGGAGTATGTAAGTGAAGGGTGTGTATGTGGCAAAGAGGATGTGATCAAGAAAAGTTCTACACTTAATTCTGAAGGCAAATTTTATTTCTTTTGAATTATACTCTTTCCATTCCTTTCTTTAGTTACTTCGTGCTACCTGAGGCACTTCAGTCAGGACAGAAAACAATAACCATAATTACTCTAAAATTTTATGGTGTTACTATTATTTACTTTTAAATCCCTGTGATGTAGTTAATATCACTCCCATTTTATAGCTGAAAAATGTGGAATACAAAGAAGTTAAGTGATTGATAGAATTAGTAAGTGGTGGAAACTGAACTTAATCCAGGGCTTTTGCTTCTAACTCTGTGCTTCCTCTACTAAACCACAGTGCGAAGACAATAGCTCAGTATATGGGAAGTGACAAAAATGTACCTAAGGAAGAAAGACCGTACTTAGGATTTCAAACAATTAGTTTAACAACGTTATATACAGTCATTATTTCAGTAGAAAATTGTAGAGAAATAAACTGCCAAATTTTCTTCTAGCTCACTAGATTGGTACATGTCAGCCCTATAAAAGGCTATGCTTCATTGATTTCAGAAATGACAACTACAGCAATCATAAGAAAGGAGGCCCATAAAATTCACAGGAAGTACCTAAGGGAAAGTTAAATGAAAAACATTTAAAAATTAAAAATATAGATCTATGTTGAGGAAAACACATCTTAAAGAATCAAAGTGAGGAAATTAAAAACTCCAATTTCAGTTGCTGCAATAAAGAGTGAGTAGCTAAAATATGAATCTCTTTTCATTACAATATAACTGCCAATCAACCAAAGAGAGTAACAGCCCGTGGAACTGTGGACCATTAAGCATGACAAGGGGTTATGTACAGTGACTCTCTGTATTATAAAAAGATTTTCTCTGTAGATTCTAAAGCATACTCTTTATTTAGAGTAGAAAACATTTCAACATTAAAAAAAAACTGTTACAATTAAGATAAATCTATTTGGACTTTTTCCCTAGAATAATTCCTAATTGCCATGTAATATAGTCAGTCCATCTGTCACATGTTAGAAGGAAAAGAGAAAAGTGGTGGGAAAAAAGTCTCTGTTCAATCTTGTTTATTGAAAATATATTCTATGTCAATTTATAAAAATCTTTCTTTACCTATAAATAGTGGATCTGGCTGTAAACATTATAATGATGGATTTCTCTCAGGTTTACTAGAACCTCATATGCTTATCTAACTTTACCTTAATTTTTTTAAAAAAATATTAATACAACAGTATAAAGACAAGAATAAAATTCATCCATAATTCCTCTGCCCAGAGAGAACCACTTTTAACATTTTGGTGTGTTCCTTATTTAGATTTGAGAATGCTAAATGGAATAGGTTATGGTTCACGAGGATATTTTCATAGGCATGACACTTAATTTTAAGAGAATGGGAAATCAAAACTTTGCAAAAAATGGAAGTACCAATTATTTGTAATTACGCAATTATTCAATCAGGAGATTGTCCCCTCTCAATGCTCACGGACTCTAGGTATTGAAAGGTACCTAAGAGGCCAGATACAGGTATTGCTTCAATAGGTGGTGTTGAGTCTTTGACAGAACATGATTTAGTAATTACTTGGGTCATTCTGACAACTCTCCTTTTTAAATCATTTTACTGATTAAAGATTTTAGAGTTCAGTATTTAAGACTTTTTCAAAGTTTAAAAAATATTTATTAGTGCTTGCTTTGGCAGCACATATACTAAAATTGGAACGATACAGAGAAGATTAGCATGGCCCTTGTGCAAGGATGACATGCAAATTCGTGAAGCATTCCATGTTTTTTGGGTCATTTATAGAGACATGGATGGACCTAGAGACCCATACAGAGTGAAGTAAGTCAGAAAGAGAAAAACAAATATCGTATATTAATGCATATATGTGGAATCTGAAAAAATTGGTATAGACAATCTTATTTACAAAGCAGAAATAGAGACACAGATGTAGAGAACAAACGTATGGATACCAAGCGGGAAAGGGGTGGGGTGGGAAGATTGGGAGATTGGGATTGACATATATACACTATTGATACTATGTATAAAATAGATAACTAATGAGAACCTACTGCATAGCACAGGGAACTCTACTCAGTGTTCTGTGGTGAAGAAAATCCAATAAAGAGGGGATCTAGGGCTTCCCTGGTGGTGCAGTGGTTGAGAATCCGCCTGCCGATGTCGGGGACACGGGTTTGTGCCCCGGTCTGGGAAGATCCCACATACCGCGGAGCGGCTGGGCCCGTGAGCCATGGCCGCTGAGCCTGTGCATCCGGAGCCTGCGCTCCGCAAAGGGAGAGGCCGCAACAGTGAGAAGCCCGCGTACCGCAAAAAAAAAAAAAAAAAAAAAAAAAGAGGGGATCTATGTATGCGTATAGCTGTACATTATAAACTAACACAATATTGTAAAGCAACTATACTCCAATAAAAAAATATTTATTGTAGACTAGTGGTTGCAAAACCTATGTACTCATCAGAATCACCTGGGCAGGCTTATAAATGCATTTCTTTGTTTCTGATTCAGTACATCTGGGTTGGGGCTTGAGACTGCATTTCTAACGAGTCCCCACCCCGGGTGACGTTAGTGCCGCTGGCCTGGGGAACCACACTTCGAGAACCACTGATACAGAGGCTACTCACATGAAGACAGTTTAGAAGAGGCAATTTTCCCTTAACACTGCAAAAAGAGTTTCATCCTTACAATTTAGCATCTTCCATTTGGGATATTTCACACCACAGTGATGAGCTCTAGGTTTTATTTAGGATTTTTAACATGAAAGTTTGCAGTCTGATTTTGAGTATGTCAGAATGAGTATGTCAGAAACAAGCTCGAGTATAAACTATAGGAGTGCAACGTAGATCTCTACAGGCATGAGAGAGGAAAAGCAATTTTCATTAAAAGAAAACCTCCGAAATTCTAGAATTTCCTATTTACATGCAGATTGCCTATAAAAGCTTATAAATCTGTTATGTATGGTGAAAATTTCTGTTTCTCGTGTTCTAAACCCCAACTATTTTGGTTTTCCTCTTCAAACTCTAAATCTTGCATGTGAGGGCGATCTGGCTGCAACATTTGTCACCCTTTGACTTGTCAGCCCAGGGTTGATTGGGCTGATCTGGCCGGCCAAGCAACTGTCCTCTTCCTGCCTGTCCTCTCCATCACGTGTGTCCCTCCTGAAGCTGCATGCTGGTGGAGGAGGGCAATCTTCCCCGAGAGAGGCGGATCTCTCTTCCTTCAAGTGCAGGCAGGTAGCTGTGATTTCCTGCTGGGACCTCCAAACAAGCTCTCATGGTCCATTTGTAGGGCAACATAGGGCAGTCAAGCTACCAGGACTCCAGATGCATCCTAATGAGGGCTCTGCAAGTGGCAGTCTGCCTTTCTTAAAAAAATAAATAAACCCAACCCCCCTAAACCTCATTAGCATGGCTCTTCCTCTTCTCTTACCCACGATCAGTATCCAGCCACCCTCACAGATGTTCCTAGTCCAGAAGCCTCACCCATTTTCCAATCTTCTGATGCTGTGTAGAGCATCTGTGGAGTATGAGACAGGAGCAAGAGGTCCAGTGGGTCTCAGCCCTTTGCCAGGCCACCCTGCACTGACGCGAGAACCCTGTAAAATTTTGTGTTTCAAAATGTCTTGCAGTCATGGAGGCAGGATACTGGTTTGGGAGTCACGTGACCTCCATTCCAGCTCTAGTTCTGCTGTGAGGCAGGACAGCAGGCAAATTGGTTAACAGTAGGCAAATTGGTAGACTCATTCTGGTGTAATGTCCAAGAGTTTAGGACTTTGGTGTCAAGCAGACCTGGGTTTGAACCCCGGTTTCTAATAGTCACTGGCTCTGGGAATCTGTAAAAATGGGGACAATAGCAATGCATACACTGAACAGGGTTGATGTAAATATCAGAATATAGATATCCATCCCCGTGTCCCACACTGTAGGCACCCAATACTGCTAGTTATTATTACTATACATAGAATGATAGGGTTGGCCTGAGTAATTGACACTCTGGCACTTAATTGATGCTTTGGGCACAGTGCTATGATTTTAAGTAAAATATATAGTTGAAAAACAATGATGTCTGTATTAGTCTGTCAGGGCTGCCATAACAAAGTACTGGGCGGCTTCAACAACAGAAACCAATTTTCTCATAGTTCTGGAGGCATCAGGGTGTCAGCAGGTTGGCTTCTCTCCTTCTCTTGTAGGTGGCTGTCTTCTCCCTGTCTTCACATGGTATTTTCCTCTGCGTGTGTTTGCGTCCAAATTTCCTCTTCTTGTAAGGAAACCAGTCATATTGGATTAGGGTCCACCCTAATGACCTCATTTAAACTTAATTACCTCTTTAAAGATCCTATCTCCAAATACAGTCACATTCTGGGGTGCCGGAAATAACATAGGAATTTTGAAGGGAAACAATTCAGCTCATAACAATGGCTAAGCATGCAATTTGGGCCTTTTTTTTCTACTGGGTTTGATGAAGAATTGTGATGAATTGATCTTTAATTTTGGGTTTTCAGTTTCTGGTTTGGTGAGTCATTTCATGGTGAACCTTGGGTAGTTAAAAACAAAAAACAAAAGAAATCAAAAACACTACCACCATCACCACCACTGAAACCCAGAGGGAAGCAGTAACATCAGTCATGTCAAAGAAAAGAATTCTCAAACCGCTATTTAACATGAGAATGTACATTTAATTTTTTTCATTTTAATAATATATTTCATTTAACCCAATATATTTAAAATTATTTCAACATGTGAACAGTGTAAGGCAATTATTAATGAGATGAGAATGTACATTTAAATGCTCACAGGTTTAGCTAATCCTCTCTTGTTTTCTGAGAATTACTAGCCTGGCTCCATAATATCTGGCTTATTCAATGGTGTTAATATTGGTTGTGGCTTTGTTTCTTGTGCCGACGTCTGCCTCAGAACCGATGGCCTCACTTTCTGCAAAAGAATACTGGTCACCCACAGATTAAATACATTAGTGGCAAGAAACAATTTTCACCTTCCATATTTTCTGCTATGTGGGCATGTATTGACTGATAAATTAATGCCCTTGTGGGCAGTTGCCTGGCAAAGCTCTGAGATCCCTTACACCTTTTGTTTCTACCTCATGCTCTTAATTCATGACACACTAAGCAGATCCGTAAGTGTACTTGTTAAAATGTATTTAAACATAGTCTATTGCAAACCAATACTTTTGTCATTGGAGTTGGGAAGAATACGTCAGCTTACCTTGGCCTGGGAGCTATTTCAGCGAGGAAGTTCTCTTAGGTGTGAAAAAGATCATGTTTAATGAACAGTGCTTGGGATGTACTTGGTGCTCAAAAAATGTCAATTTATGATTCATTTTATCAAAAGTCTCAATTCATTGTGGGCATAATCATGAAATGATTTTACCTTCTCAGGTTATGCTCTGCCTCTGGGTAATGGGCTCCTTTGAGGCATTTCAGTGCAATTCCACAACTTTAAAGACACAGAAGACACAGAGTTATTAGGCTAGTTCATCGATCATGTTTTAAGGGTTAGTACTATCCATTTAAAAATATTAAACTCATATACATTCAAAAGTAAAAGATATATATGTACATAAAACTCATACTTGGCCCAAATCTCTAGCCATACCCCTGCCCATACAGGTAAGACTTTTGGCTTTAGCTGCTTTTGCTACTGGTAGTGATGTGGTGGGCGGAGTGGTGGTAAGGGGAATAGTAGTGGTTGGTGGTGGTGGTAGAAGCTGGAGCAGTGCTTTGTAGTCTGGCTGACTGGAGCAGGCAGAGAACACGTGGTGGACACTCTCTGAGGCACCTCCCCTCACTCCTACCTTCTCACTGCTTCCCCTGTGGTGCGAGGGTGGGGAGCAAGTCCTACTTGCAGAGGACAGAGGCAGAGGCAGAGGCAGAGGCAGAGGTCTCCTTATAGAATGGCCTATAATGAAGTAGCAGCTACTACTCTGCCCATTGTGAGTGGCACTTGTCCATTTGCATTTTGTGGTAGCAACCAAATGCTCTTCTCTCTGTGATGTGTTTGTTGATTCTTTGAAGGGTGCTGATAGGGGCCTCCTCTTTGCACAGTCCCTAGTTTGGGGGGTCTGGCTTGGATTCCAGCCACCATGGCCACAGCCCCTGCCACTTCACTTGGGGTCCACATCACTTGGAGTCCCATAACTGTTGGGTGATTGTTCAGTTCAGTAAAAGTGAGGTGGCTCAGACATATGGACCCCTTCGTCAGTGTCCTCTTGACCCCCAGGCACTCAAGAATCCTTGTTTCTCCAAAGAGTGGAAATTCAGGTTGCCTCTCCCAGACAAACCTTCTCTCAGATCTATCATCATTCTCTGACATGGCATCAGGCACTTGGCCATTCTGGTCCTTGATCCACTCTTAGATAAGATACTCATCTGTAGCCCCCACTGTAGGTGGGGATGAGAGTTTGGGGAACCCTCTACTTTTATTATCACCTTTCTTTGGTTTTCAAGAGGTAAAGGAAGAGAATAGCCTCATTTCAATGAAGCTGTAGTCTCCCAAATCATGACCTCCTCTCTTCCAGTTCTTCCCTCAGTTCTTCCAGAACGGCAGCTCTCCACAAGCCCCATGGGATGCTGCCTCCTCCTCAATAGCTGTGGCTTTGACTCAGACTGTGGGGTCTTTCTGGACCTTTTATTTCATCTCTTGGTCTTAGTTGCCAATCCTGTGTCTCAGAGCCTAAAGCTATACTGTTACTTTAGTTTTGTTTCCCTAAGTGGAAATAGGAAACGAAAGGAATGGGTTACATGGTCTTGAACATCCCATCTAATTATGAGATTTGAAAGTCACTTGCTAAAGAGGGGGGCCTACATTGAAAGAAACAGCTTTGCAAAGGAAGGTGTAATGCTAGATTTTATAGGGCTGGGACTACAAATGCATTGGATAGCGCTCCAAACACAATCAGAATACGTGACTACTTAACAGTTCTTCATTTATTGGGTGCTCTAGGCTAAGGTCTGTATTGTTTCTCATCACAACATAATGCAACATTTTTTGATTGATTGATAATCAATCTATACATTCCATGATGAAGAAATTAAAGTTCAGAGAAGTCAAGTGATTGTCCAAATTATGCAAAACCTCCGAAGTAACATCGTGGGGACTTGCACACAAATATTCTCATTCCAACATTTGAATTATGTGTTACAGTATAGCAAATACTTTTACTAAATGTGTCAGGGTGGTCTGAACTGTGGTAACAAATAGGCCCAAGCCTGGACTCAACACAATAGAAGTTTCTTTCTCTCTCACAGGACAGACCTGGGCAGTTGTGTGGGTTAGTGGGTGACTCTCCTCCATGTCTTCATGAAGGCTCCTTTTCCTCTGTGGCTCTGCTGTCCTCTAGCAGTGTTTTTTGGTTTTTTTTTAAAGTCAGGTTTATTTAGGTATAATTTACATATAGTGAATTTCTCCCTTCTTAGATGTACAGTTCAGTGAGTTTTGATGAATACACACAGTTGCATAACCACTGTCACATTTGAGATCTAGAACATGTCCATCAAGCCAGAAGTACCCTTGTGCCCCTTTGTAGTCAATCTCCTTCCCTTCCCCACTGATTTCTGTCCTTATAAATGTGCATTTTCCAGAATGTCTTATAGGTGGGATCACATAGTCAATAGCCTTTCATGTTTTTTTCTTCCTTAGTATAATCCTACCAGGGTTCTAAATTTTTTGTGTCATGGGCCACTTAGTCCGGTTGAGCTTGCAAACCTCTTCTTGGAATAATGTTACAAATGCATAAAATAAAATATTTAAGATTACATAATGAAGATGATGTTGAAATATCATTATTAAAGTATTAAAAGAGCTAATTTGTGATAGAGTAGTACATGTGCTTTTAATTAATGCATTAAATAAGAAGATCTAGCAGTGGGTCTAATGATGACTATACTATCAAAGTAGTGATGAGCATACATTGTATTTCAGATTTCTCCAACAACTGTAGTATTGGTGACTTTTATTGGTGAAAGGGTCAGTTACTGCTCATAGTACTGTGCTTTGTTGCCTACATTAACAGTGAAAGGGAATGCGACATTTCAAATAGAGGTTAGTGGAAATAAAGATTTAAAGATATTCCTCATCTAAATCATAGATTCCCTGAGTTCTATCTGTGGATCCTTTGGGGCTCCACAGACCCCAGGTTAAGAATTCCTGCTTCTAGGACCTCATCATCATTTACAACCAGCCTACAGGATGGGAAGGGTGTAGAGAAACAGCTGTGGGAGATTTTCAGGACCTGGCTGGGAGTGGCATATATCACTTCTGCTTACATTCTGTTGGAGAGAACTTAGTCAGATGGCTCCACCTATCTGTAAGAAAGACAAGGAAATTTCATGTAGCCGTGTACCCAAAGATGAGCTGGATGGATTTTGGTGGCTAGCTGGTCGTCTCTGTCACACGAACCTTATTGAATTTAACCCTTGTAGGATACCACTTTACAGTACCATCATATGCGATAAAAGCATGGTTTTGAAAAGTTTAATAATAATCTTATTTGGTGAGTAAACCAGCAACTCAGGACACAAATCTGGATCTTTTCATTCCAAATCCTACGCTGTCTGCACTATGTCTTGGTGTCCTTATAATGACATGTGATTAAGAACCACTACAAAGATCTACTTGCATGAAAATACTGCTCCCTTTTCTGTGGAGCCACTGCATTTAGGGTTTAATGCTCTGTGGCTACTGTCTTGAAACTCTTTAATAATTATATCTTTGAATTTGTGGTTTCTAAGTGTAGTCTGCTGGGACAATGAACCATTCTCTGGGGACTCAGAGCCTTCACACACCTGCCCGCCTCTGACCTGGGGGAGGTTCTTGGCTGCCTGCTCCCTGCCCCCTGGTGCCTTGGGCATGCTTTTCCTCCTCCTCCCCGCTCTCACCCCATGACCACTGTCACCCTCTACGTGGCCTAGCAACCAGGTGGTGGCAGCAGAGTGGGGAAACCTGCATTCTGTTGCCCACTTCTGCCCCTGGTGGTGGCCTAGGTGCAGGCGCAAGGAGGGTCAGAGTCTGGAGCATGCCCCGTGGTGTCGTGGGGCGGCAGCACCCTGTACATTTGGCAGGTGACTCGGAGGGCCCTCTTGAACATCCCCAGTCCAGGCGCTGAGCATGTACTGGCGTGGAAGTTATAATCCTTTGGGACTTGCCTGTCCCCTGTGAGCTGGGCATTGGTTCTGGGGCCCCGCATTTTCAGTTTGCACTGGATCATGCAAATTATGTAGCTTTCCCTGCCTGAGAATCCTGATAGAAGCCACTATGCTGAATTATACAGCAGAGGCATCTGCCATTGTTTCAAAAGTGTTTTTCTTTTTTTTTTTTTTTTTGCAGTATGTGGGGCTCTCACTGTTGTGGCCACTCCCGTTGTGGAGCACAGGCTCTGGACGCGCAGGCTCAGCGCTCATGGCTCACGGGCCCAGCCGCTCCGCGGCACGTGGGATCTTCCCGGACCGGGGCACGAACCCGTGTCCCCTGCATCGGCAGGCAGACTCTCAACCACTGCGCCACCAGGGAAGCCCAAGTGTTTTTCTTTTGCAATGTAGATTTACCTACAAGGGATGGAAATTCTTCATCTGTCTCCCATGACCACATTATTGTGGATCAAATTCATTAGTTTTGCAAATTGTGATCAGAGATGGCATTTTAAAGAGCCTGATCCTGGGGCTTCCCCGGTGGTGCAGTGGTTAAGAATCTGCCTGCCAATGCAGGGGACATGGGTTCAAGCCCTGGTCTAGGAAGATCCCACGTGCCGCGGAGCAACAAAGCCCGTGCGCCACAACGACTGAGCCTGCATTCTAGAGCCCGTGAGCCACAACTACTGAGCCTGTGTGCCACAGCTACTGAAGCCCGCACGCCTAGAGCCCGTGCTCTGCAACAAGAGAAACTACTGCAATGAGAAGCCCATGCACCACAATGAAGAGTAGTCCCTGCTCGCTACAACTAGAGAAAAGCATGTGCACAGCAACAAAGACCCAATGCAGCCAAAATAAAATAAAATAAATAAATTTTTAAAAGAAGATATATATATTGAAAAAAATAAAAATAAGAGTCTGATCCTGAGGAAATTCAGAACCGGCAGATTTCTGTAGGTAAATTCATCATAACAAATCCTGAATGGTCGTGGCAGGACGGGCCAAACAGCAAAGATGGCAGAATGTCTACAGGACCCCAGGCAATCCTGGCCAGGAAAGGCAAATACGACACAATGAAGTGCCTGAAAGGGAGGAAACAGGGGAGGAAGAGAAGGGAATGGCCAAAAGGCAAGTCTCCTTTACTTCGTAAATTTGCTTAGGTTGGGTTTTGCTTTGAAGATTCTTTATCTTGAGGAAAATGGTAGCGGGAAGCTGAGGTGTATATCAGCAGTGTTTATATGCTCAAATCTAAAAGTAGCAATTTCTTGTCACTGTAAAGTTTGGCTGGTAATTTTGCATGTTCTTCTATGACAAGTAGTTGTATCTCTATTGCTCTTATTTCTCATGAAAAACCCTCAAGATGACTTAAGGTCACTTACAGTTGTCCAAGACTTCTGGTATTTTTCTCCCTCAAAATCAAGAAGAAAAATAAGCAGGAGGACTTAGAAATTGAAACTAGAAGTCGTATCACTCATCAATACCACTATTTTACTTCCTTTCCCACAGCCATATTTTCACAGGCAAAGCATTATTGCTTTAAGAAAAAAGGTAAATGTTATGGGTTGAATTGCGTCCCACCTCCCACTCCAGAATTATATGTTGAAGTCCTAACCCCTAGCACCTCAGAATGTGACTATTTATTTATTTTTTGAGTTTTTTTTAAAAATTGAAGTATAGTTGATTTACAATGTTGCATTAATTTCTGCTGTACAGCAAAGTGATTCAGTTATACATATATATACAGTTTTTATATTCTTTTCCATTACGGTTTATTGTAGGATGGCTATACAGTAGGGCCTTGTTGTTTATCAATTCTATATAAAATAGCTTACATCTGTTAACCCCAGCTTCCCACTCCATCCCTCCCCCAACCCCCTCCCCCTTGACAACCACAAGTCTGTTCTATATGAGAATGTGACCTTACTTAGAAATAGAGTTTTGCAGAGTAACGGTAAAGATGAGGTCCTACTGGGGCATGGTGTGGATCTCTAATACATTATACTCTTTCTTTTGGTGATCTTGACTTACGTATTCCATCCTGCACAATTTATACTCACCTCCTCCCCAAAATAATTTAAGGCAGTTGATGACTCTTTCCTTCTCTGCAGTCTGGAATGTCATAGCCATATAGGTGGCTGGATCAATGACACAAGGTTCATTAAACAATTCACATGGACCAATGTGACTCTTGTTGCTATAATGCCCCGTGATAATATGAGATGTCTTGATATTGGATCTAACTCAAGTTCATGAAATCACAGATTAAAATAAAATGGGCGACTTCAGAGAGAGAAAACAAGGATGCATTAAGCCTCCATGTTTTCCAGTTCATGAAGCAGCACCTGGACTCCTTTTCTAAGACCTGCCTTTATTAGCCAGAAGCTGCAGGGACCAAGACCACAGCTGAGCAACCATGATACTTGGAGACAATCAATACATAAAGTGAAGATATAAAGGAATTAGAGGGCTTCCCTGGTGGCGCAGTGGTTGGGACTCCGCCTGCCGATGCAGGGAACACGGGTTCGAGCTCTGGTCCGGGAGGATCCCACATGCCGCGTAGCGGCTGGGCCCGTGAGCCATGGCCACTGAGCCTGTGCGTCCGGAGCCTGTGCTCCGCAGCGGGAGAGGCCACAGCGGTGAGAGGCCCGCGTACCAAAAAAATAAATAAATAAAATAAAATAAAGGAATTAGATTCTGAAGATATTAAGCCACTCCCCAACTCTATGTTTGACGTCTTTGTACATTACACTATTATGCTGTGGTCCGGTAAGGTCCCAGAAGACTTTAAGTGATAAAGGATTAATTTAATGATACCTGGCACCATGGGAGAGCATGGGGAAACACTGGCCACATTTGCACTAGATTTCAAAGAAAACCAGAAAAGCTGTTGTGTTTCTCTTGAGTCAATAGATGAGCTTCTCACAGTCAATTATCTGCACAGCATCTGGAGTTTATAGAACCCAAACATGATTATGTTACCTCCTATCTTTAAATATTTATAGTTAGCAATAATTTAAATAGCACATTTTAATTTGTCCCTTAAATCATGAGTTTTATCATCTTCTGCATTTGAGGATGAGGCTTGAGGTTTACTGCTCTGGGGATGAGAGGGAAGTTACCTGACTTCTTTAATCTTGAAACCAGGCTTGGGCTAGAGATGATCATTTAAATTCTTTTAGCATATCAAGAACCAAGCCTACTCACTTGAGAGCATAGAGCCTGCGGTAGTGTAGAGAAGCTAGCCAGGCCTCGGATGATAGCCAGGCCATGAGGCTTGCTGCCCTGGGTGGATGAGAATATGATGTAGAGCAGTGGATCTCAACCCTCTCAGACCCAGTGTCCCATTTCCATAACTAATATTGTGTAATTCCTCCTTCATTATCCTGAAATAAAAGTCATAGGTAATATAAATTATATCCACATAGAATTCCAAAAAAATCAATATAATAACCTATACCTAATATAAAGGGGAAACAAAGGGGAAGTAATTTACTATAAAATAATAAATCTTTCAATGTGGAAATGCCTGGGCATGTCTAGGCTAGAAGATATCCTGTAGGGGTCAGATGCTTGAGTCTTGTTATAATGAAAAAGCTCGAATTTGAGAAAAGTAAGAAATTCCTCTGTACAAGAAACACAGGAAAATGAAAGAGCAGAAGTACTAGTGGAAATGAAAGTATAAACTAGAATTAGCATACGTATGGATCAGACTTATTTGTATATGATAAGAGAAAGAGGGAAATAACCATAACTGAAGTGTAGTTAACAGCCAAGACAAATTACAGACAGTTGAAATGGAGAAAATGAGGAAGTACTATATGATATTTGTACACATGAGTTTGGTCTTATTTGTTAGTACAAGGTAGAATAATTCCCTTTATTATGACATCAGATAGACAGTGATGAAATAGCACACACACACACACACACACACACACACACACACACACAAAACATGTCTCCTGTCTTAAAATCCCAGTGCACTCAATCTTTGGTATTTTAAAAGACCTTGGATACTATATCCTTAGGCAAAGAGGAAGAAGGCAGACTGGAAATAATACCGTATTAGAAGAGACTATCAAGAGGGTTTTTTGACAGACTTCTGGGAACATGAAGTAAGATCGAAAAACAACAGAACATTATGAATTACATGATTTTAATATGTAATTTTCACAGCATAGATAACACTGTGTTACACAACATTAAAATACGTAAGTTAGAAATAACATAGAATATTTACAAACAACCCTTATTGTTAACATGCATTGAGATGCCTATGTTTCTAAATCTATTAAAAGAAGTCTCAAATTCCCTTGAATGTTTATTTGCATGTCACAGCAACAAGCGCAGACTGATACAGAAAGGCATGTTACACCAGCAATTCAAATGCCCTGAGGGCACTGCCATTGACCATGTGCTCTGAAATAATGAACAGATCTTGCTAAGCTTCTGAATATAACATGGTATAATCGACACTCAATTTACATTGTAGTTGCATTCCTTGAATTCACCATATATTAAAACCGTGCAACAATATTTCATGATTGTATGTGACCTGGAGTTAAATTCTAGGCTCAGATAATTATAAACAATTTTTCACCTTTATGAAAGTCTAATAGGCTATTCAAGAGTCAGGCGTGGTATTTCTCCAGAGAAGATACACAAATGGCCAATAAACCCATGAAAATAGGCTCAACATCATTAGCTATCAGGGAAATGCAAATCAAAACCACAATGAGATACCACTGCCCACCAACTAAGATGTTTATAATAATAATTTTTAAAAAGACAGTAGCACGTGTTAGCAAGGATGTGGAGAAATTGGAACCTTCATTCACTGCTGGGATTGAAAAGTGGCGCAACTACTTTGAAAAATGGTCTGCATTTCCTCAAAAAATTAAACATAAAGTTACCATATGACCCAGCAGTTACACTCGTAAGCATACACCCAAGAGAAATGAAAACATATGTCAACACAAAAACTTGTATTTAAGTGTCTAGCAGCACTATTTATTATTGCCCAAAGAGGAAACAACCCAAATGTCCATCAACTGTTGAATGGATGAATAAAATGTGGTACATCTATCTATACAATGGAATATTATTTGGCAATCAAAAGGAATGAAGTTGGGCTTCCCTGGTGGCGCAGTGGTTGAGAGTCCACCTGCCGATGCAGGGGACACAGGTTCGTGCCCCGGTCTGGGAAGATCCCACATGCCGCGGAGCGGCTGGGCCCGTGACCCATGGCCGCTGAGCCTGCGCGTCCGGAGCCTGTGCTTCGCAACGGGAGGGGCCACGGCAGTGAGAGGCCCGCGTACCGCAAAAAAAAAAAAAAAAAAGGAATGAAGTACTGATACACGCTACAACATGGATGAACCTTGAAAACATAATGCTAAGTGAAAGAAGCCAGACACAAAAGACCACATACTATATGATTCCGTTTATATGAAGTGTCCAGAATAGGCAAGCCCACACAGACAGAAAGTAGACTAGTGGTTGACAGAGACTGGGGAGAGGGAGTAGGGCAGCGGTCCCCAATCTTTTTGGCACCAGGGACCAGTTTCGTGGAAGACTATTTTCCCACGGACGGGATGGGGGTGGGTGGGTGGGGGAGGGGGTACGATAGTTCAGGCGGTAATGCGAGCGATGAGGAGCCATGGGGAGAGGCAGATGAAGCTTGGCTTGCTCGCCTGCTGCTCACCTCCTGCCATGCGGCCTGGTTCCTAACAGGCCTTGGACAGGTACTGGTCTGCAGCCGGGGGGGTGGGGACCCTTGGAATAGAGAATAACTGCTAGTGGATATGGGACTTCTTTTTGGGATGATGGAAAGGTTCTGAAGTTAGATGGTGGTGATGGTTGCACAATTCTGTACATATACTAAAACCTACTGAATTGTTCATTCTAACGGGATGAATTTATTCTATCAGTTACATAATGTTAACTATATCTCAATTAAAAAAATACATGTTTATGTATATATACACACATTGTATATAGACACACACGTAACATGATGACACCATGTTTTGTGTGCATGTTTGAGTGTAGCGATTAAATCTCTAATCTTGTTACACACTGGGATGCTTTTACTTGCTTTTAAGACTAAAGGACCACCACTCATGGCCTACAGGGGTCTTTCCAGCCTCATCTCACACCATGCCTCCTGTGCAAAGGCGTACTGGCCCTCGTTCTTCCATGAGACCTTTGCACCTGCCAGACCCTGCGACTGGAACGCTCCTTCAGCCTCACTTCGTCTGGGTAATTCTTTGTCATCATGTCCTTTAGCAAGGCTTCCCTGACCTCCCTGACAAGGTCAGACCCCTCTGTTAGACCCTCTCGTAGCACTATACCTCTTATCATGCCACTTCTCATATTATGCATATTATATTTGCATTTTAATGGGTGGCTTTTGATTAGTATCTGTCTTTTCAGTTAGACTGTAAACTTCTTGAGGGGTAGTACGATCATGTCTGGTCTTGCTTACACCTATATACCTTGGAAGAGTATCTGACATACAGTGCCCGATTTAATTATAGAGATGAGAAAATATTGAATGAGTTAATGAGTAGGTCATTTTCTCTTTTTTTAACCCCTGTTATGCTAGTTCTGAGTTTACTTCCACTTCTGCCCATTTGTTCATTCATTTAAAAATGTTCATTGGGTGCCTAGTGTGTGTCAGACTGTATAATGTTGCCTGTGACTCGTGAAATGGTGACTGGTTTAATCAAACACGATTACAAAGGCAGGAGTCATTTTACCTGCAAACAATTCTGAATAGGCCTGCAAGAATATAGGAATTCATCTCCTCATCATGTGGCTTTGTATATAGCAGGAGCTTAAGGCTTCATAGATTCTGCCTTCAGAGTTTTCATATGTTTTTCTTGGTAATGTCAGTCAACTAAATCACATGACTTAATCTCGTAAAAGTTTTTTCCAGCCCCTAACCTAAATCCTACTACCAAACTTCCAGCTTAGCTGTAAATTTAATTTTGCAGCAAATCAAACTACTGGGGTATGTAAGAACCAGACTACTAACCACAAATGTTTCTAATGCTGATCTAGACCATAGTATCTATCTGAAAACTGCAAAACGCCAGCTAATTAATTTTCATAAATAATTTTTTTTTTTTTTTTTTTTTTTTGGTGGTACGCGGGCCTATCACTATTGTGGCCTCTCCCGTTGCGGAGCACAGGCTCCGGACGCGCAGTCTCAGCGGCCATGGCTCACGGGCCCAGCTGCTCTGCAGCATGTGTGATCTTCCCAGACCGGGGCACGAACCCGTGTCCCCTGCATCAGCAGGCGGATTCTCAACCACTGAGCCACCAGGGAAGCCCCATAAATAATTTTTGATTATTCAAGTAATTATATTCTCTTATGAGTCACATTTCATGCAAATTAATTTGTCTATATAAATTAATCATAGCAAAGAACATTCTTACATATTATGTATATTTCTACTAACTCCATAAATATAAGAAGTAATGTATTTTGGTAGAATATCGTTTCTCAGATTATGTAACTTGTGTCCTTCTAAGCTGATAATCATGATATTTCTGCTGAATGTTTAATAGAAGGAAAATGTTTTTTCTGTTTTAATTATTTTGACATTTTTAATCAGAAAGTAAATTAATGAAGGCACATGCATGGAAACAGTAGACTTTATGTGATCTGTAGGGAGACAGCAATTGTACTAGACTGTAAACTCCTTGAGGGCAGAGGTCATGTTTTTTTGTTCATGATTATATCTCCCATCCCAATCCCTAGCACTGTTATTGGCATATAATAGGTGCTCAATAAATAGCTGTTACATGAATGAATCAAAATACTCTAATTCCATCCTTGATATTTATAGAGGATAAACCAATGATGCCTGATCCCAGTGTTGGCATTAACAGGTCAAGTTGTTGGTTTGCGTCTCAATTTATGAAAAAACCAGTGAGTAAAATTGTATATTCTAACTTTGAATTAGTAAGGGTAGGAAAAGTCTGATTTCTTATTGTATGGTTCACATGAGAAAAGTTTATTCCGATTTATTGTATTTTGAACTATGAGTTCCGAGGCACGAAGGTTTGGTTCAATCACCAGTCATTTGTGCACAATGTCTGGGCTGGAAATAACTTCAGAGTCATCTTTTTAAACCCAGTCTTCCATTTTAAGTTTGAATCTCCTTTACAATATTTCTGCCAAGGGTCCAGTCAAAGTTTGCACATTTCCAAGTGATAGAGAACTTATCACCTCCTGAGGCAATCCATTCCATTTAAGGACAGTTTGGTTAGAAAATTCTTTATTCTATCATATTGAGATTAGCCTTCCTGCACTTCTTGCACCCAGCAAGGGTGGGCATATAGAACACATATTTTTCCTCTTCCATCTGACACCTCATATGTTTTTTTGTTTTTTTTTGGTTTTTTTGGTTTTGTTTTGTTTTGTTTTTTGGCGGTATGCGGGCCTCTCACTGCTGTGGCCTCTGCCGTTGCGGAGCACAGGCTCCGGACGCGCAGGCTCAGCGGCCACGGCTCACGGGCCCAGCCGCTCCGCGGCATGTGGGATCTTCCCGGACCGGGGCACGAACCCGTGTCCCCTACATCAGCAGGCGGACTCTCAACCACTGCGCCACCAGGGAAGCCCCTCATATGTTTTTGAAGTCTTCAGTGGCTTGGCAAAATTTCCCCAGTTTGTACGAACACTCCAGGTAGGACATGATTTCCTATCTCTTCCCTTTTCTGGTCATTCTCCCAGTGAATGTGCCTCTGTTTGTTTGTATCTCTTTTAAAGTGTAGTGTCCAGACAGAGCCCAGTATTTTAAGTGTGGTTTATGTGCAGCAACTATGCTCTTGCCAAATACTGGATTTGTAGATAGCCAGGAGTGTCCGCACATGTTTTCTCCTGGTAGTGTAGTGACAATCCCTATGAATCTGCAGCAACCTTTCTGTCTCCCTCGTGAAAGTATCAGAGCTAGAGCATTTTGGACTGGGCAAAGTGACTTTTTTCATAGGTCACATAAAAAAAAACAGGAGAGAATATCTCCATGCTCAGTGAACATATGAAGGTTAGTATAAAGCTATTTAATACTGCTTGTTAAGTGAGATAATGAGTGTATGTAAAGTGCCTAGGCTGGTGTCTGGTCCAGAGTAGTGATTCAACTAATGTTCATTAACTTTTCCTTTCCCCTCGCCATCTCTTTATATTTTTTCTCAGAATTTTTTCCCGTCTCTTCTTTTTTTTAAATAGTATTTAAAAAATTAATTAATCTATTTATTTTTTGGCTGTGTTGGGTCTTCGTTGCAGCGCGCGGGCTTTCTGTAGTTGCAGCGAGCGGGGTCTACTCTTCATTGCGGTGCACGGGCTTCTCATTAATGTGGCTTCTCTTGTTGCGGAGCACGGGCTCTAGGCACGCGGGCTTCAGCAGTTGTGGCACGCAGGCTCAGTAGTTGTGGTTCACAGGCTCTAGAGCACAGGCTCAGTACTTTTGGCGCACGAGGCTTAGTTGATCCGCGGCATGTGGGATCCTCCCGGGCCAGGGCTCGAACCCGTCCCCTGCTTTGGCAGGCGGATTCTCAACCACTGTGCCACCAGGGAAACCCTCCCCTCTCTTTTAACACAAGGATGATGTAGGGATGAACACGTAGACTATAAAATATCTTCTGTAGACTCTTTTTGTAATCCCCAGAAGACATGAGTTCTTTGTTTTCTTTAACTAAAATCCTAAGGGAGAGTTAGATGAGATACAAACGTCTCAGACGTTTTCCACATAAAATATAGCACTTAAGTTGAACAATCTTTAGGCATTCATTTTATTGATCTAGTTGACTTGTGCATTATTTTGCATCTTCATTCATCTGGCTGGGTGGTGTGTTTCAAATTAGCTTCCTAGCTATTTGTTTTCTTTAAAATTATGGATACAAAGTCAAATAAAATTAGTGTATTTGAACACCAAATAAAATAAAATGAGCTTCCTAAGACTAGAAAGACAAGGATTAAAAAATGAGGAGTTTCAATTAGATCTTCTTTCACTTTATTGTATTACAGTTTCCAGTTTCACAAGAGATTAAGAAAAGAGAACTAACACTGATAGGGGAATTCTTGAATATCCTATAGCAATTGTTTCTTTGAAAATAAGGTTCTGAGAAATGTAAAGCAACTTTGTTCCCATTAATGAAACTGCCATTCCTAACAGTTGGCACACCATCTATTTTAGCAATAAGATGATTAGAAACACACTGAACTTTGACTCACTTTTTTACAAAGACATTTATTTTAGAAACGAGAGTGACACTACTTTACGTACTCCCCCACAAAGTACTGAGAAGAAAGCATCATTCTATGGCATTGAAAACAGTGATGTTAACTCTAGCATCTAGGTGTTACTGGATGACTTAGTACTGCCCGGCAACACAGGTCTTACCAAGAATCTCTACACTCTGCATCCTGAGGGGCTTTCTCCTAATTTGAAACGTCTCTTCTTGAGTGGAGAGAGTAATTCCTTGATGCTCTTTTTCAAAATTCTCACCAATCTAACGTTTTTCCTTACTCCACATATTATCATTACAACACTGAAATTGCTTTAACTCTTTGCTGACTGACAATAACTGATGACTTGAAGTAGAAGAAACACCCAAGCAAGCTTCCTGACTTTTTATAAGGTACCTTCTACCTGCAGAGGCTCTAATTCTAGAGGTTTCTCAGATGTAAAATATGCAACTTTCATTTGAGAAAATTAGACCGTTTGAATGGGAAAAACTAATGCCAATTTAAGATAAAAATGTGATCATTTTGTAGAAATTATTTTAGAAATTACTTAAAATCTCAGATCAATATAATAAGTGCAGGCACCATTTATTTACTTAAAATGTTCTGTTAATACAGTTATTTTGTTGTAGGTTATAGTCTGGTACATAGTAGTCTATGTATTCAACTGGAATTAAGACCCAAGGCACATGTGTTGACTCAGTTCTCATAAGTCAAAAATGTACATTACTGGGCTTCCCTGGTGGCGCAGTGGTTGAGAGTCCGCCTGCCGATGCAGGAGACACGGGTTCGTGCCCTGGTCCGGGAAGATCCCACATGCCGCGGAGCAGCTAAGCCCGTGAGCCATGGCCGCTGGGCCTGCGCGTCCGGAGCCTGTGCTTCGCAACGGGAGAGGCCACAGCAGTGAGAGGCCCGCATACCGCAAAAAAAAAAAAAAATGTACATTACTTCTGATACTTTGTTGTTAGAGATGAGGGAGGCATCATCTCACTTTTCCAGAGAAGATTTTGGATTTGGTATTTTAGATCAAGATACTAATGAAGTTAGAGTTACATAAAAGAGCTAACTTCATTCTGTTCTACAGTCCTGAACTGCAGCCTTATTTTCAGTCATGCAAATAAACCTTCTTGGCCATAAGGAGGAGCAGTTAGGAGAATGAATGAAAACCTCAGACTGTCTTTTTGATGGCACAATATCAAATACAAAGCCCTTCATGACTGTTGTTCAACCTGAATCACAAAGCATTTACAGCTTCCGATTTAGGATGAATTATTCTGTTAATATATAATAATAGGTAATCTATTAGCCAGCTGGCCTAAAGAAATAGGTCTTAGTAACATTTTAATATTTACTTGGAAAAAACAACATATTATTATTCATCATCTATGATTATGGCTTTCTAACTCGAGTTGAAAACATGCTGCAAACACCCCCTACCCCCTGCCCCCGTGCTTCTGTCGTGAATAGACCTTATAAGTCCATGGTTTCAGTCATCTCTCATGTGCCTGTCTTATGTGATTATCATGAAACAATACAGGTTTTTACTGCACCACCATTACTAGATTGGGAGCTCCTCAAGAAGTAGACTATAAACTCCAAGTAGGTAAGAACTTCCCAAATTATTCACGGATGTATTCCTAGAACCCAGTGCATAGGCACTGAGGAAATTTTTGTTTACTAAAGGGAAGAGACCTGGTCTTACTCATCAATGTATTCTCAGCTTGACATGATGTTTGGAATATCATAGGTACTCAGCAAATGTTGGTTGAATGGATTTACTGATAATAAATTAACACCCAGGGTAATAACAAATATTTTTCTAACTTTTTATCATATAAGAGTAAACCCCAAAACAGTTTCCAGTTACATAACTGACCATAGTTTCTAATTATATTACAGTCAATTCAATTAACTTTTACTCTCTTTAATTTTGCTTTGATAGTTTCTAAAACCTAAGTAAAATTACTGAGATCACTAGTTAAGAGGAGTCTCTATAATAAAACCATTGTTATCTACACACAAATTACTTATTCATAACAGGAAAAACAGTAACTATACAGTGGAGAAGTTGAATAACATCTTAACCCATGATGAAGATTAATATCAAACATATATGTACCGCCGTGTCCATTGTAGCATTATTAACAATACCCAAGACGTGCAAACAACCTAAGTCCCCATTGATGTTCATATATATACACACATTGGAATATTATCCAGCCATGAAAAGAAAGAAATCTTGCCATTTGTGACAATATGATGGACCTAAGAGGGCATTATGCTAAGTGAAATAAGTCAGACAAAGACAAATACCATATGGTCTACCTTATATATGGAATCTTAAAAGAAAACAAAAACAAAACAAAACTGAGCTCATAGATTCAGAAAACAGATTGGTGGGTGCTGCAGGCGGGAGGTTGGGGGTGGTGGGAAGGAGTGAGTGAAATGTGTGAAGGGGGTCAAAAGTACAAAAGTACAAACTTCCAGTTATAAAATAATAAGTCCTAGGATTGTAATGTATAGCATGGTGACTATAGTTAATAATACTATATCGTATTTTTGAAAGTTGATTAGAGAGTAGATCTTAGAAGTTCTCACCATAAGAAAAAAAGTTTCATAATTCTGTGGTGATGGGTATTAACTAGACTTATTGTGAGGATCATTTTGCAATATATACAAATATATTTGAATCATGCTGTACACCTGAAACTAATATAACATTATATGTCAATTATATCTCAACTTAAGAAAAAGGATTACCGGGAGTTCTCTGGTTGCCTAATGGTTAGGGCAAGCCGCGTGGCTAGGTGGAAAAAAAAAAAAAAAAAAGCCTATCAACCAGGCATTCCGTGCCTTGAGAAAGACACCACATCAAGTATTACATACCATTCAAAAAATGTAAAACTTCAATCTAATCATGAAGAAACATTAGACAAGTCCAAACTGACTCATTCTATAAAACAACTGGCCCATGTTGAACAAAATGTCATTGTCATGAAAGACGAAGAAAAGCTGAGGAACTATTGCAGATTAAAGGAAAGCAAAGAGACACGACAACTAAATGCAATATGTGATCCTGGGTAGGGTCTTAGATTGGAGAAAAAAATCCATAAAAGGCATTATCAGGATAACTGACAAAATTATAACATAGACCGTAGTCTAAATAAAAGTATTGTATCAGTGTTAAACTTGCTGAATATGATAACTGTATTGTGCTTATGTAAGATAATAAATCCTTGCTTTCAGAAAATACACACTGAGGTAATTAAGGATAAAGGGGCAGGATGTATGTTTGAATCTACTCTCAGATGGTTCAAAAAATCAGATATGTATATGGATTGAGAGAGAGCGCAAGTGAGCAAATATGACGAAATGTTAAAAATTGGTGAATCTGGGTAGAGTATGGGAATTATTTGTGTTCTTTCAATTTGCTTTTAAATTTGAAACTATTTCAAAATTAAAAGTTAAAAAAGTCAAAGATGATATCTTAAAAAAGCAGAAATTGCTTAAAATAAAATACCATTTATTTGCAAGTTAAAAAAAACCAACCAAACCAAAATAACCACCCCTCATAAAAACAAAACCACAATCCTGATGAATGGTTTTACGTGATGAATGGTTAGTAGTTTCAGGTGTCCACCTATGGCATATAGTCTACAGCATTACTAATTCTATACAATAGTGGTTCCTTTAATTGTCCTCGTATGGTTGTTCTCTACATTGAAAATGAGTGTCCTGTTAGGCCAGGGGCCTAATTAAACTAAACCAGTAAAATTGATTTTCCCCACTAAACTTTTTCTTATGATGTTTATTGCAAAGAATGAGCATTGTCAATATTTCTTCTTTAGCCCAATTGAAATGAAAATTCGTAAAAAATTAGTAACTTTTAATTGTTGCCTATCATGTGCCATGTAGTGGCCTAGGTGATGGCAAAACAAAGAGGAAGAAGTTGTGATGTGTTTCTTGACGAATTCAGACTAGTGGGAGAGTCAGCCATTTAATCAGAATGATTTATTACAGGAGTAGGAAAATGGGGCAGTTATTTGTCTGTGGGAGCTAGTTTCTCAGAAGAAGTGACATCTGAAGGATGAATAGGAGCTTTCCAGGTGGAGGGGAAGGATATTTGTTTCCAGGTGTAAGGAGTAGCATGTGCAAAGGCTCAAAGCCTTGAAAAGTTCAATACTCATTTCTAATTTATGCCAGATGTAGTTCAGAGGCATTAAAACCTACGTCAGCTGCTTTAAAAAATATTTTTATTGTGAAATATTATACACGTTCATAAAAGTGCATAAAACATAACTATCAGCTTGCTGAATTATTACAAGGCAAATATACATGTAACGATCATGAGGTCAAAATCTATAAAATGGCCAGTAGCCCCCAAATTGGCACCCCTTCCCTCCCAGTACGCTTCCCAACCTTCTACCCAAACCACTGTTCTATTATTTAACAGTTGCTTTAGCTAATGGATACAGCCACATAACCTACAACTGTATCATCTCTCTCTAAAATTCCCTCATGTCCCACACTCCCTCCCCACCCAGTTAAACAACTGTTTGCTTGTTGATTTCTGCAAAGGGTGAGAAATCCAGCAAGTGTGTTTGGAGCATAAAGTTGTGAAGTTGTGGGAGGGACAAGTATAATAGTAAGTATTTATTATTGTTATACCTGAACTGTGTTCCAGGTCCTGCTGGGCACTTTATTCATTCACTGATTTCCCACGACACTGAAAGTAGCAGACAGCCGAGGAAACTGAGGTTCAAGACAGGTTCTCACTTGTTTAGAGACACAAAACTCATGAATGGTGGAGATGGGACTAAGACCTAGATTTTTCTGGCTTCAAAACAAATGCTTTTTTTTTTTTTTTCCAACGCAGCTTGTGGGATCTTAGTTCCCCAACTGGGAATCGAACCCCGGTCCCCTGCAGTGAAAGTGTAGAGCCCTAACCACTGGACCACCAGGGATTCCCCATGTGCTCTTTCTACTAATGGTTTTTGTTGAGATTTGACTTCTTCATATGGAAAATGAACAGTCAACAGAAATGTTAAATTGGGAAGTAATATTATTATATTCGTTTGGACTATAATTCTGTTGATAGTGTGGAATAATGGAGAGAGGGAGAGATGGTGGTAGGGAGACCATGGAGGTAGTTATTGAAATGGTTCAGAGATGAGGTTTTGGACTAGAAGATTGATGGTGCCCATGGAGAGAGGACACTATTTCCTAGACTTTTCTGAGGTGTAACCAATGGTGCTAGGTTAGACGCTGGGGATAAGTGAGATGAGAAACCTTGTACACAGGTAACTTGCATTACTTTGCATCTCTGCATGTGCTCCTTTCTATGACTCCAAGGGCTCTACCTTGATAGCCTGAATAGATAGCAACACTGTTGATTAAAATTTGGAAGAGGAAGAACAGGTTTTTTCGTGAGAAGGTAGGTTCAGTTTGGACCCTGCTAATTTTGAGATGCCTGGGGAAATTCAGATTATCTGCCTCCTGGGTAGTCAGAAATAGAGCTGAGAGGCTTCAGGGACAGGTCTGAGCTGAAGATAAAATTTTAGGAATAATCAAAATATATAATCCGAACACATGTAACTTGAGGTACAGGACCTGGACTCAGACCTACGTTTAAATCTTAGGTCAAACACAAATTATCTGTGTCCTAATTTGTAAAATGGGATAATATCTAACCCAGGAACTTAGTAAGGATTCAGTGAAAAACCAGAAAGCACTTAGCACCTTGTCTGAGTTCAAGAAGTGACAAAATTATCTTTAGCTATTATTATTAGATTATAATACAGACTTACTTATGAACATACTCCACTATAACAAAAAACATTTTTTAAAATGGAATTCACTTAGATGCTATCTGAAATGCATTTGAATGGAAGACCTATAAGGCATGATTTGGTGCCGTGTCACATGGCAGCATGGTGCATGCACTGTGTCACCTGGCCAGGAAGACCTAAGTGTGCTTTTAGCACCAGGAATGGAAACTTTAAGCCCATGTTCGGGGAGTGGGGCGTGGGGGTGGTTCCTAGTAGGTGACTTACCTCCAGGGCAGCAGGTACAACCTACTCCCTACTGTCCTTAAAATAAACATCTTAGGGAAAGCAGTATCATCTTTTTTCATATTATGTTGCTTGCTTAGATGTTAAGTTCTAGAATTGATAATAGATCAACAGTTTAATATTTGTCCTTCTAAATCAATTTTTCCATGACCCTTTCTAAATGTTCAGCCTCTATTTTGGTCCATAATTTGATTTGTAAATAATTATGAATTTAATTATTTGTGTTGTAAAATGCCACATCATAATCAAAGCTGGAAAAATCTGGACCAGAATATGTATGTCCTATAGGAACTATAACTGCTTCTACTCGTTGTTAGGTTTTTATACTGTTTTAGAGAGATTTGTTTAGAACAGATGGGAAAATCTTAAAGAAAGCAACAAAATGATGAGAAAAGTGAAGGAGTCACTAAAGTTTATTTATACAAGGCCAGCACATTGACCCACTTAGTCACTTTAAAGAATTGGTCTGACAAGTGTTTCCTTGTTATGCTCTTCTTAAAGGCATCATCAAGCATTAAGAAAAAAAGAAACAAGAAAAGCAATCCAGCAGCTTTAATTAGTATCATTCTTGAAATATATATTGTGATAGACTACATGCAAAGATCATCACAATAATTGCTTCCATTCCTATATGCATATTCCTTTGAAATGTGTCTTGGCTAGTAGTCCTATCAAGAAGGGAAATTTAAAATATGGCACATATGAACCTATCTACAAAACAGAGACTCACAGACATAGAGATCAGACTTGTGCCAAGGGGGAGGGAGGGAGGGAGAGGGGTGGACTGGGAATTTGGAGTTGGTAGATGCAAACTATTACATTTAGAATGCATAAACAACAAGGTCCTACTGTATAGCACAGGGAACTATATCCAGTCTCCTGGAATAAACCATAATGGAAAAGAATATTAAAAAAAGAATGTACACATGTATAAAACTGAGTCACTTTGCTACACAGCAGAGATTGGCACAATATTGTAAATCAACTATACTTCAATTAAAAAAATTTAAAAAGAAGGGAAATTTATCTCCCCAGTTTCTGAATATGTACTGGCCTTTTGACTTTCTTTGACCAATAGAATGTGGTGGAAGTGATGTCAAGTTTCTGCTTCAAGGGGTCTTGCAGTTCCCACTCTGTATTTGCTTGGCGTGCTGCCACAATGTGAAGATGCCCAGGATAATATTGAGGATGAAAGGCTACAAGGGGAGAGAGAGGTCCAGCCAATAGTCAGCACTAACCGCCAGCCATAAGTGTACCCAGTCAAGCTGCCAGATGACCGTAGCAACTACATGCATGATACCAGACAAGGCCAGAGAGCACATAAAGTGGCTTTAAGGCACTGATTCTAGGGTGGTTTGCTACGCAGTAATAATATGTATGTGCGTATATGTAATATATACACATACACACACTCACATATATATTCTCTAACCTGGAAAATGAGAGAATATTTTTAAGCTGTAAGAGGGTCTTAGGTTAATCAGTAGGATGCACTTGCAGACTTTAAGGATCAAAAATTTCCTTAAAGCTGTAATGATGTGTCGCCTAGGTTGCTGCAGTGAACAACGAAAGGGAAGACAAATAATTTTTCTGTGATGGTTTGTGCATAGTGTTTTTAGAGGTAGGGTGAAAATTCTAGACGATGTTCAAAGTCTCTTTAAACTCTAGGGCCCTGTGAAATTCAGTCGTGATTTCAGCAACTCCATTCCCACTTCGTGAACTTGTACACGGCATTTTAATACCTTTCACAAATGACAGGATCTACTGGCTCATCTTTCACATACAATGTGATCCCAAACAGCTGTGGTACAGTGTAGGCAACACAGTATAGCCAGCATAACATAGTGACTCAGGTCATGAGTTCCAGAGCCATACCGTTTGGGTTCAAATGCTGGTTCAGTTGCCTATCAGCTGTAACCTTGATGAGTTATTTAACCATTCTTTGCCTCAGTTTCTCCCCCTGAAGAATGGAATGATAACAAAATCTCATTGGATTGTTGTTAGGATTAAATGAGTTAATGCTTGAGCTAAAAACATGTTACTCAAAACATGTCAGATACTAGCATTGTTATTTTATAAAGGGAATGATCTTGGTCCTACACTCAGTTCTGTTAACTGTGTGACATTCAGCAAATCAGTTAACCTATCTGGGTTTCAGTTTTCTGCCTGTAAAGTAAGGTTTACTACGTAACGTCCATGGTTTCTTTTCCTCTTTAAAATTCTATGATTCAGGGTTCAATATTTGTTCTACCCACATGCACATTACAATCGTCTATAATTCTAATTTTTCAAAGATTGTTTAGAACTTATTCTATTAGCAAGCAATTTTGAGGACCCTCTAGTAATGACCACTTTGAAGTACAATATAAATAATACTGCATTTACTCGGGAAACTAAACATTTTTAATTCACATCTGGTCAGCAAACATTTACAACTCTTACATATCCAAAGCGATGCCTTTTCAGGTTTATGAAAACTTAAAATTGTATATTCATTTTTTAAACCCATGATAAATTTGCTTATTAAAGTAGGAAAAGATCTTCCAAAAGTGAAGACAATATTTCACCTCAAATTTTACCAAATATCTCCAGTGTTAAATAAAATCCACTGTTAAGGGTCACGTTTAAAATTTTTTTCTATTGTTTTGCTTAACCATATTGCACACAATATTATAAAAATGTGATTTTTAAAATTGGCTTCGTAACACCATCATGTGGACGTAGTTTATTTTACACTGGTTTATAAATTGTGGCATTTCATTTTAGTTTGATGTTTTGTGTTGCTTCTTGACAATGGGACAGATAAAAAGATCAAACATACTAAGGTGACCAGTTAGTATGTAGAATGTACAGTACGTGGAATTCCTTTTTTAAAGTTTTTCATTTTCCTATCCTTTTCCTGTCACCCCATAATCAAGCTGCTACCATCCCTCAGCACCTATGCAAATGTTCCATTCAATATTTTTACACTAACAAATTTATCAATTACTGGATCTACTACAAACTTAACTTTGAATTCTGAAAATAGATTTCAGTCACTCATTTGTTCTTACACAAGCCTATCTACGAAACTTTCTTTTTCAGGGATCCGAAAACTGGCAAGCTAACTACGAAGTGGATCTTGGGGGTGGGGGTGGGGGGGAGAGATGGAGATAAACAAAGCAAAGGGGCTTTTTCTGTCTTAAAATTTTCATGTTTGCTTCTGGAGCAAGAATTCTATCCTAGGAGTCGGGGAGAAGGCGGGAGGCGTCTCTTCTGCCCCCGAGCAGCCGCACACGGGTTTGCTGAATTTGACAGACCACTGAGATCTTGGGGGATTTTCCAAGCTGGACGAGAGCGCCGATGAGAAAAAGTGCGTACAGCCCACGTGACCCAACTTCACTTTCAGGTGCCAGAAGCGAAGCGCAGCTGCAGTCAATACCGATCTTCCACCAACTACATTGTTTTCCTCGCAAGGACCTGATAAAACCCCTGAAGTTCTGAGAGCCACACTTCGGAAATTGTTGGGTTTAAAAAAAAAAAAGTTCCACTTGTACCATTTATAAACACGCTGACAACTTTTTCGGAATCACCACGATTTACGGCTTACGCATTTCCCAAGCCTTTTCCTACAGTTCCCTCCCTTGCTTTTCCAAGCCTCCCGTTTCGGTTCCACGGAAAGAAGAAAAGCGATAGCAACAGTTTGGTTGCCCAGCAGCCCGTCTCCCGGGCGCAATCACCGCACCAGGGGCCTCACACCTCTCGGCCCACGAAGCCCAGGACTTCGGCTCCCCGTCCGCCGGGGAGGTGCGGGAGTACGGCCTCTTCAAAACCCGGGCCGCGGTCCCGCGGCACCCGCGCCGGGCCGCAGAGCGTCGCCTCCCCACCGTCGGGGGCGCCGGGCTGGGCGCATGCGCGCGGCGCTCCCGGGCGTGCCGGCCACACTCCCCCCACCCACTCCGAGAGCTTGTCACTTCCTGCCCTCGCCCCATCTCCGTCCGGGGTCAGTCAGTCGCTCCCTGTCGCAGCCGGCGAGTCTCTGCTTCCCCTTTCCTACCCGTTTCGCGGCGGCAGCTCAGGCTCTTCGTGGAGGGGGAGACAGAGAAAGAGAGAGACTGACTTAATAAAGTTTCCTGAAACAACAACTATTACCAAAAAGAGCCCAAGGCGGGGGAAAACCCCATCCTTCCCCGCCCCTCTCCAAAAGCCTGAGGGACCGTCGCAGGTGGAGCGGCGCTGGGGGGAGCCGGGCTCCGGCGGCAGCCGTTGCCCTGGCAAGGGGCGCCTCCGGTCCTGCCCGCTCCGGTTCCGGCTCCTTCGGTGGCGGCGGCAGCGGCTGCGGGGCGGTTCCTCCTGTCAACTGCCTGCGCCCGCGCGCCGTCCGCCCGCCCGCCCGCCCAGCTCCACAGCGCGGAGGGACGCCGTGAGCCGCCGCCACAGCCGTCGCCTCGGGCCGCGGAGGGACGTGGTGAGCTGCGGCGCTTCCGCGTCAGCGCCGGCGGGGAATCTTTGGGAGCGCGTCGGGCCCGAACCCCGGTCCCTTCTCGCGGTCCGCCGAGGCTGCGCCAGGTGGGGCCCGAAGCCGCCTCCCACGCCAGGCTGTCCCCGCGGCCGTCCGGCCTGCCTTCCTTCCGCCCGCCCGTCGGCCCGCCCTAGGAGTTCAGTAAGTTGGGCGCACTTGGTTGGGGGGACGGGGGCTCAGCCGGGGAGACCCTGGCGCACGTGCGTCGCGGGAGGGCGCGACGTGGGCCGACCGCCGGCGGGAGCTACACCTCGGCCGCCCGGCCGGCGCGCCCCCCGCCCCGCGGGCCCCGGCGCCGGCCGTGCGCGCTGCGCTCCGCGCCTCCGTCTCCGCGCGCGCCCGCCCGGGAAGGCGAGGCCGCCGCCGCCGCCGCCGCCCGCGCAGCCGGCCAGGCCCTCGCCTTACGCGCCCGGGGCTGCGTTTCCGGGTAGGGCGATGGACCTGTGCGGGAGTTCGGGCTGAAAAAGCCTTCGTGCGTTTTTCTTTCTCAGTTCGAGAGGAAGGTGCAGGGCTGTGGAGGGAAAGCGGAGGACAAGCGGAGGGCGGGTGAGGGGAACGTTTCAGGAAAATGCAGCCAGAACCCCCCCAGGAAGTTCAGGCTGAGTGACGGGTTTGTGCTTCTTTCAACAGCCAAGCCGCAATGAAGAGCTTCTTACAGTGAAAGGAAAGTAGGTCGCGCCCACTGAAAATGCCTTTAAGGGACAAATACTGTCAGACTGACCACCATCATCACGGATGCTGTGAACCAGGTATACGCCTTTCTTCAGTTACTTTGCCCTCCACCAGAGCCACTCTGCCTTCTGTTTTCTTTTAGTTCTCCTTACCTGCTGCCCAAGAAGACATTCCTACCTAAGCAGGCTATAATTTCCCCCAGCATAAAACCAGTTATGAAGCTAAAAGCTTGTACAAACAAGAGATCTCCTCTGCTTGATCCCTTAAAAAAAAGTACTGCAAGTGTCACCTTAAATCTTTTCCACAAGATCAATTACTCAATCCCCTTTCCTTCTCTTTCAAGGCAGCCTGCAGTTAGTAGTATGCCCTCATGCTCTGTGAATGTTTAAAACTGAAGAGAAAGGAAAAAATGGGTAGTAGAATACTGGCATTTATCTTCGAGGAAGCTGTTTCATGTAAATTTTTAAAAACTAAAAGTTTTTCATGCTTTGGTAGTGCTTGAAGACAGAATAATGCTTAAACCTAAAAATGAGTTTAGTTTGGGCTAAGAAAAGTTTGCTGAAGTCAACTTGTTGGAAGAATCAGGTTTTGTTAAGTGGAACCTCTTAAAGAAATTCCTTGGACAGAACACATTGTTGCAAAATCTGAATATTTAGGTAGAATACATAAATATTTTTAGGATAGTTTGTTCAGTGGAACTCTTTTTGAGTTGAATTTATGAAATGAAGTTGCTTTTTGGAGTCTCATGAAGAGTTTTACAACACTTTAATAAATGTGATATATAAACTCTTAATAGTTTCTCTGCTTATTAGAAGTATGATGTGCTTTGTCACAAACATTTAGAGGTACAGCTTAAAAAGGGAATCCTTGAATACACACTGTCACTAAACCAACTAAGGGCTCTTCTGTTACAGTTCAAAGGCAGTTGTTTATCATTATTTTTGACCTCAAAGTTATTAGGACTTTTTAATACTTTGCTTGTTTTTTTGTTGGAGTATTTTAACTGCACTAATGTACTTGGTTATGTCACAGTAGAGTTCATGTAAAGTAGAGTACTTTTTTTGTATAATGGGAAAAAATGGCAATGGTAAAAGGGGAAGAACTATTTTCGGAACACTTTGGTACACATGAGAATAAAATTTGTACTATGACCCTATCCCAACTGATTTGCTGAAAATAATACCTCTGCTAGTAAAACAGGCAATCCCAGGGTGGAATCCAGTGTTTATTCAACTGTTCCCTGATCTACCTACCTTTCACCATCCTTTCTGCTGCATATTTTGTGTATTTGAAGTGATGATATATCACTTACGTTTTGCCAAATGTGAATGGATTTTGCTAGTTTTGAAGTAGAAAGCTGTGAATGACTTCTTATACTTGTGTTCCACTGTCTTTTTATTCCATTTTTTTCTGAGAAGTCATTTGAGTTGCATTAGTTAATTAAATCATCATATTAAAACTTCTTATTTAGGAAGAAATTTATTTGGTCACTCATTTCTTTAGTTCTTTGACAAATCATTATTGAGCACCAGTTAGGTGCTAGGCACTGTTCAAGGCAATGGGAATATAAGTGGTGAACAAAACAGATAAGCTCACTCCCTCATGGAACGTTGGAGTGGGAAGAGATAGACGTAAGTAAACAAGTAAGATAATTTGTGACCATACCTTATTTAGTGTATTCTGGTAATTAAAGTTTTCTAGATACTTTAATGTCTTTTTAAAGAGGTTTTCCAGAGTTGAACTTTTAGATATGTATTGGAACTTTTCTGCTGCTTTTTCTCCCTCATTAACACAAATGCAGAAAAGTTGCATTAATTGAAAAATTTCAACTTTATTTTGCCAGGAACTTTTCCCATGCAACTTATTTTTCAGACTGTCAGGTCAAAAGTGGTTGGTATTTCTTCACTTTCTTAGTTAGAAGTAAACACTTTCTGAGGATTTAGTTCAGTGGAAAGCCGAAAGTTTAACTTACGGGGTAGTTAATTGTCATTATTTCAGAGGAAGGTATATGGGCCAAGTGGGAGGTTGTTTCCATTATTGAGAGGAATATGTTATGGTAGTTTTAAAAGGAGGCTGCCCTCAGATGGAGGAAAGATGATGACATGATGTTTGAGAAGTTCTTTTAATGAGCTGTCCCAAGAGGTCTGACCTCCTTTGGATTAAGAACGATAGGTGAGTTCTGAATGAGAACAGTGTGTTCCTGAGCAGGTCTTGATAGGATGGATCAATTTGTATTGAGGGGTGGTGTTATAAGTCTGTCAGTATATGTAAACTATATTCTTAGTCATGTTTTAAGAAAGTTTTTTCTTAGAGGAATTTTCAAATGTTCAGAAGTAAAGAGAATGGTAGAAGGAACCTGATGTAGCCATCACACAACTCCATCAGTTATCAATATGTGGACAAGCTCTTTTGATCTGTATTCTCCCATCCCCACAATTCCCTTCTCCATCCTCCAACTGCTCCCCTGCTCTCTACTGTTTGAAAGCAAATCTCAGACATTATAGGTAGAAGGATATTTTAAGGGGCTTGTTTTAAGGTAGGAGAGACTCTTAAAAAAGTAGGTGTTTTATTCTGGGAAGTGTGTTCTTGGAAGGATGTAAAGAAAGGTGTTAACTTCTGAGCGTTTGTGTTTTTTGGCTGGAGAGAGATGCTCTTTTTTTCCTGAATGGTCATGTAACCTGATCTTGGGAGGGATGTTAGGATATGTAAGAGGAAATTTTATAAAATACTAACATATAAAGTTTTTTTAGGATTGAGAGTATGTTTTCATGAAGAAAGAAAAGTTTCTTACAAGGGGACCTACACAGATGTGTATACCAAATGAATGTATCCACTCATAACTGAACTAACCCTGGGGTTATTTTGAATGGTGTCTCAGGATGTAATGTATTCTGATGGTACCAGTGATGGTTATGGGTAACAAAATTTTGCTCTAGCTTTAAAATCAGATGTTGTTATGTGGAAGTGGAAGTTAGTGTATTACAGGGAGTTTTCTGGAACATGTACCTAAATGAGCAAAGGGGGCTCTAAGGAGAAGTTTCCATTTTTTTCCCCCTTATTCATTACTCTTTTTTTCGTTTTTCCTTTCTAGAATTCTTGTCACTTACAGAGCCAGGCCTTCGAGCTTTTTAGTTCTTTAAAATTGTATAACTTGTACCCTATCTTCCGTAGTTGTTATTTTTTGTAATCAGTTATTAGTTGTTACAGTGTACAAATACTGGAAAGAACATCTAACCTAAATAAATGATATCATCAATCTATTTACAAACTTCTACTGTTGTTTCTCAAAGGGGTTGCATTCTGCTTCTCTTAGATTTTGGAAAAGATTTTTCAGTTTTTGGTGTCAGAAAGCAGTTGATTTGTAGATGATGATGATGATGGTGCTAGAACATTTATTGAGCCTTTACTATATTCCAGGCTCTGATTTAACCAGGTACCAGCATTAGCTAATTTAATCCTCACACAACCCTATGATTTGGGTACTTTTATTATCTGCATTTTAGAGATGAGAGCAGAGAAATCAGAGAGTGTAATTTGCCCTAGTGGTATCTAGTTATTGGTAGAAAAAGAATTTCAGTACAGTCAGTTCAGGTCTGGAGTCTTCTGTTCTTAACCACTGCAGTTAGTGCCAATGTCAAATATTCCCAAAATGAGTTGTGTTTGTGTGTATGTTTTAAAAAATACCTCAAAGTTTCTCTTAAAATTGGGAAAATTTTGCTTAATGGAATGATTTGGTCCTGAGACATAGTTCCTCCCATTTGTGTACACTGAACTTAAGAGTTGAAGCCCAAAAGAGAATCTAAGGCTGTGTCTCTACACATAGCCTAGCAGGCTTTATCAGACAGCTAAATGCTGTCCAAACCTGGGCCCTGAAGCAGTAGCAGCACACATTACTGAAGTAACCCTCCTTATCTTCTCACGCTGAGCACATGATGGTAAAATATCATCCCAGTTAAGACGGTAAAACATTATAACATATTGAAAAAAAAGAGGTAATTAAAATGGCTGGTTTCTCTCCACCACAGCTATCTCTTTATTTGATATCTGATGGGAAACTTCAGTTTTCCTTTTCAGTTACCTTGTTTCTTATTACCATAATCTTATTTATATTATATATTGATACTGCTACTCTGGGAATTTTGGAAAGCAGGGATGAAATAGACCTCTGTATATGAAAATTTTTACTTTTACAATGGGAATATTATTTTTACTTATTATAAAAATACATACTTTCTAAAGTGCACACTTCCAAAAGCCCAGGCTAGTGAAATGTGAGGCAGAAAGTGAAAATCACCCCTGTAAGCCCACCCTGACAGAAAGAACCATTGTTAAATTTTGTTGGTATCCCATCAGACTTTCTGTGTTTATATTATCATTTATACATAGACACACATATACATTAAATTCTTTCTTTCTATAGCTGCTGAAATATATATTAATATAATTGAGGTCATATTCTATAACTTGTTTTTGTTGCTTAACAATGTAGTATTGACATCCTTTGTTGTCAGTACATGTAGACCTAGCTCATGCTGTGTAAGAGCCATGAGAGATTCTGTTGTATGGATATTTCATAGTTTATTTAGTCTGGTTCCTTTTGAGAGACTTCTAAGTTGTTTGAAATATTTCTCAATTATTTACAGTACTGCAGAGTGCTGCAGTGAACTTTCTTGTACATCTGTCGTTGTGCACTTGACCAGTTCTTTCCCTAGGCAGTGGTTGTTGAGTTTTGCTCTCTTAATTGCCCAGAGAGCTGTACTAGATTGCCCGGAGAGTTTTGGAATGGTCTATGAGGTATGGCTAGGTTATCATTGCCCTAGAATTTGGTTAAATGTAGTGGTTCCTCTTCAAGGGGAATAAAAATGCAAACATGACTAATATGTACTAACTAACACCCAAATAGTAAGATCTTTGCATTTGAACTTAATGCATAGTCTCAGTAGCCTTAATTTCGCCTTGAATTGAGAAAAATTTTAGTTACATTTTTCCCATTATTTCATTTTGCCTTACAAAGATAATGGTGGAATATATACAAAAAAGTGTGATTGTCATTAACATGATTATAGCAAACCATTGTTTTACTTCAAGAGTAAATGATTTAAATAAATAACCCTTTTTTTGTGGGGATTGGGTTGGGTGTTTGTCTTCCATGTAGTTTATGTCCTGGAACCTGGAGATGCTCCTTTGTTACAGCAACCACTACAGACATCCAAATCTGGTATTCAGCAAATAATTGAGTGCTTTCGATCAGGTATGAATGTTTTAGGATGTATTTTCAATCTTCACATAGTAGCTAAAAACTACCTAGAAATCCTTAGAAATAATTTTTTAAAAATAAAATGTATACATTGGTTTTCTTTACAGAATACTTTTAATTGTCATTTTTAAAAAGTGGATGAGTATATATTGATTAGAGATTCCTTTTCAATACTATATATTATATACTAATTTAAAAAGTATTTAGTATGGTTTAAAGAAATATGTGGTAGATTTGCTGGCAAAGATTCATTGTTATTTTTTGGCATGTTCTTTATAAACTCTCAAAGGATGGTAGTAGATTATACAGGGTCTTTATGAGCTTTGACAGAGTAGATTATTTACTCAGAATGTCTGAGATGTCCCTTGTTCTAGATTAATTACTTTATCATCTCTGTTTATGTGACTCACTATCTCCTACCTAACCCTGGAGTTTCAATATCTTTAGTAGAGCACAGATAGAAAAAAGATTATTCCAGCCCTGATATTTAGATATATTTGTTTAGCTTTTCTTTCCATTAGATTACTATAATAATGGATATATAATAAGTATATTTGTGCAGTTACAATCCAGTGCTCTAAAGTAGGTGTTGCTCACTAAGTATAAATGGTTGAGAACTGTTAGAACTCCAGTGTTCTGTAAAGTCTTAGGTTGCTGTGATTCTTATGATACACTTGTCCACCTCTTGTGGATTTGGCTTCTCTGACATTGCAGGCTATTAAATCAAATATGAACAAGCAAACATACATGACTGATGGACACCTAAGTGGTGGGCCATTAAAGGGTTAGCATATCTTTTGTTATTATTTTAAAGCTTATTATATTGTAATGAAAAATTTCTGAGGTTGAAAGAAAAAGATAATTTATATGAAACCATTTGTTTTGTATTGAGAAATTTTTTGAGGTGCTTGTTTTTAAATCATTTTAAAGGGAAGTGGTATCTATTTGATTTACTTAAGGATTCTAAGAAATAGATTGTTCTTTAATCCAAAATAAAGTTAATTTCTGAGTCTAAGATTCATTTCTTAACACTTTTCATCTGTAGTCCTTATGGCATTGCTTTTATGTATATTTAAATCAGTAAGTATTTCGTGTATACCATATGCCTATGCTCAACGTTGGATGGTGGTATAACGTGTTTTACTGTGCTTTTTGTTGTTGTTTTTTACTTTTGATAATTGCCCTTGGTTAACAGAAATAAATAATACGTCAAATTCTCCTGTGGTAAATACAATTAAAATTTTTCTAATTAGAGGCAGTATTTTTTTTTTTTTTTTTTTTTTTTTTTTTTTTTTGTGGTATGCGGGCCTCACTGTTGTGGCCTCTCCCGCTGTGGAGCACAGGCTCCGGACGCCCAGGCCCAGCGGCCACGGCTCACGGGCCCAGCCGCTCCGCGGCACGCGGGACCCTCCCAGACCGGGGCACGAACCCGCGTCCCCAGCATCGGCAGGCGGACTCCCAACCACTGCGCCACCAGGGAAGCCCTAGAGGCAGTATTTAAATACGTTTCTGGCATAACAGAAGAATGGTTAGTTTTTATTTGTAGTTAGAGTTTCTGTTTGCTACTTTTAGTATAGAGATAAAAATTCTTTTTGTTCTTTCTCATATTATGGAAATGAAGATAATAGCTTCACACTTAGTCATATTCCTTGCTGTAGGTTTCTTTTTAAAAAACTAATAATTTGGGATTAACAAAGTTATTTTATACTGCTTCAGTTTATTATAGTGTTATTTGATTAAGAAGTTAGAATTGTTTCATTTATTTGTGCTTTGTCTTGTAAAAAATACCTTTTCAACAAGCTCCTGTACCCAAAATCTATATATTTTTTAACTTTGGAAGGTGAATATTTAAAAAGGAAATTACGTGTTTTTTCATTGCACTGTGGTTGTATCTGTTTTCTGTGTTTACTGTTTCTTTACAAAGCTGAAGGAAAGGGACTGTGAAATGGGTAATATGTTCTTTCTTAAATGTCCCTGGTAAATTTGCCTTCTGAGTTTTTTTTTTTTCCCCAAGCAAATTTTGAAAATACTATAATTTAAATTCTCTAAGTACCCTATAATTTAAATTAGAGATGATTTAGAAATATGCTGAATGGTACAAAGAAACTAATTTTGGATTAAAAAAGGAATTATTTTACTTCATTAGTGTATCTCATAGCTAAGTAATTCTAATTTCCTCAAGATAGTAATCTCTTACGTATCTGGATAATCTCAAGTCTCCTAAGGTAGCTCTTCTTTATCACTGAGGTATTTAAGCCTTGGTTGACTGAAACCTTGAGAGGATGAGCTGGAAGTTTGGGCCTCATGACTTAGGGTCTAAGATCCCTTGTCATCCTGAGACTTGTGTAATTTTCTCCCAGTCTCACTCTACCCCCAAGCAGCCCCTCAATGACTCATCTCTTTCTAGGCTCTTTCCATTACCGCTTGGTCACACACATTGCATTTAAAGAGCTATCTTGGTGGTGTTTTGTATCTGACAGGTATTTGAAGATAGAACTTTGAAGTCTATGCTTTTGCTCTTGTTAACCTTCAGAGGCTAAACCAGGTTGGGCAGTAGTAATGTGTTAGGATATCTGCCTTTATCTTCAAGCTCAAGGTAGTTGTCTTCAGCTCCGGTATCAGCTTTGCTTAAGGGATTCATGGTCTCCTGCCTAAACTGGGCTCTCTTTGGCCTGGTATTAATTCCTACCCAAGCTGGAAGTTCATAAAAGGCTGAGGAAGGAGTTGACTCATTTTTTAGGTCTACCAACCCCATGTGTGCTGTACCGACTGCTTGACCAGTTTTGACTCATTTTCTTTGCTTCATACTTCACCTTTTGTTTTGGACTGTTTTCCTGGCTTTAAATTACAAATACTTCTTAACCTCTAATCTCTCTTTATTTCTATCTGCTTAATTTATAATCTGAATAGACTTTTACTTTTGGAATAAGTGGTTTAAAAAAATAATAAAGAGGTATAAAAGGGTATACAGAAATAAAAAAGTAAGTGTCTTTGTTCAGACAGCACAGCTACATGGTTTGTGTCTTCTTCTAGAGACCTTCTACACACATATGAGCATATATCCCTCACTTTCTTCCTAATACAAGGAGTATCTGACTCTGCATAGTTAGGTATCTTTGGTTTTTTAACAGTACTTTCCACTGTTGTTTGACATCTGTCCATAGATCGATACCTCATTTTTTTTAGAAGGCTGCCTGTTTTGCCCCTACCTGCAGATTTTCTACTCTGAAATCCCTGATGGTTGGGTGACTTGAGACATGCTGTTTGCTTTGAATCCTGGCTTCAGGTACTACCTTGACTGTGCCCTGCCCTTTGCTTGAGCCTTTCCTTAGTTGTGTCAGTCCTTCCAGGATCATGTCTGTGACTTTTTGTCTTAAATTTCCCTCATATCTATTAACTTTTTTTGAGAAATAGTTGATTTACAATGTTGTGTTAGTTTCTGATGTACAGCAAAGTGATTCATATTCTTTTCCATTTTAATTTATTACCAGATACTGAATATAGTTCCCTGTGCTGTACAATAGGATCTTGTTGTTTATCTGTCCTCTATATATTAGTTTGTATCTGCTAGTCCAAAACTCCCAATCCTACCCTCCATTAACTTTTATTTTAGCTTCCTTCTTTTCCCAACCTCTCTCCCCAAACGGAAACAAAATTTTAAGTAACAAAAAAGGTGTACTTCCATGAGGTATTTATAAATAATTGATTAATTGAGCTTAATATTCTTTCTTAGTTGCTTAGTCTTCTGGTAGAGGCAAAGGAGCTGTGGAATGCCCTAAGGTTAGAAGCAGAAAAATGGGAAATTGTCCAGTATTCATAACTGGTCTTTAATACGAAGTTGACATATTTTTTTTGAATTCTTGAAATATATATTATCTCTTTTTACAATATTATACTGTTGATTCTTGAACATTCACCATGGGTATGAACTGTGCAGGTCTATTTTTTTGCGGCTTTTTTCAATAGTAAATATTACAGTATCAGACGATCCTTAGTTGATTGAATCCAAGGATGCAGAAGTGAGGATATGGAGGAAGGGAGTATAAGGAGGACTGTAGGTTATATGCAGATTTTTGAATGTGCAGAGTGTTGGCATCCCTAACCCCTGTGTTTGTTCAAGGGTCAACTGTATTATAGAAAAAAGATTCTACTTATAGAATACTACTGTTGGCAAGTAGCAGCATCTTTTTTGAATCTTAGGGAGGAATAAATTGCAGTGAAAAATGAGAATTGGCTTTGTGTGATGTTTGCTATTGTCATTAACTAAATTTAAGTTCGGTCATTTAGTTTCTTAGAAGAGTTTTTGTTTATTTTTTATTGCTTAAAGCAACATTTCTTGGAGTTAGTGTAAGCTATGACTGGATGGTGATGCCTCTGTCCTGGAAGTGTGTTTTATCAGAGATACATAAGATAGTGCCATATTACATGATGGATTTTTTTGTTGGTTTGTTTGTTTGTTTTAGGTTGATACGTAGCAACTGTAGGAAGTTTTAAATTAGACTGCATATTTTGGGGATCAATAAGAAAAATGTAGATTTGCTGTTCTTTTTTTTTTTGTGGTACGCGGGCCTCTCACTGTTGTGGCCTCTCCCATTGCAGAGCACAGTCTGGATGCGCAGGCTCAGCAGCCATGGCTCATGGGCCCAGCCGCTCCGTGGCATGTGGGATCTTCCCAGACTGGGGCACGAACTTGTGTCCCCTGCATCGGCAGGCAGACTCTCAACCACTGCACCACCAGGGAAGCCCTTATTTGTTCTTACATTCATCTTCAAAGCATCTCATCTGGGGCTGTGTTCTTCCTAGGAGAGCAGCCATTTATATTAGGGAATTTCTCAAGGGCGCAGATCATATCCTTCACTTTTCATGTCTTCAGTGAATAACATTGTACCTGGTATTTAATAGCTGTTCAATAAATGTGTGTAAGACTAAACAAACGAAAGATTCACCAAGTAGGTACTAAAATAATTTTATTCTACTTATAAATTTACTGTAGTATGTGGCAGTGTGCCATAATTAATCTAGTAATTTTTTTTAACCAACCTTTGTAGGTGGTGGTTTTAAGATAACAATTTTAGTTTTCCTAAGTTTTCTTATGTTAAGGATGATCAGTATGAAATTCCCTTTGTACTGGTCTTGGAACTCAGGAGGTATGACACGAGTTAAAAATCATTATTGCCACAACTTAAAAGGGTTATTGATCAACATATCAGTACATTAAGAGACAAAAGGAAAGTTTATCTTTGTCTAGCACTGAAGAGTTAGAATTAATATTATGTCATGTCAACTGACTGCCACCCATCCTAATGTAAAATTGAATATTGATTCCTTTTGAAAATAATTTTTTAAACATTTTTATCAGTATATACAATGTGTTTGGTATTAATTTATAGCACAGGAGAAACCCTTGATGAGGTTTAACTAAATTTTATTGAGCATCCATTATGTGTGATAATCTGAAATATTCATTAATTAGTTAATTTCTAGGCATCAAAAGCCTTCCCTTTGGAGGGCTGTTTTTTTGAAAGATACTGATTGATGATCTATGTAAGCAGTATGTAAGCAGTACGTAGTGACTTCTAAGATAATTTAAAAACCTAAGGCAAGAAAGAGAGTTAAATATAGGAAAAGGAATAATTAGGGGTGAGGCAGTGTGGCGCTCTCTCTCTCTCTCTCTCTCTCTCTCTCTCACTCTCACTCTCACTCTCACTCTCTCAGGGTTAGGAGTTGTGGAAGAACTTTTGTGGCTGTCTAGATGAACTTTTGTTGCTGTCTTGGCTCGTGTTTCACGTTGTAGAAAGTTTTAACTGTTGACAGAGGCACAGTTGGTTGGCTCTGTCTAATTGTCAGTGAGCAAAGCAATCAGAAAAAGGTAGCTGATTAGAATAAAGCAGTTATGTCCCCATGGGAAACCAACAAAACCTTAAATGGTAACTGAAACTAACTTAGGGAATAACTTTTGCCTGTATTTATGGAATGAGGGCACATCTTATTTTTCTCATTTGGAAAATATGTAAGCAGAATTGGAAAATCATTCAGGTCCCTTTTTTGACTTTCTGGTCAACTTTACATAGACTTAAAAGAAATCTTATAGGGAAGGTTTTTCTGAAACACAGAGAAGGCTCTTCAGTATGTCATTTAACAAATGCCCATCAGGCCTGGTCCTGAAAGCTGGGAGTACAGTGGTGAGCATCAAAGATATCTTCTCTGTCCTCTTAGAGCCTCCAGTTTAATGGGGATACAGAAAAGTAGCTAATTACAAGATAGTGGGGTAATGTAGTATAGATGTATAGGGTGCTCTGGGGAATATAGGGGAAGAATTCTTAACAAAAAACAGGAGGAGTCCTAGAAGGCTTTCTGGAGGAAATGACATCTAACCTGGAATCTGAAGGATTGCTAGAAGTGAGCCAGACCAGGGGAATGAGAGAATGTTGTAGGCAGAGAGAAAAAAACCTAGGTGAAGGCCTGAAAAGTAAGTGAGAGAGAGAATTTGGTGAATCGAAGGACCTGAAAGAATTTTGGTATGCCTGGATCAACACAACTGTGTTTGTATGTGTGTGTGTGCATAGGTGACGTGAGGGTGGTGGAGCATTTGTGATTGATAAGTCAGGCAGGTTCTCTTACATCGACCACCTAAGAGTCGTGCTGTAAGAAGCAACAACCTCTCCTCCTCCTCTCCGCCATCTGCTCAGCAGCCTTAAAACAGCAGCTATGCGTGAGTGCATCTCCATCCATGTTGGCCAGGCTGGTGTCAGATCGGCAGTGCCTACTGGGAGCTCTGCTACCTGGAACACGGCATCCAGCCCGATGGCCAGATGCCAAGTGACAAGACAATTGGGGGAGGAGATGACTGCTTTAACACCTTCTTCAGTGAGACAGGCGCTGGCAGGCATGTGCCCAGGGCAGTGTTTGTAGACGTGGAACCCACGGTCATTGATGAAGTTTGCATTGGCACCTACTGCCCGCTCTTCCACCCTGAGCAGCTCATCACAGGCAAGGAAGATGCTGCCAATAACTATGCCTGAGGTCACTACGCCATTGGCAAGGAGATCATTGACCTCATCTTGGACCCAGTTCGGAAACTGGCTGACCAGTGCACAAGTCTTCAGTGCTTCTTGGTTTTCCACAGCTTTGGTGGGTGAACTGGTTCTGGGTTCACCTCCCTGCTGATGGAACATCTGTCTGTCGATTATGGCAAGAAGTCCAAGCTGGAGTTCTCCATTTACCCAGCCCCTCAGGTTTCCCATGATCAATTGGGGTTTATCCCAGGAATGCAAGGATTCTTCAATACATGCAAATCAATCAGTGTGATACACCATATTAACAAATTGAAGGAGGAAAACCATATGATCATCTCAATAGATGCAGAAAAAGCTTTCAACAAAATTCAACACCCATTTATGATAAAAACTCTCCAGAAAGTAGGCATAGAGGAAACTTACCTCAACATAATAAAGGCTGTATATGACAAACCCATAGCCAACATTGTTCTCAGTGGTGAAAAACTGAAACCATTTCCACTAAGATCAGGAACAAGACAAGGTTGCCCATTCTCACCACTGTTATTCAATACAGTTTTGGAAGTCCTAACCACAGCAATCAGAGAAGAAAAAGAAATAAAAGCAATCCAAATCAGAAAAGAAGAAGTAAAGCTATCACTGTTTGCAGATGACATGATACTATACATAGAGAATCCCAAAGATGCTACCAGAAAACTGTTAGAGCTAATCAGTGAATTTGGTAATTTAGCTATAAAATTTGGTAAAGTAGGATATAAAATTAATGCCCAGAAATCTCTTGCATTCCTATACACTAATAATGAAAAATCTGAAAGAGAAATTAAGAAAACACTCCCATTTACCATTGCAACAAAAAGATTAAAATACCTAGGAATAAACCTCCCTGAGGAGACAAAAGACCTGTATGCACAAAACTATAAGACACTGATGAAAGAAATTAAAGATGATACAAACAGATGGAGAGATATACCATGTTCTTGGATTGGAAGAATCAAGGTTGTGAAAATGACTATACTACCCAAAGCAATCTACAGATTCAATGCAATCCCTATCAAATTAGCAATGGCAATTTTCGCAGAACTAGAACAAAAATTTCACAATTTGTATAGAAACACAAAAGACCCTGGAATAACCAAAGCAATCTTGAGAAAGAAAAACGGAGCTGGAGGAATCAGGCTCCCTGACTTCAGACTATACTACAAAGCTACAGTAATCAAGACAGTATGGGACTGGCACAAAAACAGACATATAGATCAATGGAACAGGATAGAAAGCCCAGAGATAAACCCACGCACATATGGTCACCTTATCTTTGATAAAGGAGGCAAGAATATACAATGGAGACAAGACAGCCTCTTCAGTAAGTGGTGCTGGGAAAACTGGACAGCTACATGTAAAAGAATGAAATTAGAACACTCCCTAACACCATACACAAAAATAAACTCACAATGGATTAAAGACCTGAATGTAAGGCCAGACACTATAAAACTCTTAGAGGAAAACATAGGCAAAACACTCTGTGACATAAATCACAGCAAGATTCTTTTTGACCCACCTCCTAGAGAAATGGAAATAAAAACAAAAATAAACAAATGGGACCTAATGAAACTTAAAAGCTTTTTGCACAACAAAGGAAACCATAAACAAGACCAAAAAACCCTCAGAATGGGAGAAAATAGTTGCAAATGAGGCAACTGACAAAGGATTGATTAATCCCCAAAATATACAGGCAGCTCATGCACCTCAATATCAAAAAAAACAAACAACCCAATCCAAAAATGGGCAGAAGACCTAAGTAGACATTACTTCAAAGAAAATATACAGATTGCCAACAAACACATGAAAGGATGCTCATCATCACTAATCATTAGAGAAATGCAAATCAACACTACAGTGACTGCACATTGTTAGAGCTTGGAGTTGAGGCCACTGGCCAATGGACCCACAAGTGTAGGTAGTGTGCTACATGAGGGGCAAGTTTTTCACTAACATCACAACGGTCTCTGGCCCAATGAGTGGAGTTTGATAGAAATACTTGCTACAAATGTAAAAGAAAAAAAAAACAAAAAACAAACTACAGTGAGATACCACCTCACACCAGTCAGAATGGCCATCCTCAAAAAATCTAGAAACAATAAATGCTGGAGAGGGTGTGGATAAAAGGGAACCCTCTCGTACTGTTGGTGGGAATGTAAATTGAAACAGCCACTATGGAGAACAGTATGGAGGTTCCTTAAAAAACTACAAATAGAACTACCATATGACCCAGCAATCCCACTACTGAGCATATACCCTGAGAAAACCATAATTCAAAAAGAGTCATGTACCACAATGTTCATTTCAGCTCTATTTACAATAGCCAGAACATGGAAGCAACCTAAGTGTCCATTGACAGATGAATGGATAAAGAAGATGTGCCACATATACACAATGGAATATTACTCAGCCATAAAAAAATGAAATTGAGTTATTTGTAATGAGGTGGGTGGACCTAGACTGTCACACAGAGTGAAGTAAGTCAGAAAGAGGAAAACAAATACTGTATGCTAACACATATATATGGAATCTTAAAAAAAAAAAAAAGGTTCTGAGGAACCTAGGGGCAGGACAGGAATAAAAACACAGACGTAGAGAATGGCCTTGAGGACATGGGAAGGGGGAAGGGTAAGCTGAGACAAAGTGAGAGAGTGGCATGAACATATATACACTACCAAATATAAAATAGATAGCTAATGGGAAACAGCCATATAGCACAGGGAGATCATTCAGCTCGGTGCTTTCTGTCCACCTAGAGAGGAGTGGGAGGGAGATGCGAGAGGGAGGAGATATGGGGTTATATGTTTATGTATAGCTGATTTACTTTGTTATACAGCAGAAACTAACACAACATTGTAAAGCAGTTATACTCCAATAAAGATGTTAAAAAAAAAGATTGATGAGTCAAGGTTAGCCCCAACTTGTTTTTTTTTGGGGGGGGGATGCTTACTACGAATAAATACATGCTGTACTGAATATAACTGTGTAACTGGGACTGAAGAAGAAATTGATACTGTTTTTGTTTTTTTATGGTTGATTGAGGGAACCTGATTTAGAGATGCGGTCTTACATTTTTACTTTTTTTATGTGTAACTTCATGTTGTACGTTCTAGTTAGATCTTCAGTAGAATTCTTAAGCTAATCCTAGTTCATATCATTTCGGTGTCCCTCTTCAATCCTTTTTAACTACCTTTAGAGGCAGAATTGAATTTGTAGTATAGGTCTAGCTGGTCTTTTTTTTTTTTTTTTTTTTTTTTTCGGTATGTGGGCCTCTTACCACCGTGGCCTCTCCCACTACAGAGCACAGGCTCCGGATGCGGAGGCCCAGCGGCCATGGCTCATGGGCCCAGCTGCTCCGCGGCACGTGGGATCTTCCCGGACCGGGGCACGAACCCGCGTCCCCTGCACCGGCAGGCAGACTCCCAACCACTGCACCACCAGGGAAGCCCCTAGCTGGTCTTTTAATTTATAATTAAAGTGCAAAATTTTCCCATGTTTTCTTCTGTCTGGGAACACACCCACTTACACTTACCAAGAACTATATGTAGATCAATTGGAGAGGTTTATCTAAAGTGTTTTTTTATCATCAGCCTACCTCTCCTAGTTTATGAGGTTAACTATGAACTAAATATATTAGCACATTTTTTTCCCCCCCCGGTACGCGGGCCTCTCACTGTTGTGGCCTGTCCCGTGGCGGAGCACAGGCTCCGGACGCACAGGCTCAGTGGCCATGGCTCACGGGCCCAGCCGCTCCGCTGCATGTGGGATCTTCCCAGACCGGGGCACGAACCCGTGTCCCCTGCCTCGGCAGGCGGACTCTCAACCACTGCGCCACCAGGGAAGCCCCTATATTAGTACTTTATTGCCAATATATTTTGTAATGTGAAATAAACTAGAGAAGAGTGTGTGTGTGTGTGTGTGTGTGTGTGTGTGTGTGTGTGTGTAAACTTACTTTTATACAAAGTATAATACCCAAGCTATCCTCTGAGTCTTTTAAAATGTGTGTTTTCTGATTTTTCAGTAGTATGGTCTAGTGGACCAAATTAAACCTTGAGTTGGATTGGGAAATAGTGGAAGTTATTTTATTTTATATATACATATATTTTTTTCAGTAGAAAACCTGGATTTATAATTTAATTCTTCTAGAATTTAGGTTCATATTTTCTTTCATAATTCTCCAAGATAGGTTTGGTTTGTTTGTTTTAAAAGATGAATAAACCAAGGTGCAAAGATTATATAGCCCTTTAAGGTCACACGACTAGGTGATAATCAAAATTGGAATCTCTAAAGACTTAGTAAAGTTCTGATAATGTGGTAATCTTTTTGCAGTAAAAATTTGAGGGCTGGCTTGTCTTCAAAATAAAAATGCAACATGATGATTAATACAATAATTAAATATTAACAGATTGCAAAAGAGTGAATCAGAAATGCTTAACCTTTATGGATCCTACAGTATTAATTATGCTAATGAGATGGTGTTTATTCTCTAGTAGTCTCAGAGCTTAATAGTCACGTGCTTGTTGAGTGATGGAACACTGTGCACCTAGATAGTCTTAGGTATTTTTCAGGACGCTTTTTTTCCCCCTCTTTAATTTAAGTCAATATTATTATCATTTTTTGAGGAAACCAAAGGCTCATTAATTAGTGAACACTGCAGATCACTTTTGTCAATTTACCTTTGTCAAAGACCTGTAGGAAGTAGTGACAGAAGAGCTTCTATTTGTGTTTTATTTTAAAAATTTAGAGTGCTTGTTGCTGTTTATTTTTTCTCTGCCTTTTGATCTTCCATCATAATAATGCTTAGATTCCGTAGATCAGTGGCAATTCTTCAATGAATATTTATTGAGCATTATTAGAGCTGAGCACTTTGTAGTTGTAAATAAGGCAGGCTTGGTCTTGGCCGCCTTTTAATTTATAATCTAGTGGAAAAGATGGGCTTTAAAGTAGTAATTATATCAATATTTAATTTATTGCAATTAGGGTGAGTTTTTGAGGGAGAAAGGCTTTGAATAAATTTCTAGTGGTATTAAGAGACCTAAGCAAAATTCAAAACCATGGACAAGGATTCTTTACTCACACTGAATGGCCATAATCCCACGTTGCCCCAGAACCCGAAGTAATTTAAGCTGAATTTAAAAAGAAAGTCACAGACAATCCTGTGACACAGCTTTGACCTTCTTTAAGGAATAAGGGAAAGTGTATATTACTCATGTTTACTTCCTAATGTGAAAGAGAGCTGGAAGAACCAGCCAAAAACTTGGGTTGGGGTGGCATTTAATTCTTCTGTCACACTCCAGGTCTATTGAATCAGAATCTCCAAGAGTCGGTCATGTTCTAGGAATCTTTATTCCTAGGTCAGTGTGATGATCAACCAGATGTTGGAACCACTGTTAAGATAGCCCAGGAATTGATTGGCTGCTGAATTAGAAAAAGACCATCAATTTCAGCTGTCTTAATATCCAAATGATAGTAGAATGTTGCTTAGAACTTAGTTTATAACTTAGTTCTGAGTATAGTGTGGTAGACATTGGCAATGCCCATATTTTGTTTTTAAAGAGTAAAACTGCACCTTTGGGTTGTCAACAGTGGTTGCCCAGTTTAAAACTGCATGTTAAAGTTACCTTTTGTGTTAAGTTTTCTTTTCTTTTTTCCCTCAGGAACTAAGCAACTTAAGCATATTTTATTAAAAGATGTGGACACTATTTTTGAATGTAAATTATGCCGCAGTCTCTTCAGAGGATTACCAAATTTAATTACCCATAAAAAATTCTACTGCCCCCCAAGTCTCCAGATGGATGACAGTAAGTTTTATTCATATATTCAATTATGCATTTTGCTATGTATTCTTATACTACAACTATACATTTATGTTAAAATGGTATCGATATCTAGTTACAGATAATTTAGTGATAGAGAATAATATAAAATACTTGACTCAGTGTTATATTCAGTTTCTTAAATAGATACTTTCATATCAGTGTTTTTCATTTGGATTTTGGTAAAGATATATGAGGTTAGGTTTTTTTGGTTTTTTTTTTTTTTTTTTTTTTTTTTTGCGGTACGCGGGCCTCTCACTGTTGTGGCCTCTCCCATTGCGAAGCACAGGCTCAGCGGCCATGGCTCACGGGCAGAGCCGCTCCAAGGCATGTGGGATTTTCCCGGACCGGGGCACGAACCCGTGTCCCCTGCATCGACAGGCGGACTTTCAACCACTGCGCCACCAGGAAAGCCCGAGGTTAGGTTTTTGAGTGTATTTATTTGTATTAAAGTATTGGATATTGTTTTTGAATGTTTATATGGATTATACAGTTTATATCCAGGATTTTTGTAAGTTAAAATATTAGTGCTTGGGCTTCCCTGGTGGTGCAGTGGTTGAGAGTCCGCCTGCCAATGCAGGGGACATGGGTTCGTGCCCTGGTCCAGGAAGATCCCACATGCCGCGGAGCGGCTGGGCCCGTGAGCCATGGCTGCTGAGCCTGTGTGTCCGGAGCCTGTGCTCCGCAACGGGAGAGGCCACGGCAGTGAGAGGCCCGCGTACTGCAAAAAAAAAAAAAAAAAAGAATGCTTGATGAGGGTGTTGGTATTTTTCCTCCTTACTTCTTAACAACTTGTTACCAGATGTGACTCATCATTTACTTAGATTCTCCTTAAGTAAATGAGAAGGTTGGAAATAGAGCAAAGAATGAGTAAATGAGTTGATTTTTTTTTTGGTAATTGTAGAGAGCATTAAAAAAATTTGTTAATCTTCCTAGTGTTTTCTGGGTCTTGATTTGAAGATCAGTTTTATTCTCAGTGAAGTTTATTAGATAAGTCATTTTATCAGAAATTAGATTGTGTTAAGGGCTAACCTGAGATCTGAAATAGCTTTATGTGATAAAGGCAGGTAGTAGCCTAACAAAGTCTTTGTGGAACCAAATGTTTGTTGAATTAAGCATATTGTCTCTGTATGATTAAGTTGCAGTATATATAATGGTATTATTTTCTTGCTTTAAAGAATAATGTAAATTCCTTAAAATATTTTAATAAGTAATAGGTTACTTTCATTATTTCTTGTTCAGGGATTTAACTCTTGTGGACTTACAAAACATAGAATTTATTTTGTTAGTTTGATATTACAGTTGCATTATGGATTTTGTGCATTTTTCCGCTTAACCTTTTTGGGATGGAAATGGAATGCAGAACTCCAAATATCAAAAGTACGGCTTTAATTATTAGCATGAAGCTGATTTAAAATATATTATAGGACAGGGCTTCCCTGGTGGCGCAGTGGTTGAGAATCCGCCTGCCAATGCAGGGGACACTGGTTCGTGCCCCGGTCGGGGAAGATCCCACATGCTGTGGAGCGGCTAGGCCCGTGAGCCATGGCCTCTGAGCCTGCACGTCCGGAGCCTGTGCTCCGCAACGAGAGAGGCCGCAGCAGTGAGAGGCCCGTGTACCACAAAAAATAATAATAATAATAAAATAAAGTATATTATAGGACATAGATGAAACAGAAATTTCATATTTGTCTGGAAACTTTCCCTACCACTGTTAGATCTTATTATACTTCTTTTTATCCTTGAAATATAAATGAAAAGGTAGTCTATAGAGATTAGTTTCAAATCTAACCTTTTAATTAAAGAACTAGTAGGAGTTTAATTTTCTGGTAGTTATTCTTTGTTATTTTTTGGTGTGAACTAGTTTAGTTGAATTTTAGAGGGAAATAGATAAATGGATTTGCTGTATCATTGGGCACTCTTCTGCAATACTTATTCTAGAAATACTTCTGTGAAAGTATAATTCTTACACTTTATCCATTTTAAAAAGAAAGATTAGTAGACTAGAAGAGCTATGATGAGTCACTTCTTGATTTATAATTAGATACCAGATTTGTTGCTATATTTGTAGCTAGATTTTAATATTGTATGTAGAAACATAATCAGTGTTAGAGAACTCTGTTACAATAGGAATATTAAGTTGCCTACAGACAGTGTAATTATTGCACAGATAAATAAAACTAGCTCTGTTTTTGGAGTTAATCTGTAGTTTTTAATCATTTGTTTTAATAGGTTGCCATGTTAAGACATGTAATAGAACTGAATTTAGCAAACACTTCTATACATCCTGTCATTCATGTTTATATATTTTCCTATAAATCTTCTTCATTTTCCATAAGATGTTCAAATGTTCCTATACAATTAGACGAGATTATTTATTATGGATTAAGTTAATAAGAATACTGTTATGTTTTCTAAAAAAAATTATTTTTATATGTAGTAACATTCTTCATGCTGTTTTATCCATCTTGGGTTATGAGAACTTTGATTTGCGTTTGCTAGCCTAAAAATATGAAGTATTATTTTTATTGTTTAGGATACCCATGTGCTTAAATATTTTATATTAAGGGCCCTTACTAGAAGTAGCTCTTCAGATTGCATCTATTCCTTAACATTTGTGTACCATGATGAGATTGTAAATTAAAGCAAATTTTAACTTAATTAATACTTGTTTTATACTCATAAAATACTGAAAAGTAGATAATGCTCTTGTAAAAATAAATGCAAACCAGCAATATAATAAATTTTAAGATAGAGGTTCATAATACATTTAAAAATATTAGAGGGCTAGAGCAGGCTAATTATTTCAGATTAAAATGTTGTTTTTTCCTTAACAGACCTTCCTGATGTAAATGATAAACAAAGCCAAGCCATAAATGATCTCCTAGAAGCCATATATCCAAGTGTGGACAAGCGAGAATACATTATTAAGCTAGAACCCATAGAAACTAATCAGAATGCAGTGTTTCAATATATTTCAAGGACTGATAATCCTACTGAAGTCACAGAGTCAAGCAGTACTCCTGAACACCCTGAAGTTCAAATACAGGAAACTAACACTGAACAGTCTAAAACAGTTCCAGTTACAGATACAGAGGTGGAAACTGTAGAGCCCCCTACTGTTGAAATCGTTGCAGAGGAAGTTGCACCTGCATCTGATGAACAACTGCAGGAATCACAGGCTGACTTGGAAACTTCTGACAATTCTGATTTTGGTCACCAGTTGATATGCTGTCTTTGTAGAAAAGAATTCAATTCCAGACGCGGTGTTCGTCGTCACATTCGAAAAGTACACAAGAAAAAAATGGAAGAACTAAAAAAGTACATTGAAACACGAAAGAATCCAAACCAGTCCTCTAAAGGACGCAGTAAGAATGTTCTAGTTCCTTTAAGTAGGAGTTGTCCAGTATGTTGTAAATCATTTGCTACAAAAGCGAATGTAAGGAGGCATTTTGATGAAGTTCATAGAGGACTAAGGAGGGATTCAATTACTCCTGATATAGCAACAAAGCCTGGGCAACCTTTGTTCCTGGATTCTGTTTCTCCTAAAAAATCTTTTAAGGCTCGAAAACAAAAGTCGTCTTCAAAGGCTGAATACAATTTAACTGCATGCAAATGCCTCCTTTGCAAGAGGAAATATAGTTCACAAATAATGCTTAAAAGACATATGCAAATTGTCCACAAGATAACTCTTTCTGGAACAAACTCTAAAAGAGAAAAAGGCCCCAATAATACTGCCAACAGTTCAGAAATAAAAGTTAAAGTTGAACCAGCAGATTCTGTAGAATCTTCACCCCCTTCCATTATCCATTCTCCACAGAATGAATTAAAGGGAACAAATCATTCAAATGAAAAAAAGAACGCACCGGCAGCACAGAAAAATAAAGTTAAACAAGACTCTGAAAGCCCTAAATCAACTAGTCCGTCTGCTGCAGGTGGCCAGCAAAAAACCAGGAAACCAAAACTTTCAGCTGGCTTTGACTTTAAGCAACTTTACTGTAAACTTTGTAAACGTCAGTTTACTTCCAAACAGAACTTGACTAAACACATTGAATTGCACACAGATGGGAATAATATTTATGTTAAATTCTACAAGTGTCCTCTTTGCACTTATGAAACTCGTCGGAAGCGCGATGTGATACGACATATAACTGTGGTTCATAAAAAGTCATCCCGTTATCTTGGGAAAATAACAGCCAGTTTAGAGATCAGAGCTATAAAAAAGCCCATTGATTTTGTTCTAAATAAAGTGGCAAAAAGAGGCCCTTCAAGAGACGAAGCAAAACATAGTGATTCAAAACATGATGGCACTTCTAACTCTCCTAGTAAAAAGTATGAAGTAGCTGATGTTGGTATTGAAGTAAAAGTCACAAAAAACTTTTCTCTTCACAGATGCAATAAATGTGGAAAGGCATTTGCCAAAAAGACTTATCTTGAACATCATAAGAAAACTCATAAGGCAAATGCTTCCAATTCACCTGAAGGAAACAAAACCAAAGGCCGAAGTACAAGATCTAAGGCTCTTGTCTGGTGAGGAACAGTTACAGAGTTTTGCTTTTTTCCCCCCATCGAACTAAAAAAATCATTTGACCATAATTTATAGCTGGTTCCATTTTAACACATTTGCTTCCATATATCTTACGGCAGTGGGAACTGCAAGAGTAATGTGCATATCGCATTTACCTCTTCAGTGACCTTTATTCCAGTGGCTTGGGAACAAAAGTTAACTTCAGAACTTATCTTCCACAGGACAATGCAATATAGTTATAGGTAGATGGCACAGGGTCAGTGATTTCCTCTCAATGTTGTAAAATATATACATTTATACTGGCTTATGTTTACAATAGAAGTCTTCTGTTTAACTAACTTTGCACAGGTTTAATTTGATTCAGTGACTTAGTCTACTAATAAATACATTGTAGGAAGTTAAGTATATTAGAATGAATTTGTGAAGGCGATAATTATAGGAAAAAAGTCTTTTGAGGCACTGTAATTATTGTTAAATTAATCTGTGACGGCTAAATAAAGTGCTGCACTCAGAAAAAACAATCCCCAAATTGAATTTAGAACAATTAGCATTTATTATTTACGTTTAACATAGTGCTTCCAGGCAAAGGGGGAAACTTGATAAACAAAAGTTTGGGTTTATTTTTCCTTCTCCTTGGGAGTATATGTTAGTTCCTGTTTTTTAGTTTTGATCTTTGGAAAAAGTGATTGTTTAGGTCCACGATCCTTTTATTTTTACCTTTTTTGTTTAAATAAAGTTTTGGTGATCGATCATTTCAACATAGGTAATATTATTAAGGAGGGATTTGCTTTTTTCTCCTGTGGTTGTGTGTTGCAAGAAAAATAAAATTCCTATTGGGAAGAAAGAAAAAAAATACTAGTTTTTTAGAGGGTTTTGGAACAAATGTAGATTTTTAAAATGCAATATAAAATAAGGAGTAGACTCCCTGTACTTGTTTTTGCAAGTCTCTCTATATTTTTAAAGTTTACCTTCAGTATCTATGTCCCTTGTATTAATGCATTTAATATATTTAATTAGTATTAAATTAGTTTTGGATTCAGGTTCTAAAGCAGTATACTTAGTTTGAGTGCTGAGTAGGTTAAATGTTGTGGTTTGATTATCACACATTTTTTTATTTGTGTGGAAAACTTGAGATGAAACCATCCTTTAGAAGTCATTTACTATTGTATTATTTTGAAAATAAGGTTTTATTGGTTAAACTCAAAAGTGTTCATTTATTCCCATTTCTCCTCAGATAACTTCAAGTGATGTACGAAAAGGTTTGGAGTTCATTTTTGTGGAAAGACTTTAAATTGGTGTTAGAACCACTAAACATCTTCAAATGGTACTATGAGGAAAAAAAAAAGAAAAAAATTTGATAAATATATGACTGTAACTGCTGTTTTCTGACTAAAATAATAACCATCTAACCACTTGTTTCTAAGGCACTGCCTCTTCCAGCACTTTCAAGTAGCTGTGACATTTTGTATTGTCATCACAGTCCATCAGCTAACCGCCCCTGTGCATTTGGTCTACAGTTTCTACAAAAATGTTGCAAATTTTGTTTTCCAGCAGTTTGTTGATTAAGTGATCAACAACCTGAAGAAAATATCACCACTGGTGATTTTTAATTAACAAAGACTTTATATGTTAGCGATTTTAGTTTTGTTCCACTTTATTTGGCAGAATTTTTATCTGGACTGTACAGATATATAATTTCCTAGTGAGCGTATGTTAGGACCAAAAGACAAATCTCAACACATTATAAATATTTAGCCTACTAAATATTTGTAATTATTTTTACATCCATTTATTTCTAACTTGTTCTATAGCACTTAAATGTTTGAAAATTTCATTCTAAAATATATACTACAGGAAACTTCTGGTTCATTTTCATCCATGGATCATCACATTCTTCATTTGTAAACATCTGAGGTTTTTATGAAAATTAAACATTTCCCTATTTTTCTTTAAGTTTCATACAAAGCACTTTAATGATAGATGCAACTTAATTTTTCAGTTTTTTTTAAAAAGACCACACATTTACTAATGTTAATATGAAGGTAATAAGTAGCTTACTGCTATTTTATAGATGCAGACAATCCCTGCACAACCACTTCTTATAATACTAGTTTATTTCTTTAAATATTGCTAAAAAAGGAAGATTGGGGTGTAAACCCTGATTCTTTTTCTCTCCCAAGTAAAATATTAAATGACCACTTTAGATAATATTTGATCCCTACTGTAAAATTTAGAAAATAATGAATTTTTGTCCATTTTTGTAATCAAGATTTTAGGGAAAACAGAAATACATCTATCTTTAATGAAATACTGGGCAGGTTTTTGTGTATCAATATTTTGTACTTTTTAGGGAGTATTTTATTTTTTAGTAATTTTTGTCAAATTATAATTTTAAAAGGTACAGCAGAGAATATACCATGTTTTTATATAGGTTCATCCCTGTACTTAGGAGGGACCCTGTCCATCTATATATACTTTTTGTATAAAATTTTAACATGTTGAAGATCCACAAGGTCATAATAAAATGCTTCCGTAGCTAGAAAAACATTTACCCTTCCCAGTGCTTTGCACTAAAATATACTGTGAAAGGAAACTAGAAAGACTGTAACTGTTGCTGGAAATGTTCTATATTGAATGTACATGCTCTTGTTGGAAAAATGTACTATATGTGATGGAAATAAACCAGACTCGAAGTTATTTCAGCTAAATGTGCTTCAACGAAGGTGCATTGGTTGAAACTTAAATGTTTTATTATCAAATTTAAATTTATTCAGTGACTATGAGCAGCTACACTTGAAATTTATCCTGATAGTTTTATTTTTAAGAATTAGAGTGATAATTTCTCTTTAATTTAAAAACAGATTTACTTTTCCACATATGGAAAACTTGTACTTATAGGTCTAACTTTAATGATTAATAGTGTAATATATTTAGGGAACTAAATGTGTAGGTGTTATTTCATTTATAAACCATCTTCATTAGTTGCACATTATTAAACCTGTATGTTTGACTTTTGCAAGGTGTTATCTTTTATGCATTCCTACACACAAGACATATTCCAAAGATATTTTCCAGACTTAGGTACCTATAACAGGTGGAAAGATATGAGGATTCCTGAAAAGCTTGGGGTAGCGGTAGCTCTTTGCTGCAGCTTCTCATGTGTATGCCAGCCTTTTCCTTTTTCCTTTACTTGTTAAATACTGTAGGGAAGAAAGAGAAATATCCTGATGTTGGTGGAGGAGAGCCCAATTGCTGCAGTTCCCTTACTCCACTCACCTGTTTCCACAGGACCTTTCACATACAGTTTGTCTCCACTGTCGTAACTTTAGAGCCACAGAGCAGGAATTTAGGAGGGGGCATCAAGGGTTCCAAGGACTATAAAAATATTTCATCTGGGTCATAGAGAAAAAAATAGCATTATGTCAGGACTTGTCTAAATTAGAAGGGCCTAGAAAGATTAAGAATATTTTATCATAATAGCCAAATTAATGGATCATGGGAAACATAGGAGTTAGAGACTAAACTAGGACCAGTTAAGTAGAATGAATAAGTAAGTGATTCGAAATTCTTTGTTCTTCCTGTTCCTTTCTGGTCTTCATCCTTTTTGGTTTTATTTTGACTCTTGAGGTTTGTCATCTCAGAGGATCAGGCTTAAGGCTCTTGAGAAGAGGCCTAAGAAATTTGTGCCGGAAGCTTTTCTGCACACAGGCTGTATAAGCAAGTATTTATAGTACTTTTTGTTGTCGTTGGGGGGAATAGTGAAGCAGGTAAAGAACCATCAGAAACTCCTTATTTTATATTAAGGCCTATTTCTGGCTATAAATTACATCCACTTTTGCTGCAATTTGATCAATTGAGAGTTCTTCTATAGAATTCAAAGATACCTTTTCCTAAATTTGGTGGAAGAGGAGAAACAGTAGAAGGTATGGCTTGCACTTCAACTTCATAAGTTTGTATAGTGCAAGCAAAAGCTTGATGAAGTATGGCTGACACTAAGCAGGTGTTTTTGGTTTTGTTTTGTTTTTTTTTGGCCACGCTGCCCAGCTTGTGGGATTTTAGTTCCCCGATCAGGGATTGAACCCTGGCCTTCGGCAGTGAGAGTGCGGAGTTCTAGCCACTGGACTGCCAGGAAATTCCCTAAGCAGGTGTTGATTATAACATGCAGATATACCTTGAATGCACAATAACCATTTTTGGGGTTCATGTCTCTTTCTCCTCCTCTTTACTCCCTACTTCAAGAAGAAAACCTTGAATGTATACATTCTTGAACAATATATAAATTATCCATCCTTAATTTTTAGCCTAGTTTTATATTTTTATATATATATATATGAGCCAAATTTTCGGTTGACACAGATTGTGCTTGTATTGTTGAAAAGTACCTTCACATTTTTTAGGAATATGTATTTGTTACATTGCATTATGGTCAGTAGGCTGTTCTACTCAGTTTGCTTTAAAGAGCCTGTGGATGCAGTAGTGGGGAGTTTTGTGATTTTGCTACAGTTTGAGGCTGCAGGTATAGAAAGGAGTTTCCCAGTAGGTATTATGGCAAGTAGGTATGAAGATAGACGCACAAGTGAATATCATTTCCTGCTGTGAAGTTGTAAAAGATCTCTTCAAATAGCATGACCACTGAAAATGAGATTTGAAATGCTTCTAAAACTTTAGAAATTAGGTAGTGGCCTTTGGAAATATTCTAGTTCCTTAGTTAGGTGTTTTAGAATTTACTTTTCTAAATGGAATCCTTAGATTATCAGGATTATGATTCAGACACAGTCTCGTAGTTGATCAGTGGCCGAGCTCTTAAGATACGGGCAGCATGATGTTGGCTGTGGTGTTAGACAGAATCCTTCTGTACTCTATGCTATTCTTTTTCTTTTCTCTGACTTCAAGAGCTAGTGGAAACCTCAAGATTGAAAAGGAGTAAGGATCAGCAATCTTAAGTATGGCTGTTAGTTGTTTGGTTTCTAAAGCATTAAGCACATGATAGACTGCAGAATAAAATGTGTTTCACTTAAAGTCACCTACAATTATTTTGGCTTTTCTAACTTTCCACATTCTTTCCTTCTCTCGCTTATAATTTGTTTCTGTATCCTTTTTCTTTGACCTCAGTTCTGAGCTTGCAGCTCTTATCTTTCCTTTTTTCTCTTCTGGTTAAATTAACAGATCATTAGTACCAAGATAGCTAAAACATTTTTTTGAGAAGGTAAAAGAGGGTGGAAAGACAGCTCATTTCTTCCTGAATCTTTATCATTCTATACTTGTCAGGTTTATTATTTATTTTGAAGCTTCTTTCTCTACCTATGTTCACCGCTGTCATACCACAGAGGGGAACTTAATGAGCACCATAGGTGCATCTGGTTCAGAAAGTGCCCTGAGTTGGAGGTTTTGCTGTTTGTGCCCACTCAGCAGAATTAATTTGCTTGATTGTGTATTTTTAAAGTCAGGAACTATGTCTTGATAATTTTGTTTAGTGCCTAGCACGTTTTCATGTATATCCAGGCCCTTTAAATAAATGTTTGATAATGATGTTTAAGTAGCCTTTTCCATCTGAATTGTGCTGTTATATACTTTGAGGCTTTGGGTCTTACTTTCCTAAACTTCTGTTATATCAATATTGATTTAATTTATTTTAGAAAGTGCCACCAGTACTAAAATGAGAGTTGATAATAAAGAGAATTCTTAGTAGATAGTAATTAACATGTATAGAGTGCTTACTATATACCAAGCGCTTTGCTAATCCTTTATATGCATGATGCCCCTAATCCACCAACAACCCTATGGAGTAAGAACTGTTCCTTCATTATGCCCACTTTACAGAATAGAAAAATTGAAGCTTAGGGAAGTTCAGTGGTTTACTCGAGTTCACATAGCTAGTAAATTATAGAATTGAGACTTGACACTAAGTCTGACCACAAAGCATGTTCCCTTTATCAGGGCACCTTATATTTGCAGATTTTATCATTTGCAAAGTACAGTCACTATATTACTTGTTGGCAGTTTGGTGTAATGATCTGGAGCTATAGATTCGTTGGTGAAATTTTTGTATCCACAAATTATTTCCTGTGTGACCTTGGGCAAGTTAGGTTACTTAAGCATTCTGTATCTTAGTTAACCTCATTTATAAAATGAGAATAATATTTCTTACCTGATAGGGTTGTTCTGAGGAGAAAATGAAAAATACATGTAAAACAGGGTGGTCCTTGTCATGTTACAATAAATGTTAGATATGATTACTCTAATTTTCAGAGTATAAATGTGCAATTTCTTATTACCTTGTGAAGTTAAGTTTAGATGGAGATGTGTGCATTAGAAGAGAGTTTATTGCTATGCATCAGATTTTAACTGCTGCTTTTGTGTTTAATTGGGAAATGAGGACAACCAACTATATTATTTGCCACCAGTTTTCTTCTAAGCAGCTATTACTAGTTTATCATTCCTACTCAAGTTTTTCATTTATCTTGAAAAGGTATTAGGTAGTTTTAAGCACATTCATTGTAAGTTAGGCTTTGTTTTTATCATTACTCCTTAGGACAACCCATCTGTCTTAAAATTCTTAGTATCTGTTCTATCACACAATATTTTGGTTTTGGTCATGTGTAAAATATTGACATGGAGCAAATACTAACTAACATAGTTGAAATATTTCTATGGAACTAAAGTAGATATGCATTACTATTTGAAAGCAAGCATTTGGTTGTGGAAAGAGTGGATTCTTCAGGAGAGCATGATTTGGGCTAAGTCAGGAATTTCTTTGGTGAATGTGTCATGAAGAAATAAATGGTACTTTTCAAAAGTCTTGCCAATGGTAGTCATTAGTGGCAGTACTCCATATTTCAGTTGAGGCCCAAGTACTGTTAAATTATCTACCAACAGGGTTTACCTGCACATCTCCCTGTTCTTGATCTTGTTTTTTTTAACCATAAGATAACGATTTTGGAAATTTTTGTGTCTAGGGTTAATTTGCAACACCAGAGAACCTTTGTCCCTAGGTTTGGATGAACTTTCATATCTTGATCTGCAGATCAAGTGCTGGGGTCCCAACACCTAGGTTGTGTGGTTTCTTAATGATTCTGATACTCAAATTCTTATGTCAGGTATCTGAGCATGTTTCTGGCACACAAAATACTGCAATGTTTAAACGGTAGAATGAGGTGGTTGAAAAAAATAGGCAAACCAAAACAAACAAAAAAAAACACTGTGAATGCTTGAGCAATAATGACTTGTAGCCTATCTGGGTGTCCTGCTCCTGTATAATCTGGTAACACTTTCAATGCAAGAGCATATAATAATGTTATGTTAGAGGAGAAATTATTACACCAAAATGAACCCTAAATGCATAGAACTCTCTTTACAACCCAGATTTTGATTTTTAGTTTTTAATTCCTTCTATCTGTGGAATTATCCCGAGAATAAATTAGCTCTGAGAAATGGAACTGTGGCTTTTAGTCAGGCTTTCTTTCTAAGCTGTGCAAAAATATATTTTTTAAAAAGTTGAGACTCTTCTTGGCTAAATCGATGCTTTGGTAGACCTAAACCCCAAAGTACTGGTTGTGTCTGGTAGTTTTTATTTTGGATGGGAAGAGAAAGAGGAATAGTTTTCTTCTAAGAAAAAAAATAGCCAAGTACTAGGAACATTGTGTGCACAAGTGATTGAATTACATGAAAAAAAAATTAACTTTTAAGGGAAAGATTTTTATGTAGTGTTCTTGGATCTTTGTCATATAAGTTGTTAGGGTCGTTCTGTGTAAGCTTCTGCAGGAGAGTGGCCATGCCATTTTCATGCCTTTTGCTCATTAGATATTTACTGAGTTCCTTGGAATCTAACATGCTGGACATTTGTAGATGTTTGAGACTTTCTGAGCCTTATTCTCCTTCCCTTTGAATGAGCAGCCTTTGAGGACATAAGGTAGGCTCATGGGGCTGTCATAAAGATAGAGAGGAACACGCTAGTGAAATTTGTGAGTCATCTTCAATGTTTATATCCTCAAGTTAAACTTTCCTCAAAACGTTTTCATGATTTTCCAATTTGCCCTTTCTTTGCCTGGCTGTCTTGACTAGCCAGCTGTTGTTTCTTATGATTGTAAGTGAACACAATCACTTAGTTACCATGAAATTTGGATACAAACACACACCAGAGGAAGAAACTTTTCAAGGAAATGGTTTTGTTGCCCGTAACTGCCCTGGATCTCTTTTCAGTTTCTAAGTGTATAATTGTAATGATATGAATTGTTAATTTTTAAGGTTTAAGATACTTCTTTGAAGGTCATTTCTTTCTAAAACAGTTAACTAGAGCTAAAGAACACAATGTCTTCAAACCACAGATTCTACAAGATGGAAGTAAGACCCACAGTACTTGGATTACCAGTCACCACCCAGCTTGCCATGCCATCTCATTGCAGGTGTGTGAGTGCATGTGTGCCCATGATAGAGCATCGTGCTACGCTTTTGCTGCGGCTGCTGCTGTGAGTGCAGGGTTTTAGTTAGTCTGTAGCTGGTCAAGAGAGGTTCGTTAGAGAGTGCTGTGTGGGGAACGAAGACAGAAGGGGTCAGGCCTTAAGGGAACCTAGCAGTAATTGTACAAACTGGCTTCACCATACGGATTTCAACCAGGTGTTAAAGAAGCTGGAAAAAATAATGCAACTCTAGGGACTGGGTGTTGCCTTCTTAGCAGCAGGAGTATGGCTTCTCTGCTGCTATTAGCCCTTCTCAGACTGCTTTTTTTTTTTTTTTTTTAACATCTTTATTGGAGTATAATTGCTTTACAATGGTGTGTTTCTGCTTTATAACAAAGTAAATCAGCTATACATATACATATATCCCCATATCCTCTCCCTCTTGCGTCTCCCTCCCACCGTCCCTATCCCAGTCCTCTAGGTGGTCACAAAGCACCCAACTGATCTCCCTGTGCTATGAGGTTGCTTACCACTAACTATTTTACATTTGGTAGTGTATATGTGTCCATGCCACTCTCTCACTTCGTCCCAGCTTACCATTCCCCCTCCCTGTCAGACTCTGCTTTTACTTTAAAAAAAAAAAAATAGACACTAATTACCTCATTTGATATCTTCTCAGTGTGGTTATATAACTGCCTCATTATTTCCACTGCTTGCCTCTTCTGTGTCTTTCAGGTATTTTCTTCATATAGCTTGAATTTAGATTTCTGTAAGAGAAAATCTGATTGGTTCAGTTAGGTGCATTCTTGTTGGGCATATCTCCCATGCTAGACCTCTTTGTAGGTTGCTGGCCATAGGTTGCTCTTCAGAGGTTGGCTGTTCCTTGGACAGGTGCTCTCTGTGGGTCCTGTTGGTGATCATGGTAGCAGAGTCAGTGCCATAAAACATGGCCCTGTACCCAGTAAGAGGAATCTTTTGGTGCCAGTCTTTTAAAAGAGGGATCTGGATAGTTCTAGAATGTACTAATCTTTCCAGTACACATCATTTTCTTTCATTTTAAAGGTGATAGAATTAAAGGTAACGTGTGGGCTTGACTGTTGGTCAGTGCAGCACCAACAATCCTTTCCATACTGAGAAAATGTGGGGAAGAGTTTTCTAATCAGCACCTGCAGTTCCTTTTCTGAACTGCCTGGTGCTGTTTCTGTCTTTGGCTTTGTAGATTTATAGACAGCCTGACGTTTTCACTCAAAAAGAGCCATTATATTTCCTGTCACAGCATATTAGGCCATTCTGTCAGTTGCTGTGATTTTCCAGACACCCACAATTATGCTGCATAATTTGAGTTGGTGACTTAGTGAATCCTTAAAGTATTGCTTCTGCTCTTCTTGTATTTTCCGCATTTGGGCTTACTCTGCAATAGCTGCTTTATATCGTCTCATTCCTTCAACGACAGGCACTATTGAGTGTTCATCATGTGTCTGGCACCATTCCATTCTTTTGGGAAAACAGAATCACACAGTGGTTAAAGCATGGATTTTTAAGAATCATGCATACCTGAGTTCAAGTCCTGGCTCCTTTACTTAGTAACTGTGTAGGTTGGGCAAGTTACTTAGTTTTTCTAAGCTTCAATTTTCTTGTCTGTATAATGACAGTATTAGAAAATGCGGTAATAGGTAGGTTTATTGTGGGAATTTATAAAAGTTTAATGATATATTGTATGTAATATACTTAGCACAATGCCTGGCTCAAGAGCTCAATAAATATGTATTAATACTGTTACAGTGATCACTAAAATTGCTATCAGTTTGCTGCCAAAATACTTTCTGGCACTTGCCTAATAGTTTCTGGTTATCTTGCTTTGCCATTTGATGTTCGTTGCCTTTTTGTTGGTATTAATCCAGCCATTTAAGGAAAAGTCAGGGCTTCCCTGGTGGCGCAGTGGTTGGGAGTCCACCTGCTGTTGCAGGGGACACGGGTTCGTGCCCCGGTCCGGGAAGATCCCACATGCTGCGGAGTGGCTGGGCCCGTGAGCCATGGCCGCTGAGCCTGCGCGTCCGGAGCCTGTGCTCCGCAACGGGAGAGGCCACAGCAGTGAGAGGCCCGCGTACCACAAAAAAAAAAAAAAAGGAAAAGTCAGATGTAACATCTGTGGTAAAGCCAAGATGGACAGCAGTTTATTAAGTTAGAACGTATTATTTTATGGGTACTTAACCTGCTGCCGTTTTTGGCAGCACCTTTTGCTAATTATTCAAGAATTTGTTGAACTTTTTATGATGTAATTGTGCTTCCTTGTGATTAATGTCTTATAGAACAATGCATAGTCTTTTTTTTTTTTTTTTTTTTTTTTTTTTTTTTTTTTTTTTTTGCGGTATGCGGGCCTCCGGACGCGCAGGCCCAGCGGCCCTGGCTCACGGGCTCAGTCGCTCCGCGGCATGTGGGATCTTCCCGGACCAGGGCACGAACCCGTGTCTCCCGCATCGGCAGGCGGATTCTCAACCACTGCGCCACCAGGGAAGCCCCATAGTCTTTTTTTGTTGTTTGTTTTTGTTTTGTTTTTTTGTGTGTGTGGTACGCGGGCCTCTCACTGTTGTGGCCTCTCCCGTTGCGGAGCACAGGCTCCGGATGCACAGGCTCAGTGGCCATGGCTCACAGGCCCAGCCGCTCCGCGGCATGTGGGATCTTCCCAGACCAGGGCACAAACCCGTGTCCCCTGCATCAGCAGGTGGATTCTCAACCACTGCGCCACCAGGGAAGCCCCAATGCATAGTCTTGAGTAGCAGAACTCAGAACAGCTTTCAGTTTTATTATGATTATTTTTTGTAAGAATTAGGCTATGGGTACAAGAACATATTCTCAGTTTATAAGCAAAAATTATGTCTTCTCTTTGTATCACTAATGCCTCACAATGTACCTGGCATAAAACAGCTAGGAGAGTGTGGAAAGAAGGAAAGAAGGAAAGCAGCAACATTACATCAGTTATCTTCAGGCTTATATTAGTCCACAATATGTCTTTTCTTTTAAGCTTCTTTTCCCATTACCTCATCTTCTAATCTATATAGCTTCTCTACCTGTGAATTCCTCCTTGTTTCTATTGCTGATGGCTTCTGTTTCCTGACTTTTTAATTTGAGCTTCCTAGCTTCCACCATTGCTACTAAGTAGTGGTGACAGGTTCAAATTCATGGGAGTGCTGTACTGACTGTATACCCTGATAAATAATCCATAATCAGTTATACACTGTATGGGTGTACATTTGTTTTTTTTTTTTTTTTTGCGACACACAGGCCTCTCACTGTTGTGGCCTCTCCTGTTGCGGAGCACAGGCTCCTGACGTGCAGGCTCAGCGGCCATGGCTCACGGGCCCAGCCGCTCCGCGGCATGTGGGATCTTCCCGGACCGGGGCACGAACCCGTGTCCCCTGCATTGGCAGGCAGACTCTCAACCACTGCGCCACCAGGGAAACCCTGTGATTTTTTTGATAATTGTTTTTTTTTTTTCAGTCTTACCTTTGTTTAATTCATCCCTATTCACTTCTATGAAATACAGCTCACATTTCACTTTCATATTCCACTCCCAGATCTAAACAAACTAAGCATGTAATTGTTGATTGCCTCTTCTGTCATTTGTGTAATCTTAGGAATTAGAATTAGTTATTTCATTTATCCAATTCTCACATTGCTACTTCAGAACTTTTACACTGCCCTTAAAGCCTCCAGCCCTATTTTGCTTCCTTGATAAGAGGCAGCCTTGCCTATATCATGACAAAAGGTAGAAGACATTTCTTTATGCTCCCCTTCTGCATCACAGTTATTTTGTCTTCGGTTCCTTCTTTGGTTCTTTGAAGGAAGAAGTCCAAGTCCAGCACTTCTACGGTTGCCAGTCTTCTTCCTCAGACCTTCCTCCAACAGTCCTCTCCTTCTTCCTCCTCATCTCTGTCTCCCTTTCCACAAACTTCTCCCCTCAGCCTACAAACATGCTTAAATTCCTTTCAGCCAAAAAGTAAACTTCCCCTCCAGACTACCTTCAGTCCTAGTTACTGCCATCTGTTCCTCCTTTCTTTCACTGTCAAACTTCATGTCCTCTCATCATACTGTGCTTTAGCACTAATTTCACTATACTGTAATTGTCTATTTTGTTGTCTCCTTTCTCCGTTAAGCTCTTAGGAGACCTGTGCCTTGGTCACCATTGATTCCTCAGGGCCTAGGGTAGTTCCTGGTACATGGTAGGCATTCAATAAATATTTGTTGAATGAATGAACAATATTGAGCCATGCCTATACCACTCGCATGTGAACCATATAGTTTTTCCCTACCCCTACATTTCTATTGAGAGTTCACTTGAAGGCCATCAGTGACCACAGAAATGCTAAATCTAGTGCCGCCTTGCTTCCCATCATGCTTGAACTCTACGACCATTAATGCTTACAAAAATGTACCTTTCCAAGATTTTCATGGTTACTTGTAACTGGGTCACTTTGGGCTGGTCTCAGCATGGTATTGCATCCAAAAGAAACAGACAAGCTTCCAGATCTTTGGAAAATAATGAACTTTTTACTATTTTACAGAAATTTCTAAGGAGATAGAAAGGTACAATTACGTTAAGCTCAGCAAGCTTCATACAAGTTATCTTTACCCGTCTCTTCCCAGATCCTCATACAGCTTGGCAGCTTCCCTCAATCTCCCTTCTGTAACATTTCCTCCAGAATCTTCTGTAAACTTCCTACCAAAACCTCTTGTCTACTTTTTTCATCTTCTGGTTCTCTTATTTTCTCTGAGAATAACTCTGTTCTTTCCAATTTAAATCACTTTAGCCTCTCAGCTTCTTCCAGTTCTTTTTCTATAACCTGTTATCCTGTTCAGAATTCCAAAAGTCTAGGAGCATTCTCTTGATTTCATCTGGTTTGTCCTTACCAATTTTCTTTGCATGATTTTACTTAATTTTAGAGCCTTAGATCAGACACTATCTTCTCCAGTGAGTATTTCTTGATCTTCTAGGTTTGGCTGGGTTTCCCCCTTGTGTGTTTCTGTAGTGCCACATCTATAACTATATTGAATTTATCTATTTGTGTCTCTCCCCATAGTCCGTAAGCATCTTGAGAACTCCTGTCTTTTCTTTATACCCCTAGCATCTAGCATAGTACCTGGAACAAGGTGGATGTTGATAAATATTTCTTGAACTGATGGTCCTGTGAACTCTGATCCTTCCTCTCTTGCCACTGACTTTTATTTTGTTTCTAGGCATTTAAATATGATCAGAGTTTCCTTTCTCCTTTTTCTTTTCTTTTTTTAATACTCTTACTGATTCCTCCACTCCTAAAGCATCACTTATTACTTCTGTGAAGATGACCCCAGACCTATTTTCTAGCCTGGCAATTCTGATTATTAGACCATTTGTTTTCAAAGTTACATGTCAGACATCTCCACATGGATATTTCTCCATATCTTAACCAGTAACGGAAACTCAGTAAGCCAAACTTACCTTTTAAACTCGCTCCTCCTCTATGTGTTCCCTGTTTCAATTATTCACACTCCTACCTTCTTGGTTACCTAGGCTAATTAGAATCCTAGGAAATACCTTGACTTCTTTCTCTCTCTTACACTCTTTACCTTATCAGTGATCAATGCCTGTTCATCCTGCAATTCAGTGTTTCTCATATTTGGGTCCTCCTTGCCATCTCCACCTTTAGTAGTTTAGTTAGGACTATCTCTTATTTACACTACTGCAATAATCTGTTAACTGACCTCCTCTCTAACCTGTCTTCCATGCTGCTGTCAGAACTACCTTCCTAAAACACAGATCTGTTGTTACTGTAGGTTCATTGCTTGACTAACTTACTCATTGTCAGGTCTCAGCTTAAATATCACTTCTAAAGACAATCTAGAGTAGTCTCCCTTATAGTTCTGTTTCATGTTCCTTTCCATATTGTCATCAAATACAGTTTTTAGTTATGTTTATATTTGTGCATTGATTTGTTTAATGTCTGTCTTCACACTGGAGAGATTTATGTAACAGACTGGGGAGAGTTATGTAGACCCTGTGCCTAGCACAATGCTTGGGACATAGTAGGTCTTAAAAAATATTTGTTGAATGAGTAGATCGATAATAGATAGCTTATCAGTATAGGAAAACAGGAGATAGCAAAGGCAGAAAAGTTACGGGGTCCTAGAATCTTCCTACATTTTCACAGACCTTGGTCTGTAGTTCCGGCCTTTCTGAAATAGTAATGGGCTTCTCCCTTCTGTCATTTGCATTTATTTCCCTAAGGATGAGAGTCAACAATTATATTACCCCATACTCACATTAATGCTGATGTGACTGTAGTTGATTTGGGGGCTGTAGGGTAGTGGCAGCTAGATTTGTTGACCTGTTGTTAATACGTAGGTGGTACTCTACCATGTAGGCAAACAGGTATCTGCTAAGTTGACTTAACCCAGATTCCTTTTTAGCCTCTTGAGTGATGCAGACCTTTGTACCACATGTTAATTAATGTGTTTCTTACTTGTAGGACTGGTTCTGTTTGACATGAGGAATTTATTTGCCTTTTAAAGATTAAAGATTTTAATTTAGCAAACTTTTATTGAATGGAAAATGAAAAAATTATTTAAAAATATTATCTAGAAACAGATTAGTGAGTAATAAGCAAATTAATCTCCCCCTCCCTGTGGAGCCTGCTCAGGTTTCAAAAGTCAGAATTTCATCAGTATTCTTGAGATTTCACTGTCTTAGGTTGACTCACTTCATCCATTCAGTAGACATTTTGAGCTCCTGCTTTGTGTGAGGCACTTAGGTGCTAGGGTTACAGAGATAAGAAATGCAGTTCCTTTTCTCAAATACTGTGAAAGAAGAACATGTTATAAGGATACACAGAAGTGGAATATTAAGGCACACTGAGGGTTTAGTGGAGGCTTTTCATAATTCATTCATTCATTTTTAAGTTGAGTTTTGAAAGAGTTAGCTAGGCAGACAAACTTTCCAGGTAGGTACAGAGGACATGAGACCACATGTAGACCAAGGGAAGGAATTATGGCTGAATCTAGAAAGGTCTTATATACCAAGTGAGTAGTTTGAATCATATTTTCAAAATCAGCAGTAGCTGTTAAAGAATTTTTTTTTTTTTTTTTTTTTTTTTTTGCAGTACGCGGGCCCTTCACTGTTGTGGCCTCTCCCGTTGCGGAGCACAGGCTCCGAACGTGCAGGCTCAGCGACCATGACTCATGGGCCCAGCCGCTCCGCGGCATGTGGGATCTTCCCAGACCGGGGCACGAACCCGTGTCCCCTGTATCGGCAGGTGGAATCTCAACCACTGTGCCACCAGGGAAGCCCTGTTGAAGGATTTTAAGCCAGGAGCATCTGATAGCATTGAGAAGACTGAATTGGAGATGGGATAAGGGTAAGATTTGTGGTGGGTAAATCAAACAGAAGCCAGTTTCAGAAATTTAAGTAAGAAGTGATAAGGACCTAATTTTAGGTAATGACACTGAGGCTGTGGAGATGGATTCAGATACTATAATTATTTCAGAAGTGGAATTTCTGAAGAGTTGAAGATGGCATCTAGTTTGGGCCTTCTGATTGGGCAGGTAGGTGGTACCATTTTTCAAGGTAGGGATTAATTTGCTTATTACAGGAGGAGGAACACTTTTCCGGGGAAATGTTGAATTAAAGTTTAGACATTTTGAGTTTGAGGTGCTTGTGGGACATCATACTGGAGATGCTTAGTGTGAGTAGGATATACAGACTAGAGGTCAGGAGAGAGATTGCGCAGGGTCTGGAGATTTAGGGATCATTCATGTACCTGTGGTGTTTGAAAATGTAGTAGAGATTACTGGCAAGAATAGAGTCAACATACCATACTAATTCTCACGTTCTTTTGGTTTATTTTACAATTTAGGTGAGTGCCTTCCTATTTCAGATTTTCATTTGGGAAATGATGTTTAGCTAGCACCAGTTCTCCGCACTGCCACTCCCCACCCCCATTGCCACGTATGAAACCTATAATATAGCATGTATTTGATACTACTTTAAGAAGTGCTAGATAATTAAATTGTAATTGTATTAGGCAATGTGAACTAATCCGTCTTGTATTTTGAGCTCTTTTTCAAAAATCTGTAAGACCTAATTTTAAAAGATTATTTCTTTAAAAGGGAAATACCCTATTTTTAAAAATAAAACAATCAGTGTTCTTGGACTGAAGAAGATGTGTTTGTTGACTCCCATGGCTTTGGTCTATCCAGGAGTTGTTTGTGACTTAGTCCCTATGTCTCTGACTAAGGCAGAAACTATTTCACTGGGAGGAAGCCATCTGGGTAAACTAATAGAATCTGACATACGATAAACTTAAGTAATTTAGTATCCATAGTGAGATTCTGAGGGCAAAAATATGCTATTAAACATTGAACAGATTATTGAAATAAATTACAGTAATTTTACTTTGCCAAGCTGCACTATTTGGACTGGTGAATATTTAAAATAACAATGAAGTGAAAACTAGGCCCTGCATTGTCATGTATGTTCCTGTAGTCCGCACTGGTTTCTCTCTTTCTTTTTACCTTCTTTCTGAAGGGAGAACCTAACAATAAAACTTTAGGTCTTGCCATCTAGCTAACCACTACAGTTCAAGTAGAGATTTTTGTCTTCTTGGAACTGAAATGAAGCAGCCTATTTACCCTGCCCTGGCCAGTGGATAGTTAGGAGGGTATGCAGAAGGACTTTTAAGAAGTCAGTCCTGCTTGGGATCGAAACCAATGATTTAATATTGATAGTGTAGGTCTGTATAACATTTAAGCTATCCAACTTTTGATTAACTTTTAAAACCTGCCTTTAAAGGGAAGAATTCCCAGGAGACTGTGTGTGTCAGGTTTCAATAGAGCAGATTTTATGGACGAGTGATGAACCTTAATACGGAAGTTAGTAATACAAATGCTGACAGACTTGACCTAGAAGAGAAGAGGATAACTATAATAAAACAACATTTTATTATAATCTTATAATCTATAGTAAAATGTGAAAAAAAACTTTAAAGTTTTCTGTTTTAATGCTTTGAAAATGGTTTCATTTTCTTGTTATTTGAACTTTAAATTAATCAACAGTAGACATCAGCATAAACCTAACAGCCATGTCAAAATAACACAGGGCACATTGCTATAGCACAGAATTATTTTAAATCAAACTTTTAACTAATACCTATTTCATATCTTCCTTTTTAAATAAATTTGTTTCTAAACATTGATTTTTCCCTCCCCGCAGCAAGCCTCTGTATACTCATTCTCACCTCAGTAAATCACTGAGAGATTACTATAAAATAAAGGTAATATGTGTATTTAGGTGTTTGAAGGATTGTAACAAAAGTGAATGGTAGAATAGAATTTTAGAATTTATATTTTCTGCACTGAGGACTTCATTTGTTTAATAACCTTCTTTATATTTGTTGATATTCTTTCTTGCCCTGTGCCAACATTTTAGAGATAAATTTTGTTTAGAAATTTCTTACAAGATTTATCAGTATGTTACCAATAACAACACACATACACTCATACACACACTCGCACTCTTTATTCATAAGATAATACCTTGAATATGTATCTGTATATAATACCTTGAATATGCCAAAAGTTATTACATGGTTCTATATTATTCCTTTAGCTTCACAAGGTTACTAGATCATTGAGAGAGAGTTTAGTTTTTTTGACTTTTTTTTCTTGTAGTAAAACACAGTACTCCTTCATCAAGCAGACCCAACTCACAATCTTGATCAATGGAAAGGTAGAACCGGCACCTCTTGATTTCCTCGTTTTGTTGTATTTCGGGTGGAGCTGACTCTTGAGTATGAAGGTTGTGATAGGAAATAATACTAGGTACTGGCAAGAAAATACTGTAAGAGGGTTGCCAGGCCTCCTGTATAGGTATGATTTTCTCATACTTCAGAGCCCTGCCCTATTAAAAGTTGTATCTAGATGCATATTAATCTTATATTTGAGCCTGTTCAGCCACTTTTGATATATTTCTAGCATGTCATCACTCCTGTGAAGTATTCTATCAAGAAAACTTGACAACCCAATATTTGAAAAATAATTTCTAACATTTTTTTTGCCAAGTTACTATTTAAAGTCAAACTGTAACGAAAACTAAATTTATCATCCTACTACCAGCACTGATCCCCTTGCTGACTTTATTTTGTCCATGCTACCATCATCATTTTGCTTATCACACAGATTTAAAGTGCTGTTTCTTCTATGAATCTGTTCTTGGTAGCTCCAACCCATGGTGACCTCTTCCTCTGATGAACTCACATTTACCAGTTTTTTTCACTTTCATCCTTTGTTTTATTAATGCATTATTATTTAATTACAGTGTCCCCGTGATTAGACTGTAAGCCCTCTGAGTCTCAAGACTAACAGTTTTGCTCTACAGCATGTAAGGTCATGAATGAATGGATCATCAGGCCTGTCCCCATTTTCTGTTCTCCAGATGTCAGTATCCTCTTCGTGTCCTGTTTTTACTGGTCTAAACCTTCTATTGCTCTACCCTTGGCTACCCTGCCTGACCTGCTAGTATCTTGTGTTTATGAAGATTATGGATGATTTTTAGGAGGTTCTTGGGCTAATTTTAGGGGAATACAGGGGTGATTTTTCAACTTTTTCCTTACCCAGGATCCATTTTTAAACTCTACCACAAGATTCTCCCTCTTTATAATTATTTTTAATACTTACTCATGTATCAAAATATGTTTTGAGAGTCTGTATCTTAGAAGCAATTGTGTGTGTGTGTGTGTGTGTGTGTGTGTGTGTGTGTGTGTATAAAGAGGACTAGCCAGATTATTTATTATTTATTTATTTATTAATTGGCTGCGGCTTGTGGGATCTCATTTCCCCAACCAGGGATTGAACCCAGGCCACAGCAGTGAAAGCCCGGAATCCTAACCAACTAGGCCATCAGGGAACTCCCAGGACTAACCAGGTTTTTTACTTTTGATACAGAATAAAAACAAAGAAGAGAAACATTATCAGGTTCACAAACATGAATTTTCTTCCCAGACTCTTTTGCTTACTATGCTGCTTTTGTAGCCTGGTGGGAAGAGAGCAAGCAGAGTATAAATAATTAGAACATCATGTATATAAGTCACTGCAAAGTAAGGCTTATAGTTATTTTATTTAGCCATCTGGTATATACATTTTGTATATACCTTCTTTTGAGCCAAAATTCTGTTGAATTGTAGATGGGAACTATAGAGATGTAGTATAACCTCATTTTAAAAAGGAGACAATTGAGGTAAGTGATTGCACAAGGTCAGTGGAGAAGTCAGAAATAGAGACCAGCTATCTCTTAAAGATTATTTTAGTAGGTAATAACATGTACATGTTAACAAAATTGAACAGTACAAAGAGATGTACTGTGAAAGGTAAGTTTTCTTCCCACCCCATCTCTTGGTTTTCTCATTCTCTTCCCCAGAGTTAAGAAGTTAGTTTCCAGTTTCTTGGACTTTTGAGATCTATTTTATGTATATATAATCATATAAATGTATATATTCCCCTTCACGCAAATGGTAGCATACTATACTGTACCTTGTTTTTTTTTTCCACTTTTTAACATTATGTCTGAACATTGTAGAACACAGATGTTTTTATCCCTTGGTCCATGAACTTTCCATTTTACTTTACTACCTATCATTTAGACAACCAGTTTTTGTTAATGTGAACGAAGTGTTAAATTATTCTTTGCTTCTAGCATATCGTATTGAGTACCTCATGTGCAACATAATGTGGTATTTCACATTTCTTTCAGAAAGAGAGCATGGTCATGGATTTATTTTATGATAAATGTTAAAGTGAAATGTACATAATTATTACTACTAGTTACCAAAAATAGCTGATAGGGATATTTTCTTTAATATATAAAAAAGAAATGGCAGGTGAAATTTTCAGGGAAATCATTTACTTTTAAACTTGTGTAAAAACTTGTATGTACAAAGCAGTTTAATATCTTAGTGCCAGTGTTAAGCAGTGGTGTTATAAATATTAAACCACAAATGTTTATTTTCTAATCTCCAACCTCATATGCAAATCCCAGAAAATATTTTTCATTTGTTTCTCAAAACAGATTTTTAACTATGTGTTTTAATCTTCTTGAGATGACTCATGGTCATCTGTATAAAAATATACCCTTAATTTTGATCATTCAGGGTTTATTTTGGCTAGCTTCTCTGTCAATACAATTATTGCTTTATTTTTCAGAGATTAATGGGGCCTATTAAAACTGCTTGATTTTAAATCTTTTGGATCAGACTATATCACAAAAGACAAATCCATTAAAAATAAAATGTGGACCGGGCTTTCCTGGTGGCGCAGTGGTTGAGAATCCGCCTGCCGATGCAGGGGACACGGGTTCGTGCCCCAGTCCGGGAAGATCCCACATGCCGTGGAGCGGCTGGGCCCGTGAGCCATGGCCGCTGAGCCTGCACGTCCGGAGCCTGTGCTTCGCAACGGGAGAGACCACAACAGTGAGAGGCCCACGTACCATAAAAAAAAAAAAAAAAAAAAAAAAAAATTGTGGACCATACCAAATTTCCATGATAGGAGTCATAGAGGCCAAATACTTATATTTGAATTTTACTTTAGATAATTAGTAATCCTGCATTCTCCCTAAAGATGACAGTACTTCTCCATGTATCATTTACTGAGTAATTCTGTTTGAAAATAGTATGAATTATAACTCCATTATTGATTGGAAAAAAGTAAATCAGACTAAAAGTATATTTTCATAATATCACAATAGTTAAAATTCAGTAGTAGAACAAATAAAATTGTATCCTTGAGGTTCATAGCATTAGTGTAACTTTTATATGTGTTATCCTTGACCCTGGACACACAGTGTCTTAATGGTTCTTACTGCATTCTGACTTTGGAGTTCTTGATGTGACATGAACTCAAGTCTTGTCAAGAATTGTGATAAGTCATGTTAGAAGCTTGCTGTATTTACATAGCTCTCTCACCTGTAGAGGTATCATCAGAAAACAAAAACTGACAGAATACCCCAAACAGAAACAAAACCCTTAAGTAACTGCGTATCGTGCATATTTGTGAACGTGAGAAATGTTTTAATCTTTATTCTTTGGTAAAAGTTTATATGTCCAAGTTCTACTCGAACTTTTTCTTTTTTCCTTAGGTGACTAATTCTTTTAATAAATGAAATAATTACTTATTGGTGCCATAAAAAAACAAACCAAAAAAAAAACCACACAAATCTTCAGCCTTCTCTGCTGTAGAAACTAAGCTCTAAATTCACAAGGTAGTGCTCTGGAACATGGAGAAACAATGCTATATCTTGTTCCTCCATTTTCCATTATTCCCGTTTCGAATTAAATTGTTCTTCCTTGCGTGCATGTGTTTGAAATCACGTGGCATTGTAGTTTGAAGATGGTGAACAGCAAGACAGAGGGCAGGCTAGCCTCCCTGCTAGGCCTCACAAGTAACTTTCACATGGTCACTAATTTCTAAGGCTGGCCCTATTGGTTCATCTAGGGCCATTACTGATTCACCTAGTAAGGTGACTAGGTGTTTGAGGACTGTGTCGCTCTAGCCAGCCTCATAGATACTGGTATATAAATACCACAATACTACTTTTTAAATTTGTCATGAGATGTATCAGGGACACTGGCTTCTCATGTTTATGGTTCAGTGTATTTTTTCCCAGTAGGCAAATATACTAAATTATAATGAGAAGATTTCTTGATGAGCATATTGAATCAGCTCTTAGTGACCAGTATCAGCAAGCTCTGGTAGTATGATACATTCATCTTTCCCATAGGAATACACTTGTCACTCAGACCAGATATTCATCAATTTTCAGAGAATCCTTTCTAGTAGACCAGGATGCAGACAGATGGCCAGCTTTTGATTTCTTGATTTCTTTTCTTACAGGTACTATAGATTGTCTCCTTTAGCACATTTTTCCCCCTTAGAGTTTAATTGCACCACTGTATGTAAAACAGCCCAATGCCTGGCATACAGTAAATAAACGATAACTAATATTAATAAATGTAACTGGTGTTAAGTTCAGGTTACCTTGGTAGTTGTAATGTCAAAGACAGTCTTTTAAAGGGCCATTTCTTTAGATGACTGATCAATCTCATCTTTCACATTTTGAGTTATTTTCATTGTTTAATTCCTTATTCTTTTTTGCATTTATTCATGTTGAATCCCTTTTGGCTCTGCATGATTTTGCTACCATTTTGTTGAGATTTTGATACTTTTACAATTTAAGTTTCTTGCTCCAAAATACCCCATTCCCCACAGTTCTTCCATCTGTAATGTGAATTTGTTGCAAGAGATCATCTTCAAGTTACTGCTCAGCTCTAGGTTATAGGTAATTTTATATCTTATTTGAGTAGATGTTGATTATAGGCCTTTCTATCTAATCAGCTTACCTTAATTTCAAATCTGCTTAACTTCTTTCTTATAGAGTGTAAAGTTATTTTGAAAATGGTCTGAATCCATAGAATAGCAGGTGGCCATGGAACTGGGAGGCAATAATTGAACAATCCAGGGGTAGAGGTATGATGGTGGTAAATTCAGCAGTCAACAATGGCATTACCGATCTGGTGAACACACACTTGACAAATCAAACTTATTGTGTGAAAATGTGAGTACAGAAAGGAATAATTGAGATGAGTTGATCTGTCACTCGGGCAACAGTAAGCATTGTTATCAGCCTTCTCTCCATCCATCTGGGGATAAGTTATTCTTTTAAGAATGGCAAAATAGGTTTAGGAAAACAGTGGAGAAATTGCTACAGCTCTTTCTGGTGTTTGTAAAAATACAGATTATGGTGCATTTTTGAAGCTGGTGAGGACAGTCAAATAGTAAACATTGTGGGAGTTCATAAAAATGGATAGATCATTTCAGACTGCAGTAATCAGGGAAAGCTAATTAGAATGGCTGAGGGTCTTGAGGGATGGGCAGTGTTTGAATACATGAGAGGAGGGAGAAGATATTTTTAGATGGATGAAATGCCAAGAACAAAAGCATAGAGGTGGGAAATAATAGTGTATGTTAGGGGAGTGGAGAGTCAAGTAGTTTGGCGCCAAGTTTCTTAAATATGGCCCATGAAAGAGAATTGAGGCAGTGTTTATCAAATATCATTCATTGCAGGGTTGGAAAAAAATGGGCACCATGCCATTTCCGTTCATCGTGCAACTGGATGACACTATTGATGCCTCTCAGTGCATCAAGCTTCACGTTTTCATGGGCTCTCTGGTGTCATCAACAGAATTTCATTTTAGGACTCTTTTTGGAAACTGGAAAGGCTGTCAATATCTTCAAAATAATATCTCTCCCTCTCTCTCTGATAATTATTCAGATGGCAGGAAAAAAATGATAGCACTTTGAGGTCAGATGTACACCTGTGATGTCAGGCATACATCATGGTTTTCCTGCTTTGATGAGGGATAGCCACATGTCATTGTGCCTCATTACTTTCCATGTCAGCAGCTGTCACCACCTTTCCAAGAGGTATTGCCAAGAAATGGGAACAGAACATGATGTTTTTCTCTACTAGACAGAAAGAAATGTGCTGCCTTTCCAGAGGTCTTAATTGAACTTGAAGGCAGAGGAAATAATGTGACTTGACTTCAACTTGAAAGCCTTAGAGGAATTTAGTGTTCTAGTACACACACAGGCTACCTTAACCTGACAAAGCATCCTATGAAATTCTGCTTTGGTTCTGTGTACCTTTGTGAGTCAAGGATTTCAACAATTGTTGCCATAGAGAAAAAGTTACAATTGATTATCAAAGATTATGTATGTGTTGCTGTGTCAAAGTCCATATTACAATTTGAACTCAAGCCAAATCTCAGATTTACTACTAAGCAGTTAGAATTTTAAAATTTCTTTAAGGAAGTCACCATTTTTCTTTCATGAAAAATAACAATGTGAGGGAGGGATTCCTTTCTTTGTAAATATTTATTTTTGTATATTGCTTATGTTGAAGAAATCAGTTTCTAGTGCAGTGAAATAAAGTATATGGTGTATGCATTTCTGTGCATGCTTCTGGAGGACAAAGTCCACGTCTAAGGAGAATCTCGGTCCTTTGATTCCCCTAAAAGGTTAAGAACTAATAATTTTGCTAGTGTGGAGACAATGGTACGCTCTGGATGAATTTGAGCAAAGGAATGACAGGAAATTAGAAAGTGCTCATTTGAAGGATATGAGAAGGAAAGCTTTGGCAGGACTGCAGCGTGATTTAGGGATTCAGGTTAGCCTTAGGGTTGGAGTTACCTGAATAATCTGAAGGTAATTTTCTAGATAGAGCTTCTCAAAGGAAGGAATCTCATGTTGTCTTTTTTTTTGGTTCTTAGTGTCTGAGCACAGTTGCCTGAGACATAATAGGCACTCAAAAATGTTGAATTAAATTAAAATTGCTGTATGGACACAATACACCAAATGAAAGTTAGATGATAGCACCCCAAAAATGTTCTTCTGTCTTATCTGCATTTAATACTGTTATGTTAAATCACTTGGTGTAAAATAAGGAGACACTGCTTTATAAAAACCTCATGCACACTTTTTGTTTGAGCAGTTGGTTAACACAAAGTTTTGGCCACTTAGGATTTGTTCTTTTTGTATATTTTATTTCTGATAATTTTTTTTTACTACAGGTATGTCTCTAGACATGATCATTTTATCCAGTACCTGCAGAGGGAAGGAAACTTGCAGGATGGTGTGGTTGATTAGGTCATCATCTGTTTAAGCAGCATTCCAATAAACATCTAAGCTTGGATTTACTCATCATTAAGGAAAATCAGTCTGACAACTCTGAGGTCACTTTGGCTTAAAATATTATTGGAACTTATGTATTAAATGGATCTTCTATCAGTTTAATAACAAAGCCCTGGAATCCCATCCCTACATTATATTAGTATAATTTTATTGTCATCGTACACATTTTTCTGGAACAAGGTTTAGCAAAACAGATTCCCTTGGTATTAATGAGTGCTAAAAATTTAAATTTGTTATGACTGGAAGACCAAGATGTAAAGTTTAGACTCTCGTTTATTGCAGTATTTTAGTTTTGCTCCCAGTAAGTTCTTTCAAGTTAAAGAGCAAATTATTGAATACATTGTGAAAACATTGGTATTATCTAAAACATTTGTTCCAAAAGTATGGTAATTGTTTTTCGGAAAACTTTGTGTTCCCAAGTCTGTGGAGATTACATATCAAATTAGGTTCGTTAGCAGCCCAGAAAGCTTTTTTTTTTTTTTTCTTCCTGAAGTAGAAATGCTTAATAGAGTAAAATAAGGTATAACTTCACAGAAGACAATGGTTTTGATTAACTGCATAACGTTTAAAGCATAAACTGCTCTGAAATACTGTGATTTACTCAGAACTTTTGAGGAAGATAAACTACTTCTGTGGACCATTCATTCATTCTTAAAATCTTTTGATGTCCACCACTTTGCTACACAATATAAAATATAATTTTGAATTGGTAGAAAGTTAGAATGGGTACATAGGAATGAACTAAAATGCCTTTTATTAAGTTGCTTGCATTTTTTATTATAAAGATATGCTTATTGTATACAATTTGGGAAATATATAAATAAAGATTACCTGCAGCCTCATCACCTGAAGATAACCACTTAACATTTTGGAGTGTTTCTCTCCATTGTTTTATACATGTGTGGTGTGTTGTGTGTGTATACACGTGTACGCACATAAAGTATACACACATCCCACCACTACAAATGGGGATGAACCTAAGTTTTTTCATTCTATCTAGTATACCTTTCCATATGAATAGTTATATCCCAGCATTATTTTAATAGCAGGTTAGTATCAACTCTAAGAGAAAGACTATAATCGTATTTTTGGATATAGGATATTCCCGGTTTCTCCTTAATTTTTTTCCCCATTTTCTTTGCCTGTTGTTTTTTGCTGTTACAGATACTGCACTAAATACCCCATATGAAATTTTTGCATGTGTTCATAATTACTCCTTAAGGGAAAACTCTAAAATTAGAATTTCTGGGTCAAAGAGTATTAAAAAATTTAAGGGTTTTGGTACATTTCCCTAAATCGCTAAAAACGTGTATAATGACACTTCAATTCGATGCTGTTTTCCTCTGATCAACACAGGTTTATCTCCTGTGTTTACGTGACAGACAACCTGTTGGGCGGAAATGGCATCGCGCCGAGTTTGGGTTGGCGGCTCCTTGATTAGCTGGGAGGCGCCGGCGCGTTCGGCCCGTTTCTAACCGGCGTGTCTTTGTCTCTCTCCCTGGGGACCGCTGCCGCCCGTGCGGGCCGAAGCCTCGGGAAGCCGTCGCCCCGCAGCGCCGCCGCCCTGCGCCCGGCAGCCCCGGGGAGCCGCTGCCCTCCCGCGGGCGCCGTCACCACGCGCCAGGCCGCCGCCAGCTGCCGCGCCAAGCTCCGCGGCGGCGCCGCCCGGGAGCGCCAGCACGCCGCCCGCGGCCTGGGGAAGCCCGCGCCCCCGTGAGCGCCGCCGCCCGGCCGCCGGCGGACACCGCCGCGCCCGGCACAGCCCAGTACCTCAAGCCTCGCCCGTCACGCCTCTCCTCCCCGCCAGACCCGCCACATCCGCCAGAGCTCTCGAAGTCCACTCGGGCGTCGGCGATCTCCCTGGGGTCCTCAGCCATCGCAGACCTGCAGTCCCCGCGCGCTTTACCGAAATCTGTCCCACGCAGCCCCTCAGGCGGACCGTGTGCCTTAGGGCCGGCGGGTGGGGAGGAAGGCCTCCCTGCTAGTCGCTGCTACTTGCTGAGCAGCACTTCCTCACCCCGTCTGCCACAACCCCGGCTTCTCTGAGAATCTTGCCACTGGACGATACCATCCTCTTTTCCTCCTCCTCGTAATTTGTCAAGTTCCTTGTGAGCTTCTTTCATTATTAGTTCTTCAAAAACTAGCTCCCACTTTCGTCTTCACTTCAAATCCCATCATCAGCAAGCTGGCGACCCGCACTTTCTGGAGTCGTGTGACGCATAACTGTGGTTAAACTTGAACTCCAACCTCCGGTCCAGTCCTTGTAACTTCCTCCCCAGTGACCATTTCTTTCCTTCGGAATCAGCCCTTGCTCCCACGTTCTTGACTGCCATCCCAGGGCATCCTCAACTGGGTTTGCGCTGAGGCCGGTGCGTCTCCTGGGCTACTCTTAGTCTGTGACTGAGCACACTCGGGGTATTAGTGAGACGCCAGGACTCCTCTCAGGAGCAGCTTGGGCATGGGGACTCCTCAGCAGCCTGGCTGAAACTTTCTTAGACCCGTGCTGCATGCAGTCTAAGGCTCTTCTTGCCCAATCCCCTCTTCTTTCCTAGGTGCCAGACTTGAATTATGATATGAAGACCCCGCCCTGCTCCTGATTCCTCCCCTTTGTCCTGCACAGATGTTCCCTCAATAAAACTCTTCTAAGTTGAACCCTGCCTTGGTGTCTGCTTCTAGGAGGACCTGAGCTAACACATTATCAGACATTCCACTCTGATGACCATCTTCCTATCCTCCTGGATCCCTTGTTCACTGACAGCTAATTCATTAACCTCATTTTCCCACTTTATCAGCTTGTGTTTTGGATTCACTTCCTTTCTTGTCTAGCCTAGATCCCATGATCCCTCACTGTTACTATCCTCCTTGAAATACAGTGCCCTCAGTAGTCTTGAGCCTCAATTTCTTCCAGTTTACTTTCCTGGTAAAATCCCCACTCCAGATGAACCTTACCATCTCCTTGGCCTGACTGGGACAATTGGACATTTTCTTTAAGAAAAATCACACAACACGGTCAGCTAGTTTTACTTTGAATCCATTATCTCAAACCTCAGATGGGTGCTATTGTTCCTACTGTAGTCTTAGTTTCCCACTTCTAAAATGACTATTTATACCTTTTCAACTCTCCTCAAATTTTCTGATCCTCTCCTCCCTGTTTACTTTACATTTCCCTTGGAAAATAGAAGATGTACAAACTTCATCTTCCCAGCACAAGACCCTTCCACCCCCAACCCAGCTAGCTCGGCAACCACCAACTTCCTTTTTGTGACTATGGAGGAAGTTGCAAAGTCCAGCCCCTCCTCTTGTGCTCTGGATCCCAACCCTTCCTGCCTTTTCATGGACTTTTCTCCGTAGCTTTTCCCTTTTCTTCTGCATTATTAATCTGTGTCTTGAATGGATCATTCTCATCAGCCTGCAAACATGCTCCAGTGTTCTCCATCTTAACCAAAGCTTCCCTTGTGCACATCTTTTCCACCTATTAGCCATTTCTCAGCTGTCCTTCATAACCAGACTTCTTTATGGAGTTATCCTTATAGATTGTCTTCATTTTCTAATCTTCTATTCACTTCTCAATTCACAATGTGACTTCCCCACCACCACTACTGAAAGTGCCCATTTCAAAGTCACCAGGCACTTCCACATTACCCTATCCAAAAGGATACTTTCCTGTCCTCACCTTGACCACTTCCTGCTTCTTTAAAGATGATCTCTTCATAGCCAAGACACTATTCTGTCCAGGTTTTCTTCCTGCTTAACTGTTCACTCCTAATGTTATGCTCTATCTCCCGCCTAACTTTGAAAAGTTAAGGTTTTTCACCTCCTTTGGGTCCCTCTTTTCTTTCTATGTGCTTTTCCCAGGAGGATCTTTTCCATTTTCATGGATTTAAGTACTGGCTTTATGCTAATGAGTTACAAATTTATGTTTTCCACTTTGACCTTTCCTCTAAGGTTTAGACTCACATATCTAATTGCTTGCTTGATATCTTCCTTTGAATGACTCAGATCTTTCAAACTTAACATGGCCAAAATCGAATTCCTCATTCTCACCCCAAACCTGTTTACCACATCTTCCCTATTACAGTAAAAAGTACCACTATACAACCAATTGCTCAAGCCAGAAACCTATGTATCATCCTAGATTCCTTTCATCTCTCCCCTACATCAGATAGACTGGCATAATATACCCATTTGGTCCCCCAAATAAATCTTTAATCTGTCTGCTTCTTTCCATCTTCAATGCCAACACTTACTTCTAATCACTATTTTTTTCTCACCTGATTGTTATGACAGCCAGCCTACCTGTTTTCTCTGCTTCCACTCTTGACCCATGACCCACTTCAATACATTCTTCATAGAGTTGCAACAGTGACCTTACTCCTAAATTGAATTGAGTAAATTGTTAGATAAAATCTAAACCCTTTACTGTGACTCACAGAGTTCTGCACAATCTGATTCCTACCTATCTCTCCAAACCTATCTATGCTCCTCTTTTTATTGCTCACCATGATGTAGCCACACTGGTTCCTCCAACATGCCAAGATCTGCACCTCAGGGGCTTAGTAAATGCTGTTATCTTTGCTTAAGCTTCTCTCCTGGGCTATCCTCTCCCCAACCACAACCCTTTAGATAACTTCTTAAATACAACATCTTAAAAAAGGCCTGCCCAGGGCATTGTTTGCAAATAGTCCTCACCTCTCTCCTCCTATTTCCTATCTCACTTTTTTGTTCCTTTGAATTCCTTATCTCAATTTGTAACATTATTTATTTGTTTATTTACTTTTTATGTCTGTGTTTCCCATACTGGAATGAATGAAAGAGACTGTGTCTGGATGTCTAGGTTCTTCCACATTGTATTCCTAGCCCCTAGCACAATACCTAGCACATATTAGGTGAACAATAAATATCTGTTAAAGGAATAAATGAACACATTTGCTCATTTTTCTGTTGGGTGTTCACTTTTTATTAATTTGTAAGAACTCTTTATATATTAAAACCACTAACCACTAATAATTTGTTTATTCCATTTGCTGCAGATATTTTGCCCCTTGTCATATATGTGCCAATTTAATTCATGATGTCTTTGATATATAGAAATATTACATTTTTTATTTAGATGAATCTATCTTTTCTTTCATGATTTCTACTTTTGGTGATATGTTTGAAAAAGTCTTCTTCCAGCTCAATGTTATATGAATAGTTGTCTATGTTTTTTTTTTTTCTTTTAATTTTTTTAGATTTAAATCTTTACACCAAATGGAATTTATTTTTGATATAGATGTGATTAAGGCTCTAAATATTTATTTAGTTGTTGCATCATCACTTATCGAAAAAGCCCCTCTTCCACTGTTTTAAAAATTCCACATTTATCAAAAATTAAATTCTTATATATACTTGGAGTGGTTTCTGGATTTATTAGTTATTTGTTTATTTGTTTGTTTTGTTTTGGTATCCTTCTCTATTACTGAACCATGTTGTTTTAATTATTGTCATTTTATAATTTGCTTTATTGTGTGATTAACTTTTTTATGGGGTAAACATTACTCTTCTTTTTCAAAATGTTTTCAGCTATATTTGTGCATTTATTCTTCCAGGTAAACTTTAGTTATAGTTTGGCCAGTTTCCATAAGAAATTGGCATTTTGTTTAGAATTGCTTTAACATTATAGATTAATTGGGGGGAAATTGCCATCTTTGCAATAATAATTTTCCCATTCAGGAACTTGTCGCATGTCAAGGTTATTGAAGGCTTCCTATATATTTTTCAATAATTTTGTAGGTCCTGCATATTTCTTGTTAATTATATTATTAGATATTTTATATCTTTGTTGGGATCATTTTCACATTATGTTTTATAACTGGTTGCTCCTTGTTGGGTCAAGCTATTGTTTCTGTAATTGGTAACTTTTCTGAACTCTTTCATTAATTTTTCTAGGTGATTCTCTTCTAAGTAGACAATCATTTGCAGTATAATTAATAGTAATTTTCTTTCTTTACAGTATTAATACCTCATATGTTAAATATATGATGGTATTAATTTTGTTCTTATTCCTGACTTTTTAGGAATACCAGTAATATTTCACCAGCTTTTAATATTAGCTGTTCGATTGAAATAGAGTTCTTTACCAGACTAAAGAAGTGGTCTCCTTGTTCAAGTATACAAAGCATTTTATTAAAAGTTGTTGTTGAATTATATTAAACATATTCTGGGCACTAGAGAAGATCATGTGGCCTATTTTTATAATAAATTATATTACTAGATATCTCAATATTGAATTATTTTCTGCATGAGATGTATCCTATTTCATCATGGGTATTTTTGTTTTCTTTTTCCTCTTTTAGTACAATCATGTTGAATTCAGTTCCTTACATTTTATTTAGGATAATTGCATTTATATTCATGAATAAGATTGGACTATAGTTTTACATTTTTAAATTCTATCTTAAACAGTTTCAAAAAAATGTTGTTCCATACTCTAGATTAGTATAGAGTGTAGGAATTGCCTGTTCTTTGAAGGTTTGGAGGAACTCACCCATAGCACAGTTTAGTCCCCAAGCTTTTTTCAGGGTAAGTGAGTGGAAGATAATTATCTGAAAAAATTTAAATTTTCTTCTATGGTTTTGGCTTAGACAGGTTAACTACTATTTCTTGAGTATCAATTTTAAAAAATAACAGTTTTAATGAAAATCATGCATTTTCATAGAATTTAAAAATTTGTTAGCAGTTCTCAACATATAATCTTATAATTGGAAATATTTTTCTCTATATTAATAATTATAGCTCTTTCCTCACTTCTAATCTTTTTAGTTGCATTTTTCTTTCTTTTATTAGACTTGGTAGTCTTCTAAAGGAATCAACATTAACTATTTTTTCTGTTTTGTACATCATTAATATAACTTTTAATTGTTTAAAATTCCTTCTTTATTTTCTTAAGTTTGTTTTGTGTTTTCTGAATATTTCTTTGTAATTAATGTTTTAGTTCATTGATTTTTACTTCTTTCTTATTTAATAATAGGACACATAAGGCTATACATTTATCTTTGAGCACAACTTTGACTGCATCTCCAAAGTTTTTGTATGTAGTCTCTTAATTGTTGCTACTTTAAAAATAATGGATTATAATTGCTGTTTTTATTTCATTTTGACTGGTGTTATTTAGGGTAGTGTTGTGAGGTTTTTTTCTTGTTAATTCTGATTTCTTTTTAATAAAGAATAAATTTATTAATATTTATGTTGCTATTTTAATAAAGAGGTAATTTTGTTTGGAAAAAGTGAAATTATCTGTGAAGTTGAATTATCTCAAGTTATATGCAAGCATTATCTAGAGTTCCTCGTTATGAGATCCTACCACCAGTGCTGACTAGTGGTGACTATACTAGTTACTGACAACAGGGCTTTGGTATACCATTAGTGTCAATAATTTACTGGAATTGTGATTTCTATATAATATCCTAGTTACTCATGTAAAAGGTGAAAAAAGAGCTTTAATACTGTTTACTGCTTCAAAAATCCTCAGGTAATATGGAACTTAAATGATCATCTAATAATTAGAAAAACTCATTATTAAAGTTTATGAAATCCGGAAGGATTTGAAAATTGTGAACAGGGAGTTTGAAAATTTGGGCCTTGGAACAAGTTTTCTTTTATATTTGGAAAGATTCATTTTAAAAATATTTATTTTTATACTTACAAATGTAATTCATGTACCTAAATAAAATTAAAATTACCTATAAGCTATCAAGCAGTAAAAAAAGCACTGTTAACATTTTGTTGTATTTCCTTCTAGGACTATTTCTGTACATCTCTTTTTTCTTTCTTTCTGTTTTTTTTTTTGGTGGGGATGGGACTCATGTTCTTTTGCATTTTGGTTTTGTTTTTTTTACTTATTATTTGTTAGCATTTCCCTATGACATAAAGAAGTAGTGATGATTGGGAATTAATTTATTTCAGTATTAGTAGCATAAGGATTGGGTTCTTCCTGCTGTGGTTTCTACTGCCCAGACTACTTGCTTTCCAAGCCTGGTTCTTGAAGACTTCCCTGATAATCTTCCATTTAATTATTTTATTTCTGTCACTTGCACTCAAGAACTCTGGCTGTTATAGTGATTTTGTTTCATTTGATTCATAGCATTTTCAGAATGCCAAGAGATATATTATGCATGTGTGTACAGGCGTGTGCATGAGCACACACACACCTAGGCACACACACACCCATACAAGTGTGGAAAATGTCACCTACTTTATTTGCCTATTTGAAGATTCACAGGCCACATTCTTATATTAAAGGCTCTGTGAAGTTCTGCATTAAAGAAAAAATTTGCATTTCAAACATTTCATTACAGAATACTGTACTTTTTCCTGGTAAAACTGGTAATATTTTTTAATAAAATTTCATGAAATACTGATTTTGTTTCTTAGCTTAGCAACAGCTTGGTGGCCCTTCCTCTTGGTTTCCACACATCAGTATTAGTTGAACTAATATTGACTAGCATATTGAATAAGTTTATTTTCTGGTGCCTCGTCTTGTGTGCTGACAGGTTAGTCCCAGCAAGGCCTAAGGATGTGATCTCAGGATTGCCCTCGGACCCAGGTAAGAGAGGCCCTTGCTTTGGGCCCCACGCTTTGCAGAGCCCTGCTCTGGCTCTCTTTCAGTTACTCTTGAAGAGTCTGTGGATCTGAGGGAATATGCCCACCTAGACCCTGAGCACTCTTCTTTAGACTGCATTCTGGGTGCCTGGGATCCAGCATTCTCAATCCAAACAGCCTCACCTTCTAGAGCCTCTTCTGGTCCATCCTATCATGCCAGTTGAATACCTTAGTCCTGAAGGGGGGCCAAAGGATGGCTATTTGCAGGGGTGTGACACAGCTTGGTTCTGCAGGCTGGGGAGTCCACATAGTTGCATGTGAGGCCCCTCGAAGTGTGGGATGCAGCTGGGGGTATGGGATAAGGACCAGTTATGATTAGGCCACCATGTGTCCAGTATAGGACACTGAGGAATCCAAGGATTCTTAACTTGAATGCAGCCTTCCAGGAAATTATGAAGGTATATATGTTATCATAGAACAATAGAACTCATTTAATAGTTTGTTGGCTTGGTTTGTAAATTTGAAAATATTTGGATGTATGATACGTAAGTCTCTACTTTTCTCTTGTTCTGGCCCCTGTGGATATTAGGGGTGAGATTGGTGCTCAGAGGGCTAGAAACAAAAGTTACAGTCCTGGGGACAGTGGCACATTGGAAAGTCTTGGGGCCTCAGAGGAAGGTGGCTGTAGGGGGCCACTTGGGTGATAGAGCCCTGTATGGCATGAGATAGGTAGATAGATAGATAGATAGGAAGAACTCTAGGGCCTCACGGAGCCCGAAAGCTTGGCCTGAAGCACCAGAGCCTTCTGTATTTGAATGAACCACAAACTGGATGATGAGTATCTTAGCAGTGATCATGGGTCACAGTGGATTAAAGACTAGAGGCCCTTACTCCAAGTCCTAGGCTTTCCAGAGGCCTTCAGAATTCTGTACTCTCAACAGTCTTGCAAAAACATGACTGACTTTGATATTTCCTCCCCACACACTGGTGAGTGGGAAGTTCAGAATCAGATTTAATTTTACTTAGAAAATTAAATAATAGCACATCTCTTATACCTGAGTGAGGTGGTATGAGTCACACGGTTGTAATAAGCGCAAAATGGTGCAGAAAGAAGCACAGAGTGTCTTGGAAGAGTAAAACAGAGGGACCTCCCTTGGTCTGGAAGTTCAGATTAAGTTTTTGGAAGAAGTAACATTTAGCTGAGGGATGAACAATGAGCAGAGTTTTCAGGGACAGCATTCAAGGGAGGTCAAAAAGGGCACTGCAAGCAGGAGGGAAGACTGTACAAGGAGGTTGGAAGTGGGGGAGCGCATGATGAATTGGAACTGAGTAAAGGTCTGTGTGGTATGGGAGTTGAAAGCAAGATGGACAGTGCGGCCAGATAAGACAGGAGAGGAATACAGAGGCCTGATCACACAGGGCTCTGTAAGCCATGTTGTGAATTTCAGGAAAACAACAGACCATGGTTTCTGCCTTCAATGAACGCATGGTCTAGAGGAGAAAAAAGTCTAGTAAAACAATAATTAAACACAAAGAGGTAAGTGCTACACTAAAGATATGCTCACTGTTATCTGGGATCCTGGGAAAAGGAGCAACCTAATTATTGCTGAGTGAATCAGAAGGGTTTTTCAAGGACTTGAGTGCTTGAGTTGAAACTGCAGGTTGGAGTGGGAGTTTTCCAGTAAACAAAGAAATGTGAAAGAAAGAGAAAGAGAAAGGGAACAGCAAGGGTAAAGATGTGGGGGTTAGAAATCATTCATATGGATGGAAGTAAGGTGCATGCCTTGTTAAGAGCTTGGATGTTTTCCTCTGGATGATAGCAAGTCTTTAAAGACTTATGAGTTAGGACGTGGCATGATTAGAAAGATCATTCCAAGGACAATGCAGAAGATGAGTTTGAGGGACATGAAACTGATGCAGGAGGACATGGTAAAAATTTATTGCCATAATACAGGTGAGAAGTGGAGTTCCTGAAAGAGAGAATCGGTAGTGGGGGTAGGGAGAAGATCAGAGGATGTTTTGGAAATGGAAGGAACCAACTGGTTTTCCCAGATCTTTGTGCCTTACTCTCACCTTGGCTTCAGACAACCAGTATATTAAAAATTGGCCAATCTGTGAAAGAAAGGAGTCTGATGATCCAATTACAGTAATGCATCAATGACTGATAACAGCTAGATGTCCTTTCTCAGAGGGCTTTAAAATTATACGTCTGGGAGTTCCCTGGCGGTCGTCTAGTGGTTAGGATCCGGCATTTTCCCTGCCAAGGCTGGGTTCAATATCTGGTCGGGGAACTGAGATTCCTGAAAGCTGCTCAGTGTGGCCAAAAAAAAAAAAAGTCTGAAAAAGAATGAATAATGAATATATATATACATGTAACGGAATCACTTTGCTGTACACCTGAAGTTAACACAACATTGTAAATCAACTATACTCCAATAAAATTTAAAAAAAATAGAATATGCCTGGAATGGGCAATGAATGTGGAATGATGGAATTTAGATGCTTTGGATCTTGGTAGGGAGGTATTTACTGGGTGGGAAAAGGAAACAGAATCTTATTGCTCCTCTTAACATCAGTGGTTTTCACCTGGGGGCAATTTTGCCCTCTCAGCAGACATTTGGCTGCCTGGAGACATTTTTGGTTGTCACAGCATGGGGTGGGAGTGCTAGGGGTTAGAGATAAGGTATAGATGCTGCTAAACATCCTGTAATGCACAGGACAGTTCCCCTCCCAGCTCCTAAAACAAAAAATTATCCAGCTCAATAGGCAATATTGCCAGGGTTGAGAAACCCTGCCTTAAACCATGGCATGAGTGGCTCTATATTGAGACTTGCCCTATCTCCAAGAGTTACATACTTATTAGATTGAACAATCATGACTTGAGGGAGGAAGCCATAAAGTGACTTCTATTCTTGTCTTTAAACTCTTCCTTTAAAATGGTCTATGGGGCTTGTTCTGGCCCTGGCCTTGGATGAAAACGGGCCGATCTCATGAATTTTCTGGTCACTGTTCTACAATGAAAAATGTCCTTTATTCATTTTAAACCACAGAGCACATTCTCAGTTCAGTAATCAAAATGTCTAGTCCCTTGTAATAATCAAAACTCCAAGCTTGACTTAAGAGGACAACGGTTTGGCAAGCTTCTTTCCCCTTTCCTGGTAGTGGTCCTACCCCTCTCCTAGCTTGTCCAACCTTTGGGGTTGGAACGTGGGGTGAAGAAAGGGAATATGGGCCCGGGACAGTTCTTAGTGAGCCGATAGAGTTGCGAGTTGGTGTGGAACTGGCTGGAGTGCCTGGCCAGTGCTTACAGCTGATTCTAGCTCCTTGGAGATTTCCAGGGGACCTCTCACCTGGAATTCCCTTCTGTAAGATATGCACTTTCCTCTAGCTCAGGGCTTCTTGAAAAATCATCAGTGGAGGGACTTCCCTGGTGGCGCAGTAGTTAAGAATCCGTCTACCAATGCAGGGGACGCGGATTTTATCCCTGGTCCAGGAAGATCCCACATGCTGCGGAGCAACTAAGCCCGTGCACCACAACTACTGAAGCCCATGCACTTAGAGCCCGTGCTCCGCAACAAGAGAAGCCACCGCAATGAGAAGCCAGTGCACGGGCAACCAAGAGTAGCCGAGTAGCCCCGCTTGCGGCAACTAGAGAAAGCCCGCACGCAGCAACGAAGACCCAATGCAGCCAACAATAAATAAATAAATAAATAAATAGATTGAAAAATAAATCATCAGTGGTGAAGAACCAGCATTTTTTTGAGCGTGTGTGAAAGAAAAAGAATGGGACAATTAAACACAACATTGTTATTCAACTATACTCCAAAATAAAATAAAAATTTTTTAAAAATTCCAATTCTTTCCAATCTGCCATGGACCAATAGTTTTGAAAACATACAATAAAAATGAATTGCTAATAAAATGAAATGGAAAGAAAAGACATACAAAATATAAACCTGCATTTTAAATAATCACATTCTACAACAGAAAATTACTGTCAAACTGCTCTAAAATTTTCCTAAGGCTTATTCTCAATTTCTGTCCTTTTTCAACATTGTAGACTGGTCACAGTCTGCACCAGCACCGGTCCTGACCTCGCTCACTGAGCACTGATCTAGTCACTGCTTGCTCCGTCCCTTATGCCTGGGAGATGTTGACATTTGGCTTCTTTCTTCTGAGGCCTGTCGCCCCTTAGGCTGCCTGAGTATCCTTTCTCTCTCACTTGCGTTGCCCACATCATTTGGTCAATGGAAAACACTAGGCATCCTTTGCTCTCACTTGGTCTTGGAGCACGGACTGCCCAGTGGGGGGGCTTCTTCTGGCTCACCTCATAGCTGCTAGCCCACAGGTATTCCCCAGGTGGGGTCGACAGAATTATGAGCCCTCCATCCCCAACCCCCTTTAAGACATTCACGCCTAATCCCCAGAACTTATGAATATATTGCTTTACATGGCAAGAAGGACTGTGCGAAAGGGAAGTGATTAAGTTAAGGATCTTAACATGGAGAGATTAGCTTGCATTTTCCAGGTGGGCCTAATGTAATCAGAGGGGGTCCTTATAAGTAAAAGAGGAGACAGGAGAGCCAGAGGCGTGACGACAGAGGCAGAGGTTGGAGTGATACACCAAAGAACGTCGGAAGCCTCTAGAAGCTGGAACAGGCAAGGAACTTGGTTCTCCTTTAGGGTCTCCAGAAGGAACACAGTCCTGCTGGCGCCTCGATGTTAGCCTACTGGGACTTCTTACCTCCAGAACGGTAAGATAATAAATGTGTGTTGTTTTAAGCCACTAAGTATGTGATGATTTGTTACAGCAGCACTGGAAACTAATACAAGCAAGAGTCGGACTCAAAGCAAGAGTAGCCCAAAATTTGAAGAGACAAATAATAACTGGGTGCTCTCTTTAAAGTCCCTCTACTTTGACTTATCAGTCAGATTTCATTTTCTTTTCTTTCTTTCTTTTTTTTTTTTCGGTACGTGGGCCTCTCGCTGTTGTGGCCTCCCCAGCCGCGGAGCACAGGCTCCGGACGCGCAGGCTCAGCGGCCATGGCTCACGGGCCCAGCCGCTCCGCAGCACGTGGGATCTTCCCAGATCGGGGCACGAACCCGCGTCCCCTGCACCGGCAGGCGGACTCTCAACCACTGTGCCACCAGGGAAGCCCTTAACAGTGACGGTGTTCTCTTTTCTTTCTTTTTTTTTTTTTTTTTTTTTTTTTTTTGCGGTACGCGGGGGTCTCACTGTTGTGACCTCTCCCGTTGCGGAGCACAGGCTCCGGACGCGCAGGCTCAGCGCTCATGGCTCACGGGCCCAGCCGCTCCGCGGCACGTGGGATCTTCCCGGACCGGGGCACGAACCTTGATCCCCTGCATCTGCATCGGCAGGCGGACTCTCAACCACTGCGCCACCAGGGAAGCCCTCATTTTCATTTTTTTAAACAGCGTGGTGCTTAAATGCTTGACATAACTCCCTTTTAAGCAGCTTCATTGCTTGTTTGTGGGGGAAAAAGAAAGGATTAAAGGCTCAGCTTTAACGGCAGTGCTTAATGACCAGTTTATCAGTTTTGAGCTGAAGGAAAAACATTCCCCAAATTACAAGCCTTAAGTTTTGTAATTTTACTTCTATGCCGGTTTTTAGCAGAGTGAATTATTTCTAACTAAAAGGGATGTGCAATTAGCAATTTATTTGATTGCTTTGATAATTTTCTCTGACACTTTTCTTTCATCCAAGTACTGTAAAGTGCTTTGTAGAAATCAGATTTCATGCAAATAGTATAATTAATCCTTCTTTGTAGGCTTTTGCTTGTAATGTTAGCAGAAGTCTGAAAATGATATATGCAAACCCAAGTTTCCTACGCTAAAACAACACTTAAGAGCAGTTGGCTGTTGTTTTACTTACCTGACTTTTCACTATTCTGTGGTATATGATTATCATTGTGCATAATAAATCAAACACCATGGCCTAATGCTAATCTTCTGAAAGTACTTCAGCTATTGTATGGTTCTGTTTCTTTGTTTTGTTTTGTTTTTGTCAGTAGAAGCTCCATTACTTAATGAAGGTAGACAGGTTCAGAAAGAAAGGGCAGTGAGGGAAAGACTTAAGTTCACAGCCCTCAAATGTTCCTATTCATCCTTTATAAGGTAGATATTTGCTGACTACTTAAAATGTAAGATGGCACATTAAATTCCTTGGAATGTCAGAAATTATTTCTCTTAATTAATTGCCCAGGAAATATCTCTAAGTAATTGGGTGATCATACCCTTGAATATAACTATTCCCAGCAGTTGCCCACATCAGCACCATATCATATACATAGAATCAAAGAAACAGAATGAAGAATGAGAGATATGTAACTTGAGAAAATCCATGATGAAAGGACTGATTTTCTGGCTGAAGCAAATGATTTAGAATAGTCAAACTTAAAAAAAAATGTCATGCTTTCTTTAAAATTTTTTCTTTTAGTCCTCTGGGTTCTCATGTAAGTTGAAAAGATGATAAAGGAACTCGAAGAAGAGAAATGGTTTGCTTTTTTGAGCTGTCTCTGTTCTGGGGCCCCCATCAAAGAAACTCAGTTCATTTTGATCAAATAAACTAACAGAAATGAATGGAAAGAACTGAATTGAAGTACAAATGGAACGAGAGTGTTAATAGCATGAGCAAAAGACTGGGGCATGGATTGGATACATAATAGTTTTTGGCCACTGACACTAATCTTACCTTTTAATGCTGACTTCTTGGTTGTAAATAAAGTAGAATCCATGGAACTCTTTTAACTCATTGTTCTTGGAAAACATAAGTCAATAAAAATGAAGCACTCATAATGAGGCATAGAAAGTCCAACTACAATATACATTGTGGTTGAAAATAGAAAGAAGGCTAATGTTGACAACTGGGAAAAACAGAATGAAACCTTGAATTCATCAGTTAGGGTACTGTTTATACTCCTATTTTTAAGACTAATATTTCATTTGTTTTAGGTAAGATTTTTTTCTTAATTACTTGGAAATTTGGCATAATTGGTAACATATCTAAATATCTACCAGTAGATTTCTATTTCACATCTTTTTATTGCAGATATGCAAGTCATTAATCCTTTTCTAGGCTGCCACTAGAAACCATATTTTAAGTTGTCCCTTAAATTAAAAAAAAATTCTCTTTCTCATTAGAAGAATAAACATAACTCTGAATAAGGTCCTCTGTTATTTCCAGCAATGTACACTGGTGTTGTCTTTAAGCTTCAACCTACATTAAATGTATTCCCATTTTAGCCGTATAACAGGAAAGAGAACATTTTAAAGATAATTTTCACTTATTTATAACCATGACACCTGAAATGACAGCTGAATCTGCTCTTTTCAGGGAGTGTGGAGACTCACGGGAGGTGAGCCCTGGTACTTCTTGAAATCAAGGCTGTTCTCTCCAGAGTTCATTCATTTCTAGGTGAGTCGTTCCATTTTTGTTTGTTTATTTTCCATTTTACAACCTGACATCGGTGGCAGGAGTGATGTAGTGTCCTTGGCTTTGCAGCACACACATGATCACTGCTCTTCATACAGTTTCCTCATCAATCACGTGATGTACATTGTTGGCGCTACACGTTGAGTTTAATTTAAACGAAAGACAGTTAAAATTATCTTCAAAAACCTTGTCCTTTGTAGCATTGCAAAGTCTTCAGGTCTGTATCAAGCCATGAATATGGAAGGATAGGCTTATTACAGTTGTTAAGAAATACAACGTGAAATTTAGAAGGAAGAGGAGGGGGAAAGTATGATTTCCATGCTTGAGCACTTGGTAGTCCAGGCTAAAAACAAGTACACCTCGGCCAAATGAAGGATGAGACTTTGTGTCTCCATCAGAAGCTTACTCTGCCAGATTGCCTACACCTGGATAAAAGTGGCTACGTCAGTCTCCGCAGCTTCTGCTCACAAACTTCCATACTTGTGAAGGTTGGTTTCCAAGCCACACTGCAGCAGAGTTCACTGGTGTGGACAAGTTCTGTGAAGGCCCAGTGAGGTGCAGGAGAGCGGAGAGGAATGGAATGTGGAAAGCACTGGTGGTCAGCCTGCCGCCTTCACGTGCCTTTCAGATGTGGGCCTTGCCAGACTCCTTTGGGAACAAAGTTTTTGGGGCTCTGAGGGAGCTGAGGATTGGCCGGGGGCGAGGGGGGCAGTTGTTCTATCCCTCACAGGTACCAACTGATTCCCTGGTTACGATTGAGAACGCAATAAATTCCATGTGGCAGTACATGATCAACATCGTATGGGTTGGATGCTTGTAAGAAATAATGATTTCAATAGTTAAAGAAAAATATAACTCCAGGCGTGATGGAAGAGGTATACTGGAAAGCTCATGCTGCTACAGAGAGAATCCAGTCTGTAAAAGAAACTTGACAGAGTTTAAAAGAAAAGGTAGAATGGTCCTAAAATCTGTCTTGTCTGGAAGAAAGATGAGGGTGCTCAGAAGGTGGCCAGCTTCCTCAGGGCTCAGGAATAGGCCTAAACTGAACAATACACTCTCAATTCTCCGTGAAGTTTTTTTGGTTAAGACAATACATTTATAGTTGAAGAAAAAAAAATGTTACTCTCCGATTCAGCATTGAAAAGTCATTATGTTCAAAGAAAGGCACAGAAACAGAGCAATAGGAAATACATTTGATATTAACAAATCAGGTATTCATTGTTGAAGGAATAACTGCAATTCCATACTTTCTCGCAAAGCAAAACCAAATGCTCTACGGTACCTAAGAGAGGAAGTCCCCACAAACCGATGAAGCTGTGGTATGTTTCTCCCTCAGATATGTGCAGAAGAACTCTGTCTGCAGGCCAAGCAAAATCCCTGGAGGTAGAAGAATCACATCCCTTAGATGAGTGATAGAATTTTAAAGCAATGAGAGAAGCTGCTGGGGTCAGTTATGCCTGGTGCAGGCCTACCATTAAGGCATCAAACATGAATTTATCAGAAACTTCTTGCTACCTTTCAATAGAAACTCCTTAACTTCCAGCAACATGTGAATTTTGTTGAGGGAGAAAATCAAACTATGAGTTTAGTCAAAGTGGCAATGCTAATAAAATCCAGGTGTTCTTTGACCATATATTTCCTTTTTTTTTTTTTTTGTGGTACACGGGCCTCTCACTGTTGTGGCCTCTCCCCCGTTGTGGAGCACAGGCTCCAGATGCGTAGGCTCAGCGGCCATGGGTGCTCTGTGGCATGTGAGATCTTCCCAGATGGGGGCACGAACTCGTGTCCCCTGCATCGGCAGGCGGACTCTCAACCACTGCGCCACCAGGGAAGCCCTCTTTGACCATCTTGAAATTACACTGTCAAAGCAAAGGCGCTATAAAATATCAAGATCCAGTGAGCACAGCTTATTTGACACCTGCCTCTAAGTATAAAAATCATTCTTTTAATAAATATAAGATAAAAATTCCAAATGATAAGAAAGCAGTGTTATTTATTTATTAGTAATACACAAAAGAGTGGCATCTTAGGTTTTGTGAAATGCACTCATTTTTCTGGAATCCTGAGTCTAGTACAGTATCAGGCACCTTGGGGCACCCAGTAAGAGGCTATTGACTGACTGGACGAATGAATGGTGCAGTGGCCCCCGGAAATGGATGCACTTCTCATGGACACTCACGTGGGTTCCCCGTGGCTTGATGGCTTCCTGTTAAGCTTTGAATTTGCTCCAGTTATTTCACATTCTAACCTAAGAGGACTTGTGTGTCTCATGGGAAGAGACTTAATTATGCAGAAGAAAGGAGAGGCCATAGCGCCGAAAGTGAAATCTCTTTCTGTCCTAGCACCAGCCTTGGGATGGGGTACACCAGAAAGGTTAAAACCATGGCCTTCAGAGTCAGGAAAGTATGGGGGTACCGGTGGCTTGGTGTGTGGCCTTGATGGAGCTACTGTCTTAAGTCTCAGTAGCTTCATCTATAAAATGATAATAACAAAGAAGTGCCTATACAATGGAGTCATGTGCTTAGCACAGCATCGGGCACACAATAAGTGTGCAGTGAATAATGCTATAATGAGTGTTAAAGACAGAAAGAATGACTGTTTCCCCCTCTAAATTGTAGGAGGGGGAAATGGGTGGAAAATTCTGTGAATAAATTTTAGTCACCGGAATGGCCCAAACTATAAAAACTGTCAGTACCAAAGGTCGGCAAGCATGTGGAGAAACCAGAACTCTTTTATGTTCAGCGTCGCTGGGGGCATAAAGTGGTTCAATTACTTTGGGGAAAAAATCTGGCAGTTTCTTTTAAAATTAAACATACATCTACCCAATGACCCAGAAATTTCATTCCTAGGTATTTACCTAAGGGAAATTAATATATCTACTCCAAAACACGTACCTTGTACAAGTATCTTCATAACAGCTTTATGCATAATAGCTAAATACTGTAAACATCTGAGATGTTCCTTAAGACGAGAGTGGTCAAACTGTGATATATAACGTACAACGAGATATTACTCAGCAATATAAAGGAATGAATTTCTGGTACTCACAAAAACATGCATGAATCTCAGAAACACTATGCTGAGTAAAAGAAGAAGGCTTACATGAAAGAATACATAAAGTATGATGCCATTTTTAAAAAGTTTTAGAACGGGCCAAACTGATCTATGGTGAAAAAAACCCAGAGCAGTGGTTGCCTCTGGTGTGGAGGATGGGTTTCGACTGGAGTGGAGCCTGAGGCAACTTTCTGGGATGATGGAGTGTCCTGTACCTTGATAGGGGTTTGGGTTAGACAGGTGCATGCATTTGTCAACATACAACACAAATGAATTAAAATGTGTGCCTTTCACTGAAGGTAAACTTTATATCAAAAAGAGAAAATAACTATGAATACTGAACGCTAGTTGATGGTATGCCTGCTGATGTGTTAAGAAGTGAAGTGTACTGATGTCTGCAGCTTACTTTGAAATGCATCAAAAATAAGATGGACTGGTGGAGGTGGGTAGAAGCACGGAGAGAGCGATCAATATGTGATAATGCAAATGGAGTAAAACATTAATTGTCAAATTTAGGTGGGAGTATACAGGTGTGTATTGTACAGTTATTTCACCTTTGCTGTATGTTTGAAAAGTTTGAGAATAAAATGATAGGAAACTACAGCATATTTACAGTTGTTCCCCTCCCAGGAGGTGGGAGATCAGGGCATTCGTCCTCTGGCTAGGCCTGCTCCTCTTCCGTTCTTCTTCCCACAAAGTTCTATTCTACTTCCGGTTTTCTGCTTTCAGGCTTTAATTTCCGGTATTTCCTATGCACTGTGCGGCATTTGAACGCTCTAGATGGTCTGGCCTCTCAGCTTCTCAGGAACTGACGGCAGCTGTTTGGGTCACTTAAATTCCTGCCCTCGGCCCATCCCCCCTGTGTTTCCTGTGTCTCCGGAATTCTCCCAGAGCTGCCCTGCGCGGATGGATCCTCTGTCCACAGACATGGCCTGAAAGGGCAGGTGGCGGGGAGAAGCGGGTACCCCCGGTTGCTGAGCCTATTCAATGCCCCTACTTAACGATCGCGTGAAAGTGAGTGCTTGACGCTGTTATACATGGCGGCATCTCTCTTTTTACTCTAGGGATTGGAATATGAGACCTATCTCACAAGGGGTTATGGGCCGGGCTGTTAGATTGGCTTTGTATAGTATAAAGAACGCTGATCTGGAAAGAGAGGCTACCTGACTTCTTGCCCTGCTTTTTCTTCTTCTAACTCTGCCCATACAACTCTGAATGAATCATTTTTGGCCTCAGTCCCTTAATCCATAAAATGAGGGATTGGATTAGACACTGTGTAAAGATGGCTTCAGTCCTAAAATTCTGAGTCCAGGTATTTAGATCAATGACTGGGCTCAAATCCTGCCTTGCCACTTACTAATTATGTGACTTTAGGCCAGTTACTTATATTTTTTGAAACTTTAGTTTTCTTATCTGCAAAATGGGAATAATAATAACAACAATTATTTATCTCTTAGAGACTTCCTTAAGGATTAAGTTACATAAAGCATATAGAGACCTTGCACAGGTGTCGGCGCATAGCAAGCAGTCCAATGTTAGCTGCTACCACTGTTACTACTTCCTCTACCGCCCCTCCTCCTCCTCCTCCATCACCAGCGTGGACTGGAAAGCTACCACAAATATATTTAGCTGTAAAAGTCCTCCAAAGGCTTTATGTTTCTTTTTTTTCTCTTCGAAGTTTTACTGTTATTTTGTTTTTTTCAACTTAATGTTAGCTTAAATATTTTCTCTCCGACTTAGATTTTCCAGATATATTTGCAGTAACTTTAGGGAGTGCACCCTTTTATTTTTTAGTAATATTGATTTTTCAGAAAGGATATCCTGTTAAAAATAAGGATCCATTTTAATTCTACATTCTCTTCCTGATCTTTCACCTTCTAAAGACAAAAATCTTCATATTCTTTCTTCTCTGAATCAGAAGGACTAAAGTGAAAAATCAATTCTTCCTAAGAAAGGAGAGAAAGAGCTATATTATTAAGAAGTAAAGAATAGTCTGAGGATGGCCTGAGCAGATGAGTGGAACCATCGGCTATATCATTAGTTCCTCGCTATAAACTAAACCATCACCTCAGGCTGTTGCTGATGAACATGTCCCCACCGGAATCAAGCCACGGAAATACAGGGAAGTACCCGTCAGCTTCAGCTCTTGGGATCTCTCTGCCTTTCACTTTTCTCTCTTAAAAAACCCCAACAACTGAGAACATTAATCTAGTTAGATAAATGCAATTAAAAAATAATTCTAGGGCTTCCCTGGGCTTCCCTGGTGGCGCAGTGGTTGAGACCCTGCCTGCCGATGCAGGGGACACGGGGTTCGTGCCCCGGTCTGGGAGGATCCCAAATGCCACGGAGCGGCTGGGCCCGTGAGCCCTGGCCGCTGAGCCTGCGCGTGCGGAGCCTGTGCTCCGCAACGGGAGAGGCCACAGCAGTGAGAGGCCCGCCTAGCGCGTGCACACACACACACACACAAATAATAATAATTCTAGCATAAAGCATGAACTGCTTTTAGCTATCCAATATTCTATACTAATAAGAAACATGTAACTAGAACTTTTAGAAGCCAGAGAGTACAACTTTTACCCAAAAGATGAATCATATTTATAACATAAAAATAATTTTTCCAGAAAGCTAGGGACCTAGAATAAATGAGTGAAAATAAGATAGTAGTGTTTAATCAGAAGTCTGTGATATATATAATCCTTGTCTTAAAGCAATCTGCCACCTCTTCAAGGAACTTGTGGGAAATACGGGCACAGGAGACAAAAGTCTGCCAAATGTATACTTGTTACCACTTTTGCGCGAAACCCTGATGTAAAATCTTAGAGTGCAGGATTCATTTGGCTGCCACAAGAGGCAGCTGTGCATCTAGTACCAAGCAGGCTGAAAGACTGCTCCTTCTCTTAAGCTCATTTCTAAGTCTCAGGTCTCACTAAAATAGCAAGGGAAGGCTGGTTAGAGCAAGCCGGCCCCTGGGCTCCTTGCTAGGCCTTGTCAGGTTTGCACAGAAGTTCCCTGGCTAGGAGGGAGGTTGCATTTCATCTTGGAAGTTACCCAGACCCCAAGTTTCCCCCAGTTCACTAGATCCAATTGGGAGTAAAGGAAACATGGGGCAGGGGGTGGAGATAAAGATGGTACCCAAGAACCTCATAGCTGTAGCTAGGCTGCTGGATCCTGAGTGAGACCTAATCCCATGGCCCACTGAGGGAGAAGGGTTGCAACTAGTGCTATTATTAACACAGTTCTGGACACCTCCTGAGCTAACAGGTGAAGACTCTGAGTGAATCTGCTTGGAAAGGGGCAACAGAAAAAGTGAAGCAGGGACAATTCCATTCCAACAACTTCTTTGCTTTTTTTTCATTTTTGTGGCTCCCCCAGGAACTTGAGAGCAATGGTGGCAGTATTCTAAAAGGGACCCCAAGAAGAGCCTCAGAAGAAACTGCAGAACTTCTCTGATAGTCAGTCTGAGAAGGCGATCTTCAATCAGTGTTATAAGGCTAAAAAGGGCCACCTAGTATGTTACTTCTATTGCTAGGGCATCAGATTGGGAACATCAGCATGTTTTCTGAGGAGGCTGACATAAGTGTAACTTATATAGATTTATAAAAGTAACAAATAGGAGTTTTTTTCTTTTATAAAAGATTCAGTGTAGAGTATCTTTAAGAAACAAACTTCCCAAGTGCAGTTGAGTCATTTTACATTCAGCTTTTCAGGAATAAATGTGTATCACATATGGCAAGAATTATTCCTAATGAGATACTGTTATGGAAACATACCTTAGGTCTTGGTGAAAAAAACCTACCAGTAAATCAAAAGGTAAGACTAATGCATGTCAGAGAAGTCAAATCAAAACTTTGGTTCCAACCACAGATACAATATCTAGACTAATTCTCCTAGAGACATAGACCACCAGGAATCAGAATGAGGTGAACAATAGTAAGATTCTTTTGTTGAACCAGTGATAAAATGAGAGGGTTTGTGTTAGATCCACAAAGAAGACAGCAGAATTCCCATATTATTTCTAAAAGCTAAGTCCAGTCAATCTTGTTTTTTTTTAAAGAATATTAATGCCTTGTATTTTACTTTTGTAAAGTTATTTTATTGTTTGTCATGTTTATACTATTTGAAACTTTTATCAGAATGCTTATGTTTCACCATTAAGTAGGATACAATTTATTCATTTTTTTGTATGTTTATACTATTAATTTTATCGAATTTCTAAAAAAAAATCAGGATCTAATGCTTTTTGGATTTTTGTGTTTTTTTTTTTTTTTTTTTTTTTTTAATTAAGAAAATGTTGGGCAGTGTTTTTGGTCCCTCCTCATACCCACCACCACGCCGCATGTCCTGTGGGATCTCAATTCCCCGACCAGGGACTGAACCTGGACCACGGCAGTGAAAGCACCAAATCCTAACCACTGGACCACCAGGGAACTCCCTGTTGGGCAGTTTTAATTAACATAATTTTGTGTACACCAGTTAAGTCAATAATCACTTATTTGTTACCTACCTTCTGCCCATTAGGCTAGGTAGTAGGGAAGATAAGGCAGTCCCTAATTTCAAAGAATTTTAAAGCTTATTAAAGATGAAGCTTAAATATGAAACTAGTGTGGTTCACAGATGGGCTCTAAACTCACTTACTAGCTGTGTGACCTTATTTAACCTCTCTATGCCTCAGTTTTCCCATCTATAAAATGGGACTAATTATGGTAGTTGTCTCATAGGGTTGCAAGAATTAAATGAGCTAATTTATGCAGAGGTATTAGACTAGTTCCCTGACATAAATAAATGCTCAATAAATTTTCACAATTATAATAAAACAATCCCACAGAACATTAGGCTAGTGCTAGATTATGTGAAAGAAGATAACATGAAAGGTCCTGAATTGTGTTAAAGCCACTGCCTGGGTATAGAAGGCAGTTAAAACTACTCCTTTTCAGAAATCTACATTTTGCAGTTGTTTCGTATTGTATTCCCTCAAGTTAAACAGTATACACCATAGACTCCATACTTTACCCGATCACTCTCATCTTGGGAAAGGAGAAGAACTTGGTTCAAGCCCCAGGACTGTCGTGATGAAGAAGCTCTCCCTGGAACACTGGTCCTTCCCTCGCTGTCACATTGGATATCTGTGGCTGGGAACAGGTCCTCTGTTGTCTACCACGAATCTGGAACACAACTTGGTTACTAATCCCCTTTACTGTGTTCTAGTTTCCTAAACAACTGTGTGTGATTAGGTTTCTCTAAATATTTTACCACAAGTTACTCTATGAGAACAGACAGGATAAAAGAAATGCGGGGAGTCTACTGTTAAAAAGCGAAAGTGTGAAGCTTTACAAGGCTAACTGTCTCCTTTGAGGCTGTGAAATTCAAATCCCTAGACTGCAGCTGCGAGAGAGGTGAGAAGCAGGGAGAAGGAGACATCTGAGAAATGCTTAATGAGTGTTTCATCTGTGGCAGGCGTGATATTCACACAGTTACAAAATTCAAGTGGTCAAAAAAAAAAAACTAGCTGTCTTTAGAACAAAATGAATAGGGGAAAGGTAATCTTGCCAATTCAAGGTAACCCCATCACTGTTAAATAGCCCTCCTTCCTCCTCTTCTCCCCTGGCTGTGATCTCCAAGGGGTCTGCAAGGGATTAAAACTGGGGATTTGACTCTTTGTTCATGCTGGGCTTGATGATGGATAAAAGAGAAAAGGTTCTTGGTGGTGAAAAGATGGGGAACCACAGTTCTTGGCCCGGGGGAGATAGATACAGAACCCATTCTGATATAAACAGCAAGGTCCTACTGTATAGCGCAGGGAACTATACTCAATATCCTGTAATAAGCCATAATGGAAAAGAATACCATAAAGAATATATATGCACATATATATGTGTATAACTGAATCACTTTGCTGTATAGCAGAAATTAACACCACATTGTAAATCAACTAGACTTCAATAAAAAATTTTTAAAAAAAAAAGAAGACTGAAGGAACCCATTCTCCACACTTGAGCTAACAAAGCTGTAAGGGGGGACTGAGAGAGCCATTGACCAGAAATAAAGGCAAGGTGCCATCGGCTGGTGGGGTGACAGGGGCGTCCTTTGTGCTATGTCTCACAGGAGTTCAGAGCAGGGCAGATTTGGACCAAGAATCGGCCACTACAATGATCCCAGCTCAGTTCAAGCTCTGTTTACACCCATCAGACCTTGACACATGACCACTGGCTTCTGGAAAACAGCCCTGTATGGAGACATGGGCATAGAAGCAGGCTCTTTCTCAGCACAGGTCTGAGCACAGGTTTGAGACACGGGGAGGAACAGCTATGAACAGAAACGGAGCTTGTTACAGCTTCCGAGGCTCACTGAAGGATGCGTTAAACGTGCACACAGGATAGAACAGGCAGCAGGCTACTTGTGACCTTTGATCTCCGTCTTGCTTTTTGGAAACCACATTGCCAGAAGTTTCTTTCTCTGGATTAGGTTAAGACAAGACATAATCACCTGTCTGTAAGAGCCCAGCCCCAGCCCTGCTCAGCTTGCTACCTAGGTTTGTGAAAAGTGTAGTCCTGCTTCCTTTATCTTTGTTTTCTTTGCTTTGTTCCTACTGAACCACAATGCGCACAGCTGAGCTGCATTTTCTGGCCATACCACCTCCACGCTAGCCTGGGAGGGAAGTGAAGTTTGAGAGCTTCATTATTACCCATAATCCCAGAGAACTACAGAAACCCTGCTGCGCCGCCACTAAGATTTGCTCTATGACCATAACAGCCTTTTTAAGAAGGTAAGATTAGTGTTTCCCTGGTGGCGCAGTGGTTGAGAGTCCAGCTGCCGATGCAGGGGACACGGGTTCGTGCCCCGGTCTGGGAAGATCCCACGTGCCGCGGAGCGGCTGGGCCCGTGAGCCATGGCCGCTGAGCCTGCGCGTCCGGAGCCTGTGCTCCGCAACGGGAGAGGCCACAGCAGTGAGAGGCCCGCGTACTACTAAATAAATAAATAAAAAGGTAAGATTAAAAACAAACAAAATGGCAGAAAACCTATAATATTTTAACTATTGTTTTTTTGCAATTTTTACTTCTATAATCTATGGAAACAAACAATAAGACTTTAAAGTTATAACTAGAAGGTTAAGGTTAACCTCTTGTATCGTATTTAGCAATGCCAAGTATATCACGAATCTCTGCAAGTACAACTTCCATATATTGCTGTCCTCTGAGTTCATGTCAGTGGAGTCCCTTTCTGGTGAGATGCCCTCATGTGGGCCTAATTTTATTATTCTGGTAACTGTATTTGTTTCCATGGGGAGGAGAGCAGGGAAGAGAACTAATATGCGGTGAGTTTCTAATATGTGTGAGCTGCTCTGCTCATGTTTATTATCTCATTTATTATCCCCAACTTTTTTTTTTTTTTTTTTTTTTTTTTTTTTTTGCGGTACGCGGGGCTCTCACTGTTGTGGCCTCTCCCGTTGCGGAGCACAGGCTCCGGACACGCGGGCTCAGCGGCCATGGCTCACGGGCCCAGCCGCTCCGTGACATGTGGGATCTTCCCAGACCGGGGCACGAACCCGTGTCCCCTGCATCGGCAGGCGGACTGTCAACCACTGCGCCACCAGGGAAGCCCATCCCCAACAGTTTTGACAAGTCTATGTTATTATGCCATTTTATACATGAGGAAAAGGTGGCTCTGGGAACTTACATGACTGGATCAAGGTAACACAACCAGTAAGTAGGGTTTGAATCCAGGATTGTCTGATTCCAAAGACACCTGTGGCCTTGGCTGCCCCAAATGGGCCAAACTTATTCCAGTGTATAGTGATATTTTAGCACAACTTTGGAAAAACATTAGTTTCCCCATTTCTACTTGATTCACAAAATTCATGTTAGCTCTCTGTTCTATTAGTGGTACTGCCCTCTCATCGTCCTAAACCTTCTCACCAACTCTTACCTTTTAATGACTAATCTAAGCCTCCATTTACAGCATACACGGTGTCACATCACACAGGTCGATGGGATTATCTATAAATGTCACCAAAGAAAGCTAGTAACACTTCTTTTTATGTATGTATGTATGCATGTATGTATTTATTTGGTTGTGCCGGGTCTTAGTTGCGGCTCACCGGCTCCTTAGTTGCGGCATGTGGGCTCCTTAGTTGCAGCAGGAGGACTCCTTAGTTGTGGCATGCATATGAGATCTAGTTCCCTGACCAGGGATCGAACCTGGGGCCCCTGCATTGGGAACGTGGAGTCTTAACCACTGTGCCACCAGGGAAGTCCCGTAACACTTCTTTTTAGGTTTTTTTAAAAATTAGGTCACTGATGTTTCTATATTAATGGCTAGCCTTCCTTCAATAAATACCTCTTACACAATAATACCTATTATACAATAATACCTATTACACAATGATACCTCTTGAACATATTTAGTTTCTTCAGTGCAGCACTGATAATGATTTCCCCACTACCTAAAAATATTCACTAAGATCCTGAAAAGATACAAGTCTGGAGACTTCTGGAGGCTCTTTCCTGTCCTCTTTTAATAGCTTAGAAAGAAGTTGCTTCTAGGATCCAAGACAGCTCCACAGAGGAGCAGGCCATCCCAGAGGCTGACGTCAGGAGAGTCCCCCTTTCTAAGAAGGCCATCACACCTACCATGCAGTTCCCATGGTTTTATAGGTGTCTAGAGCTTTCCTGGCCCCTTTCAATGCTTCTATAACTAAGTAAAGGGGCACAGACACAGGGTCCTTCATTTGGTGCACTTTGCATGGTGTGTCTGGCTCTGCATGACCCAAGACTGTCTCCTTGCAGGATGGCAAGAGGATGGGGCTCATGACCTCTGCTGCTTCTTTGCTTGTAAGTTTTTCTTAAAAACCTTATTTTGTACTTACGTCATGTAGTGTCCATGCTCTGCTTTTACAGCAGATCGCCAATGCAACCCTATCATTTAGATATATTCCTGTAATAATTTTAAAGAATATTAAAAGTTGCCTCATGATGAAATTATTACAAGTACCTCACTAGACTTAAGCTGTGAAAGTTTTAACAGTATTACATGTGATATTCTATATTGATTTAGAGTATTTCTACATTTTAATGACATAAAAATGAATAACTACTCAAGCACAATATTATGAAAGAGTGAAAAATGGATGAAAGTAAGTACAATTAATCTAAGTACATTGTACAATGAAAAATTACCCAGTCCAAATTAATTTCGGGGGAATTTTAAATTAGATTATTTCAAGCATGGCTTATTAATAAGCAAATATCAATACAAATTTACTAGTTTTTATGATAAAATATTTTGTTCAATTTAACTGCTTTTAATTTTTCATTATTTATTGGGGCTCACTTTTTAAAACAATTCTTTTTAAGAGCTGAGAAGGATTGCAATACTAAATTCTTTCTCTATAAGAATATTCATATTTCGTAAAGACTTGCTTTAGTTTTTCAAGTGCTTTATAGACCTTCATGGATATGCTGTATTACTGTAGAGGCGGTCTGTGAGGGGAGGGCTTGAGACGCTTGGCATTTAAAGGGGCCAGAGGTTTTGTAAGGTGAACGGAAACAAAGAGATGTGCTGAGAGGGGAAGGAGGAAAAGAGGGAAAGACATTTCATGGAGGTAAATTTAATATCTATTCAGGGTCGAAGTCATATTTGAGTCTCTCAGGGCTGAAAGTTGAGGATGCAGTCTCATTTTGATTTGATTATGTAGTCTATGTGGTGGTGTGGCCTGGTGGGGTTGAGCTGAGGCTCTGAGATCAAGCAGACCTGAGTTTAGTCCCAGTTCCACACTCCTGAGCTGTGTGACCTCAGACAAACTCCCGACTCTTCAGGAGGCTTATGTAAAATGGCAATGTTTGTAGCACCACATTGGCTAATACTCATAAATAGCTTAGCACGGTGAGTGGACCGTAATGAACCTTCTGTAAGTATGAGCTGTTACCATTACCTGAGACCAAACAATTGAGCAGTCATTTAATTATACATTTAATATCAGCCTAGGGGCTTCCCTGGTGGCGCAGTGGTTGAGAGTCCGCCTGCCGATGCAGGGGACGCGGGTTCGTGCCCCGGTCCGGGAAGATCCCACGTGCCGCGGAGCGGCTGGGCCCGTGAGCCATGGCCGCTGAGCCTGCGCATCCGGAGCCTGTGCTCCGCAACGGGAGAGGCCACAGCAGTGAGAGGCCCGCGTACCACAAAAAAAAAAAAATCAGCCTAAGACTATTAGAATGGAAGTGATGCCAATGAAAGTGATCAGTACTTTTGCAGCTTTACAGAAATGTGAACAGGTTCCATTTACGTATACAAATGAATCTGAGGTTTTGAAAGCTCCCTGCCTGGGGCATTCTCAAGGACCCTGCCCACCCCTCGTAGATCATAAGGAACTCAGCGGTGACCACCACTGTGCTGCATCTGTGGAATCATTAGTGCCCGAAAAGCTGACATATAAAACACATGTCTGAAGGTGCTTCAGAGGATAGAAGGATGTCGTACTGAGGTAGAATATAGAACCACTGAGAAAGCGGTGTCACCTTTTCTCGCACAAAGTTTGACCCCTTGAAGTTCACATGGATGTGGGTCGATTTAAAATGCCTAGTGGTGTCATTTAGTTGTTTCTTAAAAAGGCTTTTGAGGACTTGACTTTAAGCTGGAACTTTAGAGCCTGTAGCCAAACTGACGCTTTCGGGGACTCAGTGTGAGTAATGCCCTCCTGTAGCTGGGGTCATAACTCATCAAATCTTGCTCTAGTGGCCTGGAAGAGGCACTATATCTCTGAGTATGCACAGGGGATATCCTTTAATGCCAGAGGATCTGGTTCAGTAAGCAAAAACATATTTAGAGCTTAAAAGAAAAATCCCAATGGGAAATCCCTGACAATACATTTCTAGAGGATCCTCCTCAAATTGGCTCACCGTCACCTCCCGAGGTGTGGATGCCGTTTCTGCTCAGAACAAAGCTCTTGTGGGGACAACATTATTACTGATTTTAATTTTTCATTCAAAGCACTAACATCTTGGCAAAAGCCTTAACACCTTGACTGCTACAGCAGTCAGGTAGCGATAGCGGTAGCAGTCAAGCCCTCGTGGTATGCGTTGTCTTTGTGTTGTTGCAGATGGCTATGGCACACGTGTTTGAATGTATTTCTGCATTTTTCCATGTGTTGCCTCAAGTAATTAGTTTAGCAGGCTATTGCGTTGGCTAGCATTTCACTGCCCTCACGATTCCTGGAAATATTTGAAGCATGGGACAGGCATGGCCAGCCTATAGCCACCTTGTTATTCTTCTCCCTACAAAGTGCTCAGACTTGCAGGTCAATTAAGAGGCAGGCTAACTTTTTGACTCACAATTTTTCCATTGCATACACCTGATCACAGGGCTCGGGGTTATTACCTTAGGGGAAGAGACAAATTTTTTTTTTTTTTTAACATAAAATGGTTTATTTTAAATTAAAAGTTATATGATTAATAAAATGGGAGTGATATAATTTAGGCTTTTAGTTGACTACCTCTATTGTTCTAGCAAGAGATAACAATGTTTATACTTAGCGATCTGGTTCAGACCCAGTATCGTCAGACTTTGCATCTTTATAGCCACAAAGATTTGTAAAAGATGTTGGACTACGTCAGTCCAAAGATTTTGAGAATATCTGTTAAAGCAAACAGAGAGGGCTTCCCTGGTGGCGCAGTGGTTGAGAGTCCGCCTGCCGATGCAGGGGACACGGGTTCGTGCCCCGGTCCGGGAAGATCCCACATGCCGCGGAGCGGCTGGGCCCGTGAGCCATGGCCGCTGAGCCTGCGCGTCCGGAGCCTGTGCTCCGCAACGGGAGAGGCCACAACAGTGAGAGGCCCGTGTACCACAAAAAATAAAATAAAATTTTAAAAAAAGCAAACAGAGAAGAAATTCAGTCGTTTTCTTAATATTCTTCAACTTGTAAGGAGAGACTGGCATTTTTTTTTTTTTAACATCTTTATTGGAGTATAGTTGCTTTACAATGGTGTTAGTTTCTGCTTTATAACAAAGTGAATCAGCTATACATATACGTGTATCCCCATATCTCCTCCCTCTTGCGTCTCCCTCCCACCCTCCCTATCCCACCCTTCTAGGTGTGATCTCCCTGTGCTATTTTGTTAGTATATGTAAGTCCATGCCACTCTCTCATTTTGTCCCAGCTTACCCTTACCCCTCCCTGTGTCCTCAAGTCCATTCTCTACGTCTGCGTTTTCATTCCTGTCTTGCCCCTAGGTTCTTCAGAACCTTTTTTTTTTTTTTTTTTTTTTTTTTTTTTTTGCGGTATGTGGGCCTCTCACTGTTGCGGCCTCTCCCGTTGCGGAGCACAGGCTCCATGGCCATGGCTCACGGGCCCAGCCGCTCCACGGCATATGGGATCTTCCCGGACCGGGGCACGAACCCGTGTCCCCTGCATCGGCAGGCGGATTCTCAACCACTGTGCCACCAGGGAAGCCCCAGAACCTTTTTTTTTTTTAGATTCTAAATTCTTGACTTTGGACTTCCAGTAGTTCAATAATTTCTTGATGTTGATGGCAGAGTCAAGGATTTAAATTGCAGAAGTCCAGGGTTTTGAAAGAGAAAAGGTATTTTTAGTTCCAGAAAGCTAAGAGACTGAGGGATTCAGAGCACAAAGTTCATACAGTAGACAATAGACTTGGAAAGACAGCATGAGGGTGATAGCTAGTTCTTCTCCTAAAAGGCTGGGTGGGAGATGCTGATATGATTCTAGGAGAGGGGATGTCCCATCCCAGTTTCCATCATAGACTAGTAACAATAACACTACCCAACACACCTAGTACTTCCTATGTGCCAAGCATTATTCTAAGTGCATTACATATTTTGATTCATTTACCCATCTCAACAACCTTATGAGATCCCATTTTGCAGATGAGAAAACAGGCACAGAGAGGCAATTGATGGGCCCAAAGTCACACAGTAAGTGGTACAGCCAGTGTTTGTACATAGGCAGTATGGCTTTAGAGTCCTTGTTTAGCAGTGACAAAACCCTGGGTGAGGATGATAGAAAGCTCAGCTTTGTTTGGAGGGTTCCAAGAGCAGGGAAGACCTTCGCTGTTCCTGGGTGGAACCCGAGCACGCAGAAAACCTCATGAACACTTTGGAACAGCAGCAAAGCAGAGACAGTGGCTGGGCCAATCAAGGCAAGTAGGAGTCTGAGAGTTTTGAGCCTCCTGCATCCCAGAGGAGAGCCCACGGGAATTTTTATTGTCCCTAAGAGGACTGTAGACATAGCTGAGAGATTTGTGATGAGAGTTCCCTGTCAACACGAGCAGCACGGCAAAGCCAGAGGCCATAGTGGACCCGTGCACAAGGGCAGGGCGTGCTGTGGAGATAGATAGAAACCAGCAGGTGGAGTTGCCTTCATTGGGTGCCAGTGGAGAAGCTGCCTCACTCTCCAGTGCCGTGACATGTGCAAACCCACATTCACTGCCATCTCAAGAGAATGAAAGGGAAAGGGTGAAACACCTGAAACTGCTTGATTTTATCCATGTAATGACTGAAGAATCACTAATTTGAATTAAATTAGGGAGATTAACTTTTCTGCTACGGAGAAGAGCGCGAGCTTGAGGTTGAAGTTAAATTCAATTATAGGAAACGTAAAGGCTATGTTTTTGCACCCTTGCTTATTGGCTTGTAAAACTGTATTCAGTACATCCTTCTACTGAAATCGTGTACATTCAACACAGGAAGACACCTTATGAACTTTTCGTCATGTTTTCAAATAGAAAGTGCTCCGTCTTGGGCCTGGGTTGATGAGAAGGACTCTCGATCCCTCATTTCACATTTCTAGTGCAGACACAGCTCCTTGAAAAGCAATTTCCACTCAATTGCATTTACTTTTCTGTGGGTCCGAAGCAGTTAAGGGAAATGAAGGACATTTCGGTGCCAGTGTTATATTGGTTACCGATACCAAATTATTTCTGGATTAGAAACACTGTGGTCCATATTGTGGCAGTAAAAGTACTTTGTATCCATCTATGGATGAGGCTAATGTGTCAGTTTATAGACTTGTATCCTCTAGAGGGCCTTGTAAATCTGTGAGTTGTTCCCAAGTGCTCTATTTTACATCTGGATCCCTGAAAGAGCTGGAAAATCAAATGAATAAACGCACACGCATGCAAAGAGGTACCTGGTTAATTATGTGTTGCAGGAGCTAGCCATGCTCCGTGTCTTTTTTCTGTTTCTCTTGTAAGTTTTTTTTGGGGGGTGGGGTGGGGAGTTGAATTTTTGTCAGAGAAACAAAAAGGGCTTACATTTTCTGAAGAGAGGTGAACAAAATACCTCCATAAGAACTGATTGGCCTTGAAAAGAAGTTTAAATGGCCAAAGAGGGTTTGAGATGGGCTCCTAAGCAAAGAACAACCATATTCTTATCACTGCTGCAGTCATTTGATATTTATTGAGACTCATCAATGCAAATAGCTCTGTTTGGGGTTTAACACATAATTACGTCTTAGTTTTGTTGCTAGTAAATAAGTGCATTTGAAGTCTTTTCTGTCAAAATGCTCTTCATGGAACTTAGGTGCCTGGTCCTTTCCTAAGTCATCCTGCTGCCTGGAAGCATGGGGAGGCTCCAAGTTGTCCTGTGATTCTATGCTTCAGTTTCCTCCTCATTTTGCTAAAATGGAGATGATCTCTGCCACAGACACATATCAGAGAGATGTTAGGGTAATTTGTGAGTTATTACCTGAAAAGTACTTTAAGCATCTTAGGAGAAAAGAATCATAAAGTGTAGGCCAGCATTACTTTCACACTGCCAACCAGGAGAGATTTCATCACCTAACAGGCCTCCCTGGGAACATCCACTTAGGACAGGAAGTGGTGATTCACAGGGCTCTGAACATAGCTCCCATTTTTTACCGTCTCCTCTTCCTAACACTCGAAGCTTCAGGACCCAGGAGTGCAGGCCCTCAGCCTGTGATGTAATCGCAGTGTTTTAGTTCTCTTCTCTGTCAATTTAGAAAAGGTAATTCACAGGATTGCCATATGGAGTGAGTAACCAGGGTGATCGCAAAGCCCTGTGCAAATAAAAAGCGAAGCCCTTGGCAAATAAAAGGCACATTTAAGTGAAGACTAATACTCAAATACATGCATTTTGTATGTGGAGATATGGGTATTTGTCTGTTCCACGCTTTATCTACAGGAAATTAGTATATTGGCTGAATGAAAGCTGTCTACAGCTCTTAAGACGGCAGCTGTGAGATACTTAAAAACGTATGCTGCTTAAAATATTTGCAAATGAAGCAACTGACAGAGGATTAATCCCCAGAACATACAAGCAACTAATGCAGCTCAATATCAGAAAAAACAAACAACCCAATCCAAAAATGGGCAGAAGACCTAAACCGACATTTCTCCAAAGAATATATACAGATTGCCAACAAACACATGAAAGAAAGTTCAACATCTTTAATCATTAGAGAAATGCAAATCAAAACTACAATGAGATATCATCTCACACCGGTCAGAATGGCCATCATCAAAAAATCTAGAAACAATAAATGCTGGAGAGGGTGTGGAGAAAAGGGAACACTCTTGCACTGTTGGTGGAAATGTAAATTGATAGAGCCACTATGGAGAACAGTATGGGGGTTCCTTAAAAAACTAAAAATAGAACTACCATATGACCCAGCAATCCCACTACTGCGCATATACCCTGAGAAAACCATAATTCAAAAGGACTCATATACCAAAATGTTCATTGCAGCTCTATGTACAATAGCCAGGACATGGAAGCAACCTAAGTGTCCATCAACAGATGAATGGATAAAGAAGATGTGGCACATATATACAATGGAATATTACTCAGCCATAAAAAGGAACGAAACTGGGTTATTTGTAGTGAGGTGGATGGACCTAGATACTGTCATACAGAGAGAAGTAAGTCAGAAAGAGAAAAACAGATACCGTATGCTAACACATATATATGGAATCTAAAAAAAGAAAAAAAAATGGTCATGAAGAACCTAGGGGCAAGACGGGAATAAAGATGCAGACCTACTAGAGAATGGACTTGAGGATACGGGGAGGGGGAAGGGTAAGCTGGGACAAAGTGAGAGAGTGGCATGGACACATATACACTACCAAACGTAAAATAGATAGCTAGTGGGAAGCAGCCACATAGCACAGGGAGATCAGCTCGGTGCTTTGTGACCACCTAGAGGGGTGGGAGGGAGGCAGACGCAAGAGGGAGGAGATATGGGGACATATGTATATGTATAGCTGATTCACTTTGTTATAATGCAGAAACTAACACACCATTGTAAAGCAATTATACTCTAATAAAGATGTTAAAAAAATTTGAATTTAGCTAGTAGGAAGTGATAAATGAAAATAATAAAAACAAGTTTAAATTTATTTAAAAAAATAAAGCATATGCTGCTCCACATTTTGTCTGCTTGACACTGCCAGATTGAAGATCTAAAAATGAGTTTCCAAGAATTTTCATGGTATTGCATATCCTTTTTCATAAAGGACACATTTATCAACAGTCTATTTTGACAAGCCACCTCTATGCCATGCCTGATGTGGAGGATCCTACCAAAGGAACAGTGTGTCCAGTAGGTGAGCAGAGGTTTCCTGGACATGTAAGGATGCCTTCAGTCTACAACAGCGACCACTGTAGTCCCAGACCTGTAACAGGCCCCCAAAGGTAGCACAAATCTGAACATTGTAAGTTTGCTAAACCATGGCTCATTCTCAATCCCTTTTGGGGGTTATAAACACAATAATATTTTCTCCATTGTTTTTCTTAAGAGTTGGGGGTACACATTGTCTGCATTCTGGGGAGCTAATCAATACCTGAATGTTATGGTTACCTACTAAATCCCGAAGCGCACACCACCATTGGTAAAAAGTAGGCACAAGCTTCCTTTGACTCTTCCAATTTCCCCTCAAGTAAAGCCCAACGACATGAGCGAAGATATTTTTACTCCCTAAGTAGGAGTATGTCATCTGACACATCATCAGAGTTCCAAAAAGAGGTACTTTGGGGGTTAGTGTCAGGTGGAAATTCCCTGACAGCAGACTCTGGGAGGCCAAAGTCCCCCCTGGAAGGTCCAGGCCATTCCTTCTGCCTGGGTTGCCCTTGTTGGAGAGCTCTAGCCCTGAGCTTAGGAGGCGCGTTACTAAGCAGTCAGTCATGGTGACATCAGCCAGCAAGGGGTGAGGGAAACGGAATGGCGAGTGAGAAGGCAGAGGGGCAGGTAAACTGGGGAGCTAATGCTGACATCAAGATGTGATCAGATGTGAGGATGGGGAGAAGACCCTGCATACGGAGTGCCAAGATTGGGAGGAGGCGTGGGTGCAGAGCAGGAGTGGTCCAATGAAAGAAACAGACTTCAAACACATGAAACGTGGCCAGTGGTGGGAGAGGGAGATGGAAACAGGGAAGGGGACAGGAACTAAATTCACAAGTAAAATAAAAGAGAGACCATTTCTTGGAGTCAAGGAAAACAATGTGCCATCAACTATGGGGTATGATTAATTAAACCCTCTGCTCTGAAGTTCAACAAAAAAGACAAATGAAAACAACAGCAAGGATGTGGGATTCCAGCCTTTGAATCCTTCACATATGCAGCTAGGAGCGTGCCCAGGAATGGGGATTTAGCATTCTAGATTCCCCTGATACGTGCAAGAAGGAAGCAACAAGCTCTCTTGGACCCGGTCTTAGATGCCACTTCTAAGATAAAATACCTTGAAATAGTCACCTTCTTTGTTCCATTAAATAACCTACACTTAATACCCACTGAAACGTCAGGACGCGGCTATTAGCTGCAACTCTATAACTGAACCAAATGGACCAAGTGTAGGATTTAGACTAGATGAACAATCAGAGTAACAGTTCTATTATTTTTGAGGTTTTAAATACCACCCTGTTTGAAGCTGCCTCAGATTGAGGAGTAATGGTGAAAACACGAATTAAAATCTGTAAAACCAGAAAAGAGCAACTTGGTTAAAAGGAGTTCAAATGGCAGACAAAGGTCCATTAAATAACATCTTATATTAATATGAGTGAGCATATTAATCAGAGTTGGACCAGGATGGGATTCTATTCTGACATTTCATTCGAGGGTCTGAATCCTTTTCCTTAATCTTTAGTGTCTTCTGAGATTCTTGGAGGACAACTTTATCCATCTTCTCCCCTTTTTCCCCCTTTCAACTCTTTCTGTTATCACTTAGAACAGTTTCCCCTAGAATAATTTGCGTCCTGGACAAAGGTGGATAGGAATCAGAATAAGATAAGAGCCTTTTTTTTTTTTTTAGTGCTTAAATTGACTTGTTTTTTCATTTCTTCCCACTTTAAAAAAAAAAAAAAGAAAGAAAAGGAAACAGTGAAAATCATTCAGGTGACATGTGGAGAATATTATCTTCTTTCACTTGAGTGATGGTCTCTCCATTTTCAGTTTTTGTTCCATCAAAAGTTGACATTTTAATACCAAGTGATATTTCCTCCCACTCTCTGCCATACAACTGGAAAAAGGTCTCTTTTTGCAAGTAATTCGATAGCCAAGACTTTGTGAAAGGATATTGTATCTAACACAGCCACAAATTTTAGGTATTTATCCATGCTTTTCTAAATCTGTGAGAAGCTAAAAGCAGTAATGTTTATGTTTTAATATCATAAGAAAACCAAACGTTTAAATATAGAAACAGTGATTCGTAACAATTTCAGCCCTGGAAAGCAGGAATTAGATGTTTCAAGCTTAAGGAGATCACCAGGGCAGCTAATTAGGTGCATTGGTGAGTTTGTACACATGCTTGTCTTTCCAAAGACGTGCTATGTGGCAGGCTCGGAGTCCTTGTTACAAAGCTCACGTTGGGAGCCAGGGTTGGATGCGGTGAGTTAGTTTTTGTGCCTAATTTCTATCCTCTTTGTCTCATTAGAAAGATACAAAATGTTACTAACTCATTCCGTTGTTTTGAATTACGGATGAGGAGCAAGCTACCTAGTTGAATTGTCTTTTTTTTTTTTTTTTTTCGGTACGCGGGCCTCTCACTGCTGTGGCCTCTCCCGTTGCGGGGCACAGGCTCCGGATGCACAGGCTCAGCGGCCATGGCTCACGGGCCCAGCCGCTCCGCGGCATGTGGGATCTTCCCGGACCGGGGCACGAACACGTGTCCCCTGCATCGGCAGGCGGACTCGCAACCACTGCGCCACCAGGGAGGCCCTGTTCTTCCCTCTTCTTTTCCCTTCTTCATCCTCCTCCCGTCTCATCATCCCAAGTCTCTCTCAGGTGGAAAATATAAATGCTATGCATAATGCGTACATACGGCAGAAACAAATATTGGGGTGGGAAGACCGACGGTTTAACTAAGAGAAGGGAGAGTTGAGGTTTGGCTGCACTCAGTGTTGGAGCCTCCGCTCGGCCAGGTGAGAATATTGTCAAAATTAATAGGCACATAGATGGAGAATCACTGGATTCCATCCCCCTCCTCCTCTCTCTCTGCTTCTCCTTATTTAATCTCCAGTGACCTCTGTGTTAGGATGGGCCTGCAGGCACCCCTTGCTTTGGTCCCCTTAAAGTTATGAAGCCGAGGGAAACCAGGGAAAGTCTCTGCCTGGCAGATTGTGCTGTCTCCTCACTAGACCCGAGGAAAGCAGGTCTGTGTCTCTTCTGCTTAGACCCAAGCCTTGAATGATGGGGACGTCTCTGAGGCTCACACAGTCCAGGGCCACCCAACAAGCAGCTCCCGAACTTGGACTTTTGAGAAAAACAGAACGGACAATTGCCTTTAGGTCTTCGACCGGACCTTCCCCAGAGGCCGGTGGCTACCACAGTGTCCAGAACACCTTGATGAGATCTGGCAGGTGCAAATAATATCTCAGAGAGTATGTTCAAACTGTTTAAATAGATGAACTTCTCTGGCATCAAAGAAATGCTCATTTGTGGAAGGTCGATAGGCTCATTATTCTTAGCCATTTATACAAAGACTCCCAAGGGAAGATATCTACTTGGCAGCATTTTGGTGGAGTATCGTATTTACTAAATGGTAAAAAACAAAATCTCTTCTAAAAGTATCTTAGAATTTTTATTGTCCTTCCCTCAGTAAGAGAAAAATGGTATTGCTGGACTTGAAGGCTGTATCGTAACATCCACAGAAAGTATAGTTGGCCAAGCATTTTCCAATACACCATCTTGTTTAATCTTGACAACAGGCCTGTCTTATAATGAGGCACAGGGCAGCCAAGGGCTTTGCCCGGGGTCACACAGCCAGCAGGGAACAGAGCAGGATCATCGGCTTTCAAATCTTATTTCATGGTTCTTTGGTGAATCTTTTTTTTTTTTTTTTTTTTTTTTGTGGTAGGCGGGCCTCTCACTGTTGTGGTCTTTCCCTTTGCGGAGCACAGGCTCCGGACGCGCAGGCTCAGCAGCCATGGCTCACGGGCCCAGCCGCTCCGCTGCACGTGGGATCTTCCCGGACCGGGGCACGAACCCATGTCTCCTGCATCGGCAGGCGGATTCTCAACCACTGCGCCACCAGGGAAGCCCTCTTTGGTGAATCTTAAACTTAGAGTGAACTTGAACAAAGTGAATGTAAAGTCCTTAGCTCTTCCAGGCTCCTTAATTTGTCGCATAACCAGCCGTGATAGTTTTAGCCCCTTCGTAGCCCTTTCCTTTTCTTTGGGAAATGCCCCAACACCTTTCTCATTTTTTTCTGTTTTTTTTTTTTTTTCTGTGAGAATTTTGAGAGATTTCTAGAATTTTGTTTTTCAATTATTTGGCTATGAGTAACTCATTTAACGTAAAAGTTGGCAGTGATGTCTTAGCAAAGCACCGTGAATATACTCAGGGATTCCTGCAAGTGAGAAAAATCTATCCTACAAATTGTTTTCAGGTACAATAAGGATTTTAAGTATGTTAGATTCAATAATTAATAGAACCTATATAAGGCTATACATGCTAGACATTTTATTAAGCATTTGTTTTTATTTTGCAGCGTTTTATTCATGTATTTTTAGGGATTACGTATGTTCATAGGTCTTCAAAAAGCACATTTTCAGTTTCTCATCCATAAATTGGATATAATAATAGCACCTGCCTCATACGGCTGTTAATGAGATCAAGTCAATTTCAATTAATAAACTTAAAGCTCTCAGAACATACCTAGCACATCATACTCAATATGATTAGTTAGTATTATTTTCCTATTAGACAAAAGAGCTTTCATTATATACCTCATGACAGAACTAATTTATAGGGAGCCAGTAATTTCACAATTTGAATCCTAATGTAATCCATGACTACTAGTTTACACTGAATACCCAAATAATTTTGGAATATAGCTCTTAAGAAATGATACCGTTTAAGAGAAGAGACTATATAAGGTAATTCCAGTCAAATATAGCAATAGGATTAATGGGAATGTTTTTTTGAATTTTTAAAATTTATTTGTTTTTGGCTGCATTGGGTCTTCGTTGCAGTACGCAGGCTTCTTCTCATTGTGGTGGCTTCTCTTGTTGTGGAGCATGGGATCTAGGCGTGCGGGCTTCAGTAGTTGTGGCACGCAGGCTCAGTAGTTGTGGTGCACGGGCTTAGTTGCTCCGTGGCATGTGGGATCTTCCCGGGCCAGGGCTCGAACCCGCGTCCCGTGCATTGGCAGGTGGATTCTTAACCACTGCGCCACCAGGGAAGTCCGGGAATGTTTTAATGAAAGGCAAAAATCAACCCTTTCCAGTAGAGTAGAATAGAGTAAGATGATTAAGAACATGGATGTCTTTTTTTCAAATTGTGGCTTTGAGTCTCCTCCCTGTGTGATCTTGGGTAAGTTATCTGAGCCCCTGAAGCATCCATTCCTTCATCCGTAAAATGAGGTGTTAATAGTACGTACATCGAGGGTCAGGGGAGGATTAAATGAGATGGTGCCAAAGCACTTAGCCCAGGGCCTGGCACAGACTGACGGTCAAATGTTGGTGTTACAATCATGAGCTCAGGACAGGAACCCAGAGACTGGTCCCTTTAGCCCAAACAGCCCTGATGCTCACTTACCCTCATTATATCCCCCAGACACCAATGTTTTGCAGCTCTTTAACCTTCTTGCCTACAGTTGATTTTAAAAATTTACATCTTCCTCTCCCTTTTGTCTGAAGTTCCAACATGCCCCTAGGGGTGAACCTCTATTTGAGAATCACTGGTTATTCTGCATATTTCTTCCAGCTAAGGAAATGTTGTCAAGCATTGGTTTGCTTTCTGTAGTTTCTATTATAAAAAATATACACACACGTATATATTTATATTTGAATGATATAATCACAATTTCTAGAATATAAAAATATAATATTGAATCAAAATTTCAAAACTCTACAGTTAACACTTTCTGATTCTTCTATCCAGTTTGTCTGGAACATAGGCTCCCTGCAGTAGGAGACAAAGTACAAAGAATACAGTTTGCTTGGCCACAGGTTGGGAAAAAAACCCAAGTTTTCCAAGGCAATTTACCAATTGAGCAATAAAACCCCTCATATTTTAATGCATAACTGATATTTTCATAAGTCACTTGTTTGAATACTTTTGTCAAAAGTAAGTTATTTTCCTTTTAAAAGAAATATACCTGCCCTTGATGATTAAATTTCTATTAAGTACTTTTCTTTTTCCCTCATGTAATGGTTTTCTATTTCAACCCCAACTTCTTTTATTTAAATGTGAAATTTGTGAGTCAAATATGGCAAATGGTAGAAAATGCAAAATTATCTTTTAATTCATTACTCTGCAGTTTTATTCATTTCCATAATAGGCTTCCATGGTGGGAAAGTACTGACTTTAAGTCAATTAATTTAGAAATGATTCCTATTTCCAAGACACAGCACTGGTTTTAACCTGTTCTGTGGTTCATTGCTTTTTTCCTTTTTTTTTTTTTTTTTTAGTTTTAAATGGTTTTAATTTTTAAAATTTAAAGGTACAAAACACTTTTGCTATCATGTTTCACAAGTTTGCCTTCACTTTTCGAATACTCTGTTTTGTAAGAGCACTTTATTCTGAATTAATAATGCTTTTAAAATGTAAAAAAAATGCCTTAGTTACAGCCACGGACCATAGTTTGCTGACCTCTACATAAGACTTGAATTTTATAAGTGATAGATTCTCAGTCTCCTCTCGGGCCTCATGTGGTTCATCACTTTTAAGCATGGGTGCACCTCAAAGAAATTTTGTAAGAACTGAAAACCTGAAAATGGGATAAAGAAACAGGGTAGAGATTGGTATACCACTGGGAGGGGAACTGGACAATAAAAGAAAGTGCTCTGAGAAGAAGGAAAGGGAGAAGTCAGGGCTTCCTGTAGCTGAGTGGGTAGAAAATAAAAGAATGTTGGCATTAGAGGCCCAAACAGCATAATTAGATCTGAATCACACAGGACATTGAGATTTTTAACCCATGTCAGTAGTTCCAGAAAACAACCAAAGGTTAAAAGTGGTTAATTGTTACAAGAAGCCCTCTGTGCTTAAAATTCACTTTCACATTGATCTTAAATATAAAAATACCCCTCAGCTCAACACGGGTGTGTTTCTGAGCCTTTCCTTAAAATATCCTAGACCTTAGAAAGGTTATGTGCTCATAAACTTACCTGCAGATTTTACATTTATTAGCTTTATGCAGCAAGGACTTTTCTGAAAAATGAGTTGCAAAATACATTTTTATAAATAGAAACATTTTTGAAAAACACCAGAGGAGCTTCCAACTTACAAGAACTCAAATAATAATTCTTTGATTTGGTAATTCTGTAAGCTCAACTATCCTCGGTTTTAAAAAGAGGCAAAACACAAAGCAAAGTTATAAGAGCTCTGGGAAAACAGCAAGACAACAGAAGATTGTTTAAAATGGTCACAAATGAGGCAGGGAGAACGGACTATATATATATTGGTCGGCAAATGCAAATATCTCTCTGTAGGATACACAAGAAGATGAGAATATCAGTTGCTTCTGGGAGGAGAAGAGGACAAATGCGGGGTTAAGGATACCGGAGATTTTTCATTGTAAATCCTTTTGTATTCGTTGAATTTTGAACCATGTAAGTGTGTTACCTCCCCTCAAAAAAGGATGACAAAAGACCGTCTTTTTGGCTTTGTGAAGAAACAGATCATTCTTTCATCTCTGTGTAACTATGTTTTAGTTACCTATCATGTGCTAGCCACTGTTGTGGGCATTGGTTTGATCCCAGACAGTCTTTCTGAGGAGGGAACTTGCGAGCTGGACCAGACTGTGCCAGGCCATGGGAGTATGTGTAGCACCTTCAGCGGGGAAAGGGTGGAAGGACGAACTATTTGGGGTGAGTGGCCACTGTGTGTGTATTTCTAGGCACGTGTGTATATATGCACATTCCTCTACCTTTGGTCCACCTCATCACTGACTCCCATCCCTGTGGATGTCAGGGTCAGCATTTCACCAAGATGCCAGAGAGCTCTGGACCCGGAAAACCATTTCTGGATTCTATTTTTCACGGCCCCAGGGTTTGCTGTTCCGTGGAGCCCCCATAAATACCACAGATAACACTTGGAAGGGGCGTATTAAGTTCCTCTCACAGAGGCAAGCCTGAGGTATTTCTCCCCCCAAATCAGAGAGAATGTCAAAAAGGAAGAGAAGAGATGAGAGTTTTGGCCTCATGCCCAGAATCACCTGTGTGGATGCTACCTTTGCAGGGGGAGGGTGTGGTCCCCCAAATAGGAGGATCTGGGAGAGATTCAGTGAGACCAGGTGAACTATGAAAGTAGCTGGTAAAATAACGCTCAAGGTAGTGATTTTCTTGTCCCCCCCACCATTATTATTATTTTTTTCTTTAGAGTAAGTCATAAGAGAGTCATTTGATGTTTTTTTCTGTTTATTTAACAACTTATCATAACATGTCAGGTACTGTTCTAAATACCTTCATTTATTAATTCATTTTCTCCTCTTAACATCCTTGCTGCTAGTCCCACTTCACTGACAAAGAAACAGTCACAGAGGTTCGACAACCTGCCGTCGATCCCATAGCTGGTGGGTGCAGAGCTGGGTTTCTAACCCAGGCACTTAGGCTCCAGAGTCCTGCCCTTATTGAGTATATTGGCAAAGGAATACATTTAAACTTCCTTATTTTCCATCTCAAAGGATTTCCATTCAATTTGAATATTGATGCAAACACCCTTAGGAAAATAATTTGACAATAGCGAGTGCCAGCGTTTAGATTACATTACAATTATAAGGGAGATAGGGAAGGAAGTTTGTTAGCTTGTATGTTCAATCAGAAGATTTGACCTGGCTTAATTCAATTTTCCGAATGAATCCAAAAAAGGAAATTAACACAGGGTAATAATTGGTTGAACTCATTTCTTATTAGGTAAACATGTTAATGGAGTGCAATTTTGTCCCTTTTGGGTATGAAGGCTTAATAGTAAAAACACCCATAAAGTTCATCATACAGTTGTCATGGAAGAGCAAGCAAAAGGTGGAGAGCTCAAGGTGTCCGTTCAACAGCCTGGGGTTTATTCGTTCCACGGGACACATTTTACCTTATTGTGCCATTACACTTTATTCAGGCACTATTAGCAAGTACAGTGGCCTGTAAAGAAAAATTAACTTTCAATCAAGATATGAACAATGAAGTAAAATATGGGAAGTTCATACTCTTGCTGCTAGGATCTCTAAAATGTACCACAAAGTCCTAATGGTAAAATTTCTTTGAACTACATGATGCTTCATGACAGGGCTTTCGTGGAAAAATAAAATGGGAAAGGATACCCTTTTGCCCTTGTTAGCTGTTTCCAAACCTATTGAAGATTGTGTGGTTCCTCCTAAATGCCTGCCCATTTCCTTCAAGCACAGGTCTAACATATACCATCTCTCATTTAACTATGCAGAGTTGGGAAAATGCATCACTTATAAAATCTTTCACTAGGGTGTTAAGTGGCCTGAGTTGTGTGTATGTAGAGCTGAACTTTGATCTCTTGCAGCAGTGTGATGGCTCACGACGAGAGTTCAAGGCCTATTGCTTCTTCCTCAGACCCTGCTCCACACCCAGCAACACAGGTTTGCACCTCGGTACCAGAGTAGGGTGGGATTTGGCCTGCGATCCACGTAGAGTTGGCAGCAGCATTTAGGGATTAGCTTGAGAGTGTGCACGTGCACCCGTCCACACACATGTGCACGTACACAACTCACATATACACACACACATACAGTGCTCTCCAGAGACATCATGTTTAAAGATGGTTATGCAAATGTAGGAGAGCAAGTAGGTAAGTTTAGTCCTGTTTTATAGTTCTGTTATCAAGAAGAATTACTGTAAGCCCAGGCAGAAATTATTCCTTTTGAAAAGGACTCATCTGTTAATACATGTTGGACTTAAGGTACTCTCTTAGGATGTATAATTGAAGTGCATCATCTCTCATGATAGGTAAGGAATCATGATGCTCTTGTCACCCCTCTGTTCAAAACCCAGCAGCTACTCGCCATTTTACCCCGAGTTGAAGCCAAAGTCCTCATGGAGGCCCACAAGGCTCCCCTCCTCCCCCCCTTGTCTTAGGGCCTTTGCTCCAGCTGTCCCCTGCCTGGAACATTCTTTCTCTGGCTCCCTCCGTCACCTCCATCAAGTCAGCTCAAATCTCACTTTCCTGAAGAAGCCTGATATGACTTGCTTCCTCCCCTTTGCTATCCTGATGCCACTTACACTGCCCTCACTTTTCCTTTTTTTCCGTTATATTTAGCACTTCTACTCTATTTATTTTATTTATTGTTTACTATTTAGCTTCTCTTTCTAAAATTGCAAGCTCCACGAGGACAGGGATCCCTGTTCCTCTCTAATGGGTCCCAAGGGCCTAGAAGGAGCATTCGGCACATGGTTGGTCCTCAGTAAATGTTGAATGCACGATTCAACTCACTGGACCACCACATCACAGATACTATCTTTAGTCCTCTTCACAATCCCAAGCACTATGATTCCTGCTTTCTAGATGAGGAAACCGTAGCTCAGACACATGAAGTATCTTGTCCAAATAAAAGGAGTTACCAAAGGCCGGTGGTAGGATGTGTGATGGGTCTGCCTGCCATCAGAGCCATGTGCTTTCTTCAGCGCCAGCATCACATCTTCTGAAATGGAATTATAGTTGATAAAAGCAGACTGAATTATAGTTTGTCATGATATGATGGAGGTAACCCCAGACAAAGCAAGAGAAGCTTGTGGTTTTTTGTGATTCTAAGCTTAGACATAACCTTTTATGTAGTTTTAAGGTCTTTGGGGTGGAGCGAAATTGAGGATCAGAAGAAGAGGAGATGATCCCAGAAAGCTGAATGAAAACATCCTTGAATTTATACGTGAAATAAACTAACCTAGAGAAGAAGGGAGAGAGGGGAAGTAGATGTAGGTCAGAAAGGATCTGTTGTGAGCAATATGTGTTCAGTTTGGGTTTTATTTTTAGGTTCCTATTCACCCAACACCTCTTAAGGTAGTGTTTTTCAAACTTGAGTGTGCCGAGAATTTCCTGGGGAGTACGTAAAAATGCAGATTCCTAGGCTCCACCGCTTCTGACATTTTGTCAATCTGTGGACCCAAGTCTGCATTCTCAGCAAGTTCTTCTGTGATTTCGAAGCAGGTGACTCAGAGATCACAGCCAGAAATCTGTCCCTAAAGTTTATAATAGAAAAAAATGACCTTATAGAGACTTGTCAAGTCCCTAAAATATTCAATATCTCAGTTTTAATCTCTTTCCTCTAAAAAACGGAAGAGTCTGTCATATTAAGACATGCAAATGGGCTTAACAGTTGCTCCCTTAAGGAGCCTTTGCCATTTGGCTGGTTAGTGATTGGAACCTACTGACAGGGTGGCGATTGAAATGCACAGTTCTTGGGTGCAACCTGCCTTCTGAAAATATTCATTGATGTGAAATGCAAGTGCTCTACAGCCTTTCTGGAAGAGTTCTCTATAATGAAATGTAACAGTTATTCTCACCACTGTAGTTAAGTTTAAATGTTAATGTCTTAAGCATCTATAGCCCTAGGCTGATCTCCCAAGTCCCACGACCTATGAACAGTCTAGAGAGGCTGGGGCATTGAATCAATGCCTTTCACTATATGGAAAAATCCTACTTTTTCTTGAAATCTCTTTGTTGTTACCACATAGGTGGGAGCTGTGCCTCAGTGAATATATGATTAAAATGAAGCCTAATCCATGAGTTTGCTAATAGTATTTCCCTGTTTACAGCTAAATTCTGCTTCAAGTCCCACACATGCACTCTCATTGCAGGTAAGGGTATAGCTGGCTACCTGTTTCAGGTAGAACCTCATGGGTTTCAGTTTTAGAGTTATATTACTTTAGTTCAGGGTGAGATCCTCATTTTTATTTGTATTTATTTATTTTAAAAATAAATTTATTTGCTGCACGCAGGCTTTCTCTAGCTGCGGTGAGCCGGGGCTACTCTTTGTTGCAGTGTGAGGCCTTCTCATTGCGGTGGCTTCTCTTGTTGTGGAGCACGGGCTTTAGGCACAGGGGCTTCAGTAGTTGTGGCATGGGGGCTCAGTAGTTGTGGCTCACGGGCTCTAGAGTGCAGGCTCAGTAGTTGTGGAGCACGGGCTTAGTTGCTCCGCGGCATGTGGGTTCTTCCTGGACCGGGGATCAAACCCGTGTCCCCTGTATTGGCAGGCAGATTCTTAACCCCTGCACCACCAGGGAAGTCCCAAGATCCTCATTTTTAAAGAGTTGTGACATTGAATCTGTCACTTCATGACGCTTGTCTTGGCATTGATGAAATCAAGCCGAATTCACAGGATGATTTATTACCAAGTAGGAATCCCAGTATACTCAACTGCACTGGAAGGACGGCTTCCCCCGGGTGGTTGGATGGGTCTGACCTCGACGGTATGGCAGCTGTTGCTGGGAGTGTGTTGGTGAGCACACAGTTAGAGGAGGGAATAGAGTGTCGCTAAGACGACATTTGATGTAGGTTAACATTAACTGCTGTGTGCGCTTTCTCCAGCTTAGGAATATTTTTGTCTAAGTAAGTCCTGGTTATCTCCATTCAGGGCACACTTTTCACTCTTCTGAGCTGAAGTTACATATATTTATTTTGATGGCCCTGTTTTTTGTTGTTGTTGTTGTTGTTTTGTTTTGTTTTTTTTGTTTTTGCGGTACTTGGGCCTCTCACTGTTGTGGCCTCTCCCATTGCGGAGCACAGGCTCCGGACGCGCAGGCTCAGCGGCCATGGCTCACGGGCCCAGCCGCTCTGCGGCATGTGGGGTCCTCCCGGACCGGGGCACGAACCCGTGTCCCCTGCATCGCAGGCGGACTCTCAACCACTGCGCCACCAGGGAAGCCCGGCCCTGTTGTTTTTGACCCCTCCATCAGTTACCCCAAACTTTTATTGCAACATCACTTCTAAAAACATTTAACAATTTATCTTACTGCTACATTTTAGCAAGTTACTTTTTGATCTCTAATTTTATCAGCAAACTCTGTCTAAATCAGTCATAGTAATAATGGCAACATATGGCTTCATAAGAGACCTCATCTTGAGGATGATCCTGAGGATCAGGGTGGACTGTGACTTATCTAAGGTCATCTAGCCCGTTAGTGGTCACACTAAATTCCAGTCCTCTGACTCCTACTTATGGACTCTTTAATTCTCACAGCTTTGTGTTCCTATGGCTAACTAGAGGTATTGATCTCTTTAACACAGCATTCTAACCAACCTAACCAGTCTATATGTGGGTGATCCCAGTTCACTGTAACTATTAAAGGGATGAGGGAGCAATACTTGCTTTGTGTAGACCTCAATCTAATTACTACAGCTAGATAAATTTGTCTTTTAGCAGAAGTTTTCATTGACCGTATTTCTTGACAATTTCAAATATTAGTAATTAGCTTGCATTTTGAAGCTATTTCTCCCTTCAGTCTTAGAAAAGCATTTGCCTCTTTGAAGCTGTATTTCTGGTGTGGGTATAGAATTCCCTACAAACAGAAAGAAAACCATTAAATTTCTTTTTAAAAAATTGGTAAAGAACTGTAAAATGGCTTTTCATGGCCCTATAATTTGAAAATAATTGAATTTTTCAAAAAGGGCATTTCCCCATATTTCCTAGTACAGAGAATCTATAATATAGGTACATAATAAATATTTGGAATGAATGAATAAATATTAACTTTGGTCATCAAATGAAGTATATTTGATGAGATGAGAAACCAGACATCAAAGGACCAGCCAAGTGACTGGTTGTATTGTAGACCCTGAGAACCAGGCTAGGTGTTCTAGCTCCCTAAATCACCTAATCTTTCTCTAATGATGTGTCATGAAGATCTTTGATAATTTTTGTAAAAGGAAATCATGACTCTCACACAAATATAAAATGAACATTTATCAAAGGTTTTATTTAAATAATTAATTAATGAGGGAACCAATAAGATGTTAAAACTGGTTCAAAGAACATTTGAGTAGCTATGCATTTATAGGCAATACTAAGATAAGTTGGTTAATACCCAACTGAGCCTTAACCTCTCTGGTTATCTATTCCACCAAAAATCTACAAGTTAACCTCCATTCTGCAGAGTTGTAAACTGGCCCAGACAATAAAAAGCCAAGCCCAGCATTGCACTGAAAGGGTTCTCAGTAATCTCTTTTTGCCTATTTCCAAGTTTTAGATAGCTTAATGATACCCTGGTATGTTTAGGTTTTCTTACCATCACCACTTTCTTACTGCCCATGCTGCTTCTTCCATTGATCCTTTATTCCTCCTTTTCTTCCCCCTTTACTGTCTCCAATATATATATATATTTCCTTTTAATTGAAACTCTACTACAGTTTTGTCTTGAGTGAAAGTGAACTGTGGTATTTAATTTGTGACTTCCCTTCTAGTCCGTTGATACTCTCCTCTTTTCTTTCATCCATCTAATCATCCATCCATCCAACCATCCATCCTTCCACCCACCCTTCCATCCATCCATTTTTCTATCTCATTTTTATTCATTTGTCCTCACATTTATTCAGCAAGCACTGCTGAACTCTAATTACAGGTGAGGCATATGTTAGGAGCTGTGGAAAATAAGATATACCCATGTCTTCTTTAAATTCAAGTTTATTAACTAGTCGGTGAGACAAGTCATCCATGAAAATTATATTACAAGAGTTATTTTGTTTGCCTAGACTCAAATAATATTGCAATCAAAGATTTTTCCAAATGCCTCCCTGGTTATCCAAGACTCTAGCACCCTTCTATATGAACTCTTATCAATAGAAACAGTTATCACTCTGAAAGGAATTTGATTTTGAAACAGTTTGATTTGGAAATCTTTAATTTTGCCCATTGTGCTGTCAATTCAACAAAAAGTTAGAGAGTCTGTTAGTCCCTGGGAACTGGATGGGCACTGGGCATACGTCTTCACAGAACTTTGCTAAAAGGCAAATCCTTCCCTGGGAGATATATCTTTTTTTAGCTGCTGGTAGTCATTTCACTTCTCTTTGACCGAGATAGAGAATGTGAGGGTATTTGAGTACCCGAGAAATACAAAGAAGAGCTCACCTTGAAACAATAGAATGAAGAAAATGGATGAAGGAATTTCAGTCATTCTTAAGAATGGGGGGTGGATTTAAGGAAATTAGTTATAGGTTGTTTTTTGGAGAGAAGAGGATTGCTTAGTTATTGGTTGGTTGGTTGGTTAAGGAGAGAGAGCGAGGAATAGAAGGGAGGGAAGGACATTACAGAAATTTCCCCATACCTTTCCATAGCTATCTGGGCCCTGACTGGGGAAAGGAAACCAGTGCTAGAAATGCAGAGGGTCTCATTGTCTTAATATAAATAGGCACTAGCCTAAACATGCCACAGAGGTTGCAAAATAAGTCACTTAGGAGCCATGTTTGAGAAGCCAGGTAGCTTAACCCTAGCTGAGGGCAAAGTCTAGGAAATCCTATTTCCTTGTCTTTCCGATGAACATACAGCTGCTTTCAGCACTGCCTTATTTGTCCTGACACAGTTTAGTGATCTGAATAGTCCTCATAATGAAGAAATAGCCTGCATATGCCAAGCATTAAGAGTTTCCACTACTGTCCCTTTGTTAAAATGTTCATAATTTTGCTCCTGACGGAGAGGGTGTGGTGGGCTGGGAGGAAGAAGGCTGGGTAGACTAAGGTCAGGTTCGCTTGGAGAGATGAGGGTTAGCCATCTTTGCCAATGTGTTGACATCGCCTGCAATTCATCCCATTCCCAGGGAGGAGTCTAAACTGTTATAGATGCCACATCTTTTATTCATAGATCTTGAAAATGAAACTGACTATAGAAAGCTGTAGCTAAGATAATGCCGTGCTCAAGACTAGGTAATCCTTAATTCATGCTTTTGGGAAATGTAAATAAATTGCAGTATTCACTTTCTTTGTTTCCGTCATTTGAATGTACTTCATTTGAATGAGTTTAAGATGTTTGGTGAGGGAAATTTAAATACCCAGTAAATGTTAGAGCATTATTTAGTAGAAAACATATTATTATCTTAATTTGAAAAAGATATTGAATAGGATAATCTACAAACACGGAGAAAAAATATCTGTAATACTGCAAACATATATACCATATATGCGTATCTAAAAATGTAACCTAAACACTCCTGTCTGAGTGCTGGGTGGTGTGCCAACGACTGGATCTGGCATCAGCAGGCCAGCTTCTACTCCCATCTCTTCCTCTAACCCACCAGGGACTTTGGGCAAGTCCCTGCCCTGCTCTGGGCATGTTTCCTCACCATGTTTTTGAAAGATTTGGACAAGATCATTGCAACAGGTTTTCCAGCTCAGTGATTCTAGGTTTGGCCAAAATTTGAGTTCCTTAGGAACAACAGTCCTGGTTTTGGGGTGATTTAATTCTCTCCCTTCATTCTGAAGCAAACTTGGGGCTTCCCTTGCTGCCTTATCCCCCTCCTCTCTCTCTCCTCTTTGCTTTTTTGTTTTCTTAAGTCCTCTGCCCCCTCTCAAAGCCCAGGTGAGAGTGGTGGTCCTTGCTGATAGAAGGAAGATCCAAATTTCCTCCGCCTACACCTATGAACTTTTGCAAAAGAGAATCTTAGAACTTACATGCTTAATTTTAGCTACTGAGATGAATGTGTGAGAATATATTTGTCTGAAAACAATTCCTCAGAAGGAGCCACCCTGGCAAGATGGCTGGTCCTGTCAGATGGTAAAATGACCACCTCTACACGCTTCCGGTTGGATGCGAAGACATGATGGTATTGTCTATTTCGTAGGGAGTTTACAAAATCCTCACCTGATTAATTTGAACTTGAGCACAGTGAACTATCCAAATGTCTTTATGGTAGGACACTGGGTGTGCCTGGAATGTTTGCTGACTTGAGAGGATGTTTTGGCCTTGCCTGGGGGGGGGGACAGGTGAGACCTCTCCTCACTTGTGGCAGCTGGAACACCATCCAGTGACACCCAAGTATATCTGAGAGTCCTTTTAGTCAAGGCACGACTGTGACACAGTCCTCCTTAAACTGTGACAGTGACGGGATCACACCTCAGAGTGTAGCAGCTGGAGGCCCTATACATGCATCTAAAATAGTATCAGAACTGAGGTAAAAGGTTTAATTGTAGGCTTTGAGAGCTAGCCGTTTATTTTTTTTTTTTTTCAAGTCTGTTGTTGCTTATCACCTTCCCCTCACCCCAGTGCCCCAATGCTGCCAATAAAATTCTTTACTGTCCTTTGTCAGGATGTAGCAATATATACACAATATAGATTACTGAAACCAGTTTAACATAAGTCTCTCTTTTGTATTGACTTTATATTGTAAGAAATCCTCAATCCCCAGGTCAGATGCAGAGATTATTAAATTTAGTTCGGATTGGACAGATAATTTCCAACTGGAAACTTTGGACTTAAAAAAAAATGACCCTTTCATGAAGAATTTACCAATAAGTGTGCTATTTTATAGCCAAGGACAACATATAGAGACTCAATCCAATCGTTATAGTTCAAAGTAGGGACATGAAAACTTTTTTTCTTATCAAGGGTCAGAGAAGGGAAAAAAAAATCTATTGAGGGGTCACACAAATTAAAAACAGTGAAGTTGGAGGAGTTTCAAGATGGTGGAAGAATAAGACGTGGAGATCGCCTTCCTCCCCACAAATACATCAGAAATACATCTACATGTGGAACAACTCCTACAGAACACCTACTGAACACTGGCAGAAGACCTCAGACCTCCCAAAAGGCAAGAAACTCCCCACGTACCTGGGTAGGGCCAAAGAAAGAAGAAAAAACAGAGACAAAAGAATAGGGACGGGACCTGCACCAGTGGGAGGGATCCGTGAAGGAGGAAAGGTTTCCACACACTAGAAGCCCCTTCGCGGGCGGAGACTGCGGGTGGCGGAGGGGGGAGCTTCGGAGCCACAGAGGAGAGCGCAGCGACAGGGGTGCGGAGGGCAAAGCAGAGAGATTCCTGCACAGAGGGTCGGTGCCGACCAGCACTCACCAGCCCGAGAGGCTTGTCTGCTCACCTGCCGGGACAGGTGCGGATTGGGAGCTGAGGCTTGGGCTTCAGAGGTCGGATAGCAGGGGGAGGACTGGCGGCGTGAACACAGCTTGAAGGGGGTTAGTGCACCACGGCTGGCCAGGAGGGAGTCCGGGAAAAAGTCTGGAGCTGCCGAAGAGACAAGAGACGTTTTCTTGCCTCTTTGTTTCCTGGTGCGAGAGGAGAGGGGATAAAGAGCGCTGCTTAAAGGAGCTCCAGAGACGGGCGCGAGCTGCGGCGATCAGCGTGGACCCCAGAGACGGGCATGGGACGCTAAGGCCGCTGCTGCTGCCACCAAGAAGCCTGTGTGGGAGCACAGGTCACTCTCCACACCGCCCCTCCCGGGAGCCTGTGCAGCCCGCCACTGCCGGGGTCCTGGGATCCAGGGACAACTTCCCCAGGAGAACGCACGGCGCGCCCCAGGCTGGTGCAACATAACGGTGGCCTCTGCCGCCTCAGGCTCGCCCTGCATCCGTACCCCTCCCTCCCCCTCGGCCTGAGTGAGCAGGAACCCGCGAATCGGCTGCTCCTTTAACCCCGTCCTGTCTGAGCGAAGAACACACGCCCTCAGGCGACCTACATGCAGAGGCGGGGCCAAATCCAAAGCTGAACCCCGGGAGCTATGGGAACAAAGAAGAGAAAGGGAATCTCTCCCAGCAGCCTCAGGAGCAGCGGATTAAATCTCCACAATCAACTTGATGTACCTGCATCTGTGGAATTCCCGAATAGACAAGGAATCATCCCAAATTGAAGAGGTGGACTTTGGGAGCAATTATATATATATATATATATATATATATATATATATATATATATATTTTTTTTTTTTTTTTTTTTCCCTTTTTCTCTTTTTGTGAGTGTGTATGTGTATGCTTCTGTGTGTGATTTTGTGTGTATAGCTTTGCTTTTACCATTTGTCCTAGGGTTCTGTCTGTCCGTTTTTTTTTTGTTTGTTTGTTTGTTTGTATAGTTTTTAGCACTTGTTATCATTGGTGGATTTGTTTTTTGGTTTGGATGCTCTCTTCTTTCTTTTTTTTAATTACTTAAAAAATTGTTTTTAACAATTATTTTTTATTTTAAAAACTTTGTTATTTTATTTTATTTTATATTCTTCTTTCTTTCTTTCTTTCTTTTTTTCTCCCTTATATTCTGAGCTGTGTGGATGATAGGCTCTTGGTGCTCCAGCCAGGTGTCAGGGCTGTGCCTCTGAGGTGAGAGAGCCAAGTTCAGGACACTGGTCCACAAGAGACCTCCCAGCTCCACGTAATATCAAATGGCGAAAATCTCCCAGAGATCTCCATCTCAACGCCAAGACCCAGCTCCACTGAACGACCAGCAAGCTACAGTGCTGGACACCCTATGCCAAACAACTAGCAAGACAGGAACACAACCCCATCCATTAGCAGAGAGGCTGCCTAAAATCGTAATAAGGCCACAGACACCCCAAAACACACCACCAGACGTGGACCTGCCCACCAGAAAGACAAGATCCAGCCTCATCCACCAGAACACAGGCAAAAGTCCCCTCCACCAGGAAACCTGCACAACCCACTGAACCAACCTTAGCCACCAGGGACAGACACCAAAAACAACAGGAACTACAAACCTGCAGCCTGCGAAGAGGAGACCCCAAACACAGTAAGTTAAGCAAAATGAGAAGACAGAGAAACACAGAGCAGATGAAGGAGCAAGGGAAAAACCCACCAGACCTAACAAATGAAGAGGAAATAGGCAGTCTATCTGAAAAAGAATTCAGAATAATGACAGTAAAGATGATCCAAAATCTTGGAAATAGAATGGAGAAAATACAAGAAACGTGTAAGAAGGACCTAGAAAAACTAAAGAGAAAACAAACAGTCATGAACAACACAATAAATGAAATTAAAAATTCTCAAGAAGGGATCAGTAGCAGAATAACTGAGGCAGAAGAACAGATAAATGACCTGGAAAATAAAATAGTGGACATAACTACTGCAGAGCAGAATAAAGAAAAAAGAATGAAAAGAATTGAGGACAGACTCAGAGACCCCTGGAACAACATTAAATGCACCAACATTCGAATTATAGGGGTCCCAGAAGAAGAAGAGAAAAAGAAAGGGACTGAGAAAATATTTGAAGAGATTATAGTTGAAAACTTCCCTAATACGGGAAAGGAAATAGTTAATCAAGTCCAGGAAGCACAGAGAGTCCCATACAGGATAAAACCAAGGAGAAACACATTAAGACACATATTAATCAAACTATCAAAAATTAAATACAAAGAAAAATACAAAAAGAAGCAAAGGAAAAACAACAAATAACACACAAGGCAATCCCCATAAGATTAACAGCTGATCTTTCAGCAGAAACTCAGCAAGCCAGAAGGGAGTGGCAGGACATATTTAAAGTGATGAAGGAGAAAAACCTACAACCAAGATCACTCTACGCAGCAAGGATCTCATTCAGATTGGACAGAGAAATTAAAACCTTTACAGACAAGCAAAACCTAAGAGAATTTAGCACCACTAAACCAGCTTTACAACAAATGTTAAAGGAACTTCTCTAAGCAGGAAACACAAGAGAAGGAAAAGACCTACAATAACAAACCCAAAACAATTAAGAAAATGGTAATAGGAACATACATATCGATAATTACCTTAAATGTAAATGGATTAAATGCTCCAAAAGACATAGACTGGCTGAATGGATACAAAAACAAGACCCCTATATGCTGTCTACAAGAGACCCACTTCAGACCTAGGGAGACATACAGACTGAAAGTGAGGGGATGGAAAAAGATATTCCATGAAAATGGAAATCAAAAGAAAGCTGGAGTAGCAATTCTCATATCAGACAAAAGGACACTACATAATGATCAATGGATTAATCCAAGAAGAAGATATAACAATTGTAAATATTTATGCACCCAACATAGGAGCACCTCAATACATAAGGCAAATGCTAACAGCCATAAAAGGGGAAATTGACAGTAACACAATCAAAGTAGGGGACTTTAACACCCCACTTTCACCAATGGACAGATCAACCAAAATGAAAATAAATAAGGAAACACAAACTTTAAATGATACATTAAACAAGATGGACTTAGTTGATATTTATAGGACATTCCATCCAAAAACAACAGAATACACATTCTTCTCAAGTGCTCATGGAACATTCTCCAGGATAGATCATATCTTGGGTCACAAATCTAGCCTTGGTAAATTTAAGAACACTGAAATTGTATCAAGTATCTTTTCCGACCACAACACTATGAGACTAGATATCAATTACAGGAAATAATCTGTAAAAAATACAAACACATGGAGGCTAAACAATACATTACTTAATAAACAAGAGATCACTGAAGAAATCAAAGAGGAAATAAAAAAATACCTAGAAACAAATGACAGTGAGAGGGCTTCCCTGGTGGCGCAGTGGTTGAGAATCCACCTGCCGATGCAGGGGACACGGGTTCGTGCCCTGGTCCAGGAAGATCCCACATGCTGCAGAGCAACTAAGCCCGTGAGCCATGGCCGCTAGGCCTGCGCGTCTGGAGCCTGTCCTCCGCAACGGGAGAGGCCACAACAGTGAGAGGCCCGCATACCGAAAAAAAATGACAATGAGAACACGATGACCCAAAGCCTATGGGATGCAGCCAAAGCTGTTCTAAGTGGGAAGTTTATAGCAATACAATCCTACCTTAAGAAACAAGAAACATCTCAACCAACCTAACCTTACACCTAAAGCAATTAGAGAAAGAGAACAAAAAACCCAAAGTTAGCAGAAGGAAAGAAATCATAAAGATCAGATCAGAAATAAATGAAAAAGAAATGAAGGAAACGATAGCAAAAATCAATAAAACTAAAAGCTGATTCTTTGAGAAGATAAATAAAATTGATAAACCATTAGCCAGACTCATCAAGAAAAAAAGGGAGAAGACTCAAATCAATAGAATTAGAAATGAAAAAGGAGAAGTAACAACTGACACTGCAGAAATACAAAGAATCATGAGAGATTACTACAAGCAACTCTATGCCAATAAAATGGACAACCTGGAAGAAATGGACAAATTCTTAGAAATGCACAATCTGCCGAGACTGAACCAGGAAGAAATAGAAAATATGAACAGACCAATCACAAGCACTGAAATAGAAACTGTGATTAAAAATCTTCCAGGGCTTCCCTGGTGGCGCAGTGGTTGAGAGTCTACCTGGCGATGCAGGGGACACGGGTTCGTGCCCTGGTCCGGGAAGATCCCACATGCCATGAAGTGGCTGGGCCTGTGAGCCATGGCCACTGAGCCAGCGTGTCCAGAGCCTGTGCTCCGCAGCGGGAGAGGCCACAGCAGTGAGAGGCCTGCGTACAGCAAAAAAAAAAAAAAAAAAAAATCTTCCAACAACCAAAAGCCCAGGACCAGATGGCTTCACAGGCAAATTCTATCAAACATTTAGCAAAGAGCTAACACCTGTCCTTCTCAAACTCTTCCAAAATATAGCAGAGGAAGGACCAGTCCCAAACTCATTCTATGAGGCCACCATCACCGTGATATCAAAACCAGACAAAGATTTCACAAAGAAAGAAAACTACAGCCCAATATCACTGGTGAACATAGATGCAAAAATCCTCAACAAAATACTATCAAACAATCCAACAGCACATTAAAATATCATACACCATGATCAAGTGGGGTTTATCCCAGGAATGCAAGGATTCTTCAATATATGCAAATCAGTCAATGTGATACACCACATTAACAAATTGAAGGAGTAAAAACATATGATCATCTCAATAGATGCAGAGAAACCTTTCGACAAAATTCAACAGCCATTTATGATAAAATCCCTCCAGAAAGCAGGCAAGAGGGAACTTACCTCAACATCATAAAGGCCATATATGACAAAACCACAGCCAACATCATCCTCAAAGGTGAAAAACTGAAACCATTTCTACTAAGATCAGGAACAATACAAGGTTGCCCACTCTCACCACTATTATTCAATGTAGTTTTGGAAGTTTTAGCCACAGGCATTAGAGAAGAAAAAGAAATAAAAGGAATCCAAATTGGAAAGAAGAAGTAAAGCTGTCACTGTTTGCTGATGACATGATACTCTACATAGAGAATCCTAAATATGCTACCAGAAAACTACTAGAGCTAATCAATGAATTTGGTATAGTAGTGGGATACAAAATGAATACACAGAAATCTCTTGCATTCCTATACACTAATGATGAAAAATCTGAAAATGAAATTAAGAAAACCCTCCCATTTACCATTGCAACATAAAGAATAAAATATTTAGGAATAAGCCTACCTAAGGAGACAAAAGACCTGTATGCAGAAAATTATAAGGCACTGATGAAAGAAATTAAAGATTATACAAATAGATGGCGAGATTTACCATGTTCTTGGATTGGAGGAATCAACATTGTGAAAATGACTCTACTACCCAAAGCAATCTACAGATTCAATGCAATCCTTGTCAAGCTACCAATGGCATTTTTCACAGATGTAGAACAAAAATTTCACAATTTGTATAGAAACACAAAAGACCCCAAATAACCAAAGAAATCTTGAGGAAGAAAAACGGAGCTGGAGGAATCAGGCTCCCAGACTTCGGACTGTACTACAAAGCTACAGTAATCAAGACAGTATGGTACTGGTACAAAAAACAGAAATACAGATCAATGGAACAGGATAGAAAGCCCAGGGATAAACCGATACACATATGGTCACCTTATCTTTGATAAAGGAGGCAAGAATATACAATGGAGAAAAGACAGCCTCTTCAATAAGTGCTGCTGGGAAAACTGGAGGGCTACATGTAAAAGAATGAAATTAGGACACTCCCTAACACCATACACAAAAATAAACTCAAAATGGATTAAAGATCTGAATGTAAGGCCAGATACTTTCAAACTCTTAGAGGGAAACATAGGCAGAACATTCTATGACATAAATCACAGCAAGATCCTTTTTGACCCAGCTCCTAGAGAAATAAAACAAAAATAAACAAATGAGACCTAATGAAACTTACAAGCTTTTGCACAGCAAAGGAAACCATAAACAAGGCGAAACGACAACCCTCAGAATGGGAGAAAATATTTGCAAATGAAGCAACTGACAAAGGATTAATCTCCCAAATTTACAAGCAGCTCATACAGCTCAATATCATAAAAACAAACAACCCAATCCAAAAATGGGCAGAAGACCTAAATAGACATTTCTCCAAAGAAGACAGATTGCCAACAAACAAATGAAAGAATGCTCAACATCATTAATCATTAGAGAAATGCAAATCAAAACTACAATGAGATATCATCTCATACCAGTCAGAATGGCCATAATCAAAAAATCTAGAAACAGTAAATGCTGGAGAGGGTGTGGAGAAAAGGGAACCCTCTTGCACTGTTGGTGGGAATGTAAATTGATGCAGCCACTATGGAGAACATTATGGAGGTTCCTTAAAAAGCTAAAAATAGAACTACCATATGACCCAGCAATCCCACTACTGGGCATATACCCTGAGAAAACCATAATTCAAAATGAGTCATGTATCAAAATGTTCATTGCAGCTCTATTTACAATAGGCAGGACATGGAAGCAACCTAAGTGTCCATCAACAGATGAATGGATAAAGAAGATGTGGCACATATATACAATGGAATATTACTCAGCCATAAAAAGAAATGAAATTGAGTTATTTGTAGTGAGGTGGATGGACCTAGAGTCTGTCATACAGAGTGAAGTAAGTCAGAAAGAAAAAAACAAATACCATATGCTAACACATATATATGGAATATAAAAAAAATAAAGATGGTAATGAAGAACCTAGGGGAAAGATGGGAATAAAGACACAGACCTACTAGAGCATGGACTTGAGGATACTGGTAAGGGGAAGTGTAAGCAGGGACAAAGTGAGAGAGTGACATGGACATATATACACTGCCAAACATAAAATAGAAAGCTAGTGGGAAGCAGCCGCATAGCACAGGGAGATCAGCTCGGTGCTTTGTGACCACCTAGAAGGGTGGTATAGGGAGGGTGGGAGGGTGGGAGTTGCAAGAGGGAAGATATATGGGCACATATGTATATGTATAAGTGATTCACTTTGTTATAAAGTAGAAACTAACACACCATTGTAAAGCAATTATACTCTAATAAAGATGTTAAATAAATAAATAAATACACACACACAAAAAATAAAAACAGTGTAGTTAAAACACAGTGTTTTTTAAAACAAATAACCATCTCTTAATGTTGTAAACATAAAACAGAGAACAGGAAATTCTACTCTGGAAATATAACATAATGAATATCCTTCTGTTCAGTAATAAGGTCACTTAAGAAGTAAGGACTAAAAGAGAGATGGGAAGGAAGGCAGGTGGACAGAGAAAGGGTAGTGTTAGGAGACAAAGGTAGAGAAGGCAGGGGAAGGAAAGGAGAGAGAAGTGAGCAGGTCCAGGAGTTAGGGATATGGACTTTCCATGGGCCTGTTTTAACACCCTCCCAGTTCTGAGCAACCATTAACATGTCCTTGGGGAAAGATTACTCCTCCATCTCTTGTTTAAGTTCTCACTTTTCACATCCCCTTTTCTGGACCTGGCCCTTCCCACCAGCTGCTGTTCTGGGCACCGTTCCCTTCTCTGTGAGGTCTCACCACTCCTCATAGCTGTGCGCTGCCCTCCTGTCTGTAGCCCGATTGTTCCCACCAGCTGCACACCTGCCTCTATCACCATTTACTTTCCCACTTGGAACACTGCACCCACAACTTGCCCCTGGACATTCTCGGATTCTGTTTCTCAGATAAGTGAGCTGGGACTTCCTCCCTCACTTCTAATTTAAAGCAATAAAACCTCAGATGGCTAGAGTCTTTCCTGGAACCTTCATTTTCTCTCCTCTCTCCTTCTCTCCTTCCTTTTTTGATTCCTTTTCTGCTTTTCGTTCTCCCTTCTCTCAGCTTGAAATGGGAAAAAAAAAAATTAAGAAGTACAATAATGCTTCCAAACAATGATCATCTTTTTCACTCTTCTTCTTTCCAATAAAGTCACCACTAAGTATCTGAATATGGAAGAAGGAGAGAGGAAAAGCAGGAAAAAGGGGAAAATCAGACTGCTGTCCAGTACAGGCAGGAGAAAACCTTTAGAGTGCTGTGTGATCACCCAGAAGTAAAAGAATCAAATTAAAGCTGTTAATCCACTAGTTCTCTATATCTATGAATCTGCTGTTTTTTTGTTATATTCACTAGTTTGTTGTATTTTTTAGATTCCACATATAAGTGATATCATACAGTATTTGTCTTTCTCTGCCTGACTTATTTCACTTAGCATAATGCCCTCCAAGTCCATCCATGTTGCTGCAAATGGCACAATTTCATTCTTTTTTATGGCTGAGTAGTATTCCATTGTATATATATATATATATATATATATATATATATATATATATATATATATATATATATACCACATCTTCTTTATCCACTCATCTGTTTATGGATAGGTTGCTTAGGTTGCTTCCATATCTTGGCAATTGTAAATAATGTGGATATGAACATTGGGATGCATGTATTGTTTCAAATTAGTGTTTTTGTTTTTTCAGATATACACCCAGGAGTGGAATTGCTGTTCATATGGTAGTGAATATAACAAAAAAGCAGACTCACAGATATAGAGAACAAACTAGTGGTTACCAGTGGGGAGAGGGAAGTGGAGAGGGGCAATGTAGGGGTAGAGGATTAAGAGATACAAACTATTATATGTAAAATAAGCTGTAATGATATATTGTACAACATGGGGAATATAGCTAATATTTTATAATAACTATAAGTGGAATATAACCTTTAAAAATTGTGACTCACAATTTTTATTGTACACCTGTAACTTATATAACACTGTATATCAACTATACTTCAATTTAAGAAAAACAGCTGTTAAAAAGCAATGGAGGGCTTCCCTGGTGGCGCAGTGGTTAAGAGTCCACCTGCTGATGCAGAGGACACGGGTTCGTGCCCCGGTCTGGGAAGATCGCACATGCCACAGAGCGGCTGGGCCTGTGAGCCATGGCCGCTGAGCCTGCGCGTCCGGAGCCTGTGCTCTGCAACGGGAGAGGCCACAACAGTGAGAGGCCCGCGTACCGCAAAAAAAACCCCCAAAACAAAACAAAACAAAACAAAAGTGGACAGCCATAAAAAGAAATGAAATTGAGTTATTTGTAGTGAGGTGGATGGACCTAGAGTCTGTCATACAGAGTGAAGTAAGTCAGAAAGAAAAAAAACAAATACCATATGCTAACACATATATATGGAATCTAAAAAAAAAAAGTTCTGAAGAACCTAGGGACAGGACAGGAATAAAGATGCAGACCTAGAGAACGGACTTAAGGACACAGGGAGGGGGAAGGGTAAGCTGGGATGAAGTGAGAGAGTGGCATGGACATATATACACTACCAAATGTAAAATAGATAGCTAGTGGGAAGCAGCCACATAGCACAGGGAGATCAGCTCGGTGCTTTGTGACCATGTAGAGGGGTGGGATAGGGAGGGTGGGAGGGAGGGAGACGCAAGAGGGAGGAGATAGGGGGATATATGTATATGTATAGCTGATTCACTTTGTTATACAGCAGAAACTAACACACCACTGTAAAGCAATTATACTCCAATAAAGATGTTTTAAAAAAAAAGACAGGCATTACAAAAACCATAAAAAAAATGAAAAGCGTGGAAAAGAGAGGACGAGGAGCTTCTGTGACCACAGACATGGGCAGCATGGGCCTCCCCTCCCTAGACTCCTATTTCTAAGGTCTGCCTCCCTAGGCTTTGCAAGTAAGTTTTTATATATTTAAATGTGCCATCTGCTGATTGCGTGTGAGAATGATTTCCTGAAAGCAGTGGGTTTCACATTTTAGTGAATGACATCAGAATCACCTGGAATGTTTGCAAAACATGCAGAACCCCAGGCCCCACAGGGGCAGCTGGCTTGATAACACATTCTTTCTTGGCTCTGTTGCCCACTCCACTACTGGGCCCTCCTTCACCTCTTAAATAACCTACCTGCCCTTAAATCCTTGTCTCAGGTTGTGCTTCTGGGGGAGCTCAACTGAAGCCAGCAGGATGCATGTACACTGTGCCATAGATTCCCCTCTCAGGAAATCCCTCCGCATGGCTCCCACATGCAGGGGTGAGCTGACAGTGCAGGGAGGGGGGCACTGCTGTCATGACCCTCACTGGCCCTGTCTATCGGTCTCACACATCTGATCTTGCTTCCAGGAGCCAGGGCTTTCACAAACTGAGCAAAACCCACTTGGTACACTCACCACCACTTGCAGGTCTAGTAAAAAAAAAAATATGTATCGTCTGAGTTTCCAGAAGAAACAAATTGTATTCCCACTTTGCCCTGTTAGCTTTGCTCTATGTGGGAGCTTCATGCTGTCAGTATGCCTCCGGGGTGAGTAGCCTGCAAAAGTTTGAGTCTCAATGATTACCCCAAAGCAGGAATTGTGGCATCAGTCTCCATGTGTGAAATACATATCACAGCTTGAGTTAAATGGACCCCAAACATATGGCTTTTTTTTTTTTTTTTTTGCATTATCTAACACACGGGCAGTTTTTCACGTGGAAATCAATGGAAAAATGAGGAGATTTTAGGCAAATCTTCTTTGAGGATTACCTGTCTGGAAATAGATTTGGTCTGCATAAATATTTGGGGGTGGGATGGATGATGAGGTCAGACACTTTCCAAAGGCACATTTCATATCGTGGTGGGGTAGCCCGAGGTGAGACCAGGCTGGTGACTCTGGAATCAGCTGCTGACACAGGCTGCAGCAGAGGGTGAGTGGAGCCGTGCGGTCTGAGCCTGATGAGTCCGGGCTGGACTGCCTAGTGTAACCATGTGAGTGTTACTGGCAGGGACCAATGACTTGTGAAGACAGTCTCGCTTCCTGTGCCCTGATGTGGCTATCAGTCTGGCTGCATTCTGACCTGTATATGAGCTTGTCACTTGCTCAGGGGCCACCAGATAAAGTCATTGGAAACACTCTGGAATATGTAGAATGAATTTATTCCCTACTGACCAGATTCCATGTCAGATTGGGATGATGGCCCCATTCTGACTTTCAAGAGTTAAAGGTGATGTAAAACCGAACGTCAGAATTATACTTTCCCTAGGAGAGACCAATTCTGCTCCTCTCTCAGAGGGCTGCACCAGAAAAGGCCACGATGTGCATGCGGGACCCCAGTTCTCTGCAGGTAGTGATCAATAGGGGGAGGAGAAAAGCAGGCTCATTAGGTATTTCTCTCCTGAGCAGCTCACTCAGTCTTGTCAGGCCTCCAAAGCCACGACCGGCTGTGCTGTCCTTGTTCCTGAGACGGGCCCACCGGAGTGCCAGGGTGCTGCCCTCCATGCTCACCTGGGTGACAGCACTCCTGAGGTCAGAGCTGGCCTCTAGCAGACGCTGTCTACAGTGCTGTCAGCAGCTCTGTGGGCACAGCGTACCTTTGGGCTTGCTCTGCCTTTCCTCTCCTTCATATCCTTTCCCCCCCAAATGTATTTTTTTTTAAGAAGAGACATATGTTTCCTTCTTCCCTTCCTCCTTTTTCTTTCAATATTTATTTATTTATTTTTGGCTGCGTCGGGTCTTAGTTGTGGCACTTGGGCTCTCTAGTTGTGGCGTGGGCTTCGTTGCCCTGTGGCATACGGGATCTTTGTTCCCTGACCGGGGATCGAACCACCGGAGTTGCCTGCATTGCAAGATGGATTCTTAACCACTGGACCACCAGGGAAGTCCCTTCCCCAAAATGTATTAAGGCACACATAGAAAAGGGTTTACAGAGGGACTTATTCACACACCTGCATTACTCTGCTGAGCCAGATGGTGCCAGTCTGCAGTGTGGGGTGGGGTGGGCTGTTTACTACAGACATCAGGCTGCTCAGCTTACCTTCACACTTCTGGGCGTAGAGGGAGCCCTTCCAGTTCATAAGAAAGTTCCCCAAACTTCGTGGGCAGGCATGTGACCCATGAGCCCTCCCAGGCCCATCTCTGTATCAATGAAGGCTTCTTCTCTGTTTGCACCTTCCCTGCCCCAGGCTGCACTGCCCGCTGGTCACTCCCTCAAGGCTGTGCTGTGCGTTCACAGTGAATTGAGGATCCCGGTATAGAAACTTGAGGACAGGGGACCCGGCCTATTTTATCTCTCCAAACTCTCCTCCCTCCAGGCGGTTGCAGCCATAAAATAATGATTCTACAATCGAATAGCTAGCTCCTCATGTGGTGATGAGAGAGGGAAGGGAAAGGAATGGGAAGAGATGGACATGAAAGGAGAAGAGATCTCCTGGGCTGGAAACCTGTAGATTTTTTTCTAAGTGACAAAGGGCGAGGGTGGCTTTATGAAAGAGGAAACTTGGTACCCTAACACCAGCCTTGGGAAAAGCAACAGCCCCAGAGAGAAAGTGTGTATGCGGCTTGGAAGCCAGGCTGCTCTGATTTCTGGCTCTAGTGCTTTCTAGCTGTGTCTCTAAGCCTCGGTTTCCTTCTTCACCTGTAGAGTGGACTTAATAATTTTGACTACCTCAGAGTTGGTGCGAGAATGAAAGAAGCCCACGCCGGATAAGCAATATACAGAATAACGCAAGGTACCTGTCATGATGCTTAGGAAGTTCATGATGCTTAGGAAATTGGAATTCATTGCAGAGATGCGATGGGGGTAGAGGGCCTGCCTTGCACCGGGCCTGTCCTCCCCTCCTCCATCCTCCCCATCTCCTGCTGGCTGTCCCCCTCTCCCCCAGCGTTCCCGCGCTGTCTGGGCTGTGGGGAGAGGCGGCACTCCCTCCCTGGCTCCCCCGGCGGCCAAGGCAGGAGGTCAGGCCTGGGGCGCTGGCTGCAGTTGCGCGCGGCCGCCTCTAGATGGAACTTTCTCACCAACACAAGGTCGGGCAGGCCGCAGCTTCGCGGGCGCTGGGCGGCGAGGGGCTCCTTTCCTTCGCCGCGGGCAGGTGCGGGGTGCCTGGGCAGTAACTCGTGGGGAGTGCCTCTGGACCCGGCCCATCGAGTCCGGCGGGCTTCCATCGGCTGGGTTTCCCCTCGGGAACCCAGGAGCTGCGCGGCGCGGGTCCCCAGGATTTTCCCGCCCCGTATCTGCAGCTACTTGAATCAGCTCAATAAGATGCTGGTCACCGTGCCGACCCGCTCCCCCTTCTGTGCGGGGCCCGCAGCGGCTCGATCTTCCGTGCATGCTCGGGCTGCGGGGGTCCTGTAGACTGCGCCCCGAGAGCCGCGGGCTGGGGGCAGGGAGAGGATCGCCTGGTGCCGCGGGGCAAAAGATAAATGGCCGAGCGGTAGCGCGGCGCGAGCAAACTTTGCAGGGGAAGCGCGCAGCTCAAGGCTTTACTTTGAGCATCCCCAACAAGAAAACGTGGGGCGGGACACGTGCCGTCTACCGTGTATTCTTCATGGTGACCCTTCTCGTGACCCACTGCTCACGAAGGCGAGCCCCGGGCTCGTGGTCCCGACTACGTGCTCCGGGTGGACTTCGCGCTGCGCTTCCCGCGCGTGTCCCGGGCTCGTCTGGCAGTCGGAGGCGCTCCTCTCCTTCACAGCCTTATTCCTACTTACAGCCGCCCGCACTTCTTCCTATACCCTCCCCGCCCCACCCCCAGTCTTTGGGTCCTCCCTTTTTTTTTGTCGGGGGCGGGGCGGATGCAGTGATTTTTAAAATCAAAACTATTGACATTTCTGGTCCCCGCATCGCTGAGGGCTGATGTAGCGCGGAGGGGAATCCGCCGCCGGTCGAGTGTCCCTCTCCCTGCCCGCACCCGGTCAGAACCGAGACACCGAAATCCGAAATCCAGGGGCTCCCGCCCCTCGGGGTTCCTCCTCCTGCTTCCCGAAGTGACTGGTTGGCGCGAAGCGATTGGCGATCCCGGGCGCGATCCCGGCCGCGGCTCCCCGCACCGCGCCGGGTGAATGGCCGCGGGCGGAGGATCTGGAGGCGCCGGGCGCAGGCCAATCGCTGCCGCCGGTGGGAGTATTTGTTATTCACATGGAAGAGACCTGGCGCCGGCTGGGCCAGCTCAGCCCCCTCGGCCCCGAGACCAGCCACAAGTGCGGCCGCGGTGCTCGCCTCGAGCGGCGGCGGCGGCGGCGGCGCTGACATGGAGCTGCGGGCCCCCCGCGGGCTTCCTCACCGCGCCCTCTGTGGGGAGCAGGGTAAGGCTCGCCGAGCAGCGGAGAGAGGAAAAGAGAAGAGCAAGTGCCGAACCACAGGCAAAAGAAGCCCCCACCCCCGAACTCTCCCCAAAGGCTGTGCTTGAGGAAAAGAGAGAATTCCCCCGTTTTGACTCCCCTTTCCGTTTTCTTCCCTAAGACCGTTCAGTGGACAGCCAGGTGCACCGTTCCTTCCCAGATCACTTTAGTGATTTGCTTTTCCTGGGCACAAGTAGATGGCCTTGCACACCCGGAGTCCGGGAGAGAACTGGTGGGCGAAGGTGACGGGAATGGGAGGCGAGGGAGAGTGGGCACCAGGGGGCGAGGGGCTGGCCGGGCATCGGAGCTTGATTGGGTGTCTGTTGATTTTACGTTGCAAAGAACAAGGCAGCCACCCCTCTTATCTTCCCATGATTACATTCCAGTGAGGAGGTTCAGAAAAGACGCAGGCTTAGCATGGAACTCCCAGGGCTTGGAGACGTGGTCCCCCAAAAGTTTAGTCGGCGAATGGGAGACTGAAGGGTGACGGGAAGGGGCAGGCGCGCCTAGGGTGCTCGGATGGGGCGTGCGGCGGCAGGATTGTAAAGCGCTCCTTCCGCGGATTGCCTGCCCCGTGTGACCTCCTGGACCTGCCCTGGCGGAATCCGGACTTGCCCCGCCGAGATGACGAGGTACCTCCGTTCCGCGAATCTAACGGGAGGGATTTCCGAAGTTAGAGGCTTCCGGGACGAGTTGGGGTAACCCCCGCCTTCCTGAGCGTGGGGCTGGATGAATGTCTAAGCAGGATCTAGGGAAGATGGGGGTCGCGGGGGAAGCTGGGTGGTTTGGGGGTTCTCGAGACCCCACATCCCCACACAGCGTACGTGTGGTATGCCTGAGCTTGCGTTCCCCGAGTTAGCCCGGCGAGGTTGGGGTTTCTGCGCCCCCCTTTTGCGGCTTTCAGGAAAACACACTGGAGTTCCGTGTCCTGCTGGGGGTGGGAGGAGGAGTAATGGTCTCGGGGGTCTTGAGTTTAAACGACAAAGGCAATGCCCCCGACAGCGCCTCCGGAGCACCTGCGGCCAGCGTGGCCCCAGTTTGGCTGGGACCCGCGCGGGGTGTGGGCGCTCGCGGCGGCCAGGTGCGGCGGGGGCGGAGGCGCTCCCTGCCCCGCAGCGTGCGGAGCCCGGATCCCCGGGCGCGCCGGGGGACTGGGGCGGCGCCAGAATACCCCGGCGGCGCGGGAAAGGCAAGAGGAAGCGGCTACTTCTCCTAAGGCTCTGGCTCTACCCGGAGCCGGGGTTCAACAGACGAAGGAACAGAGAAGAAAAAGGAAGATGCGGCGGGGAACAGGGGAGCGGGGGCGGGGTGAGTGGCTGCGGGCTGAGATAGAGGCAGAGGCGGAGAACCCTCTGAGCCGCGCCGAGAGCGAGCCCAGGGGCTCCGCCAAACAGCTCGGAGATCCTCTGAGGTTCGTACAGTTGGTGAAAATGTAACAGAGTCCCCCGCCCCCCAAAACCCCGTCTGACACTCTTCCTCGGTGCACATGAAATGCGGAGGGGTGTGCGAGTCAGCCAATTGCGCAAGACGGCGCCCCCGACGCTTCCCTGAAGAATTGTTTCCCCCGGGGCCCGGGATCAGAGGGTGTCTGCGCGCCCGGGAGGGCAGGGGTGAAAATAGACTCACCCGCCAGCTGCAGAAGCCCCAAACCCTCAGTCCCCGGAGCGAGTCCCGCCCGAGGAGGAAATGCCCTATTTGCCATTTGGGGGGTGATCCTTTCCCACAGACCTGACGGCGTGGGAGTCTCGCAAACATCCAAGAATACACTACCGTCTCGGCCACGACCGCGGCTGAATACAAATCCTGCCAACGTCAGAACTGGAAAACAGGGTTGGTGGTGGAGATATCGATAAGGAAAATCGTAAACGGGAGAAATGCATTCCGATGATAGCTGGTATTTTGCTTGAAAGAAAGAAAAAAGAGCCACCAGCAGGTAGATCTTGGATAAACAGTTTATTGCACTTGACTATAATTTCCATTTTCCGTTATGAAATTGTTTGTCAGTAATTGCAAATGGCTACAGAAACCACTTTAGTGTACCTTGGTCCCTTGCTTGTGACTAATGTCCTCAAAGATCTCTGTCGGAGACAGAACCAGCTGTGTGGAGTTCATTGCCTGTTTCTTGAAAATATGTGGTTTGATAATTTTGAAAAGCCTTACCCATCAGGGAAGACGAAGTAAGCTTTTTAAATGCAATTTTCCCATTTCAGAGTCAACTACAGGTTATATCACACTTGAGATAAAGACAAAGAATTCTTGCTTTTAAATCAGGGATATGGGGAGAAATAGGTGAGGGGAGGCTCCCCAAGAGAGGATTTATCCAGAATAAAGAAGATGCTGAGAACACAGCTCTGTACTGTTACTTAGGCTCCATTTGTTCTACTTGGTGTGTGCTAGCTAGTTTTGCCCTCCTGCTCCTTTTACAAATTATTACTACTTAATAATGCTAAAAAACATCTAAATTCAAAAGGAATAGATTAAAGGAAGAGTTGAGCTCCAATGAGTGCAGGAGAAAGTTAGAGGTCTGGAGAGATGTGCTCTTTTCAAAGTTGGCTGGGCAGGTTGAAGCTGCAGCAGGGCTTGTTTAATTGGTATTTATGCAGCAAACAACCCGCAGACGTTCACTTTGGCAACATCTAGTGCCAATCATTGTGTAAGAGCATTTCGCTGTCTTCAGGGCATGAGGCACAGAACACTGTATACATGTGCTCGTGGTAGCAGTGCTTTTTTCCTTCCAAGTTCCTTTCTCACGGTCTTCCTCCTGTAGTTAGAATACTCAACAGAAAGAGGACTTTTCTTTAGTCCAGGGAATGGGGTTGCCCTGTCTCAGTGTCTTAAAAAGAAATGGTTGCATGGATTTATCTCTTAGCTGGACCCAGAGCAAAGATCTGGCCATATCTCGATGTCTGTCAAATAAGCTGGCTTTTGAAGGTTCAGGAAACTGTTGCTGTTTTCTTGATAGAACCTGATTGGACAACACCAAACTCACTCATGTAGTTTGCTCAGGGGGGACAGCCACCCCATGTTGTATGGGAGGAAAGGATATGAACGGAGAGCCAGCTGGATTATAATGTTTCCATCCCAAGGGGGGTCTTCTGTCTGCTAGAAATTTATATTTGAACTATCTTCTTCCCTCCCTCCCTCCCTCCCTCCCTCCCTCCCTCCCTCCCTCCCTTCCTTCCTTCCTTCCTTCCTTCTTCTCCCTCCCTCCCTCCCTTCTTTTTTCCTTCCTTCCTTCCTTCTCTCAGAGAGTTCTTTGGTTTGATCTTCATTTCTACTTGGTACTTGGACAACTTGTGATGAAGTCACCCACGGACTGAGGACCTCGAGCATGATGCATTTTTCACCCAGGACCTGCCTTCTGAGTGGGGGGCATTGCTGTGGGATGGATTTGAGAGGCTCCTGACTTATGATAACTCCCGGCTTTGTTTGTTACAGTGCCAGTCTTAACCACTATTAGAGACATTTCTTTGTTAAAGAAATTATGGATCTCCTGGAAATGGTTTTATAAATGCAGATGTTCCAGTTGGGGGATGACAGTAATGCATCTTCAGGTTGTGATACCTGTTGATGAATTTACTCACTCCCTGGGGAGGGCCACGGTAACAGGAAACCAGGTCTTAGCGGTTGTGACCTGTAGGACACATCAGCCCTGAGGGAGGGGGGAGATCCAGGTCTGGAGGAGGAGGGAGCAGGTGCGCAGAAGTGGGAAGATGTAGGAGAGGCTGAAGAGGAGTGTGTGCAAATTATTGAGCACATACTTTTCCAGGCAAGGGTTTCCCTGCAGATAGAAATCTTCTGGCTGTTTATTGGCTAACTTTTCTAGTAGTAATGAGCAGTAGTGATAGAAGCTCTGCATCTTATCCTGCGTACAACTTAGGAAGGCGTCCTATTGTTCTCTTCTCACTACAGAAGAATATCTTGTCACCACTTTCTTCAGAATAGCCCTTTGGGTGCTCCAAGTGTCCGTGAACTTCAGCTTTCCAGCCAGATGTTGATTTCCATTGACTTTTCCTCTTGTGTCCTTCTTTCCAGTTTTCCCTTGAGTTCCTTTGATTTCTTGGACGCATGACTTGTTGAGGTTTAACCAGCCCTGTGTGTGATGGGGAAAGTGTTTTTTTAGGGTCTTCTAAGCACAGTACACCAGTAAAATATTTGAATTGTAGGACTGATTTTTTAAAATAAATTTATTTATTTGTTTTTGGCTGAGTTGGGTCTTCATTGCTGCGCACTGGCTTTCTCCAGTTGCGGTGAGTGAGAGCTACTCTTCGTTGCGGTGCACAGGCTTCTCATTGCGGTGGCTTCTCTTGTTGTTGAGCACAGGCCCCCCGGCACGTGGGCTTCAGTAGTTGTGGCACACGGGCTCAGTAGTTGTGGCTCGTGGGCTCTAGAGCGCCGGCTCAGTAGTTGTGGTACATGGGTTTAGTTGCTCCACGGCATGTGGGATCTTCCCAGACCAGGGATTGAACCCGTGTCCCCTGTATTGGCAGATGGATTCTTAACCACTGCACCACTAGGGAAGTCTCAATGGGACTGATTGTTAAACGATAGTTTCCCTGTACATTCTTATAGCACTTGCCAGTTTATAAAGTACTTGGACATATGTCATTTCGTTTCGCAACCCTAGGAGGTGGCCAGAAATCATTCCTCAGTTTAGAAACAAAGAAACTGATCCCAGGTTAAGTGACTTGCCCAGTGCCATGGAGTGAGTACTGGGGGGTACTTCTCAGAACCTAGGATGCTACCCTCACAGTCCACATCATCAAATCAGGGTCAGCTTGACATTCTTCATGGTCTGCTGCACCCAAGGGGTGTGGGGTAAGGGAAAGAACATAGCACAGTCGTGCATTTGAGTTCGGGCCCAAGATTTTAGACACATTCATATAATCATCTTTCTGTTTTTAGGTTCCTTATATCCCCAATGGGGGCCGTGATACCAACCTCATCGGTGTATCTTGTAATGCAAATGAGATAACGTGCTCCAGGCATGCTGTAGCATTCAGTAAATGTTTGTTTCAGCCCCTTTCCCTCTTCTTAGATGATACATGCTATAAAAGTGGCTTCTCATTACTTTAAATGTGGTCTTTTTATGCAATAGCTGTGTTATTGAAAAAAATGGTGCAAATTGAATTCTAAATCAAATTGCATTTTTTTGCCTCTTTTTTAAAAAAAAAAAAATCTCAGATTGCATTTGAAATGCACAGGGGATTTAGCTATTTAAAGGAAACCCGTGGTGAATTCTTTTGTAATGCAAATAATCACCTTCTAATTTATCTGTTTAGTAAATTGAGCTTCTCATGTATCAGATTTTCTTAATATGGGGCCTGCTTGTAGAGGAGAGCTTTTACAACCCTCTCTTACGGATGGGGAAAAGCCACTCAGCTTGCAAACAAAATCGTTATTGTGTTCAGTTGGCAAAGCCTTGCTCTGGTGTTTTGAGCATAATCTCATATTCCCTTATCATTACATAATAGAACCTCAGAACAGGAAGCTGGAAGACACCTTAGAGATTATATGGTCCATCTCACTCATTTCACAGATGAGGAAATGGAAGCACACAGAGGTGAAGTGACATGCTCAGTGTCACCAGCCAGCGACTGTCAGACAAGGATCCAATTCCAGGCCTCTCTTGCCAGGGGAGTCTCTGTCTAGCCTGTCCTCATTCTGTCCCCACCAAGATTCCAGGGCTGTGCATACCTGTGGTGGCATAGGAGATGATAAACAAATATGATGCATTTTCTAAAGCAACCAAAAAGAGCTGCAAACGTGGGCTGTTTCAAGAGAAAAAGCCGGATTTGCAATTTTGTGAATTGACGACAATATTCAGCTTAACCTTTTTGTTAAAGAGCTGAATGGAATACAGCAGAGGGAGGCTGTTTGGCCTTTTTTTCTGAGAAAACGATTACAATTCTTGGCTATTGCTATTCCTGTAAGGATTTTACCATACTGTGTCTTAAAAGCACTTGCCAAGTTGCTGGAGGAAGACCTGGTGACAGACCCAGATAGATCCCACGTGGCTTGGGGGGTTTGTTCTCACCGGTGTCAGGCTGGCAGGGAAACCTGATTTGAAGCAGAGGGGTTTGGACAAACTATGTTTGATATTGTCAACTCGTTGAAACTTTCAGAAATCACCCTGCCCTGGAAATGCCCTCCGATTGTCCCCTCCTAATTAGTTCATTATCTTTCTTAAAAAACTAACTTTCAGGGCTTCCCTGGTGGCGCAGTGGTTGGGAGTCCGCCTGCCGATGCAGGGGACACGGGTTCGTGCCCCGGTCCGGGAAGATCCCACGTGCCGCAGAGCGACTGGGCCCGTGAGCCATGGCCGCTGAGCCTGCGCGTCCGGAGCCTGTGCTCCGCAACGGGAGAGGCCACGACAGTGAGAGGCCCGCGTACCACACAAAAAAAAACAAAACTAACTTTCAAAGATATGCACATTTCTGAAAGATTTCAGTGGAGGGGCAGGGCCTTCTCCCTTGCCTGTGTTGTTCTAGTCAGTCTCTGCAGCTCTGGGGGCTTTCTCAAAAGGCAGGACCCACCTGGAGGTCCTGAGGACTTTGACCGTGGTGCCATTTACTAGCTGAGGGCTCTGGGCCATCCTCAACCTCTTGGAGCCTTTTTGTCTCATTTACACAAGACCTAATGATTGGTGTATGAAAATTCAGTGAGTTCCTCAGTTAGGTGCTTGAGACTTTGGTTCAGAGAAGGTACCTAGAAAGTAAAAAGAAGCAGAATTCAGGGCCCTGGCCCTTGAGGAGCTGTCCATATTTCTGGCCTTTCAGGAAATAGCTAGAGCCTGTGAGGGAGCCACAGACTCATGTCCCAGCTTGGGGGTCCTGCTCCCCAGCAGACCCAGCCACGGAAGTGGGTAATGGAAGTGCTAACGATCGACAAGGTACCCATTGACCCTGTACTTAGGACCAGCTGGGAGGGAATGAATGAACAGGAAGGGCTGCACTAGCATTTAATGGTTAAGCTTCCTGGAAGCCCTCCGCCTAAGGGCTCAGAAATAGTGGAAGGTGTCTTCTCCCCTCAGAGGTTGCTTTCAGGAGTGTGGACCTCACGCCTCCTTGAAGAAGTCCATCAACTCAGGCGAGGTTTCTATCAAAGCCCAGAGGAAGGTCAGTTTGAAAGAAAAACTGATTTAAAATCAAGCACAGAACACGAAATAGAGCTGTCTGGCTCAATGGCACAAAAAGGTCATTTTGTTAAAATTCATTGACGCCGACTAGGATGAGTTTATTTTTTTATTTTTATTTTTTATTTTTTTTGCGGTGTGCGGGCCTCTCACTGTTGTGGCCTCTCCCGTTGCGGAGCACAGGCTCCGGACGCACAGGCTCAGCGGCCATGGCTCACGGGCTTAGTTGCTCCGCGGCATGTGGGATCTTCCCGGACCAGGGCACGAACCCGTGTCTCCTGCATCGGCAGGCGGATTCTCAACCACTGCGCCACCAGGGAAGCCCTAGGATGAGTTTAGATTAAAGCTCACAAGAATTGCCCAAGAGCAAGATTAGGCCATGCAAGATTATGCGATGCCACCAGATTCTACGTAGTTTTCTAGAAACTTTCAAATATATTTTTCCTTAGAATTTTAAAGGGAAACTAAGCCTTCCAGTCATCAAGAGTGTGATTTTTATGACAATGTATCAGATTTTGAAATAACTGCTGTATTTCAACATTTTGTATGTAGCTCTGATTTTACTTTTAAAGTGACAACAATTTTCAGTAACAATCTCACCAACTGGGCAAATATGGAAAAAGTTGCTCTGCTTTAGTGGAAAATGAGTTGCAGACTAGATTAGCAACGATAGCTCCTGTTTAGCGAGTACTTACTCCGTGCCAGCTACCGCTCTTTCCGTGTGTGCCATGTGGCAGGTTCTGGCACCCCTTTACAGACAAGAAAACCGAGCTTCAGAGAGGTTATGTGCCTTTAATTCTGTGTTGCAAAGGAGGAAATTTAAGCAAAAAATCCAAGTAAACTGCCCAGTAAATACCAACCAAAATGGCACCTCTTGTTTTCCATTTAAGTGCGTTCATCCACTAAACAAAACTAACTCCTGTCTCTCTGTTATTTATTCCCCAATCTTTCCCTAACTTAAAGCTCTAAACAGACCTATGAGATGCTAAAAAGACTAAATTTTATTGCAGACATGAATACCTTTAAAAGAAACTCAATTTTACTACTTCCAGGGCTGTACAAAAAGTGGAGCTAGGTTAATGCCACGTGAGTAGCATAGGTAAGGATGGTTTGTAATTAACAGATGGCCTGAGTTTATGGTCGTCTATAATTGAAAACCATTTATTCTCTGAAGTGTTTTACGTACTTGGGAGGTGGCTTGAAGAACGGCATGTCCCCTTCCTTTTCCCCTTCATCATTTCTCCTTCAAGTATCCATTCATTCTGTGCTCTGCAGAAAGGATATGCTCAGGGTCAGCCCGGCCCTGTGGACTTGGTCACAAGCTCTGAATTAGTCGTCAGAGTTAATGAGATTTTACTGTCTTCTAACTGGTCTTCCTCCTGAAACTGTAAAGCACAATCCTCCTTCCCTTACTGGGTGGTTGGTGTAATCCATGGTCCATCACTTAAATGGTTTCATACAGAAGGTCGAGTTAACTTTCTAAGTGTTTCCTTTCGTGGAATGCCTGAGGTCAGGCTGTTGCCAAATCACAGATTTTCTGAGGGAGAAGCAGCTGCTAAGAGAATCACGTGTGATGGAATATTAGGCAAGTCGTGAGAAAAATCAGAAAAGGACGAAATATTTTGAGGCCGAATATGGGAAATTCAGCATATGCCAGGAGGCAGGAAATGCTTGTCATAGGCAGATGAGAAGTGTCCCAGCAGACTGGGCCATTGACTGTATTTCTGGGTGTGCTCCAGGTGTATACTCAGAAATCCCAGGCAGTGGGCTACAACAAGCCCCCTTTCCGCATCTAAAAGTGAAAAAAGTGCAGCTTTCTCTGAAGGCTTTTGGACATGTGTTCAGTTGGCCTCTAGAGAGGCACCATCCTTTCCTTTGGGTTGGGGAGGAATGAAAATTTTATGAACTGGAAATTGAACAAGTGAATGGAAAGCACAACCAGATGTTGGTTGGCTAGGGTAGAGGAGAATTGTCCAAATTTCAGGTTTCAAACCCATATGTATAAATAGGTGAGAAATGAAAATTAGATTAACTACCCTACCAAAATACATTGGTGCTGTTAATTTTCTTAACTGCATGTGCATTTCAAACATCAGATTCCCTTATGTGAAGTCAGTTCTTGTTTTCAGTTAAACCTCGTGGCATTCTTTAACAGTGAAGGTCCTAGAATCAAATTTTCCTATAGATTTGCTTGTAGATGTTTTCACTCTAGGTTATTTCTAGTCTTGATGAAATAACTGTTTTCTCCACTGAGTCAGAGAAAATTAAGAAACTCTTCAATAGACCTCCAGCTCTGATTTGCTCTAGTGATTCTAGGATCAAGAAGTGTTTGCTTCAGAACTGTAAGCATACCCGTTGCTTCCACCCCGAAAATTAATAGGAAACTCTGCCAATGGTAATAGGAGTATTTTCACACATAACCTACCCTATGTGTTTAATTTTCAAGTCATTTTTTTGTTACCAGAGAACAATAAGATAATTTACACAAAATAGCTGACATTCTATGTTTAATCTTTTCACAAGCTCTAAAACTTATACATTTTGGGCTCCTTGGGTGGATTCCTTTCTCTCTCTTTTTTTTTTTTTTTGTGATTGAATAATCACTTTTTCCCATTGGGAAATCTGAGGCACCAAAAAATGTCATTAACAGATGACTGGCTTGTTGAATACATCACAGAAAATAGCCTTTCATTCTGATTTTGTGGACGAAATTTAAATGCTAAATTCAGACAGCTGTAAAAAGTAAAAACAGATTTGAAAAGAACTAATGCCATCAATCTCAGGATATTTACCTTCACAGAAATTGGATTTATTGAAATGAAATGGTACATAAAAATGTTTTCTGATTTGGGAGAATCAACCTAGTTTCTGATACGTTTCTGTTTCCCTTGCTCCAAAAGTGTCATCAATCTCTCTGTTTAGATGTAGTGCAGCCAGGTGTTCAAAATCATAAGGGGAAAAAAGAATCAGTTTCTTACTGAATAGGGAAAATTAAACAATAAAAAAGAGGTCGGTGCAAACAGGGCTTAAAATATGAAAAATGTAGACCCTTTGAACTGAACCCTTTCTTTTTTTCCTTCCGCCCTCCCAGGAATAATTCTGCTACAGGGCTGACTTCAAGGATGTGAATTGGTGACCTCATCCCAACATCAGAACCTCAGCTGTTACTCTAATTTTTGCATCATTCCAGGCAAGTTGACTTTATATGGAAATAAAATTGAACCTTGGGGTCTGATGGAAATTCACTGTGACATTCAAATCAAGAACACCTGCTGAAACCCACAGAGCCTTTTCCCCATGGGCCCTGATGGTAGCCTCCAGAAGGTACAGCCTCAGGTGGTCCCCCTTCTTCTGTGGCAAGAATAAACTTTGGGTCTTGGATTGCAACACCACCTGTGGAGAAAATGGTATTCGAGGGAAAGCGATCAGCTTCTTGTCCTTGTTTCTTCCTCCTGACTGCCAAGTTCTACTGGATCCTCACGATGATGCAAAGGACTCACAGCCAAGAGTATGCCCATTCCATACGAGTGGACGGGGACATCATTTTGGGAGGTCTCTTTCCTGTCCACGCAAAGGGAGAGAGAGGGGTGCCTTGTGGGGAGCTGAAGAAGGAAAAAGGGATCCACAGATTGGAGGCCATGCTTTATGCAATTGACCAGATTAATAAGGACCCTGATCTCCTCTCCAATATCACTCTGGGTGTCCGGATCCTCGACACCTGCTCCAGGGACACCTACGCTTTGGAGCAGTCACTAACGTTCGTGCAGGCTTTGATAGAGAAAGATGCTTCTGACGTGAAGTGTGCTAATGGAGATCCACCCATTTTCACCAAGCCCGACAAGATTTCTGGCGTCATAGGTGCTGCTGCGAGCTCCGTGTCCATCATGGTGGCTAACATTTTAAGACTTTTTAAGGTAGGTGAAGGCACTAGGCAATTCTGACCATTGTGGAAAGACAATAAATTGTCCTGACTCCAACTGCAGGTTTAAGAGGAAAGTGTTTGTAGACACTCTCAGGGCCACAGTTTCCTCAAAGGAGAGGGGTTTGTGTCTAGGTTTCTACAAGTGTTGATTTAGTTCCATTTTTAAAAAGAATTAATTGGATCAACTGTGATTTTTTTTTTTTTTTCTGAACAGAAAGGTGATAATTTCTATGACATGTTAGGTCCTCAGTATCTTGGGATATGCTGTTTATTGAGGCTTATTTTAAAGCAAAGCAAGTGTTTTTCGAGGGTCTGATGAACTCTTAGCTCATTTATCGGATCAAACATTTCTATGGTATTGAGATTTAAGATAATTTACTTGGTGAAATTTCTTTAACGTGGGATACTCTGTTATGACAAAAGTTCCTGTGTGGAGAAATAGTATTTATTACTAATGGGTAGATGGGAGTGACACTCTGGGCTAGAATATGGCCATAAAGTCGTCAGGTTTATTATAGCTACAATAGAGCACACCCTCGTTCATTCAGACTGCTCTGATGCAGACTTAGAATAATTATATGTAATTCTTATTGAATTAAAAGTTCAGGTTTAGCAGGATAATTCGAGACTTTTTGGTTTAGGTTGGATGATCTGTTACCTATAGATTACATTTTGAATAAAATTGGCAAAATAAAACAACACATGGAACAATATTTTGAAAGCATAAAGTCCCATAAAGTTATTGTAATTCATCTTTCATTAACTTTCGCATTTTATTTATTAACATCCCTTAAGTAGTCCTTTGCGATAGACATAATTTTAAAAATTGAAAATACTTTTCACTCTGATTTTTTACTCAGTGGGTCATGACTTTTCCAGCTTACTCTGAATTAACGAGTCTTCATTTAATATTGTGCGAAGCTGTTTCTGTGCATATTAGATTTTAAAATATTAAAAGAATATGGAGAAGTTGGACAGATGACAGATATAGTGACAAAAATGAACAAAGTGATGGAAAACTTACTTCAGAAAATAGAAGGGTTCGAATCAAAAGCTTTCTGCTTTGGAAGCTGTCTTGGGGGACCATCTAGTCTGATTCATGTCTGTAACATGCCCCCAGCTTCTGTATGAATTCCCTAAGTTTGGAGGAGAGAATGGTAAGAGGCCCCTTAATTACTATTTTCAGATGGATGAAATTTTCTCAAATGAGGGTGCTGCTGAGCAGAAGCTCTCTGTGTCTAAAGAGTACTGCAGAGTCACACACAGGCGTCAGGGAATGCCTGAGATGTCTGAGCCAGATGTTAGGAAGAGCCCCTTGGCAAGGAGGAGGACACAAGATTAAAATAGGAGCCAAGGGTGCTCTTAATTGTCCATCTCTGGAAACTTTCAAGGGAAACTGGAAAGTTGTTAGTAATTTCTCTTGGGCTGATTGACCCCTTGCCTGGAGGCAAGATTCAGAACCAGAAGCTCCAGGTTTACCCCAACATCCTGGGATCTTGGGTTTCTCCCAGCATCCTGATTCTGAGCCGCATGGCATTTTCGGCTCCGGGGTGATGTCCAGCTCCAGCCAGTTTCCCAGTTCTCTTCTCCTCTCTGACTTGATCTCCCTCCCCCGATGCTCCAAAGCATCTCTTTTCTGTTCTGAACTCGTCAACACCCACGTTTAGGGAAGGGGAAACTTTCGTGAGGATCATCTCCCTCCTGTTACTCTCCCCTTATAAACGAATTCTGGTTCCCATCAATCCCATCGTAATTCCCGTGAATCCTGTCTCTTTCCTGGAGTCTGGTGCCAAAATTGGGCAAGGATTTGAGGAGTGGGGTGGAGGTGATAATTGCTCAGTTGAGGTTTTCAAAACCTGTTTACATTAATTTTGCTACAGAATCAGCTTATCTGTAAAATGGGGATGTTAACATTGTGTTAGGATGTTGGATGATTTAATGAGATATTGCAGGTGAAGGATTCCACCAGGACCTGACCGTGTCCTTTGGGGACATCGGGCCAGCTGCAGGGTAGGTTTTGTTTCTCTCTGCTTTGTTCTTCTCTCACGGACTGGTCAATTCTTGGGTAACTCTGGAGGGACCTTATTTGATCAGGTGGGAGAATTACAATACCATTGACTCTGGGCAGAGTCCAGTGCTGTAGGCCAATTCTTGAGACTGTGGTCTGCACATGAGGGGCTGCCACCCTTTACCAAAGCACAGGGACTGGGTGACTTTTAGCCAGGAGCAGATGTTGGTTATGGTAGATGTCATGACTAAGACCAGTATGCTGGCCCGGAGTGAGCATTCAATATATGGAAGCAGATATATTTATTAACCAAATAAGCGGGGCTCGAAAAATCTGTCTTTTACAAGTAAGTGAGAAGATGTAAGTGGTCAGCCCATCTTCCAGCTTGAACCTGGAACCACATGACTGTGAATTGATAATTACAACTTAATCATTGTTGTGCTACTTTAATTTACTTTGATGATTCATATGAGACCTCCAGCCAGCACTCCACACTGATATTAATTATGAAATGGTGATGGTCACTCTTGGAATATAAAATGTTTCACTTTATGTGTGAATATATATTCTTTTATAAAAACATATGCTAGGACTGACATGAAATATTAGAATAGTTATCAAAGGAATGATTAGCAAATTAATGCTTTGGGGATTGGCTTACAGTTCCATTTTGAATGATAATAATTTGATTAAACAAATGCTATGACCTGAATAAAATTAAACGTTTAGGACAGTTTTATGGCACTTGGGCCCCTCCAGGACAGCATATGACCCATAGTATCTAAAAAGATGCCTGGATATCAATATAGTGTCACTTATTCCTGGATTAATGGAGTCACGGAAGGTCAAGCATCTTGGTTTGGAAAAACACAAACAATTAACCTTGACCATGAGGGATGTAAACAAGGTCTTGATTAATGAATTTATTGTCCTGCTCAACAATAAGCATTAATTGGGGTTTTTAGAATGTAGCTAGAATCTGTTCAAAATTGTATAGAAAATATTTGGGCTGAAATCAGAAGTAATCTCCAAAGGTCCCATTTCTCTTTTTCTGGACAGTCCTGGTAAAGCCATGTGTTATCTGCCTGGGCTACGTTGTGAAGGAGACAAAGTCCTCCAGGCATGCCCATCTTCCTCTTCCTTCAGTCTGGCCCTCCTGTGGCAGCCTCTCCTGGCCTCGTTTCCCTCTCCATTCTCCTACTCGAAGCCTCGTTTCAGGAAAGGAGCTATGCATGTGTTATCAGTTATCTACATATAACATGTCTGTGTTTAAGTCAGAGGATTTTCCGTGGGATCGCTAATTGTGGTTCAATGAAATGATTTGTCTTTGTCAAGGGGATTCAGGCATTGGGGGGAGGTTCATTTAGCCCCCCAGATCCTGCACCTTGTCGGGGGTGGGTGGCAACTCGTCTGCTGTGGTGTATAGCTGGTCCTGCTTGTCTCTAGAGGGAAGGAATGTTGCCCTGTCTTTGTTTCTCTTCCTATCAAAGCTCGGGGGCAAATGGTAACATCAGCCCTTTAACTTCAACGGAGAATTGGGCAGGGGGTGGAGCCAGACTTCACTTGGGTGTGGGTGTGGGGCGGAAGCTGGCCTGTGGCCTCGCCCCCTGGGGCACTGAATGCCTTACTAAACCAGGGATTGTCAACCCTGAGTGTGGGCGGGGCTCACACCCTCTCTCCTCATGCCCTGGGGTGGGGGAGTGTAGGCTATCAAAACTACCTCAGAGGCTTTTCATGTGACACACAGTGAGTGAGTGTGTGTCTCCCAACCCCCTCCCTAGAACCATTTTTACTGATTGAATTGTCTCATATTTCTCAGGTGTGTTGGGAGTGAAAACAAGTTTGAGAGTCACAGAACAAGACTTCAATGATCTGAACTTTTTAGAAGCACTACACACAGCCTTGACACACACACACACACGTACACACACATGTGTCATTTATGGCTTAACAGGGCGGCAGAGTGGTCACCTAGGTGACTGTTTAATCCCTATACAAAGTTAATGGTTTTAGATAACAGTAGGATTGATTAGGATAATGTGACCCATAACTGCAGAGTAGCAAACCCAGAAAACCCAGAACTGCTTCAACCTTCATGAAGGTTAATATGCCATTTCAGTGGCTCCTGTGTTGCAGAGAGACCAAAGAAAAGAGGGGTCCAGCTCTCAGATGGAGACTGCTTAGTTTGAAAAGAATTAAAAAAGAATGAGAGGGCCTTTTGGAAGTGTTCACTGGGAAGCCCATAATTTAAATTTGTTTTATAAAGCAGTTTCGAGGAATTTGCATATGTTTTATAAAGAGCTCGGATTTTTTCCCCTTTCTAGAACATTTCCACCCCTCTCTTTTAAATTAGAGCAAATCTGTTCCTCAAAACACTAATCATATGTCTTACTTTGAGCAAAGATTGAACATTCTAAGTTAAAAATAGCACATTGTAGTAGGAGGTAGCACATATTGATGTCCACATAGATGCATTGGGGTTAGAAAAGGACAGTGTCAGATATAATTTCTCTTTCTCATGTTTTTCTGGTGAACTTTACCTAGACGGTTAATTTTCAACTCTTGAAGGATGGGGGTTAGATAGTCTGTAGTGTATACTTCCCAAAACAATCAAATAGAAATCCACGTGTGGATTATTCTATAATTATCTAGAATTACTTCTAGATAATTTCTCACCATGCGGAAGTGTCCTGGTTATAAGTGGCTAAAATTGACCTTCATATTAAGTAAATGAAGTACAGTGAAGCATCCCATTACCCTGGATGTGCTTGCCTACACTGCTATGTTTACAAGGATATATTTTCTTCCAAGAGACTCTACTAGTTGCAGTAACCACTCCCATAAAGCCAAGCATTTTACGAGTTATTTATTGCATACAATGGGCTTTCCTAACTGTAAACTCTGAACAGGTATATCTGCCGTATTCAGGCTCATCTAGTTAGATGGGAAGAAAAATGAGCCCAATCAATAAACTCAGCAGGAGGTAACATTTCATGTTTAATCTTATCTGATGGCAAACAGATAATGGAAAATTGAAAGACAGATTCCTTTAGTCAATCCTTTGCTCCTGTAGCAAGCTCTAATTTAGTTTTGTGAAGAGCCTATTCACCTCGGATGAGAGATGATGGATGTTCTCTCTTAGTGGCCTGAAGTTGGGGTGGAGGGGGAAATGGGCACTGCCCGTGGTCACTGACACAACTCGAAGCCATAGAGACACATAAATATGCAGACATGGCCATGCCACTCCTCTTCTTAAAGTTCTAGTGGCTGCTATTTCTCCCAAGATAAAGGTCTACCTCCACTTCGGGAAGTCTTTTCTTACTTCTCTCCACTACATTAAGTTTCTTTGTTACATGTAACAAAGCTCCAGGAGGGCAGGATGATATCCATGATAACCATGAGGGCATATATATCTTGTTTGTTGCTGTTATTTCCAGCACCTAGTAAGGACCTATCTGGGAACCCAATAGATGTTTGCTGAATGAATGAATGAATGAGCCATATCTCTCTACCCCTTCCACTTCCTCCAGCTCCCTCACCCCAATCCCAGATATTGGAAATAGTAGCTGTTGGGTAGATAGAACAGACATGGGATTTTGTATATTTTACTTTTGTACTCATTGACAAAAAGGAACAGAAGGAAGGAGAAGGAGAAAGGAGAGGTGGTATATTTTGGGAGTTCCTATATTTTCATGTGCTGCCTCATTCTCCTACCAATTCACATTTTCTCTAAAGAGATTTTTAAAATTAAAAATTAAATAAGTAAAAGACACGAGCACATTCTCATTTTGAAAAGTCTAAGCAATGAAGAAGTAAATAGTGTAAAATGGAAAGAGACCACATCCAAACACATATCTGTTAGTGAAGTCACATACAAACACAGAATTTTATTAATAGATATGTCTTATGGCTTTCTTTTTCGTATAACAATATGCCTGGGAGAGATTTCCATGTTGGCTAATATAGATTCACTTCAGTAATTCTCAACCCTGGCTGCCTGTTACCATCACCTGGCTAGGTTTTAAAAAAGCCCAAACCCTACCCAAGACCAATGAAACTGGGGTGGAGCCCTGGCCTTGGTATATTTTAAATGATCATTAGAAGATTCTGTTATTTGTCCAGGGCTGAGAACTATAAAACTTTAGCTGCTTGGTTTTTAATTATACGAATAGAGCATCATTTATTTAATAAATCCCTTACTGATAGGTTACTTGACTTTGATTTCTTAAGGTCATTTATCATTTGAAAAAAAAAGTGAAAACAGTGCTAGAGGCATTCCAAGCACTATTAGCTCTAGAGTGAATTTTGGTCTCATAGAGCCCCTTCCCGGACCAACAAAGGGGCTGAATTAATGAATTACCAAAAACACCTTGCTATAAGGCAGACTCACATGATACAGGCCCACCTCACAGGTGGTGGCTCTTTATGACATGCAGTAACTTAGAACCAGTGTAGTGATAATGTGCTCAGACCATTAAAGGAGCATTGTGACTTGCTGGGTGGAGCAGATTTTAAACTTGGTGAATTTAAATATTTCTTACTTTCCCTTTTCCTAGCCTCGAAAGTTCTGACATCCTACAGTGAATACAGAAGACCTCTTAAGATGTTATGTAGGGATTAATGCCTATCTTTTGAGTGTTTTAAACAATAAGATTGTTTTAACTAGTGGCTATGAGTGAGGAGAGGGAAGAGGGGAGAGGCAATAAAGGGGTAGGAGAAAAAGGGTTATTATGGGATTATATGAAATCATGTGGGTGAAACTTTCGAAAGTCGTAAAGCACTATAGAATTTAAAGAATCTTTGATCCAATTAAAATAAATAAATAAATAATAACGAGGTTGTTTTGAAAGTAGTGAGGAGTCTTTCCAAGAGGATGGCCTGTGACAGTGCTATACACTTTTTGCTCAAGTTGTCTGAAAACCTTCTGAGAGCAAGTCAGGGCGTAAGTAGATAAATAAATAAATTCGCATAAGAAAAGTTCTGTGCTCTTCTTTCTATTCATTCACCCTGAAGATTGCAGTGATTAGTTTTTTAAAAAAATTTGAAGACTTGATTTGTTTTTAAAGAGAAGTTTTAGTTTCCAGCAAAATTGAGGATGGCAGTGGTTTTATTTGGTTTCAGGACTGGTTTCTTCCCAGACTCTTCAGAAGATAGCTTTTTACAACCAACGGTTGTACTTTTTGGGGGAAGACTTAGTATCCGAGGGCTGCCCCTGGCTCCTGTCCAGTAGCTCTCAAACTCTAGCATGCATCCAAATCACCCAGAGGCTTTGTGAAGCATGGAAGCTGAGTGCCCACCCCACCCCCGCCGGCAGAGCTTCTGAGTCAGTAAGTCTGGGTTGGGGTCTGAGACCTGGCATTGCTAACGGTAACCAGGTGATGATGCAGATGCTGCCGTTTCGCAGACCACACTTTGAGAAACTCTGCTCCGTGCAAATCTCCGGTGGCCGGCTTAGCAAGTCAAAGTACACAAGACAAAAATGAGGTTTAACAATGTTCTGTCTGTCTGGCAGTGGCCTTTTTTGTTTTGATTCATGCCTGGTTAAATTTCTGTTCTTATTGGTCATAATCACAGCAGCTGCTGTATGGATCTATTTTTTTTTTTTTTTTTTTTTTTTTGCGGTATGCGGGCCTCTCACTGTTGTGGCCTCTCCCGTTGCGGAGCACAGGCTCCGGACGCGCAGGCCTAGCGGCCATGGCTCACGGGCTTAGTTGCTCCGCGGCATGTGGGATCTTCCCGGACCAGGGCACGAACCCGTGTCTCCTGCATCGGCAGGCGGATTCTCAACCACTGCGCCACCGGGGAAGCCCGGATCTATTTTTAATTGTGTGCTCTTTTGGAAGTTGTGTTCCTTATTAAACAATGCGTGGCTCAGGAGTCATGATCAGCAGAACGGTCACTTGAACACGGTTCCTAAAGCAGGGTCACTCAGATGATCACTTTTCCTCTTTTTTATTGCCTGTGACAGTGGAGCAGACCGATTTAAGAAACCTGGACTGTAAGACACCCACTGACAGGGAATTGAGAACAGTAAGTGACGAAAGAGGCTGCGATTTGTCTCAGCTACCAGCAATTTGTCTTCAGAAACCATGACAGCTACCTCCTGATTTCCATTATTCAATGAGATTGCACATAACATTCCACAGCAGTCTTAATCAATAGAGGGTCACAAGAGGCCCTTCTTTACCCACAGTGGGGAAAAAGGGCCTATTTACCCATTTAATTGGTAGAACACATTCTCTGGCAAAAGACAGAGACATCTCTTTCAGCTGGAATAAGGGACTTTCCCTATCTCTAAGCACTGTTAATAACATAAAAATATACATGTAATCTTTATGTATTTTAAATACATAATGAGCACCAGGCTGGCGGGGTGGGAAGGGGTCCAGGTATAGCATTGTCCAAAGCCGCCTTTATCTGTTTCCAGAATGAGGCCAATCTCTGCTGCTTTATTTCATTTGGCCCAGCAAGCTGGTAGGCATGTGTTTTCAGTGTTGGCCATTTGTCTCCTTCCAAGACTCTCCCAGGCTCCCTCTGTGCTTGGGGAGGCTGGGCTCCTTGGTACAATATAGCCCCAGATCTACTGGTTAGGCCCACCTTTGAAGTCGCGAAGCGCCACCCTGGGCTCCCTTGGGATGTGAGGATGGTGATGTATTCTTGCTCCAGCTCACCCTTGCTTCCCTTTACATGAATCGAGAGTGGATTCTAACTTTTATTAGTGTTTGTGCTATTTCTTACATTTTAAATTTTTTATTTTATTTTTTGTGGTACGCGGGCCTCTCACTGTTGTGGCCTCTCCCGTTGCGGAGCACAGGCTCCAGACGCGCAGGCTCAGCGGCCATGGCTCACGGGCCCAGCCGCTCCGCGGCACGTGGGATCTTCCCGGACCGGGGCACGAACCCGTGTCCCCTGCATCGGCAGGCGGACTCTCAACCATTGCGCCACCAGGGAAGCCCTATTTCTTACATTTTAAATTGAAGCATTTAACATTGCGACAATTCTATGTAGTAGAGTTCTCAAAGTGATTTATCATCTCAGCTCTGAGAATGTTTGCATTTATATTGTATAGAGAACAAATGGCATATCATTCCTATGCAGATTTGTTGTAGAGATATTTGTGTCCTATAGATATTTATCCTCAGGAGCTGCTTTTCAAATTATTATTATTATTAGATTATTGTAATATACTTATCTAGTGGTGCTTGATACTCTTTTGAGTAAAACAGATGAATGTGAATTATATGAAATTATATGAAATAGGTCAGGCTTCGTAGTCAGACTTCCTGGGTTCAAATTCTGATGTAACACTTATTAGCTATATTACCTTAAGTACCCTAGTTAATCTCTCTAAATCCTAGCTTTCTTTTGTGTGTGTGTTTAAATTAAAACAATTTTTATTGGAGTATAGTTGATTTACAATGCTGTGTTAGTTTCAGGTGTACAGTAAAGTGATCTAAACCTTAGCTTTCTTACATCTGAAGAGTAGATAATGATAGTACCTCCTTCATAAGGTTTTAAATGAAGATAAGATAAAGTGCATGAAGTCTTAAGTAGGATCCCTGATACATAGTTATGAAGATGATAGTGAGGAGGGAGATGTTGATGTCCACCGTTAGTAGGATATTCATCTTGAGTTAGACCTCTACTTCAGTACTCAAGCATCCATACTGACTTGCCTTATTTTGTGAACAATGGCAGGTTAGCATTAAAGATGCCGTCACTGACCAAGAAACAATGCAATCAATAGGTCCAAATAGGCTCTGGCATGGAGCTAAGCTGTCTTGTTTGCCTGAAGGCCAGACGTGAGACTGGGACCTCACCAACCTCACGCTCCAACCAGCTGAGCTAAGGAAGCAGTGGGCTGCTGTTCTTTCCAAATCCATGGCTTAGGTGGTAAGAGTCAGTTTTGTTTAATGGACAAACAGCCAAGGGAAAGACTGGATGACCCAAAGACAAGCTGTGCTAAGTTTTAAGGTTATATCAGCACCCGAACAAAAGTGCCACTAGGGCTCAGTTGTGAAAAAAAAAGAAAACAACAACAAATTCTGGCTCCTTTGGACTCTTTCCCAGTACCCCTGGTTTGATGGTCTAAGAGGTCGAGCCGTGGTTGAGGATGAGCGGCTGACTAACCTCAAGGCTGCAGGCAGTCTTTAAGTCTGTCTTTTGGGTTGGAATTCCCATTTTTTTTTTTTCTTCACACATACACACTGTATTTAATTAAATTAATTTATTTATTTTATTTTAATTTTTTTTGTGTGTGTGTGGTATGCGGGCCTCTCACTGTTGTGGCCTCTCCCGTTGCGGAGCACAGGCTCCGGACGCGCAGGCTCAGCGGCCATGGCTCACGGGCCCGGCCGCCCCGCGGCATGTGGGATCTTCCCGGTCCGGGGCACGAACCCGTGTCCCCTGCATCGGCAGGCGGACTCTCAGCTACTGCGCCACCAGGGAAGCCCTGTATTTTATTTCTACAAGAGATAAATAAACTGACAGCAAGCATTGTAAATGGATGACCACAACAAAAGCAACAATGACTGCAATTACCAAACACGAAACACACTCATACTATGTCATAATATTGACATTCAGTCCAGTAATCCTCCACTGTAACAGCTCCTTTACTTTGCAGTGAAAATTAATTTGTATAATTTTTGCCTCTGAGTCCTTGTGGGATTTTTTTTTAATTCAAAAACAGAAAGTCACAAAAATTATAATCATCCTCATCAGTTCACTCAGTCCCATGTAATTAATTTTTTTTTTCTTGATCTTTTGTTAGCACTTTTATGAGTTCATCAGTTTTCCATTAGAGTTCTGAAAATGCTTATTGGTTCAGTTCAGCAGTACAGTTACCAGAAACCTGTACTTGTCAGTCTTTTCCATGAATTCCTTGAAGATGAAACCCTTTTATAGGAACAGAATTTGCAAAAGCAGCAGAGTACACCCAGAACTGTCTGTAAATGACAAAAGACTTTAAAATGACCACGAGAAGTGGTATTTTTGCAGTGCAGAATTCTGCCGTCTTTGTAGGAAGGATAGAATCCTATCACAGTGTTACGTGCTGAATAGTTCTTGGTATTGTTCTTTAAACTCGGTAAGTGTGAAAGCTCTTTTTTTTTCCCACCAAGACAAGCAGAACACGGTGAAGAAATACCATTACCCACTTATTCTCGTTCTTTAACTTAACAGGTGAACTAGGTAATAGCCAATCCCCAGCAAGTGTTTGGGTTTATTCAGCATCCTAGAATTATATGGTATTTGACACTCCTGGGGATAACTAAGAAAGAAATAGAAGATTCAAAGCTTTTACATCGCTTAGAATCTCGTTGGGGAGAAATCACTAACACGTATACAATAACAATGAACAGTATAAAACAATATGATAAGGCTGTGATATGGTGCCAGGGTTTAGAACAGAGGCTGACGTCACCTGAGGAAGCTGCAGCTATGAGTCGGGTTACCTGTGGTAATTTGGGATTGGCCTGGGCCTAGAGGGATGGGTAGGAGTGTATAAACCAGAGGCCAGGCGAGGAGGAGGGCTCTTCCAGGTGTGGGGAATCCCAGAACCTTTGACCTGATGCCTTCAGCTCCGTGAAGATGGAAGTAAATGGAAACCTTATTTCTCCTGCTTAGCATCTCTCTGCTATGGCAAAGCTTCAGAGGGCCCCTTTAAGAGTCTTCTAGGAGGACTGAAAATGGGGGAGGGTTGGGGCTTCCCTGGTGGCGCAGTGGTTGAGAGTCCGCCTGCCGATGCAGGGGGACACCGGTTCGTGCCCCGGTCCGGGAGGATCCCACGTGCCGCGGAGCGGCTGGGCCCGTGAGTCATGGCCGCTGAGCCTGCGCGTCCGGAGCCTGTGCTCCGCAACGGGAGAGGCCACAACAGTGAGAGGCCCGCGTACCGCCAAAAAAAAAAAAAAAAAAAAAAAAAGGGGAGGGTTGGAGGGTTGTGTCCCCACCTCCCACTGAATGCGAAAGTCCGGACCTCAGTTAAAATCCAAGCAAGTGGGTACTGAGCATCCAGAGGGCAGAAATCTAAGCCCTCTAGTTCAGGGTAGGAGTAGATACAGGAGGTGAATTGCTGTGCCATTCAAGCAAGGAGCTAGTGGGCCCCGGCGATTTCCTACCCCCAGCCCCCATTTTTGCACTTTGGAAGTCCACGTGGCTTAAGATCAAAAAAAATTTTTTTCATTTGCCACATGCCTATCTTGACTGTTTCTACTATTCTCATTAAGCATAGATACACAATTAATTGCTGAGAGAGAAATTAAATGTATTATCAGTGAATCGATTTTATTTGCCTCAGTCCAGTAAAGAAAGCCACCGTTCTCGAGAGGGTCACAGCTTCTCCTTGCTGTCTTCTTGACCCTTGAGTAAACTGGGAGTAATCATATCTGCACTTTCTCCGTTTCACAAAGTGGTCACAGATCTCAGTAAGGTAAAAAAATTTGGAGAATTTACAATATTCGAAGTGTAAAGCATTTCGAGTGACTTGGAAATAGGTTCTGTACTGAAAATGGCACAACTGCTTACTTTTCTTCATGCTGCGGTACTTTAACTTGTAATTTCTACTCTCGTTACCCCACCGATTTAAATGGGAGCTCGATGGGAGATGTTTTGTTGTCTTTGAAACCACTGGGATGGAATTTTAAATGCTTGGATATTTTTTTCCCCTCTGCCTGAGGAGAAAAGATACCGGAAATTCCATTTTTTAGTTTGGATTACTTCGTTTCATTTATATGCATACAGCTAAAGTACCCAGTGAGTTTTGCCTGTGTGTAACTTAATATTTACAGGTAACACCTGCTGAAAGTAAAATAGATTAAGTGGAGAATATTTTCCCCACAGTTTCCTTTGCTAACAAAAATAAGATAACCCAGCACCACTCGTTAACTGAATGCCCCATCTGTCACCTCCACGCTGATCTGAGCCAACACGGTCCTGAGAGCAGTGCTGGGCCGAGGGTCTGCATGTGAAGCAGGGTGAGTTTAAGCACATGCTGGGAGAATCAGGATTTTAAGCTTCAAACTTGTATTTACCCTTAAGTGTTTCTCTGAAATATGAGGAACTAAAATGAAAACCTGTCTTTTTGGACTGTAATTACAGTTAAATTTCAGCCTCTCCTGATCAGTGTTAGGCATAGAATATGATAAGAAGAAATTTAGTTGTTAAATCAGTGATCTAAAATACTATAGTAGTCCAAGGCTGATGAAAAATACTATTTTAATGCCTTATTTAAAACATTTCATGGTGTTTAATAGCATCAATATTTCATTCTAGTAAAGTGGTGCAAGTTTAGGATTTGAAGTGAAAGAAATGTAAAACCTATAAATAATACTGATCACGTCTACATGATGAGAATTACCCTTAAAAAGCTATGCTCAGTTAGAAAATTGATCTTGTGAAGGAAAAGTACACAGTTTTGCATTGTACTTTGTTTTCTATAACTCAGTTAAATTCAGTAGAAGACTTAACACCATTTTAAGATATCGTATCCACTAACAAACATTAAAAATGTTTTAGGAAGCTTGGCACAGAATAATTTATTTATTATTTTACAGTTGTTTTCCCTAGTTCCCCTAGTACTTGGCTTTGTGGAACCTCAGGGATGGAAGGCATTTTTGAGATCTTCTATTAAAGCCTTTCATCCAAAGCAGAATCTCATCTATTAAGCTCCTTAATACTTAGTGATTCAGTGCTGCCTTTTGTACCACTTAATTGTGTTAAACATACATCTCCACTCAACCCCCCTCTAGAGTATAATGCTCTTGAGGGCAGGAAACATGTCTTACTCATCTTTATGTCTCTGAGAGTACCTGGCATGGTCCTTGGCATGGAGAGGTACGAAAAGAATGCATCCTGACTTGATGCATTTAAACACTTGATGCTAATAATCTCACAGACTGGCCCACTCCATTTTGTAATGGCATTCTTTTTCTTTCTCTGTTCTGATCTGAAATCTTCCCCCTTGAGCAGTTTTAGGAATGGCTTTAATTCCATAAGGGGTGCAGAAACCCACCCAGTCATTTGGACAGTGAGGCAATCCTGATGCTCAAGTTAGGAACAGAGGTCATGGTCAATCACTTCTACCCATTGACCCTGCTCCTGTCTTCTGATGCATCTTTTTTCTTATGGGACAGTTCTTCAAATGTTTGAAGGTCCTCGTTGTCCTGAGTCGTGAGTTCTCCAGGCTAAAAGTTTCTACTGTATAATCTGCTCCTGACAGTAAAAGCATAAGAGCTAACATTTATTGAGAGCTTCTTATATGCCAGGTACTGTGCTAAACACTTAGCATGCCTGATCTTATTTGATCCCCAGTACAATTCCATCAGATAAGTATGGTTTTCAGATGAGGAAATGAGGCTTACCTAAGCTTCCTTAGATAACTTAGAAAGTAAGTGGCCAAGCCATAGTCAAACCTTGGTCTGACAGATGCAAAAGCTCATGCTTTCAACCACTGCTTTGCACAGTCTTTCATACAGTATGATTTCAAATCCTTTGTTATGGTTTCCTTCCCCTGAATATACTCCTGCTGTTAGTTTAACCCTACTCTAAGTGAAATTCATTTTTCCTTGCCATTCTAAAAGATTACCTTTGAGCAGGGAAGTTAACATGGAGGACTTCAACTCTCTCAGCCTCATACTCTCAGAGTGGAAGTGGCCAGAATGGCAGGTGGCCTGGCCCAGCACATCCTCAGTGGGCAGTGGCCTGGATATAAGAATGGAGTCTGACCGCCATGACCCCGTGTGCCTTTCCTGCTCCTGGGAAATGTTAGGAAACATGTTCTCCTTCAGCGCTGTGGATGGGAGCTTCCTACTGCACCAGATGTTTTTTGAGGGGGAGGCTGGATGGGAAAAATTTGTATTATTACAGATGGCCAGAGCAGTTTATGTATCAGGAAGTTTTCCATGGAAGGACTAACACATCCAAAATTATTCTTTGAAGTTAAAGGCAGGATGTGGTGAAACTACTTGGACCTCAGGAAAACATAGAGACACTAAAACAAATACATGTGGTTTGTACCTACTCCTTTCCCAAACTAAAATGTGACCCATGACAGCGTTTCCTCAACACACGGGATCAATATCTAGATCAAATGGAGAGATGATACAATGAACATATTTGTGTTAAGGTTCCTTCCTTTAGTCCTCATTTCCACTGAGTCTAGCCTAGAATGGTCGGGTGGAGATGTTGGGACCAGAGTTTGTATGATATTATCAATGGCAGAAAAGCAGACGATTCATTTTCACATATGTGGGGAGAGACCAGAGTTCTAATCCTATTTCACGTACCTTGGCAGAGGAAGAGAGTTGGGTTTTTAAAGCCACTTTTGGGGGATAAACTTGGTGAACAGCCCCACGTGTCCACCGGTTGTCCAGCTGCAGAGCCTGCCAGCTGCTGTGTGTTTGCTGTCATCCTATACCGCCCTCATTTATCCTCTGTTAACCTGCCTTGTTATTTCACCCCAAGGCTTTTTTAACCCAAGCTAGAATGGATTTAGCCCTACATACCTTTGCTTTGAAAACACTTTTGATCTTTTTAGAGTTCCTGTAGGTTTTCCTATGAGATAAAAATAGCTCTTTGTACCTTTTGTTTCCATGGTAATGGATTCCAGGACTACTTTAGAAAACCACTAGCTTCATGTGCCAGTGGGAAGTTGGAGCATGATGGTCTAATACAGTAAACACCAGCCCACCTGTATGAGGAGTGCAAGCCAGAGAGAAATACCGTAGAACTACGATCAAGAGATGATGTGACCATATATATATTTTACTGCAATCAGTAGAATTTGGAAAGTGACTCCTCCCGCATTGCAGGCAAATGGCTTGGGAGCGTTAGCATGAAATTGAGTGTTCACTGATAGGCTCAAGGCAGAAAGAGCCAAATTAACTTGAGGCATTGATTTCAAATTTAACAGTATTTAAAAAGCCATGAAACCCTGTTTCTGAATTTTCAGCCACCTTCCAGAATTTTCCAACTTGTCAGGCCTGCTCTTGGGAAGTCAAAGGAGGATGTAGGTGCAGGAGAGCCTTCCTTGAGCTGTTTGCCTTTTGGTAAAAGGAAGATTGTATCCAGAAACTCAAGGGAATCTACCTGGTATTGTCTGCAAATACACCTTTTAGGAAACTAGGATACAGACCAGAACTCAATAGAAAAATCTATTAGAGTTCGCTAAAGACAAGGCAAACATAAAGAACAGAGATTTTTTTGTTTTGGAAAAATAGAACTACTACTTTTATAAAAAGCCTTAGGTTTCTGAGCTTGTAGAAGGAGAAGGAATAATTGGATTTTGTTGGGTCAGCTTTGACTCTGCCCCTACAACCCTGCTCTTTGTTATCTACCTCCTAAGGGAGAAGAGCAAGAGGAAAGAGGAAAGACAGGAGGAAGGAAAGAGGAGGGGAGAGGAGAAAGGAAGATTGGAGGTGTGTGCCAAGCTGATTGTGCTTATTTAGAAGGAGAGAATGAATCAGAACCCCTTTTTTTCCTAATGTGGATTTTAATATTTAAAATTACTGGTGCCATCATTGAGAATATTAAGATACTTTTATGTTGAACTGATTAAAGTTACATTTGGAATAATGAAAGACATGAAATGTACAAATATCATCCCCAGGATATTTGTACATTTTTCTTTTTTTAAAGCTTAAAAATCATAAACAACTGTAATGGAAGGTTTTCAGAAGCATTCTTCTAAGAGACACAGAGCCGGCAGGTCCTATGAAATGGTTTACCGTAACACTGGGGGCTCCCCACCTGCCTGGAAGGATTCAGGAGTCCTGCCTCTAATACAATTAAAGGGAGGTTGAACTACACTGGAACTCAGGATTCATTTTCTTTTTCGTATTTCTGAGACTGAAGATGCCTGTGAAAATAGGTCTTTAGATCTGGTAGGGAGAGTTTACCAAGGCTGCCTGATTCTGAACTCAGCTCATTTCTTTAAGCATCTGGGGCGTGGCTCCACATGATCACACGCTTGTTTCTTTCATCTGTCCAAGCTGCATCCAACCTTCATCAAAGCCACCTGAATTAATTTTGTCCAGCAGTATAGGTTGCAGAGTGGGGCTTTTGGCTTTTGTAACTGGCATGTAAATATACCATACTCCCCCTGCAGGGAGCCTCCACTGTGCTGAAGGTTAGCGGAGACCCAACCCCGGGCAAGGAGCCCCTTTGGGTGTGCTGGCAGGTCAGCCTGATGGCTTTGACAAGGGCCTTCCATGATTGTCAGTACAAACATCCCCAACCCACTGTAATTCCTGAGGCAAAGCTCTGTGGAATTGCCCGGAGGGTTCCTCCCCTTGGCCCTGCCCCAAAGGTACACCCCTGAGCAGCAGGGAGACTGCTCTCCCCCATGAAAAGGGTCTAGTTAGCTCGGGAGTAACCCTGACACAGGAGGTGGAGATGCCTCCACCCACCCCCACTCCCTCCTCCTCAGTCTCTCCTTTGCCTTCTTCCTGCTTCCCTGTGGGCTGCTTGAACATTTTATAGAATTCCATTTTGATTTATTGGTTGTGTGGTTTTTTAAAAAAATTAATTAATTTATTTTTATTTTCAGCTGCGTTGGGTCTTTGCTGCACGCAGGCTTTCTCTAGTTGTGGTGAGCGGGGGCTACTCATCGTTGTGGTGCGTGGGCTTCTCATTGCGGTGGCTTCTCTTGTTTCAGAGCACAGGCTCTGGGCTCATGGGCTCAGTAGCTGTGACTCGCAGACTCTAGAGCGCAGGCTCAGTAGTTGTGGCCCACAGGCTTAGTTGCTCCACAGCATGTGGGATCTTCCTGGAGCAGGACTCAAACCCGTGTCCCCTGCATTGGTTTAGAGTGTATCTCTTTTTTTTTTTTTTAATTAAATTTTTATTTTTGGCTGTGTTGAGTCTTCGTTGCTGTGCATGGGCTTTCTCTAGTTGTGGCGAGCAGGGGCTACTCTTTGCTGCAGTGCGTGGGCTTCTCATTGTGGTGAGAAGGCTCAGTAGTTGTGGCTCACGGGCTCTAGAGTACAGCCTCAGTAGTTGCGGTGCATGGGCTTGGTTGCTCTGCGGCATGTGGGATCTTCCCAGGCCAGGGATCGAACCCGTGTCCCCTGCATTGGCAGGCTGATTCTTAACCACTGTGTAGTCTGAATGATGGTCAAGTCATTCGTACAAGAAATTCCCGCTCCCATAGCACGTCGGAGGCCAGCTGTCCCAAACTCCATTTGAGCCCCAAAACATTTTTGTAGTTCTTCTTTATTACCTTCTGCAATTAGTTGTTTCACTGACTCCAAAGTTAAAGGATTCTTGTCCCATCGCAGCCACTGGGCCGTCTCCTGGTCCAGCCGGGAGTCCATGCCGGGGCTGCTGCCTCCCGGAGCCCCCATCCCCGCCACCATCCCTGCGCTGCCACCACCAAGTTCTAGAGTGTATCTCTTTATGTAGCTTTTCAATTGGTTGTTCTGTGTATTACATTTATATACAGATGATTTATCACAGTCTCCTAGTGCTGACATTTTACCAGTTCCACTGAAATGTAGAAACTTACCTCCCTTTCCCCTCCTCCTTTTATGATTGTTTTAATTATTTCCTCTGCATACCTTGAAAACCACAATAGACAGTGCTCTGATTTTTGCCTTAATCATAAACTAAATTTAGAAAACAAAAGAGCAGCAAGTCTGTTGTATTTTACCCATGTTTTTGCTCTGTCTGTTCTTTCTTCCTTCCCAGTGTCCCAAGACTCCTTCTTTTATCTTTTCTGTTTAAAGAGCTTCCTTTAGCCATTCTTTCAGGGTAGGTCTGCTGGCAACAGATTGTCTGAGTTTTCCTTCTTCTGAGAATGTCATCTCTGAAGAATATTTTCTCTGGATATAGAGTCCTGGGTTGACAGTTTTATCTTTGAGCGCTTGAAAAATGTTGGGCCACTTCCTTCTGGCCTCCTTGGTTTCTTATTACAAGTCCTGTATTATTCAAATTACTTTTCCCTTATAGTTAATGCATCATTTCTCCCTGGCTACTTTTTTTTGTCTTTGTTTTTAGGTTTCAGAAGTGTGACCATGATGTGTCTTGATATGAATTTTTTTGGTTTGCCCTGTTTGGTGTTCACTGAAATTCTTGAATTTGTCTTTTGCCGAGTTTGGGAAGTTTTCAGCCATTATTTCTTCAAATGCTTTTTTGGGCCCACCCTCTTTTCCCTCTCCTGGGAGCCAGATGACCTCTATTTTGGATCTTTCATTATAGTCCCACAGGTCTCTGAGGCTCTGCTCATTTTTTTCAGTCTACTTTCTGTTTTTTTTAGATTGGGTAATTTCTATTTTTCTATCCTCAAATTTATGGATTCTTTCCTCTATCTGCTCCATTTTGCTGTTGAGCCCATCTAATGAGAGCTTTTTTTTTTTTTTAGTTTCAGTTATGGTATATTTTAGTTCTAAAATTTCCATTTGGTTCTTCTTTCCATCTTCCCTTTGCTGAGAATTCCTACTTTGTCAAATCGTTCCAATTTTTCATTTGTTTCAAGAAAGTAATTGCTCATTGAAGCTACAGCACTCTGGCTGCGAGAAGGAGGGGTGCTTGGACACTGCTCCGTACTGAGCTTCACCGACACTCCGGGGGATGGTTACTGCTGAGTGTGGGTGGTAAAGTCCTGAATCTCCACTAGGTTCCTCTGACAGCTCCTCAGCTGGGATTGTACCTAGAGGAGATGAAAGTCCACTCTCCTCACTCAGGCGTCTCTGACATCATCCTGGAGGGGGTGTTGGGATACCTCAGTAGAGTCTATGCTCCTTTCTAGGCCTTTGCTGGTGGGGTGGCGGTGGGACTGCAGGTTTTTCCTGTAGTATTTAGCTGGAGTAGAGTGATTATTATTTAAAAGTTGTCTCTCTGAAAGGGACTAGGCTGCCTCTTTCTTGGCTCTTGGGTTAGAGACAGGAGCTCTTTATTTTTGTCTATGCCTGTTGGCATTTCCAGGGTGCTGGCTTCTCCAGGATCTAGTCTGGAATATATGAAGAAAAAAGAACATCTAGGAACTCACCACCATGTCATTCCTTGGGTGCTGAGGTCCTTAACTTTCTTGACTTCTCTTTACCTTTTGGAGTCCTGTTGTGTTGGTTTTAGATATAATGTCCCCGTTTTTAGTTATACCTATGGGAGGAAGAGGGAAGAGTATATTTACTGCATCTTCCTGTCAGGGCCCCCTTTGATCCTCATCTTTATCCACACCAGTCACCCTTTGTATTGCTTCACTTTCTCAAGATCAGAAAATGTGGTACAGTTTTAAGAACATCCAATAATTCTATAGGAAGCTTAGCTTGGAACAGGCATTACTGCATGGTAGAACCAGCCTCAAATATTGGAACAATGGCAAGTACAGTTTGGTGAGTGGCCCAATCACATGTTCTGTGGTTAGCTGAACCTGGGTTCAAATCCTGTTTCTACCATGTAATTGTTACATAACATTGACATATTATTTAGCTTCCCTGAGCCTCATTTTCCCTACCTGTTATGAGGCTTAGAAGTGGCATATTTCTGGTGCCTGGCACATACGAGGTGCTGTAAAAGAACAGCTATTATTGTTACAAAGAAGGTTATAAATTCTCCAGATATTTTGTCAATAATCTGACCTTTGCCAGGAAAGAACCACATCCAAACTCAGTGAGGATGCTGTTTTTTTCTAAACAAGTCATAGTTAAATAAGAAGCCCCAGAAATGATGTCTTCCCAGCCCAGATACTGCATCCAGATGACAGCATCAGTTAGAACATGGAGCAAGCACAGTGATTCCTCTAAGGAAGTGGACTAGAGTCATTTCAGGAGCAATGGGTAGCGTGTTAATGCTGTGATGAGACCCCCATTCTCTGTTTAAAAGATTTCACAACTGCAGGAAGCAAGTTAAGGGACCTTGGGGGAGGCTTCTCTCCTCCCTAAAGAGAACCAGAAGAATGAGTCATTGATTGTATCTTAGGCAATGTTCTGCTGCTGATAACTTCAGCTGGATTGTTTACTGACTTCAGAATATGTCTTTCGGCTTCTGTTTACAAGTCAGGTGAGAATCCAAGATGGCAGGAAGGAGGGGCTTGGTGCTATTCCCTGGGGAAGGGTGGACTTCTCAGCTGGAAGGGACAAGGGGGCTCTTCCTGGCTATCTGAACACTGGATTTCATGTTGATGGGCTCTGGATAAAGACAGTCCATGGAGGCCTTTGGACCATTGTGGGGTCTGAATCAGGATGCCAGCTTGGAACACTCATGGAGAAGCACAGCATCAAGTCCCCTAGATGTAGATGGGGATTCTTATGCAAGTGATTTATTAAAGAGCATCTTCAGGAGAAAGAATGTAGTTTCAGGTGAAGCCTAGTGTCAGCCTGATCCCATGGGGTTCTCTGTAGCATCCACTGAATTAGAGTCTGTTCTGTCTTGAGGCAAGGAAGTGGGGATTTTGTATCCTTGTACCAATCAGTCCTTAGCTAGGGACAGCCTAGCCCTAAGTTAGGGATAATTCCCAGGCACCTTTGGTCAGGGTGGCTCTATCACCCAAGACCAGTTCTCTGGAGAAGGTTATAGGTGTGAGGTTAGGAGTAGCATTGTCAGCAGTTAGAACAGGGATCCCTGGGAACACGAGCAGGGCTCAACAGGGTCTATAGCCCCAGGTTTCATCAGTGGCACCAAGTGAAAACCATTGTCTTGGGTAACAGAAGGCCTGGCTAATTTGCTATGACCTTGAGCAAGTCATTCAATCTGTCTGCCTTCCATACAAAAAAAAAGGATTGGCACAGATGGATGCTTAAGGCCTGATTGACTCAGGTGACTTGATTGAGAGCGCTGGGTCTAGTAAGACCTGGGCTTCCTGGCCTATGGCCCACAGAGACCTCCAACAAGAGCAGAGAAGACGACTGCAAGGTTATTGTCATGTGGCCTGAAGCCCAGAGGCTTCCTTCCCTTGCGGGCTGAGAACTAGGATTAGACCCACGTAGGCCTAGGGCTGGGGCAGAATGGCTGCATGGCTTGGTGACCGAGGGGACAGCAGGAAGGTCCAGATCAGGGACTTAGTCTAGAAAGAAGATTCTAGGAGGTACCAAGGGTCTTTGCTCCTTGTCTAAGTGGTTGCAGTGGGAATCTACTCTAGTTAGAAGTTTGGGTAAATGTGTTCAGCATCTGGACTTCAGTTCCTTCAATTCTGTAAACCTTTTTCTTGATTTTAATTCCACCCATCTCATAAGAGCCCTTTTTGTAATATGATTGCATTATTCATAATATTTTGCATAATTCTTTGACTCATTATTGTAGTTTGTGCCCTGGTCAGGGGAGAGGCAGATGTTTCTGTATTTTCATGTTTCATGTGCAGAAACTGGACAGCTCCAGGGAGCAGTTAGAGCAGGTGACGTTGGAGGACAGAGTGAAGCCAAAGTCGTGTTTGTCCTGAGGCTCTCAGGATAGTGAAGTTCCTCCTTATATTCTAATTCTAATTTAAACAATTAAAAAAATTTTTAAATGGTTCTTTATTCATAAACTTGATGCAAGTTTACAAAATTTACTGTCCATTGCCAAGTAAATCTGCAATGAAAAATAAGGTCCCCAAACCCCTCCAAAAACAAAAAACAAAATATAAAGCATGCCAAATGTGTAGCTGTCAATCTGCTAGCCATCAGGATATTAAAGAATTCAATAATGTATTCAAGATTTAGCCTTAGATTTAAGGAACTTTAATGCTTTAGAGAATTCTGCCTTGTCACTTGTTATATGAACAACTGACAATCAGAACTTTGTACAAATGTAACCAAGTGAACAAGAATGCCAGAAACTTTCCCTAAGGTCCTTTTAACCAAAACAGAAAAAAAATTAAACATAGTAATGCAGAAGTGCCAAGTCTCTTGGATGTGGTTTACAAAGTTAAAAACTGAGTATTAAAGCACAAGAAACACTTCTGAACTCTGTAACTGGTTTGTGCAGAAAAAACTTCTAATTCAGTTTCCTTCTCTAGGATGGAAGTTTCTAATGAGAACATTTTGTTGTTATATGACATGCATCATATTTTGCTCAGCTGCTCTTGTTGAAATAGTTGCATAGATTCAGTGTTGGTCCCTGAAACTTGTTTGGTGTTTCAGAAAATTATAGGTCACCGTCCATCAAAATAAACTTCTGAGGAGGTCCCTTCTTTCATGCAGATCTTTTGATTACAAAGCTTTTACCACTCAAACTTTAGCTCATACTGGACACCCTCCCAGGCTAGAAAACATCATCACTGTAGAGTTGGATCTCAGGTCAAATCAACTGGCTTCACAGCAGGTTATGGAAGAAAGCTTGAACCAAGCATTTACTGTCTGGAGTTGGATGTTTCTGAGAAGTTTTCAAGCTTGATGAATTTACTGATAAAAAGACCAGATTCTTATGGGACCAGTGTCTTTCCCCCATTTGTTTAAAGCATTCTGCATCTGAGAAAGCTTCAGTCCCCTTCAGAGGGAGGAAGGTCTCAGCTTGGCACAGGAAAAGGCATCCTGTCCAGGAGTGAGCTGCCTGTTTGTGTGGGTCCTGCCATGTTTGGGTGTCGCTTAGCGGATTGGCTTTTCCAAAGGAGGAGACAATTTGCTGCGTGGTCAGCAGATTCACGGTCTGCAGGGCTTGTGCCTTGTGCACCTCACATGCGTCATCTCCTCTGGCTGGAGCTTTTGGGATGGACGTGGAAGCTCACAGACACATCACTGGATCTGCATGAGGATAGTGTGGCAATGCTGCTTTTTCTGCTGACTCTCCTTTCTCTGGGCTCTTGAAATATCTGTGGTCATAAATAGTGGCTTATTTAAAATTCTATGCATGACTGTAAAAATAGTTTCATTTAGAAAGAAAAATGAATAATTTTACATACCTCCTTAGGAGATTTAGTAAAAACATGACTTACGGAATAATTTTTGCCATGGAAGAAGAAAAGCCTTCACTGTACTTCACTGTACTTTCAGTCTTGCAGTAGCTGACATTCTATGGATGAGGCTTCCTTCCTTGGCTGAGATGTCACCCGGACAGGTAGCACCATTCGCTGCTAATGATGATTGATGGTAGTCAAAAAAGTTCTTCCGTGTCAAGAGGACACTTTCAAGGCAGGTTATACAGAGCAGTTCTCACCGCCTGAAAGCATTTGTTAGCACGCATGCTTTGATGCGGCAACACATTGCCATTCTTGACATAATGAGAGCCGGGTTTCAGGAGTTACTGCTGCAACCTTCTCTTACCTGCCAAGCTATAAAGACAAACTATTTTGAGGATTAAAGGATGGAATCCCTTTGTGCTTTGTTGAAGCAGAACTGAAAGGCTCATAATGACATACAGAACCATTAGGAAGCATGAAAGAAAAAGCAGCAGCAGGGCTGAAAGTGTTCTGTGTAGAAAGGAGTTGATGCCCTTTGAACATTTAAGTTCAAATACTGTGCAGTCCTTTATCTCCAAAGACCACATTACTGACCCACTGTTGGTAGAGCATGTGCTATGGGTTGTTTTCCAGCAGAGGGGATAGATTTTCTTCAGATCTGTCTTCTCATGCTCGCCAGAGACCTCCTTAGGGATCAGTGACAGCCACCAAGTAGCCTGAAGGCGGGAGAAAGGGGAGGCTGGATCATAGTGGCTAGCGCTTACTGAGTGCTTGTGATGTGCTGGGTTCCCTTCTAAACACCACGTGAATCACCTCAATTATTCTTCACAACCAACCACGTTAGGAGGCAGGATTGCTTCTTAGTCCCACCTTACAAATGGGGAAACTGAGGCTAAAGAACTTGCCCATGGCACACAGCTAGTAAATGGTGCAGCTGGGATTTGAACTCACTGAGGCAGATGCTGAGGCTGCAGCCCTTAAGCACTATATCCTGCTGCAGTCTAGTTAGCAGCTGGGAACATAGACTCTGGGGTCAGAGAAACATGCACTCGAATCCTGACTCCCCCCACTGACTGTGTTATGAACTTGAATGAGTTATTTAACATTGTTAAATGGGGCAAGAAAAGAAGTCAGCCAGAGAAGCCTGCTACAGATCATGGCACAGAAAACGCGCTCAATAATTGCTAGCCGCCATTGTTGTTAGCATTTTGTTCATTGTTTTCTCTTTGCCGGAGAACGGAGTGAAGCTAAGAGGTGGGAGGCTCTCTACTTGAGGGTGTGTAAGAAAGAATTACCTTGACGTTCTTATTAACAGTGCAGATTTCTGGGCCCCTCTCATGAGAGATTCTTATTCGGTAGGGTCTGGAGGAGTGGTGGATAATGGACCCAGAAACCTTTATTTTTTAGCAAGGACTTTAGGTGATATATGGGTGGTCCGCAGAGCCCACATTGAGAAGCTCAATGCCGTGGCAATCACAGAACTGCCCTGTCCTTATCCTGGCTGGGCTGACTGGCCAGACGGTATGCATAAGGCTTGAAATTTACCAAAAATCCAGAGCAGCATTTCGTTATTGATTCATGCACTGAGCCATAGTCAAGCAATAGAGTGGCACACAGATATTCTGTAGACCCTCTCTTAATCATTAAAAAACAAACCAACAAAAACAACCGTCAATATGAATTTATAATTTCTGTACTGGCAATTTTAGAACGTGTGCTGGAGCAAACATAGGAGAAAATGACAGACTTTTAGAGCTGGTTCTAGAGGTGCTGCACCTGGAGGACCAGAGGGGGGAAACAACTTGCTTAAAAATCACACAATTAATTGGCAGCAAAGTCTACAATAGGACTTTGATGTTTGGATACCTGGGCTACCTCTGGACAGGGAGCCAAAACTTGAACTCTTTTGGAGGTTCTGCATTCCCTGAATTTAGGGTGACAGCATAAAGGAAGCAGGCGTCTCTTACCTGTTTGCCATTCACTCCTTTTCTGTCTGGATGCTTTTCTGCACCACATGCAGCCAGTAGCTGCCTATTCATTCTTTAGGATCTTTTGTAAGCTGCCTTTTCTGGGACAGTCTCTCTGCCTGTCTCCCACAGTTGATGCCACCAGCGTTCAGTACTCCCCCTTTGGCCACTACTGAACCTTATGGCATTTATTGCACTTAATGGGGATTTTCTTTGCTACTTGTCTTATTTCCTGATACGCAATTAGGGGGCACAAGTGAAATCCGCTCTCATTTTCCATACTTGCAGACATCGTTAACCACTTATTCATTTATTCTCATATGTGAATGGAGCACCCACTATATACACCAAGTACATTTAGAGAATACAGGGAAAGCAAAGTATGGACTTAATGAGGAAATCCATTAGAAAAAACTAGATAATGTAAGTTACTGATATGTAATGTGAAGAAGATAGAGAAAGGGTGATGAGGTAGAGAAATGAAATAGTGGTGGGGCTTCTTTCGACGGGGTGGTCAGGGGAGGGCCTCTCATTTGAGCTGAGACCCAGATGATGAGACGTGGCATCCATATAAAGATCTGAGAGAAGAGTCTTCTAGACGAAAGGAAGAGTATGTGCAAATAAGCTAAAATGAGAATGAACTCAGCATCTTTGGAGAACAGAAGGAAGCCAGTAGGAAGAGACGAGAGTCAGAAGAAGAGGGTGTGAGATGAAGACTAGGAGACAGGCAGGGCTGCATCTTGTACGGCCTTGGAGACCATGAAGGAGTCTGGATCCTAGTCTAGGGATGATGGGAAGCTAGTAGAGGTGCTGAAGCAGGAACGTGGCAGGGTAGCGTTCACATCTTTCACAGATCACTTTTATCTACTGAAGTTTGACTTGTCCTCAGATTCTTAACACAATACTCTAGACAATCTCTACTTATTGATCAGTTTGCACTTAAGGAAAAAAAAAAACTTTGAGGCATTCTTGCCAAACTCTTTGAGGATCAAGTTCATGTTTCAATCCCTTTTGTATGTCTAGCACTTTGTACTGTGCCTGGCAAAGAGTAGGTTCTTGGTGAATATTTGTTGTATAAATGAATGGTTTCTGAATTGTTTTGTCCTTTGGAATAAAGAAGTAGCAAGGTGCTCTGTTGGGTGACCTTTTAGCAAAGCCCACTGAGTGGTAAGTGGTAGCATATTTTGAAAATGGATTAGTTGACATGCCAGCTTATTTCAGTTCACTTCAAACACTTTTTAGTTCTATAAAATTCAGATATAGCTAAGCTGGGAGGTATCAGAGCAGGGGCTTTGGAGAGGCAAAGTGACAGCCATAATGTCTCACCAGCCTTTAAGCATCAGATAGGGAAGGCCTGATGGACTTCTGCCTCTGGTGTCATGACAGACTGAGTGTTTTGAGAAACTCTCCTAATTATGCACACTGAGAAATGCTGGATATCATACAAATACATGTAGCCAAGCTCATAAAAATTGAAGGTAGATCCACAGGGGCTGAAAATGAGGAGAGAGCTGACATCATGGTAGTAAGTCGGCAGTATGAGCTATGGGCTGCCTTGTGGGTACCTGAAGATTATACAAACCCGGAGCCTTGGTTTTCAACTGCCGTAGAGCAGGGGGTGAGTGAGGGTAAGTGCGTGTAGCCCATTGTGGGATTGGAGACAAGGTCTTGGGCACTTTAAGATGAGGAGTTAGGATTCATTAAGAGCCTGCAAAAGCCAGGAGTCTTGGAGATCTGCACCCTCAGTGAAAAGATGGACCAGAATAACCCATCTGGCAATGAAAGTTGCTATGAAAAGTTGTTTGTTCCAGCCTTGGCTGGGAATGGAGGAATAAAAAAGAGTCTCTCCTGAGAATTTGGACCTCATGAGGATTTGGGGTTTAAATTTACATTTTCTACATATGCCGTCCAGGAGCCCTCAAGTGAATTAAGATGATTCTAGCGTGGAAGAGACTCAGAATGCCTGGCAGAGTCAGATGAGGATCTTCTTCGGAGGAATGCAGGCACAGCTGAAGCTCTTTAGAATCCCCACAGATTGCGATCAGCCCTGAGTTCACAATAAAAATTTACCAATTACACAGAGTACACAGGCCATTAAGTAGAAACAAAAACCAGTAGAATCAGATGTCCCAAGGACCCCAACATAAGAATGATCAGAGTCAGAAAATAAACTAAGTATCCTTAAAATGTTTACAGACATAAAAGACAATTTTTAAAGCATGGACAAGGGACAAGAAGCTATTAAAAATGACTAGGCAGAATTTGAAAAAGAAAGTGAAATTCTGGACATAAAGATTATTATATTTGAAATTGAAAAAAAGAGAAAAAAAGGATTTTCACCACCAAGTATTTTGTTTTGATAATCTGATAAAAGGTTTGAGTTTACAATATTCTTAAAGGAATACACAGAGAAAAATATAAAAATCATAAATGTAAAACCTTATGAATTTTCGCAAATGAAATGTACCACATAACCAGTATTCAGCTTAAGAAACAATGTTATCAGCATCTTGGAAGCCCCTTCATATGCTCCTCTAGGTAATCTCCCCACTCCAAGAGCAACACTATCTGGAATTCTTTTTTTTTAAATCCTTATTGGAGTACAGTTGCTTTACAATGTTGTGTTAGTTTCTGCTGTATAACAAAGTGAATCCGCTATATGTATACATATATCCCCATATGCCCTCCCTCTTGCATCTTCCTCCCACCCTCCCTATCCTACCCCTCTAGGTGATCACAAATATCCTGAATTCTAATACCATATTTAGTGTTGCCTGTTTTTTAAAAAAAAATTATAAATAGATTTATATAGTATATACTGTTTTGCATATGACCTTTATCTCTCAACATATGAAAATAATAAAAAACATGAAATTCATTTATATTTTTCTATTATTTGTAGTTCGCTTCTTGTTATTTACTACAGTATTCCATTGGGTACATATACCACACTTTATCTATTCTATTGCTGATGGGCATTGGGTAATTTCTAGTTTTGGGTTATTATTTATCCATTCCTGTTGGTTTATATCTAGGAGTGGAATGGCTAGGTCCTAGAGTACACATGTGGACAGCATTAGTAGAACTGCCTAACCATTCCCAACTTTTTCTAATCTAGGTGAAATCTTGTGTAAAAACACAACAAATAAAACAGTATTCAAAATGTCAGAACAAAACAAACATACTAATGAAATGGATGGATTAACAGATTAGACCCAGTGAAGAAAGAATCAGTGATTTGGAAGATAAATATGAGAAATTACCCAGGATGCAGCATAGAAAGACAAGAGGATTGAAAAAGAGAAATCGAGACATAAAGTATAAAATTAGAAAATGCAACTTATGTCTAATTGAAAAAGGCTCAGTGGAATTGAGTTAGAAAGAGCCTAAAATGACCTAACTCAGCATTATCCAATAGATGTATAATGTGAGCCACACACGTAGAAAACTTTAAATTTCTATTTTATGTTTTATTTAACCCAATATATAAAAAAATTTATTTCAACAGGTAATTGATATAAAAATTATGAATGATAGTCCACATTCTGTTTTTATTTTTATTTTTTTATTTTTTAACATCTTTATTTGAGTATAACTGTTTTACAATAGTGTGTTAGTTTCTCCTTTACAACAAAGTGAATCAGTTATACATATACATATGTTCCCATATCTCTTCCCTCTTGTGTCACCCTCCCTCCCACCCTCCCTATCCCACCCCTCTAGGTGGTCACACATTCTGTTTTTATACTAAGTCTTCAAAATCTGGTAAGTCTACACTTATAGACTATCTTAATTTAGACTAGTCACATTTCAAGTGCTCAGTAGCCATATGTGGCTCGTGACTACCATATTAGTGCAGATCTAACCAATGAAGGTGTATAGGGAAGAGAAATTGACTGAAGGTCACTAGGTACGTGGAAAAGTGAGCCAGTTGTAGCAGAAGGATGTGTTGGGAGGTTGGGAGGAATGTGGGTTAGTGTAACACTGCAGTGGTGGCATCAAGCTTTGAGTTTACACGCGTTCATATCCCTCTGTACACTTATTATACACTTCAACATCCAGTGAGTTGTAAAATTACAGCTGTTGAGTCATTCAGAACAATAGTAAAAAATGGTTTAGTACTAGGAGAGAAATATGTCATATCTGTTGAATTTACAGAGGTGATTTGGAAATTCAGAATTTAATTATCCTCATGCACATTTGACCAGCATCCTAAAGTGAGCATGTCTGACATTTACATCAAAGTTCACTGTGTTTATTAATAGAAACAGGCAGGTTGGAAGTGGTTTTCATTTCTTTGGCTGTAATGATATGAAAACTTGACAATGAATATAAATAGGTTGTTACCTTGGTTTTTATGTCTCAGTTAAAAGAGAGCACCAGGTCTTAGTGTGCTCGTATAACACAAAAGCTATATTATTAGGCTCTGAATCAAATACCTTATTAACTTGACCCCAATAACCTCAGACTTCCTGGGAAATTCTATGTTTGGCTAAGATACATGACTGCAGTCAGTTGGGTCACTGTTGCAACAGCTTCAAAAGCAGTGAAGCAAGGAACTTGGAACCTCTGTCTAGCCTCTGCTGTTTGAAAAGTAGTAATAACACTGCTATATTTAAAATAGATAACCAGCAAGGACCTACTGTATAGCACAGGGAACTCTGCTCAATACTCTGTAATAACCTAAATGGGAAAAGAATTTGAAAAAGAATAGATACATGTATATGTATAACTGAATCACTTTGCTGTACTCCTGAAACTAACACAACATTGTTAATTAACTCTACTCCAATATAAAATAAAAATTAAAAAAAAAAGAGTTATAAAGTTGAAAATGTATTTTTGTCCTTAAAAATACCTCTTAAAGTGCTGTATTTATTTGTGTAATCATAACACTTTTTATGCTGGCTCTGCCAGTCCAAAAATAGGGGTGTGACTATTATGTGAGGGAGACCATTATGTAAGGTTGGGATCTTTATGATGGAAAAAAATTCTTCTTTTTCCCTTGGTCTAAGTATGAGACCGACTCAGCCAAGTAAGTGCTGCCATTATGTTTGATTATGAGGCTAGCAGTGAAATTATTAGTTGAATGCAATTATCCCAAATACTGGCACATAGAGATCTAGAATGTTCTACTATACTAACTTTGAGATACTCCTTATATTGGCTTTCACAAGTTTATGAAACAGTCTCAGTCTAAGGTAGAACTTATATTAAGTTGATCATCTTGAAAGGTATGTGAAAGCATATTCATCAGCTGTTGAACCTGTTATTTGTGCCTATTATCTATGACGCCAAAGGGACCTAATGCTCCCAGTGTCATGAGATTGAGTTTATTGGTGATGCTGAAGATCATCCAGTGGAAAGGACAGTCAGCCCTCTGTATCTGTGGGTTCCTCGGATTGAAAATATTCAGACAAAAAATTCTAAAATTTGTTGTATGCAGGCAACTATTTATATAGTATTTACATTGTATCAGTTATTTTAAGTAATCTAGAGATGATTTAAAATGTATGGGAGGAGTTGCTTATGTTATATTCAAATACTATACCATTTTATATAAGGGACTTGAGCATCTGAGGATTTTGGTATCCACAGTGTCCTGGAACCAATCCTGGTGGATACCAAGGGATGACTGTATTCTAGGAGCTGGAGTGTTGATTGTATGACTAAGGAAAAGTCACTGATCACTTTTGGATGCTTTTGTGATAAAAAATATTCCTCGTGTACATTAGGATTGGACGGAATCTTAGGAGTCATTTATTCTCACCTCACACCCAAATTACTAGAACTCTCCAAAGCATCTGGGACAGCTGTCCATCCAGCTTTGGCCTGAATGCTGGACCACAGATTACTCCTTTGCAACACCATTGCTGATATTTCACAGGGTTAGAACATCCTCCTTTTATTGAGCCAAAGTCTTTTTAGTCAATTCCCAACTCACAGCGGGCTGGGGAGGTAAAACATTATAAATGTGATTTTTTTAAAAAACAAGTGAAAAGACAGGATATAAATCCAAATCAGTAGGTTTACAGTTGTGGGTCTGCATGAATGGATCTAGTCTAAATCAGAATGCCTAAAATCTTGTTTTTCTTTCTGCAACTCTCCAAAGTGAAAGAATGAACATCTTTGTGGTGTGGCTTTGTAATCCAGGCATTGAACTACGATGGGTTTGTCTTGAAAAGCAGGGAAAAGAATTCTGCTTCTCCAGGTTGAGGAGGGACCCTCATATTTATTTTTCTTAACAGCTGGTTTTATGCTTATCCTGCGTCTAACATTAACAGGGTTGGGAATTCTCCCACTTATCTTGAGGGGCTTGCTTCTCAGGACTCCAAAGCCTTGTAGCTTTCCCCAGGGTGGGGATAGTGGGTGAATTACACGTGTGGGGATGCTGATGGTCCATGGGGAGCCTACAGTCACAGTGTGTCTCTGAGTTGTTGCCCTGTTTATGTTATATAGGGTAGTCACTCATTACTCATTTATTCAGTCGGTGTTTGTTGAGATTCTGTGGTTGGTGCTTACACTCTTTCTTGGGAAGCCCTAAATATCCTCTTCAGTCTGACCTGTCATGGCCAGAGGACCCTCAGTGGAGATGGAGCTCTTCCAGCCTAGCTGTGGAGGCTCAGAGGACCTGGACTGGACCTCAGTGGGATTTCCCCTTGGGTGAATTAGAATTTCCAAAGACTTTACTCCCCATCTCTCCCACCGCCATGCTGGTCTTGGCCCCTACAAGAGCGTTTGTGGAGTATGCTGGCATCCCCTTGGTTCACAGTGCCCATACCACCCTGGAAACTCTGAATCCAGATCTGAACGTTTGGAATTCAGACTTGGGCAGAATTCTTTTTTTTTTGTTTGTTTTTAACATCTTTATTGGAGTATAACTGTTTTACAATGGTGTGTTAGTTTCTGCTTTACAACAAAGTGAATCAGTTACACATATGTTCCCATATCTCTTCCCTCTTGCGTCTCCCACCCTCCCTATCCCACCCCTCTAGGTGGTCACAAAGCACTAAGCTGATCTCCCTGTGCCATGCGGCCGCTTCCCACTAGCTATCTATTTTACATTTGGTGGTGTATATATGTCCATGCCACTCTCTCACTTCGTCACAGCTTACCCTTCCCCCTCCCCATATGCTCAAGTCCATGCTCTAGTAGGTCTGTGTTTTATTCCTGTCCTACCCTTGGCCTCTTCATGACATTTTTTTTCTTAGATTCCATATATATGTGTTAGCATACAGTATTTGTTTTTCTCCTTCTGACTTACTTCACTTTGTACGACAGACTCCAGGTCTATCCACCTCATTACAAATAACTCAGTTTCATTTCTTTTTATGGCTGAGTAATATACCATGCAGCTCTATTTATAATAGCCAGGTCATGGAAGCAGCCTAAATGCCCATCGACAGATGAATGGATAAAGAAGATGTGGCACATATATACAATGGAATATTACTTGGGCAGAATTCTTAGGCAGGGCAGGGGGGGTTGCTGAATTCTTAGGATTTCTGGAGTGGATGACCTTCTGCTACCTCAGTGTTCCTCTTTCACTGACCACTCAACACTGAGATCTTGGCTGGGCTTCATACAGGACAGCACATCCTGGACTTTGGGAAAGGTGGTGGGATTTTAAGGAGCTTCCTTTTTGATTTAGCACCTGGCTCTGGTTCTAGGGAAATTTCTTCCCAGCAGCTGCTCTGTATCTCTGCTCCTCGTCACATGGAGTGTGCAGGTGAATTTACTTCCTCAGCAATCGCAGTGCAAACGGAAGGTGCAGTGTTTTGTTCTGGGTGCTAAATCTTGTTGGGGTGGAGAGAGGGGAGAAGCCTGAACTATATTTAAATGAACACGGTAAGTCCCTCGGGTTGGCGGGTCCTCCGTTTCTCACAGCAGTGTAGCCGCACCAAGCAGAACCTCCACTTTAAATGTTTGTTTCCCTGATGTTGAAACAAATACACTCTTAGACATTCCAGGGTTTAACTTGTGTGGAGAATGGAATTGGGAACTATGTATCTGCAGGGAAGGGTCAGGCGTTCAAGGCAAAAACTCAGGTAACACGCAAAAGAAAAGGAAAGCAACTCAGACAGCTTACAAGCTGGAAAACTCAGTGTTGCTCTCTAATGAAATGACTGAAAACAAGTGACAGCTATGATTACAGGCCGAGCGAGGGGCAGGAGAGGCCAGTTATAACAGACCAGGTAAAGTGTCCTGAATGAGGGGGCTGGAGGCCTGAGAATGGCAGATCTATGAGATTTGAGGTGAAAAAGTAATGAGGGTAATTATAAAAGCTGGATAATTAGTTGTTTATGGGTCTGATTTCCGAAGGGATCCCGAGTTCCGTATGGGAGGTGGCACCACACAGAGTGGCTCTGGAGTTACAGTGTCAGGTACAAATCCTGGCTCCTTACTTGTGATCCAAGTTACTCAGCGTGTCACTGCCTCGGTTTCATCATCTATAAAACACAGCCGTTGCAATAGCACTTTCTTCACAGGGTTATGAGGTGGGGATTGTTCACGGCAGGTCAAGCACTTAGCATGGTGGCTAGTACTTCTTACATGTTAGATATTATTATTATTATCTATGTTTCTATAGGCCAGAACAGTACTTGGCTCATAGCTGACATTCAATAAATATTGAATAAGTGAGCATTTATGATTAGTGATTTTTTTTTTTTTTTTTGCGGTACGCGGGCTTCTCACTGTTGTGACCTCTCCCGTTGCGGAGTACAGGCTCCGGACACACAGGCTCAGCGGCCATGGCTCACAGGCCCAGCCACTCCGCGGCATGTGGGATCGTCCCGGACCGGGGCACGAAACCGTGTCCCCTGCATCGGCAGGCGGACTCTCAACCACTGCGCCACCAGGGAAGCCCTATGATTAGTGTTTTAATAAAAGTTTCATCTTCATTTAATGACTTCCCTCCCTTGCTGGTAATATTACTTGATGTCTTACAAAGACATGTAGAAAACTTTGGAGTAAGCGTTCTGAAAATAATGAAAGGTCAAATGTGTAAGAGTAAATACAAATATTTTCTCTTAAATCAGACTATAACGAGCATCTTATAAATCAAAAATACATCCCCTTCCATATGCTTCATCACTTTGCAAGTATAAATTAGTGTGTAATTAACCACATTTCTCTCCAGCTCCTCTTCTTTTCCTATGTTTAATTAAAAAATGGCAGCATTCTTTATAACATCTAAGCCAGAAATCTGGGAGTCATCATTGCTTCTTCTCTTTCTCTCATTCTCCACCCGTGCATGTTCATGGACATATATATAGCCATGTCCATTTCATCTCCTGATTAGCTTCTGAATCTGTTCTTTGTGTCTATCTCTGCTATTACTGTATTAGTCCAGCCACTGTCCTATCTTGTCTAAATTAATGTCATAGTGCCCTGATAATTAAGGAAAAGTCTTCTAGGAATGTCCAAGGCAACCAACGTTTGAACTTGCTGCTGGCGAGCTCTCCAGAGTTCACTCACATAGCGTTTATGAAAGATTTAAGCAGCTTGGATTTTATGGGTTTGCAGAATGTTGAGGTGCTTTCTTTCTCTCCTACTGAATTATGTACAGAAAGACTGTGCTGAAGCTATTCGGACAGGCATTTGAGGTACATACACCTTGAAGTTTTTCTGAAGTTTGCTGTTATCATGGAGGCATATTAATTCCAAGGAAATAAAACTTCTCAGGATTACAGAAGATCTAGCTGTGGAAAAATCCAACATAAAAAGGTTTTTATGTATATTAGAAAAAGATGACTTACTCACTCCAAATTTATTTAGCAAAGCCCACATGTATCTTGAGGCTACCCTGCTTAGGGCAGTTCTTAGGCAGGGAGAATCGTATAGGACTATAGGATTGATCTTTCAGTATACAGAGGCTAAAAGTTTCTATATTGATTAGGAAAACCCAAGTTAAATGGATTAATAGTCTCAAATCAGCTGTTCTAAGAGATGACTTTACCACAATAGGGCAAGCATATTTACCACATTTGGGCAGGCTTACCAGAATGGTTAGGAAAGCCAGCTTTACACGGAATCATAAGCACATTGGTGGAACAGCATGACTGTACATCACCCACAGGAGCCAATTATTGTAACTCTGTGGGTAGCGGTTGAGGAAGACGCTAGGATTTAGCGGTTGGGTGGAGAAGTACATTTGTCAGGAAGTCAAACTGAGTGGTTTGAAGACCGATTCTGGGAGTTACTCCATTTTCCTTGGTCTCTCCCAGGTACACATGTTTTTAAACTTTTGTTTGATTTTCTTCCTGTTTAAAAAAACAACAACAACCAAATAACCGATTCTGGTACTGATGTCCTTAATGCCAATGGCTCTCATCCATCCATAGCTGGCAGGGCTTCCTCTTGGAGCCTGGCATCGAGCATCATCAGGCTAGTCACTCCTATGGGGACGTAATCGCCCGAGATGATGGTCATAAACTCTTCTGTTTCAGAAGGAAAAAAGAGGGATCTGTTTTGTTCATAGGTGCCTGGAGAGAGGTGAGAGGAGAGGGAAACACGTGGAGTCTAGCTGGAGAGAAGTAAAGGTCAGAAGAGAAAGGAGTAGTGTCTGTGAAAGACCACATAAAAGTTTGGGCAGTGGCTTCCCTGGTGGCGCAGTGGTTGGGAGTCTGCCTGCCGATGCAGGGGACGCGGGTTCGTGCCCCGGTCCGGGAGGATCCCACGTGCCGCGGAGCGGCTGGGCCCGTGAGCCATGGCCGCTGAGTCTGCACGTCCGGAGCCTGTGCTCCGCGACGGGAGAGGCCACAACAGTGAGAGGCCCGCGTACCGTCAAAAAAAAAAAGTTTGGGCAGGAAAGAACTTCAGGGCCCAGGTAACATTAGAAAGCAGGTGAGCCTCCATCTTCCTCTCCTCACTGGCTGTGGACCCCAGGGAAGATGGACACCCTGGGTCCTCCTGGTGCCCCCAGCCGAGTGCACTGGAGAGCTGCAGAGCAGCAGGGGAGAGGATGACTCCAGAAAGTCAGTGATCTCATGGTGATCCTGAAGACATGGCAGTCTGCCCCGTCTCCACCTGGCTCCGAGGAGAGGCCTCGCCGAAAGGTCAGAATGGAGGAGCCGAAGTGGTTAGTTTTTGTGCTTATTGGATATGAAGCAGCATCTGATAGTCCCCCTGAAATAACTGAGGAAGACTTCAAAGGAGGCCTCAGCCCTAGTAATTCAGGCATTAATGGAACTGTGACTACATCTGTACCCATGGGCTGGTGAAACTTGCAATATTTGGAATATATACAATCCTTTATTTCTGAAGTTGCTATGATTATGGTATACTTAATAGCATTCACACACATGAGGCCAAAAAATTACTTAGCACTAATTTACAAATCAATCACAGAACTTTCTGCCCAGGAAGGAACTTTAGGAAAAATCTACTGCAATCCCCATGATTTAGAATCAGAGAGCAAAAATAGGAAGCGACTTAGCTCTGTGATATCGGGCATGTTGGTGGCAGTTAGGACTGGATCTAGAGCTCCCGGGTCCTAGACTTAACCATTTGGGAACAGAAAGGAAGAGGAAGGGGTGAAATAGAAAAGAAACATCAGTAAAACATACGACGGACAACTTGGTTTTACGTCAAGTTGGAATGCCAAAAAGTCACATCTTAACACTAGTTATGTACCAAACCCATCAGTAGTTCTCTAGTTCTCTAGAACAATACATGTGTACCTTTAAGAAAAAGGTTCTGAAATTTCAGTTCTATGAGGTATCCATGTGAGTCGTGTCTTTGATCGCTGTATCTTTGGTGTCCCCACCCTGTAGGTTTTGTTATGGGAGAAATTTAGTGGTGGTTTCCCTGTGGGAGGGAACAGGAGTCAGCCCACTGCCACCTCAGAGCCTCGCTCTGGCCGTTTCCTTTACCTTAGGGGCTCTTCCTCTAAATCATCTGAAAACTGTCTCCTCCTCATCTTTTAAGTCTCAGCTCAAGAATCACCTTTCTTGAGAGACTGTCACTCCTCACCCTGCCTTCCCCAGGCTGGCGCTCTCTGTCCCACTGACTCTCAAATTTTGTCCCCTAAGAAACATTCACCAAAGTCTACAGACATTTTTGACAGTCATGACTGGGGCTGGGGGGTGCTAGTGGGTGGTGGTCAGTGATGATGATAAATATCCTATCATGCACGAGACAGTTCCCCACAACAAGGAATCATCTCATCCAAAAGGTCACTAGTGCCAAAGTTGAGAACCGTGCTCTCACCCTTTGCCTTACCTTTGATTTTCTAGCAAGGTACCACAATCTTATTTGTTTACATGTTTTTCCATCTGTCTTCTCCCATCCCACCCCCTTGAATGAAAGCTCTACAAAGTCAGGAACTGGGTTTTGTTCATTATCATAGAGGCTTCTGGAACAGTCCTGGGCATTGAGTAGGTGCTCCATAAATGTGGATTGAATTGACTGAATGAATGACTCTATCTCTACCACTGGAAAAATCACTTACAGGGCCAGTTGTGCTACGGTGCAGCATTCTCATTGATGAAAGAAACCAAGGCAGAAGCACCAGGGAAAATAGAATGGCTTTTTTCTTTTGGGTCTCATACAGTCAGGATCAGCACAATTTTGTCTTTCAGGAAACCAACAAATGAAGAAAGGCAAAGGTTATTGAAAACGAGTGGGTCCTGCCTGTGTGACAGCTGTCGGTGTAATCCTGTAGCTTCTATGACAGTGGTTATCTAGGCTCACTGCAAAGGGGAATGGAAATGAAGCCATTTGTGTGGGAGCTACATCTGGCAAAGAGTAACAACTTATTGATTCAGGCTGTCCAAGAAACCCATGTTTCTTCTCCATGTCTTTTCATTCCCAGTCTGGGTTGAATTGAAAACACAAATTCAACCCAAATGTATTAACAGCTTTCTAATGTAAGCTATCAGTCACGAAGAAACGAAAAGAATCATTTGAAGCACTCCAGAGGGCCAGAGTTTCAAGCTGGTTTATTTTACCTGATATATTATCAAAAAAGAAAGAGCAACGCTGCCCTAATGCCAAATCAGGGATGCATCTGTACAGTTTTCTCAATAGAACTGGATAATATATAGTGAGTGAATCTAACTAGCAAAATGTGATTAGGAGCATCATGGAAATAAAGACTGAAAAGTGCCTTAATGGCTTTAAAATTTACAGATGGCAAATCAAGTAAAAGATCTGTTTATCACCCTCCGAATGCTGTCTGTAAAATGCACATCCGAGGGCTAGGAAGTTTCTAATAGCAGCTGCTGCACTTTAGGAAACCTCCCTGGAATCCTTGGCTCTCGGAACCCAAGTTCTTCTGGTGTCTTGCTGCAGGATGGGGGAGCTGCTTTCCTGACCACACAGCTTCTGGACGGTAAAACTGAGAAGCCATTGTGCTTTGCCCGGAGTGTTTGAAAGCAAACAGGAGAGTGTCAGATCTGTATAATAATGCACTGGAGATTGTTATGTCATGTTCTAGGTTTCATAAAGTCTTGCATAAACAGTTTGATATAGAATATTACAGAGTAGTAAAAGCTGCTTTCCAGTGTTTGGGCTCTTTCTGTCTACAATTCAGTGAATGTGACATACATTAACTGCACAGCTTGGCTACCGCATTTTTTTATGCTATGAAAATGTAAACTAATTAATGAACTCCATAATCAATTTACACGCCAGTACATTTTGACCACTACTCTTATTTTTAGCATATGTTATATTTTTTAAATATTTAAGTTAATCTCTCTTTATTTGCATTACTTACATTTCAACAATTTTATTAAAATAAAATTAAAAAACTTCTGCAATCCAGACATTTCTTTCTTTTTTTTTTCAGACATTTCTTTTATAGCTATGAAGAGTTTCTCCTTTCTTTTTCCTTCTCTCCCTCTTCTGTCTCCCCTACTCTGTTTTCCTTTCTCTATTAAACCAATTCATGTTTAGTTCAACCCTTTAAAATCCCAAATTTAATCACCTGATTTCTTAAAAATTTGTTATCTAATAAAAAATACAGAAATATACTTGATAATATTTACCTATTTCTAAAATAAATATAATTTCATTTATAACATGGATCTCTACTAGGTGTCCAGTTATAATATGGATCAAACCATGTCTCATGGAACATAATTTATGGTGAAAACCTGATATGAGCATTTGGCCTCCAAGACAAGTGTTAGCTCTGTTTTCTAACTAACTTCTAAAATAGTATAGGCCTAAAAGCTGTGGATTCATTGAGCTCAAAAGACAACTCTGAAGATGAGGATTCTTTATCCTACCTCTTTGAATCACCATTATATCAGAGGGAATCTCAAAAGAAGAGAATGACTGGTTAATTTTTAAGGAGTCTAGGATGAAACAGGGCATACTTGAAGAGGTTCATGATCTTATATAAATGAATGAGTGAACATTTTATTTGAGTAGAGACAGGCTTTGGAATTATGTGAACTAGAGTCCAAATTCTGGCTCATCCATTTACTAGGTCTTGAATGACTTCAGCTATTTAGATTTCTCAGAGTCTATACTGGTAAAATGGGTCTTAGTAATAAGTACCTTGTAGGATTATTTAAGGACTAGGAATATGTACAGAAAGTGCTTTGTTGCCTGGCACCCAGTAGGCATTAATAGATGGTAGCTATTAGCAATATCTATTTGTAAACAAGTAAAATGGACTGCATTAAGAATCTGGAAAGTTCTGTTTTTGTGGTAATGTTTATAATATTTATGAGATAGAACAGATGATGTGGGCTTCCCTGGTGGCTCAGTGGTTGAGAGTCCACCTGCCGATGCAGGGGACACGGGTTCGTGCCCCGGTCCGGGAAGATCCCACATGCCGTGGAGCGGCTGGGCCCGTGAGCCATGGCCGTTGAGCCTGCGCGTCCGGAGCCCGTGCTCCACAACGGGAGAGGCCACAACGGTTCCTGGGTGGGCCCTCAGAATTCCCATGCTTTTCTTCCAGGCATGAGGGAGTCGTTTCCCCATTTCATCCTCTTGGCGCTCACAGAAAAGAAAGAATGGAGGTCCCAGAGGGTTACTGTATTTGAAGCTATTCAAAACATGTTTGGGTCTATTTTTGACTGTCCTTACTACCAAATGCTTCCTCTATTTTCACAGTTGGGAAAGAAAATATATGTACTTTATTGCAATATAAAGAATAACTACAACAAGCGGTAAAACCACGGTCCCCTACGTATGCTGTGATAAGTGACTCTGGGTCCCTCTGTGTCGATCCTTTAATCAGATCATGGAATCTCTGCCTTGACTGTCAAGGGAGTCATGGAATAAGACCATTAAACATATTTTAGCAAATTCTGACCCTGAATAAGGTTAAAGACTTATTAGGAAGGTTTAATTGAGAGGGAAGCATGAAAACGCATGGACTTCGAACACAGATACACTTGAGAAGATCTGCCTCTTACTAGCTATGTGACCTTGGGTGACTTATTTAGTGCTATTTTACTCATCTTTATAATGGGAATAAAACCACTTACACTTAAAGTTTTTATATGGATCAGATGAGACAGCCCATGAAGCACTGAGAACAATATCTGTCTAGCACAGAGTAGGTATTTGACAAAAGATAAACTGCCTTAGCCTCTTCCTCATTTTATTTTTAGAAAGAGACTAGTCACCCTGCCTGCCTGTCTTAGGGTGGGTATTTGCATTTGTGACTATCAAATGAGACAACATGAAAGCACTTTGTAAACCTAAAGCACAATATCAGTATAAGCAATGGAGACAACCGATTTTATGATCCAAGATATGACAAAACTGTGCATATGTTGAGAAGTTGGTGAAGATTCCAAATTCACTTTGACTCCCTTTGAAAGTTACTAGTAATAGAGAGGTGAGTAGCTTTTGCACCCTATATCTTCTGGGTCCAGTAGTGTTCCCCCAAATTCTTGTCTACCTGGAACCTCAGAATGTGACTTTATTTGGAAATAGGGTCTTTAGAGATGTCATTAGTTAAGGTGAAGTCATACTAGACTAGGATGGGCTCTAATCTAATGACTTGTATTCTTATAAGAAGAGAAAACGGATGTACAGACACACACAGAGAAGAAGGCCATGTGAATAAGGAGGTAGAGATTGGAGGGATGCATCTGAGAGCCAAGGAGTACCAGAAATTGCCAGCAACCAATAGGAGCTGGAAGAAGCAAGGAAGGATGCTTTCCTAGAAACTTCAGAGAGCGCATGGCCCTATGGACACCTTGATTTGAGACTTCCAGCTTCCAGAACTGTGAGAGAATAAATTTCTGTTGTTTCAAGCCACTCGGTTTGTGATATTTGTTACAGCAGCCCTAGGAAGTCAATACACTATACCTCGCTCTTTTTTATTGGTTAGAATTTTGCATAATGTAAAATGATGTAAAGGTGTTGCTTTAACTTGAAAATAAAGCTTAGTGAGAGGTCTCAGAACTTTATTCAAATCCTGCTGCGTGTGGAAATTAAATCTGACAGTATCTATATCTAAGAGCTCTCAAAGTATTGATTATTTTTGGAAATCCACCGAAGAAGTTGGGATGAACTCTGAGCTGGGGCAAAGCTTTGAACTTCTCATGAGTCAGTCCTATCTATTTGCTAAAGAAGTGAATTTACATAGACCAGAAAAGAGGAGGGTGGGGCGGGGAAGGGGGAGCCTAATGAAACTTGGGAGATTTTCATAAGGGAATTATCATTTGTAGGATTAAAATCATGTTGGGGTCTTGAGCATAGCCACAGAACTGGTCTGAGAGTTGTATTTTACTTCCCAGACAATTTTGGGCCATCATGTAGGCTGCAGAAGGCAGATAGGTTTAGTCTATGATTCTGTTAGCATTTTCACCAAGGGATTTTATTTTCTTCTTGGTGGACCCTGTACCCCCAAACCAAGTGTAGGGTCTCCCCCAGGCCTCTGGTTATTGTTTGCTGAGTCAGTGTGTGGTTAGATATGGAGAATGGGCAACTGAATTGCATTGATACTTCCTGTGGGAATTGAACCACACATCCGGAACATCTCAATTACTGCTTCATTTTAACTCACTGTAGAAGACCAAAGAAACACATAGGGTTCGGTGAGGTTTAAATATGTGTAGTCTTTCCATGTTTCCCCAAGCTCAGCCTCACAGCACCTGTGTTTAGTACGAAAGCTGTTTCTTTCTCTAAGAAAAATGTACATGCGATAGTACTCCCCCATGTAACTTAAAGCACTCCTGGTTATTTGACCTACACCTACAAAGAAGCAAAACTGAAGTGAAATATTCTAAAAATCAGTAGTATAATGAACTGAATATTATTTTGTCTGCAGACTTTTGTTTTTCCGTTTAGAGGATCTTTCCACTTAAAATAGGTGCTGCCACTTTTAGCATGGTCCTCTGGCTAATTAAGATCCTGTGCAGCGCTGGGACCTGGGCGAACAGGGGAATGACTTGTGTTTTTCTACAAGGAGGCACAACTTTGCATCATTTTAAAGACTAGGCAGCGTGGTTTGAGACAAGCCTGCTGAAAGGTGGAGGGACGGTTTCAGGACAGAGTGGAAAGAAGTCCTATCCTCATGGGCCTCTGTTTTCTCCTAATGTGGCACGACATTTTAAAATCCAATGCCAGAAACTGCCTGGGATGGTCATCCTTGAGGGAAGAGCTACATCTAAAATGGTGGAATCTGACTTTTATTGCATGCAATCTGTGCACATTACAGAGAGGAACACATCTATCAAAGAAGGGACTTGCGGGCTTCCTTGGTGGCGCAGTGGTTGAGAGTCCACCTGCCGATGCAGGGGACATGGGTTCGTGCCCCGGTCCACGAAGATCCCACATGCCTGTGCTCCACAATGGGAGAGGCTACAACAGTGAGAGGCCTGCATACCGCAAAAAAAAAAAAAAAAAAAGAAGGGACTCCCTAACTACTAGCAGTGGTTTCAAGGTAATTTGTCACAAACTTGCAATAGGCCCGACTTTCTTCATCCATGATACGTTTGCGTTTTATTTGAAAGTGATTTTAATTTCTACTTAATAAGCATTGAACGGGTTGTCCACTAGCAATCATCTTTTTTTAAATTTAATTTTTATTTTATATTGGAGTATAGTTGATTTACAATGTGTTAGTTTCAGGTATTCAGCAAAGTGATTCAGTTATATGTATATATATATTCTTTTCAGATTCTTTTCCCATATAGGTTATTACAGAATATTGAGTAGAGTTCCCTGTGCTATACAGTAGGTCCTTGTTTATTATCTATTTTGTATATAGTAGTGTGTATATGTTAATCCCAAACTCCTGATTTATTCCATCATCAAAACGTCTACAAACAAAAATGCTGGAGAGGATGTGGGGAAAAGAGAATCCTCCTTGGGCTTCCTTGGTGGCTCAGTGGTTAAGAATCCACCTGACAGTTCAGGGGACACGGGTTCCAGCCCTGGTCAGGGAAGATCCCACATGCCGCGGAGCAGCTATGCTCGTGCGTCACAACTACTGAGCCTGCGCTCTGCAGCCCACGAGCCACAACTACTGAAGCCCGCATGCCTAGAGCCCGTGCTCTGCAACAAGAGAAGCCACCGCAATGAGAAGCCCGTGCACCACAACGAAGAGTAGCCACCGCTCACCGCAACTAGAGAAAGCCCGCGTGCAGCAATGAAAACCCAACGCAGCCAAAAATAAAATAAATTTATTAAAAAAAAAAAGAAAATCCTCCTGCACTGTTGGTAGGAATGTAACTTGGTACAGCCACTATGGAGAACACTATGGAGGTTTCTTAAAAAACTAAACATAGAGTTACCAGATGATCTAGAGATCCCACTCCTGGGTGTATATCTGGAGAAAACCATAATTTGAAAAGATTCATGCACCTCAATGTTCATTGCAGCACAATTTACAACAGCCAAGACATGGAAGCAACCTAAATGTCCATCAACAGAGGAATGGATAAAGAAGATGTGGTACATATACATAATGGAATATTAATCAGCCATAAAGAATAATGAAATAATGTGATTTGCAGCAACATGGATGGACCTAGAGATTATCATACTAAGTGAAGTAAGTTGGATAAATTAGCAATCATCTTTAAACTGGGTTAAGTTGAAAATCCATCAGAGAGTATGAAATGAAAGATAGCATATTTCTTGAGCACCAGACAGCATAAGACAGAGGTCAAATCCTAGAATAGGATAACCAAAAAAAAAAAAAAAAAAAAAATTCCACATAGCATCTCAATGAAAGAAACCATAGCAACAATAGCTCGCATTTATTAGGGGCTTACCGTGCACCTGTGTTCCGGGTGCTTTACATGAATGAGCTCCTTTAGCTGTACAAGGACGTGTACCACAATTGCTATCCTTTTCATTTCATAGGAAATTGCTGCTCAGATTGGTTCAGTAACTTGACTAAGGCCACAGAGCAGATATGGGTTTCCAATTCAGTGCTGTCCGGCTGCACACATTTATGCTCATCGTGGCATAAAGACCTGCTGACTTTTGTCCCGTTTGCACACATCAGGTTGGGACCAGTACCTGAAATAACATAAATATTGCTTTAACAAATTAGCTATGATAGTCAAGAATGAAGAAAAACCTCATAAGGCTCAGATAAACAAAAATATCTCTTTCGGTGATTTCACCTCTAGAAAGCAAAAATGTAGAGTATGAATATGATTTGGAGTTTGGATTTCAAATGCTTTCTGCTAAAGAAATAGTACTAAGTCTACATGTGATATTGCCCAGAAGAGATAAATTTGTAGAGTACAAACCTTTCCTTTGGCCACTCTCTGTGCCCCAAATCTTTTAATACTAGAGGCACCTGAAATAAGAAAAATGACAAGTGATATTGTCCCCTTTGTCTTATGCCGACTTCCTCCTTCAGCTCTCACTGTGCTCACTGCTTGGTTTCCACCAGTGAACGGGCAAATATCAAAGATGTAACTGGCATGTTTTATTGTTTTCCGTCCTACTGTTTTCTCCTTTCTCTGAGGGATGTTTTCCTGTTCTATCTTTTTCTTTTTCTGACAGATATATTGCCTTTCTCACTGAGGGAGATGAAAGAAACTATTTCTGTTTAGTGACAGCAAAAACAAACAAACAAACAAAAAACCTAACAAATCAAAACAAAATACACACATAAATCAATGAATTTTGAGTTGTGAAGCAAGTTATGAAAAAAGTATTCTTTCTTTGGTCATAACCCGCTGTCTCTCACTAGGATGTATGTAAAGATGGTTAATTAATGATTCCTCTGAGATAAAAAGCTTGAAATAAAAACCGAAGTTTTGGGCCCTTCTGATTTCTTTACCAGTTGTCTCTCTGCACAGGTTGTTGACTTTTTGTGAAAATATCTTTAGTTTACAAGTAAACATATAAAATTAAGTAATTTTGCATTTGAGCCCTTAAAAATTGAATTAGAAGCCCTTTTGAAAATGGGTAGAAATCCTGGGGATTTGTTCTAAGGAAGTAATCCTGTGGAAGTAAAAGCAACCAACTAATCAAATAACCATCCTCAAATCCATATGCATAGAGATGCTATTGTGATATAAATAAACAATCTAGAAACAACCTAAATTATCAATAGTAGCACATGAATTCCTAATTAAAATAATAATTATTATAAAGCTAAACTTACAGTATTTATGATACATCAAGCACTCTTACTTATTTTACACATTAACTCATTTAATCTAAACAAAAACCTCATAAAATGGGTATGATCTTGCAGATGAGGAAACTGGGGCACAGAGAAGTTAAGTGACTTGTCCAGGGTCAAACAGCTACAAAATGATACAGTTAACATTCAAACCCAGACAATCTGGCTTGAGGATGTGTTCTTAAGCACTCACTTTATTACCTTCAAATTATGGTAAATTAACAGACAGGTTATTAGGCTACACTAAAGATGCTAAGTATGAAGAAAGTGTAAAAATATGAACCATATACAAAATACTATACCAGGAACCTATAACCATATCTCTGGAATTTCTGAAGATGACAAAATCATTTGTTTTACATCACTGATCTTAAGCTCCATAAAGAAGACTACATATACATGTGTAGACTACATATAAAATAACTTACACACATGCACACACAAACATGCTTTATTTTTCTATCATCTATAAATTATCCATATCTATTTATCTCTATATTTAAACAGTAATAGAAGATGAACCAAACTTAAGGAATATATAGTAGGCTTTGATATAAGTTTCCAGTTCCTTATTAACATATTGGTGATAAGACTTCACCAGTGTAGTTAAGAGAATATTTGTGTTACAGCCTATGTTTTCCTTCTGACTTGCTGTCTACTTCTTGCTTCTGGGCCATTATTATGAAGTGTCTGTTTTTTTACCTACTCAAAGCTCAGTCTTTCCTAAGTTTTTATTTCTGATTTTTATTAAAAGATTTGGTTTTTGAGTTTATTTTGAGTTCATAAGCAATAATGTTCTGCTGAGCATACTGTACTAGGCAGAATAATGCCCCTTCCCCCCAACGATATCCATGCCCTGATCCCTGGGGCCTGTGAATATGTTACCTTACATGGTGAAAGGGACTTTGTAGATGTAATTAAGGTAAAGGACCTTGAGGTGGGGAGATTATCTGGTGGGCCCAATGCAATCACATGAGTCCTTAGAAGCAGAGAACTTTTCCCGGCTGTGGTCAGAGAGAGCCTGAAGATGGACTGAGAGATGCAGTGTTGCTAGCTGTAAAGATGGAGGAAGTGGGAACATGAGCCAAAGAATGTGGGCTTCTGGAAGCTGGAAAAGGCAAAGAAGTAGATTCTCCCCCAGCTCCAGGGAGGAACACAGCCTTGCTAACACTTTGATTTGTTCCCAGTAAGACCTCCAGAACTGTAAGATAATAAATTTGTGTCGTTTTAAGCTACTAAATTTGTGACAATCTGTTACCGCAGAATAGGAAACTAATACATATACTGACAAAGAATATTATGAAGATATTTTTGAAATCCTGTCTTAAGAGAAGTACTCCATTGATTACCTATAGTAGATCAGATTGCATTATTTACAATTAATTTTACCAGTGAAACAAATCAATGTCCCTGCTCTAGTACCTTATATATTAATTAAAAAGTTGCTACTTTGTCTCTTAAGGCATTTATAAAAACAAAACCTGAACTGTACATTATTAAGGGGCTGTTTATCATTGTCACTATTTCCCAATTCTTAATAGAGAAATTATACACTACCAGTTTGGATGAGGTAAAATACCATTTTAAGCAACAGTTTGCCTTCTTTCTTACCCATCTGCAAATCTAAACAAGGCTATTTTTTCTTTTTAAAATTTGGTTGACCTTACTTTTTTCCTTTAAAAGATTATGTTAGTTTAGAAGCTATTTTCTTCCATTCTTATTTCAATGCACTGACCATTTCAATTTGGGGGGTGATTGCCCACCCCAGATTAGATTAAAATCATCATCTATCTCTAAAGGGCTTATCTTTTTTTTGGCCAGCACCTTGGATACCACATGGTCTTTAGTGATAGTTTTAGGACTCACCACATCTCAGAACCCCAGATACCCTCTCTGATGGCTTTGTCCCAAGGACAGTCATGCTTAATGCAGATGTTGGGATGTGATATATGGTAAACCCATTGACGATAGAGTTGACCTCACTTCTGGGACTTTTCACTATTACATGGAGTCTGATCTACTGCAGGTCAGAATGTATCTTTCCTCAGAAATAACCACACATGATAGGACTGAGTTGAACATTGTTCTGCTACAAAGCAGGTGTTGATTCTGAATCCCAGGAGTAGCCTCATAAAGGGATTCTGTTTAATTTCTTTTCCAGAGGCCTTTATTTGCCTGAAGCTTGTCTTAATTATTTCAGAATTTTTGATTTTTGTCACTGTAATATGCTGAGAATAATGGTGTTTTTGGGGCTTGACATGCAAAATTAACATAATGTGAACTACAAAATTAATCTTCTTGGGGAGAATTGTGTCATTATCATCATCATCATAATTGCCCATTATTGAGAGAAAAAATGTAGCCCTTTCATCTACTTTTTGATTAATTAATTAAGAACTCTAGTCAGGAAGATCTCAAAGGACTGTCAAAACCATTGTGAAGCTTTAAAAGCAGAAGCAAACACAGTTTTTATCCTGTAGAAAGTTTAGTTCTGTTGGGGGTGGGGGAATCACACTGAAATAGAAGATAAATGAATTCCATCGTAGGAAAAAAGTCATTGATATATGAAATTTTACTGTTGTGAAATTTGAATACAGGGGAACAATATTCCAGGACAGTAAGGCTAAGTGGGCAGAATCAGGCTTTTTATAGGGGGGAAGTCTTGAATTAGTTCTTAAAGAAAGTGATGTATATTGAAATCAGAAAGTACATTACATTTCCTGATTTTGAAATATATTACAAACTACAGTAATTAAAACAGTATGGTACTGGCATGAAGATAGATGTATAAATAAATGGAACAGAAGAGAGAGCCCAGAAATAAATCCATGTATGTATAAGAAGAATGCCAAAGATATACAGTGGGGAAAAGATAATCTCTGCAACAAATGGTGTTGAGAAAAGTGGATAACCACATGCAAAAGAGTGAAATTGGACCCTGATCTTGCACCATACACAAAAATCCACTCAAACTGGATTGAAGACTTAAACATAAGACCTGAAACTGTAAAACTCCTAGAAGAAAACATAGAGAAAAATCTTCATGACATTGGTGTTGGTTATGATTTTATGGATATGACACCAAAAGCACAGGCTACAGAAGGAAAAATAGATACATGGGACTACATCAAACTAAACACACTTATTCAAAGCAAAGGAAACAATCAACAGAGTGAAAAGGCAGCCTATGGAGTGAGTGAAATATTTGCAAACCATAGACCTGAGGAAGGGCTAATCTCCAAAATGTATAAGGAACTTCTACAACTCAATAGCAAAAAACCCAAATAACTTAATTGAAAAAATAGGCAAAGGACTTGAATAGACATTTCTCCAGAGAAGACACACAAACAGCCAACAGGTACATGAAAAGTTGCTCAACATTACTAATCATCAGAGAAATTGAAATCAAACTCCACAATGAGATATCAACTTGCACCAGTTAGGATGGCTATTATCAAAATAACAAAAGATGGCATGTGTTGCGAGGATACAGAGAAATTAGAACTCTTGTACATTGTTGGTGAGAATGTAAAATGGTGCAGTCACTATGGAAACCGTATGGAGGTTCTTCAAAAAATTAAAAATAGAACTGCCATGTGATCCAGCAGTGCAACTTCTGGGTATATATCCAAAGAATTGCAATCAGGATCTGGAAGAGACAGCTACACTCCCATGTGTATTGCAGCATTGCTCACAATAGCCAAGATTTGGAAACAATCCAAGTGTCCATCAGCAGACAAATGGATAAAGAAAAAGTGCTGTCTACATACAATAGAATATTATTCAGCCTTTAAAAAGAAGGAAGTCTTGCCATTTGTGACAACATGGCTAGACCTGGAAAACATTATGCTAAGTGAAATGTGTCACAAAAGAACAAATACTCCATGATTCCACTTCTATGAGGTATCTAAAATAGTCAAATTCATAGAAGCAGAGAACAGATTGTGGATTCCAGGGGTGGGGGAAGGGTGAAATGGGGAGTTGTTCAATGGTCTAAAGCAACAGTTACACAAGGTGAATAAATTATAGAGATTGCTGTACAACATATGCCTATTGTTAACAATAAGGTGTTGTGCACATAAAAATTTAAGAGAGCAAATCTCATGCTAAGTGTTCTCAACACACATACACACTTGCAAGGGGACACAAGACATCTTTTGGAGGTGATAAATATGTTTATTACATATTTTGTGCAGACAGTATCACAATGTATGCATGTATCCAAACTCATAAAAATGTGTACATTAAATATGTGAAACTTTTTGTATATTACATATACCTCAGTAAAGCTGAAAAAAGGGAAAATGATAAAGATGAATGAATGGAGTGGAGGTTGAAGCACTCATTGTGAGAAGAGCAGCAAAGAGATTTCAGCAAGAAGGACCAAGGCTGATGTGGGAGTTATGTGCCAAGAACAAAACTGGGAGCCATCTACAATGACATCACTCTTTGATCCCAATAACTAGAATGCCTAATAATATTAGGAAAGTCAGAAGCAAAGCTTTGACATTTTTATATTCCATTTATCATTTCATTTGGGATCTGGGAGGGAAGGAGATTTAGACACCTGTGCATACATACCATACCTGTTGCATGAAAGTCCCTGGAAAAAGTGAGTTGACTTGTGTTTATTAATCCTTTTGGTATAGTCTCTTAAAATGACTTTCCTCATGTAAGTGTGATAAAGAGTAATTCATGCTGATTTCCCTGGATGTCTTGCCAAAATCAGTCTCATTACTTGGTATTCACATTTTCTATATCCCATATAATCAGTCTATAAGGAAAACTAGTTAAATGAGGGAGTTAGGATCACTGGTTATAGATTAACCATCAAGGACTTTGTTGAAATGGGACAATTTTCCAAGTGTTACTTATGTTCTTAATTTAAAAAATAGAATGTATTTGATTGTTGAGCAGGGATGCCCGAAAGCCAACAAGGGTGCCTCACCTTTTCATTATGGTGCAGAGGAGCAAATTAATCTCTATGGCAATGAAAGTTAGAGGTTGGCTGGGGCTTACTTCAAAGTTTTCTACTATTATTTCATAAACTCTTAGGAGTGGAACAAATATTTAGAAGATAACCTAATCCAACTCCCTTACAATAACAATGCAGACATTAATGATGATAACAGCTACAGTTTACTGCCATCCATACACTAACTTACTTAATTTCTATCATAATCCCATGAGCATTACTCTCATTTTAGTGATGAAGAAACCAAAGCTTAGATTGATTAACTTGTTCAAGGTCATACAGCAAGTCGATGTCAGAGATAACGTTTGAACCTAGGTTTGTTGAACTCATTTAAAGCCCACATCTTGGGCTTCCCTGGTGGCACAGTGGTTGAGAGTCCGCCTGCCGAGGCAGAGGACGCGGGTTCGTGCCCCGGTCCGGGAGGATCCCACGTGCCGCGGAGCGGCTTGGCCTGTGAGCCATGGCCGCTGAGCCTGCGTGTCCGGAGCCTGTGCTCCGCAGCGGGAGAGGCCACGGCAGTGAGAGGCCCGCATACCACACACACACACACACACACACACACACACACAAAAATAAAAAAGTAAAGCCCACATCCTTCACTGTTATCCTCTACTACCACATTATACGTGGAGGAAACTGAGGCAGAGAAGAGCTAATTGCATTACTGAAAGCACAGGACTAGTCACTTGTAGAGTTGGGGGTAGAAGCTACATCTTTAGACTAAGAGTCCTTGGAGGAACTCTGAACTTGTGTGTCAGGTGGTGGTACGAGCTGGTCTCACTCCTCCCTGGTTGCCCTCTCACACCTTTGAGATGGGAGCTCATGTGGCTTGCTCATGCTTCAAGTATAATTCATGTTATGCCAGGGATGGGCTGGTAATGCTCTTGGGGTTTTAATTAAGTTGTATACTTTCTCCATTTCTGTTTTCTGGTGCTTGTATCAATGATGGAAATGTTTTCTGAAAACATATTTCAGAAAAAACTTTTTGGATGACTGAGCTGTAACTTTCAGAGATGCAGAAGCTTACAGTAGCAACTTCCTAAACTATGATAGTGTTCCCCCCACCCCCCATTTCTCTGCAAGATGCTGTAATATTTAAGAAGGTGATTATGAGGATATGATCCATAACTACTGTTCTTGACCCATAGTATTAACAATTGCTCAGGAAAAGCCACTATCTCATTCTTTAAGCCTCAGGAAGACTTAGAGCCTCTTGAAATGCCCTGGGATTGTGGCTTCAAATTAGAGTTGACTTGGGGATTTACTCTATCTCGCATTCACTTTGACATTTCGTCTCGAGGAGTTAACCCACTCAGGGACCCACTGATAAGGGAGAGTAGGTTTTGACTGAATTGGGTCTTTCAACAAATGATATGAACGTTTCAAGCTTCACTGTAGCCTGAAACACCTGCCTGGGTCAATGGTGCAAATGCTTCCTCTTCAACTGATTAACTTAAGACTTCGAATGGATATTGATAAGAGTTATAGCTTTTACAATATCATTTATGTTTGAAGGTTGTATATATGACACCATTGTATTATTTCTGTAAGGAGAAAAATATTAAAAATAAAAATATTAAAAGCATAAAATACATTTGTATTATGCATTTTCTTTGAATAAGGCACAGTGTTAGCCATTTAGGGGCATTGTTGAATATTCTGACATAGTTTCATCCTTGTAAAATGTATAGCCTATTAGGGAACCAGTGACTATTTCCGTAAGTCTTATGGTAGATAGATAGATGGTAGAGAAAATGAAAGCTGTAATTTCTCTAAAGGGAGAGGACTGACTTTGCATTGGAGTACTCAGGGAAGGCTAAGAGGTAGGAAATGAGTTGGACCTTAAAATACGGGTAAAATTTAGGTGTGAGAGGCTTGAAGGTGGGAAGTACAAGATACATTCAGGGACTATGTCGGTTAATCTGGCCAGAGCAGGGATAGTATTGAGTGTTCAGAAGGGGAGTTGGGAGGGAAAGTGGGAGATGTATACTGTCTATGCTCCAGTCTGATACCTCTTCTCTAACACAAGGCTTTGGGGAACTTTAAGTTGTTTTAATAACATGAAGTATGTGAGGATGGCAACAAAGTCCCCATATTTGTTCAGCCCATGACCTCAGTACCAAGGATTCGTCCTGTGCTGTACGTCATATGAAAGGCTCCCTGGCTTGGTGTCAAATGTTTTTATGTCTCTCAGATTTCCTTTCCTTTGTAAGCCTGGATGGGTTCCCTGAGACTGGTGATAAAGCTCAAACCTAGTGGGTGAAAGCAGATACCTCATAAATTAGCGAACAGGAGCGTAGAGAGCTTTGTTTGGAACAGTCTGGAATCTGAGACCACGAATTGCAGTATCTCTCAGAAACAGATTTTAGAGTTCAGCTCCGTAGAAAAGCCAACCCCATCTCCACCCTGCCTTGGGAAATTGAAAAAAACTGCAAATGGGCTAAAATTTAAATGAAGCTTTAGTACCTACACACATTTTGGTTAGCTATTCAGAATAATGATGCATAATTTGGTCACATAAAACATATGTTCCTCTTTTATGCATTTGTTCTATTTATTTCCTGCCAGTTTTTATTTGAAAAGGTACTTCACGTGTATTGGATGCCCCAGGTAGTACTTCCTAATCAGAATATTGTGCAGATCTTTTTTTTTTTTTTTTTTTTTTCGGTATGCAGGCCTCTGTTGTGGCCTCTCCCATTGCGGAGCACAGGCTCTGGACGCGCAGGCCTAGCGGCCATGTCTCATGGGCTTAGTTGCTCCACGGCATGTGGGATCTTCCCGGACCAGGGCACGAACCCGTGTCTCCTGCATCGGCAGGCGGATTCTCAACCACTGCGCCACCATGGAAGCCCTGTGCAGATCTTTTCATGTTGAGTTTACTTGTGATGTGGCAATACAATAATAGTAGCACCAGTTGTTAAATACTATTTTACAAAAAGGGGAAAGAAACGCGTTTTATCAGTTTGCTACCACAAATTGAAACATACATGCCCAACCATGAGTTTTAATAAATGTGACATAAGTTAACAGAGCATGGAAGAAAGAAGAATGGAAAATGGTGTCCCTAAATCAATTTAATATGGTAACAACCCCAAACAAAAACCAGATTGGGCCTCTTCAGCAAAACACACTAGAAAAACGAAGGTTGTCAGAGATTGTTCACAGTATATTCATCAAATTTCAGAGGAGATTATCTGACAGAATTAAGTACAAAGTCAGTTATGAGAAATTGGTCCTCTTGGTAGCTAATGTTGAGAATATTATTTATATTAACAGGCAAAATAGGCTGGCCGTACACAGGCAATCATCTAAATTTTATGGATATGGTTCTGCCCATAAATCTGGGTAATGATGGCATATCTCTTATGGGACTACATTACCTTACGGGTTACCATAATTGTATTGACCACTTGAAGATTAAGGCATCAGAGTGATCACCGCTAGCTGATAGGCAAAAAGGCCCCGGTCTTCAACAACAAAAGAAACTTTCCCGTTAACTACGAATGTAACTTGAATACCGATCCCCTTTATATTCATTAGATGCTCCAGGACTATTTCATTGCTAGAAGGTTAAGGGATGTGAAATCAAAGTAGTCTCCTTTTTCATATGATAAAAACAATGTAGGTAGTTAGGCTGTCAAAGGCATTGAACCCAGAAATAGAGATTCTGATTTCTGCAGAGATGTAATTTCATTTCAACCTTCCTTTAATCTGAAACTTCTTCTGATATTGTAGAGTGAGTCTTGGTTCTAATGTGAATGAGTTGACATTTCCAAAATATAAGATTACATAATTGAATCAGATGAGAACTACAAATCTAGGAATTAGATATCTTTCTGCCTTTGTTTTGTCAAAAGTGTTACGTGAAAGTATTTACTAACTTTAAAATACGGAAATGAGTTTCTAATTTATTCATAATCTTTGTTATATCAGATAGGATATTTCAATTCTCTTTCTCTCCAAAATCTGAAAAATGTATCATTGTCATAGACTTCCAAAAATGAGTAAAGCTTTTATTAGCTCATAAAAATGTTTTACCAGGCCACTTGAATAAAGAATAACCAGAGAGGAAAGAAATCAATTCAGTCTCAACATAAACGTTACTTACCTCAAGCTAATATTTAACTAATTATAATAATACTAAGACTGGAGTTAAAAAAATACTGTCTGAACTAGGCATTCGTTAGAAAAAATAGGCGCCCTCTTTCAGATTGGTTTCCTAGTTTAAGACTTGCCAATATGCCTGGTTTCCATCTTTGTAATTAATACTAGTGTAGTGTAGTTTTCATTTTTATGTAAATGTATTTATTGGTATAAATATATATGTGGTATATACTGCATTGTTGGCCTCAATTCTCCACCTCTCTCTGTAGCATCTCTCTCTCTGTCATTTAATCTTATAGCCCATTTCCACTGAGGGTATATAATTCCCAGTCCCTAGTTTCTGCCACATGACTTGCTTTGACCAATAGAATGAGGTAGAGGGAAGGGCATGTCACCTCTGAGTTTAGGCCTCAAGAATCCTGTGTATTTCTGACGGCAAGCCCCTCCTCCGTTGCCATGAGACGGTGCCTGGAATCACCAGCTTGTGGAGAAGAGACATATGGAACAGAGCTGAGTATTCCCAGTTGTCTTAGCCATGGCCAGCTGATATCAGCCAACAGCCAGTGACTACAGACATGTGAGCAAGCCTGGCTGAGACCAGCAGAGACATCTAGCCAACCCCCAGCTGACCCAGGCATAAACAATAAATGTTTATTGCTGAATGTTACTGAGGTTTTTGTGGCTGTTTGTTATGCAGTACTACTGTGGCAGTAGATAGCTGATAAAATACTTATGCTGATTTATTTTCAGAGGTAAAATTTGCTGGCTTGTATATTTCTAGCAGTGGGGATGTAGTTCTTTAAGCTGGTTGCTCTCTTTCTAAAGGTTCTCCTAGTAGTAAAATTCAAGAGCAGATTGATTGGCATGTGAGGTCACAGAAAGATGCTAAGCCCTGTAAAGTTCAGTAGCTCATGAACCAGACAGAGATGTAGTCTTTAACCTTGACTTCTCTTCAACTGCAATTACAAACTTTACCTCCCTCCCTTTCTTGCTTTTATTTTTCCCTTTATTGCTCAGCAAAAATTAATCATTTATTTACTGTCTCCTGTGTGTCATTGTGGGGCAACACAGACTAGACTGAGGGAGGGTGTGCAAAGTGCACTTTGAACCAATTAAGAAGAAATCATTTAGGTAAAGCATCCATTTGGGGCTGTTTGCTTAATATCTCCCAATATTTACGTGCAATACTTACAGCAGGAGAAAGAAAAAGGAATAAGCTGGACCTGCCGCATGGGGCAAAGGAGACAGAATTCTGCAGATTCTCTGTCAAATGGAATATAATGTTGCCCCTCCCCCTCTGGCCAGTTCTAAATAAAGCCACTTCTCTGCGCTGGAGATGAATCACTGCATTCATGATAAGGCACTTGAGAATTACTGTTGTTTACAGAAAGCATCACCAGCAGCAGGGTTTAAGAATACCCTCCAGTTAGAGCACAAACACATTTACAAAGAGGAGTGATGGAAAATAGCTCAAAGCTGCTTATGTGTGCAGGTCTTCCTAACACACCCAGTGTACTTGCGTTAGGTACTAGGGGAGGACATTCCACCACTGGAGAGAGAACAGTGAGGGTAGATGTTTAACTGCAATCCAAATTCCTACAAAGTCACTTTCAAAGTTTCTAACTTTTATGGCAGTTTTGGCTTTACAATACAGTATAAAAACCTGGGCGATGGAAACCATGAGAAAATAAAAGTTTATTTCACTACTTTTGAGCCTTAGAGTTTATATTATCATTTAAGACAAGATACAAATCAAGGGGTTGAGAGTGTGGAGTGCTGATTGGAGAACTGTCAACTTAGCCCTGGTGGATTGATAGAGGAGGCTCTGCCAGGTCAAGGTGAGTGAGTCTCCTCAGATTGGTCTGGATGGTTTTGATTTGACTCCCTGGATAAAGTGATTATTTGCTTTATTAACAAAGTTTGCTTGCTATTTGATAAGCACTGTACCAAGCTTGGCTGGAGGTGCCCTTGATAGATTAGCTGGGGAGATTAAACATGGCAATGAGACCAAGTCAGAAAAAAATGATGTCAGGTGTAGTATATGTATAAATTAACAATCGTATCAGGCACAAAATAATAAAGCACAGATGGGAGTCAATTCATTGAAGATAGCTCTTTGGAGGTGAGTGGGCCTTTGAGCAACACTTGATATGGAGGTGACTTGGCTGAGGGTATATGACGAGGACTCCTGATGGGGTCATGTCATAGGCATGGGGTGGGGGGTGGAAAGCATCTTGAGCCCAAGTAGCCCCTCATCCTGGAAATCTTAGCAGAGCTAAGCTCTTCTATCCAGTGTTTTATTCTTATCTTTAAATAAGAACTTTTTACTATTATATATAAGAAGCAGTGTCATTTAGTTTACCTAGGTAAACCAAATTACCTAGGTTTGATTTTTGGCTCCGCCATTTACTAGTTATGTGACTTGGGCCATATTATTAATATCTGTGTCTCAGTTTTCTCATCTGTAAAATGGTGCCTCATCCTAGGGTTGTCAAAAGGATATACAAAGAGCCCAGTTTAAATACCCAAGTAGATGTGCTCAGACGTGGTAACTGCTCTTACATGTCAAAAGCAGGGATGCTTTTTGTATTCCTAGAACCTAGCACAGTGCCCTTCCCATTGCAGGCGCTCAGTAAATGTTAGAGGGATGTGAGAAGAATGGCTGACACCAAGGGGCCAAGATCAGATGAGTTCAGTGGAGGAATAATAATATCAGAGCTAACAGAGCGTGTCGATTTTGCTTAGTCCCATTCTGTTATCATTTTTACAGATGAGAAAACAGGTCTGAGTCCATTCATGTTTACCTGGGCCATTTGGATGTGGCAGATAGGAGAATGATATGAAGATAATGTATTGGAGAAAAACGGGGTTTGGGTGTAGAGATGAAAGGAGTCAAGGAAGTGAAGGGAGTGAGAGCAGAAACTGGGCTCTTTGGCCTGTGGCAGGGAGACCCGACACAGAAGGGGCTGTGAAGGCAGAATATGCCCAAGAATCACACAGAGGAAGGTCCAGGAGTTCACAATTCAGAAGGGGGAAGATGAGAACACCAAATGCAGATTTATGACCAGGGAGTTGGTGCCAGTTATGGCCCATTAGCTGATGGCTTCAGAGGTCATCTGGGTGCACTGCCATTTGCGATCTGAACAGAACACCGTAAATTTAATGTTCTGACTTCTGGGGTTGGAGACTCACTTTGATTTTACAGATAGACCTGCAGTTCCTTTCTGAGTTTAAAAGAGCCACTCCTTCTTGCATTGACATGAGCATTCTTCCTTTAAAAATAAATCCTCTCTCAAAATAGTTTGGTCTTGGCAATGGAAAAAAACAGAAGTGCGTATATATAACATATCAAGGTACATGATGTTGGGGTTATTGTAACCTAGATGTTTTGATATTGAATGGTGTTCTTTTAAATAGCTCGTACTTGTCTTTGTCAGGAAACATGACTTGGAAGGTAGTTCTTAGCTCATTAATAAGTGCTGACTGTGTCCTGACTGTGTGTTCTCAACTAGAGTAGGAGATCAACAGATGTGTATTGAGCAATGGGCTAGAACTGGGAATAAAGAGATGATGGAAACTCTCCTCTTGATCTTACTATCTGACGGGAAAGACAGATGTATTAAGAGAGTCCTCACTGAATTGTGCATCACTTGCTATCTCTTGGTTGTGCTTGACTATGCAAGCCAACTGCAAGTTCTTAAGTTGACATCAGTCCAACTGTCAGATCAGATCTCTAGGCATTCCTGTACTTCTCAGATTCCCTCACTTCATGAAGCTTTTCCCAAATGAAGCCCCCTTGTCTAACCTTCTTTCAGGCCCACCACAATCCCTTGATATTATACGCTATGTACAGAAAGCAAGAAGAACAAAGAGGAAGTCATAGCCAACTCGTGGGGTCGGTATTTCCACAGAGGAGGTAAATCCTATTTTCCCTTATTTTGTATAAGTTAGATCTTTTTTATTAAAACTGAAAAGTCCTTGTCAGGAGTTAATATATTTCATATTCTCTCTTTGTGTCCGCACATATTTTATACCTGTATCAATTAGGGTCTAGGCAGGTAATAGATGGGGAGAAATAAACAAATGGACTGTTTCAAAGATGTGGGCAGGGTGAAGGGAAACGAACAAGGGCTGGTGCAAAGCATAGAATGATGCCACTCATATAAGTGAAGGCACCCCTGGCGGGGCTGTAAGAGGTAGCTGTTTGCCAGGAGCTGTGGTCTCTGCTAGAGAAATGTGGGCATTGTCCACCCACAGCATAGCTGAGAGGAAGCTAAGAAAATACTGCTCTGCTCTCACTCTCCTCCTGCCATCTGCTCTCCTGCAACTTGGTTTTCATGGGAAGTCATAGTGATGGCACCCTTTAATGTAGACCATAAAGGTGAGACCCCTGGGGCAGCATGGAGAAGGTAGAGTGTACATTTGTTGGTTTGAAACTTCACATGTGGACATGTCTAATTAAGACATAGGGCCATTTCCCCCTTCCCTCCAAGACGATAGTAATGAAATATATTTCTGATTTATAAGTTATCTAATTGGTTTTCTTTGCCCAGATATCTTCCCTGGTTATCTCTTTAGCCATGGTTTATACAATTTCCATGTCTCTGTTCTCCACATCATCTCCTTCACTTGTCTGATCCAGAGCTCTTTTTGTTTTATGATGTCATAGCATATTCATCATGAAACTATTATACAAATATATACATAAGGCCTTTTTAGCTCTTTCTCCTCTTATGCCTCAAATTAGTGCACATTATTAATTAAGCCTCAGAATACCCCAGTGAGATAGATAGTAATGCATACATAATGAGAAAGGTGACAAGAGACAGAAATTTATTAAGATGATTAAATGGGTAAAAATGTTCATGCATGCTGGAATGGAAGACTAAAATATTCACACTGCATTGTATACATAGAATCCTGTTGGGATCACCTATTCCTTAGACACTATGTTGCCAGGGATCCTGGATCCTCTCCTTCTTGATCCCCCAGATGACAGCAAGGTCTCTTGAATAATGTTGGCACCTGAGCTGATGAACATTCCTGAGCCCAGTGCATGGGAGGTCATTAGGATAGAATGGGATGGGGAATGGCTCAGGTGCCAACATTGTTCAAGAGACCTTGCTGTATTTGGGGGACCAAGAAGGAGAGGATCCAGGATCCCTGGCAGTGCAGTGTCTGAGGAATAGGTGATGCCAGCAAGATCTACGTATATACTGCAGCATGGGTGTTTTAAGCTTTTACTCCTGTACAATGAAAATTTGAAGAATGGAATGAAAAGGCACCTAGTTTCTACTTAGTCCTTGATGTCTCTTCTAACACCCTCCCACTCTGTGTTATTGCCATCAATCCTCCCATTAAGGAATCACCACTTTGGGTCAAAGTTTTGGGCTTAGAAGGTTCCTGCTCCTGTATCTCAGAGAGTTAGTAACAATTAGAACATGTTAACTCTTAACTATGCATTCCTTGCTAGCATAGAAATAGAGCCCTGAAGAAATGGGTCAGAAACAGATCATTCTGATGAAGGCACAGGTAAGTAGAGTTGCTGGACTGGTGACAGATTGGATTGTGTGATGTGTTGGGGTAAACTGGACAGGCAGAAAATAGTATCATACAGAATAGTTTTACCACCCTAAAAAAAAATCCCCTCTTGTTCACCTACTCAATCCTCCTTCCCTGACCCTTCCTGAGCCCCTAATCACTGATCTTTTTATTGTTTATATTTAAGGTAGGTTTTTTTTGTAGGCAACATATAGTTGGCTCATTTTAAAAATATATATATACTCTGACAAACCTTGTCTTATACTTTGTGTATTTAAACCATTTACATTTAACTGGTAATCAGTATGGTTGATTGATTAATATCTACCATGTTTATAACTACCATGTTTGTAACTGTTTTCTATTCATTGCATTTATTCTTTTTTTGTTTTGTTTTGTTTTGCCATTTTCTTCCCTGCCTTCTCTGGTTTTAATTGAGCATTTTATTGATTTCATTTTATCTCCTCTTTTAGCAGTTATTAAAATTTCTCTTAGTGGTGCTCTAGAATTTGCAATATACATTTGAAATTAATCTAAATCCACCTTCTAATACACTATACTACTTCATGTGTACTGCATATCATGTGTACTTATAACAGTATTGCTAATTCCTCTGTCCCATCCCTTATGATATTGCTGTCATTCATTTCACTTATCCATATGTTACAGTCACCCAATACACTGATACTATTATTACTTTAAGTAAACAGTTATCTTTTAGATCAATTAAGAATAAGAAAAATAAATGATTTTATTTTATATTCATTTGTTACTTCTCTGTTTTTTTTTCCTTTATTTATAGAGGTATGAGTTTTTGACCTATGTCATTTTCCTTCTCCCTGAAGAACTTTTAACATTTCTACAGTACAGGTCTGCTGATGATGAATTCCCTCAGTTTTTATTTGTCTGAGAAATTCTTTATTTCCCCTTCACTTTTGAAGGACAATTTTGCTGGGTATAAAATTCTAGGTTGGTGATTTTTGTCTTTCAACACTTAAATATTTCATTCTACTATCTTCTTGCTCACCAGGTTTCTGATGAGAAATGTGCTGTATGTCTTAATCTTGCTCCTCAATAGGTAAGGTTTGTTTGTTTCTTTTTTTTTTTTCTAGTTTCTTTCAAGATTTTCGCATTGTGTTTGGTTTTCTGCAGTTTGAATATGATGTACCTAGATGTGGAAGGTTTTGGTGTTTATTCTGCTCTGAATCTCATGGATGTGGTTTGGTGTCTGTTATTAATTTTGGAAAATCTGTCACTATCATTTCAAATATTTCTTCTACTCCCTTTTTTCTTCTCCTTCTGGTATTACAATTCCATATATGTTGCACCTTTTGAAATTGTTCCACAGTTCTTGGATATTCTGTTCTTTTTTTTCCTCATACTTTTTTCACTTTGCATATCAGTTTGGAAAGTTTCTATTGATATAGCTTCAAGCTCACTGGTTCTTTCACTGGCATGTCCAGTCTACTGATGAGCCCATTAAAGGCATTCTTCATTTCTGTTAGTGTTTCTGATTTCTGGAATTCCCTTTTGATTCTTTCTCAGAGTCCATAGCTTTGCTTACATTACGCACCTGTTCTTGAATGCTGTCTGATTTTTGTATTATAACTTTTAACATATTAATTATTTTAAATTCCCATGTGATAATTCCAAAATCTGTGCCATATCTGAATTTGGTTCTGATGCTTGCTTTGTGTCTTCAGACTATTTATTTCTTATCTTTTAGCATTCCTTCTACTTTTTTGCTGAAAGCCAAATATGGGTCAGGAAAGACATCAGGAAGTATTTGGGTAGTTTTGTATGGTGGATAGAGTTTTGACATGTGGAGTTAGGAATGGATAGTCTGGACTAAAGTATTATAACAAAGTTCAATAATTTAAAGAGAGGGAGATTTTAATACTCCCAAATGATCCTGTTTGGCTAAAATGAGGGAGTAATAGGAATAGTAGGACAGAGTAGGGTAGTAGTGGAAGTTATGGCTGGAGTAGATTGAGGGCTCAATTTATAAAGGGTCTTGAAAAACAGGCTTAGGAATCTCTATAATGTATCCTTGCCTCCTTGAATAGTTACAAATTTATACTTGGGTAGTTGAAAGGGCAAAAATCTGGGGTTGAAGGTTGGGCTAATGGCAGCGTCAGCAAGGCAAACTGGAGAGGGCTCCATTGCCCACCAGGCAGTGATGAATATGCACAAGGTGTCCACTGCCTTATCTTCTTTCTCAAGGAATTTTTTTCACTTCTTTTAATTTTTTTTGCTATAGAGCTATATTTCTGATTTTAAGATGGAATTTATAAAAATCAGGTTGTTTTCTTTTTAGTAATATTCAGAAATTTGTAATATAGTTAGTGCTGTAAGAATAACCCATCCTTTGGAAAGTTTGAATAGGAATGGAGATGAGATGGAGGGGAGTATTCTAGAATTTAAGTGCTGACTGTGGTAACAAAAGCCACCCTCAGGACATATCTTCAGGAAGGTTCCCTCCATTTTACCTTTCCTAGTGAGTTTTAGGCTATCTGGGGCTTGTGGTCTGACTTGTCAATGTTCTTCTTCCCTTTTGAAATCTGCATCTCCTTCTGGGTTCGTTCTACTCTGTTCTATACAAACTTGCTTTAAGGGAGGGGTAGGGCACTAGTCATTTACACCTTAGTATAAATTTATTAATTTTTTCCCCCCTGGGTGTACTAACTCTATATTGTAAGAGTCAATCCTTACTGTACAATTTTTGCTCCATATTAATGATGTCAAGGCAACAGTGTTTGGGTGGGGAAACTTTGGGGGTGATGGAGTCAGGATAAGCTTCCTAGTGTCTTCAAATTATATCAAATAGGGAGTTTATGTTTAATCTTCATGAGTCTTCCTTGGATGGAAGCTGTCAAGTGTGGAAAAGAGGCTATTCTATTACTCTCAAACAAAACTCACTGTGCACCCATAGCTGATTGTCGTAAGGGCTAGAAGACGTTTGTAATTCGAGCATTCAAATCTGGGCTTCTGAAGTATGGGTTGACACTGGGAAATTCCCAGCTCAGAGCTGTGAGCACTGGCAAGACACTTGGTGTTAGCAAACATCAGAGAAAACTTTTAAAACACATTTTCTACATTGCTAGGAAATAATGTTTCTTATATTTGCTCATTCCTAGCCTCAAATTCAACTTTCAGTGGGAAGGGTGGGTAAAAATTGGTACCCAGCTTGGTGCTTTGCACCTTGCTTCTGACAGTGCTACCCTTGGAGGATACCTTAAAAAATAGTTGAGACGTTAAAGGTCTTCCACTGTGACAAAGAAATGTTTAGAAAGTTTACTGCCAAAAGATTTAAGCAGAACGAATGTAATAATAGTCTTAACAAAACAGAGTTCAGGGACCAAGAGGTCCAATTAAGCTACCAAGAGGCATCCTTCAGTCACCTTTCCTGTGGGTGAGGGTCAGGGACAGGAAAGGGCATGCGGCCTCAGGTGTTTGATCAAAAGTCAGCTTCCCAATGGCCAATAACGACCCTATTTAAATCTACAACCTCCTGACACTCTCAATCCCCCATAACATGGTGCCTTTATCATTTTCCCCATGGCACTTAATTGCCTTCTAACATACTACATAATTTACCTGTGCATTATGTTTGTGCTTTCCGTTACAATATAAACTCCCACGGGGCGTGAAGCTGTATTCTTAGTGCCCAGATGAGTACTTAACACGATGCTGGATATTTCCTAGCTATCTATTGAATGTATGGCGGGGTGAATACGTGGATGAATTAATGCACAACATAGTTGTCATATTCTCTCTTTCTATACCTTCCTAGGAGGTATTTTCTTCTAGCTGTTCTAGAATCCACCACACTAGGCCAGCTCACAATTTTGATGCAAAGTTGTGTTAGAACTGAGTGGTAATAATACAAAGGTAGACCTGCTTTTCTTGAGTTGGTTTGACTATTGCTCTTAAGTTTTCTGCAGACAGCACCCCCCTTTTGGCCTGCACCTTAGTCAAGTTTTCTACCTGTTTTTCTAATACCTTTGGCATGCTCTGGAAACACCAGACCTTTTTTTTTTAAACCCTCAGTCTGTAGAGTTTCAAAAGGATGTTTTAGAGTTAGTGATTTTCTCCTTTAATAAAGTCAACTTTCAATTTTGTTCAACTCAGCCCTGCAGATCATAATTTTTAATCCAAGCACAAAAGGAGAAAAAACAACAATCCTTTCCTTTGATCAGGAGGAAATATGGTCTAGGAGATTAAAATGCGTCAGTCTCACCAGAGGCTACTTGAAGGTGAACCAATATTAATTTTACCATGCCATTTAAGAAGAAATATCAAGATCCTTGTATTTAAAAAAACCCCTTAAACTAGCATAATGCAGCATATTTTTATGAAGCATATTTTTCTGAGGGAAATTTCTGTATCAGGATGTGAGAGAGCAAAAAGCTGGAACTCTCATGCATTTTTTCTCCTCTGTGATATTTTTACTTGTGAGATAATGAAATTATTTTTATTATTGCTAAAAAGAAAGCAGTCTTTTCTCTCAGGTTAAATTTTTTCCTATTTGGAACATTCAGTGTTGCCCACGCCAGAGTGCCACCTGCACCGACGGTTATGGGGTACCTGGGAAAGTTTTGTGTACCAGCCGATCTTTGGACGGCGGCTCCCTCCCAGTGCTCACGTGGGATGTGCCACCATATGAAAACCAAGCCGATTCTGGGTGGCCCTCATTCATCACAACTTCAGAAAGCAGGACCATTAATCCGAGTTGCTGAGTTCCTGGTGAAGAAAACCTCTACATTTATGTGGTCTGAAGTGAATTCCTTAGAAGTTAATCTTAAGCATTTAATGTCTTGGCTTTTTATGTTTTCTTCTCTTGACTGACTTTGGGCCCCTTGTATGAAGGAGAAGGAAAAAAAAAATCACAGCAAAGGAGCAAGAGGTGAAGAGGAATATTCAGATACCCAGATGTTTGCCTGTGTATATTGCTTCATGAGGGGAAGAGTCTGGGGACTCAGTATTAAACTGTCCCCTGTTATTTTAATTAGGTAGAATTTAAAACATTCAATCCATTAACCCACTTACAAAGGTCTCCTAAGGTGACAATTTTCATTACTAGAATTCTTTTCCCCTTGGTGGAAATAAGCATAATGTTTATCTTCCTGAATCTCCCGATACTTCCTAACACAAATCCTTATTTTATTAATTCTCAGATGCTGAAATTGTCAGAAAAATAACAGTGGGGCTCGTAGATCATGTTACTTCTTATTCTCTGAATCCTCCACTCCTATCAATGTAACCTTCCTCCTCCCCGGCCCTCCAAACTCACACCAATCCCCAGGGGCTGGCAGCTTCTTTTGGAATCTCCTCTCCTTCTGGCTATAAATGGGAGTGAAGAGACAAAGAAGAAAGGGTTAAAAAAAAAAAAGTGGAAGAAGGTGAAAGAATTCAGTGACAGTGACTCTGATAGAAAAGGAAAACAGGTGAACAGAAGCCTGAAAGCAGTTTAAAGGTGTAATTCAGACTGGAGACAGTTTCTTAGGAAACAGTTAAAGGTGAAGAAATTAAAAGGCCGGGTCTGTGAAATAGTGGCAAGAGAAGAATCTTTGAACAGCGTGAAGAAGTTGTGACGATAAAGTACTGTGTTTGAAAAATGAGGTCAATATGAAAAGACAATATGGGAAGAGGATCACATGTAAAACGGCAGTTCAAGACAGCTTCGGAATGGATGCTTAGGTTCAGAATGTGAATTTGTTCATTAGTGGGTCTACTTATCCAGGGTGGGATTCTGGATTATCATTACTACTTAGTTGGAAAACACAGACTTCCCAAACCTTTGCAGTATTTTTGATATTTATCTAAGAGATTTTCCTCCGGCAGTGAAACTGGTTTAAAAACTAATTTCAATATGTGTCTCTTCATCAAAATGTCACCTCCTTAGAGAGGCCATTCCAGAGCACCTTATCTAAAAATAATATCTCCCATTGTTTTTACTCTGTTTTAGTTGCTTCATAGCACGTAGCACTACTTGAAACCTTAATATTTATCTGTTTATGTGTTTATTATCTGTCTCTTCTGCTAAAAGGAAGCTTAGGAGGGCAAGGGTTTAATTTTGTTTACTGTTGTATCCTCAGGTCTTAAAAAAACAGATACAAAGTGAAAGCTCTGTATATATATTTGTTGAATAAATGATCATTACCATAGCTAACATTGATTAAATGCTAAGGGTCAGCCAATCTCAAATAGACTCCCTTAATAGTCATGCAAATCCCAGCAAACACATCCTGTCATGAGCTCCATTCTACAGCTGATAAAACTGAGACACTGAGAGGGTAAGTACTTGTCCAAAGTCACCCAGTAACTGGTGAAGCAGAGATAATAATCCTAAAAAGGAGAGTTCATTTTGGGCCAATAGGGTCAAGACAGACTTTAAAGAAGAGGTAAAATAAGCTGAGTTTTGAGATGGGTGAGTTTTGAAATGGAGAGGAAAGGGTCAGGAACTTTATGTTAGTATGAGGAGGAAAAGCACGTCTAAGACAGCTATAAAAGAAATTTTCCATCAAGATTTGCAGAAAGGCACATTGTGAGATAACATTGGAGAGTGCATGAAGGCCAGTCTAAGGCTGAAGGTAAATAAATTGTTCAAGTATTAAAATTTTTTAAAAAAATAAGTACTCCATAAATCTTTTCTGAGTCTGATTGAATTGTTCTCCTAATCAAGATGAATTAGTGAGGTTTTTGCTGTCTAGTTCCAGTTCAGAAATGACCACAAACAGATTATTTGGGGCCCTGGCTTTTTAGTGATAGCTGCAGGCAACATTATGTAACGGGCCGTATTCGTCTTGCTGACATTCTATATCGGCTCCTCCTCTACCCCTGTATCAGTCCAGGTCCCCATTGGAAACAGATAGCACACTCCAAAGGGGTGATTCAAAGGAGGTTTTTCCCATTAAAATCTGTTTCTGTTGGAAAAACGTAAACGTGTACAAAAGTAGAGACAAAATTGTAAAGGAGACCCATGTACTCATTTACCAGTCTCTTAGCTTTGACAGTTATCAACTCATGGCCAAACAGGCTTCATTTAAATATCATTTTATCCCTACATATTTCTGGATGTATCTCTAACAGATAAAGACCACTTTCAAAAATAATCACGAATATCATTATCATGCCCAAGGAAATCAGTATTTCCAAAGAAAGTTGCTACTGCAAGGCAAATTTACAAAGGGTTAAGGGTTGGTGGAATTCAACAAGGGTTGGTGAAGTTTCCAAGGGTTAGCTACATGAAAAGCTACTTTGACCTCTAGCCAAGCTTGAAGAGTTTCCTGAAACCCACGGAGACCTGGAGATGGAGGACAGGTTTACCTGGCAGGAGCTGTAGCCTTGGACAAAGGAACACAAGCACTGCCAACCCAGCAGGGAGAGAATGGGGGCTATAAGTATTCCAACTTTACTTCCCTCCTACCTTCTCAGCCTTGGCAAGTCCTTTCCATTGACTAAACTCAACAGGCTGGTATGGTTCATTGAAGTCAGCCGCCCAGGCACACTGCACACAGCAGGCTGGAGAAGGATAGAGTAGATTTGGAGCTGCAATTCCCTCTCATCTAGCACCACCCATGTGTTTCTATGCCACACCTTCTTCTAAGGATGCCTTGGAGGCTTGCCTTCACCACACTGTACCCCAGACCCTGGCTCTATCGCTTTGGGCCCCACCCACTACCTACACAGCTAAAGAAAATAATCCCCTCTGTCAACACTGATAGAGTTGGGAGCTAGGTATCTTGGTAAAGGAACACCTTTCCTTTTTCCCTTTCCAAACCATTCCTATTTTCAGCTAATCTTGATGCTATGAAACAAGAGCTATATTTCAATACACGAGCCTCAGACATTGATAAATCATAAAGATAAAGCACAAGGAAGCTCCTCTATCTGCTTTTCGAATTTACTTTGCTGTGTTCTAATTAGGTTTAAAATATTTAGATGAGAAAAAGTAGTTCTGGTTCATTTAAGATAAGCCGCCAGTAAGAGACAGTTTGGAGTTTGCTGTTGGAAGCCAGCAGGGGTTATATAATGAAGAGTCTAGTTAAATAAATCCTTTTACGATTAACTCCCTAGTAAGACAGGAGGGAGGAACCAGAAGAATGGTTAGTCTAAAAAAAAGAGAGACTAGGAATTACTTTTAGTTAATACTTGGTTACCTAGGCAACCACTCCCAGACTGGAAGAAAGCCAAAGTCTTGATTGGATGAGAGACCTGGGGTCTTCCTTTCTGTATCTTTCTCTTCTGGTATGGGAGAAAAAGGACCAGGAAGTAGGCACACAGGACAAAGCAAGTGGGGACCAGCCCTGAATGGAGGTATTGGTGAGAGAGGGGTGGTGACTCGGGCGGGGCATGCCTCCCTGTTGGAGCTGAGGTTGGGGTACCGACAAGGCTTGGAGCCCCCTGAGGCTCTTCAAGCAGCAAAACCCACCCGGACCTCCTGCTCTTCACAGTGTGAAAGGCTTCAGGGCCTCAGACTCTCTTAGTTCTGGGAGAAAAACAGAGATCTGAAGCTACAGAATTTTTACAACATAAAGGAATCTTATACGTTATATATATATATATATATATATATATATATATATATATATATATATATATATATATATATAAAAGCCTAACACTTTTATAGTTGAAGAAACGGACCAGGAAGGTTAAGGGATCCGTCAAGAATCACACAGCTAATGATGAGGGTGAGTGATGAGAGGTATAGGTATTGCATTCCATCTGCTTTAAGATCCACATTTGAACATCCCAGGGACCAGAACTGTCCTACAGTTGATGTGATAGGAAGGTACCGAGTTCCAGTTGACTTGGTAACATTTTTTTTTCATAATGACATAAAATGATGGTCTAATCTAAGGTGATACCTTAGATCCACTGAAATATGGTCAAGAGTGACAGAAGAATGCATCATTCTTATGTGCTTTCTTTAATATTTAAATATATTTCTTTCTTTAAATATATTTCTTTAAGTATTATTATTATGATTGTCTTTATTCACATTTTATAGGGATTAGTTATTTAATTTAATTATTTAAATTAACAGGTTTTTCATTGGTAGAAAAAGTACATTCAAGTAAAGACTGTATGTTTTCTTTCAGATATCAGCTGTTCACGTTTGGAGTAAATCTCTCCGTTCTGATTAAGCAGCATTACTATGAACACATGCACACACACAACACACACCCAAAATGCAGACATAGGGACACACGTGCATTTCACTGTAACCCAGTGCTCACGTCAGCCCCCTTCAATTGCTGTCCTGACTACAGATGACCAAAACTGGGTGTCAGAGCTTGGTGATGACTGGGGTGATGGGAGAGTCAACTCGGAGATGTGTGGGGAGGGAAGAACTAGGACCAGAAGACAGAGTCCATCTTCCCCAGCTGCTCTAGGATGGGCCTACCTCTCCGTGTCTCACAGACCTGTTTCCTCCTTTGCTCTTCTTGTTTTTCCTCTTACTCCTTCCCTCCTCTTTTCTTTCTTTTCTTTTCTCCTCTCAAAGGCCAAAGTACCAAATGGGTTGGGTGTTTTGGATGACGATGGGAATGTTGTATGGTTTGTCATAACCCTACCTCAGGTTCATGCTTCTTAAAAATCTGAGTGGTGAGCTAAATGCCACAGTCACATTTCTTGCTTTCATTACTTTTTTTTTTTTTTTGCGGTACGTGGGCCTCTCACTGTTGTGGCCTCTCCCGTTGCGGAGCACAGGCTCCGGACGCGCAGGCTCAGCGGCCATGGCTCACGGGCCCAGCCGCTCCGCGGCATGTGGGATCTTCCCGGACCGGGGCATGAACCCGCGTCCCCTGCATCGGCAGGCGGACCCTCAACTCCTGCGCCACCAGAGAAGCCCCATTACTTTTTAAAGCAAAAAAAAATTTCTTTTGTACAGAAATCTAAGTTCATTATAAAGACTACTTAAGCCAATCAGAAAAGTGTAGAGAAGAAAGTAAACATGATGACCTCAATCCCATCATCCAGAAATAACCACCATACTTGACTCTCTTTCCCCATGACTGAGACCCGCTTGTTTCCACTAAGAAAAGATACCTCAGGCTTTGGCCTTTTTTGGGGGGTTTGATCCACTCTACTAATTGCTGAGAACGTGGCAAGCAGAGGTGGGGCAAGTTGCTAGCTTGTCTGGATCCCATTTTCACTTCTGAGCCAGGTGATACTAAATGTCGAACCGCTTGTGAGGAGGTCTCCATTCCCAGAAGGGGGTCCCCCCCCATGCTTTAGATCCTCCCTCAATTCATCCTGTAGCCCAGAGGCTTCTCTTTTGCCAGAGAACTGCTATTTCTCTCCCAGCAGCCTTTCCATAGCTCTCCAGAGGAGGGAGAAAAAAAAAAAGGCAGCCCACTCAGCTTGCCTCTCTCCAGATTTATTACTAATGTGAGGACTCGGGATTTTACAGCTTCCCAGGGTAACTTGTGAGGGCTGTGTGGGAGAGTGTGTGTGTGTGTGTGTGTGTGTGTGCACGCCCCTCTGCTCCACTCCAGAATCTTCTCTTTCCTCACTCACTGTTTTCTGAGGTAATAGCCTTAGGTTGTAGACTTTTCTTTGTTTCCCACGTGTTGGTCAATTTTTGTTTTCCTTTGTTCCCCCTAGATATTATTTCATTAAGTTTGGGAGAGGGAAAAGACATAAGCCAGTTTATTCTATCATCCAAGCCTGGAAGTGCCATTGGCACGTCCCCATGTCCGGTTTGGTGTGACTTTGGAAAGCTTGCCGATTACCTTTCTCGCAAGGATGAGGGCCAAGTATCTGAGAGCTATAATGTTGGCTGGCCTTTTGCCTAAGCAGAAAGTGTGTAAGTGTATACATGCTACCTCTCCTTTGCTATAATATTAGATTAGTGTTTTCTTGAAAGAGATGTATGTTCATAGGCTTTAAGGTACCATTTTCTGGTTTTCTCATGCTTAGCCAAGGCTTTTATAAAATCTCCCTACTAAATATGTTCTTTTATATTCCATCAGTGTATTTGTTCTTTAGTTTAGCTTTGCTTTCCAACTGCGGAAGTGAAGCCAATTTTCAGAATCATCTTTTATTTGCAAAGATAACAAAGTAGTATGCTTCAGCCTTTCAAGCATGTTTTATTGCACTGAAGTGCAATATCAGTCCTTCAGGGGGAAATCCAGCATTTGGATTATTTTGTTTAAATTTTAGAACGCTTTAATTTAATAAAGAGGCAAGTCCTCTCTATCTTTGATCTAGTTTCCACTTAAATAACATTAACTCTCATTAAAAAAAAAAAACAACGTAAAGATCGATGGCTCTGTACACAGGTACAGTAGGGGAAAATGCCTGTGGCAAAATGACTCGACTCTGATTTACTAAACGAGAAGTATGTTGAGGAGACACACACAGATTAATAATTACTGCGGAATTTTTTAAGGTCACTTTTCAACCCCATCCTTTTGTTTTTTCTCCCCAGAGACTTCAATGGTTTTCTACCCTCATGTATTCTTCCTGGCATGTTTGACAAGTGTCTTAACAACATGCTATAAGCTTTTGTAAAATTGCTTCAGCAATGGTATACATTTAAAGTCAGTAGTGGTTTATCTAAAAGCTTTGCCTGTGTTTCTTTTCTCCCCATATTCTGTGTAACAATTAATTAGGTCATCTTTAAAAATAGATGCTGTTGGCTAAATTCAGCGTACACTCAGACAGTGTTTCCTTTCCATTAATTTTCTGTTTTCACAAGTACTTTATCTTCCATCTTATTATCAAACAGTGACTAAAAGACTTAACTTAGGTAAGGAATCTTAGAAAAGAGAACCTTGTGGATCAAATCTGTTCATAAAAAAGTGACTTGAGGAATACCTAGGACAGCCAAAAGCAAAGGCTTCATTTCCCGTCTCCGTGTCCTGCTAGAGCCAAGCAGCTATATGCCCTGCTCCCCTCTGCTGTCTACCCTTCCCAAACCTGAATGCAGGAAAGCACGTGTCTGCATTATTTCCACGCGACCTTGCTATTGTGAAGTGTGTCTTATGGCCTTTTGGGGGACCAAGATGACTGGTTTGGAGGGTTTGGTGTGCTGTCATTCTAGTTTTGGTTAGGGCCCTTCAGGGAGCCTGAGACACAGATACAGAGACAAAAGGGGGACCACCAATTAGCTATGTATTGCTGCTACCTACAGCTAGAGGGTACTAAAAAGACCAGAAGACTATATTCAGCCATCCTTTGGGTATAGATGGGATGTCCCATCTCCACCAAATGTCTGGACAACCACTGGATTCCTGTGTCTTCCCTGGGTCCCACTGACAAGAGAGTGGACAGGGGCGGGGGGTGTCATATATCTGAACCGGAAAAGACACTCTGTGTCGAGCCTTCCAGAAACGTGTTCTGGGTGCCATCCGATGTCCTCTCCAGCCTGTCAGGCTCTTATCCCTGATCTGGCCTCAATGGCATACTCTCTTGAGATGGGGTAAGGGCATCTCTGCAAACAGTTTTAGGGCAGTCTCTGTTGCTTTGTGCAAACTCTTTAGGTGCTACCTTTTTTCTATCTATTCAAATAAATGCCAGTTACTTTTATTTTCAGCCTCCAATCATCTGTCACGGTGGTATTTGTTTGTTTGCATCACATCTCAGGTCCAGAGAGTTAAGTTAATCATCCTCCTTAGTTTATAAGGCATCGTCATCATTGATGGGTGCAAAGCCCTCTTCTTGTTTTATTTTCTTTCTCTTTCATTTTCTCTAATCACTGCTCCAATTCCCTTCTCTCCTTTAGCATTCACTCTGGTGTCTGATCTATGTCTTACATGGACTGTATCTTAAATATGTGTGTATTCTTGTTAAGTCTGCAGTGTTGTTTTGCAGTGAATGTGTTCTTAATGTCCATCAGTGGTATCGGACTGTAAACCTTGCCCTGTTTTCTACTTTTATCACTCAGCTCTACCCACAACTAATTCCCTAAATTTCAGTGTCAGCAATAGCACAGGTGTTCTTACTCATGTTACATGCTTGTTGTGATTTGGCTGTGGTTCTGTTTAAAATTACAGTAGTTATTAGACCTCCCACTAAATCTGTTTATGTGATCCATTAATAAAGGAGAACATATAGTACTGGCCAAAGACAGATCCTAGCCTGTGTCACACCCGGTGGGTTTAAGGAGGGGAGGCTGATGGTGTGCCCTGGCTTAGAGAGTTCATAGCACTGAGGTCTGGACTTGAATGTCACACTTGCTCCCTCTTACTAAGAAACTGCCCAAGTGAACCTCTCTGTGCCTCTTCTCTGAGTCTTTTCTCTTCTTACCTCTTCTCTATGTTGGTTGTCTAGTCCTAAGCTAAGGCTGTGGAGGGGGCAGGTGCAGGGACCCTTCAGGGGCAGGTGACTCAGCCTGCACCTGTTTATAGCTTCTGCCAACAGCAGCCAGACCCCAGCTCTCCCCTGAGTTACCCCAGGATGACTGCAGGGTGGGCTGGTGCTGCCGTTCTCCTGGTAAAGGGCAAGTAAACTTTTACAGAATTAAAAAGAATACAACTCGTATGCATGCCCCCAGCCTATCTGTCCATACATGGCCCCTCCCTCCTGCACACGGGCTGACATTTTTCTTCCACACGTGGTTACTACCCATCTTTTTCTCCTCAGAATTTCTTCGGAGTCTTTATGTTCGGTCTTCAGATGCACGCACTTTTCTTTCCCTTTGTGGCTTCTCTAGGGTTGGGCCCAGGGAGGAATTCAGTAGCTCCTGCATGCTGGAAGAAAAACCTTTAAAGTTTGCACATAGGTGTCATTATAGAGGAACAGTTATTTCACAGAATTCCTGAAATGTGTGGGCTGATACATGATTTTGTCACTGAGAGGTGAAGGATCTTAGTACATGGTTACTTCTTCTCAGAAATCTTTCTTAGGACATGGCAACCCTATAGACATAGCTAATCCCTGCTAGAATGAGCCACATCCTGTAACAGTGGCCGCTGGTGGTTATTAAATGCCTGTTAGCTACCAAGAGTGCCTCAGTCCTCAGTTTTCACCATCCTCCTCTCCTGTGCTGAGCCCCATGTTACAAGCTCAGAGACCGCTTGACTTTCTTCCAGTTGCACAGGTCGTGCATTAAGTTAAAATAAGCACAAGAAGGATTAATTCATTGTCTTTCTCTACCTCCTTAAGTAATCCTGACATGTGACTCCGGCCCATTTGTATGCACGTTTGCTGAAAATTATGTTTATTGAGCGGATTTTGAGGACTCTGCATGACAAAATTTGTGGATAAAACTTTAGTGAACCAAACTTGCCATTTGGTTCTAGATAACTTCTTTCTGCTTTTTCCTTTTCCTTCTTCCATGGGCCAGTATTAGCACACCACACAGCTACTCCAGTGTACTTGGTGGCAGTTATTCCCTCCCCAAGGACAGATGGCTTAGAAAGACATTCAGCTCATGGCCGGGATTACTCTTCTTTGACCTCCCTCATGTCCTTGTTCAATGAACTATTTTAGAAGAGATTTTATTTTCAATGATTGATGACAGTTATGTAAGATGAATCACAGAAAGAACTGCATCCTGTTTCAAGCAAGTAAATATTCCCCGAACAACAGAGCTGTGATTTTGGAGTATAAAAGCACCAGAAATGCCATGCTGGGTTAGATCCGACCAAACTGGATGTATGCTGCTAGGGCTATGACAAGAATGCAAGTGGCATTTATTTTTATTTTATTTTATTTTTTGCGGTACGCGGGCCTCTCACTGCTGTGGCCTCTCCCGTTGCGGAGCACAGGCTCCGGATGCACAGGCTCAGCGGCCATGGCTCACGGGCCCAGCCGCTCCGCGGCATGTGGGATTTTCCCAGACCGGGGCACGAACCCGTGTCCCCTGCATCGGCAGGCGGATTCTCAACCACTGCGTCACCAGGGAAGCCCACAAGTGGCACTTTTGTGGTAAGTGAGGGGTGGGTGCACCTTGCTGACAAGGTAAATAGCTCTAATTTCTACTCAATAGCATGCTGGAACCATCATCCTAGTTTATAGCTAAGTCCTTCTTGGAACCTACTTATATTTTCAAGTCTGTACCAATTAAAGGGTTTCATATTTACCACCTGCTGTGTAAAGTAGCATTCCCTTTTATTTGTTCTCAAGCCACCTTCTTCAGCCTTCAAGGGGTGCCTCTGATTCTAATACTCCTGAATTTGGAGAACCAGCAGAGTCTTATTTCTGTAACCCCTCATGTCTTTTGTAGTATGTTAGGCATCTTTTTATCAATATCAACCTTCATATTTCTAGACTGTTTGAGTTAAAAAAAAGCTGATAGAACAAAGTAATCAGTATTGATTTTTTAATCTTTATTATATATACATAGAAATATTCTTTTCTAGGTTTTTTCCCATTATATGTCATTACAAGATATTGAACGTAGTTCCCTGTGCTATACAGTAGGTACTTCTTGTTTGTCTATTTTGTATATAGTAGTGTGTATCTGTTAATTCCAAATTCCCAATTTCTCTCTCTCCCCCTTTCCCCTTTGGTAACCGTAAGTTTGTTTTCTATGTCTGTGAGTCTATTTCTGTTTTGTAAACAAGTTCATTTGTATCATTTTAAAAGATTCTACATATAAGCCATATCAGATGATATTTATCTTTCTCTGTCTGGCTTACTTCACTTAGTGTGATAATCTCTAGGTCCATCCATGTTGCTGCAAATGGCATTATTTCATTTTTTATGGCTGAGTAATATTCCATTATGTGTGTGTGCGTGTGTGTGTGTGTATATATATATACACACACACACACGCACACACACACACACACCACATCTTCTTTATCCGTGCATCTCTCAGTGGACATTTAGGTTGCTTCCATGTCTTGGCTATTGTAAGTAGTGCTGGTAGTATTCATTTTAAAATCTATCTTTCAGAAGTTTTATTCAAAACCCAATAGTGTATATATAGTAAGAGGTTCTAGAATCAGTTTTAAAAGAAAAAAAGATTTAGTCCACAGGTTGGAAAAAGGAGATAGGCTAAGAAATAGCCATTTGTCTGCAAGGTAGGTGAATGGCAAGACGAAATTCAACAAACACTCACTGATTATCTTACTATGTGCAAGTCACTGGGAGCAAAAGTTAAGTAAAGTGTGGTTTCTTCCAGGCCCACAGGCGTGGGCAAGGACTGAGTCGGGGTGGCCTCCTGTACTCTGGGAAAGACAGCTTTGTGGAGGAGGTGGTACCTGAGAAGGGAGAGGAGTTTATAATGGATGGGATGGGGAGAGAGACAAAGATCTTTCACTGAGAGGGGACGTCCCGTACAAGGCTTGCATCTTAAAACAACATGGAAATACTTTGGAATAAACCAGGAAATAATTCAGAAAAGCTGCAACATAATGTGCCAGGATGGAAGCAGCAAGAAGAAGCTGGAAAGGCTGCAGGTGTGGGCAGGAGCTGGATCCTGAGAAAGACAGCTAGGTTGGCACTATTATTTTTCTGAGTTCCAGAGAAGAGTGCTCTTTGCAAACCTAGAAAGCTGGACTGTCAGAATGGTGGATTTCCTTCAAAGCTTTTCTCCTGATTCCAGCCTGCAAAGCATCATTTTCATAGAGAATCAGGGTCGTGTGGTGCCTCTGCTGATTCCCTTGACCCTGTTTCTGGAACCCCGCTGCCCTCAAGGTGACATTTGGTAGAGGTGACTGGGCAGCCATCTAACCTTCACACACATGCTCACGAGGTCCCCTGCATTTGGACCTCTCCTCCCTTGGCCTCCCTTGGACCACTGACTAACCTCGAATACAAAGTCTAGGCCTCGGGTTTTCCTTCGTGTATACATTGGATTTCACTAACAAGCCAATTGTATTTTGCAAACGTTAAAAAAGTCTAGCATTTGGGCTTCCCTGGTGGCGCAGTGGTTGAGAGTCCGCCTGCCGATGCAGGGGACATGGGTTCGTGCCCCGGTCCGGGAAGATCCCACATGCCGCGGAGCGGCTGGGCCCGTGAGCCATGGCCGCTGAGCCTGTGCATCCGGAGCCTGTGCTCCGCAACGGGAGAGGCCACAGCAGTGAGAGGCCCGCATACCGCAAACAAAACAAAGTCTAGCATTTAGTTTGTTTATACTCAGACAATTCAGGTATCTGTCATATCTAATTGAAATCAAATTACAGTTATGAATAACTCCTTTGTGCCAGGAGCTGTCCTAGGTGCTGGTGACACAAAATGAATTATGGCCTCAGGAGTCCAGTCTAGGAGGAGAAATGGACAGAAGTGACTTGAGACGTTTGAGGCTCCTCTTAGTTCATACTCACCACCTTCAAAGAGACTGACAGTCCTCGGCGTCCCAGTGAACTTAGCCTGACACCTCCACCATGACTCTTTCCAATCACACTCTCTCCACCTCTCATCTAACAAATGACTTTCTACTACTTCACAGAGAAAACAGATGATATCCACCTACACACATCTCAAAGTCCCCCAAATCTCTTAACTGCCCTATAGCCAAACCCACCTTTGCTCTTTCCTTCCTCTTTTGGTGGCAAAGTTGTCCTTCTCATGAAAGTTCTAGTCATGGTCTGGATTTGACTTTCTCCCACATTCTCATAGTTCCTCGGTTATCAATTTTTTTTTTTTTTTTTTTTTGCGGTACGCGGGCCTCTCACTGCGGTGGCCTCTCCCATTGCGGAGCATAGGCTCCGGACGCGCAGGCGCAGCGGCCATGGCTCACGGGCCCAGCCGCTCCGCGGCATGTGGGATCTTCCCGGACCGGGGCACGAACCCGCGTCCCCTGCATCGGCAGGCGGACTCTCAACCACTGCGCCACCAGGGAAGCCCTCAATTTTTTAAAAACGAATTTCTCTCTCCTTTACTGTTTGTCTGATTGCCAGGGACACCGGGATTGGAATTACACTAGCTTTGCATGGTGCTTGGAGTAACAGTGACTTCTTGTCTGCAGAAGTGCTTCTGATGGCCGTGAAATATGCTTTTCCCATGGACTATAAATAAAATGAGCCTCACACTTCATTAATGAATTCTTCCTTTCAATGTCCCAAGCGATCCAAATGCTAAAGATACAGTATTTCACAGTAGGTTGTGCGACCTTTTATGTAACATATGCTTTAAGTAAGTGGGTTATGGTCTTGTGATTAATGTGACCTAGTATTCACATTGAGAAAACGGGAGGTGTTAAACTCCTTAAGAAACCCAATAGCTTTAGGAGATTTTTGTAATTCATGCTAATGAGACTGACTGATTTGTTATTCTACAAATGGAATGCCTATATTTTTGACTGACAAATGGTTCCAAATTGTTAAGGACAATAAGTATCATACAGGATTTGAACTCTAGTTCTATTGAACATGTCTGAAAAATAATTTTATTCATGATTTTCCTCTTTGGAAAATTTCTTCAGGGATCTTTTCATTGTTTTCTCCAAGTGTCATTAGCTGTGCTTCTAATTTAAAGAAATAATTTCTGTCTCATAATACCTACGTTCATTTATTAAAAAGACTCAAAAACAAACTCGCAAAGGAAAGAGCCACCTAAAAACACTCTAGACCACTTTCCCCTGGAATTTATTACTCTGGAGTTTGAATACAGAGATAAACTGAAGTCAGGTTAGACAGTATGTAGATCCCAGTGGAATTTACAGTCTAGCTCGTGTCTTTGAAAACAGAATGAAGTTGTTAATCAGGTTGCTGGACTATTTCCTTCGTTTTAGGTGTTCAGTGATGACCATTTCTTGATTTTAGGGTAACCTGTATCCAGCGTTATTTTCTTATTTGCTGCCCTCGCCCTCTCTTTTTTTGCTCATCACCCCCATCGTCACCATTACCACCACTAATCATCATCATCTTTGTCATAATTTGAATTTCTACACTGTGCCAAGTGCTTTACCTCCATTGTTTCTTACCCTCAGACCAGCCCTGCAAGGTGGGTGTTATGCTTATTTAACAGGTGCTGAAAACAAGATTCATAGAGATTGATGAACTTGTTCACGTTTACTCAGTAAGTGGTAAAACCCATACGAGAACCTGGGCCTGAAAGACTTAAAATATCTACTTTGTTCCCCTCCCATTGCGTCCATGTGTCCTAGCAGTCTTCCTTGTCCTTGTAGTTTCTACACTATGTTTATTCACTTTTTCCCTAAGGTGATGAGAGGTGGAGGAAAGCTAGCAGTTTCCCTATTTTCAAGATTAAAAATCAACATGAAAATTCAATAATTAGCAAGTGAGAAATAGTAAGAATAATTTAAAAGTGTCCTAGGAAATCTGATAGTAAAACTTTTTTGACCTGCAGAATTAAAAGGCTTTGGAATGCAAACAAGAAACCGATAAACGTTCATAATATAAAATGCAACTTACATGTAATACTGCCAAGAGAAGAAAAGAGTAGTGTCTAGCTTTCTGAAGACCCCTCAAGGTCTATATTAACCTGTCTTCAGGTTTGTCATCATAAACTAAATGGAAGCAGCTTTCCCCTCTATGTGCTTCCTCTACCTCTTATCACACTTTTGATGTCTCTACGTGTATCTTTAAAAGCCCAATAAAGAGCTCTAAACTCGGAGAGTCAAAGAACATGGGATGGCAGTGGTGATGAAAGGCAGAAGTTGCAATGTGACTGAACGCCTTTCAGAAAATCACCTGATGTATTTAGAAAATGTTGTTGATGACTTGTTAGTGTGATGTGGCTTTTCACCGTCACCCATAATTGGGTTTTGGGGTGTTTTCTCTTTTATGACACAAGCAGATTCTTAGCAGGGTGCTGTGAGTGGGGAATTTTTCTGCAGGTGGTTGGTCTGGTCTGCCTACTAAGGGTGACCATAGCCTTTGGGTGACTGCGTTTATTATAGAAGTGTGTACGATGTCATTTCCTCTAGAGAGACCAAGGCTGGAGAAGGGTCAGGGATAGCATAGACTCTGAGGACTAAAGTCGACCCCCCTGGGCCAGGCTGGGAGACCTTCAGCATACAGGGTCTCCAGTGCTGTCCTAATGGGACCTGACCTCCCATGAAGTCCTCTGTACCACAGGGCCAGGTGGCCAACCACTTAGCCATGCCGGCATATGCTTTTCTCCAAGGAAGGAAAAGTGTTTCGTTTTTGCTGAAACCTGATGCTTACTGTAATATATAGCAGGTACCAACTGGGAAGGGAAAATACCACCTTGTTAAGACAGCATTTCATAATGCCAGCCTCCTACTCTCACTGTGATGGCCATCTTGTTTTTGAGGTAGGGTCTCCCTCCTTCAGACGTGAGTGGGTAGTGATATCCGAAGGGCTTCTTGAATTCTGGATTTTAGGAAGTCAACCAAAGGGTTAATTGAGGATGACTGAGTCCACACTATGTAATGAAGACCATAAACTCTTTACTCACCTTAAGTAGAAGGAGGCGGTAGAGCAGAGGCTGAAGTAGGGCTTGGGAGCCAGATTGGTTTCGAGTCCTGGGAGATCACTTTCAGTGATGTTTCTTGGGTTAATTTCACAATCTTTCTGGTTTTTAGTTATGTAATCCGTGGAATGGGATAATAACACTCATTGTCTATTATAGTCGTGGTTGAATGAGGTAATGTAGGTGGAGTGGTTCGTCTAACTCCTGGCACATCAATACGAGGCACAAATGAGCCAGTGGGGCTGTGATTTAAGTGTCCTGTTTTTCCCCATTGAGAGTCGGGACAGTCTGCACCTTTGTCTTCTTTTCTGGTCTGGTTCTGATGACCCTCAGCCTCTGCTGAGTGCTCCTGTGTATCCATGTGCAGCTGTTCTACTGTCTGAGGATGCACCCTGGCTTCAGGAGCCTGCCCCTGACTCTGTGAGCCCTGCTACTGCAATGCCTTCAGTGTTAAGTACCAGTTCTTCATCAATTGGTTTCTAGGAAGTGATGTGTTCTTTCTAATCTGAGTCCTGTATTCTAGGCCTGTCTTCTTTCCTGTTTCACTGAGGCCATGTGAAGAGGATTTCAAACTCCTTTGGTAGAAAAGTTGCTTCCTAATGGATAGATTTGATTGGGCAAAATTAGAGATGCTTGAATGGACAGTGATGTTGCAGCCATTCAAGAGATATTCCTTGTAGATTATGTCATGCTGGGTATGGGGGAAGTCAGTGCTTCTCAGAGTTTGTTGTACATACAAATCACTCGAGGAATCTTGTTAAAATGCAGATTCCGTTGTGGTGGGTTTGGGGTGAAGCCTGAGACTGCATCTCCAATGAATTTCCAGGTGATGCTGGTTCACGGACCATACTTTGAGTATCAAGTGGATGGGCTACATTCATGTGTTGAACACTTGAGTTCAAAGACGGGTAAGAGTAGATACGTTGTATCTTAGAACAACAGAGCTTTCTATGCTCCTCTGCACTAGTTTTCATTTACTTACTTTTTAAAGCTACATTTGGAGCACCAATAATATACAAAGCTCTGACATTCTTTCTCTGAGTAAATAACAAAAATATATGGTAAAGACCTGACATGTAAGTGTGTAAGGGTTCAGATAAAAGGAGAAAACAGTAACATTGGATTCCATGAGTTAATTCAGAGGGGCTTCTACAAAGAGGTGTTTTGAGCCCAGCTTGAAAGATATGGCAATTGAAGACTGGAGGATATTGATAAATATGCTGTCAGTGCACTTGTAAGGGGTGGAGGGTGGACTTAACCCCTAGGTTAAGAAAAGTGGGGAGGGGGACTTGTTTAAAGCTGAAAGCAAGAGAGAATTGCAGCTCATTTGTAGTTAACAGAAAAGTCGCCAGCCAAGCTTGCATAGGGCCGTAGGAGAGAGCTTAACAATATGCATTAGGAAACAAGATCTCTTTAAAATACACCCTCTGTTAGTGGGGCCTGTCAGAGGACCTTCGTCCACGGCAGTAGGAAGGCGGTATCCTTACTCTCTGCACTTCTGCCAGGACACTTGAACTTCCAGCTTTGCCTGGTATGGAGGGGAGGACCTGCAGACCTCTTGGGAAGCATCGATTAGCTCTCTCTGAGGTTTTCTGTGGGCTGCCCAACTTTCATTCACTGGTCCATCCATTGTACATTCAATATTGTTGACTTGAGTGCTCAGTATATTTGAACCTCATGTCAAGCTTGTGCTAAATGCATTGTGCTAATAGCAACAATAACAACTGCATACTGAAAAAAATTGCCTCTAAGGTAGAGACAGATGCCTGCCAAAGGCCTTAAGTTCCAGGTAAACAATGGTGTTAGGTGATTAGTTTCTGTTTGCCTTTCATTTCCACAAGCAAACTCCTTTTTAAGCTGGAGACCCTTTCTTTGAGTTGAAGAGTAGCCAGGGGCCTTCTTTAAGGTTATGGAAGTTTCTCTCAAGAGATGTGGAGATTGCAGAGGTGGGGTGGGGTAGAGAGTTACTGTACAATGAGTGACTCCAAAATTATAACGGGATTTTTGAGTAACTGGAGGTGAAGAGGGGATATTTTTGAAAAGAGGGGATTACTAGCACTAGATATCTCCTGTTGGAACTGATACTTCTCTTTGGCGAAATATCTGGGTAATTGAATTAAAATATTCAGTTCTAATCTTGTTGATGAAAAAAATATGGATTTCAAGGAGACCATTTATCCTAATCATCATATCCCTTCAGCATTCTCAGCTAGGAAGAAATACTTGAACTTCCCCAAGCTGGAAGTTCTTGGGAAAAACTCCCCTCTCTTGACCTCTCAGCCTGTGGACGTCTCTGTCTGCCTGTCCTTCTCTGTCCCCCTGTCCTTCTCTACCCTGAGCCATGAGAACCGTACTTCTTTGTCTGAGGCTCACTTTGCACTGGAGAGCAGTTGCCTCTTCCAGCCATATCTCTGGGAACTGTGTTGTCTTCCAGGAATTCCCCTTCAGGAAACCATGAAGAGTCTGTGATAGACCCCAAGTGTCTCCTTCAGTGACAGAGTGACCCCAAGCTGCAGCTCGCTGTCCTCTGAGACCTATTTATTACAATTAAAAAACAAAGCAGAGCAGATTAAACAATAGATCAATAACTTTTAAACTCCAGATATGACTTAGTAAATAAACAGTGTTTGTTTCCTGGACATACTTTCTTGATGCTGGCTAAGGACCCATCCTACTACCTTCCCAGGGCCCCGGAGTGGCCCAGAGCATCATCTAACATCAGATTTCTTCTCACTTTTGCCATAGCTCACCCTGTATCAGAGACCAAGACAATGTTTCTCAAGGTGAGTTTATCTTACAGGTACTGCTCTTTTAAAAGTAGGGTTACCAGGGATTTCCCTGGTGGCCTAGTGATTAGGATTCTGGGCTTTCACGGCCACAGCCCGGGTTCAATCCCTGCTTGGGGAACTGAGATCCCATAAGCCATGTGGCATGGCCAAAAAAAAAAAAAAAAAAAAAAAAGGGAAAGAAAAGAAAATTAACAAGGCATGTGTGGAATCTAAATTATGACACACAGGAACTTATCTACGAAGCAGAAACACACTCACAGACATAGAGAATAGACTTGTGATTGCTAAGGGGGAGGGTAGGTGTGCGGTGGGATGGATTGGCAGTTTGGGATCAGCCAATGCAAACCATTATATATATGTATAACTGAATCACTTTGCTATACACCAGAAGCTAACACCAATTGTAAATCATCTATACTTCAATAAAATAAATTTTTTTTTTTTTTTTTTTTTTTTTTTTTTTTTTTTTTTGCGGTATGCGGGCCTCTCACTGCTGTGGCCTCTCCCGTTGCGGAGCACAGGCTCCGGACGCGCAGGCCTAGCGGCCATGGCTCACGGGCTTAGTTGCTCCGCGGCATGTGGGATCTTCCCGGACCGGGGCACGAACCCGTGTCTCCTGCATCGGCAGGCGGATTCTCAACCACTGCGCCACCAGGGAAGCCCAAAATAAATTTTTTAAAAAGGAGGGTTGCCAGATGAAATACAGAACCCCCAGTTAAATTTGAATTTCTGATAAATAATGGACCATCTTTTAGTATAAGTATGTTCCAATATGGGACAAAAGAGCAAAACCAAAAATTAATGAATGAATGAATGCCAGTCTGGCAACCTTGATAGCAAGGCTTATTCTGTTTTCTTGACAGTTCACTGTCTAATATCTTAGGCATCATTTGCTATGCTGTCATTCCACTCTGCTACAAAGTGCTGAATGACCCACATTTATTTTCAAAACCAAAAATGAGTTAAATCTAATTTTGCTTTGAGAAATTCATAATTGGCACAATTAGCAACCCCCTACTGTGCTGCAAAACCAGGGACAGGTCTCAGGAATCTATGGCAATATGAAAACTGGATTTCATGGAATTGGGTTGCCAAGCTTGGCAAAGTAGCTTATCTGGATTTAATGACCAAGCATGAATCTTTAACTGTAGTATTCAACCCTGAGGTACTTTAGTGCTATGTTTTTGCACAAGACATAAACAAGTGCCTTGAAAGACATAATTAGATGCAGTTGCACTGTTGTTTGCATACCAAGTGAAGAGAACAGGGTTGGTAACACTGAGAAACTTTACTTGGAAACTTATTTCTGGCTACGACATTATGACCATATAAGTACATAAGAGGGAAACGTTTTTGATCATGGGTAGTTTGAGGTCACTGTTTTTGCATGGAGAAATATTTAAATCAGATTTAACAGTAATTTCCATTAGGCTATTTACAGTTGAGAAAATTAATTAAAGTGTCATCTGTTTAATTATTGTTAGTTATCCTTAATTAAAATGTTAATTGAGTACATTTGTATGGGCAGCGTATTTAACATGTTGACTTTTTGACGAAGGCAATGACAATGTTTTCTACCTTCTCCAATCAGATGTTTAGTTGTTCACTTACCTTAAATATTTTGGAAGAGCAGAGATGAACATATTTAAGCAACATGGCAGCATAGATCGAAAGATCATTTTTCTGCCAGGGCTGTAGATAGCAGATCTGTAGGAAATCAGCACTTGAATCAACAGGAAGGAAATCTACCAGAAGTATGCATTTTGGTCTTGTATTTGCATGTGAGAAAAAGGGACAGAAATTAATCAGCTGTAAAATGTCCATTCAGAATGACATTTGTAAGTAAAGAAATTGATTATGAGGAGATGCACTTTAAATGTGTTTTTGCCTCACTAAGAGAACAGTCTAAAGGATAGTGACGACCTTTATATTCTTTTATATTGATGTACACTTGACCTTTTCATTTGACCAACATTTGAGACAGTTGTTAAAAACAACATACAGACCTTTGCTGCAAAATTGGTTTGAATTTTCTTTTGACAATGGTTATGATTTCTCTTTTCATGCAAACTTATGGTACTAACCTCTGTTCAGTAAATAAACATTCTGGTTGTGTTTTGCAATGTGAAGAGATCTCATATATCAGCATTAAAACAAAATGGTTCCTTTTCAAATAAGTTATGAAGTGTAGTGCTTTCCAAAAACAGCGTAAGTTAGGCAATAGCATCTACTGTGCACCTTTCAGCAACTCAAGCAACTGGGGAATGAAGGGACAGATGATGGAACAGACGTAATTCTCTGTCTTGACAGAGTTTCAAGTTTAATGATTGATTTATTTTCCCCACCACTCAGAACTTACTCCTTTTTTTTTTCACAATTATAATCAAAGACTTTAATATTCCACTCTCAGTAATTGATAGTAGTAGACAGAAAATCAACAAAGATACAGAACTGAACTCCACCACCAACCAGCTGGGTCTAATTGACGTTTATACAATACTTCACTCAAAAACAATATACACATCACTCAAAAACAAAATATACATTCTTTCTTTTTGTTTTAATTCCTGTTTGGATTTTTTTTTTAACATCTCTATTGGAGTATAATTGCTTTACAATGGTGTGTTAGTTTCTGCTTTATAACAAAGTGAATCAGTTAGTTTTTTCTTGATAAACTCCAAGACGTTAATGCTTAGTAGAATGAGATGAGCTAGTGCTTCTTAGGAAGTAATAATCGTAAGAATAACAAATACATAGTGTTTATTCAGAGTCCACACTGTTCTAAGTGCATTGCTTATAGTATCTCATTTAATCCTCAAAATAACCCCCTAGGTAAATACTATTATTATTTTCATTTTACAGATGAGGAAACTGAGTCACGGCTTTCCCAAGTCTATACAGCTGTATATAAGCTTCATATAAATTGTGGGGCTAGTAGTTGAGACCACAGATTCTGGACCCAGAGTCTGTCCTCTTATCCTCCCACTATCCTTATGGCAATTAAAAGGGGTGAGTGCAAGAAATATCACAATATTTTGAGCAACCACATATTTAAACTTATTGCATTGAAGGAAGGAAAAAGTACTTGTGTTGACACTTCAGTACTAAACCTAATGGTTTGTTTATTTATAGACTTTATTAATGATTATGAAAATAGTAAAGAATGATTAAGAGCAAGTCAGGGGAAGCAGAGGCATGTAGAGTAAGTTTTCTGAGTGGAGTTTATATTTTTTCCATAATAAACCTTCTGTCCTTAATGGGGATACAGTCAGTCGTTTTGTGGAGCTATATGGCATTTGTTAAAATTTTAGCTCTGCCACTTACTAGCTGAATGATCCTGGACAAATTGTTTAACTTCTAGAAGCTTTAACATCTTCTCTTACAGAAGGCAGATAATAATTCTGCCCTCACCGGATCATTGTGAAGATGAAAGACAAGGCACAGAGCTCAATGTTGGGCTCATCTTAGAGAACCACTAAATGTGAGCTACGGCGGCTTCAGATTAAAAAAGCAAATCATTATGTTGAGAAGTATCAGATTGGACCCTAGTTAATACCTATTAGGATGTTTCTGAAGAAATTTAGGGAGAATATATGTAGATATGTTGCTTAATGGGTCAAAGAGAATCTATCGCAATTTCGAGGCTTTGCCTGTTACTAGCAATGCATATTTAATAAAAATATAAACAAAACGTCTCCACCTGTTACACTTGTAGGGAATATCCACCGAGAACTGGTTCATTTAGCTGTTTTCATTCCCTTTCAAGAGGCTTATCTTATTAGAACTGTGGGAAAGAAATAAAATTAAAGGGGAAGATGCAAAACAGAGCAAACAGAAAATGGCTTCAAGAAGACAGGCTTGACCTTGAAGGTGGATTTGCAAGTGGGGAGGGGGGATGGTTTGGGCTCTTCCACCTCATTCCTGTCTGGGGCTTCCCAGAGTGGCAGGGCGATTATTGGGTGGGTCTGTCTTGATGGAGAGGTAGGGAGGATGCTTGGGCACCTCTGTATTATAAATAGTGTCTTTCAAACTTAAAAAAAAAAAAAATCTATGACTTACACTAAGAAATCCATTTTACATTTCTATCTAAAATATTATGTATAAGCATCACAAGAATTTTTATCTGTTTTAGTCATTGATGTATCTGTCTAGAAAAGTACTTGGTGCATTGTAGGTGCTCAGTAAATAGTTGTTGAACTTCTGTCTCTATCTATCTATCTATCTGTCTATCTGTCTATCTATCTACCTATCTATGAAAAAAGTTTCATGAAACATTTTTACCATTACTATTTGCTTGTAATGCATTCTGGAATTTTCTATTCCATTCCTAAAAAGAAAAAAGTTGCAGTCAAGACCTATTAGTTAATTTCAGTGCATTCACTGGGGAGAGAGCCTTAATAGGTCATTCTTTCCAGTGCTCTGGGTTATGATCTGCAATTTGAAAAACACTGTTTGTCACCAGGAGCAATTGGCTTTATGTGCAAATAGGCTTGTGTCATTGAGACTTATCTTTCTTGCTGTCCTAGTGCCTTCATTTAGCTTGTGTGTTTCCCTAGTCCATGCACTAGCTTGCTGTGGGCTGGTAGAATAAGCCGAGGAGTATTGAGGATTCTGGCCCGGCTACTGGGAAGTTCTGAAAGTATTTGCTGTACTCTAATGGGTCTTGTTTTTGTGAAGCTCCCACATAATTTTTAACTGTGGGTAGTGCTATTGCCTAGCCAGGGTCAATGACTGATCTGAATGGTTTGGATGCCTGTCTCCATAAAGGCAGAAGATTGGAAGGGGTGACCCTTTAAGTTTCCCTTCATAATGAGCAGACTTTTAGTCCATGCAGATACTTAAGTGAAAATTAATTACTGGGAGGATTTTGACACTTTTAAAAATCTTTTTATTTTTGTTTCTGATTTCTTTCTGAGTTATTTGTGCTTAAATTTTATACTTCCTGTAGTTATGAAGAAGGTGGGAGATGAGGTAAAGGAATTGAGGCAATTAAGCATTTTGGTTGGAGTGAGAATTGCAAAAGTCTTTCCTTTCCTGAGAAAATATGTGGGAGTAAAAAGTATTACCACCCAAATGTAACGTTCATTTTGAGGGAGCACTGGAGATCCTGTTTCTGTTCGTTATCTAAGCTTCACCCCTTTCTGGATGATGTAACTGGAAAAGGAATATTCTGGCTTAAGGTTTAAGTAAAATTGAGTGAACTACCTAGAAGAGCTAATCGAATATTAATTGCAGTATCCAGTCTTGGTCTGAGTGCCATAGCCTAGCTAGGGTAACAACCATCTCATGAGCAAAGACCTGGATCTGGACACCCCCTGCAACTGAGTGGGTGGGATGGGCACTGGGGAGGGGGCAACAGGGTTACAGAACGAGACTGACAGACTGAGGATTGTGTCCAGAGAGCTGATGAAATCATGGATGGTAGCAGCCTAATACAGTCATTGGCATCTTGTAGGTGTAACAAGGTCAAATGAGCATGTGTTGATGGTCGTAGAAGCTCAGTGATGGCCAACATCAAAGCAGGTGATGTTTGAAATTCCAAGGAGCAGACAAAATAATAGTGGGCTAACAATTCCATGAGCATACAGATAGTCACAAATTCTGGGGCAGGACTGCAAGAATAATTTAGGGTCCTGGTTCTAGAGGATCGTGGCATCATGAGACCAATTATAAAACTCTAAGACACAACTTGAATTATCAACATTGAATGGTGAGTGGGGACTTCGTTTCCAGTTCAAGGCACATGCCTGGTTTTCAAAACTGGATCACGAGGATGTGGTTTAATCACAAATAGTGGGAGTAACAGGAAATTGATTATGAGAACATTAGGCTAGTATCCGTCCTTGCCAAATCAAGATCAATCCTTGAGAGACAAAGTTGGAGGTGTGTCTAAAGCTGGGTGGAATTCAGGGGTCTCAGGTTGTCAGAAAAGGAAGGTGGAGAGATGGAAACCAGGCAGGGTCTGGCACTTGAGCCAAGGGAATTTTAATACAGTAACAATGCCGGAATAAGAAAGGCAGGCCACTTGGATGTCTGAATAATCATCAGAGAATCACAGAGACTGACTGTCACAGGGTATATGAAATATCTTTTGAATAGTTGCATTGTAGTACAGAAGTATTACATTTGCCTTTTAGAGACAAGTGGGACAAATTGAGCAAATAGAGCAGTGATTCTCAGCTAGGGGTGATTTGCTCTCCCAGAGATATTTTTTGGTTGTTACAACTTGGGGAAAGGGTTTGCTATTGGCATCTAGTGAGTAGGGGCCGGGGATGCTGTTAAACATCCTACAGTGCACAGGACAGCCCTTCACAGCAAAGAATTATCCGGTCCAAAATGTCATTAGTGCAGACTGAGAAAACCAGAAATAGAGTAAGATTCCTACTACACTGTCTTGATTGAATATTGAATTTGTATGAGCAATGAAATGTATTTCTGTGTGTACATAAATTAGTTCTACCTTTGTTGTTGGCAGACTGTGACTCTTACCAGAGAGGAAGTATGACTAGGAGTATTTTGCCTTCAAGGTTCAAGCAGAGTGGGGGCCGCCTAGAGTGCATCTGGACATTTCTCTGTGGACCTGGGAGGGAACCTGCTCTAACAGCACGAGTGGCCAGCTGTCCCAGTTGTGGGCTGGCGTCTATGGGATTTTGTGTAGTGAGTTTATAAAGGTCACTTGACTTTGCCAGCCACTTTAAGGTCTGCGCTCTTTCTTACTTCTGATGGAAAGAGCCTAAAGTTAAGGACTTGTGTCTTTCTTTTTTTCCACGAACTTCTGCCCAGTGCCCCAGTCTTGATCTACTCTGACACAGGTTTTCCATGAGCTACAGAGATTCAGTGTGTAGATGAGGGAAGATAATAGTGTTGAAGCACTTGCAATGGGGAGTGTTGAGGAGCGGTTGATAATTATCTCAAGACGGTCTGGTACATTTAAAACAAGCAACGGATTCCAAAGCTGAAACTTAAATTCATTGTTCTGCAGTGAGTAAATATTGCTTGAAGAATATATGCCAGGATTATTTCTCAACCAGTAAGTCTGTTTAGACTTGATTATCAGGCAGTTTGCTCATACTATGTGCTTTCTGATATTGTTGCCTTCATGGCTCTGTTATTCAAGATGGTACCATGTTGATGTGACCGTTGTGAGTTACAGTGAATGGTAGAGTTTGCCTCAAGGCCTGATGTACTCAGGTTACACTTTGTAATCTTTCTCTGGGGAAGGAGGAAAATGAGCCCCTCAAGAGGTCTGTGAGACAGACTAGGCATCCAAACTGCAGTGTCCAGTCCATGGGAGAGGTTTCTAGATAACGCACACTCAAGTTATTTTCCCATATTCCACCAAATCTGGGCTGATGGGCTGGAAGTCAGCACAGCAAAGCTGTTAGAGTTCATGGGGCTTGAAGTCAGAGAAACCTAGATTGTGGGGTCCCAGCTCTGCCACTTAAGATCTCTAAGACCTTGGGCAGGTTGCTTAACATCTCTGTGCCTCAGTTTCCTTATCTGTGAAACGGGAAAAGTTGTTGTGAGGATTAAATAATACATGTGGCTCATTTGACAAAAGTGCCTATGTCAGTAAGGACAAAATAAATGTTGTTTTGATCATCACTGTTATTGCTACTTGCACTGAACCATCCATATTTTCCATCCCGATTTTCTCATTGTTAGAGAGAGTGAGCTGAGAGTTGGGTTTCAGGTAGGTAGGGCTTTTGGACCCTCTGCAATGCTTTCCCCACTAAAGACAGATGTTTTGCCTTTTTTCCTTTGGGTTTCTCCTTCAAATTGCCTTGGTTGTGTGTGATACAAATAAAATTTAAAAATCTGTAGTGAGGAAGTTCAAATTCCAAGAGACAAAGGCTTTATTCACCCAAACATTAGTTATTACGAAATGGAAATGTTGTGACTTCTATCAGGATTGTACTGAAACTTTAAGTCACTCAAATCCTGGCCCTGGGATCAGTCAGATGATTGGGAATCTTCAGTATGTCTATAAAAATGAAAAGTCATGAAAAATATCTGCCAGTCTGGGCTCCATCCTGAAGGGCTGGAGCAGAGGTTTCCAACCTTGGGCGCATGTCAGGACCACATGGAGGGCTTGTTAAAACGCAGCTTTCAGGCCCCCTGCAGGGAACATAAAGCTTCTGCAGGTTGCTTACTTATTTGAGGCTCTACTAGATCCAGTGAGTAGGAAAAGCAGTGGACCCTCTGCCCCCACTGCTTCTGCATCGGCCAGTTCAACCAACAACAATTCAATTCATCTGGTTGAATCTGCAGATGCAGAACCGAGACATATGGAGGGCCGACCATACTATGCCATTTATAGAAGGGACTTGAGCATCCACAGATTTTGGTATCCACAGAGGTCCTGGAAAAAATTCCCCACGGATACTGAGGGATGACTCTGCGTATATGGGACTCATTATGTTAAAAACAAACAAACAAATAAAAAACAAAGAGAAAAATGTATCAGAAGGAGAATGGATGTGAGGTTGGGGGGTGGGGTGGAATTAGATTACATGGTTTATTTGTTTGGAAAAGGTAAATCGAAGAAGAGCTTTGCAGTTGTGGACTGAGTGTATCACAAAAGTTCAAATTAAGGGTGGTGGCACCTCTTCTGTGCTACTTGTTTCTGGCACACTTTGTGGAGAGGAAACTGGAGGTGCTGCTTAGACTTCTGACTGAGATTGGCCACCAGTTGGATCAAGAAAAAGAGGAAATATGAAAATAATCTGAGTTGTACCAAATAGGTTGCTGTAATCTTGTCAAGTCGTTAAAAATTAGGATCTCCTTTTTGAAAAAGAAATGAGCTTGAGCAATTAGTGCAAATTCTAATCTGTAACTTTCCTATGGGCTTACAATCTGGCAAAAATATTTTCATTTCTTTCCTTTTTAGCAAAGAACTGTAAACAGGGAATCTTTCCACTAGGCAGAAATCAGCTATTTAAGTTTTTACCCAGAAAGTTTTTTCATTTTGAATCAAAAAAAGAAACTCACCTGTGTTCAAGACCTCCAATTCTGTTAATATTTTTTTAATAGAAAACTATTTTTTGACCACTGTTCACCACTATTTACCATAAAGTAAACAATATACAGTTGAATAACATTCTGATTGCTACAAAGTTATTGTTTTTCCTGGCTTCTGCTGAACCAGTAACCCAAAATACTGAGAAGATTGAGCCTACGTGTAAGGAATGGGTTGGAGTAAAGTTTGAAAAAACATGCAGGTCAAGTTTGGATTAAAAAAGTTTGTTCACTCATTTATTCCTGCAGATCCTAAATTGCCAACATCTCTAACCATCTGATTAGGTTTCCATTAACAAGTCTGAGACATTCCATGTATCACAGTCTTTCAGTAAGTACAGCACAGGGATTTCAACTTCTTATAAAGGAATGGTTTGCCAAAAGGAAGCTTTAAATGTCCATTTAACTAAGTCTTGCTTGGCTAATTAAAACATACCAGAATTTTTCTAGTTTTTTCATTTGGGTGTCATTTGTTGACAGTGATAAAATTTTCCTTTCAGGGGTTTTGTATATAAATCTGCATTTATATGACAGTAGATATGGATGCAGATTCTGATGGGCTGCTTTAAAACATTATCCAATTTCAATTGTTTACATTAATTTGTCTAATTAATTACAAAATTATTTAATTTGAAAAGTTAAGACTTAAATTTTCAATTTAAGTTGAAGTGATTTCTTATATTGCTCAAAATGATAGAATCCCAGAAACATGGGCTTATCCATGGTTGTGAAAGGCTGTTTTTGTTTTGGTAAATGTATTTAAACAATAACCAAACAACCCCCAAACCATTTACATATGTATTTTATGTATACACATACAAAAAAACCCAGAAAGGTCCTTAGGCATATATGAGTTAAATGCAAATTCTAAATTCTGATTGAGTAATGACTATGGAGATTTTCCCCAACATTTAGAAAAGCTGTTCTCTAATGTAGAGGAAATAATATACCGTGGTATCAAATGTTCTTTTCTGCTAAAGGAAGCAACTACAGAAAGGTTTTATTTGTTCAAAATAACCAGTGGGACAGATGCAAAAAAACCAAAAAACAAAGCCCCCCCCCAAAAAAAAACTCCCCAAACCCAACAACTTCCCCAATACTACTTCGAAATGAACATATCAACAAGTTAGTCTCTCTTCATAAAAAGCAATTACAATTTTTTTTTTTTTTTTTTAGATTGGACTCGCCTTTATTTATTTTTTTTAACATCTTTATTGGAGTATAACTGTTTTACAATAGTGTGTTAGTTTTTCCTTTACAACAAAGTGAATCAGTTATACATATACATATTTTCCCATATCTCTTCCCTCTTGTATCACCCTCTCTCCCACCCTCCCTATCCCACCCCTCTAGGTGGTCACAAAGCACAGAGGTGATCTCCCTGTGCTATGCGGCAGCTTCCCACTAGCTATCTATTTTACATTTGATAGTGTATATATGTCCCTGCCACTCTCTCACTTCGTCACAGCAATTACAATTTGAGGACACTTCCTATTTGCCTCCTTTGCCATCATCAAGTCCGCCTCATCTGAATCTTTCCATTTCCTGAGAAACATGAATTCTCCACTGCTGTCTGTGGCACCAGTTATTTGCTCTGAGTCGAGACCTCTGGCTAAACCCCTTGGTTTATCAGCAGCATCTCTTTTCTTCTTTGATTTGCTATCATCAGATTCACTGTCAAATAAAAATTTTCTTTTTGTCCCATCTTTTTCTTTACCAGCTTTTTGAGAATTAAGAAATGTTTCAATCAACTCTGGACAATCTCAGTTTTCTTTGGATTCCCAAGTATTGTCTGCATCTGTAAATCCCTTCCATTTCAGGAAGCACTCCAGCTTCCTATTCACTACACATCGGTCCAGTACTTTTTCTACCACAAATTCTTCAGGTTCTGCCTCTTCGACTTTTTTACTCTTTGCGTTCTGTTTCTTTCCCATTTTTTGCAATGTAGTTTTCTTGGAGGCCATTTTTTATTACAGACTTGAAGAGTTATTATTCACTGCCTCTGAGCTGCTCTGGGTCCTGGGTCTGTGGCGTCTCAGGCCCTGCGCACCTCAAGCTCCAGCCGCATCCGAGGAGGAGGGGGCTGGGCTAGTATATTTTTTAAATAACAAAGCAAATTAAATTTTTGAAATGGTACCCAGATGAACCCCACGATGGTAAAACAATGGGGGAACTTCAAGTTTCACATTTTAAATAGAAAATCAGCAGCTGATTTTTACAGCTAAATAAGAGTCCACCTATGTAAATTTAACAAAAACAGAGGGAGAAAGTTTAATAGGTTAAGAATGAGCACTTCATTTTTCATTTGACTTACTTGATAAAATATGTTAACATATATGAGGAGCCAGCTGCTCTCGCCAAACAGAAGTAGCAGTTGACTGGTTTATGCAATATGCCAGGCGTGTGTTAGATCCTGCAGTTACAGAATTGAATATGACACAGCTTCTGCCTGCAATGGCCCATAATGCAGAAAGGAGGAGAGAACATGAGCCGATAATGCCTGTTTAATGTGGGAAATAGGATGTAGGGACAGCTATAGAGTGTCCACATGATATTATGCATGTACAGCTACATATCATGGAGTGCCTGATCTGTGGGATTGTGCTGGAGACTTGGCATGTGTGGTGTGTGTGTAAACTTCAACTTCCACAGCAGTCCTATTTTTATCCCCATTTTTAACATGAGGGAAACGAGGTTTAGCAAGATTAAGTTGTCTAAGATCAGACAGCTAGTTTTGTTTTTTCAGAACTGAGATTTGAACTTGGACGTCTGAATGACCTTGAAACCTCTTTGCATTGGAATGCTGTGATTTTTAGCCTCTGATCTAATTCTTGTATACTGTCTGTCAAACTGGTATGCAATTGCTCATTTTTCCAGGTAGATCTGGAAACCTCCTTAGATTGTGAATATTTTAGAAATTGCTTATATGTGATGGAGAATTTTCTTGGGAGTGAAATATTAAAAAGGAGAACTAGAACTTATAGCCCTCTCAACTGGAGCTTTACTGCGTGGTACACATTTATCTGGAGGAAGAAATGTGAATGTCCATTGCATTCTCAAATGTAGACACATCCTCCACGTTAAATGAATGATAAATTTGCTCTTTGTAGAAACGTCCATGCCTGTGCATGTACATGTTTATAGAAATGGTGAGTTGAGTCTAAGGAGTACAAAGCAGAGGCTGACACATTTTTCCACAGTCCTGGGTAAGTTTTGTAGCTGATCTCAGTTACTAGGATTTGAAAGACTTGAATCAAAAATATATCCCTTTAGTGGAAAGAGAGAAGTCTCTGGTCTGCCACAAACTACAAAATTTATGTCTTAAATATCTTCACATTTTACGTTATAAACGTTCTGCTGGGTTGTGCTTTGTAACACACAGTTGAATGCTATTATGGATGCTAGCTTCCTTCCTGTAGGTAGAATGAATACAACATAATCCATTCTGCCATAACACAAACTATTTGAAGTGATGCTTCTGGCTGTTAAGGGTAAATCATATCTGTGGAATGAAGTAAGAGTTGGGCTGTTTGCAGTATATTGGATCTGCCCATTTCACAACTGCATTCATTAAATACAAATTTGATGAAAGCTGTTCATGTTAAATTTGATAACCCCCATTCTAGCAAGTTACACAAATTATAAAGCTCCTTTGAAAATTCTATGACATTTGTGTTATTTTTGTCTTTTAACAACTAAGTCATTTTAAAAGTAGGTCCCCTTACTTAACCATATATTGGTGGAAGCACTTCACAATTTGTGACTCTTACTGAATTAATTTAGAATTCAGTGCTTTTATCTGGTTCTGTCTTTATACTTTGACATTGAAGAAGCTAAGGTTAGTGAATAATCTTAGTTTTTCAATGGAATTCACCGAACTTTTGAGGAATTCCTATGATGTACACAGCACTGTTCAAGACGTAGTTAGTTTGAATAGGAGAAGGAACTAATCCTCACTCTCTAGAAGTTACTGTCTACCGAGATAATAACAGGCAAGTGTTCTGTGTTGGGTATTTCCCCTGTTATTTGTCAGAGAGGGGCAACCTCCTTGGAGCTAGCCAGGTGGGGAAAATGGCCTATCTTATCATATTTAAATTCTCCTTGGGAATAAGAACAACAATTCTAGATGAATGTAAAAGAGTCTCTTTGCCTAATACTTCTAACAGTCTTATACTTGGTTCTTTTTTTTTTTTTTTGTACGTGGGCCTCTCACTGTTGTGGCCTCTCCCGTTGCGGAGCACAGGCTCCGGACGCGCAGGCTCAGCGGCCATGGCTCACGGGCCCAGCCGCTCCGCGGCACGTGGGATCTTCCCGGACCGGGGCACGAACCCGTGTCCCCTGCATCGGCAGGCAGATTCTCAACCACTGCGCCACCAGGGAAGCCCACTTGGTTCATTTTTTGAAAAATAAATTACCTATTCATTCTCTGTCTCCCAAATCTGACTTTCAAAGTGGATAACTCTCATCTATTCCCTCAATGCAGTCCCATCCAAAGCTGCAGAACAAAGTCACTTCTGGAAGGAAGAGTGGGGAAAGCTCAGTTGGAATTAGTAAAAAGCCTTCGTTATGAATATTTTAAAAATATATTTAATTAATTTATTTGGTTGCACCGGGTCTTAGTTGCAGCAGGCAGGCTCCTAGTTGCGGCTTGCTAGCTACATAGTTGTGGCATGTGAACTCTTAGTTGTGACATGTAGGATCTTGTTCCCTGACCAGGGATTGAACATGGGCCCCCTGTGTTGGGAGTGTGGAGTCTTAACCACTGTGCCACCAGGGAAGTCCCGAATATATTTTTTTTTGTGGGCAGGAATGCTTTTTTTAAAAAAAATTGGAGTATTGTTGCTGTTAGTTGAGTATGTTGTGTTAGTTTCTGCTGTACAGTGAAGTGAATCTGCTATATGTATACATATATGCTATACAGCAGGTTCTCATTAGTTATCTATTTTATATGTAGTGGTGTATATATGTCAATCCCAATCTCCCAATTCATCCCACCCCCTCCTTCCCCCCATGGTGTCCATACGTTTGCTCTCTACGTATATGTCTCTATTTCTGCTCTGAAAATAGGTTCATCTGTACCATTTTTCTAGATTCCACATATATGCATTAATATACGATATTTGTTATTCTCTTTCTGACTTGCTTCACTCTGTATGACAGTCTCTAGGTCCATCCACATCTCTACAAATGACCCAGTTTCATTCCTTTTTACAGCTGAGTAATATTCCATTGTATATATGTACCACATCTTCTTTATCCATTCATCTGTCAGTGGACATTCAGGTTGCTTCTGTGTTCTGGCTATTGTAAATAGTGCTGCAATGAACATTGGAGTGCATGTGTCTTTTTGAATTATGGTTTTGTCAGGGTATATGCCCAGTAGTGGGATTGCTGGGTCACATGGTAGTTCTACTTTTAGTTTTTTTAAAGGAACCTCCATACTGTTCTCCATAGTGACTGTATCAATTTACATTCCCACCAACAGTGCAAGAGTGTTCCCTTTTCTCCACACCCTCTCCAGCTTTTATTGTTTGTAGATGTTTTGATGATGGCCATTATGACCGGTGTGAGGTGATACCTCATTGTAGTTTTGATATGCATTTCTCTAATAGTTAGTGATGTTGAGCATCTTTTCATGAGCTTCTTGGCCATCTGTATGACTTCTTTGGAGAAATGTGTACTTAGGTCTTCTGCCCATTTTTGGATTGAGTTGTTTGTTTTTTAGATATTGAGCTCATGAGCTGTTTTATATTTTGGAGATTAATCCCTTATCAGTTGCTTCATTTGCAAATATTTTCTCCCATTCTGAGGGTTGTCTTTTTTGTCTTGTTTATTATTATGAATATTTTAAATTTAGTTTTGTTATTTTCAAACATCTGTAATAGCTCAAACAATGCCTAAAAGGAATTGCTTGGAATTTTTTCAGTTAGAGATTTCTGTGGACCTGCTTTGATGAACAGCTAAAAAATTGATTTATAATTAGTTTTACATAATGTTCACATTTATTTATATGTAAATGGGCATGCTTAGATTTTTCAAAATAGTTTTTCTCTTTTAAATGGGTTAAATACTGTTTTCTAAAAATGTTTCCAACATATTAATTTACTGAGTAAACTTCTCCATTAAAGAATGGATGACAAATACATAAACCCCAACACAACCAAGCACCTTCTTAATCTGAATCGGTGATTTTCTTTAATAAAATAGGTAGTACCACTGATGAGTTAAATGTAAAAATCCCCTTGCCTATTAAATTTTCATCACATTATATTTCTTCACTTGTCATACATTTAGTATTTAAAAAAAATTTTTTTCCTGAAGTTTGTAAGAAATGTTAGCCTATTACAAGGTCTTTGTGAAAGTTCAGACCTATGTGTAACAGACCCAGAGGAAAGCTAGCTGAAATTTGGATAGACTCTTCACTTAGCTGAAATATTTTATATATCTAGAAGATATATGTCTTGCCTGCATTTTTTTTAACATATTGTATGATTCCATTTATGTAAAATACAAACACAGGCTCAAATATCTGTTGTGATGCTTTGCACATGGTGCTTCGCCTCCCTGAGAAACTGTCCCCACTCCAGCCTGCTGCCATGCTCTTCCCTGTCTAAATCCTACTCATCCTGCCATTCTTTTGCCTGCATTTTATAGTTAAGAGCTTAAAGTTGTTTTTTTTTTTCCCCCATAGGTAATAAAATGCTTATCAGTTAACAGACCAGGAAATGTCATGAGCATTGCTCTGACAGTTATAAAGTTTCAAACTACTATGGTAACAAGCTGAATAATATTGCATTTTATTTTTTCTTCTTAAAATTGTTTTGACTTTTTTATAATGCGAATTCTATTTCAGCTGCATTTCCCTTTGATAGCAAATATTTTAGTTTATTCTTGAAATAATCCCACTTGGTTCTCACACTTCCTTCATTGAATCACAGCAGGTTTTAAGGCTAAGTCAGGCCCATTGGAACTGGTAGTTTGTCAAGTTGAGGTGGTATTTCATGGAGGTGAGATCTGTAGCAAGATGTGATTGTTTTAAATTGGTCTTTGAAGTGTTGAAGAACTTTATCTATTGCAAAATTGTAGATATCTTCTCACTCATTTTTTTTCTCAGTAATTTCATTTTTTTTTCTCAAGAAAAGAAACTTTCTGTGAGTAAATGTACTTAGCAATGAGTTCTTGATTTTCCCAAAGGCTTGTAGATAGTCATCTTTTCCCTGCCTGCATGTCTCTTCATATCATCTTCCTTCTAGGCCTGTCTGTCTCTGTGTTCAAATTTCCCCTTTTTTATAAGTACACCAATCAAGTTGGATTAAGGCCAACCCTAATGACCTCATTTTAACTTTAACTTCCATAAAGACCCTATCTCCAAGTAAGATAACATTCTTAGGTACTGGGAGTTAGGACCTGGGATCTAGGACTCCAACATATCTTCTTTTGAAAATTAATTAATTAATTAATTGATTGATTTTTGAATTTTTTAACTTTTTATTTTATATTGGAGTATAGCCAATTAACAATGTTGTGATAGTTTCAGGTGCACAGCAAAGCGACTCAGCCATACATATACATGTATCCATTCTCCCGCAGACTCCCCTCCCATCCAGGCTGCTGCATAACATTGAGCAGAGTTCCCTGTGCTATACAGTATGTCCTTGTTGGTTATCCTTTTTAAATATAGCAGTATGTACATGTCAATCCCACGATCCCAAACTCCCTAACTATCCCTTTCCCCACTCTTCCCCCCTGGTAACCGTAAGTTCATTCTCTAAGTCTGTGAGTCTGTTTCTGTTTTGTAAATACATTCATTTGTATCATTTCTTCTTAGATTCCACATATAAGCGATATCATATGATATTTCTCTTTCTCTGTCTGACTTACTTCACTCAGTATGACAATCTCTAGATCCATCCATGTTGCTGCAAATGCATTATTTCATTCTTTTTTATGGCTGAGTAATATTCCATTGTATATATGTACCGCATCTTCTTTATCCATTCCTCTGTCGATGGACATTTAGGTTGCTTCCATGTCTTGGCTATTGTAAACAGTGCTTCAATCAACATTGGGGTGCATGTATCCTTTCGGACCATATTCTTCTCTGGATATAAGACCAGGAGTGGGATTGCAGGGTCATATGGTAGTTCTATTTTTTAGTTTTCTAAGGAACCTCCATACTGTTCTCCATAGTGGCTGTACCAATTTACATTCCTACCAACAGTGTAGGAAAGTTCCCTTCTCTCCACATCCTCTCCAGCATTTATAGTTTGTGGATTTTGGATGATAACCTTTTTGACTGGTGTGAGGTAATATCTTATTGTAGTTTTGATTTGCATTTCTCTAATTATTCAACATTAGTGATGTTGAACATCTTTTCGTGTGCCTCTTGGCCATCTGTATGTCTTCTTTGGAAAAATGTCTATTTAGGTCTTCTGCCCATTTTTTGATTGGGTTGTTTGTTTTGGTGATATTAAGCTCAATGAGCTATTTGTAAATTTTGGAGACTAATCCTTTGTTGGTCACATCATTTGCAAATATTTTCTCCCAATCTATGGGTTGTCTTTTCGTTCTGTTTATGGTTTCCTTTGCTGTACAAAAGATTTTAAGTTTAGTTAGGTCCTGTTTGTTTATTTTTGTTTTTATTTCCATTACTCTGGGAGATGGGTCAGAAAAGATACTGCTGCAATTTATGTCAGAAAGTGTTCTGCCTTTGTTTTCCTCTAGGAGTTTTATAGTTTTAGATCTTTAATCCATTTTTAGTTTATTTTTGTGTATGGTCTTAAAGAGTGATCTAATTTCATTTTCTTACATGTAGCTGTCCAGTTTTCCCAGCACCTTTTGCTGAAGAGACTGTCTTTCCACCATTGTATACTCTTGCCTCCTTTATCATAGATTAATTGACCAGAGGTGTGTGGGTTTATTTCTGGGCTTTCTATCCTGTTCCATTGATCTATATTTCTATTTTTGTGCCAATACCATACTGTTTTGATGACTATAGCTTGTAGGATAGTCTGAAGTCAAGGAGCCTCATTCCTCCAGCTCTGTTTTTCTTTCTCAAGATTGCTTTGGCTATTCGGGGTCTTTTGTGTCTTCATACAAATTTTAATATTCTTTATTCTAGTTCTATGAAAAATGCCATTGGTAGTTTGATAGAGATGTCATTGAATCTGTAGATTGTCTTGGGTAGTATAGTCATTTTGACAATATTTATTCTTCCTGTCCAAGAACATGGTATATCTTTCTATCTGTTTGTGTCTTCTTTGATTTCTTTCATCAGCGCCTTATAGTTTTTGGAGTATAGGTCTTTTGTCTCCTTAGGTAGTATCCAACATATCTTTATTGGAGTATACCACATATATTTTTTGGGAGCGCACAATTCAACACATAATAATCCACTACTCTTTTTTACTAGATACACGAAGACTGTGCCTATAGATTTCAAAATCAACTCAAAAGTAGTTAAGTACAGTGGAACTGATGATGTAATGATTCATGACTACAATGAATGTTTGTTGTTTTAAGCCACTGAGCTTTGGGCTGGTTTGTTACACAGCAATAGATAACTGATACCATGATCATGCAAAAGTTTGCACCAGAGATTTCTCAAGGTTTAGAGGAAAGAGATCAATGTTTCTGTGCTATTATATATTACAAATAAGGGAAATTTTACAAACAGCCTTATTGAGGTATACTTGACAAATGAAGAATTGCACATATTTAATGTGTACAAATTTTTAAAAAAATAAATTTATTTATTTATTTTTGGCTGCATTGGGTCTTCATTGTTGCACACAAGCTTTCTCCAGTTGTGGCGAGCAGGGGCTTCTCATTGTGGTGGCTTCTCTTGTTGCAGAGCACAGGCTCTAGGCGTGTGGGCTTCAGTAGTTGTGGCACATGGGCTCTGTAGTTGTGGCTTGCGGGCTCTAGAGTACAGGCTCAGTAGTTGTGGTACATGGGCTTAGTTGCCCTGCAGCATGTGGGATCTTCCTGGACCGGGGCTTGAACCTGTGTCCACTGCAATGGCAGGCAGATTCCCACTATGCCACCAGGGAAGCCCTAATGTGTACAATTTGATGAGTTTGGACATAAGTGAACTGATACCATCACCACAGTTAAGGTAATAGATATATCCAAAACTTTCCCACAAAAACAAAAACAGACAAATAAACAAATGGGATATAATCAAATTTAAAAGCTTTTACACATCAAAGGAAACCATAAACAAAATGAAAAGACAACCTACAGAATAGGAGAAAATATTTGCAAACAATGTGACTGACAAGGGCTTAATTTTCAAACTATACAAACAGCTCATACAACTCAACAACAAAAAAACAAACAACCCAATCAAAAAATGGGCAGAAGACCTAAATACACATTTCTCCAAAGAAGAAATACAGACAGCCAATAGGCACATGAAAAGATGCTCAACATCGCTAATCATTAGAGAAATGCAAATCAAAACTACAATGAGGTACCACCTCACACTGGTCAGAATGGCCATTATTAAAAAGTCTATAGATAACAAATGCTGATGAGGATGTGGAGAAAAGGGAACCGTCCTACACTGTTGGTGGGAATGTAAGTTGGTCAGCCACTATGGAAAACAGTATGGAGATTCTGCAGAAAACTAAAAATAAAATTACCATATGATCCAGCAACCCCACTCCTCGGCATATATCTAGACAAAACTCTAATTGAAAAAGATACATGCACCCCTGTAGTTCATAGAAGCACTATTAACAGTATCCAAGACATGGGAACAACCTAAATGTCTGTTGACAGAGGAATGGATAAAGAAGAGGTGGTTAGCAGATGTGAGCTACTATATATAGAATGGATAAACAAGGTCCTGCTGTATAGAACAGAGAACTATATTCAGTATCCTATGATAAACCACAATGGAAAAGAATATTCAAAAAACAATGTTTATATATGTATAACTGAATCACTTTTCTGTACAGCAGAAATTAACACAACATTGTAGATCAACTATACTTCAGTTAAAAAAGCAAAAACAAAAACAGAAAACATTTAAAAAAACAAAAATAGAAACAGAAGGACAGAAGCAAACATAAGGATTTTCACAGGCTGAGTTCAGGAGCTCAGATGTTAGTGTTTCAATCTTCCTCCCAAGTCAATTTCTACTTTTTGTTATTTTTGAGAAATCTTGTCTTGAATATGGGAGGGGGGTATGGTTGGGGATAGAGCTTTGGAGAAGAGAGGAGACTAGAATTAATGAAGGTGTGGCATGATATCTTTTGGTTTTGGTCCTTTGCTTGGGTTTGACCTGACAGAATGCAAGTTGCTCTGTAAAACTTTGTAAGATTCTAGGTATATCTAGAATTTGCTTAGGATCCCAGCTGACACAGTGGGACCCTGAGTTGGTCCTGGAACCATGAAGAGTGGTTCAGGAGTATCAGGAAAATAGAGACATTGGCTTTCTTGAGGTGGGTACCACCACAGGGGCATGAGTGGTGAGTGTCCTTCTAATGGCTTTGTGGGTAGAGGTGGATATTCACAGGTGTGAGCCAGTACAGAAGGGAGGGCAGGGCAGTTGCCTTGGGCTACTTCAAAGACAGACTGAATTGTGGGCACCCATGAGACTTTTCTTTGGGGACTTCTCAGAGTGTGGTGCCTGGACCAGCAGCATTAGCATCACCTGGGAACTTGTTAAGAATTTAAATGCTTAGGACTTTCTCCAAAGTCATGGGAGCATGTTCTAGTGTAGACAGAGTGGGAGAATTAATTCATTGGACAGAACCCTTAACCAATGGAGTAAGAAGTAGGCAAATAAATGCCCCAGACTCTTGTCATTTAGAAGGACAATTCCAAGGTAGACTTTTTATAGTTCCCGAGGGTCCCCTACAGAGATCCAGATCCCCACAGTGGTAACAAGGTAATAATACATCCTTTAACTTTTCCATCTCACATTCCCAACTCCTTGCTTTCTGGAAACAAGCTGAAAAAAACTATCTGCACACAAGTTCTTCTCTCAGGTTCTTTTGGGGGGATAATAATAATAATAAACCAATAATAATAATGATACCCACAAACACATGTATTGGCCTGTGAAAATATTCTGATTTGTGCTAAGTATATGGGTTCTAAAAAGCATTTTTAAGTTCCATGCTGCACTGAGGAGCTCTATGGGAGGGACATAGGATCTCTGTCACCTTGGTGAATTCCATTGTTGCTTAGGAAGAAATAAACTCTGCGAAGATACTGGCACAGAGGAAAATAACTTCATTTATGGCTGCCAAGGGTAGTCTTTCAGATTGATTCTCTCATTGGTTTAGCTGCCTGTGGCCGGGGAATTAACCCCCCTACTATGTGCAGTTTTCACTTACTGAGAAATTTAGTCTCTTGGCAAGCTGTTCCTTGGTGTGTCTGGATAAGGATGAGAAAGGAAGTCTTTGGCAGTTTAGCACAAGTGTTTGGGAATTTTATTTTTGGTTCCTGTGAATACTTAATTTTATGAGTGCTGGAGGAGGTCATGGAGAGGATGTGACCACTGGTCGACCTGTGAGCTGGACTCAGACAGTTGGAGGCTCTTCACTTCCTCCTCCATCTTTGTAATGGACGTCTGCCCAATGTTCCCACACTAGGAGCTCTTTCAAGGATGCAGCCTTGAGAGATTAATGGGCTATTGAGACCATCTGGACTGAAGACATGTCTGAACCCCATTAAGGCCTCCATATAAACTTTTAAGATTCTAGCATGTTGCAGATATCTACTTGTCTTGCAGCTGCTCAAGACAAGCCTCATACGTAACTTCCCTTTCTTGCTAAACCTGCCACCTACCAATCTGGAGTGGCCTGCATCTTTCTTCAGTCTCTCCTTGCTCTCTGTGTATGGAGGCCAGTTTCAGATCTCACCTGGGGAACTCCTAGTATTGTGAACCAACAATGAGCATATTTTTTTCAGTGTATAATAAATTAATGGTTTAAATTATACTAAAGAACAGGGAGTTTGGTTTTATGCCCAGCAATTTAGTTTCTGAAGGATATTGAATACTTTTGCTTTGATGTGGGGGAAAGCAGTTCAAAGGAAATGAATATCTTTTTCATAAAGTAAGGCTGTTAGCTAATAGCTGCAGCAGAGAAAGGTAAATAAAAGCATTAAGTCTCGTTTATGCTTTGACTGAAAGCATAATAATTTTTTTTGGTTTATACCTATGATTCTATAGATTTATCAAAGATGTCAGGACTTGAAAATGTTGATTTTACCTGGGTTCCTGCTATGAAATACATCATGCATCAAATTCTGACATACTTATGGTTATTTATACGCATCATTTTTTCTAGGAAGAAATAATTCCAATATATCAGGTCAGATATGGTAAAGAAGGAGTTGTTTTGAAGTCATATGTTATGACTTATGTTAACAATTCAGTTATTATAGGACTTTAATTCATGTGGGTTTTTTCTTCTTGTTTGTTTTTTCTTTGTTTTACTCAGATATTAGCTGGTGCTCAGCCGTTTTTTCTTTTCTTTTTTTTTTTTGTTTTTAATAATCTTAGTTTGGTTGCACCATGTGGCATGCAGGATCTTAGTTCCCCAACCAGGGTTCCAACCCGCACCCCCTGCAGTGGAAGCGCAGAGTCTTAAACACTGGACCACCAGGGAAGTCCCTATTGCTCAGTCTTTTGCTGGGTCTTCTGCTGTGGCAGCTGCCATCCACCAGCTGACTGGGGAAGAAGAAATTCTCAATGTAAATATAAAGGAATGTAGATATAAAGAATATAAATGGCAGGAAAATTTTTTCCTGCTATTCTTAGGGAAGTTATATGGTATCATGGAAAGAATGTGGTCTTTGAAATCCAACAGATTCTAGCTTAAACCTTGGTCCTTCATCATTAACTGTTTATAATCAAAGGACAATTATTTAACTTTCTATGCCTCAGTTTTCTTACCTATAAAAGAGATGCTATCCGCCTAAGAAGATTGTAACAAAAGTTAGAAGTAGTATACATAAAGTGCCTAGAAGACTTACAACAAATGGTAAATATTATTACTGTTACTTTACTACATTGAAAGGAACTTTCAGAGAAAGATAACTTTGGCCAGAGTGAGTGATAAACCTTGTGCTTGGTGGGCAGGTTTCCAGGCTGTATAGAAATAGTGGTGTAAACAAAAATGACTCAGCTTGAAGGTCTTGACATGGGACTTTCCTCCACATAGCCCCACTGACTTTATAGTATGATATTCAAACCTGGATGATTTTAAGGATATTTAGAAGAACTGTTTCATGTCACCCCAAAGCAGTGAATATGAATTTTTAAAAGTTGCTTAAGGTGATTCTGATAATGAGTCAGCTTTGGGAACCACTTCTTAATATTCAGACCCAGCTCTTGCAGACCAACTTCTGGCATTATCGGGTGAATAGCTACAAATTAGTCTTAAGACCTTTTATCTTTTAAAAAAAACGGTTATGCTTTTCCGCTCTGAACAAAATTACCGTAATATCATCTAAAATCCAATCCATGTTCGAGTTGCCCAAATTGTCTCCAAAATACCTTTTATGTTTGGTTTGTTTTAATCGATATCCAAACAAGGTCTACATATTGCATTTAGTTGATATGTCCGTTAAGTCTTTCTTCTTTTTTTATATCACTGATTTGTTGGAGACACTGTGATTTATACTTTAGAGTGTTCCACCTTTTGGATTTGATGGGTTGTTTCTCATGTTATTTAACTTGTTGCTCTATCCTGTGTTTACTATAAACTGGTAATTTGATATAGAGGCTTGATTAGATTCAGGTTCAATTTATTTTCAGTTTGTTATTTTTTTTACGTGTTCAATTCAGTGCAGTCATTATTCTTTTTGATGAAATTTGTCCCATCTTAGGTCAGCGGGGATTTCTTCACATTGGCTCCAGTGTCCTTTGACACAACGCTAGTAGTTCTTGATAATGTTGTTGCTTTCTGGCTCAATAAGACATCCCAGGTTCATCTTTCTGTATGTCTAGAATCAGTGATTCCTAGAAGGAGCCATGCTTTATTTCAGTGGGGAATGGTATTTAGAGACCACAATCTGAGTGCCAGGAGAGTTCATTACTCCTGCATTGTCATTGCATTTAGCAATTTCCATAGATAGAGTTGGGAAATACATGTTTAAAAATAAAAGAAATCATCAGTGTGCATTGACATTTCCGATTCAAATTTAAGGTTACAGAATATTTACTTAATTTGTTTGATTTTATATTTGTATCTCTTTAGTCTTGGGCTGGAAATTTGAAGGCTTTCACCCTGACCTGTATAGCTGTGCTGGTCCTGAGTGTGCCTGCTCTTATATCCTTTCTTCATCTATCCTCTGATTTGCCCTGTATTACAGAAGGCTGACCCCTACAGTCTGCATTTCCTTGGCTCCCCTGTCAGCTGGCTTCTGGTATATCTTTGTCAGTGGGGAGCACTGGTAGGAAGTTGGCAGATGGGAAGGGGAAAGGTTTCTAATTATTTCTCCCCTTCCATCTTTGCTTTGAAAATCATCTGTGGCAGTGGCCATGTCTCCTCTGAAGGCTCAACTCCCATGGGAAGTGGCTTGCCAAGGTTTCAGCTTTCATTGGGTGAACCTGGCCCCTGGCTCTGGTTCTACCACCTCCTTCCCCCCTTTCTCTCTATGCTAGTGGCTTCCTCTTGGTGCTAAGCTCTGGGTTGTATCACTGTCCTCTGGGTTTTCACCTCTCCTGTCACCTGTGTAACAAATTCCGTATATTATAGTAGTACTGCTTTAAATACTCAGGTGGCTTTTATCATTTGGTTGCACTCTGATGCTTAATAATAATGTTGCTTAATCATTGAACATATTATTTTACCAACAAGTCTTATGAATTTTTGACTGCTTGGAGCTTGCAGACTGAATCCTGACAGTAATTATTGTCATTATCACAAGTCATTTATTTATTTATTTATTTATTAACATCTTTATTGGAGTGTAATTGCTTTACATTGTTAGTTGCTGCTGTATAACAAAGTGAATCAGCTATACATATACATATATCCCCATATCTCCTTACTCTTGCGTCTCCCTCCAACCCTGCCCATCCCACCCCTCTAGGTGGTTACAAAGCACTGAGCTGATCTTCCTGTGCTATGTGGCTGCTTCCCACTAGCTATCTATTTTACATTTGGTAGTGTATATATGTCCATGCCACAACCTCACGTAGTCTCAGCTTACCCTTCCCCCTCCCGTGTCCTCAAGTCCATTCTCTACATCTGTGTCTTTATTCCTGTCCTGCCCCTAGGTTCTTAAGAATCACTTTCTTTTTTTTAGATTCCATATATATGTGTTAGCATACGGTATTTGTTTTTCTCTTCCTGACTTACTTCATTCTGTATGACCGTCTCTAGGTCCACCCACCTCACTACAAATAACTCAATTTCATTTCTTTTTATGTCTGAATAATATTCCATTGTATATATGTGCCTCATCTTCTTTATCCATTTATCTGTTGATGGACACTTAGGTTGCTTCCATGTCCGGGTTATTGTAAATAGAGCTGCAATGAACATTTTGGTACATGACTCTTTTTGAATTATGGTTTTCTCAGGGTATATGCCCAGTAGTGGGATTGCTGTGTCATATAGTAGTTCTATTTTTAGTTTTTTAAGGAACCTCCATACTGTTGTCCATAGTGGCTGTATCAATTTACATTCCCACCAACAATGCAAGAGGGTTCGCTTTTCTCTACACCCTCTCCAGCATTTATTGTTTGTAGGGTTTTTTTTTTTTTTTTTTTTCGGTACGCAGGCCTTCTCACTGCTGTGGCCTCTCCCGTTGCGGAGCACAGGCTCCGGACACGCAGGCTCAGCGGCCATGGCTCACGGGCCCAGCCGCTCCGCGGCATGTGGGATCTTCCCGGACTGGGGCACAAACCCGTGTCCCCTGCATTGGCAGGCAGACTCAACCACTGTGCCACCTGGGAAACCCTTTTTGTAGGTTTTTTTGATGATGGCCATTCTGTCTGGTGTAAGGTGATACCTCTTTGGAGTTTTGATTTGCATTTCTCTAATGATTAATGATATTGAGCATCTTTTCATGTGTTGTTGGCAACCCTGTATATCTTCTTTGGAGAAATGTCTACTTAGGTATTCTGCCCATTTTAGGATTGGGTTGTTTGTTTTTTTGATATTGAGCTGTATGAGCTGCTTGTGTATTTTGGAGATTAATCCTTTGTCAGTTGCTTTGTTTGCAAATATTTTCTCCCATCCTGAGGTTTGTCTTTTCGTCTTCTGTGTGGCTTCCTTTGCTGTGCAAACAGTTTTAAGTTTCATTAGGTCCCATTTGTTTATTTTTGTTTTTATTGCCCTTTCTCTAGGAAGTGGGTCAAAAAGGATCTTGCTGTGATTTATGTCATAGAGTGTTCTGCCTATGTTTTCCTCTAAGAGTTTTATAGTGTCTGGCCTTACATTTAGGTCTTTAATCCATTTTGAGTTCAGTTTTGTGTATGGTGTTAGGGAGTGTTCTAATTTCATTCTTTTACATGTAGCTGTCCAGTTTTCCCAGCACCACTTATTGAAGAGGCTGTCTTTTTTCCATTGTATATTCTTGCCTCCTTTATCAAAGATAAGGTGACCATAGGTGCGTGGGTTTATCTCTGGGCTTTCTATCCTGTTCCATTTATCTATATTTCTGTTTTTGTTCCAGTACCATACTGTCTTGATTACTGTAGCTTTGTAATATCGTCTGAAGTCAGGGAGCCTGATTCCTCCAGCTCATTTTTTCTTTCTCAAAATCACTTTGGCTATTCGGGGTCTTTTGTATTTCCATACAAATTTTGAAATTTTTTGTTCTAGTTCTGTAAAAAAATGCCATTGGTAGTTTGATAGGGATTGCATTGAATCTGTATATTGCTTTGGGTAGTATAGTCATTTTCACAACCTTGATTCTTCCAATCCAAGAACATGGTATATCTCTCCATCTGTTTGTATCATCTTTAATTTCTTTCATCAGTGTCTTATAGTTTTCTTCATACAGGTCTTTTGTCTCCTTAGGTAGGTTTATTCCTAGGTATTTTATTCTTTTTGTTGCAGTGGTAAATGGGAGTGTTTCCTTAATTTCTCTTTAAGAGTTTTCATCATTAGTGTATAGGAATGCAGGAGATTTCTGCACATTAATTTTGTATTCTGCTGCTTTACCAAATTCATTGATTAGCTCTAGTAGTTTTCTGGTCGCCTCTTTAGGATTCTCACTATATAGTATCATGTCATCTGCAAATAGTGACAGCTTTACTTCTTCCTTTCTGATTTGGATTCCTTTTATTTCTTTTTTTTCTCTGATTGATGTGGCTAAAACTTCCAAAACTATGTTGAATGATAGTGGTGAGAGTGGGCAACTTTGTCTTGTTCCTGATCTTAGTGAAAACGGTTTCAAGTTTTCACCATTGAGAATGATGTTGGCTGTGGGTTTGTCATATATGACCTTTATTTTGTTGAGGCAAGTTCCCTCTATGCCTACTTTTTGTAGAGTTTTTATCATAAATGGGTGTTGAATTTTGTCAAAAGCTTTTTCTGTATCTATTGGGTTGATCATATGGTTTTTCTCCTTCAGTTTGTTAATATGGTGTATCACATGATTGATTTACATATATTGAAGAATTCTTTCATTGCTGGGATAAACCCCACTTGATCATGATGTATGATCCTTTTAATGTGCTGTTGGATTCTGTTTGCTAGTATTTTGTTGAAGATTTTTGCTTCTATATTCATTAGTGATATTGGCCTTTAGTTTTCAGTTTTTGTGACATCTTTGCCTGGTTTTGGTTTCAGGGTTATGGTTGCCTCTTAGAATGAGTTTGGGAGTGTTCCTCCCTCTGCTATATTTTGGAAGAGTTTGAGAACGATAGGTGTTAGCTCTTCTCTAAATGTTCAATAGAATTCTCCTGTGAAGCCATCTGGTTCTGGACTTTTGTTTGTTAGATGATTTTTAATCAGAGTTTCAATTTCACTACTTGTGATTGGTCTGTTCATATTTTCTTTTTCTTCCTGGTTCACTCTTGGAAGTTTGTGCTTTTCTAAGAATTTGTCCATTTCTTCTAGGTTGTCCGTTTTATTGGCATGTAGTTTCTTGTAGTAATCTCTCATGATCCTTTGTATTTCTGACATGTCAGTTGTTACTTCTCCTGTTTCATGTCTAATTCTGTTGATTTGAATCTTCTCTCTTTTTTCTTGATGAGTCTGGCTAATGGTTTATCAATTTTGTTTATCTTCTCAAAGAACCAGCTTTTAGTTTTATTGATCTTTGCTTTAGTGTCCTTCATTTCTTTTTCATTTATTTCTGATCTGATTTTTGTGATTTCTTTCATTCTGCTACCTTTGAGGTTTTTTGTTCTTCTTTCTCTAATTGCTTTAGGTGTAAGGTTAGGTTTTTCATTTGAGATTTTTCTTGTTTCTTGAGGTAGGATTGTACTGCTGTAAACTTCCCTCTTAGAACTGCTTTTGCTGCATCCCATAGGTTTTGGGCCGTTGTGTTTTCATTGTCATTTGTTTCTAGGTATTTTTTGAGTCCCTCTTTGATTTAGTAGCATATTGTTTAGCCTTTATGTTTGTATTTTTTACAGTTTCTTTCCTGTAATTGATATCTAGTCTCATAGCATTGTGGTTTGAAAAGATACTTGATATGATTTCAATTTTCTTAAATTTACCAAGGCTGATTTGTGACCCAAGATATGATCTATCCTGGAGAATGGTCCATGAGCACTTGAGAAAAAAGTGTATTCTGTTGTTTTTGGATGGAATGTCCTATAAATATCAATTAAGTCCTTCTTGTTTAATGTATCATTTAAAGCTTGTGTTTCCTTATTTATTTTCATTTTGGTTGATCTGTCCATTGGTGAAAGTGGGGTGTTAAAGTCCCCTACTATGATTGTGTTACTGTCGATTTCCCCTTTTATGGCTGTTAGTATTTGCCTATGTATTGAGGTGCTCCTATGTTGGGTGCATAGATATTTACAATTGTTATATCTCCTTCTTGGATTGATCCCTTGATCATTGTATGGTATCCTTCTTTGTCTCTTGTAATAGTCTTTATTTTAAAGTCTATTTTGTCTGATATGAGAATTGCTACTCCAGCTTTCTTTTGATTTCCATTAGCATGGAATATCTTTTTCCATCCCCTCACTTTCAGTCTTTATGTGTCCCTAGGTCTGAAGGTAGTCTTTTTAGACAGCATATATATGGATCTTGTTTCTGGATCCATTCAGCCAGTGTATGTCTTTGGTTGGAGCATTGAATCCATTTACATTTGAGGTAATTATTAGTATGCACATTCCTATTACCGTTTTCTTAATTGTTTTGGGTTTGTTATTGTAGGTCTTTTCCTTCTCTTGTGTTTCCTGCCTAGGGAAGTTCCTTTAGCATTTGTTGTAAAGCTGGTTTGTTGGTGCTGAATTCTCTTACCTTTTGCTTGTCTGTAAAGGTTTTAATTTCTCTGTTGAATCTGAATGAGATCCTTTCTGGGTAGAGTAATCTTGGTTGTAGGTTTTTCTCCTTCATCACTTTAAATGTGTCCTGCCACTCCCTTCTGACTTGCAGAGGTTCTGCTGAAAGATCAGATGTTAACCTTATGGTGGTTCCCTTGTATGTAATTGTTGCTTTTCCCTTGCTGCTTTTAGTATTTTTTCTCTATATTTATTTTTTGAAAGTTTGATTAATGTGTCTTGGTGTGTTTCTCCTTGGATTTATCCTTTATGGGACTCTCTGTGCTTCTTGGACTTGATTGACTGTTTCCTTTCCCATATTAAGGAAGTTTTCAACTATAATCTCTTCAAATATTTTCTCAGTCCCTTTATTTTTCTCTTCTTCTTCTGGGACCCCTATAATTCGAATGTTGGTGCATTTAATGTTTTCCCAGATGTCTCTGAGACTGTCCTCAATTCTTTTCATTCTTTTTTCTTTATTCTGCTCTGCAGTAGTTATTTCTACTATTTTATCTTCCAGATCACTTATCCGTTCTTCTGCCTCAGTTTTTCTGCTATTGATCCCTTCTAGAGAATTTTTAATTTCATTTATTGTGTTTTTCATCATTGTTTGTTTGCTTTTTAGTTCTTCTAGGTCCTTGTTCAATGTTTCTTGTATTTTCTCCATTCTATTTGCCAGATTTTAGATCATCTTTACTATCATTACTCTGAATTCTTTTTTAGGTAAACTGTCTATTTCCTTTTCATTTGTTTGGTCTGGTGGGTTTTTATATTGCTCCTTCATCTGCTGTGTGTTTCTCTGTCTTCTCATTTTGCTTATTTTACTATGTTTGGGGTCTCCTTTTTGCAGGCTGCAGGTTTGTAGTTCCTTTTGTTTTTTCTGTCTTCCCCCAGTAGGTGAGGCTGGTTCAGTGGGTTGTGTAGGCTTCCTGGTGGAGGGGACTGGTGCCTGTGTTCTGGTGAATGAGGCTGGATCTTATCTTTCTGGTGGGCAGGACTGCTTCCAGTGGTGTCTGTGGGGGTGTCTGTGAACTTATTATGATTTGGGGCAGCCTCTCTGCCAATGGGTGGGGCTGTGTTCCTGTCTTGCTAGTTGTTTGGCATGGGGTGTCCAGCACTTCAGCTTGCTGGTTGGTTAGTGGAGCTGGGTCTTAGCATTGAGATGGAGATCTCTGTGAGAGTTCTCTCTGATTGATATTATGTGGGGCCAGGAGGTCTCTGGTGGTCCAGTGTCCTGAACTCAGCTCTCCCACCTCAGAGGCTCAGGCCTGACACCCAGCTGGAGCATCAAGACCCTGTCAGCCACACAGCCAGGTATGTGGGCAGTTTCTTGCCTTTTGGGAAGCCTGATGTCTTCTGCCATCTTTCACTAGGTGTTCTGTAGGAGTTGTTCCACATGTAGATGCATTTTTAAATGTATTTGTTGGGAGGAAGGTGATCTCCACATCTTACTCCTCGGCCATCTTGAAGGTCCCACAAGTCATTTATTAATCATCACATTGTGGGTATCATTTTATACATTTCTACTTTTCTTTATAATCATAACTGTTAGCCTTTTTCAAATTATACTTCCCCTCTGGCTTCTGAATCTGCCATTCCCACAGCCATCACCTCACTTCAGGCCATTATGAAAACCTCCTTAAATTTTGCAGTTACTTCACAACTCCCTCCCCACCTCCAGTCCCTTCATTCTCCAGTGTATTTTAATATATCCTGCCAGGTTTAATTTTATAAAGCACAGCTCTGATAATGTCACACCATCACTAAGAAAGGAAATCTCCTGTGGCTACCCCTCACCTACCAAATTAAGCACAATCTCTTGGTACTGGCCTTCAACATTTTCTGCAAAATATCCCCAAACTTATCTCTGTGTTAAGTCTCTCATCATACAAAGCATGCTTCAGCCTGTTGATCCATTTACATGGAAGATCCTTGGAAGTAAGAAAGTTACCTTTGACTTTGCCATGTGGGCTGTGCTCTTTGAAATGTCTTGTGGAGATACCAAGTCAAATTAGGTGTAAAAGTAGTAAAGATATTTGGGTGTTACCATCATAGAAAATATTCCTTCTGCATTTATGAGATATAATTTTTCTATCTAATAAAAAACTTTCCCTCATTCACCACTTAATTAGTCTGAACTACTGAAAGGCAAGTTAAATATAGATTTTTTTCCCCCTGTTTGTTATCAATTTTTAGTGTAATGATTCAGTGTCCAACTAACTTCCAGGGGTGACCAATGAATTTCTGAGTATTGTTATGAATTTGTGCATCATTATATATTTACATTCATTTTAGTTATTTTTCTTCTGGATGCACATTGTCCCATGCCAGGTAATGAATCAATTTCTTTTAGATTTTAGAACATAGAGATGACAACGAATAAGCCATTAAAGATAAAATGACATTCACCCTTTATAGGCTTATTTATTTTAGTCTGAGTTCTGGGTCCCTCTGGACTCATTTTAGAAACAAAATGTTAGTAATCAAAGAAACTTCTCGTTCTCAGTGAAGGTCATTATTGACACTTTATTTTATTGTTTCTGTGGGCTTCCTTGGTCTTACTTTGTTCTTTGTTGTAGACTATGTTCATTCATTTATTCATGTTTGTTGACTCTTTTAATACTAGGTACTTGGGACATGATGCTGAATATGATGGACAGCACTACTGATTTTTTGTTGTTGTTGTTTTCTTGGCTATTCCAAGTGACTTGTGGGATTTTAATTCCCTGACAACCTGGGATTGAACCCAAGCCCTTGGCAGTGACAGCACAGAGTCCTAACCACTGGACAGCCAGGGAATTCCCCAGGGCTACTGTTCTTGTGAAGCTGAAATCCTACAGGAGATACAGACATTAAACAATAAATTACACAAATAATAACAATTCCAATAGAAGTGGGTGCTGTGGAGGAGAAACTCAAGAATGTTATAAGCAACTGTGTCAGGGGGTTCTGACCTGTTGGGGGAAAGGGGCAGGGAAGGTTTCCCTGAGGAACTGCTCTTTGAGCAGAGATCTGAAGGATGAGCAAGGATTTAGGTGTAGGGGGGAGATGAGCACAGAACATAGCAAGTGAGAAGGCCTTAAAAAGAGAAGAAACATAGTCCCTTTGAGGGCTGAAAGAAAGGCCACTGTGGCTGGAGTGTGGAGACCTAAAGGATGATTGAAACAGTTTGGAGATCATGTAGGGAGCAGGCCACACAAGGCCTTCTAGATCATTGTAAGGATGGTACAGTTTTTTAAATAGAGGGCTATCATAATCAGATCTGCATTTGGCTGGAGAGTGGGAAATACATTAGGAGGACACAAGAGTGTCCACACAAGAGATGCCACCAGAGATCCAGGTGAGAAATGTCTGTCTTTATTTCAGAAACTATTCCTTGTTTTAAAGTCTTCTTTGTCTAGTCATAGCTATTTTAGCTTTCATATGATTAGTATTTCTATGGTATATATATATATATATATATATATATATATATATATATATATATATATATAATATTTTATTTATTTATTTTTGGCTGTGTTGGTCTTAGTTGCAGCACACAGGATCTTTTTTTTTTTTTTTAAAGTCAGCATTCCATTCTTTTTTAAAAATTCATTTTATTTACTTATTTATGGCTGTGTTGGATCTTCGTTTCTGCACGAGGGCTTTCTCTAGTTGTGGCAAGTGGGGTCCACTCTTCATCACGGTGCGCGGGCCTCTCACTCCTGGCCTCTCTTGTTGCGGAGCACAGGCTCCAGATGCACAGGCTCAGTAATTGTGGCTCGCGGACCCAGCTGCTCCACGGCATGTGGGATCTTCCCAGACCAGGGCTTGAACCCATGTCCCATGCATTGGCAGGCAGACCCTCAACCACTGCGCCATCAGGGAAGCCCCCACACAGGATCTTTGTTGAGGCATGTGGGATCTTTCGTTGTGGCACATGGGCTCTTCCTTGCAGCGTGCGGGCTTCCCTCTAGTTGTGGTGTGTGGGTTTTCTCTTCTCTAGTTGTGGTGCACAGGCTCCAGAGCTCATGGGTTCTGCAGTTTGTGGCATGTGGGCTCTTTCACCGAGGCGTGTGAGGTCAGTAGTTGTGGCACAGGGGCTTAGTTGCCCCACAGCCTGGGGGATCTTAATTCCCCAACCAGGGATCGAACCTGCATCCCCTGCATTGGAAGGCAGATTATTTACCACTGGACCACCAGGGAAGTCCCTGGTATATATTTTATCTTCTTACTTCGAACTTCTCTGTGCTTTTATATTAAATTGAATTTATTTTTTTCAGCTTTATCGATGTATAATTGACAAATAAAATTATAATATATTTTAAATGAACAAGGTTCTTAGTACTCAGCAAGAGAGTCAAGGGGAAACTTGTACAGATTTCTGGAGCTTTTTCTCTGCTTAGCTTCCTCTTCTCTGGTTCTTGGACCTACAAATTACTGTCACTTCAGTTTCTTTGAACTCTGTTTTCTCAACTCCATGGGATCACCTTGTTTTGTTTGAGATGTCCCTCCCTACTCCACAGTCCAGAAGGTGCCTCTGGCAGAAAGCCAAGGCAGTCAGAGTGCTCACCTCATTTGTTTCCCTTTCTCAGAGATCGCAGTCCTGAACTGCTTCTTGTCTAAAGTAGTTATTTCATATATTTTGTCCAGTTTTCTAGTTGTTTACAGTGTGTGTGTGGGTACATCTAGTCCCAGTTATTTTTTTTTTTTTTTTTTGCGGTTTAAATGATCTGTTACTAGAACACAAAATAAAACATGTGTAAAATAGAGATTCGACCAATATGGTTGAATAATAATTTTGATGTAACTGAATCCAATTTTCATTTCTTGCTACAGAAATATTTTAACTACATCTGGGAATTTTCTAGAAATTTGTGAAATGCCTCTTTTCTTTTTTTTTTTAACATCTTTATTGGAGTATAATTGCTTTACAATGGTGTGTTAGTTTCTGCTTTATAACAAAGTGAATAAGTTATACATATACATATGTTCCCATATCTCTTCCCTCTTGTGTCTCCCTCCCTCCCATCCTCCCTATCCCACCCCTCTAGGTGGTCACAAAGCACTGAGCTGATCTCCCTGCGCTATGCGGCTGCTTCCCACTAGCTATCTATTTTACATTTGGTAGTGTATATATGTCCATGCCACTCTCTCACTTTGTCACAGCTTACCCTTCCCCCTCCCCATATCCTCAAGGCCATTCTCTAGTAGGTCTGTGTCTTTATTCCCGTCTTACTCCTAGGTTCTTCATGACCGTTTTTTTGTTTTGTTTTGTTTTTTTTCTTAGATTCCATATATATGTGTTATCATACGGTATTTGTTGGGACCTAATGAAACTTAAAAGCTTTTGCACAGCAAAGGAAACCATAAACAAGACCAAAAGACAACCCTCAGAATGGGAGAAAATAGTTGCAAATGAAGCAACTGACAAAGGATTAATCTCCAAAATTTACAAGCAGCTCATGCAGCTCAATAACAAAAAAACAAACAACCCAATACAAAAATGGGCAGAAGACCTAAATAGACATTTCTTCAAAGAAGATATACAGATTGCCAACAAACACATGAAAGAATAGTCCCAGTTATTTTATCATGGCTAGAAGCTCGAGTCTGTGCGTTCAGTTTTGATCATGTTGAACTTAAGGTAAGTTTGAAATTTATAAGTGGAAGTCCATTATCCAGTTGGTGTTAGATTTTCACTTTAGAGAAGAAATCTGGGTTGAAGAGAAAAATTTGGGAGTTGTAGTAGTATGGATGGTGATCAGAGTCATAAGCATAATTGGATGTTATCACTTGTGGGAATGAAAGTATGTGAAGAAAACTGGGCTTTGGGTCAGGCCTCAAGGAACTTCACTTTCAAGTCCCAGGCAGAGAAAGATAAACTAGAGGGATGACAGAGAAGGAACTTCTAGAGAGGTAGGAGAAAACCAGGAGAGCCTGTTGCAGAAGCCAGGGAAGGTATTGTTAACATTTTCATGATAATCATTGTCAAGATTTTAATGATGCTGGTTCAGGTGAAATGAGGACTGAAAATTGGCCATTGGATTTTGTGACATGAAAAGTTTGAGTGGCCTTGCCTAGAGCAGTTTCAGGAGAACACTGGACAGAAACCAGATTTAATGATGAGGAGAGAGTGGGAGGTAAGACTGTGGAGAGGTTAAGTTTAGACAGTTTTTAAAAGTTGAGTTGTAAATGGAAGACAAGAATTAGCTTGAGAGCTGTAACTGGATGAGAATATCAGAAATTATTTCATTTCTTTTCTTTTTTAAAAAGAGTTTTCATTTTAAATGGGGGAGCATTGAGTGTATAGAAATGCTGGTGGGAAGGACCTGGCTGAGAGTATAAGGTTAATGATTTGAGAGAGAGGCAATAATCTATAGTATCAGGAGCAGAAAGGCTGCTGCATGTTCAATTCATGAGTTGAGACTTGACCTTACATAGAAAAAGTGATATATCTTCTTGCAACAGAAGGAAAGGAGAGAAAATGGGTGCCCAGGAAGTCAGGTTTGTTGATTTGGTGGTGAGAAATTGAGAGCTATCTTTAACTGATGGCTTCTATTCCTTATGGAGAATGTTTGAAAAATATGTGTCCCATATTGACATAGATCTGAAGAACTTTTGAAGAGAATTTGATAATGTTTAATCAGAAACAATGGACAGAATAATGCAGTGAAGTCTGTGTAGCCCCAGACATTTTAATTACAACATCTGGCTGATGATTAGTCATGAAGGAACTCAGTGACCCAGAAGACTAGAATGGATGGAATGAGACTGTTACTGAACTCAGGGTTAGGTGCTCATTGCTCAAGAATCCAATACTGAGAGACAAGTATTGGGTGAAAGGAAAGATAACTTTATTGAGGAAGCTGGCAATCCTGGGGAGAAGGTGGACTCGTGTCCCAAAGAACCAACTCCCCACTGCTGATCAGTGGGCAAGAGCTTTAAAAGGGGAGTTTCGGGGTGGGTTGGGGGGCCCTATGTGAAGAACAGCACAGTCAGCTCTGACAATCATCTTGAAACTGGTCATGTGTTGGTCTGATCAGTGTCATCTTGATTGTTTTAAGTACAGTAAATCTTCAATTCCAGGATTGGTTTGCTCCCTTTTCCTTGAGGTGGGTTTTTGGAATTGTGCAAGATGGAGAAGCTTATGTCATGGTCTGGTCTACAGTCTTATGTCTACAGTCTGGTCATCATGTAGTTAACTTCTTCCACCTGGTGGGGGTTTCAGTGTCTCCAAAACAGCTCAAAGGATATGGCTCAGAATATTATCTGTAGCCCTTGAGGAGGAACCAAAGGTCCTTGACTCTGCATAATGGCTAAACTATTGTTATTTTGTCTTGCTTTACTATTTTCCTCTGTTTCGGTATTGTCTTACTTCTCTGATTAAGTTTATTCTTTGGAACTTGGGGGTTGGGGAGGGGAGGTCTGTCCCAGGAAGGCTCCATAGCATCTTGCTCAGTTGCAAGACAACCCTGAGCCAAGTCTCCACCAGTCCAGAAAGATGCCTGCCAGATCATTAGGTCAATGGTAGCCCCTTAGCAAGGAAGGAGAGAAAACAGTGGCTTCTTTGCCCGTTCCATCCTCTGCTAGAGGCTCCCATTTCTCTCCTCTTTCCAGCTTCCTTTCCCTATTTCTGATATTCAGTTCCCAAGCCTCACTGCTGTGTCTATCCATCCTCTTCTCCTCAATCTCTAGCTTTATTTTTCTAATTCTGGTTTCGCATCCAATCCTTAATATTCTTCTCACTCTTCTTGATCCCTCTCCTGAAAATAGTGTCTTCATTACTTATTGAAAACTTTTTCCCCCATATTTCAGCATTTCCAAATCCTCTCTTCTTGTGTGTTTGTCCTCTTGCTTTCTTTTCTGTAGCCACCTTGAGTCCCACTTGTTCTCCCACTTTATATTTGTTTACAAAAGAAAAGTCTACATTTTCAGTATGCAGTTTCAATTTGAGATTGATTATATTCTTAAATGCCATCTGAGCTGCTTTAAATTTTCTCAAATTTTATTCCTTAGAATGGAAAAAAAAAAGGGCATCTAAAGAGCATTATGTAAGTCTCATCAAGTTTGAGGTTGAAATAGTATTTTTTTTAAGGACAGAAGTGCCTGAAATGTTTTGTTTTGTTTTTCCCTTCTTTTTTAAAAAGAGGGCCCAGTGATATTTACATATAGTCTGGCAAACCATTATGAAAACATTTACACATTTAGATTACTTAGAAAATGAGAGAGAATTGGAAAAACAGTGAACGTCTTCATATCTCTAAATTATGGTCTATGAAAAAGGATGTAGCTCTTCATAAAAAGAGAAAAGTATATTTTCACTTAAGCACCAAAAATGTGGGAAGCTTTTGAGAAGTACTTTTATCAGGTAGACTGAAGATATTAAAAGTTAGGAATCTGAGTTGTCTTACTGTGACTAGTAGGCAGCTAATCCACAACATACATGGATCATCTACCATGTACAAAGTACTTTCCTAGCATCTGTGAAAGAATAGCAGTGTAAACCCAAGGCTAAGCTCTCAAGCCAACCCTCGGATAGGGAGTAGGCGTTAGGAATAAATTTGATCTTCAAAGCTCAAGTGCAAGAAACTTTTTTCTTCTGTATCAAATAACTCTGGCACTGAGCCACATTGACTAGGATGTCAAGAAATTCAATCACTGTCATATTTTGGGCCTGTACTTCAGTTTCCAGTGCTATGGAGGTGTTTGCTGGAGAGACAGTCACTGTAGTCCCCATGGGCTATTTAAAGGTGGTGACTCCATTCCTCCCATGACAAGAATAGGAAAGGGGCTTCTTTGATGAGGTTTCTGGGTTCCTGGGCACTGGGAGGGAGCAAAATGAAGATCTCCATCATTCCGAGTCCCAAATGAAGCACCTCTCTCTCTCTCCATTTCCCTTTCCAATTCCTCGTCTTCAAACCTTGCGTGATCTTCTTTCTCTAGATAATTCAGCTGTACAGTCTCTGTAAACGAAGGCTTCTGGCGTGTTTATTCTCTAGGGCATACAGGCTTGATTGCTCTTGGGGAGGGCATAAAAGGGAAAAAAAAGAAAAAAATTTTTTCATGGGTCTTCTGAAACAACAATAATTAGATTAAAAAAATCTTAATAAATTATCATGCTGCATATGAATACTATGGGAAACATTGATAACAAGGTACATTGCATCTTATATTTGACATTCAATCATGCAGCCTTTGTCAAATTTTTATTTTTCCAAAACTCATATGTTATTTGCAAATAAGTAAGAAACATATTTAAAAACCTCTTACTGACTCAATACCGCCATGATGTATTCACTGGTCTATAGATTTGCCAGGACACTAAAAATAAACTTCATGCCAAAATCTGATGCAGAGAATTGAAACATAATACTCTTAAATATAATTTTTGAGTAGTTGAATATTTTTGAAAAGAAATGTCTACCTATAAGGAGATGTTGTTCACCTTAGGGGAAGGGAACATCAGGTTCAAGGCACCACCTTCTTCATCAAGTGAACCTAGAGAGAGCTTGAATATCTACCCATGATGACAACATCCAGATCTACCAAAATTAGCCTTGCAATTAATGCATTTAAATCCCTTTGAGCATGATATGGAAACATTTCAAAAGAAGATATAGGGCTCCTGAGTACACAGTCCATGCTTTAGACTAGAGCAATACTTCTCCAACTTTATTGTTGGAGAACTACCTGGAGATCTTGTTAAAATACAGATTCTCATTCAGTATGTCTGGGGTGGGGCCTGAGGTTCTGCATTTCTAAGAAGCTCCCAGGTGATGCTGAGGCTGTGGGTTTGTTGACAATGCTGAGCAGCAAGGTTGTAGAGACTCCAGTTTCTGTAGGTAGTGCTGATAAATTGACTTTTTTGCAATGTGAATATATCTTTTATACCAAATCACATGAATACTCTTTTTTTCCTTTCAAGGCATTTTGTACCTAAATTTAATTTTTGAAATTAAAAAGAAAGAAATCTTCATTTATGGTGACTAACCTGACCAATGAAAGATATAAGAAAGATGAGGGCCAGACAAGGTAGACCAAAGTCATGCATTGTGTGCTGTAGATGGAACACACTCAGTGCTGTATAGACAGAAACTGTTACAGTAAAGTATGTAGTAGTCACATACATTTGGAGTCAAGCTGATGGGCTTGCTGTATTTTGAGACCCTTGGTGCACCAGCTGGTTTCCAGTTTATGCTGCGGGAGAGATGGCAAGTTTTGGATGTGTGGTTTTGACATACCAGTTGGACACTCAAGAGGAGATTTCAAATAAGTAGAACTTGGGTGTGGAGCTCAGCAAAGAGATTTAGTCTGGATGTATAGACTTAGTCTGGATGTATAGTTGGTGGGGTCCAAGCTCCAGCTGAACCATGAAATATGACCCCGAGGGAGTTGTGTATGTGACCAGAAGAAGTAAGGACAGGGAACTATGGTTGCTTCCTCAGAAACTTGAGCACTCATGGAAGGCAAACCTACTGAAGAATGAACATTTAAAAATGGACTTGAGGTAGTGAAGGGCAGAGGTGCTTAAGAGAAGAGTCAAGAGTCAGACTGCCTAGATTTGAGTCCCGTTCTGCCATTCACAAATTATTCAGCCTCAGAAAGGTTACTTAACTTCCTCAGATCTCAGTTTTCTCATCTGTAAAATGGGGACAGAGCATGTAGCAGAGTTCTTGGCCAATGCAAAATGTTAAATAAATGTTGGCAAAACCAACCAAACACATGAACACACATACATGCACACATAGTGTTTCACGAGTTAGGTGTGCAGATGGGATCTGACACATAAAGGAGGTTTGTCAAGGCCAGCTTACTGCTCTTCTAAAAAAAGATTGTGGATGGGGCAGAGATGGGCAGAAAGGCTAGTCAGTCCACTTTGGGGAAATTTAATATGATGCCCTTTGGATACTAAGATGATGAGATGATGTTTGTCAGAGGAACAAGAGGCTTGGCACATTCTCCAGTGTGGAGTGGAATAATGGAATCTGAGTCATTTACATTATTTCATCTACTTTTCCTCTTATCCAATGATGGCCATTTATGAAGTTGGCTATTTGTTTTTTGGATAAGGAGTGGGGTTTTTTTTCCTATGAAAATGGAGCTCTAAGTAAGACCTTTAATCTCATCTGTACTGTCCTGTAACATACGGAGTTCACCAGCTTAGACAACATGAAGGAAATGAAAATTTCCAGTGGTATTTAGTGTTCAGAATCAGTACCTGGAGGATGCCAGCTGGTGGATTAATAATCAGTTGGAGACCAGGATATCAATCAAGGTGGATAATCACTGAAAGTCCAAGAAATCGTCAACTGAGAAACTTATTTGCACAGACAAATGTTCCTATCAACATTCTGCCTTATTTCTGGGATTCTAATCGTGTATTATTGAGTGGAAAAATGCCAGTCTAAATGGAATATTTGCTAGATTAAGTTTTATTGACTTCGATTCGTTGGTTATAATTGCTAACTTTTTATTCTTTAGTGTTTGAGTGCTGACATGCTTGGGGGGGAAAGTTGAACCACAGTGGTGATTCACAGCTAGGAAATCAGCAGAAGAGGAAAATTAAATGCTAGGTGATGGTTTGAAGTCAGCAGTGAGGGGAATGAGTTGGGGGAAGAGTTAAATTTTTAAGTGATTTAGCAAATGATGCTAAGAAAGTGCCATGCCATCATTTGGTTTTTCTAATATGACAAATCGTAATTGATCATTTTTTTTTTGTCCTCATGTAAGAAAACCTCGTTACTTCACTGTCCTAAGCAACTCATTGCAAAATTCTCCTTCTCTTTTGTTTGAAAGAATACTTAGAGATAGATTTCACTATGAAATACCAAGCTGCTTGAAAAACTTTGTTGAGAAGGTATCGGAGAAGTATCTTTTACTCTGGAATGCAGTGGAATCCTGGCAGTAGTGGTTAGAAATAGTGAAATCAGGGAGTGACATTCTCCTGGTCTCTCTGGGATGCTGGGTCACTGAGCACAGTCTTTAGAGGTGGGACAGATCCGTTTATTTCTTTCCTCCTCCAGAGAAGTGCCGAAAATGTGTATCATCTTGAAAGCAAAAAAAAAAAAAAGGTTGATTATTCTCCTGGGTCAGTTCTAACCTGCTTCTCATGTCTTTTGAAATACTATCCCAAAGCTTTCACTGCATAAAAATGAAGAGAGAGTTTCTTTTTAGTTTTCAATCACCTTTTTAAAAACTTTTTAAAGGAAACAAATATTTGAGCTTATAAGTAATCTTAAGTATACATTTATTTTTTCCTGGGTTCTTGTGTTAAAGTTGTTTCTCTTCTATAGGCTTAGTTTCTGCTGGATTCATTCATTCTTTCATCGTCCATCTATCCATTTATTTGTTCATTCATTCAGGACCCCTACAAACCTCAGGATCTATGAGAACATGATGCAGTTGCCTGCTGATAATCACATATTTTCTTAAATAGTTCTGGTATGAGAATCCCAATTAGGCATAAGCTAGTTAAAAATAGTATGTGTAAAAAGCAGGGGAGCAGTGGTCTTTGCTTTAATATTATTCCGCCTTTAGCAAGTTTCTAAAATTAAGTACCTGTCAGTCGACTGCCCCTCCTACTCACTTGTACACATTGGGTGGTTTACACAACGGAAGGAAGTCTGAAGTGAGAGGCAATCTGTGGCTGGTATTCCATTCCCTGTTCTCCCTCATTTTTCGCGTGTCAGCTAATGTCATTCCTCAGGGAAGCCTGCCCAATGCCCACCCCCGCCCCCCAGATGAGCTACTCTTAGCAGCCTGTGCTTCTTTTTCACAGCAGTCATCACAAGTGCTGCTAAGTGTTTATTTGGGTGATTGTTTACTTAATGCCTATCTTTTCCATCTGACCATATGCTCTGTGAGGGTGGGGGAAACATGTGTTGTTTGTGGCCCAATCCGCAGAGCCTGTCATGGTGTCTGGCACATAGTGTGAGCTAATTTGTTGAATGAACTAATCAAAAAGTAACCATTAAAAAGACATTAAATTTAATTTAACCACTGATCAGAAAAAGTGTGCGTATTGAATTAACCTTTTTAATTTGTGTGTAATACTGCATACGTATTGGTTATCATTTCCTAGAAATCACAGCATACTGAAATGCGTGGAAATTAGAAAAAAATACGGTGTTTTTGCTTTTTTTTTATAAGGGAAAATTGAAGATCAGGAGAAACCATAAACTAGAGGAACTCTAGAACTAGTTGGAATATTAAAGTCCCTTCCTTAAAAATTGTAAAATAATGAAGGTTTTAAATTCAACTTGCTGTTAGAACTTTTGAATGAATATATGCAGGGCAGTTAGGCTTAAAAACTCCCACACTGCTAGTGATTTGATAGATTATAACAACTCTTTCCCCTAGGAGCTGCTGTGCTTTCTCATTGTAAAATGTAATTAGCAGATGTAAAATAAGGTTTATTAATCTTATAGGATATAACTATGGCTGTTTATATGTAAATTCTTTCATGTTCACGGATTGCTTGCCTTTCATTTTAAATAAACAGGTTAGAAGTCAAATGTCATTACCAATTTGATTAAAATCATTACAATTCCTTTTTTTTTCTTAACAGGTCAAAAGCGTTATCAAAAGATAACACTAACTTAATTGGCCTAGTTTTAGGGTTGGAATTTCCAATAGCCAAACCAAAATGTCTTAGTGTAGATGTTCTGCCAAAAGTATTTGAAACCATCAAGTTATAAAAAGAAAAAAAGCAAAATAACACAGAAGACTGGATATCTGCACCACCATCCGTCGGTTTATTTAAAGTGTCTGATGATCAACGATGAATGAAGCTGGGAATGGGTAGCTTCTGCTCGCCCCTCCCGTTTTCCTCCTCTCTTGCACTGTCCGTTCACTCTCCTAGGAGGCAACTCTGTCCAGACAATATGTCAATAGGTTCTTTGGTTCCTTGGTTTCCAGTGGATTTGGTCAAGGGGAGAGCCAGCAGGAGGTCAGGGAGGGCAGAGTTTGGGATATAATTTCCTGGATCCCACCCTGTAGTGTCGCCAGGGGGTTGCTGTGTCCCTCCCTCTGGCGGGGGTGGGTGGTCACTGCTTTTTTTTTTTTTTTTTTTCCGGTACGCGGGCCTCTCACTGTTGTGGCCTCTCCCGTTGCGGAGCGCAGGCTCCGGACGCGCAGGCTCAGTGGCCATGGCTCACGAGCGCAGCAGCTCCGCGGCATGTGGGATCTTCCCGGACCGGGGCACGAACCCGTGTCCTCTGCATCAGCAGGTGGATTCTCAACCACTGCGCCACCAGGGAAGCCCGGTCACTGCTTTTCTCAAATGGTTTCTGTCCGTGACTGCTTCTGGTTTCTGTAACTGCTCCTTCCTCTGGTTCTTAGGGCACAGGGGCGGCAACGGACCCCTTTTGACTCTACTTGACTATGGCTTTCCACTACCACTCCCTCTATACGGCCCCTGCCTTGAAAATAGTCCCCTTATTAACTCCCCTGAGTTACCTGAATTCAAGAGTGCCCTTGAATTCAGGTAACTCAGGGGAGTTTTCTCCCGAGTTTTCTTTGCTTCCCAGACTCATACAATACCCTTGAACAAGTGGTGATAAATGCACCCTTTTAAAACTCAGTAGAATACATCCAGGTGGATCATGTGAAACCAAGAGATGACATTGTAGTATAACATATATGTCTACTTTCAGGCATACATACATATGTACAAAAATACATTATTCATATTTTGAAGAAAGTGTGCCTCCTATGACTTCGTGTTCTTCATATTTGCCTCTGAAATTTCAGATTCACCATCAGCAGCAAACCATCTTTGAATTATTTATCTGCTAGTGAGAATGGATTGACCTTGTCTCATCCTTCTCTGGTTGGCTCTGTTATGGGTGCTGTGCATTTGTGAGAAGGAAGTTTCTGGTGAGAGGTAAGGTCTGTATCCTGGCTCATAATAGAATTACACTTTATGACCTTAAATGTACTAACCATCGCTCTATACTTCGTTGCGTTGACTGACCACAGGCCCTTTCACTGTGCGTGTATAATTAGATGTTGCTTTCTCTGGATGAGCTGATGTTGCGGAGAAAGATAACATTACAGTACAATGAAATCATTCTCTCTCTCGGTGGCCTCCACAATGTCCTGTTTCAATAGACCACCTCTCCTTTTCTTTTGCTAAACCCCACAGCGCATCAAAACACAAAAACTTGGGTCCTTCTCTGAATCAACGGTGGGAATTCAACTGAGAAGAGAGTCATGGACTAATTTCACATTTGGCATTAACTTGTACAAACAGGAAAGTTACTCTCTGTCCACTGTGTGGATTTCTTTGAGCAGGTCCTGGTTTGGGAGGGGAATAGTACTTCAGAAACAGATTCAGGATAGCCATCACTCTTATTATTACTTCACGCTTTGGCTCCACGTTCCTTTCTCCTTTTCCCTCTCCTCATTCCATTGTCATGAATCTGAGAGGAGCTTGAAAGCTCAGGGGAGTGTGAGGAGGGGAAGGTCAGTGCTGAACATTGACTTCTAGCCCCAACTCCTCATTTTTATCCAATTTCTAATTAAATACACACGTTTCGCCGCAAGCAACTAGTAGTTTTAATACCAGAGAGCAGTCAAATCTGAAAAGACAAAGTTAATGGCTGTAATCATTATGCTTTTCTGGACCTGGTTCTGCAGTGAAAACAAATCCATCCCAAGACCAGGTGGCAGGAAGCTATCATAACGATGGCTGCTGTTGCTAAGGCCAGCATCACGGAAGAAGTGCTCAGACAAGCACTACCCCCTGAGGAAGAGCATGGCTTCAAGCTGATCTTTCACTGGAGAAAACCAATGATGCTATTGAACGGCACCAAGAACCCAACCCGCCAACCTCTTCTACCATAAAGGTCAACAATCAATGGATGGGGTTGTTTGTAGAGATGAAAAAGCACAAAAACCTTTTTAGTAGGAATTGATGGTGAAGATGTGTGTGACTCAGGTCTTAAATTGTCTTCTGTCTGCAAATCTGTCCTCAGATGTATGTGAGTTTCTTGCAGGAAGGCTTACATTTCCTATGATCCTCAGGGGCTTCCTCTGAGCTGTGCTTTAGGGCTCATTGCTTGTCAGGGGTGTCTTGGCTTCCTATGGGATCCTTGGCAAACCAGAAACTGGGGAAAATGGGCATGGGATTCATGTCATTTTAAGCAGACATGGAAAGTTTCAAACTTAACATAGTACTTTAATGTGCAAACAGTAGGGAACTTTAAAGAGGCACCTGGGGTGGAATTGTAATCTTCTTGGGCCATGAAAGAGTATTTAGAGTGGTAAAAGCCTCTCGGCCCCTTTGCATCTCAGTAACATCCCATCTCACCCTGTCAGTCATGTGGAGTTAGATTCAGTGACTTCAACAGGGAGAGACACAGTCTACCTGAGGAAGCTGTAAGCACTCTCAGCTCTGTCTAGAAAGTGTATGAAGCAATGGGCATGAGGCTTGGGGAAGAAATAGGGCTTGGCTGGGCCAGGGAACAGAAAGGAAGCCAGTCCACTGAGTTAGGTTAGCAAGGGGATAAGAGGTCAGATGCTGAATTGCAGGGTCCTGTGGAAAGAGTTTTAGGCTTTATTTTAAGATTACTGGGGAAATGACTGAAGGACTTTCAGCAAGATTTTGATATTACCTGATTATTATTATTTTGTTTAAGATCAGTTTGGTTGCTGATGTACAATGGATTTGAGAGGGACAGGAATGGAAGCTGGAAGACCAGGTGGTTTCAGGAATCCAGATACCACCGTGGGTTGGACTAAGTCGGGGCATGCTGTTTTGTTCTATCATCCCTACGACATGGCCTGAGATGACTCACTGAATGTTAGATTATGTCTAAGTTCTGGCCAGTAGGAAAGGGGGAGGGGCATGAGAAAGGCCTGCTGTCTCCCTTTAAGGACATGTTTTCAGAAGTTACACTCACCGCTATACTAATGATCATAGCTGCAAAGAAGGCTGGGAAATGTAGTTTTCTTCTAAGTGGACAAGTCCTAGGTAGAAGTCTGGGGTTCTGTCTGGAAGAAGTAGAAAACAGACACTGGAGGACAATAATATCTGCTAACTACTATTTAAAAAGAAAAAATATATATATATATTTGTTTGTTTTTATCTTTAACAAAATAGCTAAGAAACTGTACATGAATTTCTTTTGAAATAGAACTAAGTTGAGATCTAAGTTAAACTCTTGTAATATATTAGAGTATGTCAGTCCAAGATTCACAGAATACCTAGCTAATGTAGATCAAGTAATTAGTTTTATTAAGAGCTGGGCAAACACCAGATAACTTCCCAGACACATGGCTGGATTAGAAAGGATCCAGCGTGGACTTGAGGCCAAAATGGTGCCTCCTACTCCTACATCACATCTCAAACTTGGGATCCGCTTCTGCCTGCAGAGAAGACTTGACGTCTCTTATTCAACCAGTGGCATGGACTTCATGCTCTCACATACCTGTTTTCAGTAGAATATGGAAAGCGGTGGGCTTCTGCCCCAAGAAAGGAGACCCTACCTGTTCTTCTTACCACACAGGGAAAAGAAATAAGCCTGGGCTGTGTGTGGGCAGGTCAGAGAATGAAGGCAGAGCATTATCCACTCTTGCCCAGTTAAGCACAGAACTCTGACCTCTCGTTCAGTTTCCCCTCCCCTTTGGGAGAATAAATAGGAGGAGGAGGTCTAGGTAGGAAACATGCATTCTGGAACTCCCCAAGAGGGGTGAGGTTGAGGGTAGGAATCTCTTCTTGTATAGGCTGAAGTGAAAATATAGTGGGAGAAGGAGAGGGGTTTTTTTTCTAACCAAAACAATTATCAGAAAAGTGGAAGCTCAAGCAATTTTTAAAGCAGGGTATGGTGAAGGGTATCTTGAGTCATGCAATTGATTGCCTCAGATATGCTTTATTTGGGTAATGGAAATTGGCCGTATTTTAAGCACACATCATATTCTTATGAAACCTCAGCACAAGGAAAAGAAGAAATGGAAAAAAAAGCGCAAAATGACAGGTGTTTCCAAATGGTGCAATTTGATGCCTTAAGGCACTGAACCAAGAAAGGGAAGGAAAACATCCTGTAAAGGACAGTGATGGAAGAGGCTTGGGAGGGAAAGTGGATGGAGAAGAGCTAGGAGGTTAGGGCAGGGCTGAGGGTGGGGAGGCAGGGCAGTGGATGTCCCTTCTACAGAGACCTGGAAGAGTGAGTGGACTGGTAGGGTTCCGGCACACTCACGGGATAATAGAAGAGAGGTTAATAAAAGGACCATTTATAAGGCGTGGGCACAGTTAAAGTCCCAAACCCGAGATGGGGAGAACTCAGGAACTAGCAACCGTGGGAAGACCTGAAGGGCCAAGGTTAGTGACTCATCATGGGAACCTGGTGAGGGCCTCAACCGCGGATGAGGACTCAGGTAGAGAAACCCGGAGTGAGGGCTGCGGCGGAGGAAGGAGATGGGGGCTTCACTACTCGCTTCTGTCTTCTCCTGCCCTCACATCTTCTGTAGATGCCTCCCACTGGCCAAATTCAACTGAAAGCCTGAAGTGAGGGAGCCCAGGTGAGACAGTCACAAAGCAACCTCCTAGGACATACAGCGGGATGGAGAAGATCGAGAGGGACAAATGGAGAAGAGCCCACCTGATATTTTGGTGGAATGTAGGGTAGGGGGCCATGGGGAAGAGGCTGTATCAAAATTCCTGCCGCAGTTTGAGTAATTAATTGCCTCCAAACATTCATTGAGCACTTGCTCTATTAGGTGCTGGTGACACCAAATAAATCAACAGAGACTTTGTCCCTGAAGGGCTCCTAAGCCAGCACACAATTGTGCTTATAATTGGCAGATGATGGAGGCTGCAGGACAAGGGGCAACAAAAGACAGCTCTGCCTGAGAGAGTTAGTGAAAGCTTCCCAGGGAGGAGGGGATGGATGGATGGATGGATGGATTGAAGTACAGTTGATTTACAATGTTGTGTTAGTTTCAGGTGTACAGCAAAGTGATTCAGTTATACATATATGTATCTATTCTTTTTCAGATTCTTTTCCCTTACAGGTTATTACAAAATATACAGTATATAGTTCCCTGTGCTATACAGTAGGTCCTTGTTGGTTATCTGTTTTATATACAGTAGTGTGTATATGTTAATCCCAAACTTTTGAGCTGGATATTGCATGTGTGCAGAAGATTACCAGGTGGAGGAGAGGAGTCTCTCTACATAGAGAACAGCATGGCCAGGGATGCAAGGTGCCATCAGGCTATGACAGCAAAGGCCTGAAGTTGGGAAGGAGGAAGGGATAGAATCCGACACCAGGGCTTCAGGAGCCAGACTGAAGAGTTGGGATATTATCCTTTGGATGGGCAAGTGGGACTTAACAGAGGCTTATAAAGGATGTGACATCTTACAAAGGATGAGCTGATGCAGAATGCATTCCTTATCACCTCTTTTCTTGGTACACTCTCCTTTTCCCTCTCATTTCCATCTTTACTTCTATGCCCCATCCACTACTTTTTTTTTTTTTAATTGTTGTTTTTGTTTCTGGTAGCTGAAAACTCCAGGGTGAAGGGATTAGTTAGGATGGATTCAGTGTAGGGAAAAGAAAAAGAAACATTCCAGGTTTAAAAAAAATTCCCATTTTAGTTGACAGTTGGGGGTTAATTTGAGGGTAGTGGAAATGCTGGGGATGCCAACACAGAAATTAAAATATTTAATGAGCCAATGCTTAGTGGTCGACCACAATAAACTAAAAATGAGATGCGACTCCATGACACTTTGAAAAGTCTTGAAATATGATCAGTATACCCTGGCATCTATTATTGTAGGCCGAGACATAGCAAGAACTGAACAAATGAAAATACAAACACATACTCTCACATTACTTTCCCGCACATTGATCTGCAAAGAGAAAACTCTCCAAGACATTGTGGAGAAAGTCCTTTACCTAATTATTGAAACAATCATTTCTTACCTGCACTTTTATTTTATATACACTTTATACCTGTTTAATTAATCCTACACATGATGCTGACTGCTAATTAAACAGCCCTGAAAGTGACTGACTGAAGGTAGTCATTTGAGATAATTAGTTTTGGTTTCAAACGCTAAATTTTCACACTTTGTGCTCATTTTTAGAAAAGGGTGGCTCATTATTATAGGCAGGGTGGGGGCTGTGTAGGGCATTTTACTGCTGGACTCTGAGCAGCGGAGGAAGTGGGAGGATTATTACGCATGCAAATAGGACAAGGAAATGCTACAGTGCCGTAGAATTTGCTATAGAGTGCTCCCCACCCCCTCCTACACACACACACACACACACACACACACACACACACACACACACACGAGAATCCCTTCCAAAATGAAGGTCAGGCTCATGGATCTTTTTCATTACAACATAGAAATGAACATGCTCTTGATCTTTGGGAAAGTTTTACCTAGTAAAGCGTAGACCTCACTGAATCATCCATTGTCTCTTTCCCAGGTCCTCTAGAAGTAAGCAAGAAAAGGTAAAAAAAATCCAAGATTTGGTGTGTGGTTAGAGATTTGGACGGATGTCCTTGCTAAGTAGTTATGTGCTACAAAGACACAAAGCCTAATCAAGGGGACAGTCTATCAAGAGATGGCTGGTGTATCTGGCAGAGAAAGAGAAAGGGCAAAAAGGAGGCAGGTCAAGACTAGTTTTCATGATCCCACAATGTTAACAGCCACGTTGTTTTGGTCCTACCAGGAGAATTGGGTGTGAAATAGGCTAAATCATTTTTTTGTAGGCAGTATAGATAGACACAGGTTACACAGAAGCGGAACAAATCCTGCAGCACCCTGGAGAGCTCCAAGCATATTCCTTTACTTCTCTTCCCTGGGCAAGGAGGCTTTTATATCATAGGATGTTCAATGTCACTTCACTGGCTACCCATACAGAGTAGGACTCTCTAGACCTAAGAAAGGTTTGGATACAGATGTTTAGGGTTTATAAAGGTGTCAAGAGGAGAGTCAAAACCTCCTTGTGGCTTGGGAATCATCTGGCCAGGGAGTGGTGGGTGATGGTTGGATCCCAGAGTGTGTAGCCCTGTGTGGGAAGATGGAATGACAGCTTCTTTGATATCAGAGCACTGACATTAGCTGCAGGATCTGATGGAGAGCAGAATTAATGGCTTTATGTACAAGTCAAACCTGCATCTTCAACCAAGCAACCTGAGTTAGTGTATTGTGGAATCATTTTGACCTCTGAACTTCCACACCACAGCAGGGCAGCAGAGGAGTAATGAGATGCACATCTCTTAAACTCCAGATCCCACAATATTATTGCCCGCTTTTTAGTTGTTTTCATTCATCTCACAGGAACCTCAAAAGAAACAAATCAAAAACTGAACTCATCATTTTTCTCTTCCGAATCTCCTCTTGTTCTTCTGTCTTGGTAAATAGCAAACATCGTCTACTCAGATACCAAAGCCATAGAACTGAGAGTCATTACACATTTTTCTTACACCTTTCCTTGTCTTTCAGATACTTACAGGTTCTACAGCCTTCCTTTCTTCCCTGCCACTGCCTTATTTCAGTTTTTATACTTTCTTACATAGATTTCTGTAGTAGTTTTGTAACTGGTTGTCCTGCATCTAGTATGGTTTCCCTTTATTTCAGTTTATCTCTAAGCATAGTGTGGGTCCACCTGCATCAGATTCTTCTGGAGGGCATATTAAAATGCAGATACCTAGATCTCTAGACATACTAAGTCAGAACCTTTGGGAATGGGGCTGCCCAGGTGGAAACTGAAATTTGAGGGTTGCTACTCTCCCCACTGCTGCCCATGTGATCTTTCTAAAACAAAAATTTGATTATGCCATTTCCTTGGTTACAATCATGCTGTGCTTCCCCATGGCCTTGGTAATAAAATCCACACTCCTTGTCATACCTGACTAGCCCTTAATCCTCTGGTTTCTGTCTAGCTTTGCAGTTTTACTTCCTGACATTCCTCCCTTGGTATCCTGCATTCCCACCACGTGAAATGCTGCAATACCGTGCCCTTTTATTTTTTTTTAAACATCTTTATTGGAGTATGATTGCTTTACAATGGTGTGTTAGTTTTTGCTTTACAACAAACTGAATCAGTTATACATATACATATGTTCCCATATCTCTTGCCTCTTGCGTCTCCCTCCCTCCCACCCTCCCTATCCCACCCCTCTAGGTGGTCACAAAGCACCGAGCTGATCTCCCTGTGCCATGCGGCTGCTTCCCACTAACTATCCACCCTACGTTTGGTAGTGTATATATGTCCATGCCACTCTTTCACTTTGTCACAGTTTACCCTTCCCCCTCCCCATATCCTCAAGTCCATGGTCTAGTAGCTCTGTGTTTTATTCCCGTCCTACCCCTAGTCTCTTCATGACTTTTTTTTCTTAGATTCCATATGTATGTGTTAGCATACAGTATTTGTTTTTCTCCTTCTGACTTACTTCACTCTGTGTGACAGACTCCAGGTCCATCCACCTCACTACAAATAGCTCAGTTTCATTTCTTTTTATGGCTGAGTAATATTCCATTGTATATATGTGCCACATCTTCTTTATCCACTCCTCTGTTGATGGACACTTAGGTTGCTTCCATTTCCTGGCTATTGTAAATAGAGCTGCAATGAACATTTTGGTACATGACTCTTTTTGAATTATGGTTTTCTCAGGGTATATGCCCAGTAGTGGGATTGCTGGGTCATATGGTAGTTCTATTTTAAGTTTTTTAAGGAACCTCCATACTGTTCTCCATAGTGGCTGTATCAATTTACATTCCCACCAACAGTGCAAAAGGGTTCCCTTTTCTCCACACCCTCTCTAGCATTTATTATTTCTAGATTTTTTGATGATGGCCATTCTGACTGGTGTGAGATGATATCTCATTGTAGTTTTGATTTACATTTCTCTAATGATTAATGACGTTGAGCATTCTTTCATGTGTTTGTTGGCGATCTGTATATCTTCTTTGGAGAAATGTCTATTTAGTTCTTCTGCCCATTTTTGGATTGGGTTGTTTGTTTTTTTGTTATTGAGCTGCATGAGTTGCTTATAAATTTTGGATATTACTCCTTTGTCAGTTGCTTCATTTGCAACTATTTTCTCCCATTCTGAGGGTTGTCTTTTAGTCTTGTTTATGGTATCCTTTGCTGTGCAAAAGTTTTTAAGTTTCATTAGATCCCATTTGTTTATTTTTGTTTTTATTTCCATTTCTCTAGGGGGTGGGTCAAAAAGGATCTTGCTGTGGTTTATGTCATAGAGTGTTCTGCCTATGTTTTCCTCTAAGAGTTTGATAGTGTCTGGCCTTACATTTAGGTCTTTAACCCATTTTGAGTTTATTTTTGTGTGTGGTGTTAGGGAGTGTTCTAATTTCATACTTCTACAGGTAGCTGTCCAGTTTTCCCAGCACCACTTATTGAAGAGGCTGTCTTTTCTCCACTGTATATCCTTCCCTCCTTTATCAAAGATAAGGTGACCATATGTGTGTGGGTTTATCTCTGGGCTTTCTACCCGGTTCCATTGATCTATATTTCTGTTTTTGTGCCAGTACCATGCTGTCTTGATTACTGTGGCCTTGTAGTATAGTCTGAAGTCTGGGAGCCTGATTCCTCCAGCTCCATTTTTCATTCTCAAGATTGCTTTGGCTATTCGGGGTCTTTTGTGTTTCCATACAAATTGTGAAATTTTTTGTTCTAGTTCTGTAAAAAATGCCAGTGGTAATTTGATAGGGATTGCATTGAATCTGTAGATTGCTTTGGGTAATAGAGTCTTTTTCACAATGTTGATTCTTCCAATCCAAGAACATGGTATATTTCTCCACCTATTTGTATCATCTTTAATTTCTTTCATCAGTGTCTTATAGTTTTCTGCATACAAGTCTTTTGTCTCCTTAGGTAGGTTTATTCCTAGATATTTTATTCTTTTTGTGCAATGGTAAATGGGAGTGTTTTCTTAATCACTCTCAGATTTTTCATCATTAGAAAAATGATGCCAGAGATTTGTGTGCATTAATTTTGTATCCTGCTACTTTACCAAATTCATTGATTAGCTCTAGTAGTTTTCTGGTAGCATCTTTAGGATTCTCTATGCATACTATCATGTTATCTGCAAACAGTGACAGCTTTACTTCTTCTTTTCAGATTTGGATTCCTTTTATTTCTTTTTCTTCTCTGATTGCTGTGGCTAGAACTTCCAAAACTATGTTGAATAGAGTGGTGATAGTGGTCAACCTTGTCTTGTTCCTGATCTTAGTGGAAATGGTTTCAGTTTTTCACCACTGAGGACGATGTTGGCTGTGGGTTTGTCATATATGGCCTTTATGATATTGAGGAGAGTTCCCTCTATGCCTACTTTCTGCAGGGTTTTTATCATAAATGGGTGTTGAATTTTGTCAAAAGCTTTCTCTGCATCTATTGAGATGATATATGGTTTTTCTCCTTCAATTTGTTGATATGGTGTATCACGTTGATTGATTTGCATATATTGAAGAATCCTTGCATTCCTGGAATAAACCCCACTTGATCATGGTGTATGATCCTTTTAATGTGCTGTTGGATTCTGTTTGCTAGTATTTTGTTGAGGATTTTTGCATCTATGTTCATCAGCGATATTGGCCTGTAGTTTTCTTTCTTTGTGACGTGTTTGTCTGGTTTTGGTATCAGGGTGATGGTGGCCTCATAGAATGAGTTTGGGAGTGTTCCTCCCTCTGCTATCTTTTGGAAGAGTTTGAGAGAGATAGGTGTTAGCACTTCTCTAAATGTTTGATAGAATTCGCCTGTGAAGCCATGCTCTCTTTCAGAAGAGTTTGAGAAGGATAGGTGTTAGTTCTTCTCTAAATGTTTGATAGAATTCACCTGTGAAGCCTTCAGGTCCTGGGCTTTTGTTTGTTGGAAGATTTTTATTCACAGTTTCAATTTCAGTGCTTGTGATTGGTCTGTTCATATTTTCTATTTCTTCCTGGTTCAGTCTCGGCAGCTTGTGTGTTTCTAAGAATTTGTCCATTTCTTTCATGTTGTCCATTTTATTGGCATAGAGTTGCTTGTAGTAATCTCTCATAATCTTTTGTATTTCTGCAGTGTCCATTGTTACTTCTCCTTTTTCATTTCTAATTCTATTGATTTGAGTCCTCTCCCTTTTTTTCTTGATGAGTCTGGCTAATGGTTTATCAATTTTGTTTATCTTCTCAAAGAACCAGCTTTTAGTGTTATTGATTTTTGCTATCATGTCCTTCATTTCTTTTTCATTTATTTCTGATCTGATCTTTATGATTTCTTTCCTTCTGCTAAATTTGGGGGTTTTTTGTTCTTCTTTCTCTAATTGCTTAAGGTGCAAGGTTAGGTTGTTTATTTGAGATGTTTCCTGTTTCTTAAGGTAGGATTGTATTGCTATAAAATTCCCTCTTAGAACTGCTTTTGCTGCAACCCATAGGTTTTGGGTCGTCGTGTCTCCATTGTCATTTGTTTCTAGGTATTTTTTGATTTCCTCTTTGATTTATTTAGTGATCACTTCGTTATTAAGTAATGTATTGTTTAGCCTCCATGTGTTTGTATTTTTTATAGATCTTTTCCTGTAATTGATATCTAGTCTCATAGCGTTGTGGTGGGAAAAGATACTTGATATGATTTCAATTTTCTTAAATTTACCAAGGCTAGATTTGTGACCCAAGATATGATCTATCCTAGAGAATGTTCCATGAGCACTTGAGAAAAATGTGTATTCTGTCGTTTTTGGATGGAATGTCCTATAAATATCAATTAAGTCCATCTTGTTTAATGTATCATTTAAAATTTGTGTTTCCTTATTTATTTTCATTTTGGTTGATCTGTCCATTGGTGAAAGTGGGGTGTTTAAGTCCCCTACTATGATTGTGTTACTGTCGATTTCCCCTTTTATGGCTGTTAGTATTTGCCTATGTATTGCGGTGCTCCTATGTTGGGTGCATAAATATTTACAGTTGTTATATCTTCTTCATGGATCAATCCCTTGATCATTATGTAGTGTCCTTCTTTGTCTATTGTAATAGTCTTTATTTTAAAGTCTATTTTGTCTGATATGAGAATTGCTACTCCAGTTTTCTTCTGATTTTGATTTGCATGGAATATCTTTTTCCATCCCCTCACTTTCAGTCTTTATGTGTCCCTAGGTCTGAAGTGGGTCTCTTGTAGACAGCATATATATGGGTCTTGTTTTTGTATCCATTCAGCCAGTGTGTGTCTTTTGGTGGGAGCATTTAATCCATTTACATTTAAGGTAATTATCAATATGTATATTCCTATTACCATTTACTTAATTTTTTCGAGTTTGTTCTTATAGCTCTTTTCCTTCTCTTGTGTTTCTTGCCTAGAGAAGTTCCTTTAGCATTTGTTGTAAAGCTGGTTTGGTGGTGTGAACTCTCTCAGCTTTTGCTTGTCTGTAAAGTTTTTAATTTCTCCATCAAATCTGAATGAGATCCTTTCTGGGTTGATTAATCTTGGTTGTAGGTTTTTCTCCTTCATCACTTTAAATATGTCCTGCCACTCCCTTCTGGCTTGCTGAGTTTCTGCTGAAAGATCAGCTGTTAAACTTATGGGGATTCCCTTGTCTGTTATTTGTTGTTTTTCCCTTGCTTCTTTTAATATGTTTTCTTTGTAATTAATTTTTGATAGTTTGATTAATATGTGTCTTGGCGTGTTTCTGCTTGGATTTACGCTGTATGGGACTCTCTGTGCTTCCTTGATTTCTGCTCTGCATTAGTTATTTCCACTATTTTATCTTCCAGGTCACTTATCTGTTCTTCTGCCTCAGTTATTCTGCTATTGATCCCATCTAGAGTATTTTAAATTTCATTTATTGTGTTGTTCATGACTGTTTGTTTGCTGTTTAGTTTTTCTAGGTCCTTATTACACGTTTTTGTATTTTCTCCATTCTATTTCCATGATTTTAGATCATCTTTACTATCATTATTCTGAATTCTTTTTCATGTTGACTGCCTATTTCCTCTTCATTTGTTAGTTCTGGTGGGTTTTTATATTGCTCCTTCTTCTGCTGTGTGTTTTTCTGCCTTTTAAAATTTTGCTTATCTTACTGTGTTTGGGGTCTTCTTTTTGCAGGCTGCAGGTTTGTAGTTCCCGTTGTTTTTGCTGTCTGTCCCCAGTGGCTAAGTTTGGTTTAGTGGGTTGAGTAGGTTTCCTGGTTGAGGGGACTAGTGCCTGTGTTCTGGTGGATGAGGCTGGATCTTGTCTTTCTGGTGGGCAGCTCCACGTCTGCTGGTGTGTTTTGGGGTGTCTGCAGCCTTATTATGATTTTAGGCAGCCTCTCTGCTAATGGATGGGGCTGTGGTCCTGTCTTGCTAGTTGTTGGGCATAGGTTGTCCAGCACTGTAGCTTGCTGGTCCTTGAGTGAAACTGGGCCTTGGTGTTGAGATGGAGATCTCTGGGAGATTTTCACCATTTGATATTATGTGGAGTTGGGAGGTCTCTTGTGGACCCGTGTCCTGAAGTTGGTTCTCCCACCTCAGAGATACAGCCCTGATGCCTGGCTGGAGCACCAAGAGCCTTTTATCCACACGGCTCAGAATAAAAGGGAGAAAAAATAGAAAGGAAGGAAGGAAGGAAGGAAGAAAGGAAGGAAGGAAGGGAGAAAGGAAGGGAGGAAGGAAGGGAGGAAGGAAGGAAGAAAGGAAGAAAGGAAGGAAGGAAGAAAGAAAGAAGATAAAATAAAGTAGGATAAAATAAAGTTATTAAAATAAAAAATAATTATTAAGAAGAAAAATTTTTTAAAGTAAAAACAAAAAACGGGAACGTCAGAACCCTAGGACAAATGGTGAAAGCAAAGCTATACAGACAAAATCTCACACAGAAGCATACACATACACACTCAGAAAAAGAGAAAAAGGGGAAAAAAAAAAATATATCTTGCTCCCAAAGTCCACCTCCTCAATTTGGGATGATTTGCTGTCTATTCAGATATTCCACAGATGCAGGGCACTTCAAGTTGATTGTGGAGCTTTAATCCGCTGCTTCTGAGGCTGCTGGGAGAGACCTCCCCCTCTCCTCTTTGTTCACACAGCTCCTGGGTTTCAGCTTTGGACTTGGCCCCGACTCTGCGCGTAGGTGGGCTTCTGCTCTTCGCTCAGATAGGATGGAGTTAATGGAGCAGCTGATTCGGGGGCTCTGGCTCAGTCAGGCCGGGGGTTGGGGGAGGGAGGGGTACGTATTCGGGGCGAGCCTGCGGCGGCAGTGGCCCGCGTGACGCTGCACCAGCCCGAGGCGTGCCGTGCGTTCTCCTGGGTAAGTTGTCCCTGAATCCCGGGACCCTGGCAGTGGCGGGCTGCACAGGCTCCCTGGAGGGGAGGTGTGGAGAGTGACCTGTGCTTGCACACAGGCTTCTTGGTGGTGGCAGCAGCAGCCTTAGCGTCTCATGCCCGTCTCTGGGGTCCGCGCTGATAGCTGCGGCTCACGCCCGTTTCTGGAGCTCCTTTAAGCGGCGCGCTTAATCCCCTCTTCTTGCACACCAGGAAGCAGAGGGAAGAAAAGGTCTCTTGCCTCTTCGGCAGCTCCAGACTTCTCCCGGAATCCCTCCCGGCGAGTCGTGGCGCACTAGGCCCCTTCAGGCTGTTTTCACGCAGCCAAACCCAGTCCTCTCCCGGCTTCTGACCGAAGCCCGAGCCTCAGCTCCCAGCCCCCTCCCGTCCCGGCGGGTGAGCAGACAAGCCTCTCGGGCTGGTGAGTGCTGGTCTGCACTGATCCTCCGTGCAGGAATCTCTCCGCTTTGCCCTCCGCACCCTGTTGCTGCGCTCTCCTCCGTGGCTCTGAAGCTTCCCCCTCTGTCACTTACAGTGGTCGCCCGTGAAGGGGCTTCTAGTGTGTGGAAACCTTTCCTCCTTCACAGCTGCCTCCCACTGGTGCAGGTCCTGTCCCTATTCTTTTGTCTGTGTTTATTCTTCTTTCTTTTGTCCTACCCAGGTGCGTGGAGAGTTTCTTGCCTTTTGGAAGGTCTGAGGTCATCTGCCAGCATTCAATGGGTATTCTATAGGAGCAGTTCTGTGTGTAGATGTATTTCTGTTGTATCTGTGGGGAGGAAGGTGATCTCCACGTCTTACTCTTCCGCCATCTTCTCTCTCTCTCTCTTTTTTTTTTTTTTTTTTTGATGTGGGCCATGTTTAAAGTCTTTATTGAATTTGTTGAAGACAAGTTCCGGAAGCGCAGGCTCAGTGGCCATGGCTCATGGGCCCAGCCGCTCCGCAGCATGTGGGATCTTCCCGGACGGGGGCACAAACTCATGTCCCCTGCATCGGCAGGCGGACTCTCAACCACTGCGCCACCAGGGAAGCCCTGCTTCTGTTTTATGTTTTGGTTTTTTGGCTGCAAGGCATGTGGGTCTTAGCTCTCCCACCAGGGATTGAACCCTCACCCCCTGCATTGGAAGGCGAAGTGTTAACCACTGGACTACCAGGGAAGTCCCACCATGCCCTTTCTTGACTCTATGGCCTTGGACATGCAGTTTCGTGTGGCTGAAATGACCTTCCTGGCCTATTTGCCAGATTTCCTGCATCTTCTGTGCTCCGTCCCTAGTCTGCATGTCCTTCTGCCATACTTCTTTAACATCCCTGTATTCTTCTATCCTAGCACTTTTCACTGGTAGAGTAAGAATCTTCACTTGTTTATATGAGTGAATATTGCATTTCAAACATTTTTAGGGGTAGATTTATGGCATGCAGTTAATTTGTTACTCAGCTTGAATTTATTTAGGAGAAATAACATACGATCTCTAATTTTGAATATCTTCTAGCAATTCAGCCTTTTTATGTCAGAAAATAGTCTCTTTTCCTAAAGCAATTATGGTATGGATTCCTGTTTCGTGATTTTTTTTTTTTTTTATGGGGGTTGGAAGGCTGGAAAGATGTTATAATTAAAAGATACATGGTTAGCTATTCCCAAATCTTATTGTGGTATGTTGTGATTATATCAATAAGTAGTGGCTAGACTTGCAAAACTATATATTTAAAATACTTTACCGGGCTTCCCTGGTGGCGCAGTGGTTGAGAGTCCGCCTGCCAATGCAGGGGATACGGGTTCGTGCCCCGGTCCTGGAAGATCCCACATGCCGCGGAGCGGCTGGGCCCGTGAGCCATGGCCGCTGAGCCTGCGCGTCCGGAGCCTGTGCTCCGCAACGGGAGAGGCCACAACAGTGAGAGGCCCGCATACCACAAAAAAAAAAAAAAAAAAAAGACTTTACCAAAAATAGAATCTTAAGACTGAAGTGGTATCAAGTATAAAAATAGTCTCATGTTAAATTCTCTGTCCATATTATGTAGCCTTTATGTCCTAAAGCCAAAGATGATTTCAGAGGTGACTTTTTCTGAAGCATGTATGTACATTTCATGTTCGTTTCTGCCTCATTTCCACACCAGAACTTATCATGTACAGAATAAAAAAGCAACAAAAACTAAAAGCACAAATGCTTTGCTTTGGCTTCTGAAACAATGGGACCTGAACCCAAACTAAATTCTTTCTTACTGTTTAGAAATGTGCTTTGAAAGAAAGTGAGTCCACAGACCCTTATAAAATACTTTCTAATTGAATTGGTGGTCATGAAACCATATTTTGGCTGCAGGCTGATCTATCTAGGTTTCTGGTATAGCTTTGGCTATTTAGTCTCTTGTGTGACAGTCCATCATTTGACAGCATTCCTCATGGGTTGAAATGACCTGTCATTTGTTTCGCAGATACCTCAAATCAGCTATGCATCCACAGCCCCAGAGCTAAGTGATAACACCAGGTATGACTTCTTCTCTCGGGTGGTCCCCCCTGACTCCTACCAAGCGCAAGCCATGGTGGACATTGTGACGGCACTGGGGTGGAATTATGTGTCAACACTGGCTTCTGAGGGCAACTACGGAGAGAGCGGTGTGGAGGCCTTCACTCAGATCTCGCGGGAGATTGGTAAGTGTATATTTATCAGATTTTTGCATTTGGAGAAGACAGGTTGCAGAAGTCTGAGCATCTCCAAGAGCTCTCTGATCTGTATGGGATAATTAGAGCTCCTAGAGGTACATGACCCAGGCTGTTCACTCTAGGGGGAAGCTGGGTTTATTATAAATGATTTTGTTGTTCTTGGTCTATCAAGGTGACACTTTGGTGCTAATTTCGGAATTAGAGCTCCTGACTCAGGTGAACATTTTTTAAAGCTGTCTGTTTTGATGAGGGAGTTTGCTGGCACATTAGAGCCACTGTAAATTTGAATAAATGACATACTATTTGATTGTTCTAGATGGAGGTTTACATTAGCAAGTCATTAAATTTTTTTTAAAAGGCAGTGGAATTTAACATCCAACACTATAGGGAATTAAGACTGGTAATCATCTTAAAACAATACTGAAGTAGCCCCCAAGGCTATACATAAGCGATATTCTTATTCTCATATTTCACTTTTTGAATTTTTATTCTTACCTCAAACTCTGAAGCTTACAGTGGGATTAAGGGTGAGATGTGAAAACTTGGTTAAAACACCGTGCTCGTGAGCTCTGTCCCGGGTTTTTTCAAGGTTCTCATCCAAATCTCTGTAGGCATTTTACTACGTGTATATTTAGCCATGAAGCTTACACTGCGTGGAAAAACCAGAAAACAAAAACAACTTAGGACATAAATATTATTGCTGACTGGTCAACCGTATAACTTTGTGGATGAAAGGTGACATGTTACCATTACTTAACAAATGCTATTGTTCTTACTAAGAATTACTGCATAAAATTTGCATATTTTTAAATAAAAGTAATAACAATGTTTTGTCGAAAATTTAAAGTGCCCTTTAGCTGTTTTTGAGTAATTTTGAACTTGCAGGAATTTATATTGATAATTTATTGTTTTTCTTAGAAGCTTCAATGCAGGAAAAGACCATGGGAATGATTTGGGCTTATTCCCTAATTAGCAAAGACAAAGTTATTGGAATAAGGTTTTCTCTTGAAACACTTGAAGATGCCTTCAATCTGTTCTTCTGCATATAACAGAACATGGAAACTTAATATACATAATATTTGGTGTGTTTAACATTTGTTCCAGTGCTATGCTGTTACAGAAAATGTAGAAAAGGCCTGGTTTTGCTGGAAAGATTGGCTTAATTTATTTAAGGGACAACTATTCATTCCTGTTGTAAATATCCATGATGCCATAATCTGTGCTGTTTGGAATTTTAAATTATATCACTACCGCTATCAAGATGAATCAAAACATTCAATTGAACTTTAAATGATGGTAAATTACATTACCTTCTTGGAAACGAATCCCAGGTTTATCCTTAGGAGAAATGCCCACTCAAATGAAAACAATAGCTTCTGAAAGCAGGGTTAATGCATTATTTAAGCAGCTGATGTCGGTTCTCCCCAAAGTGGTAATTCAACGACAGAAGGAAACTAATAGAGTATGTACTGAAATGAGCAGTTTTCTGCAGTGATCCTGTACATTCTCAACTATAGGGCACATTTTGTGTGCACGAAACAGATTACTATGAAAAATTCAGTACAGGACATGATTTGCCAATGGTTGAAGCATCTGATAAAATGCATTGTTCTAGAAGTTAAGTGAGATCGCAGTTTTACTCTTCTTACTAAAAGAGAATATTTTGTTTTCACTTTTAAGGAGCATTGCTCTTCTTAGGTAACCGTCACCTAAAAGGATTCAGACGGTACCATTAATTATTGCTGTCTCTATCTTAGTCATTAGTATGGGAGAAAATAATTTTAGTGCCTTGTGTAGGATGCTTCTGATAGAGCAACCTGTTTCTTCTGTGTTGATCCTTTCAGTATTCTGTGACGTGATTGGCTGTCCATTCTATTTCAGTTCTCCCTTATCTGGGGAATGGAGGAGGGCTGGGTTGTCAATTAATATGCAGAATACTGAGAAGGCCAAATTAGTACCACACTAGAGTATGCCATGGAATATATTAAATATCAAAATCATCCCTCATTTTAATGACAAAGATTTTATCCAGAACAAAAATAGCTGAAAATGAAACCTTTTACATGACAATGATATTAATGGGAATGGCATAGGGTAGCAACTTAACCCATTCTGAAATGATCTGATGCCTCTAACGAAAACTCATTAGTTCTATAACATTTGCTCCTCTTACTACGACGTTGATGACATCTCTGTCAATGTGTTACTAGTGTTTTTAAAAATCTTAGTCTCTTGACTGAGAAGGAGATGTATACATTCATTTTTTGGAGTGTCTGCCTATTAATGAAATTGTATATTTTCCCGACTCTTCTAAATTTCCCTGTACTCTGTTCAGAATATTTCTCTTCAAGAACGTTGATTGCTAAGAAATTTCAGTGTAACTTGAGGCTTCCTATGTTTTGTCTCTGATTAATTCTGACAGATCACAATGGAATGATAGTGAAAGGAAAATGTGTTTAGTGATACAATGCCTGTACGGTTTGATTAGAACGTTTTTCATTTTACCAAAAGCTGAGACCTGGGGAAGTGTCCTTCATGAGTCTTGGAGAACAAAGTTTATGAGTGAATGATGGTCATGAACACAGATGCCAGTGATGTCTCTTCTCTAGTCAGGATCCTTCTCAGGGAGAGAGGGACAGGAATTATTTGATAAAATAAGACAAACAGCCCCTTGATATCCTAGCTGTTATAATCTCAGCCCCTTGACTATAGCATTTTTATTGGAGAAGTCAAAAGAAAAATATTTGGGATCAACAAATAGCACAATTTGACTGGATCATAGTTTGTGTAGTGAGGTATGGAAGACAAAACTGGAAGGCTTTGTGACAAGGACACATAGGTGAGTACTTTACCTCATAGGATAGTAATTTTATCCTTTATTTTCTAGACAATGGAGGAAACTACCGAGGAGAGAGGGGTCTACTAGGATATGTATTGAAGACTTTGCTAATGAGAAGTGAAAGATGGGGAGACCAGTTGAGAGGCCTCTGTAGTATCAGTCTTAGCCTCACATGGGGTAGTGGTAATAGAAGTGGAAGAGAGAACAGACTTGAGAGGCACTTGGAGGTGGAGTCTCTGGAACTTAGCAATTGATTGGAATTAGAGCTCGAAGGTAAGAAAAAAAATAAGCTTGAAATTCTGAACCTGGGCAATTGGGAAAATGCAAGCGCCATGAATAGAAAAGAGACAGTGAAGTGGAAAGGTTGGTGTGGGGTGGGAAGCGTAGTTTGGTTATGAACCCAATAAACTGTGAGTACTGGTACATACCTTTGTGGAGAAGAGCAGCAAAGAACATTGATCTAAAGCCAAGGCAGGGATTGAGCTATAGATCTGAAGCTCATTCACATAGATAATTGAGGTGGGAAGGGTAATTGCTGAGGTAGAACATGTAGTAGAGTGTGAATTAAAGGGGGTGGAAGATACACTCTTGGGGAGAAGCTTTACATAAAGGTACGGGATGACAAGCATTGGTGAGGATGTAAAGGAAAGGGAACCCTTGCACACAGTTGATAGGAGTGTAAATTGGTGCAGTCATTATGGAAGATAATATGGAGTTTCCTCAAAAATTAAAATTAGAACTACCACATGATCCAGTGATTCCACTTCTAAGAATATGTCCAAAGAAAATGAAATCAATATCTTGAAGAGATATCTGCACTCTTGTGTTCATTGTACCATTATTTACAATAACCAAGATATGGAAACAAACTGAGCGTCCATTGATGGATGAATAGAAAAAGAAAATATATGTAAAATGGGATATTATTTAGCCTTAAAAAAGAAGGAAATCCTGCCACTTGTGACAACATGGATGAACCCGGAGGACATTATGCAAAGTGAAATAAGCCAGACACAGAAAGATAAATACTGCATGCTGTCACTTATATGTGCTCTCACTTATAGGTAGAATTTTAAAAAGTCAAACTCATGAAAGCAGAGTGTAGAATGGTGGTTGCTAGGAACTGGTGGGGGGTGGTAGGAGAAATGGGAAGACATTAGCCAAAGGAAATAAACTTTCAGTTAGACAGGATGAATAAATTCTGAAGATCTAGTGTACAGAATGGTAACTATAGTTAGTAATACTGTATTGTATACTTGAAATTTGCTAAGAGTTGATCTCAAGTGTTCTCACTACACACACACACGCACACACACACACACACACAAAACTATGTGAGATGATAGAGATGTGAATTAGCTTGATTATGGGTAGTTATTTCACAGTGTGTACATATATCAGAACATCATGTTGTACACCTTAAATATATGCAAGTTTTATTTGTCAATTATACCTCAAAAAAGCTGGAAATATAAAATTAGTATAAATGAAAAAAAATGAAGATTTGGGAATAATGGGCTAGATTTAGTAAGGGAAAGCTAAGAATAGGGCAGAGTGTTCTCTTTTCTCTTCTCTTGATGGGTTTGTGCCCATGGGAGGGCTCTCAGTCTTCTCTGAAGTTTTCCATGATAGGCGATGGTAGGAGTTCTTGAGGAAAAAGTCAAGGTTATTGAGCAGATATTCATAAGGGAACAGGAACTTTGCCAGAGGGCACAGCTGAAAGTGTGTGGTACAGTGGCAGAGAATCAAGGAATGTCCTTGAGAGGGGGTGTATTAGGGCTGCCGTAACAAAACACCACGAACTGGGTGGCTGAAAGCAACAGAAACATACTGTCGCAAAGTTCTGGAGGCTAGAAATCTGAAATCAAGGTGTCGGCAGAGCCATGCTGATTCTGAAACCTATAGGGGAGAATCCTTTCCTGCCTCGGTAGCTTCTGGTATTTGCTGGTGATCATTTGTGTTCATTAGCTTCATCCATCAATCCAGTCTCCGCATCCATCATCACATTGCTGTCTTTTCCCTTCCTGTTTCTGTCTCTGTCTTCTTTTCTTATAAGGATGCCAGTCATATTGGATTAAAGGCCCCAGCCTACTCCAGTATGACCTCATCTTAGCTAATTATATCTGCAATAACCCTATTTCCAAATGAGGTCACATTCTGAGGTACTTGCTGTATCTTTTGGGGAAACACAATTTACTACCCATAACAGGGGGTGGTAGTGATGAAGGGTGTACTTAGGGAGACTCCCAGTGACAGGGATGGGAGATAGGCCAGGAGGACAAACAGTTAGCAATAAAGATGAGGGGGGTGCTCCGTAGACAGAATTTGGTAACGGAGCAGACCATAATATAACCAGCTCAAGAGTTCCTTTTGAGATGCTACAGAATTTTACTCTTCCAGTCTTGACTACTCGGGTAGATGAGGCGACCTAATGGATAACTCAGGGTTCCAAACAGGGGTAGGTTGTGGGATCCTTGTGTCTGGCTTTCCCAGGATTCTAAGTAGTCAGGAGCCTCCTAGTAGGGTCACAGTGGGCAGTCCCTCTACAGTGGTATACCAGCTGTTCAGCCTCCGTGGTTTGTGTAATTCCAAGCTCTTGTTCTTTTCAATGACACCTGGGAAATTATGGACATCTAGAGTCTTTTCTGGCCTAATTTATTTTTATTTCCCCCCCTTGGTCTCTTTTGGCTTGAGGGAAGGGAATAGCTTAGTTGCTGCTGGTGGTTAAGACTTCTCCATCACCTATGTTACACATCCTCAGTTGTTAGGACCACAGTCCTCTAAGTCTGTCTTGTTTTAATGATTTGATATGATGTTTTCATTGATATTGTAATAAGGAGGTTAATAATACATACCCATGCTTTTCTGTCATAAGCTCTGGAACTTGTAGTTTGTGACTCAATAAATGACTTCCTTGAGGCTTTAGACATGTTCTTTCCCTTCTTTGTCTTACCTTATTATATTATTTAAAAAAGAAGACAGGATAATAAATGTTAATGCTGCCACGATCGTTCTAAGGGGCAAGGAAGCTAAAGCTTTATCTTTGAAGATAAAAGGAATCTTTGATAACATTGTATCCTTTCACTGTGGATTTGCACAGTATGGCAACACAGCTCCTTTAATCAGTCATCGTGTTTATGAATGGTTTATTGAAGATGACAGGCCTTCGAGTCGTCATCCCACACATTACAGGGGGCAGAACAGACCTGATTCTGTCAAATCTACCATACGTGACTTTTTTTCTTCTAATTTGCAAATGCTGGAAGCTTCTGATGTGCTCAGAATCTTAAAATCTCAGACTTGGAAGGGATCACAGAGGTCGTTGGGTTGGCACAATCTGTTTGAAATGTTAATGCAATAAATCAATTTAATTAATTCATTTTTGTGAATATAAAATGACCGACACTTGCAAAAACATTTGATAGTAATTTTTTTTCGGTGTGGGTCAAGAAATAAAGTAAGGGAAATTTCATTCCACCTCTACAATGGAAAAGTGCCCTCCGATCATTTTTTAAGCTATCTCAGTACAGTTTTAAAATAAAGCATTTTTTCCTCTTGGGTTATAAACAAGATTCATGTTTCTATTAACTGCAACGGATTTGCTTCAAGAATAAAACAAAGTATTTTCAATGAGAGAAAGAAAAAAAGTACATAAAGAGCAGCTTTTTCCCATAGATGTTCATTGCTTTGAAAAAATGACTTCCAGCAGGCAAAAATCAATTTGACAAAAGTATTAATGTTGTAAAATACTATGAATGAAAGGAAACATTTTAATTCAATTGAAATTTTTACTTTATATTCCTACAGCTGACTTCCATTGATAGCACCACATTTCAAGTTGCAAATCATATTTAATTAATATTAACACCAGGTAATTGGCAAGAATAACTTCAAAGGAGGGCTGAGGAAATTGCAAATTGGAACTGCAGGTGCAGCGATCCTGCAGAAGCTTTAATAGGGATCCAAAGAAAGTGTATACGATTTTGACAATTACTGCAGAACTTGATCAAATAGAACGTCGTTTCAAAGCTGTTCTTCATTCTGGCCTTGCTTAATATTTAGGGCTTAGGAACTGCTAAGTAGCAGCAGCTGCTATTAATGTGAAGCGGCAAATGGCATTAAATAGATGCTTTTAAACCTATGATCCTAATGCCGTAGTTAAGTATTTAGTAAACAATGGCAGTTTGATGCAGTGGAACACAACTCGGAGTCAAAAACGTGTCTAAATCCCCCCTCTTCAATTATGAGACTTTGTCTGAAGATTGATTTCCTTGTCTGTAAAATGGTGGCCCTCTGCTCAGTGATCATCATGTGCTAGAATACTTGTGAAATGTTCTTTACAAACCCGAAAGTGCTATTTGATATCAGGTATTACTAGTGAAAGGAATGGGGATAATACAGATTTTTTTTTTCCAGAATGTGTGGCAAAGCTGTAGATTATTATGAAGGTGGTGGATGTGCTGCCGGTGTATAGGATAAATAGCCAGAGAAGGCTTTGCTTGATTCATTAATTACCTTCAAACTCAGTCATAGTCTGCCTGAAAGATCAGAGAGGAGATTTTGAGTGGCTCCTGACCACCTACCCTCTCCGTTCTCTTACTAGTCCTCCACAACTGCTGTGGTACATATTCTACCCTTTCTTTTTTTTTTTTTTTAATATTAAATGTTTATTTTCATCATACTATGAGCAAACAATCATTTTAAAACCTTATCAAAGCCCCCGTTTGTTTTTTTGTTTGTTTGCGGTACGCGGGCCTCTCACTGTCGTGGCCTCTCCTGTTGCGGAGCACAGGCTCCGGATGCGCAGGCTCAGCGGCCATGGCTCACGGGCCCAGCCGCTCCGCGGCATGTGGGATCTTCCCAGACCGGGGCACGAACCCGTGTCCCCTGCATCGGCAGGCGGACTCTCACCCACGGCGCCACCAGGGAAGCCCCTCTACCCTTTCTTAATCTTGTCACCCCTGGCTGTTGAATATCACTTATGGTGTCACCAACAGTTGTGTTTGCTTGGGTCTGATTGTTCTGGTAGCACATTGTTCAGATATCAGGATAAGCTTGAGGTACCTTTGCCTCATCCTTAGGGATGTGCTCTCATGAGTCCCTGAGCTTAACCCTGTGGAGTCACTTGCCACTCTGATCATAATGCCGATTTCTCTGTATACCTCTTCCTCCAGAATGTGTTTATCTCAATGCAAGGACACTCCCCTACCCCAACACCCAGAAGAGTGCCTGGCATATGCCAGGTGCTTCATGAATTTCTGTTGAATGGCCACTGTCACCAGATTCATGGCTGTGTCGGCACCGTGAGCCTCGTGGTCAGGCTTCCTCAGGCTCTGGGAACCGAAGGGCAGAGATGGTCCCAACAACGGGTAATGCATTTTCTTTGCTAACGCGTAACCTATATGGGAATCTTTGGGTCTTCCCCGTTGTTGAGCCACTCAGAATTCGATTTTTTATTACTGGAAAATACCAAAGCCTGTAATCTATAGGTTCAGCCCACCCTCGATCCCTCAGGCCAAACAGTGCTGGGGAGTGGCTAAGAGCTTCTTGTCGGCTGAGTTTGACTTCCAGATCTGTCACAGCTTAGCTATAACACCTTGGGTAAATTACTTACTCTTGCTGTGCCTCAATTTTCTTATCTGTACAATGGGGATAGCAATTGTATAAGAATCCAAAGAAATCATACAGAACAATGTGTAGCTCATTGTAAGTGGTCAACAACTGCCAACTCATATTGTGTTAGGCATCCTCACTGATGGGTGATGCAGGAGTCGTCTTATTGCCTGGAGCCTGTGCCCAGTTTGCTTAGTGAGCAAATAAGAAAGCAGAGTGAGGCCTACATAAGAGCTCAAATAAAAGCAGCCAGTCCTCCTCAGTCCTGAAACTTGCTTTGTACCTCCTAGCAGAGACCAATCCTATTATTATTTTTTCTTAGCATGACTAATACACTACATAGAATAGTGTTGGCACCTAGTTGAATTCATGAATTAATTAAATGCCAGTCAGTGTTGTCTCACCAAATGTGCTTTCTCCTCTTCCTTTTGAGCCTTCTATATATGAACTGACTCAGCCAGCATCTATTGTGTACCCACCATGGATCAGGGCATACTTGTTCTAGGCCTTCAGGATCTAGAGATGAATCATGGCCTCTGCTTCCTAGCTGGTTACTGTGTTTCAGAGGATACAGAGATGTAAACAAACACTTCCAAATGAATGTGGGCATTGCCTTCATGGAGGCATCATTCAGAGGCATTGGCCAAGAACACAGTGCCCAAGAGAGGGCATCCTGCGGTTCATGTCATGGAAAGACCTGCCACGAGGCAGTGGAGGGTGACAGCTTATGGACCCCAAGCTCAAAGGGAGTACGCTGTGTGATGTGAGTGGAACGAATTTAGGTACGTTCAACACAATTTCTTGAGAAAAAGAGACAAAAAAATGCATGTAGAATATGATGCCAACTTTGTAATGTGTGTATTTGTGAAACGATTAATGTATGTAAAAATATATATATAGTTTTGACAATTCTTATTTCTTGATCTATGGCTGGATACCCAGATGTGTCCGCTTATAGATAATCAGTGTCTGACTTGCTCTACAGCTTTAGCCCCTGTTCTCCCCGGTCACTCCCACCCAGCATCACCGATGCCCTTGGCAGCAGTTTCAGTTTTGTTCACTTCCTGGGTCTTAATCAGGGCCAATAGTTTGTCCTAACCTTAGCTTACAAGTTTCTGGGCTTTGGAATGATTTTGCCAAGACGGACCCTGTACCTGGTGGTCCCAGGGTGAGCCCTGAGCTCCCTTCTGGGTCGCAGCAAACTTACAGTGCTGTCTCACCCTGACTCATGCTCTGGATCCCTAGGAATGGGGCTCTGGCCCAGACTCTGACCTCTGAGGTTGAACCACGACACACTGCCTATTCCTTGTCAACTCTTTCCCCTGACTGGGTGGAGGTGTCTGGTCCTCTGCATGACTCATGCACTTGTTGAGCTCTGACTATGCATGAAGCCATTGAACACAGTCCTGTCTATTGGGTCCCTAATGTGTGCGGGGGTCCTGGCCCTGTCTAGCTTGTTGTCTTTCTATTTCTCACATCCTTTTAGTGTCGTATCCCTAGAATACAAGGAGTTCAGTCTCAGAGGATGGTTTGAGTTTCTTTCTCAGAGATTCCCATCTACATGCTTAGGGAGGGTCAGGATATGTCATCAACAGGGCTGTCCCTGTGTCAAGTTATTCTTTTCCTGCTCCCTAACTCTTTTGCCAACTGTGTGAGTTTCCTAGGGTTGCCGTAACAAAGTACAACAAACTGAGTGGCTTAAATGACACACACACACGCGCGTGCGCGCACACACACACACACACACACACACATATATTTTTTTTTTGGCTGGCTCCGTGGCTTGTGGGATCTTACTTCCCTGACCAGGGATGGAACCTGGGCCCTTGGCAGTGAAAGTGTGGAACCCTAACCACTGGACTGCCAGGGAATTCCCACAGAAATCTATTGTGTCATGGTTCTGGAGGCTGGAAGTCCGGGATCAAGGTGTCAGAAGGGGTGGTTCCTTCTGAGGGACCCACCCTAATCCAATATGACTTCATATTAGATGATCTCATATAAGTATGACCTCCTCTTCATTAATCATATCTGTAATGACACTTCATTAATTACATCTGCAATGAAAATAAGGTCAAATTCGGAAGTACTGGGAGTTAGGACTTCAACATGTGAATTTTACGGGGGACACAATTCAGCCATAACGCCAACCCTAACTGCTGGATTGAGCCCTGATTCATGGAGTTCTGTCTGAACTGAACCCACATGTGTCCCGGTTCTTTAGGTGGATTTTTGGGCCCTGGACTCCCCTGTTTCTCCTGAGGCATCAGCTTCCGTGACCAAGGTAGCCAGCCCCGTATGTTTCCCCTTGTCCTTGCCGGCTGGACTCTGCCTGCCTTAGAGCTGAACGCCCGCGTCATGGCAAGCGCGTGCTTCTCCTCCTGCGCTTAGCCCCAAAGAAATTGCATTCTTTTATTTCCCTTTCCAAAGTCATTTTCTTGTTCAAGCTCTTCTGTTTGGAAACTCCAGCACTAGATGAGAGCTTTAAGGTGCCATCTGCACTTTACTGTGTTGCTAGAAGAACATAATGTAAAAAACAACTTTCTGCAGAAATGAAGCAACATCAGAATCCCTTCATGTCACTTTTTTGTAGGTGCTAAAAGAGTTGGCCTGAGAATGAGAGTGTGTTTTCCCGCTTTCCATCATAACTTATCAACTAAGCAATAATTATGGTTTCCTTGAAAAGAAATGGCTCAAGAATAGTGGAATCAGGAAGGTATAAAATGAATAGTTTATTGAAAAACACGCCAATTATTTCAAGGGTCACATCCCTTGGCAAAACCGGGCCACGTGGTCTTTCTGCTCTAACATCTGCATGTTTGACAGATCCTGGGCTTCTTTCTCTGCTTCTTTCCATGCTACCTGGTCAGAGGCATTTCATGATTCACTGGGGACTCCACAAGGGGAAGGCAGGGGAAAGGAGGCAAAGTGAAACTCGAGTCGCACATTTTGTTTCTTGTTAACAGCTCTGGGAAGAGGTTTGGTTGAGAAAGGAATTTTAAGTAATGATTTAAACATATCTCTGGCAGTTCCACTAGCGAGAAAAAAAAAAAAAAGCCTCTTGTAGCAGCTCAGACACACTTCTGAAGCAGTGGTACACAGGGCCATGTGACTCTGGGGCCACATTTGCATCATGAATCACCGCTGGCGCCCACATAATGGGCAATTAAGGGAAAGAGGCAAGTGCAGAGTACATTGTTAGCCTTTTGTGTTTAGTATCCTGGAGGGCAACCGCTGTGCTCCCCTTCAGAATGGGCTTGATGTGACTGCCAGGAGGAATCCTAGGGTGGATGGAAATATTCATGGGAGTTGATGTGACATTTCATTCAGAAATATTTGAGCACCTATTGTATGTTAGGGCCCCCTTCTAGGAGGTTGGGGATGTGGCACTGGGTGAGTCCAACCTGATTCCCGCCCTTGTAGGCTTTCCTGTCAAGCTTACAGTCTTTACATTTCTCGTGTTCTTTCAGTCTCCTATCTCTGGGCTATGGGAACTCAACCTAAGCCTACAGTTTGAAATGCCTCCGACCGAGAGTCCATGAAAGTAACAAAGAGAGGGTCTGTAAGTGTCACATCAACAACTTGGTCCCTTGGGTGTTCTGGAGATACCAGCGTTCAGTGGAGCTGTACAGGGCATGCTGGGTGAAAGAATACATATTTGAAGGAAAAGTGTGCCTGTGTGGGCACACAGAGGGATAAATCTTGACTTAGGAAGCTCACCAGGTACAGATGTTTGGGAGCAACACCAAAGGCAGGATGGGACAAGAAGTCCGTCTAGCCCCGAAGAGCATAGATCAAGAGATTATGGTTCTGGGTGATATCCTGCACTGACTGCCATGTGGTAAGAGATCCACTCACACCACATCTCAGCCCAGAATTCCTGTTCTCCCCCTACGTAGGTCTGGTTTACATTTCCTTATCCTTCAGTTCTTGGATTATTTCCAGGAAGCCTTCTCAGATCTCCACCTCCTCATCCTCCCAGACAAACTTAAGTGAGGTTTCTCTTCTGTGTGTTCTCTCAAGTAAAAACAAATCCAGACTTAGACAAGGAGAGGCTTTATTCAGAATTAAGACAATTGCAAGAGAGAGAAGACTTGAATTCAAAAATCTACAAGTATCGCAAAATCAAAGGGAAGAAGGGTTTTCTTTTATATGGTAGGTAGCGGTAAGCAACGGCTTAACAGAAACTTTTAAGGGAAGTTTGGGTAGGCAAAGGGGAAATGACCAGGAAAGTGTCCTGCTCTGATCAGCCGCATTCCAGAGGCAGCTAACAACGGGGACATGGTCCATTTTCCAGTGCTTGCTCAGATTTGGGGGCAGACAGATTTCAGGGGCATGTAGGAAGGAGAGAAGCCTGAGTACACTTGTGTGTCAAGACAAAGTAGAGGGTGAGAAGTGGGCAACTGTGAACCCTTGGTCTGTTTCTAGGGAACCATGAAGATATCTTACCACTGTGGATTTTAATTACATCTCTCTTCCTTCGGAGGTGGAGAGCATACCTTATTTATCTCAAGTCCAAGGAGGAGGTCGTTGGAACCCCCAATCGATAACCAGTTGGTCAGAAGTACAGGCGATAACTTGGGCTTGCAGTCGGCACCTGAAATGTGGGCTGGGGTTGGGGGTAGTCTTGTAGGACTGAGCCCTCAACTTGTCGAATCTGACACTCTCTCTGGGTGGCCAGTGTCAGAGTTGAGTTGAATTGTAGGAAACTTGTTAGTGTCCTGAGAACTGCTTGTCGGGGTGGGGAGCCCCTCGCCAGCACTGGAATTGATATCAGAGCCTATTAGTCTTTGTATAGTACTGTAGTTGCAGGGTCCAGAAGATGCTCTAAAAATGTTGAATGAGTGAGTAAATGAACACACAGCAGGTGAGTGAATCCTGGCGACAGGACACCAGGAAGCAGGTAGTTTGGAGGAGGAGGTAGGTAGATGGACAGGCTAGCAGTCCACATGAAAGTGCTCAGTGGAAGAGGGTAAAACCCTGCCCAGGGTAAGAATTCACAACATACCTGCTGTTACTTGGGAGGCATGGGGTCTGGGGGCATGGCTGGGTCTACAACAGGAAGTTGCATGGGAAGGAGAGAGAACCAGGAAACCAATTCAGGGCCAGGATTGAGTTGGGAAACAGAAGCAGTAGCTTAAGTAGGTGACAGCAAGTCTGATGCCCAGACTGCTAAACTTGATTCTGAGAACCAGAACCAGATGATGGATCTGCACTTCCGGTGGGGCAAAGCTGAGTTCAGGGCTAGAGCTTTGCTAGGTCTGACAAATAGGGGGGATGCAAAATCAGAAAGGAGGTAAATATGCTGAATGTACTATTCTCCTTTCAACTGGCTTTGAGGCTTCCAGGTATATAAGTGTGTGATGTGTTTCATGACTGCAAGATGTCCTAAAGGTATAGGGTTTCTGATATTTAGACTCATGACTCCAGTCCCTGAGGAGCTTGTTCATTGATGACCCTTTTGACAAATGATTGATGTCCATGTGAAGTTGGACTGTGCTAGGTGCTGGGAATTCACAGCTCTGGTCTCTGGCCTTAAGGGGCTTAGATTCTGATGAGGAGACGGATTTAAAAAGTAAACAAACTAATGATTATAAATTCAAGCTAATAATTATAAAGTGTATCTTATTAAGAAAGAAACAAATGTGTGTTTATGATTTATTTGAGAGATATCCAGGAAGCCAGTGTGGCTAGAACCCAGCAAGGGGCGGAGGGGGCAGCACAGGAGGTGAAAAGCAGTCAAAGGCGTGATTGACTAGTGTCATAGGTCATGGCAGGAAGTGTGTATTTTATTCTCAAGCAATGAAAAGTCTTTGAAGGGTTTGGAGAGTGACATGGTATGATTCAGATTTTAAGGGGATCATGTGCAAAAACTGGATTGTAGGGGCAGGATGGAACCAGAATATGAGTTAGAAATTTCTTGGGGTTGACTTGGACTTGGATGGAGGTAAAGGCAGGGAGGTGTGTGACTTGGCCTAGGTACAGATAGGATCAAAGTCCCAGGCCTGGGAAAATGAGGTGACTTGATGCTATGGGGATCTAAGCCATTGAAGCAAAACTCCTTTAAGACTTGTTGGTCAACAGCAGGGTGTGTCCTAGAGCCCTTAGACTGGAATGGGTGTGTCCCAAGTGACAGTATGGCTCCCTTAAATGGATAATTCAGGGGTGGGAGATCAAGTGAATTATTTCCTGGCAAAATTTCACTCCAACTGATGCTTCAGTGAAAAAGAGCTAAAATGGTAAGTGTCTCCCAGGTTTTCGTTACTTTTTTTTTTTTTTTAAACAAAGTCCATTAGGGACCTTTATTGCTATTTTTCCTGTGTTCTAGGAGGACGTGAAGCTTAGAGTTTTCTTGTTAATTGTTCTAAATATTTTCCTCTTAACTCATATTTCTTGTTGCTTTTATACTCTTGTGTTACTGATTCATTTTAAGGCTCATTAATCATTATGCAGTTTTCTGAACATTTTTGTGCTTTCGTAATACAATGGTGATTCTGGAAACACTTCTGAGTCCACATAGTCAAGGGTCATAGAAATGGGTGATTTGACACGTTGGTCTCTAAAAATTAGGTTTAGTGCAACTTTCATTTAAAGTATGTATAATTATGATTTGACCTAATTATTTTTGATTTGTAAATTCCAACATACACCATATTCTATTAAATGTGAATATTTGCTTTCCAAAGTCTCTCTCTCTCTCTCCCTCCCTCCCTCTCTCTCTCTCTCTCTCTCTCTCTCTCTCTCTCTCTCTCTCTCTCTGTTTGTCTTATTGTCCCCAAGTCCAAGATAATTCATTGAAAGGAGAGGGAACTATTAGTGCTTACTTTATATGTACCACATAACTGAGTTTTCATTAGGCTATGAGGCATATATTATACCTGTTTTACAGATGGGAAAACTAAGGCTCCAAAAAAGTACATAACAGCCCAAGATAACCTAATTAATTAGTAAGTGGTAGCACGGAATACAAACCCAGAGTTCTGTGGCTCCAAAGTTCATGTTCTTTTTACTACCTCTTGCTATTTCTCTTTTGAGTTTACAGACTTTGGTTTCTGCAGTCATGTTTCCTATCCTTGTCCTGCAAAACTGTAGGGAGGACAAAGAGAACATGCTCTTTCTTTAAACAGTCTGATTTCTTGCCTTTCCCTCCGTCTCCCCTCACTCATTGTGCTTTTGTGCCGCATCTTAAGACCTGAGCATTTTCTAATGCACCTGCATGGGTCCTCTTCCCTTTTCTGGAAATGCAACATCCCCAGTGTCTGCCTGGAGCTATTTTCATTCTTTAAGACCCAGCATCAGTGATACCTCCTTAGTGAAACCTTCCTAGATACCCAGAAGGGGTTAGCCGAGCTCTTTTCTGCAATTGCAACCCTTTGTACACATCGTTAGTGAAGAAAGTGTTGACCTGAAACACTTAGAAGAAAAATAGATATTCTTCCAGCAAAGATGGGTTTATTAGGGATCAGCAGGGAATTGTAATTTGGGGTCTGCAATCATGGCAAGCCACAGGCAAGTCCCCACATGGCAAGGGAAGGAGCAAACTTTTATAAAGGGGGAAAGGAAGTTGGGAGGGCGCTAGTAAACAGAGTCCACGGCTTTTCATTGGCTGAGTCTTTGCCAAAAGAGGAGTCTTTCTTCTCCCTGCTGGGCTCTGCTATCCTCACAGGGCTTGAGAGCTCCCCCTCCTGGTCTCCCAACTCTCTTTAAGTGAGGTTTCTATTTATTAACTTTTTTACAAAAACATTTATTTCACTGGCTTGGTCAGGACTCAGACTTAAGCCAACGAGAAAATTTGGGGTTCAGAAACTTAAAAAGTCTAGGAGTAAGTCTGACCTCAGGTCGGCTTAGCTCCACATTTTAAAATGAAGTTGACAAGAATGCATCCTGTTCCAGCTCTGGCTTCTGCTTACTTGCATGTTGGCTTTATCCTCAGGTTTCTTCCACGTGATGGGACGAGGGCTGCCAGCAGCTGTGGGCTTGTGTACTGCCAGCTTAGAAACTGTATTCCTTTCCTAGAGCTGCTTTAACAAATTACCACACTGTGTGACTTAAAACAACAAAAACTTATTCTCATGCCATTGTGGAGGCAGAAGTCTGAAATCAAGGTGTTAGCAGGCTTGACGTCTTCTGGAGGCTCTGAGGGGTAGTCTGTTCCATGCCTCTCTCCTGGCTTTTGGTGGCTGCCAGCAATTCTTGGCATCCCTTGGCTTGTGACTGCATAACTCAGATCCTTGTCTCCACGGTCATATCAACTTTCTCTCTGTGTGTTTGAGCCTTTTCTTTTTCTGTCTTTTATGAGGACACTTGTCATTGGATTTAAGGCCCACTCTCATCCAAGATGATCCCATTTTGAGTTCCTTCCCTTCGTTAAAGCTGCAAAGACCTTTATTCCAAATTAGGTCCCATTCTGAGTTCCAGACAGTTTTCTCTTCTGGGGGGATACCTTCAACCTACTATGGCAACCTTAGTGGGAAGGGTGTGTTTCATTCCCATTGGTTCCAGCAAAGGCCCAGACTTGGCTCCACCATGCTGGGTTTCAGTCCATGACTCAAGCAACCACTGTGGCCTAAGGAAGGCACGGTTCACAGTGGCCAGACGTGGGTCACATGCCCTCTGGAGCTGGGGAGAGGTAGGTGGGGAGAGGCCCACTTGAAACAAATGGTCAAAGCCACAGGGAGGGATCGTCCCTCAATGCTAAATTAAGATGCTCTTCTAGAACAAGGAGAAAAGCCTGCGGGGCAGGCAGGCACTGTGCATATTGTGTGCTGTCGGCCTGTTGACTTCTGTGCCTCCCGCCTAGACCGTGACCGTGACCTTCTCAGGGTGGCAGCAACCTGGTCTGATTCATCAGTGCCCGGGGCATGAGAGAGCTCTATCAACATATGTTAAATGGTTACAGTAGCTAAAATTTCCCTGAAAAATAAGATTTAAATGTAGCCATGAATCATAATATTTGTCAAAAATAGTTTTGGCCTCCATCTAAATGATAACAAGCAAAGCAGTTTCAAGGACAAGAAAAGGCTTCTGTTGAGTGTTCTCCTCTACTTTGAAAAGGCTCTGCCTTCTGTCCTGCCTCTCTTTTAGCCAAGTGTGTTGGCAGCCAGAGGAAAGAAGCCAGGGGTTTCACACCCCTGGATGGTGGCCACGTCCACCTCCCCAGCAGTTACCTGTGGCAAGAGGCACTCTCCCCCCCACCAGTGGAGTCCCCTCTGTGAGAATAGCACAGATCACACAGTGGCCAAAGAGCTGCCTTCCCAGCCATGGGTCAGCTCTGACCACTAGCTGGAACCCAGAGGAACCCAGAGCCTAAGGAAAGAACTAGTATATTTTGTTTGGCTGTTTTAAACATGGCTGAATTCTCTATTTTCAAAGAAGATATTTTAGTTCTTTTTATGGTTTCTAAATCAAGGAGTTCTTCTTTTCTCCATTAAAAAAAAAAAAAAATGGGATTCCCTGTAGAACTGTCAGGAAGCATGGAAGTCTGTGTTCTATGAGTCTTAAAGGGAGAAAGGCGCTCTGGGAAAGCCCCGTCATGGAGACCTGACCTAAAAAGTGTAAATGTCATTGGTGTGTTGACTGTCCTCTGTAGTGCCACTTCTTTCCTTTTAAAATACAGCCCTTTTATTTTAAGCAAATTCTTTTTTTTTTTTTTTTTTTTTTTTTTTTTTGCGGTATGCGGGCCTCTCACTGTTGTGGCCTCTCCCGTTGCGGAGCACAGGCTCCGGACGCACAGGCCTAGCGGCCATGGCTCACGGGCTTAGTCGCTCCGCGGCATGTGGGATCTTCCCGGACCAGGGCACGAACCCGTGTCTCCTGCATCGGCAGGCGGATTCTCAACCACTGCGCCACCAGGGAAGCCCCAAGCAAATTCTTTAAGCAACATCTTTATTATTCTTTTTTCTTCCTACTGATTGTTCATGTGTGATGGTCTAGCTCCCTCCACACCCTCCTCTGGAGGACAGCTTGGCTTCAGACTCGTAGTCCTTTAGTCACTTCTAAGTATATGAAAAGTCTTATTTTAGTTATTAAAATGGCCAGCCCAGTGGAATAAAACAATTTCAGCCAAACTGAAAGTTTCTCCCCTCCCACAGCTTGGAGCTGCTTTGGCCTGGAGCCCTGCAGTGGGGAGGGTGTAGGGCTGCGGCTAGCTGCTGTTCCTCTGCCCCTTTGTCCCCCTTGTACCCCTGCCCCAGCTGCTTGGCCCTACTTTAACATCTTGCAGCAGTTACCAAAGCACCGACACAGGTACGCCTGGTGTGGGCTGGCTACAGTATTCAGCCTTGATTGAGGGTGTTTTCTCCTCTTTTCCCCACTTATATTTTTCCTTGGAGAAACTTTGGTTTCCTCCCTGGCTTTTGGCATTGGGCCCTCTATTTGGGTCAACATATGCTTCGGGTCTTGATCTCAGCAGCATGAACTTGTGAGTTCAGCTTTTCTCTCCCCTGCTTGTACATAAAAAGCTGGAGGTAGGACTTGATTAATGACGGGGGAACAGGGGCGGAACTCTGGGTTCTTTTATCTGTGCTACCACAGGAGCTGTCCCTAGGTCACACTGGATTAAACGTACTGCACGTTGGCTACAGACAAGGCACTGTGATAGGCTCTGGGGAGGGACGTAAAGAAGGATGTGATTGGACTATTACCATCACATCGCTAAGAGCCAAGATGAAAGAAAGTAATTGCTCCATAGAAGTACAGGTCATGAGCTGTGTGAGTGTAGAGGATGAGGTGATCGGTTCCAACCAGGAGCATTCCCCTTCCTTAAAAGGGGAAGCACTGGGCGAGGTCGTGAAGGAAGAGGAGATGCATGTAGGTGGAGACCTGGGAGACAGGCATTGCCATTTCAAACAATGTATGTTTCACAGAGTTAAAGATTTTCATTGATAAATGCACAAGATTGCTTTGGAATTCTCAATTATAAAAATAAAAGTTTGCTTGCTTCCTGTGGCATACATGCCTTTATTTTGCCCTTAGTTCAATTTTATGACCAAGAAGGACCTGCTCCATTGATGAGGTTTATATTTCTGAGTTCCCAACGTTCTTGGTATGCATTGTTTTGTCCCATACCTTTTCCATGTTCATGGTGATAAAGATTTGTCACCCTGTTCTTACTCTGAAACATTCAGTGGCCTGAACGTCATTGTCATAGGAACGGTGGTGTCTCCTTCACTGGCCTTCAGTAGCAGTGATTCCTAAACAGGGGCCAGGACGGGTGGCTAAGTGAGTGACCGAATAGAAACATTTCTTAATATCCTCAGACCTGGCCAAGGCGACTGAGGCTTGGAACCGCTGTATCCCTCAACAGTTACCTTCTTTCCCTTTGTGTATCGTTAATATAACACAATTATGGCATGGCTTTGTTTTAATGACTTATAAGATATAAGGTTTATTATAACCTCATCTCCCCCAGATTTTCAGTGGTCTTGTGTTCACTGAGAACCGTAAAGCTTGTCTCCTCTGTAACGTTGGTGCCTTGTGGTTTCATGTCTTATTTATTATAACAAACACAGACTAGCGTATGCCCAAAACTCCCCAGTCTACTCCCACAGTTCCGGAACTCATGTGCACGGCTGCTGGGGACAGTAAGATGACAGTTCAGCCTATCTCCTGAAAAGAATCCATCCCCTAATCTGTCTTGTGTCTCAAGATCCTTTTGTTTGCAAGTGTCTTGAAGTGCAGCTCAGTCTGCCTCTGTCCTTTTTCACTGTTCTAGCCATCATTTCTTCCTTGGTTACCAATTCTCCTTAGCGGTTGGGAAACATTTTTTTAACTCTTGAAAAACAGCAACAAAAAAAAGTCCTATAATCCTTCGCAAGGAAAATGGGGCTGCTTTCTATTTCTTGGTACCTTTGGTGATTTCTAGGCCCTGTGTTACATTATGAAATGACAGGTCCTTTTTTTTTTTTTTACTAAGGGGGAAACCACAAATGTGACCTCTAGAAGGTCATGTTTATGCTAAATACATTTATAAAGTACCTGGTCTCATATATCCAGGTACTGTGTTGTTAAGGGTTCGTGAACACAGCACTGTCTCCCAGGAATTTATATTCTAAAGGGGAAGTTACTTACAGTGGTTGGCAAATTCTCTATTAAGGCTCTGGGAAGGCAGGTATGTAGTACTTTATTTTGCCCAGATCTCGGGAAACACTTTCACAAAATGATGATTTTGAACTGATTTGGGGAGAAAGGGAGCTGGCATTTGAGGCAGAGGGGAAGCAGCATTTGCCAAGAAAAGATATGGCAGTTTTAAGGGAGTGCAATTATTTTTGTAAGGGGGCGCTGCAGTGAGTGTAGGGGTTTATTGGAGGGATGACAGGAGACTGGAAAATAAATGAAGACAGGATTGTAAAGGACCTTTTCACCAAACTAAGGAGATAGGCCTGTTGAAGGATTTAAAGTAAGGCAGCATCATGACCAGATTTGTGTTTTAGGAAGAGCCCTCTGATAGTAGGTTGAAAAATGGGTGGAGAGACTCAATCTATCTGTAGGCAGCAAGATGAGTTAGTAGGTTATTGCAATAGTCCGGGCAACAAGTTACAAGGTCTTAAATAAAGCTGTGGGAGTGAGGATGGAGGTGAGGTGATAGGAGCACTGTTAGGAAGTAGAATCAATAGATCTTTTCAAGCAATTGGATGTACCGAGTGAGGAAGGAGGAAGAGTCAGGGATAACTCCCAAACTCCTGGTTTGGACACCTAGGTAGAGAATTCTGTTGTTAACCTAAATGAGAAAAACAAAAGGAAATGTTTGGCAGTGAACCAATAATTTAAAAAAAATTTATTGAGTACCCCATTGTGTTAAATGCACAGATACGATGGTCAATTTTATATGTCACCTTGGCTGGGCCATGGCACTCAAATATATGGTCAAACATTATTGTAGATGTTTCTGTGAGTTTTTTTTTTTTTAATGTGATTGAAATTTTAATCAGTGGACTTTGAGTGAAGCAGATTGCTCACCCTGATGTGGGTGGGCCTCACCCAATCAGTGGAAGGCCTGAATTGAACAAAAGATTGACTTTCCCCAAGCAAGGGGTAATTCTGCAGCAGACATTCTTCAGACTTGAACTGTATAATGTTGGGGGAGGGGGCTCTTTCATGGATCCCCAGCCTGTCGGTCCAAGCTGCAGAGTTTGGATTTGCCAGCTTCCAATACTGCACGAGCCAATTTCTAAAAATTAATCTCTTTCTATGTGTTTATACATCCTACTGGTTCTGTTCCTTTGGAGAACGCTGACTATACAACAGGCTTTGGGGTCACTCTGCATGGCTCTGAATCCTGTTCTGGCCATTGCCCAGCCATCTCACTACGTGACAACATTAGTGACTTCTCGGAGCCCAACTTGCCTCATTTGTAAACTGAGAATAACAATATTCTTCACTTCTATTGTTCTTGTGATGATTAAAAGAGAAAATCCATGTAAAGTTTTAAGCTTAGGATCTAGCAGGCAGTAAGCTCCTAAGAAATGTTTGCCATTATTATAAACAAGGAAACATTTGCACATTAGTGTTAATGACTAATGACAGCTCAGATTGTTACCTTTCCCAGGAGGGATTTAGTGACAATGTGGATCAGAGTTTTCCATTAGAAGAATTAGCCTCTTAGCTGAATGCTTTGCTCATTGAACTAATAGGTAAATATTCGTTGAACGGTTGAATTACTTCCTGGTACCGGTGAGTGGGATCAGAGAAACACAGTGGGTTAGAAAGGGAGAAACTGAGGTCCAGAGAGATGCATGACTTAGTAAAGGTCCTAGAATGCGTTAGTAGAAAGTCTAGTACCAGGACTCAGGTGTTCTGGCTCTTGTCTTGTGCCCTTCTCTTGGAGCAAAGGGCATCCGCCCCCAAAACCACACTGTGTGGCCCATCTCCAGGCTGCCAAGTCAGCCCTTGCAGAGCAAACTGTATGTTATACCCTTCTTCGTGTAGCAAAGTGTAGGATAGTCATCTGGCAGCTGGTTTGGTCCAATCCTTAAAGGGCTTATTCCTAAATGGACCGAAACATGTAAAGGCATTAAAATTTTTTTTTTTTTTTTTTTTTTTTTTTTTTTTTTTTTTTTTTTTTGCGGTACACGGGCCTCCCACTGCTGTGGCCTCTCCCGCTGCGGAGCACAGGCTCCGGACGCTCAGGCTCAGCGGCCATGGCTCACGGGCCCAGCCGCTCCGCGGCATGTGGGATCCTCCCAGACCGGGCCACGAACCCGTGTCCGCTGCATCGGCAGGCGGACTCTCAAACCACTGCGCCACCAGGGAAGCCCCGGCATTAAAATTTTTAAAAAAATAAAAATATTTTCAGACTTATCAGCCTATGTGAATATGGAACAAAAGAAGACAGAGTTGTATATTTTGTTCTCTTTCTTTTCTGGTCCAGCCACTTGCACATGTAGGTGTGGTCAGTGTGGACACACTGATATTTTGTTTACTCTCTCTTAATCCCCTGTCATTTGGCCTCTTTTCTACTCATTCTTGTGAAATTACTCTCTTGGAGGCTGTCTCTCTGAGGCCAAGTCCAAGGCCTTTGCCAGCCCTCTTCCTTCTTGACGCTCTGCATCTTCCACTGCGGCCGATATCCTCTTCTGGAAACCGTCTTTTTTAATAGCGGGCAGAGCTCCTTCTGCTATGTTTCCCTCTTGGCACCTTTATCTCCTCCCACCCCAGTGGTAATGTTTCTGAAGGAGATGTTCTTGGCCATCTCGTCCAGGTTCTCACTTTGAACCGTCATCTGTGTGTTGATGACTCCTCAGATGAGATCTTGGTCCTGGTGTCTCATCGCAGCTCCAGACTCAGGCTCTCTCATTCATATTCATACTCCCTCTCTTTCCTCTTCCCTCTCCTCCCTCCCAGTCCGGGCCAGGCACACAACTAGGTAGAGGGGTTACATACGAAGACCACAGGTTCTGCCTTCAGAGCCCAGGTTAGCGGAGGGGGGAGATGGGTGTTGACTCACACAATCACAGCAGTTCTAACAGTTTGAAAGTGCAGATGAAGGGCTTCCCTGGTGGCGCAGTGGTTAGGAATCCGCCTGCCAATGCAGGGGACACGGGTTCGACCTCTGGTCTGGGAAGATCCCACATGCCACGGAGCAACTAAGCCCGTGCGCCACTGCTACTGAGCCTGCGCTCTAGAGTCCGCGAGCCTCAACTACTGAGCCCGTGAGCCACAACTACTGAAGCCCACGTGCCTAGAGCCCGTGCTCCGCAACAAGAGAAGCCGCCACAGTGAGAAGCCCGTGCACCGCAACAGAAAGTAGCCCCTGCTCGACGCAACTAAAGAAAGACCGCGTGCAGCAACGAAGACCCAACATGGCCAAAAATAAATAAATAAATAAATTTATTTATTTTTTTAAAAAAAGAAAAGTGCAGATGAAGATGTGCCTAGCATGCTGGGGGAACAGAGGTAAAGTAAGATCACAAATGCTTAATTCTCTCTGGGTAGGGGTGATGCCAGGCTTGATTCCGTGAAGCCAGTATGAGTTGAACTGTGGAGAATGAGAAGGTGTTAGCCAGGAGAAAGGGCTCTAGGGACTACCTTGCATAATTGTACAGGGAAGGAGAGGCACGTGTTTGCAATGGCTAGGGTACAGGCTACATGGAATGTAGGGATGGAATAAGTAAGAGGGAGTAGGCTTGGAATATGGGCAAAGGCTAGCTCAGAAAGGACTTTCTGTGCCATTCTAGGGTTTTGTTTTTTTTTTTTAAACTATCTGCTCAACATCTCTAATTAGCATTTCATTCTTATAATCTCTGTGACCGAAATGATCTTTTACTTCAAATATTTCTGTTCACCACATTAAATTTCAGCTAATGAGGGGATACCTCGTGGTGGGTGTTTTGCTTACAGAATGAGTTCATTTCTGGTAAAGGGAAGAAGGGCTGCTTTTGCTAGCAAGCCTTGGACCCAGTCCCAAACTGGCTTAAATAATAAGTGCATTTTTCTTCTTCCATCACGAGAAGGTTGGAGGTATGTCAATTCCACAGTTGGTTATGTCAATGTCCAGCTAAGGCAGCATGGATTTTTACTTCTTTCTGCGTTTCTGCTCTGCTGTCCTTAGAAGGTGGGGTTTCTCGTCATCCTTCTACCCTCATTGTCTCATTGTAGGAGGTCCAGGTATCACATGCAGATGGCAGTATCTATAGACAAACAAAGGGAAATTTCTCTTTACGAATATCTCCTTTTTTTTAGGAGCAAAAATCCTTTTTCAGAAACCTCCAGAAGAACCCCCCCCACCCCCCCGCCCTGCAACATGTGTTTTTGGCCAGAATTCTGTCATAAGCCTATTCCTAAATCAGTAGGGAAGTAGAAGCACAATGAGAGAGCTAGACTATGCATGCTCACCGGTGACAGAATTGCCACATAGGGACAAAAATTGGTTTGGGGTGCGGGGAGGGTTAGCTTCTTATGCTGCTATTAGAAAGTACCACACACTTAGGGGCTTAAAAACAACACAGATTTATGATCTTATAATTCTGGATGACAGAAGCTCAAAATGTGTCTCACTGGGCCAGAATTGAGGTGTCAGCAGGGTTGTATCCCTCTAGAGGCTCTAGGAGAAAATCCTTGCCTTTTTCCTCTTCTGGAGGCTGCCTGCATTTCTTGGCTATGGTCCCCTTCCCCCCGTCTTCAAAACCAATAATGACCAATGAAGTGTTTTCAAGATGCCCTTTCTCTTTCTGATCTTCTGCCTCCTTTTCCCCATTTAAGGAAATTTGTGATTCCACTGGATGTACCAGGATCATTCAGGGTAATCTCCCCATCTGAAGTTCAGCAGAATAGCAACCTCAATTTCATCTGCAACCCTACTTCCCCTTTGCTGTGTAACCAAACATATTTACAGAATCCAGAGATTAGCATGTGGAAATGCTTAGGGGGCAATTATTCTGCCTGCCACAGGGACGAAAAGACATTAGATGTTACAACGGTTCATGGTCCTCCAAAGGGCTACATAAAGAGCTGTGCAGTATATCTGTGGTATTAAAATAGCATGGGAGGAGTTTGGGGGAGTATTTGAGTAAAAAAACATCTACAATGATTTCATGAGGGGACAGTGAAGGAAAGAAGGTTGAGAAATACTGAGGTAGACTAATTAAACCGAGATCTTACCAGTGGGGCACGGGAGGGGCCGTTGTGCCCCGAGGCAAGTGGCCTGTGCTACCTGAACAGTCCACGGGCAAGGGGGAAGGGGAAATGGCTGTTGGGTCTACAGGAAGGCGGGATCTGCTCCGGGGGAGTGACCTGAGCCGAGGCAAGAAAAAGGGTGATCAGTAATTGGACACCCTGCAGAGAGCCATTAACTTTGGCAGGGATGAAGCCATGAAAAATCCAGATGGTTTTTGACACCGTTTGTTCTGCCTCTCCAGAGGCAGATTTTTAAAAAAATTTGCTTTTATTTTATCTTTCAATAAACAAAATGATGCAGTTTCTTGTCCTTAGAAAGCATCAAAGTTTGCCCCTGGCTTTTAAAAAATATATAAATGATGTTGCATTATACTTCAGTTGTGCTTATATATGTCACCATTGGACGGCTTGATGTCAGAATATTTGGAAGACGAGATCAAAACGGTTGATTAGAAATGTGATAATGAAATTTCCTATTGCTTTCATACATACTTTCCTTTGTATGGGTATCATTTTTTTTTTCTTTTTCACCAACCAATTGTTTATCTAGAAGTTACCATTCGAAATTCCATTACTTCATGAACTGCTCACAAAGCCTTGGAAAATTACTGCTAATTCTAAAATAATTGTACCACTTATCATTACTCAGTCAGGAAAAATGGGCATTTCTGTGTGCTTTTGCAATATTTAGATAGGCTGTTACATCTCTTCCTTTAAAATAGTCCTGATTGCAATGCAAATTGCAAGCTGTGATGCCCTCACTAAAAATTGGAATGGCAACAATTCTGTCTGGTTGATATCCTCTGTTGACAGCGTGTGCTTCTGAGAGCTATGCTCAGTCATCTTGGGTCCCTTCACTAAGAGGACCAGTGTGTGGTCTTTCCAGCTAAGGCTGGACTTTGCATCATCATATAGTCATTCCCGGGACACACGTGCCTTCTCTGTCTATCAGGAGTTATGATTGCCCTCTGCTGGCAATTGTCTCCACCATTCTGTCAGGCTTGGTACTGAGATGGGGGAAGCTGCTCATTGAACATTGAATTCAGTTCCACCAACATTATTAAATGCCTGTTCTATGCCAGGTTCTGTACTGGTGCGGGGGCTAAAAGGACTTGATCTATGTCGCTGGGCAGCTGTAGTCTAACAAAATGGATGAGTGACAGGATGGTGGTGCAGGAGTGCCGTGAAGGCACAGATGGAGGTGTGGAAAGAAGGATCAAGGAAGTCTGCAAGAGCAGATGATGTTTCATCTGCATCTTGTTAGTGCAATGGATTAAGAACATGCTTGCTTTTTTTTTTTTTTTTTGCGGCACGCGGGCCTCTCACTGCTGTGGCCTCTCCCGTTGCGGAGCACAGGCTCCGGACGCGCAGGCTCAGCGGCCACGGCTCACGGGCCCAGCCGCTCCGCGGCATGTGGGATCTTCCCGGACTGGGGCACGAACCCGTGTCCCCTGCATCGGCAGGCGGACTCTCAACCACTGCACCACCAGGGAAGCCCCAAGAACATGCTATTTTAAATAAAAGCCTCTTTCTAAGGTGGGCCGAAGGAATTTGGAGAAGCCTAGAACTGCATTTGTGAATAGAATTTGCAACAACTAAGTTTCTCTGGATAAGAGTTCCTCAACCCCATGACATTTGGGGCTGGATAACTGGCTGTTGTGGAAGCCTGTCCTGTGCACTGTGGATGTTTAGCAGCATCCCTGGTCTCCACCTTCTAGGTACCAGTAGCACCCCGACTCATGACAGCCAAAAATGTCTCCAGACATTGTTGAATGTCCCCTGGGTGTTGGGGGCGGGGAGAGAATCACTGCAGCTGAGGATCGCTGCTCTAGATAGTAGATTGAGAAGAATACAGAATCCTAAATACCCTAAAAAGAGAAGGAAGGGATAACAAGAAAATGGGAAAGAAGAGGAAATAAGAGTCAGGGAGAGGGTAAAAAGTTAGGTTACCAAGGAGCTTACCTTGCCAGTAAAAAGATCGCTGAAGGAGGGCACTTGAAAAACAGGCATGTCTGCTGGCCAATTTGAAGTGATTTGCCTTGTTTCATAGGAAACAGCCTCACCCAAAGCTTCTCGTACACAAGGTGGTCTTCTGTGAGCGGTTTTGTTTTGGGTGGGAGTTTTTGAAATAGATTTGACTTCCACATACAGTATAGAACAGGAAATGTCACATTTGCCCCAGTAGCTAATCCGTAAATGGAATTATTTGTTAGAAGAGAATTTAGGATCATAGGTAACCACAAGACTAGAACTTGCTCCAGAAATCACAGCAGTTTGGGCGCAGTCCATGAAGGTACACAGAGAATAAAACGGAGGTTTAGGCTAATACAGTTTAGATCTCAAAGGGGGAGGAGCACCTCTGGTTGAGATCTGGTTTATAGGGGAGAATGCACCAGTTAGAAGAATATTACTTATGAAGAGCCCTAGCATTTGCCCAGAAGAACACCAGAGGACCAGAGTGAGCACGTGTGCACTCCTAGACATCTGCGTGCTCTAGTTGCAGCCCAGGTGCCCTGCTCGGCACAGACACACACTTACACACACACATATGCACGCTGCATTAAAGATCTGCTCTGGGAAGCTAGTATGGACAGAGAACAATGCAGAAAAACACAGGCTGTCTAAAGGGAGAACAGCACATGCATACAACATGCAAGTAGTGGTTGGAGCACTTGATGAGGAGTCAGGAAACAGGGCTTCTCCCAGCTCACCCTCTAATTCTCCGTGTGACCCTAAGGAATCATTCCCCCTCTCATATAGTTTCTTCCTCTTTAAAGACTTTGTTGGACTAAGTGTTCCAACCACAGACCCTTCCTGTTCTAGCATCCTATGAATCCATAAAAAACCTGAAGTGTAACTGGTGTGACTCCTGTTCTTCACTTGGACGGGACATCTGTTTATAGTGCCTGAGCCAGACCAGCTCAACTAATGTCAAACCCACATCTGGGAGGGACACCAGGGTCAGACCTGGAGCGAAGGACCCCATGACAGCCTGAGGCTCCCATCAGCTATCCGACCTCTGGAGGAGCCCTGCCAGATCTTGCTCTTCAGGGACTCCTTAAAGGGAGTTAAACTCAGGGTGCCGTCGTAGGAGGAAACAGAAGGGACGTGAGACAGAATGGATGCAGTAGCCTGGGTGTCCTAGAAGCTTCCTAAAGCTGCTTCTGCCTCGTCTCCTTGTGGACACTCTCTGTTCTCTCTGTTTTCCTGGGCTTGAAGCCACACCCATTTTGCTATCTATTCACTGTTGATAATGGTGACTCAAAAGTGGGCTTCTGCTCTTGATTGCCTGACTGTTGGCTGTGCTTTCAAGATGGGTTTGAACATGGAACAGAAGTAGAGGATTTGTGTTCCAGAGAAACTACTCTGTCTGATGTCTTAATGGTGGGTGCAGGTTATTATACATTTGTCCAAACCCAAAGAATGTACAACACCAAGAGTGCACCCTAATGTAAACTATGGACTGCTGGTGATGACGTGTCAGTGTAGTGCCCTCCCACCACTCTGGTGGGAGTCGTTGATAATGCGGAGGCTGTGCATGTTGAGGAGGGCAGGGATATATGGGAAATATATCTGCATGTTGAGGAGGGCAGGGATATATGGGAAATATATCTGCATGTTGAGGAGGGCAGGGATATATGGGAAATATATCTGCATGTTGAGGAGGGCAGGGATATATGGGAAATATATCTGCATGTTGAGGAGGGCAGGGATATATGGGATATATAGGAAATATATATGTATATATCCCATATATGGGATATATATGGGAAATGTCTGTTGTTTCTGCTCAGTTTTGCTGTGAGCCTAAAACTGCTCTAAAAAAATGAAGTTCATTTTAAAAAAGTCAAGTTGCCTTTATTTTTGGTTTCTTTCAGCTTTTTCATCCCTCTTTGAGACTCAGAGCTGCCTTAATGAATCTTTTACCACACTGTGGGAAGTTGTTTACCAATTTCTGCTTTTAATGCAGCTGTTGGACACTCAAGCTTGTCTGTTAGCCAAACTGGCTTTCCACCAACCACCTTTTCCAAGCTTCTGTCTCTTAAATACAGTGTTTTTGACTAGACTAAGCATATCAAACAGTCTTTTAACACTTTTAAAGCATGTATTTGCCACCATACAATTCAATTCAGTAAATATCTTAGCACTTTCTCTGCAGAAGGCCTTCTGCTAGGTGCTTCTGGGTTGTATGAAGATGAAAAGCTATGCTGCCCTTTTCAGTTTGAACTCCAGTGGGAGCTTAAGAGGTAAGTGTGAGTGGGCCTCCCTTCTTCAGGATCATACCTCCAGCCCAACTGCTGGCTCTTTGCATGCCTGCCCCTCCTCCCCCAATAATGGGAAGAGTCCCCTTGGCAGTTGCTTCAAAAACAGGACAGGACTATGTTCATAAACTAGGCTCCGTAGGTCACTGCTACCCTCCTCCACTTATTCCATCTGAAAACCAAGAAGGTAGATTTAAATCATGGACAATGAGACAAATAACCCTATTTATTTCTGGTTTCTCTGTTGTTGTCATACCACTTCCCCCACTGCTTTCCAATGAAAATAATATATGAATGCATTTATCCAGTAAATATATTATTGTATTTCCACCGATTTAAAAAAAAATAAATTTATTTATTTATTTTTGGCTGCATTGGGTCTTCGTTGCTGCACTCATGCCTTCTCTAGTTGCCGCGAGCGGGGGCTACTCTTCGTTGCAGTGTGCGGGCCTCTCATTGCGGTGGCTTCTCTTGTTGCGGAGCATGGGCTCTAGGTGCGCGGGCTTCAGTAGTTGTGACACATGGGCTCAGTAGTTGTGGCTCGCGGGCTCTAGAGCGCAGGCTCAGTGGTTGTGGTGCACGGGCTTCGTTGCTCCGCGGCAGGTGGGATCTTCCCGTGCCAGGGCTCGAACCCGTGTCCCCTGCTTGGCAGGCGGATTCATAACCACTGTGCCACCAGGAAAGTCTCATTTCCACCAATATGATTTTAATACATTCATTTCATTTTATTAGACTACTGCTACAGCCATATTTTGGGCACTGTGGTCCATTAGCTATGTCATGGTAGGAACTATCTAATTCGAGTGGATTTTAGGCTTACCTCCAGGTAATGCTTGCTGCATTTTACTGTGGAAAACAATATTTGTTGCCCATGATTTCTCATTTTAGGGGTCCACAATCTGTAGCTGGGCAACCTATAGATTGAGCTTCAATCTTACCTGGTGAAAATGTAAGATGCTGGCTATCACCATTCCATTTCCCACCTCTGCCACTAGGTCTTTCCCAGCAACGTGGCTGTGGGCAGTGTTTCCTACCCCAGCAACCTTGGGAAAATAAAATAAGCCTTCATACAAAATCAGTAGGGACCCTCACATTAGGTGTGGCTATCTGGGGTAGGAAATATGCCTGTAATGCTGAGAGTCCAATGAATTTCAAGAATACACGAAGGGGGAAGCTGGCTTTCTGTTGGAACACCCCACCGGCAGGGCAGGGGTGCTATCAAGTGGGACACTAATGAGAACCCGAAGAGTATCCAGAATTCCAGAATTTCCAGTGAAGAGATCAGGGTATAGCCTTAGACAGAGCTTGACTGTGTCAGTGGATTCAAAACTATGGCAGGCTTGAAGGTACTAACATTCAAGAGAAGAAGGTGTCCACAGATGATGGAATTAGTGTAATGTTTAAAGGAGGGAGGAGAACATGTAGAAGGCAGTTAGTGTATATCCAGCACTGTTAGGAGAGAGTGCGAGTAGATAGGATGGAACCTTATGGCCCTATGGCAAGGCAACTTGTATAATGGGAAAGGACGCTTTACGTTACCTCAAGACGCATATCTCAAAGTCATGTTTTCATTTCAAGTGATAGTGAAGTGTATGAGCATTGATTAGTGTGAGCCAGTTCCCAGGTGTTTCTCAAAGTTGCTGGACGTACAAAGCTGAGGATCATCGCTCAGAACAGGGCAAGTGGGGACATCCCGGAAGCTGTGTCCCCAGAGGAGCAACACTCTGCTTCATTCCCTTTCAACATACACATCTGTGACCCTCTGCTGTCCTTGTCCTTTGCCTATATTGCACAATTTCATGCTCAGATGCGATGCGTGAATGAGAATTGGAAATGTAAAAAATGGACGATGTGGAATTAAATGTTCATAAATGGCAAAAAGGCTGAGTTTTACATTGAAGTCCCCAAAGCCTTCCTGTACCCCACTAATGGTGCCTGTACTCTGGATCATAATTAATCAGAATAGTATTTTATTTCTACCTTCTATTATTTAAAAAGCCCAATATTATTTGGAATATCAGATGAATTCAGCATACTATTGTATTGCCACCTGGGCTTATCATCTTGGACTTCCATTTCCAAGTCTTATTTTTTTTTTTTTTTTTTTTTTTTTTTGCGGTACGCGGGCCTCTCACTGTTGTGGCCTCTCCCGTTGCAGAGCACAGGCTCCGGACGCACAGGCTCAGCGGCCACGGCTCACGGGCCCAGCCGCTCCGCGGCACGTGGGATCCTCCCGGACCAGGGCACGAACCCGTGTCCCCTGCGTCGGCAGGCGGACTCTCAACCACTGCGCCACCAGGGGAGCCCTCCAAGTCTTATTGAACCAAACACATTACAGCAATTTGTACGTGAAACATTCCAGCATTACTAAAACTTCTGTAGTCCTGAAAGCGCAAGTTAAATTAAAGCATACGCCTTTGCTTACTTAAGGTTTTATTAATGTTACAGTCCTATCTGCAGAAGACTTTTCTTTTCAAGGACACAAATTCGTTACAGAAACTTCAAATTATTTAAGAGCTAGTGACTCATACTTGACAGGATTTTCTGTCTAGTTAGAGGAGCACAGTTTTACCATGTGCATAAAAATGTGTGAGGGAGACTTCATGCTTCAGAATCTGGGCTGGGTCTTTCATTGGGTCCCTGATCTGGTGGGTTGCTCCTTCCCCATGACCACTGAGAGCCTGGGTGGCTCATAAAGTTTGAACTCAGAATGCTTTCATGCTGCTTCTACTAAAACCAGTCTTTGCTGGATCCGCTTTAGTTTGGCTTGGGGAAAACCAAACCAACCCGCCTATGCAATCAGACAAAATAAATTCCCTTGGCCCATACTTTTGCCTCTCCTGAAAGAGTACGTGGAAACTTCTAAGCTAACAGCAAACTCCAAAGCCCTTTGAAAGTGTTCATCTGCTCAAAAGCCATTCCCATCATAAACATCCTGAACAGCCATCCTCGGGGTTTCAGTTATGGGATGCAGGCCATCTTTCTCTGTGCTAACTCATCTGCCCCCTTTGGATTCATGGTCCATTACTCTGTTCTTCCTGTTCATGTGGTCAGACTGACCCAGAGGCAGGCTTCCACCCTGAAGGCCTTTTGTGTGGCTGACCGTCTTCAGCTGTTGAGTGATTTCTCCCCTAATAGGTCCCTCCAGTCCCTAGAAGTGTTATCCTTTGCAAAGGTTTTCTCAGTGGCCTGGAAGGCAGGGATATTTGTTCCTGCCTCTTGGGCAGAGGAAGGCTGCCTTCCTCCATCTGTGGCAGTGATGAATGACTGACTTCTCTCTCCATTTATTCCCCCTTCACTTTCCCTCCCCTCCTCTTGGAGCTGTCTCTATAGAATACTACTTTTTGAAGCAAGAAGAAGAAGGGAAAAAGAAAGGATGGCCTATTTGCAAGCAGTTTGGTGGTCTAGCTTCACCTCCTTTGGTCCCCTGCCAAAATAAAAGAAAGAAGCTAGAAGAGCATCTGACCTTACCTCGCCCTTCTTCAAAACCTGCTTAAAAATAATGTTTAAGGTTTAACATGTGGACTGGAAAAACACCTAGAGCTTTCTACCTTCAATTGTACTCTTTACCTCTCTATAAAACATTCTTTGTGTTTCTTTATATTTCAGGGTAGCTGTATATTTTATTCATTCAATCTTGCTGAATTAATAATCATTTGTTGGGTGTCTATACATGTGGTGATACATGTGGTGTTGAGCCAGAAGCTAAAAAAGAAATGTGATAAGAGGATTCAGCATTTAGTAGGTAGGACAGGCAAGAAACACACATAAAATCCTTATGAAACAGTAAAAGGAAGCATATAATTCGGTTCAAGAGCAAATGATACAGATATAAATGCTAAAAAGTTTCTGAGTAAAGGAGATCAGTATAATCTGGAGTGAGAGGGAAAAAAAAATCCACAAATACAGGGAGACCTTGGAGAGTCTTAGATGCTGGGCTCAGGGGATGTACTTTGTTCTCTAAAAGTGGGAAACTTTTTGGAAATATGTGAGCATCCTCAAAGCATCTTGTGGGAAGAGATGAGCAGGCAAGAACTCTTTGTGGCTGTGAAGGAAGTGGCTCCTTAAAATGTAAATTAAAAACCTGTTCAGATAGGGAGAGCCTTTTGAGACTTTCAAATCAAGTGACAAGGAAGGAGGGAAAATGCTTGCCGAAGCCCAGAGGGTTGGTTGGGTAGACATAGATGGTACAGGGTGATGTTTGAGGGGACCAGGTATTGAGCAGGTGAGCATGGGCGGAGAGACAGGGAAACTGTAGACAGAATGGGGGATGCTAGGTGAAAGCCATGGAAACAGAGCATGAGCCTCAGTACATCTCAATGGCCAGAGTGGCAGCACTGAAGACATCTTAAGAACTGAGACATCAAAGGGAATGGAGAAAAACTGATGAATTCAGGAGATATTTATCAGCAGTATCCGTGGCATTCCACAGCTGGGCATGTGGGGACAGAGAGGGAAAACCCTCGACAGTAAGGATTTTCTGTTTTTACCAGACTTAGTTTCCGTTGTGGGGTCTGATATTCACTTTGAAATAACTTGAACAGAGAGAAGGCCAATGTGATTTATTTCTGCCCAAAGGAAAAATGGTATAGAAAAAGTCAACCATGAATCTCAACTGTTGCCATATTTTTTTTTTTTTTTTTTTTTTTTTTTTTTTTTTTTTTGCGGTACGCGTGCCTCTCACTGCCGTGGCCCCTCCCGTTGCGGAGCACAGGCTCCGGACGCGCAGGCTCAGCGGCCATGGCTCACGGGCCCAGCCGCTCCGCGGCATGTGGGATCTTCCCAGACCGGGGCACGAACCCGTGTCCCCTGCATCGGCAGGTGGACTCTCAACGACTGCGCCACCAGGGAAGCCCGTGTCTCCATATTTTAATCTACTAATTTGAGTTCTCTTTTGAGTTACCGTGCTTCCCATTATCTCTGAACTGACCTCTACAAATATGAAGAGGAATAGGAAAGACTTCTGAGTTGCCAGGCAGGGTTGTTTCCATCTAGCTTTTGATCTGTTCCAACTCATGACGGCCCCATCAAGGGCTAGTAAAGGAGGCTTGTTGTGGGTGATGCAGAGAAGGTAGCTCTAAATGGTCTTAAATTAATATCTGTTCACCTTCATGTTTGACTTTGACTGAGCCTAATGGCATCAATGCACAAAGAAGACAGGATGAGGGGGGTCTTCAATCATTATCTGAAAGCCAAGTCTGTAAGAAAAAAGTCCAGTTTTAAGCTCATTAAGGGATACTGCTGAATACTTTAGGATATCAAATCAACCATTAAAAACCTTTGAAAGTGGAGTTGAAAATGAGAACATTTTTTGAAATCTTTTTAGATTCAGTTTTTGAAGTGAATAAAACTCAGAGCTCTAAAAATTTTTTCCCCAGTCATGATGAAGAGAACATTAAAGGCTGTTTGCTTAAACTACTTATGTCAAGTCTAAGAAGTTAGTTTGGAGAAAAAAAGGTCTTTGGCAGTAAAGTTATTTTCTGTAGTATAGTAGGTGTGATTCAGAGCCTGAAACTCATAGGAAACACAGTATACAGATCCTGGTATATGGATAATTTGGGGGGTAAAACCAAGGTACCTATTATGATACATCATTGAATGCTATTAAAACCTCAAGAAGAAATTAACTTGTCCAACATCTCTTTGGTTAGGATTATAATGTTACCCCAAAGGAGAAAACTTCCTTTTCTTATACAGTTTAATGGCTAAAGAGTGTGGGCTTTGGAGACAGATAGACACAGGTTCAAGCCTTATCTCTGCTGCTACCAACTCTGGGACCTTGGGCTATTTTCTGAGTTTTAGTTTCATCATCTGTGACATGGGGATTAATCATAGTCCCTACAGCCTAGAATTATTGTGAGTGTTCAACTGTATCTATATCTATCTACCTACCTATCAAATGTGCTTGGGTTAGTCCCTGGCATTTGGTAACAGTTCTTAATTTTCAGCAATAATAAACATCAAAGTTAAGGAAAATAATCCCTGTGCTAGCTCCTTTTATTCAACAAGCTCCTATGATGGATCCTAGTTCCTAGTGACTTGGAAAGTCTTTACATGGACAAGGTATGAGAAGAATTATTGACTGTATTGACTTTTACACACTATTAGGAGAGGACTCCTGATTTCTGTCATTTTTATTATTGTTCAGAAATGGTGGTGAACTCTGTTATCATCCACTTGATACTTGTGCTGGGGATATAAGTAAAAATCAACTTCAGAGGTTTTTAACTGTAGTCTTCATCCTCCTACCTGAAAATCATGAGTTTTACTTAGAGGACAATCAAATCCAGTGAGGTGTTCAGGATAGAGCTTGTTGTATAGAATGATCCTTGTGTAGAAACAAGCTTACCTGTAGACAGACACACACATAAGTGAGGAGATGAATTGGATCTCCAAGTGTATTTTAGAACTTTACAAGTACAAATATCAGGTTGTCTCTACCAGATATCCATTTATTCTGATAAATGGTATTTTAAAAGGACATTTCAATTTTGAAGGTTAAGATAAATGTAAAAGACAAAGAAAATGACCTGAATTACTTCCCATCAGGCTGCTACTGAGATTGTTAATAAATGGTGATAATGAACATTTTTTTCCAAATTTGAGTGACTTGTTTGTTCATTTGCAGGCAGGATATTGGCAGGGAAAAAAGAAAGGAAAATTACTAACATTTGTTGAATATCTACCAGTGTCAGACGTAGCATTCTCCATTTGTTATCTTACGTCATTCTCACAAAAGCCCTGCCGATGGTGAGCTATGCTGCCTATTTTTCAGATGAGGAAAGTTCGTCTCATGGCGATTATGAAACAGTCAAGATCCTGTATTTACAAATAGAGTAAATGGGTGCCCCAGTCATGACACCCTATTGTTGCTCATTTGTGAGGGAATGTTGTCTCCTTTAGTGAAAATATATGAGTGTTTTGAGTATCACTAATGTGTAGTTCCAAGAGAGGAAACTTCTGGTGGGAGGAACTGAATGTTGACAGTTCTACTTTCCCCTTGGGGTTCTCTCATCATCTTCTCCCCTGACTACACAACCAACACCCAGACCCCAAGTCATATTCTCAGGTTCGGGTCTTTGCAGAAAACAGGATTTCCTAAGCACAAGGGGGGAGGTTTCTTGACATTGGTTTTAACAGATGCAGCAGCGTACTCTGGCTGCCTGTGGAGAGAGTGGAAAAGAACTCTGGTTGCCTTTCAATGAAAAGCGCTTCGGTATAATAGAAACTCCGGGAGTTCAATTTTCGGGTTTCTAGTGACACATAGAGACTTTTCCTTCAGAAAAGCACGGACGCCCTATAACTCCGGTGCGGTCCTTATCTCCTTATGTCAGTGCTTCAGGGGGAGGGCTACTTTCCCCACCCACGTTCAAGTGTGAAGCGGTGCCTCTGGGTTTAAATGAAGGCATAAGAACAGGCTGACCTATCAGCCTAGCAGAGAAGCACAAAGGGAAGCTGGTGCGGGGACTGGGCTTGCGGATGTCTTTTTCCCATGTTGCTCCAAGCTCTGTTGTGTGGGACCATCTGTGCCCCAACTGCAGACTCAGCCTGTCTCCAGCTCTGGGGCCAATCCTGTCCTCAGTGGGGCAGGGGGGTGGGTCTTAAAAGCTTTCATACTCTTGTATTAAACCAAGCATGGATCAAGGTGTCCAGTCCAGCTCCAACCTTGTGTTCTGGCTCCTGGGATGCAGGTTTTGCCCTGTTCCCAGGAGTGAGTTCTCCTACCTGTGTGCTTCAGTTCCAGCGGGAGGTTTTCCCTCAACCTGAATCTAGGGAAACCAACCTGGTTTGTCCAGGGCTGTCTCAGTTTTAGCACCAAAAGTCCCATGTCCTGGGACATCTTGCAGTCCTAGGCATTCCAGAATGGTCAGTCACCCTACCAGCCCCCACGTGGATAATGTGGCTAGCATCCCCATAGCACAAGGCCTGGCACGTTTCTTGTTTCTTGTTCAGTTTGAAGCCTCAGACTAAATTGCTACAAGACTCTTTAGTTATTGCTGAGCGTGTTAATAAACTGAACGTGGCATTCTGGCTGCAAGTTCCCCTAAAGAATGTGATTTTGCTTATCAAACCAGCCACATCTTTTGAGCACGAATTCTAAGCGACTAAAATTTCAATTCATTAAAGAGTACTGTTAATACCACGTATTTTGGGACATTATCCTTGACTAATATGAGGGGGTGGGGAAATCTCATGTTTGACTATATTAGGGTAAATGTTTTATTTAGGGGGAAAGCATTCTGCTCTGTTGTTTGCCTTCATTGGTCTAAAGGGATCAGACATGTACAGTTATCTAACTATGTGCAATTATAAATCATATCTCCCCTTGTTGTTCTCCCTAAATCCCAAGTCACCTTTGCTGGAGCTTTGTCTAAAAGCATGTTTTATGTGATCCTTAGAGTGTTATTTGTAAGTAAAAAAAGAATAGCGATTGAGATGAAAACAAAAATTATTGTAACAAAATGATTTACTATAGAGCTGGTAAAGAAGGGACCTGACATATTGTTCCAAATTGGATGGAGTTTACATTTGCTATAGAAGAAATGTCAGTTTTTTCTAATGACACTTTTAATTGCTTGCATCTAATGTGGGATAATATCCTTTAAAGCAAAGGGGAGACATTGAAGCATAATGAGGAACTCTCAAGAGCAGATAATAGAACTAAAGCATAGCTTTTATCCATCATAGGCAGTCTTGGCGAGAGAGAGAAGGAGAGGGGGGAGGAGAGAAAGCTAAAGAGAATATTCCAGGTCGTTCCTCAAATCAAACTAAATATTGAATGGGCAAAACGAACTCTCGCAAAATTAGCTTACAGTGAGGCAAGTCTCCTTTTAGAATTTGAAATAAAGAGTAATTCTTGATTGGGTAGAAAGCTGTTTGCTGTTTACATGAACTGTCACATGGCAGGAATCATTTTACGCAGAATAAATACAGCACCTCTTATTACTAGATGTGCAGCTTCCTTGGCTCACAGAGAGGATGGGTATGCATTGCAGAAATGCTTGCAAGTGATTTGGTTCCTGAGACAATGAGCATTCTCCTTCTAGAAGTGGTAGCTTATGATGTTCCTTTAGCAGGGACTCCTGTGAGAACCTCTGGCCACCGGTGGCAGGCGGCCAAGAAACATGGAGAGGAGAGCTGAACCATGGCATGGATGGGTGTGGGAGCTGCATGCGGAGCACAGAGACCGTTTTAAAAAACCATTGGGGCTTCTCTGGTAGCGCAGTGGTTGAGAGTCCGCCTGCCGATGCAGGGGGCGCGGGTTCGTGCCCCGGTCCGGGAGGATCCCACATGCCGCGGAGCGGCTGGGCCCGTGAGCCATGGCCGCTGAGCCTGCGCGTCCGGAGCCTGTGCTCCGCAACGGGAGAGGCCACAGCAGTGAGAGGCCCGCGTACCGCCAAAAAAACCCCAAACAAACAAAAAAACATTGGCATCAATGTTGATCACGCTGCTAGAGAATTGCGGGTGCTGAGGACAGAGCAGATATTTTGGGGGGAGAATCTCAGCGCCACCACTAAATAGCTAGGCAGCTTTAGGCAAATCACTTCCCCTCTCTGTGCCTGGTAGTTTTCACCTATAAAATAGGTTGGGTTAATAGTACCTCTCGGGCTTCCCTGGTGGCGCAGTGGTTGAGAGTCCGCCTGCCGATGCAGGGGACGCGGGTTCGTGCCCCGGTCCCGGAGGATCCCACGTGCCGCGGAGCGGCTGGGCCCGTGAGCCATGGCTGCTGAGCCTGCGCGTCCGGAGCCTGCGCTCCGCAACGGGAGAGGCCACAGCAGTGAGAGGCCCGCGTACCACAAAAAAAAAAAAAAAAAAAAAAGTACCTCTCTCCCAGGATTGTTTTGAGCATCAGATGAGATAATATCTGAGAAAGTACTTTGTAAACTCTTAAATGCTCCACAAAGGTTAACTATTTTCCCATAATGTGGTTTATAATTGCATGTGTTTAGGTATCCATGAGTCACAATGTTACCTCCAAAAGCTAGGGCCTGATAGAAGTTATTCTGTGACACAGATATTAGTCCTCTCTCTGGGTAGAAGCATTGTAAAAGGTTAGCACTATATTAAGTAATAGATCTATTGCTCTACTAAATTATTCATGATTATGTGTTCAGTGAATGATCAGTTTGATTGAAAAAATTGTCAGGTGTTCTCAGGGCTCTGGAGAGGAAGCTGATAAATGACATAAGGTTTCTTCATTGTGATGACTTTGCTACTATTAAAGATTAAGAAAAGCCAATTAATGTAAGCTCTGTGAAAAAAAATGTCATCAAGTTATAGTCCGGAATGTTAAAGGAATTATTCCTTTTTGAAGGTTTTTTTTTTTTTTTTTTAGCAAATCAAAGCTTTTCAGTAAAAGTTTCAGAGTGATGAATGATTTCAACCATTTTCTGAAGATTAGTTTTTTGAGTACGAAAGAGAAAAACCTATTTCTTTTTCATAAGGAAAGACGTTAATTTTTTGCTGTTGTGACATGAATGAATGAATGGGTTTGGTGAATTTGGGTTAGGAATTTTAATAACTGTTGAAAAGTTTTGTGTTGAGCCTCTTCTTGGGAAATAGATGCCTGCCCCCGCATCGCTATCTCTGATTTCTCCTGTGGCTCCGGAACCATGACAGTGACAATGAACATGAAAATCCTACTTGGGTACCCTGTTGTCATCTCAAACTCTTCACCTCTGAAGTGAAACTAATTTCCTTCTTCACCACCTCCGTCACCACAATGACCTGACTTTCCCATTTCTGTCAGTAGCCCAACATTCTTTCCATTTCTCTTGCTGAAACATTTTGGAGTTGTATTTGTCTTCCAGTACCCTCCAATATTTTTTTTAACCAACATGTTCATGAGTCCTGACTTTTATCTTGCTGAGAATATCTCTGGTTGGAACCTCCCATTCCCTGCCACCGGCCCAACCCCAGCTTTCATGCTCGCAGTGTCATGGCACCTCTGACTCCAACAGTTGGCTTCCTCCAATTCCTCCTGAATCTTTCCCTAATACCTCTTTCATTAGACTCTCTCTTTCTTTCCTTCTTCCTTCCTCCCTCCCTCCCTCCCTTCCTTCCTTCCTTCCTTCCTATTTATTTATGTATTTATTTTTTAACATCTTTATTGCAGTATAATTGCTTTACAATGGTGTGTTAGTTCTTACTGTACAACAAACTGAATCAGCTATACATATACATATATCTCCATATCTCCTCCCTCTTGCGTCTCCCTCCCACCCTCCCTATCCCACCCCTCTAGGGGGACACAAAGCAACGAGCTGATCTCCCTGTGCTATGCAGCTGCTTCCCACTAGCTAGCTATTTTACATTTGGTAGTGTATATATGTCAGTGCTACTCTCTCACTTCGTCCCAGCTTACCCTTCCCCCTCCCCGTGTCCTCAAGTCCATTCTCTACGTCTGCGTTTTTATTCCTGTCCTGCCCCTAGGTTCTTCAGAACCATCTTTTTTTTTTTTTTCTTTTAGATTCCATATATATGTGTTAGCATAGAGACTGTCATACAGAGTGAAGTAAGTCAGAAAGAGAAAAACAAATACCGTATGCTTTCTATTTACTTTATCTAAATTTATTTTTAAATTGAAGTATTGTTCACCTACAATATTATATTAGTTATGACTTCTGTGTAAAGAGTACTAGCTCTCTACTGTGTGCTGCTTCAAGCCCAACTCCTCTCTTGGTGGAGGTTTTTTTTGGTCATGTGATGTTTCACCAGATTTGATGGGCCTCTGTCCCTGCACACCTGGGCTTAACCAGTTCAGCCACCTGCCTATTGCTTGCAGCTCTGATTATCTAAATTACTTGGTATTAGCCTTTCCCCTGCAGGGAACTTGGGAAAGGCCAGAAGGAGTGGGGCAAGAAGGTATTTCAAAAGTACAGGTTCACCAACCCCCAACTTCAATTCTTGCCTCTTTCTTCAGTTTGTTACAGAATGGGACCCACCCTCCCTCCCTATTCTGAAAAAGGAAAGTATATCCTGTCTGGAAGAGCAGTAGACCATTTCCATGCTGGTAGGAAAAGTATTCTCTCCAACATTGGCTCTGAAGCCCTGCATCTCTGGGAGTGACCAGGTGGGAGCCAGGAGAGCATTGATAAAGTCCATGTCATCAGTAAGGGTGGTAGAGAGATGTCATCAAACACCCCAGATGGTAAAGTAGGGTCTGGGGAACACAGCAGAACCTGAATGTCCACAAGCATTAGCAGGAAGAAGAGTGTGGACAGAGGAAGATGGTGCTGGGGCTAAGTATTCCACTAGAGGGGCCCCCAAACCAGACATTATTAATCAGTTGGTCAGGAATAGAGACGCAGACATGGAGAACGGACATGTGGACACAGAGTGGGGGAAGTGGAGTGGGGGACAAACTGGGAGATTAGAATTGACATATATACACTGCCGTGAAGTAGATAGCTATTGGGAACCTGCTATAAAGCACAGGAAGCTCAGCTCGGTGCTCTCTTATGACCTAGATGGCTGTGATGGGGGGTGGGGTGGGAGGGAGGTCCAAGAGGGAGGGGATATATGTATACATATAGCTGATTCACTTCATTGTACAGCAGAAACTAACGCAACATTGTAAAGCAATTATACTCCAATTTTTAAAAAATGAAAACAAAAAACCCAACGAATTGGTAACTCGATCTGTGCCTACTCACCTAGAAACTGCAGTAAAATGATAGTAAGTTGGAATGATTTTAATATAACAATACCCAGCTCATAGAGGCACTTAAAAATGTTAATATATCTATTGGTAAAAAAAACTGATGAGCTATCGAATTAATTCAAACAGCTGAATTTTGTAGTTTGTACTCATGTTCCTCTTCAAGAGCATTAAGGATGTGATTGAATTAAATAGCATATGTAAAGCTCCAGACACAGTTTCTAGTAGCTAGCAGGTCCTTAATAAATGGGAGTGCTTTTATGCTTCCCTTTCCCTGAATTCAGTCATTTAAAGAACATTATTCATGTAGATAAATAAAATTTAAAATCTTCCTATGAGCTGTTTCACTCCAGTTCATGGGAATCTGAAAAGTCCTCAAGAAGTTGAAGAAAAGATTTGGGGGTAGGAAGAATGAGTACAGGTGTTTGTTACACCTGTCTCCGATACAGGGGGAGGATATACCTCTCCAGGTAGGCATACAATATGAAGGCAGACAGGCTCATGTGAACACTTCTAAGCCCCTACTCCCAGGCCCACTGCATCATTATATAACTGAGACATATTTGCAGAAATGGGTTCCAATTTGAGAAAGGTAGTATTGAACTTGTAAAACAGGCAAGTTATGGGTGATTATTTTACTGCAAAACTTCTTTGCTCTCTAAAAGGTACAAATCAAGTAAAAATTTTTTTCCACATGTATCTGTTGCATAAAATACATTCTATCTGGATGAAAGGTACATTAATATCCATCTGAATAAATCTGCAAAAACAAGGAATTTTTCTTTTTCTTCTGGAGTTGGAATTTTTAAGAAAGATATACTTAAAATTCTCAAGGAAATAAGTCTTAAGAAATTAACTCCATAGCCTACTGTTGTATACATTTGAGTTCCTATCTTCTGCAGATCGTTCCCCTCATATTCTCTATATTTTATTTCCTAAAATGTATCACTTATTCAAGTTAAATTTCTTACTACATTTTGTTTATTTACTATCATATTAGTGATAAAGTTTTATATGTTCTATATGTAAGAAAGAATTGGTATTTAGAAATTTTCTTTTCTCTCTCATCAATTACTACTTATTGCATGTCTTCACAGGAGTCTATGTGCTAATTCTCTGCTTTTTATTATATTATTTATTTTATTAAAGTAGATATGTTAATGAATATATATGTATGTATGTATGTATATATTCAGCATAGGTTAAAAATCACATTTAAATATTTAATCACTTTTTAAAAATTGGGGAATAGTTCCTTTACAATGTTGTGTTAGTTTCTGCTGTACAATGAACTGAATCAGCTATATGTATACATATATACATATATCCCCTCCCTCTTGGACCTCCCTCCCACCCCACCCCCCAGTCCCACCCATCTAGATCATCACAGAGCACCAAGCTGAGCTCCCTGCATTATACAGCAGGTTCCCACTAGCCATCTATTTTACACATGGCAGTGTAGATATGTCAATCCCAATCTCTCAATTCATCCCACGCCCCCTTACCTCTTTCCATGTCCACACATCCATTCTCTACAGCTACGTCTTTATTCCTGCCCTGCAAATAGGTTCATCTATACCATTTTTCTACATTCCACATATATGAGTTAATATACGATATTTGTTTTTCTCTTTCTGACTTACTTCACTCTGTATGACAGACTCTAGGTCCATCCATGTCTCTACAAATGACCCAATTTCATTCCTTTTCATGGCTGAGTAATATTCCATTGTATATATGTACCACATCTTCTTTATCCGTTCCTCTTGATGGAAGTTTAGGTTGCTTCCATGTCTGGGCTATTGTAAATAGTGCTACAATGAACATTGGGATGCATGTGTCTTTTTAAATTATGGTTTTCTCAGGGTATATGCCCAGTAGTGGGATTGCTGGGTCACATGGTAGTTCTACTTTTAGTTTTTTAAGAGACCTCCATACTGTTCTCCATAGTGGCTGTATCAATTTACATTCCCACCAACAGTGCAAGAGGGTTCCTTTTCTCCTCACCCTCTCCAACTTTTATTGTTTGTAGATGTTTTGATGATGGCCATTCTGACCCGTGTGAGGTGATACCTCATTGTAGTTTTGATCTGCATTTCTCTGATAATTAGTGATGTCAAGCATCTTTTCAGGTGCCTCTTGGCCATCTGTATGTCTTCTTTGGAGACATGTCTATTTAGGTCATCTGCCCATTTTTTGATTGGGTTGTTTGTCTTTTTGATATTGAGCTGCATGAGCTGTTTGTATATTCTGGAGATTAATCCCTTGTCAGTTGCTTCATTTGCAAATATTTTCTCCCATTCTCAGGGCTGTCTTTTCATCTCATTTATGGTTTCCTTTGCTGTGTGAAAGCTTTTAAGTTTAATCAGATCCCATTTGTTTATTTATTTATTTTTATCTTCATTACTCTAGGAGGTGGGTCAAAAAAGATCTTGCTGTGATTTATGTCAAAGAGCATTCTTCCTATGTTTTCCTCTAAGAGTTTTATGGTGTCTGGTCTTACATTTAGGTCTTTAATCCATTTTGAGTTTATTTTTGTGTGTGGTGTTAAAGAGTGTTCTAATTTCATTCTTTTATGTGTAGCTGTCCAGTTTTCCCAGCACCATTTATTGAAGAGACTGTCTTTTTTCCATTGTATATTCTTGCCTCCTCTGTCATAGATTAGGTGACCATAGGTGCGTGGGTTTCATCAAGTTTTAATTAAATAATTGCTGACTCCCAAGAAAATTTGAGTATATTTAGCTTAGATATGACATTTTAGAAACTTGTTTGAAAACTTGCCTCTCAAGATCATGTAATTCTCAGAGAGATGAAGGCAAGTCTTTTGGGGCTGAAATCCTATAGAGTTTTTATTCTCTTGTCATGTCTAATTTTTAAACACCTATTGAGGATTATGGCAGCAGTAGAAAATACCTAACAGTGGCTTTCATATGGGACTGAATGTCAGAATATATAACCACGTACCATTGACTAGGCTGAGTTTTTTCTCCCATAGTATATGAAAAAACAAGTGTTCTTCAATGCCTATTTTAAAATAGTGAACCATCAGTAGGGATTTTTCTAATCCATCTTTATGTACATATCAGAAATGAAGTTATCGAGATCTCTGTGGCCAGTCAAGTGCTTTCAAGAAAACACAAGTGACTTTGATTTCCAATTTTTATTTGGTTAGGAAGAGAGAATAACATATGTATCCTCATGGAAGAAAAGTCTCCTAAACAATAAGTCTACTGAATTGACGTAGTATATTTCAGGATCATCTAGAAGCTGTTTGTAATTATGATGAAGGATTATGGTGATCTTAGTGTGTGAGTTGATGCCCCTCAAAATAGCATTTACATGAACGGCTCATGTTGAGAAAATATCTACAAAAGTATTAATTAGTCTAATACTTTGGGGTCTTCCACATGCCCATTGAAAAAATGTTGAGTCTGGAATTTTTCTCTCCTCTGCCTACTCATTTTTCAAGATTCAAAAACATGTTAGAGGCCTTAGCAGATTGTCTTGAAGTCTGTTGCCCATCTGTCATCCTTACTGCTCGTTGAGCTCCTCAAGGTGACACTGCTTCTTCTGCTTGACTTTGAGCCCTTGTACCTAGAACAGTGCCAGGCACATAGTGACTGAGTTTCATGAATGAGATGTCATGCCCTGACACTATGCACAAACAAATGTCATGTTTAATGAACTGGTAACTACGATTTTTCGGGAAGAGTTTATAAGTAAATTCAGAAATGTTCAGGTGTCGTTTGGATAATGTCTGGATGAGATGTGTCTCATCAAAATGTCCCACGTTTATAATGGATGCTATCATGGAGACTGCTCATCATCAAGGCTATAATGGCCAGAGGCCCCCTATCTCAGTTTTCAACACTCCTTCCATCCTTAAATGTTTCTAGTCAAAACTATTGACTGCCTCCGCCTCCTGCTCTCCCATGACTTGCTATTTCAGAATATTACAGAAGAATGTGGAGGAAGAGGAAAAAGAATTGGAAGAATGTGGTTGATGAGGACAAGAAGTGAGGAACCAAAGAGTTAGTTTTTTTTTTTTTTTTTCCCACCAGCCCAAATACTATCCTATCTTATGACCTGAAAAAAAGGGGAGACTAATATATGTAAACATTTATCTCTCAAATGGGATTTGGGTGTCATTGGTTATGGGGCAAAGCAAGGAACAACCCATGAAAACCATCCCCATAAACTCTCTCTTATAACTTTCAAACATGGCTAATTTGAGATCCAGGAAGTTTTAGGAGACCAGGAAATAATTTGTGAAGTCTGCTGTTCTCTCCTACTGACCAGGAGTGTTGACAAGAGCAAAGGAAATCTTTAAATCCCTTTTGCCCTTCCTGGGGCCAGGCTGATGAATTTAATTTGATGATATTATGCCATGACATTGTGTCAGTATGCGATGATGTGTGTGATGGCACAGCGTCATCACGTGGTGACGCAACATCATGACGTAAAACGTCACAACGCCAATTAAAGACGTGACTCCAGGAAGGTTTTTAAATTGAGCAACAAATCAGCAATTATTTGACTAAGGGCTTGAGATATAAGGCAGTGAGGCAACAGAACTGTAAGTTACAGATTAGAAAATGCTTCTTTGCATGAATTATGGCTCTTTTTTGTATATGGCTTCTTCCAGAAATTGTAACCCCTGTTCTTTCAAGGCAGGTTTAAAATAAAAATATAATTTCGTTGAAAAGACTGCTCCTATCAGAGGTTGTACCTCTATGAGTTTTCTTTTGTCTCTGGAATATGAGTTGGTGCTAAATTTAAATATAATTTCAGAATGAGATTAAGAAAATATAATCTCTTAAATTGCATATTTGTTAAAAATTATTTAGTACCTCATAGAGCTCCTGATAAAATGATTTATAATTGAAATTATATTGTAACTAATACCTTTTGTAGGCGTACATTTCATAATAGTAATCTTCCACTGAGATTCTAATAAAATGAAAATGTTAAAAAGGAGAAATGAATTGCAAAATATAGTTTACTCTGTGTGTGTGTGTGTGTGTGTGTGTGTGTGTGATCATAGGCAAGCTTTTAGCTATTTTGTGCCCCAGGTCTACCATTTAGAAAATGAGGATAATGCATTTTTCCCTGATTTTTATAGGGATATAGTATGGACAAGTTATATATACTGTATGTGAATATTCACTATTTGTGAATATTCACTGTATGTGAATATTCTTTGTGCTCTTTGGAACGAATGTTGTTATATAAATTTAGGGCACTATTAAATACCTTCTCCTGGGATACATAAATTCTACTAATGAACTTGAAATCGACTAGGGAAAATTTTGGTAAGTTAAAACTAAGATGGGTTTCATATTTGATATTTCATCTTAACTTTTTTCCTGGTCGCTTCATTTATAGATTTATGTGTCCAGAAATGAGTTAGATTTATTTCTGATCTTTAATGTTTTGGTAACTCTTCCTGTTCTGTAAGTGTGGATTCAAGGTGTTTGTTTTTCACTGGTGGAAGGAGCTTTACAACCCGCATCAAGGAAAATATAATTTGAGCAAAGGTTCAAAATTCCCCCAATCTCGTGTAGTTTTGGCAGTTCACAGTCCGGAGAATACTGAAAAAGGCTGAAGTGCTACAAGGGTTCTTTGCTGCTTCTAATTTCAGTGGTGAAGTGAAGAGATTGTTTGTTGTCTTAAAATTCACACTGCTTCATCACTCCTTCTGTAACTCCAGTAAAAATGTCCCCAAATTCTGTGCCTTCTGAAAGGGATACATGACTTTTTGATGGCGTTTGAAATGGTGGCTGATTACTTTTGAATACGCAAGTTCCACTGGTTGGCAGCTCACATCTGCAGCAGAGGAAAACAATTAGCAAATTTGTGAATTAGCTTTGGTTTACACATTAAACAAGCAAAGTAATTCTTTATAACTTTAACCAGCAGGCTGTGTCTTGATTACAGGATATTGGTGCACATTAATAAATGGAACTATTTTTCTTTTTTTTTTTTTTTTTTTTGCGGTACGCGGGCCTCTCACTGTTGCGGCCTCTCCCGTTGCGGAGCACAGGCCCCGGATGCGCAGGCTCAGCGGCCATGGCTCACGGGCCCAGCCGCTCCGCGGCATGTGGGATCTTCCCGGACCGGGGCACGAACCCGTGTTCCCTGCATCGGCAGGCGGATTCTCAACCACTGCGCCACCAGGGAAGCCCTGGAACTATTTTTCAATCGTGCCAGTGCATATGCATTTCATTTGCTTGCCTTTCGTATTTCCCATGATGTACCACTCTTCAGGACCACCTACATAGTCTGTAGGGCCCAGTGTTAAAAAATTATTAAGATTTTACTGTATAGCACAGGAACTATATTTGATATCTTATAATAGCCTGTAATGGAAAAGAATCTGAAAAATATATATATGTATAACTGAATCACTTTGCTCTACACCTGAAACTTACACAATATTGTAAAGCAGCTATTAAGACTTCCAAGACATTGACAGTAGGGCATTAAAGCAAGTGCACAGCCATTCTGAGCACAAGGCCATTTTAACTGCAGGGCCTTGTGCCAAGTGCATAGGTCACATGCCCACGTGGCCCTGCCAGTCATGTTTTTGAACATCATTGGGTCTTGTGTGCTGACTCACAGTTTCTATCATTTATGGCCAGTTTGTGTGATCTCTAGCTTTGGTTGGATTCTTTCAGGTAAGTTTCAGACTGCTTACAATACTCACTTTTATCTCTCTCTAGATTATAATTACTTCGTTTTGGTTAATAATGATCTATCCTCATTTCTTGCTTATCTATAACCAAGAAGAACTCAAAGCAACATATCATCAAAAAAGTCCCTTAATAACTTGAAGTAATGGGGCTTAATTTAAACTTGGGTACGGTCTAGTTCACACGAAAGCTGAATTTCTTAGCATTGAGAAAATTAACTTTATTATTTTCAAGTTTGTACAGTATTCAGAATAAGTGCTGCTAACAAGTACTTACACCTGGTGAGTCTTACCTGACTCAAGGTGAAGAATGGGTCATTAAGAAATTGGAGAGGTTTATTTGTACAGAAATCATAAACTAATTATTTTTAATGGTGTGTTTTCTTGACTTTAGATATAAGGCCAAGCTTTCCTCCCAGAATCTTGTTTGCACCAACAATTTACTTCGCAAACATGTTTTCCCCTAGAGATGGCAAACTTTGATCCTATTCCCCTCTGAATTATTACAAATTCCAAATAATAGAATCTGGACTTATGAGACTTTGGTGTTTATTCCATTTTGACAAGAATCATATTTTCTTTATATATGTGTGTATACATATTTGGGAAGTGGGTGGGTAGCAGATTTAACTTCAGATCATATTTTGCCGAGACTCTTAGTAACAAGAGTAAGTCTTTAACAGTCACTTTTTTTCCAGGCAACTTGTAGATTGTTAATTCATTTTCCTTCAGGTTTGCATGGGGATCTCAAAACTCACTGAGATGAAACTCGCTCTGATGTGTTCCCCTATACAACATCCCACCAGTAGACTGTTTAGTTTGTTACTGATCTATCTAACATGGGGAAACTCACAATCTCATCATCCTGTACATAAATTTCCTTGCTATGCCAAGTTAAAATCTGTTTTCTTTGAACCTACTAATTCTCATTTGACTGCTTTGAGTCCTTCAGAGTATTTAAAAATAGCTATCATATCCTTCTTTCCTCCAGACTAAGCAGATCTTTAAAAAAAAATTATTGTTACTTGTTTTAATGTCTCTTCATCTGACATGGGACTCTTCTGGTGTGAGAAGCTGAATGTCCATTTTGTCCACATCTTTAAGTTTCAACACCACTTTGTCTATATCTTTAAGATTCAATATCAAAATTCATATGCAATATGGAAGTAAATTACCAGAACCAAGAAGATTAAGCCTATGGCTCCACTTCTATGAGATACTTTTCTTCTTTCTGTTATTGCAGAAATATCTTATTTCTATTATTGCTATAGGTGGCTCCAGCTATCGGGTAGTCATATTGTTGATTCATATTGAATTTACTGTCAACCAAAGTTCCTATGTCTCTTTTAAGGTAGATGCCAAACCATTTTTCTTTAAACATCCTGTACTTAAGAAGTTTATTCTTTGGATCTTCAACTTATTTCTGTTAAATTTGAATTTGTTTGACTTGACTCATCTCTTCACCCTGTCAAATCTAGTTTGGTTTATATAATCCATTTATTATCCCACTCAATTTTTTGTCATCTTCACATTTTAGGACCTTGCTCTCTGTTAATCTAAACCACTGATAATATTTCAGAATAGAAAAAGGTCAAGGACAGAAACCTGCAGCATGATTCTTTGTCCAGGTTGAGATTCTTTTCTTAATCACTAGCTGTTATTTTTTTCTCTCTTTTTTTTCATTAAAAAAATATTTATTTATTTGGTTGCAGTGGATCTTAGTTGCAGCAGGCAGGCTCCTTAGTTGTGGCTCACAGGCTCCTTAGTTCTGGTTGCAGAATGCATGTGGAATCTAGTTCCCTGACCAGGGATCAAACCCAGGCCCCTTGCATTGGGAGCACAGAGTCTTAACACCAGGGAAGTCCCAATCACTAGCCGTTTGAGTATAGCTCTTGATCTAATTACTGGTTGTCCTAACATCCAGTCCACATTTCTCCATCTTCTCCATTTGGGTACGAAAGGGCCTGCCAGATGTTTTGCTATAATCCAATGCACATTACTGGCTGCATTTTCTGACCAGACTAGAAAAAGAAAATTATGAAGTTAAGGTACGTAACATAATATATTAAGAAGTTTGGTGAAGATAAAATAGGTACCACAGGTAATTCACAAAGTCAGTCACCCACAAGGTAGGAAAAGCCAACTATATTTATCTAAGTGAGAATAGGGTCTGGGTGGGTCCCACTGACTAATTCTCATTCTAGGCTCCATTATTGTAGCTTTGTTTTTCACCACCAGAGAGGCATATCCTCATAACAATGAATAATAGAAGATGTCAGGGGAGTACCTGAGTAAGAAGTATTAAGTTGTAGGTAAATGTTGAATGGAGGCTGGAAGTTGTTAGAGTAATATACAAGGTGAAGCTCTTAAAAAGCTCATTTACAAAGCAGGGGTCTATCTTTGGGGTATTAGTATTGTTGCTGAAATGCACTAAGACAGACTTCGAATTCTGACTGATACTTAATAGTACTGTGATCCATACCAGGTAGGGAGTATCTGCCTCTCAGACTTGCTGTAAGGATTAACGAGAAATTGTCATAAATACCTAACATAGTCCCTGGCATAGTATGAGCTTAATAATTTATCCTATTAATTCAGTAAGCATTAACTATATGCTATTATGTAATAGTGACTGGGCAATTTTTTTGTGTAATAACTGAGCAGTGTGTATTTTTCCTATCTGTTGAAATATATACATTATATATAAATAAGTAAATATGCATACCACATACTGCATTGGGTCTAGCTGGAGTCTACATGATTCATTAATAACTTTTTCACATTTTAGCCAAAAGGTTTGAAAACTTAAGACTGAGACTATATATACAAGGCCAGAACAATTGGTTTATTTGGTCATTCCATAGAACCAAAGGATTTCAGAGATTGGAGGGACTTTATAAACAATAAAGTCCAATCTGTGCATAGCATAGATTAGGAAACTGAGACCAAGAGATGATTTCCCAAGACTACTACATCTTAGAGTGAGAAACAGATTTGCTTGTTTTTGCCTCATAATCCTAGTCAGTCAACATTAGATGTGTTTCCTACCATATCACACAGAACAAATGCCTCAAAAGGGGCCTGGAACCCTCAAGCTTGTGATTTGGTGTCACAAACCCTAAAGCAGAAAATGCCATCTCAATCTGCCTAGCTGATTTGAATATGCAAACTAGTAAAACTTAAAAAGGTATGACAGATCTTGGTGGTGGGTATACTTACTTGTGTATTTGAAATATTTTATAGTAAATAATAAATTAGTTAAAAGTGGTCACTCTTTGTAGGCATAGTTCAGCAATATTATGATGTCCATGTTACTGGAATATTGATCACATTTAAAGGATCAACAAACAAACTTATTTGGAAAGGGAATTGCTCTTGTAAGGCAAAACTTGAGAGACGCTCAAAAGAATCCATGGAAAGTGAGAAGCTAAGCTTTCCTTTGTGGAAAAAGTCAACTACTTAGTTGTGTTGAATCATATCTGATGTCAAAGTGGAGGATAAGGAGGTGGAGGTGATGTCCAAAGAATAGGGATAAAACAGTGAACTTCACTGTAATGCTGATTCGAAATTCTCTTCAGCTTGGTGAAATCCATGCTTAGGGATAAGATTCTCCTTCAAGGAAAGGTTGCTTACAAATTCAAGGTCATTTTCTGAATCCCACACAGCTTGTCTGTGTGCCAAAGTTTTCTGGTTTTATTTTTATTCTTTTTGCCTTAAAAATATATCTTAGAACACAGGTTCTCTGATTCCTGCTTTGTGATATGTTATCAGTGTCCATCCCAGTTGCTGAGGCAATTGTAAACAGGGGGCTATTAGAGCAGACATCTGGACAATGACCAAGTCCTGAGGAGGCTGCAACCTATGTATAGAGACCAAAACGGCAAGGGGCTGGGGATTTTTCTCTTTGAGAACAAAAATAGATCATAGAGAATGAATTCAACCTTCTCTATTTTACAAAATGAGGAAACTGAGGGCCCAAGAGAGAAAAATAATCTGCCCAGTGCCAAAGATCTGTTATCAGAGTTGGCCTTAAAACTCAGGTAATTTCATAGCAGATTCCAACTGATTTTTTTTCTTATCAGATTTTTAATGAGCTATTTCATGTATACAGAAAAGTATAAAAAGTGATTTAAGAAACACCAGTGTACCCATTCCCCCTCACGTCAAATTTAACTTACTGCTACATTTTCTTTAGATTTCTTTTTAAGAAATAAAACTGATGAAGCCCTGTTAGTATACATCCCCGGCCCCCTTTCCTCTTACCATCCTTCTCCAGAGCTAACTCTTGTCCCGAATAAGCTGCTTGTCATTCCTATGCTTGTCTTTATGATTTTACTACATGCAGACGTGCCACACATAATACCCAATATTATTCAGCATGTTATAAACATTGCATAAACATTATCAAGCTCTGTGCATTTTTCTAGAACCTGCTTTTTTGGCTCAACATAATGTTTTTGAGATTTCTCTGTGCTAAAACGTAGCTCCAATTAATTCATTGTAACTTCAGGTGGCATTCCAATGCACAAACGTACAACAATTTCTCCATTATTCTCTGTTGATAGGTATTCTGGTGAGTCCTGATTTTTTGTTATGAGAGACAAAGCCATGGTGAACATTCATATATACCTCCTTTTGCATTGGTGTGAGTTTCTGTGTGTCAGAGTTTCCCTCCTGGGGGGCCTGTGAGAGGGTTATAGTGAGGTGCTCAGGCCACACTACTGAACAGGGCTGGGGCTGGTGGCTTCAGGCCTCTGGCAGTTTTATCCTCTTAACATGGGGTGCTATGCAGATACCATCTCTTTCTGTGTTTGCCTGAGATGTGCCAAGGTTGGGAAGAAACGTGTTAAGGCAGTGGCTTTTAAATATTAGCATGCATCAGATTCATGCTAATGAAGAGACCTTGTTAAAATGATTGCTGGCCCCTCCCACTCCTGAGTTTCTGATTAAGTAGGTTTAGAGTGGGACCCATGTATTTGCATTGTAACAAAATCCCAAGTGACATTAATGCTCTTGGTCTGGGGACCACATTTGAGAGCCACTAGGGTATATATTAAGGAGCTGAATAGGAAGTTCCAGCTGATTATTCAAATGCCTTTGCATTATTGCAAAATGTTTGATCATAATTAGTATATTATATAATCTAGGATATAAGTTAAAAATAGAAATGATATGATTCTGTAATTGAATAGCTCGGTATTTGCAAGCTTTTGCCTGAAAGGATGATGAAGAGCATTTAATCATGCTCAGAAACAACTTCCTCTTAACTGTAAATTCTGTATTCCCTTTTGGGTGTTTGGAACCAGGAAGAGGGCTTTAAAAAGGCAATTGAATGAGAAAAGCAGTCCTCCCTTCTTTCTCCTATTATCTTTATGGTGTAATCAATAGGTACATCACCCATCTCCAAGGAAGGAAAGCAAAATGGGAAATGTTACGATGAGAACATTGTCAGCCCTCAGCAAAGATGTAAAGCAATCAGAATGTTCTTCTCTGTGCACCGCCTTTGGTTCAGTTGCGTCCCTCCTGAGGTCCATCCAGTTTCTGTCTCTTCTGGTATTCTGAGCACCCAATTTCAACATGGGTGTTGAGGGGGTTTCGTACCCAGCACCAAGCAATTCTCAGGACACCAGCTGGGTGTCCTACAGTTCAATTCAAATCTGACACCATCTACCTGGAGAGAGATTCCGATTCTACAGGTTACGGGCTCAGTTTCATCAAGACTAAATCCCTCCACCTACCCACAATTTCAGACATCAGTTGCAAGCCCAGGTTGTTACCTGTACTTCTGACCGACTGGCTATCGATCAAAGATTCCCACGGCCCCTTCTCTCCTTGGGTTTGATTAATTTGCTAGAGTGGTTCACAGAACTCAGAGAAACATTTTACTTACTAGATTACTGGTTTATTATAAAAGAGTATAACTCAGGAACAGCCAGATGGAAGAGATGCATGGGGCAAGGTATGGGGAAAGGGCACGGAGCTTTCCATGCTGTCTTCAGGTGCACCAGGCTCCTCAAATCTCCATGTGTTCACCACCCCGGAAGCTCTCCAAACCCCATCCTTTTTGGGTTTTTATGGTGGCTTCAGTACATAGTCATGGTTGACTAACTCATTGGCCATTGGTGACTGAACTCAGTCTCCAGACCCTCTTCCCTCCCCAGTGGTCAGGAGATGGGACTGGAAGTTCCAACCCTTTAATCACTTGGTTGACTGTCTTGGCAACCAGCCCCCATCTTTAGGTACATTCCCAAAGTCACCTCATTTACATAACAAAAGACACTTTTATCGCTCTCATCACTCAGGAAATTACAAGCGTCTTACGAGCTCTGTGGCAGAAACGGGAGGAAGACCAAATATATATTTCTTATTATAAATCACGGTTTCACACCGTTCCTCCTCCTGCACCGCATTCAGTGCTCAGCCTTCTTTGGAAAGTTCTGCCTTCAGAACTTTTCTCTTTTCAGAACTTTCCCCCTGCTCTTCTCAAAAGACATCTGTTTGTTTCCTTCTGCAAGGACGACACTCTTCTTATACCTTCAGTAAGAAGAGACCAATGAAATACCATCTTTCACAAGCAATGATTCAGGTTGGTAGGGAGAAGTGGTGCTGAAGTTGATGTTCACCCCGACCTCCCTCCACCCCTAAGGGATACTTGACTTGAACTCACACCTGGGCTAAAGCAGAGCTCCCACCGTGTCCCCTATCTCAGTGAACGGCCCCTACATCCACCCAGCTGGAAAATGAGGGGTCATCGTTGTCTCTTTCTTCTCGCTCACCCCCACTCCACAGTCCCTACCGATTTGAATCTGTCACCTTTGCCCACCGCCCTGCGTCCGGCTCCGTCCACATCCCCGCAGCCTCTCCTCTGGATGATTACGACAGACTCCTAAAGTGCTCTCCATTCTTGTTCTCTTCTGATTTATTCTTCACTGAGTAGGCAGACTGACCTTTAAAAAATGAGAACTAGACATGTCACTCCATGGCTAAAAAATCCCCCTAGTGGCTTCTCTGTGCGCTTAGAGTTAAATCTAAACGTTTTAGCCTCACCTGGCCGGGCCCCTGCCTGTCTCAAGCTCCATTTCATGCAGTCGCCACCCTGTCCTGGTTGCCAGCAGGCACACCAGACTTCTTGCTGTTTTTTGCCCCAAGGCGTTGGATTCACTGCTGTATCAAGCGCTTCGCACAGGTTCCTCTCTTTACTTGAAAAGTTCTTTCCTCCTTTACCTCTTTGCACTTCTCCTTGCTCAGTTGTCCTCAGTGGAGCTGAAACATCACTTTCGCAGGGCAGGCTTCCCCGACCATCCTCTCCTATCACGCTGGGTTTGGCCCAAGTTAAGAGCAGCCCTGCACCCTGGAGGCCTCCTCCTTCAAGGCTCTCCTGATATTTTTATTTATGTATGTATTGTTTGGTTTCCCTTGAGGACCGTCAGCTTAATGAGGGCAGGGGTCCTGGACTTTTTATTCTCAGCACTGAACCCCCAGGCCCTAAGACGGTGCCTAGGGAACACTCAGTAAATGTAATGAATGTCTGTGGCTGATTGATTTAAATTCTTGACTGCATTTCTGTGTATTGATTGTACACACACACACACACACACACACACACACACACACACACACACACACCTACACACATTTAAATTTCTCAGCGTCATTTACCTGTAAACGTGGGTCAGTGTGGCTGGTTTAAAAACTCACCAGGTGTCTAGAGATCAAATTTGCATGCACTATTTTTGTGTTGCTTATGTGTTGTGTTGGGTGGCTAGAGCCACCCAGTTTTGTCACTGAAGAATAAATAGAAACATTTCATTAGCAAATCCTTCTATCTGACTATCTTTCTTACCAGTGATATTACAGAAGACAGCATTTCCAGTGTGCAAGATGGGATTTGAACTTGGGAAGGTGCCTGTCACTTGGCAGATTTTAAAAAGGAGACTCAGCACTCAAGTGGTGAAATGAATTTTAAAGAATACAACCTGAGACCCTCTAGGGGAGTAGGAACATAATCTTGAGTTTCTCATTTCTAGGGCTAGAGTAAAAAATCTCCAGGTCCTGAAGTTTATTGGAAACAAACTAATATTTGCAAATCTAGGTTTAATTTTTTGTGATAAGTGATTCAAGAACAAAACCTAGGAATCTAGACCTATAAAATCCAAGCAGTTTTTAAAAAGAAATGTGATTTAAAAGGTCAGGAGTTAAAAATAACATACGATTAATCTAAAATCATGAAACTATGGAAATAACTCTAATGTCCTATATTACCGAATATGTAGAGGTTATGTATGAAGCGCTTTCGCATAGCAATGTTCAAGTCTGTCTGCCTCCAGATACCATCTTTTGACCTTGGACAGACTCCAGCTTTGAACCAGCTATGCCCTCTAGTAGCTGTGTGACCTGGCAGGTTATCCTTTTGCAGTCTTAGTTTCCTCGTCTATAATCATAGTTGCCATCTCATCCAGCTGTTGGGGATTAAATGACATGAACTCTCCCTCAAGAATATCATGGCCGCTGAGATGGCCTTGCAGCTTCTACGACGGTCCTCACCACAATAGCCAGGGTGATTCTTTTTAAAATCAGCCAGATCACTTAACTCCTCTGCTCGAAACCTTTCAGTGGCTTCTCATTTCCATCAGAGTAAGGCCTACCAGGGCCTCCACCCTCTGGCCCCTATAAGCTCTCTGACCTCATCTCCTGTTTTCTCTACTTCATCTGTCGCAGCAACACTGGCCTCCTTGCTGTTCCCTGAACACATCAGGGACACTCCGGCCACGGGCCTTTGTGCTCCCTCCCTACCTCTTTCAAGGCTTTGCTCGTGGACCTCCACAAGGGGACCTGCTGGCCACCTTGTACAGCACTGCACTCTTGCCAACTCTCCGACCCCCCGCCCTTCTCTAGCTACCCTTCTTCTCTCATGTATTATTTGCTCTATTTTTTTATTGTTTGCTTCCCCCTGTTAAATGGTAAGCTTCATGAGAGCAGGAAGCTTTGTTTGGTTCACTGATATATTTCAAGCACCCAGAACAGTACCTGGTGTATAGTGTTCAGTAGGTATTGGGTGGGTGAATGAATTCTGAATGAAGTAATTTAGGATAGCATCTGGCACATCCTAGACATTGAAGAAATGTTGGCCAGTTTTCTTTTTGATTTAATGAGAGGATGAAATTTTGCATTGCTTTTAAAGAACATATAACAGCAATTTAAGAAAAAAGAATAAGCGAAGGAAAAGGGAAAAAGGAAAGGGGGAAGGAGAGAGAAGAGGAAAGGGAACCGTGGACATGAGAGATGGTAGAGAGATCTAGATGAGGGAGCTAGAAAAGAGATTTCTACAAAAGCTGCTTTGGCCTGCTTCCCTGCTTGTTCCCCAGACCCTCAAAGTAGAGTGAAAGTTGTAAGATTTAATATGGTGTATATCAGGGTGGGCAGGCTTCTGTAAAGGGCCAGATGGTAAGTATTTCAAGCTTTGTGGGCCATTTGGTCTCTGTCACCTACTCAACTCTGCCATTATAGTTTGAAAGCAATGTATGTAAGCAAGTGGGTGTGGCTATGTTCTGATAAGCTTTTTCTTTTTTTTAATTTTATTTTTTCTGCAAAACAGGTTGTCTAGGCTCTAGTCTGCTGACTTCTGGCCCAATTTATATTGTTGCTAAATATTCAATATAAACCGCAGTGTAGGGATTAAATGAAGGAAAATCTAAGTATCTGTATCAAGACCCAGTCATGATAAGAACTCACATCAAACTAGGAATGCAATGGGCCTTCCTTACCCTGATAAAGAGTATCTGACAAAAAAAATTAAGGCAACATAAATCTTAAAGGTGAAGCTTTAGAATATATCTTTCAAAGAGAGTAAGACAGGAATGTTCCTATTTCCTGCTCCACTTAGCAAGATTCTGTTAGTCCTGGATAACATACTAAGACAAGAAAGAAGAATATTTACAGATATAAGGAAGAAGGAAGAAACTCAATTTGTTCTTTCTTGTAGGTTATATCATTATTGAAATGAATTCGAAGATCATCTACAAACTATTTGAACTCACAAGAGATTCTGCAAGGCTGCCAGATATAAAATCAATTTATGCAAATTAATAATATTCTTATAATAATAAAAGCTAACCTTTACATTGGATGATTATGGACCAGGCACTTTGAATATGTTAACTTATTTACTTCTCACAACCACCTTTTGAGGTAGCACTGTTATTATTTCCATTTGAAATTTGAGAAAACTGTCACAGAGGGTTTAAAGAATTTGTCCATGGTGACAGTTGGTATGCGATGAAATCCAGGTAAACTGACTCTAGAATTCGTGATAATGCTTCTCTTCCTCTTATGCACCAGAAATAGAGAAATAGCCCATTAAAAATGTAATAGAATAAATACTTTTCACGATATCAACTAAAACGATGTGGTCCTTTGGAATAAACATAAGAAAACTCTGTAGAAACATTATGGAGAAAATATGAACGTTACTGAGAGATAAAGAAGAAGACCTGAATAATTAGTGAGAACACTATGTTTATTTAAATTCACATATTAGATGTTTCAACACTGCAAGGTTGTGTTAATGGTGTGTGTGTGTGTGTGTGTGTGTGTGTGATATTTGACAGATTCTAAAACTCAGATGCAAATGTAACCTTGCAAGAATAGACAATTCTGAAATAAACAAGTACAAAGGAAAAAAACAAGGATTTGCTTGTATATTGATTTATAAAACGGTTTTAGCACATGGCACAGTTTGGAATTTGGAATTAGCACAGGGATAGACAAATATATCAAATAGAACAGAATATGTAGTTTGACGAGGTGCTGACAACACATATGGGACCTTGGTGTTTGATGGAAGTGGGATTGCCTATAAGTAGAGGAAGAATGAATTCTTCATTGTTTTTTGTTGTTAAAAAATTAAACTAGGTCACTACCTTACACCATTTATTTTTACTTAAGATGTATTCAGGAGCATATGTGAAAAAGAAAACTTAATAACTGTATGTAGGAAATACAGTTGTAACACAGAGGATAGATAGATAAAGATATTGGAGGATATCTTTATGAAATCAGGATAAGGAAAAACCAGTGGATTGGACTCGTTGAAATTAGAGATCTGAATGACTAAAGACCCCATGACAAGTGTAAAAGTGGCCCACATCCTGGTAGAAGATACTGGCATAAATGTCAGACCAAAGACTCCTTCCCAGAGGTTATTTTTAAAAACGCAAATAATCGTCAAATAGAAAGATGGGCAAAGAATATGTCCCACATAGAAGAGGAAATCCAGAGAGTCGGGACGTGTTTGAAGATCAGTCACACTAGTGAATAATCAGGAAAATGTAAATTAACAGAAAACTGAGATACCGTTTTACTCTTATCTGATAGGAAAAAGAAAAAAAAAAAAAACCTGACAACGCCAAGTGCTAATGAGCAAGTAGGAAAGCAGTGAGAGTGAAAGGTGGTCAACCTCTTTGGAGAGAAATTTGATAATATCTAGTAAGGTTTAATGTACACATATCCCATGACCTAGTAGTTCTGCTCTAGGTAAATGCCTTAGGGGGACTTTTGCATATGTATACAAGGATTTCATGCAGTATTGTTTACAATATCAGAAACTTAGGGAAAATTTCAATAAACCTTAATATAGAAATGGATAAATAAATTCGGAAGTATGCATAAAATAGGTTATTCTAGAAGTTAAATTAAGTGAATTTCTATTACTCATTCAACAAATATTGAAGGCATTGTTTATGTGCTCAGGATACATGATGGAATAAAACCAAAAAAAATCCCTCCATTTCTTTTGCAGTCTAATGGTGAGAAGGCAATATATTATAAACGAAAGGAATGAGTAAATATAATAGCATGTTCAAAGTTGATAAGTGCAATGGAACAGATTAATCAGTAGTAATAGATTTTGAAGTCATACATTTGAACTGATAAAAGAGGATTTCAGGAAATAAAACAAAAATCTGAAAAACATCCCCTGTAGTACTTACAGGTACTTATAAATGGAGTAAAACATGGAAAGAGTACTGAATATGCAGAGGAGAGAGAGGGAAAAATGGGATTCAGGAAATATAAATTACTTCATCTGTAACTTTTTTAAATAAAAAAAAATCTGAAGCAAATATGACAAAATGTGATTTTTAAATTTTGGATGGTGGATACATAGGTATGGCTCTATTTTCCTTGTGCTTTTTGGAATATTGAAAGAAGTGATTGAATAAGAAAATGCCCAACTCACAGAAGCAGACAGTGAATGTGAGACTTTTGCTATTTTTGTGATATTGTTCCTATTTAATTCTCTGCCCACAGTGGCCTTACATAACCCTCAGCCTACCTGACTCCATTCCTGGCTGGACTTTGCCACTGAATTCGCTCTACTGCCCTCCTTGACAAGAAGGGATTTGGCATTTTGAGCCAAGCTTTGTTACTTAAATTAAACTTCATGGCAGTTGCTTGGTTTTGTTTGTTTGTTTGTTTTGGTTTTGGGGTTTTTTTTGGCTAAACTCTAGTTCTAAAGAGCACCTACAGAGAGACACTGCATAATTTAGGTCAATTGCTGGTAAAGGATTTGTTTTAATTACTTTTAATATCTAAAGTATACTAGGATTTTTAAATAGACTCCATTTGAAGGTCCACGTGGAGAGGTTGATGTGTCTTTTTACGCTTGATTACTCCAGGGCAAAGCATGTTACCCATCCAGGTGGATCTTCCTTCCCTACAGCAGGCAGGTAGAGTTAGGGGGAGGGTGGGTTCCCCACTCTTCACTGGGGGACGGGGACTCTCCAGCTCATGAGCTTGCTTCAGCTTCACAGGTGTGTGTGTGTGTGTGTGTGTGTGTGTGTGTGTGTGTGTGTGTGTGTGTGTGTGTGAGGCAAAGCAACTGCTTGCCTCTCTACTCTGAGCAAGTGCTTGGGCATGGCTCAAGAAAGTTAGGTCCCAAGAAGAGTTTAAAAGCGTAAACTTAACATGGCATGTGAAAAGGATAAAGAGCAGAAGTCAAGCTTCTCTTTGGTATTCTCCAAGTCCCTTTCCAGGGCTCCGTGCCCCTCATCTCCTGCAACTTCTTGGCCACTGCTCTTCTAGAAGCCCAGTGCCTCACCATGCCCTGGCTACCCAGCATTTCCTTCAGGTGACTCCAGAGCCACCTGTTTGTCATGGATTTTGTCTTTAAAATTATTCCTTTTTCCATTTGCAGCAACATGGATGGACCTAGAGATTGTCATACTGAGTGAAGTAAGTCAGACATAGAAAGATAACTATCATATGATATCGCTTATATGTGGAATCTGAAAAAAAAAGGGTACAAGTGAACTTATTTACAAAACAGGAGTAGGATCACGGATGTAAAAAACAAACTTATGGTTACCAGGGGATAAGGTGGGGAGAGATAAACTGGGAGATTGGGACTGACATATACGCACTACTATATATAAAACAGATAACAAATAGGAACCTGTTGTATAACACAGGAAACTCTACTCAGTACTCTGTAATGACCTATATGGAAAAAGAATCTAAAAAAATGAGTGGCCATATTATATGTATAACTGGTTCATTTTGCTGTACACCTGAAACTAACACAACATTGTAAATCAACAATACTCCAATAAAAATTGAACAAAAAACATATCTTGTACAACTTGTATGAAGAAATATAGACCTACCTCATTTAATTTAAAAGAAAAGTTTTAAAAAATATATTTATTTATTTGTTTTTATTTTTCACTATGCTGGGTCTTTGTAGCTGCATGTGGGCTTTCTCTAGTTGCAGTGAGCGGGGGCTTCTTTGTTGCGGTGGCTTCGCTTGTTGCGGAGCACGCTTTAGGCTCGCGGGCTTCAGTAGTTATGGCACGCGGGCTCAGTAGTTGTGGCACACAGGCTTAGTTGCTCCGCGGCATGTGGGATCTTCCCGGACCAGGGCTCGAACCCGTGTTCCCTGCATTGGCAGGTGGATTCTCAACCACTGCGCCACCAGGGAAGCCCAGACCTACCTCATTTTATAACATGGTTGTATGATGTTTCATTGTGTGGATATGCTGTATTTTATTTGATTAGTTCCTTTTTTTTTTTTTTTTTTTTTTTTTTTTTTTTTTTTTTTTTTTTTGCGGTATGCGGGCCTCTCACTGCTGTGGCCTCTCCCGTTGCGGAGCACAGGCTCCGGACGCGCAGGACCAGCGGCCATGGCTCACGGGCTCAGTTGCTCCGCGGCATGTGGGATCTTCCCGGACCAGGGCACGAACCCGTGTCTCCTACATCGGCAGGCGGATTCTCAACCACTGCGCCACCAGGGAAGCCCCTGATTAGTTCCTTTTTGATTAACATCTAGGTTGTTTTCAGTTCTGTGCTATAATAAACAGTGTTTCAATGAAAAAAAATTATTCCTTTTTCTTTCCCTTCACACAACCTTAGCGCCCCTCAAACCTTCCCACTTCACCTCAATCAAAACTATTGCCCCTCTGTGTCTTCGCACCTGCCATTTCTCAGCTCTTCTGTCTAGATAGAATATGTGTCCTTGCTTTCTGTCCCTCCACTCCGCTAGGCTCAGAGGTTGACCTGTTGTGATCCCATTACTTATGCTGCAGCCACTTATTCTTCCCTGTCTCTGCTCTGGGAGCTCTTTATACATAACCTCTATTACCACATCTCACACTGTTGACACATTTAAGTTCCTCTTTAATGGTAGAGAATACGTTTTATTCATTTGTGTTTCTCCGGCACATAGCATAGTGCCTGATCATGAGTACTGAATGAATGAATGAATGAATAGAAACTTCTATTTTATCTGTATCAGGAAGAAATCTGAACTGAGATGATACAGGTTTGCAACACTGCCCTAAAATCTGCTGATCCCAGCCTACTGTCTGAGCCTCATTTTGTTTTCCCACTTTTGGGGTTGACTCTGGATTCTGGGGATTTCAGAAGAGGCTCCTTGCAACTTTCTCCTCTGGGTGATTCACCCCCTCCTTTACCTGACCACAGACATGCTAATTATGATCATTTACAGGAACTACTTTTGTTTATTATTATCACCATAAAACTCTATAATTCAATATGAGGGTCATTATTTATTCCTCTAATGTGAATTGAACATCTACTCTCAGCCCCTGTGCTAGGGTATTGGAGATAAAATGATTGAATTTTCTTATTAGATGAACTTGGTTGCATTTTGGACTTGATTGGAAGCTGACAAATTCTCCATTCATGCAAGCTTGTTTTTTATGTTCTTTTCCTCCCGTAGCATGTTAGACAGCTCACAGCATTAAAAAACAAAACAAAACAAACAAACAAAAAAACAGGCATTTTGATTTTTCCATCCCAAGTGAAGAAGGCAGGATCAAAAGGTATGGGGTTGAGTGACTCTGTAGCATCTTGGGGCCAAACCTCAAACACTGCCTTTGATCTGCCCACTCCAGGGTCAGCCAAGCTAGGCTGTACCACCTGTTGTTCCCTGCTTTGGAAACTCCTCGGCAGGGTCATCACTATCTTTATTAACATCATTAATTTGGGTAGCTAGCCTGTCTTTTCACAAGTAACAAAGACATAATTTGCAGGACAGTTATTGTCCACGTGGCCAGAATTCTTCAGTCAATGGAGTCTGACTACACTGGTTCTTACTCTGCAGAGCCTAGAACAATATTTGTTTCTGAAGGCAAAAGAGAATGTTCTGCAGCTTCGTGTGACAACCAAATTGGAAGACTGTCAATGGGCGTTTGTGTTGTCTGATTGGAAAGTCCTTCCTGAACTGTCCAGAACCGTGGAGGCCTTCCAGGATGAACAGCCATGAGAATGCACTGCTCAGATTTCTGGATATAGGGAGTATAATAAACGGACAAATCCAATCGCTGTGCTCTCAAATCCATCAGTGATGCTGCCTGTAAGCAGTTCTCAGCCAGTGACTAAGCATGGCAGGGGTACCAAAGCAGCCCATTCCTGGGAGATATAGGACTCTTCTATGGTTTTGCCAAGCTTGCCTTAGATCTGCACCATGGTCTCAGACCTTCCGTTCACTCTTCCTTCTCTTTCTCCTTCACTCAAGGTCAGACCAGCTTTACTCCCAGCCTCCACCAGCTCCCTCCTTATTTCCTCTCATAGGAGTGCTCTGTGATGTATTCATTTGTTTGGGCTGCCATACAAATACTGCAGACTGGATGGGCTTAAACTATTTATTTTCTCATAATTCTGGTGGCTGACAGTTGAAGATCAAGGGGTAGGAAGTGTTGCTTTCTTTCTGAGGCCTCCCTCCTTGGCCGGGAGATGACATTTTCTCCCTGCATCTTCATGGGGTCTTCCTTCTGTGTCTGTCTGTGTGCTAATTTCTTCTTCCTATGAGGACACCAGTCCTGTTGGATTTGGGCCCATCCTAATAAGTTCATTTTAACTTAGAGACCCTTTAACCTCTTTAAAATCCTTCGCTGTCTTTAAAGAGCTCCAAATGCAGCCACATCCTGAGGTATCAGGGGTGAGGACTTCAGCATATGAATTTGGGTTGGGGAAACACAATTCGTCCCGTAACACCTAATAAATATTTTTCACATTTAATCCTGTCTTGGTGTTTGCTTTTTGGAGGACATGGGTCAATACTCCCAGCCTCCCCGCTGGTCTCACGGAGTTCAGAGGAGCGCTACGGCAAGCGGAGTGAGAGCTCTCCTTGCCCACTAGAAGTTTGGGTGAGTTCCCAAAGCCTTCGGCATGAACTTAGACTTTCAAACATTTCATTCATTTTTGCCATATACAGTATAATAAGTTTTGCTATGATTATCGTGATGAGAAGAATTTACTAACAACTGTCATTTATTTTAGTTGTTATCTGACCAAGTACAGTCATTAGTAGGCTTAAATCAAGATGAAGAAATGCCTTTCCTCAACCTACTACTTTATTTAAGCAAGGAATAGAAAGTTTGGTTGTGTCATCCACCACTGGTGATTTTATTATTCCATTTTTATAATAAATTATATTTTATTATTTAAACTTTATAGGCAGCTTTGTGGCTATTTAATTTTTCATTGGCTTTTAAAATAATGAACAGCCAAGATATGAATATATATTTCTATAGGTAACTAAATAAAAATAATGTTTGAAAGTTCTTCTTTATAAGAGTTCATTCAAAGCTTATCTTCATTACAGTACAGTGGGAACAGTAATATGAATTAAAGCGTTCTTTAAAATCTTGAATATTTTCTATATCACAGAAAACAATTCTTTCCTGCCTGGACTCGAATGACCTTCTACCATATTCTTATCCTAGATTTTCTTTAAGACTAAGTTCAAAACCCACTTTCTTCATGTAGCCTGACTTTGGCTGATTGTTGCAAATCACCCCCATTTTTCTGTAAATCATGTGTACTCTAACCCTCTCACATATTGTGTTGGATTTTTCTCCAGTGGTTTCAGATACAACCACTATGCAAGCTGTAGTCTCCGTAGCAAGATTATCAATTTCGAGGCATCTCTTGCTGTGTTATTTAGTTGATAAGGGAAAAACAAAGGACTATAAGATATGGTTCCTGTCACTGTCCCCCTTAATGTTGGAAATTGTGAGCAACAAATCTTGACTGACAGAAAAAGACTTTTAGCATGCAAATCAAATGCCATTTATAACAAAATTAATGATATATATGTATACTGCCATCCTAGTTATTTTGCATATGGTAATTAGCTGTAAATGGTAAATATATTTCGTATATAACTGTAATTGCCATTCCTTTTACAGAGTCAAACCATGTTTTCAGTTTTTCTTCTCTTCATTAATCCTTAGGTATATATTGAAAGCATCAGAGTTGGCAGATTTTGCTGATACTATATATAGTGTAATTTTTAAGGAACTTTTTTTTTTTTTTGGCGGTACGCGGGCCTCTCACTGTCGTGGGCTCTCCCGTTGCGGAGCGCAGGCTCTGGACGCGCAGGCTCAGCGGCCATGGCTCACGGACCCAGCTGCTCCGCGGCACGTGGGATCTTCCCGGACCGGGGCACGAACCCATGTCCCCTGCATCGCAGGCGGACTCTCAACCACTGCGCCACCAGGGAAGCCCTATAGTGTGATTTTAAACACACAAACACCAGCTGGAATTCAGCATCTGTCCAGCCGTGCTTCCTTGGGAGCCTTGTGCTCTGTGGGGCTGAGACACTTTTCAGTCTCCACTTCTGAAAGCTCCTCAGTCGGCCTCTCTTGTCCTCTCATTCACAAAGTCCCGAGAACCCCTGCTCCTTGCTTACTTCTGTCCACCACTGAAGTTGTGAGGCAGCAAAACGTTGGGACCTGAGGCCAGGGCTAGTAGACCCAGCAGAAAGTCATACTTTGAGAAAAAGGAGGTAAGTGGGTTGTTGGGATGCCAGTTAAGGTTGTGGCACCAAGTCGGGCAAGGACATAGCAAGAGGTACTGAAGGGACCATCAGTTCACAGTCTTTGGGCAGAAAAGGTAGAAATGGAGGTGGTGGGTTTGGGGGACTCAGCTGGGTGGGAGGCCTTGGTGATGGGGCTTGGAAAAATCCCTTCTGCGGGGCTTGCAGCAAGTCCTGAGAGGTGGCTTCTGAAGTCTTGTGCATTCACTCAAGCAAGGCTTTATTCCCTGCAATGCATGGACCAGGGCCCAACTTCAGATATTCAAGAGCTCCTGGATATGTGCTCAAGCATTTTGCGGGGAGTACTTTTCTGGAGAGAAAGATCTATGCTTTTAGCAGAGGGGTCTGTGACTCAACAAATGGTTAAAAACCACTTCACCAACATGTAAAATAATTTTAAAAAATCTGTTTTTTTTTGAGCTGATGATGTTGGGGGAGAGACAGAGAAGGGCATGAAAGCGCTAATAGTTGGCACTGGGGAAGGCCGAGAGAAGCTGAGGGATAGGCAGTATTCCATCTCCTCTCTGAACGTTTCTCCGTCTGTTTATTTATTTTAAATTAAAAGCAGGGGAAAAAGGAAAGTAAATGTGAGTCGTTAAATAGAATCAGGGACGAGATTAAGAAGACCATAAAACCTGTTTTCTTGCTTGGGATAGGTGACAAATTCAGCTCTAACCAAAAAGGGAAAAACTGATTGTTTAAAAATGCCTTAGGGTCCATAAGAAAAGATGAGAACAATTGCTTCAGAGAAGTTCTGTCCTTGGTACTGAAACCAGACAGGACTCTCTCCCAAGCATCTTAATGAAGGGGATTCTGCAATGTAACAGTGTCCTCACAACCTCCTAATCGTGGACCCATAGTCGAATCCCAAAGAGATGGCTGATTGTCAAGTTGCCATTTGGCTTGGTCAGTAACAGAGACAATTCTGTGGCTCTAATGGGCCAATACTGTGAGGGTCCAACTGCCTGATTCTCTATTGCTCTTGCTTGCACGTGGGCAGTAGAGTTGTGGGGAGTCTACATGCCTCAAGCAATCCTGTCAGATAAAGGATTCTTTCCACCTAGTTGATGAGACATTGGGTAGCTATATGTTTGCAGTAGGATTGTAGATTCTATGTTAAGACTCATATATATGCCTTAACAGTTATGCTAGGGAAAGGGGAAACATCTTCCTAGGAAAAACGAGGAGGTTTTGTTAGAATATATGCCTGAGTAGAAAACTACCCCATTTCCACTAAGAAGGATCCAAGAGAGATTTACTATCTGTAGCATCATAACCATGTTCCTTAACTTCTCCAGGCCTGAGTTTTCTAATATGTTAGATGTCCTTATGAGTGAAATAAAGCATAGAACACTGGGCAACTGTTAGTTGTCATTTATTATTTAATTAATCACCAAAAAACCCTGCAACAGCTGGACACAGTTTAAAAGATGTACTGGTCCAAATCTCAAAGAGTTTAATAATCTTTGTTGTAGGTGATACAAAACGTGTACTGATGAATACCTAGCAAGCCAGCAGATTGTAATTGAATGCTCAAATATCTGGGGTCAACAGTAGAGGAAGTCAGAAGGGGGAAACATCTGTCAAATTGTCAGGGAATACTTCGTGGAAAGCGTGGCCTATGAAATTGGAAGAGGGAAAGGCTCAAGTGGAGAGACCAGGGTAGAGAAGGTACCCTGATAGGTAGGCATATAGAGATGGGAAACTGTGCAGCGTCTTTGGGGGAAACACTTAACTAACCTTTTTTATAGGGCCCTCTACACAGGATGAGACAAATAATGTTTAGGGGTTAAGAAATGGGACCAATTCGATCACCACCCTTCTCCGCCCGCCACCCAAGGCAGCTTGCCAATAGCCATGCAATTGACTGATTCCCCACACTATACAGATCCTGATAACTCAACTAGGTGCTGGAGGTAGAAGATGGAGAGGAAGGCTCCTGTGCCCTTTGAGCAAAGAGCTCAGTGTTTAGTGAGGGAGATAGACTTGTAACTAGGTTAATGACCCTGTAGAATGTAGAGATGGGAAGTGAGAGTTGTGAGTGACTGCCCCAAGTGGCCAAAGGAGACATGGGAGAGCAGACCGGATACAACAATGTGACCAGCCAATCAAACGTGCCAGTCAATCACTCGCTTAATGTAGGCAAATAACAAGGGCTTGAGTAAATGTTTCACTGAATTAACTGGTTGCTTGAGTGCATCAACCTAATCAGATGTTTGCTGGAATCATATAGACACAACCTTAACATGTAAATATTATACTCCCTTGGCTTTGAAATGATTTGATGAGACTGGCCAAAGAATCTGAGCTCCTAGTGTTCTCTAGCCTTGTTTTCACTTTCTGCCTATGGTGAGAAGAGAATTGTTTTTTTATGGACTATTATTCACTGTCTAAAATACAGCTCTGCAAATATTTCCAACATTGACATTAATTCTATGATTTAGAAAGATAGATTTGAAATCTCTTTTTGAAGGCTAAAGTTCTTTGCCTGGCTGTTCACTGGAAACTGATCTAAACCAAGCTGCTTTAGTTTATGACCATAACCACCTAGGTTCTGCTTTCAAAGCTCTGCAGATTTTTTTTCCCTGCCCATCCTATCCAAGCACTTTTTAAATGACTGGAGTGAAAGTTCAGAGTTTTATGGGTTTTCTTACAGTAGTGCTATTTTTAGGTTATTCATTTCTTTTCCAAAAATCCAATTTTATCTCCATGATCCACTCTACAGCAGTGTTCAAGGTTATTCGAGGGATGAAGTGAGTACAATTTTGCTTTTATCCCCTGGAGCTTGTACTGTACACCACACAGTGAAAACACTGGATTTATGGAAGGTCAGGGATGTACCTCTGTGATGTAGATTGTGTAACCAATTTGGTAATCTGTGCAGCCTCCTGGTCTGAGCTTGAGTCAACAGCAATTACACCTATAAACCTTGCCATTTTGGACTTGGTAGGGAGAAAGAAAGGAGAAGGAGCAGGGAGAATTAGTGTTAGGATAGCAGAGTGACGATTGACTGTACAGTTAGGATAGTGGCTTTACCTCTTAAGTTTGTTTCAGGGGCAATATGCCTCTAGTAGGCTCAGATTATAAGGTCTCTAACATGGGCCTTTGTCTCACTATCTTTGCAATCACGTGATCAATTCAGTGACTATAAACTCAAATACTTCTGGAGGAGGGACCAGGTATATAAATGTATCACATCAGGCCAGGTGTGATACAATAAGGAATAGTACTGCTTGTGGCAAACTGGAAAGGTACACTCATTTGCGTAGAACAATTAAGGCTTTTTGCAGGCTGATTCTGGCTACTGAGCATTACCAGTTTGCAACTGCTGAATTAAAGTGCATGAGAAGAAAATATATGTAACTGCTGAAGAGACGTGCAAATTAATTATACAGCTATGTCCCTGTGTAGTTTGCCTTCTGTGTCCATCTCTGACTTGATTCACAGAATGAGGAAACAGTGGATAGGGACATTCCATCTTGGAGGTTCAAAATTTTCATTCTCTCAGAAAACTATTCCATTAAACCATGGCAATGAATCTTCCAAGATTTAAGTTTTGTGGTATGTCTTCTAGACAGCATAATTTGTGATGCACTGTTAGTACTTATGGGGAAATGATGTTTACACATGTGATTTTAGCTTTCATTATTAATGGAGTCTATTCTTTTTAATGTATGTGTCCAGAATTTATATGAGGGAGAATTATTCTGTGGGTCATCAGTACTATACTTCCTAAAACTTAGAAGTTGTGGCTAATGTTTAGGAAAGTCCCTTCTAGCTAGAGGTTTGTGGGAGAAATGTGCACGCTTTTTTTCATACTCACTAAAATGCCATGATTATGCACATGGGTTTTGGAGACAGAAAACCCAAGTTCCCAGGTTTAAATTCTGGTTCTAGCATTTATGGCTTGTACAACCTTGGGCAAACTACTTCACTTCTTTGATCTTAAGTTTCTTCATATATAAAATGAAGTTTTTATAAGACTTCAATGAGGTGGTGCAGATAAAATAACCAGATCAGTCCATGGTCCATAATAGGTGTTCAGTAAATTATTAGATATTGCTATTATTACAGTTACAATTAATATTATTAGAGATACAGGTGTTAAAATCTGATACAAGGGCCATGGAGATTATTTGGAGTAAGTCTCAAGGATGATATAAGGCTTAAAATGTAGAACCCTGGGGAAAAAAACTGGAAATAAAAACGGTTTAAGATTTTTAGGCCAGAGAAGATGAGGCTGAAGAAAGAGTATATTGCTTTTTCAATTGGATTAAAGCATATGTTACTCAGTTCTATAGGTTAAAATAATTTGAAGTTGACATCGAAGAATATTTTTACAATTTTGGGGTGGGGAAAACATTGTAAAAAAAAGTCAAAAGACAAGGAACAGACTAGGAGACAAAAATCAGATACATATACCAAACAGAGGATTACTGAATATAAATAATCTTTATGATCAATTAAAAAACACATGCAAATAGCATGTGTCCTCACATGGCAGAAAGAGATAGAAGCAGAGCAAGCTCTCTGGTATCTCTTCTTATAAGGGCACTAATCCCATCATGAGGGCCCTGCCCTCATGACTTCAGCTAAACCTAATTATCTCCCAAAGGCCCCCTCCTTCAAATACAATCACACTAAGAGTTAGTGTGATGGTATCACACTAACAGATAAAAGCACAAAAGTGTGTAGAGACAATTCACAGGTAAAAAAAAATATTTATTTCTACTGTGGTCAAGAAAACATAATTAAAACAAGTTACCCTATTGTCAAAAATCAAGAAAAGAAAGGCCTTTAGGTAATTTCTAAAGACCCACTGATTAAGGATATTTAGAATGGCCTTTGAGAGAAGTTTTGGATAAAAGCTCTCCAGATTGTACAGTAAAAGTCTTTCCCACTTCAGCCTTTGGTAGAAATAAAACAACAACTAAAAGTAAAATCAAAATTTAAAAATAGAAAACTCTTATCCTCCTTATAGAAGAAAACCACAGCTATTTCTCTCATCCCCTCTCATACCCAAATCTGGATGCCATCCAGTTTGGGAAAAGTGGAGTTCTGAGAAGGGAATGGATGATTTGAGGGCTAACCCGTCTTTTTATATTTTCTTAAATTTCCCATGTTCATGCATAGTTAAAGATTTGAGCTATTTATCTCAAGTGGGAATTAAGATCGCTATTGATTTTTTTTGAGTACCCCCAAATTGAGGCCGTAAACGAACCTTTCCAAAGTACAGGGCTTCTATTTTCTTTAAGAAGCATTGCCAGAAAGATGGCAGGAAGAGTGTTCTTTGGTGGTGGCCTGCAGAACTCAGCTCTTGCAGAGGGTGCATCCTGAGTGGGTGATGAGCAGGGGTGGAGCAATGCCTTTCTGCAATGCTGCTAGAGGCCCGTAAACCAACAATGCAAATGAATTGAATGTGATAGGTTTGCCAGGCAGGAATCTTGGGGCAAGTAGGGATGCACGATTAGGTGAAATGCCAAAGGAAAAGTGTGAGAGATCTGTTAGAGCATGTCTGTGAGGACTAAGTTCCTGGCAGGAGCACAGTGGTGTCAAGAAGGGCTCACAATGCTGGACTCATGAAACTGTAGCTCTGAAAATGCTGGACTATAAAATTTTTTTTCAAGATTTAAATTTGGAATAAGAAATAATGAAAGACTAGGCTCTCTATTTAGAGAGGATGGTATTATAGGACAAATTATGGAGAAAAGGAAGAAAACTCAATCTTAATTTTCTTCTATTTCATCCTTTCCAGCAGAGCAAATAATCTTCAAATTGGGAAAGTTCAGGACAAGTAGTATAAATAATATGACCAACTAGTTAATTCCTGCTATGCACTGAATTATATCCCTCCAAGATCCATAGGTTGAAACCCTAAATCTTAGTGTGATGGTATTTGGAAGAGGGGCCTTTGGGAGATAATTAGGCTTAGATGAGGTCATGAGGGCAGGGGCCCTCATGATGGGATTAGTGCCCTTATAAGAAGAGATACTAGAGAGCTTGCTCTGCTTCTATCGCTTTCTGCCATGTGAGGACACATGCTATTTGCAAGCTAGGAAGAGAGTCCTCACCAGAACCCAACCGTGCTGGCACCGTGATCTGGGGCTTCCAGCCTCCAGAACTAGGAAAAAAATAAATTTCTGTGGTTTAAGCTACCCAGGCTGTGGTATTTTGTCATGGCAGTCTGAGATGATACAATTTTTAAGAGAGATGAGGAGGTAATAGAAGAAAGTCTAGGCGTTGTCAGTGCTCTGGGCTCAGACATAGGACTTCCCCAATACTAAAGGAATGTGAAGATTTGACACTGGAAATGGGGGGGGGGGCAGTGTGGGGATGTTCTACAGGCATTTATGGAGCTTAAGAGGAGCCTGAAGACGGATAGGTATCCAGATTTTCAAAAAAGATATAAAGATTTTTGAAAGATCAGAACAACCATATTGATGTTAATCAGGATAGTCTGTGATAATTTAAAAAATAATTCACTAGTTGTTTTTATGAGGAAAGGAAGCAAACTATCTAAATATCATACTAACTTAAACATACCTTCAAGAATAAGGTGATCTTATCTATAGATCATGGGACTGTTGCAGATATCATATTTTTATTTCTCCAGAGTATTTTTTAAAATAAATTTATTTATTTTATTTATTTATTTTTGGCTATGTTGGGTTTTTGTTGCTGTGCGTGGGCTTTCTCTAGTTGTGGCGAGTGGGGGCTACTCTTCGTTGCAGTGCGTGGGCTTATTGTGGTGGCTTCTGTTGTGGAGCACAGGCTCTAGGCGCACGGGCTTCAGTAGTTGTGGCTTGCAGGCTCAGTAGTTGTGGCACACAGGCTTAGTTGCTCTGCGGCATGTGGGATCCTCCTGGACCAGGGCTCGAACCCATGTCCCCTGCACTGGCAGGTGGATTCTTAACCACTGCACCACCAAGGAGGCCCTCCGGAGTATTTCTTAAATGCTCTAGAGTTTTATAAAAACAGAGGTGGTGGCAGGGATTCGAATGTGGGCTGCAAGAGGGCAACATTAGGCAGGTTTAGGTGGATTTGCAGTTGGGTGAGCAGCGATATGCAATAAGTTCCAGTCCAAATGGGTGTCCCTAGGACACCCCAAGGCTCTGACTTGTTTCCATTCTCTGCAGATCACTGAAAACAATTGTGGTCTAAGTGAAGACATTGCAAATGTGTTTGTCATATTTGCAGGTAATAACAACTTGAATATGTCAGTATGATAGCCAGATTTAAAAAAAAAAACCTCCGGAGACTGGAACAAAAGGGCAAAAACAAAAGGGAGAAATGTTACAGAGCTAAATGTAAGATTCAACATTTACATGTGAAAAAGTCACTTAAGCCAGTGTAGGAGATGAAGGTATGACATTTGTCCGTCCATAGAAAGGAATCTGAGATCTGTTGACCATACATTTAACGTGAGCCAACTATGTAGATCCCCTGCTGAAAAAAGTAACCCCACACAGCAAATACCCAAATCCTAATGCAAGTGCAGCTGCATTAACAGAAAAGGAGGGTCCAGCTCTCAGGAAGTGCTAGTCCGACTGTTTATCCCTGGTAGAACACTTCTTAAATGTGCTGTTAGTGCTTCAGAGAAAGGCAGCCAAGATGGTCAGTGCGGGTCTGGAAACCATGGGGCATGAGAACCCTGGAGAAGAAAAGGAGTCAGGGTCATCATCTCTATCTGGGAACATTTGAAAGGGATGCTATGAAAAAAAAAAAAGGGGGTTATTCTATTGTTGTATTGGGCAGAGATACATAAAATGGATAAGCATTCTCTTGATTTCAAACCACTAGGGCTCTTCAGTATATGTTGGGCTTCATTATGGTGTGACTTCTTGTTTTAGAAGTGTTCAAAACAGGATTCATTTAACAAATCTTTAATGAACACCCACTAAGTGTCCAATGCTTTTCTGGGTGCTGAGGGTAGACTGAGATGGTGGAGAGTAACAGAGGAGCGAGTTGAGACCGACAGCGAGTAAAGCATTACATGGTAGTGGTACTTTCCCCCTTAGTCCTGGAATTGGAGCTTCATTTCAAAGCTGAGGACCTGAAGAACTCAGTACGACTCTGTTCAAGGCGCTGCTGGCCCCTGGAACAGCCCTCCTGCAGTGCTTCTGAGAGACACCAAGTAAGAATGAGCTTTACCACTACACCCACTCTCACCAGCCAATGTAAGTAGGCTGAAAGGGGTAGGAGTCAGCGTTTTGGGGATGCATATTCAGAGCTTGGCTATTCCCTTCCCTCCCTGTGATAGAGAGGTAGGAGGGCCTTTCCCTTCCTTGGAGCTAGGTGAGTAGGGCTCAGGGTGAACCGACTCTGGGGGTCTCTCCAGAATGGTGGACTAGCATCTCATTCCCTGGTAGAATCTGTAGGTCTTTTTTGATGCTGTCTCTGGAGTAGAGTAGGAGAAGTTTTGGAGAGTATTCGTGGAGCCTAGCAGTGACTTCTCTCTAAAGAAAGTAAGAAGTGAGTATTTGATCTGTACCCTTGAAGATGAAAGGATATGTGTCTAAAGGCAGAGCCCAGAGGTCCACTGGAAGAACCCAGGACAGGGGAGTGTGGTGTGGCTGGGGAGATGGGGCAGTGTTTACACCATGCTGGTTACTGGCAGCTGTCAAGATGGGGAGCGTGAGGGCTCCAGTAGTTAGGCTGGCTCCGCTTTGCAATATTTGGGGAGTAGCTAAGTGCAGGAACTGGACCAAGTCTTGGGGCTCTTAACTTGGGAAAAGGCAAAGGTACCGTGGCTGCTCTCCTGGAAAGGTAGGGGGAAGAGTGTTTCCCTCAGAAAACCCCACTTCTCATCTCAGCAGACTCATTAGAACCATCCTGAATCACAATAAGACAGAGAAAAACCTTTACCACCAATGCATATCCAGGCACATAAACAATCCTCTTCAATGATAGTGGCGGAGGTTGTGTCTGTGTGTCTCTATGAGAACTCTCTGTAATTTCTCTTTACAATTGTGCTGTAGACCTAAAACTTCTCTGAAAATTAAAGTCTATTAAAAAAATGATAGCTTATCTGACAGGAGGCTCCCTCTCTCAGAGTTGTCGAGAGTTGATATGATTTTAATTGCTGAGTGAAAGCAGCTATAGCCGTTTCTACTGAGAGCAAGCCTAGCTCCTCTATGTTTCAGAATTACAAAGATTTAGCTAAACAGAGATAAGAGAGTTTGCTCCTGGTCAGCTATCTTGTGGACCGTCTTTGGACAGGAAATTGACTGCCACTGAGCTGTACATGACTTGCAAGAGAAAAAAGAGGTAAATGTTGAAGGTACAGGAGACTCAGAGAAATGTTTATATGTATGCCTGCCACAGCCCTGGGGAACATAACAAACGCCTAACACATGGTTGGTTGCTCATGTGAATGAATGAACAGATGGACCGGTGAACGAAAGAGGACTCTTATTTTATTATTATTATTATTATTTTTGGCTGCACTGCACGGCATGTGGGACCTTAGCTCCCTGACCAGGGATCGAACCTGCGTCCCCTGCATTGGAAGGTAGAGTCTTAACTACTGGACCACCAGGGAAGTCCCTAAAGAGGAGGCAGCTCTTGGTCCCTGAAGTAGCACATAGTGGAACTAAAAACTCATGCTCTGGCGGGGAGGAGGATGGGGGAAAGTGCTGTCATACTCCAAAAGTCAAACAAAATAGGAGAGAGAAAGAGAGAGAGACTAACTTCCTTCTCCTGGGTGTGGTGGGTGTGACTGAGGTTCTCTGAGAGTCCAGTGTCTGGGAGTCGAACAGTGAGGAAATTGAAAGAAAGAAAAGAAGTGTATAAACATAGTGGATTTCGCTCCAGTCTCTCCCATAAGGCCCTGTGGTCTAGCCTGTGATGGGGACGGGGAAGAGAGTAGCTTTGAATGAACTTTGAGATGAGTAGTATTTGAAGATGAAGAGGCTCAAGTCTTAAAGACCAAAGTGAGACAGCTCTCAACCACAAGTGGCTGAAGAGCTATGGATTTGGGCCAAGAGGCCATAAAGGACCCATTTCTTCTTGAGAAAGGGGGATTGATATGGCACCGTTAGGGACACTCTTTCGTATTCATATCCCAGTAAGTGGAGATTTCTCCAAAAATTGGTTACATTAAAAAAAAAAAAAGTCATAGGGAGAAGTGAAGAAAATACAATTGAATGGGTACTAGAGCCAGATGGGGGGGGGGAGTGGGAAGGCAGGACTGAGATGCTTTTCTAGGTATGGGGTGGGGGGCATTGCCCGGAGGATGTAGCCTTTGAGCTGAAGAGTTTGTGGGAAGAGATAACAGGTGGTGAGCTTTGTAGGCAAAGGCAACAGCAGGTGCTAAGGCCCTGAGGTGGGAACAGGCTTGGACGAGGCAAGGGACAGGAAAAAGGACAGTTTGCCTAGAAGTGGGGAAGACATGGCATGAGACAAGGTCATGGATTAGTTCCTGGGAGGCGTCGTGCCCACAGGACAAAGTTGGGTTTTATTCTCGGTGTGAAGTTAAGTCTTTGGAGGGTTCATTCAGGAGAGGGATGTGGTCTGATGTATGTGAGGTGGTGTGAGTGCTGTGTGGAGAATAAGGAGAATGAGGGCAGGAGTGGAAGCAGGGAGACCAACTCAACAGCAGCTCTCTCTATTCTCTCAGTTGAAAGAGACAAAAACGTATTAAATCTCAGTTGTTGGGGTCATCAATAATGATGATTAGAGAAAAGTTCAAGAAAACCGGGAAACTCCTGCTGGCCAATGCTGGATAGGTCACTTTCTTTCTCTTTCAGTTCAATAGCAATTGTAAAATAATTGCTATTAAAATATTAAGAGCTGCCATGTATTGAGTGCTTACTCTGTGCCAAGCCCTGTGCTAGGCATGTTAATTACTCTTACCTTATTTAATCCTCACAGGAATATGCACCAGAAATGCTGTAGAAGAAGTGGCAGCTGTTAATAACCAAATATAAGACTTGACAAGCTATCAACTTAGTCAAGCAAACGTTTAGCCATGCAGTCATTTAAAACCAATTCCATATTTGACTAAATTCCATCTTTGTAAACAACTACTTTATTTACAGACTTTCATATCAAAAGGAACACTTGAAATATTCTTCTCTAGATGCAGAGATATTTTGGAGTCACAGGCGTTGTCAGGAATACATCTCAGAAAAATTACCAAATCATTTTCTAAAATGCCCTTCAGATGTTATGGGTTTTAATAGGCTGAAATGTTATGGTACAGAGAAAAACCACACTGGGACCCACTCTTTATGGAGGGCCTTGCTTCAATAAGCAAACAAGATTCTGTGGAGCTGTGCAAACGTTGAATGAGGGATGACCATGGATTTAAATTGGAAATTTTTTGTCAGCCAAGGAGAGTTTTTTGGTCTGTCTCCATGAAATCAATTTTACAGTTTTTACTTGATGAAATGATCAAAGCCTTTTGCTTCTGAGGGAACATTCCTTCGAAATGTAAAATTAATAGTTCAAAACTTAAAGGAGAAATAAGCATGGTTTTAGATTTCAGAAGATGACCAGTTATTGTGAATATTTGGAAAGAGAAATTTCTGATGTAAAAGCATGTTTCCAGGCTTAGAAATTAACCTATCTTTTTTCTGTACAGGTAGAAAGTATTCTCAGTGTTTGTCGCCTTTGCACATACTATGCCATTCTCCAATCAGCGTGAGGGTTCTTGGCACAAACTGATAACGAAGACTTAAAAATATGTTTTGCCATAATAAGAAACTATAAATAATTCATAAACATTTATTTTTAATTCTAAATAAAGAAAAAAATTCATGGTGAAAGCAGAGAAAACCTGTTATGAAGAAAATAGTTTGGAGAGCCAAAGTAAGGCTGAAAACATAAAAGAAGTATTCCTTCTGAGTATTAGAAAAAAATATCCTTTAAGTGAAAGTGTGCAACTACTCAAATGGTAGCACATGCAAGAATAAGGGCACAGGTGGCTTTCTAGAAATCAGTTAATATTTTTATATCTAATACATTACGTTATTGCCGTAAATTGAGTGCCTACCTCATGGCAGGCTTTTTGCAAGGCACTTAAGAACATGTTATCATATTATAGATATTATTATTCCCATTTTATAGATGGGGAAACTGAGGCTTAGAGAAATTAAGTGGGAGAGTTAGGTTTTTGAACTCAGGTCACTATACTACACTGCCTCTTAGGTGTTATAGAAAGCTGTAAAATTTAAGTGATTGGTGAAATAAAAATGTATAGAAAGGTGTAATAGTCTCACAATAAAATCAATGGGATTTTATTGACTAGTAAAAATGCCTCGGTCACTAATGTCTTTATTTTCTGGTTCACGTGCTGCTTCCTAGAAGAAATGATCTTGGAAACTGATCTTGATCTATTCTTGCTTGCCTTTTCGCCAGTGACCAAATCCTTTGCTCTCCCCTGACCCCAGGACTCCCCTCTCCCCCGAGCCTCTTCCTCTCTCTTCCCCTGCCAAAGGTGGGTAAGGGTGCCTTGGGTTGGATAAAGAGTCATTATAGTAATTTTTTTTCATTTTTGTATTTTATATTAGAAATTGTCATTTGCAGTAGAAACTCTATTCTATACTTCAAATATATTTTTTAACATCTCTTTGGGAGTATAATTGCTTTACAGTGGTGTGTTAGTTTCTGCTTTATAACCAAGTGAATCAGCTATACTTTAAATATTTCTTAATGAATTAGAGTTTGGACTAATCCTCCAAACATCTAGAAGATCCTTATAGGTTATAGTGGAACTATACTTGAAGAACTACACCTTCAAAGATTACTTAGAAATCAGATATTTCCCATACAGTGATCTATGCAGCCATAATAAAATGTATGTTAGAAAAAGAAAAGAAAAAACATCAATGCAGAGAAGGATAATAAGCGGTATTATTCTAAGAAGATCCAAACATAGTTTTTTTGTTTTTGTTTGCGGGGGGGGGGTATGCGGGCCTCTCACTGTTGTGGCCTCTCCCGTTGCGGAGCACAGGCTCCGGGCGCACCGGCTCAGCGGCCATGGCTCACGGGCCCAGCCGCTTCGCGGCATGTGGGATCTTCCCAGACCGGGGCACGAACCCGTGTCCCCTGCGTCGGCAGGCGGATTCTCAACCACTGCGCCACCAGGGAAGCCCCAAACATAGTTTTAACTATCAATTACTATCATGTTTGGACTGTGAGCCAGCTAGTTCCTAGACAGAAAAGTTAGAACTCATAAGTGCAATTTTAATATTGTTGTCAATTATTAATTGCCTAAAACATAGGACTTAGGTTTGGAGGACAAACTTTTATCAGATTGAACTCAATTATAAGCTGGAATAGAAGGAAACAAACAAAATCTTGCAAAAGCAGGGGAGAGAAAAAGGGTCCATTCTCTTCATTATATTTTGCAGTATTTGTTCTAATCTGAATCTAGTCTTGTACTTCCTACCTTAAAAAAAATCGTGGGATTTAGTCCAGCAAACTTAATAACTAGACATTATTAACTGTGGGGCTAAATTCGTCTATTTTCTAAAAATGTTTTTGTGTGAATAGCCGACGTCCCTGTGTTAAAGTACCATGACAGGTAATAGATTTTCTAGAACTATTATAAGATAGATGTTGCCTTTTTCAAAACAAAGTCTACTTTGGGATATTTAATTTAGGTATAATTTCACAGAGTTACCACTTTGATGTATTGATTGAACTGTCCAAGCAACTGGATTGCTTCACTTTTTTTGTTTTATACCACCTACAGCTATACAACTATAGTGACTAAATTGACTCATATGCAGTTGACCTGCTGGACGTTAGTATCACTTAGTTGTCACCTTTATTAGCAGAAAAAGAAAAATTGCCAAGGGAAGAAAATAATTTAAGAATTTAGGTTTGGCTTATTATATTTCTTAGAAGTTCATTTCTTTGAAGAAAAAAAATTTCCCTCTGCTGTAGCTCTCTGGCTTGAGGTCCTTAAAGAAGCAGTTGGTGAGGTATGGGAGCCCTGAGCCTGGTGCTGAGGGCAGGGTTTTGTTGAAACCTGACTATGGCACTCTAAATTGTGGAAGCCAAGACTTCAGTCTCTTTGTCTCTCTTTGTCTCTGTCTCTGTGTCTCTTCTTTAAATAATAACTGCTGTATTTACAATACTTGTGAATGTGAGTGTAAGTGGCTTTCTCCCGTAGCAGCCTTTGAAAAATGTGAAGATATTATTCCTCGTAAGCATTTAGAACTAGAGTTGAAAGACAAGAAAGTGTTGGCAATTATACATCACACAATTGCTTATCTCTTTTCAATAATGTCCTGTTCAGCGCAGTGTACATTCCCTGAGGAAGCTCTGTGGAATTGCCCTTTCTTCCACTTAGAAAGAAAGCTTTAATTCCTTTCCTGTATCTACTCTGAATGGTAATTGGACATTGAGATTCTTATTTCCTGATTTACCATGATGATTAGGGCAACAGAGAAATAATACAAATTTGGCCACTCTAACATAAAATAAAATGAAACATCCTCTGAATAATTATAGGGTGACAGTGATGACTCTCCCCCCCCCACTCCCCTCAGTGTTCCTATCAGAGAATGAATGAGGCAATGCATTCGTATTAACAAACAAATGAATTGACATTTTTGAGATTGGCCAAGGAAATGTTATCACTCATATTTCCTTCAAGAAAAAGAAATTAATTCTCAGTGTCCATAAATATTGCTACTGTTTTTATCACTAGGGTCCTGCTTATAAATGTTTTGTTCTCACTGTCCTTTGCCTGCCAGACTGCCCTTAAAGGAGTGAAGTAGTCAGAGAGATGACTCATCGGGGAGGTGATGGAGAGAGGGAGAACTGAGAGGCTGTCTCTGCTCTCCTTGAGAAGGTATTTGCTCTGTCTCTGGACTGGTCCAAGGTGAGGGAGACAGACAGCGTGGGGCAGACAGCTGTGGATGTAAGGGTCACAGGGCGATGGGAGCAAACGTATTCATCAGGAAGCATCTTCCATTCTTAACCATTTCTGCTCAGGGCCGTACCCAGGCATATCCGCCAACCCACGTCTATAGGACAAAGAGGTACATGTATGATTTGGGCTTTGGGCTTGGTCATTACGTAATACTAACTTAGTCTTTCAAAAATGGAAACGGTCCTTAAAATATTCTTTTTATGGTTTGCATGATATTCCAATAATGGGTGCAAGCGATTTTTACCACCCTCCGTATGTGGATAATTTTTGCTTCAGAATTTAAGGTTCTGTATGTTGTATCTTTGCTTCAGAATTTAAGTAGAAACCTTCTCTTCGTGTTACACTTAATGAGGTTGGGATCTGTTCTTTAGGAACAGATTTTACTAGCTTAATGAAAATTCTTCAAATGCCATGCAGTATAGGAATGGGCAAAAGAGAAAGGAGACAATATTTGCAGAGGGCTTATAATTGTGTAGGCCTTTGTGTGGACTGTTCATTTTTAAAGGATCTCATTTAATACTCACAAAATGTAGGTATTCAGGAAACCAAAGCTCAGATAGATTCGGTAACGTGCTTCAGGTAAAACAGCATGTTCTAGAGATAGGATTGAAATCCTAAGGTTTTTGGCTTCAAAGCTGCATCAGATTGGGCACACTTTACAGTAAAATAAAATTTGTGCTACAGTGAACAACATTATAGAACGTGCCAGTCTAAATGATTCTTGATCAGGCTGGCCAGAGCTGACTTTACATACCCTTCAAAATGGGAACGTCATGACAAATCAATGTGTCTAATTAGGGAAAGGAAAGTGTTGGAAACCTATTTATGCTTTAATAACTAAAAAAGCACTGGTCTCTTGCCAAATTGACATACATTTTTGGAATCAGAGAGTCTAAGATACTCCTTAAATGCTACTTATGATAAATAATGCCATTTAAATGTCCACCACCTGCTACAGCACATGGCTGAGTTCTCAGAACATTTTCATTACTTCCTTAGATGGTCTTGATTAATGTACAATGATGGAGAAAGTTGTTGTTTTTTTTTTTAAAGAAAATGTTATGATGTGACAACTAGATGTCTTTAAATATACCAGTTTTCTGTATAAGCTAAACAGTTTCCAGGGGATAACTTTTACAGTTCCAAAGCATTATCCTAAATAAGGTAGTATTTATGTTATTGAAGAGCTTGATTATCTCATGTATTTGTGGCATTAACAATGTCTATGCTGTAAAATGGGACTGGGAATAGTTTTTGATTCCTGTTTCTGTCCGTGTCATCATCTCGACTTTGATCACCTTTAACAAGATAACACCCCTACTTTGATCACCTTTAACAAGATAACGCCCCTTCCCACCCCACTACAACCCTGTGTCGATTAGGAATTATATTTGACTGCAGGTAACAGAAAGTGGTCTACCTTGGCTTAACCAAATAAGAGTTAGCTTTTCTCACGTAACAAAAAGCCCATAGGTAGAGAGTCTGGAATTGGTCCAGTGGCTCCAGGATACCCTCCAAATTCCAGCCACCCTTTATGTTCCAGTGTCTGTCATCCTTAGTATGAAACTTACATTCTTACGATTGCTTCACATTGCACGATGGCTGCTTCACTTCCAGACTCATGGCGTCATTCAAGGTAGGAAAAAGAAAATCATGTGTCACTCAGGAAGGGCCTGTGTTGCTCTTGCAAAAGCAAAACTTTCCGGAAATCTCCAGCAGCATTCTGCTTATGTCTTACTGCTCAGAACTGTCATGAAGTCAACCGTCGCTGCAAGGCAGTCTGGCGAAATGAGGATTTTAGCTGGGCCGACTGTCACCCTAAAGAACTTAGGGTTCTATTAGTAAGGCAGAACTGGCGAGTAGTTTTTGGGTAAAACGGCTGGGTCCATGCTAACCCCAACGCCAGCGCCAGCCCTGAACTGTCTCAAGTGGCTTTGGGATTAGAATAGAAAGTGCAGAGGAAAGAAGAAAAGGAGGCTTCTTCAAGGTCACCAGTGCCCTCTTTATAGCTTTGCACTGTGTTTTACTCTTTTCTTCCTTAGTGTTGGGATATCTTTGTTCCCTCTGTCTTTGGTGATCACTTTCTCTCTCTCTCTCTTTTTCTAATTACTCATTTGCCAGGTAATATCATTTCCTTAGAGGAATCATCCCTGACGCTTCAGAAAGATTAGGCAGCTCCCTTTTATATATGCCCCCAGCACCTGGACCTGTTTTTTTTTTCCCTTCTTTTTGGAACACTTATCACAATTATACTTACTTATGGGAGCTGGGGTACAGTTTTGTTATTTGTTCAATGTCTTGTTCTCTTTTCCACTAGACTATAAACTCCCCCTAGACTATATTCTCCCTCCCTTCTGTGTCTAGCACAGTGCCTATGACAGAGTAGACCCTCAATAAATATTTGTTGAATGAATTAATAATGAATGAATAAATTTCAAGGCTCTTCGCTCACCTGCTGTTCTTTCTTTTCTTTAGGCATCTTTTTTTGTCCTCTTCCTCCATTCTAACTTTAAACATTCTCTAAGTACTCTCATACATATTTATCCATTCATTTATATTTCTTTTTTTTTTTTTCTGTCTGTGCCTCACTCTCTAGATTATTCTTCCTGTCTCTCAGATAGGTATTATCTTTACTCAAACTCTATATGTCCACACCAATTCTCTTACTCAGGTATACGTATCCCACTTCTAGTTGCCTGCTACTTTTTAACCGGAATGCCTCTCCATTGCCCTACACCCAACAAGTTCCAAATGACCATCATGAGACACACATCTCAATTTTCTAGTCTCAAAGTGATGACACCTTCTTCTAGTTACTTAAGCTTGAAAACTTGGTGTCGTTTGTGGGATCATTTATTTATATCATTAAGTTGCGTTTTCCTTGGCAAATAGCTCTAGCTGTTCTCTATTCTTGTTGCTGCCACATCAGTACACAGTGTGCAGGGTTTGTGGGTACTGGTACGTGTGAGGTGGCAAGATGAACGGTGACAGGGGTCAACTGTCCAAATGCTCCCCATCGAGAATGTGGCAGAGCAGAGGCTTTTGCCAGTTTATGTTGCAGTGTACTCTTTTAAACACCAGTTCTGGGGCTTCCCTGGTGGCGCAGTGGTTGAGAGTCTGCCTGCCGATGCAGGGGACACGGGTTCGTGCCCCGGTCGGGGAAGATCCCACATGCCGCGGAGCGGCTGGGCCCGTGAGCCATGGCCGCTGAGCCTGCGCGTCCGGAGCCTGTGCTCCGCAACGGGAGAGGCCACGACAGTGAGAGGCCCGCGTACTGCAAAAAAATAAAATAATAATAATAATAAACACCAGTTCTGGTGCTCATGACTTGTGGCACAATCAATTTGATAACCTGGGATTACTCTGAAGTAAAATTTGAGAGGATTTAGCTACTTAAAATGGCGGGGGGGCATCTTATAATGGTAGGTATGGATGACTTTTGCAGTATTGATGAAAAGATCACAAAATGGTATTAAAAACTGCAGAAGTATAGCAGCAGTAGTAAAACATTTTGTAAAGACAGAGTAGAGCAGAAATTAGTGGAAATTTATTAAAATTACTGGGTATGAAATTTAGAAAAGTTAGCACAGATGCTTCACAGATTATCCCAGTAATCAAGATGGCCATTTTTCTTTTACAGGAAAATAGTAAATCATATGGATATATTGTATGAATAAATGAATACGGCTGTGTATCTATGAGGCCAGAATGATTGATTTAATAGTGACAAATTTTGATACTTTCTGTTTAGCATTTGCAGTCTAAAACTCTATTCGTTGTTGAAAAAAAACCCCTAGTGTTTGAAAAAACTATAGGCAAGCAAAGTTACATTTTTTAAAAAACATCTTTATTTGAGTATAACTGTTTTACAATAGTGTGTTAGTTTCCCCTTTACAACAAAGTGAATCAGTTATACATATACATATGTTCCCATATCTCTTCCCTCTTGCGTCTCCCTCCCTCCCACCCTCCCTATCCCACCCCTCTAGGTGGTCACAAAGCACAGAGGTGAACTCCCTGTGCTATGCGGCAGCTTCCCACTAGCTATCTAATTTACAAAGTTACATTTTAACACGAAACTTTTAGAAACATTTTGTGAAAGGATCATTTCTGCCTTGCTGTAGATTGATTGGCCGTGCAGTATGCAGAAATTTAGTGAGCGCCTTCCACATTACCCTGTGTATTTCCTACAGAGAATGTAAGGTTATTTAGGATTCTTTTTTGTTGTTGTTTGAGAAGGAGGAAAGTTGATGATATAGTTCATTTTTTAGTTCATAGCATTTGTCAGATTGAAATTCATCTCTGCACCATATTGTTCTTTAGGATATGTTCTTTTGATAGATAGATGTTTAGATATATAGGGCACAGAGGCAAAGAAGCACAGCTGGTATCGATAACAGGCTCACAATCATCATTTCCCTGATTTTATACCTTTTCCCTTGCTTTATCATTCAAGTATTCATTTGATCATGGGGATTACATACGGAGAAATGTGTCATAGACAGGATCTATGAAGCAATGTTTTCCTTTCCAATTTATTTCAGCTAATTCTGGTCCCTTTAATGTATCTAGCATTGGGATGTAGGAATTAAGGCATGTTGAGATTTCTGCCATAGTCTTATTCCCACAGGAAGAGTAATGCTGGAAAAGGAGACCAGGGATCAAGATCCTATTCCCCTTTATTGGTAGATATATTTCATTTATTAGCTTTTAGATATTAGCTTTTAGATATTCTTCTCCTCTGGATATTTTCATGTTTTTTTTTCCCAATAAGATAGAATAAATATTATTTGGGTTTTCATCCATCATAATAATAAAAAGCTACTGTCATAAGGAGAAACTTGAGGATTGAGAGCTGGTGCAGTGATAAGTCAAAAATCTAAGCTTGTTTCTATGATAAAAGCAGTGAGTAAAAGGCATGCAGGAGATACAAAAAAAAATATGTGCCTAATCTTTTTCTTTGGATTTCACCTTCATGGATGTCTTAAAACAAGTGGTTATAATTCAGTTCATCAATTTGACTAACATGATTCAAATTGGTTGTCATTATTCAGAGACAAAACTGAGTAAATTCTTCCTTTTTTTTTTTTTTTTTTTTGTGTGTGTGTGTGGTACGCGGGCCTCTCACTGTTGTGGCCTCTCCCGTTGCGGAGCACAGGCTCCGGACGCACAGGCTCAGCGGCCATGGCTCACGGGCCCAGCCGCTCCGCGGCATGTGGGATCTTTCCGGACCAGGGCACGAACCTGTGTCCCCTGCATCGGCAGGCGGACTCTCAACCACTGCACCACCAGGGAAGCCCAAATTCTTCCATTTTTAGCTGCTTGGGCTGGTGTGTTTTTATATATCCAACTAACCTCGGTACCATGGTATATGTCACTATAATAAAATAGGAAAATCAATTCTATCAAAAAAATACAGTAACAACCAATATTGGAGCTAGTAAGTTCTGTTTATATGAAACTTTCTCTTTCTCTACCATTTTTGTGGAGGTAGAAAATCCAGTGGTTATTAGAGTGGGTAGTGGCCAACGTGTTTTGAATGTAATATGATATGAACCAGAACTAGAAGTGGTCAAAGTTCAAATCATGTCTGTTGTTGGATGGCCTGTACCTTATGGTTTGAAGGCAACAGATGAGTAAAGAAAATGGTTTTGAAACCATAGGAACCTTTTGTAGGTTACCTGCCTAGTATCCACCTTCCTCCTTCCTTTTTCCCACCTAGACCACTAATTTCCCAAACATTCCAGTTCTAGCCAATCAGCATATTGTAACCCTCTGGCACAGGAATTGGTCTCAGGATGATCATGTGACCTGATAGGAGGAGACAAGTGTTGGAGAGTCAGAAGGACTCTTCTTCTCTCTCCCTTGGGGGTCTCTCTCTCTCTCTCTCTCTCTCTCTCTCTCTCTCTCTCTCTCTCTCTCTCTCTCTCCCCTTCCTTCCCTCTCATGTCAGATGTGCAGGAAGTATTAAGCAACTTTCTTGTTACTGATCAACAAACTTTCAGTCACAAGAAGGCCAGTTATAAGGTGAAGCTGACACCTTAAGTGGTAGAAAGAAAGCATTCTAGATGATTTAAAGCCATCTCATTTAAAAACAGGTGGTAACACTAATTTAAATGTCTATTATTTATTTTTTATTTAAAATTTTTTTCATCTAAATTTTGAATGTGATGCTTTTAAAATCAATAATAACAGCATCTATCAGCTATTGAGTTCTTACTATGTGCTAGGCATCATTGGACCAGATACTTTATGTGCCTTAGTTCATTTAACCTGCAAAACCACATTATGAGTCAAAAACGACCATCTCCAAGTATAGATGAGGAAACCGAGGCACCAAAAGTTTAAGTTGCTTGCACAGGGCACACCACTAGTAAGTGGTAGAGTCAGAATTTTTGTCCCAAAGGCCATGCTTCTACCCTACGAAACCATCCATAGTCAGACCTTGAATTTGGAGAAGACTATACTCAAGGTCATTCAGGTCTTTATTGTGAATACCCTAAAAACAGCCCTTTGAGGACAATTTTGCAGATGCAGATTTCTGAGGCCTTAGAGGAATTAAAGTCTTGGTCATGGTTGCATAATAAGTGAGATGAAAAAGGCAGTGGTGATGTGGTAGGAAATAATTTGGCTGTGTGAACACAATTCATCCACTGTCTGAGGTCAGTGGGCTTGGTTTCTGCTCTGTCTTCCCAATATCCCTAGGCATCCTGCCTTTCCATCTTTGACCTTGTCATCATCAATTACTATGTTCTGGGAGCCCAGATGTTGCCTCGTCGAATTGGAGCCTCACTCCACTCTGTGAGGAATGATCCTTTACGTTTCTGTAGTGGCCTGTAACTCACCAAGATCTTCTCATCTGTGATCTCACTTGACCCTTTCAACCACCCTATGAGATGGACTGTTATACTCATTTCTTTTACATCTTAGGTGCTTAGATACCACTTTGCTTTCAGTTAATTTGCACTTATAAATATGTTGCCTTAGAAGTGATTTTTACTTCTATCTTACAAATGTTGCTGAACTTGCAGCTAAACTATAAGCTCCATGAATTGATTATGAGTTTGGTGTGCTTTACTTCCTTGAGCAATGCCTCCTGTTGGTACAGAGTGGTCTCTCAGGAAAAAAAAAGATAACTCATTAATATCCAGCACTGACTTTCCAGAGCTGACTGTCAAATATTCAGAAATTTTGTTAGCTGGTTATTAAATTGTTGGTAGTTTGAAATCTGTGGTGGGATTATTTTATAGCAGGAAAATTGGCAAAGGCTGCATATCAAGGCTACCCTCCATCTACTCCCACCGTCAGAGAGCCAGTTTACAAGGACATCGCTGTTTATAACTTTTCCTTTGGTCCACAGACAACTGCTCTTCTTTATCCTTTGTGGATTAGCTAATGGCCATGACCCAAATGTCTTCACCAGGGGAGAAGGTAGAGATGAGGACACTGAGTCAGTCTCCATGTCTTTGCTGTTCTGAGGCTCTGAGCAGAAGACGACAGTTTATGTTCACTGTAGAAAGCAAACTACAGAAAACCTTCAGAGAAACTTGATCAGGAAGCTCAGAAAAGGCATCACCAGGAGTCCGCCTCCTTTCCTGTTCCAGTCTGTCTCTTTCCATCCGTTCTTCATTGAACCAGTAAGCTGGTCAAGCTATGCTTGGAGGGATCTCAGAGCCTGTAACAGGATGCTTTGGGTTGCAGGTAAAAGAACTCCTGATTAAAGTGGTATAAACCACAGGAATCATTATTGTTTACATAATAGAAAGTCTGGAAATAAGAGGCCCAGAGTTAGTTCACTGTCCTATCAATGGCCTCAGTGATTCCAGGCTGTTTCTTTTTCCCTCTCTGTCACCCTCAGTGTGTGAGTAAGTGGTATTTCCCCTTCTGACTGCAAGAAGGCATCAATAGTTCTAAACAGCAGGAAGTTAATTTACCACCCAAACCCTCAAGGATATCCTGGATTTGTGATGGGAAACCCTGTTTGTCTCTCTCTCTCTCTCTCTCTCTCTCTCTCTCTGGCCATGCTGCATGGCATGTGGGATTTTAGTTCCCCGACCAGGGATTGAACCCATGCCTCCAGCAGTGGAAACATGCAGCCCTAACCACTGGACGGCCAGGGAATTCCTGTTTTCTTGTTTTTCTGAAGGAAAGACATTCTCTAACCTTAAATAGAGGGTTTAAGGAATAAAAGGGAAATGGCGCATCTTAAGGAATACTAAAAAAAGCCCTTTATGGTAAAAATAATTTTGAGGTATTCATTTCCAATTAGCAGGATTCTCCAGTGATTCTATGTGATGAGAAGTTAATTAAGGAAACCAGCAACCCAAGACCATCATAGAAGCTGTAGGAAGAACTAAAGGAAAAATACCGCAAGAAGAAAAAGCAAAAGCGTTCATTGTAACATCTGAGGCAGTAAAATGCTATTTAAGTGGAATTGAAGACCCAAATGGCTGCAATTATGGAATATTGCAAAATTTTTCACATTAAGGAAAAAATAACAATATTTTACTTTTATAGGAAGCAAAATTAAATGAAGCTGCCACAAGAGATAGGATATCTGAAATCGTAGGAATTAGTGAGCAGCCCTGCCCTGAGGGACTTGTTCTTCTTTGTTTCCCATTGCTAACACAGTACCTGACATACCATGTGAGTGTTGACTGAGAAGAAAGGACAGGAAGTGATTCAGATAATAGAACTGTGCTACGGGGGATGGTGGGTGTGTGGGATTGGCCATGGTGGAAGGAGCCCAGGCACGGTATCAGAGCCGAAGTGGACAGGCTTCAGATGGAGTTGAGGGTTACTAGTGTTTGGACCCGTGTTTCTCTCATTTGCAGCAGCGGGAACAGAACTGGCCCCAGAAGCTGCCAAGGGCTGAGACCTGCAGAGTTGGATCACTGCGCCCTCATTCCCTTGTAGGACCACCTTTCTGGCTCAATCTCTTTGACACCAAATATTACCTCTCCTTCCATACTATTGGGTGAAATTAAGTAATGAAATGGTTAAAGTGCATTCACAGGTGACTGATATTTGCATTGAATAGCTTGATTAGTTGTTTTATAATCCTTTTGGGGAAAGTTGGGCAGTTGATACAGATGTAAGGCTGGATTATCCACAGTATCCATGCCAGTTACATCATCAGCTTAAAGTGCATCGGGAAGGCATCCCATGCCATGATGGTACAGAAAATAATGTCACAGAGAATGCAGGTTATGAAGAAAGTCTTGTAATCTTTCTTTAACATTTTTCTGTTTTAAAATAGTGAAAGTCTTGTAATCTTTCTTTAACATTTTTCTGTTTTAAAATAGTGAAAGTCTTGTAATCTTTCTTTAACATTTTTCTGTTTTAAAATAGTGAAGTGTGAGTACATATGGTACAGAACTTTTTTTGGAAATCTGCCGTTAGTGCATCAGAAATGAAAATGTCCTTTAAGCATTGAACATCAAAATCCATTTTCATATTAAAAAACTATCACCCTTCCTTAGAACACAGTAGATTTTTTTTTTTTTTTTCCTGTAGGAGAAATTCTCACAGGCTTCAGACACAGAGTAAAGGGGAAGAAAAGAATATAAGTTGAAGTAGTATAATAAATATATTACAGCATCACAACTCCATTCATCCTAAGTGAGATGTATAAATCTGGTAAAATTGGAAGCATCTTGTTTGTGAAGGATAGCAGCTTCCTTCCACCAATTTTAATTTATATAATTAAACCTCAAATCACATGTGTGTTTTCATATTAAATGCATATGTTCAAGTTAGTACTGTGACTTTATTTTACTAATTTTTAAAAAAAAATTTACTAAATTTTGAGTCTTTTCCTTTCTGGGGCAGCATCACCTCTTTCACAAAGAATGTGTGAAAGGACAAGTCAGCAGTATTTGTTTGTTTTTTTTTTTTTTTTTGCAGTACGCGGGCCTCTCACTGTTGCGGCCCCTCCCGCTGCGGAGCACAGGCTCCGGATGCGCAGGCTCACGGGCCCAGCCGCTCCGCGACACGTGCGATCTTCCCGGATCGGGGCACGAACCCGAGTCCCCTGCATCGGCAGGCGGACTCTGAACCACTGCGCCACCAGGGAAGCCCGAGTCTGCAGTATTTTATAAACATTGCTGTGGTCGTGCTGTTTTGTATTCCACGAATTTGCTATTGAGTTTCATAGAATCTGACACTCAAAGGAAATGTCTCTTAAATATTACCTCTGGCTGAATAATACATTGACTTTTTTTAAAAAAGGCAATATGTGAGAAAATGAAATAGTATCTAGGACAATAAGTAAAATTCAAGGACAGTCATAAGTAATGATGAACCAGGTGCTAATCTCTTAGAGTTCAGGATCCTCCTCATCTTCCTCCTCCTCTGCATTTTCCCTGTTCTCTTCTTTTAATTACATCCTATATGGCAAGTGACTTTGAAACTCATAGTGACTCAAAAAAATAGCTTTTGAATAATGAGTGGACACATAAATCTTTTTATCCCTCCCCAAATCTGGCTTGCCATGTCGGAGGTAATGAGTGATTGATAAGCATTTGTTTTGTTTACGATGTTTTATTTATTTATTTATTTTTGATGTGGACCATTTTTAAAGTCTTTATTGAATTTGTTACAATACTGCTTCTGTTTCATGTTTTAGTTTCTGGCCCTGAGGCATGTGGGATATCTTAGCTCCCTGACCAGGGATCGAACTTATAGCTCCTGTGTTGGAAGGCGAAGTCTTAACCACTGGACTAGCAGGGAAGTCCCGATAAGCATTTGTTGAATGAAGTTTTTGGATTACAAACTTTTTTTCTCTAAGGCGTGCAGTCTTATAACTTTTGAGCTTGTACTGTACTGAAGAAGAAGCTATTAAAATGTTGTTGGATAAAGGTTTCAGTGGGCCCTCTTTAATAGAGGAGTCATTTAGAATTAACACAATGGTTTACAAATAAATACTGGGAAAGAGATTGAAAGTAATTTGTTCACCCAAGTAGATGGTTTTCTTCTTATAGTTTTGTTCATAATTTTTTAATGTATTTGTTTTTACATATATTTACTTCCTAACATCTAACCATTTTTACCACTTTCATGATTTTTAGACATACTTTCTTACCACCTGTACAGTTATTACTCCATATTTTCCTTTAAATGATTCACTTTGCAATCTAAATTTATTTAAAGAGAAAACTTTATATTAGTACTGTGAATAGAAAACCAGTATCCTCTGCTGAAAACGGAAGGCAGCTATAAAAATAAATATAATGTGATGAAAATGACGTTATTAAATTTTAGCCAGCTTCTGTTGGGAGAAAGACTGAGCCTGATTTAAATGTTTGAGGTTGTCAGACATTAGAGAAGAGTAAAAGACATACAAACGCCAAACTGAGCCTTTTTATCTGGCCATGTTATAAGGGTTGAAAAAAAATCCAGAGAAGAATAACTTATCTCTACACTGAGTCAAATATAAACTTCAACCAAGAAAAACAAATCTAGATTTTTTTTTAATGGTTCCAAATTAGTGGGGCTGTAATTTGTGAAATTTTAGGGCCCTATAATTTTTGTGATAAAGTAAAATGTTCTCTTCATCTTCAACTTTGATTAAAACATTTGATTTAACACATACAAAGTTAAGAATATAATTTAGAGTGAAGATTCCATTTTCCTTCCGTGAATTTATTTCCTGCCCTATGGGTCATATAAGCAATGTTTGGATGTTCTATGAAGGTACCATATGCTGAGTCAGGTTTATACCTTTTATATCATTAGTGTTTCATAGGGAATGTCATTCTAGATAGTGTTCATGAAGTTAAGATACAGGCATGTGTAAACTTTATTAATACTTTTGTGTCTCACGGAACTAACTCAGCAGAGAATAGGTCTAGTTGATCAAAATTCCAAATTAATGTAGTCATAGACAATGAGTTTTAGTATGTAAGTTTTGAAATACTTCATTCTTTAGCGATTGCTTTGGGCTGGTTATCTCAACATTGATAAAGATCATTTCAGGTCATAACTGACACACAATCAGATTGGCCCTCTTGATTGAAAGAATTGATTTTCTAACAAGTAAAGTAATAGTCTATCAATTCAGTCAAACCCCTGGTGGTTGGTCACTTGAATCAAAGTCAAAATGTTTTGTGCAGAGACGGGAAAGAAAACTTGTAAGTTCTGCATCATTGGTTTCCCCTGTCAATTCAGGTAAAGCTATGTGGCTCAAAACGCAGCCTGGCAAATTTAAATAAGGAAGAAGGCAAATGAAAGATAGGCTTTAGAAATTTCAGCCGTGATGGTGACACGTGTTATGTAATACTTTCTAATGGGAGTTTCATAAGTGATTTATCCCACTGATATAAGTAGAAATATACTTGAAACACTGAAAAATCAAAGCAGTTGAGTTTTAACTGCTTTTTCTGGATGAGCAATGTATATATTCTTTATTTATGCTACATAGAAAGCAACTTAAAAATATATGGAAAACACTCTCATGACAAATGTTTGCTGCTTTATAATAGCTGGGAATAAAGGCTGTTTTTAAAGTGGGCTTGGAATTTTTGAATATTCTGAGAGATTAGATTTCAACATAAAACATAAATAGTTTTAAATAATTTAGATAACAGCACATACTTTTCACAAATGCATCACAGATAATTTAGTACCTATGTCCTGAAGCATGAGGAAGAATTTTAATAGTGCCGTATTTATAAAGATGAATTTGCTTTAAAGTGTGGATAGTTGAAATTTTGGCCCGTTTTTCTTCTCCTTTCACATTTTTTTCGGTCCAAGCTTTCCTAAGATTTTCTAGAAGAATGCTGCTTTTAATTAGTCAGATGCAAGGTGGAACAGGATGAAGGTTACAGTTAAAATTCTTCCTATGGGGCTTCCCTGGTGGTGCAGTGGTTGAGAGTCCGCCTGCCGATGCAGGGGACACGGGTTCGTGCCCCGGTCCGGGAAGATCCCACGTGCCGCGGAGAGGCTGGGCCCGTGAGCCATGGCCGCTGAGCCTGTGCGTCTGGAGCCTGTGCTCCGCAACGGGAGAGGCCACAACAGTGAGAGGCCCGCGTACCGCAAAAAAAAAAAAAAAAAAAAAAAAATCTTCCTATGTATCATGTTAATGTTAAAAGGTTATAGTCAGCCTTAGCTAGATATTTGGGCCCACATGAGAAATTCCAAAAAGAAGCCATTTACTCTTTGTTGCATACAATCAAATACATCTTTAAAACCTCTGCCTAAAAATAAAAAATGGAGATAGATGGTAGGGACTGTAACTCTTAGATTGACTTTCTTTCTTCTCTTGTCTTTTCTTTGCTTCATTGTCTTTATACTTTCAGGTCAAATTCAAAGAAACAATCCTGACAAGGAGTGTAGGTGATCTTTAAAAACTGAGTGATTCCTATAAATTAAAAAAAATTCGACGTAGTGACTCCTTCAGGTATAAATACAACATTGTATGGCAATGTAGGAGCCTGGCAAGGCTCTGAACATTCTTTGTTAAATCTGCAGAAGCTACTAGAAGTTAAGGACTTTAGCTTTGTTATAAGGAATTCTCCGTTGGGGCATTTTTCACTTCTGAGTCCTGTAATCTTGTTGAAGTTGCTTAAGCAATAGCTATGTGTATGGATTTATGTTAAGGAGGTACTTGATAACAAGTATTTTAAGACAGAGTTTCACTTGGCATCTTTATAAAAGCCATGAAAAAGCTTTTCTTAACTATGATTATAAGAAAATTATCTTGCCTTGAACTTTCTAAGAATGCAAGAAGTTATTCTCCTTTATTAAGATGTTAATTCTTACCATATCACCCTCCGGTTGTCTGAAAGAATTCACTAGTGATAAAACATGGCTAGAAGTCAAAAGTTAATAGTAAAATTAATGAAAAAAGTTATTAAAAAGTATAAAGTAAAGCAGAGTGATGGGAAGAATCAAGGATTCTTCCCTAAGGGGTAAAATGTTTTCTTATGGGAGGATTAACGTATTTTAAGAAATAGAGCATATAATGGTATTAGAAACTCTTATATTTTTACCACCTGTATTGAGATAAAATCTCTCCTATAGTCATGAGTGATCAATATATTCTCTATTTTTTAAAAAGTATAAGTCAAAATTAAACAAAAATGCAACGCATTCTCATAAGTGAAAACAACTGCAATATCTACCATACAAACCCACAATTTGTATTAATTTCATGTACCAATAGTTCTGAGATTATCTGGGGCAAAATGATGATCCTGGAAAGAAGGGAATGAAGAGTTTGCAGCTCTCCATCTTTACTAGAGGGAGGAGTTGGAATTATTTCTCTCTGAGATAGAATTTTAGGGAAAGATGGGATTTACTTTATACCAAGGATCCCGGTGTCTACCCTACTGTAGGTGACGCCCTTAGGCTGGCTGAATACCATGAAGGTCTCTTAATAAGAAAGAAGGAAAGACTCATCACTGGTGAGGCATCTCCACAATAAATTTGATTCCAGAGCTTCTTAGAGAACTAAGGTTATTGTATTAGTCAGAGTACTTCAGAGACACAGACAAATGGACTTTATCCATGTCTGTCTGTCTATCTATCTATCTATCTATCTATCTATCTATCTATCTATCTATCTATCCATCTTGTAACAAGAGATTTGTTTAGAGGAATTGGTTCACAGGATGGTTATGGAGGCTGAGAAGTCCCGGGATCTGCAGTCTGAGGGCCTGAGAAGCATGAAAGTCCATGGTGTGAGTTCTAGCTCGAGTCTGAAGACCTGAACACCAGGAAAGCTGATGGTGTAAGTCAGCCTGGGTTTGAAGACAGGAGGAGACCCATGTCCCAGCTCAAGATTTGCAGGCAGAGAGAGTGAATTCTCTTACTCAGACTTCTGTTCTCTTCAGGCCTTCAACACATCGGATGTGGCCCACCAGTGTGGGGGTGGGCAATCTGCTTTACTTAGTCTATCAATTCAAATGTTAATCTCACTCAGAAACACCTGCATAGTCACACCTAGAATAATGTTCAACTAAATATCTGGGCTCCCTATAACCTCTTCAGCTTGACACATGTAATTAACCATCACAGTTATGCTTTAACACTTATTTAAAATTTTCATGAAGATTTTCAGCACCTAGAATTTGCCGGAAGTCTCCATCAAAGGGAGAAATGGGGAGGCTGAATTGACAGGGCATAAAAGCAGCTATGTTTGGGGCACTGCTGCACCTTTCCATGACGTGACTGAAATATGCCTGCTCTCATGGTGGAGAAGCTCTAGAGGTAACAGGGGCCCTGATGAGGGTTGTGTGTGCATGTAGACAGCGATCAGGCGGCATGAAGGTGCCGAACACCGGTGGGTGAGGGAGAAGGGACATTAGAAAATAGGACAGTGGTTCAAAAATTCTCAGATCGAGCATTACGTACATTGAAATTTCACCTGGTTTACTCTGTCCCCACATAGAAGATAGAGCAATTGTCCTTTAACACTGTCAGAAACCTGCCTCCCCAAGCAAGCAGTGAGCTAACTCAGCCAGGTCATTTCAGCAGGCAAAGGACATTCATTCATGTATTTATTCAGGAAGTATTTCTTGAAGACTTTCTGTGGAACCAATACTGGTTTTGGCAGGTGCGGGGATACAGCAGCAAATACAGCAGAGTCCCTACCTGAAGCGGTTACATTCTAGTGGAGAAGACATCTAATAAACATTGTAAAGTGTTATGAAGAAAAGAAAGCAGAATAAAAGAACATTGAGTGATGGGGAGGTGAGGTGGGGGATGTCTTACACAGACTGGTCAGACCAGATATCTTTGTAACAGTGAAGTTAGAGAGGATATCTGAATGATGTAAAGGGTCCATTTATGAGAAGATATTAGGGGAGAGAATTCTAGGAGACAGCATGTGTAAATGACCTGAGAGAGATGGATATTTTGTATGTTTTTGGAGGCAAGAAGACAGGTGTGGCTGGAATGGAGTGATCTGGAGATGAAGTCCAAGTGGTAGGTACAGGCCAGATTATGTGGAACCCTGTGAGCCATTTAAGGAGTTAAATTTCATCAAGAATCAATGGGTAGATACCAATTATAGTTTTCAACAAAGGAATAATACAATCTAATCCCTGTTTTTAAAAGTTCAATTTGACTATTAAATGGAGAATACATACAGGAAGGTAAGAATGGAAACAGGGAGATCAGTTATTAAGCACTGCAGTTGTCTAGGTGAGAAATTATGTAGTTTGGACAAAGGTGATAGCATTGGAAGTTATGATAAATGTTGGACTTGGGATATTTTGAAAATGAAGACCACAGAATTTGCTGATGGTTTGGAGCAGGGTGGAGCGAAAGGGATAATTAAAATGATTTGATAATCAAAATTATGAGTAATCAATGATTACACTTAGATTTTTGTCATGGTGCTGGTAACTGAAGTGGACATAATTGCGGGGAGGTTCCAAATTTGCGGAAGATAGAAATGAAGAGTTTTCCTTTGGCCATTAGTTTAAGAGTCTATTAGACCTCCTAGTGGAGATGTTGAACAGGAAGCAGCAGGACATCAAGAGTTGTGAGCTTAGGGCACAGGTAGGAGCCTGGAAATAGAATACAAAGATTAGAATATGGAGTTACGGGGACTATATAATATCTGTGTGATCTGGTAATATTTAGCCTATTGGTAATTATATAGTATCATGGAACTAGATGAGATTATCTAGGAAGAAGTAAATATAGAAGAAAAGAGAGCCAAGGACTGAACTCTGGGGAATGCTAACATTGAGAGAAGGAGGAGCCAGCAATGGAAACTGAGAAAAAAATGCCAAAGAATTAAGAGGAAAACCAGTCAAGCATCCTTCACTGGAAGCCAAGTGAAGCAAGTGTTTCAAGAACAAAGCTATTCTCCATTAAGGTAACACTTTGGAGAGGTTGAGTAATTTGGAGACAGATATGGCAAGATAGAAGTTGTTAATGACCTTGATTTGAGCAGCTCCGTGGGAGCGGTGGAGACAGAGCTTGATTGGAGTCGATTAAAGAGCAAATGGGAACAAGTGGAGACACTCTTTCCCAGAGGAGAAGCAGAGAAATGGGGAGAAGCTGGAGGACATATACGGTCAAGGAAGTTTGGTTTATTTGTTTGCTTTCAAGGTGAGAGACTTTTTATAACATGTTTACGTGCTGATGGAAATGATCCAGTTAAGAGAGGGCAAATGAGGAGGGAGCAGAAAAGGAGGGTAGAAGCATTTCAGGAACACAATTTCTCAATAGGGGAGAAGGAATGGAATCCAGCGCACTGTGGGGGGTTGGTTTAAATGGACCAAGGAGAGGTCATCCATTGTATCAGGAAGAAAGACAGTGTGGATGGGTCCGAGGCAATTAGGTTGGAAGATTCAGTGATAAGAAAATGAGGACTCTTTTTTCTGATTGCTTTTCATTTTTCAGTGAACTACAGATCAAGGTCATCAGCCCAGAGTGAGAGGCAAAGGGACGGGGGAGTATTGAGGGTTTGAGGTGAGAGGAAAAAGTACATTAAATAGATTGTTGGTAGAGTAGGAAAATGCATTTACTATGAAAGGTAGAAGGATGCTGATGGGGTGTTTCTTGAGGTTTATGGTTGTAAGTTTATTTTTTTTTTTAATGAATAGTTTTCTTAAAATTATTTCTTAAAAGTTTATATGAGATCAGGTAACTCAAGTGTTTGTTTTTCTCCAGCGACTTTCAGGTACTGGGGTGCAAGTGGGGAACAGATAGGTTTTGATTTTTGCTAGGTAGATAGGTTTTGGTTTTCTCTCTTTCAGATACTTCAAATTTGAGACAGATAGGCAAAAATCACTGAGTAAAATTCTAATTTTAGAATTAGAAAGAGAGAGAGAAAGAGAGAACGAGACATATTCGAGTTACTAAAAACAGTGCCTGGCATAGTGGAGGAGAGGTTTCCAATGAGCCGGTTGCTAAAATTCTAAGTGAAATGCCAAGAGAGGGATTGGGAAGATAGTAGATAATTGTAAGAGACTCATTGCAAATAGAATTGTGCTTGGCAAAGTCTCTTAGATCTGCAACTTAGTGGAGATATGTCTGGTTAAGATAGTTCACATCCTGGCCTTAGCGAGTTTGAAACAATCTCATCACCATGACTGTCAATTAGCTTACAATTTTTTTTATTTTTAGCACTTCCACCATGCAAAGCCCTGCATTATCTGTAACGAAGAGAAAGTACAGTCCATGTCTTCGGGGAATTGGCATTCTACCAGAGATCTGGTAGAAAAGATAATTCAATGTAGAAAATGATCCAGAATGGTTTTGTTGAGTAGTCTGTTTTAGTGGGAAAGCAGCAGGCCCACTAAGTTGTTTCTGTGCTCTCCTAAAGTGGAATGTAAATATTTATGGAACACAGACCTCTTTTAATCAGTAGCACAGTTGGGTCTCTACAAATATGGAGTTCTCCTTCAGATACTTCAAATTAGAGACAGATATCAGGAAAAAAAATCACTGAGTGAAATTCTAATATATCAGGTATAAGCAGATATTCCCACGAATTCACGTATATGATTTGTGATCAATACAAAATGAATGATTTTTCTCTCTTTCTCTTCCTCCTCCTCTTCTTCTTCCTCTTCTTTTTTGGTAAAGATTAGGTAACAAGAAAAGAGAGAAAATAGTATCTTGCAGATCCATAGTCTCTTTCCTTCCTCCCTCCCTCCCTCCCTCCCCCTTCCTTCCTTCGTTCCTATAATGAGTTTTGCTTTGTTAAAGTAGCACAAGTTCATTATAAATATAAAAACAATAGAGGAAGGTACAAAGAAAACTGTGATTACCCACCTCAAATTCTATCTCCCAGAAATAATCATTATAATTTTGACTGTTATCATTCTAGAAATCTCTCTATGCTTATGCGTGTAGGTAGAATAATAGACAGCAAGAACTGATAACTAAGTTGTTGTTCTTCATCCTTGAAGTTGGGGGAAAATTTGTAGCCAAAGGTCTTTCTTGCAGATGATCATCACTTATCAATGTTTCTTGGAATTGCATGTGCCCTTTCAATATACAGATTTATTTTTTCTCTTAATTATCAGAGAAGCTTAGTGACACTATATCTTTGAATACTTTCTCTGTTGCATTTATTGTGTTATCTACCTTTTCTACCTTCTATATATGTTACTTTTCTTATAATTGTGTTAGGTTTTGTATTTTTTCTCTGCCTTTACTTGATTTTCTCAAGTGTTTCCTCTAGTGAGTAGTTTAATTTTCAACCTTGTCTATTCAGTTCTTTGATCCTACTAATGTGTTTGTTATTTTATTAATTTAATTTATAATGACCGTCAATTTCTTTCCTTACTTGAGCAATCCCTTTTTCTAAATCTTATTTTGTAGTTCCATCATCTGGTTTTGAGCTTGTTTAATTGAATTCATATTCAAATAATTTATTTTGTAGACTAAAACACTCACAACGAGTTTTCTTTAAAATCTTAAAAGTTAAGAGCCACTAATAAAAAGAGATGCTCTTGTCATTACAATTGTTGATTGGATTCACCTAGTTTGAATACCGTTTCTTAATAATGAAAGTGGTTTTAAAGTCGTTAAAGGGAATTACTGAGAATGGGAGGCCACACCCTGCAAAATAAACTGTTTAAAATGAAACCAATACTTCCTTAGCTTAGGCATATATAAAGAAAAATCTATAAACAAATTACATATAAGCATGACTGCATATTGTTCGGGGGTTAACTGTCAGCTTGACTCATTAAAGTGTTCGTGAACCCGTAACCATGAGAGGCTAGGAGGGTCTCTGGCTAGTTGTGATTGATCCTCTCCTGTTGTCATCCTAGTTCCCTTTCATTTACTCATCGTCTTCTGCATCGCATGTTGACCCAAGTGGGCTCATGTTGGACTGGTCATTTTTAAGACCCAAACCAGGCAAAGTCGTGGAAATGTTTCAGTCTCTCTACCTTTGTTCAAAGTTAGACTTTGACATATTGCTTCGCTGTGAACTCAATTTCTGTAGTTTAATTATCTGTTCTCTTCGACGCTACACGGTTACACGTAATGTGGATTGCTCCCGAGAGGTGCAGCACTCTTCCAGTGCACAAGCTGCAAAATTTCTTGGCACAAAACGTCTTCCATTTCTTCCACTGTTGTAGAAGACGCTTTATAGACTTTCTGCCTGTGGATGAGAAGGGACTAATTCCCCATCTGGATACCACCTGTAAGAGTTCACACCTTTTCTCAGAAGAAATTTAATCGATAGCAGCAAGCTATTTCATGTCTTTTTAAGCAATCCATGTTGCCATTCTCTAAGAGTTAAGTATAAAGATTCTTTATGGGTTGTTTTCCTAGGATGTTATTATTTATAGAATCAATGCCATTTGTATTTCAAATTTGTTTAACAGAAGCAAAGTCAACAATCAAATATATATTTCCCCATGCAAAAATAATCATGTTGTATCTTCATGAGGGACTGTTTGAAGAAAGTATATAGTGACTAAATTGACTTTGATTATGTATTTTGGTTATTATCTAGCCTGTCAACTCACTCCAACCTAAATGGAGGAATAAAAAGTCGTTTTCGGGCTTCCCTGGTGGCGCAGTGGTTGAGAGTCCTCCTGCCGATGCAGGGGACACGGGTTCGTGCCCCGGTCCGGGAAGATCCCACATGCCGCGGAGTGGCTGGGCCCGTGAGCCATGGCCGCTGAGCCTGCGCGTCCGGAGCCTGTGCTCCGCAACGGGAGAGGCCACAACGGTGAGAGGCCCGCGTGCAGCAAAAAAAAAAAAAAAAAAAAAAGTCATGTCTGTGGCAAAGCAATGAAACAGTGAACCCATTAAAGCAGTGTTTCTTAAACTATGTTTGAAGACTATCTACACTAGAATTATCAGGGAGATGTTAAAATGAATATCTTTGGACCCTAATTCCAGGCCCTTCATAGACCTCTGAGGATTTGGTTAAGATCGTGAAGTGTTTGAGAACCATAGTGTTAGTATTAATATTAGTATTAGAAGTTGCCTGTATGATCATCAGTGAAAATGAACTTTACTAAGGGATTTAGAAAACAGGATGAATTTTTATCTGTGCAAAGAAAATATAAGCCACCACTTTAGTTATGCTTTCACTGTTTTAAAATCATTTCTGGGCTATCTTGAAGGTGGGGGATTGAGAATTGGTGGGCTGTCCTGGTAAGGGAAGCAATGGAAGTGACAAAAATGCACAAACATCTAATCATTCACAGATAAAAAATGCTTTATTATTAAAGCATATACCTTCTGGAGAGCTGGCCATAGCAAAGGTTTCCTGAGTCCTGTCTCAAGTACCCACTGCCAAGAGCAGCTGTCTTCTTCTAGGAGAAAGATGCCCCATAGTCTTTCTCCTGGCTCTTGAGCTGTTGACCTGGGATATGTACGCTGATGGTGGAAAAGAATGTGGACCTTTCCCAGCTGGACATGAGGAAGAGCTTGCCCCTGATTCTGCCAGTGACTCAGGAGTCTGTTTATTCTGAAATTGAATTTACACCCACACTTTAGCTTACCTGTGTGTGAGCTTGGCTGTATTGCTCTGACAATCCATTTCATCACAGCTTCAGCAAGTACATGATGTGATTCAGTAATGGGTACAGGTATTTCTTTCCATTTTTTACACCTTTATCAAAGTATAATTTACATGCAATAAAATGCACCCATTCTCAGTATAAAGTTCAATGAGTTTTGACAGATGTATGCATCTATGTAATCACCATCACAATAAAGATATAGAACATTTCTATCACCCAAAAACGTTCCCTCATGCCACTTTGCAGTCATCCCTCTCTCCTACCAGCCACAATCCTGGGCAAACACTGATCTGTTTCCTGTCATTTTTGAATAGTTTTGCTTTACTGGGATTCCAGATAAATGGAATGATATAGTATGCATGTCTTCTTTAGCTCAGTAAAATGTTTTTGAAATTTATCAATGTCATTACATGTAACAATAGTAAATTAGTCTATTTCTTTTTAATGTTAAGTAGTAGTCCATTGAATGGATGTACCACAATTTGGTTATCCATTAACTTATTGATGGATAGTTGGCTTGTTTTCCAGTTTTGGGGGCTACTATGAATAAATTTGCTATGGATATTCTTGTAAGCTAGGCATATAATTTAATCAGTTTTGGGATGGTTGGGTCATATGACAGATGTATGTTGAACTTTATAATAATCTACTGTAGTAAACACTGACATGCAAGTATGTTTGAGTACCTGTTTTCAATTATTTTAGCTATATATCTAGGAGTGGAATTGCTGGGCCATATGGGCCTGCTGGGCTTTCAATTGAGATTGTGCTGAATTTGTAGAAGAATTTGGAGTGAATTGATATCTTAACAATGTTAAGTTAACTGACCCATGAACATGGTATATCTCTGTCATAGTGTGGGCTGGCTTAACCAAATACCATAGACTGAGTGGCTTAAAAAACAGAATTTTATTTTCTTACAGTTCTGTAGGCTGGGAAGTCCAACATCAAATCAGTAAAGTAGATTTAATGCTGACACTTCTTTTTTCTTGACTTGTAGGCAGCTGCCATCTTACTGTGTGCTTGCATGATCTCTTGTGTGCAGAGAGAGAGAAACATATTCTCTTATGTCCCTTCTGTAAGGGCACTAATTTCATCATAAGGGCTTCACCATCATTATCTCATCTAAACCCAATTACCTCTCCAAGGTCCCATTACCAAATTCCATTACATTGGGAATTAGAACTCCAACATATGAAATTAAGTGGGGGTGTACCTCAACAACTTCCTTATTTAAGACTTTAACTTTTCTCAGTAATATTTTGTAGTTTTAAATATACTACTTGTGCACACATTTTGTTAAATTTATTTCTTAGTATTTCATGGTTTTTTGATGCTATTGCAAATGTATATTTGTTTAATTTCCAATTCTCTGTTGTTTATATATAGAAATACAAGTGATTTTTGTTACTGATCTTGTATCCTGCAACCTTGCTTAGTTCTAGTGGCTTTTTTTTTTTTTTTTTTTGAAGATTCTTAAGATTTTCTACATACCGAATACCCAAACAGGTTGTCTGTGAATAAAGATAGTTTTGTTTTTCTTTTCCTATTTGTATGCCTGGTATTTCCTCTCCCTCCACCCTTGCTTTATTGCACTGGCTGGAACCTCCTGTGTAAGGTACAAAGGCACTGATGTGCATAAACATCCCTGCCTTGTCCACAGTCGTATGGAGAGGACATGCAATCTTTTACCATTAAGTATGATATGAGCTGTAGGAAATTTAATTCCATTTTAATATTTGTAACTAATATGATCAGTTTATTAGCTACACAGGCTTTTGCCTTATCCAGATTCTGTAGTCAGTGATGATGGTAGCTTCAGGCCCTTTAATTGTGTTTCAGTTAGAACAGTACTTATTTATCTATGTTACATATGATAGCTGCTGTATAACATTTTATTTTCCAGATTCCATGGCTAAAAATAATTTTAAAATTACTGGCATAATGTCATGCTATTGACTTTTATTAACGTTCAAAGCAGCTACTGAACCCTATTGATGAAAATACTATGTATTATGAAACTTGATTTTCCTTGAAGAAGGGCCCATAAGATAAATTGCTAATGGAATTTAGTACCAAGACCATACTTGGAATTAGTATATAAAAGTTTTACAGATCTGCTCTATATAGTCATGAGAAATAGCTTAATCAACTATATTTCCATTTTCCCCTTAGTCTCATGGAAGCTCAGAGCTAAATTTTGTGCATAATCACATCAATGATGATTTTTATATTTGCATCCACTTTTCCAGTGCTTTGGTATATTTTGATTTATTTTCATCTTAATCTATTTATGTCTTTTGTTGCAGGTCAATTGAAATCCTATTAGAAAGGATTTAGAAGTATAAATAATTATCTCTTTTTAAATTAATAAAAAAGCTACTTCATAAAAGGATCTACCTTTTAAGTATTCAATTGGAATAATATCTACCTTTAAGTAGCTTAATGGAAAGCTATAAATGGAAAGTCTCTAGGCTTAGGAACACTATCTTTTATTAGCCTTGTGAGATAAGCTTCCAAAGAGAAACATTGGGAGTGATGATCTCCGTTGAAGTGAAACTGAAATGCTTGTGCCTAAAACAAAGGAAAACAAAACCCAGAGACCTGTTTTCTTCAGTGATCCAAGAGAAGTGGTTGAATATCCTGAAAATAACCTAATAAATGAAACACTAAAGATTCAGAATGACTCAGGTTTCTGGGTGAGGTGGTAAAAGAAAGTTGGGGGTGCCTGAACCAAGATGGCAGAGTAGAAGGATGTGCTCTCACTCGCTCTTGTGAGGACACCAGAATCACAGCTAGCTGCTGGACAATCATCAACAGGAAGACACTGGGACTCAGCAAAAAAGATACCCCACATACAAAGACAAAGGAGGAGCCACAAGGAGATGGTAGGAGGTGTGCAATCACAGTAAAATCAAATCCCATGACTGCTGGGTGGGTGACTCACAGACTGGAGAACACTTATACCACAGAAGTCCACCCACTGGAGTGAAGTTTCTGAGCCCCACGTCAGGCTTCCCAACCTGGGGGCCCGGCAACGGGAGGAGGAATTCCTAGAGAATGAGACTTTGAAGGCTAGTGGGATTTCATTGCAGGACTTCGACAGGACTGGGGGAAACAGAGACTGCACTCTGGGAGGGCACACACAAAGCAGTGTGCACATCTGGAGCCAGGGGAAGGAGCAGTGACCCCAGGGGAGACTGAACCAGACCTACCTGCTAGTGTTGGAGGGTCTCCTTCAGAGGCGGGGGTGGCTGTGGCTCACCGTGGGGACAAGGACACTGACAGCAGAAGTTCTGGGAAGTACTCCTTGGCATGAGCCCTCCCAGAGTCTGCCGTTAACCCCACCAAAGAGCCCAGGTAGGCTCCAGTGTTGGGTTGCCTCAGGACAAACAACCAACAGGGAGGGAACCCAGCCCCACCCATCAGCAGTCAAGCAGATTAAAGTTTTACTGAGCTCTGCCCACTAGAGCAACAGTCAACTCTACCCACCACCAGTCCCTCCCATCAGGAAACTTGCACAACCCTCTTAGATAGCCTCATCCACCAAAGGGCAGACAGCAGAAGCAAGAACTATAGTCTTGCAGCCTGTGGAACAAACACCACATTCACAGAAAGATAGACAATATGGAAAGGTAGAGGGCTATGTACCAGATGAAGGAACAAGATAAAAACCCAGGAAAACAACTAAATGAAGTGGAGATAGGCAACCTTCCAGAAAAAGAATTCAGAATAATGATAGTGACGATGATCCAGGACCTCGGAAAAAGAATGGAGGCCAAGATAGAGAAGATGCAAGAAATGTTTAACAAAGACCTAGGAGAAATAAAGAATAAACGACCAGAGATGAACAATACAATAACTGAAATGAAAACTACACTAGAAGGAATCAATAGCGGACTAACTGAGGCAGAAGAATGAATAAGTGACCTGGAAGACAGAATGGTGGAATTCACTGCTGCAGAACAGAATAAAGAAAAAAAGAATGAAAAGAAATGAAGGCAGCCTAAGAGATCTCTGGGACAACATTAAACACAACAACATTCGCATTATAGGGGTCCCAGAAGGAGAAGAGAGAGAGAAAGGACCCGAAAAAATATTTGAAGAGATTATAGTTGAAAACTTCCCTAACATGGGCAAGGAAATAGCCACCCAAGTCCAGGAAGTGCAGTGAGACCCATACAGGATAAACCCAAGGAGAAACACGCCGAGACAGATAGTAATCAAATTGGCAAAAATTAAAGACAAAGAAAAATTATTGAAAGCAGCAAGGGAAAAATGACAAATAACATACAAGGGAACTCCCATAAGGTTAACAGCTGATTTCTCAGCAGAAAATCTACAAGCCAGAAAGGAGTGGCATGATATACTTAAAGTGATGAAAGGGAAGAGCCTACAACCAAGATTACTCTACCCAGCAAGGATCTCATTCAGATTCAATTGAGAAATCAAAAGCTTTACAGACAAGTAAAAGCTAAGAGAATTCAGCACCACCAAACCAGCTCTACAACGAATGCTAAAGGAACTTCTTTAAGTGGGAAACACAAGAGAAGAAAAGGACCTACAAAAACAAACCCAAAACAATTAAGAAAATGGTCATAGGAACATACATATCGATAATTACCTTAAATATGAATGGATTAAATGCTCCAACCAAAAGACACAGGCTTGCTGAATGGGTACAAAAACAAGACCCATATATATGCTGTCTACAAGAGACCCACTTCAGACCTAGGGACACATACAGACTGAAAGTGAGGGGATGGAAAAAGATATTCCATGCAAATGGAAATCTAAAGAAAGCTGGAGTAGCAATACTCATATCAGATAAAATAGACTTTAAAAGAAAGAATGTTACAAGAGACAAGGAAGGACACTACATAATGATCAAGGGATCAATCCAAGAAGAAGATATAACGGTTATAAATATATATGCACCCAACATAGGAGCATGTCAATACATAAGGCAACTGCTAACAGCTATAAAACAGGAAATCGACAGTAACACAATAATAGTGGGGGACTTTAACACTTCACTTACACCAATGGACTGATCATCCAAACAGAAAATTAATAAGGAAACAGAAGCTTTAAAGGACACAATAGACCAGATAGATTTAATTGATATTTATGGGACAATCCATCCCAAAACAGCAGATTACATTTTCTTCTCAAGTGCGCATGGAACATTCTCCAGGATAGATCACATCTTGGGTCACAAATCAAGCCTCAGTAAATTTAAGAAAACTGAAATCATATCAAGCATCTCTTCTGACCACAACACTATGAGATTAGAAATGAACTACAGGGAAAAAAACATAGAAAACATGACACATGGAGGCTAAACAGTACATTACTAAATAAGCAAGAGATCACTGAAGAAATCAAAGAGGAAATCAGAAAATACCTAGAGACAAATGACAACGAAAACACGATGATCCAAAACCTATGGGATGCAGAAAAAGCAGTTCTAAGAGGGAAGTTTATAGCTATACAAGCCTACCTCAAGAAACAAGAAAAATCTCAAATAAACTATCTAACCTTACACCTAAAGGAACTAGAGAAAGAAGAACAAACAAAACCCAAAATTAGCAGAAGGAAAGAAATCATAAAGATCAGCAGAAATAATGAAATAGAAACAAAGAAAACAGTAGCAAAGATCAATAAAATTAAAAGCTGGTTCTTTGAGAAGATAAACAAAATTGATAAACACTTAGCTAGACTCATTAAGAAAAAGAGGGAGAGGACTCAAATCAATAAAATTAGAAATGAAAAAGGAGAAGTTACAACAGACACTGCAGAAATACAAAGCATCCTAAGAGACTACTACCAGCAATTCTATGCCAATAAAATGGACAACCTGGAAGAAATGGACAAATTCTTAGAAAGGTATAACCCTCCAAGACTGAACCAAGAAGAAATAGAAAATATGAACAGACCAATCACAAGTCATGAAATTGAAACTGTGATTAAAAATCTTCCAACAAACAAAAGTCCATGACCAGATGGCTTTACAGGTGAATTCTATCAAATATTTAGAGAAGAGCTAACACCCATCCTTCTCAAACTTTTCCAAAAAATTGCAGAGGAAGGAACACTCCCAAAATCATTCTATGAGGCCACAATCACCCTGATACCAAAACCAGACAGAGACTACAAAATAAGAAAATTACAGACCAATAGCACTGATGAATATAGATGCAAAAATACTCAACAAAATACTAGCAAACAGAATCCAACAACACATTAAAAGGATCATACACCATGATGAAGTGGGATTTATCCCAGGGATGCAAGGATTCTTCAATATACGTAAATCAATCAATGTGATACACCATATTAACAAACTGAAGAATAAAAACCATATGATCATCTTGATAGATACAGAAAAAGCTTTTGACAAAATTCAAAACCGATTTATGATAAAACCTCTCCAGAAAGTGAGCATACAGGGAACTTACCTCAACATAATAAAGGCCATATATGACAAACCCACAGCAAACATCATTCTCAATGGTGAAAAACTGAAGGCATTTCCTCTAAAATCAGGAATGAGACAAGGATGTCCACTCTCACCACTATTATTCAACATAGTTTTGGAAGTCCTAGCCATGGCAATCAGACAAGAAAAAGAAATAAAAGGAATACAAATTGGAAAAGAAGCAGTAAAACTGTCACTGTTTGCAGATGACATGATACTATACATAGAGAATCCTAAAGATGCCACCAGAAAACTACTAGAGCTAATCAATGAATCTGGTAAAGTAACAGGATACAAAATTAATGCACAGAAATCTCTTGCATTCCTATACACTAATGAGGAAAATTGTTAAAGAGAAATTAAAGAAACACTTCCATTTACCATTGCAACAAAAAGAATAAAATACCTAGGAATCAACCTACCTAGGGAGACAAAAGACCTGTATGCAGAAAAATATAAGACACTGATGAAAGAAATTAAAGATGATACCAACAAATGGAGAGATATACCATGTTCTTGGATTGGAAGAATCAATATTGTGAAAATGACTCTACTACCCAAAACAATCTACAGATTCAATGCAATCCCTATCAAATTACCAATGGCATTTTTCACAGAACTAGAACAAAAAAATCTTAAAATCTGTATGGAGACACAAAAGACCCCAAATAGCCAAAGCAGTCTTGAGGGAAAAACATGGAGCTGGAGGAATCAGACTCCCTGACTTCAGACTATACTACAAAGCTGCAGTAATCAAGACAATATGATACTGGCACAAAATCAGAAACACAGATCAATGGAATAGGATAGACAGCCCAGAGATAAACCCACACACCTGTGGTCAACTAATCTATGACAAAGGAGTCAAGGATATACAATGGAGAAAAGACAGTCTCTTCAATAAGTGGTGCTGGGAAAACTGGACAGCTACATGTAAAAGAATGAAATTAGAACATTCCCTAACAACATACACAAAAATAAACTCAAAATGGATTAAAGACCTGAATGTAAGACCGGACACTATAAAACTCTTAGAGGAAAACATAGGAAGAATGCTCTTTGACATAAATCACAGCAAGATCTTTTTTGATCCACCTCGTAGAGTAATGGAAATAAAGAGAAAAATAAACAAATGGGACCTAATGAAACTTCAAAGCTTTTGCACAGCAAAGGAAACCATAAATAAGATGAAAAGACAACCCTCAGAATGGGAGAAAATATTTGCAAATGAATCAATGGACAAAGGATTAATCTCCAAAATTTACAAGCAGCTCATGCAGCTCAATATCAGAAAAACAAACAACCCAATCCCCAAATGGGCAGAAGACCTAAATAGACATTTCTCCAAAGAAGATACACAGATGGCCAAGAAGCACATGAAAGGCTGCTCAACCTCCCTAATTATTAGAGAAATGCAAATCAAAACTACAATGACATATAATCTCACACCAGTTAGAATGGGCATCATCAGAAAATCTACAAACAACAAATGCTGGAGAGGGTGTGGAGAAAAGGGAACCCTCTTGCACTGTTGGTGGGGAATGTAAATTGATACAGCCACTGTGGAGAACACTATGGAGGTTCCTTAAAAAACTACAAATAGAATTACCATATGACCCAATAATCCCACTACTGGGCATATACCCAGAGAAAACCATAATTTAAAAAGACACATGCACCCCAGTGTTCACTGCAGCACTATTTACAATAGCCAGGTCATGGAAACAACCTAAATGCCCATCGACAGACGAATGGATAAAGAAGATGTGGTACATATATACAATGGAATATTACTCAGCCATAAAAAGGAACGAAATTGGGTCATTTGTTGAGATATGGATGGATCTAGAGACTGTCATACAGAGTGAAGTAAGTCAGAAAGAGAAAAGCAAATATCTCATATTAACTCATATATGTTTAACCCAGAAAAATGTACAGATGTACTGGTTTGCAGGGTAGAAGTTGAGACGCAGATGTAGAGAACAAACGTATGGACATGAAGTGGGGTAAGCCAAGGGGGGGGTGGTGATGTGATGAATTGGGCGATTGGGATTGACATGTATAAAACTGATGACTAATAAGAACCTGCTGTATAAAAAAATCAGTAAAATCAAATTCAAAAATTCAAGAAATAAAAAAGTTTGGGGTCACTGTAAGCCATTTCAGTCTATCCTTATGCTTGAGGAAGTAGTTTATTTTTCTGTGACAATAACCAGAACAAAAACATTTAAATCATAGTGATTATAGTACCACCTAATGTAATCACACATGAGTGTATTAATGCTAATTGTAGATGTCTTGACCTAAAAGATATAGAGAATGAGTATTATTTTATAAAACACTGAATTCTCTACCACTCTAAATATTTAATTTTTTTTTTTTTTTTTTTTTTTTTTTTTTTTAGCGGTACGCGGCCTCTTACTGTTGTGGCCTCTCCCGTTGCGGAGCACAGGCTCCGGACGCGCAGGCTCAGCGGCCATGGCTCACGGGCCCAGCCGCTCCACGGCATGTGCGATCTTCCCGGACCGGGGCACGAACCTGTGTCCCCTGCATCGGCAGGCGCACTCTCAACCGATGCTCCACCTGGGAAGCCCCATTTAATTTTTTTTATATGCAATTTTTTGGGAAAAAAGACACAACATTTACTTTAAAAACATTCCTGGGGCTTCCCAGGTGGCGCAGTGGTTGAGAGTCCGCCTGCCGATGCAGGGGACACAGGTTCGTGCCCCGGTCCGGGAAGATCGCACATGCCGCGGAGCGGCTGGGCCCGTGAGCCATGGCCGCTGAGCCTGCGCGTCCGGAGCCTGTGCTCCGCAACGGGAGAGGCCACAACAGTGACAGGCCTGCGTACAGCTAAAAAAAAAAAAAAACAAACAAACAATAAAACCATTCCTGTGTATTTATATTTTAATATTAGTATGTACCTTTAACATTGGAGAGTAATATTAAAGTTCTGCTAATTACTTTACATGGATTATTTCATATTTCTCACAGTAATTCACAAAAATTCTCTAATGGCAATTACAGTTATGTCCATTTCACAGATGAGAAACTGAACTTAGAGACGTTTAGTAATTTTCCCAAAGTCACAGTTAGTAAAAGGCAAAATCAGGATTTAAACCATAACTGTCTTAATCAATGTCTGAGTTGGAAGGCATTTGGCTGTAGCAGTGGCTGGCTTACACAAGCAAAAAGTCTTTTTCTCACATCGAGTGTTCTGAAAGATTACTTGCATTGGTTTGCTTGCATTGTTCAGTAATGCTATTTTATCCTCGGTTTCACTGTTCCCAACAAGTTCGTGTTTCGTTTTCACAATTTTTTGCTTCATGGTTGCAAAATGCACAATGCAGGCCCAGACATCATATGTCCAAGACAGGAAGAACGGGGAGGTGGCAGTGCCAGCCAGAATTCTGTCACATGGGCATCGCCGTCTGCAAGAGAAGCAGGGAAAGTAAGCAAAAGGTGACTGGGGCCCGGGAATTGCTCTTTGTTTGGCCAAAGAGTGCCTGACACAATAAATATTTCATAATGTCGTTGCTGTCAGGTTATAGTGGAATTTGATTATGTGTAAGTTTTAAAAGTGGTGATTAAAAGAGGGAGAGTGAAAGAGAATATTTCACTTCTCTTAGAAGTTTACATTCAATTTTCCATCAGAGAGCTTTGGGATACTTTTCTCTGCCACCTCCTTACCCCATTTTTGCAGTACTCTATTATCTTTCCCCAACATGCCCCTGGAGTGGATACAGTCGTGTGTATCCTGTCAGGGTGTGAGGATGGCAAGAAAGAGGGACAGGAACCTGGACCATGCTCTAGCTTATGGTTTAGTTGGGAGATAAGGTAAACATTCATTATAGTAGAAAGGTTACAGGATACCATGATGAGAGGTGCACATTTCATATTATAATGTTATCAATGTTATGAAAAGGAGATAAGCTTGAGTAATCATGCACTGTTAAGAGAATTTAAGCTGGTAACCAAGAAGCAGAGTTATAATTTATTATTTTGTTAACTTCTAACTTAATAATTAGAGTACCCCGAAAGATAATAAAAAAACCAAAATAAAACGGTATCAGGGATGAAAAGTTAAGAGAATTAAGGAAAACTCACTGAAATGAATAGCTGTTAGTAAAGTTATAGCTTGTCTTGGTTAATTAATCTAGTTAGTTCCAAATAACTTTGCTTTAAGAGCCTCAGTATGATCTCTGCATCTAGGTAGGGTTAATATTATAAGGGTGATGACCAAGTGACCGTCTTAATGTCTGGTACCTTTGGAAATTTTAATTAATGGGATATAGTTTTATAGGCTTGAAAGCGGTTATGTGGGGTCATTTATTTAAAAAAATCATATATCAATGTCTGGTCTGTGCTGGGAAATACATCCAGCCCCAGAGCCACAGAAATCACAATTCTTATACTCAGGAGCTTGTGGTCCAGGGACCTGGTCTTCCAATGCCCATTCAGCTCTCTTATTTTATGGACCTACAGCCAACCCTAGCTAATTGCCAAAGCCAATTGGACTATTTCAGTGAACTGAGTGATCAAATTAGGCAAAAGTGCAGAATGGACAGTTAATCAGAACAATCCAACTACATGTATAAGCAGACACATACCTACATATGTTCCTGCCATTCAAGATAAAATATAGATTTATTTATGTCAGTTAAAATGCTGCTTTCTTCCCATGAATACGAAGAACTCACTATCTACTGTGATTAAATTTGACAAAATATCTGGAAATTACTAACCCAATTTAAAAATATGGTTTTATTGGCAGAAAAATGATTCCTATCAGTACACTCAATAGAGTGCCTAACACTAATAGGTGCATAATTAACAATTTGACGAGTGAATGTTGCTGGATGAAAGCAAATAAATCACCATTTCTCTGCAGAACTTTATTTTCTAAGAGTTAGTTGGACTCTTCTAACGAATCCTTACACTTATAAAGAAATAGACATTTTAGAAAAGTTATAGACATTTTAGAAAAGTTATGGTTTGCGTTGGTTAATAAGTCTAGTTAGGTTCAAATTATTGTGCCTTAAGAGCTTCTATAGCAATTTTCCTGGGAATGCTTAAAGTGATATGTGAAAGTCTTCTCCTGGTGTATCTAAATCCTTTGTTAAACTGACAAATTGTTTTGATGTCCTTTGCACAAAATGACATGACGTCATTTCTTGTGCAGAGCAATGTGCTGGCTGGCACTTGTTTGCTTGCTGCGACGTTTTGATGGAAGTGTTTTGTTATATAGTAGCTTGGTATATATTCCTCGGCTTTCAGCTTGAAAAGATCAGTGCCGCTGGGCTGCCACTTCTTCAAACGTGGGACTCTAGTGTCTTTCAATTTGAAGCCCCCAAATTTTGAAAGCTTTATGCCAAGAGGAAAGTGGACCATTCATTTACCTGTTTTTCTGCGTATCATTTCCTTCAAATCCCAAGCCTATTTCCACACACTTGCTAATTTAAAAAATGGAATGGGTGTCTACTCCCGTGGGTAGAGAAGAAATCTGTTTATTACAGGTGTCAGAACTTGATCAGAAAGTTATTTAACTCTGGCTGCTGGATGATTTATAACGATGTTTTATCTGCACAGGTGCATGTTCGAGATGCACCTGTGAAAAGATGTACTCCCTGCCCTTAAAGAACTTGGCATTTAATATGCAGAAATCATGTTAGGATGTGCTATAGAAGGCACAGAGCTGGATGGTGCACAGCAAGAGGGCACCTGAGCCATTGTGGTGGGGAGCAGGGAGACCTTGGGTGCCTGTGTGGGAGCAGCCACAAAATGATTTCAGATATGAAAGCGAAAATGTTATATTTTTTGTCACAAAATTAAAAGCTTTAATATTCTTAATATTGAAATTAGATTCCAAATATGGAAATAATTTTGAAGATGGAGAAGCAGCCTAGCAGAGTGCTGAAGAGCTCAGACTCTGGAGCCAGATTTCTAGGTTTGCATTCTGAATTTACCATTTATTAGCTCTGTGGACTTGGGCAAGAGCCTTAACCTTTTTATGCTGCAGTTTCTTTGTCTGTAAAATGGGGATCATGATACTACCTAACTCATAAGGTTGTTAGGAGGATTAAATGGATTAACATATATAAAAGGCTTCAAACATAGCAAGTACTATATATGTTTGTTAAGTAAATATTGCCATAGAGGGACAGAAGGGTTTAAGCACAATTATTTGCCTGTGACCTGTGATATAATGTATGTCTTCTGTACTCTTCCAAGTCAATGAAAATTAATTCTGGTAGCCTGAAGCTCCTGTAAAATGATATTGAGAAGTGGGTTAAACATTGATTGGCTATGATCTCATCTAGTGAAATTGCTTATGCATATTAATGTATATTGTTTACATGTATGTTATTAATTTGGAATATTTTTCAAGGGATCTTGAAAAATATAAAAGTAACAAATATAAAAGTCTACAGATGGACTTCCCTGGTGGTCCAGTGGTTAAGACTTCACCTTCCAATGCAGGGGTTGTGGGTTCGATCCCTGGTTGGGGAGCTAAGATCCCACATGCCTCACAGCCATATAAAAAACCCAAAAAAAAACCCAAACACATAAAACAGAAGCAATATTGTAATGAATTCAATAAAGACTTCAAAAGCGGTTTGCATGAAAAAATATTTTTAAAAAAGTCTACTGAGTTTCTCAGAGTCTAGTACATTTATGATAATAGAAACCAATTATGAAAAAAAAGGAAAAAATGTTGGACTTTAGTTACTTTAAGCATCAGTTAACCTGTATTAAAGACATAATACAACTACAAGAATTAATTTAACTGCAATAAAATATGACAGAAAGATAAATTTCCTTTCCCTTGATTGCTAGAGCAAGTTATGATAATAATAAGAGATTTGAACTTTCTTTTATACATCTAATCTTCATGAAAAAGGACACAGATATTTTTGAAAAGGTAACTAGAACATTCTAATAAAGAATCTTTCATTAGTTCTGCTTCAATTACTGATAAACTCAAATTGAAGTCTGGTTCTTTGGACATGTAAAATACATAGAAGATAAACATTTAGCTTGAAATCACAATAAAGTAATGAGTTTGCTCTTTTTATTTGTTATCCTCCTGGTCAGTGGTGAAATTATTAATCACTACTAGATCCTGTGTTCAAAGGCTGGGCTGATTTTAGTTTGTGGATGTTGAACCAGAAGTTGCCTGTAGAATGTCAGTATGTAATTATTTCAAGCTACTGAGCTTTGGATCCTATGGAAAAAGACATTGTGTAGGCTTCAAATGGGTGTAAAGGAAATGGGAAAGGTATATACAATTGGCTGAAATAGTTTGCTTGTGCTTCTTAAAACTCCCATTTATGTCAGTGAACTCAGTAAATTATCTCTAAAAGCTTTTTTTCTTCCTTCCCTCGTGTGTATGTGTATGTGTGTGTGTGTGTGTGTGCGTGCATGTGTGCGCACATGTGCTCTGTGGAAGAAGAGTTTGGTAGAAACTTGGGAGGAAGGTAATTAGAAAAGTTTTAACTAGATAAAATGAGGAGACATATGCAGGTACATATGTCATAGGAGCCAGTGGTACAGCAGCCTGAAAAATCCAAAATCATATTCAGAGACCAAATAGGTTATTTATAATATGTGTAAATGAGAAGATCACTTAAATAATAGAATTATTCAGTTTTAGCATTATCTTTTCAAAGCAATAAGTTCATGAAAAAGAAGTTTGATTCTATAGATATTAGGGAGTCAAGGTGAGTTCATAGGTAGGGTAATGACAAGCTATAATTTTTCTTATTCAAACAGTATTTATTTGTCTTCCCTCTGTCAAACCTTGAGTCAACCACTTTTCCTGGCCTGCTTGGGAAGATACAAGGAAAAGAACATACAGAGCAGATGAGATGTGGAAGAAAGAACGCTGGGAGACAGAGATAGCTCTTTCACATGGCAAAGAGGATGAGAAAGGCCATCATCAGGCAAAAGACCCCCATGGTCTCCAAGAGGGCAAAGCCCAGAATGGCATTAAGAGCAGAGCTTTTGCTTCAGAGAAGGATTCCTGGCATAATCAATGATGAGGCTCCCAAACACAGTCCTAATCCTAGCCCCAGAGCCAGCCCCTCTGACCATGACAACTCCAACCTCAATGAACTTGGCTGCCGTGTCAATGTTCCTTGAAATGGTGCCATTTTGGAAGCTGCTGCTAGGGATAAGTAAGGTCAGGGGGCATGGGGCTGCCAAGCTGCTGAGGCTCTCATCTGTCAGCACCACCTCAGAGAGTGGTTGGCTCAGCAGCTGAGAGGTGATCCTGACCAGTGAGGGGATGGAGATGAACTTGGGGCAAGCATATGTTTTCTGGGGGTGGGGTAGTGGCAAGAGCTGCTCCCAGGACAGAGAAGACAGAGAGGGACAATGACAGACTGTTTTAAGATTAACCGTGATTTAGTGTACACGATCAATTGCAAGGAAGAGAAATTGAGACGTTAAACCTTTGGGGGAGGTTGTTTTAGTAATCCAGGCATGAGTAGTGACAGCCTAGATGGTATAGCCCACTGGGAATAGAATAAAGATTTTAGTTCAAGAGACAGTCTGAAGATCTAATGACAGGGTGAAGAAGCTGGGAGTGGGGGTCTTCCAGGAGGGAATGTCTAGTAGTTTGTTGTACTATTTGGGAACAGAAATAGTTAAGACTAGCCACACCTAAAAATGTGATCACTGAAACTATAAAGCCTGGAGAACCCTTGATGATGGAATAAAGCGTACAGAATTAACTGTGGGTAGACAGTTAAATGAGAAAAAGGCAGAAAAAATAGTAAAATAGTAAACAGTACTCTGGAAAATGGTTATTTTGAGAATTTAAAATAATTAGTTGCAAGTATTTTTGTAATGGTATCTTTCTTTATGAAAAAAAGTCTTGATTCATGATGGGAACACAAGCTCTTTTTCCTCACGAAGGGACAAAGTTAAATAAAGCTTTGAAATGAGAAGTCTTAAGATGAAAAAAAAAAAAAAGCTGTCAGTAGAAATTCTAAAGAAAAAAGAAGACTGAATAAAAAAACAGTAGATTCAAGGAAATCCTAAAACCATCAGTGTTTGCCATCTGAAGACTGTCAAGGGAAAGCAGGCTGGCGACTGTAGGGAAGGCGCACTTGAATGAAACAAAAATACCTTGTTGCCATGAGGCTGAAAGGGAGATACACTAGCATTAAAATTCAAAACTTAGGGAGTTCACTGGCGGTCCAGTTGTTAAGACTCCATGCTTCCACTGCAGGGGGTGCGGGTTCCATCCCTGATTGGGGAACCATAATAAGATCCAACATGCTGTACGGGGCGTGGCCAAAAAAAAAAAAGAAAGAAAAAAATTGTAACTTTTCCATTAGCTGTTTACCTGTTATTGTTGGTTTTTCCACTAGAATGACAGCTCCATGAGAGCAGGTACATATCTGTTTTGTTCATGGTGATATATCCAGCAGCTAGAAAAGAAATCGATAAATAGGCGTTGAATGAAGAAATGAGTAAACAGTTTCACACTCTGATCTTTAGCGGGAGATGAGTCTGCCCAGCTCCAAGAAAAAAGCTGGCCAAAGTCAAGAACAAAATGGCATCCTAGAGCAGCGCTGTCCAATGGAGCATGATGAAAATGCTTCATACACTAGTCACTGGCCACATGTGGCTATTCAGCGCTTGAAATGTGGCTGGTACACCAAGGAACTGAATTTTAACTTTAATTTTAATTTACTTAAATTTAAATAGCCCGATGTGGCTAGTGGCTGTATTGGACAACACAGGTATATAGAAAGGCTTCACTCATTAGGAAAACCTGACTCCTCTGGGCAGATGTAATCTGTGTGAGAGCAGTGGCTTTGTCCGGAGCTAGAATCAGACTGGGACTTGTGAAGGAATCAAGGATCAGCTTCTAGGGCTGCTTTTAAAAATTAATCTCTAGCCCAAGGGACAGAAAGAGTCTGCCAAACTCACATGAGGTCCCAAGTGACCATGAAGTCACTTCACCGGGAAAGGAGACCAGAGTGGTATTTGGGGCCAAAGCCTTCAGTGGTAATAAAGTTGTGTTTAGTCTGTCTTTATGAACATGTCTGTTAGGAAATTCACTGTCCCTGGGAGATATCTCTGTAGATGACTAGAATGAATTCAAGATTTAGGAATTTTGGTCACTTTCTTTGTAACACGATCAACAATAATTGCATTCAATCATTAAAACGTGGACTAGGCATATATGATAAACTCATAACAAGCACTCAAACACCCAGGAACTCACAGTATGGAAAAGCACCATCTTTGAATATTAAAGTATAGCAGAGAGTAAAAAGTACTTATATATGTAAAAATATTTATTAAATTAGAGAAACATTTGTCATACTTTTACTTATCTAATTTATATTGGATTTTGGAATGGTCTACTGTGGTTTTTGTTTTAGCAGATCTACCTGCTCAGTTGTACTTACTTGGGCAAATATTAGAATTATTCTGATTTCCTTGAGCTTCTGTGGCTGGGCCATGGGAGGAGGAGGGAGTTGTCCAGGAGTGTGTTAAACTGGCCTTGTATTCAGAATTCACCCAGTAATAATACATATCAATATCATGTATTGAACTGTGTGTAGGAGCAGATGTTTGGCATGTTACAGGCTGCTTTGGGGAAGAGTCTCTATTGAATAAAGGAAAGAACACTTCACATCCATTCATGTAATTCATGAAAGTGAATAGGGATTTCACACAAAGAAAGAATGCTGGATGGACTATTATATTTAGCAAGATAAAGCATGCTGTGTGCAAATTCCCAGAGTCAGCCGGTATAGAAGAGGACAAAGAGATATTAATACATTCCTGGGGAGGGAGATTAGTTCTCTACAGAGCAAACACGTGGTTCTCTTAGGATTTCCTGAAGGCTTGGTTCCCGTCTCCAGGCTAACCATTTGTTTTCATTGTTTTTATTAGAGAAAATCTTTTGCAAGAACTTAATTTGCACCACAAGAAAATGTTTGAATATTGGAATATTGGGGTTGGGAGGGACTTTCAGAGATTATCTAGTCCTATCACCTATCTGATGCTTGAATTAATTTTGCAAAAGCTCTGCCAAGGATCTTCCAATCAGGGCTCCAGTACATCCTGGAGAGAGTGGGGCCAGTAGCTCCATCCTTGGAGAACTTTGACACTGAGATATTAGTACAGAATCTAATTCTGCTGCTTTTTGCCTTCCATTCATTATCTTATTTGTAACTATTGGGTCCAAACAACAACACCTCCAATTCTTTTTCCCATGAAAGTCCTTAGGGTATTTGAACATGATTATCAGGTCTCCAAGGTTAAAGATGCCTGATTCCTTCAAGAATTCCTTGAATGGTGCTGATTTGACACCATCTTGGATCACTCCTGTGTGTACCCAGTTTGTCCATCCATACTTATACTACAGTACGTCTAGGATGGTCTGGGCTGCACAGAGACAAATGGAGTTTTTCTTCTTTTCATAGATTCTCTCTTCTCCCTCTTGTTCTCCTCTCCTTTCTCCTTCCCTCCTCTTCCCTTCTTTCTTCATCCCTCCTATTATTCTGTACTATACGTATTCATTCATTCAACAAACGTTCTGTTTACTGTTGATTCATATTAACCTTTCTATAGACTAAAATCTCTAAGCCTTAGCTGCATGGATTGTTTCTAAGCCATTGCTACTGTCCAGTCTGTACAAAACAATTGTCCTTTTGGACTTACTCACCTCATTTTACATTTATGTCTATTACTTTTCATCTTATTGGATTTAGCCCTTGTTTCTAACATGTCAGCTTCCTTCTTGATCCTGATTCAGTCATCCAACATGGTCACTGGCCAGTCTACAAATGTTATGATGTCCTCTCTAGTCTCATCCACACATTGACGAGAATGTAAAATGTTGAAGCAAATGGAACCCAGGAAAGAATCCTTCTATGATGTTGGAAACCTAGAACCAGATGGATGTTACTCTATTAATTAACACCTTCTGGGTATAGCTGTTGAAGCTGTTACTAATCTGCCCTAATATTCATGCACTCAGCTTCTCCTTACTCCATTTTGTCCACAAGGATAAGTTGAAAGATCTTCTAAAGGTCTCTCTGAAGGTGATGTGTGCTTGGTCTCTACATTTTCTATAATCCCAAGACTTATACCAAAGAAGGAAGGGGCATTTGTCTGTTATTCTTTCCTCCTGAAATTGTTGTGTCATCCTCTCTTTAGCACATTTCTTCTTAGGCAAGCAAAACCTTTTGATTCCCTAACAGACATACAAGACTGAGAGAAGGATATTGGAAAAAGTTAAACATTCAGATAATTATTAGAAATGACAAGGCATTTTATGGGAGTGCAAAACATAGGATCAAAATGCTTTAACTGTCAAGTGAGATCCATGACTTTCTAATCAGCAAAGGACTTGAACTAATTGATGTTTTTGTTAAAACAAATCAGAATCTTCGAAACTCTGCTAATGCTTATTTCTTAAGATTTTTCTTATGTCTTTCAAAGAACTGAAAATACTTAAAATCATCATATACACTGATATCATGAAACTTTAGGAAGTTTATGAATGTTTTGGTCAAAATAGATAAAGTACACAAAGAATTCTTTAATAAAGATAAACCCTTGCGGAAAGGTGTATGCAAATGAGTGAGTTGGATGTTACAGTGGTAGATGGGATTGAAGAATTACAAGACCAGTCTTTGTCTTTTTCTTTGGAAAACAGGGGTGGGGTTGCATTCATTGTGCAACCAAACCATGAAAGACAGAATCAATTGAACAAATACTGTCCTCTATATTTATAGTAAAACAGGAATGAATTTTCTATAAAAATTTTGCTACTTCCTCCTCACTTAAGTTGACAGATATTCTCTATGACCAGTGTGACTGTGTCTAAGATGTCCTTATTCAGGTGACTGTTTTATATTAAAGTATATTCTACATGTGCAGTCATTTATATTATGTAGACATTTTTGTGGAGTTTCATGATATCTTGTATTTCCTATTCTGTAATTAGAAACATGAAAATTTTTCAATATCACAGTTTTAAAAACATCATTTTTGCAAACCTTTAATATATAACAATAGAAAGGAATTTAATATGAGCCAGGATCAAAAGAGGTTTCCAAGGTACAAAAAAATTTTTTTGGAAATATAGATTTCATTGGTAGTTTGTGTTTGTGTGTGTGTGGGGGGGGTGTGTGGGTGTGTGTGCGTGTGCGTGTGTTCCTAATACAGTGAGAAAATGAGAAAATCACCTATACTAGTGTATTTTAAAATTTTAATTATCATTGCTATAGTTTGTCACTATTTAGACCTTCAAAAAATGTTCCTGATACTCTCTGACTTACATCTTATGTTTGTTTTTGTCCATCTGCATTGAGTATTTGTTATCAATTCCATCCATTAAAGGAGCAACTGGGTAGTGACAAGATAGGAAAGAGTTCAAATGAAATTTTCATTGCTGGAAAATTGCAAATGCAGCTATGATTTTATTTCAACATTTCATTGAAGATTTACATTCTTAGAATTTTCAGAAGCTAAAATGAATATTATTTTATTTTCTCGTTGTAATTAACTCATGTGCACAGAGACTACCAGAGACCGTTTATTGAAGTTATTAGAAATCTTGAGCTCCCAAATAAAAATGTCAGAAGATATTGCACTGTTCTATGTTGCATTACAGACAGATGCACTTCGTGTGGGTGAGAGCATTAGTATTAAAGTTGAGGGAAGTTATGTGCTACTCCTGCCTTCACACAAAATTCCTAGAGTGAAGGGAAATTGCAATTACCTATTGATAAAACAATTATACAAAATCAGGGTTTTTTTGCAACACGTTACAAGCCACAGTTTAAAAATCAAGATGGAAAACAAAAATTTACTATGGCAAGTCCCAGTAATGTGACTTCCACCACCCTCCTTTCTCCCCCAAATAGAAATCATGTTTTCTCCCTTAAAAGTCTCCCCAAGTACTCCTCAAATCTCAGGATTGGAATTCATGTTTATGAAGGAAAAACTCTCTTGGCCTGACATCTTCCTGATCTGATTGGCTCTATCAATGGACTTATTTGTTCTCCTTATGTGGGGAAATGCTATCCAATGGGAGAAGTTTAGAGGGCGCATGCTGTCAAATCAAGAGGAAATATTTTTGTTTCATTAGCAGCCTAGGGAATTGTGTGGTGGATTATGATATTAGGCTGTGTTATAGTTCTAAGGATGGGACTTCCAACCTGTGGGCTCTCAGTTTCAAGGCATCTGAACTTTGAGTCCCCCTTGCAGCTGCCACACTGACTAGGTTAGTGTGTTTTTTTTGTTTTGTTTTGTTTTGTTTTGTTTTTTTTGCAGTACGCGGGCCTCTCACTGTTGTGGCCTCTCCCATTGCGGAGCACAGGCTCCGGACGCGCAGGCGCAGCGGCCATGGCTCACGGGCCCAGCCGCTCCGCGGCATGTGGATCTTCCCGGACCAGGGCACGAACCCGTGTCCCCTGCATCGGCAGGCGGATTCTCAACCGCTGCGCCACCAGGGAAGCCCTAGGTTAGTGTTTTTTAACCAGAATTGCACATCACAATAATCTGTGAAGCAAGCCCCAATTCACATCTGTACCTACTGTATTTTATCAATTCCAAGATGCACATTTTTTCACGCTTGCTCATTTCTGAAATCTGGTTGCTCTCACTTTTCATTAGTTTAGTCATGGTATAATTGCAGAATTTTCTTTCTTAGTGGTACCTAAAACAATGGTGCATCTTATAATCAATGGCATCTTAGTAGTTAATGAAATATGGACTATATCAGAGTCTTTGAAGGGGCAGGTATTGCATTGCTTTTACAAAAGCTTTCCAGGTGAGTCTGATGCACACTGCTGGCTATAAATACACTGTACCAGCTTTGGCCTATTTCTCCAATTAACAATAATAATAAACTGATCACTGCCATGCATTGATTTTTCCCCTGCCAGGCACTGGGCTAAGCACAGTCCATATTTTCATCTCATTTTATTCCCACAACAAAGCTATTGGATAAGTATTATTGTCCCCACTAAATGGATTAAGAAACTGAGGCTTAGAGATGAAGTCACCTGCCCAAGGACATAAAGAGTAGAAGAGCAGGATATGCGCCCAGGTGGGCTGACTCCAAAGCTCTAACCATGACATTATATAGCAGTGGTTCCTAAAGTGTGGTCTGCAGTCCAGCAGCATTAGCATCCCCTAGGGACATATTAGAAATGCAAATGTTAGGGCCCTACCCCAGATGTAAAGAAACTCTGAAAGCAGGGCTCAGAAATGTGTTTTAAAAAGCCCTGCAGGTTATTCTGAGGCAGCCTAAAGTTTGAGAAACACTGTTATATAGCATAGGCGACTCCTACAATAGGAATAGGAGCCATTGCTAATAAAGACAGGACCTAATAAAGTTTATTAGCTAGCTGGCTGGCTCATATTTTAATCCTAAAATAATGCCGTATTTGCAAGGTTGACTAAGCTTTTAGTTGCTTAATAACAAATAAAATTGCATTTGCTCAAATGTGCTTTAATTATAGTTCCCAGTAGGCAGAACTATGGTAACAAAATATACTAGGCTCTAATGCTTTTTGCATAATGAGCCCTAGTCAAAGCGTTTAACATGAATGGATTACAATTCCCATATTAGATGGGAAGGCTCTAGAAGGACCACATACCTTTCTTGGGTCTGACCTCCTCTTGTTCTCAAATCTTAGTCTCATCCTATTATTTCCTTTCTTCAAAACTACAGAATACAGTATCTTTGTTCCTGAGAGGAAAGAACGAACTGACAAGATCCCTCTTTGTATTATCCTGGGTTGATAGATTGGTTAAATCTAGCATTTGTAATGCAGTCAGAAATAAACAGTTTCTGAACAAAAGCTGACTAAAAAATTTAGCTGCAAAACAAAGAACTTGCTTGCTTTAGTGAAAAATATCGATTGACATTAAGGTATTAAGCATTCCGAAAGGATAAATAAATTTGATTCCAAGGAAAAAAGGCAGTTTAAAAAATAATATACCAAAAAGACAAAGTGCAAAGATGCCTGGTGAATATGATTATGTCTACCCAACATCAGTACAACTATTTGAAAAGCACAACATTCAAATTGTAATGTTTTTGCTCTGCATGCTGCAAAATAAGCAATTTGATTGTTCTTTTCCCACTAAATTGATTGGTTTTTGAATGCATTATTTGACCCACAGTACTGTATTATCCGTGGCATTTGCCAGATGACGGAACTAAGTAGATGTCTTATTGTTTTTTTCTAATAGGCATGTATGGGGATGAAGATAGTGATAATTGGAAAAGAGGAAAGCATAGCGTTTGGAACTTGGCAGTGGAGATTTTAGAAGCATGAGTGGTCTTCAGTGGTCTTCAAGACCTGGTGTTTGGCTGCAGTGACCTGCAGGCCCTGTCTCTGCCTGCATAGGCTTGTACACACTTATTAGCACAGATTAGTGCCTTATAAATATGGCAAAAGTGTCCAGGGTCTTGTTCCAAATCCTGAAATGCCCCCTTTTTGGTATCTGTTTGCTTGGCCTTGCAGTAGCAGTCAGCCAATCTAAGCAATTTGTCACTCTTATAACAAGAATGCAAAGGAAGACCCAAAAGTGGTAAATGTGTTTGGAAGCCATTGTAGCTAAAACCTGATGGAGTTAGAGGATTGATTAGACTATGACTGACATAGACATGCTTTATTGACCATGATTTAATGGCTTCACAATTTTCTTTTCATTCCTGGAGCATTTACACACTTCTGAGTTGCCTAATAGATAAATCTTAGACCATGACATTATACTATGATGACGGCACAGTGGTAAACACATATATTACATCTAATGGATATTAAAGTGGTAGTTTCTCCATGACCAATATGACGGCACAGTGGTAAACACATATATTACATCTAATGGATATTAAAGTGGTAGTTTCTCCATGACCAATATGTGTCTATAAGACATTTCATGAGCTGAAGTCATAAAACACATTTACTTCTGTATATGTATCCTGTGCATTTATAGGTGTACAGTTAACTATGCATGAATATTTATATTTTCACACACATGAAATGGGATTTATTGTAAGTGCTGAATATAGAAATTTAAAGTCATGGAAGCTTAAGGCAGATTCCTCAAGACCTACTTTTGCTTGATTATGATTTATTAGTTTAAACTTAACCAGTTGTATATTAATAGTACTGTTCTCTTTTAAGAGAAGACTATTATCTCAAAGCTTTTTAGGACAATATATGAATTTTGGACCTATTTAAGATTTGACAAATTGAATTAAAGAAATAGTATATAAAATATTGTAAGTAAGTTTCAAAATGTGAAGGCTGCTCTCTGTTTTATGTAATTGAACATTCTACAATGCTTTCAGGCATTTTTAGGGACATATTTGTATTTGGGGGCAAAAGGGAGAGGCTAGTCTAAAGAAAGATGAAAATGAAGAAGCAAGGCCCGTGTAATGCATCTGAAATTGCTGTATGTTTTTTTCCCAAGGAGAGTGTATTTAAGAGGTTCACAGATAACCGTAGCTTGTGGAATTCTCATTCTGGCACAGGGCACTGTTATCCACTGAATTTGCAGAATTATGTGGGTTATTTTTTCACATATATATGAAATAAATATATGTGAATAAATGAAGCAATGCCAATAACTACCAGAAACTCATCTCATCATGTCCCAACGTAAGATGGTCCAGGCTTTCTGTGTCTCAGGATAAGGTGAGTCCAACAGCAGATGTAGTGTGAGGGAGTCTTATGGAGCAGGGCTCTGTAAGTTTTTTCTGCCCTGGGGAGATTGGGGTGGTAGGGTTGGGTCCTAGGAGTGACATTAAAACATTACAATGCAAAGCCAACAGCCCCAGCCTGAACAATGGGTGTTTTCCCCTGCCCCCACCCTTGTCCCTGCCCCCTGACTCTTGTCCTTCAGAGCAGACCAGAGTCACACTTGTTTGTTGCTCTCAAAGGTAATTCTGTTTCTCATTGACTTATTATTTTCTGAAAGTCTAGGGAGAGCCTTGGGCAGTGCAATATTATTTCTATTTGTCCAATTAGCTTTGTTTCACTTAGGAAGACAAGTTTACTAAATCAATACTATTCTGGCTGGGTCATACTGACCAGTACAATAGTATCTCCAATTATTTCGCTATTAGAACAAAACACGTCCACTCCCTAAGCCCTCAGTGTAGAAATCGTGATATATGTTTCTCTCTTTCAAGGGGAGGTAATAATATTATTTGTAGGAAAATTTTCAGGGCACAAGCTGACACCTTCTGTTGGTTCCTTTTCCTTTTTTTTTTTTTTTTTTTTTTTGTGGTACGCGGGCCTCTCACTGTTGTGGCCTCTCCCATTGCAGAGCAGAGGCTCCGGACGCGCAGGCTCAGCGGCCACGGCTCACGGGCCCAGCCGCTCCGCGGCATGTGGGATCTTCCCAGACCGGGGCACGAACCCGTATCCCCTGCATCGGCAGGCGGATTCTCAACCACTGCGCCACCAGGGAAGCCCTCCTTTTCCTTTTAAGGTGACATAATCACAAACAACTTTAAGAAATCTCTGTACTTCCTTACTTGGTGCATAAATCTTTTCTATTATTCTTTTTAAAGAATTTTATTTACTTATACATTTTTATTGGAGTAGAGTTGATTTAAAATGTTGTATTAGTTTCTGCTGTACGGCAAAGTGAATCAGTTATACATATACATATATCCACGCTTTTTTAGATTCTTTTCCCATATAGATCATTACAGAGTATTGAGTAGAGTTCCCTGCTATACAGTAAGTCCTTATTAGTTATCTATTTTATAGATAGTAATGTATATAAAAGTTGAGGCTAAAGATGGTGAGTATTTTAGCGCTTGCTTTGGTTCCACGAGGTGCCATTTTCTCTGTTTTAATCTAACTTGAGCAGTATTTTTGAGCACTAAGTGCCACACATAGTGCTGGAGGCTGGAGATAGGAAACTGAAAAGACATGAAATGCCCTCAAGCAGCTCACAACCTTTCAAGAAAAAAAATCACTCAGTTTTGTGCTTTTTTGTTGATATACGTAAGTGTAATGCGAAGCTTGTCCACAGCATATCAGATGACACAGAGGGAGGGGTCATGCAGGTATAGTCAGGGAGGGCTTCAGGAAGGAGAAACATTCTGAGCTCATTTTTGAGCAAATAAAGAAATAAGAATATATTAGTCAGAAAAGGAAAAAAAAAACTTAAAGTAGGGTGCAGGAGGCATATTTTTATTTTGCAACCACAGTAGAATATACGGTAGAAAACCTCAAAAATTTATCCTACTAAGAAGCATATGCGACAGTGGAAGGACAGATTCAAGAACATTTGTATTCATATCACAAAAAGACTTATACAATTGGAATAAATCTGAAATACTATGCTTTTCTTTAAAAATAGAATTGAATAACTTTAATGTTTTAATACAGCACAATAAACTAATTTAGATTCAGAGAACTTCACTTGTGAACATGTCAGTTTTTTAAAATTGTTTAGATAATGTATTGAGAATTTTAAATAATCTGTTAAAATCTTCTTTTTCTTAGCAAACCTTTTTTTTTTCTCCCCAGATGTAGGGCAAAAGTAATTCTGCCCCAGCGTCTCTCAGAAATTATAAAATCTGAATTAGTTAGGTTCTGATGAAAGAGGCTTTTATGGCACCAACTAAAATGCCTTTGGAAACTTCCTTATCGCCCTATTCAAAAAATACCCTCCACTCCTAATGTGATGACATTTACCAATCTCTACCAGCCAACACAGAGGAACAGCCTTTCATCATGCATTATTGCTCACTCTCTCTCTACTATCCTGTTGTATATTTTGTTTTACATTTTTCTTTGCATGGTTATCACAGCATGGGGAATATTTGTTGTAATCTGTGTGTGTGTGTGTGTGTGTCTCACACAAGTTATAAGCTTTTTTTTCTTTTGCGGTACGCGGGCCTCTCACTGTTGTGGCCTCTCCCGTTGCGGAGCACACGCTCTGGACGCGCAGGCGCAGCGGCCATGGCTCACGGGCCCAGCCGCTCCGCATTATGTGGGATCTTCCCAGACCGGGGCACGAACCCGCGTCCCCTGCATTAGCAGGTGGATTCTCAACCACTGCGCCACCAGGGAAGCCCAAGATATAAGCTTTTTGATGTCACTCACCATCTCACCCCCTGACATTTAAATGAACAAAATGACAAAGTTCATGTTCAACCTCCTCCATACTGTTTTTGACAAGTGCTTGTCAACTTTGGCTGCTCATTGCAATTGCCTGGGAGCGTTAAAAAATATTGAAGTTTGGGTCTTACTCCCAGAGATTCTGAGTTAATTGGTTTGGGGAGTGGCCTAAGAATCAAAATTTATAGACCCTCCCCAGGTGAGCAGTGAGGCTGAAAACCACTGATCTGGACCCATGCTGTCCAGTGCAGTAGCCACTGGCCACGTGCGGCACCAAGCACTTGAAATGTGCTAGTCTGAGCTGAGTGTAAGTGTAAATATATACACCAGATTTTGAAGACCTAATACAAAATAATGTAACACATATCTCAATAGTTTTTATATGATTACATATTGAACTGATAATATTTCAGATATGCTGGGTTAAATAAAATTCATGTACATTATATTAACACTTTAAGTAATGTTATAATAGAAATTAATCTCATTTGTTTCTTTTGGCCTATTTAAATGTGGCTACTAGAAAATTTTAAATTACATATGTGGCTTGCATTGTATTTCTATTGAGCAGCACTGATCTAGGTGATGTCTCTACATGGAAGGGACAGAGATGCTTAATTAGCAAAATAAATGCTTACTAAGTGCCTTCTGGCAAACTAATTGGTAATGTTCATGTTTTGGACCATATTTGGTACAAATAGTTCCTCTTCATAACAATCTATATTTAAAATAATTCAGATTCAATTAATATTCATTAATTGTATAAGTTGTAGAAATAACTGTGCTAAGAAAGCAGTAATGCTCATGTTATAAATGGAAATAACTGGTGAATCAATCAATGGTATCAGGTATGTAACAATGAAATAGCACTATTGAAAATGAAATAGTCCTTTGAAACTGGTTAGAATAAGGGGGAATTGAGAGTACAGAGTGTTATTTTTGTCATTACCATTGTACTATAGGCCAAGAAAAAATATTCTTAAACTGGAGTCTATCTGGTCTTAACACAAAAACCAAAACCCAAACCAAACCCTGAGTGAGTTATTTGGTTTGCATGCAGAAGAGGTGAATAAGTTATTCGTATAGACATATGTGTTTATTTATGTATGTTTACAAAGGTTGGAAAGTGATATATTGAAAGAGAAGCCAAGGTCAAAGATGTCTAAGGGGCTTCCCTGGTGGCGCAGTGGTTGAGAGTCCGCCTGCCGATGCGGGGGACACGGGTTCGTGCCCCGGTCTGGGAAGATCCCACATGCCGCGGAGCGGCTGGGCCCGTGAGCCATGGCCGCTGAGCCTGCGCGTCCAGAGCCTGTGCTCCGCAACGGGAGAGGCCACAACAGTGAGAGGCCCGCGTATCACAAAAAAAAAAAAAAAAAAAAAAAAAAAAAAAGATGTCTAAGGTTTTCATGAATGGAGAAATGACTATAGGATTGAAATCATTAGACAGCATAACCACCTTGAATACTGAGCATGAAGCTCAGTTTGTGGGAAGCGTGTACACAGGGACAATTTGACGTGTAGGGCAAACCACTGGGCACGGCAAATATGTGGACGGTAGGAGTAAAACACTTACTGTAGGCTTAGTTGATTGGGTTATCGTGGTGGGCAACATTTGCTGTAACCACAGGTATTCAAAGAAAACGATGTTAAGTGTTTGAGTAAGCTCTTATTGAAGGTAATTCGTTAAAATTGGAAATTGCTAACTGTGAGTTATTAAGAGACACAGCGTCCAAAAATCAATTAAGGTACATTATATTCTATTCCATTACCAGCATTCATTTAAACATAAATCACTGTAAGTTCTGCTCACAGTAGTACAAATCAAAAGTTTAGGCTACTTTCACTTATACTACGGTGTTTGTCTTTCGTTGGAATAAAATGAAATACTTCTTTTTGTTTTGGTTTCTGATAAGCTTGAAAGGAAACAAATTTGTATTCAACAAATACCTGGTACTGTAATCTTATTTTTGCTTTGCTTCTCACACCTTGACCTTATGAAGCGGCATGAGGGCATTTTGAAAGCTGGGCTTTGGCATCTGAGCAGACCTGTTTGCATATTGTCTCTCATCACTTGCTGTTTGACCTTGGCCAAGTCACTTAACCTACACAGCCTCAATTTTGCCTGACCCTGATACCTGCCTTGCAGGGCCATTTAGGGGAGGAAATGTAACGTCCATTACCAAGCATATGGTAAGTCTTTATAAATATTGTTCTTCTTATTATATGGTTGAAAAGCATTCCGAGCAGGATGGATAGTTTTTGTGTAACCAAAAATGATGATGGAAACTAGTATTTTATATGTGAATTGTGTTATGACTACTTCTAGCCCACAGAGTTTGGAAGGGGGAGAGAGGAGTTACAGAGGAGAAGGATTGGGGAAGGGAGAGGGGGGGGTACATGGTATCAGCAAGAAGGCTTCCCTATTTATAGTAGGGGCCATTGGAGAGTTAAATTCCTCTACAGTGGATATGGAGGAATCTTTAAAACAAGAACAGATGAGTGAGGAGCTTTAGCAGAGCTGGGTGAGCCTCCTCTGATGGGGAAGCAGAGCTCAGCTGTGCTTGACTAGCAGATGTCCAAGCAAAAAGGACGTGTACAAGGAAGGACAAGCCGGGGGACAGTGCTTTCCTTCAGGCTCCTGGACTCTATTAATGTAGTTCCTGATAGATAGTTTGTGATCAGAATATTCCAAAGCATCTAACTTGGGGTTTGCAGAGTCTGAGACGTGTCAGAAAGCACCCACTGTGTGGTGTTCATGGGCAGGGGCAGAGCCAGCACGAGCCTGCTTAACCAGAGCCCAGCACACAGTAGGGAGGCCATGGTGTTGGTAGGATCTGAATGAATGCACACATCCTGCACTTTACAGCCCCCATGAGTATCTGCATTGTGAACAATTCAAGCTAAGTTCCAGACAAATTAGAATCTTGTTATATTCTCCTATATGTGGTGACGATATAAGCGGGGAAAAGAGAATGGGAATCAATGATAAATTAAGCAAAGGGAATTAACTTCCAAAAGACAAGCCCTTTAAATGCCTCTCAAAATTTTGCATTTGCTTGTTTTACAAAATGCTTTGTTCAGTGAAACGCAGTTGGTGAGGAGTTTCACACTTAGCGATTCTTTCTCCAAAGCCTATTTGGAACGAACCAGAACATCTTTCACTTTTTTCCCCTAAGCTTAACCCTTTTACATAGACAAAGGATTTCTGTTATCTTCATTTAGAGTTAGACTTAGATAACTAAGATCAATTGAACTTTGAGAGCGATATACTTTGTCCTTTAGCTATGATAATATAGTAAGAACTGTCTTTATGAAAATGAGGAAAGAGAATTGTTTGATGTGTGAATATTTGCAAGAGAAGAACTGACTCCAGTTCTAGGCATCACGTTTTTTATATGTCAGTCATCCATAATGATGAAGGAGGTATCTCCTGGAGGTGGGAATGTTGTTTGCTGAATTTTAAGTATTGCTAAACCAGTTTTGTGGGGGGGTGGATCTGGAATATCCCTCAATGCATACAGAAAGTGCAAGCAACAGGAAAAAACCAAAATTAAATGGCACCGTTTTCAACGTAGGAATAATTTGGGTTTTAACATTTATTTGCTTGGAAGTGACATAGTCCAGTGCCATTCTTATATTTCAATTCAATTCAATTCCTTTTTAAAGATATGTATCTGAGAAATATCATGCAGAAATAATTTTTCTAGGTTTAGAACACAGCCAAATCTAGGTCTCAGTCTCAGGCTCCAACATTTCCTTGCGTCTACCCAAAATATATTAAGATGATTGCCTCGACTTCTCCCCTGACAGTCATCTTCTCTTAATGTATAACTTCACAAACTAAAAATAATTTCATTTTCAATTGTAAGCAAACATTCTAAGAACAGTGTTGTCTTTGGGCCAGAATAATGTTATTAATTAGTTTATTAATTTTCATTCTTGTTCTAATAAAATATTGTCTCTTTTTTGATAACTAAAGCTATGTTTTCTGTTTTCTACATTTCTTCAAAAGCCAAGACATCTCAACTATTTTTAGGGAGAGTGTTTTCCATTTACTTATTTTTGTGCTTGAATCTTTGAAGAAGGTGGAACAGCATAGCATTGTATTATTACTAGAATTGTCTTCATTTGTAAAGACTTCTGCTAACTGTGACATCATCTGACTCTGATTTGATAACAAAGATGATGCATCTTTGCAGTAGATTCCCCCTCACTACCAGTTGCCAGGATCTTGTCAGAATAGAAACATTGGAAGACTGATTGATGTTCTTTTCTTATTCATTGATTTACTTGGGTTTCTGGCTGACTGATGTTTGTGGAGCTTCAGAGACCATGGATTGCGTGTGTGAGAAGAAAAAATAAAGAGCTCAATAATAAAAATAATGAACACTACCATTTGTTAAATGCTTATAATTTGCTAGTCACTGTGGTACGTACTTTATACATATTATCTCTTTTAATCTTCTCAACAACTGGATTTCAAGGATGAGGAAGCTGAGTGTAGAGAATATTTAATTTATTCAATGTCATTCAGCTATGTGATGAAGCTGATTTCAACCTAGTTTTATATGACTTAAGAACTCAGACCAGGGCTTCCCTGGTGGCGCAGTGGTTGAGAATCCGCCTGCCGATGCAGGGGATACGGGTTCGTGCCCCGGTCCGGGAGGATCCCACATACCGCGGAGCGGCTGGGCCCGTGAGCCGTGGCCGCTGAGCCTGCGCGTCCGGAGCCTGTGCTCTGCAGCGGGAGAGGCCACAGCAGTGAGAGGCCCGCGTGTCGCAAAAAAAAAAAAAAAAAAAAAAAAAAAAAAGAACTCAGACCAGATGGCTTCTGATAAAATTATGATTTATGCGAGTTAAATTTAAGATATTTGAGCCAGGCACTTCACTAGGCACCATGAAAGATGCAAAGACCACAAGAAGTTTAGAGTTCTTTAGAGGAAAAAGACCATGGACTGATAATGTTTATAAGCAAGTGAACTTTAGGATTTTCCATTTAGCTAGAAATTTTTCAGCACCAGAAAGTGTACCCTTTCCAAAGTGTTCCTCCAAAATTTCGGTCCCATGTCCATTGGTTCCATTGGAATATAACAAAGACAAAGTTTCTATGACTTTCACCCAATCCCAGGACAATGTTGTCATCTCTCAAATAAGGAATCAAAACTAGTCTTTAAATGATGTTAAATTCACGTTTGTCGAATTTTGCCTCTAAGCACACCATCTTTCCCTCTCTCCCAGGCCCCTGCCAGAGCTTTAGCTCAGGGACTTTTCGTCTCTGGTCTGGTCAATTGTAGTTTTCCTTCTTCTGGCCTTTGGTACCACCTTCTGTAGTCTGTCCTTCTTGCCTCTTATCCTGGCGTTTTCCTCTCAATTAAACATCGCGCCAAGCCAGCCCTTAGAGCTCTGTGGATTCCCAGAACCCTACGTATTAGAGCTAACCGCCTTCACTCTCCTTCAAAGTCTTTTCCCAGGGTTAATGTTACAATCTCACTGCCCTCTTCTTCTTTCATCTTCCAGCTTTCTCCTTCCATCTGCCCACATTAAATTTCACTGTGTTTCAGAAGCTTATTAAGGAGTCAATGAAGTAAATTTCAAGTCTAAATGTATGTTCCATGCAGGTCACTCCCTCACAGTTTTGATGACATTGGATGACTTTACTGAATGTACTTCTTCATGAGACAAACTGGGTCATGTGTTGACTATTTGCTATTTCAGTACATGGGTTGAGGACGGGGACAGGTGGAGAAAACCCTTAATACAATAGACATGGCTCTTTTTATGTAGATTTTTTTCTTTAAGGGAAGAGAGCCCATGGTTATCTAATCCTTTGGGGGACGTGGAAGGAACTCTTCTATTATAGGTGTTCTACTTCTTTTCAGCTGTTTGAGTACTTACTAATTTTGTTCAGCTCTCTGATTAAGAGCTTCCTTACCTTCCAGGCACAGGCCCCTCTGCACCAGTGCGGTGGTCTAACCTCGTCAGGCACCAGAATCATCTGTGGAACCTTTAAGAAGTGTTCGCACAAGGTCCCACCTCTGTGCTTCTGATTCTGTAATTTGTCACCCAGGGTTGAGGAAGATGCATGCATTCATTAGAAGGTCCTCCATTGCTAAGATTATTTTTCTTTTTCCAGACCTATCTTCATGATTCATTTTCACAGTTATAGTAGGCTCTGTCTTAGGTGAAGAATTCCATTATGAGAGAGGAGAAAAGATAAACTTTGCAAGTTTAATTAGGCCTAAGAATAAACTTTGCTTCTTGTGTGTTCTGTGGTGAATTCTGACAAGAAGATTAATCTCTCCTCATCACAAGTTATTGACCCCTTCCTGCCATGTGCTTCTTGTTTTTCCCTGTTCATGTTCCTGCCAGGCTAATAAAGAAAATGTTAGGAAGTAATAAAGAAATCAGTTTGTGGCCTCTTCAGTTACATTGTCATTTCAAAAGGGAATGCTGAAGAGAGCATGATGGGAATTAGCATTTGTTGAACTTCTACTAAGCGTCAGACACTGTGCTTGGTGGTCTTGTATACACTATTATGCTTAATCAAACAAGAAACTGAGTTAGGCATGGTTATTTGTCTTTTATAGATGAAATGGAGGCTCAGACTATAAAATAATAGTAAGTAATAGAGTGGGGTCCTTCTAACTCCAGAATATATTTTTTCCTTCACATATTTCCTCTTTGAAAACTTTCAAACCTCAGAGGTATTTATATCTTTCTCCCATTTCTTCTCAAAATAATACTAATAAAGCCCTAATTTTATAGTGATGAACTTAGATTTTATAAAATATTTTCATGTGCTCATCTTTGTTCCCATTGCTTTAAAGTGCCATTTATTTTTAGGTAATTGATAATATCCTCAAATTGACTGAGTGTGGCCCCCTGTGCTGAGAAGTCACACATACATGTGCAAAGGCTGCTTTTTAATGTACTCAGCTCTCAACTTGACCGTCTCAAGTTCAGCTTTTAAATTGCTGTTGAAAATGGAAATGGGGTGACTAGAAGCTCTTACAATCATTGAGAAAATCCTCCACAAAAAATATCAGTGTGTGCTTATGAAATTGACAAAGTTGTCAGACTGATCTCTTATTAAGGAAATTAGGGGGAGAAAAGGAAAATGTTACAGAGATCTACATATTCTTTAGAGGTGGTGGCAATGTAATGCAGAAAAAAAATTTCCTTAAAATGTTTGAATCTGGAGTTTATCTGATTAAGTAGGGAAAGAACCCCACTGGGATTTGTTAGTAGGAAGACAGACTTGAATTGACAGGAATAATTAATCTCTTGAGGCTAGACAAAGAAAAAGGACTCATTTGAGTCAGTGGAACACCCTCAAATACCTATGAATACTAGCTAGAAAGAAAATGAATCATTTATGTTGATCCTGGATCTTGGGAAAGAGGGAATGCTCTTTGGATACTGCTGGTGTAACTGGAGACTGAGAACCACTTTTATTTATATATTTTTTACCCCTCTAGTCAGCAGAAAGAATGAGTTGATAGTGATTCAAACAGTTTTCATTGAGAACTTTTCTGCTTTTTTGCATCCAGCCAAGAGGAAAATGTTATTTTCCAGCCTTTGTATTGGTGTTGATGGGTTCTTAGGAGACTTCTTAAGGAAATGAAGGTGGAAGAGGCAGATAGGACACTTCTAAGAGACAGGCTTAAATATTGGCTGTTATCCAGGCATAGGTAATCTTGGAAAGGGATTGTCAACCAGCCTCTACACAGAAATATTTTAGTAGAGGTCACTGCCAATCCTTTTTTTGAAGGGCTTGTAATAAGTGTGTTCTTAATTTACATATACACCTTTTCCTCATTTTTGTTTGGGTTTATCTCAGTTGTTTCACTCCAATTCTTCTGCCTTTTATTCTGAATTGAAGTGAAAAATGAAATGTATAAAACATTGCAAGAAAATTCGGTAAGCGTACCTCATTCTGAAGCTTGACAGTAATTAATATTAAGGGATTACGGGAAAATCTTACAACATAATTTAGTGATTCGCAATTTATTCACAGACTCTTCTCCCTCTACCTTGCTTAGCAAAGACATATTCTACCTTTCGAATGAAATCTAAACTTATTGAACTGTTTGCTCTCCTAACAATATTTTATTCAGTGCAAACAATAATAATAAGGTAACTACAATAATAATAAGGTAACTACAATAATAAGAGCTAGCATTACTGTGCCAAGCACTGGGCAGATTATTGGACTTATAATAACCCGAGAAGGAAGTTATTATTTTTATTATCCCATTTTACAGATGGGGAAATACAGACATTAAATAAATTGCCTGAGCCCCACAGTGAGGAAGCGGTGGATTTATAGAAAAATCTAAACCTGGAAGCTAAATGGTAGCATTATTTATCCATTTCTCAGAAGGGGGAGGGGAGATGCTGGACAAAATACAGGACACTCAGTTAAATATGAATTCCAACTAAACAACAAATGATTTTCAAGGTATGTCCCAAATATTTCACGGGTTGTAGACAATCCTGTATTTTTATTTGTTAGATCTGGCAACACTAAGAACGCTTAACTACTGGCAGAATCATTTTTTGCCAGAAATTTCACTGGGGGCCATCTACTTCCAGTGTCTTAGTACACAGATGAAGAAAGGCTCAGAAATCTTAAGATTTTCATGTTCCCATGACTGGCAACAAAGCAAGGCTTAGGGCTTTGCCATGCTGCTGCTGGATTAATTCCTCAGCAGTTTTCCATTTGACCACCAGGTGAGATTTCCCCTGTTATTTCTAAGGGTATTTATCTCCTGCCTATTTTCTGAATTGTTGTCTGGAAAGCAAATCTTTGCATACACTCTGCCAATAACAACATGAGGAGAAGTGGAGGCCGGGAAGGAGGAAGCAACAAGTAAAAGTTCCTGACTGCTCCTGTGTGCCCGCGACACCATCCTTTCCATATGGCGTCTCCTGTGGTAGAAACAAGAGGCGTGAGTACGATGGCACGTATTAAACAGCTACTTGTCCTAGCAGTGTTTCTTTAAGACCTTGGCCAGGGGGTCCTATTTGAATGACTACTATTGTTATCAGAGAATGAATAAATAGGAATGCATTTTATAAAGTAGTCATCCTTTTAGCAGATGGTAAATTAAAATGCTGTATATTTCACTGGAGTTCAATATTGGGTCATTTTCTTCAAAGGAGAGAGAGGTATTAATTAGTCTGTTGCTTGGAGGCTTCATTATACATGCTTCATGCCCTTTGCGGTTGTAACAAACAGTTCCTGGGTGCTGAGGCCCTGACTGATTAATTTGCATAGCTGCCTCTTGATAGCTCTTCTTCTGACAGACACTGATAAATAGGGGAGAATGGGATAGAAGAGTAGAAAAAAGAAAAAAAAAAAAATAACCTGGCTCTTTTCACGATGTGGGAAAGAAAATAAATACAACACCTCAGCAGACAGAAGTGAAATAAACTGCTTGAGTTGTCCATCTTAGCCATGGGGTGCTTTTAGGCTGAAAATCAAATGTACTAGAGGCTTTTCACAGTTTGAGTTGTAAACAGCTAAGAGATGACAAAAAGCTTTTTGAGGTCCCGTCTGTGGGAAAAAGAAAGGTGCCTCTGCTGCAACTGGAAAATTAAGATGGATTCTAGTTGAAGAATAAAAACTCCTAAGTGTGTTGAGTACAAGGGACAGAATTGTTGATACAGATTCTTAAGTTATAACTATCCAAAGGTGGGAATTTTTAACCAAATTATTTTCATGTTAGACTGCCCCCCCCCTCACCCCGCCAAATTTGGTCTTAACCCTCGAAAGAGATTTACTTCTTCAAAAGCATTTTCAATTCTGTCGGAGTAAAGACAATACCTTTTCTTTTCACTTTTGATTTTGAACTGATTTCAGGTGTAGAGAAAATTTGCAAAACGAGTACAGAGAGTTTCCATATATCCCTGCCCTAGCCTCCCCCAGTGTTAAAATCTTACTTAACAATAATGCAATGAGTAGAACCAAGCAATTAACATTGGTATCATACCAATAACTAAAGTCCTTATTCAAATGTCACTGGTTTTTTTCATTAATGTCTTGTTTTTTTCTGGGATTCTATTCAGGATCCCACAATGCATTTTGCTGTTATTTCTCCTTAGCCTCCTGAAATCTATAACAGTTCTTCTTTCCTTAACCATTATGACTTTGCCATTTTTGAAGAGTATAGGGCAGTTATTTTGCCAAATGCCCCTCAAGTTGGGTGTGTCTGGTCTTTTCTCATGATTGGATTGAGGTAACTATTTTTGGAAAGAATTCCACAGAAATTATGTTGTGTTCTTCTTAATGCATCATATCATGGGATTCATGATGTCAAAATGTTTCATTATTGGTAATGTTGACCTTGATCACTTGGTTAAGACAGTTTCTGCTGGATTTCTTCACTTGACAGTTACTATCTTTGCCCTTGCTGTTAACAAATATCGTGGAGGAAATGCTTTGAGATGATGCAAATCCTATTTCTCTTCAACTTTCACCCACTGTTTTTTAGCATACGTCAGTGAATCTCAGTTCTGTAGCAGTTGTTACTATGGTATTTGCTTAACAGTGATTTTCTATGCTTCTCTTTCTTCAACATTTATTAATTGGAATTCTATAGCAAGGAAGAGCCCTCTTTCTCTCCCATCTATCTAGATAATTGATCATCATTTGATATAAAAACAGCTAAAAAAATGAAAATTATCCCTAATTTTACACTCCATTTATAGTTATTATAAAATATTGGCTATATTCCCCATGTTGTACCATTGTAGCCTATTGTTCCAAGGTAGCCTATCTTCATTTTATTATGAAGATTTATCATTTTTTCCACAGTACTTTTCTTCCTACCAGAAGGCTCAACCAGATCATTTGGTCATTTCAGTCTAAGGTCTGATTAATCAAATGTGAAACAAAATTGAAAAAGCAGGTGGACAAACTAACCAAAAAAAAGCTCAATAAATTTGGGTGTTTGAATTACCTGGGTGCTCAACTGAGCCAACTATATTTTTGTAAGTATAACATTTGCCAAACACTTACCCGGAAAATACAGAGTTAAATTCAAGGAATCAATCCCTTCCCTCTTAAACCTTTGTTTATGATGTTCGTTTTAGTGGTATTACAAAGTGAGGGAATTAACCTCAACTTCAAACCCACAAAAACCCATTTTGATCTAAAATGCTCGACAGAAGTCTCCAAACTCCCTATTAGCCTGCAGTTCTAAAGGAAGCACTTCATCATGACTATAGTTTGTAAAAGTCATAAGTAAAGTTTCAGAGTTTTGACAAATTATTTGGGCAAAGCCTCCTTAAAGGTCTCCTTTGCTCCCTTCCTCCTTCCTACCCTTCCACCTTCCTCTGGCTTCATTATGCAAGAAGTATTTATTGTTGGTCTCTTACTATTGTCAACATTTTAGATGGTGCTGAGATTAATGAAAATTTCCAGCAATGTAGGAGATTTAGCTTTATTTTCATTTTTTAATTCATGAAGGCAAGAAGTGAGTGGATGAAAATTCATCAAATTTCCCATCTAAAGGGACATTCTTAACCCCAGCTCATCTCACAAAACCACCGTGAGATAGGAGGAATAGTGGTAGGTATACTGTTTTTTTCTATATGAAATATACACCTGTAATATATATTTTGATTCTAATATTCTTTGCTCTTTTTGAAAAGAGGGTCTACTCAGTGGTAGAAGGAAGAAAATAATTTTTAAAAATTTTATTAGCTACTCCAAGAGTAGATCTGATCCTTTATGGAGTTTAGTGTAAATATGCTTCCTTAAGAATGTAAGAAATGCTACTATGAAACAGAGAAGAGGCCCTTTAAACGTAACGTTTTCTCTGCGGGATCTCTAGAGGGGAAGAAAAGGGATGAGATATCGAGGAAGAGTGTTTTTAGGAACATCTGCCATGTTACAAACTTCTTTAGGAATAGGCAAGGTGCTTGAGTGCGTGATGCTAAGTGATAATAATCATAATCATGGATTGTGGAGTGCTTACCATGTGCTAGATCTGTGCTGAGTGTCTCACATGTATCATTCATTTAATATATCCATGATACAAGGCAGGTGTTACTGTCATCTGCATCTTGTAGATGAGGACCCTCAGTCTTGGAGAAGTGAAATAACCTTGTCAAAGTTACACAATAAGTAAGTTAGTAAACCACCTGGTGAGACTTAACCCAGATGTGTGGACTCCTACTTCAGTGACACCTGTGGTTGAGTCTTTGGGTCGCTGGATTCTCTGGGGCCATGGTTTTCTTCTCAGCCTTTACTCACTGATCCAGCTGTGAGCAGCAGTGGGCCTGGTCCCTCCAGGAATCTTAAGCATCTCCAAAGCCTTCCCCAGGGTTTAGGTGGCAAATGGCACTTTTAGGCTGGAGGGAATGAACTCCAACAGAAACTAGTGGAAAGAGCAGTAGACATGTATTAGCCTCCCAGTGCTCTCATTTCTGTGCTAATAATCACTTTTTTCTCTAAGTCATTAGCTGGGCTTTCTTGTCTCCTCTTTTATAGGAGCATGTTCTTTGTTGAAAGCAAGGATAACTATGTCCTTTACCTGTTTACGGTCTTCTAGTGGCTCGTTCCTCATCTCCTAGGCGAAAGTCAAAGCTCTTTTTGTTGCATTATTTATTCTTGCCTTTTTCTTCTTTCATGTCTCCTTGTGTTTTATTTATTTATTTATTTATTTTTTTTTTTTTTGCGGTACGCGGGACTCTCACTGTTGTGGCCTCTCCCATTGCGGAGCACAGGTTCTGGACGCGCAGGGTCAGCGGCCATGGCTCACGGGCCCAGCCGCTCCACAGCATGTGGGATCTTCCCGGACAGGGGCACGAACCCGTGTCCCCTGCATCGGCAGGTGGGCTCTCAACCATTGCGCCACCAGGGAAGCCCTAATTTATGTATTTTTGATGTGGACCATTTTTAAAGTCTTTACTGAATTTGTCACAATATTGCTTGTGTTTTATGTTTTGGTTTTTTGACCTCGAGGCATGTGGCATCTTAACTCCCCAACTAGGGATCAAACCCGCACCCCCTGCATTGGAAGGGGAGGTCTTAACCACTGGACTGCCAGGGAAGTCCCATGTGTGTGTTTTAAGTGTCTTTGCATATGCTGTGCTCTCTGCCTTTTCCTCCCATGCCCTAAATGCCTTACAGACTCCTTATTTTTCAAAACGCAGCTCAGTTGTCTCCTCCTACATGAAACTTTCCACGTCTCTTTAAGCAAAGTGAGGTAGTCCTTCCTCTGGATTCTCAAAGGATTCCACAAGTACCTCTGCCTTGGCATGTGTGTTAGGGTTTGGCAACTGTTCCTTCCTTCTTCACTTCCACTGGACTGTGATCTCCATGAGGGCAATGAACTTGTCTTAGTACTCTGTGTTTCCTGAGTGCCTAGCAATGTCTGGTAAAGATTCATTAAGTCTTGCTTGAATGCATTCATGGATGGATCAGGAATTAGAAAGCATAAAATTACAACTTACCCTGCCCACCAAAACACTGTATGGCATTTGGTAAATTATAAGACCTTTCAGGGCCTTGGTTTCCTCGTCTGTGAGATGAATTATTGACCATAATTTTCAAAGTCTCTTCCTTGGAGAACACTTACAATTTAGCCAGTTTAACAACGAGGCATTAAGGAGCTTCTGATGGCAGCTACTTTTCAGCTTACTTTTCAGTAAGTTTCAGTCCAAGTTTTTCAAATGAGTGATTTGGTCTGAGAGAAAGGACATCAAAACCTGTGGAGACTGAAGTGGAATGAAAAGGTTGCTTTTATGATAGGAACACCTTGGGGCTTGTTTCACTGTCACAGGATCATGGAATGTTCAGATTGGGAGGAATCTAAGAGATAAGTCATTCAACCTCTTTGTTTCATTAAAAAAAAATGAAGACCTGGAGAGTTTAAGTGACTTGCTCAGAGTCACAGCACTAGTTGGTGGCAGGATGCAGCCTGTGGCTTCTCAGGTTTGTACCCCTCTGCCACACCAAGCACTTGATCTGTGTCACTAAATCAAGATACAGAGTAACATTGTGCTAAGATGTGCTTTTGGGTCACAGTTGACTCAGTTTGGGGCAGACTTAGAGAAAGCTTAGAACTTTTGATTTCTCTCTATATTCATATTGGCTTGTAATCTACTGCCAAATAGAGCACATGTTTATGAGCAATTTGCTCTTTGTTGTCTTTTTTCTTTTTTCAGAATTGATTAAAGAAGGCTCATGAAGGGTAAATGAAAGCATAGGATACACCATGCTAGATCATATGCTGAAAGATTCCACTTGAGCCTTGCTTGCTGGGGTTCCCACTTCATAAAAGAAGAAAAAAGTATCTTCTAAATAAGAAACTGGACAGTGTGTGGGAAGAATAGAGCAAGTTTTGATGTCAGACCCTAATGATGACATTAATAATAGAGGCTTGGAGTTGTTACATGTGTGTCTAGATATGAGTCAGGAGGTCAACTTTGCTAGAATGGATGGACCTTTTCTCTGCTCTTAAAAATCTCATATGTGGCAAATGTATGTGTTAGCTATTAAGGCGTGATAAAACTACTCTAAAACTCAGTGGCTTAAAACACTAAGTAGTTATTATTGTTCATGAGTTGATGGGTCAGCCGGACATTTCTTCTGGTGTCAGCTAGGCTTCTGCAGTCACTGTGGGTCAGGTAGGCAGATTTGCTGATTTTGACTGGGTTCTCTTATATGTTTGGGGGTTAACTGTCTATTGGCAGGTGTAGAATAGCTTTGGTTGGGATAACTAGACTCTCTTTCTCTTGGTTTTTTTAAATTCTCCAGCAGGCTAGTCAAGGCTTTTTGTAGGAAATGTTAGCCCAGCTGTGGAAGAGATGGACCAAGGAGAAGCCTACCAGCCTCTTGAAACCTAATGTGTACTTGGCACACCATTATTTCATTTGCATTCTATAGGCCAAAGCAAGTCACAAGGCCAGCCAGAGTCAGATGGAAGAAGACTATGAAGTTACAGGGTGAAGGCTGTAGATAGAGAAAGGTCATTAACCGGGGCCTCAGTGCAATCAATATATTACAACATGTGAGCACATGTTCATAAATATGAAAACAATACAGAATTAGGGAGAGTAAAAGGGAAAAATCCCCTCTTGACATTTTTTTTCTATCCTACTTTCTCCCCATGGTTAACACTATCAAAAGTTCTCTATTTTCCCAGGCCTATATGTATGTATGTATAATGTATACATATACATATACTATCTTGATAGATATGAAATAACATCATGTCATTAGTCATTTTGCCTTTTTCTGATTATTATTGAATTGAGCAACTTCTCATATGCTTATTGGAATTTGGGGTCTTATTTTTGGTGAAATGGCTATATGTATCTTTTGTTCACTTTTCCATGAGATTGTTTGACTTTCTCTTACTGATTGTTATAAATCCTTTATATATTCTTGACACTAACTCTGTATTTTATGTACATTCACTTATCTTCTTTCAGTCTGTAGTTTGTCTTTTAGCTTTGTTTAGTTATCCTATGGGTAGCAAGGTCAGAAAAAGTTTGGCAAATTTTTTTTTTCTGTTTCCTGGAACAGTTTGAATTTAACATGGGTAATGGCAAATATCACTTCTAAATTTCTTTTCATTACCAGTTTAACAGGTTTAATCATTTAAGTCTATTTAGGGTAGAGCTTAGGCTTTGCTTCAGGCTCTCTGGGCAGGGGTAGGGATTTTCCTGTCCTCTCTTCAAGGCCTGGGCAGCCCCAGTGGCCCAGGTGTTCAGTTCTGGTTCTCCACTGGGCCAAGATCCAAGGCCTGGCCTTCAGAGCCCATATTCTCATAATGCCCCTTTGGGATACCACAGCCCCAGTTCCTGCTTACATCCCAACTTTGACTTCCCTATTTGCTTATGGCTCCTGAGAATCTTCGATCTTTCCTTCAAGTTCAGATTACATTATAATATTTATTTCAGTTATATTTGCTCCAACGTTCCATGTGTTCGTAGTTTGAAGAAGGTCTGTATCAGCTTTCTCTGTAGTGTTGCTGGAAAGGCTCCACAGTTACATTCATGATCCTGATGAGGACTATTAATGTCTCTTGGGTACAACAGCTAAGCCAAGGATCTTGGTTTTATTTGCATGCTAATAGTATTTAGGCCAGGAAGGGGATCAGCTGAGTTATCTAGGAAGCTACAGAAGGTATTAATGCACATTTTCAGATTAAGCATTTATTATTTAACTTTTGTCAAACTCACCAGTAAAATGAGTCATTTACAAAGAAAAATATTAGGGCTATGTCTTCCTTAAGACAAGGGAAAAGCTCTTTTGTCAAATATTTGACAAATGCCCAAATCAATCCATATATGAATGTATTAAATTTGTCTATTTATGCTCCATTGAACTCATGGCTGACTCACCTTCATTTGTAGCACTTCTGTGAACATGACTCTATAAGCCTAATTTATCTGCCTTACCACGTTTTACATAGGAGACCTCAGCTAGAGAGGGAAAAACGGATAGGGTTTCACCTTGGATTAGCCAGAGATATGCCACCCTGTTCCACACAAATGGACTCTGGCACCATGATTTAATGTATTTGAGGTGGAGAAGACTGCCCAGGAGGCCCCGGACATCCTCCAACTTTTGTGTATAATGATCTGTTTAAGCCTTGTGCCAAACTTTGGCCAATAGCTGCACAATTAGCCTTACAGCGGCGATCTGAGATTTGAATGTCTTTTAAATTCCTTGCCTCCCATCAGCTTCCAGCCTCCTCTTAGTGCCCCTGCACTTGTCTCTTTAGCATCAGCTGCAGCAACTGCTCTCTGCCAATGCCCTCAAGATCAGGCCCCTGTCCTGTGTTCCACATTCCCTGGCTGCCCGCTCTGGATAGCAGAGACAGGGGAGCACCTGACTCAGAGCCCTTAACACTCACTGAGACTTAATTCTGACTCTTCTGAGTGATTGCAGGTGGTCTGATCTTTGGATTCCTGAAAACTTGGTGACCCTGACAACTAGTATTTGTCAGTTTCTTAAAACTTTTCCTGGCTGTCTGGACTCCTGAGGTCTGGGATTCCTATACACGTGCCAATCTGAAAAACTCTCAAATCTTGCTACTTAAAATGAGGTCCAAGGACCCTTCAGCTTGGCACCCCTTGCCAGCTTATTTACAGATGTGGAATCTCAGGTCCCACCCCAGACCTACAGAATCAGAAACTGTATTTTAACCAGATCCTGAAGGGATTGGTATGCACTGCTCCACTTGACTGAATTTCAAATCAATGCTGGGTTTCATTATCAACCAGGGTCCTTTTTTTTTCAAAATATGTGCCCCACAAATGATGGAGATAGCCCTCTTCACCTGCTCAATGAGTGTACTCTCTGTCTGACGATCAGTGCTGATGAGTCTGCGTTCCTGATGGAAGTGTGGCTCCCACTTAGGTGTGCTAAGAGAAAGAAACAGAGGTGAGAACCACTGTGCCTGCTTCTGACCTTGACCACAACCCAATCCTTCTGGGTTTCACAATGTTTGATTGTTCCTCCCCAGCCCTGGTCGTGTTGGGGACTTGAACTAGAACATTCATTCACATACTCCTCAGGGTCCATGCTTTCCTCCCCCCAAACACACTGGGTGAGCAACAGCACCGACCAAGGCATTTGGCTTATTGTTATGGAGCAAAGCAAACGTCCGCTCATGTCAGGTCCAGGACCTTGGCCTTATTAGCACTGACCTACATACTGAGCTTGTTACTGCCATGCTCCCCATCAGGTAATGAGTGCTTAGGCACCTACTGCTTCCAATTAGAGTGAGCTATTGACAATATGGTCTCAGCCCTCAAGCAACTTTTGCAGTCTGAAATGGGGAAATGATATAAGGAAGGAAGGGAGGACGAAAGACATGTGGATGAAAAAAAATAATAGCATAGGGGCCTTCAAGGTGGTTGTCTTGACCACATGGTGACGATTTCCTTACCAGGAGATTTTGAGTTTTTAAAAATAGACACATTCTCAATATAGTAACAAAGGGCTTCCATGCTGTTCTCCTTAGTTGGGAATGTGGATGTTTGGAGGTTTGTTTGCTTACATAATCAAACCATCCAGAAAGCAGTTTTCTAACTTATCATTTTTTTCCCCAAGTTTAGAGGAATTACCTCTGCAATTTCACTACCTAGAAAACAATTTGTGAGTTCAGCAGGCTTTACTAATTCTGTCAAATTTTTACTCCAACCCAGATGAGGAGAAGTATTGCAGAAAGATATGCCAAAGTGCCTTTTAAGTATAAATCACATTTAAACTTTTAAAGAAGAGGAAAGTTTTCATTTAACCTACATGTTTAGAAGAAACTATTTATACCCTATTTGATATAAGATTGGAGGAACTTGACAACAGATTTTTTTTTTGCCAAAGGAATGTTTCTAGGTAGATCCAATTTTTGTATTTAATAGTGATTATTTGTAAATCTAACAAACTTTGGAGTTTATAGCTTTTGCCACCACTGTTGTATTTGCATGTTATCTTGTTTGCTATTTTTCTGGACGTAAAATTAATTTTTTTTTTTTTTTTTTTGTGGCATGCGGGCCTCTCACTGTTGTGGCCTCTCCCGTTGCGGAGCACAGGCTCCGGACGCACAGGCTCAGCGGCCATGGCTCACGGGCCTAGACGCTCTGCGGCATGTGGGATCTTCCCGGACCGGGGCACAAACCCTTCTCCCCTGCATCGGCAGGCGGACTCTCAACCACTGCGCCACCAGGGAAGCCCTAAAATTAATATTTTAAAAATCATGTGAACTTGTCCTGCTATAGTGCAGATTCGGTTCTTAGGAAGGGTTCTAATTTGCTTGCTTTGGTTATAGCAAGATCCTGTTCCAGAAGGCGGAGAATTAGAATTGCTTCTGCTCAGGTTGAAGAGATCCACCAGCTATGCTGTGTGTACTTTGGCTCAGTGTTTCCTGAGCACATGGCAAAGGTAGTGCAGGGTCCTGGGAAGGCTCCATGGGTGAAGCAGGCATGCAGACTGTTGTCAAAGAGCTTGTGAGTGAGTAGGGGAGACAAAAAAATTATGTGAACCATTTTAATATGTGGTTGGAAATAACTGTCATGGGAGATATAAAGAGAGGTGCTGTGGTTATCCAGAGAAGGAAACAGGAGTGAGGGGGTGAGGGAAGGCTCTGTGCAGGAGGGATACATGGACTGGGTTTGGATAGATGGGTAGAATTTGAACGTGGATCACATTCCCGTGTAAATCCTGCTGCGGAGATAATGAACTAAAATGTATAGAACTCTGAGCCTCATTATCATTGCCTTTGTTTCAAGGTAGATGCAAACAAATAGCCTGAAAACTGGCCAAGCAAGCAAATAATGATATACAAAGCCCCCTATTCAGTCATGTAATCTGCAGTGATTACACAGTGGGCACTGGCTCTAGGCTGGGCTCTTAGCTGGGACAACCAGCCAAGCAGCAAACAATCCAACTGGACAAAGTCAAAAACATTCTCAAAGGAAGAGAAAGGACAAAAAAAATAATGGACCCAAATGACGATCATAAAAAACAGCCAGACTTCACGAGGAGATATTATGGCATAGCCAGGAGTCCTGGATTAAGACTGTGCCTACATGAGGCCACCCAGTAGACTACTTCAGTTGGAGTTCTTTTTAAATCTTTTTTTGCGGTACGCGGGCCTCTCACTGTTGTGGCCTTTCCCGTTGAGGAGCACAGGCTCCGGACGCGCAGGCTCAGTGGCCATGGCTCACGGGCCCAGCCGCTCCGCGGCAGGTGGGATCATCCCGGACCGGGGCACGAACCCGTGTCCCCTGCATCGGCAGGCAGACTCTCAACCACATCGGCAGGCAGACTCTCAACCACTGCGCCACCAGGGAAGCCCTAAATCTCTTTTTTGATTTGTAGAGGTTCAAGGGCTCTTGTCTGCATGGTGACAACAAAGACCATGGATTCTGGTCTTAGGTTTGCCACCATTAAGCAGTGTGGCCTGGGCCTACATACTCCCCTGGGGCCTATGTGCAGAAGGGCAATGGTAGTGACTGTTTCATGAAGTGCCCAGAAGTGCCCACCAGATGCAGCCAAGAAGGTTCCAGGGACTATGGCCTAAAGGAATGGAAGCAAATGAACTGTGAAGCCACTCAGCCAGCACCTCCGCAGCTGAGAAAAATCAGCTTAGAAAACTGGGTCAGACTAGGGTGGTGACTATAATCAGAAACCTGCAGTAGGAAACACTATAAACATGTTAGCCTGGGCAAAATTGATTGTTTTAAATATAAAGATGAAACAACGGCTTAAAGGAGGCGATGCTGCATATCTTCTGCCCTGATAGAAATGGGATGAAGAATTGGAATCTGAGGTGGAGGAGAAAAGGTTCTATTTTAATCTAGGAAAGAAAAGGCTTATTTTCCCTTCAGTTTCAAGCATGTTTGTTAGTTTCAGTCTTATCTACATGTTATGGGTGAAAGAGAAACGGCCCTGCTCCACCCCAGATATTGAGTTAGCTGATGACACTAATTGTCCCAATCAGCTCCCTGAAGGCTAAGAGGGCATTTTCTAAATGTTAGTTTTCTAACTAAAACTTAATTTTAGTTTTGTGAAATCGTTAAGTCTTGGAGGGTGCTGGGTGACACACACTGCTGTAATTATTGCTTAGCCAAGCCTGGCATGGTCAGCTTAGTTGGATAGAATGTGGCACTAATAAAAAACCACATCGAGAATACAATCTCTTGTGAAGCATTTAGCTTGACAGAGGGGAGAATGTATGTTTCACTAGTGCATCTCATCCCCAGACAACAGCCTTGCAAAAATAATGTTTCGGTATCGATGAAAATTGGCAGAGAACATGCCTGAGTGGCCAGCGGGACACATTAGTGTGATGAGGAAAATAGCACAAAGCGTGTGCCTGACTACCAGTGGGTCTCAAACTCATGTGAGGGTGTTATTGTCTTATATGGACAGCATTTTACTATTTTGTGTAATAGTAACTATACCAAAGGAAGTCTTCATTGTCTGTTATCTGAGTGCTTCCTGTATGCTTGACATTGTAGTAAGCATCTTGTGTGCATTTAATGCTCATAGCAATCAATGAGCTAGATATTGTCTGCACATTACAGATGAGGAAACCTAGTCTCAAAGATGTCTGGGGACTTGCCCCGTATCACACAATTAGGAAATAATAATTCAGAGACCTAGTGTTCCTTATTTAGGTAAGCACAGAATAGGGAAATGGGAATTCTTTTGTTGTTGTTGTTATTTATTTTAATTTTTATTGGAATATAGTTGATTTACAGTGTTGTGTTAGTTTCAGGTGTATACAAAGTGAATCAGTTATACATATACATATATCCACTCTTTTTTAGATTCTTTTCCCATATAGGCCATTACAGAGTATTGAGTAGAGTTCCCTAATCTATACAGTAGGCCCTTATATTAGTTATCTATTTTATATACAGTAGTGTGTATATGTCAATCCCAAACTTCCAATTTATCCCTCCCCAAAATGGGAGTTCTTAAATCTAGAAGTTGTTTTTAAGAAAATGTGTGAATCTGATTTTTCATCAGTATATTTATTTTATTACATTAATCATTCATTTCATGCTAAGGTATGAACACACTGGTATATAAATAAATTCCCTGACTGAGTTGCCGCCTTTCCTTAAAACGCAAGACATTAAACATTTTGTGACTTGCCGACCTGAGAAAGAATTCAGTCTCGTAGAAGACAGAAGGTTAAGATGCCTGGCTTCTAATAGTGACCTTTTTACAATCAGGTGGTAATAATTTGAGATGGTGAAAGGTTCATTGAAATCTTACTATGAACTGGGTATTGCTCCGAGTGCTTTGTGCATTGTCTCATTTAATCCACAGGAAATTGAAACAAGGGCAGCTGAGAATTAGACAGTCTGGGTAAGAGTTCAAGGTCAGACAGCTAGGAATTGGGGAGTTAGGATGCATAACCAGTCCATTTGTCTTCAGGATCAGAGCTCTTAACCACTTACATTTACTTCCTCTGTACTCTGTGATTACTTTTCTCATATTTGGTACTAAATATTTGGGCATGTGACCATTCATTTTTCAAGTGAGTTGCCTTTTCTTTATGGGATTTCTTCTTGAATACCTCAAGTGACCTAGTATTACCTCTAAACTATTGAAATAAAAGATAAATGACTTAACTTTACAATTTTTTTTAAAAGATAGAGTGTTTTCAGACTGAATGTGGTTTCACCTATTCACATGAATTTTCTTAGCTGAACTTTGATGAGGGCTACTGGGTTTCAGTGCACTCATTACTTCATCTTATGACCTCTTCTTCTTTTTAAAGTGACAGAGTTTCCATTTCCTCACTTTTAGCTCATTGCTCTGGATATACAATGTATACTTTGTCCTCAAATCACTTTTATTTCTAGTTTTCTTCTGTATTAATTTTAGGGTCAGGCTTTGTTGCTATAAAAATGAGACTGCAAAATATAGTGCCTCATGCAACACAGTCATTGTTTAGGAAGGCAGTTCAAGGAGAGTAGCAGGCTTGACTCCAGGAGGTCACCCAGAGACCCAGGTTCTCTCTGTCTTGTAGTTCTGCACCCCCTACAGCACTGTTTCCATCTGTGTGCTCAGTGGTGGCACATGCCTTCACATCTGCATTCTAGTTCACAGGAAGGGGGAAGAGACAGTAAGTTGAGGACAGGCGATTCCCCTTATAAGCATGTACTCCATTTGTCAAAATCTACATCCCATTGGCCAATATCTAGTCATGTATCCATGCCTAGTCAGCTACAAGAAGGGCTGTGGAGTGTAGCCTTGGGCTGGAGGAGTTCACAGCTCTCTTGACCTAAAAGGACACAAGGAGAAGAGACACTGGAGGTAATCAACAACCTCCGTCATAGTTTGCTCCTCTAGCATCCAGAATCCTTTCTCACCCTTCCTCCTTTGTGGAGGAAATGCTTACTTTCTTCCCAAAGGAGACAAACCAAATTACTGCACCGAGCTGAGAGCCCAGGATCCCTGGGAGGGGTTCAGCTTCTATTAGGTCAGATGTGGTTCCAGCGACCTCTGCACTAAAACATGAGTTATCTGCTACAGTAACCCCAGTTGGAAAGTGGGAGGATGGAAACCATCCAACTGAGTCTTATTAGTAGCAGTTAGCAAATTTTGCTGGGCAGGAAATGCTTGGCCATCCTTGGTAGGCCTTCTTGGCCATCCAGATTTGCCCTCTGGGAGTGACTTTTTGCCATTATTCTTGGTGGCCCCTGTCTCTTGTGTCCACATCTGCGGTGAGTATTGAAGAGTGTCCCTCCTTGGGAGCTGCTCTCATCTGACAGCCTGTTTTCTACTGGTGCAGGTTTGGGGACCTGAGATTTGCTTTAGTGATTGAACGATCACTGGCTTTGTCAGCTAGGCTTTTGTTTTCTTTACAATGCAATTTCCTCCAAAATTCCAGTCTGTTTGCCTCCAGTCTGTTCCATATGAAAGTAACCTTTGGCTATAGTCCTTAAGCTTTGCAGATTCTAGCTTTTTACTTACTGGCTGCAGTGCGTAGCCCACTCCTAGTTCCCTCTTTCAGTTTAAGGGCTTCTACCTTGATGTCCTCTGGAGCCATGGGCTTGTATGGGGAAGGTACACCTTTGCCATCTGAATCTTTGCAGCAGGGCTGGCTCCCATTGTGTGGCTTGGGACAATGTCTCATAGGAAGTTCTTGAAGTAGGCTCTGAGTGACTATCTTATCTCTGCTACTTGGAGAGGAGAAGCAATTGGCTTTACTAGCAGGGTTCATGAGCTTTGCAGCCTGCAATATCTGTGTTCTTACCACCTGCCACCTGGTCACTAAGCCACTGCCAGGTATTTTTAGTTTTGGTATGTACTGACCCTGCATCTAGGTAGCAACTCTATACTAGGACAAACTAAGCTGCTATAACAGAGACCCAAAATATACTGGCTTACACAAGATAGGAGTTTATTTCTTTTTCATCTGATGGTCTCCACGTAGGCAGGTAGTCCAGGATGGGTCAACACTTCTGCTCTACAACATCGATTGGAGACCAGGTTCCTTCTGTTTGTTACTCTGCCTGGTCCTGAGGTGCTGTCCTCAGCTTTGCACTGAAGCTGGGACACCGTCTCGTCCACATTCCAGATTGCGGGAGGTAGGAGACTGGGAGACAGAGTGGAGGGTAAATAATGTCCTTATGGAAACTGAACCAGAAGTTACACACATTCTTCCCAGTGACACCTCACTGGCCAAAGACATACTTCTGTAGCCACACCTAGATGCAAAGGATACTGGGAACAGGGAGGGTGGGGTAATGGTCTCTAGTGGGGCAGCCACTATTTTTCTTTTCTGGATTTTTTTTTGTTAAGGTTTCTGCTCCCTTGACTACATACCCATGCCATGTATAAAATGAAATACACTTAAAAAATTGTTTTAGCTTTATTGCGGTATAAATGACATATAAAATGGTAAGATATTTAAAGTGTACATCATGGTAATTTGATATGCGTGTATACTGTGAAAGGATTCCTCCCATCTAGTTAATCAACATATCCATCACCTCACATATTTCTCTCTCTCTCTTTATTTTTTTGTGAGAACTTCTAAGTTCTACTCTCTTAGCAAATTTCAATATATAATATAATGATATCAACTATATAAAAGGAAACTTAAAGTCCCTGTTTTGGTGCCACTGTCCAGGATTAAATCTCTCCTCCTTTACGAGAGGTGAACTGAGATTTTTGTTTGTTTGTTTTAAATGCCTGCCTCTGGGGTATGTAGAAATGGGAGGCAAGTTGGAAATCTGGGTCTAAGAGGAATCGGATTGAGATCTCTCTAAATAAAATTCAGGTAATTCTACAATCCCCCTGAAGGAAGAAGGATGAATGGATACAGGGAAGTCAGAGAGTCCCTTCCACAACCCTGCTGACTAATAACAGAATGAGGTCAAATGTGGTGCGACTTCTGGCATTTTCTTAGAAAATTGCTCCTTCACAAGGAGTATATCCACCATGGAAATGCTAGAAATGAAAAACATCCTCCTGCTCTTTTTGATCATTTAGCTCTCTTCCTGTGTTCTTACAAATACAATGTGAGTTGAGTTTTAAGGAAAAAAAAACCACATAGGACAAATGATCAACTGTTTGAAGTCCAAATATCCATCATTTGTTGAGTTCCTTTCAGCCAATCACATAGTAATTCCATTAAGGGAACTTATTCGTGTGTCTAAAAAAGGTATATTCGTAACTGACTGCAAGCAGCATGGTTTAGGTGATTTTCATCTTTTCTTTCTTTTTTTTCTTTTTTTTTTTTCGGTACGCTGGCCTCTCACTGTTTTGGCTTCTCCCGTTGCGGAGCACAGGCTCCGGACGCGCAGGCGCAGCGGCCGTGGCTCACGGGCCCAGCCGCTCCGCGGCACGTGGGATCCTCCCGGACAGGGGCACGAACCCGTGTCCCCTGCATCGGCAGGTGGGCTTTCAACCACTGCGCCACCAGGGAAGCCCTCATCTTTTCTTAATACTGACAATGTTGCCAGCCCAGATGGAGTAATTCAGGCATGTTAGGAGTCCTATATGCATGAAAGCAAGCACACTTGTATTCTGTTGTATGAAGATGTAAAAATAATGAGCTGAGTGTCATAGCCTCAGCTCAGTCTGATTTTCTGTTGCCTCCGATAGCACTGAGCTTGTAGGCAAAACTGCTTCCCAAGTTTATATTAGAGAACGAGATTTATTTAAGATGAGAGGAAAAGGAAAATACGGAAGAGTCACTGTACCTGGAAAAGTTAGGATGCTGGGAAATACGGTTTGGAGGTTACACACATGTATTGCTTTCTGATATGGTAGGTTCATCCGGGAACCTGTGAGCAGTTCCCTCTTTATGCTTGTTGAACTCTGTTTTCTCCCCCTACACACACAATTATCAACATTAATTTCTGGGTTCATGCGTGTGTCTTTGCTTCCCTTTCCGTTCGCTGAGTCAACAAGTAGCTGCAGTTCTGATAGTCTGGCCCTCGTTCACCCCAACCTTGAAGTTTTTCTCCTCTCCGTTCCCACACAGCATCTCCTTGGCCTGATGATCTACTTTGCTAGGGTCTTGTCAGTTTTAGTTGCTGCCTTCCTGTTTGGGTGTTGAGACTTTTTGGTTTTGGTATGTCTGGCTTTCCCAGACCCCCTTGCTCTTGAGCAGGTATTGGTCTCAACCAAATTGTGAACTTTGCCTTTACGTGCTCTTCTTTCTGAATCATTCTCAGTGACATCTCCCTCTTCAGTACAAAATCCTCAGGAGCTTAAAATGATCTACTACAAGCAGGATGCTTCTTTGCAGTTTCCTGTTTTTTTTTTTTTTTAACATCCTTATTGGAGTATAATTGCTTTACAATGGTGTGTTAGTTTCTGCTTTACAACAAAGGGAATCAGTTATACATATACATATATCCCCATATCCCCTCCCTCTTGCATCTCCCTCCCACCCTCACTATCCCACCCCTCGAGGTGGTCACAAAGCACCGAGCTGATCTCCCTGTGCTATGCAGCTGCTTCCCACTAGCTATCTATTTTAATTTGGTAGTGTATATATGTCCATGCCATGTTTTTAAAATGAGTGCAAATCTTGGATTCTGCAGCACAATTGATCCATTCTTTTAAATAAACCAATGATTTAAATTGAGGGTTAAAACATTTGCCTCCCTCTGCCTCAAATCTTCAAGTAAAACTTAATTTGCAGGAAAATAATCCATGTTTATCTGTGGCTTTGCAAAACCTTTAGGCACGTGGCTCTGCACAACCTTTAGGCACTTGGCTCCAAACCTCCAGGGAGTCAAAGTTTTCTAGTTTGAGAAATACATGTTTTCTTAGTCAAAGACTCTAAAAGTGGGATTTGAGTTTAAGGGATTAAAAAAAAAAAATCCCTTTATTTTATTTTATTTTACTTTTTATTTTTCCAGCTTCACTGAAGGATAATTGACAAATAAAAATTAAAAATAAAAATTCTATATATTTAAGGTGTAATGTTTTGAAATACATATACATTGCAAAATAATTACCACAATCAAGTTAATTAATATATCCATCACCTCACATAGCTACCATTTTCTTTTCTTTTGGTCTTTTTCAAAAATTGAAATACAGTTTATTTACAATGTTGTGCTAGTTTCAGGTATATAGCGGAGTGATTCATGTATATACACATATATATGAAGATATCTTCATATATATGTATATATATGAAGATATCTTCATATATATGTGTATATATATATATATAGTTTTCAGATTCTTTTCCATTTTCCATATTACAAAATATTGAATATAGTTCCCTGTGCTATATCGTAGATCTTTGTTGTTTATGTACCATTTTCTTTTTCTTTTTTTTTTTTTTGTAGTGAGAACACTTTAGATCTATCCTCTTAGCAAATTTTGAGTATACAATGCTGTGCTATTAACTATAGTCACAGTGCTATACTTTAGATCTCCAGAATTTGTTTATCTTGCATAACTGAAACTTTGTACCTTTTGACCAACATCTCCCCAATTCCCCCTTCTGCCTGACCCCAGCCCCTGGCAACCACCATTCTACTCTCTGTTTCTATGAGTTTGCCTATTTTAGATTTTACACATTAAGTGAGATTGTGCAGTATTTGTCTTTCTGTGACGGGCTTATTTCACTTAGTGTGATGTGTTCCAGATCTATCCATGTTCTTGCAAATGGCCGGATTTCCTTCTATTGTAAGTCTGAATAATACTGTATTGTGTGTGCGCGTGTGGGGTGTGAGTGTGTGTTTGTGTGTGTATGTGTATCTTTATCCATTCACCCACTGATGGACATTTAGGTTGTTTCTTGGCTACTGTGAAGGGAAAGGCTCTCTCTGAAGCCTAGGAATCATACTATAGAAAAGATGACTCATAGGTCCGGTCTAACCAACAGTTCTAGTCTCCTGCCATGTCTTGTTTGACCCATATAAGTGTAATTGCCTCCCTCATGACCTTAACTGCAGGCACAAACACCTGGGATTTCTATCCCTGACCCTCAAGAGGAACCTCATACTGTTTAGTGGTCTGTTGACTTTAATATCTCTAGTCATTTGAAGATACCTCTTATTTATTTACCTTTCAATTTTTTTATATTGCTCCTTTCTCTGGCCTAGGAATGACTGATATGTTCATTTTTAACTCTTGTGGTTTAACCTTTGTGTATACCATTATTAAAATCAATTTTAGAAAGTTACAAGCATGCTGTGGAGACCCATCCCTAAACATTTTTACAAATGATTTAGAGCAGGGCTAAATAATTACATTTTGTGGCTGAAAGACTCACAGTTGGTAAGTTAGAGGAATTGACTCTCTCTTTGCCTTTCTTAAATATATACTAAAATTATGACTTTTTATACATTTATAGTGTAAAATCATTTTGATAGCATAGTTGAGAGCTCTAGGGGATTTTGCCTCTGCCTACATTTTTCTAAATTTGGCTTCTTAAATATTGGGAAAGTACTGGCTTAAGTTTAAGTCTGATCATCATTAGCAGTTATACAGGGCATACAAAAAGAATGATGTCTTGTCCCTAGTCCCTTGAGAGCAAGGGGACAGAATGAATGTGTATCTACATATATATCAAGAGTTTGATTGGTAACAAAGTATGGAGTGATGATTTATTCGTTCACTCCATATATACTCACTAAGCTCCCCCTACATCCCAAACACTGTGCTATGTCCTACAGAGGAGGTGGTAGATGAACTAGACAAGGTCCCTGCTCTCATGGATCCAGTGGGAATGATATCTTTATTGGAATGTGATTATATGCCAGACATTGTTCTGCCATCTTCACATGCACTAACTCTTGATCTTTACAGTAACCATTATGAGGCATGGGATATATTTACAACTAATGTGTTGGAACCCAGATTTGAACCCTAGCAACTATCTCCATAACACAGAGTGTTGGCTTCCACAGCTCCCTCTTACATAATCCACCAGTATGTACAGGTTTATCCATCTGTAAACTGTGATAAGTGCTAAGAAAGAAGAGTACAAGATGCTAATTGGGAGTAGCAAGGGTTGTGGGGTTAGAGAAGAACACCTGAAGAATGATTAAGTCGCCAGTTAAGTGTGAACAGAAGAGAGACTGGGCCAAGCGAAAGAGCTTGGTGTGTCCAGCTAGGCTTTACCTGGCTAGAGTCAATTTCCAGATAACCCCAGTCCAATCATTAACCTCTATGCTCTTAACTATTTTCAAGATGCATTATTTGCTTGCATTGCCCTTAACACCTGTATGACTGTACAACCTGTACAACTTAATTGAACCTACTTTCTTTCATTTAAAAGCTTTTGAAGCCTGCCCTTTTTAACAGTGTTTTTTCTTGAGAAGAGGTAGGGAAGTATGTTTCCATTAATTGCATCCTGCTTGGAGCCAATCCACCTTGCAGCTGTGCTTGGTGTCCAGGTGTGATTCTGAGAGCTTCACTGTTGCAAACGTGAGAGGATGGGTCTTTCTAAGAGGTCATGGGACATAGTTCCTAAGGGAAAGTATCTTGAGCTTTTCACCATCAGCATCATGATCATCCTGGTTCTAACCCTTTCCTGGATAAATAATGGGACTCCTGGAACCCTGACAGACCTCTTATTGCTTTTCCATATTGTTCAACTCTAGAAACTGGACTCTATTTCATTTCATAGCAAATCTAGTCTTAGTCAAACCATTGAAGGATCCATCTCTACCTTTCCTTCTTGCCTCCCCAATCCGAATTCTACAAATTCATTTCTGATAATGTTCACCCTTCCTGAACACAGGGCATTCTCATTCTTTTTTAAAAAATGTATTTTAATTTGTAAGCCCTCTTCAGGAAGGTCTTCTTTGATTAACTCAATTCATTAAACTTTATTCCCCATCTCCAGGCATTTTTGTATGCTGTTTACATGCTATCCTTTGAACTCAATAATACAACTTTATGCATATGCCTGCTTATGGTCTCTAGCCAGATGGTGTACTCTTCAAGGATGAGAATGATGCCTTTTCTTTATAATTCTTCCACAGAGTCCTGTGTGTTGGCTGACTGTGAATACTCAAAAAGATCTCCTAAATAAGGAATTCAATGTCAATTCTTTATTAGTTGTCTGTGATTTACTCTGTGTGGTGTCAACCTTGATTTTAGTTTGCCAACTGAAAATATGCCATTTATGTGGTATTAACTAAGGATAAACAATGTGTTCATTGATTGACTTTCTTACCTTCCAGTCTGTAGTGTTGACGTGGAGAAGAGTTAGCCTTCACATACTTTGGATTTGCACCATCCTTGAAATAAAAGCCCAAATGATGAAATGAACATAATACATTCTTTTTTATTTTTAACATCATTATTGGAGTATAATTGCTTTACAATGGTGTGTTAGTTTCTGCTTTACAACAAAGTGAATCAGTTATACATATACTTATGTTCCCATATCTCTTCCCTCTTGCGTCTCCCTCCCTCCCACCCTCCCTATCCCACCCCTCTACGTGGTCACAAAGCACCAAGCTGTTCTCTCTGTGCTATGCTGCATCTTTATTCCCGTCTTGCCCCTAGGTTCATGACCATTTTTTTTTTTAGCTTCCATATATATGTGTTAGCATATGGTATTTGTTTTTCTCTTTCTGACTTACTTCACTCTGAATGACAGTATCTAGGTCTGTCCATCCACCTCACTACAAATAACTCAGTTTTGTTCCTTTTTATGGCTGAGGAATATTCCATTGTATATATGTGTGGCATCTTTTTTATCCATTCATTTGCTGATGGACACTTAGGTTGCTTCCATGTCCTGGCTATTGTAAACAGAGCTGCAATGAACATTTTGGTACATAACTTTTTGAATTATGGTTTTCTAAGGGTATATACCCAGTAGTGGGGTTGCTGGGTCGTATGGTATGTCGATTTTTAGTTTTTTAAGGAACCTCCATATTGTTCTCCATAGTGGCTGTATCGATTTACATTCCCACCAACAGTGCAAGAGGGTTCCCTTTTCTCCACACCCTCTCCAGCATTTATTGTTTCTAGATTTTTTGATGATGACCATTCTGACCGGTGTGAGATGATACCTCACTGTAGTTTTGATTTGCATTTCTCTAATGATTAATGATGTTGAGCATTGTTTCTTGTGTTTGTTGGCAATCTGTATATCTTCTTTGGAGAAATGTCTATTTAGGTCTTCTGCCCATTTTTGGACTGGGTTCTTTGTTTTTTTGATATTGAGCTGCATGAGCTGCTTGTAAATTTTGGAGATTAATCCTTTGTCAGTTGCTTCATTTGCAAATATTTTCTCCCATTCTGAGGGTTGTCTTTATGTCTTGTTTATGGCTTCCTTTGCTGTGCAAAAGCTTTTAAATTTCATTAGGTCCCATTTGTTTATTTTTGTTTTTATTTCCATTTCTCTCGGAGGTGGGTCAAAAAGGATCTTGCTGTGATTTATACCATAGAGTGTTCTGCCTAGGTTTTCCTCTAAGAGTTTGATGGTGTCTGGCCTTACATTTAGGTCTTTAATCCATTTCTGAGTTTGTTTTTGTGTATGGTGTTAGGGAGTGTTCTAATTTCATACTTTTACATGTAGCTGTCCAGTTTTCCCAGCACCACTTATTGAAGAGGCTGTCTTTTCTTCACTGTATATTCTTGCCTCCTTTATCAAAGATAAGGTGACCATATGTGTGTGGGTTTATCTTTGGGCTTTCTATCCTGTTCCATTGATCTATATTTCTGCTTCTGTGCTAGTACCATACTGTCTTGATTACTGTAGTTTAGTAGAAGAGTCTGAAGTCAGGGAGCCTGATTCCTCCAGCTCCATTTTTCTTTCTCAAGATTGCTTTGGCTCTTTGGGGTCTTTTGTGTTTCCATACAAATTGTGAAATTTTTTGTTCTAGTTCTGTGAAAAATGCTGGTGGTAGTTTGATAGGGATTGCATTGAATGTGTAGATTGCTTTGGGTAGTAGAGTCATTTTCACAATGTTGATTCTTCCAATCCAAGAACATGGTATATCTCTCCACCTGTTTGTATCATCTTCAATTTCTTTCATCAGTGTCTTATAATTTTCTGCATACAGGTCTTTTGTCTCCTTAGGTAGGTTTATTCCTAGGTATTTTATTCTTTTGTTGCAATGGTAAATGGGAGTGTTTCCTTAATTTCTTTTTCAGATTTTTCATCATTAGTGTATAGGAATGTAAGAGATTTCTGTGCATTAATTTTATATCCTACTACTTTACCAAATTCATTGATTAGCTCTAGTAGTTTTCTGGTAGCATCTTTAGGATTCGCTATGTATAGTATCATGTCACCTGCAAACAGTGACAGCTTTACTTCTTCTTTTCCGATTTGGATTCCTTTTATTTCTTTTTCTTCTCTGATTGCTGTGGCTAAAAATTCCAAAACTATGTTGAATAATAGTGGTGAGAGTGGGCAACCTTGTCTTGTTACTGATCTTAGTGGAAGTGGTTTCAGTTTTTCACCATTGAGGACAATGTTGGCTGTGAGTTTGTCATATATGGCTTTTATTATGTTGAGGAAAGTTCCCTCTATGCCTACTTTCTGGAGGGTTTTTTCATAAATGGGTGTTGAAAAATAAAAAAATAAAAAAATAAATGGGTGTTGAATTTTGTCAAAAGCTTTCTCTGCATCTATTGAGATGATCATACGGTTTTTCTCCTTCAATTTGTTAAAATGGTTTATCACATTGATTGATTTGCATATATAGAAGAATCCTTGCATTCCTGGGATAAACCACACATGAACATAGTGTATGATCCTTTTAATGTGCTATTGGATTCTGTTTGCTAGTATTTTGTTGAGGATTTTTGCATCTATGTTCATCAGTGATATTGGCCTGTAGTTTTCTTTCTTTGTGACATCTTTGTCTGGCTTTGGTATCAGGGTGATGGTGGCCTCGTAGAATGAGTTTGGTAGTGTTCCTTCCTCTACCGTATCTTGGAAGAGTTTGAGAAAGATAGGTGTTAGCTCTTCTCTAAATGTTTGATAGAATTCACCTGTGAAGCCATCTGTTCCTGGGCTTTTGTTTGTTGGAAGATTTTTAATCACAGTTTCAATTTCAGTGCTTGTGATTGGTCTGTTCATATTTTCTATTTCTTCCTGGTTCAGTCTCAGAAGGTTGTGCTTTTCTAAGAATTTGTCCATTTCTTCCAGGTTGTCCATTTTATTGGCATAGAGTTGCTTGTAGTAATGTCTCATGATCCTCTGTATTTCTGAAGTGTCAGTTGTTATTCTCCTTTTTCATTTCTAATTCTATTGATTTGAGTCTTCTCCCTTTTTTTCTTGATAAGCCTGGCTAATAGTTTATCAATTTTTTTTATCTTCTCAAAGAACCAGCTTTTAGTTTTATTGATCTTTGGTATTGTGTCCTTCATTTCTTTTTCATTTATTTCTGATCTGATCTTTATGATTTCTTTCCTTCTGCTAACGTTGGGGTTTTTTTTGTTGTTGTTCTTCTTTCTCTAATTGCGTTAGGTGTAAGTTTAGGTTGTTCATTTGAGATGTTTCTTGTTTCTTAAGGTAGGATTGTATTGCTATAAACTTCCCTCTTAGAACTGCTTCTGCTGCATCCCATAGGTTTTGGGCTGTCGTGTTTTCATTGTCATTAGTTTCTAGGTATTTTTTGATTTCCTCTTTGATTTCTTCAGTGATCTCTCAGTTTTTCAGTAGTGTGTTGTTTAGCCTCCATGTGTTTTTACTTCTTACAGAATTTTTCCTCTAATGGATACCTAGTCTCTTATCGTTGTGGTCACAAAAAATACTTGATATGATTTCAATTTTCTTAAATTTACCAAGGCTTGATTTGTGACCCAAGATATGATCTATCCTGGAGAAAGTTCCATGAGCACTTGAGAAGAATGTGTATTCTGTTGTTTTTGGATGGAATGTCCTATAAATATCAATTAAGTCCATCTTGTTTAATGTATCATTTAAAGCTTGTGTTTCCTTATTTATTTTCATTTTGGTTGATCTGTCCATTGGTGAAAGTGGGGTGTTAAAGTCGCCTACTATGATTGTGTTACTGTCGATTTCCCCTTTTATGGCTGTTAGTATTTGCCTTATGTATTGAGGTGCTCCTATGTTGGGTGCATAAATATTTACAATTGTTATATCTTCTTCTTGGATTGATCCCTTGATCATTATGTAGTGTCCTTCTTTGTCTCTTGTAATAGTCTTTCTTTTAAAGTCTATTTTGTCTGATATGAGAATTGCTATTCCAGCTTTCTTTTGATTTCCATTTGCACGGAATGTCTTTTTCCATCCCCTCACTTTCAGTCTGTATGTGTCCCTAGGTCTGAAGTGAGACGCTTGTAGACAGCATATACACGGGTCTTGTTTTTTGTATCCATTCAGCCAATCTATATCTTTTGGTTGGAGCATTTAATCCATTTACATTTAAGGTAATTATCGATATGTATGTTCCTATTACCATTTTCTTAATTGTTTTGGGTTTATTATTGTAGGTCTTTTCTTTCTCTTGTGTTTCCTGCCTAGAGAAGTTCCTTTAGCATTTATTGTAAAGCTGGTTTGGTGGTGCTGAATTCTCTTAGCTTTTGCTTGTCTGTAAGGTTTTAATTTCTCTGTGAAATCTGAATGAGGTCCTTGCTGGGTAGAGTAATCTTAGTTGTAGGTTTTTCTCCTTCATCACTTTAAATATGTCCTGCCACTCCCTTCTGGCTTGCAGAGTTTCTGCTGAACGATCAGCTGTTAACCTTATTGGGATTCCCTTATGTGTTATTTATTGTTTTTCCCTTGCTGCTTTTAATATTTGTTCTTTGTATTTAATTTTTGATAGTTTGATTAATATGTGTCTTAATGTGTTTCTCCTTGGATTTATCCTGTATGGGACTCTCTGTGCTTCCTGGACTTGATTAACTATTTCCTTTCCCATATCAGGGAATTTTTCAACTATAATCTCTTCAAGTATTTTCTCAGTCCCTTTCTTTTTCTCTTCTTCTTCTGAGACCCCTATATTTTGAATATGGGTGCGTTTAATGTTGTCCCAGAGGTCTCTGAGACTGTTCTCAATTCTTTTCATTCTTTTTTCTTTATTCTGCTCTGCAGTAGTTATTTCCACTATTTTATCTTCCAGGTCACTTATCCGTTCTTCTGCCTCAGTTATTTTGCTATTGATCCCTTCTAGAGAATTTTTCATTTCATTTATTGTGTTGTTCATGACTGTTTATTTGCTCTTTAGTTCTTCTAGGTCCTTGTTAAAGGTTTCTTGTATTTTCTCCATTCTATTTCCAAGATTTTGGATCATCTTTACTATCATTATTCTGAATTCTTTTTCATGTAGACAGCCTATTTCCTCTTCATTTGTTAGGTCTGGTGGGTTTTTGCCTAGCTCCTTCATCTGCTGCATGTTTCTCTGTCTTCTCATTTTGCTTAACTTACTGTGTTTGGCGTCTCCTTTTTGCAGGCTGCATGTTTGTAGTTCCCGTTGTTTTTGGTGTCTGTCCGCAGTGGCTAAGGTTGGTTCAGTGGGTTGTGTAGGCTTCCTAGTGGAGGGGACTAGTGCCTGTGTTCTGGTGGATGAGGCTGGATCTTGTCTTTCTGTTGGGCAGGTCCACGTCTGGTGGTGTGTTTTGGGGTGTCTGTTGCCTTACTATGATTTTAGGCAGCCTCTGTGCTAATGGATGGGGTTGTGTTCCTGTCTTGCTAGTTGTTTGGCATAGGGTGTCCAGCACTGTAGCTTGCTGGTCGTTGAGTGGAGCTGGGTCTTGGCGTTGAGATGGAGATCTCTGGGAGATTTTTGGCGTTTGATATTATGTAGAGCTGGGAGGTCTCTTGTGGACCAGTGTCCTGAAGTTGGTTCTCCCACCTCAGAGGCACAGCTCTGATGCCCGGCTGGAGCAACAAGAGCCTGTCATCCACATGGCTCAGAATATAAGAGCGAAAGAAATAAAGAAGAAGATAAAATAAAGTAAAATAAAATAAAATAAATTTATTAAAATAAAAAAATAATTGTTAAAATTTTTTTAAGTAATAAAAAAAAAAAAGAAGAGAGCAACCAAACCAAAAAACAAATCTACCAATGATAACAAGTGCTAAAAATTATACAAAAAAACGCCCCCAAACGGACAGACAGAACCCTAGGACAAATGGTAAAAGCAAAGCTATACAGACAAAATCTCACACAGAAGCATACACATACACACTCACAAAAAGAGAAAAAGGGGAAAAAATATATATGTTATTGCTCTCAAAGTCCACCTCCTCAATTTGGGATGGTTCGTTGTCTATTCAGGTATTCCACAGATGCAGGTACATCAAGTTGATTGTGGAGCTTTAATACGCTGCTCCTGAGGCTGCTGGGAGGGATTTCCCTTTCTCTTCTTTGTTCGCACAGCTGCCGGGGTTCAGTTTTGGATTTGGCCCCGCCTCTGCATGTAGGTCGCCTGAGGGCGTCTGCTCTTCGCTCAGACAGGACGGGGTTAAAGGAGCAGCCGATTCGGGGGCTCTGGCTAACTCAGGCCGGGGTGAAGGAGGGGTACAGATGCGGGGCGAGCCTGTGGCGGCAGAGGCCGGCGTGACGTTGCACCAGCCTGAGGCGCGCTGTGTGTTCTGCCGGGTAAGTTGTCCCTGAATCCTGCGACCCTGGCAGTGGTGGGCTGCACAGGCTCCTGGGAGAGGAGGTGTGGAGAGTGACCTGTGCTCGCACACAGGCTTCTTGGTGGCGGCAGCAGCCGCCTTAGCGTCTCAAGCCCGTCTCTGGGGTCCGCGCTGATAGCCGCGGCTCCCGCCCCTCTCTGGAGCTCCTTAAAGCAGAGCTCTGAATCCCCTCTCCTCGTGCACCAGGAAACAAAGAGGCAAGAAAAAGTCTCTTGCCTCTTCGGCAGCTGCAGACTTTTTCCTGGACTCCCTCCCGGCTAGCTGTGGCGCACTAACCCCTTCAGGCTGTGTTCACGCCGCCAACCCCAGTCCTCTCCGCTTCCGACCGAAGCCCGAGCCTCAGCTCCCGGCCCCGCCCGCCCCGGCGCGTGAGCAGACAAGCCTCTCGGGCTGGTGAGTGCTGGTCGGCACCGATCCTCTGTGCGGGAATCTCTCAGCTTTGCCCTCTGCATCCCTGTTACTGTGGTCTCCTCCGTGGCTCTGAAGCTCCCCCCTCCGCCACCTGCAGTCTCCACCCGCGAAGGGGCTTCTAGTGTGTGGGAACCTTTCCTCCTTTACAGCTCCCTCCCACTGGTGCAGGTCCTGTCCCTATTCTTTTGTCTCTGTTTTTTCCCCAGGTACGTGGGGAGTTTCTTGTCTTTTGAAAAGTCTGAGGTCTTCTGCCAGCGTTCAGTAGGTGTTCTGTAGGAGTTGTTCCACATGTAGGTGTATATCTGATGTATTTGTGGGGAGGAAGGTGACCTCCGTGTCTTACTCTTCCGCCATCTTGAAGCTCCTGTCAGTAGATTCTTAAAGAAAGGGCCAACAACAAAGCCAAAGCAAACAAAGTAGCCGACCTGCCAATGGACGAACAAAATAGTGTTTCAGAGATGTTCAGGGAAAGAGAAAAATCATTTATAGCCATCTGTTGGAGATGCTAGAAAAATTCCTCCATTGTGAGGGTTGACCTTAGATAACCCGGAAGTCACTTCCCACCTAAGATGCTATTGTAAAATTTAGAGGCAAAATTAAAGAAGAGGATTAAAAGGAATGTTAGCAAGTGAATATAAAAATGAGGACTTGGAAATTTTTTGTGAGAAGGTCAATAGTTATTTTCTGTTGAGTTAGATGCTAAGTGCCTTGTGATGCTTTCAAGGCAACCATGATAAATTATTAAGTATTTGTTTTATTACACACATCAGAGAATAATATATTGCAGTATGAGCTGATGACACCAAGCAGTGCTGGCTGAAGCATTGGTCTAGATATTGCACAAGATTGTCTGAAAAGCAGTGGGCTCATTAGTAACTCAGATTGTTGCATGAGACTGTGTTTTCCTTCTTATGAGTTTATTAGTAACTCAGCTTGTTGCAGGAGACTGTGTTTTCCTTCTTATGAATTTTTCAATTTCCAACTAGAAAATTAAGATTTGTAAAGACACATTTACATTAGTCAAGCGTCCTGGTGAGACTTCTACCCTCTGAAATTATTGGGATAATCAGTGTTTTCCAAGTGTAAGAAATGAAGGACAGAGCATGACTTCTATTTAAAACAAATGTTTTATGAATTCTTGATAAATATATATTTGGGCTTTTGACTTTTCAGTTATCTGTGGCTGACATGAAACGCTATTAATCTATTGTTTGTTAACCTAGTTACAATCTTCATTTCTGTTCTGCTCAGTGTAGTTTTATAAAGAATAATTCACGCTAAGCATGTAGAAGCATGCCTCAGGTAAGGATTAATTCATAAAGTCCCTAGAGATGACCGCTTTTCATAGCATCTTCACAACCTGACTATGTTCTTCTACTGATTCGAAGCACATCATTGAATTTGTTATTTGGAGGATAATAAAGAATACTCTTGCATTTTCCTTCCTAGCAATTATAGGAGCCCTTGTCATATGCTGTGGCTTGTTAGTTTTGTAACACCTTGAAAATCCTTAATTTATTTCACATCTTCACATCACTCCTGGAAATTATTATTATTTTTTTAATCATTCTCTATTTTAACTAATGCTTTTCTTCTGAGGTATTTACATTTTACCTCCATTCTAATGTGTTCAACATCAGCTCTACTTATAGAAAAATTAGTTCACTGCTCTTGAGAGCTTTCCCTAAAACTTTAAAAGCTTCTATCCACATGCACCAAGCAGTGTGCTGGCTGGAGAGAGGAGGAAGGAGAGGTGAGGGGTGAATGAGTGACAGCTGGAAGAGGATGGTGGAGGCTTGGAAAAGCAGAACAAGTTCAGAAACAGGCTAGGATATAACCAAGAGCAAGATTGTGAATTCAAAGTACCTGCCAGTTGCAAGCTGAAAAGTAGGGGACCTTCAAGAATTCTGCCTGTGAATATTATTTACTATGTTATGTTCACATGAAAACATTTAATAGTTGATAGGAATCATCAGCTCATAACTTACTTATAGTTTGTAACCTGTTAGGAAGTTGAAAGGAAAAGTGGCTATACAAACAAAATAGAATAACCATTAGGCTGATAGGGTGTTGGAACTGGATTATCAGGAGGAACGGAAAACTTAGTTGTACACCATCTATTATTATTGGTTTAATGTTATGCTTTCCTTTATCTGGGACCCCGTCTGAGACCCCATCTGACAGTCATGAGGCAAAGACATATCAGAGTCAGAAGAAGGACCAGCCAGGACCAGACCAGTGCGTCCTTCCAAAAGACCATGTGTGGCTGGTTGGGGGGGTGGGGGGAGGGCACTGCTGAGCCCTTGGTTGATTGCTAACCCATTAAGAGCAATTTACTATGTATGTCAGGCTCTGTTCTAAGTGTTTTGCATGTGTTAACTCGTATCAATCCTATGAGGTCAATACTGCTACTGTTCCCGTTAAGGTGCGGAGGAAAATGAGGCAGAGAGAAGTTAAGTAATTTGACTAAGGTCACACAGAGCTGGGTTTGAGCACAGGCAGTCTGGCTCCAGTGTCTGCATTCCTAGTCTGTATTGTCCCCTGCCTGTCCAGTGTGGCTCAGTAAGGTCTTTACTCCACAGGAGCCTCATTCAATTAAGTGAGGACATGGGGCCCTGATTCCTTTCTCATTGCCTCTGTCAACTCGGATTCCACTTTCATCTTCAGCTTCTATACTCCTGTTAAATAAAACACATGCAAGTATGTTATAAATTGCAAAGACCAATAAAAATATGATTTCATTTTCTCCCAAACAGGTAACCTTGCCCCTTAAGTCCTCTCCCTTCTTAAATTGAAAAGTTGTCTTATTTTTTAAAGCTTGTAGGACTATAGAATTCTGCTCTGCCCCAAAGGGCACTAGCCACATGTGGCTATTTACATTTAAACTTAAATCCAATACAGTGAAAAGTGCCGTTGCTCAGTCATACCAGCCACTTTGCATGTCGCTTAGTGGCCTCATATTGCTGGCTCCTACCGTCCTGGACAGTGCAGCAATAGGACATGTCCATCACTGTAGAAAGTTCTATTGGGCAGCACTAGACAGATCACACAAGGTAGTAGTATTTCCTTTCAAATGAAGCAACATAGTAATTGAATCACTTTGGTATTGGAGCATCTCACTTTTTAATAACTGTCTTCATGCTTATAGAATAAACAGGATACCATGTCTCTTCCCCTCACTCCTCTTGTTTATTTACTTCTCCCTTTAAACAAATACACTTGGTCCTGTTTCTTCTTTTGTTCTCTAATTCTCTTGCTTCAGTTCATTCTTCCATACTGAAAATGTGTGAAAGCAGCTGCCTGAGCCCATTAAATGCATCAACACCTTTGCCTCTGGGCAGCCTCATTCCAGACTCACTTCCTTCAGACAGCTTTCCTGACCTGCAGGAGGACCTTCTGAGACAGCCAGCTTGGACCTGAGGCTCTGCATCCCCCTTGAATTCCATTTTTCCTTAAAAGGCATTCATACGCTATATATTTATTTGCATTTTCCCGACTATGTATTTGTTTATTATTAGGATAGAACTCACATTTAATGCATATGTCAGAGAGCATCCAGGGTTCTATTTAGTAAATCACCCTGTATAACCAATTTCATGTATCTTTCTGGCCATCCGATACTTTAACAGTGCCTTGCACATTTCAACAGACCATTGGCCCAGTCATATGTAGCAGAAATTTAGTAGCAGCTCTCTCGTTTTTAAAAGTCAGAACAAACAGGATGGGCTGTTTGTTAGGTACTGTCACTAGAAGATATTGAACAGAGACTGGACCATTCACTCATTTATTAATTAATAATAACAGACATTTGTTCCCTACCACTAAGAGCTCACACTTTGCAAGGCACTGAGGATTCAGAGCTAAAGCACATCTTGAACCTGAAGGAGCCAATAGGCTAGCTGGGAAAATCAGCTAAATAAGCAACTATAATACAGTGGAATAAATGCTCAGATTAGAGATTTCTAATCTGTGTTGATGGAATTTTGAATGACCAACCAACACTGGGAGGATGTGGAGTTAGGAAAGTCTTCTGGAGGAGTGGACCCCTGAGACAAGTCTTGCAAGACAATAGTTGTCTAAGTGAAGGCTTGTAAGAGCATGGCCTTTGTGGATGTTGAATGGGTGTGGGGTTATTGGTGAGAAATGAGACTAAAGGCTGAGCTAGATAATGAAGAGCCTTGTATGCCATGTCACAAAATTCAGATTTTGTCCTGAAAAAAAAAATGGTGTGCTGCTGGAGTACTTAAGCAAGGAGTAACACTCACCATCGGATTAATATTTCAGACCACACACAATGCCAACCATTGATCTGGAGGCAGAAATACTGGAGAAGAGGTAATTGTAGTAATCCAGGTGAAGGCTAAGGAGGGCTTGAACTAAGGCCGTGCAGGGGAGACAGAGAAGAGCGGGCAGATTTAAGAGGGATTTTGGCTTTGAAACAGCAGGACTTAGTAACACATTGAATGAGGGCAATTAAGCACAGTGAGGAGTCTAGGATAATGGCCAGGTTTCAATCAAAGATATTGCTGCAAAAATTTCTCCATGGGTGCAGGACTAGTTTAAATTATATCTATAGTTCTTTACAGGACTGTGGGTCATAATTTAAAATTTTATTAACTTTCAGGACTCCTGAAAACTTCCACTAATTATCATAAAATATAATAAGGTTAACACTTAACATCTACATAATATGGTGGGATATCCCTCCCTTTTCAGATATGTTAGCAAAACATTAAACATCAAATACTCAAGATTGGCAAGGATGCTGTATAATAATATTTTTAGTGCATTATTTTTATTGAAATTTAGTTGATGTACAATATTATGTAAGTTACAGATGTATATAGTGATTCACAATTTTTAAAGGTAATCCTCCATTTATAGTTTTTATAAGATTGGGTATATTCCCTATGTTGTACAAAATATTGCCTGTGTTGTACAATAAGCTACAATATATCCTTGTAGCTTATTTTATACATAATAGTTTGTACCTCTTTTTTTTAAAAATTGGGGTATAGTTGTTTTACAGTGTTATGTTAGTTTCTACTGTACAGCGGAGTGGAGTTCCCTGTGCTATACAGCAAGTTCTCATTAGTTATCTCTTTTATACATATTAGTGTATATATATCATTCCCAATCTCCCAGTTCATCCCACCCCTGCTTTCTCCCATTGGTGTCCATACGTTTGTTCTCTACATCTGTGTCTCTGTTTCTGCCTTGCAAACTGGTTCATCTGTACCATTTTTCTAGATTCCATATATATGCGTTAATGTACGATATTTGTTTTTCTCTTTCTGACTTACTTGACTCTGTATGATAGTCTCTAGGTCCATCCACGTCTCTACAAATGATCCAATTTCATTCCTTTCTATGGCTGAGTAATATTCCATTGTATATGTGCACCACATCTTCTTTATCCATTCGCCTGTCGATGGACATTTAGGTTGCTTCCATGACCTGGCTATTGTAAATAGTGCTGCAGTGAACACTGGGGTACATGACTCTTTTTGAATTATGGTTTTCTCTGGGTATATGCCCAGTAGTGGGATTATTGGGTCATATGGTAATTCTATTTGTAGTTTTTTAAGGAACCTCCATACTGTTCTCCATAGTGATTGTATCAATTTACATTCCCCACCAACAGTGCAAGAGGGTTCCCTTTTCTCCACACCCTCTCCAGCATTTGTTGTTTGTAGATTTTCTGATGATGCCCATTCTAACTGGTGTGAGGTGATACCTCATGGTAGTTTTGATTTGCATTCTCTAATAATTAGTGATGTTGAGCAGCTTTTCATGTGCTGGTCGGCCATCTGTATGTCTTCTTTGGGGAAATGTCTATTTAGTCTTCCACCCATTTTTTGATTGGGATGTTTGTTTTTTTCATATTGAGCTGCATGAGCTGTCTGTATATTTTGGAGGTTAATCTTTTGTCCATTGTTTTGTTTGCAAATATTTTCACCCATTCTGGGGGTTGTCTTTTCGTTTTGTTTATGGTTTCCTTTGCTGTGAAAAGCTTTTAAGTTTCATTAGGTCCCATTTGTTTATTTTTGTTTTTATTTCCATTACTCTAGGAGGTGGGTCAAAAAAGCTCTTGCCGTGATTTATATCAGAGTCTTTTTCCTATGTTTTCCTCTAAGAGTTCTATAGTGTCTGGCCTTACATTTAGATCTTTAATCCATTTTGAGTTTATTTTTGTGTATGGTGTTGGGGAGTGTTCTAATTTCATTCTTTTACATGTAGCTGCCCAATTTTCCCATCACAGCTTATTGAAGAGACTGTCTTTTTTCCATTGTATATCCTTGCCTCCTTTGTCATAGATTAGTTGACCATAGGTGCGTGGGTTTATCTCTGGGCTTTCTATCCTGTTCCATTGATCTATATTGCTGTTTCATTTGTACCTCTTAAGCCCCTACCCCTACAGTGACCTTGCTCCCTTCCCTCTCCCCACTGATAACCACTAGTTTGTTTTCTATATCTGTGAGTCTCTTTCTTCCTTGTTATATCACTAGTTTGTTGTAGTTTTTAGATTCCACATATAAGTGATATCATACAGTATTTGTTTTTCTCTGTCTGACTTATTTCACTTAGCATAATACCCTCCAAGTCCATCCATGTTGTTGCAAATGGCAAAGTTTCATTCTTTTTTATGGCTGAGTAGTATTCTGGTGTGTGTGTGTGTGTGTGTGTGTGTGTATGTATGTATATATATATATATATATATATATATATATATATATATACACCACATCTTCTTTATCCATTCATCTGTTTATGGACACTTAAATTGCTTCCTTATCTTAGCAATTATAAGTAATCCTACTCTGAACATTGGGGTGCATGTATCTTTTCTAACTACTGTCTTTTGTTTTATTCAGATATATATACCCTGGAGTGGAATTGCTGGGTCATATGGTAGTTCTATTTTTAGTTTATTGAGAAACTTGCATACTGTTTTCCACAGTGGCTGTACCAATTTATACTTTCCCAGCAGTAGTGTGTGAGGGTTTCCTTTTCTCCACATCCTTGCCAACATTTATTTGTGTTCTTTTTGGTGATAGCCATTGTGACAGGTGTGAGGTGATACCTCATTGTAGGTTTGATTTGCATTTCCCTGATGATTAGCAATGTTGAGCATCTTTTCATGCGCCTGTTGGTCATATGCATGTCTTCTTTGGAGAAATGTCTATTCAGATCTTCTGCCCATTTTCAGTTGGTTTTTTTGGATATTGAATTGTATGAGCTATTGATATATTTTTGGATATTAACGCCTTATTTGCAAATATTTTCTCATCCTGTAGGTTGTGTACAATCATATTTATATTGCTGGTAACAGTATAAATTGGTTTAAATCTTTTGGAAAACAATTTGGTAGTATGTACCAAAAGGAATAAAGCATATAAAAATATGTTCACCTGCCATGAAATTATATCAAGGATAGTCTTCAAAAGAAGCAAAAAGCTATGTTAAGGAAGTGTGTATTGCAGTGGTACTTAGACCTATGAACTGTTGCTCATGCTTGAGAACAAGGAGAAGAGTAAGTAAAATTGGTTATATCAATTCCAAGGAAGATTGAACAGCTATGAAAATGATGACTATCTGGACAGTACAAGGAACTCATGTGTGCTAAGACCTAAAGCACATCTTGCTAGTAACCCAGTGTTCTTTCTGCTGCTTCTCTTGAAATAGCACAGAAGAATACTAACAGTACAATGCTCAGTGGAAAACCAAACACAAAAAAGTATATGCACATTAATAAAAGCGGATAATTATGGGTTTATGTGGATAAAGCCTGAAATATGTTGAAAAAAAATTTTCACGCTAGGATGGTAAGCTTATGGGGAGTAGTCTTTTCCATGTTCTTCTTTAGCTGTTGTTCTTTCTGTTTTTGTGCTATGATGCCACAATGATCTTTTAACAATTATAAAAATAAAAAAAAAAAAACAGTTTTATTTTGGTTTCAGAATCATGTTGTTTAGGTCTTCAGCTTTCCCACAAGATTGCTTGTTATTATCCTTCCCAATTTAGAAGAGTTAGATATTTAATAATAGAACACATGTGCAGCAATTCTAGTACCACATTCTAGTTTCTAAAAATTCATTCAGCCCAAATTTCACAGAAGCCCACCTACACTTTTGAGCTATTTAATTTTTCACTGTTTTATGCCCATGTTGTGCTATAGCACCCATGGAAAAATAAATTGAATGCTAACCATGCTGCAGAAAATAGATGAAATGTATGCTCTGAGCTCTGAAAATGACAAACCAAGTGTTATTTTGGCTATTTTCATGCTTAATGGTAATAAATGGAAAACAGGAAGAAACAGTTCCTGTATTTGAGTTCTTGATGTTCTCTTATGTCACATCTCACCTGAAGCTCTTCAGAAAGATCTCCATTACATCCAGATGCTGTAGCCCCTTCTTCTCTCTCCTCTTAGCCACTTTTTGCCTTTTCTCACGTAAATTGTGATCTTGCCTACCTGAGTCCCACAGACCCTCACTGGAGACTTATTTTCCTGGAGGACAGTGAGCTAGCATTTATTTGGCTCTGGATTTGGTCCTCATGAAAGGCACTGACCTCTTTCTCCCTCTGTTTCCTCATTAAACTTCTCACATAAAATGTCAGCTCTGAGAGGCTCCCATGTCCATTAATTTCCTTTGCACAAGGCTATGTCCCATTCGAGCCTGATAAGAACCTGGTTCCTATTGACACCATCGACATCTAAGAAGATTAGTGAATATTTTTTTCTAAAATAAAAAAAGATAAATCACACAGATGTCATTTCAATAGGACAACAAACAAAGATGGAAAGAAAGGTAATATCACCCTCGTGAGGGTTGTAGATATGAGTTGGTGGAGGGTGAGAAAAACCTGTTACCAGAAAACAATGTCATCACCTGATTTCACATATAAATCACCACATCTGGGACACCTGGGACCCCCAGAGGGATTAGACAGTATTATCCCCGTTGCACAGTGATGATTGCAGGAAAAGAACTTAACACTTTGCGAGTTACATTGTTAGGTTGCATGATTGTTCACAATTTTATGCCCAGTTGGTGTTATAAAATCCATGAGATTTAAAATGAATATTTATTATTTGGTATTAAAATGAAGGAATGACTTATGGATCCAATACGTTTTCTTTCTTTCACCCTTGGATCCCCAATTCTGTGAAAACCAGGGTGTGGTCTCTCATCCCCCATGCCTGGTGCAGTGCTGGCAGGAGGCTTTCTCCCCTTTGTTTCTGTTTGCTTCACCTTTATCGCCTGTGAGTGTTGAGTAGGGGCCGCGTCTTTCACATCGTCTAAAGGGAGGCTGCCCATTCGTTGTTAGAAAAGAAATCACTGCAAACCTTTTCTGGAGAACTATGACATACAGATTAATTTCCAGTGCCTCAATGTACAACATATATTAAAAATGTAGATGTATTCAAATCACAGATTATTGAAATCTGTGATTTATCCCCCACTTAGGACTCATCAAGTTTCAATTCTGGATGGATTAGCTAAAATTTGGCCAAGGAGTTCCTTCATATCTCCTCGTATCTTCCTGAAACCAACTTTGCCAAGCCTTCAAATCCTAACTGGAGGGGTTTGGATGATGACGGCTTCTGGTATATTTCTCATTTCCACCTCCTCTTGTGAAGTATGATTGAGCACCTACCAAAGCTACCATAAATTCATGTGCCTGATGGCGAGAACGCTAGAGTCGCCTACACCAAGGCCCATGGCTGCACATACCCAGCTCTGGGTGCCCGTGTGCTCGCCTCTACTCTGCAGCCACTTTGCCCATAGAGCTTCATTCCCTTGTGGTCCTTGAAATACTCAAATAAGATTACCTGGGTGACAATTATATCCTTCTGTGAGAGAACTCATTTTCTTTAATATAACAACAAACATTATTTTATTTTTATTTATTTATTTTTTTTTTTGTGGTATGCGGGCCTCTCACTGTTGTGGCCTCTCCTGTTGCGGAGCACAGGCTCCGGACGCACAGGCTCAGCGGCCATGGCTCACGGGCCCAGCCGCTCCGCGGCATGTGGGATCTTCCCGGACCGGGGCACGAACCCTTGTCCCCTGCATCGGCAGGCGGACTCTCAACCACTGCGCCACCAGGGAAGCCCCAAACATTATTTTAAATTGCAAATAGTATCCAGATAAAGTGTCAGTTGTGTTTTTGTTTAAATGATAGGTCTTTTATGTCATTGAAAACGGTTACTGATATATCTTTGGAGTTTGGGTAGGAAACACCTATGGACAGGTTAGCTTTAACTGAGATGAAATCTGGTGCTTTAAACTCTGGCAACGTGGGTTGTCATGTTGTTTGTATTAATTATTATTTTTGTCATTATGCATTGTTGTCCGGGTTTTGGTCCCAAGAAGATTAAACAAGCATCTGCCATGCCATCAAAAACCAAACAAACAAAACCCCCAGTTAGGTAAGGTAATACAGGTCTAGGTGTAAACATGCAGAAACGTTTTTAAGAGAAACCCAGTTACAGGAGAGGCTTCTCTTAACAGACAGAAAGCCATCTTTCAGCTCTTTTTTTTTCTTCCCACATCATGACTATAAAAGGCAGTGCCCCAAGCACACATTTTAACTGAGTGATTTTGTATATAGTGCAACCAGGCTTAACAAAAACAGCAATCACACAGTCACACACCTCAGTCCTCCCACTTTTGAATCTAGAAAATTTTTCAATATCTTTAGTTGTTTTTTTTTTTCCTGGTTTTTGTCTCCATTTTTCCACACAACATGTTTATGCTGCTATCTTGATTTTTTAACTTTCATCTTTATGGTCTTCCTACTCTGGAAGATGATGACAGCTCATATACAAATAAACCCCATACACAAATGGCACGTGAGTGTGCACATAGACACACACTTCTCCAATCCTTCCAGCAGGACTGTATCGCAATTTTGGTCCAGTTAATATTCAGTGTTCATATTATCAGGATGCTACACATGACATTACAATTGATCTAAATAGGGTACTAAAATAACATTTCTCTTCTATACACATTTTGTTTTTCCTGGAATTAATTCCTTGCTTTGTCATAAGCTTCATTTTCTATGTATCTATTATGAATTCATCTTCAAACTCTTGGAGAACTATACATATTCTTTCAGTACATCCAAACACATCAAATAATCCATCAATTCTGGTTCTTTCTTTCTTTTTTTTTTTTTCTTGGAGATATTCTGGAGTCTTCCATCTTCCTGCTCTAACCTGGACGAGTGTGGTCTGTAGACGAGTTCCATCCTGTTAACTCTGACCTCACTTTATCATCACTTGGAGAAATCCCTTTACCTTCCCTGTGTTGGATTACCTGTTACCTGGATTCGGAGTCTTCTCCTTTCTTGTTTCCTTCCTGGTTTGGATGGGGTACATCCTTCAGAGGCTTCCTAAAAAGGGTGCGTGGAAGGCAAATAGTTTTTTGAGATTTCTGCATCTCCAAAATAGACTTTATTTTACTCATACATTTGATTTATAGTTTGGTGGTTATGTTTGTCTGGAATAAAACTCATCTTTTCTCATCATTTTGAACATGTTGCTCTGTTTTCTTCTGACCAGCAGTTCTGCCATTGAGGATCCAGAAGGCATTCTGAGCCCTAACCCTTTTGCTATAATCTGTTTTCATTCTCAAGTGATTTTAAAATCTTGTTTGAATGTTCCTTTGTGTGGGTCTTTCCCTTCCTCATCCTTCTCTTTGCTTTTTACTAGAAATTTGGCAGGTGTTTTCAGGTCAAAAACTCGTGTTCTTCTGTTCTCAGAAATATTCTTTTATTTCTTTGGTAATGGCCTCTCTACTTCTTTTTGAGACTTCAGAGTTTGAATGTTGAACCTCCTGGATACATTCCCTAATTTCATGATGATTTTTCATTTGTTTTACTTTCTGAAATATTTCTTTGACTTTCTCTTTTATCTATTGAGGTATTTCTATCTCACTTATCTTTTTTAATATCCAGGAGCTCTTTCTTATTCTCTGAATGCTCCTGTTTTTGTTGCATGGACAGAATGTCTTCTCTCTGAGATTATTAATATTCTTGAAATCATCTTCTGCTTATATCTTGTTTCTGTGTCTGCTGAGTTCTTCTCCTCTGTTTGGTGTGACATTAAGAATGTGGTGCTGGTGCTGTTTGGAAGCTTGCAACTTGTGGGTCAGGTTCCCTGACTGTGGCTTTACTTTAAAATGAGCAAGTAGACATGATTATCTAATTCGGAGACATCCATCAATGAGTATCAGTATGGTGTCACTCGTTGGCCAGTGTCTTCTGAGAAGACTCTTCCAGTTTCCTGCCTGGGAGATGAAAGTTAGGCAGCTGGAGTCTGGGTGCTAAGCAGGGAAGGGGGACCAGGACCAGGGGATCCCCATTCAGCATACAGGCTTTCACTTTATAGAAACCTGCTCAGTCCTTGCTGGGCCTGGTGTCCTGACTTCGTCCTCTACAGTGACCCTCTGATCTTCTGTGCAGACGGTGTGTAGTTGGAGGAAGACACAGAGATTTTCACCCAATTCTGTTTTCACCCCCACCTCTGGAGTCTCTGGCGCCTCCACTCCTAGAGGCTTCCTGGTGTTGGGTGGAGTGGCTGCTTTGTTTCTCTTCATATCAGCTGCATGCTCGTGCCCTGTGGGCTTTCCTTTCAGTTTTGTTTTTTTTCTGCCTGGCAAGTCAGTTATGACTTGATCATCATCTGCTTTTCAGCTTTCGAAACATTGATGACATGTCTTTCCTGTTTTCTCCATTTGATACTCAACTCCATTTGACCCTCAGTTGGATATATTTGGAGGAAGTGGAGATATATGAATGTGTTCTCGTTTCCATGCTTAACCAGACTCCAGGCCACACAGCAGTTCTTTTTACTGCTCTGTCCTGTTAGTGAATCTTAGGGAGCAGTGGGACGGGAAGACTTGGAAGGGTGCTGCGTCAGGTGACCTGTCACCATATTCTGGCTTTTGAAAGCGGAGAGGGGGGAGTAAGAGAGGAGCAAAGAAAAAGAAGAAAAGGAAAGTGGAGTAGGATAAAGAAGTGAGAGGGAAATTACAAGATGAGAGGAGGAGGGAGTCTTATGGAATAGTGAAAGAAAAGCTATTAATGGACAAATCTGCATGGATGTCTCCATCATGACTATGCTGAACCCCCTGTCTCATTTCCTTTTCAATCAACTGCGAAGGAATGAGAGTGCTTCAGCAAACTGGTCTCCAGACCCAAAGCACCTGACTGAGACTCTAATACCCTCATAAAAATTAGTTTTTAAGCTACCCAGGCTTCATAATTTTGAATTGAGTAAGTTTTCTTATGTCTCTTCTAGTTCTTCTCCTGTAGGCTTTTAAACAAGTGATTTACTGTATTTTACATGATGTTCTTTCTACTTCCATATTAGAACTTACATAATTCACAGTACTCAGGGGAGGCAGTATATGTGGTATATTCATAGAAACACAAAATGCTGAAATTCAAAGGAATCTTGAGTTCATCCCATCAAGCACCCTTCTTTTTACAAATGATGAAACGGATAGCCAGAGAGGGTCCTACAGAGGGGACATGGGCAGGATCCAATGTAGGAATGAGAAAATTATATCATGGCTTGAGTGAACTTGTTGTTAGAATGGTAGAGCCAGTACGTCTGTCATGCTATTCATATTTCAGTATTATTTTCCCACAAGCCGAACTGCTTTTTCTTTTATAGATATTCATGTGCTATAGTATATTGTTAATATATAATGCATTTGTAAAGAGAATGAGTTTTTTCTGGGAGTCACGGCATGAATGGAAATTGTAGAAATTATACCATAGAAATGTATGAGGTAACAAATGGTTACCCTTTTGTCATTTGCCGTTCTGATCTGCAGTTTTCATTTCTGTGCTTGAATGATGTTAGGATTATTGAAAGCTTAATGTTCTGTTCTAAGAACCCCCTTAGATAAATATAATTTAATGCAAAATGTTATAACATACCTGCTCTGTTCCTATAACACCGCGGGTATAGACGTTTCTTGGTTTCAGTGAAAGAATGTTTGATAGTGAATCTCTAAATGATGCAGATTTTGCCTTGGCTTGTGCATTCACAGTTTGCAATAATAGGAATACACTTTTAAAAAACTATTCTTGCAAGTTCTGACGTGTTTTAACACTGAAATAAACAAAGCCGTGTATAAACTGTTTGATTAGTTGTGATTAAAATGCATTGAACCCAACTAAAATCCTTGGTTCTTAGAACTGATGCTTTGTTCTAACCCTTTCAAATGGCCATTTTAATGGTTATTTAAATTTTTTTCTCTATATTCCTTCCACTTCAAGATGTGTGGTCTGTTTCTTATTGTGGAAAAGTAAAATTAAATCCCCGTTGTACATAAACGCAAGGTATTTATTACATCGTATTTAAATGATTAATGACAAACACATTTTCACTGGAAATACTGGATAAGTCAGATGACTGGTAGTTTCCATTAGAAATCGATTTTGCTGGTTTCTGGCTGGCTAAATCAATCGTAAGCTTACTTCTGCAATGTTTTCTGACTTTGTTGATCCTGGTGTGTATGAATGTACCATACAGCTACTTTTTACACTTCTTTGACCATGTATTCCTATGGTCACTGGCAGGAGCTGGTGAATCTTATTCATAGTTAACTAGATTCTGTTTTCTTGGTCCCATACCCCTAGGCTACCCTGCATTGTAGCATTTCTCACATGAAATTGTAATACTGTTTACATATTGTGTTATTTATTGTGAGTGCCTCAAGACCAGGGACTGTGGCTTCTTACTCATTTTTGTATCTCCAGATTTCAACAGAGCACTCAGCGTATAGTAAGCACACAGTTAATGCTCTGTGAGTGTTGGTGGGCATGCCTGGGTTCACGTAGAGAAGAAGCCTGCAGGACACTCTTTTGAGAGGATGTTAATGAATGAGATTTTTGTCCAACCTGAACCAGAACAAAATCCATTCTCCTAAGTTATTCAGTCTTGATGGTATAAAACTTTGGAGTTCACATTTTGGTCATACTACCTTACCTGTTGATGCTGTTTAATTATTTATATTGAGGAGTTTTAATGATCAAGGGGACAATTATGAGAGATAGTAGCAAAGTACAATGAATATACTTGGCTACAAGGATAACGTTCACAAGGTCTGCACTTGACTCCTTCCTAGCTTTGTGACCTCGGGGACAGTTTCCTCAAGTTTATGATGTCTACCCTACATATTCAGTAGCACTGAGATATTATGAGGGTGAAATGAGATATTAAAGCATGGTGAACTAGTATTCAATACACTATTATTATTATTTTCTATTTGTTCTAAATGGGTTTTTAGTTAAGGAAAAGGTAATAGAGTTAATTTCTTTTGTGTATGGGGAGTCTTGCATCTCAAATTACTAACTACCTTCTTCTATTTTGAGTAAAATCTAGTCTAAAATTTATTTTAACAAGAGTCCTTAAACTCCTACAGTGCAATAGCAAAAACCCAAGTGACTCAATTTTAAAATGGTCAAAAACACTACATTGTAAATAAACTATACTTTAATAAAATTTAAAAATGAATAAATAAAAATGGTCAAAGGACTTAGGTATTTCTCCCAAGAAAACATACAAGTGGCCACTATGTATATGAAGAGTTACTCAATATCACTAATCATCAGGGAAATTCAAATCAAAACTACAATGAGATATCACTTTGCACATGTTAAGATGGCAATTATCAAACAAACAACAAAATATAACAACTGTTGTCAAGGATGTGGAGAAAATGGAACCCTTGTACACTGTTAGTGGGAATGTAAAATGGTACAACCACTATGGCAAATAGTAGAGCTTCCTCAAAACTATTAAAAAGAGGACTACCATATAATCCAGCAATCTCATGACTGGGTACTTAACCAAAAGAATTGAAACAGGATCTGGAAGAGTTATCAGCATTCCTGTGTTCTTTGAAGCATTATTCACAATAGCCAAGATATGGAAGCAACCCAGATGTCTATTGACAGACGAATGGATAAAGAAAATGTGGAATACACATAAAATGGAATATTATTCAGCCTTAACAAAGAAGGAAATCCTACTATTTGAGACAACATGGACAGACCTGGAGGATGTTATGCTAAGTAAAATATGCCAGTCTCAGAAGGACAGATGCTGTATGGTTCTACTTATGTGAGGAGTCTAAAGTAGTCAAACCATAGAAGCAGAGAGAATGGTGGTTACCAGGGGCTGGGAGGAGGGGGAAATGGGAAGTTGTTGTTCAATGGGGGTAAAGTTCCAGTTATGCAAGAGGAATAAGGTCTAGAGAGCTGCTGTACACAATAGTGCCTATAGTTAATAGCATGGTATTCACTTAAAATTTTGTTAAGAGGATAGATCTCATGTTAAGTGTTCTTACCACACACACACACACACACACACACACGCACACACACAAAGGGGACATGAGACACAAGGAAACTTGGAAATGATGGATATATGTTTGTTACCTCGATTGTGATGATAGTATCATAGGTGTATGCATATGCCCAGATTCATCAAATTGTATGCATTAAACATATGTAATTTTTTTGGTATATCAATTACACTTCAATAAAACTGCTAAATTTTTTTTAAAAAAGAGTTCTTTAACTAACTGTACAATGGCTTGCTATCAAAAACATGTCATTTTACTCTCCTCTCTTTTTAGTTGCATTTGAATCCAAAGAGTTAAATATATAACTATATTTTTAACTTTTATATGCCTCAAACACATAGATCAAATCTTGCCATGGAAAATTGTTGTGAACGACCTACAGAAATACTACAAGTGCTTGCATTTGCTTGAAAGATGGAGTTTTTAAATGCTTTTGGTGCTATATTTTTGTGTCTGAAGTCCACTTCTTAGCTTAGTCACTGTTGTACGTTGGTTGTGGTGCAAACCTTGCTCTGAAGAGTTATATAGCTAAAACAATAATGATCTTTCAGCTATTAGTTCCTTCTTCTCTAAATCAAGAATGTCAGCCCCCTTTGAGTATCTGTTAAAATGCTGCACTGAAAGCCAATATATAGCAGAATTCAGGTAATGCTGGTAAGTAGACTAAGATATTACTTGTGTAGAAGAATGTTCATGGTTTGCAGGCTCTGATAGCTGCTGTTGAGATACTATTGAGAGTGTCCTATTTGCAGAAGGTATTTGGAAATGGCTTTATGTTACATACATATATAACATAGATGCAGAGATGCTTTGCCTTTTTCTGAATGGTGGTATTTTTAATACATGGATATGCTTATTATCTCTTTATTATATCATTCTTCTACATCATGAAATAAGAATTTCTTGTTTATTCACTTATTTATCACACATCCAATGAATGCCCACAGGTATCAGGCTTCACAAGACCCTAGGGATTTACTGAGATGTGAGCTCTGTGAAGTCAGAGACCTTCTCTGTATTATTCACTGCTGTCTACTCTGTGTCTAAAAAGTATCTGACCCGTAACAGTGCTCAATAAATATTTGTTGAATGATTGAAGAAGGGCGGATGCCACGATTGTCTACTCTCCCCCTCACTAATTTAATTGTCATGATTCTGTAATGAATTCTTCATCTGTAACTGAATTACTAATTTCTCATCTGTAACTGTAATGAGCTTAATCTAAAGTCCAGTACTGTTTTTTTTCCTAATCCAGAAGGGTAAGAAATTTAACCAGTGCTCACTTTGATTCTAGTGGTCATTGACATGATGGTTTTTCCAAGCAATGGGCTAGAAAATATGAAATTTCTCTTTTCTTAGAGAGTTTATTCATATTGAGCATTTGAGCATTTACAGGGAGTTAGTTTTATCTTTTAAAACCTTCCTGTCATACTTTTGGCCCCAGTATCTGGGAATCCACTTTGAAAGAGCAAAAAAATAAACACACAAAAACCCCAGACAAAACAAAATAAAAATCCCCAAACACTCCAAAAATAGTACTCAGAAAAAAATTCATGTAAATACAAATCCACACAACACAGTAGTAAAATTTATTTAAACCTCATCAAGTGCTCCTCCTCCAAATGTTCCTAACTCCACATTTGCTGTTTCGACCCTAAAGAGAATGGATTTTTTGCCCAGCTCCAAAGATACTTCTGGTGTGGATGGTCTGCCCTCTGGTCTCCCCTCTCTCTACTCTTGTTCTTTTCCCTCTTCTTTTTCTTCCCCCAAGTCATGTCATTTCCCTTCTCACCCTCTCCCCCCCGCTTCTTCTTCTTCTTCCTCATCCTTTCTTTTCCTGAATTTTTCCCATCTACTGTACCCATGTCTCCTTAGACATTTCCAGTTTTCAGGAGAGGGGAAGAGACAACACATTAGACTTTTAGTTCTAGTGGTGATGGGCACAAGTTTCCCTTCTAACGTAGAACCTTTTGTCCTTAGCATCCCCGTTGACTGGACTTGCTAGTAAGAGTTGTTATTCTGTGTACATTGGGGGAATGAAATTTGAGGAGTCTAGAATTGATGTTATACGTAAGTATTGCTTGGTGAAAGTGAGTTACTGTTTCTGTTTGGGGTCTGTCAATTTTTATTGTAAACAATTTACAAGGAACATGTTTTCTGAGGAAACAAATTAATCTGTTGAGTGATTATTTAATCTTTTCACAATAGCCCATTTGGAAGATACTAGCATCCTCTCAATCTTTAGATTGAGGGACAGAGGCGCAGAGAAGTCACACAACTTACCCAGCATCACAGCTAGTCAGAGAAGGGCCAGGATTTGGAGCTAGGTAATCTGGACCCAGAGACAACATTCATAACCGCCATACCACTCTGTGCCTCTGAGTGGATCTGTGATGAAATGAGACCGTGTTAGAAGGCCTAGTATGTAGGAAACTGACCCTGTGAACCTGTCCCAGCCCAATCTGCCTTCCAAGCACGAGCATCTCTGAGTCACGCAGAGACTGGCAGGAAAGGGACTCTCTGAGCCAGTCCTCTCCCTGCTGGGTTGTCCCTGTTGCCTCTCTTAGGGGACAAAGAGGGGAGTAGCAAGGTGCCCCTTCTGTACCAGGACTTTCATTCCCTCGTTTCATTGCTTTTCAGTCTTTTTAAGGGTGACTTGGCATTTGATAGAGGAAAAAGCATAACAGGTTTGGTGGGGGTGGGGGAATGAGCACAGATTTAAGTGCAGTTTTGCTCTTTTAATGCATATTGTTCAAAATAATACTTTTTCTTCACTGCGATGTGTGAGGTAAATCTTCTCTTTCACAAAGTGCACTCGAAGCTGACAAAGAGACAAACTTTCATCACACTGTATACTTTGCTGCTAAGTCCCAGTTGTACACCACATATGGAGGTGAAAATACTGTTACAAAAGGCGTGATTACACTTGTTCAAACCTTAGAACAAATTTTACTGAACTATCACTAAAGGACCAATTGCATTAGAGCCAAATTGTTATTTTACTTATGCCTCCAGAAAGGTGGAAAGAAATTATGTCCAGAGTAATTAGGTTGCTTCCATGTCCTGGCTATTGTAAATAGTGCTGCAGTGAACATTGTGGTACATGACTCTTTTTGAATTATGGTTTTCTCAGGGTCTATGCCCAGTAGTGGGATTGCTGGGTAGTCTGGTAGTTCTATTTTTAGTCTCTTAAGGAACCTCAATACTGTTCTCCATAGTGGCTGTAGAGGGTTCCCTTTTCTCCACACCCTCTCCAGCATTTGTTGTAAAGCAATTATGCTGCAAAAAAAATGTTAAAAAAAAAAAGAGTAGGGCATAGAGTTGTGATATTGTGATGTATAATAAGAAATAGTATTTGGTCTTTATCCAGTTTTTGGCACAGAGCTTCTAAAATCCTTGGAATATCCTAAGTGATGAGAGTGAAAAAGGTGTCTTTTGTTATGTTAATGGTGACTTTGGGAAAGCCTGTAGGTAACCTAAGGTTGGGGCTTGTTTTCAGGAAGACCAACCACAGGATTAGAGGGTTAGAACTTTCAGTCTCCCCAACCTGCAGGGAGGGGAGAGGGGCTGGAAGTTGAGTTCAACCACCAATGGCCATTTCAATCATGCCTATGTAATGAAGCCTGCATCAAAACTGGAAAGGATGGGATTTGGAGAGCTTCAGGGTTGGTGAACATTTGGAGATTCAGAGAGAGCATGGAAGCTCTGTGCCCTTTCCCCATACCTTGCCCTGTACATCTCTTATTTGGCTGTTCCTGAGTTATATTCTTTTATAATAAACCAGTGATCTAGAAAGTACAGTGTTTCTCTGAGTTCTGTTAACCTCTCTAGCAAATTAATTGAACCCAAGGAGGAGATTTTGGGAACCTCTGATCTATAACCAGTTGGTCAGAAGCACAGGTAACAAACAAGCAGAGTTTGTGACTGACATCTGAAGTGGGGCGGGGGCTGGGCGGACAGTCTTGTAGGACTTGAACCCTTAACCTGTGGAATCTGACAATCTCCAGGTAGATAGTATCAGAAATGAGTTGAATTGTAGGGCACCCAGTTTTTGTCAGAGGACTGCCTGGTGATGGTGGGGAAATTCCTCACTCCCTAATAATTGGAATTGGGATCCCGGCACTTTTAAGAGTTAACATGTTTCTATTGTCTTTAAGAGAGAAACAAAAAAACCTGGCTATTTGGTTTTGCTCATTGCTGTTATTTGCAAGTGCATTCATAAGAAATAATTTAATAATAGTTGACTGACGATATCACATTCTTATTAGGGTCAATTATAAGCAATCTCTTACAGTTAACCAACAATTTTGACCAATCACTTTTTTACCAGTAACCTTAACCATTGATAAAATGGTAACTGTTGATTTGTTTATGTATCAAAACCATTCTGTCATGCGGATCTAACAAGTTATATAACCAGAGACCCGATTTTATTTACTTAGAACTTGACAGAAATTGTGAAACAACTTGAGACACTGGTCAATTGGGCAAGTGATGGAAAAGATGATGGAAAAAGTCTAGTCTTGGAGTCAGATCTGACTTTGAACCTGGGTTCCAACCTCTTGCCAGCTGTTGACACCCCTGTTTCTCAGTTTCCTCATCAGAAATGTGGTGATAATGCCAATCTTAGAGCGCTTTCACTACGACTAGGGAGGTAAGAGTGAATGAGACTGGGAAGGAGTGATCACGTGTGTTGTAGAGTGAATGTAAAATGTTCCGTTCAACAAATGATCTTTTAATTAATAATTATTATTTAATGATAATTTTAATAGTGATAGTGATTTTAATAGTGATAATTTTAATTATCACTAAATAATCAAAAGGAAAACATTGACACAAATGAGGAAGTCAGACAGAAGATTCTAGAAAACAGCCAATTATAAATTCCTCCCTACAACATTCCCTTCCTAAGTGCTAAGCTTTCAAAATTATTTCTTGCAGAACTGGGGACAGCTGTAGAATAAGAAAGTTAGTCTTCCTTGAATTGTACACAATCAGTACTCTTCCAGAGTGAGGTATGAAGAAATAGATGCAATAGACATGTACTTTGATGGAGAGCAGCTCCTCTTCCTCCTCCCACCCCAGGAGTCTAAATCAAGTCAGAGTCTCTTTAAAAATTGAAACAACATATAATGCGTATTGAAGGAAAGCACATCTTTGATAAAGCCTGAACGTTTGACTAAATTTCATTGGTACTTTACCTCAACTCTAACAGTATATAACGACCTTTTCTTCTTATGAAGTCATTGGACTATTTGGTGGTGGGGTGGGGGGACTTGTCATTTATTACTGCAGTTGATTTGATCTTCTGCTATTATTTTTTAGCAGTCCATCATTTTACATTCTTATCTGGCTTTTCTTATGTGTACATCTTGTCATTCAATTATAAGACTTCTGTGGACAGAATGGGAGACAGAATGTCTGTAGCTCTGGAAATGTAGTAGACGATATGTGCTTATGAGTGTGGCTTCTTGACTGATGTGAAGATAGAAATTGTGAATGAGTTTCAAGGCTAAGAAAAAAAATCCTAATCTTCTAACTCCAATTACTTGAGAGTAACACACTCCACAATTTAATAAAATATCCATAAGTCACCAAACAGCTCAATGCCATGTGGTGCAGGATCTTCATGATGATTTGCTCAGCTGAAATAAATTAATTGTGCAAAACAATTAATACCGATTGACCAGGAAAATACCGATTGACCAGGCTGACAAATAAAAGGTGAGGTAAAGGAATAAAAACATATGAATAGACTATGTAAAATTCCAACCCAACTCAGCTTTTTACAAACAAAAATGTTCACTAGATCTGTAGTAAATGAGTACATCAATGAATTCAGACTAAACCATATGTCTGGATTGCCTGTTTGCCTCATCTGGAATAGTCATAATAAAAATTTTCTGACCTTCATTTCTCCTGGCTATGGAGTCAGGATTAATCTCAGAATGATATTTCGGATATGGCATGTCTTTAGTAGGATCCTTAAGTAATCAGAGCAATTTTCTTAAAAGAGCAGTCATATTTTGAAACAGCTATTGTTCCCCAGAGAGTGTTACAGTTTGGGTCTTGCATTTCTGTGGTTACCTAATCTTCTGCAGGCCCTGCATGCCATGCATGATTTGGCCCCCAAATTACCTCTCATCTTTGTCTTACACTTCTCTCCCCTTCGCTCATTAACTCCACTGGCTCTTTCCTGCACTTTCCCTTGTGATGCTCTCCCATTCTCTCTTCTTTCTGACCTTAACCAAGTGATACCAAGTTTAGGGACACTTTTCCCAAACATTCCTCAATCTAAATTAAATGTCCTTGCTCTTCCTCATAGGACTTGCCATAACTTACACTTATATACTTATTTTGCAGGTTTGTTTTGCATTAAGCCTGTTTTACCCATAACATCTCTAAACTCTGTGAAGGCAAGGGCCACGCCTATTTTATTCACCATTGTAAATCCATATGCCCCACATAGTATCTGGAAGATAGTGGGCATGCCATAAATATTTACTGAAGGAATGAATCAATCATCACAACTATTCATGTCATATCAGTAGACTAACTAACTACAGGCTCTGTCTGTGGATTATGGGCAATTCCCACCCCTGAAGAGCATAGTGTAGGGTTAGTGAGGGTATTGCTATTGCAGGGATAACTTTGGCAGTGCTCTAACTTATACAAAAAATAACCTTCAGTACTCTAGCACTGTTAATCATACAGTATTGTCACATATGTTAAATCTGATCACAACACACTGGACACCCACTGTCTGGCTACCACATGGTTCTTCTTTGTTTGGCTACCTGAGGTTTCTTGCTAAAGCATACAGCTCATCATGTAATTCTCCTGCTCATGAACTTTCAGTGGGTTCCCATCCTTTTTAAGATAAAATCCAAATTATTTGGCATGTATAACAAAGTCATTGTCAAGCTGGACCTGTCCATTCTTTCCAACCTCAGCCCCAGCCGGTCTCGACCATAGGTCACGATCAAGCAAGGTTCTTTCATACCTTGGCTTCTACCAAAAATGTCCCATTTTTTTCCCTATATTTATGTATATTTGCCCTTTAAAATCCAGCTCTCTCAAGCACTTGAGTTACTCCTTCCTCTGTGCTCCCAAAATGTGGTATACTCTCTTCATTCTAAAATTTATTACATGTTCCATGATAATTTATTGGAATGCCCCTCTCCCAGACTAGCGGGTAACTGCTGGATTAGACTACGCATTCCCAGTGTCTAGCCCAATGCATAGCATATAATGGCATCTAGTAATGTTTGGGTGACTTGAATGCATTGTCAACTGTTTAGAAGAAAAAATGCCTTTGCCTACTGAAGCAATGCTATAAATAAATGATGACTTTCTTGTCAAGCGACTCAAAAAGCCTGCTTAAACCATAATGCAATTGAAACATCTTGCTAATATTGCCTTTTCTCCTAGTATTAGAATATGTTATAACTGTACCACTGCAACGAAGGAAACCTCCTTTTTCTCCTCCAAGCCCAGTCCATCGGCAGGGGGCAGAGATCTTTTCTAAACTTTTCTTTTTGGCTTCTCGTTTCTTTAAAAGGAGAGGCCAAAAGAAGAGCTCTTTTGTTTTTCTGTGTGAGTGGGATGGGATTTCTGCCATTTTGATTTTCATGGTGGAGATATATGTCAACTGAGGGTTTGTGTCTTTGAAACTTGGCTAGTGTCTCAGTCTTGAAGACGACTTGTCTTGTAACATATTATGGTGCTGCATAAGAATCTTGCTGCAATACTGAGCTAAAAAAAGGAAATTAACCTTAAAGGAAGTCTACTAATAAATAAAATTAGCAAAAGGACCTTCCTTCCTCATAGGTAGTCTCACGTATAAGACATACTCATACCTTTTATTAATCCAGACACTTATCCTTGGACTTAGGTTAAATGAACTAAAAGAGCCTTCTCTCCACTCTTTCTCTCTTGTCCCACAATTTGTACACTTTGGTTTTCTTAAAGTCATCCGCAAAAATAATGTTTAAACTTGGAAAAAAACCTCTGATGTATGATTAAGTTATTGATGTCATTTATTTGATACATATAATGCAAAAAAGTGATTGCTTTTAATAGGTGAGAATGACAGATATTTTGAGAAATAATATCCTTTACTGAGTCATGTGTTTTTATAAAGTAGCTAACCTCATTAAGTGTGTTAAGTAAATATGTTTTCCTAATCACTTTCTCTGTTTCTTTCTTTTTTTTTTTTTTAAATAGGTGGTGTTTGCATTGCTCAGTCACAGAAAATCCCACGTGAACCAAGACCTGGAGAATTTGAAAAAATAATCAAGCGTCTGCTAGAAACACCTAATGCTCGGGCAGTGATTATGTTTGCTAATGAAGATGACATCAGGTGCTGATTGCTTTTCTTCCTCACGTAGGATCAGATTTGCAGCCCACATCCTTTTTGTAACATATTTCATGTTCAATGTAAAATCTTGTGAGATTTCATAGGAATTGCAACATTCTCATGCAATTACAGACTGCCTTCTGCTACACAGAGACAACAGCCTTCTAGTTTCTCAGTCCAATCTGTTTATCAAGTAAAACCTGGGGACTGAAAGAAATGAGACAAATAACGATGATAAACAGAATGATGTGAATGAGGTTAAGGGTAAGGCTAATTATCAGGTGCTGGAGTTAAAGTCTCCAATATATTCCCTTTAGGAGATGCTAAGACTCAGGCAGTTAGAATGATTGACTGGTTGTTTAATGGTGACCTACTGAGTGTTTATGACTTGATATAGCTGGTCTTGTAACATTCACAAGTATAGAGTTTCTTGGTAAATGTGGTATGTTTTATTTCTTTCTATTCCAATAGGAGGATATTGGAAGCAGCGAAAAAATTAAACCAAAGTGGGCATTTTCTCTGGATTGGCTCAGATAGTTGGGGATCCAAAATAGCACCTGTTTATCAGCAGGAGGAGATTGCAGAAGGGGCTGTGACAATTTTGCCCAAAAGAGCGTCAATTGATGGTAAGGATGCACTGTAGAGAATTTGCGTCATTCCAACTGAATCTAAACTCAAAAGCAAAATCAGGGTATCAGCATGTGATGAAATGAATCCATTATTAATGACTCGATAGAATTTTTAGGCCTGATGGCAGAATGGTCAAGACAGTAACTATTTAACTCAACATATTGTGTATATATATATATATATATATATATATATATATATATATATATTTTATTCGAAGAGAGTACCCACTAGATATTTTTTTAAGGGGCACTATTGTTGGCCTTGGATATCTCCATGATGTTAGTAGTTGCCCTCTTAAGTTTGCGTATTTCTGTGGGTGTATACAACGGTTATAGCATTGTTGGAAGGAGAGTGCTTGCTTTATAGCGAATGAAGACATGATGCTGGCCTGGCTCTATGCGTAAATAAATGCAACAGCAAAGATGTGGAGAATCTCTGAAAGGCGGTCTGTCTCCCAAATATCTTTTCCAATGATCTCGACAGTGATTGAAATTCCTACCTTTGCCATTATCCTTGGGAGTAAGGCACTATTTCCAGGTTGTCTCCCTTCAGTGAGGTGGTTACCTGAGCAGAATGACACTAGCCCATTACCCACGACTCCAGAAGATTACATTAGTAGTGATTAGTTTATTGAATTAGCTGAAAATGGAACATGCAGGACAGATAAACCTTGAGGCAAGTAGAAGCACGGAAGCCTGGAACACTGACTCCTGCTAGGGGAGAGAGAGGAGAATGAGACAAGACTGAGTTGGTTTTGAATATTCAGCACGAGGTCACTGCTTGCTGCCGCTGGGAGACACAGAGGAGAGACAGAGGAGAGACAGAGGTGGTGCGGATGCCACGCAACAGGCTTACCTGCTGTGTGCATACCTAGAGTCAGGTGCCTGAATGGTGAATGGTGGGAGTGGAGATATTGTCCACTGTTTCCCATTGACTCTTGCCACAAGGGAAGCCTTATTGCTGGGTTATTGGCTGCCCTCCCCCCTTTGTTATATATATTTTTTCATGCAATGATCACAACACAATATAATATCTATTCCAAAGCTCTGACGGTATTTGGTTTTGATTTTGGACGAATATTAAAATCATACCTTTCTTCTTTAAAATAGGGTTCGATCGATACTTTAGAAGCCGAACTCTTGCCAATAATCGAAGAAATGTATGGTTTGCGGAATTCTGGGAGGAGAATTTTGGATGCAAGTTAGGATCACATGGAAAAAGGAACAGTCACGTAAAGAAATGCACAGGTAGCCACTTAAATGTTTTCCTTGGTGCATTCGTTTTATCATTACCGGAGAAATGAAGTTTTTCTATGTGGATAATGATGATGGTATCTTCTACTTCCTCATGTCTCTTGTTATAGTTTCTCAGCAGGGCTGAGCTTACATTGATCATTCAACAGACTTAGGTGTGCTCATTGGTTCTTACAGTCAACAGACAAGTATGTACTGAACATGTGCCATGTGTCCAACACTGGGATATTTTAATTCTATTTAAAAAAAACATTTATTGAGTGCCTACTTTAGGCAAAGTACTTTATTAGGTTTGGTGGGATACTTACAAATAAGCAAGACATGATTCTGCCTGCCAGGAGTTCAAAATGTAGTGAGGATGACAGATTATAACAAATTGCTCTAAGATAGTGTTTTTCAACTATTTCAGTCCATGTCCCCCATATCTTGCACAACTCTATCAGCTATGATTTTTTTTGATGCTCTACTTTCTATATCTTGTGCTGAAAAATAATAGTGATATTAAATGTGCATTTTTTGAGTGTTAGAATGAAACTTTTTATTTGCAGAAACATGATTGTGTACGTAGAAACATCTATGGAATTTTAAAAGTGACTTAGAACTAAGTAGTACATTTAGCGAGATCACTTCAAGATACAAGGTCAATATAAACATCCTTTTAAATCCATTTACATATATATATATTAGAAACTAACACATAGAAAATGAAATATGTACAGCATGATTAAAAAGAACATAAACAGTTAGGGGTAATTTGAACAAAGATGCATAAGTCTTCTACACTAAAATCTTCTACACTGAATGAGCATCTTATAACCAGACACTCTTCCCTTGCTTACCCTCTGGCCCCGATATTTTGATATGACCTCCTTGCCCACGATTCACTTCCTTTGGAAATAGCTGTTCAAATGAGAGATGTAATCTGATAAGTGCTAGAGCAACCATATAAATGGAGAGACGATGGGGATGTGAAAATAGGGGCCACACTGTGGAGGGATGTGACTTCCAGGAGCTGGGGTAAGTGCAGTGAGACAAAGTTCATGCTCACAGGGCTTACATCTGAGTGTGAAAAGACAGACACTAAATAAGTAAATGTATTAAAGGAACAGAGACTTCCAGATGCCTCGGAGAAATACAACAGAGTAAATGTGAAAAGAGTGACCAGGTGGTCTCTGGAGGGATGGTGGCAATTACTGTAGATCGTTTGGTCAGGATGCTTTGCCAAGGAGGTGACATTTGAGACCAGACCTGAATGGCCAGTGTCGTCAGCCATGTGAAGATATGAGGGGTAGCCCATTCCAGGATCCAGGGCAAGCCTCTTTGGTGCAAGGTACAGATACAAAAAGGTCAGGGAGGCCAGAGTGAGTGAGAGTGAAGATAGGGAGTGAGTGGGAAAGTGAGGGCAGAAGAGGAAAAAGAGACAGGCCAGCTCCTGCAGGGCCTTGGAGTTCTTCCTAGAAGCTCCAGAGCTGAGTTTATCCTACCTGTAGGGTAGAAATACGTGAGGCTTTTCATTTAAGGCACTGCTCAGATACCTGTTTCAAAAAGATTTCCTCTGGCAGAAGGGTAGGGAGGGTTGGAGATCAGGGGAGAGAAAGGAGAAAGGTCAGTCGGGGCCCATCCAGTAGCCCCTGTAATGGGCAGTCACAGCTTAAATGAGACGTGCTAGTTAGGGGTGGAACCCAGAGTGCAGAGATCGTAGTAGGTAGTATTTACAGTGCACAGTGAGTGATTAATGCAGCGGGGATGGTGGTAAGTGATGGAGGTTCTGAATGTTAAATCTTTGACACCTAGGTCTAGGAGAATTACTTAACAGAAAGGACAGCACGGATGGTAGATGTGGAGGGACGGCCTTGAATCTGGCTCTGAGCTCGCCTCATGGACCTCCCCAGCAGGTGGCAGCATAAGGTCTGGCACCCCACATTGTGCGCTGCACTGAAAATACAGATGAGGGAGTGACAGGTGGAGGCCCGGAAGTTAAAGACGAGGACAGAGAGGCAGTGCCAAAGGCACTCGAGCAGATACAATGTATGACAGCTTGATCCTCTAGGGGACTAGCCAGAAGAGGAAATGAGCATGGCGGTTGGGGAGGATGAACTGGGAGTTAGGAGAGAAGATGGGGTGCACGCAGGGGGAGACTCAGATTACAAGGGCTGGAGATAGAGCGGGCATAGAGGAAGGAGAGGAAAGAATGCTTTTCGAAGAAGTTTGACAGAGAAAGAAAGTAGATACGGTGGGAGAGCTTGAGAAAGAAGCAGGGCTGCAGAAGTTTCTTTAGGAGAGGGCACATTTAAGCGTGTTTTCAGATAAACATAGCAGTCAGAAGAACTATCAAGAGAAAGAGGGGTTAAATGTGGAGTAGGATCTTGACAGAAACTTTAGGGAGATGCTTAAGAGGGACGTGTTACCTTTAAATCATGTGATTTAGTTGGGAAAAAGAGATACACATAGAGCTACATAAGCAGAGAGCAAAGCAATCCTATGATCAAGTGTTAAATTTGGACATAGATACTGAGGAAGTTCAGAAAATGTATGACTGTAAGTTCAAGTAAAATTCAAAGCTTCATGGAGGAGGCGAGTGTTTGATAACAAGAAAGATTTGAGAAAGCATCCGAAATGAGGGAAAGGATGGGTCAGCAGAGAGTGGCATGGAGGTGTGTGAAGAACAGTGCAGAGGTTCAGCTTATTGGAGAGGAGTTTGCGTGTCAGTGAATAATGGGATATAAAGAGCAGCCAGTTTCTAGAAAGGTTTGAAAGGAGAAGTTATACACAGAGTACCTGATGTGTTTCTCATTCAGGTATATTTTACAAGGTGCTTAGTTTTTGGTTTTTTAATGTTTTGTTTTAAATTTATTTATTTAATTAATTTATTTATTTTGGCTGCGTTGGGTCTTCGTTGCTGCGTGCGGGCTTTCTCTAGTTGTGGTGTGCGGGAGCTACTCTTCATTGCGGTGCGGTGGCTTCTCTTGTTGCAGAGCATGGGCTCTAGGCACAGGGGCTTCAGTAGCTGTGGCACGTGGGCTCAGTAGTTGTGGCTCGGGGGCTCTAGAGAGCAGGCTCAGTAGTTGTGGTGCACAGGCTTAGTTGCTCCGTGACATGTGGGATATTCCTGGACCAGGGCTTGAACACATGTCCCCTGCATTGGCAGGCAGATTCTTAACCACTGCGCCACCAGGGAAGCTCCAAGGTGCTTAGTTTTGAATTCTGAATGTTATTGTTTGATCATCCACATGTTTAGATCATATTAATGAAAATTTACCAGTTAGTGAAATGAATGAATTCTGTTCTTTATATATATTTGTATATATGATATATATGTACATATATACTATACACATGATAAAATTAGCAATTAATCATATAACTCTTTAACATACTGTTTTCAGAATCATCAATTTCTCTAAACTCATGTTTTCCAAAAAATTTTGATGTCTACAGATGTTCTTTTAGCGTTTGTTGATGGTGTATAAGGAATACTTATTTCAGGCATACTGACCTGGGTTGCTGTATAATCCAGACTTGGTGGCATGTCTGCTTCATATTCCTTTGATTTATTTGGGTGTTGCTAAAATTGTAACAATCTGCCCAATTAGAACTATTTCTAGTGCAATGAAAATGGTGTTTACTCCAAGTGCTAGGGCAAATGCACCCTTATGGAATGGGGTCAGTAAACAGATTTTCATGCAAATTCCATTGTGAGTGATACTAAAATAACTTGTCCCTGGGTAGAAAATAAATAAAGAATGCAATATTCTAACTTAGTTTTTTGGAAAACAGTAACACATGAATGTTTCCAGATGGTGAGAGAAGATATTTGTACCTCAAATTGCCATCAACACCCAGTTTTTATCTCTATTTCTGGGAAGCAAAGAAGATGGTCAGCACATTAGTTAGTGGTCAAAGAGGAAATGTACATAATGTACGTAAGAAGAAAAACCTACAGGATATTCATGAGTAGAGGTGTCCAGGGTTTGAACATTATTAATATTTCCAATTTGCCCAATTCCACCTAATTCAGAAATGAATGTATACAGTTGTGTGTGTTTCAAAATCTAGCCTTACAAGGTTTACATCTTAACCGTTCACAATGAGTCCAAAAGTTAGAGAACTCTGAAAGTGGGATATGCACAGGTCCTTTTTGCGGCATTTAGAGCATCCTTTGTGGGTTATGTTTTGAGTAAAATTTTACGTTAAGCGATGGTAATCTGTAAACGTAACTGCATCCGTTGGGGGCAATACTGGCAATGTATTTACATGGATAAGAGAGTGCTTCCGGCAGGCTAGAACTTCTGTCTTATCAATTTTCAGGAGCTAGAATGTCTTCAAGCAGTGAGGAGCATCCTCTTCCTAAAATTAACTTGGTACAGTTTTTCTGAGATGATTTCCCCCCTAGAATCTCAGGAAAGCTTTCAGAAAGATGTGATATTACTTTAACTTTGATCTGCTGGCCGAATTCCAAAGTGAAGTAATTCCTGCCATCCACTTAGCTATTTATGTAGTTATTATTGCTTCTGAGAGCTGCTGAGTTCTGAAAGCTACTACTACTTAATCCTACTTAAAATTCCCTTTGTCTTTCTCAAGAAGGAAAAAAGATTTTTTATACTTGATATCATTGTTGATGGGTGTTATTTTATAGACATTTCTCTGACCTCTTCTCTCTTTTCCTCCCTCCCTGTCTTCTCCCAGACTTAATGCCTCTCTGCTCCTCTCGACCCAAACACCCACACCCTCCCTTGAGGACTGTGGGTCTAACTCTGCTCTCCTTGTTTTGGCACATTTTTTTCACCCACCTATTCTCCCACTCACACCTCTGCCTGAACTCCTCTTCCACTGTTCCCCTTCAACATCTCGGTTTTTCTTTTTCCTGCTTTTCCCCTGATCAGTCCCTTACCTGACATTGTTTTGTCCAGCAAGACCCTCACTGTCAGTGGAGAGTTTTTCTTTGGAGGTCTCACTTGAATTTTGTAATGGCCATCATTCTGATTTCTTGTCTTTCCTAGTGAGGCCTGATAGTGAATATTGCAGGGAAACTTGAGCACATGCAGAGCAACTGCTAATCAAAGGCAGTCTCTCTCTTGGGTCACACTGTGTCTTGGCCTTCATTTCTCCACCCTGAATTGTAAATAGGCTCTGCCCTTACCAAAACAACATTCTCTGACCAACCCTCAAAATCCAGTCAGTATAGCATCTTAAAACATTTTGCCTCATTCAACAATTTGTTCATTCATTCATTCATTCTTCATTCACTTATGTATTCATTTTGGATAGCCAGCCTTGTGCCAGAGATTGCTAGAGACACAGACAAAGAGCAGATTACCTTTGCTTTCAAGTTACTCACACAGACATATACACCATCTTAGTGAATTTGAAGTGCTTTCCTTGTCTCGTGGGCTTGAATTCTCAGCCAGGAGGTTGGGGCACTGTTGCTTAGCTTGTGTACGGCTGACACTCGGAAGCTAAATGGTGGTGAGCATATGCTACTCGAAATGGCCTATTGATTCTTATTTATGACGATAGAAATGGTGGTAATGGAAAAAAGCAGTGCACAAATATGTTTCTTCCCGGGCTTCCCTGGTGGCGCAGTGGTTGAGAATCCACCTGCCTATGCAGGGGATACGGGTTCGTGCCCCGGTCCGGGAAGATCCCACATGCCGCGGAGCGGCTGGGCCCGTGAGTCATGGCCGCTGAGCCTGCGCGTCCGGAGCCTGTGCTCCGCAATGGGAGAGGCCACAACAGTGAGAGGCCCGCATACCGCAAAAAAAAAAAAAAAAAAAAAAAAAAAAAAAAAAAAATGTTTCTTCCCACAAACAAGAAATTCTGTCAGTGAACCAAATAGCAGACTCACTAATTAGCTTCTAAAAGGCCTGTCAGGTTACTTTTGGTGCCAGAGTAACTATGTTACTTTTCAGGTGTGACTCTCCCTCAACCTTTCCCTGTTTTGGGTGTCTGTGAAAGGTGGAAGCTCTCACCCATTCACTCAGATCCATGGAGGCCGTATGAGTGAATTGAGGGATGGATCGCACAATTGGAAGTGGTGATTCAGAATGAAAGGAAACTAAGATAACTTCCCCTGCATGAAAATGTGTTCTGTCATACCCATTTGCTCCTTGCATAGAGAAAAAGTCTGTGGGGGACAATATCTTTACATCTGCACCACGAAGTGGCCATTTAGCTCATATGCTCCTGTTCTTAACTTATTTAGGCCACTTCTGAGATTTCATACTGAATTTCAATAGATGCATTTGAGATGACAAATGGACATTGATTTCAGACATACTGGATTTCAGAATTTTAGAGCTGGGACATAAAATCAAGATCATTCTTTCATTTTGTAGATGAGGAAACTGGAACCCAGAGAAGTTTAGTGGATGACTGAAAAATCACACAGTGTTAGAGCTGCAGCTTGAATCCTCGTCTGTTTTACTTGAACTTATACTTGAATTTTATATCCTTGAGTTATTTTATTATTTACTTATTTTAGAGTTTTTAACCACATAGTTGAAAAGTGTTTTTTTCTCTTTATGATACTTTATGTATGACAGCAATGCATTATGAAATTTAAAACCACCAACTATTAAGTGAAACAAAAATTGCACATTGGTTGTTATCGAATCCTATAGAAAAGAGTCTAATATTTTAATATACTTCATATTGATTTTCAATGTGTATGTAGTATTTGTGAGTGGATCTTGAACAGAATAAAACTCTTCATCCAGTTCCCTGGACCCCCGCCATTTCTAAGGGTAGACCTAGGACTATATTAAAAAGAAATGGAGAAACTATCAGCCATAAGCTTCTACAACTCTTAAGTCCAGTGGCATTGAATTGTAGAAATTCACTTTGCTGAATTACAGTTAGTTTGTTCATTTATTCATTCCCTTATGGGAACCTCCCCCCACCATGTATTTTAAAGCAGTGCAGGAAGCACTGTAATGTATAATAGCACTTCTAGAAGTTTAGTGAGCACATAAACCACCTGCGAACCTGGTTAAAATGCAGATTTTGATTTCATCGGTCTGGGGTGAGACAGTCTGCATTTCTGACCAGTCCCAGATCATGCAAAGTCCATGGGCCCTGGGACACAACTGAGTAACAGGTGGGCATTAGAGTTAGTTTATAGAGATAACAAAAGTACCTGACATTTAATTAGCATAATAGATAGGCAACTGTGCTAAAGATTACTGATAAACTCAAGATGTCTTAAAGAAGATCATCTAAGTGACTTTAAATTTTCAAATACAAAAATTTACAATCACTAGCCTATGTTATGTATAGTATCTTCAATAAGTATTTAATTAGTAAAGTATAAAGATATTGTAATATGTGTGTGTGTGTGTGTGTGTGTGTATTTGTCTCCTCATTAGGAAATTTGAAAGTGGGAAGCTTAATTACTAAATTTAAAGAAACGTACACAGTTACACCTGTATCTCTAAAATCTGCAAAGTAGATAGCAAAGCTTGTCATATCAGGATCCAAAAATATTCTGAAAACTTAAAAAACCTGCACTGTCAGTGTTAAACACACATAGAGTAAAGGAATTGGAAATGTCCATAGAGATCATTTCGCTCAATTCTTTCATTTCTCAGTAAAGGAAATTGAGGCCCATCTGGCCTAAGTGAGTTGTCTAAAGCCCCATAGCTACCTGAAGGTGATGGTAGGGCTGAAATCTGACTCAACACTTGATTCTTTTCTTAATCCTTTCCAGCTCTGAAAGCCTTTCCCAGCGAGGGGCTGAGTTGCATTGATCCGTTCCACTATTTTTCCCTGGCATAGCGGCCTGAATGTTTTCATACGTATACATACTTAACCCATCTAGGGTTAAGTATTCCCTCTGTGCGAAGCTCCCTGACTTCTAAGGGGGTCAGATTGATACTCTTGGTCTGAGAAGCACAAATTCTGCTGGAAGTGTGGAAGTGTAAGGAAGTGCCGTGGAAGAGTGAACTTTAAGTGTACATAAACTCTTACATTTTTCAGACAGTAATTTAAAACAGAAGAACATCCATTCTATAGAATCAAAATGAATTTAGGAGTCTAGAAATCTATTCCTGCAAAATATACAATGGACTCTGGCATTAGCTTGATTGATTAGGGAGTCACACGTATCTCTGGAGAACATGATAAACATGATCTCTGGAATATTAGGCTGAAGGACTTAGAAATGGACAAGAGAATAAAAGCAAGTAAGTGACAGCTAAGCATTTTTAAGAACCAGTTATTTGAAAACCCATAATAAAGCTTGAGCCAGTGAGGATGAGAGAGGGATTAGAAAAGTATAGAAACAATAGAAAAAAATATCTTTCTCTCAAGGCTTATTAAGCTTCAGTTGAAGGAACCAGTTCATTAAAACAAAGCAAAACAAAGAAAGAAAGAATATACAGATGGCTCAATATTAATAAAATTTGATGTTCTTCCTCTCCCTCAGAAAACATACAAGACAGATAAATATAGGGCCCAACTATTTACGTTACAAAAGGAGTATTTATTTTCTAAGAAATTTTATCTTGGGATTCCTTTAAACCCATGAGATTTGAAGGAATTCTATGGCTACCACCATGACTTGATGAAATAAAAGAGATTTACACAAATTCTGATGAACACATCCAAACAAAAAGAGCTACATATTCAACTGAACAAGGAATTGGATACATAAGGCAAGGGAGACGTCAAAGGAAGTGTGATCAGAGATTACTAAGGCTAACTGAGAAAGCCTTCTGGAGAGTCTTATTTTTTGGTTACTTGTAGCTTTTGTTAAAACTCTATAACATGCTAAACTTCTCTAGTCCTTCTCCTCAAGGAGCTTATTATATTTTATGAAAAAGACAGTAGTTAGAAAAATGAAGATGCTAGTCTGTAAGCTTCTAGTAGGCAGGACCTGTATCCTCAGGATTTAGCACAGGCTTAGCATTCATTATCTGTTTGTTAGTTAATTGGTAAAAAATGATGGCCAATAACCCTCTTGCTCTTCATTTGAATCGTGTAGCTATGATGATGGGGCCTAGTTTGGCATAAGTTGGACAAGTATTTTAATTGTTGGAATGGCATTTTCAATGAAAGGAAAAGCTTAATACAAATGGTCATATTAAAGAGCCTTTACTGTAATTTAAGAATAAAATGTACTCTTCTGGTAGTTTATCTGTCTTTAAATTTCTGACTGCACTGCTAACATGGAGATGAGAATATAATTCCATAAACACATATAGGCCTGTGTCTTTCAGTTAAATCTAACTGGAATATTTGGTTGCATGATTATAAAAGCTGTGACTCTGTAGTGTTACATTTTTAAAAAAATTATACTATGTGGGTAGAGCATACTATATATCCATACTACCTCTAATGTAACAGAATAATAAAAAGACAATTTGGAAAATATGATAGAAAATGTCAGTTAAGAATGTGTTTAATAATTCCATTTAAGGAATATTACTCAGCCTAAAAAAACCGAAATTGAGTTATTTGCAGTGAGGTGGATGGATCTAGAGACTGTCATGCAGAGTGAAGTGAATCAGAAAGAGAGAAACAAATGCCATATGCCAACACATATATATGGAACCAAAAAAAAAAAAAAAAGGTTCTGAAGAACCTAGGCCAGGACAGGAATAAAGACACAGATGTAGAGAGTGGACTTGGGGACTAGGGGAGGGGAAAGGGTGGGCTGGGACAAAGTGAGAGAGTGTCATGGACATATATACACTACCAAACGTAAAATAGCTATCTGGTGGGAAGCAGCCACATGGCACAGGGAGATCAGCTCGGTGCTTTGTGACCACCTAGAGGGGTGGGATGGGGAGGGTGGGAGGGAGGGAGACGCAAGAGGGAAGAGATAGGGGGACGTATGTATATGTATAACTGATTCACTTTGTTATAAAACAGAAACTAGCACGCCATTGTAAAGCAGTTATACTCCAATAAAGATGTTAAAAAAATTCCATTTCAGCATGTTTATTTGTTTATTTGTCTATCACTAGTTTTCTTTCCCCACAAGAACATGGGCTTCATGAAGCAGGGACTTTGTTTTGTTCTCTGTTGCGTCCCAGTGCTTAGGAAGCCATTTGGCACAAATAGGCTTCCTCAAAATACCTGTTGAATGAATGAATGAATTGAATCCAGCTTATTTACTACTTACTTTTCCTCAGGTACTATTAGATGTTGGGGGCATATTAGCGAACGAAACAGAAATGGTCTTTGCCCTCATGGGGCTTATAGTTTGAGAAGATGAATAATTAAGTTGCATCTCTGCAATGAAATGTTTTATGACTGGTGAGTGGGAGCATGTATCAGGGAGACCTAATGTGGTGTAGGGGAGAAGAGTGGTGCCATTTAAGTTGAGACTAAAACATAAGCAGCATTTAGACAGGATAAAGAGGTGATCAATAGGATTATTATTTCAAATAGATGGAAGCACAAAGGCCAGTAGGCAAGAGAGAGGATGGCGGTTTGAGGAAATGAACAAGTTCAGTACGGCTGTGGTAGAGAGCAGGGGGGTAGAATAGTACAAGAGAAGGATCGAGACCTAGGAAAGGATAGGCCATGTAAGATTTTATATGCCACACCAGGGAGTTAACATTTGTTTTGAAAGGCAATGAACAGGCACTAAAAGGTTTTAAAGAGATCAGTGACATAATCGGATTTCCATTTTAGAAAGATTATTCTGGCTGTAGCATAACACTGGCAAGGTGTAACACTGGAGGAAGGAGACCAGTTGGATATTACAGTAATTCCCCCAGGGTTGATAGTGACCCAGGTTATGATGGCTGTACCGCACTGGGGTGTGGCGAGAAGTAGGTGGATAAATTTTAAGAGATAGATTTAGGACTTGGCAATTAATTACTTACTGAGTGGAAAAATCATGGATGACAACTTGATTCTTGGATTGGGAAATTGGGTCATTGGTTGAGAGAGTGTTCCTGACATACCAATGATTGGGGAAGAGGGGGAAGGAGAGGATGATGAATTCTGTTTGGGATATGTTGAATTTAAGGAAGCTGAGAGATATTCAGCTGCAGATGTCTGGGAAGCAGTTAGTTGGTTATGTGAGTCTGAAGCTGAGGAAAGAGGTTTGCCAGAAATTATGTGGACAGCAAATTGCAGAGGGCCTGAGCCAGAGCTTGATGGACTCAGCCTTAGGGAATGTGTTGAAGGAGAGGATCCCAGAATTCTACTTTCTCTATGAATTGTTTTCAGTAACCATGAGTGGACCCTCTAAGGTCATATTGCTGATCTACAGCCCTAGACCCTACTTCCCTCCCTAATGTCTCTGCAACTACAACTGACTAGTCCAAGGCTGGGCGCTTGACCCAAGCTGTACCACTAGAGTCTCTCCAAAGGGTATTTAGATCTGGAAGTGAAGAAGGAATACCATTTTCCCTTGGGCGGGAGGGTGTGTGGTGAAGCTGTGAGAGGTGAGGCTGGGGAGACTGTCAAGTTCTTTACTGTGAGGAGAAAGTTGGCCTGGGATAATGATATTGACATGTAGCCAGAACAGAGATGGCAAATGGAAAGTTCTGACTGTGATCAAAACCTTAACCGTGCCCTTCCTGCAGGTATGTGAGATAGTTCAAGACCCTTCTAATTAAATTTTCCCATCCTTAGCTAGCAACCTAAAGATCAGACTAGCATATGATAATAATACATAGGAAGATTAGAAGAGATAATACACATAAAGTTTATTGCTTGCTACATAGGGAGTACAGCAGGCACTGTAGCTTATCCAATAGCAGTTTCCCTTTCTGCTAGGCTGGTGCCATGCAATTGAATTTTCTGAGATAAGGATGGTTTTCTATATCTATGTTGTCCAATGGAGTAGCCACATGTGGCTAACATGTGGCTGTTAGGCACTTGAATGCAACTAGTACAACTGAGAAACCGAATTTTAAAATTAAAATTTAATTAGCTTACATTTACACGTGAATAGTTACACGTGGCTACTGGCCATCTTATTGGACAGCAGACGTTTAGGCTGACAGACCTACGGAACGAAAATTTTATTTTAGTGTGCATCCCGTGTAACACAGTTAATTCTGATTGGTCTTGTTCACTTATGGTGGTCCTGTCCTGTTTTGCCAGTGTTTAGTTAAAAGGGTAACTTGTAATATCGTTCTGGTCAATGAGATAGATGGGAGAGACTTCCAGGATCCTTCAGGGAGTGGGGAATCTTTGTTCTTCTGGTTGTTGGTAAATTTGTAATTGGTGGCTGGACCTGCAGCAGAGAAATCATGCTGAGGGTAGCACAATAGAAGAGTAGAAGGAACTTCAGTCACTGCTGATGTCTTTGAACCTCTGAATTAACCAGCCCTGGAGTCCCCTTCCATTCTTGTGATATGAGATAATGATAAACCCTCTCAATCTGAAAGCCATTTTGCACTGGATTTTCTCTTATTTGCAACTGAAAGCATACTAATACAATATATTATCAATGAGTGGGAATGAGTTATTTAACATGACATGAACATGCCTCATTTTAAGAAGATGTGACAAAAATTAAAATTCTAAGATAAATCAGGAGTTTAATGTTTCCAACACAGACAAATTGTTTATATTAAAGGATTTGCCACAGGTTTCTTAAATACTGACTTCCCAGTCAGTGAATATAAAATACGATTTGATTTATTAAAATTAAAATGATATACAGCTTTTCAGCAATCTTTCACTGAGACATGTTTCTATATAAGTTGCAGAATTCTGAAGCACAAGTATTAGAGAATGCTCCTTAATTTGTCAAATTAGTTTGCCTCTGGGTTCCATTAAGCAACATGCCCTAGAGCCTACCAAAATGTTATTTTACAGATGATGGGGGTGTGTGCTAATTACCACCTAGACAGACAGTAATTTAGCTAAGCATTTTTCTTTGCAGTGTAAGTGAAAACGTGTTCAAAGTGCTTGTAAGTTTATCAATGAAATCATAAGACCTAAGAGGAACTAGGTGTTTATTATGCTTTCTGTGTCTAGTAAAATTATCAGCCACATTGGTAGACATTCCAACACTACATCTTAGCTGTGTGATCTTGGGCAAATAACTTAACCTCTAAGAAGTCTTGCTAAATATTAATTTTTCCTATCTCTACATTTTGGTAGTGACGGTGGTGGCTGTTATTGGTATACATACCTTTCACAAAGGCCATTCAATTGCTCTGGTTCTTCCTTATGTGACCAAAATGCCCTCTGGCTAAAACATTGAGCTTAAATGTAGAACTTATAATATTGTTTTTAGAAGTGGTGCATATTTCTTTATGCACTTCCCCACTACATCCCAACACAGGGCTGAGTTGGGATGTGACTATTTATTGGGAAAGGAATTAGTATTCTGACCAATATATGATGTCATTTCACCCCTGTATTACTTTTCCATGCCCATTGGCCCACACAGAACCCACGAGCTTCAGGTTTACTTGCTTACATCACTGTGGTCAAATGCTTAAAATTGTAGTTTCATTTGGGAAAATGATTAATATCTTTCATTAAGGACATTACAATGCTGGTTTAGGATGACCATTCTCGCCACTATTATTCAACATAGTTTTGGAAGTCCTAGCCATGGCAATCAGAGAAGAAAAGGAAACAAAAGGAATCCAAATTGGAAAAGAAGAAGTAAAACTGTCACTGTTTGCAGATGACATGATACTATATGTAGAAAACCTTAAGGATGCTACCAGAAAACTACTAGAGCTCATCAATGAATTTGGTAAAGTTGTAGGAAACAAAATTAATACTCAGAAATCTCTTGCATTCCTATACACTAACAACAAAAGATCAGAAAGAGAAATCAAGGAAACAGGACTTCCCTGGTGGTGCAGTGGTTAAGAATCCTCCTGCCAATGCTGGGGACACAAGTTTGATCCCTGGTCTGGGAAGATCCCACATGCCACAGAGCAACTAAGCCCATGCACCACAACTACTGAGCCTGTGCTCTAGAGCCTGCCAGCCACAACTACTGAGCCCACATGCCACAACTACTGAAGCCCATGTGCCTAAAGCCCATGGTCCATAACAAGAGAAGCCACTGCAATGAAAAGCTCACACACCACAACAAAGAGTAGCCCCTGCTCGCCACAACTAGAGAAAGCCCACACACAGCAACGAAGACCCAACACAGCCAAAACTAAATAAATTAATTTAAAAAAAGAATAAAATACCTAGGAATAAACCTGCCTAAGGAGACAAAAAAACTATACTCAGAAAACTATAATATACTGATGATAGAAATAAAGGATGACACAAATAGATGGAGAGATATACCATGTTCTTGGATTGGAAGAATCGATATTGCAAGAATGACTATACCACCCAAAGCAATCTACAGATTCAATGCAATCCCTATCAAATTACCAATGACATTTTTCACAGAATTAGGACAAACAGTTTTACAATTTGTATGGAAACACAAAAGACCCCACATAGCCAAAGCAATCTTGAGAAAGAAAATCAAAGCTGGAGGAATCAGCTGAGGCTCCCTGACTTCAGTCTACACTACAAAGCTACAGTAATCAAAACAGTATGTACTGGCACAAAAACAGAAATATAGATCAATGGAACAGGATACAGTCCAGCGATAAACCCACGCACCTATGGTCAACTAATCTATGACAAAGGAGACAAGGATATACAATGGAGAAAAGACAGTCTCTTCAATAAGTGGTGCTGAGAAAACTGGACAGCTACATGTAAAAGAATGAAATTAGAACACTCTTTAACACCACACACAAAAACAAACTCACAGTGGGTTAAAGATCTAAATGTAAGGCCGGATACTATAAAACTCTTAGAGGAAAACATAAACAGAATACTCTTTGACATAAGTTGCAGCAAGATCTTTTTCAGTCCACCTTCTAGAGTAATGAAAATAAAAACAAAAATAAATAAATGGGACCTAATTAAACTTAAAAGCTTTTGCATGGTAAAGGAAACCATGGTTCCTGAAACACTTCAGAAGTCTTTCTGTGGGCGGTGGAATATGCTCTACGTCTGTCTCTCACCCAGATCTCTTCCAGAAAGAATATAGGCAATACTAGCTAAGCTGTTACATGGCAGCAACATTCAGTTATTTGGCAAGAGAGAGCCAAGATTCCAAATATGCTGATTCAGCAGAGCAGAGAGATGAAAACTGATGAAAGTCTCAGGTATCCATCAGAATATGTGATCATTTAAATAATATTCAAATCCCGCTAGCCCACAGAGAATCAGAGGACATCAGATGAGGAAGGAAACTTAGAGGTCAACACATCCAACATTTTGCTGAGCTTCACCTCTCAGCCTGATGTAAAATGAGGACAGGGAGGGCACAGACACATTTTGGTTTTACTGATTCAGTAGAACTCATGAAGGCTTTATTTGGTTCAAAATGAGGCTTTCTCATTGACTCTAAATAGGCTTTTTAGCAGCACACAGAAGGATTTCCACTGTGATCTTTTTCTCCCCAGTCAGAGTGAAGACATAGGTCTGACGCAGGCTGATAGCTGTGGAAGAGAAAAGTACCAGCAGACCAGAGCCCAGCGAATGGGCCCGCTGCCAGGTCTAGGTCCAGCACCCTGAGTAGTATCATTTGTCTGAGCTACTTTTATGAAACAGAAGCCTTCTTTTCTGTATTTGTACCAGTGAAAGGGAGCTTTGGTGTAACTGATCAAAAGAAGCAGAAAAACAAATAATTCATATTGGTTTAGGATGCCCAGCTACCCCTCCCTTTTTCAGGAGTCTTTATTTACATCTCAGCACATGGCCAACGTTCTGGGAATTCTGGCTTAATGCATCCCAGAGGGGTTTCCTTAATAGATATGAAGGTTTAATTCAGTAGAACCCAGAAATCTGTTTAGCTTTTTCTCCCCTGCCCCATGACAGAAAATGTCCCTGTTACTGATTTCTTTGTGGGGTCATCTGCATAATTCCTAGGGCTGACAGGCTGACACAAAGCCCGACTTCAGTGTGCTGTGTTGGCTGCATGACTCACATCTTCCCCGAGGGCTGCAGGTTTGATTAAATGTTTAAATGACCTTTTAGGACAGATTATTATGAGATTGGGCAAACAATTTGTTCTTCCAATTCTGAATAACTTTGGTGTATATTTGGGGTAAATGTAGAGAGGGTTGAGAAGAGTGTGAACAAGATACTTGGGTAGTCCTTGCAGATGAGGGTGGTGATGATGTTGATAATTTTGATATAAATAGAGAGTAAGATTTGTCAAAAGAGGGGCAAACTCAACACAGTTCCTCATTGCCAGCTCCCTCCTTTCCCTCTCAAAGACAGACACATATAGCACGTTCAGTCACTGGTGACTTTCTAACCATTCAAGAGCTCCAGTGCTTCCCAAGGACCACAGCCCTGTGGTCAGGGAACTTTCTGCTGATGGCTCTCTGGGAAGCTCAGTACTATCTTTAACATGGCAAGTATAATTTGAGAGTAGAATTCCTTCAAGGACATTTCTAAATACTGTATGCATTGGTAAACTACACACAACCTCATTGTTCAGTATGTCCCTACGGAATCTTATAATCTGGCCATAGATTTCACTTCCTAGAGCTTAGTTATCTATCTCCAGTTGATTCTTTCATCTACTGCTAGTTCTTGAAAAAGAAGTCGTTCCTGGTTGGATTTTCAGGTGTATCTCATGCTCATTTTAGGCTCCAGATTGAAAACTTCATTTTTTTGAGACACCCAGAAGGACCACATCTTAGTCCACCTGGCTTTTATCATCTGGATCCCTTGAATGAGTCTACCTTGTTTGGACATATTTCCAGAATAATGCTTCTCTGTCCTTACAGAATGCAACCTTCCCCTCTTTTGGCCCTTACTCTGCTGCTCTAGTACATTCATTCATTGCAACTTAGAATAAACACTAGATAAATATCTAAGATTGAATTCCTCATTTTATATGTTTTATTATCTGGGAATCTGGCTGCATAGAAGCTATAGTAACTTAGGGATGGGAGGTATTACTCAAGAAAGTCTCCACACATATATGTTTTGGAAAATGAAATTTTGATTCTATAAGATGAATTAACTATGACTTTTCTTCAGAAAAAATGTATTTCAGTGACTTTTCATTTATATGGCCACAGTATTAATCTGTTGGCATTAGTGAATTCATGCAGCCTGCTCAGAAATTAATGGAGCCTGTTTATCCTATGCATTTTCTCATTCACTCCTTTTAGCTCTTCTTGTCTTCTTGGCAACACTGCTGACATCATAAAAGATGTTACACATCCCACTGCTACAGCCTTTGCAAGTTTTTTTTATGATTATCACACATTTAGGGACTTGTATAGTGCTGGATCTCTGGTCAAATTATTTTGAAATTGTAATACAAAATGCACAGGAGAAAACTGAAAATGTGCAGAAGTAGGCATGCTTTTCTTGGAAAAAATTAAAGTCAAAATAAAAAGTAAGACGTATAAAATGTGTCTGGAATTTTGCTGCTCTATTTTCTTAATTTGTTGGTTTACGTACTTAACTGGTTGATCTCAAGTTGTGTTAATAGGTATGACAAGCGTCCATGTAAGTTCTGGCAATAATGTGGGGAAGCTCAGATTTGATTTTGCAAGTTACGTGAGTATGCAGAATGACCCTATCATCAAAGTTCCTGCCTTGTAACACATGCTTTGGCTTCATGAGAGTGATCTTGTTTTGGAACAAACCAATTGAGTAGAGCAGAACATCACTGTACCTGCACAGAATTACCTGGATAACTTTGTGGTTATAAAGAGTAAGATAAAAACTACATCATTATAATCACTCCATGCTATTTATATGACAGAAATAATACTGTACCAAGTGTCACAAAGAATAAGAAAATGCAGCGCCTGTCCTTCAGGAGCTTTCATTTCCAAGGAGAAAAACAAGCTTGCTCTTGGATTCAGATAAGAACCTTTATTATGATTACAAATTGGGTTTCCTTATCTTATTTCAGAAATGTTACATTTGAAGGTGGAAGATAGCTTGAAATGCACCCCCCCAACTCCCTGAAGATTTAAAACCATTCTTGAATTAGTAAATGTATTCAAAAATGAAAAATTAAATCAGATTTGTTGTATGAAATCATCTAAACCTAATTTCTCTATTAAGACTATTTTAAGTTTAGTTAAAATAGACTTAATAGGCTATTTTTTAAGTTTTAAGTTTCATATGCTTAAATGTCCCATGCTTTCCTGCTACAGAAAACAATTTCCCTGCTGGTGTGAAAGACGTGGGCTCTTTTTCCAGCTTTTGATCATAGACCTCCAAGTACTGAGTAAGACAATTATGGCTGGGGTACTCCTCTGACTATTCTCAGGGTACAGGGAACAGAAAGGAGCAAGGTGGAACTGTGGACTAATCTTGGGTTGCTTTTTTTAAGTCTTTTGATGTTGAGCCTCTATTTTTAGAAGTTAGGACTTAGTTTGTGGTTGGATGTGTGCTTCTCAACTCTAGAAAGTTTGAGGTTATCTAGTTCTTCGCTTGAATTATTTACTGAGGCTCTTAAACTACATTCTGTGTCACTGTAGGAATATGGTGGAGGAGAGGGCAGTGGGTCCTACTGGGGTCCCTGCAAAGCCAGCCATGATGCTGCAAGCATCCCTCATAGATAAGGACCAAGACTGAGCTGCTCTGGTTTGAAGATGTTGGATGATGTGGGGTTTGTGCCAGAGTGTTGCTTCATCTCTCATGACATGTTGAGCTCACTCTCAGCAAGCCCAGTTGAAAAGCAGGGTCAGATTTGGATAGAGAGGTATATAATAAGTAGCTGCTCTCAGGACAGGACTTTAGGGTGTCCAGAAGAACATTCTCTTCTTGGAAATGCTTCCCATACCTACTTGCTGATGAAAGAGCTCCAGGAATAGGATACAAAGCCTCCAACTTGTCTTACCTCTGTGTCTAGGGCAGATCTCCTTGCTATATGCCCATAGAGCACTATACTCACTTTTACATCATCACTCACTTGTACATTTCTGTATGGGATTGTTTGATTGATGTTGATTCCCTATTAAATTGTAAGCTCCAAGAGCATAAGGAGTGTCTTCGTTGCTCACCTTTGTGTTCACTCTGTCTTCCACTTAGAAGGCACTGGATAAGTATTTGTTGAGTGAATAATGATGTAAAAAATACTTCTGTGGTAGGTGAGGCATTCATTAAGTTTACACTACAATGAAAGACATTTCTTCCCAATAGAACATGATCTCCATTTTCTCTATGTCATTTCTAGTTGCTAAATTGACTTTGAGGTTGAGAGATGGGGCTGTGACTCAATATGTATAAACTCTTCAAGAAAGAATGTGCTTCATTTTCCTTTTTTAAGTCATTGAATAAGAATGAAAAAAGAATGATAAGAATGAAAAAGAGAAAAAAGTGAGAGGCTTCTTAAGCTACTGATATCCAGTAGTTGGTTGGAAATATTGATCTTTGTGTTGTTTGTCTTTTGTTTAGTTGCAAAATTCCTATATTTCTATCTTTGACAAAGTTTTATGCAGTCAATCTGGATGCTCAATTTTTTACTTTGATTTTCTTTGTTTGATCCACTGCTGAATGACATTCAGCTTTTGGTTGTGGAAAATGTTTCCATGTCTCCATCTTTTAAGGAAATGTTCCTAAATGGCTCAGTCATTTTGAATACAGTTTTTTTCTGTGTTTGTTTTTAATTTATAGCACCAGTAAATGGTTTATATTCTACTGTTAACTAGTACTCATTGACGATGATTTTTTTTTTTTTTTTTTTTTTTTGCGGCACGCGGGCTTCTCACTGTTGTGGCCTCTCGCGTTGCGCGGAGCACAGGCTCCAGATGCGCAGGCTCAGCGGCCATGGCTCACGGGCCCAGCCGCTCTGCGGCATGTAGGATCTTCCCCGACCGGGGCACGAACACATGCCCCCTGCATCGGCAGGCAGACGCTCAACCACTGCACCACCAGGGAAGCCCAACGATGATGATTTTTAAATTCTAGGGAGCTAAAAGGAAAAATCACAGCTCATTTTATTACTGTGTAGGATCTTATGACAGATATTTAATACTATTATTCACGCTTGATCTTTTCTTTGCTAAACTATCTGCATTATCTCTATTCTGATTTTTGATTTTTTCATTGGATATACATATTTTTTTTACAACTGTTGTTTTTTTAAAAAAACATGGTTGAGAAATATCTGTCATTTTCTATCTCTCTATTGATTATCTCTAAACCAAAATTTTTGAAACATATCTAACAAATGGGTGTGGGATATATCAACAATATAACTTCAGATATGAGCTATTCTTGGTGAAAGGATTTATTTCATCTCTGTGACTTGGATTCTTCAACTTGGAATGATTCTGGCTGAGCCCTTCTTTTATCTGATGTTAGTTTTTGAATACACATTTGGCTGCTTCAGACCCACCTGAAATGCAGCCTCATTGAAATATAGGTGTGCAATTCATAAAATTATATTTTTACCCTTCTTGATACATAAAAAAAAGCAGCTATTTGTGTGTGTGTGTAGAGTTGGAAGAAATATTAGAGACTATTTATCCTGGATTAGTTTTTACAGATTAGAGAACTGGAATCGTTTGGGATAACTTGTCTAAGGGCCAGAGAAAGGAACCAGGACCAGAAATCCTGTATATATTTTTATTTTACAATGAATTGCTGTTGATGTGATCTCCCAGTCTGAGTGATTTATGCATGCCATTCTATTTGTCTTTCTGGCATCAAAACAAAAGAAAGCCCAGTTTGTTTTATTCTTCTTCTACCCATTGCATAGTTGAAATGAGGCTCAGTATTCTGCTGTAAATTCAGAATCAGTAGAGCCTAAGAAGATGAAGGGGACTTTGAATCATCTATGTAATCCAAACACCTCAATTAGCTGTGTAATTATTTGTATGTGAAGCTTCTTGAGTTTTGTTGTGTTTTGGATTGAGGCCAATCAGAAATGACCCTTGAGTTCTGATTTTATCTAGTCAGTCTCTCCTTGGCCAAGGAGAACATTTGGGCATGAATGGTAATTTTTATTATCCTGTGAATGACTCCCATTAGAAATAGCTACCTGAGGCCAGCCTTCAGTTCTATTTTGATCTAATTATATCACAGACATAGCCTTTGGTGTTCTCTTTGACCTCTGGAGACTGCGCCTGGGCACAGGGAAATTACAAATACTACTGAGGTCTCAGTAATAAGGATACCATTTTATATACTTAGAAATAGATGCTTTTTCTCTGTGGGATGCCTGAGTAGGAAATTTTTATGGCTCCAAATGTAGCCACAACATTCAAACATCAGGAGAGGCTCCTATTACAGAAATTCCCCTGAAACATTCGATCTCAGGAGGGTCAAACTGCTCCCAGTGCAGACCCTTGACCTCCTAAGAAGAAAGCCTTTATCTCTCTTTCTGTCTTTCTCTCTCTCTCTCTCTTTCTCTCTATCTATCTATTATTCATTTATTTATTTTTATTCTCATAGCAGAGATCAGTATAGAATCTTATTCCTTTCTAGTGAATTTTTGTAAATTCTCCCCTCCGCTTTTGGGTTCCTTTTTCTAGTTGAGTGGAACTGCCTACATATTTTTATAAGCTATCTCTTAGTATTCTTGTTTCTTTTTATTTAAAATATTAACAATTTGTAATGAAAGGAACTCAAAAAGAGCAGACTACCCTCTATCCCTCTATCTAGCATCCTTAGTGATACAGAAATGACAGGTAGAATACTTTATCATATTTTCACTTGCCTTTTTTCTTTTAATCAAAGAGGTTGAATTAAATATCTAAAGCAAAATAAGCAAAAACCCAGAGCTATAAATTTCGGGGTCAGTCCAACTGCATAAAGCACTAGAAAATGTCAGATACAAAGCTAGATGCAAACTGACGGGGAGAAAAAAAAATGTGTGCTGAAAGCCCCAAATCAAAAGCAAAATTAAAATTTGTGCTGACCCTTCTCCCTTGGGGCTGCAGATGTCACTGCTGTCCAGGGCACCGTCTGTTACTGAGTGGAAGGAAGAGAAATGGCATCCAAGTCACTAGTGTAAAATTAAGTTGTCTGCCTGCCAAGTCCTGAAGACGTCCTGCCATAGTTTTTAAGGCAAGGGGATGTGGGGTAGAGGTGAGCTACAAAGGTGACCACTAACACTCAGGGATTCCTATCTTTGATGGTTCATTCTTTTATTATAAGATGTTTTATAGGAGTCAGTTTATTATAAGACTGAAAATAGGACTTAAATTTTATCTATTTATTTTATAAATATATCATTAAAATTTTATTTTATTATGTATACACATTTATTTATTTTCAGACTAATTTTCATTGTGGGTAACAGTAGTTACCACTTATTTAGAGCTTATTGTGCTAGAGATTTTATAGACTTTTTTTCATTTAATATTCAAAATAATTCTATAACCTGAGTATTATTGTCATTTTAAAGGTAAGGAAGCTGAGCCTCTAAGTAAAGTTGCTCAAAGTAACACATAGCTGCGACTTCAGGGAGTTCTGTAGTTGTTTCCTCACTCCAAATGCCGGGGATCGCAGAAACTGCAACCCTTTAGAAGGCTGCAGCTGAGCTGGGGACTGTGCAAGCTGTTCTCCGCTTGCTGGGTCCCCATCCATTCTCCACTGTTCTGTATCCTCCCTGCGTCCTGGGAAGCTGGCCTTTACAGCTTCCATACAGATTGCATGTCCAGGACTCTCCTCCCCTCTGTCTTCATCTTGGGCTTGGCCAATGGGAAGCCTTAGCAAGATATTGGACGGTGAGAGGAGAAAGAGGTGCGAATGTTTCCTCTCCATGTCCTGTTTGACCCTGTGCCCTGGCTGTGGTGGTGTCCTTTCAGGCTTCCACTCCCTCCAGGCTGCCCTCTTCCATGCATCCAGCTTTAACTGGGCTCCTGTGGAAATGCTACTCCTTCTCCTGTCTCTTCATTTCTACTGGTAGTACTGTCTTCTCACCACTGTTAGTCTCACTGTTGCCTCTCCATCTTGTTTGTTCCTTAACTCTGTCTACACTTTGGTAAATAACTCCTTCCTTAAAATCTCTTCATTTGAACCATCTGGGATGAATTCTGTTTCCTTCTGGGACCCTGACTGATACAGAGACTGATAGTACACCCATATGAAAATAAGTTATAGGTAATTTGCAAAGCAATTTCAAAAGCTCTAAATTAGGATCACTAACATACCAAAGAGCACAGATAAGAAAATAAATTTATTTCATACAGGGCATGGCAGGTTTTTTGTTTTTTTTTAAATTAATGGTGAATCTGCCTCAGGGAGATATGAGAGACTAGGATGGTGAGGGGTAAAGACTTTAAGAGTCTGTTATATATCAGGTTTCAGAGAACTGTGATAGGTTTTGAGCTCGTGATAAAAGCTGTCTTTGGGGAAGATTTTTTTTCTAGCAGCCATTTGTAGGAAGAGAGGGTTGGCATCAGGGAGAAGAATTACAATGCTTTTAAACAAGCCTGTGGTAAAGTGACGGGAGGCAGATTTGCATAGTGACTGCAGGTATGATAAAAAACATGGAATGAAACGTATCGAAGGAAACATCACTACTACGTGACTGCATTCTTGCCTGTGTGATGCATTTGCTTTAAGTTGGTATAAGCTCTTCACATGCAGAGGCCCCATATGCCTTGATGTAACATTAGAACAAATTGCAGAAGTTAAATTTGGAATTAAGGTAACAGTTGGTTGTAGTGAACATCATTCCTGTGTCTATCTCTTGGACTTTATGTGGAAGCACTTAAAGTTCTAAGAGGCTAATTTCAGTTCAATCTATTCATTTAACAATATTTCAGATTTTTTAGTTTTCTGTTTCCAGTTGTTCAGACTCCTCAACTTGAAATCCGAGGGCATTATAGACTCCAAGCAAATTGCTTGTGCATTAAGACTGCTGAACTTGGAAAGAGTAATCCTATAAAAGCCCTGTCATTGCTGAAGCATTTTCCTAATCGTGTATTCCTGAATGTTTATTTGAAAATGTTCTCTTTTGGTGGGGAGGTAAATGAGCTGATGTGTATTGAGCTCTATCTACCCATTTGTTTATTTATTCATCTAATAAACATTTTAGGGAATAGGTATCAGACACATTTATGTTTTACCCAAGAGGTCTTTCATTTAATATTCAGCCATTCAACCATTTGGTCATTCACAGTGAAAAGGTCATAAGGTTAGGAATGAGGCAGGCCTGGGTTTGAAACTGACCTTTGCCACTTTCTGGCAGGGCTAATCATTTTTTAGACTCCTTTTCAGATGAGATAAAATAATTTTTGTAAAGAATCTGCATGTGACTGAAGAAAGACACTCAAAGTAGGTGAGTTGAATCCTCCTGTATCTCATCCCCAACTAACCTCAAATATACACAAAAATACATGAGGCTTAAAGATGAATATGAAGTAAATGGAAGTATAGTACTCTTAAGTGTAATTGAAGATACAAGACAAAATACAACACTGTTTAAGTATATGAGAAAATTAATATAATAAAGCAGAAAATACAGCGTAACTTTTCTTCTGTTATTTAACTGGTATAAAATTAATTTCTTGAATCTCACATTTTGTCAACAAATATGATAATGTATGTTGTGATATATTGCTTTGCCTTGAGAAGGAAAAAATAATTATAGCCATAAAACATTTAAGAAAATTCTAGAAAGTAAGAGTACTAGAATTAATTTTTTTGAACATTACTTTTCCCAAATGCATTCTAAATGGCTTTCCTGAAGGAGAAAGAGAAAAAAATCATGCAGATATAATTACAGATAAGACCCGTACATATTATTAGTGGACTTTAAAATAATCATGCATAGTCATAGCTAAATTGCTAATTACCGTTCCCAGAATTTTGTTTAATATCAGCAAGTTATTTTAATGGGGTTAGGGCAAAAACAATATGATGAAGATCTAAATTTGTGGCTATTTAACCAGCACTGAAAACTTGACAAAACTGCCTCTCCCCCTCTCATAGACATCAGCAATTAAGCCTCATTATCATGTTTTTTAAACAATAAAAAGGGCAAGTATCAATAGAAAGCATTATATTGAGATATAACACTTTAAGTCTTTGTTGATTATTGATGAGTTTCCCTCAGGGGGTTTGAAAGAAAGGCTGATGGATCTTGGGGGCAAAAGTCATGGGCTAAAGTCCTATTGCTGTCACTTAATAGCAATGTGAACTTCAGGAGGCCTCTGAACTCTCTCAGCCTCTGTAAAATGGAGATAACATTTCCTGCAGAGCTGCCTTAGAGCTGTTGGGGAAATTATATGGAAATAAATTATGGTTGTCAACAAGTTTTATGAACTGTGAATTACCTGTTACATGTAAGGCATTATTCACTATTAACTTATGCACCAGTGGAGCCATGTCTAGTATCATGAGGCATGTGGGGTGGACATTAATATGGAATGAGATGGAGGAAACAGTGTGTCCCTGGGATTAAGGGTATGGGTATTAGACCAACCCAGGGTGACTCAGGGCTCACCACTTCATGAGCCCAGCAATCCCCCCCCCCCATCCTGAGACCTTCATTTGGCCAATCACTTCATCATCTTAAATCCCAGTTTCCTTAATGTTAATATGGTAAAACACCACACATTTCACAGTGGAGTTATAAAGATCCGAGAAGCTTAGCACATTGAAAGCGCTCAGTGACAGTAGACAAATATCAGCTTTTCAGACACTTTAATATCTAATCAGGAAGAGCAGATATTCACACACCAGTAATGACAGAACAGAGGGTAAGAGTCGTACAAAGAACTTTGGGAGTCCAAAGTAGGGCTGCAACACTTTCAGTTAGAGTGAACAGAAAAGATTTTGGGAGAGGTAAGTATTTAGAATAAATCTTGAAGAAAGGGTCCTATTTCAATAGGAAGAGGTATGGTTGGTGGAGAGGATTCCAGGTATAGGGAGTGGAATGGACTGAAGTTTAGAGGTGAGGAAGTCAAGTAGTCCAGCTGTCTAGATTAACACTGCCCAACAGAACCTTCTGCCATAGTTTAACTATTCTAGAAATGTGTTGTACAATATGGTAGCCAATAGCCACATGTAGCTATTGAGCACTCGAAATGTGGATGGTGTGACTGAGGGATTTTAAATTTCATTTAATTTTAATTAATTTAAAGGCCCTATGTGACTAGTGCTGGTCTAGACTATAGGGTACGTGGAGAAGAGTTTTGTGTGATGAGGCCAAAACATTTGTCAAATCTGGTAAACTTAACTGCTAGACCATATTTAGAAGCTGGAGAAGCAAAAGAATTAATTAGCAAAGGAGACGCAAAAGCAACAGAGAGAGAAATTGGAAAACCAGGAACCACTGAGGAAAGGGTGTTGAAGAGAGGCTTGCCCTGCACTGTTAGTTTAGAGGCCAACAGATACCAAGAAGTTTGTTGGACTTGGCAATTCAGAGATTATTAGTGATCTTCAAAAGAAAGGTTTCCATTGAGTCGTGGAGGTGAAAAGATTACTACAAGGGTTAAGGAGTGAGGTATGTCAAGTAGGTGGCAACATGGAGCACAGTCTTCTTTTGAACTAGTTTGTGTTCCTAGAATTAAAGAAGAAAACATTACACACTAAATTACTTCCGGTAAGTACCATATAATCGCCAAGTAAGTGGAGTTCTTGCCGGCAAACTAGGTGGTTTCAATGCCAGATATGAAATTACAGTGGCTTAGATAAAATTTTGAAGCAATTCTACAAATAACTACTCTAAGTCATGACATTTTTAGGCCACATTGAAAACACTAGCTGAAAAAATACAAACAGTGTTGAAATCATAATCAGGCCCCTTGCCTAGTTTATATTCTGAGCTAAGGCTAGATTATTCTCATGCCCTTATATTTATATGATGAAAAACTGGTTTTTTCTGACTTGCACAGCACAGATAGGTACCAGGTAAAGGGGGAGGGTGAAGTGTCCTATGGATACCTCAAAGGCAAGCCAACGGCAGACATATTTTGTACAAAGACATAGGTTTTCTTACCTCTCATGATTAAATGACTATAGTAAATCTCCTCTTTCCTCATTCGCCCTTCTGAAAATCACTTGGAACACCTGATAAACATACATAATCTTTTGCCCTAATTCAAGCTGGTCAACATGAATCTCCAAAGGATTAGTTTGGGGATCTGCATTTTTAAATTAGCATCCAAGTGATTCTTAAGATCAGACTATTTTGGGACATTCTGATCTATTTCATTTATTCACCTTTTCAACAAACATCACTTGAGCAATTTCCATGTTCTAGGTGCTCAGTTAGATACGGGGACAGAAACATAAGTAGGATATACAGGTATCCCCCACTTTTCTGAAGTTGGCTTATGCCACTTTGCTTTTACAAAACACCTACATTAGTACCTCTTTTCCCTAAATGAGAGAAATCTGAAGAGGATTTTCGATTTTATGTAAAAAGGTGAAAATTAAAATAGTGTTCAGTGTTTCGTTTTGCAGTAGCCTTATAGAGACAGGGCACCATCCAGTACCGAGAGTGACACCACTGAGCTTCTTCCCTTCACTCAGCATCTCAGCATCAAGCTGCCATAGCTTTGAACTGTGTCTGTGAGCATCCATGCTTTATCTCGATTGATTTTGTGCATCTCTTAGCAAGATGTGTCCTAAGGAAGTTGCTTCTTCCCTTTATGCCGTTTCGCTTTACGAAGCGTTCATAGGAACTCTCTACTTTCAGGTAGCAGGGGAAACCTGTAGTCTTTGGCCTCAAGAAGTCATTCTGATGGGGGAGACAGTACATGCCATTGGGGAATAAATGGTTTGGTAGATGTTCAAAGGGAGCATACAGGAGGAGCATCTCAGCCTGGGGAAGGTCATAGAAAGCCTTATTCGGGGAAGGTAAAGCTTGAGTAGGGTGTCAAAGGAGACGTCAACCAAGTGATGGAAAGAGAAGCATTCTGTTCAGGAAATGTCACATTAAAAGGAAGGAGAAAGAGTACGTTAGGTCTGGGAATAGCACTGAATTTAATGTGGCTGGAAAATTGGTTTCCCATGAGAGAATGACTCGTGTGGCTAGAGAATAAAGCGATTGGCCAGAGCACAAAAAGGAGTTTCTAGTTAATCTCAAAGAGATGAGAAGTCATTAAAGGATAATATAGGGTTGGTGAGATTGGAGATAGGGAGATCCATTAACAGTTTAGTATAATAACTCAGGTGAGAGGTGATGGTGTCTGACCTAAGGCAATATCCATAAAGGAAGAATGGAAAGGACATTTTTGATAAGTCGTTGCTGATTTATTATGCATGGCACAACCAGATGATAGTTTACTTGATTATTTTATTAAAATTGTCTTAATGAGATGAACTGGATTGCTGAACAATTTATTGTGTAGGTGGCCCACATGGTGCATTTTGACCATGATGGAGAACATATCATTGCTTGTTCATAGCTATAGTCACTGCTTAAATTAGACTTTTATTGGACAAAGTTTCCAAAATTATCCCACTGGTTTAGGACTATACCATCCCCAATGATTGTACAGAGGTTTCCACAGTTGCCTCTATGAGTATCTCAAACTCTGTGACTTCATGTAAGTGAGAAAGTGCTTGTTGTTTACTACCTATTTAAATTCTTCCTGGTATTCTGGCCCTTTAATAAGTTGTCTTGTTTGTTTTCCCTTCTATGATTACTTACAGCTGTAATACTATTTTAAAACTTATTTTATATCTCTTCTTGACCCATTCCAAGTTTAAATTACTATAAAGAATATGCAGATTTCCCAAATATAAGTATTCAAATATAAATGAACTAAGTAAATCATTTTTGAGATTTTTTTGACACTCACTAAAATATTTTAATATATCTTGAGTTGTCATGAAACGAAGTTTGAAAGGTACTGATTTATAGTGATAATATCTGTGGTGACTCAGGAAAAGAGGCACTGGACATCTTAATAAACAGTTTAATAGAATTCAAATAGATTATACCCAATTACTGACAAATAGAACACAAAGCATAATAAAATACTTGGCTACCTTACCATTTGCAGACATATTTCACAAGTTTGAACAATTTGAGGAGTCATAGAATTTGCATAAAATGTGTGGCAGTTAACATATTTTAATATATTGATTCTACTTTGGAACGCCTTACCCTAATGGTTATGGTCAAATGTATTTCTGTTTATACAGTTTGCATGCAGAGGAGGGAAGTGGGTTACTCAGGAGCACTGGTCTAGAGAAGCTGACTAAAGCCAAGGGATTTACGGGGAAACAGACAAGATTTGGTATTCTGACTCTTCCAGGGTATGAACCCGGATGAGCCTGTCTTCCCTCATTTGTAATGTGGGATAATACTGCTTACTTTACAGTAGGGTCATTTTGAGGATTAAATGAGATAATGCAAGTAAAACACTCAGTAGTGTGGCTGGTTCATAGTATGCCAATGTCAACAAAAAAATTAGCAGTCTATCTAAGAAGCAAATGGAAAATTTTATTTAAGCCAGTCTGAGGATTATAACCTGGAGATGCACATTAGAGGTCAAAGCACAGTTATATAGGTTTTTGAGACAAGGGCTTGTGTCAAGTGGCATATTATTGACAGTTTACACAATTCAGATCTACACATACAAAGCAAGTAGGTCATGGGTCATGGGACCCCTTACACGATTAGGGAGGAAGGTTATCTTTTAAGGAGTTGTGACCCTTTATGAGATTAAGACTGTTATGTCTTAAGGAGGTCTGATTAATGCAGATGTACAACACACACTAAAAGGGAGAGAGGAGGCCCCAACAGGCAAAGAAAACTTTTATGTTTAAATTTTTCTCATCTTGCCATAAAATATGAATTTTATTTCATCACTCAGTATAAAAATAATAGCAATTACCAAAAAATAGGGGTCAAGATTCTAGTGCTGCTCAGCTACTAATTCATGATTATCTTGGACAAGCCATGTTTTCTCTCAGGGTCTGAGCCTCCTTATCAGTAAAACGAAGCAGGTGGATTAGATGAGTTCTAAATTTGGTGATCAGGGTTAGGATTCGATGACTAATATGAGTCACATCTGAAGTTTTGCCGTCAGAAAATGTATCATTTAAGAAGTTTTATTTTATCCTGAGTCATGCATCCCTGCATGAGCATTGAGAATATATTTGATCTAAACAGATTTAGAAGCTTCACGAATGACGACATGTTGATTTTGAAAGCATGCTAGATATCCGAGTGAAGAATTCCATGAGGTAGTCAGAGATAAAACACAAGGAGGAGGATAGAGCTTTAAAAAACATGGAATTTAACAATGCAAATGACATGGAATGAATGAAAGTGATTGACAACTCCTTAGACATAAACAAAAGAAAAGTATACAGGCAAATTTCACATATATATTTATTTATTCATTTATTTTCTAATATTTGTAACAGGGGTAACTCATTAAGAAATCAATGCTCAATTAGACTATTAAAAATTTTTTAAAATTTTTTATTATGTTAAATTTTAAAAACATTTTTATTGGAGTATAATTGCTTTACAATGGTGTGTTAGTTTCTGCTTTACAACTAAGTGAATCAGTTACACATATAAATATGTCCCCATATCTCCTCCCTCTTGCATCTCCCTCCCTCCCACCATCCCTATCCCACCCCTCAAGGTGGTCACAAAGCACTGAGCTGATCTCCCTGTGCTATGCGGCCGCTTCCCACTAGCTATTCATTTTAAGTTTGGTAGTGTATATATGTCCATGCCACTATCTTACTTTGTCCCAGCTTACCCTTCACCCTCCCTGTATCCTCAAGTCCATGCTCTAGTAGGTCTGCATTTTTATTCCCGTCTTGCCCCTAGGTTCTTCATGACCTTTTTTTTTTTTTTTTTTTTTTTTAGATTCCATGTATATGTATTAACATATGGTATTTGTTTTTCTCTTTCTGACTTACTTCACTCTGTATGACACTCTCTGAGTCCACCCACCTCACTACAAACAACTCAGTTTTGTTCCTTTTTATGCCTGGGTAATATTCCATAGTATATATGTGCCACATCTTCTTTATCCATTCGTCTGTTGATGGACACTTAGGTTGCTTCCATGTCCTGGCTATAGTAAACAGAGCTGCAATGAACATTTTGGTACATGAGTCTTTTTGAATTATGGTTTTCTCAGGGTATATGCCCAGTAGTGGGATTGCTGGGTCATATGGTAGTTCTATTTTTAGTTTTTTAAGGAACCTCCATACTGTTCTCCATAGTGGCTGTATCGATTTACATTCCCACCAACAGTGCAAGAGGGTTCCCTTTCCTCCACACCCTCTCCAGCATTTATTGTTTGTAGATATTTAGATGATGGCCATTCTGACCAGTGTGAGATGATACCTCACTGTAGTTTTGATTTGCATTTCTCTAATGATTAATGATGTTGAGCATTGTTTCATGTGTTTGTTGGCAATCTGTATATCTTCTTTGGAGAAATGTCTAATTAGGTCTTCTGCCCACTTTTGGACTAGGTTGTTTGTTTTTTTGATATTGAGCTGCATGAGCTGCTTGTAAATTTTGGAGATTAATCCTTTGTCAGTTGCTTCATTTGCAAATATTTTCTCCCATTCTGAGGGTTGTCTTTTTGTCTTGTTTATGGTTTCCTTTGCTGTGCAAAAGCTTTTAAGTTTCATTAGGTTCCATTTGTTTATTTTTGTTTTTATTTCCATTTCTCTACGAGGTGGGTCAAAAAGGATCTTGCTGTGATTTATGTCATAGAGTGTTCTGCCTATGTTTTCCTCTAACAGTTTGATAGTGCCTGGCCTTACATTTAGGCCTTTAAGCCATTTTGAGTTTATTTTTGTGTATGGTATTAGGGAGTGTTCTAATTTCATTCTTTTACTTGTAGCTATCCAGTTTTCCCAGCACCATTTATTGAAGAGGCTGTCTTATCTCCACTGTATATTCTAGCCTCCTTTATCAAAGATAAGGTGACCATATGTACATGGGTTTATCTCTGGGCTTTCTATCCTGTTCTATTGATCTATATTTCTGTTTCTGTGTCAGTACCATACTGTCTTGATTACTGTAGCTTTGTAGTATAGTCTGAAGTCAGGGAGCCTGATTCCTCCAGCTCCATTTTTCTTTCCCAAGATTGCTTTGGCTCTTTGGGGTCTTTTGTGTTTCCATACAAATTGTGAAATTTTTTGTTCTAGTTCTGTGAAAAATGCCAGTGGTAGTTTGATAGGGATTGCATTGAATGTGTAGATTGCTTTGGGTAGTAGAGTCATTTTCACAATGTTGATTCTTCCAATCCAAGAACATGGTATATCTCTCCATCTATTTGTATCATCTTTAATTTCTTTCATCAGTGTCTTATAATTTTCTGCATACAGGTCTTTTGTCTCCTTAGGTAGGTTTATTCCTAGGTATTTTACTCTTTTTGTTGCAGTGGTAAATGGGAGTGTTTCTTTAATTTCTCTTTCAGATATTTCATCATTAGTGTATAGGAATGCTAGATATTTGTGTGCATTAATTTTGTATCCTGCTACTTTAACAAATTCATTGATTAGCTCTAGTAGTTTTCTGGTAGCATCTTTAGAATTCTCTTTGTATAGTATCATGTCATTGCAAACAGTTACAGCTTTACTTCTTGTTTTCCAATTTGGATTCCTTTTATTTCTTCTTCTTCTCTGATTGCTGTGTCTAAAACTTCCAAAACTATGTTGAATAATAGTGGTGAGAGTGGGCAACCTTGTCTTGTTCCTGATCTTAGTGGAAATGGTTTCAGTTTTTCACCATTGAGGACAATGTTGGCTGTGGGTTTGTCATATATGGCTTTTATTATGTTGAGGAAAGTTCCCTCTATGCCTACTTTCTGCAGGGTTTTTATCATAAATGGGTGTTGAATTTTGTCAAAAGCTTTCTCTGCATCTATTGAGATGATCATATGGTTTTTCTCCTTCCATTTGTTAATATGGTGTATCACCTTGATTGATTTCTGTATATTGAAGAATCCTTGCATTCCTGGGATAAACCCCCCTTGGATCATAGTGTATGATCCTTTTAATGTGCTATTGGATTCTGTTTGCTAGTATTTTGTTGAGGATTTTTGTGTCTATATTCATCAGTGATATTGCCCTGTAGTTTTCTTTCTTTATGATATCTTTGTCTGGTTTTGGTATCAGAGTGATGGTGGCCTCCTAGAATGAGTTTGGGAGTGTTCCTCCCTCTTTTATATTTTGGAAGAGTTTGAGGAGGATAGGTGTCAGCTCTTCTCTAAATGTTTGATAGAATTCACCTGTGAAGCCATTTGGTCCTGGGCTTTTGTTTGTTGGAAGATTTTTAATCACAGTTTCAATTTCAGTGCTTGTGATTGGTCTGTTCATATTTTCTATTTCTTCCTGGTTCAGTCTCGGCAGCTTGTGCTTTTCTAAGAATTTGTCCATTTCTTCCTGGTTGTCCATTTTATTGGCATACAGTTGCTTGTAGTAATCTCTCATGATCCTTTGTATTTTAGCAATGTCAGTTTTTACTTGTTTTTCATTTCTAATTCTATTGAGTCTTCTCCCTTTTTTTCTTGATAAGTTTGGCTCATGGTTTATCAATTTTATTTACTCAAAGGACCGGCTTTTAGTTCTAATGATCTTTGCTATCGTGTCCTTCATTTCTTTTTCATTTATTTGTGATCTGATATTTATGGTTTCTTTCCTTTTGTTAACTTCGGGGATTTTTTGTTCTTCTTTCTCTAATTGCTGTAGGTATATGGTTAGTTTGTTTATTTGAGATGTTTCTTGTTTCTTAAGGTAGGATTGTATTCCTATAAACTTCCTTCTTAGAACTGCTTTTGCTGCATCCCATAGGTTTGGGGTCGTCATGTTTTCATTGTCATTTGTTTCTAGGTATTTTTTGATTTCCTCTTTGATTTCTTCAGTGATCTCTTGGTTATTAAGTAGTGTGTTGTTTAGCCTCCACGTGTTTTTATTTCTTGCAGATTTTTTCCTGTATTGGATATCTAGTCTCATCGCATTGTGGTCAGAAAAGACACTTGATACAATTTCAATTTTCTTAAATTTACCAAGGCTTGATTTGTGACCCAAGATATGATTTGTCCTGGAGAATGTTCCATGAGCACTTGAGAAGAATGTGTATTCTGTTGTTTTTGGATGGAATGTCCTATAAATATCAATGAAGTCCATCTTGTTTAATGTATCATTTAAAGCTTGTTTTTCCTTGTTTATTTTCCTTTTGGATGATCTGTCCATTGGTGAAAGTGGGGTGTTAAGGTCCCCTACTATGATTGTGTTGCTGTAGATTTCCCCTTTTATGGCTGTTAGTATTTGCCTTGGGTATTGAAGCGCTCCTATGTTGGGTGCATAAATATTTACAATTGTTATATGTTCTTCTTGGATGGGTCCCTTGATCATTATGTAGTGTCCTTCTTTGTCTCTTGCAATAGTCTTTATTTTAAAGTCTATTTTGTTTCATATGAGAATTGCTTCTCCAGCTTTCTTTTGATTTCCATTAGCATGGAATATCTTTTTCCATCCACTTCAGACCTAGAAGCATGTAATCCGTTTACACTTAAGGTAATTATTGATATGTATGTTCCTATTACCATTTTCTGAATTGTTTCAAGTTTGTTCTTGTAGGTCTTTTCCTTCTCTTGTGTTTCTTGCCTAGAGAAGTTCCTTTAGCATTTGTTGTAAAGCTGGTTTGGTGGTGCTGAACTCTCTCAGCTTTTGCTTGTCTGTAAAGGTTTTAATTTCTCCATCAAATCTGAATGAGATCCTTGCTGGGTAGAGTAATCTTGGTTGTAGGTTTCTCTCCTACATCACGATAAATATGTCCTGCCACTCCCTTCTGGCTTGCAGAGTTTCTGCTGAAAGATCAGCTGTCAACCTTATGGGGATTCCATTGTGTGTTATTTGTTGTTTTCCCTTTGCTGCTTTTAATATGTGTTCTTTGTATTTTTTTTTGTATTTAATTTTTGATAGTTTGATTAATATGTGTCTTAATGTGTTTCTCCTTGGTTTTATCCTGTATGGGACTCTCTGTGCTTCCTGGACTTGATTAACTATTTCCTTTCCCATATTAGGGAAGTTTTCAACTATAATCTCTTCAAATATTTTCTCAGTCCCTTTCTTTTTCTCTTCTTCTTCTGGGACCCCTATAATTTGAATGTTGGTACATTTAATGTTGTACCAGAGTTCTCTGAGACTGTCCTCAATTCTTTTCATTCTTTTTTCTTTATTCTGCTCTGTACTGGTTATTTCCACTATTTTATCTTCCAGGTCACTTATCCGTTCTTCTGCCTCAGTTATTCTGCTATTGATCCCTTCTAGAGAATTTTCAATTTTATTTATTGTGTTGTTCATCACTATTTGTTTGCTCTTTAGTTCTTCTAGGTCCTTGTTAAAGGTTTCTTGTATTTTCTCCATTCTATTTTCAAGATTTTGGATCATCTTTACTATCATTATTCTGAATTCTTTTTCAGGTAGACTGCCTATTTCCTCTTCATGTGTTTGGTCTGGTGGGTTTTTGCCTTGCTCCTTCATCTGCTGTGTGTTTCTCTGTCTTCTCATTTTGCTTAAGTTACTGTGTTTGGGGTCTTCTTTTTGCAGGCTGCAGGTTCATAGTTCCTCTTGTTTTTGCTGTCTGTCCTCAGTGGCTAAGGTTGGTTCAGTGGCTTGTGTAGGCTTCCTGGTGGAGGGGACTAGTGCCTGTGTTCTGGTGGATGTGGCTCGATCTTGCTTTCTAGTGGGCAGGTGTCTGGTGGTGTGTTTTGGGGTGTCTGTAGCCTTATTATGTGTTTAGGCAGCCTCTGTGCTAATGGATGGGGTTGTGTTCCTGTCTTGCTAGTTGTTTGGCATAAGGTGTCCAGCACTGTAGCTTGCTGGTGGTTGAGTAGAGCTGGATCTTGGCGTTGAGATGGAGATCTTGGGAGTTTTTCGCTGTTTGATATTACGTGGAACTGGGAGGTCTCTTTTGGACCAGTGTCCTGAACTTGGCTCTCCCACCTCAGAGGCACAGCACTGACACCTTGCTGGAGCATCAAGAGCCTGTCTTCCACACGGAAAAAGTGAAAACGGGAAGAATATATATATAACGTTGCTCCCAAAGTCCACCTCCTCAATTTGGGATGGTTCGTTGTCTATTCAGGTATTCCACAGATGCCGCATACATCAAGTTGATTGTGGAGATTTAATCCGCTTCTCCTGAGGCTGCTGGGAGGGATTTCCCTTTCTGTTTGCACAGCTGCCGGAGTTCAGCTTTGGATTTGGCCCCGCCTCTGCATGTAGGTCACCTGAGGGCGTTTGCTCTTCGCTCAGACAGGACGGGATTAAAGGAGCAGCTGATTGGGGGCTCTAGCTCACTCAGGCCGGGGGGGAGGGAGGGGCACGGATGCGGGGCGAGCCTGCTGCGGCAGAGGCCGGCGTGACCTTGCACCAGCCTGAGGCGCTCCGTGCGTTTTCCCAGGTAAGTTGTCCCTGGTTCCCGGGACCCTGGCAGTGGCGGGCTGCACAGGTTCCGGGGAGGGGAGGTGTGGAGAGTGACCTGTGCTTGCACACAGGCTTCTTGGTGGCGGCAGCAGCGGCCTTAGCGTCCCACGCCCATCTCTGGGGTCTGCGCTGATAGCCGCGGCTCGCGCCCCTCTCTGGAGCTCCTTTAAGTGGTGCTCTTAATCCCCTCTCCTCGTGCACCAGGAAACAAAGAGGGAAGAAAAAGTCTCTTGCCTCTTTGGCAGCTGCAGACTTTTTCCCATACTCCCTCCTGGCTAGCCGTGGCGCACTAGCCCCCTTCAGGCTGTGTTCACGCAGCCAACCCCAATCCTCTCCCGGCTTCCGACCGAAGCCTGAGCCTCAGCTCCCAGCCCCCTCCCGCCCCGGCGGGTGAGCAGACAAGCCTCTCGGGCTGGTGAGTGCTGGTCGGCACTGATCCTCTGTGCGGGAATCTCTCAGCTTTGCCCTCCGCACCCTGTTACTGCGTTCTCCTCCACGGCTCCGAAGCTTCCCCCTCCGCCGCCCGCAGTCTCCGCCCACGAAGGGGCTTATAGTGTGTGGAAACCTTTCCTCCTTCATGGCTCCCTCCCACTGGTGCAGGTCCCGTCCGTACATGGGGAGTTTCTTGCCTTTTGGGAGGTCTGAGGTCTTCTGCCAACATTCAGTAGGTGTTCTGTAGGAGTTGTTCCACATGTAGATGTATTTCTGATGTATTTGTGGGGAGGAAGGTGATCTCCGCGTCTTACTCTGCTGCCATCTTGAAGCCTTCCCTCTAGACTGTTTATTATTAATTACAAAAGTTTTACTTAGAAGGTATATAAAAATTTGAAAACAATTTGAATTTCCATGTATCTTTGTTATGATAGTTAGCAAATGTTTGACATGTCTGGAATAGGTGAGGCCAATTGTATTTTGAGAACATTGTTGAATTTTGCATGTCTGAGTCAGGGAGCCTGGACATAGAATTCTGCTCATGACAGAGACAACTTGAGAAAATGTTGAGATCAGGAACAGAGAGATTCATATTTTTGATTTATTTGGTCTCAGTTACATCTAGTTAATTTGAATTGGTGCATTTCTCTGCTTATACTCTGTGTTATACCCAGTTAGAGTCTGAGTGTAGAGTATAGGTGGGCATTTAACTCTTGAGCTAGACTTCCTAGGTTCAAGTCCTAGCTCTGTATCATTGGGAAAGTTATTTCAGTATCTGAGTGTTAGTTTCCCCAGGTGTGTCATGGACCTAATAATAGTACCCACCTTATAAGGGTTTGTGAGAGTTAAATTAAATAATATATACAAAACACTTAGGCTAATACCTAATATACAGTTTATAAGCATCAGTTGGTTTTTCCCTCTCAGTTATTAAAGTAAGTTTTGCTTTTACCAAGCCCAAATTTAAAAAGTTCTGTATCTTAAAAACAAACAAAAAACAGCTATGCTCAGTAGATTTGCTCATGTACAGAATAAAAAAAAAATGCAATGAGTGTGGTTGCTTTTGAATTGATTTGTCAGTTTCATCAAAAAGCCAGATGGAGTGCACTACGCAGATACAATTTAGGTTAAAAACTCCTCAATGGAAAAAAAATACAACCAAAAAACTCCTCAATGAAAGTTATCAGAGGTGAAACAATAGTGATACATGCAGAAGAGGAAAACTACACTTTATAAAGTTAGGTGTGTGTGTGTCTGTGTGTGTTTTAAACTAGTAGAAAACCTAAATATCTAGCATAATACTAGACACTTGATAACTATTTGGTAGATTCTTTTTATTAATATAAAATGAATTTTAAGTTTTTTATAATCTGAGTGCTTGATAACTGTTTAAAGAAAAAAGAAATTTCTCAAAAGTTATCTCAGTTTTCTCCCTCTGAAAACTCTGACATATGCCTGATGGATACAGATTTTCACTTTAAAAATTAAAGAGGGGCTCAAATGAGTAGTTATTTTCTTCGATGATGAAATGCTCCACGGAGGTGGACCAAGAAGAGTGATAAAGCTTTGATACACCTGTTTAATATATGCGGTACACTGCTGAGAATATCTGGTTTTGAGGTTTCAGTGGCAGAAAACCAACTGCAGAGAATCTGAATATTCTAGTACAGCTCTGACCTTAAGTGTTTTACCCACCGAATAGAATAATGCACAGTTTCAAAAGAAGTTAACATGGTCCCCAAAGAAGGTGAGGATATTTTTCCCCTTTCCATACAACTTTAATTACACTGTATTAAACAGGTACTAACCCTAACCCTAACCAGTATCACCTAATTTTAAAACAGAGGGCTCTTTAAAGTACTGCTACTTGAGACGATCTAAATAGAGTCTCAGCAGTTAAAAGAATTAATGCTCCTAATATTCCTTTTGAGAAGTAGCCTCCACGGAGGACAAGCAGGTCTAGACTGAAGAAGCTATGGGATGGGAATGGCTTTCTTCCTCCAGGATCCTAATCATGTGATCTCTTGCTTAGCAAACTTGGCCAGCATTTCAGAATGAAGAGGAAAAAAGGGGAAAAAACAGGAGAATAGGGAAAAACGAGGGCAGAACAACCCTTAGAAGAGTTTGCTCATCTTCAGAACTAAAGACAGAGAGTAGAAGTTCCCCCAAGAATAGCAGAGTTGCTTTCCTTCCCTCCATCCTGTGCAAACACAAAGACCAGGATCAGAAGCAGGTTTTCATGCCAAGCCAAAGGCCAAGCTCCCAGGTCATTTAAAGACATAGACAGGTTTACTCTCTGAGTGTCATTTGTTGTGGGCTGGCAATGCTGACAAATGCTTTATGCAAAGGATAAAGCATAAAGGATAATTTGGATCCATGAACATAATACGTCTTATGAATCATATGTATTAGTAGTATTTTAATTTCTCATTTTTATCAGACCAAATTTGGGTCTGCTCACCTAACACGCAGCAAGGCCAATCTACTGATACTGGGTTGTGGTGAAGGAAAGTTTAGAGTTTATTGCAGGGCCAAGCAAGGAGAATAGGCATCTCATGCTCAAAAGACCAGAACTCCCTGATGGCTTTCAGGTGAGGGTCTTTAAAGACAGCGTGAGAAGAGAGGGTCGCAGGGTACATGATCAGCTCGTGCACGATTCTCTGATTGGTTGATGGTGAGGTAACAGGATAATGTTTGGGGAATCTCAGTCATCAACCTTCTGGTTTCAACTACTCTGGGGTCTACTTGATGGTGGTCAGCATGCAGTTAGCTTTTTCCCCTGGGTAGGGGTTTTAGTATTTGCAAAATAACTCAAGGATATGGCTCAGGATACTACCTGTAGCCCTTGAGGAGGAGCTAAAGGTCCTTGACTTTATTTTATGACTAAACTATTATTATTTTGTCTCACTTGGCTCCTTTCCTTTGTTTCTGCTTTTTTTTTTTTTTTTTTTTTTTCTCTTCTCTGATTAAATTTGCTCTTTGGAACTCAGGGGAGGCCTAGGGAGGTTAAAGCTTTCCTACAAACAAGAGGTGGGGGACACAGGGGGTCTGTCCCCAGGAAGGCCCCACAGGGTTCTTCTCGATTTCATCATGATCAACCACAAAATTATCTATTTAACACTTCCCCTTTTATTTAGTAATTCTAGTGTTTACTGTGGACAAGTATAATTATCTATAATGCTTAGAGATGAATTTAATTTCACTTCTACAAGTCATTTTCTGAAGACAGTCATTCCTATAAGTTTTAATGCAATACACACAAAATAGTTTACTAACCACCTTTGTCACGTGCTGGCAACCTCTGTAACATCAGAATGACTAGATGTTGTAATCTTAGGACTCATTTGTCCATTAGATACTCAGCAAAGTAAAATGAAATGCACAGAACCTACAGGACAATGGTTAATCTTGTCTTACAGTGAAACTGCTGACATGGACCCTTCTGCAATGCCTTCTCCCCCCAACCAGTTCACACACACAATGCTTACTTCTCAGAGGTGGTTTGGCCAGTCCATTTCCGAAAGAAAAATTTCATATGGTTTTTAACAAAACTGTCTCTAAACATAAATCAGGCACTTCATAGCATCTACAAAGATGAGATATTTCAAAAAAGTACTTAGCATGGTTAACTAGAGTTGTGAGTAATAAAATGCAGGAGGAACGGCATCATATGAGAATATTTCCTAAGTCTGACCAGTTTGGCATAGTGAACTACCATCCTGTTCCTCTTCATGGCCTTGGGCTCCACCTCCTCTAACCTGTGAACAAACATGGATGTGGGTGATTCCTGGTGTCTCTTCTAGTGGTGCTCTAAACATTCCATTTCCAAAAGTCATTCTCAGAAAACATTTCTTTCCTAAGATATTTTTCTTCCTTTTTCTTTCAAAAGGGCACATTTAAGATGTGGGACTTTCTCTCAGGTGTCAGAACTTCTTTACATCTAGAAGGCCCAGACGTAGCAAAATAAGACTTAAAAAAATTCAGCTTTATGGAGGTATAGTTGACACATAAAATTAAGATATTTAAAGTGTACATCGTGATGATTTGGTATAACTATACATTGTGAAAGGATTCCCCCCATGGAGCGAATTAGCACATCCATCACTCCACATTTTAATTTTTATGCATTTATTTATTTTGGCAAGAACTTTCAAATTCTTTTCTCTTAGCAAATTTCCATTGTACGATACAGTGTTTTCTTTTAAAACGATGGGGGAAACTTGAGAGCACCTGCTTCATATTATAGATGCAAGCCTTCTATAAATGGCCAGCAAAATTTCCCCGAGGGTGGTGGGCACTTCATGTGGGCCCAACGAGGGATGCTGTTCTATCATTTCCCTCTTCCAGGGTCAAGGTCTGGTGGAATAGACTCCAACCATTTCCGCTTTCTGCTCCTTCTGGGCCCCTTAAGGGGCGGGACGGGGTAGCATCTTGCTCACTAGGGGACAGAGGGGTCACCCCAGGCTCAGGACCTGCGTGGCTCCGTGGCTTGAGGCTGAGGTGGCGGAGCTCAAGTTGTTTCTGGTGTCTGGGCGCTGCCTCTCTTCTCTGCCTGCCACGCCCCCCGCCCACCGGTGCCCTTTCCTGGAGGGTGGAGCGCTCAGCCACTGCCCCAGGGCTGGAGCCGGAGCCCAGACACCCACGGGCTCTACAGGGGTGAGATCACAGGAGGACTGGGCTGCTGCTGCCTCAGGACCTGGGCCTGGCCGCCCTGCTCTGGGCCCTCAGCTCACCCAGGCCGAGAGGACCCCAGGCGGCGCTCCACTAATGACCACCTCTCGACCAGAACTCCTTTATTTTCACATTTCACTTTTTCTGATTAACGTTTTAAGATGGATAAGTATCCTAGAGGTCCTGATTATATGATTTTTCTGCTGCAAACTGTTACTAAGATGGAGACGCTTTATAAATACTTTTAGATGTTTTTTTTTTTTTTTTTTTTTTTTTTTTTTTTGCGGTATGCGGGCCTCTCACTGTTGTGGCCTCTCGCGTTGCGGAGCACAGGCTCCGGACGCGCAGGCTCAGCGGCCATGGCTCACGGGCCCAGCCGCTCCGCGGCATGTGGGATCTTCCCGGGCCGGGGCACGAACCCGCGTCCCCTGCATCGGCAGGCGGACTCTCAACCACTGTGCCACCAGGGAAGCCCTAGATGTATTTTTTTAATTAATTTTTATTGGAGTATAGTTGCTTTACAATGTTGTTAGTTTCTACTGTACAGCAAAATGAATCATGTATATGTATACATATATCCCCTCTTTTTTGGATTTCCTTCCCATTTAGGTCACCACAGAGCACTGAGTAGAGTTCCCTGTGCTATACAGTAGGGTCTCATTAGTTATCTATAGATGTATTGTTGATTGATTACGTCTCATGAATTCCATTTAAGATCACATCCCTGGTTTGCAGATTGCATCCTTTCTAATACAGGTGGATGACAGCATTTTGTCCCCCTCCGTTTGTCTTTGTCTCTCCTTCACCACCTCGGTTTTCCTGTCCTCCCATCTCTGTTCACTGGCTTTCCTCTCTTGCTTTCACTCCTCTTGTTTCTGTGTTAGGATTCCTACCACAGTCTTTGTTCCCCCAGACCCTTTTTTGACAGGGTCCTTTTTTTTCTCACTTCTTCTTTTAATCTCTCTTTCTGATATTGCAATAAATATAGAGAGAAATGCAAAGAATTACATACTGGGATTTACTATATTATAAAGAATTTCTGTTCTTTCTCCTTTGCCAATGATTCATTACTTGAAAATATTGACATCAGTTTCAAGATATTCATAAATGTCTCTAGTCAATACATATAAATTTCAAATAAACCTCTAGTGGTTTTGGTGAGAAAGTGCCCAATTTATTACTTTCTTTCATTTCTTGTAAATCACAGCAGTGAGAGTTTGGAACACGGCTGCATCGGGAGGTTGTAAGAAATCAGCCTATGCAAATGAGTTTTTTATTTCCTTAGAACCCCTCATACTAGTGACTCACGTTGGTTAAAGCTCACTGAACTGTTTAGTTCCTGGTGTTTCAATACTGCCTCCTGATCGTGTATCAAAAGTACAGCAATGATGGTTTCTTTTAGTTCCGTTAACCATAGAAAAACATACACACCTGGAAATATGTAAAAGAACCAATCTCTCTGAACTAAGATTTTATAATCCCATGCTTTTTAGAGAGATCAAAATATCAAAGAGGCTGGTGTCTCACATCATTTAATATTGCTGTGATAAAAATTATTCATAGTGACCCCAAATCATGTCATTTTTTGGTCAGATCTTTAATTCTTAGAGAAGAACTTTCCAGGTGGTAGTCACTTTAAAAAACCCCACTGTGCTCACACCATATGAAAAAGTAATTGAAAATCATTGAAGACTTAAATGTAAGCTCTAAAACTATAAAACTCTAAAGCAGGAATTCCAGAAGTAGAGCATAGAAAGAATGAAGGAGAAGCAATAGCCAAATATGTAACGATAGAGAATAACCCTGATATAAAGAATGAAATGGGTCCTTGGGGTAAATGAACAAGCAGGGCCACTTGGACACATCAGAGTGAAAATGTGAAATGCAGAGACAAAAGGAAAGCTTTTTTTTTTTTTTTTTTTTTTTTTTTTTTTTTTTTTTTTCTGCGGTATGCGGGCCTCTCACTGCTATGGCCTCTCCCGTTGCGGAGCACAGGCTCCGGACGCTCAGGCTCAGCGGCCATGGCTCACGGGCCCAGCCGCTCCGCGGCATGTGGGATCTTCCCGGACCGGGGCACGAACCCTTGTCTCCTGCATCGGCAGGCGGATTCTCAACCACTGCGCCACCAGGGAAGCCCAAAAGGAAAGCTTTAAAGATGCCAAAGAGAAAAGAAATTATCCATAATAGTTCAGCAATAAAACAGCAGCAGAAAAATATTTTTAAATGCTGAAGGAGGAATAACAGTAGTTATAAATCTATACTCAAACTATCATACAAGAATAGAGGGAAATGAAGATATTTTATATCATATAAGACTTAGAGAATTTGCCTCTTAGACTCTTTTTGAAGGAGGTACTAACTTTAAAAGAAGAACATAGATTCTACAAGTAAGCAATATAAGAAGCAATGATTTTCAAAAAGTGGCTAGCATTGGAAATAAAGTTCTCGACAACAGTGATGTGTTTGAGAGGCTGGAATTAAGCCTTCCCAAACTCCTTGCATTGTTCAGAAGAAATATAAAAATACTAATTATCCTAACACATCATTTTATAATTATGCATGTTAAAAACTTAAGGTTAATAATTAAAAGAATAAAAGTGCAATTATAACTTAGAAATACCTAGAGGCGTAAAAGGATGTGTGGTACTGAAAAGTTGATCAATCCAGTGGGAGTGAGAAAGGAGAAAAAATAGAAACAACCAAAAGGATGGTAAATAGGTAATACAAAATATATTGGTGGAAATAGATGTCAAATATCAATAGTTACAGTAAAACTCAACAATTAAAACACAGAAAAATATCAGATTAAAATCCATCTAAAAAGTGGCAGATTACACACAGAAATACACTTACATGTGATTGTATATGTATGTATGCCTATGTGTACTTGTATATATGTCATATAATTAAAAATAAAAAGTGATATCCAGGCAAATCCGAGCGAAAAGAAAGGTGGTATAGTCAGTTAAAATCAGAAAAAAATAAATTTTATTGTAAAGTATTAGTAGATATAAAGAGAAATATTAATTAATAAAGAATCATTCATCAAAAGTTATGACAATTATGAACTTACAAAACAAAAACCACAGTAAGGTGACATTAACAAAACTGTAATCCAAATGGGAGATGTTATTAACACATCTCTCAGAAATTAATAAATTAATCAGACCAAAATATTTAGAAAGAATATAGAAAATTTAAATAACTCAATTAACAAAGTTGATCTGACAGTTGTATATATAAGTGCACACTCAACAAATGTGAACATCTCTCTTCTTTATGCATGCAGAATTCAAGGCAGTTTCTTATGGAGTTAGAAGTGCACACTCTGGAGTTTCATTGACTAAGTTTGAATCTTAGCACCACAATGTACTAGGTGTGCTACGTGGTTAAGTTACTTTATCTTTCTATGCCTCAGATTCCTCATTTGTAAATTATAGGTAATAATAGTACTTATGACTTTTGTGAGTTTTAACAAGTTAAAACATGTAAACTGTTTACAATAGTGCATAACACATGGTAAACATTTAACCAACGTGAGTTGGTATTATCGTTATATAATGCTGCAAAAAAAAGTAGCACAAAATTCTATGAAATAATTCATTAAAATTAGGCAGCAACTATAAAAAATAGCCCAAACTCTCCCATAGAGCTGGAAGTTGAAAAATAGGCCTCTAAATAATTAATGAGTTAATGAAGAACATAAAATAGATATCATACAATATTTATAATTGAATGATAGTGAATATAGTACATATAATAACTTGTGGGATGCAGTAATCACTTAAAGGGGAGTTTCTAATTATAAATGTATACATTAGAAAATAATTCATTTGAAAATAAACGAATGAGGGTTCAATACAAGCAGTTAGAAAATAAACAGCAGAGACCCTACAAAGAAGTGGGAGGAGGAAAATCGTATGAAAAGGAGCACAACGTAATAAAATGGCAAACAAAAACAATAGTGGTATTACTAATAAAATACAAAGGATGCTTTTTTGAAAAGGATGTTAAAATAGACAAGCCCATGGTGAAATTGATCATTGAAAAAGGGCATGCATAGACACATATAGGCAATTAGAGGAATAAAAAAGGATAAAATTTCAGATCTAGTAAAGATTTTTAAATCTTGAGAGACTATTTGGAACATGTTATGCAAAATAACTTAAGTAACTTGCTATCTTAGATTAACTGAACAACTTTTTAAGAAAATATAAATTTTCAATATCAACACAGGAAGAAAGAGAAAATCTGAATTTACTAATAACAATTTAAAATATTAAGTTTATAGTAAGAATGCTGCTCTCTTCCTCAAAGATGCATGCCATCAGTTATTATTTATTGTAGCTAGGTCCTAGCCTGTGCGATAAGACAAGAGGTACATATAGGGATTGGAATAAAAAAGAGCATATAGGGATTAGAAAATAAGTAACAAAATTATTGTTTGAAGAATATAAGTTTATTGTAAGAAAATTTACAGGCAGATTTTTTTTGCTGTAGACCATTTTTAAAGTCTTTATTGAATTTGTTACAATATTGCTTCTGTTTTATGTTTTATTTGTTTTGGCTGTGAGGCATGTGGGATCTTAGCTCCCTGACCAGGGATTGAACCTGCACCCCCTGAACTGAAAGGCATAGTCTTAACCACTGGACCACCAGGGAAGTCCCCAGCCAGATTTTAGAAGTAATAATTTTGTTGGATATAAGAATTATTTAAGAATCCTTTTATGTTACAAAAACAAACAGAAATGTCATTACAGGTTTTAAAATTCAAAATGATTCCAGGACGATACCTAGTTATGGATTTATTTTTTGTACCTTTATTTCAAAATAGAACAGACATCTCAGAAACTGACCACATAGGAAGTCAAATGAATGGGGTATTAAAAATCATTGTGGAGAAAATAGGCTATTGATTATATTGAAGTAATTTGCTATAGAAATGGAACAAGAAAATAAATAAATTTTGTTTTCCACATATGTCTCTAAATCTGTCAGGATTTTATTTTGTTTTAAAATGTGAAGCATGAAACAAAAGGGGGAAAATCGATCAACTTGACTACAACAAAACAACTTAAAAATGGCTATATATTAAAAGAAAAAGTTAAAAGGCCAGCCACAGACCAAGAAATGATAATTGCGTTACATATATTTGAGTCTTTCTATACAACAAACAAAAGAAAACAAGACAAAAAACAAAAAGATTATGTTCCAGTCTACATAAATAACTCCAACAAATCAGTGAGAAATGAAAAACAACTTATGGAGTGGGATAAGACATAAAGAATAGGAACAGGCAGTTTATAAAAGTGGATAAGTAAAGAGCCAAATAAACATGAGAGTGTTCAAGCTCACCAGTAATCAAGATAGTACAAATTTTAAAAAATCAAGGACATAATTTTATACCCATCAGGTAAGAAAAATAATGTTTAAAAATATCAGCAATATCAAACACGGGAGAGGTTATAGGGAATTGGAAACTCTTACACACTTTTAAGCACATTGCGGGGAGAATACCATGGTAAAACCACATTACAGGGCACTTTAGCAATATCCAGTAATATCAAAAATTTACACTCAATACTAGTAATTCCACCTCTATGCATACACTGTAGTAATCCTCACATATGTGCCCATGGATATTCATTGCTGTGTTGATTTTAATAGTGAAAAATTGGAAACAATATAAATGGCCATTTATAGTGGAAAGGATAAGTAAATTGCGGTATATTATATAAGACTTAAGATAAATGAATGAGATCTTCATTATCCACATTGGCCAAATCTTGAGAGCATAGTGGTAGATAGAAAAAATAAAAGTTTGGCACGATACTTTTATTCCTTATGAATAGATACATATGAGGGAAAACAAAAATATGGATGGGGAAGGATACACAGCAACTTCAGTATTGGGATTATGTCTGGGGAGGAAGGGGATTATAAATTCTTGGTGGTGGGTGTGTGTTTCATATAACCTTCTCTATGTATTTTTGCATGTTAGAAATATTTCAGATTAAAAAGGTCTCAGCCAGCATGGTGTCCTTATGAGATGCTGACATCAAACAGTGGGAGAATAGCTGGCTGGTATGGAATAAGAAAGACATGTTTGAGCATGGCTGAAGGCCACAAAGGGAGAATTCACCAATAAAAGATTTATAATAATTGCTGTAGTCACAAAACATAGAACAATCTTAACATGTTCACCATATCAAATGGATGCTTCATTATTTGTCTTTTCAGTTCTATGCTGATCTTCACAGGTCATGAGAACTAAAAGTGATTTTATTTTAAGAAAAGCAAAAGGATATCAATATATAAAATACATATATTTAAAAAAACAAAACAGCACAGATTTTTCTTAAAGTGCAGTATTCCCCCCAATATTTCCAACTTAAGATACATGTTTTGACTAGTAAATGTTATATAACATGGAGTAGAATATCTGAACTCATATGCTTGTAATTTCCATAAATATATCTGTTGAGGTTTTATTAATTCTTTAAAGAATGAGTTAATGTCTACAAACTGGGTAAGATATTAATACATTTTTTACAAGGTTATGTTTATGCTTTTATTATAACACTACTTGTCCTGTAGTCATTTTCATTAGTAGTTGTTTCTTCATGATTGTTTATATTCTTTAATTTAACAAATATATCTGTATTGCTAGTATCTTATTTGAGGCAATCATCTTCTAAATAAAATTACCAAAAACATTTCTTAAAAAGGCATAGATTCTTATACATAGAAATCATTGTATATCACAGTAGGACTACTGAGTCTATTAATTGCTTTCATAGCTGAATTTTGTTTAAGAAACTTAGTTTAAGAAATAAATTATAGGGAAAAAAACGTAAAAAACACAAATACAGGGAGGCTAAACAATACGTTACTAAATAATCAAGAGATCACTGAAGAAACCAAAGAGGAAATCGAAAAATACCTAGAGACAAATGACAATGAAAACATGACGATCCAAAGCCTATGGGATGCAGCAAAAGGAGCTCTAAGAGGGAAGTTTATAACAATACAAGCCTACCTCAAGAAACAAGGAAAATCTCAAACAATCTAACCTTACACCTAAAGGAACTAGAGAAAGAAGAACAAACAAAACCCAAAGTTAGTAGCAGGAAAGAAATCGTAAAGATCAGAGCAGAAATAAATGAAATAGAAAGAAAGAAAACAATAACAAAGATCAATAAAACTAAAAGCTTGTTCTTTGAGAAAATAAACACAATTGATAAACCTTTAGCCAGACTCATCCAGAAAAAGAGGGAGAGGACTCTAATCAATAAAATTAGAAATGAAAAAGAAGTGACAACAGACACCACAGAAATACAAAGCATCATAAGGGACTAGTACAAGCAACTATATGCCAATAATATGGACAACCTGGAAGAAATGGTCAAATTCTTGGAAATGTATAACCTTCCAAGACTGAACCAGGAAGAAATTGAAAATATGAACAATCACAAGTAATGAAATTGAAACTGTGATTAAAAACCTTCCATCAAACAAAAGTCCAGGACCAGATGGCTTCACAGACGAATTCTATCAAACATTTAGAGAACTAACACCCATTCTTCTCAAACTCTTCCAAAAAATTACAGAGGAAGGAACACTCCTAAACTCATTCTGCGAGGCCACCATCACCCTGATACCAAAACCAGACAAAGATACTACAAGAAAAGAAAATTACAGACCAATATCACTGATGAATATACATGCCAAAATCCTCAACAAAATGCTAGCAAACAGAATCCAACAACACATTAAAAGGATCATACACCATGATCAAGCAGGATTTATTCAAGGGATGCAAGGATTCTTCAATATACAGAAATCAACCAATGTGATACACCACATTAACAAACTGAAGAATAAAAACCATATGATCATCTCAATAGATGCAGGGAAAGCTTTTGACAAAATTCAACACCCATTTATGATAAAAACTCTCCAGAAAGTGGGAGTAGAGGGAACTTACCTCAACATAATAAAGGCCATATACGACAAACCCACAGCAAACATCATTCTCAATGGTGAAAAACTGAAAGCACTTCCTCTAAGATCAGGAACAAGACAAGATTGTCCGCTCTTGCCACTATTATTCAACATAATTTTGGAAGTCCTAGCCACAGCAATCAGAGAAGAAAAAGAAATAAAAGGAATCCAAATTGGAAAAAAAGTAAAACTGTCACTGTTTGTAGATGATATGGTACTATACATAGAAAATCCTAAACATGCCACCAGAAAACTACTAGAGCTAATCAATGAATTTGATAAAGTTGCAGGATACAAAATTTATGCACAGAAATCTCTTGCATTTCTATATACTAACAACAAAAATAAGAAAGAGAAATTAAGGAAACAATCCCATTCACCATTGCAACAAAAAGAATAAAATACCTAGAAATAAACCTACCTAAGGAAGTAAAAGACCTGTACTCAGAAAACTCTAAGACACTGATGAAAGAAATAGAAGATTACACAAACAGATGGAGAGATATACCATATTCTTGGACTGGAAGAATCAATATTGTGAAAATGACTATACTACCCAATCTGCAGATTCAATGCAATCCCTATCAAACTACCACTGGCATTTTTCACAGAACTAGAACAAAAAATTTCACAATTTGTATGGAAACACAAAAGACCCCAAATAGCCAAAGCAATCTTGAGAAAGTAAAACAGAGCTGGAGGAATCAGGCTTCCTGACTTCAGACTATATTACAAGGCTACAATAATCAAGACAATATGGTACTGGCACAAAAACAGAAATATAGATCAATGGAACAGGTTAGAAAGCCCAGAGTTAAACCCATGCACCTATGGTCAACTAATCTATGACAGCGGAGGCAAGGATATACAATGGAGAAAAGACAGTCTCTTCAATAAGTGGTGCTGGGAAAACTGGACAGCTACATATAAAAGAATGCAATTAGAACATTCCCTAACAACATACACAAAAATAAACTCAAAATGGATTAAAGACCTAAATGTAAGACCGGACACTATAAAACTCTTAGAGGAAAACATAGGAAGAACACTCTTTGACATAAATCACAGCAAGATCTTTTTTGACCCATCTCTTAGAGTAATGGAAATAAAAACAAAAATAAACAAATGGGACATAATGAAACTTCAAAGCTTTTGCACAGCAAAGGAAACTATAAACAAGTCATAAAGACAACCCTCAAAATGGGAGAAAATATTTGAAAACAAATCAATGGACAAAGGATTAATCTCCAAAATATATAAATAGCTCATGCAGCTCAATATTAAAAAAAGAGAAACAATCCAATCCAAAAATGGGCAGACGACCTAAATAGACATTTCTCCAAAGAGGACATACAGATGGCCAAGAGGCACATGAAAAGCTGTTCAACATCACTGATTATTAGAGAAATGCAAATCAAAAGTACAGTGAGGTATCACCTCATGCCAGTTAGAATGGGTATCATCAGAAAATCTACAAACAACAAATGCTAGAGAGGGTGTGGAGAAAAGGGAACCCTCTTGCACTGTTGGTGGGAATGTAAATTGATACAGCTACTATAGAGAACAGTATGGAGGTTTTTTAAAAAACTAAGAATAGAACTACCATATGACCCAGCAATCCCACTCCTGGGCATATACACAGAGAAAGCCATAATTCAAAAAGCACATGCACCCCAATATTCATTGCAGCACTATTTACAGTAGCCAGGTCATGGAAACAACCTAAATGCCCATCAACAGACAAATGGATAAAGAAGATGTGGCATATATATACAATGCAATATTACTCAGCCATAAAAAGGAATGAAATTGGGTCATTTGTAGAGATGTGGATGGACCTAGAGTCTGTCATATAGAGTAAAGGAAGTCAGAAAGAGAAAAACAAATATCGTATATTAACTCATATATGTGGAATGTAGAAAAATGGTAAAGATGAACTGGTTTGCAAGGCAGAAATAGAGACACAGATGTAGAGAACAAACATATGGACACCAATGGGGAAAAGCGGGCTGGAGGTGGTGGGATGAACTGGAAGATTGTTATTAACATGTATACACCAATACATATGAAATAGATATCTAATAAGTATCTGCTGTATAAAACAATAAATAAAAATAATATCAAAAAAGATGATATATACCTGTAGTGGAATTCAAAGAAAAAAGGAACTTAGTTTATGGAGTAGCTCTATATGGAATCTAAAACATACAACAAACTAGTCAACATAAAATAAAAGAAGCAGACTCTCAGATATAGAGAACAAACTAGTGGTCACCAGTGGGAGGCAGAGGGGCAATATAGGGGTTGGGGAGTAGGAGGTACAAACTGTTGGGTACACGATAGGTTCAAGGATGTATTGTACAACACGGCAAATACAGCCAATATTTTGTAATAACTGTAAATGAAAAGTAACGTTTAAAGCTGTATATATATAAAAAAGGAATTGTAAGGAAGCCCATGTGGCTTGGATCAAGTGGGCAAAGGTGATAGTAACAGAAGATGAAGTCAGAGAGTTAAGGCGAGTGTGTAGATCATTAGTTAAATGAAAGACTAAGTGAGTCATTTTAAAAGCTTAAATATATGCTACAACATAGAGAAAATGAATTTACCATCTGGATATGAATCTAGGCTCCATTATGGACTTCTGCAAAAATGGGGCTTATTGACTTTACAGGGTTGTTTTGAGAATTAAATGTAGTAATCCGTGGAAGGTATACTGCAGAGTGCTGGACACATATTAGTGTCCAGTAAATGTTAGTATTCTTTCCTTTCACTCCTTCCCCCAATTTATAGATTCTTTCTCTTCAGTCTGTAAGGGCAGTGGGGCAGTTCAAATTACTTAAGGAAGAATTTTAAGAAAAACCAACAATGACCCAAGATTTACAGTGGAGGGAAATGGAATCTTGTTTTTCAAGTAAATATAGGAATTATTATTATTTTTTTAAAAATGCTTAACAACTTTACTTTTCAGAGAACTGTAAATCAGATATAAGCATTTTCTTTAAAATTTCATTTTTTAATATCTTTATTGGAGTGTAATTGATTTACTATGTTGTGTTAGTTTCTGCTGTATCACAAAGTGAATCAGCTATACGTATACCTATGGCCCCTTATCTCCTCCCTCTTTCGTCTCCCTCCCACCCTCGGTATCCCACCCTGCTAGGTGGTCACAAAGCACTGAGCTGACCTCCCTGTGCTATGAGGCTGCTTCCCATTAGCTATCTATTTTACATTTGGTAATATATATAAGTCCATGCCACACTCTCATTTCATCCCAGGTTACCCTTACACCACCCCATGTCCTTAAGTCCATTCTCTACATCTGCATCTTTATTCCTGTCTTGCCCCTAGGTTCATCAGAAAGTTGTTGTGGTTTTAGATTCCATATATATGTGTTAGCATATGGTATTTGTTTTTCTCTTTCTGATTTACTTCACTCTGTATGACAGACTCCAGGTCTATCCACCTCATTACAAACAACTCAATTTCGTTTCTTTTTATGGCTGAGTAATATTCCATTGTATATATGTGCCACATCTTCTTTATCCATTCATCTGTTGATGGACACTTAGGTTGCTTCTATGTCCTGGCTATTGTAAACATAGCTGCAATGAGCATTATGGTACATGACTCTTTTTGAATTATGGTTTTTTCAGGGTATATGCGCAGTAGTGGGATTGCTGGGTCATATGGTAGTTCTACTTTTAGTCTTTTAAGGAACCTCCATACTGTTCTCCATAGTGGCTGTATCAATTTACATTGTCACCAACAGTGCATCCACACAGAGTGCATACTGAATAGACTTCAAGGGACCCATGTATCATTTCAAATTGTATGTAATTTTTTTGCATATGTGAACTTTTATCCAGATGTTTTGATCCAACCTTGGCATCAGACTCTCAGAAGTACCCGTGACTCTCAAAAGTACCCATGACCTCCTAAAATATTAGTATGCACTGGCTTTTAAGCATGAGTGGAATATCCTTCATAAAATAGTGTGTGGTATGCAATCTATTTTATGAAGGATATTCTATTTACTCCAATGTGATACCTTTCACATTGGGTTAAACTAAGCCTTCAATTCCAAAATGCTAATTGCACATACATTAAAAAAAAAAAGCTGTCTCTTTCCCTTCCCTACCATTAAAGTGCAGAAAGCCTGGGGAAAGTACAACTTACCTTGGTCAGTCAGTCTTCAGTGTAAGTTAGTTCACTGGGAGTGTAAGACGGCGTAATAAAGAGCTTATGACGGGGAGCTGGTTTCACTTTTTCAAATTTGGTCAGGACAAGCCTAGCTTTTGTTCATTGATACAGTAAGTTTCAATTGGAAACCCTTTATGTGCCAGAATCTATACTAGGCACTGGAGCTGCTGTGGTGAATAAGAGAAGTAAGCAAACAAACTGACAGGAAGATTTTTAAATCACAGGGATGGGAGTTTGGTGGGAGGTGGAAATGTGCTGGGAGAGGTGTGTGGCCCTGATGAAAACCAACTGAGCCGCTGCGAGAAAAGTCCTTTATGATGTGGTGGGTGGGGAAGGCCTCTGTCTAAGGGAGATATTAGACTATCGGCCATGTAAAGAACAGGGACGTGCACCCAAGGGAGAGCACCCGGCAGAGGCCTTGGGCCAGTGGGAAAATGTATGCCATGTTCAAAGAATAGGGAGGGGCTGGTGCAGCTGAAGCATCCTGAGTGAGAGGGAGACAGGTAAGAGGCAGGACTGAGGGACAGGCTAGTCCAATCATGCAAATACATATGGCCAGGATTAGGAATTTGAGTTTTGCTATGAGAGTAATAGGAATGAATTAAAGAATTCTGAGTAGAAGAGTGATTTAAGTGTGGAAACTACGACTCCTGTGACTCTCTGTGGAAAATGGATTGTAGTAGCCAATAGTGGATGCAGGGACTTTCCGCATATCCAAACCACTGAGTTATTATGTAAGTTCTATCACCACCATATATATAACAGATCCAGCCTCTTTGGCATTGGGGTCTGAGGGAAGGGGTTAATTACCAAGTTTTGGGCTTTAATAACTGGGTGAGTGGTAGTATTTTTTTAATGGAAAAGATTAGGAAGGCTCTGATTTGAATGTGTAGAGTGTGGGAAATTCTGTTTTGCACATATTGTTAAATCTACTGAACGGCTATGTAGTGATGGCATTGTATATAGGAGTCTGAAATGCAGAGGAAATGTAGCCTGAAGGTGAATACTGAGAATTGATGGTCTACAGTGGCATTTAAACCATGGGACTTAATAAGGCAGAGAAGCAAAGAGGAGCTGGCTCGTACCTCTCACCCGATGAGTTTTGCTCTGAAGGAAAGCATGGAAATGACGGTGTAGGTAGAAGTGGGTGTAAGTCAAGCCTGGGAGTTTTTTTTTGGTTTTTTTTTTGTTTGTTTTTTAAGATGAACTGTATTGGAACATTTTTGTTTGTGAATGGAAATTATCGATTTTTAGGGAGTAAATGATGGTGCTATGAGAAGATGGCTCATTGCAGTTTTCAGAATTGAGGCATTTCCTTTATCAGTGGGTCTCACATTGCTCTATCTATCATCTATTTATTTATTTATTATTATTATTATTTTTTTTTGCGGTACGCGGGCCTCTCACTGTCGTGGCCTCTCCCGTTGTGGAGCACAGGCTCCGGACGCGCAGGCTCAGCGACCATGGCTCACGGGCCCAGCCGCTCCGTGGCATGTGGGATCTTCCCGGACCGGGGCTCGAACCCGTGTCCCCTGCATCGGCAGGCGGACTCTGAACCACTGCACCACCAGGGAAGCCCTATCATCTATTTTTTATGCTGAGTATTTACAAACCCCACATCTTGACTCCCTTTAGCTGGGTAACTAAGTGGAAAATGATTACTTATAAATGTAGCTGCCACCTCTGTCTGTAGAATCACAGGCAATAACACCATAATGCTTAGACAGAGTTCTGTAGGCACTTATAAAAGCAAAGATACCATCTCGTGTAGGTGTTGTGGTAGTCCACAGAATTTTTCCTGTTATTTGTATTTCTCCTCTGCCTCGTTTTCTAGAAAAGGCATGGTTTCTGTTTCATGAGTAATTAGGTAAATTTTCGTGATCCTTGGAGTAAAGATCTCCCTGCTCACAGAAAGCGTACCTTGCTTTTGCCACAGAGTAAATGTACCACCGTGTAATTACAGAGAACTTGCTTATCATTAAGACCTGTGCATCGGAATCTAGTTGGAGAGAGCTTTCCCAAAGGAGGGGAAGAAAAGCATGCTTATTTTCCAGATACCATGAGATAAGAGCTAATTGACACAACTGAATAGACTACCTTCTAAAGGGCAGAACGAAAGAATGCATGAATCTTGTAGCGGATAGTATGTCATGTTTAATGGGCATTCCTCATAACAAGAATTACACAGCAGTGTAGAACTTGGCAACTTCTTCCAGATCTAAGGGCTTTGAAATTTCTTCATTGCCTGGTTTAGGTGGTGATGAGCATTGTTGTGTATTTTCTCCCATTTCCAAATCCTTGCATAAAGAAGTCACCCCCAAGTGAGTTAGCGAAAATATTCCCAGGTTCAGCTACATCATTATGAATTTATCCACTGGTCTTACTGACCTCTAAACTTAGTGGTATAAAGGAAGATATCACCATATGACAGAACTCATTCCTGAAGCTCCCCCAGAATAATTAGGAGAATAACAAGTAGATGCAGATGAAAGGCAAGTAGAAGTAGCACTGTTTTTCCTATAAGTTTAATCACTTGAGCTCCAAGTCCATATTTCAACTGCATGTACTCAGATCCTTCAGAAGGGATTGCTAAAGAAACAGTTGTGGCAATGTTATTTTTGTTACCTGATTTTTACTTTACAGGCATTCCCTGCAGATATCACACTGACAGCAAATTTGTCGAGTGCTAATAAAAAGGATGTACTGGCTGGAAATATTTTAAGATATGATATTTCTTAAAGTAATTACTCAAACTGGTAAGGTCCATAGCTATAACATGGCTGTTTATTAGCCTGATCTTTCATTAATTATTTGAGTTCAGGCAAAAAAACAAAAAACAAAAACTGACAGGGAATTTACTTTTGGGAAAAAAAAAAAGTGGATTTTAGCAATACTCGGGAACAGATTAAAAAAAGCTGGAGAAACTTCATACTTTTTAATCATTAAGCCCATTTTTCTCCTTTAAAGAAAGACTCTGTTCTCTTGTTCTGAAATACTTTAAATTTCTTGAGGTCAGTGTCTGCATTTTTAATTCAGTTAGAAATATTTATTAAATATCTTTGATGCACTATGGAAGATACAAATTACTAACATTACTCTTAAGGAACATTCACTTACAAATTAGCTCTAATGCAAGGTAGGTGACAGTCCAAGAGAAGTCCAACTACCTACAGAAGCCCAAAGTAGAGAGAAATTCTTTTTGGATTAACAACTAGAGAAGACTTCAGGTAAGACACAGCACTTACGAATGCAGTAAGTGTAGCATTCACATTAAGTGTAGATGAGTAGAAGAGCATTCCTGAGAAATTCAACGAGTGATTCTCCAAGTGTGACCCCGGGACCAGCGTCTCAGCAGCACCTAGAAATTTGTTAGAAGTGTAAAATCTTGAGCTCTACCCTAGACCTACTGAATGAGAAATTCTGGGAGTGGTTTCAGTGATCTGTGTTCTGATAAGCCTACCAGGCCATTCTGATGCATGCTAAAATTGAGAACCATGGGATTAAACTAGTCAAGTGAAAGTAAGAAGGTGGGAAAGATAAAGCCATTTCAGGGATAAAATATATCTTTATTTTTCTGGGCTTTATAATAGAAGAGAGGCCATAATGAAAGCAAAAGGTAGGTTGGTATAATCTAGATTAGGGATTTCCATGTTACGCTTTGGAGTTCTGGCTTTATTCTGTTGGCAGAGGGGATCCATTGAAGGCTGATGAGTAGGAGAGTGACATCAAACCTGATTTCAGTGATTCTTCTGGCATCAGAGTATAGGCTGGAGAAGAGATTACCAACAGAGAGACCATTGAGGAAGGACCATTTAGGAGATTATTGCAGTCGTCCAGGTAGAAATTAATTATGGTGGAACTGTGATGGCAGGGATGGAAAGAAATGGACTCCAGGGTGTTCTGACCCTTTTCTCAGTGGAAAACAAAGGAGAGAGGGAAGTAAAATAGAAATTAAATAAAGACAGTAACAGGAAAAGATATAAGTGGATATCATTAATTTGGTTTTGGAAAATTTCAATTATCCTTGCAGATATTGAGGTAGAGGTGTCCATGGGGCAGTTGAAAAATGAGAGTCTAGAGTTGCACTGTCCAATAAGGCCACATATGGTTATTGAGCACTTGAAATGGGACTGGTTCGAACTGAGATATGCTATAAGTATAAAGTACGCACTGAATTTTGAAAGCGCAAAAGATGTAAAAATATCTCAATAAGTTTTACATTATTTTTTGAAATAATATTTTGACATCAAAATATCTTGAAAGAGTTGGCTGTACATGCTGCTTCTACTTTCTCTTCCTTATTCTCTCCTGAATCTACATCAGTTATAATTTCCACCATTCAGCTGTCCTTATCAAGGTCACTAATAACTTCCAAGTTGCCAAATCCAATGATCAGTTCTAATTCCTCATCTCACTCAACTGGTCAAAAGTACCAAACATAGTTAATCGTTCTTATCTCCCCTTCGCTTCCAGGAAAGCTCACATTCCTGGTCTAAATTCTGTGCTCCTAGCTGTTCTCAGTGTCCTTGACTGGTCCCTTTTTATTCCAACATTTACATGTTGGAATACTCCAGGGCCCAGTCCTTAGAGTTCTTCAATTGTGTATGTATATTTACTCATGTCAATGATCTCCAGCCAAAGACCACCTGGAACACACTTATAGCCGAACAAGGTGGGTTTGTTTATTGCTAGAGCAAGGAGAACCCACACCATGGACAACGGTGAGGCGTTTAGTAAGATGGTGTTAGAAGGGATTTATTGTAGGGTTTGGGATTTTGTTGGGTGACTTTGGGGAGGGTCCAAAGAAGTGGTAGTTCACTCTGGATTGGGTGCTGTCAGACAATTCTGTGATTGAGTATCTTAACAAACCTTACCTATAGTGAGAGAAGACCAAAGCAAGGCTAAAGGTATAAATGGTAAAGAAGCAGTTTGCTCATATTACACTGATAGGATATTTAGGTTTTTTTGTGGTTTGAACAATGATGTTTTGTCTGTTTTCAGACATAATTATGGAATGGTCGTATTCCTGTCTTGATCCATGATGGTCACAGAGTGGCCTTGTCTGATGTCAGTGTTCTATGAAATTGTTTATGGTCAACAAGTGAACATCAAGGCCTAGGTGCTAGTATTGGGCTGGCTCCTGGAAATAAGGGGCTGCTTTTTTCTTTCTTACTCATTGGGTAATCTCATCTAAACTCATGACTTTAAATTCCATTAATATGTTCAATATTCTAAAAATTTTATGCATAGCGCTTATAGCCACATATTGACATGAGAGCCCAAAAGCCTTTGTCTAGAAGACTTTTTAACTGAGCATATCTGAATCTGGGGTCCTGAAAGTCCCCTCCAAGTCTGTTTCTCATGGTAGACTTCTCCATGATGGTTTAGACAACTCTGTCCTTTGTAGTTGTTCAGACCCCAAACTGCTCCCTTCCTTGACTCTTACATGCCTTATATTTCTCTTATGTCCCAAATATGATATTTGGCAAATCCTATTGGCTGCACTTGCAAAATTCACCGAGAATCTGATTACTTCTCACCTCTCCAGGGCTAACCCTCTGTCCGAGTCACCATCATCCCCCTCCTGGATTTTCGGAATAACTCCTAACTGTTCTCCATGCTTCTGCCTTTTCTCCACTTCAGTCAGTTCTCAACTTGTCAGCCAGAGTGATCCTGTTAAAAAGTAAGTCAGATCATGTCACTTATCTATGGAAAACCCTTCACTAGCTTCCCATCTCACCCAGCGTAAACACCAGTGCACTTGCTATGACCTCGTGATCTGGACCATCTCTCTGAACACACTTCCTGCTTCTCTCACCCCTACTCACTCTGCTTCAGCTACACTGGCTTCTTTGCTGTCCTTTGAACACACTAGAAAATCACCCAGCTCCTCTGCATTGTCTGCACTGCCCGGAATGCTGTTCTCTGTGTATTACTATCTCTGTGTATTATTTCTTCATTTCCCACAGTGTTTTACTTCAAAGTCATATTAGAGTGTTCCTTCCTGGCCTTTCTCTCTAAAATTAACCTCCCACATCTGATATTTCTTCTCCACACTTCTTGCTTTATTTTTTTCTCCTTAGCACTGTTTACTATCTAGTATACTTTATACTTTACTTACCTTTTTTTATTTGTTGTTTCTTTCCCCACTGGAGTATAACTTCCATAGGAGCAGGATTTTTTTTTTTTTTTTTTTAGGAGCAGGATTTTTGTTTGTTTTGTTCACTGCTGTAAAAAGAGTCTCAGTGAGAATTTGTTGTATGAATGGTATATTGACGTGCTGGGGACAGTGGACAGAGCAGTCTGGGTCACCCCTCGCCCCTCCATGGGCTGGAGGTGTTGATGTTAAGTACTCTCAGGTGTGGTATTGTAGGTGGCACCATATCCTCTTTCTGCTTTTATCCTTGTTTGTGGATGGAGTTAACTATCTCTGGGATGGGCTCAGGCCAGTGGAGCCTTGTCCTTCTGAGTTCCTCTCCCTGCCCCGTGGAGTGGCCCACTCTGGCCATTCCATGTGCTTGTTTCTAAGCATCACAGATCCTAGGCAGCCAGGCCTGGGATGACCCCCAACGCCTTTGTTTGACATAGACATTGGTACTTGGCATTTTGTTTCTCCTTTCTTAGATATCATGAGACAGAAATTGAACTAGGGAAGTGGCAGAGTGTACCACTGAGGGAAAAAAGTCTAAGATGGTAGCAGTTCTTCTGTCAGTAGCTTAAAGGGCTACAGATGATAGGGGCAGGGTGGCATGGAGTAAGCACTACTCATATTTTTTTCCCCACATTCCATTATCCTAGTTCCTCATTAATAAAAAGAAAAAAATGAAAAGAGAGAGCTTACAGTAAGTAGATTTATAGAAGTGAACTAGAAAGATTAGACCTTGCTTTTGTACTAAATTGTGACATTTAATAAACCTTTTTAGAGATCTAAAAGTGTATTGAGAGTGTTTTCTTAACAGAATTTTCAATTGTTGTGTTCGCAAAATCTGGTGTCATGTGGCTTATCCCTCACACAGTCCAGCTTGCATAACTAATCTTTGAACTGGGATATTTGGGCGTTACAGAATTATACTTCTATATATTTCTATATTATATTTATTTGTATAGATTTATATATTTAAATACTTACATTTATACACATTTATACAAGACTAGATAAAATTCCACCTTCTTGAGTATTTTTTAAGTTTTGGGCTGCCCCTAATAATGATTGATCAACATTTTAAATTTGTTGTCCAAATGGCCTAATGTTGCTCCAAAGAGTTTGCAAGTAAACTGATTGACTTTGCTAATGTCTGCATTTTTTTTTCAAAGTCAAGATATCAGAGATGACAATTTTCTGATAGATGGAATGTTTTATAAATACAGACCTGAGGCCTGGGTTTTTGGAAAAGGATGAATCACCTGGAGTAGTACCAGTACTACCTGCCTCCTCTGTTTCTTTCAGCTGTTTTAGGTTAAATTAACAGTGATGTTACTTGACAGGCCTTAGAGCATGAAAGAATCGGATCGCTGCAGACAGTGCATGCTGGATTAGGCATCAGCTTTTCTCTTCATCATCAGTTACCTGTGTTTTGTTTGATCCGCCTGTAATATGTAATAACAGATGATGATTTTTTTAAACTCTTTTTTCCCTTTACTATGGCAAATGTCTACCTACCTGATTTGTACTTACTTTAAGAGGCCCCAGGTCACAGTAAGAAAAGGTAAGCCTCTGGTTAGTGGGCCAGACTTATAGAGGCCCATCTTCTAGAGACAGGTAGACAGTTTCTGACTTCACTTGTGTATTTTTAGGACTCTTTCTGGACCTAGAAAAACTTACAAGGTGACCAGCCTCTTTCATGCATGGTCCACCCTGCATAACTAACCTTTGACACAAGCTTTACACATAAATAAGTAAATAAAGGAAGGAAGGAAGAAAACAAGCAAGCTTCTGAATTACCTTTTGTGTCATTAAGTTTTTGAGTGAAGGAGCTTCATGTTGAATTTGAGTTTTAATAGATTTCCAAAGTTTCCTTGAAAAATTCCTAAACCTAAAATATTATGCCCTGCTTCTCCATAGTTTGCTGTAATTCCTGGTACCACGTTAATATCTATATGACTTGGACAAATTAATTGATCTTCCTGAGCCCTAATTATCTATACAATATTCAAGAATTTTATGAAGGAGATAGATATGTATATACATATAAAATAAATAATACATTTTACATGTAGAATATATATATTTAAATATTATATAATGTTGGGCATATAATAGGGGGTGCAATTAATACTTATTATGTTCATTTTTTCCTAGGAGGAGTAGCAGAGGTAGTGATGATAGTCTCCCCTCCCCCAAACCCATCCATCCACACCTACATTTTCTTCCATCTCCCTCCCTGTAGTATTCCAAGGGTCTCACCCTTGGCGTAAACCTCTCTCCAACAGATGCCCACCCTTACATGGCATTTTGAAGTCTAAATGTTCTCCATGAGAACAGATGCTTCACTAGTGATAAATTAGCAGGAATAAAATAGTCGTAGCCAACAGGTACAATGTGGTCTTCAAAGCTTAATAAAGTAATCTGGCTTATATTAAAGTCAATTCTCAGTTAATTGAAAACTGATTATTCATCCTAGCCAACCTCCATGCCCCTATCCGCAAGTGACCAATCACTATTCCTTGACCATGGCCCAGAATGGAGGGGAGAAGTGGCAAGGTAGGGTAAGGTAGTCGTGCGGGCTCCGTTCAGGCCAACTTGGGTGTGAAGTCTGGATCCCATTTACCAGTTGTAATAGGCAAGTGTGATAGACTGAATTGTGTGCCCCCCACCAGATTCATCTGTTGAAACCTTAACTCTCACATGGCTTATTTGGAGATGAGGCTTTTAGGAGATAACTAAGGTTAAATGAGGTTGTAAGGGTAGGGATCTCATTTGATAGGATTGGGGGCTTTATAAGAAGAGGAAGAGAGAGAGCTTTTTCTCTCTCTCGGAGCACACAGCAAGAAGGTGGCTATCTGCACACCAGGAAGAGAGCCTCACCAGAACCTGACCCTGCCAGCACCCTCATCGCAACCTTCCATCCTCCAGAACTATGAGAAAATAAATTTCTGTTGCGTAAGCTACCCAATTTATGGTATTTCATTATGGCAGTCTGAGAAGACTAATACAGAAAGTGACTGAACCCTTTTCCTCTTCATCAGAATAGGGATCATAGTAACACCAAAATCACAAGATCATTGTGAGGAGTAAAAGAGATGATGTATGTAAGGGCTTGGAAATGTAAAGAAAGGGGCAAAGGAGTTTGAGCAACAGTATCATTGTCCAGATTTTTACATGAATGCAAAACAGATCTGGTTACATATACCTTATCCTATGAATCAGAGTCTCCCAGAATGCTCGTTAAAAATACAGGCTCCTGGACCCCACATTAGACCTAAATAATTAGAATCTCTCTGATAGGGCCCAGGAATCCAGCAGTTCAGGTGATCTGTACTCTTACATTTAGGGACACTACCTCAAAGGAATGGTATGCCAATCAGTGTCTCTAAATGTTGTTCTATAAATGCTTACTGCCAGGAACTGTGACTAAATGAATTTATGTCAGTAGATGCCAATCGACAAGGAGAAGATTAACAGAAGTCTTATTCTGAAAGCTACTATCAGAGTCTGCCTTGGCTATTGTTAATCTGCACGTGAATCTTTTAGATTTACCACGAGTACGGGGTTGAGTGCTGGTCATAAAATTAATTAAGATAATATAACAGGATTACTGGGTAATTTTACAAATGGCCATCACTTTAAATATCACTTTTTGATCAATAATATATGAGAACGTATTGTGTTTGAGGAAATGAACTAAAGGAAGGTGGTGCTGTTCATATTTCTTTATCTTGTGCTGTCTCGAATAAATAACTAGTAGGTGAAGCTGACTCGTGTAGGCGCCGGCTAACAGCCGAACTGAAGGAAAATATCAGTGCTATTCTCTCCCCCGGCTCACAGAAATATTGACTTCTTTTTTAGAGACACTGAGCCTCATCTAAATGGTTAAATCTTTAAAAAGAATGCCAAGGGCTTCCCTGGTGGCGCAGTGGTTGAGAGTCCGCCTGCCGATGCAGGGGCACACGGGTTCGTGCCCCGGTCTGGGAAGATCCCACGTAATGCGGAGAGGCTGGGCCCGTGAGCCATGGCCGCTGAGCTTTCGCGTCCAGAGCCTGTGCTCCGCAACGGGAGAGGCCACAACAGTGAGAGGCCCGCGTACCGCCAAAAAAAAAAAAAAGCCAAATGCCCAGCAAATGGTAGTTACAATGCCTAATCCACCTCCTCTCATCTTCGTGCAAGACAATATTTACTCTGGGTTATGTGTTTGCCGGAACAACCATAGCCCAGCTTTAGCTGGTGGGAGTTCAGCTGCGTCTTTGCCATGCATGTTTGCAAGATGTTATGAAGAACGAACTGAAATTCAGAAGCTTTGTCAATGGTTAAAAATGTCTCACTAGGAATGTATTAGCATTTGCACTTAAATCTCAGTTTGACTTCTATTTTTATTCCAGTTAGTTTTAGCTCCCTTCTCTCTTCCTTCCTTTGCTAATGTAACCAATCTCACAAGCCATATGTGATAGTGAGTTTTGTTATTTTATAGCCCCATTTAGTTTAAATAATGGATTTATTCCTTACTGAGCTTCTATGTACCAGGCAATGTGCTAGTTACTGAAGTCCAGATCTGCCAAAATTGACATTAAACAAAACAGGAAGGGGACTGATATTCCAAACAATACATGGAGCTTATTTGTTATGAACCTGATGGAGTGATGTCAAGCATTATGTGTTATAAACAGTTATCTTCCTTTATAATATACCTGTAAATCTCACTATCATTTTTGTCATCCTTGAGCAACTGTTTGTAAAGTAAATGCTTTTACGTTTCTCTTCCAAGTCCCCCATACATTTTTCATAATTGCGTTAGTTTCCTATTGTTATTGTAATACATTACCACATACTTAATGCCTTAAAACAACACAAATGCATTATCTTCCAGTTCTGGAGGTAGCTCAGAAGTCTGAAATGGGTCTCATTGGGCTAGAACCAAGGTGTCAGCAGGGTTGCATTCCTTTCTAGAGGTTTCAAGGGAGAATCTGTTTTCTTGCCTTTTCCAGTTTCTAGAGGCTGCTAATGTACATTCCTTGGCTTATGGCCCCCTTGCTTCTTCAAAGCCAGCAATGACCAATCGAGTCTTTCTCATGATGTTATGGACTGAATGTTTGTGTTGACCCCAATTCTATGTTGAAGTCCTAGCTGCCCATGTGACTATTTATAGAATTGGGCCTCTAATGAAATAAAGGTTACACGAGGTTATAAGCAAGCGTAGGGCTTGATCTAGTAGGATTAGTGTCCTTATCAGAAAAGACACAGAGAGCTTGCTCCTCCTTTTTCTGTCTCTACTCAAATGCGTCGAGGAAAGTTCATGTGAGCACACAGCAGAAAGGTGTCTGTCTGCAACCCAGAGGAGAGGTCTCACCACACCCCAACTCTGCTGGCATCTTGATCTTGAACTTCCAGCCTCCAGAACTGTGAGAAATAAATGTGTGTTATTGAAGCCACCCACTCTGTGGTGTTCTGTTATGGTAGCCCGAGCAGACCAATATACCATCTCTCTGATTCTGGCTCTTCTCTGTCCCTCTTCCCCACTTAAGGACACTTGTGATTATATTGGGTCCACCTAGATCATCCAGGATAATCTCTTTCTTAAAGTTTAGCTGATTAGCAATTTAAATTCCATCTGCAACCTTAATGCCCCTATGTAACGTAACATATTCATGGGTTCAAAGGAGTAGGATGTGGGCATATTTGGGGGGCCATTATTCTGCCTACCATAATTACATATTTTCTCTCTCTCTGCTTTCAGAGGTTAAGTGTTATTTACTCAGTCTTTTCCCTTTTATTGCATCGTTTTGGGTGGGAGTGCTTCTTCTTTTCAGCAATTTGTGATTTAGAAATCAATTGTTTGCTTTCATGGTCTGATAAAGAGATTATAAAGGCCTTTAGTGGTTTTCAGTAACCTATATCCTCATAAACATCTTTTTGACAACCCTTATCCTCATTTACCCTGGTATTCTTCTATGTAAGCCTGTCCTGGTTTTCCTCCTGGGTCTGCTGCTCTGCCTTTGTAGTTTCCCTTTGCCACTTAGAACCTTTTGTTCTCTTCTGAGAGTATTCTTTTCTCTATTCCATTTCAACATAGGCAGATAAAATTACATTTAAAGTTTTCCTCCAAATTATTGTTGTCACTCTTTTTAGCAATAAATCACAAAAATGTATAATGACTAAACAATTTGTTGGTCATATCTAACTTTTTTCTGTCAGTGTAGGTGTGTGAGCTTCCTTTTTATATTAACTATCTTATTTATGCTTTCTAGCAACAATTTTTTTAAACTAAAGACCACACTTCATTCAAATTTCTTTGGTTTTACCTAGTGTACGTTTTCTGTCTGTGGATACACATTCTATTTAGTCATGATGTCCCCTTAGGCTCCTCTAGTTGATGACAGCTTCTCAGACTTTCCTTGTTTTGGATGACATTGACAGTTTGATGAGTACTGGTAAAGGTATTTTGTAGAGAGTTCTTCAGTATGAGTTTGCCTGCTGTTTCCTCATGATTAAACTGGGGTCATGGGTTTTTGAGAAGGAGACTATGGAGGTTAAGTGCCATGCTCTTCACAGTGTATTAAGGGTGTATGCTATCAACGTGACTTATCAGTGGATGTTATCTCTGATGAGCTGGCTGATGTGGGGTATGTCAGGTTTCTCCACAGTAAAGTTACTCTCTTCCCTGCTTTCCATACTGTGAGCTTTGGAAGGAGTCACTGTGCACAGACCACACTTAACGAGTAGGTAGCTGTGCACTCCCTCTTTGAGGGCAGAGTGTCACAAATTATTTGGAATTCTGTGCAGGGGATTCCCCCCTCCCCCCAACTTATTTATCTATTTAGTCATTTATTTTTATCAGTATTGACTCATGAACATTTATTTTATACTTTGAGTTATAACTCAATACTACATTATTGATTTTGTTGCTCCAATTGTTCCATCTTTGGCCACAGAAGTTCTTAAAGTTGGCTCCTGTGTCCCTTTGACATACAACCATCAGTTTGTTTTTGAGCACTTCCTTATTTTCTGGCATGACAAGATATCCCAGGATTATCTGGTATGTTTCCTGCTCCTCACTAGAATCAGTCATTTCTCCAAGGGGTTCTGGTTCTTTTCATTGGAGGATGAAATTAGAAACCAAGAGCTGGGTGCCAGGGGTGCTCATTGCTACTGGGGTGTTGTTAGTTCTAAACCCTTGCAGTCAGTGCACAGAGCTTGGAAATATATTGGTATATACTAACCTACGTACACACATATATTTATAATTATTTCTATATTTATCCATCTGCATTTATATTAAACTGAATGTGAGTTCATACTGATGTCTCAAACTCTAATCACCCCATGGATCATTCTAGCCTCCTCCTCTTGCTTCTCTGTAACCAGGTTTTAGTGTCCAGTTTTTGGTGATTATGAATAAACCTGCTGTAAACATTCACATATGCTTTTGTGTACATAAGTTTTCATATAATCATGGTAAATCCAGCAATTGCTGAGTCATATAGTAAGACAATTTTAGTTTTATAATAAAGTACAAAACTGTCTCTAAAGTGACTATACCATTTCGCATCCCCACCAGTAATGAATGAGAGTTTCCGTTGCTCCACATTCTTGCCAGCAATTGGTACTGTCAGTTTTGTTTTAATTTTAACCATTCTGATAGGTGTGTACGAGTATCTGATTGTTGTCCTCTTAGTCACATCTGAACGATGCGCTAAGCAGCTATAAATGGTCAAAAGAAGGGAAGAAAGAATGATGGTGGTGGTGTGTATACTTTAATGTGGATAATTAGTTTTGGGATAATCAAATTTTCTACATTGTATGATTTATTCCACTTATTTTCCAGGTCTGGACTCAAGGAGAGCATTACATTTAGGAAAGTGGGGCCTTTATAAATCATACTAAGTTGGAAATTTACTGTTATACATATATACATATGTCTTCATGTTTCTTTATCTATGTAAAAGTCCAACTCCACTTACCAATTGAGCAAAAAAATAAAAAGCATAGAGATCTAAGTGGCTAGCTGTAATGGATCAAAGATGGCTGCACATGTTTTTCTACCCCTCTCATTGAGAAACGGAGGCTAATTTCATTCCCCTTGAATTTAGTCTGGTTTTGTGGCTTGTTTGATCAATATATGCATTGCAAGTGACATTCTGGGACTTCTGAGGCTAAATCAGAAGAAGCCTTATACCTTCTGTCCAGGACTCTTAGGACATTTTCTCTGGAATCCTAGACTGCTAAGTAAGATACCTGACTAATCTGAGACCATCCTATTGCAGAGACCACATGTAGGTGCTGCAGTCAGCTGTCCAGCTGAGCCTATGCTTCTAGCCATTCCCACCGAGATTCCAGAAATGTAGTGAAGCTGGCCTGGGCTCTCCGGAGCAGCCCAGCCACCTGCTGAATACCATCAAGTGGCTTCTGTCAATGCCTTCGGGCACAGAAGAATTGCTCAGACAGGCTCTTCTTGAATTCTTGATCCATCAAATTATGATGAGTGATAAAACGGTTGTTGTTTTAAGAGATGACCAGATGGTACCCAGTAGCTTTCTAGGTCTGAAAGTGAATCACACAGTACGTGTTAAGGCTCATCCTATGAGAATTTACAGCAGCCCGAAAGCCGATGCATACGTCATTCTATTAAAAGGACTGCATTTTCAGACCCTGCCAGTACCTTTAATCTTCACATACACAGCTACTTACACAAAATGAAATATATCTTCTTTATTAAATTTCAGATCTTTCTCTGATAGGAGCTAGAGTTATCTAACAGATATTGATTATAAAAACAGAAGCTCTAATCTCATCTGTGATATAAAATTAGTGTATACTTTTCACTATTAAAATGAAAGTTTAATGAAAAATTATAATCTTCCTTTCAAAAATGAGTTGCCCTTGTATTCCCTTTCATTCATATTAAAAACACACACAAAGCTCATTTTTTCCCCTCTGTGGAAATGTATTCATTAGCAAGTCATTCTACGATATGGAATTTGGAAAAGTTTTCACAATGAAAAACCATATGGCCAAAAAGAACCTCAAAGTCATAGATATCGACACAACATGAGTGTCTCCTCGAGTCACCTGGTTACAGTGACACACTGTAATGAACAAGGAAAAATACTCTTTAAAATAGCACTAAATTCTCCTCCAAGAAAAGATGAAAATACTGTTTCATTAAGGTGTTAAAAAATTAGATATTGTGAAGGCATTTACTAAAATATTCTAGTACAAGAGGAAGGAAAAATAATGGGATCTAGTTAGTTTTTAATGAAAAAGCAATAGAACTAAACCTAATTAATTATGATAACTTGAATTGTGGATGACCTGCAGTTTAACTTTGTATTCTGGGGAACAGAAAGGTTTGCTTAAAAAATTTGATAGTATAAATAAGACTGTAGCAGAAATGCTTAACTAACTTAAGGTTAAGGGAAATTGTTTTCAAGATCAGATGCTAATTCACAGGAAAATGACATATTTTCATTCCTTCTTAGGTTTGAGTTCCATCAGAGCAGATCCCAGATGGATGCCTGATGGGTTAATATAGTCTGATTGATTATCTATGGTGGAAAAAACTAAAATTGCACTTAAAAAAATGCAATATCCCTCGTATAGGTATTTCCATTTGTCAGACTTAGTGAAGTAGTTGGTATCTCTAGAAAGCTCGATATTGGGCTGCTTGTCTGATATTAGAACCTGAAGAATAAGTATGTACATTTGGCAAAGGAATGTTTCTGGAATCTTATTCATAGGATAGGGAATGGCATGGTCATGAGAAAGTGATCCTGTGTATCATTCAATTAAGGACTGCTTGAGCTTCTTGATGAGGTTATTCGACATCAAGGACCATTTCAGGTTAACTGGAACCATGTTGATAACAGAGTCAGTTGCTAACTGACTCAGTCTTTAGCCAAACTGTGACATGGATAAAGTGTGTTTTTAGCCCTATTAGCTTTCCCAGTGGTTCTCGCCCACTCCCCTATTAAGGGTATCTACTGCCTTCCTGATTCCCAACTCACCCTTTCCTCCTCCAAAATTTATAATTCTCTGTATCAGATTTTGTCAGTTAATGGAAAAATCATGTCTGAGTGTAAATATACTCAATGTTTTCATTTTTTAGCTATAATTGCATCATCGAGAAGAGCCGACTATTTTTAATACCTGGATTTTCGAGTTAGATACACCCGAGCTTGAATCTCAGTAATTCCGTTTACCTTAGAGCAGTGTTTCTCAATATTCATATGCATATAAATCACCTGGAAATCTTATTAAAATGTAGATTCTTATTCGGTCATCTGGGGTTGGGCCTGACGCTGTAGCTGCTATTCCGTAGACTGTACTCCAAGTAGCAAAAACCTTGACCGCATTACCTGCCTCTGTTTCCTCACCTGTTACTTGAAAATAATGCCTACCTCCTACAGTTGTTTCAGGTGTTGTATGAGTTGCCTTATGCAAGGTGACTGGTACAGTTTCCTCCAAGAATCATCTAATGCACTATGGTAGTGGTGGTAGTAGTATGATGATAATAAGAGTTTTAATAATACGTTGGAGAATTTCAGGCTGAAGGTTTTAGAAATAAGTTTTAGGTGTAAAGTCTTCCTTGGATACCAAACGCTGCCCTCAGAAGCAACCCATCAAACCACCTGCACCTAGAGCTTTCCCTGATGGGCCCAGCAGCACCTCCATTGTTCCACAGTTGTCCTCCAATGACTTTAAAGATCACAGAGGCTTCTGAGAGATCACGTCTAGGCTTTGTGGTCCAGTCATCACAAGATACTAGCTGTGAATTAACATTTTCTCTTATAGCCTGACTTAGATGTTCTAAGTGGAGAATTCAGGGGTTGGGGGAGACATGGGAGCGGGATTTTGTTTTATTTTGTTTGTTAGTATCTACAGGTCTGGAGAACTCTTTGAGTATTTCAGGAAAGGGAGAATTCAAGTGCAACTTTACAATGCTTCTCTAAGCATTAGTAAAATTCTATGTGGGAAATAGAAGTACGGCATGATGTTCATTGCACCTTTATCTCAAGGGGTCTCCAAGAACTTAAGATGGGACCGTTTCTCTCCCCTTGATAAGAGATAGTGGCTGGGAAAGGTTATGAACCATTTCTTTAATGTCTTTGGTTGCATACATTACTCTGTAATTTCAGGAAACTCTGCATATAATTGCCTCGATGCTGAACAAGCAGAGTAGAGAAACAAAAGAAGGAAGGTGTTATTACCAATACTTGGCTGTGTCACTGGAGTCTTACTGTCCATGTTGTATTGGCTGAGTTTTCAGGAAAACATTTTTTCTCTTGGGTCTTTTTTTGGTTTCAGATGCTATTTCTAAAAGGTCACTTATTTGTCATATCGCTACTACTGCATATTACAATGCAGAATTCATCAAATTAGAATAAGCTAAAAAATACGCCAGCAATTCACTCAGTACACATTTTTAATATTATTTTTAAGATTAATATGTTTAAAGGCACAGGTAATATTGACGATGGAGTATCTATCAAAATTTTCATTTCTGTGGCAATGGTTATCTTTCATAATCCATTTGAAATAGCCTTCATGGTCCCTTTAACTTTAAGAGGATATGGCTTCCTTCTTGGATTTTTTTAAGGGAAGCACTACAAGTCTTTGATTTTCTGCAGTACTGCTTGAAAGATGAAGATGTCAAGATGGATAACAGCTAATGAACTGAATGCTCAATAGTTCATCACCTTGGTTTTTCCTGAAACCATTTCTTGTCCTTGCTTGGTAAATTGAAATCACTTGATTTTGTTGCAGTACCTGACAGGAGTCAGATCCTCCAAAATATCCAGACAGAAGTAAATTCTTTTAGCATCACAAATCTGTTGTCAGGACCGTTAGGCCAGTGGGTTAAGGTACATAAAAGAGGAGACCATGGTCATGTTTCATCTGGCACTGGTTGGCTCCCTTCTGATTAAAAGTGCTCTAGGACCATATATCTTCTCACCTTCTCATTTGAAGAAGGAACGAGGTGAGAATTGTGCATAGATCAGCATAAGTGGATCTCTACTCTTGGAAAAATAGCTCAGACAGTAAGTCCACTAATGATTGGCAAGTCATCTTATTTTGGTGGATAAAGTGTATTTCCAATTTTCATGTTCATTCAAAGGCATATTTTGTAGTGAGGTGGATGGACCTAGAGTCTGTCATACACAGTGAAGTATGTCAGAAAGGGAAAAACAAATACCATATGCTAACACATATATATGGAATCTAAAAAAAAAAAAATGGTACTGATGAACTTAGTTGCAGGACAGCAATAAAAATGTAGACGTAGAGAATGGACTTGAGGGCACGGGGTGGGAGGGGGAAGCTGGGGCGAAATGAGAGTAGCGTCGACATGTATACACGACCGAATGTAAAATAGGTAGCTAGTGGGAAGCAGTAGCATAGCACAGAGAGATCAGCTCAGTGCTTTGCGATGGCCTAGAGGGGTGGGATAGGGAGGATGGGAGGGAGGCTCAAGAGGGAGGGGATATGGGGACATATGTATGCATATGGCTGATTCACTTTGGTGTACAACAGAAACTAACACAGTGCTGTGAAGCAATGATACTCCAATAAAGATCTATTAGAAAAATAAGGCATATTTGAATTATAAAGTGGCACGTACCTTGTATTGTTTTCTAAACCACTGAAGTGGTTCACATAAATAGAACAACTAAGTAATACCAATTGGTTTCTTTTTATGTGACATCTTGGCATAAACTGTATTAAAGGAAATAGTGTTAATTGAGATTTTGATATACCTAATGTGGCATCAACTTTAACTGTAAATTACAAAGCATCATTGTTTGTTATTCACAGCCTATCATATTCCTTAACTACCAAGCTTTATTAGTATTAAATGTGAGGCTTTTCTAGATACGTCTATACAGTGTTATATCAACTAAATGAAGACTATAATGGTCAGTTAAACAGTTCTTTGGTTTACAATCTTGATATCATAAAGATAATAACACCTAAAGTTTGAATGGCTCTTTCCAATTTGCAAAATGCTTTTGTAAATATAACCCAGATAAAATATAGAGAGATTATGGAGTTGTTACCCATATATATAGATCAGAAAACTGAAGCTCAGAGAGTTAGATGACTTGTCTAAAATAACATAATTAGGAAGTGTCAGAACTGGGATTTTATGAATTTAACATCATTTATTGAGTATTTACTATATGCTGGTCACCATATGTAAACCGTCAGAAATCTTAAGGTCTAATGAGGGAGAGAGAAACTAAATAAATAATTACACAAAAGTATTATAATCGCACATGTTGACAGATGTTTCAAAGGGAAAGTAAAGTGTGCTCTGAAAGAGAATGGGTGCCTGATTAAGAGTGTGGGTTAGGCAAGGACGAAGTTTGAGGAGTGATGTGTATGGTCTGGGTCACGTGATTGAGGGAGAGCCAATGGTTGCCAAGGTTGGCAGGGGCCACACATATTAGAGATTGGACAGAAAGACAGTGGACAGAATGTGCAGGGCATTGCCAGTCATGTCACAGAATTTTAATTTCATGTAAGTTACGTGGGAAGTAGGGGAACCACAGGTATTCTGCTTCCAAGTTTAGTGCCTATTTCCATCATACACCATCATTCTTTGGTTGTGCCCTCATAACGTTCTTATTATCTTGTCTTTATTTATTTGCCTACTGTCTAAATATACTATTTTCCATGTAGACTATCTGTATGTGGGAGTTTGATCTGTTGGTTGCCATAACTTGTGGCTCCTGCATTTTTTTTTAACTTTTGCAAAGACATAATTCAGGCCAGGAGATTAATATCAGGTTCTAAGAAGACTGTGTTTAAATCTCTGTGAACTTCAATAATGTGGAATTCAGCTTAGATTTTGACATAAGTTCTTCATTGTATTCAACAAGTGGTTGCATAGTGCTTTGGATCAAAATGGAATGTGCTGACCAAAGAGGGAATTTTTTTTTTTTAAGACATGGGATAATGCCCTTCACTGATTGTCATATTTTTCTCTTGCCTCCATGCTCATTAATCAGTCCTAACAAACAGCCTGTAGCTAGACGTTGAACAAGTCTTGGGCTTTAAAGATGGCCTAACCCTTTTAGAGGTGAGTTTGTGTGTATGTTTTAAAGTAGAGAAATGTATTCACTTTGAAGTTGTTTGCTTTAAAACAACCTAGACTTCTGTCTTTTGAATTAATTTACTAAAATTTTAGAGAAGCATTTAGGACACATAGATGGAATCATCCCCATACTTTTTGCTTTCCTGAGGGAATCTGTTTCTGTATCAAATGGCATTTTGAGACCAGTACTTACAAATCACCTGAGACCAAATCCATAATAAATCTAAATCTTTGGAAAATTTCGCATTTTCAAAGAAATTAAAAAGATTTTTTAAAGATACAACTATTCAATTTAATTTCAATAATAGTTAATCACTTATCATTACAAACATTTTTTATGGTTATCAAAATACTCCACAATGTACCAGTGATAACAGTTCCTAGGCATTTGGAACTTGGCTGATAGATTTTTATTGTCGTTCCTGAGTCCTGCTTTTAACCTGGAATATTCCTGGTGAAATAGGGGAAATTTAAGTTGGTATCAAGAAGGTCTTTTTAAAGAGTAGTGACCTGTAGGAATTAGACTTCATTTTTTACTGGCTTGTTCTTTTACTAAAGCATAGCTTGAGTAAATCCAATAAATAAATAATTTACTAATAATCAGCACCATGAAGGCATTCATTTTCCTTTTATTTGAAACATCAGTAAGTTTCATATATTCATATTTGAAGGACAGCTTGAACTTCTATAGGGAAATAGGCTACACACTAAAAGTAATTTTGATTTTCTCAGCATTATAATTCTGTTTCTTTTGCTTCTTCCCTCTTGTGCTTATGAACAATAATAGTTTTAGAAATCATCATCATATCTGTGTTGTGAAATACTTTGAAGCTGTTAAGCTTATGATTTCAGTGTTTTAAAATTTAAGCCCCAGCAGTTAATTCTATCAAAACCTTGTCCATTAAGATTTTTTAGCTGACCATCCTGCATTATCTTTAGGACAACTGAGTTATCAGTTCTCCTATGACTTTGTTCTGCAAGTTATTTTTTGTTTGTTGGTTTGAACCATTTATGACCATAGATTTCCTTTCATGTTTAGCAGAGAAGACAGATTGAACCAATAAATTAAAAAAATATTGTATGTATTTAAAAATAGCCTCAAAAGTTTTTGTTGTTACTGTTTGTCTCTCCAAAGTCTTTTCCTCGGTGTCACGCTGTCAGGGAGATGCCTTCTTGCTCAGGGTGAGCTCTCTTTGGCTAGACTGATTCCATTGGCTTACACACCGATGTATTCCCCCAGTTGGCAGTCAGTTGCCTTCTACTGCCCCCTCTCAAAATCCATCTTAAAAGCTCATCTTTAGGTTAGATATGAGGATACTCTCCAGGTTTTTCCTTTTTTATTTCTCTTTGCTCAAAAACAGTTTCCCAAAGGTCATGGAAATGGCAGTGTGAGTGGGGATTGGGCAGTGAGTATGTCTACATTACTCAGATATACATTATTCAGCACCACGTTGCTGACATTTATGTAGATGTGCCTCTGTTGGCACTTCCTGGTTCTGGCTCTTACCATTCATTGGACAGTCTGATCTCTACTTCCTTTCACTCCTCCAGGTATGGCACAGGGACCTGTGAGCAATCCCTTCTTTCCAAAGCTAATCTAGGGCAGATCTCTCACACTGTGGCCAGTGGACCTTTGCAACAGAATTCCCTGGATTGCTTTTGAAAGTATTTCCTGGCCACCTCCCAGACAGAATGAATCAGAATCTCAAGTATAGCAGGACTGGTGCTCTGTATTCTTCCTATATCTCTCCAAGTGGTTTGTGGACACACTATAGTTCAATGACCGGTATTGGATTGAGTGTTTGTGTCCTGCTCGGTTTCATATGTTGTAGCCATAGCCTGCAATGTGATTGTATTAAGAGGGGGTATTTGGGAGGTAATTAGGCTTAGGTGAGGTTATTAGGGTAGAGCTCTCATAATGGGATTGGTGCCCAGGTAAGAGGGGCAGACACCAGAGCTTCCTGTCTCCATCGTGTGAGGATACAACAAGAAGGCAGCCATCTGCAAGCCCTCACCAGAACTCAGCCCATGCTGGCACCCTGATCTCAGACTTCCCAGTCTCCAGAACTGTGAGAAATAAAGGTCTGTTGTTTAAGTCACCCAGTTGATGGTATTTTTGTTACAGCAGCCCAAGCAGACTAGGACAGCAGGGTCCTAGGGAAAACTTCCCGTATCTAGACATAAGAGGTAGCTTCATCTTTTAGGATGAGAATGAAGACCTGGGGTACAAAGAATGGTTATCGGAGATTAGTTCTTGCATAGAGTTGTTGTCTCAGTTTTTCTACTGTAGAGACTATTGTCTGTTATCAGGTGTCTTTGTACCCCTCCTTTATTACCCCTCAAACTGCTCCTTCCACAAGCTGCATTTAGTGCAGAAAAGTTTTCAAAGCATGTCTCAGGTGTTGGATTTAAACTCTTAAATGTCCTGATTCCTAGCCTGCCCTTGGCTAGCCAAGAGATAGTGTAGGACTCCTTATGTTTCTGCAGAGTTAACTAAATTTACTTTACCATTAAATTTGACACTATCATGTGACCTCCCAGTGTGCATTAAAATTAACAACATCCCTTTAGTCTTCAACACAAAATCATATCCTTTTTTTGGAGGTTCTGCAAAATTCATGAACTATCATTGAATTTTCTGAAATTAAAACAGCATGTTAACGAATGGCCGTAAATATGATTTCTGGGGTGATGCGGCCATTCAACATATGCTGTAGCTTTTAATTCTTGGTTATTATCATTAACCAGGGAATCAGTGCAAAATGCTTGAGAAAGAGAACTAATAGAAGCATTTTCTATAAAATGGAAGTACCAAAAGTACATGTTTCTTCCTAAGTTTTGTTGGGAATCATAGTCACATGGTTTGGAAAATTGAAAGTCTGCAGCCACTTTGCTCTTCCTTCTTTTATAATAAAGGTTTCATACTCAATAGCTTCTTAGTTAATATCAGGGCTATACTTGATTGTGTAACATATAAATCTAAGTTAAAAAGTGAAAAATGTAGGTAAACAAATTATTTAATTATAAGTTAAGAAAAAAATAAGTTGTCTCAACTCAGCTTTATCATGTTTGATTGTATGTATTAAGTTTCTTGTTGCTTTAACTGAATGGAGATTGAGTTTAGATACTGAATATATAAATAAGTTTAAGAACAGTCTAGGGCTTCCCTGGTGGCGCAGTGGTTGAGAATCCGCCTGCCGATGCAGGAGACACGGGTTCGTGCCCTGGTCCGGGAAGATCCCACATGCCGCGGAGCAACTAAGCCCGTGAGCCATGGCCGCTAGGCCTGCGCGTCCCGAGCCTGTGCTCCGCAATGGGAGAGGCCACAACAGTGAGAGGCCCGCATACTGCAAAAAAAAAAAAAAAAAAAAAAAAAAAACAGTCTAAATATATTCAAGCAAAATGCATTCTAAATTATGATAGGTGGGAGATGTTTGGATGCCCATTCCTTGCTTTATGAGATTATGTGCTACAGCAATCATCCCTTCCAGTGTGAACCATTGTCATGACAGAGCACAGGAATCTGACCCACTCACTATGACATTATTTTGGAATACAGTGTGGTGTGTGTGTACCAGCTCCTGGACAAAAGAGAGGCAGTGATCTAGGTTTAGTCATGACTCTGCCCCAATCTTGAGGTTCTTTGGGCTTTTGGCACATGGTAGGTACATGACAAATGCTTGAACATGGATTTATGCAGTTATGAAAGCCTATACTTCTTATTGAGATGGCTTTCTCCCCTGCCAAGGAAAAAGACAGCTACTCTACTAAACTTCCAGAGATGGAAACTCTTAAAATGAAATAGAAAAGAAGTTCAACTGTTCAAATATAGTATAACACACAAGGGATTATTTTATCTATGGACGTTTCATTTGTGTGTAACTATTTCAAAGTTTTGATTTTTAAATCAATGTTTAAGTTTCCAATTTGTGAGTTGTCATTTAAAGGTACAAATTCAGAGTCTGTTCTTGGCCTGGTTCTCTCATTTTACAAAGTCTTGTAATAGTATTTAAGTACACTTCCAAAAGCATAGGCTTTTTGCCATCTTCTGAGGCCATTTATGGCGAGACCTCTGGACTTGAATTGAGAAATCTGGTAATCTGCCACTTATTAGCTGTGTGACTCTGGACAAGTTGTTTAATGTCTCTGAACCTTAGGTTTCCTATTTAGTAATAAAGAAACAGTAATAAAGAATAAAATAGTAATAAAGAAAATAATAATACCTCATTAATTTGTTGTACATTTTAAAGGTCATGTTGTGTAATTGCTTTCTAAACTCTGATGCAGCAACAGACATGAAGGACTGCCCAAGTGGCCTTCCCAGTTTCTGCTGTTTTTAAACTAGTCTCATGAGAAAGAGGGGGCTCCTGGAGAGAGTTCTGTAGTACAGAGGTTTTTATGACTCTATTCCTAATGCTCATTCAGCTCACTTTGTTGTCTTTCGTAATTTCACTACATATGGATTAAGGAGGGAGGATACAATATGATGGGACTGCTAAGTCATGAAGGCAGAAATATTTCAAAATATTTCTTAGTCTCTAACCAAGAAGGTAAATAAAATAATAAAAATCTTATATTCCATTTTTTGCTAAAAAAAAAGATATTTGCACTGGTATCTCAAGCTATATTGCATAGATAATTCTATAGGTTTGGGACAGGTGCCATTAGCAGTCATTATTGTGACACGCCAAATAGGGCGTCAGAGGCTGACCCACAATCTGTGGCCAGATGCAGCCCTTTCATGGGACACGTTGGCCTGCCAACAAGCACAGCCCTTTATGTGGCAAAGCACCCTTCTCCCAGTCAACCACACGGGGAAGTGAGAGGGAGAGCTGGCGTCATAAGACAGTAATAACTTCCTGGGAAGTGGATCAATGAACTTTTGGAGTCAAGGGTGTTTTATTGATTGACTTGTTCTTTGGCTCCTTTCTTTCCTCATATGCACCTGTGATTTATACATAAAATATATTTTTTATTCATAACACAATGCCAAAGCCATGATTGACACCAACTGTGCAACATCCCCTTGTTATTAATTCACCCAGACTGTCTGTCATTGGAGAACGTGCAGTGACTCACTGAGGGATGAGCACTGGTGACCCCAACCTTGGAAAGAATAACAGTCACAGTGATGATTGGATTTTCAACATGAAATACTTTCCTTAGTCTTGTGTAAAAATGAATAGAAGTATTTTTAGAAGTCCTTTTTAAAAAAAATACATTTACTTATTTATTTTTGGCTGCGTTGGGTCTTCGTTGTGATGCGCGGGCTTCTCGTTGCGGTGGCTTCTCTTGTAGCAGAGCTCGGGCTCTAGGGACACGGGCTTCAGTAGTTGTGGCGCACAAGCTTAGTTGCTCCGCGGCATGTGGGATCTTGCCGGACCAGGGGTCGAACCCATGTCCCCTGCATAGGCAGGCGGACTCTCAACCACTGCGCCACCAGGGAAGTCCCGAAATCCTGCTTTATTATTTGTGACATGCAATCGAAACAAATAAAGTGTTCTTTTTATGTAAACAGAAATTTAAGACAGGTTCCCTTTTGTATTCCCCAGCCCCTGCTACACACACACACACACACACACACACACACACACACACACACACAGACACACACACAGACACACACACAGACACACACAGAGAGAAGATATAAATATATTCTGTCTGTCTAGAAATCCCGGAAACCCACCAACCACTAGCACTCTTGGTTAACATCCACCCTGCTGTAAGTGGTCATGGCAGTGACCCAATCCCTTAGTCATTATCACTTTTCCTTAGGTGAGGGTGGGGGTACATTGTGACACAGAAAACACCATTGAGGAGTTTCTGGGAATTGACTTCTTGATAGATGGCAGAATAAGCTCAGAAATGTCGAGAGATATACTGGAGAGGCTGTAGGGCCAAACAAATAAGTCTCCTAATTCCTCAGCCATAATGGGAGGACAGTTTGCATCTAACCTGTAGTTCTCCAGTGGCCGTGCCAGAGGGCTGCTGACTAATGGATTGCTACAGCCTGTGTATGTAACTCCCCAGTTGTGTGTGGCAGACCTCTGTCCTGCTTTTTCCTTTTTTTTTTTTTGGTTTGTTTTTTTTCCTCACTGCAATTGGATCCCATGTTTAAGATGAGGATACACAAGATATGCTCATCAAATTTGCAGATGGGCAGGATGGCAAACTCAGGGCCTGGAATGTGGTTGCTTGTTAAATTCTTGAATACTTTAGGTTAAGGTTTAAGCTGCTATATTAGAGCCTCCAATATACAAGCAGTTTTCTTGTAAGCAAATGAAGCTTAAATTGCAAGTGTAACTTCCATTCACATTCCATTGGCAAGAACATGGCTACACCTTGTAGGGAAATGCAGTCTCCTCACCTCTCCACTATAAAATACAGTAGCCATGGCCCTATGAGGCTGCTGAGCCCTTGAAATGTGGCTGGTCTGAATTGAGATGTGCTCTGAGGGTAACATACACGTCGATTTCAAAAACGTAGAGTGAAAAAAGAAAGCATGCTATCTCAATATGTTTTATATGAATTATGTGTTGAAATGATAGCATTTGGGATATATTGGGCTAATTAAGATATGTTATTAAAGTGAATTTCACCTCTTTTTAAAAAATTTCATTTAATGTGACCAATAAAAAATCCAAAAGCACATTCGTGGCTCCTATAACATCTCTGTTGGATAGTGTTGCATCTAGCTGATGGCCAGGAACCCAGATGAACCTGCAATACTATAGAAGAAGAGAAAATGGATTGAGGTGACAACTAGCCGTCTATCTCACTACAGTACCTTCAGTGTCTCACAGAAGTTTAGTGCTTGCTCAGTATATGTTGATTCAACGACTAATTGAATTACTGTGTTTGGATCCCAGAATATATCAGTCTTGAGTGATGGGCCAAATTCAACCGAGTGACATAGCATGTCTTAAATTTTATCTTTACAACTACGGGACTGGGGAAAAACAGCTATAGCAATATATTTATAAAGAAACTCGGGGACCAATATGTGTCAGTTATGTGATGTGGCCACCACAAAATCTAATGCAATTTTAGACTGCATTAATAAAAATAAAAATCTGTTCTTTCAAAAAACAGATGACATTCTTGACCTACTCTTTACTTTGTTGAGTTTATATCTATAGTGGTTTGGTAGGTTTGGGAGGTCCTCCTGAAATGTAAAATAGGTCTTACTTCACAAGGCAAAACTTTAGATCTCTGGTAGGATTGTTTGGAAGATATGTTCAGTGTATGACTCCTATAAGATAATTTATGGAGATGTTTAGAATGCAGTTGTATATATGGGTATAAAAATTAAGAGAGAGGATTATGTTGAAGGTGTAGATGTGGGAATTGTCTGTAAATGGATGGCCAGTAACACCAGAGATGGAGCTGCAATTGTGCCAGAAGAGTGCATAGTTAGAAATCAGCACTGACATGTTCAGGTAGGATATCAGAAAAGGATCCAGGGGAGGGGACTGAGAAAAGCATCCAGAAAGGTTAGTGATAAATCAGGCAACTGTGGCGTCGTTGCTGCTGAGCACACGTGTCGAGAGGGAGAGAGTACTCAGCAGTGTCGAGGCTGCCATGTGGTCCAGGAGTAAAGGACCAAGAAGTTTCTTTTAAATCAAACAACTAGAGAGTTCTTGGTGTCCTTGATAAGAGCAGTTTCACTACACTGACAGGGAGTGAAGCCACTGAACAGGGGATCTCAAAGCAAGAGAAAAGAGATGAAGTGAGGTCACAGAGAGGAGATAATTCTTAGAAAAAAGTTTTGCTCTGACATATTGCTATTATGAATCTCTTGATGTGATGTCCCAAGAAGGTCACAATAAGAGATCTGTGGTATCCTTGCTAAAAATGCAAGAATTTTTCAAATTGTAACCCTGAGAAAGTATCAGACAACCCCCAACTGATGGACAGTCTACAAAATAACTGATTAATTCTCTTCAGAAGTGTTAGGTCATGACTAGGATAGACAAAGGAAGATTACAGAGCACCAAGAAAAAATAACAATTAGTTGCAATGTGGGATCCAGATTGGGTCCTGTACCAGCAAAAAGATGTTAGTGGAAAAACTGGCAAAACTTGTATAAGGTCTGTAGTTTAATAGTCCTGCACCAATGATAATTTCCTGGTTTTGATCCCTGTACCATGGTTATGCAATGTAGTAAACATTAGAAGAACCTAGGTGAGGGGTATATGGAAACTTTCTGTACTACTTTTGCAATTTTTCTCTAAGTTAGTTCAGAAAAAGAAAAGTTTTAAGTTTTACTCTGAAGGGAAGGAGAGGGGTGGGGGATGATGGCTGGAAAGAATATGAGGCTGAGTAGGATTCAAAATTAGCAATAGTTGTGAAAATGATCGACAATATTTTCTAAGAGCTTTGTGGAAATTTTTCACTCACTGTTCATAACTATGCTCCGGAGGAAACGGTGCTGTTTTGTTGCTGTGATCCTATATTTTCAGATGAGGAAAAGGAGACATGAATGAGGTTAAACGTGATCACAAAGCAGTAAGGGACAGAGCTGGGATTTGAAGCTAATTTCTTAAGTTACTGCATTCAATACTGTCTTTGAAATTGGAGAGAAATTAGGTGTGCTTAAATGCGTGTTAGATGGGGAGACAGAGACAAGTCAAGAAAAAGAGGGAATAGAAGATACAGGGTGGAATTCAGAATATGAGTGGAATATAGACTTGGACCTGAAGGGGAGACACTATGCTAAATAATAAGTAAAAAGGTAGGAAATGTGTAGATGACTGGCTGGAGACTGAGAAATTTCTTCTCAGTGGTTTTTAATTTCTTTGTGAAGTAGAAGGGGAGGTTGAGTTCTTCTCAGTGGTTTTTAATTTCTTTGTGAAGTAGAAGGGGAGGTTGGAAGTTTGAAATAGTAGAAGGGTTTTAGGAGAGCCAGTGTAGAGAAAAGGGGAGGGAGCTGGTAATGGCCGTGCAGGGTAGCCAGGGTGTGCTGAGAAGGAGCTGGTGAGACCACATACCCGTGGTTCCACCATCTCTGCAGTGGACAGCTTTCTCCAGTGTGATCTGTAGTCCAGGCTTCAGACTGTTGAGTTTTTCCATGATGGAGTTTTTGTAGGGTCGGTGCCACAAAAACAATTGATCAAGGAAGAGAATGATGTTAAGAGTAAAATGGATAGACTCAAATCTGGCTAATGGGAATGGGGTGAAGACAGGGTGGGACTGATAGGGAGGAGTTAGAGCACTCAGTGAATTTTTTCAGTTCCTATTTCTCTAATAACTAGTGACTGGTGAATGCTTCTCATATATTTATTGGCCATTTTTATTTCTCCTTTTTGTATATTGTCTGTAACTGTCCTTTGTTTTTCCAATAGGGAATGTTTTTCCTTTCCAGCTACTTATTTATTTATTTTAATTGAAGTACAGTTGATTTACAGTGTGTTAGTTGCTGGTGTACAGCAAAGTGATTCAGTTATATGAATGGATAAAGAAGATGTATAAAAATACACAATGGAATACTACTCAGCCATAAAAAAGAATGAAATAATGCCATTGCAGCAACATGGTTGGACCTAGAGATTATCATACTAAGTGTAAGTCAGAAAGAGAAAGACAAATACCATATTATATCACGTATATGTGGAATTTAAAATATGACCCAAAAGAACTGATTTATGAAACAGAAACAGACTCACAGACATAGAAAATGAATTTATGGTTACCAAAGGGGAAAAGGGTTGGGGGAGGGATAAATTAGGAGTTTGGGATTAGCAGATACAAACTACTATATAAAATAGATAAGCAACAAGGGAATTTTTGTTCAACCAACAGATATGTTTCACATATTTTTTTCAATTTTGTGGTTTGCATTTTTGTTTTCCTTCTGTAAGATTTTATTTGGACCTATAGATCTATGTCATCCAAAATAGCAGCCATTGGCTATAAGTGACTATTAAATTTAAAAGTAATTTGAATTGCAGTTAAATTGATTAAAATGAAATAAAATTAAAAATTAAGTCTTGTAGTCTCCCTAGTTAAATTTGTAGTGTACTGTATCTATGTGGCTAGTGGCTACTGCATTGGAAAGTGTAGCCAGGGGACATTTCCATCAATGGTGAAAATTACATTGGGCAGCACTGCTATAGAATTATTTTTTAATTGGAAAAGCCGTCACTGCTTTCCTGATTGATTTCTGCCTTTGGAGTCATACCTAGGAAGGTCTTTTCCATCCTTAAACATAATATAAATGTTAATTTTTATTTTTTTCTAGTATTTCTATAGCTTTTTAAAAAAGCTATGTACATTGTTTAATGTACCTGGAATATATGCTTTTGTATTGTGTGAGCTAAAGTCTGACTCATAGTCTTTTCAAACTTTTTACCACAAATCCCAATAACATTAAATGAAGTTGAAATGACATCTTTTAATGGATACTTAAATCATTTAATGGATACTTAAATATTCATAGTTTGTTTATTGAACATCTATTATATTACTTTGATTTGTCCATTGGAATCAATTTCACCTCAATGCATATTTATCAAGGAGATAAATACAATAAAGATTAAGACATGATTTATAGTTTAGCAAGGAGGTAGTAGACAGAATAAATGTTTATAATATATGTGAATTTATTGATAGGAATACAAGAAAGTCCAGTGTTGTTTCAAAGATGATTAAAGTGGGCTGTGTGTCTCGGGAGTTGTGAGGAGGTGAGGGTTAATGTGATGTGATATGTATGTGTATGAACAGGAGGGGGGAGTGGGAAAGAGGAAGGAGGGAGGAGTAAGGAGAAGAAACATGATAAAGTGTGTGAAACTAAATTTTGAAATAGTTTGTGTGTGACATTCTAGTTTATTAGCCATCTGAAGATTTGTTCCCTAAGAGGATAGATCTTCTGGGTTGTTTAGCCAAGCATCAATGACTGGGTGGGTGGACACAGGAGCAGGGAGCTCCCTCAGATAACCAGTCTAGTTATAATTCAGGTGAGAGCTAAGGAGGGCCAGAACTAAGGCATTAGCAGTGGGCTGAATTAGAGAGACTTTTAGGAGATAGAAGTGACAGGAGTTGGTAATAATTGGATGTGGAGGGAATCGCTGACTGAGTGATATTCCAAGGTCTACCTGAAGACTAGAGTAAAGCATACTTCAGTTCTGCCAAAAATGAATCAGTTTCCCGACATGGGGAAGCTGAATATTAGGCCATATGCCATTCACCTTATTACTGTTGTTTCTGTGTCAGAGTTCTCAGTAACTTGATGTGATTTCCTTCAGTTTGAGTATAGTTGGAATTTAGCTTACAAGGGTGAATATCTTAATGCTGGAGAAAAATTACTTACCTTGGTTCATCATAATGCCAAGATTAATTCTGGTAAGAGTTGTGAAAATTCATAACTTTAAAAATTTTAAAGGAATAGCTTAGAGCATCTTCCCTTTTACAGAATTTATTTGAGGCACACTAAATAAGACAAGAAAACTGGAATTATTATAGTTGAAATATTTGACATTTGATATTTTCTGTTGGCACTAAAGGCCTAAAAGTTAGTTAAATGACAACAAGCAGGAAGAGATTATCTTCGCATCCTTCAATTATATCTTCTGGTTGTTCTTCCTGGAAAATATTTAACAGAACAGTCAATGTTACTCACTTAAGATAATCAAGCCCTAAGTCATTACCACAGAAAATTAAGTTTAGATTTAACTGGTTTTAGAACATGCTTATACTAAGGAGCTCAAATTATAGCTCCTAAGATTTTTTTTGGGGGGGGTATCTCATTTAGAAGCCATTTTTATTGTTTGACAGCTGAAAATAAGACATTTCTGTTAATATTACATTGACTAACATATTTTATATTAAGTTAAAAATGTCAGTTTTTTTTAGAAGTTTCTTCTTTCTTTAGCATTTTTTCTAGTTTGAAAAAAAAAATCTCTTGGGCTTCCCTGGTGGCGCAGTGGTTAAGAGTCCGCCTGCCGATGCAGGGGACACGGGTTCGTGCCCCGGTCCGGGAAGATCCCACATGCCGCGGAGCGGCTGGGCCCGTGAGCCATGGCCGCTGAGCCTGCGCGTCCGGAGCCTGTGCTCTGCAACAGGAGAGGCCACAACAGTGAGAGGCCCGCGTACCGCAAAAAAAAAAAAAAAAAAAAAAATCTCTTTAGGATTTAAAAAATTTCATCATTATTGCTATTTCCCAGACAGAGTTAAAGACTATGATTCACTAGTTGAATTACCTCTGATTCTGTGTTTTATCCATAAGGCTTGTAAAAATTTTGGGATGCTGTGGCATTTACTATAGTTGGGAAAAAAGGTGTGTCAAGAGAAATGGAAATAAAAAGAACATCAAATAAAATACTATATAGAATGAATCGAAGATATTTTCTCTTTATCCTCTTAAAGGGATACTTTACTTACCTTGGTGAAATTAAATCTTTTTCATTAAAATGAGTTATTGACTCATAAAAATGGGAACCCTCAAACAACCTCCTGTTCATCCACTCCCCTCAAATGTTTACTTCTGAAAATCAATTGCTCAAAACTGATGATGGCAAAAGTAGTCAGGATGTGTGTAGAGGATGATAAATGATTGGGAAGGACTTTTCGTAAACATGCAACCTACAGGATATTTTCTCAATTTATAGGTAACTGTACATCGATAACCTTCCGTAAATAAACTGAGCCTTACAAATGAATCAGACAAGCAAAAACTCATCATCCCTCAGGTAAATTATTTCTGAGGAAACTGGTAAATATTTTGAAAATATTTAAATGAATGTTCATGGCATTGATTTAGTGAATCGTCATATGTATTTCCCATGGTATCATTTTGCTATAATTCCTCTTACTGTATTAAAATGAACTAACTAGTAAATATTACACAACCTACTTTGGGTTGTTTGGATGTTAAAATACCAAGAAATTGAAAAGAAAACTCACCTAAGGTAGTGAAAATAGGTATTAATAGAGACAAAATTCAGTTCTATTCCAAATTTTCCATCTTGACAAAAATAGAGGAGTAATTCAATAACTCACCATTTATTTTTATGAACACCATTTAAAGAAAAGTGAAAATGAAAAAAGGAGCCATAAATGTGTGGAAACAACAGAAGTGTGTATAAATCAATGTTGAACTTCTCACCATATTAGATTCAAAGTACAAGCAACTGGTATTGGATAATATTAAGGAATTTTTAGGGGTGATAATGGTATTGCAGTTATAGTTTATGAGTGAGTCCTTATTTTTTAGAGATACATAATGAATATTAAGAATGAAATCATATGTTGTTTGGGATTTGCTTCAAATAAAATAAAAGGGAGAATTGGGGGACTATGGATGGAAAAGATTGTTCACGAGTTGATAATTGGTGAAACTGGGTGATGAATGTATGGAGGTTTATCATATGTTCTGTGTACTTCTGTATATGCTGTATATATAATATGTATATAACCCACTGTATATGCAGTTCCTTAACATCACTGTGAGGTAGCAAATGGCAAGACATGATTACAATCCAGACTGCAGAACTTAGCAAGTACAAGAAAGCATCATCTTCATTATCACTGTAGTCTCTGCTTATTGGCCACCTATGTGCCAGACAATAGGATAAATATGTTCCATATTTGGTCAAATTTAATCATCACACCACATCCATTTAGGTAATATTTTGATGCTTATTTTTCAGATGAGAAAACTGAGGCTTAGAGATATTAAGTAACTTTCTATAATATACATATCCTGAATGGCAGAACTAATAATTAGTAAGCTATATTGCCTTTTTACGCTATAGGTATGCCTGCTAAAGTTTGGTGTGCTGTGCTGCCTATGGACAGTGTACAACTAGGTGAAAATAAATGAAGCAACTCAAATGAGAACAAACAGAGCTATTTATACTGGGCTTGCTGTATCTCCTGCTACCACCACTTGTACTTGTCAGAGACAGAGACAGGCAGGAGAGTAGGAAAACTTTACACTGAAAAACAAAATAAAACAGAGGCTCTAGGTAATCTCTGATTGGACATTTTTGACATGGACTAGTTGTGGGGCATCTTACGTGATTGGTTTCAGGAGCGTATTTGGCTTTTCTGGGTTGGTCCTGTGCTGGAAGGGAGAACAAAAATAGGGCAACTGGCTGACGCTTTCTGTACAGGTTATACTTTGGTTCCCGGGCTGGTCACTACAGAGCTTCCGGGTCAGAGTTCTGTTGTCATATATGGCTGGTCACTGTCCATTTGTATATTCAGTCTCTCACTGGGTATTTCTCTCACTTGAGAGAGGTTGGCCAATTCATGGGAAGCTAGAGATCCAGACCATCACCACTCAGGGTATGTTTCGTTGTCTCCATAATCACTGTATCCCAAGATCTTTAACTTCATGTTATTATAGCATTATGACTATCATTTAATAAGAGACTTGCTTAAATACAGATGTATTCAAGGCTCTAGATAAAGTGCAACAGACCAGCATCATGATCACTCTGACTACAACAAGAAAAATTAATAGTCCCTGTAAGATACTTTGGAAACAGGAACCCCAGTTGTCCAAATCAGTTTACGAGAACAAATTTCGTACAGCATGAGGATCACATTAGAGATCCAAATAGCTTTTTCTTAAGGCAAACTATAGGCTTTCCTACCTTGTCTGCTTCATTGATCCATGTACAGCAAGCAGTATTAGTAATGGCACAGGGGCCACCAGGACTAGCAAACAAATCTAGAGCAATGAGATTGTCTATTACTGATTCTTCCAATGAGTTGAGAGTGATGTATATTTTATGTAGGTTACAGATGTTGTTGTTAATAACGCCTGCTAGAGTTAATGTTAAGTTTCTAACAGTCTTTTCTATTTGTATGACTCCTTCTGTTGGGAGCACTGCTCTGATTGTTCATATAAACAATGAGTCAGTGATTCTCCTAGGTAGAATGCCTGAATAATCAAAGGTGGCCTCTTTTTTGGAGCTTGTGTTTGAGTTGGAATTTCAAGCCTTGATGATGTATAGAGTTAGGGTTCCTACGTGCAGAAATGTCTCAGAATATTGTTCCCAAAGTATATGAGGTGTCAGTTGGAGGCAAACATTACCAGGCATCCTGGTCACACAGGATTTAATAGCCAGTAGGGGCACATGGAGAGCCATGAGAAATAGAGTTAGTCATGACATGAGGTTGGAATCAAGGCCTTACACTAGCTGGATTATGTATTTAAATATCAATTACTATCTTCCAGGTATCAAGTAATTGGCCCATCATTCAGGGAAGATTATGAAATTCAAATTTAAAATTATTTAGGGTCTGATCAATAGATGGTAATCATTGGTTCTTTTTCTAGGATAGAGGGACAGTAGCGAAGTCACAGGTTGATTTATTTAAGGTCATTTGTCCATGTAGGTGCAAGTGGAACTGTCACTGGAATAATTCCTTATCATCTTATTTGATGAGACCAGGATGGCTCAGAGGTTTTTATCAGGAGATCTGGTTATGGATGGCCTATACAGTAGTCTGTAAGATTGAAGGCAGTGGCCACTGTTTAGGAGAATCTAATAATGATATTAGAATGACTATGTTCTGATTTAACAATTATAATAAAGAGAGAGAAAAACAGAGAAGAGTGCCATTATGAGTAGATGCCAAACTGGGATCTTTAGAAGATGAGAAGAACGGTTATAGGCAAGAAGATAAAACAAAACAGGAATTAGATAGAGGTCTTGATCTGATATCTTAGACAGAAGCTGCCTACTATCTGAGGTTATATCCCTTTTCTGAAGGTTTTGGATCCACTCTCTATATCTGAAGACCATTTGCTTCCATTAGGTCTCCAAGAATCTTCAGTTTAACATCTCCTACTGAAGTAGCCTCCTAATTGTGTGGAAGAGTGAATGGTGACCCAAGGATTGACTTCCTGGAGTTCCTCTGCTGTATTTTTGTTAAGCATATCTGATAAGGTCCTTTAGAAAGAAGATTGAGAGCTGTTTTTTCTGATGTCTGTTCCAGTGGTTGGAATCTCATGGTTGAAGATCACGAAGAGGTTGTAGGAAGGCAGCCGTAACTTGTTGGTGATATGACTAGGTATAACTACATGAGTCCTTTGCAATGCTTTGTCATATCTTTGTGCAGCAGGTCTAGGATCAGAGGCACCTGAATGAAAGGGCCTTCAAATGACCAGTTCCTAGGTAGAAAACTGTTATGTTCCTGAGGGACAGGTAGTGAAAGTAACTTTGGCTTCCCGAAGGAGGCTGGCTTATGGGTTTCTGAAAATGTTGTTAATTTTAATTTAAAGATGCCATTGGTTTTCTCGGTCATTCTAGAAGATTGTGGCAGTTTTTGAGTAAGGGGGTAATGCCTTGCAGATTTCTTTTATAATTGTTCCCACAAAGTATGTGCCTTGGTCACTTGATATAAAAGTTAATATGCCTCATGTTAGAAACGTGTAATCAAGGAGCTTTTTAGTGACTATGAAGGATGTAGCTTTTCAACAAGGAAATGTTTCAACCCATGCTAAAAATAAACACACATTAAAAGATATTCAAATCTGATGGAGGATGGAAGTCGGATAAAACCATCTGAAGGTGTTTAAGGGGTCCTTGGGGCTTTAGTTCCTGACCATATTCACATTTATAGTTTTTCCAGGATTGTGTTGTTAACAAGTGACACATAACCTGAAAATAGCCTCAGCTGTCTTTATAAAATTTCCCCAAAATGTTGATGTAAGATAGTAACCAATCTGTCTGTACCATGATGAGTAACTTAATAGAGAAATTTAGCTGGTATTCACTTGAAATTATCTTGTGGCCCCCAAGCCTCCTTGTTGGGAGTGCGGGAGATGATCTGAGTAAAAGGTACAACCAGACTCTTTTCATTTTTCCTTTTCATGGACTTAATGTTGTTATTTCCTAATGGACTCTTTGAATCCCTTAAGGGATTTATCTTTTCATGGTTTAATTAGGATCATAACTTTGATGAGGGCTGCCTGTTTGGTAGAATGATCTGTTTTAGCATCTCCTGTATTTCTTTTTGCATCAACCTTAACCTTTACAATAGCCACCTAGCTAGGAAACCTCTAAAAGTTCCTTAACTTGTTGCCCATTTCTGATAGAAGTTCCAGCAGAGGTGAGAAACCCCTTTGGATCTAAAGCATTCAAAAGTCATGTACTATTCCAAAAGCATACCTGCTCTCTGTATATGTTTCTTCTCCAGTCTTTGGTGGGATGACAAGCTCTAATAAGCATAACAAATTCTGCCACCTGAGCTTATTTTAGTCCGATCAGAGGACTCTATACTAAAGGAGAACTTAAATTAGTGATAACATATCATGCTTGATAACCCCCAGTTTTAATTTTGAGATCTAATCCATCAACAAATAACATTAGGTCAGGGTTCTCAATGGGAGTCTTTACTGAATCTGAGTGAGGTACAGAAAGTTCCTAACTTAGATAAAATAATCATAAAGTAATCCCATCTTCTGGCAGCGGTAGGACTAGAATTCTGCAGTGGTGAAGAGTAACGTGAGAAAAGAGGGAGTAGCACGGGCTTTCCTGGTGGCGCAGTGGTTGAGGGTCCGCCTGCCGATGTAGAGGACACGGGTTCGTGCCCCGGTCCGGGAAGATCCCACGTGCCGCGGAGCGGCTGGGCCCGTGAGCCATGGCCGCTGAGCCTGCGCGTCCAACGGGAGAGGCCACAACAGTGAGAGGCCTGCGTACCGCAAAACAAACAAACAAACAAAAAAAACAATAAAGAGGGAGTAGCAGAGTCTCCTGAGCAGTCAGTTGACCGGCTAAATGGCGTCGTTTGCTCTCAGTCGGTAGCAGTGCCGGTACTGTGTGAGGACCCATGAGATCAAGCAGGGAGCCTGGAACTAATTCAGAAGAAGCCTTGACAAGTTTTGCAGGGGCAGCTATTGCCTTGAGACAAGGAGGTTAAGCCTTGGCACCCAGGTCAAGGGTGAGGCCATACTAGGAATGGGTTTTTGATGCTCTCATGAGATTGAATTAAAAACTTCACCTTGTCCAGATCACTCATGTACAAATAGATAAAAGGGCTTTTTCTAGCAAAGGATGCCTAGGGAAAGGAGGCTTTTAAAGAGCCTTCTTCAGGTTACATAAAGCTTGTGCTTGGCTTTTCCAAGGAGAGGATCTCTTTATCTGAAGCTTTAGCCAATTCAGGGAGAGATGTTGCAATTCCAGGAAAATGTGGTGCCTATTATCTGCAATGTCAGTTAAATTTAGAAATCCTCTAAACTGTCATGTTGTGAGGGGGCTAGGATAAGTTAGGATAGGCTTTAGTCTACCAGGAGAGTGTGTTTCCCACTTCATAGATAACTCATATCCTAAATAATGGACTCTGTTTTGACAAAACAGTAATTTATTTTGTGATACGTTGTGTCCTTTTCTGCCAAGGCTTAGAGCAAGTCAAAGGAATTCTTCGTATAGGCTTTATGGTCCTCTGGAAAAGGTAGATCATCTACATACTGCATCATAACTGAATCACAAGAGGAATTTAGATCTTTTAAGTCTTATTTGAGAATCAGGGAAAAGAGAGAGGTTTTCCATGAACCCTTAAGGCATGACGGTCCAGGTGTTTTCTTGTCCTCTCCAGGTGAAGGCATAAAAGTATCGACTGTACTGGTCTAGAGGCACACTGTAAAATGTAGGTCAGAGATCCACCGCAGTGCAGCAAGTGGCTTCATTTGGAATTGTTGATAGGATGGTGTTTGGGTTCCGTGCTACTGGGAAGCAAGGCATAATAATTTTGTTGATGGCCCTGGTGTCTTGAAAAATCAGTATCTTCTCTTGTTTGGTTTTTTTGCTGCCAGGACAAGTATTACGAAGGCTAGCGTAGGAAATGAAAAGGTCTTTGGATATAAGACTTTTACCTGTAGACTCGAGCCTTTCCTTTGCTACTGGCTTCAAGGGATATTGTGGAAGTTTGGGTAACTGGTTGGATCTATCTGAACTTTAACAGGTTCTCCTCCAGTGCTTTTTTTCCTATGTCAATTTTAGCCCTTAGTGTTAGGTACCAGGTTGTAATAGGCAGAATGATAAACCCTCAAAGGTGGCCACATCCTAATCTCTGGAACCTGTGAATATGTTTGGCTGTATGATGAGGGGAAATTAAATTTGCAGGTGGAATTAAGGTTGCTAATCATCTAGCCTAGCAATAGGAGGTTAGCCGAGACTATGCAGGTGAGCCCACTGTAATCACAAGCGTCCTTATAAGCAGAAGAAGAAAGTCTGAGTTAGAGATCTGAAGATGGCACAGTGCTCATTTTGAAGGTGGAGGAAGCGGCCATGAGCCCAGGAATTTAGGGGACCTCTAAAAGCTGGGAAATGCAAGGCAATGAATTCTTGCCTAGAGCCTTTGGAAGAAATGCAGCTCCACCAGTACCTTGATTTTAGTCTCCTAAGACTCATTTTGGATTTATGGCCTCCAGAACTGTAAAAGGATAAACATATATTGTTTTAAGCCACTAAGTTTGTGGTAATATGTTACAGAAGCGGTTGGAAATGGAAATAATCCGTGTATCAAGACCTTTATCAAGTATCATGAAGGAGACAAAGATGTGTCTATAGCGTTTACGACTTGATTATGAATAGAGGAGTCCTCTGGAACCTCAGGAAATCGTCCCTCTGGTTTGCATTTAATATTAAAATTTCATTTTCAAAGTCTGTCTCTCCTTATTCAATTTGGAGGGTAGTAGGATTCCTGAGCAGGAAGAAATGTTTTTCATTCCAGGGCCCGAGGGTTTCACTTAAAGGCTGAAAGTCAGGGGAAACCTGTATATTATTTGAAATACCTACCACCTGTGTGGTATGTTTACTCTGAGGAAGAGGTTGAGCGAAAGTGTGCAGGTTAATGAAGAAAGAGTAGCTCTTGGATCCAGCAGGAGGTCGACCGTCTATATTTACAGTAATACATCTTGAGTGTTTAAAGGTAAGGCAGGATATTGGGTACTTTTCCTTCCTCAGAGCATCCTTACGTACATGAGTTGAGGGATTTATTTTCTTCAACTTGGCGTTTCTTTTGTAAGAGGGGACAATCTTTTTCCCAGCGTCCTTTCTTCTTTTGTGGTTTACAGTATCTACAAGTGTCCTTATCGGTAGGTGATCTGTCAGAAAGTAGGCTACTTAGCTGTTGGATCTGCAGGACCATACGTTTATTTTGGTCCTGTCTCATTTTTGTTCCAAACCCTTTCAAAATGTTCTGTAAGATGTTGTAATTCAGGTAAAGGGGTATTTCCTATTCTAATTTCTATTTATAAATTGGTTCTCCAACTCCAGGTGTAACTCTACTGACAGAATTAGATGGAAGGCTCTCTGTAACATCAGCACCTTTAACTCCCCAGTATCGCTGGAGATATTTTCTAGTCTATTCTGAAAATGTCCTAGCGTTTCATCGTTTCTGTTTGCGTGACTGAATTATGGCCCAATCAGTTTTTATTGGAAATGTTCAGCTATGGCTTTTATGAGGCCTTGCCCTACTTCATCCTTTTTTGACTCAGGTTTATTGTGGAAAGAGAGATCCTGTCAGTCCCTTTTTGGGTGAGTCCAATCAGCCTTTGCCATTTAGGGTTTAACATCTGAGGTGTTCTGACCAACATGTATTTAAGCTGAAATAAATCAGGTATCCGTGGTTGTTCACACGTACTCAAAAGAACTCTAAATTCTTCTAGGAATAATTGCTAGTCTTGCCTGGGTTGAGGGAAATCCTTAATTATTGCTTGTAATTCAGCTCACATCCGAGATATCAATTTTAGAGTTGCCTGCATAGCTGGCTTTGGAAGGGATCGATCTGTAGAGGCAGCTGGCACTTTAGGACCTTAGGAGAAGCACTGGGAAAGCATAGGGGTCTGGACAAGAGGGGGAGGAAGGAGGAGATGAAGAGGGGTGGTTGGAGAGGGGCAAGAGGGAACCCTGGATTCAGGGAAGCAGTGGAGGACAAGGAGGACATGGATTTACCAGGGAAATGAGTCGAGCTTGTGTTTTGCTTATGTCTGTCAACTTGCTCATTAGCCTTGGCCAAAGATTCTTTTAAAGAATTTTTGGAGCAGAATTTCACTTGAAGCCCTCTGCATACCAATCGAGAAATGCTGCGCATTGGGCCTGAGAAATCTTATTCCCCTTTTCACTAAGTCACTGCTGGAATGAACAATTTTGTTCAAGTCAAAATTTCCCTACAGTGGCCTCTGAAGGCTCAAATAATCCTTGAAGTTATGCCATTTAGAGAGAGATGCCCAAGAATTAGAAGTGTACTGAGAGTACATGAAAGAAGCAGGAATTTTTCTTGGAGGAGAAGATTTAGACTTGATGACCCTGTGAGATCTGACAATGGTTGGCCAAAGGTGACGCTTGTGTACTTCATGTCTCAGACCCCTAACTAGTTGGCTGTCTATAAAACAAAAACCAAAAACCAAAACACAGACGTGACAACCTCTGCCTCCTGGCAGGCAGAAAAGTGGAGAGAACTCTCTCTCTGGACCAGAGCCAAGCTCTCAGGACAGAAAATTGAAATAGAAGCAAGACGTCATTCATTTTTTATCGGTGACTTAACAGCAAAGTTCGTCCAAATGGAAGCTGGTCTGATGAAAACCCCCAGACTCGCTGGTCTGTGACACTGGCTCTGACAACAGGCTTCTGGGGCCTGTGCCTGTGTTCTAGCCTGTGATGCTCCTTCACAGTGTTGTTAGGTTGTTAAGTGGTATTATGATAAACAACACTTTCAGACAGCACAACACAAACAGGCACAAAAGAAAGCAGAAAGGGATGAAAAGGAATTGCCTTCTGAGGATGTCAAACAAATGGGAGCTGATAGTAAAACGTAGGTACCAAGCACAATAAACCGCTGAGGAACTCAGTGAAAAACAGAGTTCAGCTGGTACTGATGTGCTGCACCTGCATGGGCTCAGTAAGCCACAGGTAGCTAGACACGAGGGATACCCGTGGGTACTGCCCCTGATGGATCAGAGGCAGTAGGCAGTGTGGACGGTACCTCAGTGGAAAGTTCAGGAATACTGTGGAAATGACAAAGACTACCCAAATGAGAATAAACGGAGGTATTTCTTCAGAGCTTGCTCTAGCAAGGGGGTCAGCCATAATCATTTGCATTTGTCAGAGACTCAAAGACAAGGCAGGAGGATGAGAAAGCTTTATACTTAAAAAAAAAAAAAAAAAAGAAAAGACCACCTTAGGTTTGCTCTGATTGGACATTACTGCATGGAGAGGCTGAAAATAGGCCATCTAGAGGTGGGGCATCTTACGTGACTGGTTTGGGGAGCATATTCGGCTTTCTCTAATTTGTCCTGATTTGGAAGCAGAACGGGAACAAAAAATAGGAAACTGGCAGTCATTGACTTGGTCAAGTTTTGATCTTTCTGGGCCCATTTGTGCAGTGGTTGTGGTCTGGCTTCCCAAGCCGATTACTGCAGGGGTTATGGGTGTGAGTTCTCTTGTCATTTATGGTCTGGGCATTGTCTGTGCACTCGGGCTCTCGGATGGAAGGAGAGTATCAGCATAATAGGTTCATGTCGATTATCAAGTGATGAGAGGACCATAGTCTAGGCCCAAAATTCACTCCTGCCTTTGACTGACTGATTGATTGAGGGGGGTGTGTGTGGAAGGGGTTCCTCATAGAATACTTTCTAGCAGAGCAGGGCAGAGCTGGTTAAGATTCTAAAAGACCCACAAACTGTTAATAAGCCTTAGCACAATAGGATAGATCTTGATAGAAACTTGATTCAGTCCATTCCGTCTCCTCTCCCTGGTTATAAACACATAGAGGCAATTCAGCTACCACTACCAAATTGCTCTAATGCAGCCCCAAAGAGAGGGTCACTATTTCCAGTTCAGGCTGCAATATTTTTGGACTGTAAAACAGAATGGTACATTGACAATGAGGATAAAATGTCTTTGTTGAATGGATTGTGAAATGGAATTACAGTTCAGCTGTGACCCGTAGATACAGGGGGAGGGGAAGGTTCTGAGATCAGTAGGTTAATGACATAACATTTATTCCAACTGGCTAGCTAACCTGGCCGACTAAGGCAGGAGAGTAAACTGAGGAAAAAGACAGGGAAATGGAATAGAGTTGGAGGGGAGTTGTAGAAAAGAAAATGCGTCATTTCAGTATGCCTTGGTCATGTTTGGAATATGTGTAGAAAGGTTAAAAGAAGAAATGACCCTGCTAAGTGAGAAATTTGTTAAAGGTTTAGAAGTGGAAGAAAACCCCACTCATCTGCTAGACAGCTTCAGGAAAAGCCGTGGAGCTGGTACAGCAGGTCAATGGAAAAAGCATTGATAAGAGCTGTAATTGCAGAATGCAGACAGAGAGGAAGTTGTAAAGGAGATTGCAATCAGTTTTAAAAGGGAGCATGCACACCGTTGCTAATGTGGCAGCCTTGTCCTGCATCCTTTGTGATTAGGGTAGGAAGAAGCCAAGGTGGGTCAGTGGCTGCTATTTTTCATCTGAACTTTCAGACAGAGGAAACGGTGCTCAATCAAGGACTTATCATGAGTAATGGTGATACAGCATTAGTGAGGGCTCACTATGCTTCAGGCACAGTGCTTTACATGTAGCACTTTATTTTTTATTTATTTTTAGACATCTTTATTGGAATATAATTGCTTTACAATGGTGTGTTAGTTTCTGCTTTATAACAAAGTGAATCAGTTATACATATACATATGTCCCCATATCTCTTCCCTCTTGCATCTCCCTCCCTCCCATCCTCCCTATCCCACCCCTCTAGGTGGTCACAGAGCACCGAGCTGATCTCGCTGTGCTATGCGGCTGCTTCCCACTAGCTATCTATTCTACGTTTGGTAATGTATATGTGTCCATGCCACTCTCTCACTTTGTCACAGCTTACCCTTCCCCCGCCCCATATCCTCAAGTCCATGCTCTAGTAGGGCTGTGTCTTTATTCCCATCTTGCCCCTAGGCTCTTCATGACCATTTTTTAAAATATTCCATATATATGTGTTAGCATACGGTATTTGTTTTTCTCTTTCTGACTTACTTCACTCTGTATGACAGACTCTAGGTCCATCCACCTCACTACAAATAACTCAATTTCGTCTCTTTTTATGGCTGAGTCATATTCCATTGTATATATGTGCCACATCTTCTTTATCTATTCATGTGCTGATGGACACTTAGGTTGCTTCCATGTGCTGGCTATTGTAAATAGAGCTGCAATGAACATTTTGGTACATGACTCTTTTTGAATTATGGTTTTCTCAGGGTATATGCCCAGTGGGATTGCTGGGTCATATGGTAGTTCTATTTTTAGTTTTTTAAGGAACCTCCATTCTGTTCTCCATAGTGGCTGTATCAATTTACATTCCCACCAACAGTGCAAGAGGGTTCCCTTTTCTCTACACCCTCTCCAGCATTTATTGTTTGCAGATTTTTTGATCATGGCCATTCTGACTGGTGTGAGGTGATATCTCATTGTAGTTTTGATTTGCATTTCTCTAATGATGAGTGAGGTTGAGCATTCTTTCATGTGTCTGTTGGCAATCTGCATATCTTCTTTGGAGAAATGTCTGTTTAGGTCTTCTGCCCATTTTTGGATTGGGTTTAAACATGTCTTCTCTCATTTAATCCTAGGAGTCAGGTGTATTGTTAACACCATTTTACAGATGAGGATACTGGGGTTTAATAAGATTAAATCATCTGCCCAAGTAAATGGTGAACAATTTAAACCCATGGCTTCTTGACCCCCGGGCTGTAGCTCTTGACCATAGTGGTCAGCATCCTTACTTAGGGGTAATGAAGGACTCAGTTTACTTGATTGTGGGGGCCGTGGTCCTAGAGTGATGTTTAAATCTCAAGAACTAGAACATGAAGGGCTGGAAGAAACGCAACTAAGGCTGTGTTTTAGAATGTAGAAGAATATAAATTCCGGTTATGGAATTTACCCCAAAATTGATAATAAGGTATTGGATAACTGGGAGACTAAAAAATTCCTGTAGTTTTTTTTTTTGTTTTTCAACTTTGAATTTGAAAAGGAAACCTCACTTATAATCTTTCCATAGTACTTATACACATTGATTGCTAAAGGTTCCTACTTTTCTCTAAGTGCTGGAATCTTCACAGATAGTTTTTGTGTTTAGAAAGAATTAAACTAGACATTTTAGGGCGACTATCTAAGGGACTACCAACGGTTTGTGCCTAGAGGCTGGTACCTGCTCAGTTAACCAATGTTGCCATCTGCTGGTAGCTTCTCTGAACTGCAGGCACAAGGTTCCAGGGCCCTTACTGGTTACTCCAAGCCTCAGGGTTGGCATCCTACAGGGAAATGAATCATGGCACCACCAGAAATTTACAATGAAAAGTCAAAATAATTTTGGACCTCATGAGCACCAAGAGAACCACCAACTTATCCAAAGAGGATTTTTATTTAGTAGTAGGGAACTGACCATTTGGAAACCTTTCCCTTTGATCTGCCTCTATTAATATCTGCTTGGATCTCTCTTTCAAGGTTAGTATATCCTAGCAAGAGCTACCTGAAAACTTGGGCCCGTACACTAAATTCAGGTTCCCCAGTCTAAAAGTGTAATTCACATGATGGTTTGATTATGTCAACAAGCAACATTCTTCCTTCAAGTGCGTAGTCAGTCACCATTCCCTGCACATTTTGACCTTGGTGATTTCAAATTACAAAGGTTTTTCTTTTTGAATAAAAAAAAAAAACCAATGTTATGACTTTATCCTGGTTTTCAGCATAGCTTTTAGTGATATTGTCATTTCTGCTCCAGATTCTGAGGTACATGGGCCACGTTTAGGAGAGGCTGTCATTGGAGGGGTTAAATAGGTGTTCTGAAGAGATGGGAGGCCAGATGCAGAGATGAGCCAGAGAAGTCGTAGAGGGGGGCCCACTCATTGTTCTGCCATAACAGGGGAAAATCAGAGCTATCACAGTCCTTTGAAATCTCGCATAAATAAGTATATTGGTCCATATTGCTTACGTGAACCAGACAAACCATTAGGAGACTCTCACTTGCTGGAATGCCATTAAAACTCACGTTGACATTTAGCTGTGTCTATATTTCCTCGAATAGTTGAGAAAGTAGACCAAGTGATGGAATGAGAATCAGAGCAAAGTAGACAACACCACCAGTGCCTGTCTTCCCTCTATAACAGTCACCCTGAAAGGATGGGCCTCTCTACTTAACAAAACAAGAGGGAGCCTCTTCTGAATAGTTTGTTTGCTGGGTCCTGCTCTTTCCCCATCCTAAAATTGTAAATATTAATTTATTTTAAATTTTAGCCAATATATATTATAATAGCTAACACATACATATTATAGAAAATTATATAATACAGATAAGAAACAATGTAATTAATAACTTATTACATACCACCTAGATATTAATGCTGAATATTTTGGTGTCCTATATAAGCATAAGCATATCATTCTTTTCATTTTACACAAAATAAATTGCAAGAAAAAAATACCATGTAGTAACCTGCTTTTTTGCTAATATAGCAATATGTAATTGTTGCGGCCTCTCCCATTGTGGAGCACAGGCTCTGGATGCTCAGGCTCAGCGGCCATGGCTCACGGGCCCAGCCGCTCCGTGGCATGTGGAATCTTCCCAGACTGGGGCACGAACCCGTGTCCCCTGCATCGGCAGGTGGACTCTCAACCACTGCGCCACCAGGGAAGCCCTGTAGCAATATATCATGAGCAACCTTTACATTAATATTATAGATTTGGATAACAAATTTTTATGATCACAAAGTATTTCATTATACATGTCCCCTATTGGTTGGCTTTAATAAGCAACAGCTTTACATCTAATTAAGATTTATTTCTACAAGTGGCATTGCTGTGTGAAGCATATACACATTTTTAAAGTTTAAAAAAAATATTAGCAATTTGTCTTTAGAAAATGTGACTCAACTTATGCTTTCACTAGCAGGGTATGGGATATTAATAGGTGAATAATATAGTGTTATAGTGTCACTTCGATTGGTATCTGTTTGGCACAAATGAGGTTGAACAATTTTTGTGTGCATATTGGCTGATTGTATTTCCCTTTTAAAAATATCCTGTTTGTAGCCTTTGCCATTAATTTTTTTTACTTATTTCAAGCATTTCTCATTTTTTTCTTATCTGATTTATTTCAAACAGTTTTTTTCCTTATACATACAATGTTATATCTTTTGTTCATCATATGTTTTCTTTTAACATCTTTATTGGAGTATAACTGTTTTACAATAGTGTGTTAGTTTCTCCTTTACAACAAAGTGAATCAGTTATACATATACATATGTTCCCATATCTCCTCCCTCTTGCTTCACCCTCTCTCTGTTCATCATACGTTGCAAATATTTACCCAGAGACTTCCTTGCCTTTTAATATTGCTGATAAAATATGGCTTTTTTGCACTTAACGAGTTTTGTATTTTTATTCCATTAAATATATTAATCATATTTTTAAGGTTTCTGACTTTGGTATCATGCTTTTAAAAGTTCTTCCTTAAGTCAGGGCATATTTGCACTCTGTTTTCTTTTAAACAATTTATTAATTTTTACATTAAAGTTGTTAATTCATCTAGAACTTATTTTGATGTACATTTAAGACAAATATTTAACACTTTTTTTCCCCCTAAATGATTGACTGGAGCACGACTTAAATGATCCCAGGGAGCTGGATAGTCTACAAACTTCACGCTCTTCAAGTACTGACTGTCCTCTGGTAGCAGACTTGGGATGATGTGAACAGCAAGCTCAGAGGCCAGTTAAAGAAACAAATCATCATGTAGTGAGAGAGACAGAAGCATTAACTTCGTATTTAATGGCCCGCATTTCTTTGTCATTAAATATAAGAATTACTATTGATGAACTGGGGCATAGCTACATTAGACTTATGCATATTTAACTAAGAAAAGCAAGGGAAAAATCTATTGTAGACAGTGATTTCATAGCAAGAGGAGTGAGAAGGAAGCCTGCCTGGTGTGCAGATGAGGGATTTCCAAGGGGAACCTAAAATGCATTAGGAAAGACACTTTGATGAATGACAGAGGCTGGTCTCCTTCCTGGGTCTGTACAAAGCAATGCATTAGGATATGATGAGATTTGTAAGGCTTATGGTTTTTAAGGTACCAGAAAGTAATTTGGTAAGGTAGACTATTGTCAGCAGCATGAGTTATAATTATCATCATGGCCATCATCTACCAAAAAAAAAAAAAAAATCAGAAACAGTTTGAAAGTTAGAGCTCGTATTTGAGGATGATCATGTCATTGAACCTGAAAAAAGAATATGTCTGCTTTCTGATTTTGTAATGTGAGATGATTTCCACTTCCAGGCATGTCTTTTGGAGAGACATTAGGGTTCATCTCTTCCTTTCCCTGGCTTCTATTTCCTTGGGTTGGGAAGGGAGATATGACTCGATTCTGCACCTTTGTGCTGGTTTGCCTCAAATTCAGGTCTGTCTCACTCAGGTTCTTAAGTAAGTATCAAGGAACTAAGTAAACCCTTCCTTTATGGAGCAGGCTGGATAGATGAGGAGGTGAAACCAAGGTACTAGTAATAATTCTTCCTATTATTATAACAACAACAGTAACCACATTTATGGAACACCTAGTGTATGCCAGACAATGTTCCTTGTACTCTGCAGAAGCGCTATTCTAGCTACTAGTAGCTGAGTCTCCTTGTGGGGGGATCTGCCTCCTACAGTCCAGGGAAGGAAGATAAAAGGATGGAGGTGCTACCTTTGGATGAATTTCCTAAGTACAAAGAGGGCTTCTTGATACTTTATCCATCCTACGTTCTTAGGTACCAAGCTAGGAATCAAAGAGGGAGTTTTAAGTTGGTTTGGCTAATGCTACAGCATAGGCACAATCATATATACATTATTGTTACCGTCTTTTGAATCATTGCTGCTTGTCCCTTTACCTTTATATCCATCCTACCCTTCGGTATCAGATTCATGTTCCTCAACTACTCGGTAGGTAGTTGGCATCCTCTTGTTTGTCTCAACCCAGATGTTTGTTGACTTTGGAGATTCCTGAGCTCACCGTTAGCTTTAGTACCCGGGGTGATTCAATTAAATACGAAAGCAGTGCTTCTTTAGCATCAGTGTGTGCACGAATCATATGAGGATCTTGTCAAAATGCAGATTCTGACCCAAGAGATCTGAGGGGGTCCTGAAACTACATTGCTCTGAGCTTCCACAGGGTGTTACTGCTGCTGGCCCACAGATCACACTTTGGGTAGAAAAGGGCTAGAGTGTCTAAACTAGTTATTCTGGCATTCTAGTCCTTCCATATATTGGACCTCTTTTCAGCTCTCCGGATGACTCCTCTGGCTCCTACCTAGCATCTGAGGCAGTCAAAGCTCCTACCTAGCATCGCTGAGGCAGTCAAAGCAGTCTCTGGAATGTTCTCCAATAGAGCCACATAGGTTGAACTGTTGCTCCAAGTTACCATCACTGCCGTTCTTTCTCATTCCCATCAGCAAAAACAGGTCTTTCTTGGAGGACCTTTCCGGGTAAGGTCATGGGTAAGGCTCTTTGCAACAACTCCAGCCCTCCGAAGCCCCCTGACCTTCTGTAGGAACATAACTCGTCTGCCCTTGGTATTGTGTCAGGGACAGTAAGCCCTCTGACCTCACTCTGGCATATAGGAGGAGTTCTGTTAAGTTCAACCAGGCTTGTTGAAGTGAACTGCTTTATCTTCCCTTGCTATCAGGCAGGAGTCAAGGTTGTCGTAGAGCCAGCACAGCCCTTTTTCAAAGCCAAAGCTCTCTTTACCATGCCTGCTGATGCAAAGGATACCCATCCCTGTAGTTACCTCTGACTTGAGCTGATCATTCAAATTAATCCTAGCAGTGGGTAGGGGGAGCCCATTGAAGTGACCCCATCCCTATGATGTGGGCATAATCACATCTGCCCCTCTCCCCAAAGTAGAGGAAATGTTCATATTTTTACTCAGTTTTCCTTGGCCTTACACTTCCAGGCTAACTTGTGTGGATCTGTATTTTCCCTGTCGGAACTTTCCTTGATGTCTTCATTCCGTCTTGGTAAGATGCAAACGCCGAAGCCTTTCCCCTAATCCTTAGTTATGCGCTTCAAATCTGTCCTTGAGTCTATGAAGGTGATTACACTACACAGTGGGAGAAAATGCTCTAAAATATTAATCCTGGTATAATGCATGGCAAGTTGAAGACAGGGGACTTGGCACTGTGTAAATCTGGAAAGAAATTCTGACACATTCCGTGATGCGGAACTTAGAGTATTGTGATATCACTTGGTTCTTCCCACAGAGCTGTTTTCTTCTTGCACTATTTTTCTGGAGATGTAAATTTATCCCCAAAGAAGACAATCCTGAATCTCTTTCAAAGGCTCTGTCGGTGGTTAGCTATACTTCTATGCATTAGATTTGCCCAATATTGATCTCCGCATTCCTACTTTTAATGTGGATATAAAAATGTATCTTTAGGTAGTATCAGGCTTAAACCAGACACAAGTTTACGTCGGTATCTAAGGGAGAAGAGGAGGGGCAGCAAATTGGAATGCCGTTGTTGTTTTACACTATCTTAGTGCTACTTACGGATTTTGGAATAATATTTCATGTTCTAGGAGTAGTTTTTATCCAGTGATTAGACATTCACTTTTTCAACACTTTTCCCCTAAATCTCTTAAGGTCAAAAATCATGAATAAATCCGTGCTTGAGAGACTGAAAGGTTTTAGCTTCAGACAGTTGTCAGTAGACTTCAAACCGGAGCCGTCTTTCAGCTCTCTTACTTGCGAGTTATTGATACATTTGCACACCACTTGCTGCAGACTAATGAATATATTCATGGACCATAGAGCAGGGCTTGGTATTTAGAGGAATCTAAAATTGTGATTAAATGAAAAAAGTTAAATTCAGTCGGTAATGTTATTTATGATTGACTATTTTAAATACATAATTAAGAATATGTGTGGTTGTACTTTTAATTCCAGGTTAAGTGTAAAAAATGTAAATCATAAATGACAAATCATAAATGACATTCTTAGGCCATTCAGTTTAAGCCATCTTTACTAATGCTAATCACAACACAGATGAAGTATTTATAAAAATTAAGAGGTTTAGTGTGGTAACTCTGATTAAATCCTAACCTTTATACTGACAGAAAAGCTAGGGGAATTATAAACTGTGAAAATCCCAGGGATTTTTTTTTGCACTGAGAATGTGCAATTCTGATAATAACTCCTAGGGTGGGGCTAGGAAACCTCCAGATTTAATGACCATTTCTATGGTCTAGAATGCAGTTTGAACTTTTTTTTTCAGTAAACAAATTAGAGTTTTTAAATGTCCTATTAAATTCTCCCACTCAAGGGGAAAGAACAGAGCACTCCCTTTCCTGAAGGCATGTCTTGAAGAGAAGCAAAACGGTGAGCTCAGAGCAGGACTGGGTCTAGAATTCATCTGGACCCTAACTGATCCTCCAAAAATGTTTCTTAGAATGATGAATACTTATTTTCTGATAAACAGTATAATATCTATGATAAGAGAGTTATTCTTTTTGAAGATTCCTTTAAAAGGAGAATCTTAGTAAACTGATTCTGTGCTATGCATTCAAAAAGATCAACCTGCTAGTGCCTTCCTAGACCCAAAATGGAAAAATGGGCACATTGTGAGCCTCAAATGAGGTGGCATCTTACACACAGTTTATTTTTAACTTAAAGGAATTTGGTGTGTCAACACAAAGTCAGCAGATTCCAGTTTGTTATAATTATTAATGGGAAACACTTACCAGGAGCTTTGTTAAATGATCATCTTAAACACTGCCATTGTAAATACCACCAAATCGTTCGAGACATGTAGGTTGGTGTGATGACCGGCTTGCCCAGTGTATCATTGTTGTCACAGACCCAGATCAGTGAAGGTCATTTCAATCATCTGCTGGTCATTTATGTTTCCTTCTTTGATAAATACCACACTTTGAAGAGGTGGATTAATAATTAACACATCTGGAGCTATACTCATAGATAGCAAGATAACTTTAAAATTCCATTTTAAGATGCTGGCTGATAGGTGTTTCCTGGACATACACCTTCTTAGGACATTTTCATGGAAATTGATATGTGGACAATCTTATAGAGATAAATTTGAGGAAAAAAGCTTAAAATGGGCATGTGCCTTTCCTGCATTGATTTTTCTGTGCTCTTTCTTCAATTTACAAAGGTGCATTCTCACTAAAATTTATTAGCCCCTGAAATCATTGATCTGATTAGAATTCAGCTTTGTGTAAATTTCGATCTTTAAAATTTTAACTCATTCATGTTGAGAAAGCTTGCAAGCTGAAATTCTTTTAAAGATAATGCTGTCAGTTCAATGGTAATATATTCATCATTTTATTTTAAAGCATTGGTATTTATAGATTAGGTTAATGTTTTAAATGTTGGGTGACTGTAATGAGAGAACTCTACAGAAATTTTAGGGTTGTTATTTATCAATCTTTATTGTTTCCACTTCACCAGCTACAGTAACATATATTCAATAATCTTAATCTTCTCCCTCACTGTGTAAACCTGTGAATGATTTTGCACCTGTGTGTATTCCATCAGGATCCCCATTTGGACAATTGGGTAATGTCTAAAGGCTCCCAACCTTTTTCTGAGGGGAAATGGCATTACTTTTCAGCTGCTTTATAAACAGCAGATAGTGAATATCATTGAAAGAGGTGGCTATTATCCAGGAGTTTTCTCTTGCTGGGAATCCTGGGGATCTAGAGAGGGGTTTGTGACTGTAGAAGCCAATTTACCCATTAGGAAAGAGTTTAAATAAGCATGGAAACCAACCTGTTGGAGGCCCCCCTTTTACTTAGTATCTTCTAAGAGAATATTTCAATGTAAAAAAGATAGATTGTTCCACATGTGAAACCTGTCTTGCCTTTTACTTATATTTATGTACCTAATTTAAAATTAGTCAACTCCTATGAAATTTTTGAGAAAACAAGAGTATATGAAATACTCAAGGATGGGACAGATATTTCTCTTTTTTAGCCTGCTTTTGAGCTATATTATCTCAATTCTACCCCTATTGCCTGCATGTTTCTGTAGAGTTGATAGTCCAGTGTCTTTAAAACCTTGGTTTAGAATTAGTTGTTTTCAACCTCAACTGCCCAGTTGACTCAAAGAGAAGAAATCTTGTGCTGAGGCTCGATAACTCAGATTGCCAGATTTATTAAACAAAAATATAGGATTCCCAGTTAAATTTAAATTTCACATAAACAACAAATAATTCTATAGTATAAGTTTGTTAAATAAGCATGTCCTGAATTTTATCTGGCCTTATTTATAGTATGTGTGTGTGTGTGTGTGTGTGTGTGTGTAATTCTGTGACTTAATTATTGTGTAACTGAAAATTTGTGCCTCTTAATCTCCCTCACCTATTTCTCTCTTCTGCCTACCTTCCTTCCCTCTGGCAACCACCTATTTGTACTCTGAATCTATGACTCTTTCTGTCTAGTTATGTTTGTTCATTTGTTTTGTTTTTTAGATTCCACACATAAGTGAAATCATATAGTATTTGTCTTTCTCTGACTTATTTCACTTAATGTAATACCCTCTAGGTCTATTCATGTGTCACAAATGACAATATTTCATTCTTTTTTATGGCCAAGTAATATTCTATTTGTGTGTGTGTGTGTGTGTGTGTGTGTGTGTGTGTGTGTGTACTACATCTTCTTTATCCATTTATCTATTGATGGACACTTAGGTTGCTTCCATATCTTGGCTATTGTAAATTATGTTGCATTGAACGAAGAGGTGCATTTTTCGAATTAGTGTTTTCATTTTCTTTGGATAAATACCCAGGAGTGGAATTGCTGGATCGTGTGGTAGTTTTATTTTTAATTTTTTGAAGAATCCGCACACAGTTTTCCATAGCAGCTGCACTGATTTACATTCCCACCAAAAGTGCATGAGGGTTCCTTTTTTCTATATCCTCACCAACACTTGTTATTTCTTGTCTTTTTGATGATAGCCATACTGACAGGTGTGAGGTGATATGTAGTTTCAATTTGCATTTCGCTGATGATTAGTGATGTTGAGCATCCTTTCATGTGCCATGTGTTAGCCATCTCTATTTCTTCTTTGGAAAAATGTCTATTCGGGTCCTCTGTCAATTTTTTAATTGGGTTTTTTTTTTTTTTTTTTGGTCTGGGGTGAGTTCTGGCCATTGGTGTTTTTATAAGTTCCCCAGGTGTACATAATGTGCAGTGACTTGGGAATTATTGGCTAAGATAACAGTGTTTCACAAACTGTAGTGTGCATAGGACTCAACAGCAGTGTTTGCGAAGATGCAACTTCTCAGTTCCTCCTCCCCCAAGTCTAACTCACCTGGATGGAGTTGAGGAACCCAAACAAGTATCCTAGTTAATTCTGTCGCAGGTGGTTTGTGGACCACACATTGAAAACTCTGTTTTAGGGCATATTAACAAGCACTGATGTTTCTTAAAAAAAAAATAATCCTATGCTTTTAGGTTATTTAAAGAAAATCTCAGAATAATAAAATCACAGGGTATAGCATAACACACTGGATAAGAATGAATACTTTATTTTCATATATAAGAATAAGAGATATGGATTAGAAAGATGTTTTTCAGAAGAAAAAGAAAAATGTGAATTGTGTTCTGCTGTTTGCTATCATTTCTGATGTAACAAGTTAAAGACATTTATCTTCTGAATTGGAAAGCAGGTCTTTGAGATGATAGTATGTTAACTTTAAGGACCCTGCTTTGCTAAAGGACTCTGATCTTCTGTAACTAAAGAAAGTGACCTTAGGGAGGCACTAAACCTGGGGAATTGACACTAACAATTTGGGATTGGTTATAAGCTCATGCTGAGCAAAATGTCTGTGAGAATGCACTCTACAAGGTTAATAGACTGATTTTTTTCAAGATTATATGCAAGGAAAAATAATATAGATAATTAACACTGCTAGTGCTGAGGACTGTTTTTTGTTTTTTGTTTTTCCATTTCTTATGTGGTTTCAGTAATAAAGGGAGCAAAATGGAGCATGCAAGGCAGGGATAATTATTAATTCCATTGTCCAGATCAGGAGACCATGGCTCAGAGTTTCATTCTTATGTTAGCCTCTTTGTTTTGGTGATTTCTGAGTTCCAAATCGACATTTTTTCCTAAGATTAAAAAAAACCCACAAGGACATAAATATTATGCCTTATTTTCAAGATCCATTTAAATTGATGGACATCTATACTGCTGTTAATTATCCAATGTAATTTCTTATGGGTGTGATTTTCCCCATAGCTATTGATGCATTACTGATTAATCACAAAGCCTATTTTATATTAGTAAACATTTCTGTATGGGATCATTGGCCCCAAATCCCTTTTCATGGTTGTTTAGGTTGTGTGGTCTTTGGTAGGTTGACTCTTTTTGTTCCAGTTTTTCTCCAAATGTGGAAATATCTTAGGCAACACTTTCTTTCTCTGCTTACAACTGCTTCAGCAAAACTGAACAATTACTATTTGCTTTTCATTACAGACATTTACTAGTTAATCAATTGGATCAACATGTCTGAATAGTTTGTGGTATTCTGACTCTGTAGATTAAAAGGCCACCCAATCTGAAGAGACATGTTATGATTTTCAAGTCCTAGTTCTATTGGCTTTCACTTTGAGTCTGTAAGCTCTGCCACTGATACTAGTAACTCAGGTTTACTGTGGCCACAATGACTTCACATTCAGTTATTTTGTTAATCACCTTATGTATAGGAAGTTTTATTTGGTTGCTCAACATTTTTTTAAATATGTTTTTTAAAATTGAAGTCTAGTTAATTTACAATGTTGTGTTAGTTTCAAGTGTACAGCAAAGTGATTCAGTTATACATATATATATACACATATATGTTCTTTTTCAGATTCTTTTCCATTATAGGTTATTTCAAGATATTGATTATAGTTCCCTGTGCTATATGGTAGGTCCTTATTGCTTACCTGTTTTGTATATAGTAGTATCTGTTAATCCTGTACGTTTTTAAATTTGGTCGTAAGAGTTGTATGGAGCATGCAAGGCAGGGGTAATTTTTAATTCCATTGTCCAGATCAGGAGACCATGGCTCAGAGTTTTAAGTGGCATGTGCTGATCAGTCTGTAAGTGCTAGAAATGTCCCTTGAACGCAGACCTTCTGACCTGTAGTGACTTTTCCACTCTATCATAACCATCTTTTATTAGAACAGACCAACCAGGCAAAAGAAGATAAAAGTGCAGTGAGAGGGTAGCTGTTACCAAGGAAACCATTACTTTAAATTTTAAAGTATGGATCAGAAAGGAAGTCGATAAAGAGGGCACTTTTTTTTTTAAACCCCACATTTGTTTATTTATTTATTTTTGGCTGTGTTGGGTCTTCGTTTCTGTACGAGGGCTTTCTCTAGTTGCAGCAAGTGGGGGCCACTGTTCATCTTGGTGCGCGGGCCTCTCACTATCGCGGCCTCTCTTGTTGCGGAGCACAGGCTCCAGACGCGCAGGCTCAGTAGTTGTGGCTCACAGGCCTAGTTGCTCCGCGGCATGTGGGATCCTCCCAGACCAGGGCTCGAACCCGTGTCCCCTGCATTAGCAGGCAGATTCTCAACCACTGCGTCACCAGGGAAGCCCAAGAGGGCACTTTTTATTACAAGTGGAGAAATAAAACAAATAACCGAGTGAAGATTTGAAAGCTGGTTGGTAGAACTATCATGCAAAAACTTCACACAGCAGTTTGATTATGTAGGACATACCCCTCCCAACTTTCTTCTGTTTCTTGGAGGGGAAAGGAGGTATAGGGGTTTAGCATGAAAGTCAAAGAGTATTCTGCAGTACAAATTATATTGCAGGGAAGAATGTGCTGTAAATTCTATGGAGTGGACCTCAACAAGGAGGAAGATGAGAGAGGGAGTGAAGAATGAAGAAGGAACTTGTACCTTCTGTACCAAGAGGCAGTGCAGGAGGGCCCCGGAAAAAGCAGGCACAGGCAGTGAATGGCCAGACATCAGGTTGATGGCAAATATTGCACTGTTTCCCTCAGTCACTGAAATAGCTTTGACAGAGTCAGTATACTGTTCGTGGCTGGAATGGTAAAATCACTTGATAACTTACATGGAGGGCTGTTTCAAAAAATCAGAAAAATAGCTTTATTTTCTAGAATGATGGATGTGTTTTAGGTTGAAGCTCTTTGAAATGTAAGGCCTGTGATAGTAAAGTCAGGGAGACAACCAGGTTCAGATTAATTATTGATTAGAGCTGAGAGTAAGGTAGAATAACTACACCTAATTGCTCACAGTTTAAACTTTGCAGTGAATCAGAATCACTTTGTTAAAACCCAGGTTGCTGGGCCCCAGTCCCAAGTTTCTGATTCCATGGAACTGGGGTGAGACCTGAAGAGTTATTTTCTAACAAGTTCCCTGACAGGTACTGCTGGTGCCCATCCAGGGTCCCCACACTACGTTTACGCGTTGCCTTGATTACTTTGGTTTCCAGCAACAATGGATATTGGTAAAAGGAGAACACAACCAATCGCTGTGAAGTTTTAAAAAATTATCAAGGAAACATACTGCTCAGATGTGGAAAGGCCACCAGGACTGGAGCAACCTGAAATTCCCCTGCTGGCCTCCTGCAGTTCTCTGTTCCTAAGGGACACACTGTGGCCGTGAACCTGGCCCTCCAGACTACCATCTTGTCAGACACTGGAAGTTACAGCAGCATTTTGCATGTGCCACAAGTCTTTTAAGTCGCCCCTCTCAAAACATTTCATTTATAATCTGTGAGCTTTCTTTGAAAGGCTATTGACCAATACCAGGCACGCCTAAGTTCTGAAGACAACACAGCATCATCTTACACTGCATTGAGGAAGATTATAGAATGCTCGGGTGTGCTATTCAGTATCTCTGTCTCCATGTCTTCATCTCTCCCAAAAACCTGTTTCCCTGCAAATGCATGTTCAATTTCAGCACAGTGGTTAATGGCCTGATTAAAACGGACGTTTATCTGTTTTAGAGTTGTTTTTTTTAAAAATGGAATTCAGTTAACCCCTTTTATGGTTCTTTTACCCACGAGCTGCGCCCAAGAGACTATTTTTCACCTGATGGCAACAAATACTAATTATCAGCAAAATACTTTGAAAGATTGTTTAAGGGCTGTGCTTTTGAACACAATCCTGTGAATTGGCAGTAGACATTACAAGTCGGTTTCTCTGTCAGGGCTCCTACACGAGGAGAAAAGGGAATGCCCTCCTGTTTGATTCTGTACTTGAATGTATGCAGAGCTCGACGTGCGAGTCACCTCCTGGAGTTGGCAACCTTCCTGGTTACAGCAGGACTTAAACCAAAAAACCCGGTCTGGGAAAGGTGCCTCCGATGAAACAATACAGACAATGCTTTACATTAAAAATATGAATATAGTACAGAAGGTAGAAAGAAAATAATAACACTAGTAGTAAATGCAAGTCCAAGTACATGTAGACAGAGAAAGCTGGTGGCAATGAAGATATTCAGTTATCTAAACCTGACATCGCAAATTAAGTCCTTTTTAAAAAAAGTAAGAATGTAGTAGTGGAGTATTTAAGAACTGCGCACTAGACTTGAATATCTCTCTTTCGGCTTCTCTCTCTCTTTAATATAGTAACTGCATGTATGACATGTACCAGTCATTATCACTCAGATGCATTCTTTGGGTGGGGTCACACTCTATATTAATAAGCCGGCTGCTGTAGGATGTACATTTATTCCAACAGATGCTTGGGCTCCACTTAGAGCAACAGAATGCCGGCACTGCCATTTATCAAATGGCACCCTGGTGATCTCAAAGAGTTAATGAGAATCTCAAACTTCCTACTTGCCCCCGCCCCCGCAGGAGAGGCATCTGACTCACATTTTGCAGTCTAGCAAAGCAGCTGGCACCCCCTGAATTCAGGTCAAGTCCTTCTACTGAGAGCCCCATTCTCACCCGCCGAGTCTCCATTCTTTCCTGTCTCCCTGTCTGCATCTACAGGTTATGGGGCCTCACTGCAGCTCTTCGCCATTCACCTTCACCTGTTTGGACTCTGAACCATCCTCACCATATGTTCCTTTCTCCATTAGTTCAGCCCTGGCTCCAGAAGTGGCCTCTGACTTGGCAAATTTTTCTTCACCCTCTGATTGCCTTGGCACAAGCATCTGAACCACATAGCTAATTCACCTCTAGGACTTATAACCGCAGTTTTTAATGAAAAGAAACAATCTTTTAAATAAAATGCTGATACTATGGTTTAATACAATGACAAATACAACTGCGTAAATAAATACTAATGCAAATCTCAATACCCAACTTTTAATTTAAAATGTCGGTCTGAGGTATATTATCTCTTGCATCCTTATGAAGCTACATAAAAGATTTCTTTTTAGGAAGTACGGTATCTCCATATTTATTAAATGAAAAGAAATCTCAATACATGTTTTGATTATGCTAACGATGTGCATTTTTGTTGTTGTTTAAAAAAAGGTAGAATTTCATTGACAATGCCTTTAAGGAGATGCTCTTACACAGACTGATTTTAGAATTAAACCGGTAGTGAATTCCATACTCCAAAATGCCAGTTAGAAAAAAGATTGTTCAACTCTTTAAATTAATTAAGAGAGCCTTTATGGTCTTCCTTTTGCAGATAAATTGAACTCTGAGTCTGTATGACATAATCTATATAGCAAACCTTCTCTAGAAAGTCACTGTATAGAAGATGTAAATGGTTAGACTAGCAGAAAGCAACACACTTTCTATTCCACTAAAATAAAATAATTTTAGCAAGCCATAATATTAGATGATATCAACATATTTTAGAAAGAGCATGTTTCATGTTTCTTTAGGCTTGTTATTTGTTACAAATAAACAGCTACTTTCTGCTGTTGCTTAGTTTTAATTATTTATATTTTCAACCTGTGTTATTTGTCATGCTCTATGAGGTTTTAACATTAAAAAAAATTAGCTTCTTTGGAACATTAACTTGTACATCTGGTCTGGATGCTGGTGCTTATGAAGGGAGGACTTTGGAGTCCCCATCATCTGTCAGGGCAGTGAAGATAAAAAGCTTCAAGGCACCATAAATTTATAACATGGAAGCTGACTGGGAGTTTCTTGCTGTTTCTTTATGTGTTGCCTTGTTTGCAGGTCCATAATTATAAACTGATTACAGCCAGAGAAAAGATGCTTCCATTGTTCTCCTCGCTGAATAGTAATTACTCAGTGATTGTGTTTCATTGCCATTTTTTGTTGATCTTGTTAGTCTTTTGAACATGATTAGGCTATCTTAGATTTCAGTATGGCTTCTAGCAGCTAGGAAATGCAAAATAAGTGTAAAATATGTAAGATGTTTATAGTCATTATCTTACTGTATGTTATAAATCATACTGTGGAAAAACTAAGCGTTTACTAGAAACAAAGCATCTTATTTTTCTGTCTGTATTCATTTGTACCATGTTTGATGCTGTTCCCCTTTGCTCTTTGTTCTACTCGTCTTTCTTCCTTGTCATGTAGGTGGTTCAGAAAAGGCTGTTTCAAAGTTAGAATGCCATATGTTACAAGATTTTGAATATGATCTGGATAACATGAAATCTATTTCCATGTGAAGAGTAGCTTATATTTCATTAAGGCTGCATTTACATCAGCTGAAAAGCAGAGCTATTGACAGTTTTTTTCTTCTGTCTCTGAGCTGATTTATCTTTTTGTTTTAAATTGACCAAATCGACCTGAATGCTGTCTCACAGGCATAATCTGTGAACTCTTTTCCTAGAGTCTAGGCCTGATTAGTCTAAATGCTTTCTTGGTTTGCTACTAATTGTATGTTTAACTGTATACTTATGATAAAGCCCATTTAAAGGGTAAAATAGAATTCATTCTTCATGTCCTTTAATGTAATTGTATTTTGCCATTGCAATAGATAGGGAAACCAAATTTTCCCACGTTCTAAGGCCTAAGAGATATTTGAGTGACTCTGGGAAATGGGGATATTCAGGAAGATTGTAGTATCAGTAGGATGGAAAATGTTGAAAAGCATGTAAAATTTGGAGTGCAAGGAATAAAATAAATATAAAGGATATCTGAAAGAGATTTTTGATTGATAGATTAGCCATACATTTTTCAGATGACTTTTGCTGTTTTTGTTGGTTTTGACCAAAGATTCACTGAAGAAAGTAAATGGAGCATGTGGATTTTCTAATATGATACTTTGAAATAGAAAGAATTAGGTGGGGATTTCCCCCTCATCTTTAGTCATTTGTATATGACTCTCAGCAGAGATCTTTTAGCTAAGAGAATGAAATTGATTATAAAAGTTTTAGGAATTTCTTTGAAAATTAGTGAAGCTACTAAGAATTATATTTCAGTAGAATTTACCTTATTTGAAGAAGTTGCGTAATTGAGATATGATGATCTACAGATATGTACAAGAGATGAAATCGAATACCCAAAAACAGAACTAAAAGGTCTACCAAATTATTAAAGCACACAAGTCTGTGCCACAGCAAGTAAAAGCTGGGGATGATTATGAAGAAGTTAAAGAGCAAAACATAATAAATAGTGAATTATTTAATAAAGAAGATGAGATACCACTTGGAAAATTGGTCAAAGTGAATAGAAAATTCTCTTTATTTGTCAGTTTGTAAATATAACAGGAATAAAAGATTTTGATAGGCTGGTTTTTTTTTAAAAATTAGATTGAGAGGAAACGGTAGCACTTGATAATATTTTTTCTGTGTTTTTTAAGAGTGAATTTTTACCTTTGAAGAAAGGTAGAATTTTTATTAGTAAAAATTATGCAAAGGAAATGTTTCTTAAAGCTAAATGTGTTTACATATTTAATTTCAATTGACTAGTATCCAGTAAAAAAGGAATACTGTAGGATTTGGCTGAAGTTATTATTACTTCCTCCCCTCTTTTTGTTGACTCCTAGAAATCTGGGAAGAGGATCATCCCTGGGATAGTAGTTGAAATAAATGGCCATCTAAATTTGGCTATTCTTTCCTACACACAACATGCTGATAACATACATTCCAGAAGTGAAGGCATGTTGACAAAATATACTTGGGGTGGTGACACCTTGCACATTATCAGCCATTAATATCTCTTTGTGAAGCAGTTTATCTTGCTGGTATCAGGCACTTGTGGCAGGGATGAAGGGACAGGAGGATGGCTATTTAGAGGAGAAACATGATCAAGGACTACAGAAGCAAGAGGAATTGAAAATGAACTTAGTCTCTCTCATAACTTGGTTAGACATAGCCCCTAACTGTGGGGGCAGAAAAGAGCCAATATTGTGAGCAAAACAGCATTTGCAAATTGAGAAGGATTTACAATTACTCCATCTGTGAACTTAACTGAGAAAGAGTTTAAAACAGTCATGCAGTTCACAAACACTTTGTCACATTAATCTGATTTTTGCTCAATTAGACCAACACATCCAGTTGATTGACAGAAAGTCTATACATGCTAATTATAATAACTGTAGAGAGCTTTTGAGTCTGTTTTACTTATCATATTTATTATTAAGCCAGAAGAATGTGGGGTAGAACATAATTGGCTATAGGATTATACTTAGAAAGTAAAGAATAAGAGCTTGCCACAAGAGGTAGCCAGTAGAGGTAGGGCGTAAATCTGTTCATAACTTTTCATTATGTGGCAGAAGAAAGGACCCTTTGATACTGGGATTACTAGCATGGCAGGATGGGAAATGGGTACATTTATTGAGATGTTACCATGTTCATGGAAGTAAAATGACACATGAAAATAAACATGGTCCCTGCCTTTGTGGACCATTAGTGACACTATCTTAAAATAGGATACAGAGATGATTTTAGAAGCAACAGAAAGGAGAGTACCTTGAACGGATTTCTTTTTCCTTGTTTATTTTAGAAACATTTGACTTATCTGAAGAAATCCAGAATGTCCATTAGCTCAGTGGTAGGTAAAACTAGAAAAGGCATACTTCGGTTGAAGGGTACTTTAAACTTAAAGGTATAAAATTTATAATTCTAAAGTCCTTACACCCTGTGAAAAAGGACACAAGAAATTGTAGCTTCCATTTGATTGACTACTTGTAACAACACTTTGAGGTAAGTGGTCATTTTCCCCCATTCACCAATAAAGACACTGAGACCAAGAGAGGTTAAGTCATTTGCCATAGATCACAGAGCTAGTAAGCAGAGGAATTTTTATTATAAATTTTGTATTTTTCCTACTGTTCCATGCTACCTCATAAAAAGACTGGTACAATTAAAAGTCAAAATGTGGTAAACTGTCCTTGGGTTTAGACACAAAGAGACCACGGTTGTTTATCATTTAGGATTATATCCAGCTATAAGTAACAGACAGGGAAAATAACACTGGTTTAAAGAGGCCAGAGTTTTCTTTTTCTGTCTGGTAAAATCTGGAGGAGGCAGTCCAGGAATGGTGCAATGGCTCAGCTTTACTCAGGACTCGAGGACCTAATGCTTCTAGTTTGCTACTCTGCCATCTCTAGGGTGTGGCTCTAATTCCTCCTGGTTCCAGATGGCCAGTGGAGTTCACGTTATAACATTTGCCTTTTAGGTGTCAGGATGGAGGAAAGTTTGAAAAATGATAAGGACAAAGGGCAGATGTCCATGTCTTTATTCTGGTCAACTGTGTGCCCTGATAAAAATCATGAGTACTAATACTATGGAAAAAGTGGTGAGTTAGTATTGAGGTACAACTAATGGTCTCTGCCCAGATAGCCTTGATGTGTGGTTGGGCTGAGAGACAACTTGCAGGAGTCAAGATGTGAATGGAAATGAGGAAGTGGGAGCATAAATACTCTTTTAAGAACCTTGGCTTTGAAAGAGGGTGGTTTACCAGATGATTCCCGTACCCGAGTCTTTTTTATTCCTAAAATCATTTGAAAGACTATCAGAAAACTCATTAGTGAGCAGAAATAAATCCATGCATATATGGTCAATTAATTTATGACAAAGGAGCCAAGAATATACAATGGGGAAAGGACAGTCTCTTGGTGCTGGGAAAATTGCAAAATGCAAAAGAATGAAACTGGACCGCTATCTTACAGCACATACAAAAGTTAACTCAAAATGGATTAAAGACTTGAACATAAGACCTGAAACCATGAAACTTCTAGAAGAAAACATCAGCAGTAAACTCCTTGAGATAGATTTTGGTAATGGTTTTTTGAATCTGACACCAAAAGCAAAGGCAACAAAAGCAAAAGTAAATAAGTGGGACTACATCAAACTAAAAACCTTCTGCACAGCAAAGGAAAGCATCAATAAAATGAAAAGGCAACCTACTGAATAGGAGGAAATAATTTCAAATTATATATCTGTTAAAGGACTAATATCCAAAATATATAAAGAACTCATACAACTCAATACTCAAAAAAAGTCTGATTAAAAAATGGGCAGATATGAATAGGCATTTTTCCAAAGAAGACATACGGATAGCCAACAGGTGTGTGAAAAGATGCTTAACATCATTAATCATCAGGGAAATGCAAATCAAAACCACAACGAGATAATACTTCACACCTGTTAGAATGGCTGTTATCAAAAAGACAAGCAATAACAAGTGTTGGTGAGGATGTGGATAAAAGGGAATCCTTGTGCCCTGTTGGTGGGAATGTAAATAGGTACAACCACAATGGAAAACAGTATGGAGCCTCCCCTCAAAATGAAAAACAGAAATACCATATGATCTATCACTTCCATTCCTAGGTATTTATCCAAAGGAAACGAAAACAGTAATTTGAAAAGACATATGCAGCCCCTTGTTTATTACAGCATTATTTACAATAGCCAAGAAATGGAAACAATCTAAGTGTCCATCTATAGATAAAGGGATAAAGGGATTATAGAATATAAAAATGGGTGACATCTTGCTGCTTGGGACAACATGGATGGACCTTAAAGGGCACTGTGCTGAGAGAAATCAGTCAGACAGAGAAAGGCAAATACTGTATGATCTCTCTTAAATGTGGAATCAAAACAACAACAAACCAAGTTCACATATAGAGAGAACAGATTGGTGATTGCAAAAGGCAAGGGGTGGGAGATGGGAAAATGGGTGAATTTTTTGTTTAGTTTAAATAAATCAAATAAAAATTTTTTGAAAAAGGAAAACTCATATTAAAAATGGCTTCTCATACAGAAGCTGAACACACAAGACTGTCATAGGAAGTCAAAGGCCAGATGTTTACCAGGTACTTAGAGTGCAAGTGAGACAGGTCTATTCAAGGACCTGGTAGCAGGTTTATATCTTAATCTAAATCCATTTGCTGTACCTGGGCACATTCTTTATTGTTTAGACTTGAGTTATAAGGAAAAAACAAGGCAGTTTGAATAGACACAGTTTGGAGTCTTGGCTCTACAGCTTACTGTGCCTGTGATAACAGGCAGATTTTTAACCTGTCTGAGACTCAGTATCCTCATCTAAAAAAAATGGGAAGAATAATAAAACTTGCTTCATGGAGTTATTACAGGGATTATGTAAGAACACATCTGACTTGTCTAGCATAGATGTTGGCTCACAGTAGATCCCAGTAAATCTTATTTCTTCCCCTTAGCTTCTAAAAAGAAGGCTGTTTATGAAAATGTGTACACTTGAGCCATTATGTCTACATGTTTCCTTTATCATATCTCCCTGTTTTCTACTCAAGTCCTTGATGCTAGTAACATAATTTGGGGAGTAAAAATAAACCACTGAGAACAGACTCCAAAAAGCAGATTTGTTAGAAATAAATTTAAAGTGCATCTCAGGCTATGATTTTCACATTGGTTCTAAATATATCGAATTTCTATTTATAATTTTCTTACAAAATGTGTTTTGGTATTTAAAACGTATGATGAAAGTTTAAAGATGAAAATATTTTCAATTCTTTTCTGCATTTGCATGCATTGAAAGTTTAAAGATGAAAATATTTTCAATTTTGTTTTTCGCATTCGCATACAGGGGTAATTAATAGGAGATTCCAAATGGTCATGCTCCTTCTTTCCAGTTGAAATTAGAGGTGGTTGCCAGAACAGACCCTTGGTGGTTATACGGCCAGAATTCCACCTTTGTCTTGGACGGTTTACTAGGTCTATATGAGTCACACTAAATCATGCACTATAATTTAGTTTATATGTAATGTTGGAGGAAACCACAGTTTATACTAGTTAGATTTTTTTTTTTTTTTAAGATGTCAAATCTACTTTCTGTTGTAAATTCCTAGTCAAAGCCACAGTTTTTGATCTTGGGCAACTGTGTGTATAAGTTCGGCTTAATGAATACTGATGTTTTATTGATTGTTTAGGTAGGGAAGAAATACAGCCACAGGCGTATTATGAGGGGTTTGAAATGAACACTTACCTCATCTTGGATCTATTGTTTCAAAACTGTCTAATGCAGTTAGTCTCAGACATTCTATTGACTCTATTATGGAAATTATCCTATCAGTCCAAGTGGAGAGAAACAAAAAAACAAAACGCCCCTACCGATTCCAACTTTTATGTACATTTACTTGAACATAAAAATAAAAGGCATAACTTCAGTTTGTTTGACAAAAGCCTTCCCAGTTGTACTTTATTATATCCCATAATAGTTTCCTAGAGTGGCACTTCATAGAATATTAAAGCAAAGGGGATGGACGCTTTATGCACAGCTAATTGGGATTATGTTATTGATGGTAAACCCTTCTTTAAAAAGAAACTTGATGCGAGTTGGTTTAACAAACACTGATACTCACCCAAGACGTATTTATGCACCATACTATGCCCAGTGGGTATTCAGAGGAGGCAGATCCGGCCACCGTCCTTCATGAGGTTTTAGATTATTGGAAGAGAAAATAATATTTAGAAACAAGCTGTAAATCAAGAATGATGACTGAAAGATGAATCCTGGTTATTCATTAAACACAGTCTGCAGCCTCTGTGTTTACTGATTCCTGGTGAGGACTTGGAATGAGTGGATGGTTTGCATCCCTGAAGGTGTCTGATGGAAGCAGAGGCTGATTGAATTAACTGGAAGGCAACATGAGAGGTCATCTTATCTGGTCCCTGTCCCAGTGAAGGATGGCATAGAAACTCTCCCAGACAGATTGCGACCTGCTTTAATCAGCCACTGGCATTATACCTATGCCTGTGCTGTGACCCCTAAAACTGGGAAGAGAAGTGAAAAACCCAGTCAGTCACCCAGAGGATGGACCACATTGTACAGAGGCAACGATTGTTTTCCTTTTGCATCTGGGTGGTCCAGTACCACAGAAAGATACCCTAAAATTTCCATTTTAAGGGTATGCATATTATACTCAAAGTACTTCAGATTTTCTTTTTTTTTAATTTTTAAATTGAAGTTTCTGTTATAAAATCCTTTGCTTTTATATTTTTGGCATTTTCAACCAAAAAACATGGTTCTCTGAACGTTGTTGGTTTCCACTGATACGCCTATTAAGTTGGCGTGAGAGAGAGCCTTACCATAAGGCACACCTTCTTGTTATTCATTTCCTCCAGTAATTCATTTAACTAATTCTTTGAAGGCTTTTCGTTCCTCACGGGCAAACTCATTTAGTGATTCCCTCAAGTTTGATTTATCCTCAATGGAACTCAATTACAAAGGGAGAGAACATGCAGCTGAAAAGAGGAAGCATGTACACACAGGCCTTGCAAGTGAAATAGAAGTTTCAAGAAATAATTCATCCTGTTCCTATATGGGATACACTTGATTTCTATCTGTTTTCTTTATTTTAAAGATACGCTGTTTGTGACTTACTGCATTGATTGGGAGAACCAGTAATAGGTCATGTCATGAAGTTTAAAAACAGCAGACAGGATGATTTTTAGGGTTGCTTTAGCGTGAGCATTCCTCTTTTATTAATTGCAAGTTATAGGTCTCTTCTATCACTGGACCTTCGCTATGACTGTCACCCTGCCTTTTGTGCTTCCCCTGCTTCCCTTTCTCACCTAATTCACTCCTGTTTATCCTTTAGATCTTAGTCCTAGTGTCATTCCATGACATCAGGGACTAGGTGAGTTTTGGTTTACCATTGTATCCAGCTCAGTGCTTAATATATCATACAATGATGAAGGATGATAGATAATAAAGAGGATAATAGCAACTTCCCCTTGTATAGTACTTCCTATTTCAACAGACTTCTGCCTTCTATATATTAACTCATTCAATTATGACAACACCAGTGGGGGGAGATACTATTATTATCCTCACTTTATAGATGAGGAAACTGAGGCATGAGATATTAGGGGACTTAATCAAAGTTCCATAAATAGTAAATGGTGGTGCTGAGATTTGAACCCAGGCAGATTGGCTGCAGGGTGGTTGTTTCTAATCATTGAACTACATTGCCTTTATCATGCTTATTGAATGAGTACATGAACATATATCCTGAGTTTATATTGTGATCTCTTTTGTTCGTGTAATTGGAAAAGTGTTGCACATTATAGAAGGTTAAATATTTTATAGCCCTACATAACAAATAATGGTGTCCATTTATTCACTATGTAAGGCGCCAGATGCTCTACATTATCTCAAAGCTCAAAACAACTATGCAACATAGGTATAAATTCCCATTTTCTGAGTAAAGAATAAGAGACTCAGAGGCAGGGTCTCAAATTTTCATCTGTCTGACCTCAGAGCCCATGATTTTTTGCATTTTTCTTGTTTTGTAGAAGAGGGAGGACTTAATCTGGGCCTTTTTGAATGCATAGAGTTTAAATAAGGGGAGAAGAAAATGTTGAGCATTAAAAGTGAATTGAGATTTAGGAATTATACCATGAATAACCAATTAAAAATCGAATGAAAAAATTCTATTTCATAAGGCTTGAAGACACAAAATATTGAGGTATTACTTAAAAGGAAATGAGCAAGTGACATATATTTCTGAGGAGTCCAGAAGAAGATTGGAGTAAGTGGCGATCCTGTGTCTCTAAATGGGAACGCTGAATATTGTAGCTATGTCAAGTCTTCTGCCACTAACTTTAAAAATTGATGCAATTCTAATAAAAGCTTCAATTTTTGAAACTAGTTCAAGTAATTCTGAAGTTTATTTGTGAGAATAATCAATAATTTAAAAAATAAGAGTAGTGAGAGAATTTGTGTGAACAGATGGTACAACCTATAGAATTACAATATTTGTGAAAAAGGGAGTATTGGCATGTTAAGAGACAAGCAGACTAGAGCAGAGATTCCACATTTATATATCTAATAATGTATGTGTCTGATACGTGTTAAAAGTGACTTTATATAAATTAATGGGAAAAAGAACGTTCATTCAGTAGTCTGGGAGAATAGGTTCACAATTTAGAAAACATAAAGTTAGATCCCTACCTTGCACCAAATATCATGTTGGGTATCAGGAGTTAAATGCAAAAACCTGAATCCATTAAGTGAGCTATATATAATACAAGTGCTATAAAAACCATGCTTTCCTACAATACAGGGAAATTCTCACTGTAGGTGAAGTGAATATTGCATATTTAAAAAGTATATACAGTTATCTTAATTTTTATAAATAAAGAGGGAAAGAAATGCTGTAAGGCAATAGACCAGTGTGCAAATAGTGGTTGACATGGTGGGCCAATAGATATTCTCTATTTTCTTCTTTATATTGGGTTGGCCAAAAAGTTCCTTTGGCTTTTAAGTAAAAATAAAAGACACATTTTTCATTTTCACCAAGAACTGTATTGAACAACATATTCACTCTTGTTCCAATACGTTCTGCCATTTTTCAGGCAACTTCATAATTCCATCTTCCCAAAACTTTTCATCTTTTTGAGCAAAGAACTGTTCCAGGTGCCTTTTACAGTCTTCCAGGGAATTGAAATTTTTTCCATTAAGGGAATTTTTTAAAGACTGAAATAAATGGAAATCTGAAGGTGCAATGTCTGGTGACTACAGTGGATGAGTCAGAACTTGCCAGCCAAGCTGTAACCGTTTTTGCCTCGTCATCAGAGAAACATGCAGTCTTGCGTTATCCTGATGGAAGATTATGCGTTTTCTGTTGACTAATTCCATACACTTTTCGTCCAGTGCTGCTTTTAGTTGGTCTAATTGGGAGCAGTACTTGTTGGAATTAATCGTTTGGTTTTCCGGAAGGAGCTCATAATCAAGGACTCCCTTCCAATCCCACCATATACACAGCATCACCTTCTTCGGATGAAGACCGGCCTTTGGTGTGGTTGGTGGTGTTTCATTTCGCTTGCCCCACGATCTCTTCCATTCCACATTATTGTACAGTATCCACTTTTCATCGTCCGTCAAAATTTGTTTCAGAAACGGAATGTTTTCATTATGTTTAAATAGAGAATCGCATGTGAAAATACAGTAAAGAAGCTTTTTCTCACTTAACTTATGTGGAACCCAAACATCAAGTAGATGAATATAACCAAGCTGGCGCAAATGAGTTTCAGTGCTTGATTTGGACATTTTGAGTATGTCGGCTATCTCCTGCGTGGTATAATGTTGATTGTTCTCAATTAATGTCTCTCTTTGATCGCTTCCACTTCAACTGGTCTACCTGACGTTGTGTATCATTGTCCAGAGGCAAATCTCCAGCACAAAACTTTGCAAACCACTTTTGACATGTTCGATCAGTCATAGCACCTTCTCCATACACTGCACAAATCTTTTGTTGAGTTTCTGGTTTTTTTTTTTTTTTTTTTTTTTTGACATTAGAAACCTTTTTTTGAGTGAGACAAGGCAAACATGGGATGAAAATATTACAGGGTGAAGGAAGGCTGAGGAAACCAATCTAATTTCTTTTTCCTCTGTGGAAGAATGAGCAGCCCAAATGATGAACTGAAGCCACTCCAAGATTACTATTTATACTTAAGGCAATGTAAAAAGCAAGGTTTTAACCAAAAAGCCTGTATCTGGCATTGAAAAAAAAATTACGTCTTTTGGATGGATCGATTGCATTTTTACCTTTCTTGAAATAATAAAGCATAATATGCTGAAAACATTTCTTTTTTCTTCCATTTTCAATATTAAAATGACTACACAAAAATTCACCACTTTTGATAAGTTTTTTTTTTTAATGCATGCTGATATGACAGCTGTCACAATACAATCTAACAAAATTGTTTCGAATGAAGTTAAAGACAACTAAGCACTACTAGAGCCATCTTAGGAAAAAAATGAATGAAGTTGTTGGCCAACCCAATGCATTTCCCCTCATTTCCCCCTCATTTCTACAAAGGCTGTGATTTACTTTTGTAACTGGAAAAAAAAATTTTTAAGGCAAATCCTAAGCCGTATCATAGGGTCTGCAATGACAAGTATAACATATTTTGGGGTGGAAGGTGGGGCATTAGAAATCCTACCCACTGAAGGGGGAATTATGCAGGGAAAATTTGAATCCTTCAATGGGGGAATTTTAATATGCTTTAAAGAGAAAAGCTGTTCTCTTAACTGTGAACTCTACTATTTATCAAGAGTTATACACACTATTTTCAATCAAAATTTGTCTCTAATGTATATGATCTAAGATGATTATGTAGAAGAATGCAACTGTTTGAATTTAATCAACTGCTTTTTCTTTGGGGACCTAGGGATATACCTATGAAACGACTTTCTCTTTTGAACATCTTTCTTTTAAACTGGTAGTTTTGCCTGAAGATACACTCTTAATCTCATTTGCCACTTACCTTAGGTTTTTCAGTGTTTTAAAAACCCTAGGACATTGCATGGACAATTTAACTCCTGAAGGGGACACCTGGCACCTGCTGGGAGCATTTTCCATTTCCTGCCAGGCACAAAGGAGAGAAGTTATTCTGGGCTACTGTAGCACTCTTTACTGGTTGATTTACAAGTGTCTCCTGACATGTTCTCAGGCAGCCAAGAGCCTTCAGTTCTTGGGACTACATTTAAATTACAGAAGAAGATGGAGAGCAGGTGATTTTTAGCAGGAGGACCCTTATCTTCTCATTTTCTCTGTCCTGTATAAATAGATAAAGCCAAAGCTCAAGTTAGTTGATTAGTCTAATACATGTATTTATACAGGTCCTTGAGAAAGTCTACTATAGAATCTCTGAAGCAGGACCTTAGGTGTCAAATTCTCTTTTGAGCCTGATGTTATTTTCCTATAGAAATCCTCTAGACATATAAATATACACACACACAAATACACTCTCACTCTCCAATGCTAAAATACCCTTTTTAATTTGTATAAATATAAAGTTATAGGCCTTATTAGCTTGGATTTCATTACAAATATCCAATCATCTTGCTTATGAGTTTCAGCCATTTTATGCCAATTTTATCTCAGGTGTGTGGTTGAAATTCACAACCAAAAATTTTCTCTGTAGTTCAGAAAAACGCTCAAAATGTTATGGAAATGTATCCCCCCCTTTAGCATTTCAATGTAGATATTGTCATTTGTTAATATTTGTTAGTATTTATTAGTTACTACTTTCGTAAAAGTCTGTATTTTATAATATTCTTTAATCCCTGCTCCACTGCTCTCTTTAAAGTTTCTCTCTCTCTCACACACACACACACACAGAAACACACAATCTTTATACTTAACTAGGAGACAAACAAATCATGGATACAATGGCTGAACGTTAAACAGGAGTTCAAAGAAGTGAAAGTTAAGCCCGAGCTGGAAGAATCAAAGAAAACTTCGGGAGGAGGAGGAAGTTAAGCAGTAAATGGCAGAGGTTTGGGGTCAGACCTGACTTGACCATTTACTGCCATAACTGTGTGATATTTGGTAAATGATTCAACTTTTTTAGTCTTAGTTCCTTTATCTGTTAAAAAAAAAAAGAAAATGAAGGAGTAATAATAATTTACGATCAAAGAGAAGCTATCTGTGAAGAGTCCTGCCCATTTTATTTTATTTTTATTTTTATTTATTTTTCCTGCCCATTTTAATTATTTGTGTCCTCCTTCTTCTCTTTCATGTCTTCAAAACTGATTGTCCATAAATGATTCTTTTAACCATTGGATCAAAATAAAAAGATAAATGAAAACATTTCTCCTTTGTGAGGAACCAGATTCGATTTATAGCTCAAGTCTAAGAATAATGAAAACGTAGTGACTCAGTTAATCAGTCTGAGAATTCAAGAAGAAAAATCCAGGCTGACATTTGGTTTTTGTTTTCTTTTGTTGTTGTTGTTAGTGCAGAATTTCCAGGTCTTGGTTACTGGATAGTCCTAACTGTTTTGGAGAATTGAGTTTAGTGGTATTTGTTCAGTCACACCCTAATGCAATCTTCAAGTGATCTTAGAAGGTGTGAGAAGGAAACAGAAATAAAAGAAGCTGCCCTAGAATCTAGAATTTTAGAACTGAAGGGACCCTGATTGATCATCTTGTTCAGCCCTCTAATTTCTACTGAGAAATAAATAAATGCCAGAGGGATCATGACTTGACCAAGAACACAAGTTCAGTTGGTCACTGTGTTAGAACTGGAACGCAGGTCTTTGAATTCTCAAACTATTGGTCTTAAGGCAGTACCGCATAAGGTATTTCACTCCAAGGTGGCATAAATTATTGCAGTGTTATAAATAAATAATCACCCATATCACTGTTAAATGATTACTCTAAACAGTTGGACCTTTATTCGTTAAATAACTCAACAAATTTATATAAAGTTTCTATTTTGTTAGAGGATACAATACTATAGAATCTTAAAAATCAGTCTTTTAAACTGCCATAAATGGAGCCTTCCTGTTCACCTGATTTTCCAAATTCTGTTAATGGTGCCAATATTCTACTACCTATCCTCAAAACTCCTGAGTTATTGATTGCCTCCAACTCCTACTCTCATATTTAATTAGGTATCCAAAGATTATTAATTTGACATCTGAAATATATTTTCTCTCATTCTTTTTCTTTTCCATTATTTCAACCTATTGCTGCCCTGCCTCCCAACCTGTATCTCTACCTTCAACTTATGTTTGTTTCAATTTACTTTACACATAATTCCCAGAAATAATTTTAAATACCAGTATTGGCTCTCTGTTTCCAACCAAACAATATTTAGTACTTAAACCTAGCATTTAAGATGCTCTTTGACCTGATCTGATCTGTTAAATCGAAAATAAAATGATTAACTATCACTACTGCAGCCTAATTTGAGTTGACATCTTACCTGAAGCTTGGAGGTTGAGAAGGAGACCTCTGGGAAGCAGTGAAGAAAGTTACAGAGTGAACATCTAAGTGAAGCCCCGTGGTTTGAAGATCTCAGGTTATATTCAAGGACCTGAAAGTGGAGAAGAGAGAGGTAGGGTGGTACCAGCAGTTGAGGCTGGAGAGATGGGGACCCTGTCTTGGAAGTCCCTGTGGGCAACCTTTCCAGTTGAAGACCTAGGCTTGGTGAGGTTCAGGAAGGTGTCTTGTTGAATTGTGCAACTGGGACTTGAATGCAGGACCGTCAGACTGGCCCATCCTTTTCTCCTGTGCCAGAAGCCTCCTTTACTCAGTCTGTCCTTCTGCCTTACAGGGCCCATGTTTTCATCCCTCTGTGGTTTTGGAGGTGCACACTTCTCCTTTGTGTATCCTAGTGCCTAGTAGATATTCCTGAATAACTGAACACGCTAATCTTTCTTTTCCATCCTCCCTCTATTGTGTCCTTGAAACCAAACCAGTTTAAATTCAGTATAAGATGACTTATGTTTGCTAGCCTGATAGCAATTACTTTTTAGTGTGAAGTGCAGTTCTTGGCATCATTCTCACGGGTTTAAGAATTACCCACTCTGCGTCACTATATACATATGTGGTATCGGGAAAGCTCAGTGCAGAGTGTGATGATCTCATCTCTGATGTATCAAGGAGTAAGGCAAATGGAGTTTTTGTGGAATTCAGAATGACTTTTAAATTTGGTCCTGTATGCATACATGTGTTTATTCATAGCAGCTGACAAATTCTCTTCTTCTCTCTTACCATCCTCCCCACAGCAACTGCAAGAAAATGATTTAATTATTTAAAATACTTGCTACATACTTAAGAAAAAGTCAGGGAGGAGCTAAATAAAGAAATCATTTTTAACCTACAAATTTAGAGTGTGGGATTATTTCTACTACCTGGTAAGACTGTAGTAAAAAATTCAACCAATTGGATGTTTGCTTTCCCGGGTGTAAAAGGACTCATTTGACTTACATTTTTTTCCCACTGAATTAACCACTGTTTATTAGATCATCACTGCAGTAACATTATGAGTTTTATAATAATTTCAGGAAAAGGAAAATAGCCCCTAGTATTTCAATTTACAGAACTAAGCTATCTTCTGAGAAATGAGAAATTCTTAGAAAGCAAAGCTCGAAAACTATGTGTCAGTCAAAGAATTTAAAATTCATGTCAGGTTCATCTTAGGAACTCACATTATAATATATACAGCACTTTGCAAACTTGAGCAGATTTGCTTTTCACTAAGAAGGAACAAAACCAAAAAAGATACACCCTCATGTGCAAAAGACCTTAACTGAGGTCCATGTGGCATTGCTCGGACCAATAAGAATTTACTGTGTGTTCCAGGGACAGAGATACTGTCAGGGTTTTAGATTTCATTAATGAAAACATAAAGCAATCTTGCTATAAAATTTATGAGGCTGACTTCATCTCCCACCACACAAACTCTTAGCTATATGTTGTTAATTTGAAGCTATACACTAAAACACATCACAACTTTACAATCAGTGTTTTAAATGGATGGCTGACATACAGCCTTTAACAATGTTTAGCACTTTGTAGCAATACATTAAGGCTAACTTTAGAAATGATAGCATAATGAAATTTTACAGGCAATTAAGTTGATGAGTTACTGTCAGCTTCCTAAATTATTCTCTTAGATGATCAAGAGAAGCAGATATAGGAAGTGAGGGGCAAACTCCAGATCCTGTAAAATCTTAAGTGTCATTATGAGTTTGAAGTTTTAGGGAATAGAAAAATACCTTGTCTAAACAGCCTGAAAAGAAATCAGATAATTTCCTTTTAAATTTAGAAAAGGTAATAGTGATCAGTCTTTTAGTTTGTCACCACATACATACATTGATTTATGAAAAATGTCTTATAGTGTCCATTGACTTGTGTGGCAATAGTTACTAGAGAGCCTTATGAACTTTTACTTTAAGAGCAAAAAAAGCAAAGTTGTATATATTTAATCTTTACTCAAACTGTAGTTTATAACTAGCAAGGAAATAAATAGTTTGACTAGTGAAAATTTACATATTTTCCTTTAATAAGATGGTGTGGTGTTTTGGAATTAATATAAATCCATTATACATGAAGGTGGCAAAATATTGGGGGGAAACCAAGAAAGAGTATGTCTATTAAGTTGGGGTATCTATATTAAAAGTATATCAGGAAATTGTTATATATAATTTTATCTCAATTATTGAATGCTCAGAAATATCTTACAGACTTGTGGGAGGTTGCAGTAGCATTAAAATAAAATCCTAGTATGTCAAATTCAGAACATTTGGGGATAGAGTAAATTTAAAAATATAAAATATTCATACACATCTAGCTCTTCCATATATCCCATGGATTGTGGAAAATTTCCAAATGCTTTAAGTTCTCATGGTCATTATTTTCTTTGAATCAATTTGGTTTTGGCATTTTCTGCCAATCCTATGCCTGCTGACCATACTCCTTTAGTAATGGAGACATGGAATTCCTCCTTTTTCTTTAATGTGTGTGTGTGTGTGTTTGTGTGTGTGTGCATGTGAGCATGCAGCAGAAGAGTTTACAGAGCAGCAATACAATCAACATAACCTGGAATATGAGTGCTGTAGACTGAATGCTTGTGTTCCCCCCACACCATAGTCCTATGTTGAAACCCTACCCCCTAATGGAATGGTATTAGAGGTGGGCCTTTGGGAGGTAATTAGGATCAGGTACCGTCTTGAGGGTAGAGCCCTCATGAATGAGATTAGTGCCCTTCTAAGAGTCATAAGAGAGCTTGCTTCCTGTCTGCTTTCTGCCATGTTGAGGATGTAAGAAAACAGCCACCTGCAACCCAGAAGGGAGCCTTCACCAGAAAATGTCCATGCTGGCATCCTGAGCCTGGAAGTCCAGACTCAGGGCTCTGAGAAATAAATTCCTGTTGTTTACAAGCCACCCAGTCTGTGGTACTTTGTTATAGTAGCCCAAACTGACTAAGACAGTTAGATATCTATGTTTTGAAATTACAGATTGTTCATGTCCTCAAGTTGGGAGATTCTGATTCATTAAGTCTGGATGGCACTGCAGAATCTGTACTTAAGAAGATAACTAAGATGGGAACAACTGCTCTGGGATGCCTAGTCTTCCTTTTCAGTTATCACTTTCAGTGATGCAAAGTAAATGAAACACAAGGATCTCTCCATATAGACCTAGAGACCTACCCTCAGTGTACTTATTTCAGTCTTTTATCATTAAATTTCCCTCATCATTTGCCTCCTTGTTCATAAGCAACCATGCTGGTCTGCCCAGGACTGTCCAGGTTGTGATCCTACATCCTGAGAAGCTCCTCAGTCCTGGACTAACCAGAGCCATTTGTCACCAGTTAAGGTCTTTAAAGATATATCTGAATATTGTTGGTTTCTGTGACCATTCATCAGTATTTATTTATGAATTATCTATTTTGTGGTTAAAACTATGGAAAGCTGAAAGTGTTGCTTTCATAGGTTACTTGGTGATATTCTGGACATACACAGTACTGTCCTAGGACACAGAGATAGGGAGAGAACGGTATCCCCATATCTGCATGGATCTTAGCTTAGATCACTCAACTAAGGCAGGTTGAAGGAGACAGTATACCTTTTGGCACCTCAAAGAAGTTCTTTGTTAGATCTGCCTTCTCTCTTTGTGTTCCTAAGCCTGCCAAATCCTCAGTAGGAGGTTTTATGAAAATAATAATGTAATTCCCTACAATGATAGCCTGGTTTTGGATCTTATGAGTTTGATATGGAAGCAGACTAAATAGAAATATGGTATGCAATTTTGAAATGTGGGTTGGAAATTAGGCAACAGTAAAGTCCAGAAAGCTAGATTCCAAAATGAATTAAATTGATACTGTAAGTTGATCTAACGTTTTGGACTCTATAACTAAAATTTTGGATTCCAGTTTCTACTTCTAGACCCTAGCAATAGTAATAGTTGAGAATGAATGGATTCTGAGGTTGGGAAAAATAAAAGAGGACTCAATCTTGGGGAATGGAATGTTGAGTCATCAAAAAAGTCTGAAAAGGTGTGTTGAAAGGGAGGAGCAGAATTTAGCATCACAAAAGGCTGCAGGGAATAGAGCACCCACAAACAGCATTTAAAGGGTCTGAGTGGAACAAGTGATTGAGACCAGAGGAAAAAAGATTCAATGGTCTGATTAATAAAAATGAATGAATTGACCACTACATTTGTCTAGAAGAAAGTCACTGGTTTTGTCAGAGTGTAAAAACCCAAATATAAGACAACCATCTTAAGTCACGTCTCTAAATTCAGAGGAAATATGCATTTTTGTGAAGAAAGGAAATATTTGTTGAACTTAAAGACTTTTATTAAAGTTTACTAACTGACATTTATGGGAAGATTTAAAGTGCTTGCTTTTGGTCTCTCGCAGTGGTACCAGATGTATAAGGTTTGGGGGAATGTGGAAATGATAGATCCTTTTCGGTCTCCTTAATAGGTCCTCAATGTCCTATCTGTCGTTTTTTTTCCTTGCGTGTCCAGCATTCTTGCCATCTACCCCATTTTCCTGGGGATTGAGAGAATATTGGATTTCAATATCTGAGACCTGGCAGTGGTTCCTGTGTCTCCTTTGTGTGTCCTAAGTGAATTTCACCCCCACAAACTGAGTTTCCTCATCTTCAAAATGAGAATGTTGGATTATAACTAATTATATACCATCTAACTTTTAACATCAATTTTATCTTCCCTTTTTAATTCTATATTTCTATTACATGTTAAATGATAAAGGCCAAGCTAAAGGTAATCTACAATGCCAGTTCTCAGCCCTAAATATACCTAAAAACAGGTACAATTATTCTGAATGACATTCATTTTGAGAGTGCTACATCTTTTATCTAGTAGTACAACAAGATGACTATAGTTAACAACACAATGTTGTATACTTGAAAGTTTCTAAGCGATTGGATCTTAAAAGTTCTCACCACAAGGAATAAAAAAGGCAACTATGTAAGGTGGTGGATATGTTAACTAACCTTATGGCGATAATCATTTCACAATATGTATGTGTATCAAATCGTCATGTTGTATTTATTAAACTTACAGTGTTATATGTCAATTATATATCAATAAGCTGGAAAAAATTAAACAATAAAAACAAGGAAAAAGTTGAGTTCAAGAAGAAAATAAATTGAATGATTCTTCTAAAGATAAGCAGTTCATTTAAGGAAATACTGTCATTTAATATTTACAAAAAGAGCTCCCAAACTGAGCACATTCTAAACAAGGACAGACGTGGGATGGAGGGGGAGATCTTACTTTGGGCCACTTATTAAATGATGCCCTTGGAGCTAAGGTGGATGAGAAGAACAATAGTCTACACATTTTACTTAAAAGCTCAAATCACTACCAAAATGCTAGGTAATTACCAGCATGTCCAGTATAATAGAGCTCATAAGATAGAAATGAAGATAATGAAACTATATGTCTTTTGTTTACTTTATATCATTTTGTTGCTAATAAAATAGTTGCTGTTCTTTCACAATAAAAAATTCAATACCCAGTTTAAAAACCTGACTCGGTAAGTATAGGACTAAAATAATCAGGTGTAAAATCAAATAGTTTTATCTCATTTATATGTGCCTCAAATGATGAAAATCTTATGCCTCATGCCAAATTTTTAGTGAAATCTAACCCCAGTTGATGGTTTCCCTTTTCTTTTACAGGCCTGGAGCGAATTGCTCGGGATTCATCTTACGAACAGGAAGGAAAGGTCCAATTTGTAATTGATGCTGTGTATTCCATGGCTTATGCCCTGCACAATATGCACAAAGATCTCTGCCCTGGATACATTGGCCTTTGCCCACGAATGAGTACCATTGATGGGAAAGAACTACTCGGTTATATTCGGGCTGTAAATTTTAATGGTAAGTCACAACTTTTTTTTTTTAATCTAAATACTTTAGAAGTGACAGAGTGTGTTTTTTCTCCCTATATATAGAGTATACTCAAGCAGAGTGGAAAGCACAGGATTAGAAGCAGTTCCCCTTTTAATCAGAAGTGTGAGTTTTTCCACCTGGTTTTAAATCTCAAACATTTTTTTTGGTGCTATCATTAATCTGCTGCTGAAAGAAGCAGAAGTTAAAAATAAGCCTCTATCAATCAAAATATCACTATTTCAGAAGTGACTTGGGAGACTCATTTGGAACCACTGACAACAGATTAGATTTCTTTGAAAATGTTTTGTTAATTCCATTATTAAAGAAGGAATTGTAGGCATTTTGTTTTGAAACCTATTTTAAGCATTTTAAACAGTAAGATGACTTGAGGAGTGTGGATGTTTTGGAGTTGCTGTATATTTACATTCGAAGTGCTGTGTTAAGCTTCTGCATCTTCTTTTTCATTGTATTTCTTCCAACGATTGGGTCAATTTGAAGCAATGAGCTGCATCGTGTAAGGTAGAACTATATACAATCAAGTGTAGATGAGATTTGCCTACTGCAGAAGCAGAAATGCTGCTTCTGTGAGTGTCACAAGAAATTGGTACAGAATACGCTGGATTCACAGCGTTCGGCGGGCTGAGAATAGCCAAACTGCCTGTCTCAAGTGATGGAACTATTGAATTCTGCTGTTCTTTCATGAAAGTTGTAATGGTTGCTGCCCATGAGTTTGACCATTATTTTCAAATGAAATGATAGAATGCTCTGAGCTGTCTAATTCTTTCTGTTTGGCTGTAATTCACACAATGGACATGCCTCCGAGCAGGACGCACTGTCCATCATAATATACTCCAGTGACCTCAGCTGCCAGCCTTTCTCAAAAAAGCACAAGGTCATCTTCGATTTAGAATTCAAGTGGAAACTTCTGCTTTTGCTTTGTTCAGGCAACGTGAGACACAATTTGGTTTACACTCAACACAAAGTATCCTCTTTTTCACCAGAATTTTGGTGAAACATTACATAACACAGTTCCTTTTGTTAAGAATAGAAATAGTAAGGGGAATTTGAAAATAATTTTCTTACAATTATTAAATGGAGCGAAAGAGGAGTGGTACAATACAAGTGTTACAATACAACACGTTATTTACCCTAACATAACGTTGGCGAGCACTTTATTTATCCTAATTGTTAAGAAGCGGGAAGAGGAATGCAAATGAATATATTTTTTCATTAATTGAAGCTCATCTCCGGAAGACAGGGAAGGCTTTTAAAGAAACACTGGATTGAAGTATTTTAAAGTTGAATTATCAATTTCTCTCTTAACCGTAAACCTAACCCTTCCTTGATGACTTTAATTATTATACTATACTGTAATATAATGATGCTGTTAAAGACTACTGAAAAAGTCACAATGTCTAATGACTATTAAGACAATTTGCCTCTAGAGTCCAATGATTTTTTGAGTTATTCTGGCCACTTTTTATAGTTTTTTTCCCCTTCTTCATTATCAGACTACTGTTGCTGTGATTATTTTTTGACTGATCCCTTCCAAAATTTGCTTCTTTCAATCTACCACGGACACAGAAACACGTAAAATTTCATTAACTTAGTCAAGAGATATTTATTGAGCACATAGAATGTGGTAAGCATTATGATAGGTACTAAAGATATATTACTGTTAAAAAGAGTCAAAACAGACATGTTTCTTGGGGAACTTAGATATCAATCAAATAAGCACACAAAGGTGTAATTATATAATCTGTAATGAGTATTGAAAGAAGAGGTGTGTTTTATAATAGGGAAATATGTCCCTATTCTAGGGAGTTAGAGACAGCTGGAATCTGGAGATGAGGGTCAGAGACAAGGGTAAAGCACTAGACAGGACCAGATAGATCATGAGATGTCTTACAGGTCATTCTTAAGATTTGCTCTTCATTTTGAAAGCAGTAGGAACCCACTGGAGCATATTAGAACTGTGTCTGATACAAGAGTAAGTGTCCTCCGGATGAGGATCATGGAAAATACATGGATTTTAGTGTATGAACTTAAAAGAGAATCTCTCTGAACTCCTTGGAGATTTATTTTGCAAATAGCTTGAAATTTTTCTGTGTCCCAATAGCTGGTAATAATAGTATGGTTATAATAATAGGGTAAGGGACCTGAGCATAAGCAGATTATCATGGGATATATAATTTGATTTTCAGTAATTTTCAGGATGTTTATCAATTTTTTGATTTCATTATTGGCTTACTGTTAGTATTCATTTATTATTAATACCTTGCCTGTTTCTGATAAAAAATGCACATAGGGCTATTCAAGTAGAAGTACACCATCAAAACCATTGAAGGGAGAAGGAACAAATTTAGTAACCAGAATGAAGGACTACGTTAAGTTCTGAGTTTCCTAAGCAGCTAAAATATAAGGGGACATTCAATGGAATGTATGTTTCATTACATGAGAGAAGCAAACTTACCTATTTCTAAGGAGAGAATGAATTTTCTTACAGCCTAATAAGCAATGTTATTTAACACAATTTTACTTGGGAAGCTGGAGGGAAACAAAGGCCTGCCTTTTAGGATTACTTTTATTGCTACCATTTGAACAAAATGCTATTTCTATAAATTATTTAAATGCAAAGATTTATCAAAAGAAAAACATAAAATAAAGAAGAAGAGTACAGATTTTTCAGGTACTTAAGCAACAGTGTCAATTCCTTACTCTGGTGTGGTCTATAGGCAATAAAATATTAATACTGTACATCTTGTATAGAATCAAAGATTTTTCTGTTGCCGTGAGAACCTTATGCATCATAAAGAAAAAGTGTTGGACAGATTTCCAGAGATGTCTCCTTACTTTCTCTATAGTTGAGCAGGGCAGGGTAGGTACAGTGGCATACTAATCAGGGTTGTTTGACTGTAGGTAACAGAAACCAACTTAAGCTTGCTTTAAGCTAAAAGGAACGATTTATGAGGGTGTGTCAAGAAACCCCATGGCAGACTATAGAAAGGCCTAAGAAAAGAAGTGGTTATAAGTACTAAAACGTCTCAGAAATCCAAATATCCCTCTGTCTGCTTTGTTTGGTTCTCTTTATATTGTTTTCTCTACATCTAGGTCCACAGGGTAGGTAGCAGGAGACCATTTACATTTCTAGAATTTAGTTGCTGTTTGTTCAGGACATGTGCTAAGATTAACATATATGTATTTTAGGTCCCAGTTCTAACTTCTTGGAAACTTGAATCTCATTAGCTAAACTTAGGTTGGATGTCAGACCCATTCCAAATTATCAGTGGCAAGGACCAAGTAAGTACAAACTTAGTTGTCATGAGGCACTCCCAGTGGGTGAAAGCGACATGGGTGAAAGGGACATTTAGGAAGCTTCTATCATTGACTTAGGGGGAAAGTGTAAACAAAGTGAGCAGAGAGGTGAAAACCTGAGAAAGGGGTGATGCCGTTGTCTCTGAATCTGTTTGCTTCTCTAGGTGGGTGAATTTTTGTTAGGCTAGGGGACACAATTAAAATCATATAGAATTTGTGGGAATCTGAGAGAGGAATCAATTTTGGAATTATTTAATGCAAACAAACCTTCATGCTATGATTGAATCCCCTGAATGAAGCAGCTTCCCTAAGCTCACAGTGAGGTAGCGGTGTAACCATTTCAATGCTCAGTATTCTAAGAAACATACATAAACACTTGCCTGATTACAGAGACTGATATAGAGATGGAATTTAGCAGCACTTTCTTTTCTTTAGAAACCTTATTGATTTTAGGGACTTACTGCAAATTTTCCAAATACCCAATTTTGAGAGTCTCTGAACACTGCAGATGGTTTTAAAGCAAATTTCTTCATGTAAAGTACCTTTAAGCTATCTAAAAGAAATAAATACTGCTTAATATTAGGAAATGCATTACAAACACACTAATAAGTCAAATAAGAATGAAAAATATAAGATTCTGTAAAAGCATTTGATTAAAATATAACCCTCATTTCTGTTACAAGTACAAAAACAAACTAGAAATGGAATAAATGTTTAACATGATAAGCACATCTCTCTCAGCCTATAACTGGTTATATATTTATAGTTATTCCTATTACAGAGATGGATTAGTCCTATTAGCACTGTTATTAATATTCTATAAATTTTAACCAATGTGATAAAACAACAAACAAAAATAACAGAGATTACTACTAAAAGGAAAAAGTATTATGATTATTTTCAAATGATTTGATCTCGACAATAAATTGAAAACTACAAGTATTTACTTTAAGATGATCAAATATAAAATTAATATTAAAACATTAAGATATACAATGTTAGAAATCATTGACAATTATGAGAAATGAGATTTTTTTCTTTGCAAAAATATATAGAAAATATCTTGGAATAAATTGAACCAAAAAATATTAAAGACATATGAAGACAACTTTATTGACAGACATCCCTTGTCTGTAGACAGAAAAACTAATTAGAGGAAACATGTTAATCTTTTCTGAATTAATCTGTATTTAGGCTTAGTATAGTTCCAACCAAAATGACAAAGGAGTATTTTCTGGAATTTGAAATAATATTTAAAATTTTAATTGTGAGAATAAATGAGTAAAAATAACTAAAATGATATTGAAGAAAAAATACTCCTACCAAACAGTTAACATTTAAGCATAACGTTAATCTATAATAATCAATCCAGCATGGAACTATTACCAGAACAGACATATGGTAAATAGAACCAGATAGAAATAGCCAGAAATATCAATATATGATAATAAATAAATCAGTTTGTACATGTATTTGTATATACATATATTTGAACTTATGATGTGATAAAGATGAGTTAGAACTCAGTGGGAAAGGAATTTTATTAATTGATTATCAATTTACAGTAAAATCAAGTGATCATGATTTCTCCCTATAAGAGAGTATAATCCATTTGGAATTTATTTTAGAGTTAGGTGAAAAGGAGAAGCAAAAAACAAAGAAAATATAGAAGATAGAAGATGGTTCATCTTTTAGATGGAAGGATTATACTAAAATATTCTAAATACTGAGGTCTCTTCCAGCTCTGTATTCATTGCAGATTACTTTAAAGATAAAGGTATATTTTTAAAACATAGATACCTATCAGTGTTCTCACTGTTGTTGTTTTTTTAGTTGTTTATTTTTATTTTTTATGAATCATTCCTTTAGCCCACATACATTTTATTGAGAATCTTACAAAGTATCTAATAAAAGAGCTCTTTGCTAGGCATCAAAAATACAAAGATTAATAAAATGTGGTTCTTTGAGTTTTCAAATGTCATAGCTTAACAGAGGAGAGACACAAACATGTTACCAACAGTAATTCAATTTGATAAGTGATATGATAGAGCCATGGGCATGGCATGTACCAACCCAACCTAAGGCTGAGATTAGGAAACTACATGAGGGGGGCTCAAAGAATACAACACAGAGAACAGGTGACATCTGATTTAAATTACAAATAGAAAGTGACATTTCTTTAGGTGGACAAGAAAGGAAAAACTATTCATGGCAGACAAAACAGTTTAATAATAGATGGAAGACAGGCAAGAGTATGCGTTCTGAGAAAGTAAGCATCCACAGTGTAAGAATTCAAAGGAGTGATGTGGGAGCAGCCTGGAGATGAGACCAGCAGCAGGAACTTGGGCCTGGTTAGAAATCCCTGCCAAACTCTGATGTTTGAATGTGACACAGGGAACTGAAGCTTTCTGAGCAGGACAGCGAAGTGCTAGGATTTGTGTTTTAGAAAAATAACTATAGCAGCAATTAGCAGACAGGAGGAAGAGATTGAAGACAGGGATGACAAGTTAAGAGACGGTTCCAATCATCTCCAGGAGAAAAGAGTGCCTGAAATGGGAAAATGAAAGTACAAATGGAATGGAAAGAAGTGAAAGAGGGAGGAAGGGAACAAAGAATCATTTCAATGCTGGCTCTGTTTTAGACGCTGTGCTTTGATTAGAAGCCAGAAGGTTTTGAGAAATATCTTTACTTCCCCAAATGATTTTTCTTTGTAACTGTTTGTGACAACCCCATTACTAGAGCTAATTCATTATATTTTTCTGTGCATAAATCATTTTTATTTCGTGTTTTCATTTTCTTTTTTAAATTAATTTTTATTGGAGTATAGTTGCTTTGCAGTGTTGTGTTAGTTTCTGCTGTACAGCAAAGTGAATCAGTGATACATATACATATACAAATCCACTCTTTTTTAGATTCCCTTCCCATTTAGGTCACCACAGAGTCCTGAGTAGAATGTTTTAGCATATATACCATTGATGAAATTGGCTTGACACTACTCTGTTTTATCCACCTTTATAAGTAGAAAATGAGACATAAAATGCCCATATATGGAAAAGCTGACATAAAATGTCAACTGTAGAATTTATGATGCATAATATCCTTGTGAATAGATATTACTTATTTGGTAAATAGAGATGAAGCAAAGTCAAATGTGATGAAGTGGTTCTATGTTAACTTTAAAGATAAATATCCTTTTTGATAATTACCGTATTTGAAATAAAATTTAGAAAATCATTATTAATAATTTGGAAGTACATTATATAATGTATTCTTGATGATAGAGGTTTGCAAGTCATGAAGTAATTCCTGGAAATATTTATACATTTAAAAGAAAGTGAACGGCATGTGTAGCGATGTTGAATTTGTAGAGATAAATAAACAGACTGATTTGAAATTAGGTAATATTTCAGTTTCTGATTAAGGAAACTTCAGGCTGCTTATAAAATATTAATCCTACAAATGAAGCCATCATGAAATTTAGCAGCATAATTATACCGGCCTCTGTTTTCTGAGTAAGTTGATAAACTGTGGGAGTTTTTTTTTTTTTTAATCTTTATTGGAGTATAATTGCTTTACAATGTTGTGTTAGTTTCTGCGGTTTAACAAAGTGAATCAGCTATACATATACATATATCCCCATATCTCCTCTTGTATCTCCCTTCCACCCTCCCTATCCCACCCCTCTAGGTGGACCCAAAGCACCAAGCTGATCTCCCTGTGCTATGCAGCTGCTTCCCACTAGCTATCTATTTTACATTTGATAGTGTATATATGTCAATGCTACTCTCTCACCTCATCCCAGCTTACCCTTCCCCCTCCCCTTATCCTCAAGCCCATTACCTACGTCTGCATCTTTATTCGTGTCTTGCCCCTAGGTTCATTAGAACCTTTGTTTTTTATATTATTTAAAAAAAATTTTTTTTAATTAATTAATTTATTTTTTGCTGTGTTGGGTCTTTGTTTCTGTGTGAGGGCTTTCTCTAGTTGTGCCAAGCGGGGACCACTCTTCATCGTGGTGCGCGGGCCTCTCACTATCGCGGCCTCTCTTGTTGCGGAGCATAGGCTCCAGGCGCGCAGGCTCAGTAGTTGTGGCTCACGGGCCTAGTTGCTCCGCGGCATGTGGGAATCTTCCCAGATCAGGGCTCGAACCCGTGTCCCTTGCATTAGCAGGCAGACTGTCAACCACTGCGCCACCAGGGAAGCCCGAACCTTTGTTTTTTAGATTCCATATATATGTGTTAGCATACAGTATTTGTTTTTCTCTTTCTGACTTGCTTTACTCTGTATGACAGACTCTAGGTCCATCCACCTCACTACAAATAACTCAATTTCGTTTCTTTTTATGGCTGAGTAATATTCCATTGTATATATGTGCCACATCTTCTTTATGCATTCATCTGTTGATGGACACTCGGGTTGCTTCCATGTCCTGGCTATTGTAAATAGAGCTACAATGAATATTGTGGTACATGACTATTTTTGAATTATGCTTTTCTCAGGGTATATACCCAGTTGTGGGATTGCTGGGTCATATGGTGGTTCTATTTTTAGTTTTTTAAGGAACCTCCATACTGTTCTAAGTCTAATTTCTTTTATAGTCATGAAGAACAAGGGCTTTCACTTCCTTCCTTAATATATAAAGACTTACGTGTGGACCAAGATGGAGCTAGCATCCTTCGAAGCTTCAGGCAAATCAGTGGAGTTGCCTTAGTTCTTCCTTGGATCCTACTCAACTTCACCCACTGCACTGCGTTTCTTTTACTCCTTCTTTATTCTTGTAATTCATGAACTTCATCATGTGCCAAAAATTAGGGATAAATGATAAGCAAACCTCAGAAACAGATGGGGTGCCATAGGCTCACTAAGTGTGGGTTAAGTGTGGGCATTGGGTTTAAACGGGGGCTGCAGCCGTGAGCCTTGGATGAAGGATGGGGACAGAAATGAAGGAGCAGAGAGGATCTGAGGTGGTGGGGAGTTTCTGCAGGGGTTCACATTTAATGGTTTGTATTTATCATAGTGATCAGAAACACAGACTTTATACTCAGAGTTTGAATCCAGTTTCAGCACTCACTACTTTGTGATCTTGGTCAGGTAACAAAACCTCTTTAAATCTTTGTTTCCTTATTTATACAACGGGGATGTTAATAGTATATACATTTTAGAGTTCCTGTGAAATCTAAATATAAGGTGATAATATATAGGAAGTACTTAATAAGAGATATACTCTAGTATATGTGGAGGATACTTTATCAATAGAGAATTAATGAAGTTAGTACCTGGATCACCTTATAAAGGTGATGAGATGAATGGGATGGGACTGAGAGCCTGAAAACAAGACACAAGTTGGAAAAGATGCTTCTTCCAGGGCACCAATCAACAAGGTTTCCCCAGCAGTGTCAGCTTCTTAGATAAAGGAACAGAAATGTGAATATTTTTACAGCCTTCTCAAAGTACATGGCAAAGTATATTACTGCTGATATTGGCATCTGATGAGTCTAGGGTGGATCAAATGGGGCTCATTCACCGTTTCTTCTGTTTCCTTCAAAATTATGTACTTTTTTAATGAAAGAAAGTGTTTGTTAGAATAGCTCCCATGTTATTAAGGGTAATTATTTTCTAGTGATATTTTGCTTCAGAAAGAATCTACCCGAAAATTATAATGGAGACTTGATTATTTTTCTCTTTAAGGTTATTAACTCTTATAATTACATTAAAGTTTAATCAAGAAGTTAGTTTGAAAGTGAAGGATATGAATGAGAAAATTATTTTTAATTCAGGTGCTTAATTGTTATACTTTGGGGATTTGGGTTTTGAATGTATTAAATTTGGTCTTTTGAATGTATTAAAGAGAAACATGACTATAAAATAACTTTTCTTTTGAACCATATAAACACCTTTGTAGCTTAGTTAAGGGAAAATTATCAAATATAATTTTTAAAAAACTTATAGACTGTGTTTATAGCATTTATTTGTATATGTCATATACATCCATCCAACAAACATTTATTGAATGTTTGTTATGTACCTGAACTGTGCTATTTGTATTTTGTCCCTCTTCCAGTTCTCACTTCTCCTTTTTCTTAGTTCATATTCCTTTAGATATTAAACTTCTTTTCCTCTTCTTTTGTCCTCTTTACTTGCCCAGTGGTTCTCCATTTGCTCTTGTGATCATTCAGTAATCAAGATAGTAGCAGTGGGTAAGAGTATGAGCTTTTGAGTTGAAATAGAGATGAACTAAAGTTGTAACTCTCACACTTAGGTGGAGAGACCTTGGATAAGCCACTTAAATTTTATAAACCTCTATGTTCACACCTTGGCATGGGAGTAACAATCATACCTACCTTGTAGTGATTTTTTTTTTTTTTTTTGCGGTACGCGGGCCTCTCACTGTTGTGGCCTCTCCCATTGCGGAGCACAGGCTCTGGACGCGCAGGCTCAGCGGCCATGGCTCACGGGCCCAGCCGCTCCGCGGCATGTGGGATCTTCCCGGACCGGGGCACGAACCCGTGTCCCCTGCATCGGCAGGCAGACTCTCAACCACTGCGCCACCAGGGAAGCCCACCTTGTAGTGTTATTATGAGCATTTAATGAGATAATTCACAACTCCTGGCAATTGTGAATAATCAATGAATGACAACTATTATTTTTTCCTCTACCCCATGACAAGAGTAAATCTTCTGCATATGTTTACTGGGTTTCAAACATACACACATAAATACCCACCCCCAATACACACTTATTCACATATGTTCCCTTACACACCTTAGATTCCAAAGCATCTGATAAATTTCTTAAAATCAGTAATATTGTGTTGTCTGAAATTAACTTATTTCTTCAAGGCTTAACTCATCTATTCTCAAGGTTGAATAGACTTTTTTGTTCACTTTTTCTCTCTTCTCTTTTAATCACCTTCTGAGCCCTTCATTTTTTATTAGCACTTTAGGGTGAGATATAGGAATAAGAGGACGTAAAGCCCATTCTAATCCATTTTGCCTTGAGTAAAATGACCTGATAGGTAAAGAGGTGGAGGCTGCTGCTTGAAATAGTGTTCACGGAATGTGTACGGGAATATAATACACCTACTATGTTAAGAAACTTGTTGGAAACTCACTTAGACATGGGCTGTAAAAGAGACATCTATGACTTGTGCAAAGAATTTAGCTGAAGGTCGTTGTTTGCAACCGGCTGAACTAGAGGAAACTGTTGTACCAGTGCACAGCGCACTTTCATTGTCCGTGCCCACAAAACAGAGAAAAGTGGACTCTGCATGGCAGAATTATTTAATAGCCATAAACCCTATCATTTAAAAAAGTAATTCAAGGGGCTTCCCTGGTGGCGCAGTGGTTGAGAATCCGCCTGCCGATGCAGCGGACACGGGTTCGTGCCCCGGTCCGGGAAGATCCCACATACCGCGGAGCAGCTGGGCCCGTGAGCCATGGCCGCTGAGCCTGTGCATCCGGAGCCTGTGCTCCGCAACAGGAGAGGCCACAACAGTGAGAGGCCCGCGTACCACAAAAAAAAATAAAAATAAAAAAATAAAAAAGTAATTCAAATAAAAATGACAATGCACATTTTTGCAGGTAAAAGGGATATGGTACAAGTCTCCCAGAAGGATATTTATCAGTTCCTACCTTACTTGTAATACTTAATCGTGCTTAAGAAAGCTCTAACTTTCCTCAGATCTTATGTTTTCCTTTGCCGGCTGTCTAGGCTATATAGACGTCCCTATGATTTATATTAGCTCACTGAGAAATTCTAACCTGTTTAACAATACATCCAAAAGGCCGGGACTTCCCTGGCGGTCCAGTGGTTAGGACTCCGTGCTTCCACTGCAGGAGGCACAGGTTCCATCCCTGGTTGGGGAACTAGGATCCCACAAGCCTCATGGTGTGGCTTAAAAAAAAAAAAAACAAACAAAAAACAAAAGGCCATTGCTCCCAGCTCCTTTAAGCTCTTTTAACTTCCTTTTCATTCTTCCCTGTCCTTATGTAAACCACAGGCTTATGTAAAAATGTATATGCCCTCATCTCAATTCCCTCTTTGCTTCAGTCAAAACTTCTTGAAATGAAGAACCGTGTTTATGGCCTTTTTTTGACTTTTAAAAAAGTATAACATATATATAGAAAAGTGCAATAAGTCTACAGCTCCATGAATTTTTACAAACTGAAAACACCTAACCCAGTGTCCAGAACAGCCAATCAAACCCCCAAATCCCCAACTGGCACCTCAAAACCTTACTGTGCCCCTCCAGTCAGTACACATCTCTCTAGGAAGTCACCGTCCTAGCTCTGAACAACACAGACTAGGGTTGCCAGCTTTTGTGCTCATATAAATGAAATTACATAATCTGTACTCATTTATGCCTGGCTTCATTTCACTGTAATTTTTGATAAAGAGGAAGGAAAGCACATTCCCACCATTATCTCTCTCTATTACCATAAGATTCAATTATTTAATTTACTTTATTACATATTAAGAATTTAATTTTTAAAGCCTAATGAATTATTTTATGAAATAATAACATTTAATATCTATTAATGAGGTTTAAAATATATGAAAAATTTAAATTTTAATACAATACCTACAATCTCTTAGAAAGTGGAAAAAAATATTACTTCCAATAATATTCTCATCTTGGTCATGTTCCCATCATTAAAAAAAAATAATAGACTCTATTTTTTAGAGCCATTTTAGGTCCACAGCAAAGTTGAGTGGAAAGTACAGAGAGTTTCCATATATCCTCTGACCTCATACACAGAGCTTCTCCCACTATCAACATCCTGAATCAGAGTGGTACATGTGTACAGTAGATTAACCTGCATTGACACATCATTATCATCCGAAGTCCATAGTTTACATTAGGATTCTTGATGTGCATTCTATGGGTTATGACAAATGTACAATTGTATATATATATTTCACCTTCCAGGAAACAGCATTCTCATAACTGTTTCAATTTTAATCAACATCATGAAAAAATAATCATCAGCCTCAGTCCTGGGCACTAAAGAGAAAGAAATTATGCTCTTCCAGCTGGTCCTCTAGGATAATTCCCAAATACCCAAAACATCAGTGTAGAACTTAGCAAAAGGATTTTAGCATGTAATCCTTTTATTTTACCAGGAAAGAAAACACATTTGCTTTCCTTACTTCGCTGTCAATGACAATATGTAAGAGCTGTCACAAATTCTAGAGTCAATAAATTCTAGAGTGCTCAGAGGCATTTGAGAAAACTGCAGGGGCTTCCCTGGTGGCGCAGTGGTTAAGAATCCGCCTGCCGATGCAGGGGACACGGGTTCGTGCCCCTGTCCGGGAAGATCCCACATGCCGTGGAGCGGCTAAGCCCGTGAGCCATGGCCACGGAGCCTGCGCGTCTAGAGCCTGTGCTCTGCAATGGGAGAAGCCAGAACAGTGAGAGACCCGCGTACCCTCCCCACCCACCCCCACACAAAAAATCTCCATTGGTTACCCAGGCCCTACAGAAAGTTCTGTAACATGTGATCAGAGAATCTGAAGAATCTCATGTCAACTTATCTCTGTCCTGTCTATTCTCATTCCCTTGCCATGTGCCCCATCCCTTTGTTTAAAAAAAAAAAAAAGAGAAAACTGCAGTGTTCTTGATTGCACGTTGCATCCATTTCTGGAAAAAAGTGACATCTGATTTTTCTATCCCCATGTTTATCTTTTGAAATAATATTGGCCCTCTGTAAAAAAAAAAAAAAAAAAAAAAAAGGCTTCAGACTGACATTTGAAGAATTAGTTGAGTATATCTTTCTGATCCTACTAGATATGCTTTAACCCAAGCCAAGGAGAGAACTGATACTTTTTATACACAGAAACTAGCTTGTGGTGAAGGAGGGGGAAGTCATTTTTCCATTGCTAAACACTGTAATTAGTAGTTTGGGGTGAGAAAGTTTTTCTTTTCTTCTTAAATAGGTCTATCTACATAGGCACAAACTATCAGATATTGTTAAAAAATGAGATTTTTATTGCAATGTTTGCATAATACTTTCTTTTTATACCTTTACAGTGTGCTTCATCAGTTTGAATCATCTTAGCCTTTAAAGTTGGCTGTAAATGCAAAATTGAAATGATACTACTTTGAGCAATTATATGCTAATATATGAATAAACAAATATGATTTCATGTTGGATTTTTTTTCTTTTCAGCATTACTTGAAGTCATCTTTTGGCTTTTGAGCATGATAGCAATCTACTTCACTGGCATTGAAGCAGAAAATAACCAGTTCATAAATTTTCTAGCAACCTCCACACACAAAATGTTTATAGAAATAAAGTAACATATTTAGCAAACTCAAGGATGGTTTCAGCTGAGTACCTTTAAGTCCTGCAACAGGTCTAAGTAGAAAGTGAATTTCTAATACCAAGAGCTTTTAAGTGCATGAGTGCACACCCCACAGACACACACCCCCCCCTCTCTTTCTATAGAAATAGAGGAAGTAAATAAAAAATAGTAAAATGATATGATGGAAAGAAAGGATTTGTTTCCTTGCCAATGTCTAGGTAAATTTTCTAACTTTATGGAGACTGAGTAAGAGTAGAAACTTTGAATCACTTCATATCTTTGAACAGGGACTTGGATAAACCAAATGACATTTGAGCTTGTGTTGACTTTGGCTGGCATTTACCGAAAATGTTTTCAGAGTCAGTTCACTACCTATATTATTTTATTATTTTTTAATCTTAAGAATTGATAAGACCAAGAATCAGAAATCTACAGAGTACTGTGATCAACATCCGTCTTCTTTACTACGTTCTTAGACCACCATAATTTCGCCATGATGTGGTGGCAGATTAGTGTAATGTGCTATTTTAAAATCTTAGCGATCTACTGCAGATTTTAGACCCTCCGTTCGGAAAGGCCCTGTTGTGAGTTTAGGTGATCTGTGGTCCCGTTTGATAGCCCAGTGGCTGTGCTAGGAGATTCAACCTAATGTAAAAAATTAACCCTGTGTATCTCAAGAGTTCTTTGAAATAATTCCTGACTAGCCTATCCGTCTCTATCATTTGATTTGAATTAGTGATAAAATATTAAATGCCATTATTCAGTGATAGTTCTCTAAGGTTTAAATACATCCCTCTGTGGATAAGGGAATATGATTACTTCATCACTGTGATTAAAAGGACTTTTCATAGTTCCTGGCAAAGACAATGATGTCACAAATACAAATAATTCTAGGGTGGGTTCAGATCACTTCACTTAAAATGTACAGCAGGAAGGGTCAAATAAAATTAGCTATATGCTATTTAGGAAAAAAAAATTGCTGAAAAGTTCTGTGTATTGTTTTCTGTCCTCATCATAGACTCTGAATTGTCAAAATCCTATTCGAATTTTAAGTAAAAAAGTAATCTTTTCATTTGGGATTTATATTCAAACAAATATGTATGTGTAAAGATGATAAGCCTCTAATAATCATTCCCCAAGTTTTCTTATTTTGTATCTCAGTGAAAGATTTCTTTTGATGATAAATGTATCCATATTAAGTCTTTTTAGTGCTAATTACCTTGAATTCCACCCGTATTACAATAACAATCCCAGGCATCTTAATGCTTTTCACTTTAAAGTACTTTCACATATATTCTCTCATTAGCCCTAACAGTCTTACGTGGGAGGGCAAGTAAGTAGATGTTATTATGCCATTTGTATACAGAGATGTATAAAAGTTAAGTAATATATTCAAGACTTCCAGATACTGAATCAAGGAATTGAGACTAGACCCCAAATTTTCAATTCTATGTTTAGTGCTCCAAGTTTCAAAGGAGCTGAGATAGGATATTGCTTTGAAGGTAGCCTATTAAAATTGCTAAATCTGCATACATTCATCAAGTTATTCATTCAACAGATCACTACATGCCTACTATGTACTAGTCTTTATCAGGAACTGGACCTGCAATGGTGAGTAAAAGATAGTCGCTGCCCTCAGGAAGATGCAGTTTAATAGGGCAAGCAGTCAAGTAACACACAACTACAAAATGGGAAGTATTACAGTGCTAAAGTAGAGAATATGATGGAAAAGGGAGAGTGGGGCTGTAGGAAGATGGTGAAACCATCACGAAGGTGGTGATATTTAAACTGAGACCTGAATTATGAGAAGGATAAGAGCCTAGGAATAAACTGGTACAAAAGCCTCAAGCCAGAATAGAGATTTGTGTCACTATCATGCTAAATGCTTCCCTTCTGTCTCTGGAGTCACAGACCTTTTTACTGAAAAGTATGCTATTTCCTGAAATTCTTGAAATGGCACATTATCTTGTAAACACTTTGTAGAGACCCATGGAAGCCCATGCAGCTATTCTCATAGGATTTATGGTCCAGGTATGTCCTCCGTGTGAGCCTGCACCACACCCCACTGTAGTTGGGAAGTACTGTTTTTAAAAATGTTTTCTTTGGGGCTTCCCTGGTGGCGCAGTGGTTGAGAGTCCGCCTGCCGATGCAGGAGACGCGGGTTCGTGCCCGGTCCGGGAAGATCCCACATGCCGCGGAGCAACTAAGCCCGTGAGCCGTGGCCGCTGGGCCTGTGCTCCGCAACGGGAGAGGCCACAACAGTGAGAGGCCCGCGTACCGCAAAAAAAAAAAAAAAAAAAAATGTCACGTTTTAATTTTCAAAGGTTTAAACAACTGCTGTGGGCTTATAGGGAAAATAAACGCTCTCCACTCTGTATCACTGAGTGCTCCCCAACCCCCAAGGAGGAGGAGGTTGATTTGGATGGGTCAGATGTGAAGCTTGCCTGCTGTGCTCCTGAGAGGGGTCACCTTCTGGCTAAGAATGAGTGGACAGGGCTGTCGTTGGAGCAGTCCCTGAAGGAACAGTGATAGACAGGCGCTGGAATGCTCTCTCTAAACAGGCCAGGCCATCTAGCTTTTGCACTGTGGATGTGCTTCCTCACATGTGGCCACTGTCCAAAGATCACTGTTTTAGTCTGAGAAGGCCTGGGGCATGTTGGCTTAGTTTGACTCAAAATTGGGCCCTGCTTATGTAACTGGTTCATTTTCTTAACTAGCGTAGAGACAAGGAACTCTCCATTTTCTCCCCTGGTTTATGAAGTTCCACCATGGAGTTTGAGGCCAAAGTCACAGCTAAGAAGCAAATCAAATCAAATCATAAAGTACTTTCTTTTGCCTTCTTTATGCATATGTCTCCTTGGAGGCCTCCATAGGAGGATTGGTTAAACCAAGACAGGACTTGGGTATACCTATCCAAATAATATATTCAATGCAAGTCCTTTAAAGAGTCCCAAATTGAATACAATAAAGTACATACAATAAATAATACAATAACGTACAATAAAGGATACAATAAAGTACATATATACAATACAATAGGATACAATAAAGTAGGATACAATAAAGTACATACATACATGCATAATGCAAACACACATACATGATATAGAAGGTTATAATAGGTATAAGAAATACCATCATAAGACAATATTTAATTGACCCCTCTCCACTGTAATATAAACCAGAAAATTAAGAATGCAATGATAACAAGAAAAAATAAAGAAGCCACACAAAACTGAGAAGCGGAGGATGGCTTTTCTGTTGAGTTTTGAAATTACAGTTGAGTGCAATTCTTGCATTTGAAAATCCCAGTTTGGCATTTTATTCAATCACATTGGTTTCACTTCTTTTTTTCTGGAATTTTCAATGGAAAATATGAGGCTGATACAAATGCTAACATTTATTGAGTCTGTATGATGTTCCAGGTATATTTTTAAGCATTGTTGGTGTATTATCTCGTTTAATCCTCAAAACAATCTGAAGAAGTAGGAACAATTTTTATCCCCCTTCCTTCAGATGAGGAAACTGAAACACATATTTAGTTCACTTACCTAGTCAAGTGGTAGAACCAGGGTTTGAGCCCTTGAAGCCTTAGCTCACAGTTGTACACCAAATTACTATGGTGATTACTGTGATTATGGTAATTACTACATTAATTAAGGTATACCACCTCTAATGATAAGTGCTATTGCAGAAGCAGGGGAAAACCGGTTAGTGAAAAAAACCATGTGTCTAAAAGAGGAAACAAAGAACATTTATAATTTTGATAGAACACTGGGACTCACCGAGTCAAGTTAGTTCTCTGTGACTGCACAGATAATGTGAAACAAAGTGAAAATAGCAATTGAACAGCAAAAACCAAAAGAATGCTGTTTCCAAGAGTTGGAAGACAATGAATATAACAAGTATGAAGTCAAGGTACATCTTTTGAAAGCTCATTACAATCATATATGAGTCTTGTATATTAATACCCATGGGTTTCTTAAGGCTGGGAAGTGGGCATTACGGTTCCTGCCAGCCCAGTCATTTTTACTTATGAGCTTCATTGAGGTAAAATATACAGACAGTAAAACCAACTAGTTTTAAGTGTACAATTTGATGTGTTTTTTATGCATATATACAATTGTATAACCACCACCACAGTCATGGTCTAGAACATTTTCATCACCTCAAATGCTTCTTCCTGCTTCTTTTCAGTCAATTCCTTCCCCACAATATCATTCCCTGGAAGCCAGTGGTCTCCTTTCTGTCAGTATGTTTTTGCTTTCTTAAAAATTAATATGAATGGATCATATATTTTGAAATTTTTGTGTCTGTTTTTTTCCACTTAGCATGAAGTTTTTGAAATTTACCCATGATGTATTTATCAGTAGCTCCCTGCCTTTTTATTTTCATGAATATATCACAATTTGTTCTTTCATCAGTTGATGGAATTTGGATTATTTTCAGCTTTTTCCATTATGAAAAGAGCTTCTAGGAATATATAAGTACAACTCTTCATGAGGACATATGCTTTTGTTTCTCCTGGGTAAACACTTGGGAATGGGATTGCTGGATTGTATGGGAAGAATATGTTTAACTTTATAAGAAACTGCCAAACTTTTTTTCTAAAGTGACTGTACCATTTTGCATGCCTACTCCATTCCTCTTCAACACTTACTATTGTCAGTCTTGTTTGTTTGTTTTTTTGTGGTACGCGAGCCTCTCACTGTTGTGGCCTCTCCCGTGGCGGAGCACAGGCTCCAGACACGCAGGTTCAGCGGCCATGGCTCACGGGCCCAGCCGCTCCGCGGCATGTGGGATCTTCCCGGACCGGGACACAAACCTGTGTCCCCTGCATCGGCAGGCGGATTCTCAACCACTGCGCCACCAGGGAAGCCCTGTCAGTCATTTTAATTTTAGCCATACCAGTGGGTATATAGTAATTTCTCACTGTGGCTCTAATCTACGTTTCTGTGATCACTAATCATCTTTGTATATTTTTTCATATGCTTATTTGTCATTTTTATATCTTCTTTGATTGTCTCTTCAAATCTTTTACTCATCTTAAAAATGAATTGTTTGATTTCTTGTTATTGAGTTGTAAAAGTTCTTTATTCATTCTAAAAACAAGTTATTTTATATATGCATTTGTATATATATACAAATATATAATATTAGTGTTATAAAATATTTTCTCTTTATTTTCATAATGTTGTCTTTTGATAAACGTTTTTAATTTTGATGAAGGCCAACTTATCAACTTTTTCTTTTTCTGTCCTAGCTAAAAAAATCGTGTCTAACTCAAGATTACAAAATTTTTCTCCTGGAAGTTTTATATTTTTACTTTTTATGTTTAAATATGATCAATAGAATTGCAATTTTAAAATATGGTATGAAGTAAGGGCTGGTTTCATTTTTTAAAATATGGATATCCAATTGTGCTCCTAATATTTTTTTTTTTGAAAAGCTACCCATTTCCTATTGAATAACTTTATACTTTTGCTGAAAGTCATTTGAACACATATGCATGGGTCTATTTCTTGAATCGTGATCTTGTTCTATAAATTTATAAGCTTGTGATTATGCTAATACACTGTCTTGATTACTATAGATTTATATTAGGTCTTGAAATAAGGTAGTACATAAATTCTCTTTGTTTTTATTTCTAAAAATTGCTTTGCTAGTCTATGCCTTTTGCATCTACATATCAATTTTTAAAATCTATTTGTCAATTTCTAAAAAAAAAATCTGCTCTGATTTTGATCAGAATTGCATTGAATCTGTAGGTCAGTTTGGAGACAACTGACATCTTAACTACATTGTCTTCCCATCTGTGAACATGTTTTTTCTTTCCATTCATTTAGATATTTTAAAATTTCTCTCTACAATGTTTGTAGTTCTCAGTGTAAAGGTATTACACATATTTTGTTAAATTGATCTCTATTTCATATGTTAGATAGTCTTATAAGTGCAGTTATTTTTAAATTTCCATTTCTAAATTGTTGCTGGTAGAAAATTGATTTTTATTTGTTCACTTTCTATAAATCAACCTTTATTAACTCATATTTTAGCTATTTTTTTGTAGTTTCCTTAGGCTTTTCTACATAAACAATCATGTTGTCTGCAAAAACAGTATTACTTCTTTCTTGCCAATATGTATGTGTTCTTCTTCCTGCTTTGTAGTATTAGCTAGGACCTTCAGTACAATGTTGAACAAAAGTGGTAAAAGCAAGCATCCTTCTCTTTTTCTCCGTCTTAGTCAGAAATAATTCCATCTTTTACCATTTAGATGTGTGCCAACCTGGATAAATATAGAAAATATGAGTGATATAAACTAGCTGCAGAAGAGTATAACATATGATACAATAAAATATTATAAAACATAATATTATGGGCTTCCCTGGTGGTGCAGTGGTTGAGAGTCCGCCTGCCGATGCAGGGGATATGGGTTTGTGCCCCGGTCCGGGAAGATCCCACATGCCGCAGAGCGGCTGGGCCCGTGAGCCATGGCCGCTGAGCCTGCGCCTCCGGAGCTTGTGCTCCACAACAGGAGAGGCCCATGTACCGCAAAAAAATGCATAATATTATATAAACATTAATACATATTATATAATTTTAAAGACACAAACATGTACATAAAATGAATAAAAACATACATAGGAATGATAGATATCTGGGATAGTGGTTATCTCTGGAAAGCAAGGAGGAGAGGAAGAGGGGTTGGGAATTCATAATTCTTCAGTTGTATTTGGGTGGTTTTATTAATTGAAATAAAACTAAAGGAAAGAGAAAAGACCAGGTAATATTTACACAAAGGAAGGAAATAGGAAGAACTTCATAGGTCTTTAATTAGCATCATAAGAAATGTAATCATAAATAAATTGGAAAGAATATTGTAAATATTTTTGTTGGTGGGTAATGAAAAATAAGTTTGGCTAATATGTTGGCATTAGAATATGGATATTAGTGAAAACCAAGTAGAATAATTTAGATTTGATAGTGTAGGCAAAAGGGAGCCATTGTAGTTTCTTGCTGTGTTACTAGGCCTTTATTTCTAGTAAGTTACCATCAAATGGATTATTTGGTCTTGATTATAAAATCTTTATCAAAGCAAAAGAGTGAAAACAATAACAACAGCTGACTATAGGCAAGTAATCTGTCTCTTAAAAAAGTAACATCAATACATATGATTATCCTCTTGTAATCAAGTATAGTCATACTTTGAAGGTTAGCTTTTATCATTTTTTTCTAGTTCACAGGGATTGGGATATTTTGAAAAATATGACTCAATTCTTCTAAATTTTCCTTTTGATGTTTTCCATGGTGAGTTTAAAAGTGTTATGTACCCCATCTATTTTAAATAATCACATTAAAACTCATATCAGTATTTTATGATAAGGGCCTCTTTACCACTTCAAGAAGCAGCACTTCCTCAGCTTTCTTTAGGGAAATGAACGTGTGCAAATAATAAGAGAATTTTCAGAAGATGTAAATTTACTATCTATTTCTGAGTTGTTAATGAATTACAATGAAGTATTAAGTAGAATATATACTGAATATATAAAATATATTCTTAATTGCTTTTTATTTTGAGGATGACATTTAATTTACTCTTTGGAAGGAGAAAAGCACAGGATAAGAGGAACAATCTTGTGAAAATTCAGTTTACAGGAGGAAATTCAATAATCATGAGTTAGGGAGAATAGGTTTATAAGCAGAGGTTGTACTATGGAATAGAATCAAAAAGGAATGAAATTTCACAGCTATGGTTTGCCATTACAAAAGTTAAAAACATAGCTTTTCATATTTTATGCTTAGTGTTTATATTAGGGAAAAAAAACCCAAAGCATACAAAGGTAATAATTACCATTAATGAGTATATGCAGTTTAGTGAATGATTTCAGTTTTGGACCATTTAGAGCTCTTTGTGGAAAATCCAAGTGAAGATATTTATGAGGCAGCTGGACACACCTACACAAAGGCACACAACGACACATACACATGAGTTTCAATGCAGAAGAGAGATGGGAATAAATATATCGATATATCACTATATGGACAACAATGGAAACTGTAAATGCTCTGATGACAGGACCCATGTCTTATGTTTTTGTTTTTTACCATTGCACTTGACCTATCGCAGGGACGGAGAAATGGTTATTGAATAAATGACATAAAGATAATTGAATCTGTATAGTGAAAAATTCCAAACTCAACAGAGTGAAAAATAACATTGCCAGAGAATTTGTATTTTTTTCTTTCAAATTAGGTAGATTCCTAATGTATTTTCTAAATCAGCAGTGTTCTCAAACACTTTGGTCCCAGCATCTTTTACACTTAAAATTATTAAGAACCCCCCAAAGCTTTTGTTTATATGCATTGTATCGATTGGCCATATTAGAAATTTAAAGAGTTAAAAATTTTAAACATTTATTTATTAATTCATTTAAAAATAATAATAAACCAATTACATATTGATGTAAATAACATTTTGATGAAAACAACTATTATAAAAGAAGAAAAAAATTTCTGAGAAGAGTAGCATTGTTTTACATTTTTATAAATCTCTTTAATTTTATGGATGAATAGAACATAGCCTGCTGTCTCATATCTTTTGCACTAAATCTGTTGCAATATGAAGTTTTGGGTGAAGAATATTAAAAAGAGGTCCAGTTTCACACAGATACATAGTGGCAGGAAAGATTATTTTAATAGCATTTTCACATTATCTTTGATACTACACCAAAACTTGACAAATATTTTTTCATAAAAGATAATTCCAACATAGAATCTGAGACTATAGCAATAAACTTAAAATCCACTGGTCTATGTGCTTGTTTGATTGAATCTTTTAACTAGGGAAGATTTTGAAATTTTTGGATAATATTGATTCATTGAGTTTATATATCTGTTTCAAATGTTGGAACATTTTATTATATAATAACAAAACATAACCTTTGTTAATATCACCACCAGTATAATCAGAAAAGTGATCAGAAAAGCCTGGTTAGATTTGTGGAAGATATAAATTTTCCAGAATATTAATTTTCACTCAAAAGCTCAAGTTTGATCACTGACCAAAATTTCTAAGTTTTTCTTTAGTTAACAGGTTTATTTTGTTCATTTTTGTGAAAAAAATCTTCCACACACACGTCTTAATAAATGTAGTTTATCTGTCAGTAGACTTTTCAAGTAAAAGTCATGTGCCATCAAAAAGGTGGCTAGGGCTTCCCTGGTGGCGCAGTGGTTGAGAATCCGCCTGCCGATGCGGGGGACGTGGGTTCGTGCCCCGGTCCGGGAAGATCCCACATGCCGCAGAGCGGCTGGGCCCGTGAGCCGTGGCCACTGAGCCTGCGCGTCCGGAGCCTGTGCTCCGCGACGGGAGAGGCCACAACAGTGAGAGGCCCGCGTACCGCAAAAAAAAAAAAAAAAAAAGGTGGCTAGTTTGGCTCACAACTGAAATCATTGTTTAATGCTACCCCCGACCCCTCCCCAAGTCAAACATCATCTGTCAGTCTGTAACAGAAGTGCTTTATGTGCACTTTACATTTCATCATACAGGATATTAAGAAGATCTTTACTCCAATCAAGATTTTAAAAATCAATAGATTTTACTGCTTCATCAAGGCTATTCTCAAGTGAAACTAGCAATTTTTCTTTAACTGTGTGTGTGTAGCAGTGGGAGATATACTGACACCTAGTATAGTTTGGCTCCTGTGCTGCCTTCATGGTAAGAGGTCAGCAGCTTTACCCTCCATCACTTTTTGTTATCATCAGGGCAAATATCAACTTGGTGGGAGAGACAGATACAATTTTAATATTACTATGAAAACAGTTTTCACCTGGTGGGTCACCTGAAAGGGAACACCAGGGCCCCGTGGGCTATACTGCGAGACACTCTTCTGAATAATATTTCTCCATAAGTACTGTTGTGTGAAGGAGGAAGAAAAAACTATTGTAAAAACATATAGGCAAACTATACTGTTACAGAAGCAGCTCAAATAATATTTCATTTGAAAATGTCAATACCCTCACTTGGTATAATTTCTTTAAGGAATACTAAGGTAGAGAAAATGTTATGTTTAGCCATGGCTGGATTTCCTCTCCATTTTCACTCCAGGTATATATATTCTTTCTTCTTTCCTTCCTCCTTCCCCATGCTCCAACTTTCTCTCCCTCCCTCCCTCCCTCCCTCCCTCCCTCCCTTCCTTCCTTCCTTCCTTCCTTCCTTCTTTCCTCTCTCTCTCTCTGCCTCTCTCACTCTGTAAGATTATGATTGAAATCTAATTTAGTATAGTTTTAAAAACTTGTCAAAAGTGTCAGTGTAGGTTATGATATGAAAAGTGAATAACTTTAATAGCACATTCACTGAAAATTAATTTCTGTTCCTGGGACATTACCCTGACATTCAAATATTTAAAAATGAAAATGTCACAGGTTTTATTGTATCTGCATTACAGTACATTAAACTATAATATCTTTATACGGGAGAATGATTTTTTAAACTACCAGTTAGTTGCATCCTTTCACTGAAATTTTACTACATATGTCCCAGGCTCAGTTTTGCACTAGTCTATTTTTTTCAGATATTAAAGGCTTCATGCTTTATTTTTCAGGGCACTGTTTCATTTAATGTCTGCCATACACTGAATTAAAGGCATTATGGCAGGGACCACGTGACTGAGACAAGTTTTGCTGTGGGCTCCATCCATGGCCATGGCAATCTGCAGTGCCCCCATATTATTCCAGCAAATTTGTGTTGAATACCTACTATATGCAAGACAGTTGTTCAACCTCTATGGGAAAAAATGAAGACATGTAAGATAAACTCCCATCAGAAAACTTGAAATCTAGTGGAGAGTCAAGTTTTATAAATTAAATTATTAAGATATATCAGAATGAATTAGTGACTAGAATTAATAATGAAGGTATACACAGGTAATTGTTTTGTAGGAGCCCAGTGAAGGGAAAGTTGCATTCTGACTGAGAAACTTAGGGAAAGGAGAAATAGTATTTGGTCAGATCTTGTGTGAGTGAGTTATATTTTGCTGGCTAATGATGTGGTTTGTAGATTAAATTCCAGGCAGAAAGAAGGGCAAGAGTGTAGACACTGAGGAACAAGATACTCAGCGTGTTTGATTAATGGCGAGTTGGCAGTAGGACACAGTGTGAGCGGTAGCTGGGAAGGGTGGTCTTTTAAGTAGTGGCATGTGTGGTTTTGGTGGAGGCTGTGATAAAAAGCAGAGGTTCATCTTTGAAATGCTAACCCTAGGTCTTTTTCTCAGATTTATTGAGATATAATTGCATAAGTTTAAGGTGTATAACATGATGATTTGATATATGTATATATTGCAAAATTATGACCACAATTAGGTTAATACATCTGTTGCCTCACATAGTTTTGTCTGTGTGTGTGTGTTGAGATCTTTTAAAATCTCTTTTAAGAAAAACTTTCAAATATACACTACAGCATTGTTTACTATAGTCGCTTTGTTGTACATTACATCCCCAGAACTTACTCATTTTATAACTGGAAGTATGTGCCCTTTGACCACCTTCACCTGTTTCTCCCCTCCCCTCAGCAACCAGCAATCTACTTTCTGTTTCCATGAGTTTGTTTGTTTAAGATTCCACATATAAGTAAGATCTTACATTATTTGGTTTTCTCTTTCTGACTTATTCCACTTAGCACCAAGTTTCATCCATGTTTTCATGTATGGCAGGATCTCATTTTTAAGGCTGAATAATATTCCATTGTATGTATATACCACATTTTTTCTATCCTGTCATCCATCAGTAGACACTTAGGTTGTTTCTATGTCTTGGCTATTGCAAATAATGCTGCAATGAACGTGGAGGGCGCAGACATCTCTTTGAGATAGTGATTTCATTTCCTTCAGATGTATACCCAGAAATGGAATTGCTGGATCACTTGCTAGTTCTATTTTTAATTTTTTGAGGAACCTCCATACTATTTTTCACCTAGGTCTTCTTAAAGTCCCAAATCAAAGGAAACCAAAGGATTCTGTTTTAGGACTATTTTACAGTCCTGAAACATGCCTTCAAACTGTCCTCCTTCCTTGTTTTTTCAGTCTTTCTGATGGTATATGGGTTTCTGAGCACATTCAGTGTATATGGTTTCTCCTGACATTCAACCTGCAGATGAGGTTTAAAAATGAGAAATTAATGTTTACAAATCCTTTACTGGGCCAATTTCATTGCAGAGGTTTAACTTAAATAAATCCCTGCAGCAGTCCCAGTACGAATAGCAGTAATGCATGCATTACCTCATTTACTCTTCCTCACCACTCTCTAAGGAGTCTCAGAATCCCAATTTATGAGGAACTCAGTCTTAGAGAGAAGAAGGTGTCAGACTTGGAATTTGAATCTACCCTTAACTTTCAAGCTGTACTGCTTCCCACAATCTCGTGGAAGTGGCTCCTATTATTATATTCCTTATTTATAAATAAGGAAACTAAAGCACCGGGAGATTAAATAATTTGCTGGTATTCATTTACTTTCACAAATGGCAAGCTGGGATTTTAGCTTCTATCTGCTGTGCCCCCAAGCCTTTGTTCTTTTCATGACATCATGCTGTCAGCTTGTGTTGGACTGGTCTGATTTCCCAAGGACATTTCAGTTATCTCACATTTGGGACTAGATTTGCAAGAAAAAAAACTCCTGGCCTGTTCTTAGGGTAAGTGGAAAGAGAGCAACGGTTGCTTAGAAAATTGTGTGCCCTTGCACACATATTAAGTGCATCTCTGAAGTAAGCAAAACTATTGTATGACAGTCCTCTCAACAGAAGACCAAATGTTTGGATGCTGATTTCTTCCACTTACAGATAGAGGGTTTTTTTTTTTTTTTTTTCCTTTTTTGAAAGTAGTCTAGCAGCCCCATTAGAATCACCTTGGGAACACTGAACACACACACACAGACACAAAACAAATATGTTCCTGGAATTCTGACTCATGAGGTATCAGGTGGTACCCAGTCAACTGTTTTTGAAAAGCGTCTTGGTTAAGGCAGTATAATGCAATGGTAAAAGGCTGGGTCTCCGGAACCAGATCTCATTGGCTTTTTCCCAGCTATGAGGCTTTGGCAAGTTAGGTAGCCTTTCTGTGCCTTAATTCATCATCTCTATTTGAGTTCCCCATATACTATGATTGTTATGTACAATCTGGTTTGAGAGACTCTGGTCTAGAAGAAAGATATCAAGAGATGGGTGAGAAAATTCCATAAATCTAAGGTACTATTTCCCTAGTTATATGAAGAACAGGATAATTATAACTGAATAAACCCGGGACAATTCTATTTTGGATACCACCTATATTCAATGTGCACTGTTCAAATATTATAGTAAAACAGCATAAGTTTAAACCTATTAAATTAAAATCAGGGTGATGTAGATGTATGGAATACACTGAAGTTCATTCTTAAAATGTTTACAGCACAAGTGCTTAGTAAGCACATTAATATTGTAATCCAATTGCATGAGGGGCGTTTGACCTGATTAAATGAACAACACAACAAATCTTAATTACCTCGCAGCATATATTTGTACACAATCACATACACAGCTTTTCCTGGCAGTGAATCTCTATTTAGCAACACTTTCATAGACCATTAGGACCTTGGAGCTCCTTAAACCCTGATGAATTGTTCCTTTTTATAGACAAAGACATTGAATCCCAGAAGGGTTAAGATGACTATCTAAAAACCTCACACCTGGTTAGTTGCCAAATCAAGGCGAGGGGTCAGATTTTAAAATCTTTTGTTCCAGTCCAAACTATAGTAAAACTAGTTTTCATTAAAGTAGTTCCAAGAATTCAGACCATTCATTATGCCAGACTGACTGGGAGTTGCTCTGTTGTAAAAGAAAAAAACAACAACAACAGGCTGTGGAGTTCTCCAGACCTTAGTTGAAAGGCTCTCTCATTTACTGGATGTGTGGCTGGGGTATATTACTTAGTTTTACTGAGCTTCGGCTTCCTCTTTTCTGTGAATTCAGATTACAGTAAAATTGACCCTTGCTATTCACGGGTCTAGCACTCATATGTTTCTATATTTGAGAGCAACTTCCAAGTTCCATGATGTGTAGCAAACCATGTGCTTCAGAGCAGTGAATTCCTTAGCTAATGAGTGAGCATAATCAACTATGCAGATTTTCTCCTGAAGCTATACAAATCTCTATTTCTTTATAAAAATATGAGACTGAAAAGAAAGTCAGCTGCTGGTGACCATGCTGAAAAGTAAAATAAATGAGAGGAGATCTAATAAAGAGATGTTTCTTAGCAGATAGAAGATTGGGTTATACTAAAGGGTAGAATGTCAAATTCTCTACTGAGTCAGATCCAAGATATGACTAGTTCTGCCCTAAGGTCCATAAACAGAAGCTAGAGAAAGTGCTTCCTAAAACTGTTTTAGTAAATACTGTCATCTTTGCAAAACAACTTAAAGAAAATCAAGCTTTAATGCAAATTGAAATGTAGGTTACACTGTGAAGAGATGAACAGGAAATAACTGAATTAAACATGAATGTGGTTTTAAAGACCAGAAGCTTGCATAAAAATGTCCATATTTGAAAATTTAGCTATTTGCAAGAGTATTGAATATTTTGCTAACAAATATAAGACTCTACTGTAACTACTTAATAAAGTAGTTATGAGGATCATGTGAAATAAAAAATCTAATACATTTAACATATTGTCTATTATATGCTATGTCAATATTAATAATAATAATAATTTCTCAAGTTAATCTGTACAAGTAAAGTTTTACCATTTGGCAAATATGTTTTATCCTTACTATCATTTTCTATATAAAGGATTAATCAATTACCCTTATTGGTTTTATTTATCACTAACTCTTAACTTACCCCACTTTCAACTTCTCATTTTCATGGCAAAAGTTATTACGATCTTATGGTCTTTACTGGAGGAAGATGTTAATGAGGTGGTAAATATTTAGCCTTACAATTTTTTTTAGTATTTTCGCGAAAATTTTCATTACCCACTATTACAGCTGGTTTACGTGCATGCCTGAAACAACGTGAGGTGACAGGACTCCTCTGTCAAATTCACCTGTGGCTAGGGGAATCTTTCAGCACACTTTCATGGTCTTTCAAATGAAGAATCGCAGAGTTCAAGTCAGAAATAACAGAGTTTTCCTTCCAAGCCTATGAAACAAAGAGGTAGTGTAAGTAATTTGTTCAAGGTCATGGAAGGAGTGCTTCTTTGAGTCGAGATTTATAACTTGGGAGCCACATTTTGTGTCAACCATTAACACAAAGTTCCCTGTTTAGCAGTAAAAGCTTAGGTTAAGAAAGAAAGGGTTTTTTTAAGTATGCTTAAAGTACCTGCATTTTATTCAAGCATTTTTATTATTCAAGCGTCTTTAAACAGCCATTGATATTTTTGGCAAAACTAATTCTATTTGACTTGATAAGAGTTATATCCCAGTGCATAAAAAAATGGCTCATGTTAACAGTCACAGGTCATATCAGCTTGTGGCATGGTGTTCAGTGGAGCATCTTCTGTTAGCTCAAGTCTTATGAAACACCTTTATTGTTCGGGAGCTAGGTAAACAGCATGTTAATTGTGTGACTGGTTGTTTCATCATCCTTAATGTTGCCTAGCATTTATTTATGTGAGCAGTTTGGAAAGGTGCTTCGGGATCTCTCTCAGGGTGAATAATGCTATATAAGTGTAAGTCACCATAATTATTAAATATTTATAGCTGATATTAAATTAGAGTTAGAAACAAACATTATTAAGAACTAAAAATATTTATACAAAGGAGTTATGGGAGAATTACCAGTCTAAAAAGGGAATAGTGAGAGGAGATTTCACTAGGAAAATTGAAAATTTAAAGCTCTTTGGAAGAATTAATCTAAAACACTAGTGTTAAATGTTAGGTGACTAAACAGAACACCATGATCTTAAAGGAAGTATAAGATGCAATGAAGTGAGTATTACATATTTATTTACACTTTAGTAGGATAAACTTTGCTTTGTGTGAATGACGTGTGTCTGTACCAACATGATTTTGAATAACTTCGGAAGGAAACTTCAAGGTGATTCACTGTAATTCCCAACTGCTGCTCCTGCTGTTGACACTATTTATTTTAAAATTTGACATCAGAGTAGAAACAAAAACAAAGTTTATCTTCTATTCCATTAAAACTGTTTGCAAAAGACTTAATTTATGTTTGAAAAGGACGTTGTCAAAACATGCATTGTGGAATAATTAAATGTGATAATAATTATTTATTTTAAAATCTGTGGTTGATATGGAGTATGTCTGTATCGTTCTTTTCTTCCTTTGATAAAGTATTAGGAAAATTGGTCCCCACTGCCCATTTCCCTCCTAAGCCTTCTGGAATCTGGTTACTTCTCTTTTCCTTTTTCTTCCTACCACTGTTTCCTTCAGCTCTGATTTCCACATTGCTAAAGGCTCTGAACATTTGTCTTGTTCATACTAAATGACCTCTATGAAGCATCTGAAACACTTTACCTTCTTGGAGTTCTTCATCAACCTGTTTAGATCTCTTCTCCTCCTCATCCTCCTTCTCCTCATCTGTTCCTCTAGTAATTAAGTATTTGTAGTTTGCTTAATGCTCTCCTCTCAGTTTAGAGTTTCCCAGGGTTCTATGCTGGTACCTCTGTTCTTCTTTCTGAGTTAACATCCAACCTTCTGCCCCCGCCCCCCATAACCTTGACCACTCCCATGACTTCAACTACCTCTTTATACAGTTAAGTCCTTTATCTCTGAGCGAGACCTTTCACTTATCCAGCTATATTCTGCATGAATACACTTGGATTTTGAACCCATTACATTCAAAATTAAGTTTACCATCTCTCACTTCAAGTTTATTCCTTCACTTGAATTTCTCATCTTAGTGAGTTAAACAGCATTCACTTAGTACTCCAAATCAGAAATCCAGAACCAGTTTAGATTCCTTTCCCTATGTACAGTTTTTCACCAGTCCTGAAATATATTCCAAATCTGTTGTCCCCCGTAGATCTCTCCTACCTTAATTGAAGCTGTTAAGATTTCTTCCCTGGATTATTGCAACGGCACCCCATTTCCCTCTCTCTAGTTGTCTCTCCTTTCAGTGTATCATCCATAGAACAGCCAGAGGGCTTGTTTTCAAAGCAGTTATCTCATGATATTTTTCTTTCTCTTAAAGTCATGCAATGGCTCCACGCAGCTTTCAGCATCAGGGAAAATCCTTGGCTTAGCACATCACATCTTTCCTGAAAAGGTTTTTATTTTCTTTCTACCACATGTGCCCTTTACTCTGGCTATGCTGGACTTGTGCTTCTGTAAATCAATCATACCATGTCACATTTTTGTGATGACTCATATGTCATTCCCATTTTCTGGAGAATTCTCCCGCCTGTCTTTGACATGTCACCTTTTCCTCATCCTATTTCCCAACTCAGTTCAAAGGTCACCTCTAGAAAGACTTCCCTGACTTGAGCCCATCCTCATAAACATTAGATTGGTTTCCATGTTCCTCCTCCATGTCCCTTAATCAGTAGGTAATACTCACTAAACTGTGGTTGAATTGCTAATTTACTTGTCGGCCTCTACCTAGACTATAATTTTCTTGAGGGCAGGAGTCATGACTTATTTGACTTTATATTATCATGGCTTGGTTCAGTGCTAAGTTAAGTACTGTTCAATAAATATTTCCTGAATAAATGAAGAAATTAATGGACATTGGGAATGGCTCTTTTGTAAGTCTAGCCATTGGTCAAGAAAGGAATGGAAAAATTGAACGCCAGTGAATATTTAGTCTAGAGTTAAATTTAGCATATGAGCAGTTATTATTAGAGGGAAAATTAGAAAGACTATATTTTATTAAAGTGGTACTAAGTTGGGACATAATTCTGAATCTTTAAGAAACTTGACAGAGTTGCTGTAATGACATTTTCCAATCAGATAAATCTTTGGATATTTAGAAATATGAGCATGTTTGGTTTCTTATAGAAAAGCTATTTAGAATAGTGATGGACTACACTTTTTCATTTCTATTAAGATATTTTGGCATCATGTAGCCTCAGAGGATAAATAGTAGCAAAGGTTAGAAACACTTAAGACACTTTATTCCCTAAATTATAATGAGAGAAGCACAAAATCATCCAGATTGCAGTTATAGACTCATAATGTTGATGCACATAATGAATTAATGACCTTGTCCAATTACAGGATGGATTGAACATATCAAACATGGAAATGGAAATGCTTTTGCTTGGTTCAGTAAGTTATGTTTACAAAGTCTACAACATTTCTGATCCCTATTTTAGAAGGTTATGTTTATACAGTTTAAGCAGCTGAAAATTTCAGTAGGTGCATAGTTGTAAAGCTGTTGCACATTTCCAGTTAGTGAGAAGAGCCCATAATATGTTCAGATACATTCACACATGTTGTAAATTAGGTTAAGTTTTCGATCTAACCCAGCATATTTTGGTGGAGTTCTTCCTGGCCCCTGGTTCCCAAATAGATCACAGAACTGCCACTGCTATTACCCATACTGAGTAGAGCAATGCTTGATATGTGAAGATGTTCAGTTTGTGCTGAACCCTAAGTCTTTGGACCCAGAGCTTACATCAGCCTTCTGGAAGAACCTAACATTAACAATCTGTGCACTTCTGTTTAAAGTATTATATTCAGATACTGGGCTCTTCTGGTTCTTGAATCGAATTTAGCATTGGCATGGCTTCGTTCACATCCAAGGAAGGAAAGATAGTGCCCAGGTGTCCCTGTTTCTGCCTCCAGTTTTTTCGTGATACAGAGAACCCATTCCCTGCAGGTGCACAAATGGGATTCACATGGTCTCCATCTGTCTCTTTATTCAGTGTCTCTCTTTGTTCTTGTGATTAGAGCTTTTGAATTATGGGTGCCATCTAAAAAAGGAATCTTTGCATTTTCTTTATTTGGGTATACTGTGATGACGGGGTCTTTACAATACTAAACAGCTTTTATTCTGAAAAATATATAATTCATCAGAATCATGGTAATAACACGGTATCCTTTGTAGATGAGGAAGATGACAACACTGTTTACTTGCTCAATTATTTTCTTAGGAATAATTCTTAGATGTGTAATTGCTACCTTTAAGATTCTTGACAGATATTATCAAATTGCCCTTCATAGTTATACAGACAGTAGTAGTTGATAAGTTTACCTATCTTCCCATATATTCACCAAAATTGGATATTATTATTTTTTTCATCATTATCAATACCAGAGGTAAAATTTATTCTATTCTGTTATTTTATTTTTTAACATCTTTATTGGAGTATAATTGCTTTACAATGGTGTGTTAGTTTTTGCTGTATAACAAAGTGAATCAGCTATACATATACATATATCCTCATATCTCCTCCCTTTTGCATCTCCCTCCCACCCTCCCTCTCCCACCTTCCCTCTCCCACCCCTCTGGGTGGTCACAAAGCACCAAGCTGATCTCCCCAGGCAATGCAGCTGCTTCCCACTAGCTATCTATTTTACATTTGTTAGTGTATATATGTCACTGCTACTCTCTCACTTCTCCCAGCTTACACTTTCCCCTCCTCGTGTCCTCAAGTCCATTCTCTACATCTGAGTATTTATTCCTGTCCTGCTCCTAGGTTCATCAGAACCTTTTTTTTTTTTAATTTTAGATTCCATATATATATGTTAGCGTATGATATTTGTTTTTCTCTTTCTGACTTACTTCACTCTGAATGACAGACTCTAGGCCGATCCACCTCACTACAAAAAACTCAGTTTCATTTCTTTTTATGGCTGAGTCATATTCCAATGAATATATGTGCCACATCTTCTCTATCCATTCATCTGTCGATGGACACTTAGGTTGCTTCCATGTCCTCACTATTGTAAATAGAGCTGCAATGAACATTGTGGTACATGACTCTTTTTGAATTATGGTTTTCTCAGGGCATTTGCCCAGTAGTGGGATTGCTGGGTCATATGGTAGTTCTATTTTTAGTTTTTTAAGGAACCTCCATACTGTTCTCTATAGTGGCTGTATCAATTTACATTCCCACCAACAGTGCAAGAGTGTTCCCTTTTCTCCACACCCTCTCCAGCATTTATTGTTTGTAGATTTTTTGATGATGGCCATTCTGACTGGTGTGAGGTGATACCTCACTGTAGTTTCGATTTGCATTTCTCTAATGATTACTGATGTTGAGCATCCTTTCATGTGTTTGTTGGCAATCTGTATATCTTCTTTGGAAAAATGTCTATTTAGCTCTTCTGCCCATTTTTGGATTGGGTTGTTTGTTTTTTTTTGATACTGAATGAATGAGCTGCTTGTATATTTTGGAGATTAATCCTTTATCAGTTGCTTCGTTTGCAAAAATTTTCTCCCATTCTAGGGTTGTCTTCGTCTTGTTTATGGTTTCCTTTTGCTATGCAAAAGCTTTTAAGTTTCATTAGGTCCCATTTGTTTATTTTTGTTTTTCTTTCCATTTCTCTAGGAGGTGGGTCAAAAAGGATCTTGCTATGATTTATGTCACAGAGTGTTCTGCCTATGTTTTCCTCTAAGAGGTTTATAGTGTCTGGCCTTGCATTTAGGTCTTTAATATATTTTGAGTTCAGTTTTGTGTATGGTGTTAGGGAGTGTTCTAACTTCACTCTTTTACATGTAGCTGTCCAGTTTTCCCAACACCACTTATTGAAGAGGCTGTCTTTTCTCCATTGTATTTTCTTGCCTCCTTTATCAAAGAAAAGGTGACCATATGTGTGTGGGTTTATCTCTGGGCTTTCTATCCTGTTCCACTGATCTATATTTCTGTTTTTGTGCCAGTACCATACTGTCTTGATTACTGTAGCTTTGTAGTATAGTCTGACGGCAGGGAGCCTGATTCCTCCAGCTCTATTTCTCTTTCTCAAGATTGCTTTGGCTCTTTGGGGTCTTTTGTGTTTCCATACAAACTGTGAAATTTTTTGTTCTATTTCTGTGAAAAATGCCATGGATAGTTTGATAGGGATTGCGCTGAATCTGTAGATTGCTTAGAGTAGTATAGTCATTTTCACAATGTTGATTCTTCCATTCCAAGAACATTGAATATCTCTCCATCTGTTTCTATCATGTTTAATTTCTTTCATCAGTGTCTTATAGTTTTCTGCATACAAGTCTTTTGTCTCCTTCGGTAGGTTTATTCCTAGGTATTTTATTCCTTTTGTTACAACGGTAAATGGGAGTGTTTTCTTAATTTCACTTTCAGATATTTCATCATTAGTGTATAGGAATGCAAGAGATTTCTGTGCATTAATTTTGTATCCTACTGCTTTACCACATTCATTGATTAGCTCTAGTAGTTTTCTGGTAGCATCTTTAGGATTCTCTATTTATAGTAACATGTCATCTGCAAACAGTGACAGCTTTACTTCTATTTTTCTGATTTGGATTCCTTTTATTTCTTTTTCTTCTCTGATTGCTGTGGCTAAAATTTCCAAAATTATGTTGAATAATAGTGGTGAGAGTGGGCATCCTTGACTTGTTCCTGATTTTGGAGGAAAGGGTTTCAGTTTTTCACCATTGAGAACGATGTTGGATGTTGGTTTGTCATATATGGCCTTTATTATGTTGAGGTAGGTTCTCTCTGTGCCTACTTTCTGGAGAGCTTTTATCATAAATGGGTGTTGAATTTTGTCAAAAGCTTTTTCTGCATCTTTTGAGATTATCATGTGGTTTTTATCCTTCAGTTTGTTAATATGGTATATCGCATTGATTGATTTGCGTTTATTGAAGAATCCTTGCATTCCTGGGATAAACCCCACTTGATCATGGTGTATGGTCCTTTTAATGTGCCACTGGATTCTGTTTGCTAGTATTTTCTTGAGGATTATTTGCATCTGTGTTCATCAGTGGTATTGTTCTGTAGTTTTCTTTCTTTGTGCATCTTTGCCTGGTTTTGGCATCAGGGTGATGGTGGCCTTGTAGAATGAGTTTGGGAGTTTTCCTCCCTCTGCTATATTTTGGAAGAGTTTGAGGAGGACAGATGTTAACTCTTCTCTAAATGTTTGATAGAATTTGCCTGTGAATACATCTGGTCCTGGGCTTTTGTTTGTTGGAAGATTTTTAATCACAGTTTTAATTTCAGTGTTTATGATTGGTCTGTTTATATTTTCTGTTTCTTCCTAGTTCAGTCTTGGAAGGTTGTGCTTTTCTAAGAATTTGTCCATTTCTTCCACGTTGTCCATTTTATTGGCATATAGTTGCTTGTAGTAATCCCTCATGATTCCTTGTATTTCTGCAGTATCAGTTGTTACTTCTCCCTTTTCATATCTAATTTGTGGATTTGAGTCTTCTCTCTTTTTTTCTTGATGAGTTTGGCTAGTGGTTTATCAATTTTGTTTATCATCTCAAAGAACCAGCTTTTAGTTTTATTGATGTTTGCTATTGTTTTCTTCATTTCTTTTTCATTTATTTCTGATCTGATCTTTATGATTTCTTTCCTTCTGCTAACTTTGGGGTATTTTTGTTCTTCTTTCTCTAATCACTTTAGGTATAAGGTTAGGTTACTTATTGGACATTTTTCTTGTTTCTTGAGGTAGGATCGTATTGCTACAGACTTCTGTCTTAGAACCTGTTTTGCTTCATCCCATAGGTATTGGGTCATCATGTTTTCATTGTCATTTGCTTCTAGGTACTTTTTGATTTCCTCTCTGATTTCTTCAGTGATCTCTTGGTTATTTAGTAGTGTATTATTTAGCCTCCATGTGTTTGTATTTTTTACAGTTTTTTCCTGTAATTGATATCTAGTCTCATAGCGTTGTGGTTGGAAGAGATACTTGATATGATTTCAGTTTTCTTAATTTTACCAAGGCTTGATTTGTGACCCAAGATATGATCTATCCTGGGAGTGTTCCATGAGCACTTGAGAAGAAAGTGTATTCTGTTGTTTTTGGATGGAATGTCCTATAACTATCAATTAAGTCCATCTTGTTTGATGTATCGTTTAAAGCTTGTGTTTCTTTATTTTCATTTTGGATGATCTGTCCATTGGTAAAGTGGGGTGTTAATGTCCCCTACTTTTATTGTGTTACTGTTGATTTCTCGTTTTATGGCTGTTAGCATTTGCCTTAGGTATTGAAGTGCTCCTATGTTGGGTGCATAAATATTTACAATTGTTATAACTTCTTAGTTTGACCTCTTGATCATTATGTAGTGTCCTTCTTTGCCTCTTGTAATTATCTTTATTTTAAAGTCTATTTTTTTCTGATATGAAAATTGCTACTCCAGCTTTCTTTTGATTTCCATTTTCATGGAATATCTTTTTCCATCCCCTCACTTTTAGTCTGTATGTGTCCCTAGGTCTGAAGTGGGTCTGTTGTAGAGAGCATATATATGGGTCTTGTTTTTGTATCCAATCAGCCTGTCTATGTCTTTTGGTTGGAGCATTTAATCCATTTGCCTTTAAGGTAATTATCAATATGTATGTTCCTGTTACCATTTTCTTAACTGTTTTGGGTTTGTTATTGTAGGTCTTTTCCTTCTCTTGTGTCTCCTGCCTAGAGAAGTACCTTTTACATTTGTTGTACAGGTGGTTCAGTGGTGCTCATTCAGTGTGAATTTTGTCAGATGTCATTTTTTGTCACTGACTTGAAAATATATATTTGTTCTTTAATTTATTAGACATTAGGATTTTTATCTAATAAAAATCTGCTTTTATCTGTGCAGCAAATACTCTTTATGTATGATATTTTGTTCTTTTAATATATTACTAAGTCTAATATTATTTAATTTTTAGTATTTTATTGAGGAATTTTTGCCTTCATATTTATAAATGAGATTTAGTTGTAGAACTTTTTAAAATAAATCTTTTTCCTTGCAAGTCCTTTTTTTAAATAGGAAGAAATACTGCTCATTGCCAGAGATGTAGCCTGACATCATAATACATTATATAGTATGATATTAATGTCATGTGTATTATATATAATAATGTGAAGAAAATACTTTAACAAAGTATAAGCAAGAAAAATCTGTACTCCATTGATCTTTTCTTTTCTCCCATTAGGACAATTCAGTCAGTGTTAGAGATATTCTTTAATAATTCTATTGTTTTTATTTTACTTTGTTCATCACAAAGACATTGCCCTTTATAGGTTAATTAGTGAAGGAGAAAAAAAAAAAGGACAATCACTAAGATAATTTAAACATAATTGATTTAGACTGAGTATGCCTTTAAAATAAACTGGATTATTCTTCACTCTTTATTCTTAAGAAAAATCTTATTTTCCATTTCTTGAGATTTTGGTTTAGAAGACAGTGATTCAGTGGAAACTAGAAAGCTCTTATGTGAAAAGACATAATTCCTCATTTAAAAAAAATTTAACGGTGATAAAGCAAAAGAACGTACTTTCCTCATACAACTATTTTTCATGTGTAGATGTGCTATAATATATTTGACCAGGCTTTCAACTAGGCGGAAATTACTAATTCAAATGAACTGCATAAAGTAGGATGAGTCAATTTTAAAATATATTTTATAAAGCTCTCTATATGCTATATTAATACTTTTTATGAAACAGAAGAAAAATATGTTTTCTTCTTTCATGATTTGTCACTGTAACTAGCTAGAGAGAATGACTTCACTAATATATCTTCCTTTAAGTTAGGGTATGGGTAGATTTTCCTACTAACTCTCAAAGTAATACTTATACAAGATGTAAAGTTCAGGAGAATAAAAATAATTTGTTCATTGGAGTCTTTGAATTTTTCTTAGATAACTTAGAGATAGTTGCTATTGCTCTGAGTAGAACAGAAGACTTAATTACATAATTTCTTAGATTTCTTAATGGGTCTTTTAATTTTTACAACAGATGTTCTTTTACAACTGGTCTTTTATCTTCCTTAATAACCTGCCTGCAGTTTTCAGTTACATTTTAAATTAGTTTATTTAAAATTATATTAAACATCTAATGTGGTGAAAAAACATGATGATAATCTGGCTACAGACTAAATTTGGTTAATGACTGTATAAAAGAAATAACTGCTGACATATTAAACTAATTAGGGTTTTGGTAGTACTTTTATTCTGAGGGATTGTAATTATGGTAGCTTCCTAGACTTTATACCCCATGGCAATTCTTCTCATATCAAGTGAAGTTAGTTCCCAAATAGCAAATGTATGTTATGTCTTATTTAGAGGAAGCCTTTACAGTGCTGCACTATAAAAACCTCATTTAAAACAACAAAACCAAAGAACACCATTCTTGACAGTACAAACGATGTACCTAATTGATTACTTTACCTAGAGTTATTTTCTATTTTCAGTATTTATTAGAGAAAATGAAAAAAATAATATATTCTCCTTGTCTCTGGGAAAGTATTTGTATTCATAATTTACATGAATATATATGCATTTTTCGCAGTGCCATGATTATCATAATGATGGTACGTATCCTAGTGAAATATGCAAATCTAAATTTAAGTGTTTGTTTCTACTGACTTATTACTGGTATGAAATTGTGGAATATGAGAGTATATTAAATGAAGAAATTTTAAGTAGAAGTTTTGGGATGCCTCGAAATAGTCCATATTGATAATAAAATGTCAGAGAATGTCTCAGTTCAAATGAGAAATTTCTGGAATGGATTTTGTTTCTCTCCTGTTTACTGCCATTGGGAATATCCAGGCAATGTTCTTTCAATTTCTTCTTCTTTTTTTTTTTTTAAGATTTTTTTGATGTGGACCATTTTTAGTCTTTATTGAGTTTCTTACAATCTTGCTTCTGTTTCATGTTTTGGATTTTTGGCCCTGAAGCACATGGGATCTTAGCTCCCCAACCAGGGACCAAACCTACACCCCCTGCATTGGAAGGTGAAGTCTCAACCACTGAACCACCAGGAAAGTCCCTCAGTTTCTTCTCATAACAAGTTTAGAAAATTAAGGGTTAAAGAAGTATTGGGAAGGGATAGGTAGCTGGTGGAAATAGAAGTTGGGGAACCCATAAGGCCATTCTTAAAACTTCTGAGATAATTCAAACCCCAGGGTAAATATTTAGGTCAAGTTTAGGGCTATACTTAACCTAGTTACACAGCAAGTTCTCAGGATATCCAGTGGTTCTTTCACATCTTGCTGATAATGGCCAAGGTATCAGACTAATCAAATGTGACCTCAGTGTAATTAGTCAATCCATATTAAGCCTTACCATCAGTACCTGAGGAGAGCACATGGTTAAAGAATGATCACATCATTTTTACCCTCACAAATTCCTTTCCAATTGACAAAATTAGTTTAATATAAAAAATTAATCTAAAACCTCCATTATTTGAGGTCCCTTTAAATAATTGTATTTGAAAACATAGTCTTAAAATAATAGTTATAATTTAAATTTATAACTTTTAGCCACGTTCATTAGTAAAATATTGTGGTGTTTATCAAATAATTATATACAAGAGGAGAGACATTGTACATCATTATCAAAAGGTGAATTTGATAACTAAATTAACTACATAGCTACTACCCCCAAGTGTGCATAGTTAATAGATAACCTAATCCCTTTTGTGCTCTGTACATAAAATACCTCTGTTTCCTTAATTTTCTAATTTAATTAATAACCTGAACATTATACTACTTTTGATACTTTAGAATAGTATCTTTCTCCATATCGAGCTTCATATTTAAGCAGGAACCAACTATTGTTTTTCCATCATACTATTTCTTCCATTTTCTCTTTTCTTTTAAAACTTGTGATAACCTTGTATCCTATCTCCCTCTTGCATGGATACACAGGTTACTGCCCCTCAGCTACTCCATTTTTCATGCTCAAAAGTTTTCAACAGTTCTGCATTATTTACAAAAAGATTCATACATTTCCTAGACTGACACCCAGAATCCTTCATTATCTACCCAAATTCACTTCCAAATTTACTTTCCAATAACTCTAAAGCGATTCTTGTATTTCCAATCCAACTGTATATTTATTGCAATTTGTTGCACAAATTGACCTTATAACTTCCCATATCTTGAATCTTTGCTTAGGCATTTTCCAACTTCAAAACTGCTCTTATTTTGTATTCTGTATCCATGTAAGCCTTAAGCTTTTTTTTCAAATCTCTGCTCAAGCTATGTAGCCTTCATTATTTTTTCTGCTTCTAAATCAGTGCTTGCCAATACCATTTCTTTGACACATATATGGTTTATGTTTGGATCTATTTCTAATCTTCTCAACTAGTTCCATAAGCCTTAGATCATGATCTGAACTGAATAGAAGAGACTCAAACATTTCTCTTACATTATTGCTTCCTTATTCGTAAGTCTTTTTACTTTTGATTCAGCTCTCATTTGGTCTGACTATTCTGTTTTGGTTTTCCTACTGAACTTTCTCAGTAAAAAGATTGTCTTCCTAAACTCTTACATATTTTAGACTATATTTCTCTTCCCTTAGCTTAGCTGGGTATAAACCCTTGAGTCTCTCCGACTTCTACTCCAGAATCTTTATATTTGTTACATTGTCTCCTGACATTTAATGTAGTGGAAGTCCAATCTGATTTTCTTAACCTTAACTCTCTAGAAGGTCTTGTGTTTTGCCTCAAAGCTTGAGAGACTTTTTACTTCCTTTTCCTTGTAATTCCAAAAATAATGGTCAGAGCATGTTTAGGTGTGAGTTGTTAGGGGTCCAGTGGGATTTCAGGGCCTGAATTCTTCTCTCTGAGATCTTGGATGAGGAAAAATCACAAAAGAAGCAAGGTCATCACATGAAAACTGATGCATCACTTTCTTTAGGGCTAGTCCAGCACTCAGTATCCCCCAAATGTGGAATTTCTAAACTGGAATGCGCCACTTATTGTATGGGGCTTAGTGAAGTTATCTGCTTACTTGAGTCCACATATCCAGCCAGCCACAAGGATGATGGCATCCCCCAAAGTGCCAAGCTCCAGAAGTTCCCTAGCACATGGCAGTGGGACATGAGCACTTGGGCAGGCTTCTTCACTTTTAAGGCACAGGAACCCCCTTCTCCCATTAGTAAAAGAATGTCTTGGGTTCCCTCCACACAGATGAGTGCCTACTTTTTTGTGGAGGCTATGAAGTGGATGAAGAAAGTGAAATGACCCTTTGCATGCTTAGGTTCCCTCCCCCCTTTTATTTAATATTGAACCCATTCTTCCATTGGTCATTATTACATTCCTAAAGAGAACCTTGGATTTCTTCCTTAGAAACTCCTAAAATTCTTAGCTTTGATTTTTGTTCTTTGTCCTCCATATTCATCATATTCATTCCAGACACCTTCACCTCCTTGTCCGTTTTCTTTATATTCTGGAATAGCTTCTCAAGTCCGCTTTGATATTCTTAACAGGATTTTTCTTCATGTCATTTCAGGCACTTACTGTCCTCTAATTTGAATTATAATAGAACAGCCACATATATATTTTTACGGTTCTTTATTTCTCTCATCTCCCTTTTCTCTCATACTATTGTCCTTTTATTCATCTTTAAAAGTTCATCCCACAGAATATTCACTAAACATGCACCTTTTACCAGGCATTGTTCTAGATACCAAGATATGACAATGAATAATACAATTAATACTTGCTGACTGCTTACTCTGTTCCAGGTACTGTTGTAAATATTTGCTTACATCAACTCATTTAATCTACCCAGTTACCGTATCATGTAGGTTTCATAGGTTGGGTTCCCTCAGAGGCAAACCCTGAGGCTAGCATTTGAGTGGGACTAACTTAGGTGGAAAGGGATCTCGGGAAGGACTGGGAAGGGAGTGGCGAACTGAGACGGGGAAGGAAAAGAGGAGAAGAAAGTCATTAGCAGGTGTATGGGCTGTGGTTGCAGAGCTCTGGTGTAGAGCTGGCTTCCGTTGTTCCGCCAAACAGGTGAGGTAGCTGAGATATTTATCTTCAGACTTTGATTCATCATAGCGTGGAGACCGTTTTAGCTCCTTGGCACTTCTGGCCTTGCCCCACATGTAGACTGGGCATCCTCTCTGGGCCAGAGGATGCGTTTTGGCTGAAGACTGTAGGTGCTGCAATGGGAGGCCATCTGAGGGCACAAGAATCCTAAGTGTTGAGGGAGTGAAGCACTAATACCGCGGGTAAGTCACTCAGCCAGGAAGTGGTAGCTCTGGGATTTGAACCCAGGCCCTTATTCACTAGGATAGACTGCCCTTGTGCTCAAGTGCTGCAAAGACCACCTACTTTAAAGCAGGGTAAGGTAAGGAAGAGTAAAGGAAGCTGCTGTCTCACCGGAAAAGCCCTTCTGAAGAGGGCACCTGTGAACAGAGACCTGAATGAGGTGAGGAGGAGGTGAACATAGGGATATGCTTAGGAAAGAACCTTCCAGCTTAGAAAGTGTCTGGAGTGTTTAAGGTACAGCAAGGAGACCAGGGCGGCTGGAACAGGGTGAGTGCAGGGAAGAATGACAGGCATCCAAGGGCCATATCATGTAGGGCCCAGAAGCCCACGTATGACTTCCTGTGCTTTTGGTTCCTATATCATTAATGCTGCTCCTTCTTGTCTCCTGTTGAGTCTATCAGTTTTCTAAGCTGTTCATCAAGTTCCTCTACTGAAAGGTTTTCGAAGGTCTTCTCCTATGACTTTTCAGAATCAGGTTCTTTATCCTTGTGGATTTGGAGTGTTTTCCAATGGCACCATGTATTTTTATTTACTTGTTTGTACATTTGTGTAACAGGGGCAACCTCTCCAGAGCCAGTGTGGGTGTGTTGCTTCTGTGTGATTCTTTCTCTACTCCTTTGCTTGGTCTTTCACGGACGGAAAAGACAATGGAGGGATGCACAAAGCTCCAAGCCCAAGCCCTGTCCTAGTAGCAAGGAGGCTTTCCTTTTCTGTAACGTTACTGCTCTGCACTGGGATCTTGTCTTCTACTCCCACTGTGAGCCAGCCAGTTGCGGTCCATGTTTCTTCCAGAAGTAAAGGGAAATTAGTGGTAAACAGCATCCCGGGCAGTACTGCAGGCAAGGGCACAGACAAGGGTTCTCTGGCAGGGTCTTGGATCTGTGAAGAGGATCCCTGATGGCGGGGGTGGGGTGGGGTGCAGGGCAGTAGTGGCAGATTTAGATTGTTCTTGTTGCTTCAAAAAGCAGTGGCTGTGCAGTAGACAGCTTCTCAACAATTATTGTCTTCCTGGCATTTCTTAAAATGATATTCACATGCACAACCCACGTTTCTGTGTGTCTACAGGGGTTTGTGCAATTCCTAACGTTCTAGAGGTGACTTCACCCTTTCTTTCCAAATTTGTGAATTGTGTCAGAATGCAAGCACTAATGTAATCAGTGTAATTGTGTTCAAGTGTCTATAAAATAACAGTGGTAAGAAACGACTTTCTATACACCTCACAGCTGGTCTCAACACCCAGCTACTCAGTTTCAGATGGTCAAAAATCTATCATGTCTTAAAGGTTATGGAGTCTAGGAAGGCAGTCATCAAAGGGAGGACGTTTGGTTCTTTGGCATAATTTCAGGTGAATAGGCAGTCTCTCTCCTGGGCACCCCACTGGGAATACTTGTAAATCCACTTTAAGCCATTTAAAAATTTGCTTCAGATCCTGGAATTAGCCTTATTGTTAGTCCTTTCTTTAGATGATACATTTGCTTTTCACTTTTTCTTACTGTTCATAGTTATTTTAGTGGGAAATTAGAAAAGTGTATATGAGAGACATCTACCTAGATGACAATTTATTTCAGAGTTTTAACTTGAACCAATTTAATAAAGTTGTATTTTTCATGTAAATTGCTTTAGATTCAAAAACTATATTTAAACACCAATATTATTCTGAGGCAATAAAATTCTGAATCAGATATTGTTTCTGTATTTATATAGCTCTCATGTATTAATTTCTGAATAGCAACGGTTAGAGTTCTTTTAAAAGTATGTTCTTAATGTATCCTCATACCTCATACTCCAACCCACAGAGTTTGATAGAATATTTTAAATACTATCTTATTGAACTTATGTATTGATACTCATTAACATTTAATTTTATATATGTCATTGTGTATTTAACTATTTAAATATTTTACTTGAATGCATTTAGTTACTAGCTAAAATTTGATTTTTGTGATCAGTAATTATATATGTATGTATATATTTCTATAGTTATATTATTAAATAAAATATTTAACATAAATATATATACATGTTTGCTAATAGTATAAGTAGTATTTAAAATACTATTTGATAAATTTTATATTATTCAGTTATTGGAACATCATTAATAAAATACTGTGAAATGCTTTGGGGAAATCTTATTTTGTTAAAGAAGAAAAATGAGGTATGGAGAATATATAAATTTATATTTTTAAATGCTTGACAATATTTTTAATGAGCATTTTTTTTAAGTGCTTGACAATATTTTTTAAGCCTGATTTTGAGCCAGAGGGAGAATAAGTGACAGAAAAAACTGGTCTTGTGGGGAAACAGGTTCACCTTTCCTGGGAAAAGGCTTGCAACCCAAAGAGTGGTGGTGGCCAAAACGGGGAACTGTTCATCTACACAGACACAGAGATGTGACAGAGAAGTACATTTAAATATCCAACATGGTATTTGGATGAGTCTGCCTCCTCAGCTTAAATCCTGAACTTCTAGGTCGTTCCCTGTCTCTATTCAGAAACCAGTGAACCTTCTGCCTCAGCCAGTGCATTAAACAAGGAGCGGGCCGTACTGAGTTCTTCTGTATTCCCCCTTCTCTTAGCCATATTATTAAGCAACATAGGGATTGCAGACCTTTAACAGGGGTGGGGGGTAAGGCTTGGAAGGGACAGACAGGGCCTCCTGCTGCTGTTCCTGAGGTCCTGAGCATCACTGTCAGGGGCCGACTGCATGTACTTTGCACCCCAAGTTTTAAAGAGAGATGCCCTGGATTGAAATATGCATGGGTCATATGTATTTTTGCATGTGATAATTGACAATCTAAATTAAAGGTGGTACAGACAGCAGATTGCTGTCTTTGATTATTGAGTATAATGAGATAACTCTTAGAGAGGCCAACTCTGTTGAAGTTGCAACTCTGGGGGTTTGTGACTCGCTTCAATCTGCCTGGCTGTTGATAACTTGTAGACTGTGCTTTGATGCTTTTAGAAAATCTCCAGTTGTCTTGAGCGAACATCTGCTCTTACTTCCTTTACAATTCTTTTTCACAGCTTGTACCTCATCTGCGAGAACCCACAGACTATAGGCTGATGTGAGGTACTATCTGTTTCTAGCTACATGTAAGAATGTACATCAGTTTAAGTAACTTTGGATATCTTTTTATTTCATTTCCTTTTCTTCCCCAAGCCTCATTATATGCTGACATTGATTTTTCACTTCTTTTTAAAGTGCTGCTTAAAATTTTGAAGATGGTTACAGGAGACTTGTATGAAAACAACCAAAATCCCCAATCATTTTTTTTTTTTAAATAGATGCTTATTATGCATATGTGCATATTTCCAGCTTCTCCTTTTCAGGCACATATTTTAAAATGTGCTTTAAGCAAATGTGTCTTTAAGTGATACACATTTATACTCATAAAGGAGGCAAAATAAATGAATCATCATGAAGCATCCCTGAGATACACATATTTGTTAGGATAACCAATTGTTGTAATAAGCAACACTAGAATCTCAGTGGGTTAACATGATAAAGGTTGATTTCTTTTTTTTTTTCTTATTAGTCATCAATTTTATACACATCATATACATGTCAATCCCAATTGCCCAATTCATCACACCACCATCCCCACCCCACCCCCACAGCTTTCCCCCCTTGGTGTCCATACGTTTGTTCTCTACATCTGTGTCTCAACTTCTGCCCTGCACACCGGTTCATCTGTACCATTTTCTAGGTTCCACATACATGCATTAATATACGATATTTGTTTTTCTCTTTCTGACTTACTTCACTCTGTATGACAGTCTCTAGATCCATCCACGTCTCAACTAATGACCCAATGTTGTTCCTTTTTATGGCTGAATAATATTCCATTGTATATATATGTACCACAAGTTCTTTATCCATTTGTCTGTCGATGGGCATTTAGGTTTCTTCCATGACCTGGCTATATTGTAAATAGTGCTGCAATGACCATTGGGGTGCATGTGTCTTTTTGAATTATGGTTTTCTCTGGGTATATGAAAGGTTGATTTTTTTATCGATGCTATGGTCCAGTACAGGTTAGTGAGGCTGAGGGAGGGCACTCTGCTCCATGCATGCCTCCATTTAGGAAATCAGATTCCTTTCACACAATGACTTTGCCATCACCTAGGGCCTCACGGTTCCCTTCTGGATCTTTGTACCTGTCTAATCAATAAGGGAAGAGAGAAAGCATGGCAGATCCAGCAGGAGGTCTTTCAGAGGCAAGCCTGGAAGGATCATGCAACACTTCTGTGCAAATTTCATTGACCAGAACTGTGGTCATTACCACACCTCACTGCAAGGGATGCTGGGAAATGTCGTTGCCCACCCAGGAGAAAAGAGATACTGTCTGGGGAACAACAAGCTAGTCTGATTTGTATCATTAAAGAGAACTCACTCTAGTGGCTGAGTTGGATCCCTTCCTCTAACCTGAGAGTAGGTCTAGTGAATGAAGGGTAGCTCCTAGCAGAGTAAACATAAGAACACATTCACATAATCCCCTCCCACACACACCTGTTCAAACCTGTATACCCTCCATGTAAATGTGAATTCCTGGAGGCCAGAGGTGGTCTCTTATCTATAGGCCCTTCCTTTAGTAAAATTAACTGTCTTGTTTTATTTTTCTTTCTTGTTCTCATTCCTGATCACTTGTGTTTTTTACCCTGACCCCAGTTTCTTCAATGCTCTCACCTTTCACCCACTGCCCAGAACTTTGGTAGATGTTAGGAGAAAAACAATTTGATTAGATGATTTGCACTGAAATACAGTTAATTGTAAAATTCTCTTTAACTCCCAAATGTAAAATCCGCATGACATTCTCATTCTTACTCCTTATTCAGATATGTTATAGTGTCCCCTAGACCACTGTTTTCAGTGTAACTGTACTTGAAGTGGCCCACACCTGTGCATCCAAAATTGCCCAAGTGTTGCTGTTAATACAAACACTGGTTCCCTTCATCTCTTTGACCTGTTGTTATCCTCTTGTTAAAATGAGGCTCTTTTGCTTTCCCTCTGAGCATTAATAACTGCAAATTCCTGGGCCATTGTTCTGATTCGGTGACATTCTGACTTCTAGTATCTGTGGGGCTCTTTTTTTTTTTTTTTTAGCATCTTTATTGGAGTATAATTGCTTTACAATGGTGTGTTAGTTTCTGCTTTATAATAAAGTGAATCAGTTATACATATACATATGTTCCCATATATCTTCCCTCTTGCATCTCCCTCCCTCCCACCCTCCGTATCCCACCCCTCTAGATGGTCACAAACCACCTAGCTGATCTCCCTGTGCTGTGAGGCTACTTCCCACTAGTGCTTGGCTTATTCTTGAACCCAGATTGGTTCTTGGAAATCCATTTCCCACCCCTGGTCTATTTTGGTGGCTGCCAGTCCCAGAGCTGGGGTAACTTTTCAACTGAAGACAGTAGTTAACAACAAAAGGGAGTCATCAATTGATAGAAATTTAAATATTTATTATTTATTTTTATTTTTTGGCTGTGTCGGGTCTTCATTAAGGACGTGGGTTTCCCTCTAGTTGCCACATGGCATGTGGGATCTCAGTTCCCTGACCAGGGATCGAACCTGTGTCCCCTGCACTGGAAGGTGGATTCTTTACCACTAGACCACCAGGGAAGTTCCTGATAGAATTTTTTTTTTTTTTTTTTTGTCTGTACGCGGGCCTCTCACTGTTGTGGCCTCTCCCGTTGCGGAGCACAGGCTCCGGACGTTCAGGCTCAGCGGCCATGGCTCACGGGCCCAGCCGCTCCGCGGCATGTGGGATCTTCCCGGATCGGGGCACGAACCCGCGTCCCCTGCATCGGCAGGCGGACTCTCAACCACTGCGCCACCAGGGAAGCCCCTGATAGAATTTTTTAAATGAAGAAATGTAGATGGTTTCATGAAGGAGGCATAATTGTGAAGATGATCTCTCCCATGCTCCTTCACACCGTATCCTTGACTACCACCAGCAGTGTTAGATCTTTCATCTGTCACTTACCTAGCCCTAGATAAGGGCATAGGGAAAGGAGGGTTCTTACAGGTAGCCTGTCAATTCGATCTCTTTCTGAGGAGGCAGGGAAGCAGTTCTTTTAATAAGGGGGCAAGTGTGCCCAAAGGAGGGCCTGCAAGATAGGCAGCCTGACCTAACTTTACTTATCCATATATCATCCCAATTTCAGTCTCCACATCCTTGTGAAAAAGGAGACCTGACTCTTCACACACTTAGGCTACTAGAGACTTTTGCTGGAAAATGAAGGAAGTTCAGGTCCTAAATGTTCCAGGGATCTTCAGATAGATGTCAGAGATCATCGGTCATACCTCATTCTTCCTAAAACTAATTTCAGAAATTCCTCCCTCATTTAATTTCCTTAGACCCTCATCTCCCCCACCAATCCCAGTCCTTCACCTGTTCCTTCATGCTATGAGGCTGTATCAAGGACCACTAATTGTCCATCAGTTTATTCTTTCTTCATCATGGGCACAGGCTAGACTGGATTTCCCAGCTTCCCTTGTATGTAAATGTTCCCATGCCCTGAGTTCCATCTTCTGCCTGAACTGATCTTTGCCAAGTGATGTAATAGATTCACAGTTTCTGGGGATTAGGACGTGGACATCTTTGGGAGGGGACATTATTCAGCCTACAAAAAGCACTGTACCAAAAGTTGGGTGATAGCTCTGTACCTAAGGATTTTAAAGTCCACTTGAGAGAATAATTAATAAAGTAATGATGCTGTGATATAGACGAATCACAAATTATTATTATAATACATTAGAAGACCACTCAAAACAGACTGAAGACAAGAAGAGAGAAGATATTGTCATGGATGCATTATTAGTTGAGCTTGGTTGATTTAGTGAGAAAAGGTAGCATTAGCTAAATATAAGCAGTGGCAAAGAGTTTGAAAATTATCTTGAAGGTCCTAAGAATCAACAAAGGTAGTGACATGAAAAGTTTGTCATTTAAAAAGATCATCCTCATAGCACTATGGAGGACTGATTGAAGAGAAATAAGCCTAGAAGTAGGAAGATCTAAAATGCTCTGACAAACATCCAAAGCGTGATGATGAGAGCAGTGGAAGTAGAGAGGGAGCCTGGTGCATATTCGAGAGCAACACAGGGACAGATTCTACAGCACTTGGTAATTCTTGGCTAAAGGAAGGAGAAAGAAAATAGGATCTAGGATAGCTCATTTTTTTAAGGTGATGGAAGTGTAATAATTAAAATAAGTATAAGAGGAGGAGCAGGTCTGTAGAGAGAAAGTCTGTTTTTAGATGTGTTGCATTGAATTTCCCATGGGGCATTCACGTAGAGGTCCAGTTGCAAATAAGATAAATAAGTATGGTGCTCAGCAGCAAAGTTAAGGAAATAGTTTAAATGCAGATTTGATGGTCCAGTGCCTTCTGATGGTTCCTGATACCCAGTCAGAGGCATAATGTTGTCAGATACACATGGATCAATTACCCACTCCATCCGAAGGTGCTTCTCCTAAGGAGGCCTTGGGTACCATTTAGCCTTTCAAATATACGATTATTAAGTTTGGGCCTAGCCCATTCCTCAGAAAAGCAAAGAACAAAAAAAACAATAAGCTCTACAAAATGAGGTGAGAATTAGGACTGGAAAAGAAAAGAAGCTCCATTACTGATATTTTCTCTTTAAATGTTGGAGAATGGGGTAGAGGGCAAAAAGAGTAAATATTTGACAGTACAGTTTAATGAAGGTGTGGAAAAGTCTTGTTCATGAGCTTATCTCTAAATGAATGTTCATTAAATGAAAGTGAATCGTCATTCAGAGGGGAGTGCATGACAGGATAAGTCCAAGTAGAGAGAGACAGAAAAAGAATGAGAGGAAGAAAATATATTAGGCCAATTGAATGGATTGTGAAAGTGAATTGATGATGTTGATATTTTGATGGACCTAGGAAACTATCTTTGAAGTCAATTCCAAAGATGAATTCCAAGGACCACAGCACCAAGGAAGTGTTTAAACTTCTAAGGGGTCACAGAAGGACATGTTTCTTTAGATGCATTTATTATAGTAAAATTGGTACAAAAATCTGTTTCATTTCTTTATAACTTTCATATGTTCATTTTTTAAAAGCTTAGGGCTTCCCTGGTGGCACAGTGGTTGAGAGCCCAAACTTGCCACAGAATACTTAAGACTATAGTTCTCCCTGAGTCACAAGGATCACTCTGGAATACTATATAAAATGAAATCTATATGGGCTTCCCTGGTGGCGCAGTGGTTGAGAGTCCGCCAGCCAATGCCGGGGACACGGGTTCGTGCCCCGGTCCGGGAAGATCCCACATGCCGCGGAGCAGCTGGGCCCGTGAGCCATGGCCGCTGAGCCTGCGTGTCCGGAGCCTGTGCTCTGCAACAGGAGAGGCCACAACAGTGAGAGGCCTGCGTGCCGCCAAAAAAAAAAAAAAAAAAGCTTGAAGGAGAAAGCAGTGCTTTACTGATGGCTGCACTTTACTATTCTAAGGCAAAGTGCAGGGTATGAATGAGAATTGAAAAGATTTTTGATTGTATAGATTTGGGATCAGACCCAAAATTGTGTGCCTTTGAGTTTGATCACCATTCAAGCCAAGCTGAGGCTTTTGACATTGTGAAGAAATAGTGACAGATCAAAGGATAAAAAGAAAAATCACTGCAGATAAAATTCAGTTCACACATTTTAAAGGCAGGTATATCCTATATACCATTGGGGTATAAGGTCAAGCTGTTAGTGCTGATGAGGTGGCAGCTCAAGAGAGCAGAAAACATTTTATGTTTTGATGACAGTAGAATGACCAACACAATGATCTTTAATCCCTGTGTTTGCTAGAGGGAAAAAGTGAAGGGGGGCAGCAAAACAAACACTCACAAAGCAGTTTACCAAAAAGCCATTTGTAAGCTTTGACTCTCCTCAAACTTTTCTTAGAGATGAAAATTCTACCCCCATCCAGTGAAAATGTTGTTTCCCTTCATTTATAAAAATAAAGAAATACCTTTGGTCAAGGCAGTATTACTATATTATATATATAAAATTCAGTTTTATATAAGATAGTGATATGTTTTTCCTAATTTATATTGTAACCGTCCATAATTTTATGTTTTATCAGTATATTCCTTATAATAAAAAATTACAAAATCTTATAATTTTAAAGGTGGTAGGATGTCTTAAAATCATTTAGTTATCTTTCTATATCATCCCTTTAAAATAATCATACAGTGACAGGTTGGGTTAAAAATCAAATTTTGCTTTCTTTATAGTCACATATAGTGCCCTTATCAGGAAGTAATCTGTCATCAGAATGACAACGGCTCTACTCTCCAGCTACTTATTTCAGAGATAACTTTTGAGGATCAAGTGAGTTAAATGGAGGTAAGGAAGGATGATAAAGAAGAGAGAAGGAGGGCCTTCAAGATGGCGGAGGAGTAAGACATGGAGATCACCTTCCTCCCCACAAAAATACATCCACATATGGAACAACTCCTACAGAACACCTACTAAATGCTGGCAAAAGACCTAAGACTTCCCAAAAGGCAGGAAAATCCCAATGTACCTGGGTAAGGCAAAAGAAAAAAGGAAAAACAGAGACATAAGAATAGGGACGGGACCTAAACCTCTGGGAGGGAGCTGTGAAGGAGGAAAAGTTTCCATACACTAGGAAGCCCTTTCACTGGCAGAGACGAGGGTTGAGTGGGGGGGAAGCTTCGGAGCCATGGAGGAGAGCGCAGTAACAGGGGTGCAGAGGGCAAAGTGGAGAGATTCCCACACAGAGGATCGGTGCCAGCCAGCACTCATCAGCCTGAGAGGCTTGATGCTCCCCCACCAGAGCAGGTGGGGGCTGGGAGCTGAGTCTCAGGCTTCGGAGGCAAGAGACCATTGTTACGGGGTGCACGGGGAGAGAGGATTCAGAGCACCACCTGAAAGAGCTCCTTAGATGTGCGTGAACTGTGGCTATCAGCACGGACACCAGAGACGGGCATGAGACGCTAAGGCCGCTGCTGCCGCCACCAAGAAGCCTATGTGCAAGCACAGGGCACTATCCACACCTCCCCTCCCAGGAGCCTGTGCAGCCTGCCACTGACAGGGTCCCATGATCCAGGGACAACTTCGTCAGGAGAACACAGGGCTTGCCTCAGGCTGTTGCAACATCATGCTGGCCTCTGCTGCCACAGGCTTGCTCAGCATTTCATACCCCTCCCTCCCCTCCAGCCTGAGTGAGCCATAACCCCCTAATTAGGTGCTCCTTTAAACCCCTTCTGAGTGACGAACAGATGCCCTCAGGCGACCTACACACAGAGGCGGTGGGGGGGGGGAATCCAAAGCTGAACCCCAGGAGCTGTGTGAACAAAGAAGAGAAAGGGAAGTCTCTCCCAGCAGCCTCAGGAGCAGTGGATTAAATCTCCACAATCAACTTGATGTACCCTTCATCTCTGGAACCTGAATAGACAATGAATCATCCCAAAATTGAGGTGGTGGACTTTGGGAGCAACTGTAGACTTGGGGTTTGCTTTCTACATCTAATTTGTTTCTGGTTTTATGTTTATCTTACTTTAGTATTTAGAGCTTATTATCATTGGTAGATTAGTTTATTAATTTGGTAGGTCTCGTCCTTTTTTTTATACATATATATTTATTTTTCCTTTTTCTCTTTGTGAGTGTGTATTTGTATACTTCTTTGTGTGATTTTGTCTGTATAGCTTTGCTTTTACCATTTATTCTAGAGTTCTGTATGTCTTTTTTGTTTGTTTTTTTTGCACAGTTTTTAGTGCTTGCTATCACTAGTGGATTTGTTTATTGGTTTGGTTGCTCTCCTCTTTCTTTCTATTTTTTATTACTAATTTTTTAATTTTTAATAATTTTTAAAATTTTAATTATTTTATTTATTTAAAAAAAATTTTATCTCCCTTTTCTTCTGAGCCTTGTGGCAGACAGGGTCTTGGTGCTCCATCTGGGTGTCAGGCCTGAGCCTCCTAGGTGGGAGAGCTGAGTTCAAGACATTGGTCCAACAGAGACCTCCCAGCTCTACGTAATATCAAATGGCAAAAACTTTCCCATAGATCTCCATCTCAATGGTAAGACCCAGGTCCACTCAACCACCATCACAAGATTATGACACTAGATATCAATTACAAGAAAAAATCTGTAAAAAATACAAACACATGGAGGCTAAACAATACACTACTAAATAACCAAGAGATCACTGAAAAAATCAAAGAGGAAATAAAAAAATACCTAGAAACAATTGACAATGAGAACACAATGACCCAAAACCTATGGGATGCAGCAAAAGCAGTTCTGAGAGTGAAGTTTATAGCAATACAATCCTACCTCAAGTTTATAACAATACAATCCTACCTCAGCAAACAAGAAACATCTCAAATAAACAACCTAACCTTACACCTAAAGCAATTAGAGACAGAAGAACAAAAAACAAAAACCCAAAGTTAGCAGAAGGAAAGAAATCATAAAGATCAGATCAGAAATAAATGAAAAAGAAATGCAGGAAATGAATAGCAGAGATCAGTAAAACTAAAAGATGGTTCTTTGAGAAGATAAAGAAAATTGATAAGCCATTAGCCAGGCTCATCAAGAAAAAAAGGGAGAAGCCTCAAATCAATGGAATTAGAAATGAAAAAAGGGGGAGTAGCAACTGAAACTGAAGAAATAGAAAGGATCATGAGGGATTACTACAAGCAACTATACGCCAGTAAAACAGACAACCTGGAAGAAATGCACAAAATCTTAGAAAAGCACAACCTTCTGAGACTGAACCAGGAAGAAATAGAAGATATAAACAGACCAATCACAAGCACTGAAATTGAAACTGTGATAAAAATCTTCCAACAAACAAAAGCCCAGGACCAGATGTATTCACGGCAAATTCTATCAAACATTTAAAGAAGGGCTAACACCTATCCTTCTCAAATTCTTCCTAAATATAGCAGAGGGAGGAATACTCCAAACCTCATTGTGCAAGGCCACCATCACCCTGATAACAAAACCAGACAAAGATGTCACAAAAAAAGAAAACTACAGACCAATATCACTGGTGAACATAGATGCAAAAATCCTCAACAAAATACTAGGAAACAGAATCCAACAGCACATTAGGGATCATAAACCCTGATCAAGTGGGATCTCAGAAATGCAAGGATTCTTCAATATACACAAATCAATCAATGTGATACACCATATTAACAAATTCAAGGAAAAGAACTATATGATAATCTCAATAGATGCAGAAAAAGCTTTCAACAAAATTCAACACCCATTTATGATAAAAACCCTCCAGAAAGTAGGCATAGAGGGAGCTTACCTCAACATAATAAAAACCATATATGACAAACCCATAGCCAACATCATTCTCAATGGTGAAAAACTGAAACCATTTCCACTAAGATCAGAAACAAGACAAGGTTGCCCACTCTCACCACTATTATTCAACATAGTATTGGAAGTTTTAGCCACAGCATCAAAGGAGAAAAAGAAATAGAAGGAATCCAGATTGGAAAAGAAGAAATGAAACTGTCACTATTTGCAGATGGCATGATACTATACATAGAGAATCCTAAAGATGCTACCAGAAAACTACTAGAGCTAATCAATGAATTTGGTAAAGTTGCAAGATACAAAATTAATGCACAGAAATCTCTTGCATTCCTATACACTAAGGATGAAATATCTGAAAGTGAAATTAAGAAAACACTCCCATTTACCACTGCAACAAAAAGAATAAAATACCGTGGAATAAACCTACCTAATGAGACAAAAAACCTGTATGCAGAAAACTGTAAGACACTGATGAAAGAAATTAAACATGATAGAAACAGATGGAGAGATATACCATGTTCTTGGATTGGAAAAATCCACATTGTGAAAATGCCTATACTGTCCAAAGCAATCTACAGATTCAAAGTAATCCTTATCAAACTACCAATGGCATTTTTCACAGAACTAGAACAAAAAACTTCACAGTTTGTGTGGAAACACAAAAGACCCCGAATAGCCAAAACAATCTTGAGGAAGAAGAATGGAGGTGGAGGAATCAGGCTCCCTGACTTCAGACTATACTACAAAATGACAGTAATCAAGACAGTATGGTACTGGCACAAAAACAGAAATATAGATCAGTGGAACAGGATAGAAAGCCCAGAAATAAACCCATGCATGTATGGTCACCTTTTCTTTGATAAAGGAGGCAAGGATATACAATGGAGAACAGACAGGCTCTTCAATAAGTGGTGCTGGGAAAACTGGACAGCTACATGTAAAAGAATGAATTTAGAACACTCCCTAACACCATATACCAAAATAAACTCAAAATGGAGTAAAGACCTAAATATAAGGCCAGACACCATCAAACTCTTAGAGGAAAACATAGGCAGAACACTCTATGACATAAATCATGACAAGATCCTTTTTGACCCACCTCCTAGAGAAATGGAAATAAAAATAAAAATTAAAAAATGGGACCTAAAGAAACTTAAAAGCTTTTGCACAGTAAAGGATACCATAAACAAGATAAAAAGAGAACCCTCAGAATGGGAGAAAATATTTGCCAATGAAGCAACTGACAAAGGATTAATCTCCAAAATATACATGCAGCTCATTCAAGTCAGTATCAAAAAAACAACCCAAACCCAAAATAGGCAGAAACCTAAATAGACATTTCTCCAAAGATATACAGATTGCTAGCAAACACATGAAAGGATGCTCAACATCAGTAATCACTAAAGAAATGCAAATCAAAACTACAATGAGGTATCACCTCACACTTGTCAGAATGGCCATCATCAAAAAATCTACAATCATTAAATCCTGGAGAGGGTGTGGAGAAAAGAGAACACTCTTGCACTGTTGGTGGGAATGTAAATTGATACAGCCACTACAGAGAACAGTATGGAGGTTCCTTAAAAAACTAAAAATAGTACTACTATGTGACCCAGCTATCCCACTACTGGGAATATACCCTGAGAAAAGCATAATTCAGAAAGAGTCATGTACCACAATGTTCATTGCAGCACTATTTACAATAGCCAGGTCATGGAGGCAACCTAAGTGTCCATCGACAGATGAATGGATAGAGAAGATGTGGCACATATATACAGTGGAATATGACTCAGCCATAAAAAGAAATGAAACTGAGTTATTTGTAGTGAGATGGATGGACCTAGATACTGTCATTCAGACTGAAGTAAGTCAGAAAGAGAAAAACAGATACCATATGCTAGCACACATATATGGAATTTAATAAAAAACAAAATGGTTCTCAAGAACTTAGAGGCAGGATAGGAATAAAGACACAAACGTAGAGAATGGACTTGAGGACACGGGGAGGGGCAAGGGTAAGCTGGGACGAGGTGAGAAAGTGGCATGGACATATTTACACTACCAAAAATAAAATAAATAGCTAGTAGGAAGCAGCCGCATAGCACACGGAGATCAGCTCGGTGCTAAATGTCCACCTAGAGGCGTGGGATATGGAGGGTGGGAGGGAGACACCAGAGGGAGGAGTTATGGTGATCTATGTATGCGTATAGCTGGTTCACTTTGTTATACAACAGAAACTAACACACCATTGTTAAGCAATTATACTCCAATAAAGATGATGTCAAAAAAAAAGAAATGTAAAAATTTTCACATTATCAGAAATTTATTATGGAAAGAACTCTAGGGAAATTTGCTTGGTGAATTATAAGCACAAATTTATAATTATTATAATTCCAAGAAAATTTGAAAGAGTCCATAATATTTGAAAAGATTTTAATCAGTGATGATGGCTTCTTGGAGGGTGAAAATGATTATGAAATATTAATGTGCTAACCTACAACTGTAAGTACAATTAAAATTATGCTTAGTTGGAAAAAAAAGAGAAATGTGAGTCCATATTCCTGAGGGAATAATACATTATGGAGAGATCACTAACAAATAGCTTTTACAGTATTCTAGACAAAACTCTTGCTAGAGTTTGATACATGTTTGGGGGAAAGATTAAGAAATTTGTTCTTTATCTCATCAGTCTGAGTTTATACACTGTTGTAATTTGACCCCATCTGTAGCCTCCATTTATTTGCTGCAAATTCATAGTCAAACTGCTCAAATGAATTGATTACATATGCAGTATCCTCACACTCATCTCCTATTAAATATGGAAACTGCATAATTTCACACTCACTAGTTGTTAGAATCACAAGATACCTCCATGCTAAAAAATTCATTGAATTATTTTTTGTCATCTTACTTCACATCTAAACTGCATTTGACTAAGTTGACCAATGATTTATTCAACAAATGCATTTTTCATTCAGTAAACACATATTGAGCTTCTACTATGTAACATTCATTGCATTAATATGTTTTACTAGGTATACAAAAAAGACATGAGTCTAGTGGTTGAAACACTCATATAAATAAATGAAAAATTTCAACTGAAATTAATTTTATGAAAATTACTAGGAACTCATTTTCTCAAGAGAATCAACATATTTATCTCTTGACTCTCATCACATCATATTCTCCTACATCCCTGGCTGCTCTTGACATCTATCTATCTATCTATCCATCTATCTATCTATCTATCAGTCATCTTCCATCCATCTGTTCATCTGTCTTATTCAAATCACAAAGATTTCAAAGGTAATAGGGAATAAGAAATTGGAGGCAATGAGTATATAAGTAATGTGAAAGAGAGTAAACTGGGTGACAGGATTTTTAAAATGTTTTTAAAGAACAGTGGATATTTGATGTACCATAGAGAAGGCAGGGGAAAGGGAAAGATTGAAGATGCAGGAAAAGAAGTTTACTGTTGATAGAATAAATACTTAGGCGAGATGAGAGACTATTAGTAAGGGCAGAGGTGAATGGATGCTTCATTTTATAAAGGAAGACACCTCATATTCTGTAACAAGAGGAAAGATATCAAAGTGCTAAATTTTTATTTTATAACTATAGTAATATGGTATGGTAAAAACATTAATGAGTAACGTTAGGCAAATGTTGACTGCAGTAGAATTATAATTTAAATTAATAACATTAGAGCAAATTATTATTTTGAACTGGGCAAGCCCAAAACAGTAACAATTAGATTTTAATATATTTGCCTGTTTAAAAGATGAAGCTGGTCTATGAAAGTGTCTCATATTCAACCCTCTCTGCAACAATGCTGTGAACCGCTGAATTCAAAATACTCAAAACAAAACCCACCCACTCCCATTTTAACAAAGATTGTATTGACAGATTCATTTTTTTCAACAATTTTCTCAATAATTCTTAAATATCTGAGATTTCATTATCAATTCTGATTTTTTTTTGTATTTGTTGATTGGTTGGTTGGTTAATTAGCTAAGTAACAATAAACTCTATATTTATTTTTTCCTTCTTTTGTTTTATATCTGTTGTTTCCTTTTGGGTGTGCATACACTTGCATATACACACACGCGAACACATACACACACACTGAATCCTTCTCTGATTTCTGAGGTTAGATGTTTGGTCCATTTATTTTCTTTCTTTATCATTTAATGTGTAACGCATTTAAAGCTATGTATTTATCTCCAGGTATAGATTTTATTATAACAAGTTTATTTTTATATATAATGTAATTTGTCCTCAAAAATATTGTCTATAGATATAATTTTATCTAATCTATGCAGCAATAGTAGTTTAAGGTAGTTTAAGTAGTTTAAACATTCTAATTCTTTCATCTCCAAAGGGTTGGTGTACTTTTATGTATTTGTTTATTTGTTTCATCATAATCTAAGAACTTCCCTGAGTGATGTCTGCTTTTTTTCAAATTTATATGCAGCCTAGATTATGATCATACTTTGCATTTTTTCTAAGGGAATTTAAAGTAATTATTCTTTCTACGGTAAAAACTACTTATATGTGAACACTTATAAACATGCTTATCAGATATGCTTATCAGAGACAAATGGTAATCTCTTAGTAAAGTTATATTTCTTTATGCAACTTTGTTATTTATGCATATTAATATATATCTTATTTTTGTTGTATTTTTGCTTCTTGTATAAGTTCTCAATTCATACAGATTTATGACTGTTATCTTTATGATGCTATATATCCTTACTTTAAAGGTACTTCTAATACAAGTAGAATGCATTTTAATTTTGTCTTTTAACTCAATCTGATAATATCTAACTTTTAATTCAGTGATAAACATAGTTTCATTGACCTAACATATGTTTGGTATTATTTGTTTATTTTACATCTTTTTATATTTTTGTCTTTGTTTGTTTTTTTTTATTATTTCCTTTATTTCTCTCTCATCATATGAATCATATTTTTTAAAATTTATTTATTTGTTCTTATTTTTGGCTATGTTGGGTCTTCGTTGCTACGCGCGGGCTTTCTCTCTATTTGCAGTGAGTGGGAGCTACTCTTCATTGCGGTGTGTGGGCTTCTCATTATTGTGACTTCTCTTGTTGCGGAGCCGGCTTGTAGGTGCGTGGGCTCAGTAGGTGTGGCTCGCAGGCTCTAGAGCACAGGCTCAGTAGTTGTGGTGCACGGGCTTAGTTGCTCCGCGGCATGTGGGGTCTTCCCAGACCAGGGCTCGAACCCATGTCTCCTGCATTGGCAGATGGATTCTTAACCACTGCACCATCAGGAAAACCCCATGAATCATATTTAATTTTATTTTCCTATTGAGTACTACATTTTATTGGTATGAAACTATCTGACTGTTGAACAAATAGGAGATCTAGATATTTTTAAATTATCAAAGTTGAGGGAAAAATCAGTACTGCTTTCCCCATTACATGAAAAAGATTTTAATTGTTAATTTTTATTGTACTCTTTTTCAATTAATACAGACCTGTGAATAATATTTTACGGAAAGGGTATATATGAGGATATCTTTTTTTATTTTGACATATGCTTCCAAATTTGGGTGAGAGGCAGCCTTCTTTGTATACATTCTGTATATACTTACCTGTTAGTATTAAATATTAGAGAGATGCATAAAAAATAAAAATAAATTTAAAAAAGACATGAAGAGAGAGAAAGAAGGAAGGAAAGAAGAGAGAGAGGGGGAAAGAGGGAAGGAGGACAAGGAAAGAAAGTGTATGTTTATGATGTAGAGATACATCCACTCCTTTTCTAGGGGTGTTATAAATTAGGAAGAAGTAAAAATTATGAATGTTGCTTTAAAAAAAATATCACATTGGAATCTAGAGAGAAGTAAAGGAAGAGAAAAAATAGAACTTGCTAAAGAAATCTGTAAACACCTTGTATTTCTTGATTTCCTTTTTAAAGAGTCAAGATTGCCTTTTATCCTAACAGCTGCTGCGTTGAAGAAAAGAAAAATCCACCCACTCCTCAAGTCTCTGTCTATTTGTAATTTCCCAGCTCCCTGGAGGCCTGGTGAATTGTGTGCATTTTTTCATAGAAAGATTGCCCAGCTAAGTACTATTGTGGATTGCAGCCTGGGTAAACTTGAACTATCACAAGGCCTTCCCAATAACACACCTCTGTAAGTTCTCTCAGTGGTTCCAAGGCCTTTGTATCTTTCACACATGGTGACTGTCACAGACTATATAATAGTGTAATTTCATGGGAATGAACTGAAGGCTTGTTGAAATCATTTACAACCTTCTTTATGCCCCCTTTTCCTTTTAGTACCATACCTGAACTATGACTCCCGGGTTACTGGTATTTGATTGCAGCAGAATTCCTACAGGATTAAAACCATTCATACTGATGAATACTTTATTGAATAAACATTTCAACTTTGACCACTTAATAAAGTTTAGAAAATAAAATCTATATTTACTTTATTTTAAAAGAATTACTTTCAAAATATGCCTCTTTGTTGCAAGGACCAATAAGTTAAAAATGAGTAATGCCTACTGTGACCATTTATTGACTGCCAAGAATTATGCAAAATGCTCAAATATATTATCTCATTTATTGATTTATTCTTCACAGTAACTTTGTAAAGTGCATGTCACCCAGTTTATGGGTAAAAAATAAAATCTGAGGTTCACAGAGGTTAAGTAACTTTCCTAAAGCCTCCTACCTTTTAAGTGACTAGTCTAGGAGTTGGACTCACATCTTTTGACTCCAAAAGCCAGGTATTTACATTCTCTCACAGCATATAATATTGATTATATGTTAATTTTCTTTTGAGGTGGAGAAAAGTAAGATGACCCTAGAGAGTTAAACATTTTCCTTGAAGAAGTAGGGAGTAAGATCATTTGCTTGGGAAGTGCAGCAAATTATGAAAAAGACTTAAGGCCACCTCCATGAGAAATGTCTTTGAGCATCTGTAAAAAATTAATAATTGTGGTGAGAGCCCAAAGGAAAGTAGATGGCACAAATGTATAATGGTATAGTCACCAGAATCCTGTAGCTCTCAGTCAAGCCTGGACAGGGAAGAGGTAGAAAACATGAAAAACAGAGCTGATTCCAGAGACAAACAATTCTAGAGACTGGAAATGGAAAGCAAATGGAAAATCTAAAGGTAGCATCTGGTTACGTCTACCTCTGACTCTCAGTGGCCATGATGCCCTTGCAAAGTAGCCAATGGAGGCTACCCTGACAAGTCCTGACCTCCACCTCTGACCAGCAGAGGAAATCTCCAGCACAGAGGCAGAGCTCATCATCGCAAATTCTTTTACCTGATTCATGGCAGGTTGTGGAATTTCTGAATCAAAACTCCAAACCTCTGTGAATCAAATCTTTTCCTCTGTTCCAGAACCTGATTCTGAAATAGTCAGGTATGAACACATTTGGTCCCTGAAGAATGCATTTTTTTAAAACTTCCCTATGTGGAGCAAGTTTAGCCTTTCCTCTGGAAAAAATGAGAAAATAGAAATAACTCACTGCAATTCTGAAAGGCATCACTGTTCAAATTAAGGGATCCACTCAACTTTGTTCTTGAGAAAGAGTTATTTCTAGAAATAGAAAACAGTGTTTTGATAATCATAAATTTTTGTTCTCAGCATTGTTTCTATGTAAAGACACGTTTCGATAAAATTCTTCAGATATCAACTAAAAGAACTGCTAACTTAAGGTCTATTATTAATTTGATTAAATAATTGCTCTGTGAATTTTAATTTTTATAAACGTGTAAATTGGTAATATATAATATGGGGTAAAATGTATTTTCAGATATTCGATGTCACAATCTTTGAAGTAGAAATAAAGGCTATATTGAAAATAGGTAGAGAAAATTGTATATAGAGACAGCATGGTTATTGACCTGCTTTATTTTTCTCAATTGTCTCTTTTTGGAAAAACCTGTTCACGGCTGTGTGTCTCAGCCAAGTTTGACCTGCTCTCCCAGCATAAAGGAGGGCAACGGTTGGCTGTGTCTGTGAACTCTTTTACCCCTGCAACTCATGTCCCTGGACGGCTCACACTAATGGTACATGCAGGCTCCTGTTTGTCCCACCAGCCTCCTAAGCCTGGACCTGTCAGTCACGCTAAGGCTTTCCGTTTCCGGTCCCTAGAATTATTTGTCTCCAGGATCAGGTCTGTTGTTCCGTTTTCGACCTCTTCCCTGTCCAGAATTGGCCGAAAGCTATAGGATTCTGGTGACTACACCGTTATACATTTGTGCCGTCCACTTTCCTTTGGGCTCTCACCACGATTATTAACTTTTTATACATGCCCAAAGACACCCTGGAAGTGGCCTTAAGTCTTTTTCGTAATCAGCTGCACTTCCCAAGCGAATGATCTCACTCCCTACTTCTTGAAGGAAAATGTGTAGACTCTGTAGGTTCTCCTGTAGTTACTTTTTTCCACATCACAAAATTTTTAAAGAAACTATTATCTTTTTCCTGCTCCCCTTGACATGTTTATTGCTGCTCTTCTTTGATGGAGGAGGAGCTCAGTGGCCTTGTTTCGAGAATAACCCCTGCACTCATGTTCATGGTCCTTCCTCTTCTCTCTCATTCTCTCCTCTCTCAATTGCTGCCACTTCTTTAGTCTCTCCCTCTTCACTGATACTTTGTCTTCTGCCTACAAATGTTGTCAAGTATTCTGTCTGTGCATGAGAGTAGAGAGATACTTTAAAACACCCTCAGGGAGAACAAAGTCTCTTGGCTCTTGAAGTATCTGGGCACGGATGGAGTAGAAGATGCGTTAGAAGTTTTGGACCAGAGGGAGGAGATGAGAACCAACGTTCCATAGGGGCATTTAAGAAGGGGTTACTGTAAAAGTGGGTAGGTGACATCATGAAGTCATACCTTCTAGCAGCACTCACCTTCGGGACTCAGAGAGAATGACATAGGCAGACACCACGGGGGAGGAAAAGGTATTATAGACAAACTATAGTTATTACAAGCCTAACTGATCCCTTTCTAAAGTTCAGTGCATTTCTGTAGAGAAATAACTTTGCTGCCAAATACACTTCTCTGGGTAACTGCTTTATGACTCCAAATAGTTATGGAAAATACTGCTGCCAACATGATTTTTAAATTAGGCCAATTAGACTGAAAAGTCAGGAGTCTAAGACGGACTATGTATAAGGAAGGAAGGAAAACTGTTTTAAGAAAGAGATCAGGCTAGCCTTTTTGAAACGAAAAATAAATACATTTATTAAATTCGAATGCCTAAATTTAAATGTTTCCTAATCTAATTCAATTGTATCACATAGATTATTATTAAACACCTACTGTGTGTCTAGCTATGCTAGAGAATGCAAATGTCTGGCTTAAAGTTAGCCTTCTATAAGTGGATACTGTCATTATTGAATTACTTTTGTTAGTTTTCTGAGTTCCATAAGGTCAGGGGCTGTGCCTTTAATGTTTTGAAACCCCAATTCTAGTGTAGACTAGGGTGTAGAAGACACTAAATAAACGGTTGTTGAAGGAAAGACAGACCGCTAAGAAGATGTATTTACTGGTACTCCATTTCCCCCAATACACACAGCTGATGGCAGTCACAGTTTGCTTCTAATGCACACCCCACATACCATTAGAATACTCATTTGTTTCCACTTTGCTTACAATTCTGACTCCTTTTTGAAATTCTAAAGGTGAATATAGGGACTTTAACTTTTACTTTTTGTAGTGTCTAATACATAATAATAACCATAGACTCTTTGTAGAGATGAAAGTTAATCTGCCTTCGTTGCTCTGGTGAGACATTGTATGTTCTTGACTATGGGAGGGTTGTGACGATAGTAATGTTTGGGGAAGATTTATCAAGTAATTGTGTAGCAATGGATTGTTATGAAGACAGACTGGTGATAGGACTGCCAGGTAAGCATGAGGTAACAAGGACCAAGGTCTTAGTGAGTGTTTTATTGACTTTTGCAGTTGATATGGCAGATACTGGGTATGGATGAAGCATATTGAATAACGGGAGTCTTTGGAAATAAGGCGCTGAGGAAAATGCACATAATACTTTTTATGACCAGACTTAGAGTGGTTTGTACTCTCTCTGTCAGTTACTATTCCTGTTAGTCTTCTCTTTAGTATGGAGTTTTAGAAAAGACAAAAGATCCTGTATCCTGAGAGAATGTTGACCTACTGTGATGATCAGTTTTATGTGTTAACTTGACTGGGTCACACAAGGAGTCAAGATATTTGGTCAGACATTATTCTTGGTGTTTCTATTAGGGTATTTTCAGACTTATATTTAAATTGGTAGACTGAGTAAAGCAGATCGCCTTCCCCAATGCTGATGAACCATATCCAATCAGTTGAAGGCCTGACCTTCCCATGAGTAAGAGAGGATTTTTCCTGCCTGACTGCCTCTGAACCGGGACATTGGCTTTTTCCTGCCTTCAGACTTGAACTGAAATATTGACTCTTCCTGTATCTTGAGCCTGACAGCCTTTAAACTGGAACTACACCAGTGGCTGTCTTGGGTCTCCAGCTAGCTGACTTGGGACTTGTTGAACTCCATAATTGTTGGCTCATAAGTGCATGAGCCAATTCCTTATAAATCTTTCAATATTTTGAAATGTATTTTGAAATACATATATATATATGCGCGCGCGCGCACACACACACACACACACACACACACACACACACATCCTGTTGGTTCTGTTTCTCTGGAGGGCCTTAACTAATCACCTTCTCTATACATTTTCCCAATGTAATAGGTGATTTCTCTCAGGTTCACATGGATATTGAAACAAAAAGAAATAACACTTGATATCACTTGCATATTCTTTCTACTAAATATACTGTCAGTGACATTAAAATTAATACCAACCCTTGCATTTTTGTGTTCTCTCCTATCTTAAAATAATAGAACTTTTATCTAAAATTCATTTCCTAATGATATATTTAATGATTGCTTGGATATTCTTTACTTGCATTAGGTTTTAACAAACCAGACGACATGTAAAATAATAAGTAGTTTGAAGTTAACATAGTGAAATTTCTTAAGAGAAACGGTCCTTTGGTTACTTACTGCCATTCCTAAATATGCCAAGATCTTTTTTTTTTCCTTTTTTTATGATGAATACTTTCATCTTAAAGGTTGAACACTTAAACATTTTGGAGCTCTCCCATGTTTTCAGATAGTGAAATCTTAAAAGTTTTGTATGTTTCAATGGCTGTGAATTAAAATAACATTGATGATAAAATGCTTGTTATATATATATATACATATACATACATACATATACACATATATTCATATATACATACATATGTATATATACATAACATAGGTGTGTCAACACATATATCCGTACATATTCTCCCTGTAAAGATTTCATGCATGCAAATATACTTAGGTGGAAGTAAAGCATACTTTCAAAGAATGATTGATATAGCCAGTTTTCAATATTTAGCAATTATGAAAACAACTACCACCACAATGATGTTGATGATTATGATGATAAAACATGCATATGGGATGGGCAAGTTTACACAACAACAAGGAGATTGGCATCATGGCACATCATAGCTAATGATGTTGTGAAAGTATTTATAAAGAAGAGCAAGTCAGCTTCTCTAGGTAGTTATCAGAGAAAACTGAGAAGACTGGAGGTTACTGTCTCAGGGTCTGTGTTAGAAGTATGAAGCAAACATGCAGTAAGAGGCTTGTAGATGATCAGAGAGCCTGATTTAGTTTTTTGTTAATGGTAACTAGGCAGGAGAGGTCCAGACCTTACTGGATCTGAGGAAGTGTTCATGAATTTCAGAGAAAACACAGGGGAGGTGGTAGTAGGGTTAATAGAGTGGAACTGCCTACGGTCTTTGATAATAGCCAACAAAAGAAATAGGAGCTTGGATGTGCTGTGCTCAGAGGGTTGTTTCCTGACTCTTGTAATAAAAAAAAAATTTGACCTGGTTCAAATGAGGGTCTCCAGATGGAAAACTGTTCTTTTATAGACTCTTATTTACAACCTCTCCTTGACATAGGCTCTCAGATATCCAGTTAGCATCTCAAATTCAAGTTGTGCAAAAAAATTCTTGATGCCTTAAACACAAACTTGTTCTATCCCAGGAGTTTCCATTTCAGTGAATTGTACCACATCTATCCTTTGATTCAGCTAAAAGCTGAGGACTCACCTTTTTTTTAAAAAAAAATATTTATTTTATTTATTTTTGGCTGTGTTGGGTCTTTGTTGTTACGCATGGGCTTTCTCTAGTTGCGGTGAGTGGAGGCTACTCTTCCTTGTGGTGCGCGGGCTTCTCGTTGCTGTGGCTTCTCTTGTTGCGGAGCATGGGCTCTAGGCCTGTGGGCTTCAGTAGTTGTGGCATGCGGGCTCAGTAGTTGTGGCTCATGGGCTCTAGAGTGCAGGCTCAGTATTTGTGGCACACGAGCTTAGTTGCTCTACAGCATGTGGGATCTTCCTGGAGCAGGGCTCGAACCCGTGTCCCCTGCATTGGCAGATGGATTCTTAACCACTGCGCCACCATGGAAGCCCGAGGACTCATCTTTAATTCCTCCTTTCCCTCCCTGCAGCTGCTACTACTACCATTGCTATCACTACTCCTACTACTATCACCGCCACTACTGCTGAAACAGCCCCATAACTAGTCTTCCTGCTTTCTTTTTCTACAAGGCATCCAGGGTAAGTTTGTAAAACTAGAGCATGCCTGATTGAAACTCTTAATTGATTTTCCAATATACTTGGAAAAAAATCTGAACTTGATCTCACTGGCACAGACCTTATCTGCCTTCTACTATATCTCATCCTTCCCATTCCCACCTGTTTGTTCCAACACCAGCAACCTTTCTGTTCCTTGAATGTGCCAAGCCCTTTTCTAGCCTCACTGCCCTTTGCACCTGCTCTTCTCTCTGCCTAGAATTCTCTTTTCCTGGTTTGTCACCTGACTCCTTTTCATTCTTCATGTCCTTATCACTTGCTATTCTTCAACAGACAACAGAAACCACTCCATTTTTAGCAGGAAAGAATCTCACACGATAGATTAGTGCTTACATTTTTTGGGGAAGGCTTGGGAAGAGCTCCAGATTGGACCTTCAAGGGTGAACCCAAGAGCACCACCCCAGAACTGGTCCACCAGCACTGCCTCATCAGGAAGTGGGGGAATCAGGAAACCACCGTCCCAACTTCTGGCTTCAGGTTGTACCGCTGTCACCATGCCACAAGCAGGGCATGGGAGATGGGCTTGTCCAAAACACACCAGGGGATACAGGCAGCCCACTTACAATGACCACTGTCCTCTGGCAGACTCACTTCTTAGGTTGTCTCAGAAGGGTCCACATTCCATACCCTAGCCTACTTGGTTACTCTGTTTGCTTCTGTCATCTCCAATGGCTGAGATTAAGTGGACTGTACGCCATTTTCTACTGCTGGTGGTATTTCCGAGACTAAACAGAAGCATTTCTCACAAAACCTGACCATTTGAACTCAATTTTAGATCTTGTAATAATGAAAATCAAAAGCAAGACTGTAGTCTAAGGTTTTCCAATACCGTTTTAAACAGGCTACTCAGAAGTCACTGGGAGAGTTTACTAGAAACACAGATTTATTTTTTAAATTTCTTCCTGGAAATAATGAAGTCCTTGGTGAAGCTCAAGAATCTGTTCCCTATAAAAAAACCACCAGTGCCTCTGTTACATGGTTAGATTTGAGAACCAGGAGACTAGAAGTATCTTGTGGTCCCTTCCATATTTTGTATGAGAATTCATAAGTACCTTTAACATATATAAGCAGTGGTATTAACTAAGATAAGAGCTATAAATGGGCCTGCAGAGTGAACTGACAGGTCCACTGTGCTCCTACAGCTCTGCATTGCATGTGGTTGCAATTCAAGGCAGCCCAACCCACACTCTGAGCCTGCAGCTGGGAGCAACTGTGACTAGACTGATTCCCATAATAGCTGACTCATTTCATTGCTTCCTGTTTCTCTTATTGTAATTTAAAATGTTTGCCATGGAGAGCCTAGCACGCTGCCCAGTGCATTGCAAGTGCTTGGTAATTACTAGTTATATAGACATGTTTATTAAAAGAAGGAAGGGAGGGAGGGAGGAAGGGATGGAGAGGGGGAGGAAGCAAGTAATGGGACAATGTGGGAAATATAGCATAGAAACAAATTTACTGTTCTTAGGTCAGGATGGAATTTTGACTTAGGAACATAAACACTTAAAGTCTCTGGAGAAGAAGACGACATTATTTTCTCCACTGTTTTATGAGTATCAAAAAATTAAATTTTGTTGCACTGATTTTTAGGCATCTGAGAGCTTAGGTAGCTGCTCTTTTTGGCTGAACATAACTTAAAAATAAATAATAGACATTTTAATTTCATCAAATGTTGTGAGAATGGCCTTGGGCTAGGTGCACTCAACTGAGCCTGGAGTTCTAGAGGCCCCTTTACCACCCTTATCAAATTATGTAATTTATTTCTCTCAACTTTTTAAACTCTAAAATGTAGATTATGATAACTTTTTAATTATAGGATTCTTAAGAGAATCAGTTGAGCTAACGAATGAGAACATGGTAAGAAATATTTAAAAGTGAGATCTAAAAAACATTACTTGGCATTCTTGCAGAGATAGGTTTTTTTTTTTTTAAATCAATCATTAATTGCTAGAATGTAGAGGTATGAGGTATTTGATTCTGATACAGCCTTCAGCTTTATTTTCTTTGAATTGAATTCTTGGTTTCCTGATTTCCTTTAAGTCCATGATTTCTTTCAAACACTGCACATGAAATGGCTTTTTATGTTCATTAGTGGTCCCAATATTGTGCAGTTACAGTTGTTCTGTCTGCTCTATACCAACCTCCCACATATTAAATCGATGTGTAAAGTCAAGTGGGTGATTAAAAGGACCCTATGAACTATCTTAACAGTGTGTGCCTCGGTTGTGATGTTCTTCTATTTCATTGTGGACCCAACACCAGTTCAGTTAATATCCTCTATCCCCTTATGCAGCGATGCTTAGTTACCCTGAACAGATGTCACAGTGCCTGGAAAAAAATCAGTTTTTCAATAGACGCAGATCTTTCTCTGAGAAATACTTTCCATCGCTCTCCTTTGAGCCAATATTTATCATTGCCCTGAAACATGCATTGCAGCTAGAAGGATACAACCAGCTCAGGCAGGCAAGCCCCCAGAGAACTTAGGGCACTTCTGGGGCACACTGGCTCTTTATCTGGAGCCTGGAAATGATTTTTTGACACACATCGAAGGGAGAACCTCATCGGACACTGAAAATGGCACCCTGGAGTCTGCAAAAACCTTCCAACTGCTTTAGATGCAGAAACATAAAAGTCAAATTCAAAATGTAGTAGAAAAATGAAAGGAAATATAAGAGGAAAAAAGGTGATAAAAAGAAATGTATGTATTGCTTTTCTAGTTAGCCATCTTTACAAAGTCATAGGGGGTGTGTTTTGTCCATTGAAGTCCAGAGTCCTTGGGTGTCTAATGAAAATATCATGAATTTTCCAGTTGCTTTCCATGTTAAATTTTTGAAAGCAAGGGGATTGACATTTGGCATCAATCCAGCAGATACAAAACAGCACGACAGAGCTCTTATAAGCTTATTTTTATTGAATTCGATCCTCATAAAAGTGGCACAGCTACACTTGAGGGACAGTATGGGAAATGGCTTTGCCCTGAATTTCGATAGCATTGTTGAATCTTTAAATCTACTGTCATTTCGGTCATTCTATCATTAGTCTTTTCCTCTGAAGTCCTTTGATGGCAATCGTGTTTTACAGATGAACACATTAATTACTTCACTGGAACTTATGTGATTAGCTCTGCTTGGCAGTCAGGTGCAGGGTTAAGGTTAGATAAAAGGCCCTCAGGTTCAGGTGATTGCTAAGCCTTGAGGACAGCAACCAGGCATTCAGAAATCAACCACCAGCTTCTCCCACCACATTTAAAAGAAAGTTTATTTACCCTTACAGAAAAAGTGCTTCTGAAGATTTTAAGGATCAGGTTGCTGGAAATATATGCTTTTCTCCTCAGAAGCTATGATTATAATTTAGGGAGAATTCCTTGAAGTAAATATAAATGTATTCCAATCTGTGCAATACACATGTAATTAATAATTTGTCAAATATTTATTTGACTTGCTGATGTTCCAGGCACTATGGTAGGCTCCACTGTGGTCACAAAGATATGTAGCCCATAGAATCTGAACACATTAATCAATTAATTCATTTCTTCATTGTTTTATCCATTGATGTATAGTAGTCAATAACTGTTTGATCAATTAAAGAAAAAATAGCTTATCAGGTAAGGCTGGATGTTGTGGGAAGCATCAGATGGATAAAGTGTTAACAGGCAGATAAGTCTGGATCATTCCAGGTCTAGAAAAATAACATGACACTTTTCCTTCCCAAATAGATCCCAGAGGTGGAAAAGCATTACTAAACATATACTTACGTTTAGTGAGTAGCACATGCCCTGATATGCCTGGAGTGTTTTGTGACATGGATGCAACTGAAAAATAATATTAATATAAGTTAAATACTGATAAAATAATATAAAAGATAAGCATCCCTTTTGTTAATTTTCCTGCAAATTTATGTTTATTTGTTTAGTTTTCCTTCAACAGGGAAAAATAGAACAATTTATTATATCTCAATCTTTGTAACATACTCCTCTAAATAAAATTACAACAAAGAGCAAGCCACTACATATACTTTTAAAATTCCCCTTCCATTTACTGTAGGAGAAAAACAACTCTTAAGATGAATTGTGAGGGTTCCACCAGAGTATTGCCTAATTAGAGATGACAAGAGAAGCACCAGCCTTGGAGACTCCTTTAATTTGACAGCCTGGATACTTAGCATGTTTGAGAAGTAGTTCTGCAATCCATTGCATTAGTATCAACCTCTGGAACTTAGCTCAAACAATGGTAGGGCACAAAGGAATAACTTGCTTCTCCGAATAACAAACATTTACTGCATTTGCTTGCATTGCTTTTCACCTTTTTAGTAGATATTTTATTACTAACATAAAAGAACTGTTTTATGGGAAAATTGCTCTAAGGTGCAGACTGCGGTGAACTTGGGGATCCAGCCATGGCAGAGCCTTGAGTATAATTTCCACCTGAAGATTGGGTAAGGGTGTTTTTGAAACGATGTGAGCAGCACTTAAGCACCGCTTCTATTATTTTCATCAAACAGTTTTTAATGCTTCTTTGTTCTTCCATTGTTGAAGGTTCACATTAGTAACTGCTGATTGATGCTCAAAAGAGAGGGGGATTATGGGAGATAAGTATGGCATACTAATTCCTCTAAATTTGGGGATGGGAAAAAAGGCAGAAAGATGTGAGGAAATGTTATAAACATTACAAAAGAGAAAAAGTGATCTGCAGAGGGGTGATATGCTGATGTGTTATCCAGACAATAAAAGCTCTTTCCTTCACTGTCAGTTCCTAAGTGGAAGCTCCCTTAGTTCTGAAGACCTTTCCTAACTTACCTACATCAGTCCCCATCTTCCTCTTCTTTCCTCCAGCCCCATCTCTCCTTATGCTTCTCTGCCTTCTACTCCCAAAGCCCTCCCTCCATCGCCAGCCCTTTCTAACCTCAGAAAGCAGATATGTTCAAGTTTCTTCTCTCATAAAAGAAGAGTAAAAAGAAATAAGAACACCTCCCTTGTGTTAAACAACTAGGTGGGAGGAATTCTTTTCAATGTATACATATGTCAAATTATTACAATGTGCACTTTAAATATCTTACGATTTTATTTTTTAATTATACCTCAATAAAGCTGGGGGGAAACCCACAAAACACACCTTCTGTAAACCTCCTGCCCAGCTGAGGACTATCCGATCTCTCTCAATCACAGCTTCCTTTAAGGAGCCAGGGCTTCCGGGTGTGGCCACTGCATCCTGTACCAGGATAGGTATTCCTGATTTTTCTTTTCCTCCAAGGTGGCTCCATGTGGTGGCATGCCCTTGGTACTGATGCTGCCTTTATTTAATATTTTGATATTTTGTTCATGAATTTCTCCTTAATTTTGGTTTAAATTTTTTTTCATTGATGTAGTATTTATTCTGATTACTGAGTTTTTTTACCCCTTAATAATTGCATCCAATTGAGTGCCTCACTCACCTCACCCTAGTCGTGGCCTTGTGTTTCCACTAGGACATTTGGTCGGTAACTCATGATTGTTATATCTACCTTGAGTCAGTTTTCCTCTCACACTGTTGCTCTCCGTTTCTGTGAATGTCATCACGTTTTACCTGGTTGCCAAAGCCAGAAATCTAGGGCATCCTGGACCTGCCTTCACTCTTTCCCTTATCCCCATCTCCTTAACCGTGTAATCAACAATCATATTTTGCCTCCTTAGCTCTTTAATATCTTTCTTCAGAGTAAGATAAGTCCCTCATAATTTCTTTCCTGAATTGCTATAATTGTCCTCTATTCGTTTTGTATCAGTATGTCCCCCCATCCTTCCCCCTGGTATATGGTTGCAGCCAGAGGAATCGTTCTAAAATGCAAATCTGATCATTCCCCTTGACTACTTAAAATCCTTCAGTACCTCTCCACAGCCTAGGATAGAATCCAGAATCCTTAGCAAGACATATAAGAACCGTAATCATTTGGCTCTATGAAACCCTTCATTTCCATCTTCTGCCACTAACCAGTTACGACCTTTGCTGGAGTACTTCCAGGGCCATAAGTGGGCTATATCCTCTCAGCTTTGAGCCTTCTAGTGTGCTATTCCATCTGCCTGAAATTCTCTTCCTTTAAAATTCAGTTCGTAGGTCACCTTCTCCAAGAAGTCTTCCAGCTATTTACAGTCTGAGCTAGGCATCCATCCTGTCTGCTGCCTATCATTTAGTGCTTCCCTCTTGTAGCTTTTATACTACTTCCTAGTAGTCTGGCCACTATGCCGTGAGCTTCTTGGCGGCAGGGATTATATCTTTTAACCCTTTGTCTCTAGTGCATGATATAGTTCTTGGCACAAAGTGGGTATTGCCCAAATTATAGAAGATATCTGTCTGGTGATCATTTTTCTTTTCTTATTTTATTTATAACATAAATAACATTTCCTTTAAAAATATTTCCATATTTTACTAACCTTGTATTGGGGTAGTTCATGATGTGTTGTATTGGCCTAGAATTTGTTATTCTTGAATATAGACCTCTCAATCCCTCCCCTCCCCACCCTACCCTACATGCTCCTGGAAAAGTTACCCCATCCGGCTAATCCTAGTAGGAACAGAGATCCTTAAAAATCATGACTTTTTCTGGGTGGGAGGGAGGGGACGCCGCCCTGCAGATGCTGGACCTGCCGGCACCTGTGACACTGGGGCAGAGAGGGAACAGCTATTTCTACACTCAGTGCTCAGAACAGTGGGCACTAAGAATGGTTTGTAGCCGGACATTGCAAAACAAACAAACAAAAATCATGACTTTACATAGGAGATCCATGAGGCAAGACCAGGGGTGCAGGCAAAAGCTAGAGTTCAGCATCAGACAGGACCATACAAATTCTGTTTTTCATTCTTAAGCTTAGACCTCCAGATAAAAGACTTTATCAAAGCAAGAGACCCCTGTTGGCCAGCTTAAATGCCTCTGGCTTTGGAGCTGGACAGAAATTGCATGGACATCTAGTCCGGGCAAGGAACCTAGAGGGGCAAACATATCTCAAGGGTCTGATTGACCCAGATTAATACAATTTAATAGCAAATGTGTGACAGCATCATTAACTCTAACTAGGTTTGCCTAAGCAGAATCCAGATGAGACACAAAGATCTAAAAATAAAATAGTATATTTCAACACTCAAGAGCTTTCTTGATCACTTTAAGGCATACTAAGAATTGTCCATAGATATGACAGGCACGAGGCAATTAATGGAATACTTTGCAAATCAATTGCAGAAAAAGGAGAAAAAAATGAGTAAGAAACAGCTAAAGTAAAAAATGAAACTGCTATAAATATAGATAATAGCTTCCATTAAAAGTGTCTTCCAACATTGGAAAGTTTAATCACAGTTACACTCAAATCGTTGGTTACACTCTATTTCACAGCTATCCAGCTTGGGAAAATCTATGCACCATTAAACATGATAGGTTCAATGTTTTTTATAATATCTGGTCAGCAGTGGAAAATTTTGTTAGCTAATTTTATTAACAAGTTTCAGTTTCATTTAATTTTAACAATAACAATTAAAAAGCAAGTACAATTTTTAAAAAAAATCCATAGACAACCTTTAAAATAAGATTAGACTAGCCTATGCAGAAGTAGATCCTGGAATATAGTAGAATTGAATTTCTGGAAAAAAATAATACGTTTTCCTACTTGAAACAGACAAGTTTAACTTTTACCTCAATATAATCACAGTGAGATCAGATCAGGGTCTTATGTGTAGTAGCCAACCATAAATCAATTATTTAAAAAATGTAGATAATGCATATCTAATCTGTAGAAGAGGAGGAATTTTTCTAAATGGAAAGGAACTGAGGGAAAAAATCACATAGGGAAATAATAGATTTAACTAAATAAAAAGCTTAAACATTATGAACAAAGTTAAGGAGAAATAGCAGGGGTAAATATTTGCTTCAAATATAAAAGAAAATATTAATATATTGAATATTTATAATGGTTATACAAATTTCTAACAACCTCCCTCAAAATCCTAAAATATCAATCAACAAAGAACATATTCAAACAATTCACACAAGAAACTGCACTTGACTATTTATGAAAACAAGCTTTAGAAGTGTTCAATTAAACATAACTTGAGACATCATTTTTCACCTATTGAATTAGAAAATATATGCAGGAGAAATATTTTGGGTTGATGAGAGGGCAAAGAGATGAGAGTGCTCTTTTATATGGCTGGCAAAGGATTAAATAAGTTATAAAATAAAGAAAACAACTTGCCAATTATTCTCTTCTTACACTTTGGTTCAGAAATACCTCTTCCAAGAGTTTTACGCTAACAATCTGAAGTAAAAAGTATTTGTGCGTGAAGATTTTTGTTAAGCCTTTTACTGTTAGAAAAAAAATACACAAATGGCAGTGAAATGGAATATAATATAGGCATTAATATTACAGTAGTTTAATGAAAAGAGAACATCATTTGAAGTGTAAAATTCAAATCCTATACATGGTGTAATGGATAGGACTTACATATACCAAAAGACTGAGAGAAGAATGCTGGTCTGTTAAAATGAGTGTGTATGGTTGGTAGCTTTATTATTAATTACTATTGTTTTCTTGTATTTTTCTCTATCTCCTTGATTTTCCAAAAGGGGCATTTATTATTTTCAAAATCAGGAAAATAAACATCGCTAATAAAAGGACTTGGTTGAAAATGGATCACAAGGGAATAATGTTAATATAACACTTCCTATTATTTACCAACCTTCAATAAGTTAGCAGATTCTTTGTACCCATGTTGACAATTTGGTTTCCTGTCTTGTCACTTGTTATTCCAGTCAGTGACTACTGTGATCTTTAGGGGAGATGCCATATCTAATTAACATTAGTGAAGTTTAAGGCAATTATTAAGTTATTTACTTCTCCAGCCAACTCTTCCCTGTTGAGGGCTTGGGTAGTGGAGCAAGGGGAGGGGAACACCATTCTTTGTCATAATTTCATGAGGGGTAGTTAAATAAACCAATCATTAGGCTAGGAACAGAATTTGCCCATAAAGTATGACCTACTAATTTTCTGATCTTGCATCTGTTTTACAAGGTTGATATTTGGAAGGCAATTATTTTACTTTTGCGGGGTTTGACATTTGTTAGGAATCAATTCCTGAAAGAATAATGCATTTAAAGTAACCTTGACTAAATTCAGAGTTAGTAAGGAATTCTTCCATGGTAGGGAAAAGAAAAATTACAGCTTTTGTTGTTGTTGTTGTTAGGACAGTGTAAACTCCTATATTCTGCAGTTAGGAGAAGCAATGGGTGTAATTTTTGAGATTCTGAAATATTCTCAATTTATTGCTCAGGGCCACAGTATTTTCCCATTATGTGCTGCTGGAAGAGTTCACCCTTCCCATGATGGCGTATTGAACACATCTTCCAAGTGGAGAGTTACACTGTGTCCTGAAGACAGACAGATCCCTTCCCAACACTTTGAACACAGGTCACCCAATGTTGCCAGCAGGGACATAGAGAGTGGCCTTAGCAGTCACTATCCTTGGTGGGTGACAACTAGAGGCCTTTGGGACTCAATGATGAGGCATTTCCTCACCATTCTGTTTACCTCTTACCCTACAGCAAGTCTGTGTATCTGTCATTACTACAGAGTTTGACACAATTACAGCAAAACATCAAAGATTACAGTGTGAAAATTTAAATGCTCGTTCTCAGGGGTGTCTTCTGACATTAAAGATACAGAGAGAGTTAGGCCTCCCACTCCTCTGTCAAGGCCCTCCTCCCAGGGAAAGCCTGACTCCCTCTTGTGATTAGGCAACATGGTCTTTTCCATCCCCGCCTTTCACTTCTGGCCCCATCTCCTCCCAGCCTGTTTCTCCCTCCCTCAGAGTACCAGGGCTCTTGTCTTCTCCATCCTACCCCAAAACGGCCATGGAGAAAAAGCTTCCTACATTCCTTTACCCTCAGATCCAAATATTAGTTCATTTATAGTAAGATTTCCATCATTCTTGGTTCCATTTGCATTTTAAAGGCCCCAAGGGTCTGAGTAGTCTACAGTATTAAATTCTGATTGAGTAGAATTCCTTGAGTTGTCTGGAGAGTCCTTTGGGGATTGGTGCCCCTTCCTATCCAGCTGGCTCTGTTCTTGAACAAGGACGCATGATGAAATTGATCAGCTCCACTCTCACTCTCCTGCCCACATGCTCACCTTCTCCCTTCCCAGTCTCATCTCTACAGGTACACGGGCTGCATCTCAGTGGGCCCAAGTGGGATTTCATTTCTCCAATATTGTCCATAACTGAAGTTTTGGTCCTTCTGGCCAGCGCTAGTAGCAGTAGCAATAAATTCAGAAGCAGCTCCAACACAAGAATTTGTCTTTGCTTTGACTGCTTTATTTACACAATTAGAGCTTATCTTTTATAGTTTCCTCTGGCCAGCTTCTTTATAATAACCTGCTTTATAGAGAACCTCCCACCTCACAGTTCCCTGTCCATGTCATCTTAAACAGAGGAAAACAGACCCCCCCAAATGATACTCAGTCAGTCCAACAACGGTGATAGATACATATATCCTCAGAGTTCAGTCATATAGCAAGAGTTTTACTCCTGGTAATTCAGAGACTTCTCATATATTTGGTATATACATAAATTGTATGTATATATACAAGCACAAAGAAGTATTGAGATATTATTACAAGTGAAAATACAATCTACAATTGTTAATGGGATAAATTTGCAGAGGTAGATCTACTTCTGGCCAGTCCCTCCCTTTTTGTAAATATCCTTTCCAGCCACACTACCCCCAATCACACCTCATACACACTCTGTTGTCATTCTCTATCTCATTATCTTGAGAGTGATTTTGTTGAGGCCAGAACCATGACTTATCATTCCGTTGGGAAACTGAGGCTATTTGGTTTTATTCTACCCATAAGTAAATTTTCTTCTATTAGTCATATAATATAGACCCTGTGCTAAGTATCTTAAACACATTATCTTGTTCCGTCATCACAATAACTCATTACTGTAGTTGGCGTAGTTCCTATTTTACAGGTAAGGATATCAAAACTAAGGATGGTTGTTACCCGTCTCAGGTCACTATTGTGCAGCAGGGCTCAAGGAGAATTCTGTAGAATCACATGGTCAAGGAATAGGCTTTATTGGAGAATCTTGTAAGCCAATGTCAGTAAGAGAAGAACATGCTCCTGAAGACTCCCCATCCCACAGAGCAGTGGATAAGGAGCAGCCCTGTGCTGGATACAGAGTGGGCTTAGGTTCTAGTGGAAGAACGTTGCCCTAACTGCTCTCTCTTCTTATGAGGCCAGGGTATGAGCCTCTTGTTAAGATAGTGCAAATATGTTGTTTTGGATGACAGGCAATCTGCATTTAGTTGTCAGCAATGTGAGAAAGCCAGCTGCTCCAAATCTGGGCACCCTGGAACCTAGGGCGAAGTTGTAGCCCCTCTTCTGAGAACACTGCGACCCTATATCCCTTGGGAAAAGTGAGGGCTCCAACTCTAGCTATTTTATTGTTCAGGTGATTGAAAGAGCATTTCGGGTTACTTTTTGAAAATTCTGCTTCATACCCCAGTCACACAGGTTGCAAGTGTGTGTATATTAGACGAATGCAGAATTTAAACCCAGATCTCTGTGACTCCAAAGCTGCTATGCTATCCATTGCCTATAATACTTAACAACCTTCTGTTTTCTTCTTCTTTATCCACAACTTCCGAAACTCACTTTCATTGCCAGCCAGCTCAGCTCTACTTCGCCACAGGACAACCACACATCTGCCCTTAAATCTTTTTTTAAAACCACAGGAAATATTTATTTTAAGTGAAAATATCCTTCTACATCTTAGAGACTCCTTTTACCTTTTCTCAATGATACCTAGGGTTCTATTGATCACTGAATAGATGATGAATAGACCTTTCTTGGGAAGGTTTCTTCATCCAAGAGTACTTCTCTCTCTTGCATTTATAGGGCAAGAGAGGAATCATAGTATTTGTTTGCCTTGAGACTCCTATTCTACCACCATCACTAGAAAATTACTCTTCTTTAAAAGTCCACGCAGTCCTTATATATTAATGCCAGTCTCCCCCAATTCTTGTTGGCATAATTTATTCCCATTTTAAATATTGATTTTTCTTGATAACTTCAACTGCTAAACATATAACTTCTCCCATTATCTCCTCATTCGTTTTGAAATTAATCTAAGCATCGTATTGCAACGATTTTCTTAATCCTAATAAATTTTCCTTCCAACCCTGTTCAGCTACACATTGGCATGGGTACATTTAGGACCTCTGTATTATCTGGTGTGTTTTTTAAGGTTCTCTAGGGAAACAGTGCCAATAGTATATGTAGAGAGAGGTTTATTTTAAGGAATTGGCTCACATGATTTCAAGGGCTGGCAGGTCCCAAATCTGTAGGGCAGGCCAGTGAGCAGAGACCTGGCAGACCTACAAGGGTTGAAGTTATAGTCTGGAGTCCAAAGCCAAACTGGAGGCTTTGGCTGGAGACTTCCTTTCTTCTCTGGGGAATCTCAGTGTTTCCTCCTAAGGTTTTTTGCTGATTGGATAAGACCTGCCCACATCATGAAGCATAATCTGCTTTACTCAAAGTCTACTGATTTATACATTAATCACAACTAAAAATTACCTCACAACAACATCTAGACCAGTGCTTGATCAAACAGCTGGACCCCCTCCCATAGACTATTCAAGTTGACACAGAAAATTTAATATCCCATTTGGTATGGTTCTGCCTTTGAGATTATTAATGACACTTTTTTTTAACATCTTTATTGGAGTATAATTGCTTTACAATGGTGTGTTAGTTTCTGCTGTATAACAAAGTGAATCAGCTATACATATACATATATCCCCATATCACCTCCCTCTTGCATTTCCCTCCCACCCTCCCTATCCCACCCTTCTAGGTGGTCACAAACCACCGAGGTGATCTCCCTGTGCTATGCGGCTGCTTCCCACTAGCTAGCTATCTTACGTTTGGTAGTGTATGTATGTCCATGCCACTCTCTCACTTTGAATGACACTCTCTTGATTTGATTTTCTTCCTGCTTCAGGGGCCCACTCTTCAACTTTCTTCTCTCATTGTCCCCCCCCCCCTTTTTTTTTTGATAGCTCCTCTAAATATGGCTACCAAGATTTGATCCTTTGCTTTTCTATTACTCATTCTTTCTTCACAATCCCATATACTCCCAGAGTATCAATATCATCTGTGACCCTTAGATTGTATTCTCTTTTGCTATGTTCTCACTTCCTTCTACTCATGAGAACCCCTTTAATTTTCTGGAAAATATGAATGTATATTTTCAATATTTACCTTCATATGACGTTTTTAGAGTTCCCACTCCTCATAGGTTTAATTAGCAATTCTTCCTTTATACTCTAATGGTACTCTGAATATATGTCTATCAGAGAACCTACCACAAAGACTTTAATATATGTCTCCTATTGGATTTAGTGCAGAGAGTTAAAAGGCAAGCTACAGAATGGGACAGGATATTTACAATGTACGTAACAATCAAAGTGCTTGTATATATTCTGGAATACCTATTAAGAAAAAAAGTCCTACAAAGCAATGAGAAAAAGGCAGACAACCCAATAGGAAAAAAAAACACTAAACAACCCGTAATTTGAATATATACTTCACAAATAAAAAAAGTTAAAATGATTTTAAATTCCATTAATAATCTAGGAAATTCAAGCTAAAACCACAATAAGGTAGTGATATCTACCTTATCTACCTTTTGAGAATGGCTACATTTGAACAAACTGAGACTATCGAGTATTGGTAAGGATGTAAAGCTACAAGGATTATCATATACTGCTGGCAGGAGTATAACTGGCTCAACCACTCTGTAAACCAGAGAGGCATTTTCTGTTGTGTTTGAAGACATTCATACTGGCCAATCTACCAGTTCCATTCTTAGTTATATACTCAATGGAATTACACACCCATTTGTAGCAGGACGTATATAAAAGAATGTTTATAACCATAATGTGCATAATAGCCAAACCAGCAATAACACAAATGTTCATCAATGCTAGCATAAAGGCACAAATGATAGTGTCTCTATATAGTGAAGTACTATTCAGCAATGAAAACAAATGAATTATACATAACCATAACAAGGTAGGTAATTCTCATAAGCAAAATCAAAAATAGCCAGGTAGATAAACTGATTCCATTATATAAAGTTCAAATAGGGACATAAAAATGTTTGATTTTATTTACATGAAGTTCAAAAAAAAAAAACCAGGCAAAACTAAACCAACAGGTTTAAAAATGCACATCACGTACATTTAGGTGGAAATGATAAGAAGTAAATCAAGGAAAATATTGTCCAAGTGGTTACCTTTAGACAAGAGGATACGTTCGTGATTGGGAGAAGGTACAGAAGGGTCAGTGATGGTACACGGGGTGGGGAGCAGTTGTCTGAAACTGCCAGCAGTGCTCTATCTCCTGACCCATGTGGTGATTACACAGTAATAATTCATTAAAGTCTATGATTAGGCTTTGTTCCGTTTTCTGTATGTGTCTTATATTTTATAGTGAAAATCTCTCTCTATATAAATATATAAAGATGAAAACAGGTAGACGTGAGCTACTGGGATTGTAGGGTGATAGGTACCCTGATGGGGACGAGGCAAGCCAATGATTTCTGGCTCGTTTGTCACATACTTTTGGGCTGAAGGAATTAGTACCACATTAATCCAGATGTCGTGTATTGTTTTCCACTGAGCTCACAGTAGAGAAAGGCAATCAAGGGTGACAGGAAAGTGCTGAGCTTTTAGACTTCAACAACTTGTGACTCACACAGTCAGGCTAAAAAGAATACACAGAACGCAAGGTGCATGGGCTCCCAATTCTCAAATGAGTAGAAAGAAAAAAAACAAACAGGCTTTCCCAGACATTCCTTATCCACATAATCCTGAGAATCTGCAATATTGGTCACATTTTACCATGAATCCATCCCTCTTGTCACGGATCTGTTTCCATATTCTGGAAAGCAGCAGAACCTCTGCAGGTCAGACTCTTTAGACACTGCCCCTGCACAGGGCACTTAGTGGTTTCTGATGCCCTGGATGGAGTTGCGGTGCAGTTAAAGTCTGACAGGCCTACAGACAGGAAGACCACCAAGCCACCTTCTCCTGATAACTTCAGTGTGTTTCTTGAGGACGCCTCTGCCCCTCTCCCTAAACCTCATCTATCAAAGTGAGGAGGAGGAGGATATTCTCTTCCATAGCATCATGTCAGAAAAAACAAGTCACAGCAAAAATCACTGGGAGCCGAGTGGTAATACACGCAACAGGCCATTTCCCCAAGCTGAGCCCATGTGCCAGGAGGGACTCCAGCATCGGCCACTGTCTGCTGACACTACATCCACTCTCCCTCCAAGAATCAGGTGCTAAATCCATAATCTCAGCCTAGATCATCCACTCCATTATGGTGGGTGTGCTCACAAGGACTCCCTTCTTCTTTCTCTCTGATCTTCTCTTTATCTTCCTTCCTTCCATCACTGCCCCACTCCTATCCCTTCTCCTTCCTTCCCTTCCACTCACCTTCCCTTCATCCACATATATTTACGTGCCAGGCACTGCGCTAGGCAACGTAGAACTACGGTAGCAAAAAAATTCAACACGTTCCTTCTTTCATGAAGGGCACAATTTCCTGGATTATCTAACAACCTCAGAAATGTTTTAATAACTATCTCACAGAAAAGGGAATGCAGTCCAACTTCATTTTCTTCCAGGCAGACTTTAATCTACTATTAACTCATTATTCATAGTAAAAAGAGCAATGGAAGAGAAGGACCCGCCCAATCACCTAAAGACCGTAAGTCTTGACAACAAAAGCGACTGATGTCTAGGCCCTTGCCTGGGCCAGAATACCTTGTTTGTGTAACATCTATCATATGTAACATATTTAAGTGCTTGGCTTAATTAAGAAAGGAACATTGACTTTTAAAAAGTAAATACAGCACATACTTGACATTGGATAAGTTCTACAGATGAACAGTTAAGTTAGAGATATGAGTGGAGGGAGAGAAGTATCAATAGAAAAGGGAGAAAAAGACACCTTAAAGAAGAGAAGAGAAGGGCTTACTAAGTTCTGAAATATTTTCACACTTTATATTGAGAGCTGAAGATTGTGATTACCTTATCTCTGCCCTTTGAAAGTCTAATTAATTGTTTAACAGAAGCTTCAGCTCTCCAGCTGCTCTCATCTCAAACAGAGACTTCACTGGGGCTCAGTTAACCACAGCACCAAACAGGGTCCAATAGGAGATAAAGTGGCAGCACAGACCAGACCAACGTTGACCTAAGGCTGGTTGAATTTAAGTTAGGACCTTGCCTGGGTGTTTTTCAATCCCACAATAACCCAGTTGTGTTGGAGTGGAGAGTCAGATAAAACTGTGAATTAAGCAAACATGGAAATCCAGTCTCTCCCCTGGGCAGGAGTCCCTGCTTTTCATTTCACCATTCTTCTCACCACTGTGGTCTGATCCTTCAGTATATCCTAGGGCAGGGATCACACTCTTTTTCAGTAAAGGGCAAGATATCCCAGCCTTTCAGGCTAGACAGTTTCCTTTGCATCTACTCGGCCTGTTCATTGCAGCCCTGAAGCAGCCAGAGACAATATGTAAATGAATGGGTGAGGCTGTGTTGCAACAAAACGTTGTTTACTCCAACCGTGGCAGGCAAGAGGAGCGTGGACCGGACTTTGCTGACCCCTGTCCTAGTGACTAAGACTGACAGCCTTGAGCCCCACTTAAAGCTGTCGTTTACGAGATTTATAAGCTTCACCAAGTCTCAACCTCTCTCGTCGGCTGTTTGCTCATCTGTTAATTGGGGATAGTAACGCCTGCCTTACGGTAGCGAGGGAATTAAATCGAATCATTTATAAAAACTGTCCAAACACTGTGCCTGATTCATATTAAGTCTTCAGTAAAGGGAAGGTGTCTTTAATAGTCACTCACTAATTCATTTGTCTCTTCATTCATTCCATGAGTTGACAGACATTTAGTGAGTGCCTATCATGAGTTACATATTTGGTAACGTTGGGATACCGGAATAATGTCTATCCCTGATCTAAGGACTCGCATAGTATACGAGGGAAAATGAACATATGAATAAGCATTTATAGTGTAAGATCAGTGCTAAGGAAGATACCATAATTCAAAAATGCTTTGAAAACTAGGAAGGGTGCATCTAGTTTAGTTGTGAAGCTTCCTGGCTTTGAATGATGCTCTTTACACTTAGAGCAGTTGAAAATTTATTTCTCTGTATTGAGTTTGGGATAGCTCATAAAATCCAAGTAGAACATATTCATAAAGTGGGGGGAATGGAGGATTACTCATGAGAATTGACTAAAAATAATGAATGCAGGGAATAAAGGAGAAAGGGAAAAAATAATCTCCAAGGTTAAAAAAATGTGTCTCTGTGGAATACCTGCCTGGATACTGAACCATTTTTGATTAGAAATATGGATTTGGGGAAGGGTCATCATTCAAGCTAATGAGCCCCTGCACTTACCATCTGAGAGGGATCTTCCTGTATCTGCCTCTAAGAATATGTATCTAGCAATTGAAAGTAAAACACAAGTCAGCATGATGCCTGGAAATCTGCGTTCTTGGGAGAGAGACAAGGTCCCTGCTCCATCATAAGTGATTGGTTCAGGAGGAAACTCCTGAAATCTCCAAATCTTCGAATTCCAGCCCAGCTTTTCTTTTTCTTGATAAGGAATAGGTGCTCAGATAAAACGTATGCACAGTACTTTCCATCCAGTTTGTAATCTCATGTGAACACGTCACTGTGAGGGGTGCATCTGTAGCCGCACAGTCATCGGGAGAGCAGCTCTGGTGGACTCAGCTCCCGTGCTGGGCAGATGACTGCAAGTGGGCGGTGACTTTCAGGGGCTGTGGACGTAGATGATGGACAGCTGTCTGAAGGGGGCAAAGCTGGTGGAGAAGACAAGCCTGCTGCCACAGAGCAGTAGAGATCAACTTTGGTTAAGTAATGTAATATCTGATGGGGGACCCTAAAATAATGGTGTGGGCATGTGGTCAGGGGCTGGTTGTTCTGCACAAGGATGTGCTGAAGATGAGGCATAATCAACACAGGGGTTAAGAAGTCAAAACACTGGCTGCGCAACCTTTTATTTTCTCTACCTGCTCACTGTTCCTTCAGATATTTCTAAAGTACTTATGTATTAGTTCCAGAATCACTTCTCAGTGAATTCTAAAGAAAAGTGAGTTTGTTTCTCGTCCCAAGCAACCATAGAAGTGAAAGAGGCAAAATATTGTACTGTAACTCAGACACATGCATGTGTGTGTTTGTGTGTGTGTGTGTGTGTGTGTGTGTGTGTGTGTGTGAGGGTTTGTAGGAATTACTAAGGGTAAATTGATAACATACAGAGGAACAAGCATTCCAGGTGTCAAATGTCTGTGTTCTTTTGAAAAGCACTGAGGGTGTTGCTCGTTACCATGAACGGTACGTGAATATTAACAAAAAGTTAGAAGTAACAAATATTGAGAGAATTGGTTATCCCCTTGCATCTTCCTAAGCAAAGCACGCTGCTAATAATGTTAGTTGACAGTACACCAGGGCAGATAGACAATGATAAAATGGGTATATTCGTGGCAAATAGGTTACTGACAAGAATTCTAAATCTAAAACACCCCTTTCTTAATTAGCTTATTAAATAGATTGTATTGTAAGGTACAGAAGAGCAAGACCTCACTATCAGAAAGAAATAACTGGGGCTTCCCTGGTGGCGCAGTGGTTGAAAATCCGCCTGCCGATGCAGGGGACACGGGTTCGTGCCCGGGTCCGGGAAGATCCCACATGCCGCGGAGCAACTAAGCCCGTGAGCCATGGCCGCTGAGCCTGTGCGTCCGGAGCCTGTGCTCCGCAACGAGAGAGGCCACAGCAGTGAGAGGCCCGCATACCGCAAAAAAAAAAAAAAAAGAAATAACTGGAAAAATATACATACAAATATGTAATGTATGTATATTTATTGCATTTCCTCAATTCTATTATGATTTATTACGAAATAAATTTGATTAAGAATCATATTTTTCTGGACCTAATAGGTATTAAAGGTACATAACAGCTAAAAAGCAAGTTCCAGTTATTTGGAAACTTCAGTATGTGGCAATAAGTGTTTCTTGATCAAGGAAATGTGTGTTGTATATATATTGTTGGCACTCTTGTTGAAGGACGAGCAGACTAGCCAGGCAAGACTAGAGGTGAGCTAATAAACTAAGTAGACAGTCTTCTACTGACAATGTCATTGTCAGTGGGTAATGAATAACCACCAGTAGGGAACTTGCCAGTGTATAGTAGAGGATGTGCCACTCATGCTATAAAAAACTTTGGTTCCGGTTCCAGTTGTGCTTCTTACTGGCTATGTGACCTGAGGCAAGCCTTCTATACAGTAAGTCCCATCTTTAATTAGACCCTCTGAGAAAAATAGCCTCTGGATGTATAGACGGAGTCTTATCACCCTATTTTATCCTCTTTCAGCATCTCCGACTTCTCGCTTACAGCAACTATTACAATTATAATTCAGTTATTTGTATAATTATGTATTAATTACACAGTCTAGTGTGGATCTCATTCATCACCCTCTCCAGCTCCTACCTCAGTGCCTGGCATATCGTTGATGCTCCCATTATATTTATTGAGCAAAGAAAATTATTTCACTCTCTAGGCACCAGTGTTTCCATTCGTAAGATGAGAACATTATACTAAAAGATCTCGGCAGAGCCCTTTTCACCCTAAAATCCTTTGATTAATTTTATTTTAATGTATCCTCATTTAAAATTTTATATCAGAGGAAATTCTAGGTTTTAATGATAAAATGTTTGTTCATGCCTCCAAAAATAATAGTAGGGAAAGATTTCCTCTAATATGCACATTATATATGGTAATTTTAGAGGTATAAAAATTAGCTAGTGAACTAATTTTTAAAAATGGACTAGCAGAGTGTTCTCCATTGGACTATAAGCCCCTTGAGGGGGAGGGATCATGCTTTACTCATCGTTTTAATTCTAGTTTGTAGCATAGACCCTGGCACACAATCTCTATTGAATTAATAAGGGAGGTTGAGTGAATAAAGTAGTAGGAAAATAGAAAGAAACAACCAATGTAAGGGAGAGCTTTGTAGGCAGAAGTCTCAGGAGTTTGAAGGAAAAACAGGACTAGATAAACGTACTCGAGGGGGAAGCATTAATGAGAATGATTCACAGAGTATCAGACACAGACATTTCTGATTTTAAAATCAGTTTTCAAATTGTTAGTTACAATCATATTTTTTATCACCTGCATTTAGGACAGTGGAGGAGACCTAGTGCTTGATGGGAGGCCTCCCCACCCCCACTGTGAGTCAATTTTGAAAAACTCTTTCTATTCCTGAAATTGAGATACTAGATGCAGCCATAGCCAGGACCTGAATATCAGTCAAAAGGAAGGCAGCAGACGCACACTGAAGAGGCATAAAGTTTTCCAGGTGCCTGAGTACCTCTTAATGGAAGATCACTTACAAAATAAATGTTGACGGGTTTTTTTTAATCTCTTTTCGGGTTGTGTACTTCTAAGGAATGCTCTCAGTTTATCAGAAAGAGGAGACCCACTGGTTTAAAAGTACCTTAAGAAGCTCAAATAAAGATATTTCCTTTGCACTATATTATTATTTTTCCTCCCCTTGCCTGGAGAATTTTTCAGAATCAACACATTTTTCCTCCCAACTTCACACAAATGTAGCACTCAATGGCTCTTTAGGGGTGAAAAGCTAGATTTACTCCAAAATTTTAATAGGACCAAAGATACTTCAAAATCAGATTCCTCCATGATATTACTTGATTATTTTTCTTGAAATCAGGACACCAGTCTACATCTATTTATCAACTTTTAACGTGTAAAAGATACTACTTCAATATAAAAAACAGATAGGAAGAGCAGAAGTCAATATCTTTTTTCAGATCTATGTAGCTCCTATGCCCAGAAGCAGTTTTCAAAGAGAAGTGATCAAATCACAATGTTAAATATGAAATCTTAGTGTTGTGCATGGTTGGGTTTCATCCGTGTTGCTGCTTCAAACCAATGGCACCCACTAATACCTTTATCAAGGAGAAAATAAATCAGTAAGTCATTTAACTGGTTTAATTTTAATCATCCCTAAATTTCCAAGGCTTATCCCTCCAGGGCGTCTCACTACCCACATTCATTTCATGACACCCATAGAAAGTGATGACATTTACATGGCTCCCTGGGACAAAAAGAAGAGGCTGTTTGAGCCTGAGGGGATTGACCTGGAAGTTCCTTTCCTCTTCTGGTACCAGGGCATGGACCTGAAAGCTTGACCCACATCCATCCTTGCATTTACAGCACATCAGTGACTTTAGATCTCTGGCTAGCAATGTGACCAGAACTCTGATTCATTTATATTTTTCTTTTTCAGTTATTTGTCCTGACCCAGGTTTTGCCCTCAGGTATGTACTAAGCTAATGACAATTGCTAGATGACTTTCACCTAGGTGATTTGGGTAAATGTTAAGCAACTGTTCTCTTTGCCATGGTAACTTGCTCAGAACAAATGACGTTTCCTCCTGTCTGGGGGTCATGTGACCCTCTTGAGCTTGTCAGTTGCACCTCTCTCCTTTATTGTACTTATTATATTAAATTCTAGTTATTTTTTATTTTTATATTGTGAGTTCTTGGGCGCCAGCAACTACATCTCATTATTTTCTCAGTACCTAACAGTGCACAGCACCTGGTAGATTTCCTAGAAATCTACATTTGATTCACTCAGCAGTCTGACTGAACATAACTGATGTGAAACTGGCACCACTGAGATACTTTGAATGTAGATACAAACTTATAGTTACAAATTTGGGGACATAAGCACCCACTGCAGGAAGACAATGTACTTCCTTATTTAAATGAGAAAGAATCCCAAAGAGATCACAGAAAATTCTGTCACCTGCATTTAAGGATTATGACTAGGGAAAAACACACTGCCTTTTATATCCCTCAATCATTATGACACAGACAACTATATATCCCTTTGTTGCTGTTGATATTTGGGGTTTATCAAATCTCTGGTAAGCAGTACAGTAGAGCTGGAATATGGATTTTGTTGAGTCTGAAGCATGAGTAGGAGAAGGAAGTAAATGGGAAGAGGCCGGCAAGTCGAAAGATGGAATAAGAATCAGAAGAGACTGAACTGTAGTGTTTGAGTTAGGTAGAAATGATGTTCAACCTGAGTGCAGTTTATAATGCACTGAACCAGTTAATAGACTTGAGGACAAAGGTCTATATTGATACATTTAAGTTCTTTATTCACTGTGCAGTATCAGGGAAGAAAGCTAATAGAATGCCAACTAAGATTAGGGGAAATATTAATAATACGTAATACTTCTGCAGAGCATCTCATAAAACCAAAGACACTCTTGAGTTGCAAAGTATCTTAGAGGTCAGGCAGTCTACTTTTCCAGCTAATGTCTCTTTAAACTTTTATGTTTAAAACACACTTCTGAACGTTAGAAATTGGATGGTTTAAAGCACTCAAGATAACTACTCTTTGTGTGACATTGTAGAATGTATCCCCTGTCCTGCTACATATCATGGCTACCTTGAAGAGACGTACCTTTCAAGAAAGCCCTGTATATCCTGCAAGTTTATTATCTCCCCTTTGAGGTCTTTTCCTTAAACTGTCCACAAAGGGCATGAACTCTGCTTCCAACAGCAGGTATAGAGGGAGGCAGAAGTCTGACAGTCTACCCTTGTTGCTTCTTGTGGCCACATGGTGCTCTTGGATGGGTCCTGACCTCTGCCACCGTGATGTCCTTGCTGGTCTGGATGCTGTCACAGCCCAGTGCCACATAGTGCTGTTTACCTGTTACCTATTATTACTATTGTTATCATTATTATTTTCGTGATATTATATCATAAATACTGTTATATTATGAATATATTTATGTAATTATTATATCAGTAATTATTATTATTGTTGTCATTTCCATTATTATTTGTTCACAGTCCTTTACCTCAATCCCTTGAGGTCTGATTTTTTTGAAGTTCTTTTTGGATTTTTATTTAAAAGGCAATATGAACATATTACATAATGTCCCCAGTGGGGCATAGGGCAGAACCTCATAATTAGGTACATTAATATTTTTGCAGATAACCATGTGAATACTCACATAAGTTGGAGTAGATAAAGACATCCTCTCCTTATTTCAGATTAGGATTTGGCAACAACTGAGTTAAACGTATTTTGGTTTTCTACCTTTTTGGATTTTGGAACTGCAAATAAAGAGCGGAAATTTTGCGTTATTATTATTGCTATTGTATTTGTTACTCTTTTTTAAAATGACTGTTACAATTTACTATCCTGATTATTCTCTGCCTGGCTCCCAGTTTGCCACTATCTTGCTTAAGCTAGAGGTTCCTGGGTAGAACATGTTACCTTGGGTGTGATGTGCTGGGCTCAGGGTAGAGCTGATATATTACCCTCTTGATGTTGCTATTAATGCTCTTATAGCCAAGTCACCACACTATGATTTTCAGTCAACAAAACCTTTATTTCTTTTTCATATGTATTACTATATAATCTCACGTCCTCTCTTGTTGTTTTTGTCAACTGGTTTTTGGAAAATAAATTTCTCCCTGTGAAATTGTTTCTCCCCATGAAATTTAATTTTTAAGTCTTGGCCCATTTTCTCAGTCTGATGAGATAATTTTGGACCCTGACTCTGACATCTCAGTATCTGATATTGCCATGCGTCAGATGTAACTTGGATTAGCATGTCTTAATCCAGTTTGGTGAGAAAAATATTGAAAAGGACAGTGCCAAGAGCAGAGTTAATGTTGCTCATTAGTGAACATTAGTCAACATTATTTGGAATAGTCATTCAGCCAATTAAAATCCATCAAATTGTATGACAATTTGTATTTCTACCCTTGTCTATAAGAGTATCAAAAAGATCTTTTCTGAGGTCTAGTTAAAATCCACATTCCATCTGTCAACAGATATCCCATGGCAAGTACTAGAGTAGCCTTGAAAAAGAAGGAATGAAGGTGAATTTCACCTAGTTTAGTCTTTATAAAACCATGTTCCGTCTTAGTGGTTGTTTGTTCTCTCTCAAAGTCATCACAAAATCTGTACGGTAATCTGCCCCTCTGATTATCAAGTCTATAAGTCTTTGGTCAAGGTATAATAACATATCCCTTCTTCCCACTTCTGAAAATCAGAACATATGCTCATCTCAACTTTCATGGCACCACTTCGATTCTCCATAGATTCTCAAGGTGACTGAAAACAATTCAATGTGAAATACCTTTCTGATACATGTTAAAGATGACCATATCATTTATAATCCAAGTAAAGCTATTTTTAAAAGAGAAGGGAGGTCCATTAATAAGTATGCCAGAAAGGCAGGCATAAACTGGGACTATCTTAGGCAAACCAGGATGTTCACCAGTAAGTGAACATGGCTGAAAGTCTTTGATGCTAACACATACATATGGAATCAAAGAAAAAAAAAATGTCATGAAGAGCCTAGGGGTAGGATGGGAATAAAGACACAGACCTACTAGAACATGGACTTGAGGATATGGGGAGGGGAAGGGTAAGCTGTGACAAAGTGAGAGAGTGGCATGGACATATATACACTACCAAATGTAGGGTGGATAGCTGGTGGGAATCAGCCGCATGGCACAGGGAGATCAGCTCGGAGCTTTGTGACCACCTAGAGGGGTGGGATAGGGAGGGTGGGAGGGAGGGAGACTCAAGAGGGAAGAGATATGGGAACATACGTATATGTATAACTGATTCACTTTGTTGTAAAGCAGAAACTAACACACCATTGTAAAGCAATTATACTCCAATAAAGCTGTTAAAAAAAAAAAAAAAAAGAATTAGAAAGCACCTGTTACGGTCTCCTCGCCTGGCAAGCTTCATGCCGGCATTGGCCCTAACCATCTTTAATCAACATTTGTCTTCCACTGCAGAAGAGAATAAGTAGAGCAGCACCCTACTCTCTACCCCAAACATTGACTAATAATTCCCTCCATGAGGAACAAAGACATTTGCCCTTCTGGCCCTTCTGGATCTGAATGGCATGTAAAAATTAAAGGAGGAGGAGGAAGATGAGAAGGAGAATATATTTTCTGCCATATATATATATTTTTTCAAGTCACCTTATTATGTGCTTTTGCGTTTCCAGCTCTGTATTTTACACATATTCTCTTCTTAACTCTTTGCCCTTCTATCAAGTGCACAGATTCTCATGAAATTTGATGCCATCACAGATTCCTATGGATCTTTTTAGATATGCCTTCCTGCCCTTTTCTTTTTCCTTTTTAAAAATTATTTGCAGAAGAAAAACTGAAATTTCCTTGTGAATAGCCTAATAATCCTCCTGAGCTTTTTTTTCCTTTCCAGAATCTCAGCCATGGTTTCATCCTTCCCTTTATCAAGACTTTTGGAATGCTCCCTTCTTGACTTTTATGCATCTGGTTAAACTTAACATTCCTCTCACTAGCTCTCGGGAGCTTTAAGATGTCATAGACACGTTTTCCTACGGTTGTTGTCATTTTCACACTCCCAATCTACTTGACGGCCAGAATTAATTTGAAAAAAATAGCACTTTTCCTCATCGTTTATTCTATGTTCAGCATAATTTATACATCTCTATTAAAAAGATCCCTTTTCAGTTTTCTTTTCCTTTCAGCTTCCCAATCCCTGGAGTAGGTAAAAAGTACCCAAAGAACCTATTACAAGATGTAAATTTAGAGTAACTTGGAAAGTCTTAAGGTATTTATTGTGACATAAAAACCAAGTAGAGTAGGTATGTGGTCATGACATTTTAACAGTCAACAGTGATCTACCAAAACGTATGCTTTGCACACAGAACCCCCGAAATAGGAGATGGGGCAGAAAGCAGGCCGCTGTGACTTGGGAGCTGTCTCTCATTCAAAGGGCATATATTGATTTGAAGCAAGTTGCTAGGGAGCTCCTTTTTTGTTCTTATATTTCTGGGGGGGGGTGGGATTTGAAGTTTACTCTCTTGGAAGGAGTAGCACTTCTGGTCCTGGTCTTCCCACTTCGTTAGCTTGCCACTCCACAGGGATGATGACTGACCAGATAGTGAGGCAGGTCAGACTCACAGCCACCAACCCATCCACTGCAGGGCAGAGACACTACCAGGAAGAGCTGGCACTTGGACTGCCCATTCTCAGGCTCTGCAGGTGTCTGATTTCTTCTTCCTTGAGGTAATGGATGGAGCAACATCAGCTTGGGTTGGCTGACCACAGTCCTGTGATGAATCAGGATTCCGTGGGTCCTGGGGCTACATTTGGGAAGGCTCAATGTATTCTTCAATCTGGTCTTTACAAAGATGCTTTTAAAACCTGATTGTTTTTAAACAATTGGTACTGACCTTTGTACACTTATACTCCACTGGACAGAACCCAGGAAGTGATGAGGGTTCAGGTAAATTTTAAACAGAAAAGTTCACCTTGGACTTTCCCTGCAAATATTAGAGGGAGCCCTAAAAGCATTCTTTAGAGGAATGGCATTTTCATATACTTTTGTTAATTTCCTCTTGGAGCCTTAACCAGAAGTTTTGGCAGCTTGATTAGTCAAGGGCATTTTCTGAGAAAAGAATAATTATGGAGGGGTAATTGCACTAAAAGTAATTAAAACATTAGTCAGCCATACTGATTTTAATATTGTAGCAGTGTTGCCTTACTATTCAGGCAGATCAATGGACTTCAATAAAAAGTCTAGAAACGTATCCAAACACCTGTAGTCATTTAGTATATAATAGTGGTGGCATTTCAGATTAGTGGAACACAACATGCATTATTCAAAATATAGTGTTGGGACAAATTTGGAAACATTTAAATTTAAGTTTTTATTGTATTCTGCAAAACAGTGTTCATTTGTAGTAGGGAGTTAAATAATCTCTGGAGTTCATTGGGTATTTATTATATGCCAGGCACTAGACCATATACATTACATGGATGATCCCACTTTTTGCTTTTAAGTGTCCTACCAGGTAGATGCTACTATTAAGCATATTTTATGATGAAGAAATTAAAGCAGATATCAGATTACCCCTCAGATCAGTGGAGGCAGATAAGAGCACAGGGTTAAGGTAAGGGTTAAGCATAGCTTCCCAACTCCAAGCCCCAAGCTCTTACACCTTGAAAGAACTACAAGGTACCACTGGTGAGTATGTATGTGTGGTTTTAGGACAGAGGAGATCTTTTAGAACTTGACACCAAAAACAAAAACCAGGAAGGAAAACATTTAACTACATACAAATTTAAAGCCTCCTATATGTCAGAAATACCATAAATGACATAATGCCATAAATGAAATAAGACAAATCAATAAGAAAATACCGTAAATGAAATAAGACAAATCAACTTTAAATATGTATTCCAGAGGATGGATTAATATGTTTAATATAGAGAGCTCGTTTACAAAGCTTAATACCTCAGGGAAAAAAAATGGACTGTAGACTTGAAGGCAATACACACAAAAAATGCAAGTAGTCCAAAACATGAAAAATGATCAATCTCATCAGTAACCAAATAATGCAAGTAAAACCAAGGATATTCATTCATAACTTTATTTGAAATAGTGGTAATTTGAAGACCTAACTTTTTAATTTAAGGAAATTTATTAAAAGTAATATAATTTCGTGCAGCCTTTAAAGTAATGTTTTAAGATTATAATGAAATGGCAAAGTCCACAATGTGTTGACAAGTAAAAAGGAAGTACTAGGGTCCCAGTTTTGTTCATAAACAAGGCACAGATGTAACAAAAGAATAAAGCCGTGTATGTAATGCACCAAACTGTTGAAAGTGGTCATCTCTAAGTGGAAGGTTTAAGGTTGAATAGTTCTCTTTTTTAAATCTTTTCCCCTATTTTCCAAATATTCTGTAATGTATATCTGTCATAGTTATATTCAGGAAAAATATATATATATACACATACTTTGTGAACTAAGGACTGAAATCCAGGGCCACTTCAGAGTATTATTTTCCTTTTCTAGTTATTTTTAGTTTACAAAACTCAATCACATACACTTTCTCATTTAACAGAAACTCAACGCTAGGTAGGTTCCCACTATCACTTGTAATAGCTTAATTTTCTATTCCACAGATTTGGGGAATAAAATAATTATTTTCCAAAAAATTCATTATTGGAATTCCTGGCCTGCCTTCTTTACTTAAATGTATTCCTCCCCTCCAATTCATTAGACCACATCATCCATGGCTCCCCTTTTGTAAAGAACCAAAGTATTTTACTACAGTTGATCTAGAAGGCAGCCTTCATATTATATAAAGCAGTCTAGTAACCCAGTGCCCATGTATGACCCCAAACTTCCTGGATTAGATGACACTCTCTTGGGTCTGACAGTTTCCAATTCTGTTCTCTGCTCATCCAGTCCCGCTCATTGGTTCCAGTCGCTAGTTCCTGTCCTTCTTTGTAATTCATTTTACTTCCTCCCTCATATCCAAGAGCAGGCCATTCTCTTTATATTCTCTCTGGTCCCTGGAAAGGCATGCCTTATCCTTTCTGAAATCTGGGTTCACCACATTTAACGTCCACTGGGAATGGCCTTCTGTGGCTCAGTGAGCCTTAACTCAGCCCGTGGCTTGTGAACTGTCTGCTAACATTGTGTGGTCTCGGCCATATTATGCCATCACGTCCATTGAGCTGAATCTCACCTGTGCTTCCTGCTGGCTTCTCTTTACTTTCCCGCCTTTTTGTTCTCCTTTTGAGCTCATGCATTCCTTAAAAGCTCTAGTTCCATTCAATTCTTTCTCAGCAGACAGACAGTTCTAGCCTCCAGGTCATCGAGCTATTGTTTCTTCTCAAAAAATTAATCAAACCAAGAGCACCTCTTGACTTAATTTTAGGTCGTGTTTCCTGCCTGAGAGAAAGATCTATAGACAGATCTATAATGAAGATTGGGGAGAAGTTTTTCCCGCTGGCTGCAAGCCTTCCTTCCAGCACCCTTGCTGTCACACTGTGTAGGTGCTTCTTCTGCTGGTTTTACCCATCTCACCCCGCTCTGGACTGGATGGTTGGTTCACTAATTAAATGACTACATTCAAGGGTTCTGATGCATTCCCAGCTCAGACACTATTGCATTATGTGTACACATACATATCAGTTTTATTGAATGTATAATTCCTCACTGTTAGGTTAAGTGAATCTTTCCCCCCTATAGCTAGTGGTCCTGTGGTCTGTGGAGTTCACGAGTTCTGAAATTCACAGATGCCGAGGGTGATAGATGCCTGGAACTATTATCCATGCTCTCTGATTCAAATTTTTATATTCATAAAAAAATTAATTGCCCTAATAATTAGTAGTTGTTAGAAAATGTTAGTAAAATTCTACTAATACAGTGCAGTCGTTATCTTGTTTATAAGGAATTGTGTGTAACATTATTTTGAAAAAAAAAGTAGAGTTTTACTGCTTAGAAATTATCTCAGTGCCACTGGTCTATTTAATGTCAAGAAAACATTGTAGGCTCATTTTTATTTCCCAAAAGGTTGTTTTTGTTTGTATAGACACAGTTTGACTCAGTCTACGTGATTCCGTATTAACTACTTAATGTCTTATTTTCCTTATCTAAAAAAATTAGAGATAATACCTCATGGATCTGTCTTGAAGAATAAATAATGGAAATTGCACTGTGAACATACTAAATCACAGCCATACTGCATAGCCACGGTATGGCTTATGCACATAGCCATACTGTGTGCATAAGCACTTTTCATTTGAGCTCCTTGCTAATGCATTAATCCGTTGGCCAAGGTTAGACCCTGCAACCAATGTCAGATGTGGATGAATTTGTTTCTTTAAGTACACATTGCCTTCAAAGGCAATGCTACCGAATGTAAAATAGATAGCTAGTGGGAAGCAGCCGCATAGCACAGGGAGATCAGCTCGGTGCTTTGTGACCACCTAGAGGGTTGGGATAGGGAGGGTGGGAGGGAGACACAAGAGGGAGGAGATATGGGGATATATGTATACATACAGCTGATTCACTTTGTTATACAGCAGAAACTAACACACCAGTGTAAAGCAATTATACTCCAATAAAGACGTTAGAAAATGTTTTTTAATAGTAAACACAGCTTGTCTGTGAAAGCAAGCATCTCTAACAACTAAAGGGATCCTCCATCAGTCCCAGCTGTTACCTATGACCCCTTCTCATGGCTTCTCCAAGACAGTGACATGAGGAAGGGTCACAGTTATTAGATCCCTTCCCAACTGGCATGCCGTTAGATGCCTGAGGAGATCAAGGCTGGTCTTTGACTATGCCCATCCTTCACATTCCTCACTGCTTTGACTGCCAGAGGGGGGGCCAGGAATGAGGCATAGTCCCTCACAACTCATTCTGATTATCATGGCCATCATTAGCCCTTATATCACTCTCCAAATCCCCCAAACTTTGGCATTTAATGCCCCTTGGTGTTGTTTTATGGTTATTATTTCTAGTTTATATTTTGTTACCCCTCCCTCCCTCCCAAAAAGAAAGCCAACACTGAAAGTTCAGTGGGCAGTTCCCTGACTTTGATAAGTATGTGGTAGACTATTTAGGATAGATTTTAGTATTTATATTACGTTGCCAACAATGGAGAAATAGCTGAACACAGTATTTATTTTCTGCAATAGGAGAGAGTACCAAGGTTAGCCCAATTTCTGTGCATTTCTGTAAACATAGTTTTCCTGGCAGGTGATTTTAATGCTATGTTACTCTCTGGTGCCGTGCTTTGGAAATATATTCATCTCGGGATTCAGCTAAATCACACGTGGATAGTTCGATAAATCCTATAGTGATTGAGCAAAAGAAAGTGACTTCTTTAGATTTGGACCAGCTATTTAGTTTCTGTTATCTGTACATTTTGGATATTATTTGATAAAACAACACCGCAGATTCAAATGCCTAATATATATTTACAATAAGATATTCCAGAAAATGTTACATTATGTGGTCATTTAAGGATAGTATATCAGTCAGGGATAACCCTGGTTCCAGATGAGTAACCAGTAACTGAGACCAAGAAGGATGAGATGTTTAAAATTTTGCATTTTATTTCATAGGATTATGGGATGCAACTGGGGTCTATTCTCATAGGATAGGGGGTTAGTGAATTTCATGGTACAGAACTCAGCCAGATGTTCTAATAGACTGAGCTCCAAATATAATATTAAATGAATGAGTGAACGAATATTAAGAGCTGAGGATATTCTGATTGTCTTTATGATAGTATGAAATTTAGGAAAAGCACATTTAAGCAGAATCAATATTCTGTCTGAAAAATATAACCCATGTTGCACCCTCCCTTTTACATATCTCCCTTACTTTTCCTTTTCTACCCTCATTTTCTCAGTCTGTTGCTTCAGGTCACTTCCTGTGTTTGCCAGAGCCCGTTCCTGCTGTCAGTGATAATTAGCATCAGTTCCCTGTGGCTCTTCCTGGATATTTTTTTCAACCAAATAGTCATTTTTTTCTTGAACATTTCCTACTGCTTTAAATTCTTCATTAACTGTGATTAAGTTTACCCAAGGCTTAAATACCTGTAAAACTTTCTGAAACGTAATCATTTGATTTTCCTGCTCAGCTTTCCTAGTCTTGCCTAGTTTTAAGACCATTACATCTAAAATTGCGCCTGGGAGATGGTGTGATCACAGAGGGGGAAAGAAATGATGGCATTGTTAGTGAAAGTTTAATGATGAGTTTCGCTGGAAGAATCTCACACTTCAGTGTTCTTTGTGTGTCATGCTGATAAGTGGCTAATAATTTTAAATGCCCTCATGTTAGGTTTAATTTATTAAAAACACAGTTTTCATGTTAACGTAAATACTGGGTACAAACTCAGTCTAGAAGAAAATTAACCTCACGTTGTCCTTTGTAAACTTTGTTGCTTACCTCAGCAAGTCTCTTTGATTTTAATTCTGTAGATGATTATTTTCTTAAACCTGCCATAATTTTTCTGATGAAGAAGGTAGAACTGGAGGTTGATCTTCAGGATGAAGTATTCCATTTTTTTTTTTTTTTTTTTTTTCCAATTTTTAGAACCTGAAGCCAGGAGAGGTTAAATTTGCAGAAATGGATAGTAGCAAAGCCAGACCAGAACCAAGGGATTTGTCTGTTTTTGGAGTCTGGCTATACACTGGTTACCAGGGACATTCATTATAACCATAAACCATATTATCATATCAATTGGTCTGAAAACAACTCTTGTCACCTAATGTCAACTCAAGTCCAGACGTAGAGGAAGTATTGGGATACACATACACCTGCTTAGGGCTCTGGTTCTTATTAGAAATGATTATAGAGTTCACTTTAATTCAAACGGATGGTCCTTTCTCTTGTTTCTAGGGAAAGTTGTAACCCTCTTACAATCCTGCTATATGAACTCTAAGACTATGTATGCCATTGTGATTTTTAAATCCAGCAGTTGTTTATAGTCAGTGTTATAAGGTCTACTGAGAATCATCAAAGGGAATGTTTTGCATCATCTGAGATAGTCCTTGGTCCAATTATTTCCCCTTCTTCCCCACAAGGGATATTACCAGAATAAGCTCTGTTACTACTTCTGAGAATATAAATGGAAATATAGATTGCTCTTTGATTAGAAAGCAAACAACCCTATTGAACTGAACTATATTAAAATAAATGCCAAACATATTCATGGGTATTCTTGTTACAGATTATTTGCCCTAGAATATTATTTTTACTTGGTTTTGTTTATATTGAGGTTTTCATATGTAACATAATCCTTTTTTAAAAATTGTAAGCCATAGAGGCAGCTGAAAAGTGGACTGCTTTGATATGGGTAAGCACATTCTCTGATAAAGTTTTGTGCTTTTAGGAACTGTAATTCTTATCCACATAATCAATGTAATTGTCTCCTTATTTCTGTTGGGGTTTCCTTATTTAATAAAATTTGAGGTGAAATTAGTTATTTCATACCATTGGAAAAGAGTTTTATTTTCTTATTTAACAAGTCAACTTATTTGACCATTTCATGATAAGTGATTTGAATCTTTCACTCTGATTGAATTACCTGTTTCGGTTGAGTTCACCCCTCCACCTCCTGTACACACGCCCCCCCCCTCCTGGGGTGACTGTAAGGGGTTGCATTAGAGATAAATGTCATAAAACCACATTGACATCACATGTCTCTCCTGACCACTTTTGAACCCTTTTGATTCTTACATATTTTAGAGAATTCTCCTTAAAATTCAAAACTCGCTATTCCTCAGGGAGTCCTTAGTATGCTTCCGGATCCCCACTGAATTGTAGGTGAGGTCAGTGTTGCTGTGACTAGTCACTAACTGGGGCACGTGTGTCACTAAGGAGATGTGTCAAAGCTAAAGTGACTCCCCAACCTTGGGAAGAGGGAGGTACATAGAATTGATCTTAAACCTCTAAAATAAAGAATGTAAGCCCTCATAAGTGGTTCTTTCTCCTTTGTCTCTGTCATCACATCTAGATGTTCACATTTGGGATCCACAGTTTTATACACAGATGAAGATAGTATGATTTACTTAATATGAAATGCACCAAGCTAACATTCGCACAACCATTTTGAAAGTAATTTGCCAATGAAGTCCTCAGATTTTATTGTTACTGTAGGGATAACCCAGGAGTAATATCGAACTACGAAAAGTGTTTCAGTAACTATGGTGGGAATACAGTGTTTCCCTGAATTTTCCTTCTAAGGATTATGTCATCCTAATAATCACGCTTTGAACATTACAATCATTGTTCAGCATTTGCTCATTTAAAAGTTTGTTTAAATCATAGTATTTTTTTCTGTTTATTATTTGTATGTTTGAGATAATAGAGTTTCAAAATACCCGACTTGTTAGTATCTACCAATCCATCCCTAATCCTGAAGCGTAAATGCATGTAGTCATCTGAGAAAACAGGCAGGTTGGACTTTTGGTTTGGGGTCTTCAGCTATCAAATTAGTCCTGTTTGACAGCCCCATCATTCCTGCCCTTCTATTTAAAGCTGTGACAGGAACCACATAAACGAAGGACCACAGACTGCAGAGCAATCAAGGGCATTACCATTTGAAATGATTAATTCAAATATTGGACAGATGATTTTGAACAGTGACTCTATGTGTCAGGCGCTACACTAGGCATGAAGTATTAGAAACAAATCAGACTAGTTATCATCCTGATGAAAACCAGATAAACAGAGAATAGAGAAAATTTAAAAATCACATCAAGAAACAGGTAATTTCCAAGTGTGATAAGTGATATGAAGGAAAAGTCGAGCATGACTCCAGAGAGTATAGTCAGAACTAATTCTTCACTGACATTGGCAGGATGAGAAGATGTTTTCAAAGCTTGGCATGAGGTCTTGCTGGCTTGGCAGAGAGAGGAAGCAGCATGTGTAAAGGTCCTGATACAGAAAACTCCTTCTGTTTTAAAGAGGTGAAGTGAGGTCAGAGACGTAGGATCCTGGTGAAATAAAAGGCAAAGTGGGTAAATGATGTAGCTGAAGAATCCAAATTACTCAGGGCTTTGGAAGTGATAGTAAGGACCTTGAATTTTTTTCCCATGGGTAAGCAATGAGACAGCATTGAGAGATTTTCAGAAAGGGAATAACATGACCTTGGTTTTGAGGAATTTACTTTGCTATGAGGAGAATGCATTGGAAGAGAGTGAAGTAGGAAAAGTGTGAGGAATTTTAGAATCAGGTGTTTTGGTTCATTTGTGTGATAATGGTGATTTGATTGGGGATGGTAGCAGATGCCGAGGACCAGCCCCAGCTGAACAGGTTTCACCCAAAGGGGAGACGGAGTCGGCGTGGACAGATCACAAGACACCTCAGAGGATGCAAGGATCTGACAAATTTAATATCATGATTCCAAAGCATTTATACCGTAAAATAATCTCATTTTCAATCTTAACAACTTCATTCCCATGCCAAAAGGTCCCTTACATAAACCAAAAAACAAAAGTAGTTTACATCAGCAGGTTAAACAAGTTAAGTAATTTTCTTGTTGTCTCCATTCTCTTTCGTCTCTTGTGTACATTCACAAAAGGTCAGGAACTCTGTCTGCGGTTTCCTCATTTTTCTCAGAAGATTAAGGTGTTTTTGTACCTGCACATTCTGCTCAAAACATGTTAAAAACAATAATATCAAGCCATAAACTTAAACATGTTAAAAACAATAATACAACATTTCATCCACAGATTTTCTAACCCTATTATTATAATCAAAACAATGTACATCATTATTTATACTTCTAGGAGGCCATGGGGGCGGACATTGTACCGTAAACTTATTGAATATACCCACTGTTGCACAAAACTTCCTCGTCACCATAGCCAGGTATTTCCCAAGATATTTACAACTCTCCTGGGGAGCTTCTGTTAAGCTTCTGACAGCTTTATTTTTGACATATCATTTCTTATATAGGATTTTCTAAACAATAGCATCAGCACTTTCTATGTAACTCCTGTTTTTGACTCATTACCTCATTTCTACACCTGCACACAGAAACATTAGCAAGCATTGTTCCGTCTTAAGATCTTTTCGCGCAAACAGGATGTTTAGGTCTAGAAAGCTAATTATTCTTTTCTACTTCAGCTAACATCATATATTGGCCTGTGTCCCAGTATTCTCAGTACCTTGTTCAAAACACATTGTGCGAAAATACAATTCTATTTTCTACGTAAGGCAATCAATTTTAACTTTCATAGTTACATATAATTCATTCATAAAATATTTACAGTAAAGTCCTTCCGCTTCTCTCTTTTTCCTCCAATATACCGGAGAGGGGGCATGCCACATAATCCACCATTTGGGGCATCCTGTACATAATACCCCACTATTTGCTTCCCTTCTATATCCCTTATTCCTTCTATGGGCCATAACTCATCTAATTCTTCCTTTAAACTTCTACTCCTTAATTGAAACACTCCTTTGTTGCCTGACCAAGGGACTTTTTTCCAAAGTAAATTATTTACAGTGGGTATAGCTACTGTTGTGGTTACAGGGGTTGCTGTGGTCTCGTACCGAGGGGGATTTGCTTTGTAATACTTCCATCTTCTTGGCCTAAACCCTCCAGAAACCCCCTTAGTTTTTAGCAAGAATTTTCCTAGAATCAGAAGAGATGCTTTCCGCCGCCCACCAGGAGAGGAGCTTTGCTTCCTCATGCCATAACTTCTCGCCGAGCTTTGCTCAGGCAATAGTTGGCAATGCTGGACGGCTTCCGGCATCTCCCCCTTTTTTGTTTTTTAAAATTGCAGCGTAGGCTTCAGCTTTAGATTTTCTTAAGGCCTTTTTGAGAATTCTGAAAAGAAGAGGAAGTGAAATACAAAGCAAAATAAGTACAAATAATGTCATTCCAAATGTAATCATAAGATTGATAAATGATCCATGTGAAATAAAATCACTTAAACTGGAAAATAAACTGTTAGTAGTATCGGAGGGGTCATCTTCTGTCAGGCTAGAACTAATATCTCGTATCTGATTATGCAATTGGGTAAGATCAATACTCAAATCTGAGGAATTCCAAATACTTTGGATATGTCTTTTAATTTTGTCCCAAGGATATTGGCTTTCATTATGTTTCAAAGGAGTAACACAAATCCATTTAAATCCTCCATGGCAACGAGAAGTCATCCTTACTTTCATAGTCATCAATTCTTGTCCTATATGTAAAATAGCTTCTTTTAACACGTCTACCTTTGCTTTTAACTTTCTATCAATAGCCTCCTGCGTAGCTAATGCTAAGGTAACATTCTTAGTTAATGTGTTAACATAATGAGCTGTATGGGTTTCTTTAACTAATGCATATACTAATAAACTTACACTGGCCATAATAGATATCAACGCTGAAATTCCTAAAATCAAAGCAGCAACAAATCTCTTGGGTCTAAATAATTCCATCTTATGTAACACCTCTAAACTATAATCATCATACCAGGATCCATTAATATGTACAGGCATCATAATATAAGGAGGTCTTTTTAACAACATAATAGTTTGTATATTTTACACATGCAGTCAAAATACAATTCTCACATTTAACCTTATATTTTCCATCTACTTGATTAATAGTTAACTTTTTTGCACTCTTAGAGACCAATAATACATAAGGAGCTGGCACGCAAGCTTGAGTATAATGTGTACTAGTAATATTGCTAGGCGCTTTCGTGGTCCGCGGTGCGGTTTTGGAGACAGGCAAAGCGGCTGTTCCTCAACAGATTCTGCAGCTGGCGCAGCAGTATCTTCCTCTGTGATCGATCCAAGTGAAAGTTGTTGCATAGGACTGATCAATGTTTGTGGGAAACATTTAGTCGATGGGGGTATTTTTATCATCGCTCTGATCTTTGGAGGACTTCCGTCCGACTCGGGGATTCTTTCTGCCATGGCGGATAAGCCTATCAGGAACCCACAGGGGGGAGTCAGCTTCCTGTGGAAATATACAAGCATAGCCTCTCCCGCTTGTTAGTAAAACATCAGGGCTTTTCCATTGTGCAGTTAATAAATCTTTCCAATATACCATAGGTTTTTGAGTTAATTTATCAGTTTCCCAATGTCTCATCATAGGTGAACTTCCTTCATGATTTAAATTCAAAAAATTTATCACAAACATAGCATGTTGCAAAATATGATGAGGAGAACTATATTTATATTCAGAATCTTGTAACTTCTGTATTTGATTTTTTAATGTTTGATGAGCTCTTTCTATTATTGCTTGTCCTTGAGGATTATAGGGAATTCAGTAGTATGAGAAATGCCAAGTTTTTTGCAGAAATCTGCAAATGCTTTAGAAGTATATGCAGGGGCATTGTCAGTTTTTAACTTCTTAGGAGTTCCTAGGTAAGACATGGCTAAAAATATATGCTGTATTACATCTTTGTAAACTTCTCCAGTCCTTGCTGATGCAATAATTACATGAGAATATGTATCAATAACAGCATGAACGTAGGATAATTTTCCAAAGCTCTGCATATGAGTTACATCCATTTGCCACAAATGGTTTGGCTGCAACCCTCTAGGGTTTACTCCCAGTGGTAAGGAAGCAGCCTGAGTTGGACAAATAGAGCAATCTCTTACTATAGCTCTTGCAGATTCTCGGGGAATCTTAAATTGATATCTTAGTGCCTGAGCATTCTGATGATGTAATGCATGAGATTGCTGTGCCTGTTCAAGACTTAAAGCAACAATATCTTTAGTTAACAAATCAGCTCTATAGTTTCCTTGACTTAAAGGACCAGGTAAATTGCTGTGAGCTCTAATATGTGCCACATGATAAGATTCTGTACGAACCCAAATTAAGGCCTGTAACTGCTGTAAAAGAGACAGAATTGTACTTTTGTTAGAGGAAATCGATGCAGTTTCAATTTGAGGAAACAGTTTCACTATATATTTGGAGTCAGTATAAAGGTTAAATTTCTTCCTCTGTAATTCTGAGAAGACTTTCAAAACTGCAATAAGTTCCGCTCGCTGAGTAGAAGTTTCTTGTGTTTGCAAAACCTGTTCTTTCTGTTCTATAATTATGACTGCTTTTCCATTTGAGGACCCATCAGTAAAAACCAATAGTGCATTATCAATAGGCTGCTCGCACCATCTGGTGGGAAAAATTACTTCGTGGTGCAAGTAAAACTGTACCAAGGGATGTTTTGGCAAATGAAATAAAATTTGTCCTGTATAACTTGTCAAGGCTATCTGCCAATAATCATCATTGTTTAATAAATATTCAAACTGTTCTTTATTATAAGGAATTATTATATTTTTAACATCAGCTCCAAATAATTCTTTACTTCTTTTCCTCCCCTTCATAATTAAAGTTGCAATTAAAGCAGTATAAGCAACCACTATCTTTTTAGTCGTTACCGGTAAGTGCAGCCATTCCAAAGGTCCTTGTTGCCACAGTAAACCTTGTATAAGGAGCTAAAGGGCCATAATCATGGCATGCAGATTTCAATTCTTTCAATAATTTTAGAGGAAGGGGTTCCCAGGAGATGTTACCATCAAATTCCCCTTCATATATAACAGGAAAACATTTTATTAACTCTGGGTCCGAAAAATCCCCTTGAGTGTCCAGCCTGCGAGAGGTTGGCTCTTGCCTTTTATTAATTTTTTTCTTGAAAGGAGGAGGTGGAGGAGGACGTGAACATTGTTTCTTAGTATTAGGAGGAGGTCGAAGAGGACCTCGAAAATCATTCAAAGAAGGATAGATATTAGTAGGCTTAGGGCCTGTTTTTCTAGGCATATAAGATGGAGGATATTCTGCTAAAAATATATCAGGGTCTTTTCGCTTCTCATAATCATAGGCAGCTGCATCCAAATCGGCCTGATCTCCAGGTGACAAGGTATCATCATCATCATACCCTGCACTGAATGTCACCTTATGTCCCGTATGACAATGAGACTCAGGGGGAGGAATATCCTGATTTTCCTCCTCAAAATCTTCAAGATTACAATTTTGCATCCCATCCACTAATGTGGGATATGCAGCAGGATCAGATTGCTTATTGGACAAAAGGGGTGGTTTTTCATTAACAGTGGTGACAGAGGGAACCTTCTGTACTTCTTGAACAGGATCCAAAACATCCTTAATAAGGTTCCATAATGCAAAAGTGTCTACTGGGACGTTTTCAGGCCCATGTAGAGTATAATAAGTTTTTAGTTTATCTCCTACTTTCACCCAAGTATCTAAATTAACTGTCCCTTCCTCTGGGAACCAAGGGCACTGTTCTTGTACAAAATTTAAAAAACTAGCTAACTGACTTGTAGTTACCATAATACCTCTTCCATTTATCATATGTTTAACTATATCAATAAATAAGAGCCTCTCTTTGGACTCAGAGTGTCCCATCTTGACACCGCCTTACTCACCTTCCTAACCAGTATTCTTAACTGGGGGTCTGCAGCACCCTACGGTGAGACTCCTATCCGTCCGAGAAAAATAATAATACTTACCCCTTCAGGTCCCTGTTCGGGCGCCACTTGCCGAGGACCAGCCCCAGCTGAACAGGTTTCACCCAAAGGGGAGACGGAGTCGGCGTGGACAGATCACAAGACACCTCAGAGGATGCAAGGATCTGACAAATTTAATATCATGATTCCAAAGCATTTATACCGTAAAATAATCTCATTTTCAATCTTAACAACTTCATTCCCATGCCAAAAGGTCCCTTACATAAACCAAAAAACAAAAGTAGTTTACATCAGCAGGTTAAACAAGTTAAGTAATTTTCTTGTTGTCTCCATTCTCTTTCGTCTCTTGTGTACATTCACAAAAGGTCAGGAACTCTGTCTGCGGTTTCCTCATTTTTCTCAGAAGATTAAGGTGTTTTTGTACCTGCACATTCTGCTCAAAACATGTTAAAAACAATAATATCAAGCCATAAACTTAAACATGTTAAAAACAATAATACAACATTTCATCCACAGATTTTCTAACCCTATTATTATAATCAAAACAATGTACATCATTATTTATACTTCTAGGAGGCCATGGGGGCGGACATTGTACCGTAAACTTATTGAATATACCCACTGTTGCACAAAACTTCCTCGTCACCATAGCCAGGTATTTCCCAAGATATTTACAACTCTCCTGGGGAGCTTCTGTTAAGCTTCTGACAGCTTTATTTTTGACATATCATTTCTTATATAGGATTTTCTAAACAATAGCATCAGCACTTTCTATGTAACTCCTGTTTTTGACTCATTACCTCATTTCTACACCTGCACACAGAAACATTAGCAAGCATTGTTCCGTCTTAAGATCTTTTCGCGCAAACAGGATGTTTAGGTCTAGAAAGCTAATTATTCTTTTCTACTTCAGCTAACATCATATATTGGCCTGTGTCCCAGTATTCTCAGTACCTTGTTCAAAACACATTGTGCGAAAATACAATTCTATTTTCTACGTAAGGCAATCAATTTTAACTTTCATAGTTACATATAATTCATTCATAAAATATTTACAGTAAAGTCCTTCCGCTTCTCTCTTTTTCCTCCAATATACCGGAGAGGGGGCATGCCACATAATCCACCATTTGGGGCATCCTGTACATAATACCCCACTATTTGCTTCCCTTCTATATCCCTTATTCCTTCTATGGGCCATAACTCATCTAATTCTTCCTTTAAACTTCTACTCCTTAATTGAAACACTCCTTTGTTGCCTGACCAAGGGACTTTTTTCCAAAGTAAATTATTTACAGTGGGTATAGCTACTGTTGTGGTTACAGGGGTTGCTGTGGTCTCGTACCGAGGGGGATTTGCTTTGTAATACTTCCATCTTCTTGGCCTAAACCCTCCAGAAACCCCCTTAGTTTTTAGCAAGAATTTTCCTAGAATCAGAAGAGATGCTTTCCGCCGCCCACCAGGAGAGGAGCTTTGCTTCCTCATGCCATAACTTCTCGCCGAGCTTTGCTCAGGCAATAGTTGGCAATGCTGGACGGCTTCCGGCAAGCAGATGGAGATATAAATGAGTGGACAAATTCAAGGTGTTCTTTGCAGGCAAAACTCACCACTTGGAAAATGTGGAGGGTAACAGAGAATATTCAATGGTAGCTTGCAGGTGCTTGATGTAAGCAACAGTTGATGGTGTTGCCATATGCTTAGATGCAAGCCATTTGGGATAGAGTAGATGGGGATCAGTACTTCAGTTCTGCACATGTTAAGTTTGAGATGGCTGTGAAATATCTGAGTGAGAATGTCAAGGGCATAGTCAAATATGTGAATCTGAAATTTGAAGAGAGGAACGAGCCGAGTTAGGAATTTGACTATTTTATCAGGACTTTTCGTTTCAGTAATAAAAGCCAAATCTGACTAATTCATCCCCCAAAATTATTAAAGGATATAGGTAAGTTTACAGACTTTTCAGGAGTACCCATTGGGGAAAGGCCCTTTGCAAAGTCACCCCACAGAGGTCGGCTAAGAAAGACAGCAATGCTCCTACCCGTGGACAAAGTCATGGTGGCTTACAGTACAGATAGCACCAGCCCGTGCACTGCATGCAGGAGATCGAGCAATTGGCTGTCTTCCTTTGGAGAGTGTTGTTTCATGAAATGCAAGATTAGAGAATGATTACCAATTATAAAAATAACAATTGTAAAATCCTTGCTATGAGATAGGTATAAAGTCAAACATTTTGCATGGATTATATCATGTCATCACCAAAAAATAAAATAAAAAACAACAAAAAACAAAAAAACATGAAAGGGAAATAATTGCTATCCCCATGTATAAGTAAGGAAGTTTAAAAGGGTCGCATATCTAGTATGAGGTGGGACTGGGATTCCAACTCACATAAGATCCCAGAGCTCATTTTCTTAAGCAAGGTAGGTGTTAGCAAGCAACTGAGAGGCCATAGAAAGTAAGAACTTATAAGTGTCTCCAGGTTAGACAACGCGGATGCAGTTGGTGACCTTTGAAAGGGAAGCTTCAGTACGAAGGGAGAGAGAAAACTAGAGGGCTGAAGAGTAAAGGAAGGTGAGGTAGTGAGTGGAAAGAGCCTTTTTAGGTTACTTTCAAGAACTTTGGCTGAGAAGAGAAATGGAAAGATAAGGTAGTAGCTGAAGAAGATCAGGGTATCAAAGGAAGATACCATGTCTTTTCTCTCCCCTTCCCTCCCCCCTTTCCCTCCCCCCTCCCTCCCCTCCTTCCTTCCCCTTCTTCTTTCCCTCCCTCTCACCATCTCTTCTTCTCCCAGTCATAATGTAAACTAATGTACGTGTAAAGCCTCGGTGAGAAAGAAGAGGTTAAGGAAGCAGTAAGAGCTGTGATGACCTACGAAGGCAGGGTCCTGAGCAATGACCAGATTGTGTGGAGTGGAGTTGACCTTTAATGGAACAGACACTTTCTCTACTTTAGCTGGAGAGATGGAGAGGGAGGGATGGGTAAGAGACCTTGAAAATTCAGCTGTGGACTAAAATCAGGGGCTATGCTTTAGGACTTCTATTTTTTTCTAGTGAAGTATAGGATAGGATCATCAGCAGAGGCAAGAAGAAGGTGGGGACAATCCGAGACTTAGTAGAGGGGAGAAGATAGGCAATATTTGTTGAAGACAAATAAGAGAGAGCCAGCTGACAGAGAAATGTGGAGAGATTTGCAGGCAGTGCTGAAGTCTTTTGAATGTTACTGATCATGAATTTAAAGTGATACTAATGAGATAAGTTGCATTATCCCTCTCACCCTCAGAAAGATATTTTAAAACTATAATGGATTGAGGACTGAATAAGGCTTGTAGCAGAGAGACATCAGCATCCTCATAGAGAATAACTCTTTCCTCTGGGAAAATGCTTATCTGTTATGCCATTATCTGCACGTGATTCTATGGACCCTGGTCATGACTATCACTGTACAAAACGTATGGTTCATGCACTGAAATAGATGCTCCCAATTAAAGGCAAAAACAGAAACGCACAGGTAATTATAGTGCAATATATGAAGTGTGTCTCACTCGAGAGGGCTGGGTAAGCTTTCTTTCTGAAGTTCTTCCCTCAATTACTTTATCATATATGTACTCATATATACTCACTAGCCAAGCATCTAGGCTAGTTCCCTCATCATTTTGAAGAATTCATTTACTTTAAATGCATAGAGGTATCTTTTGAAGGTACATTGAGTATTTGGCACTCAGTGTAATGTAAACATTTGGTTAAATAAATAGTCCCAGCTAATATCCGTAGAGGAAGAAGAGTAAGAAAAATAAGTAAACATTTCCAGTGTGTTATTTTTCCATTCCCCAGGGTAATTAAACAAAATATTTTGCCTTGATTTAAATATTTAGCATCAGAAAACGATCCCTATAAAATACCTGTGAAACTGAAAATACTTGTGAAATCTGTTCACATTTTCATTTACCAAGGATCATCATCAGGGCATAATGATTTCTTTAATAACCAGATGTTTATCTTGACAACTGCATGTGAAACTGGAATAATTCACTGTGTTACCAATTTCTCTTTCCCCACTGTGGGAGTTAGAAGGCATTTGGGTATTGGCTGTAACATATCATACTTGTATGTTATATACAGTGTTGCAGAATAAGGAAGATTCAGGCAACAGGCAACAGACAGCAGACAACAGACAACTCCAAGTGACGTGCCAGCTATACACAGAAAACCAGTCATTATTTCCATGAGATTTTGATTGAACAGGCTAATTTTCAAAAGGAGAAAAATTATCCTCCTTTGCGGCATGGCTTATCTGCTTAGGGATATATCATCTGTGTCCATGGGAAGCACTGCCATATGGCCATGGCAGCAGACATTTTTAATTCTTAAAAATTAGGTGTTTAGAAAAGCCAAGGGGTGATGTGAGTCCTCACACTTTGCCCACGTTCCTTCCAAAACTTAACCAGATTATCATGAAGAAAAAGAACATTTTTTGGGTGAGGAATAGGCTGCTATTAATGTAATTGGAATTACTTATGATTAAAAATTTTAAATTCATGACAAAATATATATCATATTGAATTTTTTTTTTTTTTTTTTTTTTTTTTTTTTTTTTTTTGCGATACGCGGGCCTCTCACTGTTGTGGCCTCTCCCGTTGCGGAGCACAGGCTCCGGACGCGCAGGCTCAGCGGCCATGGCTCACGGGCTTAGTTGCTCCGCGGCATGTGGGATCTTCCCGGACCGGGGCACGAACCCGTGACCCCTGCATCGGCAGGCGGATTCTCAACCACTGCGCCACCAGGGAAGCCCTCATATTGAATTTTATTCTAAAAATATTATTATTCTAAAAATAAAGTTCAATCTGATTGATTCTCAAGCAGCCCTTATGGACAAGCTTTGGAATTGTAACATTGTTCCAAGATACCACCTAATGTAAGATTAACAACTGACTTAAGTGTATTTCTGGAAAAAAAAAAGAAACACTACATTAAATGTGCATTATGTTGCTAAACCAATCTCACTTTTCTATAAGTTCATTCAGTTGATTTCATTTGACTAATTTCTTTTCTATCAACCAACATTTGGGTCTGAGCCTTCCTCATATTCATGGTCTACATATTTTACATGACTTTGACCTTTGGCAGCACAGTGACTAGCTGCTCTCCAAAACCCGTGCTTATAATCATGACCTCTTTACCTGCCTTAGGACTGACAAAATAATTTTGAGGCATATCTAAAAACACCAGTTTTTGTTTGCATTTCCTATTTGGTTGCAGTTTTGATTTTTCCATAATAGAAGTATGTATTACTGGATATTAAATAGTTTCTTTTGAATATCAGCCAGAAGCTTTTGACATTTGCTGAGTTTTAGTCACCAATGAAACTCTATGGGTGTATGGAATTTCTCTTAGTTTTCCAAATCCTATGATATATCCGAAGATATTTGACAGTTTTTATTGTCTTTAATTATCCTTCTTCATACGTTTTAAGTGATTTTTAAAATTTGAATAACTATACATATGCAGAGACATACATATATATACAGTTTTATTTGCTTGTGTATATCTTTCTTTCTGAGAAACTAGAAAGCACTTGAGTTTGGTCTCAAAAGAAAATACGAGAAGGCATTTATTCCCCTACAGTGATACATTGCCTCAAACGATATTAATAATAATGATAGCTAATATTTATGGAGCACTTCTTGTGTGCCAGGTATAATCTCTAGCATTCTCATCAGCATTAACTCATTTAATTAATCCTCACACTGACCTCCTGTCACCCCCCATTTTATAGATGAGCCACAGGGGATGAAGTAAGTTCTCCAAGGTCACATAGCTCCCAAGTGATGGAACCAGAACAAGCTTCTGATTCTAGCACCTGTATTCTTGACGATTAGCAATACTGCCTCTAAAAGAAAATTTATTTCCTTCAACTCTACTTTTGTCCTGTTTGCTATAACAACCCTTTGCTTGACTACTATATCATGACATCATCTTTTTGTTGACATGTTAAATCACAACTAGAAATAAAAAATTTAAAGTTCAATCATGTGTAGTGCTGCCAGTGAAAACACCTTCACTGTTGTGACGCATGGATGAGCATCAAATACCTTCAACAAAAGCCAATTTGTGCAAGTTTCTCCTAATAGTAATTGTAGAACACATACTGATTTAAGAAATGTTAATATGTGGGAAATGTGTGCCTTAGACTCAAAAAAATGCCGTAATAATAATTAAGAGCTACCATTTATTCATTGCTTTCTGTGTGTGGCTGATAATGTTAGTGCCTGCCCAATATCCAGTCATCACGTCAATTTTAATACAGTCCAGTTTGCCTTTGAGGTAGCAATATGCTCACCTAACCTCAGATTAGAGGTGGTCCTGTGACCATTCTGGCCAGGGAGATACAGCTGGGAGTCAGAAGCTTAAGGTCTGGGGAGGGTTTTTTTTTTTCTCCATATAAAAAGGAACAGTTTTGCCACAAGAGACATATATTCCAGTTCCTTGAACATGTCTTGCCTTTGTGCTTCAGCTCATGTTGTAAACTCTGTTCATTTCACTTCCCAGAGTCCCACCTACTTTTCTGCCTCAGCTGCAGAATTTCAGGTTGTGGTGGACATGTTACCGAGTCTAAGTTCATTCTGCTTGTTGCATGACAGACCAGTAAACTGGGAGACAAAGTGTTGGGACAAGGGATGATGACTTTATTTGGAAAGCCAAGAGTCCAAGAAGATGACAGACTAATATCTTAGAGAACCATCCTACCCAAGTCAGAATTCAGGCTTCTTTTATACTGAAAAGGGGTGGGGGTGTGGTTAGTTGTTGCAAACTTCTTGGTGTTGGAATCCTTTTTTCTTGCAGCTGTCCATGTAGGTCAGGTAAACCTCAACAAGACACATGTTATTCTCTGTTCTGCAACTTTTTATCTATGTATGAATGGAAAAGTGTTACACCCTTAAAGGTCAGAGCCTTGAGAATGGGCTCTCCTGCATATTTCAGGCTATAGGCAACAGTCTTAACTTGTAGCAAAAGCAATAGAATACAAAGGTTAAAGTAAAAGAAACAGATCCAATATGGAGTCAGATCTGTTCTTCCTGCTTACAGAAAGTGGCCTGGTGAACAAATAAATGATCATGGGTGTTTTGCTTTTTGTTTTTTGTTTGTTTGTTTGTTTTTGTTTTCTTACCCAATCAGTCATCTTGCTAAACTTTATTTATTTTCTCCCCAACAAAATAGTAATTGAAACCATCTACTTGTCAGGAATGTGAGGATTGAATGGAATAATGTACGAAAGCCGCCTCTCTTGGCACCTGGCATAAAACAGCAGCTTCTTAAAGACACTTTCTCATACATACACTCAACAGAAGTGATCTTGCTCTTTCTCCCCTGAGAGTTACTCTGTACCATGCTTATCCCATGTCTCTTACTATTTTTCATGTATTTTGATTAATGGTATCTGTGTCTTCATTACCAAATTAAGGATGCTTCTTGAAGCCACAGGCCATTGCCCATAGTATTTATGTTTTTATTGAACTAAAGACATATGTTGTGAGCAACAACATGGGTGGACTTAGCGGTTGTCATACTGAGTGAAGTAAGTCAGACAGAGAAAGAGAAATATCATTGATATCACTTATGTGCAGCATAAGAAGAGAAATGATAGAAATGAACTTATTTATAAAACAGAAACAGACTCACAGACTTAGAGAATGAATTTTTGGTTGCCGGGGGAGGGATAGTTAGGGAGTTTGGGATTGACATGTACACACTGCTATATTTAAATTGGATAACCAACAAGGACCTACTGTATAGCACAGAGAACTCTGCTCAATATTATGTAATAACCTGTATGGGAGAAGAATTTGAAGAAGCACAGATACATGTATATGTATAACTGAATCACTTTGCTGTACACCTGAAACTATCACAACATTGCTCATCGACTCTACTCCAGTATAAAATAAAAAGTTAAAAATATATCTATGTTGTGAGACTTCCAGTTTCTAGTTCTGCATATTAGGAGCTTGGAAGTCAGCACTCTGCTCTAGCAACAAGTAAAACGCCGAACAGACTGAAAAAGCAATACTACTTCTACAAGCCATAAGAGAGAGCGGGTTATAGGGTAGAAGGGAGGCAACAATAGGCACATACAGGAATGCAGGCAGGCAGGGCTTATAGGAGCAGAGGCTTAGGAATGGAGACCACTGCAGAAACCAGGGCCAGGGTAGGAAAACCTGAACTGTAATCGATAAATTGCTGGAGATTCAGTGTGGAAAATTCTGAGAGTTAAAAATTCTTGCCAGAGCCAGACATAGTAGGGAGGCCCTGCAATTTTTTTAGATTTACCTCCAGGAGCTCAATCAGGTCTCCATAGTAAATATGAGAGAAAATCTTCTTTGTGCTTCTGGCAGAGGGGGAAAAGAAACGATTCTGAAATATGCCAGAACACTGTTATTAACAAGGCCTGTCCTCGAGGGAAACTACTTAACCAAAACCTAACCTCCTGGGGGTTTGTCAGAGACTGACTGACCTGGGGAAAGGAAACACTGCAACCCCAGCCAGCTGGAGCCATCCTGTTCCACCTAAGGAAAGAGAAAAAAAATGGAAAAACACTTGTGAAGTTCACAGTCCAGAGGCACAGGCTCACTAAAAAACTGAAGCCTAATCATAGGACTATAAAATGCTTCCCCTCCCCCTACACCTCACCACCACAATACTAAAGGCTTGTTTACAATAGTTCGTATTACCTAGTACATTGTGTCTAGCTATCAAGAAAAAAAAATCACAAGGCATACCAAAAGGCAAGGAATACAATTTGAAGAGACAGAGTATCAGGACCAGACATGGCAGGAATATAGGAATTACCAGGCAGGGAATTAAAAGCAACTCTGATTAATATGCTAGGGCTCTAATGGATAAAGCAGACAGTGTGCAAGGACAGTTGGAAAACATATAAAAGAGAGGGTAATCCTAAAATATAATCAAAAGGAAATGCTAGAAATAAGAACAACAACAACAACAAAAAACCACTGTAATGAATAATGCCTTTGATGGGCTCCTTAGTAGACTGGAGATGGCAGAGGAAAGAATCTTTGAATACAGAATATATCAGTAGAAACATGCAAAACTGAAACACAAAGAGAACTGACACTGACAAAAACAGAACAGAATAGCCAGAGACTGGGGGACAACTACAAAAGCATAACATATGCTTCATGGGAATAGCAGAAAGAGAAGAAAGAGGGATAGGAACAGAAGAAATATTTGAAACAATAATGCTGGAGAATTTCCCCAAATTAATGTCAGACTACAAGTCACAGATCCAGGAAGCCCAGAAAACACCAAGAAAGAAAAATGACCCCCAAATCGACTTCTAGGCATATCATTTTCAAACTACAGAAAATTACAGATAAATAAAAAGTCTTATCCCCATGCAGTGAAATATTTCAAGTTTTGAGAGGAAAAAAAGTACCTCCAACCTAGAATTCTGTACTCTGAGAAATTATCCTTTCAAAGTGGAGAAATAAAGAATTTCTCAAATTGAGGAAATGTGTCGCCAGTAGACCAGCCTTGCAAGAAATCTTAAGATAAGTTATTTAGAGAGGAAGAAAAATAATATAGGTTAAAAACGATCTACATAAAGAAAGGAAGGACATCAAAGAAGGAATAAATGAAGGTAAAATAACAACTTTTATTTTTCTTATGCTTAATTGATCTAAGTGATAAAGTTTGTTCAAAATAATAATAGTGACAATGTATCCAATATGGATGCTTATATATGTAATATGTATATATGTATACATATATAGACACAGAAGATACATATATAAACATACATTTATATATATTGTTTGTATATATATATATATATATATATATATATATATATATATATGAGTGTGTGTGTGTGTATATGACTTTAGACCTTAAGCCAACCCGAATTTATTTCATAGATTTGCAGATGTATTTTTTTGTTTGAGGTTCAGAATAGTGGATGGTCAGTTTAAAAGTTTTTAAAGAGATCAGGTAAATACATCTAGGCTAGAGAAACTTTGATAATGTATTTCCATTGCTAACAGAGCAGTTATAATAGTATGATTCTAAATGAATTATAAATTGATGTTGACTACACAGTTTTTTTTTTATAGTAACGAGTAATAAGTCAGTTGCTATGACATTTTATGGTGCATTTACACCAGTTTTCTTTAAAAATTGCTAACAGTGATAATGGGATATATTGATCCACACTAGAAAATGAAAAACCCGCTTGGTTAGAAGTAATTAAACTCTGTGATGACACATTCCCCAGCAGGATATTCTTCTAGTTATTATTATGATGATGGGTATGAAAAGAACTAAAATATAACTCAGGGCCTCTCTCTTCTTCATGAGCCTTCCTCACCTGTATACACCTGAGATGAGGAAGGTGGGAGCAGGAGAGAGGGAGAAGGGAAAAAGGAGGGAGGAAAGGTGTGTAGGAATGTTGTTCTAGAACAGTTCTCCAGTTTCAAAGATGACAGGCATGGTAAGGAGAGTGAAAAGAGGAAGTAGACATATTGGTGAGAAGTCAAATCAGAGAGGTTTACTCAACTCAAAAACTATAGAAAATATACGTGTGCATATCTTAATACATATTCTTATAGGTCCACACAAAGAAAGAGATACACAGAGAGACAGACCCAAAATACAAATACACAACTTTATACAAAAATCGATAAATATGCACTGATATTAGAAGAGTTCATCTCCTTTCAGACATCAATCCATCCCATTCATGTGATTCTAGAAAATAGACTAGCTTGGTTTTATCCCAATTTGAAATAATATTTTCTTCTTAATTATCCTGGTTAATTCTCACAAAACACTTTTGCCCCCATGACAGATGGAATCCTGAGCCAATCATAAATGTCTTTATCTCTCATCCTCACCATCCTGTCAAATAGAATCTCAGCCATCAATTTCAGAAAAAGCTATATTAGGTTCCAATTAATTTTATTGATAGGTTACAAGATTCTTTAAAAGTGTTTGTTTTTTGTTTTTCCCTGTCTAAGATGTATTCTTCTGAAGAATACTTGGGCTCTAAGTGAGGCAATTGGAAAGATTTCATATCTCACATTCCTTCAACTACTCTCTTACAGCTTGTATGCTCTGGTTATGTGTTAATAGTTTTCTGACATCTGAAATCACAGCCCCATTGAGCCACATGGAGTGCTTTTCTGTCAAAGGGATTCAGCCTTAAATAGAGGTGGGCTTGTTGGCATGGTCTAGGTGACATTTTTATAACCCATAATGTTCTTCAGCAAGACGTGGTTAATGATACTTCACATCATCCAACCAGAGCGCCCTGGGTTCCTGGCGGAAGGTCGTGTTCACATCATAGCTTCTGAGGCTGCTCAACACAAAGCTATTACTGTAGGAACTGGCTAAAGAAAATCTAGGTATTGCTATTATACATTATTTATTTTATCATAATTGGTATTAATATTGTCTCCTATTTGTGCCCCTGTCTTGCTACTTTAATTTAGCCCAGTTTTACCTTTTGCTTTGTTTTGTATTGTTTTTTAATTTATTTTATTCAAGTATAGTTGATTTGCAATGTTGTGTTAATTCCTGCTGTATAGCAAAGTGATTCAGAATAAATAAATAAATATATATATACTTTTTCATATTCTTTCCCATTATGGTTTATCACAGGATTTTGAATATACTTCCCTCTGCTGTAGTAGGGCCTTGTTTTTTATCCATTCTATATATAATAGTTTGCATCTGCTAATCCCAAACTCCCAGTTTATCCCTCCCCCACCCCTCCCTCCTCCTTGGCATTCACAAATCTGTTATCTGTATCTGTGAGTCTGTTTCATAGATAAGTTCATCTGTGTCACATTTTAGATACCACATATAAGTGACATCATATGGTATTTGTCTTTCTCTTTCTGATTTACTTCACTTAGTATGATAATCTCTAGTTCCATCCATGTTTCTGCAAATGCCATTATTTTATTCTTTTTAATGGGTGAATAATATTCCATTGTGTATATGTAATACATCTTCTTTATCCATTCATCTGTTGTTACCTTTTGCTTTTGGAATGCCATTCTTCCTAGGCTTGGAGGGAAAGGAGTATCCTCCTGCCAGTGCCTCCTCTTGCTTGACTATAACTCTAAAATGAGCTAGTCCTTCTGGAGACTGACTTCCAGAAGGTTTATTGATCCCTTACTAATGTAATGAGACTATTCAGAAAATTATCATGGAAGGTACAGTGAAGCCTGGATATAATCCTATGGAATACCCATGACACATTGTCTCTAAGTCCTTCAATTTGTCTCTACTGTTTTTGGATTACTCTTCTCTTGGCCTTTGGACCCTACACTGCTGGAAATAAATTCAATGAATGGCTCTTAAGCATCTGCTTTGTGTAAGGCACTATGGCTTCTGATGATAGGGTACATCCTTACTTCATACAGTTCGCAGTGTATGAGATAGTAGACGTCCTACATGGTCAGTAGATATACTTCCATGCAAAATTAAATAGATCTAATAAAGAGAGAGGCAAGCAAAGGGCTAAAGTTATTTCCAAATGGCAGGAAAAAAGAAAGCGCCAAGGAGGTGGCATTTGGACAGGAACTTGAAAAAGGATTAGGAGTTTGATAGCAGAAGAAAAGACAGACATGCATTTCAGGTTGTTCAAAAAACTTCAGCCATTTGGGGAGAGTGGATGCTGCACCAGGGATATCTAGTGTGTATCTTGAGTGGCTAGATTGTGCAGTGAGATTCAGTGACGAGTGAGATGGAAAAGGCAGTGAGGCCAGATTAGTGTGCAAAGGTGGGCATGGGGGTGCTTCCAACTCCAGCTAAACAAAACTGACCTTTATCTGATTGGCAGTTAGGAGGCATTCTAGGTTTGTTGTTGTTGTTGTTGTGTAATATTTATTTATTTATTTGGCTGCTCCAGGTCTTAGTTGCAGCAGGAGGGATCTAGTTCCCTGACCAGGGATCGAACCCGGACCTACTGCATTGAGATCACGGAGTCTTAATCACTGGACCACCAGGAAAGTCCCATCCTAGGTTTTTGAGTAACATGATTTGACTAGTGTTTCAGAGCCATCACTCTGCTGGATGGAGGACCACAGAGACCATTTAGAAAGTTCATGGGCTAGATCAGGTTTCAAGGGGGTACATTCAAGGGATTGGAAAAAAACAAAGATACATGGGAAATTTTTCAGAAGTTAAAGATCATACTTTGTGAAGAAACTGAGATGAATATTCAGGGAAAGAATGAGAATAACTCTAGAGTGTCTAGACTGGGATGTTGCCGACTTATTAAGGAGACTAGCTCCTAGAAATATAGCAGAGACGCAAGATAGACTAAGTGATGAAGCAGGTAAATGTCATCCTAGGCACATGCTAATGATCAATACCTGACAATTCCTCTTTGATCCTGCTGGCAGTATTTATGACTCTCCATCTTGCTCTGTAGTGCTTTCTGTCTGTCCGTCCGTACATGCTCACCCAGGCTGCCTTCCAATACTTTGAATTACCTTTCGGAAGAAACCTGCTTGTTCATATGCATCAAACCATCAGAATCTTGCACTGATCAAATTAACAGATACAGTTTTTTTGTGCTGATGTATAAAAAAGTTAGTAGGTTAACCTGCCAGAGCAATACTGTTGCATTTTACACATAACCTTCTGCTTAATCTAAATAATTATGCTAATAGTAGGCATTCGCTGCCTTGTGCTGGAGCAGTAGGAAGATTTCTGGAGGCGTCTGGGTCACATAGGATGTATTTCTTCTGCTTCTGGATGGAGTTGGCCCTATACAGAGCTGTAATGGGGGGAAGGAAAGTATTAAAATTAAACAGTGAGATTTAGGGAATCCAGGATTACAAAACAAAACAAAAAATATATTTTAGCACCTAATACAAGTTTATTTTCAAAAGGTAGATGTATCATTTCTTTCAAAATATAATAGTAAACACACTCATGTTACGGAAAAGTCTTATATAAAATGCTTTAAAAAAACTTTTTACCAAGTGTGCTACCATCCACAAAGAGTATTGATTAAACCAAACTTCAGGAGTTAGGAAAAACAGGGGGCTAATTTGATCACTTCTAACAATGACCTATCTTTATGGAGACTTTCCATTTCTTTCCCAGGTGCTTCCAGGTAAATTTGCATCATCAACCTTCCTGGGGATAATTGTTCATGTTGGGTACTTCTGTAATAGGAATAATGTCCCCTCCTGCTGAAATGCAGCCACCTTAGGGGCAGATGGTAATGACCTCTTGAAAGAGCGTGGACTGCTGTAAACAGATTAAGCATAGAAGTGAAACAGATTATGAGAGACTTTAGGGGACTTCGAGGCAGCTAGAACATAATTACCCAAATTAGATTTGGCTTAAACAACAGGCTAATGCTTCTTTTCTAGCTACATGTTTCAGAGAGACATTAATGTTCTATGTTGTAATTTTCTGTACAAGGAAAGACAGGCATTTTTGAGCAAAGCAACAGTTTCTGAGCCATTATTGTATTTGCTTTTTGGTTGTTTGGTATTTGGAAATATCTGAAGTCTTTATTTATTTATTTGTTTATTGTTTTATTTGTTTAAAATTGTGGTGAAATATACATAACAAAGTGTATCGTTTTAATCATTTTTAAGTGAAGAGTGGCATTAAGTATATTGGCAGAGCTGTGCAACTATCACCACCATCCATCTCCAGAATAGTCCTTAATTTATTTCTGTTCCATAGAGATTTTAGTTTATTTGATTATGTACACTTAAAGAACTGTGTTTTTCTTTTTCTTTTTCTTTGGTTATCACAGCCTCTTTCCCCCCAAATTTTGTGACTGTTTCAAAAATAGGTTTTCAATTCACAATGTGTTTCTCTCAGGGAGATAAATCATACATCCCACTATTCTCAAAAGAACTGACATCTCAATTTGAAAAATACAGGAATGCTTGGCTTCTCCAACACCATATTGCTAATGCTTTAGCCGGAAGCCAGTTATAATTATGGCAATTCCGAGTCAACAGTATTGAGTTGACATACTCATGTTTCACAGCAGCTTCAGAGGGGGGCTGCTTTAAGAGCAGTTTTAATTATCCCAAATGTTTTTAAAAATTCATTTTATTCCTTAAGCCAATAAATACCTTTTTTTAGACTATCTGTGCTGTGCTACACAAATGGGCTAAGAGAGAAGGCTGCAATGATTGTGGACTAGTTAACTGCCGTGGTGTTTCTTTGGGAAAGACCTTGGGAGGAGGGATGTGGCACGTACATGGAATTTTGGAGCACACCTTGATCAGTCCATAAAGCAGAATAAAAAAAGCATCAACAAGCTATTTGGTGTCATGACCCCTTTGAATTTTAGATTAAAGTACTTGTTCTCTCCAGAATAATGCATTTTCACATGCACCCTGTTTACTAACTTTTGCAGCTGGTATAAACATTTCATAAAGCTCTTTTATAGAGCCCTTAGAAGTCGTTGGAATTTAGGTTAACCATCAGTGATGTGGAGACGTGGAGGTGAAAACTTTCCTCATTATCTTGTAACAATACATTGTTAAATCTGTAAGCTCTTGCTACTCAAAACATGGTATGCAGATCAGCAAGGCTGTTATCACCTGGGAGCTTGTTAGACATGTTACAAATGGAGACATTTTGACTCCACCCCAGACCCACTAAATTAGAGTCTGCTTTTGAAAAATATCATGGGTAATTTGTGTGAACATTAAGTACTGCACACAAATAGGCCAGAGAAAAAAGTGTGTGTGTGTGTGTTTGCATCCTAGAATAATTCTTAAGGCTTTTTCATATTATATAAATATTAGCAGTTATTCATAGGCACTGCTATTTGGATGTAAAATTCCTAGAGGAAATTACTCACATCAGAATTTGAAATATTTCTTCACTTTGACACAGCAAGCCCAGATAAAGACATTTTTTTAAAAAGCAGACTATTAGACAAAGTAATAAACATAAGGTTTTTTTGGCAATATTGTTATATGACCAAATAATTGGCAATGATATAAGTATCCACCACTATGAAATTGGTTAAGTAAAATATGGTAGATATAGAAACAGAATAAATGTATAGACAATAAAATTATATTAGTGATCATTATATATTGACATATAGAGTTTTCCATAATTATTGTTAGTTGAAAAAGGAAGGATTTAACACTGCATAGATAGTATTATATCATTGTTTTTTTAATAGATAGCTGTAGATATAATAGGAAAAAATATAGTTCAAATAATAACCATTTTCACTAAATTATAGTAGCATGATGGGCAAATATTCCTTTTTAATTCTATCTTTCTTTTGCTTATCTTGACTTCCATATTTTTTACAATAAATATGAATATCTCTATAATGAACATTTTGTTAAAAATAGAAACAGCATTGTTCTCCAACACTAATATTCAGCTCATTTCATCTGATATTTGACAATATGCTGCTTCCTCCTATTTTCGATGATAAAGGTGGTCAATTACACGAGCTTGGTTTTGAAAAGGCAATGACTAGCTGGAGCATATCTTATTGGATGTTGGCCCTTGGATACAGCTTCCTTCTGTATACACAGCACACTAGACTATGGACCGAGAAAATGTGAACACTAATTTTTCCCCTTCCTCAGTGAGACAATCTGATTATTGGTTGTTGCCAGGTAACATTACAACTTATCCTTTAGATCTGGTATAACTGTTGCAATAATGTCATTTTCACTGAGAAGCTGAGGAACTTTAGAAACTAGTGTGACAAAAGTTAAATGTAATGAAAAATGAATAGAGAGATGTATCATTACAAAGGCATCCAAGTTTTTAAAGCTACTTTCCATTATTGTGCTTTTGTTATTTTTTCTAACTTCCCATTTTGTATTTGAATTTAATTAGGGTATAAAAACAAATTAATTAATTATGAGGTAGCTAACAGATATAGATAGAATTTCTACAGGATTTCAGATGACTGAAAAAAAACCCAAACCAGAAGTATGGCTTCTGATTTTGTTTATCTTCAGATATGAGACTTGCAGGATCTTGCTGTCTAGTATCTATTATATACACTATTCTCCTAGGCTATTCTCAGGACTACAAAATACAAAATATATATTTTACATAAGTTTCGGAGGGTTTTTTAGTCATAAAGTTAAGTGCTTCTATAAACTTCCGAGAGCTCAGTATCTGAAGACATTTAAATCAGAAAGCATAAAGCATTCAGCAATTTCAAAGGAAGAAAAACAGAGCTTCATGAAAACTCCGAATAATATTTTTGTTATTATTATTTTCAGACATTTGTTTGGGAACATTTAGAACTTCATCTTATGAATTAAAAGAAATTTGGAGAGCTATCACCATTAACATGGGATATCCAACTTTCTAAAAGAGGAATGTTTATGGTTTGGGTAGTGAATTTTTAAAAACCACTTTATTGACATGTGATTGACATACAAAAAGCTGTACATATTTAATGTATACAGCTTAATGAGTTTAGAGATAAGTATATACTAGTGAAACCATACCACAGTCAAGGCTATAAATTTATTCATCACCTCCAAAAGTTTCCTCTTGCCCCTTTTGTTTATTTATATTTTTTTCAAAAATTTTTTGTTTGTGTGTTAAGAGGATTTATAGGAGCTACGCTCTGAGCAGATTTTCAAGTATATAATGCAGTACTGTTTTTAAATTTTTACTGGAGTACAGTTGATTTACAATGTTGTGTTAGTTTCTGCTGTACAACAAAGTGAATCAGTTATATGTATACATATGTCCACTCTTTTTTAGATTCTTTTCCCATATAGGTCATTACAGAGTACTGAGTAGAGTTCCCTGTTCTATACAGTAGGTCCTTATTAGTTATCTATTTTATATATAGCAGTGTGTATGTGTCGATTCCAATCTCCCATTTATCTCTCCCTCCCTTTCCTCCTGGTAACCATAAGATTGTTTTCTACATCTGTAACTCTATTTCTGTTTTGTAAATAAGTTCACATGTACGATTTTTTTAGATTCCACATATAAGTGATATCATATGATGTTTGTCCTTCTCTGACTTATTCACTCAGTATGACAATCTCTAGGTCCATCCATGTTGCTGCAAATGGCATTATTTCATTCTTTTTTATGACTGAGTAATATTCCATTGTATATATGTACCACTTCTTTTTTTTTTAGATGCTATTTTCATAGACTTTATTTTTTGGAGCAGTTTTAGGTTTACAGAAAAATTGAGCAAAAAGTGAAGTCCCCATTTATTACCCCTCTCCCTGCTGGCCCTCAGTTTTGCCTATTATTTACATTTTGCATTGGTGTGATATATGTGTTATAATTAATGAACCATTATTGATACATTATTATTAATTAAAGTCCATAGTTTACATTAGAGTCAACTCTTGCAGTATTGTTAGCCAAATGCCATATGTTGTACATTAGATCTCTACAACTTATTCATCTTGCATAACTGAAACTTTGTACTCTTTGACCAACACCTCCCCATTTCCCCCATCCCCCTAACCCCTAATAACCACTATTTGACTCTCTGATTTTATGACTTTTAGATATGTAAGTGCTTGTGTGTATTTAGGAAGTCTAATATTATTTGAGTAAAGGAGTAAATTAATTATTTAATCGTGTTATTATTACAGTGAGTGAGCAACTCATGGTTAAGCTGAATGACATTAAGTTAGAACTCTAAAAGGTACCCCTGTAATCCCAGTGTCATCCAGTGCAATGAAGGGATCACCTTTCCTCTCTGTATGTGACGTGATGAACACATACATCACACGTATTATGCATGTTGACATGCTACTCTACTTACTGTGCTAATTCTAGTGATATGCCAGAGTTCTTAGGTAAAAGTATTTTTTTTAATGTGAGATTCATAACAGGAAATAAAACATATATTCCTCAGAGTTTATCTGGTGTAAATTTTTAATTTTGAAAGAATATATTTTGTAATGTACTGAAATTTTAGTTTTATTCACAGAAACAAAAAATTACATTAAACCTTCATGAAGCTTGGTCTTCAAAGCTCAGAGTAAAGGGTTAGTTGGGTTTAACATTTTTGATTATTACATTTTCATAATTTTCATAATTCAACAGATCAATTCTCAATTAGCTAAGTATAGAGTAAAATACAGAAATTTGATATTAATCACCGCTATGAACATAAATAGCTATAAGGCATTAACTCCTTTCAAATGGAAATTCATGTTGACAAAAATGAAATGTCAACTTGTTTAATTTTTTATACCCTTAACTGATTATATCAATGGGAGAAATATATTTTTAGTTAATTAATTTTTTGGTTGAACAAAGTTATTGATTTATTCTACTTTTATAGACATGGCATTGAGGGATGGGGTCTATGATATTTATTAATATATGATTTATTTTTATTTTTATTTTTTTTCCCGTACACGGGCCTCTCACTGTTGTGGCCTCTCCCGTTGCAGAGCACAGGCTCCGGACGCGCAGGCTCAGCAGCCATGGCTCACGGGCCCAGCCGCTCCGCGGCATGTGGGATCTTCCCATACCGGGCCACGAACCCGTGTCCCCTGCAGCGGCAGGCGGACTCTCAACCACTGTGCCACCAGGGAAGCCCCATATGATTTTTTTTTTAATGTTATGTCTTTTAATCCTCCAGCTACCTTATGATGTAAGTGATGTTCACCTCACGCAGAAGAGGGAACATAACACAGTGATACTTTCTCAGTGGTCCATGAGCTAAGGCACGATTGATTCCAAAGCCTTTGCTCTTTCAACCACTAGACCCTTCTCCCTTTGGATAGGTGTCTGATCCTGACAGTCATGTTCATTATTTAATATTCCATCATTAAAAGTCAACATTAACAACACTGCTTTAAATAAAGATAAAATCACTAAGATCTCATGGATCAACTTAAGTAAAGGGTAACCTTATGTTTGTGTATATCCACAATGTTCAGCAAGTACTAAGGACTCAAAACTGGTTGATGATGTTGGTGATGATGTCAATGGAGACAACGATGAGGTACAATTGCCCTGGAAGGGCAGGAAGGCCAAGGGGGGAAGGTTGACGAGGGCCAGGTTCTAGGTGACCAGAAGGAGTAGGTTAGGTTAGAAGGCACTCTACGATACTAATTTGGAGCTTGTAGTCAGTAGTAAATATGAGAGGCAGATCCCTATAGGAGTCTAAATCAACACTGAGATTAAATAGTCTGGAGCTGAGTTTTGAAATGCAAAGTTAACAAGGAAAATGAGAAACCATTCACAGCTTGTGGAATTAGGAAACCCCTTCAGTTGATGAACGAAAAGGAAGAAATAGGCAAAGCCTAGAGAAATTCCCAAGGTAGGGTCAGATATTCCTTAGGCCATATTTTTTTGTGGCTGTGACCTGGGTAAAGGGAAGCAGTTAAAAAGGGAGAGAGCTGCTGATGTCCTGGGCAGAGAATTAACTTTTTTTTTTTCTTTCACAGACATATTTAGAACCACTTTAAAATACTTCTATTTGCTCTTAATTCCTTAGTTTTTTAACCCAATGTATTTCCATAAAACAAAACTTTAAAATGACAACAGATTGTTTCTCTAATGATCATGAATAATACACCCACTTCTCTTTTTAAATGGAACCAAGAAATTTATTCCTAATTAAAACTAATTTCTATATAGCATTCCAGTATAAAAGTATAATATTTAATATACCAGGAAATTTTTATAAACATAGATTTAAAACATATAGTGTTATTCTTTCCTATACTTTTGATACATGTACTAGAACGTATGAGAAATTGATTGTTCTTTTGTAATTGATGTAAAGGCTAAACTAAACTAATTGTAAAATGTAGACTTAAATCCCTTGTTAATATGGATACTCCTTATGAACCACATATTATTAAAAGGAAGCTATTCTTTTAATACACATTATTTTTGGATATGGAGCTTAAGAATTCCTAATGCTTTTTAGGAAAAAAAATGTGTTTTTAGCTATTTAAAGGTCTTCAAAATTTAAGATTAAATTATATAAGAATATGAGTGTAATGAATACTGTCTCAACCATTTGTTTTAGTACAAAGTTGTTTCATTTTAACCAAAAAGATTTTGTCACTCAAGAGTTCCGAGTATTTGGAGACCCAGGCCCAAAGTGTATAATATCAAAATCTTCAGAAACGTCAGTGTTAGCTATCATTAATTATCCAACATACACCTCCATTTTTTGTCAGGTGCTAACATTTTTTAGACAAAAATGCAGGACTACCATTGGGGATCTTCTCAGAGATAAGCTACCCGAATGACCTGCACTGAACTCATTGGTGAACTGCAGTTTTTTTTTTTTTGTTTTGTTTTTTTAACAGAATCAGAGTAACTGAACCAGACTCTCCCATATTACTTCTCAGTTGTGTAGGGGCGAACATTGCTATCAGCAGACTCTGAGAGCTACTTCTGTCTCTGCTAATATCTGTGTGTTTTAGCCATTGATATGAAATGTGGTTTTTACCAAAAGACACCTTATTTTTTTCTTCCAGGTCTTTACTATATTTTAAAGAAAGCACAGTTTTTTGGTTTTGGTTTTGGTTTGTTTTTTAATAAAAATAAGACATTTATTGCAGGAAATAGAGAAAATAATAAAGAAGAAAATGTAGGTCAGTTTTCATTTCACTGACTAAAGATAACTTTTTAGCTGCTTATCTTTCAAAATATGTACTTACATCCTATCTATCTATCTACCTATCTATATCTATCATATGTCCATTATCCATCCATTTATCCAATGAGATAATATTGTATGTTAACCTGAAATTTAAAAAAATTGAGACATAATTCACACACCATAAAATTCATCATTTTAAAATTATACAATTTACAAGTTTATAGCTTGTCCATAGTGTGTGTAACCATCATCACCATAATTCCAGAATGTTTTCATCACCCCAGAAAGAAACTCCATGCCTGTTAACAGAACCTCCCCATTTTGTCCCCCATCCAGCCCCTGACAAGCACTAATCTACTTTCAGACTCTATGGATTTGCCTATTGTGGATATTTCATACAAACGGAAGCATACAATACATGACCTTTTGTGACTGGCATCTATACTTAACATAATGATTTCAAGGTTCATGCATATTGTAGCACATATGATTCTTCTTATAGCTGAATATTATATGAATATATCATACTGCATTTTTCCATTCATCATTTAGTGTCTTTTGGATTGTTTCCACTCTTTGGCTATTATGAATAATGCTGCTGTAAACCTGTGTGTACAAGTTTTTATGTGAACATGTTTTCAGTTCTCTTGGGTGTATACCTAGAAGTGGAATTGCTGGATCATACAGTAACTTTATGTTAAACTTTCTGAGGAATCACCAAATCCTTTTCCACAGTGGCTACACTGTTTTACATTCCCACCAGCAGTATATGAAAGTTCCAATTTCTCCACATTCTCAAAAACACTTGTTAATTTCCATTTTGACAAATACAGCCATCCTAGTGGGTGTGTGTAATCCTTCTTAAAGTAAAAGTATAACATGGAATCTCTCTATATTAATAATAACTATTTATATTATAATTTTAATGGCTACATCATTATATTCCATTGTATGGATGTGTCATTATTTATCCATGCCTTGACTGATATATGTTTACATTGTTTCTATTTTTTATTTTAAAAAAATAAATATTTTTGATATTCAGAAACTTTAAATTTTATGTTGTTAAAATTATTGATTATTTCCTTAGTAGTTTTTACTTGATGTCATGCTTAAAAAGCCATTTATCATTTCAAGATTATAAAGATCTTTTTTCTATAAATACATCTAGGTCGTGTGCAACAATAAAAACTTTCAATTCTTTTTTAAAAATTTTTATTGGGGTATAATTGATTTACAATGTTGTGTTAGTTTCAGGTGTACAGCAAAGTGAATTTGTTATACAAATACATATATCTGCTCTTTTTTAGATTCTTTTCCCACATCACATAAGCCATTACAGAGTATTGAGTAGAGTTCCCTGTGCTATACAGCAGATTCTCATTAGTTATCTATTTTATATATAGTAGTATGTATGTGTCAATCCTAATCTTCCAGTTTATCCCTCCCTCCCCCTCTTACCCCCCAGTAACCATAGTTTATTTTCTACATCTGTAACTCTATTTTGGTTTTGTAGATAAGTTCATTTGTAGACTTTTAAGATTCAACATATAAGCGATATCATATGATATTTGTCTTTCTCTGTCTGACTTACTTCACTCAGTATGAGAATCTCTAGGTCCATCCATGTTGCTGCAAATGGCATTATTTTGTTCTTTTTATGGCTGAGTAATATTCCATTGTTTATATGTACCACATCTTTATCCATTCCTCTGTTGATGGACATTAGGTTGCTTCCATGTCCTGGCTATTATAAATAGTGCTGCAATGAACATTGGGGTGCATGTATCTTCTTGAATTATGGTTTTGTCCAGATATATGCCCAGGAGTGGGATTGCTGGATCATATGGTAGCTCTATTTTCATTTTTTTAAGGAATCTCCTTACTGTTCTCCATAGTGGCTGTACCAGTTTGCATTCCCACCAACAGTGTAGGAGGGTTCTCTTTTTTCCACACCCTCTACAGCATTTGTTGTTTGTAGATTTTTTGATGATGGCCATTCTGACTGGTGAGGTGATACCTCCTTGTAGTTTTGATTTGGATTTCTTTAATAATTAGTGATGTTGAGCATCTTTTCATGTGCTTTTTAACCTCAATTCTTTAAATTTCTCTCTGAGGGCAGGCTTGACCATATCTTCTAGTTTTGAAATATATTAGTATCTGTTCAACAGTACTCTATAATTTTAGTTTTAGTTCTCTTTAGGATTAATTAACGTGAGCACTTAATTGTTTTTTCTAAATCTTTAGGAGTTTTTGATGTTTATCTTCCTTAGTCTTGCTTTAACTTTTTACTCTCTTTAAAGCTTTAGTTAATATTTCAGTTTCTTGAATAGTGGTCAGAGAATATGAACTGAGAGTTCTAGTTTATGGTAATCATTCATATTTTATTTTTGGCAGAAAGTGATTTTTGTAAGTATTTTATATATATTTGAAATAAAATATATTATTTAATAGTTATTGTTTTCATCCATTTAATGGATCAGCCTCTAAAAGGAATATGTGAAAGTCAAACTACACTTTTAAAAAAAATTTATGATAGTTTTTTTACTTACATATTTCAGTGTTTCTTTTGATTATGCTCCAAATTGTTATGCATGCAGCGTAGACTAGAAACACCTCAAATCACCATGGTAACATAGACAAGTCACATTTATCACAGTGGCATAATATACATTGACAGTTTGTGTAATTACAGAAAATCAGATCCATTATAAATAAATGATTTGGTATCCTTTTTAATTCAATATATAAATTATTAGAAATGAGTAGATCTCTCTAGTATGATTTTCCATTTCTTTAGACACTTTGACATTTGTTCATATAGAATTATCTGTATTTGATTAGCTTATTGTAATTTTGCAAATATTAACAAAATATTAATTCCAAACCATATTGAAAGACTGTATGTTTAATGATATTTCAAACAATGAATTATTATAAAGGCATGCATAACCCAAGATAAAAGAACAATCGGATATTGAGCAAGAAATGAAGTAATAACTCAACTGGTAAGAGGTGGATTTTAGCTTTATTTTACTCTTCAGAGAAATCTTCATAATAAAAAGTGAATTAAGCTTTTTCGCTTAAAAATATGATGTAATTCTAATCCCAGACATTATATTTTTATAAACTGGGAATTCTTACAGAAGCTTGACTAGTTCTGTTTGTGACCTATTTTGTTTGGGTTCATAGACCCTCAGGGAGTATTTGTATTCTCCAAGGGCATAATAGCAGAGCTATTTTATAATTTTTATTATATCTCTCTTTTCTTTTTTATTCATTTTTTTCTCCCTTTTCTTCATTCTGCTTCCTTACTTCCTTTCTTCATCCCTCTCTCCCTTCTCTCTTTGTCTCTCTTTTTCTCTTTTCTCCTCTTGGTTCCTTGGCTAGTGACACATGCTCATAATTGTTCTGTGCAAGGTCCATTTTCATCTATTTAATTAGTTATTTAGTTATTTGGTTATTTCAAAGAATGTAATAAGCATCTATGAAAATACTCCCCTGTCCCCCAAAACAAAGATTGTGATAAAAAGCTGTATTCAAACATGTATTTCCATCACCAACCCATCCTCACATCACTTCCAAACACTCAACTTTCCTACCTTTTAAAATAGATTTGTCTTGCATATGTATTCCCAAAAAAGCACAAACATTTTTAAAATTTTAATCATTTATACCTTTGTAAAATGTATATTTGGTACTTTCTTTTTTCACTTAATGTTATATTGCTAAGATTCATCCAGACTTATGGCTGTCTCTGTAGTTCATTCATTTTGACTGCAGTATAATATTCCACTGTGTAAATATTCCATATACCACAATTGATTTATTCACTCTCTTGATGGTATCTGGGGTAATTCCAGGTGAGTTCTATAAAACTTTCAAGGAAAATATTATTACAATTTTATACAAACTCTTGCAGAGAAAAAAAAACGGAATATTTTCCAATTTATTCTATGTGGCCAGTATAACCCTGGAACCAAAACAAAAAGGAAATTATAAGAAAGAAAATTATAGTTCCATCTCACTTATGAGTATGAATATAAAGATTCTAAACAAAATATTAACTGATTGAATCCAGCAGTGCAAAAAATATTGAAACCAAGTTGCATCCATCCCAAGCTTCTATGACATAACTGAAAAATGTATAAATGTAACTCATTATAGTAACAGATTAAAAGAAAAATATTTGTCTCAAAAGATGTATAAAATACATTGCTAACACTAAAAATGTACTCATGATAAAAAAAATCTAGTACATTTAGGATAAAAGGGACTTTCTTAAACTGATAATAAACACCTATAAAATGCCTAGATCCAACATAATCCTAAATGAAGAATGTGGGAAATATTCTTTAAAGGTTAGAAGAAGTATAAGGATGTCCACTATTGCCACTTCATGTCAAAATTGCATTGAAGATCCTAGATAGTGCAAAAACAATGAAGAAAGAAAAAGATTGGAGGCATAAGAATTGTTAAGGAGAAAATGAAATTGTAATTATTTGCAGTTAACATGATTCTTTACATAGAAATTAAAGAAGTTTTAAGAATTTATAGAGATAAATCCTTAAGTATAATAAAAATAGTTTCACAAGGGTTTTTCAACCTTAAAACTACTGACATTTTGAACTAGATAATTCTTTATTGGAGGTGGATGTCCTGTGCATTGTAGAATGTTTAGCAGCACCCCAGCCTCTTCCACAAGTCACCAGTAGTTGCACTCCCCAAGCTGCAAAATCCAAAAATGTCTCCATACATCGCTAAATACCCCTGGGTGACAGAATCACCTCTGGACTGGATAAAAGACTAATACAAAACAAGACAAAACAAAACAAAAACAAACAAGCAAAAAAACAACGTTCAGCTGAATTCTCTATACTAGCAGCAGAGTAGAGGTAATATAATTTAGGCCACCATTTACAATGGCATCAGAGAATGTTAAACACCTAGGAGTAAGTCTACAAAAAATGGTTAAGTGCTGTGGGAAGAAAATTATAAGAGTACATTAGATCTTGCAAAAGATCCAAACAACCGAGAGACAACTTATGCTCATGGATGGGAAGATATTATAAAGATATCAAATCTTCCCCAATTGATTTATAGATATTATATATTTTTCCAATCATATCTAAGTAGGATTGTTCAGGGAACTTAAAAAGATGGTTCTACATTGTATGCAGAAGAGTCTAAAGTAAAGACAAGTCAGGATACTTCTGAGAAAGAAGAATAGGGAGTGGGGACTTGCCATACCATTATCAGTCTTATTATGGAACTTTAGTAATTTATACAGTATGATGTTGGGTCAAAGAGAGACAAATGAATTAATGGAATAGGAGGGAAAGACCAGAAAAAGATACATTCTCTATGTAACAGGTATAAAAGAGAAGCATCTGTCCAGTCATTCAGAAAAGGGGAGTAGTGCTGAAAAAATGATAATCAATACAGGAAAAAGGTGACGTTGTATACCAACCTCACACCATAAGTCAACTGTGGGTAAATTAAAAATGTGAATGTCGAAAGCAAAATTTTAAACTTCTTACTAAGCATTCATTATAAAAATTAATAAATTTGACAATTTTAAATCCAGATGGTAAAAGCATCTTTTTTTCTTTTCCAGCAATACATTGGACTAGATAGTCAGAGACCTCCTCCTAGTACACAGCAAGTTTGAAAAAGCAAGAATATATGTGCACACATATACACACACACACATGCACACTCACACAGACACTTTCATAAATGTACTCATAAATGTAGCACTGTTAGAAATACAATGATTAATTAAAACTTATAATGGAAGTCATATATACAAATAAATATCTATAAGGTATTAAATACCCCCACGAAAGAAACAATAAAAGGCTTAACTTGCTCTAGATAGAGGTTTTCTGTCAGGGAATGAAAATATACTGAGATCCGAGGGTTGCAACACATTTCGGTTTGTTCCCAAATTCCTCTTAAAATGTATCACTTAATATTGCCTAATTATTACATATTCTTTTTCATTTCTTTCCTTTAAACAAACATTTGATATTTTTATCATCTCTTCAGTCACTTTTCTTATAAGAGATTTTATTTAAACCTCTTAATTCATCTGCTTCCCTGAAATGTGTATCACTAAATAATGGATTTTTTCTTATTTTAAACATTCAGCTTCTTTGAGTACCATCAGTACAATTATAGGTTGCATTTCTACTTCTCAAATTGTGCTATTCACTCCTGATAATGACACTTTTCATTCTTAAAACACCTTTAAGGCAAGATCACAAAGACATTTCCACAAGGGAAAGTACAATTGTCAGTTCAGTTTCTTGATGGAAAAATCAAGGAGGGCTGGCCGAGAGAATTAGAAATGCCATTCAACTGCATTCCTTGTCCTACTTGTTTCACACACTAAAATAATCAGATAAAACCATTTCAGATTCTTTTCCCTTATAGGTTATTACAAAATATTGAGTAGAGTTCCCTGTGCTATACAGTAGGTCCTTGTTCGTTATCTATTTTATATTTAGTAGCGTGTATGTGTTAAATGATGAGAAGGAGCCGGGCCATGCAAAGATCCAAGTGGGAAGAGCATTGGAGAAAGAGAGAAGGAGAGAGAGAACAAGAAACTCCAAAGTACTGAAATAGAGCAAACATCATGTGTTTGAGGAACAGTAGGATCCCAGGGTGGATGAAGTATAGGAACAAGTGACTGGAGAATTAACAAGGCCTTAAGGGCCATGATCAACCCTTTGTGTTTTATTTTAGTGAAATGGGAAGCCACTGCATGATTTTAGAGAGAGGAGCCATCTGACTTGATGTGTGTTTCACAGCATCACTCTGGCCGCAGGACGGAGAGTGGATTGTTTGTTGTTCACCACTGTGAACATAGATACGGGCTAGGAGTTCAGGGAGAGATCACAGTAGCTTGGACCAGTGCAGAGAAGAGGAAATGGAGAGAATGGGGAAATTCTGGAGATGTTTTGGTGACAGGACCTGTTAATATCTTAGATGTGGGCTGTTTGTTTGTTTTTTACCACCGGGGCAGTTTGAATTTTATTTGAGGATCTTATCTCCAGTTCTGGCATCCACTGAGCCATGGGTCAGACTTGGATGAATCCACACCTTTTTTAGGGGAGAAACTATTGAAGGCGGGGGTGGGGAGTCAGTCCAGTTGAAGTTGAAGTGGAGGCCAGATCAGAAAGGCTCAGCCATGGACTTCTTCCCCAGTGGCTGGAGGGTTAGAGCAATAACTGCTGAAATCATTCAGCTTTTAGGCCTGCACTATTAAATAGGGATGGCTATAGAGCTTTTGAAATACAGCTAGGCAAATAGCAATGATCTGGGAGTTTAAGGTATACACAGGAGTTTGAAGATGTGATATATAAAGAAGTGTAAAGTATCTCATTAGTGTTTGTATATTGGTTACATTTTGATGTCATAATGCTTTGTATATATTGGGTTACATAAATGCTTTAATGAAAATAATTTTCTTATTTCTTTTACTTTTTAAAACTTCTTTGAAGAACAACTTTATATTTACAGAAAGACTGAGCAGATAGTACAGAAGGTTCCCATATTCCACACACACAGTTTCTCCTATTATTAATGCTTTGTATTAAGGTAGTACATTCGTTACAATTAATGAACCAATGTTGATATACATTGCTATTAGCTCAAGTCCATAGTTTACGTTCACTCTTTGTGTTTTACACTTATATGTGGGGTTTTAATTTAGGTTTTTGAATTGATTGAAGGGATAGACAGTCCTTAGCTCCTTACTAACAGGAAAAAGACTGTGGGGAATGTGTTTTGAGTGAGGACTGTTGTGTCTGGATATGTAAAGAGTAAGATGGTTATCAAACAACCAAGTGGAGATACAGGTAATTGGTTAAGTCTGCACTCAGGGCTCGGTGTATACATTTGAGACTCATCAGTGGAGGTATGAAGTTACATTTCAAATTAACATGGTCTGATGTGTTAATGGGAAATAAGAAAACAGACAGTGAGGACAGCTCACTCAAAAAGTTTTATTTTACTGCTAAGGAGAGTGGATAAATGAGGCAGTAGGGTTAGTAATGGGATTTGTTTGCTTGCTTTTTTTTTTTTTTTTTTTTAAGATGAGACCTATGAGAACTCAGTTGTGAACTGAAGGGACCACTGCAGACAGTCTAAATCTGCTGATGTAAAAGAAAACTGTGAGACAAAGTGCACAGAGAGTGAGAGTGAAGGGGGGTCCTAGCACTAGGGGAGGAATACGCCTTGGATTGGATGAGGGACGTGTGTTTCAGCAGGAGGGAAGCAATCATATGAGCACAGATGCAGGTAGGCTGTAGGTTTTGCTGGGGAGTGAGGAGGGAATCTTTGACCTATTGCTGCTTTTCCTCCATGAGAAAGTCTGAGACAAGCCGGAGCGATGGGGAGGAAAATGTTGGATGTGTGGGACATGAAACAGTTAGTCATCCAGAAGTGGGGGAAGTGGATTCACTGGGAAAGTATGGTAGAATCAGAAAGCAATGTTGACTGCACATTGGAATCTGAGGTCATGAATTTAATGTAGGACCAGAGAGCAGGGACTAGATGAAGCAGTGGGGCACCTAATGAGCAGAATTCAGGGAGGCACCCACTCTCAGAGTCACGCCCAAGGCATCTCACGTACTTCAGTCTAATCCTGGCCTTGCCAGGCAGTAAAGTTTTATGACTTTTTCAAACAATATTCAGCTGCTTGAGTAGAAGAAAAGAAGATGTACAATTGAGTTCAATCATGAGTGTTTTGGCAGAGGAATAAAATCGGACAGAGAGGGGAGAAGTATAAAAGGACAGAAGGCATTTGGAAGGAACATCATAGAACCTATGCAAGACTAGGAGGGAAGAGAAACCATCATGGGGGTGAAATACAATGAGAAACTGGGGTAATAAATGAATCAGTATATTTAGGGGCTCATAGAATTGTTGCAGTGGGGGCAGAAGGTGGTATCCAGGGGACAAAATTTGAGAGATGATGTAGTTACTGATTTTAGATTCTGATCATGTTAGTGGCGGGTGAAATGCATGTGAAAGTGTGAAAGTCAGCTAATGTAGAGGCCAGGATGCTGAGTCATTCAGGTGTGTGATGAAGCCACTAGAAATGATAACAGGAATATGGGTGGAAGGGAACACAGTGAGCCAAATGCTAAAGTTTTCAATGAACAGAGGCTAAGTAACTGAGATATGTAAGAGTAATCTGACTGAATCCTAAATAAACTACCATATGATTCTAAGTCAAATAGATAGCTCTGTTTATTGTTGTAATGAATACTTGCTAAAAATAAATTGGATAAGAAAAGGGAGAGCATGAATAATTGAGATTCTGTTGCAAGTTGCTATTTCCTATGGTATTTGGTCAATGACTTCAATCTCATATATTCATGCTTCTTTTAAGGGTGCTAAAAATTACTAAATTAACTGATTTTATTTTTACCTTTCTCATTTTTTCCTGCTTACCCAATAGCACAGGTGGTTATGAGAAGGAAAAGGGATAGTTTTATAGCAAGAAAGAGAAATGAAAGTAATAAACATGACAATACACTGAGTGGCTTACACTTATAAATATATTTATATATAATATTTGCACATAAAGGTGAATGAATTACTCGTGCATTGCCTTTTGCATTGTGGAAACAAGAAAACGTAGATCAAGGGAGAATAAGTGGAGGAATGGATAATGATGATGATAGTTTTCACATATTGCACACCTGTTGTGTGCCGGTCACATACTAAGTGCTTCACATGCATCGTCTTATGCAGCCCTTATAATAGCCAGGGAGGTTGGGGTTATAATATTCTCTTGACAGTTGACAAAACAGGTTTTTGGAGAGTAACTTGCCCAGATTACACAGGTAACTGGCAGATACAGAAAGCAAACGCCAGTCCCTGAATCCCAAGCTCATAATCATCCCCAGAACAATATTCAACAGAGACAATATTTTCAAATAAAATCTTCATTGGATAGGTCATTTTTCCTACAAAAGCACGTTGGAGTGCTTGACATGCATAGCAATGAAAATACAGTTTTTTCCATGCATTTCATATCGAACAGAAAATATCCAAGGTGATATATAGACTCTGAGAGCAGTATCCGACTAGTAAAAGTTACCTCCACCTCCATGTTGTTTGTTTCCATTTCTCCACTAACCCACATTGATTAAAGAGTATGTAAAAAATTAGTGCACTTCAAAATTTCTGAAATAACTAAAGTCTAGGGTGGAAAGAAACACAAGAAAACTTGCTGGAGTGTAATTTACTATATATATATGAATTTAGCCTGACAAAATATATTTATATTTCTTACTTGTATTGTTAGTAAACCATAATACATTGATGGATATATTGAGACGTTTGTCATTTCAAGTTTTTTTTCTGGACAAACTGACGCTTAATTCTGTTTTTCAGGGTGCCCAGTTTCAGTACAAAGGGTGATCGTTCAAATTTCTACTTGTTGAAATTAATAAACGACATAGCCTCTCATAGTTACTCAAGGGTGTTCTTTGTTACATAGACCACAGTACCAGGGCAATTATTTGAGATAAGCCAATATGCAGTTGAATCGGTTCTTTGTTGAAAGGGTTGAAGGAATTCAACTGCAAGCCTAGCCCAAGATCAGAAATCAGATTGGTAAAACAAGTTGCAAGAGTGGTTTCGAACATCACACTGATAACAGTGTAAAAGGAACTGATTTGGTCCCTTCATTTGTGAACATAAAAGATGAGAGCTGATATAAGTGAAGTTCATAATGCTATGAAGAAGCTGAATGTGGATTTGCTTGGAATCGTTAGTGGGTGCCTCCTTCATGCTCTACTGTAATTTATTGATTGCACAGTCAATATCAAGCAGTCTTCGGTGCCATGCCCACAAAGATAAGAAATGCACTCTGCCTTTATTAAGGAGACCACGGTCTTGTGAGGAAGGCAGAGGGTCCACCCAGTATTGAGCACGTAATAGAAATTTTAGGAAGATTCCAAAGAGGAATGTTTTAGACTTTTGTGATTATTGGTTTTAGTTTAAAACTCCACAAGTAGAATAAGGAACTCATTATAAGATGGAAATACAGAGAGTTGACATGTAGAACTATTAGTAGTATATATTTTGGGGGAATAAAATATAGAAAAGAGGTAGCAAGAAGGGGACAGTTTCTAGTATAGCATAGAAATTAAATCCGGTATACAGTGCGAAGAAATTCAGGGAAGGGAACCTGCAGAGAGAAGATTGGCACAAAGAAAAGGGATTGATGTCAGGCGAATTTGTCAAGATAGTAAAGAGTAAGGCAAGAAGATAAAGGTGTGGGCTGTGGGCAGCCTCCAAAGGCTAGTAGAGAAAAGGAAATTCTATATAGAAAGTGAGGCTATAGATGGAACAAGAAAACATTGCGGGTAGTGATCCCTTTCTACTCTTAAAACCTGTGATTAGGGCTTCCCTGGTGGCGTAGTGGTTGAGAATCCGCCTGCCGATGCAGGGGACATGGGTTCGTGCCCCGTTCCGGGAAGATCCCACATGCCGCGGAGCGGCTGGGCCCGTGAGCCATGGCCGCTGGGCCTGTGCGTCCGGAGCCTGTGCTCTGCAATGGGAGAGGCCACAACAGTGAGAAGCCCGTGTACCAAAAAACAAAACAAACAAAAAAAACCACCTGTGATTATGTAAAAGTTAATGAGAGAGAAAGTGAAAGTGAACAGAAGCTATTAAGAGAAAAAGATGAAAGCTTCTGGGAGAAATGGAAGGTTAGAAAAGATGACACGTCTTGCATCCTGCTGCCCCGCCACTATTGCACTATCACAGTGAATTGAGGGAACTTTTATGATCTGAGCAGCGTTGGGACTTCCCAGTGACCACTGCCTCACCCACTGAGAGGATCCTAAACATAGCCCACGTGGAAAGACTCTTTGGGCAGAGGTAGCAAAAGCAGAGGCTTAGAAGAGACACTGATGACAGCAATTGCTTCAGAGTGGAGTTCAAGTCAGAATAAAGTAAAACTCTAGGGAATCTGGCTGTGACGTTCTCCTGCCACATTTTGAATTGCTGTTCATAGTTCATGTTGTACAATAGCTGTTATGCTTCAAGGCGTTTACACTCTTCTCTATTAACTGCCATTCTCCGTAGCCACTATTGGCTGTCCAGACTATCAACTTTTATTTATTTAACTGTTACGGTTGTCGCCTAACTTGGATTCTCGTCATTTACTTTCTAATGTGCGTAATGAAGCACGTCTTCTTCCTGAAAGTGTGTCTGGGCTTCTTTTCATGTCAGAGATATTATGCTACCAAGAATGACCGTGTATGGATTACTAGCTTCGTATCTCTTACTATGCACAATATTTTTTTTATCTACCATCATTTTCTTAGAAATAAGCCCAGTGGTCTATCTCACTGAAAAGTTAACATTGTTTTCTAACCATTTATAGGTAGTGCTGGGACACCGGTCACTTTTAATGAAAATGGAGACGCTCCTGGTCGTTATGATATCTTCCAGTATCAAATAACCAACAAAAGTACAGAATACAAAATCATTGGGCACTGGACCAATCAGCTTCATCTAAAAGCAAGTATCAATATAAACTTATACTTTATGTATATTGTTCTCAAGGAGAGAGGCTTTACTTTTAAGTGTGTACTCTAACATTTGTTAGAATTGATCTTCTTGTAAATAAATTTTCAGGAAATGTATGATTTGATCTTTCTTCAATTTTAAAATGCTATGAGAAGTCTTAAATGTCTGTAGAGATGTTTACTCTCTGCAGGGATTTAATGAAAGATCTCATTTTCTTGTACGTGACTAAATAGACATTTAGGGAAACTTCATACTTTTCTGAAAGGCTCAGTTGTTCAAACCTTTGTACAGTGTGTGTGTATGTGAGTGTGTTGGGGGGAGGAGTGACAAACTGTGCCATGAATGACAAAGCCAGTGCTTAATAAGTGTGCTTCACCTTTGCCACATCATAAGTTGAGATCTTGCAGCTACATCTGCTGGATGGAAGTCAATCATGATCTGTATTTACATTACCTCTTTGAATCACAACATCAGAGAAAGTTAATGTCCCCAAAAGAGATGTTCAGTTTTTTAACAGCCCTTAGGGCTGCCAGCTGTCCCTGTCCGCCAGGAGAGCCATGAAGGCCCAAGGCCCACAGATTTTGCAGTTCCTACAAGTGACCACGTGAGGAGAACTTGGAGAGCCCAGCTGGAAGCGAGGTCGCAGGGCAGCGAGGTCGCAGGGCCTGGGGCTGGTGCCAAAGGCAGTTGGTCATCTGCCCGCCCCGTGTCATGCTGTCACCGCCACCAGGGGCTCTGTGTCCTCCTGCTGGGACCAGGTGGGGCTGGCAAGTGGGATAGCGGCAGGAGGAGAAGCTCTATCAGATGTGTCTAGCTGGCAGGCAGCCCTCCAGAGGGGCTCTCCTAGGGAAGGGGTCTTTGGGGACACTGGGGAGAGCTGTCTGTTACCAGCACCCACTAATCATAAGGAGCTCCAGAGCAGGAAGCCCATCCTGAACTTGACGGATAGGGAGGCCCGGGAAGTCACAGGGCATAGGGCAGGCAGTGGCTGCATGAGGAGGGCACAGGAGCATTTGGAGAAGCATCTGCTTACCATGGGGTAAGGAATCATTTCAAAATTTAACAGCCTGTGGTGCCATATCTATGCACGCCAGCTCCGTCTGGTCCAGACAAACAAGGAGTGTGCTCTGTGGTCGCAACTAAGGATCAGAGTTCCTTCATACATGAACATTAATGTTCATAATACATTCTCTTATACATCTGTAACATTGGACTGTTTACAGGAACTGAGTGGCCGAGGAATCACTACAGCAGCAGTGTTTCCCCTGTAGGCAGTGAGGTGTTTTTAAAATGTGTCTAATAAACCAGAAACATACTCTCCTAATGTTATATTGTTCTAATGTGTATTTCACTCTTTCCTCTAGTAAAAGTACCTCCTCTTCTTGATTTTCAAAGCTACCATAACACTGTGAGAGCTGAGTTCATTTCTTAAATGAATAATTAATTTCATTTCCTAGCTACGGCTTATCCTAGCTGGAAGGTGAACTCTTATGACATACATGAGGGTGGGGAGAGAGATTATTCTTGCCTGTGTGTGTTTTACATGTGTGTATGTGCTTTCTTGTGTTTGAACCCATTCAAAAGACATCAATTTGGTGTTTTTAATACATTTTTCACCTCTGTATGTCCAAATATAGCCCCTGAAGTGCTATGTTTATGCAGCACCAGTCACCATAGTTCTCAGAAAAGCAGCAGATAATGAGAAATAAGAAAACTAGGATATTTATGATTTATTGTCTCTGTAATGACTTCCTGATAATTATCACAGTTCTGCATTCAGTAATGCACAAAGACAGCTCATATTTGCAACTATGGTTGTACTTCGTAAGACCACGTATCTACACCTTATTACATGTAGCAGCCTGATGAAACCTTATCCCTTGTCCTGCAACCCAAGCTTATGGAAACAAAGCTTTGATAACTCTGTGGGTTATTGATGCCAATCTGAAAATCAATTGCTTCTTGGCAAAAGCCCTTTTGACAGTGGACCTCTGTAAAATAAAATAATTAAATGCGGCAAAGAAAATTTGATAAGGGTTAAAATAGGGAAGCTACTTTTTATCTGACTTTCATGAATGCTAAACTGCTTACTATATTCTTATGATTAAGGATTTAAATAACAAAGTTCAATGGTTGAAAAATATGTGCATTAATATATAATATGAAGATACCTAAAATAATTATACATACAAACACGCGTACACACACACACACACACACATCTCTCTATATTTATTATAAAACTTTATGCTGAATCTCAAGCTGCTCTTTTACGTACATTTATGGTGCATGAGAAGTTTTATGTTTATTATTGTGTTATTGCTCATAAAATATATCAAAATGATTTGTAAGAATTATTTCTCATGCATGATTATGATCGTTTATAACTACATAGCCATGCTAGCTTTACTGAAACAGAGAGAATCAACTCTCAGAAGAGAATGAATTAGTTTGTGAAGAGAGGTCATACATCAAGGGTTGAATTCTGAATTTTACCAGGACCAACAAAATGTTTCTCCTTGGGAACAGGATTAGTCATCTGTTTTAAGGTGGAGTAGGGCTTCCTTGGAAAGTGACAGATTTACTGAAGTTCTCCTTAGATCTTAGGCAAGGCACCAAACAAATGCTTTTTCCCAGTTTTGTTGTCTATAAAGTAGAAACATTAATAGCACCTACCTTAGATGGTTGTAATAAGAATTAAATGAAATAACACAGTAAAGCAATTAGTCCAGGGCCTGGCACACATGACATCCATAAACATTACCTATTATTGACCCAGTGTCTCATGATTCTATGTGGTCAGTGGGAGATCTGAGAATGAGTGTGGTGAGTAGAGAAGTGAAGGTTCTGTCAGAAGAGGCACTTGAGTTTGCTTTAGCAAGTTCAGAATATATTCACTTAAAATGGGGACCATTTGTCCCTATAGCCCATCATTGCCTGCCTTTAATATTGGCCTTAATACTTTAGCAAATCTATCTGCACTTACAAAGTAAACTTTATTTAATATAAGTATGTAGTTTCTTTTCCTGTGGTAGCCTGTGGCTAGATATTGTCACCTAGGCAGTTATTTTTGAATGGATTGTATAAATTCATTCTGTGCACATACTGCATGCTAAGTGTTGGGATTAGAAAATGTGAACTGTGCTCTCAGGGCGCTCGCAGACTGGAAGGATAGATAGACACTCAAACCAACAATTCTAGTGCAGTGGGGCAGGCCACAGATGAAGGTATGTCCGTGGTTTTGCACCTGCAGCCCAGAGACAGGCCCCGAGTTTGGCCTGACTGTTGGTGGGGGTTGTGATGATGGCAGGGGAGGGAACTCTTCCCCATGTACTCCATCCCTTCTTATTCTCTTAAACCAGATTTGCAATTGATTTCACACTCTCAATGGTAAGCATTTATCAGCCAGTTATTGGACTGAATTCAGCTTATTTTCAAAGAACCAGTTTTTCTGACTGAATTCAACCATAGGATAAGTTTGTGCACAGAGGGTGCATGATTATGCATATATGAGTGCAATAAATTTGCCCTGAATATATGTTAGTGGAGTGAAAGAAATTGTAAAACTAGGTTATTCTTTTTTTTTTTTTCCTGGAAAATCATGAGGTGTTTTATTTCCTCAAAAGCATTGTCTTCATTGTTCTAAATATTTTTTTCTTTTTTATGGCACTAACATATGTTATTAACTTAGCAATTACAATGAGTTAGTATAACTGTGTTTTTTGTTTGTTTGTTTGTTTTTTGCGGTACGCGGGCCTCTCACCTCTGTGGCCTCTCCCGTTGCGGAGCACAGGCTCCGGAGGCGCACTCAGGCTCAGCGGCCATGGCTCACGGGCCCAGCCCCTCCGCGGTACGTGGGATCTTCCCGGACCGGGGCACGAACCTGTATCCCCTGCATCGGCAGGCGGACTCTCAGCCACTGCGGCACCAGGGAAGCCCCATAACTGTTTATTTTGATTTCGGTTTTTTATTCAGTAATCTCAGTCCACGCATGAAGGGCATATTGTCTACCTGAGAGTGAATATGAACAATTAGGCTTCGCCGTTTTGTGAGGCTGAATCTCTCAAGAGGCAGGTGGTCCTTATTAGTGATTACAAAATGTACTGTAACCTAGAGGTTCAGAGAAAACAGCGGAGCCTGAACTGCAAAAAGAACAGCCATATGCTGCTTTGAGTCCGCAGGGAGAAGGTGTATGGAGGCAACCGGATGGGCCTAAAATAACTGAAGCCTCACTTTTCTGTACTTCCAACCAGAGCTACTCTTTCTAGATTGCTGTAAGAATGAGACATAGTTTTTGCTTGTTTTGTTTTATTCTTTTTTATTCAAATAAATAATTTGAAGATAAATAAAGATAGTAAAGGATAATGACTTCATAAGAATGTTTCACTGTTAGCAGCATGGAGTCAATTGGAAAGGGTGATTTGAAGGAGAAGGGCTTCATTTAATTTTGTGTGGGGCCACCCCATAGATGAAGGTAACTCTTGACCAGGTACTGAATTCTGACCCTGTTTTCTCATCTGTTAAGTGGGATAATAAAAATAGGCTTATTATGAAGATCAAATGCATTGGTATTCCAATGCACAGTGGTCAAAAACAAGACCTCAAAGTCAGAAAGAAGATTTTTGTGTTCCAACCTTCCATTCCTGAGCCTTGGGCACATTATTTTACCTCTTTTAGTCTCAGATTCTTCATCTGCATGAAACAGTCATAACTACTTCATAGAGTTATAGAGATAATTAAAGGAAATTGCATATAAAAGATCCTAGGACACTGCCTGCTACATATTCAGTGTTAAACGAATATGGTAATAAAAATTTTGTTTTGTTTTGCCAGGAAAACCAGCCTATTGCAGAGGACCTATAATGGGTATTGCAATCTGAAATTCCATATATGAAAAGTCTTTTCTGCCTTTATCTTGATGTTCTGAGTAGGGAGTAACTGTAAAAAGAGTTACACTATGATAACTCATCTGTGCCTATATAATAAACCCCAAATGTTTATTTTGGTATGAAAAAAAAGTGGGCTTCATGAGTCAGTGCTTTGGGGACAACCAGAAACTCAAGCAAGCTTTCTGATTTAGTGCATTAAATCCGTCTTTTCTATGTACCTCTAGTGTAGTATTTATAACATGATATTTTAATTGAATATATGTCTTTGCCTGCCAATGGTCAGGCAAATACATGCTATAACAGGGGTTCCTCAACCTGCTTGAAATACAGAAAGAGAAAGTTTCTGAGTCCCCTCATTTGCCTCATGGTTATATTGCTTTGGATAAACATCAAAAGTTTTTAACCAAAATCACTAGATTCCCTAATGTCATAGAGGCACAGCTTTTCTATGATGAAGGGTATTGAGATAGCCTTGAAGTAGAGGACGGAGTGAATGGAGTGGAAACAATGTTTGAGGGGACGCTTGACCCTTTATTTACCTTGACTCTTAGAAGCCATGCGTTTCCTCTATGCCTGTTTCCCCATTGCAAAGTTGCCTGCATTTGAAAATGCTCTTTCATATGATGGTCAGTGCATATAAAAGATCATTCACCCTATGAGACAAACATTATATAAAGCTTTTCCCATCCTACAAAGTATGAATGTGAAGTCAATTCTCCGAGACCCTTTACTACATTCCGATAGGACTTTAAATGCCACTCTATTTCCTGCCTTTATATTCTATTCAGACAAGGCCTTTTTTTTGCTTCCTTTCCTTGTAACAAGATGATTAGTTGTCAAAACTATATTTTTGTTCACTAGATGCAAATGTAATCTTTTCAAAATAAGTCATTTTGGGGTCAGTAATTAATTTTTGTTTATGAGAAAATAAGCATTTGGTAAATTCATGTTTTTAACACATCAAGCAAAGTCAAGGTAATTAAAGTTTAACTACGTTCTTGCTAGTACAGAGTAGGGGCTCAGTAAGGACTTGTTGAATATGTCATGAACAATATGCTGATATTTTCTAAATACTGACTTAATATGGAGCACTGATCCAAGATTATTGATTAGGAAGTTGACTTGTGCACAGATTATTAATTCGGTGACTGCTCCCTGCCAGGCAGGATGCTAAGCCATTGAGGAGTACAAGGTTCAGTAGAATAAACTCCCAGATAGCAAATGATTTACTCCATTAAAGGTAACTGTACACTTGAATAATTATAATAAAAGCATACTTAGAATGTACAGATTAAAGAACAAACTATGAATTAAAATATGTAATGATTACCTCCAAGTAGAGGGACTGGATAAAGTTTGTTGAATTCAAACTGGATCTTCAGTTACTTTGGTGGCTAGAAATGGTGGGAAGAGTGTGTAGGCCATGGCAAAAGCATCCATACATCCATCCATCCTTCCATCCATCCATCCATTTATCTATCTATTCATTCCAGAATAAAGTGCCTCCAATGTGCCATTGCTCTACACATCCCTGAGTTGGGAGTGTACATCTATTGGATGTGCAGGCATATCCCGCCTACAGAGTGTAAGTTGTAAGTTCATTGATGGAGATGGGGAATGTTGACTAGGTTTTCATAGGGAGGTGGAAAGGGTCACGGTTTATTTAGCGAATTGAGTGTGATCCTGAGCTGCCAGCACAGAGGACTATCTGAGCAGAGCATATCATGCAGAATGAAGAAAGATGGCTTAAAGCTAAATTTTCTAGGGTTTCAAAAACTATTAGAACACCAGTTGATATTCTTTAAGCTACAGTGAGCTTTTCGATAGAGACATTCTCAGCTTTACACTTCAGGGAAACATTTTGGGCAGCAAAGTGTAGATTGGCTGGAGAAGAGGTCGTTCCATTATTTAGCAGAAGCCATAATTAAGAATGAATTTCTTTCTTATTTTACCTGTTTGGCAGGTTCTTTCTGCCCTATCAGTCCAGCTACTTGGTTTGTGTTTTGTTCTACAAAATATTCAAAAGGACTTACTAAGATACACTTATCATAGTAGGAAAAACAAACAAACAGTAAATTAGGAAGAAAGGATCAAGGGAGTTGATAAATTTTAGTTAGTAGTCGAGTTTGATTTTTCTTGTCAATAATTATGGCCAATAGATTGATCTAGCTGTTCAGTAGAGTCAGAAATAATCATGCTGCTATTTTAAGAACATACAAAATTATGCCATATAAAATGATTTAATCTGATTAAGAATCCAGAAGCTGGATTCAATTATCTGGATCTAGTTGGAGTCAGATTCCCGGGGTAATCTAATAGTATCCAAGGAATCTAGTAGTTTATCAGGGAAAATACAAGTGGGGCACTAAAAAAGCTATTATTATTCATGAAAAATAGGAAAAGTCATAAGTGCTTAGTTATTTTGGTAAATAATGAAAGTGACAGAGACAGGGAAAAGAAAACTAAAAAAATAATAGAGGTCAAATTGGAAAAAGCAAATCAAAAATACAATGCAACTAAAGAAGGACGTAACATAAAATAGAAAGTGCCTCTTTTTACCAACACCAAAGAAGGGCAAAGGAAGATGGTGACTCTAGACTTTTATGGGGATAATAAAAATGATAATAAATGGTATTTTAATCCTTACTTTAACCTTGGGAGGAGAAAAATAAGTGCAATTTTGACATGATGAGTAGAATCAGTAAGGTTAAAAACATAAAGTGATAATGTAGAATAGAGGAATAACTGGTAAAAAATCATTTGCTTATGGTAGATTTACTAAACTAAAATATATGTGAACCATGTATCCTAGGGTACTTTTGAAAAGCTCAGTGGACACATCAGTGTTATGTAAAATCTACAATGTACAAGAGAATTACAAGTAAGAACTGAAAAGTATTATATATGAATAAAATATGTAGCTTCCAGCTGTAGATGGAGGTCAGTAGTTGACAAGAGCATGCAACTAAAAAGAAAAAAGTTAATATGTCTGTTGACTGAATCAAAAGTTTAACATGACATCTTTCCTCAAAGCTTCCACTGTCTAAAGAAGGAAAATAGAGCCAGAAGCTGAAATCCTCCCAAGTCCCTATTCCATTTTGTTGAGGTCATGGATCCTTATCTCTAAGTGAAGTTGCAGAAATGTGCAATTGTGCATAGACTCAGGGGTAGAGATGTAAAATAGTGTTCTTTCTTAAATCCATAAATAAATGACAGATTGATATAACAAGGACACAGAAAGGTACTAAATTTGACTAGTATTTGATTGCTTTTATCAGTTATAAAATCATTTGTAATAAAACATTATTTTGAGATAATTGCAGATTCACATGTAGTTGTAAGAAATGATAAAGATTCCATGTCTCCTTTACTCAGTTTTCCCCGCAATGATAACATCGTGAAAAACTATGATGTAGGGCTTCCCTGGTGGCGCAGTGGTTGAGAGTCCGCCTGCCAATGCAGGGGACACGGGTTCGTGCCCCGGTCCGGGAAGATCCCACATGCCGCGGAGCAGCTGGGCCCGTGAGCCATGGCCGCTGAGCCTGCGCCTCCGGAGCCTGTGCTCCACAACGGGAGAGGCCACGACAGTGAGAGGCCCGCGTACCGCAAAAAAAAAAAAAAACAAAAAAACTATGGTGTAACAGCACAAGCAGGATCCTGATATTTATAAAGTCCACCAGTCTTTTTCATGGCTCCTGTTTCACTTATACGTGTGTATGGGTGTTTCTATGCATTTTTGACCTGTGTAGGCCCATGTATCTACCACTGTGGTCAAGATATAAGACATTGCCGTCACCACAAGGATCCCAAATTGTCATTTAATAGCCACAGCCACATCCTACCCATATGCCTCCCTTCACTGCCTGACAACAGCTAATATATCCTCTATTTCTATAAAATTGTCATTTTAAGAATGCTATGTGGATGAAATCACATTGTACGTAACCTATCGGGTTTGGCTTTTTTTCACTCAGCACGGTTCCCTCCACATTTATCCATGTTGTTGTGTTCCTTTTAATTGCTGAGTAGGTCCATGGTATGGATGTACCAAACTATGTTTAGTTATTCACTCTTTGAAGGTCTCCTGAAAAATAATTATCCATCAACCTGCTATGAGTATTTGTTGAATTGTATGTAGAGAGAAACAGCAGGGAAGAGTGATGTCTTATCTCAGAACTGAACTAAATCATTTTTATAAGATAGTTTTAGAAGTTATATTTAACCCTTTAATATAGAATACTTTTAGAAAATAAGAAAAAGAAACTTTCTTGCTGGAACAACATATACCTCAGATCCTTCATAACTGGCATAGTGACACCTTGGCTGCGGTGAGCTTAATTATTATAATCGCAGCAAACATACCTAAGAGAAAAGTTCTCATTTAAAAGTAATACCACCTGGGACTTCCCTGGTGACACAGTGGTTGAGGGTCCACCTGCCGATGCAGAGGACACGGGTTCGTGCCCCGGTCCGGGAAGATCCCACATGCCGCGGAGCGGCTGGGCCCGTGAGCCATGGCCGCTGAGCCTGCACGTCTGGAGCCTGTGCTCTGCAATGGGAGAGGCCACAGCAGTGAGAGGCCCGCGTACCGCAAAAAAAAAAAAAAAAAAAAAAAAAAAAAAGTAATACCACCTGGATCTATGTCCTCTTAACGTTATAGTCTGTGAAACCACACCTATGTTCCTTTTTATTGTGCTTAACTTTCCCATCCCTTCTGTCAATATTACACTAATGTTGCTGCAAAACCCAACTCTCAACGAGTTTCCAAGACTTCCTCAAAGTCATCCCTATCTTGTATTTCTTAAGTTGTTCTGACACTCTGCTAGGCTTTGCTCTATCTAGTTCTCATTTGACTGCTTTTGTAGCTGTCAGATCTGTTGGTACATGCATTTTTCTGCCTTCAGGCCATGTTTTTAAGATTCCAAAATTCAGACATGATTTCTAGATTAAGCCACTATAAGATCTTTGAGACTACTGATCTAAAATTTGTAAAATTTTTAAAGGGAACCTGCAGGGACACTGCAGTTGGCATATGCTCTATAAATCTCCTAGCAGGAACCCACTTTAAGCTTGGCAACTGTGAATTACATCCCTTAATTATCCTATCCTTAAACTAGTTTATCAAGGAATCAGCCAATTTTTATAAATGGTCTCCATAAAGTGTTTGACAGGGGTGTGATATCACGTTGTTCAGGGCACACATGGACTTGGAGGGCAGACCCTAGGAGGTTCTGCATGGTGTGGAAAGTGTCACTGGAAACTAGGAGACTTGTTTTTACCCTGACCTCTCATTCATCCTGAGATAGGGTTGTGCTTTATTACTTAATATTTGGAGCCTCAAGTTCCATGTTTATAAAATTAGGAATTTAATGTAGTTATTTACTAAAATTTCTTCCAGATCTATTATTCTCAAATTGGATACTTCAGATAGTGAGAGTTATGTTGGATGTATTTTCCTGTTTTTGTTTACTTGTTTTTTAGATTTAAAAGTTTAAGCCCTCCATCATTCAACTATACAGAAGTGATCCTATGGTGTAAACCTCACTGAACAGAGAGCTTCCGTATGTGATTTTTTTTTTTTTTTTTCAATTTGGGATATTTATTTTAAAGTAGCATGGCTACTCATACCCTATGAAAACTAAAACCAAAATGGGAGAGGTTAATAAAGACAACTTAGGTATTTTGCTACCTTGGTTTTAATAGAAATGTAAAAATTGTTCAAAATAGATATGATATTAGTTTTCTTTTGCTCTCCCAGCTGCATGTTTTTATAATATACTTTAAAAAACAGGCATCTGCTATAGGGGAGCTAAGTTGATTCTGTTAGTTAGACTGAATCCAAACATGGCTAAGTAGAAATGACTAATGTGATTTGAGAAATGCTAGTTTATCTCTAAAAGGAGGGTTAAGTCCTATGTTTGTGAAGAATTAGGGGATGTCATGGTAGAGAAGAAAAGGCCGCATATGAGCAATAAATGTGAGCTTGGCTTATTTTTTGTCCTATAAAAAGAGAAAAATAAGATGATTTCAGAATTCCTGCTGTGCCATCAAAAATTGGGTTGCATTCAGCCTGTGACATTGAGGCAATCAGGCTGCAGCATTTATTGCCCTCTTACCTCATGTACAATCAATAGTTTTATAGTCAGAGGTAGAGGTATCGGAACTCAGGCACTGTGATCTCATCTCAAGTCCGCCTTCATCACAGGCATGAGCTTATCCACTTCCTGAATCTCCCCAGAGTTCTTTCCACTCTTTATCGGATTTTTACACATTTATATGTAAAACTTCTCTCCTGAGATGAAGTTTTGCGTCTGTTACGGGCTGGCTGAGCGATTACTGGGCATTGCATGAAAAACAGAACTTTTTTCATAACTTTTAAGAGATTGTTAAGAAATAATTGGCTTTAGAAAGTTCATACCGTTCTACTACCCTTATGACACAGCTTCTCACAGGACAGTTTGGTTCCTTTTTCTGAGAGTTTATGATAACTCTGAACATTAGGAGATAGTAGTCTCTTTTACAAAAAAAAAAAATAAACTTCAAAAACTGTTGGAAACCTGAGGCTGAAATAACTTCCAAAATGATAATTGTGGCTCTTGTCCAAGTCAGCATTTTTTCAAATGCCTTCCTCAGAACACTGGTTCTGCAGAATTTTAAATAGCTGCTACATATGTACACAAAGGCCCTCTGGTTAAAAAAGCTTAGGGAATGTTAGGACAACTGTTTTTGTTTTGTTTTGTTTTCCTGCAAGAATTTGGAGACCCATTAATATACTAATGTACACCATGGCTGACTGAGAAATGGGCACTGAATGTAATGTTTAATAAATTGATTTAACCATGAATCCTTTTTTATTTGAAGAACATTTTGTGGAACTAATATTCCTTGAAACTTACTGTGAAAAATGTTGGCTTACGTTGAATCTTCCACCTAAGTTACATTTATTAACTCATTTAATCTTTGTCATATCCCTGTGAGTTAGATACTCTTAGAGTGGCCATTTTATAGAAGAGGAAGCTAAGATTAACAATAAGTTACTTATTTAAGTTCACTTGGCTAGTGGAAACATAGGTGAAATTCACAGGCATATATATGCTACTCCAGTGTGCCTGCTTTTAGGAATACTAAAGAAGTAGAATCAAGAAGTTGGTGAACGGTTGGTTATGGGAACCAGGAAAGGTGGAGCTCATGATGACTCTTTAGTAGATGAGAAGGCAGAAGAGATTTTAGGAAAAAGCTTGCTATAGAAGAGAGCTTCAAGGAGGAAGTCACATTTAAGCTAGATGGATCTTGAATGTTCTGAACAATGGGCATGATGGCCTGGCATAGCAAGGGTAAGGAGGAGATTGCACAGATGCAGAGAGAGGGAGTCTCAGCATTTTCATGAAGAACAGAGGGAAATGGGAAGGAAATCACAAAAGATCTCATCAAAAACTGAATTTTGGAATTTGGATCTCAGCATTGAGTGTGGATATCATTCTATAACTAGCATCAGTCCCTGTAAAGAAATGACCTGCGGACCACTGGGCATTAGGAAGATTACCTGCCATCAGTCTATTAAAAAGTTGGCTTTCAGAGACAATCATAATTTAACAGTGCCGCTTGGCCATTTAAATTATTAGTGATTAGGCATGCCTTTAACTTACAGCTTATTTACAGAAAAACAAAATCCTTTATCCTAAACACAACTTAGTTCTTCAAATGGGACAAGCAAGTTTTCTTTTTACAAAACACCTCAGTCTATTCTGCAGCATTTTCTTGAACTTAACTGACCTCATTTAAGGAATTTAGGGAATTTTGAGGTAGAGATAACAACAATTCAAAGTTCATTTAAGAACCATTTCTATAATACTGGTTAATAACAGAGCACTGTTAGATAGCTTAATGTTTAAATCAATCTTCTGTAATCCTTTAAGTGCCATAATTTTGTATATGTAAGTGAATGATTTAATGAACAATTTCAGAAGCTATCAGGGCTGAGCTTGTAGTTCAGCTGACAAGTTATAGACACTCTTGGTGTGCCCCAGAAAACAGGCAAGAAAAATTTCTTTTCCTTGAATACCAACTACTTTGCCATTCCCATAAAAACTCCATAAAACTAGTTGGCCAGTGGTGACACCTTCTGCCAGTATCTGAGCGAAGCCTTGTTATAATGTCCACTGCCTGCCATAAGCTTATTAAAATGTCACTGCTCCAGAAGAGAGGCTGACACCAGTCAGCACAGTTACAGCTCTGAAATCTTTTCTCAACTAGGAATTGAAGCTTCCTATTATATACTGGCTTCTATTTTACAGAATCTTCTTAAAGATCAAGAGTTTTGTATGTGAAAATACTTTGTAAGCTTCAAAATGCTATAGAATTGTTAGCTAGCTATTATTTGTGAGGGCCATAATCATTTTGTGTAGAGAATAACAGCCACACAAAATCACATTTAAAAACAAAACAAAACAAAATAAAAAAATCTCAACTTTGTCATTTTCCCATTTGGGAGAAGTTCTGACATATATTGAGGTAAGTATAAAATTAGTCAGAATTGGATTTGCATACATTTCTACAGAACTGAACTTCTAGTATTTAGTTTCCTCTGATTTTTGCACCTTGTGTGTGTGTGTCTGTGTGTGTATGTGTGTGTGTGTGAAGTGAAATCTTTTACCTTCCCTTAAAAAAATAACTTTTCATACCCACCTCACATAAGAATGCCCATGGAAAATTCTGGTACTATATATAATTGGCACAAAGAGTAGGTTCTCAGTAAATGTGGGTTGAATCTGAAAAATCCTCTCCTAGAATTGTCACTTGACCATTCGTCTCCTGGGTAAGTTGAGATGGGAAGAGATAATATGTATTTTTTCTTTAAGTTTAATAATTGTCCTATAGCTGATATATAAAATCAAATACTAGAAAAATTAGATAACTAAATGAAAGCTCCAAATTAAAAATGGTAACTTTCCACGAATGTGTCTTTTTGCAGCCTTTTAGTAGGCTATATTTATTGGCATATAAAAGATAGCTGCTTTTGATAACCGGAGCCCTCACCATTCAAGAGGGCACCTCTAGAGCGTGGCAGTCATCTGCTGCTGCCCCCAAACGGATTGGATTCTCTAAATGTTGAAGAAGAGAAATGAGCAATGTTTTGGAGCTCTGTGGCTTCCTCTGCCCTCCTCACCACCTGGCACATATACCGCTTGACCCATGGAGCAGGAGACACACTAAGCCAAGCTGTATTCCTCTCCACACCAGTTGCTCCTTCCTCATACCAACCACCCATCTCTTCTCTGCCATCCCTTCTCCTTCTCCTTTCTCTTATTCCCATTCTTTCTACAGCATGCTCAGTAGGAGCGGGATTGAGAGGCTGTACCCAAAGGGATGCAGGATTCTGGCCAAACTGTGTCCTCCTTCCCATCTCACTACTTTTATTTCTTTAACCAAAAAATTATTCCTATGTCAGGAATATATGCAAATACATCATTTCTTTTAGCTTCAAAGCAACCCTTTATGATGATATTGCTGTTTATATGTAACAGAAACAGTATGTCTAGTTTTCTCTTTAAGGAGAAACATCTTTTGTTGTCCATAATCAGGTCTATGAATGAAGGGAGAATCAGGAATCATTGAAATAAGCTTGACTGATTTACACTGAAAGGATCAGAGAAAGAAATGAATATATCTAGCAGGTCAGAATGAGCATAGAGAAAGGAGCGTGGGCTGGTTTGGTAGGAGATTTTGAGGTGGGAGATTTTGAGAGGGAAGAAAGAAGAAAGAGAGAGTCTTTCAGGTAGCTGCAAATAGCAAAATGTACAGAGAAAGAGAGAGAGAAATGAATGCTTGAGATCAAGAGACCATCCATGGAGGAAAGCTTGTTCAAGAGGGATGCAAATGATTTTAAGAAATTGTGCTTGGTTAGATGGGTTACATAGAGATTCATCCTTTGGAATTACTGAGAAACTTCAATGGATATTTAAGTTGCTTCCAAATTATTATTTGGATATTTAGTCACTATGCTGTAGTGTCATGAGGCAGTGAGTTTTCTGTGGTTATAGTATTTCAGTGTAAAGTGTCACACCTAGTGTTTTATTGGAGTGCATCATCACCTAGAATGTAGGTTAGAGTGAAAATTTCAGTGTTTTACAATGTGAAAATTTTATAGAAATTTCTAGATGACTAGATGTTGTCTGTGGTTGTCCCTGGAATACTATACCAGATCTGGAAGGAAACTTTAGCTACTACTCTGAGATTAATATAATGGTTTGGGATGATAATCTACTATTTGGCTTCAGATTACTGTATATATTACTTTAAAAAAATTAGTATTGAGTGAATTCACTAAATTGAGACAGCGTAGGACATTCCTTTATATACTGCAGATTAGCAATTAGCTTTTTAACCTTACCTCCTAAGATAACAAATATCTTAAGAAATGAGGGACCATTCAGAATGGAGGCCTGGCGGTAAATGACAATTGAGCGGGATGGATGTCCCATCCATCAGTGATCCTGCATATCTACTCTTTCAGCACAATGTTTTCATATCATTTAAAGTTCATAAAATTCAAATTACTTGTTGTCTCTGGGTGTTGTATCTCCATGGGGTTCGTTTTGGGCAAACTGGTTTCCTTTGAAGTCCCTAGCAATATATTTTAGGTTATGAATTTTCCATTTATTTTTATCTATCAATCTATGAGCCTCTGTTTTCTATTTTTCTGGCATTTATTAAAAATCTTGTCTATTGGTTCCAACTCCCTTTGCATTTTGTGTAATTCCATAGTCTCTAATGTCTTTATTCTTTCTTACACATCTAGACTTTTCCTACAGAGGGGTCCTGAAGGGATGGCCAGCAAATTCATGAGCCCACTACCCAACCTAGATCAGCAGTGTCAATGTGGTTTTGAAAGTAACCTCATGAAATGTTATCTCACTTGTGAAGGGGGAAATTGCCTATTACTTTTGTACATTATTAGATTTAGAAAAGAAGTGGCAGACAGAATCCAGCCATAACTTATGCTGCCAACATTCCAAATATATGTTCTTAAGGCAAGATTTTGTTGGGATATTTATGAATGAATATAGGAATTAACTGGACACTGACTTTCCAGGAAGAGTTCTGGATTGTGTTTTTGCTTTTTCACATCCTGGTAAAAAGGAAGTGTTGTCATGGTAAGTCTTATGGGTGGGAGTTGTTGGGGTGAATGTCAGAGAAAGCTCCTTACTTTTTAAAAATTATTTTATTTATTTATTTTATACAACAGGTTCTTATTAGTTATCTATTTTATACATATTAGTGTATATATGTCAATCCCAATCTCCCAAGCTCCTTAAGTTTTTAATAGCTTTATAATTTAACATCAGTGGTAAAGAAAGGTATTTTTCACGAGCTGTTCAACCTTCCAATATATGGGTAATAGGTATAGCTCTAAACTAAATTAATAATTGTTACCACTTACAAAAACTTATTCAGAGCTTTCTAGTCCTTCTCAGTGGGCAGGTTGCTTCCTAGGAGTATAGGAGATACTTTGAATTTCTAATTTCTAGTTTATTTTATATTCATACAATGAAGTTGGCTATTACAGCTGTAGTAGCTCCATGCTTTGAGCCCTGAAGTTATAATTCAAGAAATATCCTATCTGATAGATGTCTAGGACTCCATGCTTACTGATGCAAGAATTTTTTTGTCCAACACTATTCTATATGGTGTCCCAGTGAGGGAGTGCAGGTGAACTGAAATCAAATATAAAATGACTGAAGGCCAGAAAATATGAATATGTGATGTAAAAAAGTGACATGTAGCAAAGTACTAATTGAGAAGAAATTAGATGAGAAAGAAGCAGCTAGGGAGAAAAAGCCAATAGCAACCAAAAGTAATATCAAGTTACTTTAGGAACCCAGGAGATTGGGAAAATGTGATGCAGTCTAGAGCCAGGGAAGGGTTAAGGGGAGAATCGGAATGTTCTGCTCTTGAAATCCAAGTGAATATGCAATAAACTCACACTTCAGGTGACTGTAGAGAGAGAAGATTTTGTCCTATGGGAGTAGGTTGTTCTTGGAGCTCTGATTGAAAACTCTAAGTATATTTAAGGACTGGAATTTGAAAAAGGATAACTTCTAAGATTGATATTGTTTAGATTGAAAAACTGGCAGACCTGGGATTGATTTGTGTGCCTGTAATTTGCCTTTCTGTATTCAGCTTAGAGTCCTAACACTTTGCAGCCAATAATAGAGTAGATTTTCTTTTCTAAATGGAAGAGACTGCATTTGGGGATAACTTATGTTGTTGGGGGGTGTGGAAGACACACTTTATACACATTACCAGGAGAAACCACTTGGCCCCTTCCATCCTCACGGTCACAGCAGAGCTGACCGACACTAGCTAAGAAATTCTTCCTCCTTGTGAGTTCTCCACCTGATTTCATTCAAATTTTGGTGACAAATGTTAATACTATCTGAGAAGTACTGGTCTGTCAGGATTTGATTGGCAGCTCTGATCTGAATTCAAAGTGTCCCTTTCTTCTTGAAAGAAGAATACAATTTTAAACTTGTTTCAGCATTTTTGTTTCCTTTTGAGGAAGTTCAGTATATCTCGGAACAGAAATTTCTCTACTTGGAGCCTGTCATGGTTGTAAATATCCAAGTTGGAAAGTACGTCTTTGCAAACAATATCTACTTGGCACTTTTGCCAGCTTCATTGTAGGGAGCAAATCGGGGACACATTTGCTTTTGACTATGTTATGTTAAGACACAAGGCAAAGCACCGAGCTGATCTCCCTGTGCTGTGTGGCTGCTTCCCACTAGCTATCTATTTTACATTTGGTAGTATATATACGTCCACGCCACTCTTTCACTTCGTCCCAGCTTACCGTTCCCCCTCCCCGTGTCCTCAAGTCCATTCTCTACGTCTGTGTCTTTATTTCTGTCCTACCCCTAGATCAGCTCGGTGCTTTGTGACCACCTAGAGGGGTGGGAGGGAGACACAAGAGGGAGGAGATATGGGGATATATGTATATGTATAGCTGATTCACCTTGTTATAAAGCAGAAACTAACACACCATTGTAAAGCAATTATACTCCAAAAAAGATGTTAAAAAAAAAAAGACACAAAACAAAACTAGATTAAGAAACTCCTCTGTCTTTGATGGCCCACTGTTTTGAGAGAAGAAATAACATTTTCCTTATTAGATACTTGTGACTCTTTCGTGTGTTCTTTTGCAGCAGCTAGACTTTGGGGGAGTAAATTTTAAAAGATGATTTTAAGAAGTATGATAGTGTGAAGTTTCGAAGAATCATGAGTATGGGGCTGGACATTAATGTTTAGCAGTGAATTTGCAAAGACATTTTTCTCTGGTTTCTATTCAGGGATTACAAGCCTTGATTTGCTCTTACTTCTTGATTTCCCTTTCAATACTATCAGCCTTGATAGTGATTTTACATTTACTTAGCCTGTTTCATACTAGCTAGTCATGACTTTTGTCATGATTTCCAACTGATTAAAGAGCTACAAACAGTTGTCCTGATATTGAAGCCACCAGAGACTCCAGTGTCACCCTTTTTAAAATTTAATTTTCATGTTATAAAAATCCTATGGAAGAATAGTTCCATGTATTTTTTTTAACCTGGTTGACATTTTTAACTTTAGGGTAGACGTTATTAACTGAAATAACGGAAAGCATTGTACATTTTAATAATAATTTATAGCAGACAACAAATGATGATCTGCAAATAAATTTAGGAGACTGATAATTTACCCCAAGTTCTGCCGTCTTTAGAGTCTTCTAAAATTTGAGATTATGTGAAATTAAAATAATAGTCTGCAGTGAGACAAGAGACAGAGAGGGAAGGCCATGCAGTTTTTTGTGGAGGAGTGTAAACCAGAGAAATGTATATTTTGCCAGCCAATCAGATAATCCTAAATTGTTTGTCTTTTAAGATTGACATCAGCTTTGAATCACCTATGTTAATAGAAAAGAATTTTAAAATTAAAAAAAAATGAATCATCTAGAAATAGTCTATTTTTTAATATACCTTTTCTCTTTACTGTCAATGTAAATGTGAATGTATTTGATATCATGAAGTTCACAAAACTTTAAACAGAGTAATGAATTCATGGAAAGGTCTGAGTCAAGAGACGACACAAAGTTTAGAAGCTTCCCTCCTTTTTCACCTTCTACTCATATCTGATCTGTTCTTCGTTCCAATTTTGAGACCCTCAGTCTCACCTAAAACAACAGCCAAATTTCTTCCTTCATTGCTATGATACATGGCTTATTAAATAAGTTTAATTTAAAGGGGGAATAAATAAAACATTGTGAGCACGTCCAAAGGAGGGCCCCTGGAGTGGGGAGTTCTGGAGTTTGGAGGTAGGGCCCTGGGTGAGGCTGTGTGGGTGGGGTTTCGGCCCAGTGCAGTTGGAGGGGGTCTCAGAGGGGGTTTCCGAGTGTAGAGGTAGGGCCCAGGGTGGGGTATGGGGGCGGGGCTCGGGCTCTGGGCGGCAGGAAGGAGGCTCCGAGGGCAGAGAATTAGGCCCAGGAGCCCAACAGACTCCCTGGTGCCTAAGTGGACAGGGAAAGCATTGGCCGCGTTCACTTCCATTCCTCCGTGCCCCCCCCCGACGGTCTCCCCCAAGGTCTCCCCCATCCCCTTTAGACCCCTAACCGTGGGTGGGTCCCGCCGGGTGTCGGAACACCTCCCCTCCCCCAGCCACCCCTCAGGGGTGCCAGTCCTGGAGGTCCGGCCTTTACTTTTGCTCCCCCTCTCTCCCTCCCACTCCCTCAGGACCCGCATGGCTGGAGGGGGGTCTAGGTGGGCAGAGGATAAGCCAGGTATCTCAGCGGGTTCCTGGGGGCCCAAGTGGGCAGGGAAAACCTGGCCACCCTCCCTTTTGATCCTCTGCCCTTCCAGTGGTTCCCCAGTTTCCCCCTTCCGGCGTGGGATCCCTTCCCCTCCCCCAGCCGCCCCTCAGGGACGCCAGTCCCATCCTGCCTCCACTTCTCCTCCGCCTTCACTCCCCCCACGCCCCACGTCCTACCCGGGCGCTGGGTGTGCCTCCCGTCCCCTTAGGTGTCCGGGGTCCCCCTCTGGTGCCTGGTAGGTGCCCTAGTTGTGCGGAGACCCAGATTCCACGTCCCCCTAGTCCGCCATCTTGACTCTGCCCCTACATGTTAGTTTTTAAGAGAGTAAATCCTACAGGTTCTCACCACAGGAAAAAAAAAATTTTCTATTTAATTTTGTATCTATATGAGTTGATAGACTTTCACTAAACTTACTGTGATAATCACTTCATGATGTATGTAAGTCAAATCATTATGCTGTACACCTTGAATTTTTTCAGTGCTGCATGTCAACGATATCTCAACAAAACTGGAAGAAAAATTCGTGAATAAATAAATAAGGGAATGGAGGCAGTAAGTCCAACTGATTGCAGTTGAGAAGTCCAGTATTTTATCTTTCAATCTACTCTTTGAAACGGGCATTGGATAATATGTACGTCTTCACTGGGTTTATTTATTTTTTTTGCAGATGCATATTTTTCTCCTCTAACCTATAAACGTATTAAATACTAATCAAGGATTTTCTAACGTTAAACCTTTTTAAAAATAGGAATAAACTCGCTTGGCCTGGAAGAGCAACTCTTTTTGCATTCTCTAGGAGCTGTTCCCCAGCTGAAAGGCAAAAAAGAGCTTCTCCCCCCTATGCATATGGTGACCTGCCATGCTAAAGGAAACATTTTTTTAAAAAGCTTTTTTAAACCGTTTTTTCTTAATTTCTATTTTTTTCTTGTTTTCTTTTAATTTGTATTAATTTATTTGTTTTTGTATTTTGGCCATCCTGCGTGGCATGCAGGATGGTTCCTCAACCAGGGATCAAACCCGGGCCTCCACAATGAAAGCACCAAATCCCAACCACTAGGCTACCAGGGAACTCCCTAAAGAAAACATTTCTTATTCCAGCTCTCATCTTTTTTTTATTCTAGTAAGAATCAAATGGGATAATATCATTCTTTTTCTTTTCTTTTCTTTTTTTTGGCTATGTTGGGTCTTCGTTGCAGCAGGTGGGCTTTCTCTAGTTGTGGCAAGCAGGGGCTTCTCTTCGTTGTGGTGCGTGGGCTTCTCAGTGCGGTGGCTTCTCTTGTTGTGGAGCATGGGCTCTAGGCTCACAGGCCTCAGTAGTTGCGGCACATGGGCTCTAGAGCACAGGCTCAGTAGTTGTGGCTTATGGGCTTAGTTGCTTCGTAGCATGTGGGATCTTCCTGGACCAGGAATCAAACCTGTGTCCCCTGCATCGGCAGGCGGATTCTTAACCACTGCACCACCAGGGAAGTCCCAGCTACATTTTCTTTAATTTGCTTTTTTTTATATCAGGAAAAAAAAGGGAGAGAGAGGGAAGATTTCCATTTAAACTGGATATCAAGAGTTCTATGGTTTAGAACTTTAGGGTTCAATTTATCATGCTTTTCAAAAGTTTGTGCAAGGCATACAACAAAGGCCCTCTTTCTGAGTGGGCCTAGCAATTTACCTTAGGGGCAAAAAAAGAAAAAAATACCCTCCATTATTGCTTTTATTAGCCCCTGAATATTAGCCCCCAGTTTTTATTTTATACTGTGTGGGTTCAGGTAACCCTATTGGTTTCCTTTAGTATGTTTAATTACTATTTCCTGAGCAGCAGATTTATGTGCCCTGTCTTATAATACCAGGCAGGGGAAGCATTCCCTAGTGAGACATAGTGTCTTTCCTGATAGGGATAGAATAGGATAGTTATACAGGTAGTTGTAGAAGTCCCAATAGGGGACTATACATAGAGAGGGAAACCTAGGAAACTTTGGGAGACCACTGTAAGTTAATGATCACTCAAGAAAGCTATTGGAACATTGTGGAAGGAAGCCGCCTTGCTTAACTATAAAGCCATAAATAAAAGCACGAGATATGCCCCAGGCCATTAGGTGGAAGAAAAATGTCACCATCTTTCTATTGATAATCCTAGTTTGACCTCATAGGGAGAGGAACTAGTGATGTAAGCCTCATGTCTACTCGAAGAAGGTGATCTTTTCCCCTCCCCCTTTCCTTTAACTATAAAATTATATAGTCAGAGCTCCCTTGCGTGCCCGCTTGCATCTCTTACAAGTGTCCTATATTAATAAATCTACTTCTTGCCTAAAATAAATAAATAAAAAATAACACCTTGCTTACTTTTCCTGTTCTTTAGAAAAGTTGAGTGCAGATTCCATAGCTTTCTGATAATTTTTTTGGCTATCAAAATGAATCCAGCATCATTTAGGCATGCAGTCTCACATATCCTATTCAAAACTCTACCCCTTGCACCCCCAGTGCAACTAGAGCTGTTATTTTGGGCAACTGAAGTGTGAGTGAGGGATTGTGGGCGGAGATGGGTGGGGGGAGGTATCCAGGGCTGGTGCTCTCTTTTTAAATATCTCATTTCCCTCTCTCTCCGGCTGGATGGGGGCAGGAAGGAGCAATAGGTGAGACTGAGTTCATCTGGAGGCTTGTGAGTAGTGGGGAAGTATCTTTGGCCTCACTCTGGCTCAGTCTAGCGCCACCTGCTGGTGACCATGACTGACAGGTGGTTTCCAAATCAGTAGTTGGTTTGATCTCTTTGTATTGAGTTCAGCTTCATCCTCACAATCTCCTTTGATGAGAAACCCTTCAGAAAACAGCAGCCATACTATCCCTTGGCCCTTTCTATTGATCAAAATCTCCAATCAGAGCTCTTTGACTAGGGGAGATGTCTCATTGCTTGACTCAAGCTGCTAGAAAAGACTACATACAGTACCTGCCTGTTATCTAACTTCTGTGTTTTTCACATAAAGGTGGAGCCATATGAACTACTACTAAACCCTCTTTCCCATCTCCAAGGAACTGGAAGCCACCCACAATCCCTAAATATAACCATAATCATCACGCTTTTAACTTTGGACTGTATGAGGCACTTTACTGTTGTCATGTTTTGTCCCATTGGTTCAGGCTCCTGTAGCAAGTCTCCAGGTTTGAGAACTCTCTAGCAATATGCACTCTCTCTGTTGACATAAAGCCTCATACATGCGAGGACATATATCAGAAGATTCTTAACAATGATCTCACCATCCTTCTCTCTAACGGTAGCCCCAAGTATACCTGTAGGTTCTGCACAGCTAACATCCACCCAGAACATCTTTTCGTGCAGATATCAGTGGTCTCTGCTAGTGGTTTGGTTGGAGAGTCCTCATTATGAGGAAGGAAACCAGTAAGTAGCCTCTACCATGAATATCGCCCTTCTAATAAGGCTGGTGAGCATCAGATGGATGCCCTCCCCATCAATTTTCTCCATATGTGGATGAGAGGTGGGGGTGAGGGTGGGATGGGGGGATGCATCCTCGAAGTGGGGAGCTTCTAAAGCATATTGTTTGGCCATCAGGATAGCTCACTGACTCCTTGCTAGAATGTAAATCCAAGCAGTTTGGGGGCAGCTCTTCTTAGACCTTTGGGTTTCTACTTAGATTTCAGGGTCAAGGAAAAAGTCCCACTCAGCATTCTGTTACATTATGATTTCTTAGTATTTTCAGGGGCAACATGAGAAGCAATGAGTGTTGCTGGCAAAATATGCTTGTCTTAGCTTCATAGGGCAAGCAGCAGGTCTGATAATATAAACGGGGGACTTAAGAATGGTTCAGAATATCAAGAATTTTTAAATGCCATTGATGTCCTAATTAACTGAGGGTGGATTATAATGCCTATGGATTCATCAGGTTCGAATGTCTGTGGATTCTTCAGGGTTGAATGCCTTGCAATATAACAAAGGGAAGTACACACAAGTACCAAGAGGGCTAAGTGATTGCCACATTCATTGTAATGGACTTTAAAGCTTAAAAACATCATATCCAGATACTGTACAATGGGAAGTACAGAGGTTTTTTTTTTACTTTAAAAAATATTTATTTATTTATTTATTTTACAGTACATCCTTGTTGGTTATCTGTTTTACACATAGTGGTGTGTACATTTCAATCCCAGACTCCCAGTCTATCCCTGCCCCCTTCCTTCCCCCCAGTAACCTTAAGTTCATTCTCTAAGTCTGTGAGTCTGTTGTACTGAAACATTTTGAATAATAATTGTTAGCCACTTACTTAACCATACATTCCTTTATTAATTCTTTGTTTTAGCCATCTTTTTGACATTTAGAGCTCACTTAGTTAAAGCTCTTGTTTATTTTTAAGGTAAGTTATACCTAAATTTCAACTCCTAATTTAGATTTTTAAATTATGTGCCACATTGAAACTGCTTATGTAGTTTACATTAACAGTATTTCTTCATCATTAAACACTTGGTATTAGATTTATTTGGATTTAACTCAATACAGTAAATATCCCTCATACCAGGACACCCTGGTCAATTAAGACTCAAAAAACAGATTAGAAGGCTAACCAGTCATTACTAGTCACCCATGGTAAGTAGTTCAAGAAAAATTGGAAGTGAGCACATTCCTTTTGCCATAAGAAAATGACTGAGTCTTGGTGACACCTGGTTTTTTTTTGTTTTTTTTTTTTTAGTTATCTTTTTATTTATGTATGTATTTACTTACTTACTTACTTATTTATTTATCGGTACGCGGGCCTCTCACTGTTGTGGCCTGTCCCGTTGCGGAGGACAGGCTCCAGACGCGCAGGCTCAGCAGCCATGGCTCACGGGCCCAGCCGCTCCGCAGCATGTGGGATCTTCCCAGACCGGGGCACGAACCCGTGTCCCCTGCATCGGCAGGCGGACTCTCAACCACTGCGCCACCAGGGAAGCCCTATTTATTTATTTTTATATTTATTTTTGGCTGTGTTGGGTCTCCATCTGTGTGTGAGGGCTTTCTCTAGTTGTGGCAAGCGGGGGCCACTCTTCATCGCCGTGCGCGGGCCTCTTCACTATCGTGGCCTCTCTTGTTGTGGAGCAGAGGCTCCAGATGCACAGGCTCAGTAGTTGTGGCTCACGGGCCCAGTTGCTCTGCGGCATGTGGGATACTCCCAGACCTGGGCCTGAACCCATGTCCTCTGCGTTAGCAGGCAGATTCTCAACCACTGCGCCACCAGGGAAGCCCTTGGTGATACCTTTAACATAAATTTAATCTTTTCCCGTTTCTCTTTATCAAAAGTTTCATTCCCAAATACTCCTATATAAAATGTTAGCCAGCAAAAGTTTTATATAAAGTTGACTTCTGGTATTGAAACTCCATTTTCTTACAACTCACATTAAGGAGAGGACTTGGAGAAGCTCACATAACTTCACAGACTACTACTGTAATTAAATTAAACACAAGATTGTCACTCATTAGTGTATTTTGTTAATGTTCCTATTTAGCCAACTTAGTAAATGCACATTTTATCGATCTTCATTGAATAGCTGTACCTTCCTCATCCTATTCCTAAATGCCATCAATCCCAGAATTGTTTAATCCTATCTCCAAAACTGGAATGCTAATACTTTAAAATGGTACTTGCAGAATTATTGCTTCTTTAGAGTATTTTTGGTCTTCATCAGGAAGCCTATTATAGAAAGTAATCTATTTACCATATCAGATCTAACTACTCATCACACTGTGTTCTTAACCAAAAAGGACATATATTGACCAGTAAATTTTATCTGTGGTGTTTTTTGTTTTTGTTTTTGTTTTGTTTTGTTTTTTACATTGTACTCTTTGGTATTTTGCTGGTTCATTTCATTTCTATGCAGAGATTTCTACTTATTTATTGACTAATTTATAAGTAATAGTGGAAGGCTGACTAAAAGCATTTCCTCCTGCTGTTCAAAATCTCAAGATGTAAACAAACGTCTTTCTAAAATTTATGAACCAAGAATATAGTAATTTTTACATAATTTTTCTCTATTCCTTGTTACCTTTCCATCAAATAGATCAATGTTATTTCTGGGTTGTTTAAACAAGATGGAATATTAGCAATTCATTAAATTAGAAGCCTTGCTAATAACTTGACTTCTAGTTAAAAATCAGTGATTTAGGGACTTCCCTGGTGGTCCAGTGGTAAAGAATCTGCCTTACAATGCAGGGGACATGGATTTGATCCCTGGTCAGAGAACTAAAATCCCACATGCTGCGGGGCAACTAAGCCTGTGTGCCACAACTACTGAGCTCGCGAGCCTCAACTAGAGCCTGCGTGCTGCAAACTACAGAGCCCATGTGCTCTGGAACCTGCGTGCCACAATTACAGAGCCCACGTGCCCTGGATCCCATGCGCCACAACTAGAGAAGAGAAAACCTGTGTGTCACAACTAGAGAGAAGCCCGCACACTGCAACAAAAGATCTCACATGCCTCAACAAAGACCCTACGTGCAGCAACTAAGACCTGATGCAGCCAAAAATAAATAAAATGAATAAATAATAAATAAATCTTTTAAAAAAATCAATGATTTACATAATCACTAATATAGACTAAAAATTATATTGGTTTGAAAAGTTCACTGTCCAACATTTTTATGTTCTTTCATCTGAAACAGAAGTGCAGGGGTGCCTTTAAATAAAATGAAATAAAGGCAGCATAGGATATGTGATGCTGCTGATACATAAGTAGAGATTAGCCTTCTCCTCTGACAATGCAGCTTTCTATCTTTGGGTTAGATCTCAAGTGGCATTGCATTTGTTGCTCCAGCTTCCTCAGATCATAAAATGATCATGTCTGTTGACGCAGTTACAGATGCTGCTCTTCAAGATCGGAGAGTGATTGAAGAGAATTTCAAAGAGAAAATCTAATATATCCAATTGCAAATGGATACACATGTCACTTGCAGAGGCATTACACTCACTACTCGTACACTGAGCCTACACAACAGGGAAAAATAAGATTGGAATTTTCAGATCCAATTCAAAATAATGGTTTACATTCATACCATGTGTGGCCCTGCAAGTCCCAATTTATCCTCAGATAATCCTGTACAGTTGGGAGAATTCATCAAATCAATTGAGCATTTTTTAGTTCTGATTCTAAACACACACACACACCCTGCCTTGTCTCATTATATGTCGTTAGGCCATGTAAATGGCATTTTAGAAGGAACTGAGTCACAAGACAACTTGATCCATTCAAGAATTATCCAGCATAACAGTAACTGAGATGGAGGTTGAATCTTGTTAAAGTTCTTCAATGAGTGTTGGAATTACTTGTAACTGCTACTTCCTTCAAGATCAGCACTGGACTTATTTTGCTTTTCCAGCTATCTGCGGCCCATTCCCTTGTGCGCAGTGCAAGTTACTCACAGCACTTACACACCACGATTTGCTCTGACAAAACACAAAGAAGGCTGCCTTGCATCAGGACTAGGCCCTCTTCACTAAGTGGCAATAGGGCATCTGAGCCTGGCTTTGTCACAAATGTTAGTTTTTATACTTATTTTCTGTCCTTGTAGCACTGGATCCTGAATATTACCCAGTCTCACTCTAGTACAGCTGCCTTGGTCCTGTCTTAAGATTGCAAAGTTTTCTTCTTAAAATTATCCTACAGAGACTTCCCTGGTGGTGCAGTGGTTAAGAATCTGCCTGCCGATGCAGGGGACATGGGTTCAATCCCTGGTCCGGGAAGATCCCACATGCTGCAGAGCAATTAAGCCCGTGCGCCACAACTACTGAGCCTGCATTCTAGAGCTCAGGAGCCACAACTACTGAGCCTGCTCCCTAGAGCCCGTGCGCTGCAACAAGAGAAGCCACCACAATGAGAAGCCTGTGCACTACAAAGACTCAATGAAGCCAAAAATAAATAAATTTTAAAAAAATAATAAATAAAGATACCAATGAAGAAGGCTTGGCATTTATACGTTATTAGAGAAAGAAACTAAGGACAATGCAACAGAAATAACACTCTCTTTAGAGGCAAAATATATTTTTGGAACAAAAAGCACATTTCATTTATAGTCTTTTTTTGTATCTTTTTTTTAAAATAGTCTCAAGCATAATTGATGCTTGCAAGGCTGGAGTTTCCCTCTGAAAATGAGGAAAGGCTTCTAACTAAAATTTGTAAAAGCATGTACCCTTTTTTTTTTTTTTTTTTTTTTAAGAGAACTGCTTCTCCATTATAACTCTAGCTGTATTGTCATCCCAGAGCCCTATTTTGAAGTTTGACAATATAGGTGCCAATCTGAAACACAAAACAAGAACTTTATTTTTAACTGTTTGCCTGACTTTGAAAACTGAAATTATTGAAACATGTCTCTGCTTTCCTGAGCAATTTTATTTCATGGATACAAAGTGTTTTGTCTCTCTCTCAAGTAACTTTAGACAAAGTGGGATATTTCTTCAACTGTATGTACCTAACCTCAAAATAATTTGTTATTTGGGAAAGTAAGGACAGGAAAGCACAAGCTGGTTTTTTTGGTATTTCAGAGATGAGAGTAGGTTCACTTTTCAGCCAGATGTGTTTGGTGTTTTGTAGATGGAGCCATTGTACTTTATTTTCGTATTCTGAGATAGACTTTTCCTTGGCATGTCCTTTTACAGCAAATAAAATTACGTTTCATGGGAATTACCAAATTTTAAGCAGAGAGGATTCAAATGCGGTGTTCAAAGTGGAATCCATTCTGAGACCATTTGTATTCCATCCTTACTTTACACTTGGAGGAAAAAATTATCTGGGCATTTACAGCCATACGGATAAACAAGCATCAAACATAAAAACAAAACAAAGCTATAAAAGCTGAACAACAGTAACAAAATGCTAGTAGAGCCTTCATTTAATAATCTGAAGTATCCAATATCCGAAACTCTCAGAATAAATGATTTGCCTTGAAGTCAGTACAGTAATCAATTCTAATACTTAGAAAAACAATTGTACATATAAACAATAAATCAGTCATTTGAGCAGTTGACAAGATTATGGAATAGAGCAAGTTTGTGATACCTTATTTCCAATAATTAATGGATACAGTCCCACAGAGTAGTTTATGTGTGACAAGACAGGGATTCTGGTTCAGAGCTGTTCCCTGCATTTTGTAAGCTGGTAGTAGTAAAGTAAGGGAAATCTAGACAGACCCTGCTGGATTCTGCTGAGCTCTTAATCCAAGCTATGCAGAGCATCTCTTGCCTGAGCAATTCATCTGGAGATCTTTTCGTCATTTGCGTACTTTGCTTCTTCACATCTAGTTGTGGTACCCTGTGTGCAGCGTGGCATGGTATCATGGGATTAGGCTGTAAACTGTAGCTTAGTCTCCCCTATTCACATGGACCAGATTAAGCTTCCCATGAATCTATCAAGAAGATAAATTGCATCTGTGTTGTTCTACTGGTCTTTCTGTTCTAAATAATTTTGTTTATGTTTTTTGTTTTGTTTTTAAGTGTTTCCTTGAGTGTGGGGACCATAATTTATTCTAACTGCTCTCACCCCTTCATTCTGAGTTGTAGGCAAGACATTCTTCACTTTCATGATGTTCTTCTGAAAATAAGAGCAATCTATGTCCACAAATTGAAATCTCAAGTTTCAATTTATTCTTTTCTTCAATTTATTCTTTTCAATTTATTCTTCTCTTCTTACATCTTACATTTATTCTATTATTCTCCAAACAAGAAATAGAGAATTGTTTAAGAATGTCAAATATTAACCGTGTTGTTCTTAAACTACTATAAACAAAGTTACATAGTTTAGTGCCTTGGAAAATAACACATAGGACTATAAAGAGGAAGACTGAAAACATCAGAAAAGAAACACTCATAAACAAATTTGAATTAGATGTTGTATCCTGATTTTCTTTTAAAAGCAGAAATCTATTTTTAGCTTATGCTATACCAATGTGCTTTGTCTTTTTCTCGTTCTTTTCTCCCATGCCATTCTTTTGTTTGATTTATTCTTTAGTGGTCTCTCCAGAAACTTAACTTCAGGACTTCCCTGGTGGCGCAGTGGTTGAGAGTCCGCCTGCCGATGCAGGGGGCGCAGGTTCGTGCCCCCGTCCGGGAAGATCCCGCATGCCGCGGAGCGGCTGGGCCCGTGAGCCATGGCCGCTGAGCCTGCGCGTCCGGAGCCTGTGCTCCGCAACGGGAGAGGCCCGCGTACCGCAAAAAAACAAAAAAAAAATTAACATGTTTTGATTTTTGTCTTCAAAATTTTGGGGTATTCTTGAGTCTGAGTCCGGATTACTAGGTTGGAGTGGATGTATTAGAGAGTTCATATCGGGCTTTGGGAGAAAGACACAGTCTATCTGTGGAAAGCAAAGTACTTCACTGAGATTCATTCATTCGTTCATGTGATAAATTCACTCTTTCAGAATTGGTTTTGGTCAAATGAAATATTGTTTCAGGGAGTACATGGTAACATTTTAATATTCCACATCCATTTTTGAAATGACAGAAAGGATATTTTTTAGAGCTACATCACCAGCTTAACAGGCATACAGAGATCTCTGAATAATAGAAGCCATTCAGTATTAAGTAAAAATATTGTTGTGCTTATTTACTATCACCAAAAAGAAAACAGCACATAGAGTATGTCAATCACACAGTAATGAAACTATAGCAATGATATACCAGAGCTATACCTTTTCTGGAAAATAATTTTATACAGAGAAGAGAACATTTGGGTTTTTTCCCTAAATAATTTATATGTTGTCTATTATAGGTATTTTAGAGTAGGAAATAGAAAATAGAGTATCTCATTCAAGCAGCAAGTAGGGGAGATGTCAGGTGTTAGTTTGGGAAGAGAAATAGCAGCAGTCACGATGACAGGTAGAGGAAGTAGATAAGTGAAGAGGAGGGGGTCGGTGGCGGTGGTTGGGTACGATGCTTACTGTGCTATCAGACTTACCCTGTTATAGGACATTTGTATGGACTCATCCACTGAGTCCTCAAAAAATCATTTAAAGTAAGGTATTACTGACCTATTTTCACAGATGGGAAAACTGAAACTCAGAGAAATACTTTTAGTAAGTTATAAAACAGAGTTTAAACTCTGATCTGATTCCAAAACCTGATGTTGAATCTGACAATTTCAAAATCCCTCTCATGGCTGGTTCTTACACTTGCTCTGTCTCTCTGAGTTGTGTTTTTTGGCTTTTGCTGTGTCTAGTGATTTTTTCTTGGTAGTTGAATACATGTGTTGGGTAAAAGAACTCCTCTACAAAGGCATTATTATTGTGGTGGTAAAGTGGGGAGAGGGGAAGTGTTGTATATGTAACTTTGTGATTAGATCTAGGTCTTTTAACGAGCCTATGCCTCTGAACTGTGAATTCATAAGTGTTTCTCTGATATTTATTGTGAGAACCTAGTCGAGCTCCTGGGAATAAATGCCACAAGTTGTGAGGTCCCCTGTGACTGGGTTCCACTGTAGTTCTAACTCTTAGAGTTGTCCACACTGAGCCTCCAACAACTACAGTTCGGGTTTTCCTACCCTACTACTGGCTTCTATGGTGGTTCCTGCTAGGGAATCTCCTCTTGCAAACTCTGACTCCCCCTATTCGCTTTTTTGTCTCTCCGTTCTTGGGCGAAGCGATACTCCCTGTGTCCTCACTTCTTTTAGGGATCTTAGAACTGTTGTTGATCTCTCAATCTGTTCACCTCTTTACTTGTTAGGATGGAGTTGCAACTTCCAAGCTCCTTACATACAAAGCTGAATAGTAGTATTTTGGAAGCCAAAAATGAAAACATGTTTTTCTAGGCAGAGACAAAACAGGAGTAAATAAAGAAAGAAAGCCAAAATACATATTACAGAAAAATGAGTTCAAAAACTGAGCAAGGCATATAATTCCTGAATGGGCATTTTATGTAACACCTGAAAGGCAGATTGGGGCAGAGGGTCTGAGGGCTTAAAGTTAGGTTACCAATTTTTATTGTTTTTTTTTTTCTTTGTATCATTGAGAAATAATTGTAATTTTCTATCAGGGAAGGGAACGAGTAAAAGAGGATGTTCAGGGTATTTTTATTCAGCCCTGATTTGTATGTGAAAGATGGATTAGAAGAGAAAGAACAGCCAGTTGCAAGCCCTTTATGGTGGTCAAGGGATGGCATTATGATAAATGACTGCAGTAGGGCTGGACAAAACATTGGATGGATAAAAGAAAAAGATGTATATAGTGGCTGATACTGGCTATGAAATTTGATTGGACAAAATTAGAGAATTCAAGGAGTAAACTCCTTAGGTCAGATGACAAATACATTTTTAGACATGATGAGCTTTATTTCTCATACTTTGGTTCTGTCTCATGGTGCTTGGTCAGTAGGCCATTGGAAATGTTGTGATAGCAGGCAGCTAATAAGATCAGGATTGAAGTAGGGCAACGATGTTTGAAGCCAGGGAATAGTTGGGATGTCTGATAGAGAAGAGAAGTCAGAAAACATTAAGGATAAAGAGTTAATCCCAGCAAAGAAGAGAGAACCAGCATTCATGACAGTAGGAGAGAAAGAATAGTGATAGGGTTCGAGATGTCAAGAAAGGAGGGTTTCAAAAAAGAGATGGACTGAGGAGAGGTCATTGGATTTGAACGCAGATGCTTTTCTCACATAATATTTAAGTTGAGTACATTGCAAAAGCTAGTTTGCACAGGGATCGTGGTGCAGAGGGCATAAGACATTGTTTCTAAAGGATTGGTCAAGAGAGAAAGAAGAGGAAGAATACACCAGCTAAAGAATACAACTGTCACAGACTATTTTCAAGATCTGCGAGTCAGGGTATATTTATAAAGCAATATAGTACCGTATTACATTGTATTATATGCTATATTATTACATACTAAATAAGATTTTCTTATTTCTCTCCCCTTTTTTGGTATCTATAGTTATATCTATACTCTCAGAATTAAGGCTGTGTATTTGAGTTTTATCCTTTTTTTCCAATTTAGACTTGCCAGCTATCTGTAAATTTTATTGGCTATTCCATAAAAGCTGTTCTTTGATGCTGTTGTAAATTAATTAACCATTATTCTGTCTCCTAAGTCATTATTGTGTGCTTTTATTATGCTTAATTTCCCCTCTACTTTTCTTAGTTTTATGCTGTTATTTTTTGCCTAGCTTCTAGAGTTGAATACTAATTTTGTTTATTTTTATTATTTCTTATTTTATAATAAAACATTGAAGAATAAAAATTTTTCTTCTAAGTACAGAATGCTGTATGTAGCATTCTCATTATTTTTTATTTCTGAATGGCCCTAATTGTGGTTTTGACTTGACTTTTTGAAGAGAGTTATTGTTTAATTTCTAAGTGGTTACATTTTTGTTTATGACTTTAACTTATTTCCAGTTTCACTAGAAACTGTCATCAGAAAATGTGGTCTAAAGAAGGTTGGTTTATTTTAGTTTAATCTATTAAGAATTTCTTTATGACCCATTTTTAAATACATTTTCTCTGAGCTCTAGAATTTGCCAGTTTATCATATCTCTAACTTCTTTTTTTTTCTTATCATTGTTTGCTTTGCTTCCCATAAAAGCACATGCAGGTTATATTTTCATTGAAACCTAGGGGTTTGGGATCCAGCTTATTGTGACTGTATTTTTTGGTTTACATTAAACATCATTTAAAATTATTTTTAAATTGTACCCAGCTTTAAAACTAGATTTACTCCCATTTTGGTAGATTTCTCACACATTTCAATGATCATGGTCACAACTTTTATATTATGATTTCATTTCTGGACTTCTCAAGTTTGCTGTAATTTTTGGCTGACTGGATTACATACTCAAGCAAATTTTTTCTGATAAAGTCTTTTAAAAATATTCTTTTTGTTGCAATAGTAAATGGGAGTGTTTCCTTATTTTCTCTTTCAGATTTTTCATCAAATTGTATAGGAATGCAAGAGATTTCTGTGCATTAATTTTGTTTCCTGCTACTTTACCAAATTCATTGATTATTTCTAGTAGTTTTCTGGTAGCATCTTCAGGATTCTCTGTATATAGTATCATGTCATTGCAGACAGTGACAGTTTTACTTCTTCTTTTCTGATTTGGATTCCTTTTATTTCTTTTTCTTCTCTGATTTCTGGGGCTAAAGCTTCCAAAACTATGTTGAGTAACAGTGGTGAGAGTGGGCACCCTTGTCTTGTTCCTGATCTTAGTGGAAATGGTTTCAGTTTTTCACCACTGAGAACAATGTAGGCTGTGGGTTTGTCATATATGGCCTTTATTATGTTGAGGTAAGTTCCCTCTATGCCTACTTTCTGGAGGGTTTTTATGATAAATGGGTATTGAATTTTGTCAAAAGCTTTTTCTGCATCTGTTCAGGTGATCATATGATTTTTATCCTTCAGTTTGTTAATATGGTGTATCACATTGATTGATTTGCATGTATTGAAGAATCCTTGCATTCCTGGGATAAACCCCACTTGATCATGGTGTATGATCCTTTTAATGTGCTGTTGGATTCTGTTTACTGGCATTTTGTTGAGGATTTTTGCATCTATATTCATCAGTGATATTGCCCTGTAGTTTTCTTTTTTGCAACCTAAGCGTCCATCAACAGATGAATGGATAAAGAAGATGTGGCACATATATACAATGGAATGTTACTCAGCCATAAAAAGAAATGAAATTGAGTTATTTGTAATGAGGGGAATGGACCTAGAGTCTGTCATACGGAGTGAAGTAAGTTAGAAAGAGAAAAACAAATACCATATGCTAACACATATATATGGAATCTAAAAAAAAAAATGGTTTTGAAGAACCTAGGGGCAGGACAGGAATAAAGATGCAGACATAGAGACTGGACTTGAGGACATGGGGAGAGGGAAGGGTAAGCTAGGATAAAGTGAGAGAGTGACATTGACATATATACACTACCAAATGTAAAATAAGTAGCTAGTGGGAAGCAGCCGCATAGCACAGGGAGATCAGCTCCATGTTTTGTGACCACCTAGAGGGGTGGGATAGGGAGGGTGGGAGGGAGACGCAAGAGGGAGGTGATATGGGGATATATGAATACATATAGCTGATTCACTTTGTTATACAGGAGAAACTAACACAACATTGTAAAGCAATTACTCTCCAATAAAGATATTAAAAAATAATTATGTTTTCTCAGTAAAGGCGTACCTAAGAAAATCTAGTCCTCAAATGTGAAAGAAAACTTGTCAGTTTATTAATTATGTGATCATGAGAGTTTCTCCTAAAAATGTTATACTTCTTTTTATTTTGCATTTGTGTTGTTGTGGAAATGTTTGAGACTATCCTTAGTTTTACTTTTTGTTACACAGATTTTTTTTTTAATCTTGCTTGATTTGTTTTGAGCTTTTCTTTAATCTTATACCTCCCACCAAAAAGTCTTATGTTTTATCAGTCCCTTTCGTGAAGTTTGCCCTTCCATCCATTTGCATAGATGTTTCTTCAGCAGAGAAATGTTTTCTTTCCATATATTTTTTATTATATTTTTCCATAACAATTGTTTTGATTTCTCTAGAAATATTAGTTGTCTATAATTTTTCTCATAGTCTACTTCTGTTTTCTTCCATTTTTTCTATGTTTTTTTCCATGTTTCCATCTCTACCTTTTTTTTTTTCCTCAGTGGTTTGAGAAGCTTTACAAGTTGGTATCTATACAAGAATGTGATTTTTTGCAAACTCTTTCCTTCCCTTCAATGCTTCCTGTGTGGATTTCCAGTGGGCATTTCATTTTTAGCTCTCCTGCACTTCTCTGTTTCTTATTTGTCTTACTTTACTATCAAGCTTATTAACTTTTCATTTCAATCTGTTTTTTTTAAATTTATTTGTACATATGATTATAAAAAGTACATTGGTCTCACAAGGCTCATTTGAAAATGTCAGCCCCCGATATATCTGTCCTTGTTTTCAGATGACCAAAGGCGACTACATTCAACTCCTTGTTTCTTGATGTGTTTTACTCTGTATTTCTAAATAACTTGCTTACACTTACTTTCTACTACTTATTTTTCTGCTATGTGAGTTTGTGTTAACTTCTCACTATGGAATATGAGGAATTATCTCCTTTATACCTGCCCTCTTCTGCCATTACATTTCCTGTCCCATCATCCTCCCAATATAGATAAACCATAACTTATATTTTCATGTAGCTAATAATCATCATTTACAAAATTGTTTGGTTGCTTAGTGCTTAGTGTCTTGATTTTGTCTTGTTTTTTATATACTTAAAACCAATTCACTTCCAAATTTTTCAGCAAAAGACATCTTTTTCACTATATTTATGTTCTTAGAGATATCTCTCCAGGTTCTCCAATTTAGATTGGTACATCTCTAAATAAAGGCAAAGCTTGCATCCCACATCCCACATCCCAGCATCTTTCATTACCATAATTCAAAGGATTTCTTCACATTTCTTTTGTGCTGCATCTTCTGTTTCCTATAATCCAGATTCCTTTTCCTTCATTTATTATTTTATTTAGGTACAACATATTAACTGAAAACTTCCTGAGACTGAAAATGGAAGATACATTTTTTGGAGAACTTGCATTTATAAAAATGTCTTCAGGGGGACTTCCCTGGTGGTCCAGTGGTAAAGAATCTGCCTTACAATGCAGAGGACACGGGTTTGATCCCTGGTCAGGGAACTAAAATCCCACATGCCATGGGGCAACTAAGCCCGCATGCCACAACTACTGAGCTCGCGTGCCTCAATTAGAGAGCCTGCATGCCGCCAACTACAGAGCCCATGTGCCCTTGAGCCTGTGAGCTGCAAGGAAGAGCCCGCGTGCCGAAACGAAAGATCCCACATGCATGCCTCAGTGAAGATCCTATGTGCCACAACTAAGACTTGATGCAACCAAAAATAAATTTTAAAAAAATTAAAAAGTGTCAAAAAAAATTAAAGTGTCTTCATTTTGATATTATGCTTTAACAAAAGATTGCCAAAATCTAGGTTGGAAATCATTTTACTTTAGAATTTGAAGACACTATTTCATTATTCCCTGGCTCTCAGATTATTCTGATCCTCGATTCTTTGTAACTTTTTTTGTGTTTTTGATCTCCAGAATCTTTTAAGATCTCCTGTTTGTCTTCATTATTCTGAAATCTCAACAGGATATACCCTAATATGTGTATAATTTTTATTGATTGTACTAGACACTCAGTAGGACCTTTTACTCCAGAATGTCTTATCCTTTTCTTCCAGAAATTTTTTTTCTTTAATAATCCAAATGCCCCATTTTCTTTTTCTGGAATTATTATTTAAATCCCACACTGATCCTTTAATTCTTGCTGATTTCTTTCTCTATGTCTCTTTAATCTATTTTCTGGGAGATTACTTCAACTTTACCTTTTTAATTCTTCTACTGATTTCTGTTTCTGAAATTATAATTCAGAATTGTAAATACTTCAGTTATCTAGAATTATAATTATAAATGGAGTTAATGTAATTTAAGTATATTATTAATTATAATGATTTAGAATTAATTTGTAAGAGTTATTTCATGATCTATGAATGTTCCTTTTTTTTTTTTTACAGAATCTTCTTGCTTAGTGGATGCATTAAAAAAATATCTTAAGGTATTAATTATTTTTTAATGCATTCCTCTCCAGGCATAGCCTTTATTTACTTAAATTGCTATGTTCCCCCTATTTGTTTGATTTTGTGCCTATTGTTGATGGTAGAAATTTTCTTCATGCCCAGTGACCCTTGGATTCCACTCACATCTAAGAGTGCAGGGAAAAGCTGATCAACAGCTCTCTGTACATATGTGTGTTTGTTGACAGTCGATGTCACTGGGAAATCACCTCACATCAGAATGTTTAGATCTTCTCTTTTAGGCTGATGTATCTAAAAGTCTCCCAAAGATGAATCTTCAAATCCTCTCCTTGGAGGATGTAAACAAGGCTGGTAGTGCTCTGTGAGCCGGGCAGGGGAAGAGGACTGGAAAACACAATTCACCGTTTGTATTTTTACTTACCACAGCTGATGTCAATGTGGTACCCTGATCCCAAATGTGCCAGGTATCCTGCATCCAAAAGACTCTATGTTATTACCTTTTCCAGAAAGTAAATCTCTAGTCTTCTGCCAGGTTGGGGGAAAGAAAATGGCCCAACTTCACTAATGTCAAGTATTTGATCCCATAATTTTAAATATTTATTTATTTATTTATTTATTTATTTATTTTTGGCTGTGTTGGGTCTTCGTTTCTGTGCGAGGGCTTTCTCTAGTTGTGGCAAGCAGGGGCTACTCTTCATCGCAGTGCGCGGGCCTCTCACTATCGCGGCCTGCGGCTCCAGATGCGCAGGCTCAGTAGTTGTGGCTCACGGGCCCAGTTGCTCCGCGGCATGTGGGATCTTCCCAGACCAGGGCTCGAACCCATGTCCCCTGCATTGGCAGGCAGATTCTCAACCACTGTGCCACCAGGGAGGCACCCTGATCCCATAATTTTTGTCTTGAATTCCAGTCCCTCTAAATTGCCAAGCTCTTAGTGTGCCCAAATATTGCTTCATTCACTTTTATATTCCTAGTACCTACCCTGTTGATTATACTGTTATTGCAATTCATGTTTTCAAATAAATGAATAAATAAGTTTTTTATAAATTGAGGAAATCCTTAGCCAGATATGGCTGATAGAAAATGTTTCTCTTCTGATGTCATAGAGCTCCTTTTCTTATATTGTTGCCTTAGTTCTGATATATTTTTTGTCACTTCTGTGTCAGAATAAATGTGTTAATATCATGTAGGCTTTCCCTACAAGTTTGAGATAGTTCACAGTTTTTATGTCAGCTATTGTTCAAAGTTCCAAATTCTAATCACAGTCTTTACACTGTATTTCAATAGCTTTGGTTACCATTTGTCCTATTAAACAATGCATAGAAACAAATAATTCTGGAGACTATTTGTGTGTCTTCGTGAGGCATATTACCCCAAAATGCCGGCTGTGGTCTCCTCTTGTACCATTCAATTTCTCATTCATCTCTGTTCTTTTCTGTCTGGTCACTTTGCTCCAGCTGAATCCAAGGGAACTTCTTAATCTCTCTCAATCTTTCTATTCTGTACCACAGTCTGTGGGAAGAGCCTTTAGTCTCTAGGTTTGGGGCTGGAAAATGACATCAGGTTCTCTCCCTCTTTCAGAAGTCATTTATTTTTATGACATGTCCCAGTTGTGATAGCTCTATTTCTCCCTGGCTGCAGGAGCTTTTTTTGTTCGTGTTTAGCAGTTTCCCATCTATCTTTATGTGGGTAGAATATAGAGTCATGCAATCCCTAGGAATTCAGTACAGAATTGAGATTTTCTTTTTTAATGGGTGTCTTTTTTTTTAATTCAAGTAAGGTATCTTTTTTTGCATATATTCATTTAGGATTAAGTTATAAATGGCTTTCAGGCAGGAAGAGTGCCATTTAGGGTTACTGTGAATAAAGCATGCTAAATTGATACAATAACCTTTTTGGTGCTCTTATATGGAAAGAAATAGCTAGAAGAATCTAAGCTGGAGACAAGGTTTCACTGTAATAACTAAAAGGGGAAAGGAATCCCTAGGATGAAGCATACTGAAACCAAGAAATAAATGTTTATCTTATCCTAAGCTTTTTACACTGGGTCTGGTGTGAAAAAAATCCTTTAAGCAAATTATTACAAAATTCTTTTGATTCTTCTTTCTAAACCTGTTTTAAACTCACCCATTCTTTTCCATTCCCAATAAACTGACTATCCTGGTCTCACTCACTTTTCTGCTCTTATCTCGGACCTCTCCTGTTTGGGGCCACACTCCTTTCATCGGACTATTATTTCAAATGCATTATGCCTACTCCACTGTCTCCTATCTTCTCTGTCCCCTATTCTGGATTTTCAGTCAGTTTAAAATTTTTTTCTACCATCTATCATGTCATGCACTGCCCTGGGAGCCAGCAGGTACAGGCAATAAAATGCTGTGATCGGGCTGTGTCTTTAGGCCCCCTCCATCACTGAGTAACTGTGTGATATGGGACAAGTTACTTACTGCTCCGTGACTCCTTAGACAAAATGGGGTAAGGTCAGGGGTACCTAACCCACAGGTTGTTATAAGCATTTAATGTTCATTGCTTAGAACAATTCTGGCACATAATATGCCCTCAGAAAATGTTAGCTATTATCATCATCATCATCACTCTTTATGTTCTGTTTGCTTAGCAATATAAAGTGGCTTTCCACTGGAAATAAGTCATTCCAAACTCCTTTGTCTATCTTCTCACATTTTGAAGGTATTTACTTCCTATAAATTTCCACACATTGAATTAAATATACACTGAGTGATATGGCTAAGATTGAAATAGATGTTTTGTATTTAACATCTATTAAATTGTTCAAAATATCACAATATGCTTTGTAAAGAATTATCTTAGTTTCTTCATGCACTTATAAATCAACTTAGTGTAGGAAAAATAAGAAATGTGAGTAATTTAAAGGGATATCCTAAGAGTTAACAAAATTGCTCGTAGAGAGTATTACCCCTTAGCTGATTTTCATGTTATTTACTTCTACTTATTAGCAATGAAGGATCTGCTTAACTGAATTTAGTCATCATAAAATACTGGCACAATATATATAATATAGCTATCATATATGACATTTATGTCATATTTTAAGTTTTAAAGTTAAAATATGAAAGCTTTTAAATAATATTCAGAAAAGATCTGACATACCAAATCATCCTGAGAGGTTAAAATAGTTATTTTTATAGTAAACATTCAGATGAATTAATCTTAAATGAAAAGCTTTTTTTAAAACATTAATTAATTTGTTTATTTATTTTTGGCTGTGTTGGGTCTTCATTGCTGTGTGGGGGCTTTAGTTGCGGCGAGCAGGGGCTACTCTTCGTTGCAGTGAGCGGGCTTCAGTAGTTGTGGCACAAGGGCTCAGTAGTTGTGGTTTGCGGGCCCTAGAGAGCAGGCTCAGTAGTTGTGGCGCACGGGCTTAGTTGCTCCGAGGCATGTGAGATCTTCCCGGACCAGGGGTCAAACCCATGTCCCCTGCATTGGCAGGCGGATTCTTAACCACTGCGCCACCAGGAAAGTCCCTTAAATAAAAAGCTTTTATCTAAAAAAATTATTTTGGTCATTTAGAATATAATCACGGACATAGTAAGACAAGTTGTAGCTCAATGCCTTTTGAGTTCAAATGACCACTCTTCATAGTGTTCAAATTATAACTTTTATGATAAATTTAACATTAAGGAAAAAGATTATTCTGTTTCAATACTATGGCTACAAATACCTCGAACTCCCTGGAGATTTGCATATGCCGTGTGTTGGAGTGCAACCTAACATAGGGTTAGTGCATCCCATTCACCAAAAATATTGTAGGTCTGACTTCCTATACTAGTCCCCAAAACCAAGTGTCCCACAGCACACATCCCAACATCCACACTGGCAGATGCCACCCTCCCCAACCTTAGAGCCAAGGGCAGGAGGCACTAGCCTAGATGCTTTTCTCTGCTTAGAGCTGTGATGAGAGAAGGGGCATCTCATGTGGCAATTACCAAGAACTGACATTAAGAGCTGAGAGTGGGAAAATTAAAGCAAGAAACCACAGATCTGTATGAAATCCAAAGACCGTGGTTTTGCTTGTTGCTGCTGACATAGTTTTTTTTTAACAGAGCAGCTATATTTATTATAGGTAGAGAGTGGGTACCTTCTTTCTAGTGCCGCCTCTCAGTCCTAAATCAAGGTATATGCAGAGTTTCTGAGCCCCTTTTACATTTTTCCATTCACAAAACATTTTCGCAGATGTTAACTTGTTAGATCTTTCCAACATCCCTATAAGGAGTGTGTCAGAGTACATACCCTCCCCAAAATTAGCTTCTTGGAAGGTATGGATAAAATTATCTAGAGACCACACAGGTTTAGGAAAGAATAAGTTTACTACCATCCTACTCAAAACCCTAAATAGAGAGTCGTTATATATTTGGAGTAGTAATAGATGTGCTTACCACACATTCTACTTATTAATCAACTTATTTTTTTTTCAAACGTTGAATTCCTACTGAATCCTATGTCTTAATAAAGGTAATGCGAGGTAAAAATATCTGTCCTTGAGATTACTATGCTCTCGGTCTGGTGCAGAAATGGATATGTGAACAGATAGTCACAATATAATGCCAAAGAGTTATAATAAAATACATAATGCAATCCAAGGGAGGAATATACCTACCCGAATGGTGTAGGGTCAGTCAGAGAAGACTTCACAGAAAAATTAATTTTCTTGTCATGAAGGCAACCAGGTACTCTCAGTTTTCAAATTGTATCCTCATGAAATTTGACTATCTTTGGGCACCACTGACCACTTCCTCTTTCCTGAAATTATCTGTTTGGCTTCTTGGACCTTGGACCAGGTTCTTCCCTGGTTTCCATCTGACCGTATTTTTTCATCCTCCTTTACTAATCTTCGTGCATCTGCTCCTTAAATTTTGCTCTGTCCATGCCTCCATTGTGTCATCTTCCCTTCACACTTTCCATTGTTTCTGTGGGTGAGAATTTGCGAATACATATTCATGATCTCAACTTCCTTGCATATGACTGTGCCTTTGAAATCTTTGCCCCAGGGAAACTTAACTCATGAACACAGATCATGTGTTCATCTGATCCATGAACTTCCTGGCTTGGAAGCTTTGCTGGGGCTTTGAATGAAGGACACCATCACCTGTTCACTTGTTCTTCCATCCCCTCTTCATTCATTCAACAAATATCTATTGATGGCCATTGCAGAGTAGTCACCACATTAGGTTCTGGGATGCAACACACCGGGCTCTTACTCTCCTGAGGAAAATAAATTTAAACTGGTGCTTGGTAAAGTGTGGTTCACTAATTACATGACAGAATCACTGGAAGAAGAAAGGCTATTTTTTTTAAAAATTTATTTATTTTTGGCTGTGTTGGGTCTTCGTTTCTGTGCAAGGGCTCTCTCTAGTTGCGGAGAGCTGGGGGGCCACTCTTCATCGCGGTGCACGGGCCTGTCACTGTTGCAACCATGTCTTGGTCACTGTTGAATCCCCACATCGAACCTTTTCTGGAACATGCAATATATCTTTTTATACAGCAAATGAACGACTGTGTATTAATACTTCCTGACTCTATCAACATAGTTTGCATATTTAACAAATAACAGCTTTATTGAGATAAGTCAAATGCCATAAAATTTGCCCATTTTAAAATACATAATTCAGTGGCTTTTAGTACATTCACAGAGTTGTGTATCCATTACCACTAATTTTAGACTATTTTCATCACCTCCCAAGAAATGCTGTACCCTTGAGTAGTAACTCTCTCTTCTTTTCCCTCCTTAACCCCTAGAAGTCACCAATCTACTGTCTGTCTATGGATTTGCCTATTCTGGACATTTCATATAAATTAAAATCACACACTATATGGTGTTTGTGACTGATTTCTTTCACTTAGCATATTTTCAAGGTTCATCTAGTTTATACCATATAATAGTATTTTATTTCTTTGTAATATTTGGTTGAATAGATAAAGCACATTTTGTTTATGCACATTTGGGTTGTCTCTGCTTTTTTGCTCTAATGAGTAATGATGCTATGAACATTCATGTACAAATTTTTGTGTGAATATATGTCTCCAGTTTTCTTAGATTAAAATTACTTAGGAGTGGAATTGCTAGGTCATATGGCAATTCTGTGTTTAACTTTTTGAGCAAGGCCAAACCGTTGTCCAAAATAACTGCACCATTTTACATTGCCACCAACAATGTAAAGGGTTTTATTTTCTCCACATCTTCAATAACACTTGTTACTGTCTGTATTTTTTATTATGACCATTCTAGTGGGTACTATGGTTTTGATTTGCATTTCTCTTATGACTAATGATGTTAGACATCTTTTCATGTGCATATTGGCTACTCATATGTCTTTTTTTGAAAAATGTCTCTTCATTTCTTTTGCTTATTTTTAATTGGATTGTATGCCTTTTTAACAGTTTAATTCTAAGAGTTTTAAAAAATAAAATCTGGGTATAAGTTCCTTACCAGATATATGATATGAAAATATTTTTGCCCACTCTGTGGGTTGTCTTTTCACTCTCCTAATGGCATCTGTTGAATCACAAAAGTAATACTGATGAAGTCTCATTTATTTATTTTTATTTTGTTGCTTATTCGTTTGGTGTCATGTCTTGTCCCAGCACCATTGTTGAAAAGACTCTTTTTTCTCCATTGAATTTTCTTGCCATCATTGTCAAAAATCAATTGACCATTACATATAAGAGGTTATTTCTGGGCTCTCAATTTTATTTCAGTAATTAGTCTGTCTTTGTGGCAGTATCATGCTGCTTGATTACTACAGCTTTGTAGTAAGTTTTAAAATCAGGAAGTGTGAATCTTCCAACTTCACTCTTCACTTTCAAGATCATTTTGTCTATTCTGGGTCCCTTATATTCCCATATGAATTTTAGGATCAACTTGTCAATTTCTGCAAAGAAGCCAGATAAGATTTTAATAGGGAATATGTTGAATCTGTTGATCAGTTTTATATTTCCATTTTGGCAATGTTAAATCTTCTGATCCGTGAACTTGGGATTTCTTTTCATTTATTCATTTGTTTAACTTTCTTGAGATGATATTTTGTAGTTTTTAGTTAAAAAACTCTTGCACTTTACTTGTTAAGTTTATTCCTAAGTATTTTATTTTTGATGCTATTGTAAATGAAATTTTAAATTGTATTTTTAAATAAGAGTAGTCTTTGCATTTTTAAAGGTTATGTAGATCTGTAATATCATATAAAACTAGGATTTCAATCTGAGAATCATCTCACACATACTATCTTTTCAAAGGACACTAAACCTACTTACCACTTTGAACAGAAGTAGAAAGCTTTGCATGACCCAAAGGAAAGGATGAATATTACTGAAGCAGTATATATCTATATACAAACATATTTATATATATGAATGTGTATACTAATATATTGAGAAACTATATTTTGAGTTGCATTATCAAATTAATTGTGCAACATGTAGTCATTCATATGTGAATTTTGTGAATTGTATGATTCACAAAATATACCAATTTTTGACATTTTAAATACTCATGCTAATTAAGTGCACTTGTTAAAACTATTGACTGTATGGAAATTAACAAGTAAACCTTTGAAAAATTGCCCAGTTTCACTGGAAATGTTTGCATGTACCATCTGCTGTTACATAAGTCAGATGAAGAGTTGGGTTTTTGAATACTGCAGCGGCAAACTAGTCACCAAAATGATTATTAATACTATGCTTATTTATAGAGCACGATGAAAAGAGCTAGTTAAGGGTGGTATGACTAAATATCAATTATCTTAAAGTGTTATATTTAAAATTTTCCCACATGTATAGTAATCATAACATTGAAGATACCACTTAACATGTGGGAAAAACACTGTAATAGAGGTATTAAATTGAGTGAGAACTTTGTAGTGAATACTGGAAATGATTAATTATAGTGGGGCATTTAATTGGGAAATATTCTTGTAGTCCTTTTTTTTCAGGAGTTATTAAAACTACACAGAAGAAAATTATTCTATAAAAATAATGTCTTTAATTTATGAAGCATTACTCTAGGTTGATTGGTCTGGGGAGATAAAAGATGAAAAAAATTAAGCATATTCACTCAGAAAGTTTTGGTTTTGTGGTTGCTGGTATATTTGTCTGCAGTAATAATAGAATTTGACAGCAGAAGCCAGTTGATGGCTCACATTCTGTGAAATGCACTGGATTGGAGCCTACAGAATGAATCACTATTGGTGAACATTGTCAAGACAGGAATGGGCTATGGTTTTGTCCCTAGAAGGTCTATCTATATAACTGTCATCCATTTGTTAGAACACATGTTTTAGACAGAAAATATCCTAATATCAGAATAATGCCAAAGGAGAGGAAGACACATTTTTTAAATGTATGGATATTGCTTCTCTTTTTATGCATTATGAAAGATGGTATTAGATGTTAATATAGCATAGCAAAGCAAGAGAGCTGAATGATCTTTGTTGATGCTTTGTAGCATAGTTGTGAAAAATAGGAAGTTTGATTTACTCTCAAGTAGTAGTATTTTTAATTTAGCAACATATCCAAAATAAATTATGTGTCTCAAATACTAATGTATTTACAAGATCCTGACTCAAGTGGTCACTACTTGTTCTTCCTTGGGGTGGATATTGGTTGGTTCCCAGACTTCAACTATGGCATCAAACCACAGTACAGTTATACATAAATAGATTCCTTGATGAAAATGTAGTCATGTATGTTTAACATGTTTACTGAAATATACATAAATTTTCTCCATTATATCAATAAATGTAACACGTATTGCTTGACTATACTGTTTTTTGCTAAAGAAAATTTACAACTGTTAAAAAATTGTGGTATTTTTCATTATCTTATAACTTTAATTTTTATTTATGAAAAACATTTTTCCACTAGTTCAGTATTCAGGAAACTGATCAAGAAAATATAGTACTTAGCTTATAATGATGAATATTTATCCTACGTAATGAGGCCTATCAGATTTGGATATATTTCTTTGTTAATAAGTCTTATTTCCTTATAGAAAATAAAGTGTATTGAGAATTAAAGAATTAGACATGTGGGTAGACAAGCTGACCTTTAAGGTCTCTACCAAACTTGCAGTTTAATGTTTCTGAGTTTTTTTTTTTTTTGCTGCCTTTTTTTTTTTAAACGGTAACATTATAAATCTATAGAAGCCCCAAACAAAATGCAATTTTGGTTTTACAGTAATTAGCTTTGAAACATAACCTTCACAGAAAGTATTTTATTATCTTATAAGAGTCCATTAGGGTATAAAAATCAATATTTTAGCCACTCAAGTGGAGCATTTCATTTTTCGCAATATGTTTGAGAGAAGCCACTTTCAATTTAACTTTTTTTTCTTGCCTAATGGAATCTTTGTTTTGTTTTGTGTTTTTGCGGTATGCAGGCCTCTCACTGCTGGGGCCTCTCCTGTTGTGGAGCACAGGCTCCAGACGCGCAGGCTCAGTGGCCATGGCTCACGGGCCCAACCGCTCCGCGGCATGTGGTATCCTCCCGGACCAGGGCACGAACCCGTATCCCCTGCATTGGCAGGCGGACTCTCAACCACTGCGCCACCAGGGAAGCCCTAATGGAATCTTATACATAAATAAAATAACTTTTCTAAATCATTAAAACCTAGTAGAAAATTAACAGGGTTATGATAGATTGCTTTTCCTTTGTGGTGAAGAGACAAGGTAGAGCTAATAGTCTTGAGTGCCCTTAGGACACATGAAGTACCATCTACTTTCTCAAGGGAGAATATTTGAAATTAAACATGCATGGATTATCTACTCCACCTGGGGGAGATCTGATAGCCCTCAGCAAGTGTTGAACTTTGGGGCTACAATTCTCTGCCCTCCACTATTCACCCCACATTCAAGAAAGGAAAGCATCCTTTAGCAATAGATCTATTTATGAGAACAATCTCAGTCACATGGTTCCCAAAGAGGAGGCAGCCTTAAGAGTGATGATAGAATATTGCTGACACTAGACACTTTGGGGCATTTTTTTGGTATAAGATAGTTGTCACTACCTTCTCAGTAGATTCTCAGTAGACTACTATACTGGTGGTGGTCACAGAATGGGTAAGTAAGCTTAATTTGAGCTGCATTCGTTTTCTACTGCTGTGTAACAAATAACTCCATATTTAGCAGCTTATGACAATAAAACACTTATCATCTCACACAGTTCCTGTAGATTGGACATTCAGAAGCAGCTCAGCTGGGTTGTTCTGGCTCAGGGTCTCTCATGAGGTTGGGGTCAAGGTGTCAGCTGGGGCTGCAGTCATCTAAAGGCTTGACTGGAGTCAGACGATTCACTGTCTAGGTGGCTCCCTCGCATGCATGGCAAGTGGGTGCTGATTGTGGGCAGGAAGCCTCAGTTCCTTTCCATAGGGCTGCTTGAGAGCTCTCATGACAGTCTGGTTCTCTCCCAGGAATGAGCAGTCCAAGAGAGAACAAGGCACAGGCTAAAATGTCATTTATGACCTAGCCTCAGAAACCACATGCAGTCATTTCTGGAATATATTATTGTTTACATAATTCAGCCCTATTTAAAGTGGGAGAGGACTCCATGAGTGCATGGTTCCAGGAGGTAAAGTTAATGGGGGCCATCTTGGAGCCAGACTGTCACAGCATATGGTAATTTTTCTTCTAGGTTTTTATAGAGCTGCTCTTGGGAAAATAAGTTTTTTGTTTATTTTTTTAAACATTCCTTTAGCTCTCCTCTCTGTGCCTCTTTGAGCTATACTTTATTTCTAGAAGCCAGTACTTCCAAGTTGACTCCTCCTTCTTCAGGGGTGCCCTTCCTGTCCTTCCTTGCTTACAAATTCAACAAATATTTGAGGACAAATTGTGTGTCAATCACTGTTTGTTCACATCAGTGAACAAAATCCTTCCATTCATAGAGCTTATCTTTTACATAGTAGTAGGTTTTCATAATCAGTTGTCTCCTGTCATCCATAATTTCTGGTTTGTCCTATTAGCTTTCTGTGGGATCTGATGCTATTTCCATGTGATAGTGTCAGAACCGATTTGACTTGTAGGACACGCAGCTGGTGTCCAAGGATTGCTTGGTGGTGTGGGAAACTCCACTTCCCTTGCCCCCTCACATTGGAATCGGGTTTAGAACCTTTAGTAAACAAATTTAAGGAAAGAGGTCGATGACAGGCAAAATTCCCTTAAAATAACAAGTTTGTTTTAATAGAGGTATTCTGTGATCTAATTCAAAAGAGTACGATGGAACTTTAAGGCCCTGAAGCAGAGAGAGATCATAGCAGGGGAACTCGCTCATTTGTGCCAATTTCACTGCTTTAAGCCTACTTTTGTTCAATGGAAAACATAACCATCAAGCTATCTCACTCAGCACGGTCTTCTCCACAATGTGAAAATGCAAGAGTGGGGGAATAAGTGAATTTTAAGCTTAAACAGGCAAAAACATTAATATAGTTATCACCATGAACACATGAGGAGTGTCAGAGATTAAAGTAGCTAGTTTTGCCATTTCCTTTCAAAACTGACACAGTGAGATTTGCATTTCCCCAAATATGGTGGAAAGACTTGGATCACCGTTTCTATGTGCGTTTAGAGCCTAGCCAGTGTTTCAGGGATTCTGGCATTTATATCATCTGAGCTTAGTTCTAACACGTTTTTCCATGGGACTTTTTTTTTTTTTTTTTCTGTTTTAAAACTGTTTGGGCCAATAAATCTTTCCCCAAATGTCAGAAGGAGGTAAATGGAATGTAACGACACTCATCAAGCTGATGATGTGAATGATTTATTGGACCCAATCATTTAGCACTTTCACAAAGTCAATATCAGGGAAGGAAACTCTGGGCTCTTCTTATGGTAAACTGTACTGTCAGCATTCAGTGACTTATTACAAACCTGCGGCTGGGATTAGGATATTATAAGTGGGGGACAAATGGAAGGCTCATTAATATTTTATACCCACAGGTGGAGGACATGCAATGGGCCAACAGAGAACACGCGCACCCGGCGTCCGTCTGCAGCCTGCCCTGTAAGCCCGGGGAGAGGAAGAAAACGGTGAAAGGAGTTCCTTGCTGCTGGCACTGCGAGCGCTGCGAAGGTTACCACTACCAGGTGGACGAGCTCTCCTGTGAACTCTGCCCTTTGGATCAGAGACCAAACCTCAACCGCACAGGCTGTCAGCCGATCCCCATCGTCAAACTCGAGTGGCATTCTCCCTGGGCTGTGGTGCCTGTGTTCGTTGCCATATTGGGGATCATCGCCACCACCTGTGTGATCGTGACCTTTGTCCGCTATAACGACACCCCTATTGTGAGGGCTTCGGGACGCGAACTTAGTTACGTGCTCCTAACGGGTATTTTTCTCTGTTATTCAATCACCTTTTTAATGATTGCCGCACCAGATGCGATCGTCTGCTCCTTCCGACGGATCTTCCTGGGACTCGGCATGTGTTTCAGCTATGCAGCCCTTCTTACCAAAACAAACCGAATCCACCGAATATTTGAGCAGGGGAAGAAATCTGTCACAGCACCCAAGTTTATCAGTCCGGCATCCCAGCTGGTGATCACCTTCAGCCTGATCTCCGTCCAGCTCCTGGGAGTGTGTGTCTGGTTTGTTGTGGACCCGCCGCACATCGTCGTTGACTACGGAGAACAGCGGACTCTAGACCCGGAGAATGCCAGGGGAGTGCTCAAGTGTGACATCTCTGATCTCTCGCTCATTTGTTCGCTAGGGTACAGTATCCTCTTGATGGTAACGTGTACTGTTTACGCCATTAAAACAAGAGGCGTTCCAGAGACTTTCAATGAAGCCAAACCTATTGGATTTACCATGTATACCACCTGCATCATTTGGTTAGCTTTCATCCCCATCTTTTTTGGTACAGCCCAGTCGGCAGAAAAGGTAAGTGGCAGGAAATGCATCTGCCAACCCGTTTCCTGGATTTAACTTCTTCCTTTGGGATGCTTTCCCTTCTTGCTGTTTGGTTCACTTATATTCTCTCAAGAAGCTTCCGTGTTTTACATATATCTTCAAGGTCACTTTGCTCTGAATGTGTGTTGACTAAGGCTGATTTTCCTTGAAAGAACGCTTTAATGTGTCCTCCTTGGCAAGGCTGAAGATTGACAGAGCTCACATCACTTTCTGGGTCCCTTTTCCCAGTTCTGTTATCGACTAACATAACTGTTCTTTTCCAAACGTTAAAAGAGGAAGCGAGAAAGGGCAGACGTGATTCACAGGGGTGAGCTATTCCAGAGGTTTCTCAGTGCGTGACAAATGCCTCCTTTCCCGGTTCTAATGTTACTCTCAGAAACAGCTATTCCTTAATAATTATGATGGTTTTAGTCACAGAAGCAAACTGCAACAGCAAAAACTAAGTGGCTTAATTCAATCTGAACCGTCGTACTATTTCTCTTTAGCCCCCATTCTTACTATTTTTCCATATGTGGAGGATGGTGGTGAGGGATGAAAGAAGAAGCAATGGGCGATTATATAATGCAGTTTATATTTTTTTAGAAGTTGAAGATCAATTGAATTTCCTGAAATAATTTTCTTTTGTTACTAATCTTCCATGAACTTCGCCGCACAAAACACTGCGTGTAAAGAACATCTGTGTGTGAAAGGAAATACATGCTGAACTGGATGTATGTATTTCTATGTATAGAAAAGCAGAGAACTGATGTTAACCATGACTTCCAAGGTTTGGGTGGTGTGATGGAAACAACCAGTTCGAAAAACAAGGGCAAATGCTACCATTCTAAAGGGATAGCTCTTCAGCCCTAATGTGCATATGAGAAAGTCTTCTCTCAGAGTGAAGATGTAAAGATTATTCCATCCTCCATCACCAGAAGTCATGAGAAAGTCAAAACATCGGGGCCGGGGGTGTGGTGGAAATTATATTCCTTAGGTTCTAACATTCCAAGTAAGGTCCCACGTGACTCTTAAAATTCCAACTAATTCAGAGGAAAAAATACTCAACAAGGGCATGGAGAGCTCATTAGTATGAGCATTCATCCCTTACTCGATCAATGTGGTCTTCCACTTTGAAAGCCAAAAAAGTACTTCAGCAAACCTGCTGCTGAATAGAGCAAACTTGCCTTGGGTTCCAGACCTGTGACCTTTCTTGACTTGAATGGCCTGATGAAAGCCCACGAATATTTTACGTAGGACCATGCTCATGGTGGGAAAGTAAAGTAAGACAGTTTGGGACACGAAACTTAACGACTAGAAAACATTATATCTTGACATACACAGATGGGAATTTATTAGGATCAAACTTGTAAATTTAACTTAGGAAGGGATGTGTCACTCAAAGTTTATTAGGTCTGTTTTGACATGGTTAGTTGGACTAGTCAGGGAAAAATATTGGTTTTCAGTGTCTAGAAATGGCCACATTATGTGAATTATGGACCTATCTGGTACTTGTATTTGTGTTTGAACCTAGAACTGTCTTTTTTAACATATTGTTTTATCTAGAGAGGGCCAGAGGGAGTTTATTTTGTTTTCTTGTGGACCACAAATATTTAACCAAACAAAATCTCCTGAGTTCTGATATCTAACTCCCTTCTCTTTTGTTTTCTCTTCCTTTACATTTTATAAAAGACAATCTACTCTTACTTTTCATATTGTGACTTCAGGGATCTGGGAGAGCAAATATAGGTGCTAATAAGACGTTATGTCTATTCAGGGAACTCTTTCAGTGACTCAATTTTTAGAAGAAATTTTTAGAATAAATAAAATTGTGGTCCTACATCAAGCTATTGGACGCCTTCATAGTAATGCAAACATGCATCATAGTAAGTTCTTTTTAAGGTAACTGAAAAAAAAAAAAAAAGACCATTGTCTCTCAGATCAAGAACTCTGCAGAGTTGCAGCTGTCCCCTGAGGAGCAGTGATGGAGACAGTAAGAGTTTCAGGATGAAATGGACACATGAATAAGCCAGGGCTGGAAGCTGCCCAGTGCTGGGCCTGTGGGAGCTGTACATCCATCTGAAAACCTGGAGTGTATGTACATACTTATAGGTGTGGATCTATCAATGCCTCCAGAGAGATGACTGAATGCTAGCCAGAATTCTTTTTTCTTTTTTAGCTTTGTGCAATCAAAGTAAGTCAGAGAAGCACACTGTAAGACAAATTTATAAAATATGTTAATTGGAATTTATTTGTATTCATGATATGATTGAATGTGGAAATGAGTGAAGAAATCAAGAAGAAACACTAATTCTAGGAATTTTCAGAACATTGGAAAGTGCTCAAATTATGTAGTTAGGCTTGGAGTTGCTGAATTTAGACCAGCTCTACATCAAGAGCTATTATCTGTTAAGTAGCTAAGATTTGCTACTGAAGTATTTTGTGTAATACACTTCTGTGTCATCCTAACACTTCACGTTAAAATTTGCTTCTGCTATTCTCTGTCAAAGTATCTTTAATTACTCAAAACAATACACAGAATGTTTGAGAGTGTTTATTTTTTCACGTTGCTAAAATTATTGACACAGATATTAAAAGTGAATAAAACTTTTATATCTCGAAAGGCAGGCTTTCTCTAAGTTTTATTGACTTTGGAGGACCAAAGAGCTGGTCAGTTCTCCATTCTCCTTTATAATGCTCAGCCAGTTAACCCCATGTTATCAGCTTGAAGTGTTTGCAACAGTCGGGAGGCACACACAGCCATTAATTCAGCAGATCCTTATTGAGCATTGTGTCCAACATTGTGCTAATTATTGAACCAGGTCAGTCAGTATCCCCAAGCCTTCCTTGCACAAAGGCTCAGCCTGTCTCCCAGCTGATGCTACCTGATGCTTGTCATCACCAGCAAGTGCCAGGCTCCAGGGCAGGAGAAGATCAGGCTCAAGGACAGGGGGAGATGGTGAGGAGTCAGGTGTGAGATGAGAAAGCGAAGAAAAGAACTATGCATCCTGTAACTATGCATCAGTGACATAGACTTTATTAACATGGAAGAGCAAAATTTCTTCCAGTATGCATTTAATCATGTTTCATAGAGTCATGTCTACAGGAAAAAAAAAACCCATCTAGCCACACAGGTCTCTGAAATTACAAGAGAAGTAGGAATAAGAAGTAAAATTAGTTGAATAATTTAGACAGATGTTTTAGAAAACCTCTGAGTAAAATCAAGTTATAAAGGGACATTTGTAGCATTCATGAGGACAGACAGCTCTCCAAAGTATGTCTTCATCCAATGATAAAACACCATTTAATTTTCCCACATTCTTTTTTTTTTTCAGATTTCAAAATCAAGATGAATCATGTTTTTTCCAATAGATTTTAATGACATCATTTATTAGCTTTATATCTACTGCGGCATTTTACTAAATCATAGTTTAAATGCACTTTCTTTTTTCCTACAAAAAGGTGGTGTGAAGGAAGGGCAGACACACTGTGGCACAGACAGGGGCCAACTCAAACTTTCATAGTTGGGTTGAAAAGACAAAAAATTAAAATATAATTAATGTAATAGTCAGGAAGAGAATCCTCAGGGATGGTTAGGGGCTGGTAGGATGGCAGAAATCTCTTAAATGCTTATCTTACCATCTCTAATTGGGTTCATAAAGACTAGATAATCAGACAAAGGTTATTACATTGCCAAGCTCCAAGGAGCATAGTGCTTCAACCAGAGCATAGGATGGAAACAAAACAAAACACCCTCAAAATGGAAAAGAAAAGAAAACTCCAAAATGTCAAGCACCCCATATGTCCCAAACCAGCCTTTCTTCTTTCACTTTCTGGATAAGTCGTGCAGCCTCTATTTAGTAGCTTAAATCAAAAACCTAGAGTTATCTTAGACCCCTCCCTCTACTACACTTGCCTCCTCTCAACTTCAAATGTCATCTTTAGCAGTTCATGGAGGGTAAGCTGTGTTTGTCTGATATATATCTGAATGAATGCATCTCTTAACATAGAGACTTTCATGTAGTATATTCTCAATAAATACCTATTGAATGAGTAAATAGAGTCCCTTGCACAATAATGACGTATTATAATAATAAAAATGCTTATTATTTAAGTTAGAGTATGGCATAATGGTAACCTTATATAGTCATCATATTGTGATCCCCACTGCAACATTTTTTTTCTGAAAAATAAGTTTTCTCCTTTGAATGATGGGCCAAATACATTTCTTTTTAAAAATTTTGTCAGTATCACTTATTCTGATATAGGACTGCTAAATATTTAAGGAGAAATATGAAAAGGAATTCTAATAGCTGTCCTTAGTTCTGTCTAAAATACACAAAACAAAGGAGAATTGATGCTATTTTCCAGATGCTTTGCCATGTCAAAAGTATCTCCCTTATTCTTTTACTCTGTCAATTATAAGGTGAATGAGTGGAGTGAGGAAGAGCATAAGCTCTGGAGTGGGAGGATGTGGGTTCAAATCCTGCAGCTCTGCTAAACTAGCTGAGAAAATTCAGTTAAGAGGCTAAATTTGTGCAGATAGAAATACATTCTCTGGGGAATGCAAACTCAGATATAAAGCAACATAAAGCATTTGCCTGCCATCTGTGCCCAGCCCAATTCACAAACTAAAGCAGACTTGAGTTTATACCATCTAGGAAAGGGCAGGAAGATGATTGACTTAAAAAATCCTCTCGTCTCATTATGCTGTATTTTTTATTAATAGATACCTCATGGTAGTTTTGCTGAGTTACATGCTATGAGTCATGAGACATGTTTAGCACATAATAGGCAAGGGCAGGGATCTTATTTTATTTCGCTCACCATCATCTCCTTGACACCTAGCATAAAACCGTTCCCAGAATGGGTTCTCCAAAAATATTTGTTTAATGATTGAATGCATTTAAAATTATCCAGATAATTGCATCAATTTCTCCAGCCGTCTGTGGAGCATCCCAACCAGACATGTTTTCTCAAACACAGGGGTTTGCCTGAGGGTAGAGCACACAAGATTACAAAAGTTAAAGATGGAGACAAGAATCTGCAGGGACTAGGTAAAAGAGAAGAGAGTGTTGTTCCTGAGGCAGTATGTAACTGCCTCCATATATTTAGCCGAAAATACTAGAAGAGAGGAAAGTGTCATCAGAAAGCAGATGCTGAAATACTTGGGTTAAAATTGAAAAGTTGAATAACTCTAACAAGAGTTGTGAGAGGTAGTTCTGAAAACAATAATAAAATCCCTGCTTTAAGGAATAGTCCAGATGAGAAAAGAACAGCCTGAAAACCCGCGGTAAGAGTGTCAATAGATAGCAATGGAAGTAATTTTCAGAAGAGATCAGACCAACCATAACTGCCTCCTAACTTTTCTCCATTTCTGTGGAAAGGAGGGAAATGGAAACAATGATCAGTAACCATCTAGTGTGTCTGTAATTCTTGTAAACCTTATAGCGTTTTCTTTCCTTGTTGACTTACAGTCATTTGAAGCTGATTCCTTTAAAGGAATCCCAGGTTACAGAACTATTTCAGGTATTATGGTGGACTGTGTCCAGGCAAGATTAATCATACCGGCCTGTTACGATCAACTCTAGAAGGAAAAACAAAATTTAAAAAGGAAAAAGAAAAAAAAAAACTGGTAAAGAAAACATTTATAGGATCCCATTTCTGCACTCAGTAAAAATGATATGCTTGTGAAGGTATAGAAGAAAAAAATGAAATTAAGGAGATTCTAGGGCACAATGTAGGCAAGTCTGTTAAGTAGCTCTTCTAGAGAAGGCTGCCTTAGCCAGGCTTATTACTTTTTTCCCTTTGTGCTACATATTACTGCTGCAGAATATTACCAACTTACACATTTAGGGCAACCCTTTGGGGGATGCCTATCTAACTGGACAGAACAAAGAAATATTTGCTCCATGAACCTTGCTTAGATTCCATGATCCCACTTTCTGGGGGCTCAGATGAAGCTGTGTGGTCTGGGGATACTTAATTGAAACATTTGGTGAGATTGTGGTATTTACACATTTCTCTCTCTCTCTTTAATTGAAATTGAATTTACAAAGGATTTGAATTTTCTATACCCAAGTTACAATAAATTAATCAATTAGACAATGTATATAGTCAACCTGGGAATTTACTCCTAGAGTTCACATATCTCACTAAAATGGTTTGGCTTTCTTAATATCTTTGAAATGCTGTAGAATTAGATTTGATTAAGACCAAAATGTGAATATCTTCTGAGACATAGTGACCATGACTTTATTTCAAAATGTTTAGCAGGAATACCATACAAGTAGACTTATTTTTTTTCTATATAGGCAGAACTTTAATGACATCCCAGACTGTTCATAGTACAGAACACAGTGACTAATTTACTTATGTAACTTCAAGTTGCATTTTCCATGATTCAGTAGCTGCTTATATCTCATGGAGCACACAGGGTGCCAGGAAGAGCAGATTGCAAGCAAATAGTTCCTTTTGGCTGTAACCATATATACATTTTTAGGTTGGGAAAATTTTTTTTTAATCTCTAAATACAGTATCACATGGATTAGTACTACCCATCCCAAAGTGTAGAGAAATATTTAACCAAATATTAGTATAAATTCCAGGCTACTTAAAATGAGTACAAAACAGATTTATTTGCATCATTAAAATAAATATAAAAAATACTTAGTCTGGCTTCTGGTTCAAGATATGGGCTGGCACAAACATATATATCGATTGCCTCTAAGGTGATAATGAAACGAAAAGAAGGAAAGAAAAGGAAAAGAAAATAAGGGAAGAAAAGGAGGATGAGAGAAGGAGAGAAAGGGAGTGAGAGAGACAGAGAGAGAGGGTCATTATAGGCATAGCTCAGAGATATTGCGGGTTTGGTTCCAGAACCCCACAATAAAGCAAATAAAACAACATGAGTCACGGAGACTTTTTGTTTTCCCAGTGTGAATAAAATTTATATTTATACTACACTGTAGCCTATTAACTGTGCAATAGCCTTGTATCTAAAAAAATGTACATTATGTAATTTAAAATACTTTATTGCTAAAAAAGGCTATCATCTGGAGCCTTCAGAGAATCATATCTTTTGTCTGGTAGAAGGTCTTGCCTTGATTTTCATTGCTGCTGGCTGATCAGGGTGATGGCTGCTGAAAGGTTGGGGTGGAGCTGTGGACATTTCTCAAAATAAGAAAGCAGTGAAGTTTGCCTCATTGATTCACTCTTCCTTTCAATGTCGTTTGATAGCTTTTAACTCGGGGTAGAACTTATTTCAAAATCGGAGTCAATCTTCTCAAACCCTGCTGCTGCTTTATCAATTAAAGTTATGCAGTATTCTAAATCTTTTGTTGTCATTTCAAAAATCTTCATAGCATCTTCACCAGGAGTAGATTTCATCTCCAGAAACCACTTTCTTTGCTCATCCATAAGAAGCAACTCCTTGGCCATTAAAGTTTTAACACAGGATTGTAGCAATTCATTCATCTCTTCAGGCTCCACTTCTAATTTTACTGCTCTTGCCATTTCCATCACATCTTCAGTTACTTCCTCCACTGCAGTCTTGAACTCCCACCCCAAGCCATCCATGAGAGTTGGAATCCACTTCTTCCACACTCCTGTTAATGCTGATATTTTGACCTATTCCCATGAATCATGACTGTTCTCAATGGCATCTAGAATGGTGAATCCTTTTCAGAAGGTTTTCAATTTACTTTTTCCAGATCCATCAGAGGAATCATTATCTATGGCAGCTATAGCCTTATGAAATATATTTCTTAAATAATAAGACTTGAAAGTCGAAATTACTCCTTGATTCATGGGCTGCAGAATGGATGTTGTGTTAGCAGGTAAGAAAATAACATTAATCTCATTGTACATCTCCATCAGTGCTCTTGGGTGACCAGGTTTATAGTCAATGAGCAGTAATATTTTGAAAGGAATCTTTTTTTTCTGAGCAGTAGGTCTCAACAGTCAGCTTAAATGCAAATCAAAACTACAGTGAGGGCTTCCCTGGTGGCGCAGTGGTTGAGAATCCGCCTGCCGATGCAGGAGACACGGGTTCGTGCCCTGGTCCGGGAAGATCCCACATGCCGCGGAGCAACTAAGCCCGTGAGCCATGGCCGCTGGGCCTGCGCGTCCGGAGCCTGTGCTCCGCAATGGGAGAGGCCACAACAGTGAGAAGCCCGCATACCGCAAAAAAAAAAAAAAAAAAAAAAAAAAAAACTACAGTGAGATATCATCTCACACCAGTCAGAATGGCCATCATCAAAAAATCTACAAACAATAAATGCTGGAGAGGGTGTGGAGAAAAGGGAACCCTCTTGCACTGTTGGTGGGAATGTAAATTGATACAGTCATTATGGAGAACAGTATGGAGGTTCCTTAAAAAACTACAAATAGAACTACTATATGACCCAGCAATCCCACTACTGGGCATATACCCTGAGAAAACCATAATTCAAAAAGAGTCATGTACCAAAATGTTCACTGCAGCTCTATTTACAATAGCCGGGACATGGAAGCAACCTAAGTGTCCATCAACAGATGAATGGATAAAGAAGATGTGGCACATATATGCAATGGAACATTACTTAGCCATAAAAAGAAATGAAACTGAGTTATTTGTAGTGAGGTGGATGGACGTGGAGTCTGTCATACAGAGTGAAGTAAGTCAGAAAGAGAAAAACAAATACTGTATGCTAACACATGTATATGGAATCTAAGAAAAAAAAAGTCATGAAGAGACTAGGGGTAGGACGGGAATAAAACACAGACCTACTAGAGCATTGACTTGAGGATATGGGGAGGGGGAAGGGTAAGCTGTGACGAAGGTAGAGAGTGGCATGGACATATATACACTACCAAACGTAGGGTGGATAGCTAGTGGGAAGCAGCCGCATAGCACAGGGAGATCAGCTCAGTGCCTTGTGACCACCTAGAGGGGTGGGATAGGGAGAGCAGGAGGGAGGGAGACGCAAGAGGGAAGAGATATGGGGATATACGTATATGTATAGCTGATTCATTTTGTTATAAAGCAGAAACTAACACACCATTGTAAAGCAATTATACTCCAATAAAGATGTTAAAAAAAAAGATATTCAGTAAAACAAGTTGTAAACAGATTTTCTGTCATCCAGGCTCTGTTGTTCCACTTACAGAGCACGGCTTCAGAATAGATTTAGCATCATTCTTAAGGGCCCTAGGGTTTTTCGAATGGTAAGTGAGCACTGGCTTCAACTTAAAGTCAACAGCTGCATTAGTCCCTGACAAGAGAGTCCGTCTGTGCTTTGAAGCTTTGAAGCCAGGCATTGACTTCTCTTCTCTAGCTATGAAAGTCCAAGATGGCATCTTCTTCCAATATTCTCCTTAAACCTCATGAGCCAACCTCTGCTGGCTTCAAACTTTCCTTCTGCAGCCTCCTCACCTCTCTCAGCATTAATAGAATATAAGACAGTTAGCGTCTCACTCTGGGTTAGGCCTTGGCTTCAGGGACTGTTGTGGCTGGTTTGATCTTTTATGGGGACCACTAAAACTTTCTCCATATCAGCAATTAGGCTGTTTAACTTTCTTATCATTTGTATATTCACTAGAGTAGAACTTTTAATTTCTTTCAAGAACTTTTCTTTTGCATTCACAACTTGGCTAATTGTTTGGCACAAGCGATCTAGCTTTTGGTCTCTCTTGGCTTTCGACATGGCATCCTCACTAAGCTTAATCATTTCTAGCTTTTGATTTAAAGTGAGAGACTTGCAACTCTTCCTTTTACTTGATCACTTAGAGGCCATTGTAGGGTTATTAACTGTCCTAATTTCAGTATTGTTGTGTCTCAGGGAATAGGGAGGCCTGAGGAGAGGGAGAGAGTCAGGGGAATGGCTGGGCTGCTTGGTGGAGCAGTCAGAACACATACATGTATCAATATAAGTTCTCTGTCTTATATGGGTGTGGTTCGTGGTACCCCAAGACAGTTACAGTAGTAACATCAAAGATCACTGATCACAGATTATCATAACAAATAATAGTGGAAAAGTTTGAAATATTGCAAGAATTACCAAAATGTGACACAGAGATATGAAGTGAGCAAATACTATTGAAAAAATGGTGCCAACAGACTTGTTTCATGCAGGGTTGCATAAACCTTCAATTTGTAAAAAATGCAATATCTGCAAACTGCAACAAAATAAAGTGCAGTAAACAAGTTATGCCTGTATATTTTCGGAGCCAACAGTAGGTAAAACAATTTGAGAAAATCCTGAAAAATAAAGGTGGAATGGGCCTGATTTACAGAGAAATTAAAAGAGGGAAAGAACAGCTCAAGAGACATAAATGATTCTTACTATGAAAATACCAAATAATTTCTAAACCTAAAGTCAACTTAAAGACTTGAAGCAGGCCTTGAAGTGACCATCAGGAAAATTATTTAAAGAGCTGAATTTCAAAATAGCTGGGCCAGTTGGTCCCCTCGCTTCTCCCTTCTGCTCTAACCTTACGTGTAGAGAGAGTTTAGGTTAAAATTACAGAATTCTACTCTAAAGAATAGGACTTATCTGATGGTGAGATTATCTTATGCTCCTAGTGTAGGTACAAGGCATTTGAAGGAAAAGAGCAGAATTTGAAGTAATTTTATTTCAGAGAGCCATAGATCGTTGGGAAATAGGAAATGCAGTTTCTTTCTTTTTTTTTTTTTTTTTTTTTTTGTGTGTGTGCGTGTGTGTGTTATGCGGGCCTCTCACTGTTGTGGCCTCTCCCGTTGCGAAGCACAGGCTCCGGACGCACAGGCTCAGCTGGCATGGCTCACGGGCCCAGCCGCTCCGCGGCACGTGGGATCCTCCCGGACCAGGGCACGAACCCGTGTCCCCTGCATCGGCAGGCGGATTCTCAACCACTGCGCCACCAGGGAAGCCCAGAAATGCAGTTTCTATACAAGATAGGACTATAATAAATTTCTCCACTCTTAGAATAAGTTTCTCCAGGGGTGGGTCCCCAGTCGGCTTGCTTGCCTGTATCCATGCATCTTTAAGAGAAGCGAGTCAGATGAAACTCACTAATTTACACAGGTCCATAGTCTGCCCACCCATCCAAGGAAAATGCACCCCACCAGTAATCCTTATCAATCATCAACCTGACCCTTCAATCATAATTATACATCAACAGCCAAAGATGTCATGATAGCTGAAGAAAGCCAATAGCATAATTTAAAAAGACATACACACACACACAATAAAAACAAAGCCAGAGGTAATTCAGAAAATGTAAGAGAATTTTTAGAATAGAATTTTAATTAGCATCTCTTCAAGAACAAATTCAAGAGAATATTGAACACACACACGTATATATAGGTGGTCATGGAACAGACCAATCAGAGAATAAGAAAATGACCCTAGTAATTAAAATTATGAACATGAAAATAAAAAGCTGAACATCTTAAACATGGGGTGGCTAGGGCTAAAGACCAGAGTGATGATCTGCAGGATAAAATAAAAGGTAAAACCAAAGAGAAAAGTGAAAAAAAGAAAATATAAGGAACATTTAGAACACATTAAGCTAGACCCAGGATCCCAACATATATCTAAAAAACATCTGAGAAGAAGAAAGAGACCAAGAAGGGGAAGAAATGAGCTTAAAAAAAAAAAAGAAAAGTTTCACAAACTGAAGACAAGCAGCTCTTAAAACTGAAAGGGGCACACATCTTAGTAAAATTTTACTAACCAAGGGAACATTCCATGAGTTTCTTTTTTGGTTGTGGGTCGGGGTGGGACTACTCCTATAAGGAATGAAAACTAGACCTCATATGCCTCCCTGGATTCTAGAAGGCAATGAGCCAAGACTTTCTGAGGGAAAAGTATTTTAAACTTACCACTATAGAACCAGACAAACTATCAGTCAATGTGAGGCTAAAAGTGAATGTGGCTCAGAAAACCTGGTGCCTACATAGCTTATGTATGAATTATTGTAGGTATAATCCAACAAAATAAAAAAGCATATCTGATATGAGATAGATAACATTGGCAATCGCATATGACCTAGAAAAAACGAAGAAATTTTAAAAGCAATTGTAAAAGATACATTAGACCCTAGTGTCTAATTACCCTTTAAAAGGCAGGATTTTAATAATTATATTTATCCCTTCTCTGTGAGTCCAGTCATGCTACTTGGATGAATCTGAAGGGAATAATGTTTAGTAGCCATAATACTGAAATTGCTTTCTGTATTGGCCTTGCACTTAGAAGGAATCTAGGAACAAAACACAGAAATGTTAAGTTATCCACTGAAGTGAATGTAAATATTATAAACTTGCTAAATTAAAAATAGTATTAATATAATTTTTTAAAAATTGAGAGGTGCTTAAGTATGGGCGATAGAGAGGGTAGTTGTGTAAGGACCTCAGTCACTCACCTTTTACTGTGAGGAGTCAACAAATACAATCTAAAATTGGTAACTCAAGAGATATAAGTGCATTATTTAAACAGCAGCAAATAAATAACTAGATATATAAAATATATAGATAAATAAATAAATAATAAAACCTGTTCAAACTTGTTAACTCTATAGAATAGCATTAGGATATAGGGAGATTGGTGATGCAGGGTTTTAATTTTATTTAATACTTAGGTTTTATTTTTTTAATAAACTATAATAAAAATAAAAATCATTGCATATAGAATGGTTTAAGTGTAAGTCTCAGGAAAAATTTTCTAAGACAACATTGAATGTACCTTCTCGAAGGGACTTTGGGTGTGTGATACGTACTTTGAGAAAATCTTTTAGATACAGAAATGGGTGAGTGATTTTGAATTTGTTTAAATGATTCAAGATCTTTGGTCGTCACACATGGTTTATGAATTTCCTCCTCCTTAGGGTTAATGCCATTACTAAATACATAATTTTTAAGTTTCACAATTTAATTATCAGTTGGTGATTGCATTTTGAAATGCTTGCTATATACACAAGGACTTTTGCTTGGTGTTTAGAAATATGCAAAGATGAGTAAGAAGTTGTTTCGGGTCAAGTACGGAGCCAAACCAAGCACGTAGAGGTCAGGTACAAAGCAGAGGAACATAATGCAAGCCAAGTGCCTAGAATGAAGTCTTGGGGCCAGGGATGGAGAAAGAAGGAAGGGAGTCTGTCCTCTTGAGAGATTGAGAAAGTCTCCAGGAGGTCGTGCGGGTTAAATCGACCCCAAAGGCTAGAGAGAAACAGATGGAAGCCATCTTCCAGGCAATAGGAGCAGTGGGTTTAAACTTTCAGAAAAGAGAAAGTCAGGGCATTGTGTGTAAAATCTGTGACTGAAGAACAGTTCTGAGTTTGACACATCACAGGGGGAGCTGGGTGACCATATGTCCCAATTTGCCCCGTTGTTAATAGCACTCCTTTTACTCTGAAAATGTAGTTCCCAGTGAGAGCAATAAATTATACGGTTATCTACAAAATAAGGCTCATCAGATAATTGGCAGCCATTCGATGTGAAACTTATGCCAAGTTGGTACTTCATTTGTGAGGGACTTGAGTACATTTGAATCTTTCTGAGCATGGCTGGATTCTCAACACAGTCCCATTTTGTGAGATTTCTCTGCCAGTGGTGAGTCAGATGAGTTGTAGTGTGCAAGGATAAGAAAAAAGACAATGATAAGATTATTGAAGAAATCCAGGTGAGAAATATGGGGGCTTGACTTGTGGCAGTGGAAAGAAGAGACTCATTTCCAATTGAATTGGGAACAGAAGACAGAGTGGGAGGTGAGGTGCTTGCACTGTGTGATCTGTGTCTGTGTGTGATTTTGAACCTTCTCTGTGGCTGCCACAAGGACTCTATCTAATTGGACTTCAAGAAAGAGCCCATAGCTTTCCCTCTGGTCTGGGCTGATGGAGAGAAAGCAATTCTTTTAAACTGCTGATGACTGCCTCTAGCCAAGTATGGAGAAGGATATTTGGTCCTAAAACAGTAAAGTCGTGTAAAAATCAGTGTGTGGATAAAAGCAAACGTAAGAATACAGGGACAAGAAATATCTGGTAGACTATGATTTTCAGTAAACGACTCTGCTAACTAATATTCAAATGAATTTTGATAGTGGAAATAAAAAGGTGAATCATTTTATTAATAAAAGGCAAATAATTTCTAAATGATTATGACACCAACTTAAATATGTAACCACCATTGCCATTATATACATTTGGACATTAGACAGATTTTATATTCTGGTAATCCTGGGCAAATTTTAGGGTAATCTTGATTTTCTCTGCTTGTCATGGTCCTGACCAAATTCAATTGATATTTTTTTCCTTATTATATATCTTGTTTTGTGCAACTTTGGGCACCTTTCATATAAAATTTGAATAAATCAATTTTCAATTATATTGTTGTTTCTTTTTAAAATCATTTTTTTAAAGTCATGTATTGAGTTCTTAAGGTAAGCTTTAAAGTTCTGCATTTTAGCAGTGTTCAGAATCTCATTCACAGGTAGTAGTTTTGAATCAATCGAAACTTACAATATTAATTGTAGGGTTTTTTGTTTATTTGTTTTAAGGATGATTCAGTTTCTTCTTATTTTGAAAAAAAATCTTTTTAGTTCAAAAATTGCAATCAGTTGAATGTTTTCATCGGAATTTTAGACTCACCGAGTTATTTGCTCAGTCAAGTGTATCTACAGAAAAATGCCAAGGAATGTGATATTTTCTGTTGTCTGTTGGCCCAGATTCTGTAAAATACAGCTCCCTATATAACCTTTGTGAGTATATACAAGCATACACATTTCACACACACGTATACATATAGCCTTGTAAAGGATTTCATGTTCTCGGGCAAGATTAAATGTCACGTGTTTCTCCTGCCAGCTGTTTTCTCTAAAATCCTTATTCACACAAATTGAATTGAATTGAAAATAGTATTGGTAGATTGTGAGCCTGTCATAAAACCATGAAGTATTAACATCAGCAGGCAGCTTATCACGGTAGCACTGCCCTTTCTTCACCAAACACTTTCGCCATGCTAAAACATCCAATCACACCACAATTTATTGAACATTTGGTTATATTGCCTACTTATTGTTAAGAACTGATAATGACAAGCAAGGAATGAATAATTACATTTGGAATAAAAAAGAAAAATGTGTGTAGAAGGTAGCAAGAAAAGAGGCAATGAGTAGAGGCACCGTAGGATTGTAAAATACCATAGGACTATAAAATACATGTCTCCAAAGAATGCCCTCAAATTACTTATTTCTACTTTGCTTATTATTTTACAGTGTATTTTATATACAGAACAAATATACATTTGTAATGGCTAATACATGTAGCTTTGCACCCCTCCACCCTCATCTTCTATTTTCCCGTACACCCTGAGAAACCATATTGCTTTCAATCTCTTTTTGTTTCTTTGTCTCCTTGATCTCATCTTCCTTCTCCTCAGCTCACCTCTGACTTTGGCCTTTCTCCCAGGCACCATTACCTTGAAGGAGTCATGGTTCACGTGGCTTCTGCTATAAATGCTACACTCATGCTTTTCATACTGCTTTCTTAATCCCTGCTCTTTCACGTGTACAAAGATGTGAAATTAAGCAATCCAGAACCGAAACTGTGAAATTAAGATATCTGAAACCAAAATTTATCATATTTGAAATAGACATTATTTATTGAATGCCTCGCGTGTGCCAAAAACCAGACTAAGCTTTTTTTGTATAAACGATCTTTCATCTCTAAGAGATGAATTTTACAGAGACAGGGAAATTAAGTCAATAATTCTTACATTCATACTGCTACTATGAGGTAGACCTGGGATGAACCTATTCCATTTGACTACAGATCTCACACTTTTAGCAGCTACTTTGTATTTCTCCATTCTGCATAATCTGTTTAATCTTTATTTTAATTCCTCCTTTCTATCAACAGTATCTCTGTTTTTTAGAGATCCAAACTTTCAAGTTAACATAGACTTCCTCTTCCCTTTCACTCTTATTTTTTCTTTGTCAGCAAATTATATTATTCATTTGAAACTTTTCTTGGATCCATCCTTTCCTTCCCACTTCCAAGGTCAATTCCCTAGTCTAAGTCTGGGCTTCTGTGATGACGTAAGAGCTGACCGCCGGCTCTTACTCCTCAAGAATGTCTTCTGGATTTCTGCCATAAAGTTAGTCCACACACTTCTTCTGTTTTGTTGTTTTTTAGATATTTTCTCAATCAACCAATTTTTATTTAGCACCTTCACTCAGCTCAGTGCTGACAGCATTGTTTGAGCTCAAAGTGGCCTCATGGAGCTTGAATTCTGATAGATTTTAAGCTGATAATTATAGAATAATTGCTCAATAAAAATTCTTATAGGTGTTATCAAAGATGCTATGAAGGTTTCTTAAACTAAAATGATCTCTTATTGACCATTAGCTCAAACCTAAACTTTGTCTTTCACAGCCCTTCACTTAACCCAATTTTCTTAGCAAATCAACCAACCTATGAATTGTCCTCTAAATTACAAAACATTACAGATTCTGAACAGATATATACTCTCTCTGGACATCCAGAAAAGATGATAATCATAATTCTTTTATGATCTTCCTGACTATTACTGCTTGCTAGCCCCACAACGCCTGACAAAGTACATTGCAAATAGTTCTCAGCTAAAAAGGTTTTTGTTGAATTAGATGAAAAGGAAAGTGGTAAACATTTTCAAGGCAATTCTGAGTCAATGTGTGCCAGAAAGTGAGTTTAAACAAAAGTGGGAAAAATAGTTTGGATGAAATGGTTCTTGTCCCATTAAGGTCTCTGTGGCCCTGATAAAGCGAGTTATCTCCTCTTCATTTGTAAACTAGGGCTTGACTAGGTGGTCTATCTTCCAGCCTCACTTGGAATGTCAGAGTCTAGGGAATGTAATTGCCTCCAGGACATTTGATTTCCTCACAATTTCTCTAAGACCTTGACTAATTCTAAGATGCTCTTGTAGAGAAAATTGCCGGCTACATAGGAAATGGTCAACCACTCAGAGATATGACCTAATTTTAAGCAAATGCACATGAAAATTATTATGCATATGTAGAGAAGGATGCAAATGAATGCAGGAAGCATATTAGAAGATAAATGTGCTTGAGGCAGTCATCAGTCTCATAAGCCATAATCAAGTGCATTAACATAGCATGATACAAACGTATGATTCAGAGTCTAAATTACTTTTCCAAAAAGCCCTATGGGGCATGTCCTCACACCATATGTTTCTTTCAGTTTTACTGAGATATCTTAGGCAGGAAAATGAGAAAGGCACTCAGTACTCAATCCCCCACATTAATTTCTAAATTTCTTTCCTCTCTGGTTGAAAGAAACAGATATATTAGGTATAGCTGACCACAGACATTTCCTAGTTCATCGGATTTTGCTAGTTTAGCTAGCTTTTCTTTGGTACAGTCTACTCATCCTTACTCCTAGTTTATCTGTCAGATTATTTTTCCCTTGCTAGAAATACACGAACCACTGGCTGGAAGACTTTAATGTGACCGCAGAGAAGTTAATGTGTAATCTCTTGTCAGAGATTGATTTTGATTTCACCTCACATTAGTGAGTTCGTTTTCCCTTCTGCTACAGTTTCCTTGTACCTCTAGTCAGTGTAGTATCATAAATTGCTCTGCCACAATGCCTTATGAAGAGAGAAGGAAATTATGTCTACTAAGCAGCCCTCTCATGATAAATTATAGAATGTTGGTAGCAAGAACCAGTTAAGTTCCCTTATATACATTTGAATTTTTCTCTCATTTGATTTTTTTCCCCCCAGTTTCATCCTGGACCCTGAGAGAAAGCTGGTGCTTTAACATCCTTTTGTAACTGGAAACCAGAAAAGTGATTTTCTTGAAAAGAAATTAATTCTAGTTTAAAACTTAATTCAAGCATGATAACCATGTAGGTGGCAATAGTTCTTTTCCTGTTGATTGAGAACCTTATAAGACAAAAAGAGAAATACATATTGATTTTGAAAAATAAGGGCCATATTTCTAACATGCAGAACATTTTAGGATCAATTGTAACTGACCACAAGGTGCAATAGTTATACACTGCACACTATTTTAAGTAATTCCATGAGCAATTGAATTGTGTTCAGTCTAATTGCATGGAGGCAGCATGGAGCAGTGGTTACAAATATGGATATGGAGCCTGGCTGCTCGTGGACGAAACCTTGTTCGGCCAAGTGCTCTGTGCTCCATATGTGTACTTTGTGCTGCATATGTGTACTATGTGCAGCATATGTTATCCTCTAAACCTCAGCTCTCAACTGTAAAATGGGGATACCAACAGTATTTAGCAGACAAGATTAGACTGTTATATAAGAGTACTGCTTCCTGTAATTCCAATGTTGGTGTTGGTGAGATAGGGATCCATCATTTCCTACAGCCAACCAACCTGAATGGCTTTGACGTTCTCTGTCTTCTACCTTCCCTACTTTCTGTGCTGATGCATTTGGGCACTTGAGACATTTTAAATGTATATTCTTGTTCTACAAATCTACCCTAACTATAGCACCTAATTCTTTAAGTGTAGACCTAGCCCCAAACATACACTAAATGTTTCACAGTTTCATCTGCTTTGATAGAGTAGAGCTTAATTATTTAATATCAATTATGATGTGATTTTGTATTAAAAGTAAAATTATTTTTATGACTGTTTTTATGACTGTAATACAACTCTAAGAAGAGGAGGAGAATTATAACATATTTTGCATATACGTATTTTTTTTCCTATTCCCTACACTCTAATAATTTGTTCTATCAGAAAGTACTCTTAAACTGTGTGATTCTTGAAAAATTGCTATGTTGGTAATGTATGGTTAAAAAAGCATGAACAATATATTTTCTGAAGAAAAACAGCCTCAATTTAGTGTTAGTCAATGGGAAAATGTATAGTGAAATTCACTTTAATATCATTTCTAAAACATATCTTAGATAAAGTTAAGTATATGTAAGTCATGACATTTTTCAGTTTGAACTCCTTATATTATAAATTCCTAAAGCATGGCCTCTTTTTCACATTATTTCACATGTTCTTTCTCAGAATATTACAATAATTTGAAGCTATTCTATATGATCTGGTATTTTACCAAAGCGTTCTCATTCTCGTCACTCCACTACTGATTTCATACTCTGTATCAGGAAGACGTAGATGCTTGCTTAGTTTAGTTCCATGTGCCATAACAACATGCTTCCTGCTTAATCCTGTTAACCAAATATTTATTTTCAGTCATTTAAAAATCTGAACAAACTTCAGCTTCAATTTGAAACCATTCTGACATCGTTAATTGCATTCGATTTGGGTTTTACTTTCCCACAAGAGGTCTTGCCAGATGATCCTACAAATTCTCTTTCAGTTCTCCAGAGGAATAATTCCATTTTCTCTTTTAGTTCAGAGTTTTCTCCATTAGTGTATATTTGAGTGAAGCGCAACTTACAAATGAACTCAATTGCTCATTTTTCTCAATAACTTACATTCCCTTTTTCATATCTTATTCCACAATTCCAGTATTTTACCTTTATTCTGGAATAGTTAGTCCCCTTCAAGTCATCTCTCTCATTATTGAAATGAAATACTGCATGCATCATAACATCAAAAGAAGAGCTCTATATTTTAAAATATAATTTTATCATAACATTCTAAAATCTCAGTGCCCCAGAATAGTAAAGCAAATTTGGAGTTGTTAATATGTATAGAAGGAAAATTATTAATATTTATAATATTAAAAGATTCTGTTTCTGTGTGGAGTGCTGATAAGCAAAAACTATCTCTTCCATTTTACACCTAAACTCAGTATATAATAAGTCATCGTTTCCCAAAGTTGCTTAAAAAAAATGTTATTAGGGTAGGGTTGCCAGATTTATTACATAAAAATACAAATGTTCAATTAAATTTGAATTTCAGATAAACAGTGAATAATTATTTTGTATAAATATGTCCTGTACAATATTTGTGACATCCTAAAATATTGCTTGTTGTTTATCTCAAATTAAAATTTAAATAGGTGTCCTGTATTTTGTCAGGCAACTCTGTACTAGGTTGATAAGACTAGATTTATGAGATGAATGTAAATAACAAACAAAAGGTTGAAATCTTCAAATTGTTTGCTATAAGAATTTAATACAACTTTATGTATATATTTAAGGCACAAAACTTTAATTTACAGTGCAAATATAAATTTAAATAATAAGAAAAGATATATCAAAATAAGCCAATGTTCCTTGGATATATGCCGTAAAAGTTCAATGGCTCATAATCGTGATAAGCAGAATAAAGGCCTCTCAAAGATGCAAACATTCTAATCACGGGAACCTGTGAATATATTATATTACATAGCAAAGGGGAGTTAAGATAGCAGATGGAATTAACGTTGCTAACCAACTGACCTTAAAATAGGTAGATTATCCTGGATTATCTGAGTGGGTTCAAGCATACATATTTAATGCATTTAGGTTGATTGAGATTGAATGTGAACCAACAAGGTCTCTAAATCTCCCTCCACTCACTACCCACTTTCTCAATGTTTCTACTCAGCTTTATTTCATAACCTGGAAACAGGTTTCACCGAAGTTCACGTTCATTTATCAACTTTGAATGTGTGGTTTGCATGATCAGGATAAATGTTTTCTTATTCTTTTATTTGGCTCCTAAGGAGTGCAGAGTCAGCATGGAAATGGCCAAGGTTTCCTATGCCTGTGTTGCAGCTATAGATTCTGGTGTCTGCAGCGCTGTATCGCAAGCTTTGGGCATCAGGCAGAGCCAGAACCTGATGAGGCAGAGCAGATACTGGATGGTAGAGTTCTGCACAGTAGTGGGTCTGATGAATACAAGCACTAAGAGGGAGGCACAAGAGGCTGGAGTGTCATGAGTTGAGGTCAAGTGTTGAGGGATTGCGCATGGCCCAGACTGGCAGATAGCACTCTGTCAACCATGTTCTCCTACATTACTGCTAGTTAATACTAGGTTTTATTTGACCCAACCTGTTAGCTGAATAATATGGAGATCTGTACTGAGCCTATAGGTTCACCTGCACAAAGTAGCCACCAGCCACAGATGAGAATGTGATTGGCCAGGAGCTCTCTTATTCCAGCTGCATATACAGTTGATCAGGCCCATCTTATTCTCTAACTTATTCTGGGAAGGGGTATAGCGGCTTGGAGACCATTACCACCCATTTCCTACCTTTCTGCTTTTGGAGAAGAGAAATGAATGACTCCCAATTCTTTGCTTCTCCCATCCTCCTGTATTAGTTATTAATCCACATGGAGAAAAGTCCTTCTTTAACTTTTCACTTCTGTGGCATTATCAAGATCCTTAATCTAGAGATTTATCTTCTCATACTGGCTCATTTTTTTTTCCTTTTCAGGATCTCAAATTTTTGTTTTAACTCAGTCTTTTCTATGTGCTCAACTTTCTTCTAGATCCAACCCCATATGTGATCTTTCCACCAATTTCTTTCCCATTTATTTCTTCCTTGGCTTTGTTGGCATTCTTATGTATTTTTTTTAACTCACAGCCAAAGCTGAGAAATTTCCCATTGGGATATCCCATTCCATGAACACTTAAAGTTTTACTACATTGACTGAAAATTATTTCTCTTATTAATTATCCACATTCTTTTGAAGGTACTCTAAATTCACATGTGTACATTCCTTGGCCTTTGCCCACATTTAATTTCCCACTCTTCCTCGAATCTGATCCTATTAACACACAATTAACACAGTTGTCCATTGAGGCATTTATTGTTCATCTTGATACTCCTGTGGTGGCCTTATGGGAACTTTCCCTCAACGGGATAAAAGGCATACCACATAGAGCCATTCTCATCACAATCCACTTGGAGGAAAGAAAGATTCCACAAATATTTGTCTGGTCGTCTATGGATTTGTCCATTCTAAAATTCTCAAGGAGAAGTCTTGCTAAGACCACTTAATTCAAATCCAGTTTCCCGTCATCATGTCTAAGTTCATTGTGTACATTATTGACTACTGGAATTTAACATTGGATAAACCAGCAAGTGGTGGGTGGTCATACTGTAGCAGACTTGAATGGACAGCACAGACCTGAAATAAATACTAAGCTTTCCACTGAGCTTCCCTTCAGTGACACCTGAGTCTCCCTACATCCATGGAGACCATGGGAGCTGCTACGGGCAGTGTTGATCTTCCCATGCCCCACACCCTAACCAAGGAGGACTGCTTGTGGGTGTCTCCATAGGAAAAAAGAGGAATCTTCTCAATATGTTGACAAGTATGAATTTTAAGAATATCTGTATATGGCTTTTTACCTGTTTCCTTCATCAACACTCTTCAACGATAGCTATGTAAGAGGTTCAGGTTTGGAGGATCTGATACTAATGAGTCCAAGGCCACAGGCTAAATCTCACAGATTAGACTCTAATGAAGATTCTCAAGGTAGTCATGTCTAAAGACTGGCTGCAAACTTTGGTCAAAATATTTTGTAAATATGTATCAATGTGAAAAAGGGGACAGTGAAGGAGTATGTACAGATCAGTGTCAGCATTGAGAGATATCTTAAAACTCACTGAATTCAATTGCCTATCAAGAATTGATGCCAACGAGTGTATGTCCATCTGATGTCTGGACACCTCCGGTGACTAAAAGCTCCTTATCTTCCAAACTAATTTATAGCAGTTGTCAGTGATGACTCTAATCCTTTCCTTAGGTTGAATTAAAATTTATCTCTATTTAACTTTTTTTTTTTTTTTTTTTTTTGTGGTACGCGGGCCTCTCACTGTCGTGGCCTCTCCCGTTGCGGAGCACAGGCTCCGGACGCGCAGGCTCAGCGGCCACGGCTCACGGGCCCAGCCGCTCCGCGGCACGTGGGATCTTCCCGGGCCGGGGCACGAACCCGCGTCCCCTGCATCGGCAGGCGGACTCTCAACCACTGCGCCACCAGGGAAGCCCATCTATTTAACTTTTACTGACGGGATTATAAAACTTCAAGACTAATTCTCCATCTTCCACCTGACAATCAATTAATCCTTTACATATCAGAGGACAGCCAATTTTGAATTTTGGTTTTATTTTAAATGTGTTTATTTCCTTCAAAATTCCTTCATATATATTCTGGTTTTTCCAATTTCACATGTTCAGTAAGTCCCTTTTGAAAATTTTTTGACAAGAATGACACACAGTATGCCAGCAGAGATTGGAATAGCATAGGTCACTTATATTGGGGGACTGTATTCCATAGATTTCTTAATGAATTCTCAGATCACATCAGCTTTCATCTGGAAGCTGTATCAACTCTTGAATCAAATTGAGCTTATTTTCAACTAGAACCCATGTCTTTTTAAAGTGTATTGCTGCTGACCCATGGAGAGTGTCCACTGCCATTTGCATAGTCTTTTCCTGCTTTTAAAGTGCTTCTGTATATCTTAGGAAATGGTGTAGAAGGGCTCCTGCTTTCTGCCAAACAGGTCGTGCAGCAATAGATAAATATGTGCTGCTGTGGTGGCTTTGTGATTGTGTTGGGAGTGTTTCATCTGTGTCCTTCTTCTGGCCAGGGGATTTCAGTGTTGCTACAGCTGAAATCTGAATTTTCAGATGATTTCCCCTCTTTTTTGTAACGTGTGTGTGTGTGTGTGTGTGTGTGTGTGTGTGTGTGTGTGTGTTAAAGCTTTCTATTTCGGTCTTGTCCAAATAACAAAAAAGGGAATAATTGTCCCATTTTTCCTGGTTTTATTTGCACTCATGAATCTCTCATCTTCACCTGTGATATCATGAAAATTTTATTATATTCATCAACTATATCCTATGTGTAGATGGGTCTGTGGTATTTAAAGATGTTTTCCTCTTCCCAAATGTTTCCTCTTTGAATGTCTCCCGTGATGAGGCACTACAGCATGATGGTTTGTGGTATGAACTGTGGAATTAGATGATCCTGATTTTAAATACTATCCCCACCATTTGCTAGCTGTGAAATTTTTAGCAAGTGACTTAAATCAATTAAATTTAAACACAACTGAAAACAATCTGTGTGTTGGAGGCAATAATTACCCACCTCAGAGGGACATTGGAACATTGAATTAGATACCTTTCAAGTGCCTGGGAAGTAGAAGGCACTCAATGAATGGTAATAATACTTACTGTTATTATTACTTGGTTATATTGTGGTTTCTATGCTGCATTTTTCTTCATAATGTGCTCAATTTGTAATTGATTTCACAACTTAATGTGGGCTTTTATTCATCTCCCCCCTCCATGTTCAATTTAAATTATTTATGATCATATCTGCCATTTTCTGGACATACACGTATTTTCTGAATCTCACGAAATGATGTACTTTGTCTCCTCAAGGGTCTATTTTTCTGGTACCATAAGCAACATCCCAGAAATCAGAATCCCATAATATCACAATACCTATGCAACCAGCCATTCTCTTCCAGGAGTCACGTATCTATTCCAATATTTTAACCATAAATCCAAAAAAAGTTATTAAAAATACTTTTATCTTCGAATATTCACTTTCCTGTCCCTATCTTCAGAGTTCCAGTATGCTTTCCAAATTGATTCTGGAATCATTGTTTGATAACTAGGAATCAGTGGCAATTACTGGATTTTTCCATCCCCACATCCAGGTGTGTGTTATTGAGAGACAACCATATATAGATCAACTTGGCCAGGTCTGTGTAGAGCCCATTCCATTGATGCCCTCCATTCGTTATGGCATTGGTACTTGCAAACACAATTACTGCCTGATATTTATTTACTAATAGTCCTGATTTATTCAGTAACACAGAGTTTCATATAGTTCATGTCATTCTAGGGTTGCAAAATTTCTTTAAACTTTCCATTATGCATGTCATCTATTTTTCAAAACACATGCTAGATCGTTTATTTGAGAGGCAACTCATCTGACTTAACCAACCTACCTCTCAACTCTTCACTGATTGCAGTAAAACAAATCTCATTCACTTATAATACCAAAAAGATATATAATATACAAAGGTATGATGAAACATGAAATTTAGGCCAGAAGCTGAAGTTAGAAATGTAATTTTCTCCTTCAGTCATAATTAATAAATACTCCGAGGGTTTGTTAATTATGCTCACATGTTGCCTTTCCTATACCTGTCCTGCCAGTACAAATACTTTTCAGTATCTCCATGAGTAAAACAATGGCAGTGAAATGGATTTCATACTGAGGAGTGGGGAGAGGGAGAACCCAGAGCCCAGAACAGATGTCTTGATTGATAGAAGTTGAACAAGGAGTTATTGTTAAAAAATAGAAACTGTGGAAAACTTGGGGGTGGGTCACAGGAAAGTAGGGTCGAAGAAGAAGGGGATGTTGTATAGGGCAATGTTTCTTGCAAAGAGGGGACAAGCCCCCAGCAGAAGCAACTGTTCATAGGAACAGATGCTCAATTCAGGCCTTAGATATCATTCTGGACTCTGGTCAAAGGAAAGTTGGTACTTTAAGACTGCCAGGAGAAGAGGGCAAATACAAACAAATTACATTTCAGAAAAAAGAAGAATCCAGGAATCTAGACAGAGAAAGTACCATTCAAAAAGGAGTTATTGAGTCTCTACTGTTTCAATTTTGGCAACATATAAAAGTTCCCCAAAGGAAATTATAGTTTATTAAGGTTATAGTATAGTTATATAGGTAACAATCTCTGATTGCAGAAGAGGAAAATTTATATATTTATCGCCAGTATTTATGGAGTATTTACTAAGTGCCAGGCACTGATTTAACATGATGTTCTAAATGTATCAACCCAATTAATCCTCATACCAGTGCCATAAGATATGCGCTATGGTTGTTCCATTTTATAGATGAGATGGGTGAAGAAATTGATGTATAGAGAGGGGAGGTGACTTGCCTGAAGTCGCAAAGCTAGGCAACTGGCAGAGCTGGGATTTGAAGCCATGGTCTCTGGCTTCAAAATCAATTTCTTAATTACAATGCACACTGTCACAAGGATAATTATGTGGGGAAAGTAGAAGAGGGAGAAGCACTAATCTGACTGTGGTGATTTGGAAGACTTCCCTGAGAGCCTCTTCAGGTTGAGTTATCTCCCTCTTTCTACACTTCTGTGGTATCTTTGTATGTCATGCCCATGTGATGTACTGCATTATATTTTACATATTGATTTGCATCTGTCTTCATCACTAGATTGTTACTTCCTTCCAGGGAGAAATTGCCTCTCATTTATTCATCCTTGTTGCTAGCCACACAGAAAGACTTTCAAGAAATGTTTCTTGAACAAATGAATTAACAAGGCTTTAAACGATGAATATGATTTTTAGTGGTGGAAAGGGACTTGCTGGGACAGAAGAATCCCTTCTGGAAGTTTCCAGTTAGAATAGGCAGAAGGTCTGAAATCCACACTTCAAAGGCAAGAGTTTTGCAAGGAACACATATGAAAGAAGCATCATAAAGTGGGAGGGGGGACACACAGAAAGAGCAAACTGAGACTGAAGATGTTTACTTAATTTTTCCTGGTTTGACTGTACTTACCTTTAACCTCAGATAAACACAGATTGCAGAGCTGAGCAATTGCCTCTTTCTCACTCCATTGATTTTGGGGAACACTGGTCTTGTTCCAGACTCTGAGCGGTTGCCAAGCCACCGCTAGCCTGGACTGCCTTCACTGAATAAGAACCATGGTTAGATTGGGGATGGGTGGGGGAAACCTATCAATATATAAATTCAATAAAGAATCTCACGGAAAGATCTCCAGTCTGAATGTCTATTCAAGAAGATACTGAGGGCTTCCCTGGTGGTGCAGTGGTTGAGAATCCGCCTGCCGATGCAGGAGACACGGGTTCGTGCCCTGGTCCGGGAAGATCCCACATGCCGCGGAGCAACTAAGCCCGTGAGCCATGGCCGCCAGGCCTGCGCGTCCGGAGCCTGTGCTCCGCAACGGGAGAGGCCACAACAGTGAGAGGCCCGCATACCGCAAAAAAAAAAAAAAAAAAAAAAAAAAAAAAAAAAAAAAAAAAAGAAGATACTGAAGGTATTGAATCGGGGCCACTCTAGTCAATGTTCATGTTAATTAGTGGTAAGATTAATTAGTAAGCCTACACAATTAAGACATTGGAGAAAATCTGGGTGATGAGAGGAGGAAAGCAGAATGGTTGTAGTTTTTATATGTCTGCTTACGCAACAAATCAATATCAGTCCTAGTAAGGGTTTGCTTGCATCCATCAATCTGAAACCTAATTGGTAACAAGAGTTGATTCTCTTGTTCATGATTCCACTTTGAAAACTTGAAACTAAAAAATGACTCCAGCTGCACAACTGAAGACCTTCATTTTCCCTTTTTTCTATGAAAAACCTCTATAATTTGGCTCCACTACCAGTTATCATTACTTGCTAGCTTGTGGGTTTGATATTCTGCACTATAGAGTTAGTAACAAAAAACTTAGTTATTTGGAAATTAGTGGGCAATAAGCTCTTTTTCAGTGCAGCTTTGTAAATTTTCTGGCACAAAATCATGTCTCCTTTGTAAACATTGGTAAACATTTTATTGAAAAATATGAACCAGAGACAATCAATTGATGTCTTAAATTAGGTTTTCTTTTATTATATACATATATGATTTTAACAGAATAATTGGAAAATAATTGGTGAAATGATTGATGAAAAACATAATGCTTTGTATGTTTATGAGACATAAAAGTTTTTAAATCATTAGCTGCAAAATCATTGGAACACTGATGTTGTATGTACATATCATCATTATAAATGTAGTGAATAGGGAAAAAAAAAAAAAACCAGTAGGAAAAAGTCCATGTTCCCAAGGAGGGAACATTTTTGACTTATACTACCAAAAGAAACCTGAATTATATGTGGAAATAGAAAACTTATAGTGAATGACAAAATGTTTCTCTTTAAATTTAATAAGCCTATATCTTGTTAAAATGTAGTACGCATAGCTTGATCAGTAATCAATTATGAAACACTTGACAACTACCCACAACTACATGATTCTTTGAAAATAGAATTTCCATAAATCACATCTACAGTTCCAAAATGGTACTCATTAAAAAGGTTTGGGATCTTTTTTTGGGAAATGCCTTACTCATATATTGTCAAACTCAATTTTATGAACAAAATGAAATGGGAAATCAAAAGGGAAATATTAGTGAAGATAGACTAAGTTACGTTGTGGTAGTAAAATAACCCTGAAATCCCAGTGAATCATCAGAGCAGAGGTTTATTTTTCTTTCATGCAAAGCCTGCTGTGACTTAGGTGACCCCCCCAGAGCTATTTTCCTCCGTGTGGTCACTCAGCGGTGAAAGATGCTTCCATCTGGTGGTTACAGCACCTCAGTGTATAAACCCCAGAATCACTGTGGTGGAGGAAGAGAGAGCTGGAGGGTCAAGCACTGGCTCTTAAATGCTTCAGCCCAGCAGTGAAACATGCTGCTTCTGCTCACATGTCATCCGTCTGACCTCGTCACATCCTCCCCTGTGTGCATGGAGCCTGGGGAATGAGGGAGAGCACAAAGCTATTTGGTGAGTAGTAGCCAGGACTGGAATATTTATTGATAAAAGTACCACCACATTTCGTTGCTAGAAACAAGTCTTCTATGAAAAAAGAAAAAAGTATATCATGATATGGTAATTGCTTCCTTGCCAGATTCCTGGCTTTCTAGTCCTATGCTCATATCAATACTTGACGTTCCCCAAACCTAAGTAATTTGGTCCATATCTACTGCTTTCTGAAACCATTGTTTATTAAGGAAATATTAAGCTAATTAGTTATACGAACAGTCACATATCTGGTCAGCTGGTCAGAGCCACAACTCACGTTCATTTTACACTCACGTGCTCTGAGCCCCTTCCTCCATCATGTCCCTCTCTTTGCTCTCTGCCTGCTTTCTTTTTCCTGTGAGCCTTATTCTCTCAGTTGCAAATATGCTTTCTCTTCATGACAGGAGAAGATGAAGGCTAATGATCCTCGATCACAGCCTCTCAGCTTAATAACTTCAGCAGAAAAAGAAATTCTTTCCCTGAGAATAATGTATCAGTTCCTGGGAATCACTGTGATGGGTTCTGCTTGAGTTTCACTCCCTAACTTTTAACCAGTTCCACTCACCAGAAGAATGAAGTCCTAAAGAAGGGCTTGGGACACATGACCATCCCTGTAGTTGATGGCGAGGAAGGCTGATTGCTTGACAGCACCACTGAAAGCACCTGGAAAGTGGAGCAGGTAACTGTTCCCAGAGGACCAGATATGACCTATGTCCTTCGCATCATATTTGATAATTATATCTACTCTTCTAACTCTTTGTTTACATTAGACCCCAAACTACCTGTTATAAAGTATACGTTCGGTCAATAGCATTTTTTTTTTTTTCCGGTACGCGGGCCTCTCACTGTTGTGGCCTCTCCCGTTGCGGAGCACAGGCTCCGGACGTGCAGGCTCAGCGGCCATGGCTCACGGGCCCAGCCGCTCTGCAGCACGTGGGATCCTCCCGGACCGGGGCACGAACCCGTGTCCCCTGCATCGGCAGGCGGACTCTCAACCACTGCGTCACCAGGGAAGCCCAGTCAATAGCAATTTTATGTCTCTGTTTTTGAAAATATATTAAATAAACATTGAATTGGAGATAAGCGCATTCTCTATTTATTAAGAATAACTTACAAGGAATAAGAATCTGAAGCTCTATTTTGCACTATTATGTGTTATATATTATAATTATATATATGTCATATCACATATATAATATATAATTATTTTAGAACACTAAGAATCTGCATTTTACCAAACTTTCTTTTTTAAGTACAAATATTCATTTTTTCCTTTAAAAATGGAGGGTTTTGGTTTATTAAAAATAGAATATCTGTGTATTAAAATTAGAATATCTGCAATGGGGTCTATCTCTAACACGTTAAGTAGATAAGTAAAACTTCCATCTCCCCTCTCCTGTAAACAGATCTTGTAGGAAGGCTTCTAAACTCCCTGTGGCTTGACTGCACTGCACTTACATACCTGACAAACAGGCTGCCATACTGTTTTTACTTAGCTTGTCTCCATAGAGGTAGACGGTGCCTTTCACTGCCATAGCATTAAGGGGCAGTTAGCTGTTTTCCATTTTCTCCCATTCCCCAGTGATTGCCACATTATTCATCTGTTCCATTTTTTTCATTCTTGGAATGAACATTCCCAACCCCTGTTGCCTAAATATTTGAAGACAAAGTCACTTACTCACAATGGCAGGTTCTTCACCATTAAGACAAAGAGTTTGTAACTAATCCCAACAGGTCGTACAGTAACTATAATCAATTCAGTCTTGCTGCTGGCCTTGCTCTATAATCAATTCAGTCTTGCTGCTGGCCTTGCTCTAAAATGTAAACCAGGGGCTTCCCTGGTGGCGCGGTGGTTGAGCGTCCGCCTGTCGATGCAGGGGATACGGGCTCGTGCCCCGGTCCGGGAAGATCCCACATGCCGCGGAGCTTCTAGGCCCGTGAGCCACGGCCGCTGAGCCTGCGCGTCCGGAGCCTGTGCTCCGCAACGGGAGAGGCCACAGCAGTGAGAGGCCTGCGTACTGCAAAAATAAAGAAAGAAAGAAAAAATGTAAACCAGGTCTCGTCATCAAACCCTGATAACACTTTATGAGCATCTTCCAGGCAATGATCCCTCGTGTCACAAGTACCCTGCCACTGCACCCAAGTCCTCCAGGCTGATTTAAGTCCAGGCTGCTGACCGCTGGTCTGCCCAGAGCTGCTATCAGCTCTTTCTGGACCCCATTGGCACTGTGTTCTCCCTTCTTGTAGCAGCCTTCATTGACTGACATACTCTCTGACATCAACTTCCAGCCTGCTTGTACCTGCTTTCTGGCTTGGTATTTGGATCTCCTGCTGAGTTTACGGAGTCCCTAGAGCTTGGCCAACTCAATCTGACTGGTCCAGAGTCACCCAAACCCCTTGATGACAAGTGCTTGCTGTTTTACTTAATCTGTCCTTTACTCTGTTGTTTCTGAAAAACATTATCTCCGCTACTGCTGCTGAGCTGTCCACCCTCCCTTCTTCCTTTTACTTGCTTTTCCTGTTTTTTTCCATTGACTGCCACTTTCCCCAGGCTTCTTAGGCTTCACCTAGTTAAAAATCTCAGTGCATCAAGTGTTATTTGTGGGGTCTCAGTTCTTCTCAGCTGGGTAGTGCAATATGGGACGAATACTTACCAATTATTTCTCTAGTTTCCCTTACAAACTGTTTCTTTTTCTGGAACTTCTATAGCTCTGGAAGGCTGATTTCTGAATAGCCAACATTTCACTGCATCCATAATGAAGCCATGCTCCCTCAACTCTTCAATGAGTTAGTTTTAAAGCATCATTTTCCAGCTCCATACTCATTTTATAAAAATCCGTAAAATGGAAATCCTAGCATTTACTTTCCTGTCTATCCTGCAGTTAAAAATAAATAATTCATGCAGAACTTTTGGAGATCCATTCATAAATTATGTGATGTGAGTACAAAGTCTTACCATTATTCAAATAAGTGTATTATTACTGGTTGGATGTAAACAAAATAGAAAAGTTTCAGAAAGAAATTATAAGAATAAAGTACAGTACTAAAGATGATTTATTTTAAAGAGGTCAGAAAAATTAAATATGGTTTGATAAACAAAAACTAAGGATAGCACAACAGATGACAAATAGCTTAATGGTCTACAAAATAAGCAAACATTCGTACAAGGGCATTTTGACATAATGCAGTTAAAATTAAGTCTAATCCCCTTTGGGCTGATATAGTATCTCATAATTTATATTATAATGCATCAAAAGCTATATAAGGAAGACCTTCTGAGATGACTAGCAAGAACTGAGCCTCTGGTATTTAATAATTGCTAATGCTTATTTGCACATAATACCACGTGACAAATACTATCTTGGACATTTTTCATGTATTCACTTACTGATTCTTCACCATCTCCCTAAGAAGTAGTTACCATTACACCATTTTATACTGAAGAATCTGAGCGCAGCTGGTCCAGGGTCACAGGGTCTTAACTGGTAAAGAATGGAGTGAAACCCAGGTTGTCTGTCCCTGGACTCACATCCAGCCATACTGCCTCTGTAGAACATAAAATATCACACTTAACACGGTTCTTTTCCAACCTCTATAAATATTCCTTCTCTGCGACTTTTGCTGGCTCTTCTCTCTTTCCCTCCATCTTAAATTTCACTGTTCTTACTCTTATTTCTCACTTTTCTAACTCAATATTCTTTCTTCCGGTGAACTCTTTTATCCCCCTTCCTGATATTGTTTCCCAAATTATTTTGATCTCTGACCTTTCCTCTAAGCACCAGACCTACATCTCCAGCTGCCACTGAACATATCGACTCATATATCCAGGAGGTATTTCAAGAGAACAAATCAAAATGGAAATCAGTGCTTTTCCTTCAGTTTCTCATCTCTGCTAATGCCCCACTCCCTGACCCCAGGCACCCTTGACTCCTGTCTCCATCATTCCTCATGTGGATTCGGTCACTAAAATCTCTGAGTTCCAAAATTCTCCAGAAACCTCTTAAATCTGTCCTTATTTCTTCAGTATTTCTACTTCCCATTGGTTTAACACTTCCTTGTCTCTCACCTAAACTAACAAAAATTTACCAATCTCCTAACCACTAATCCCCTTAAGCCTCCTAAAGTCTATCCTCCACTCTACATCCAGTATTACTGTCCTAAAAGTGAAACAAAGAAGAGAGAAAAAAAAGAAAAGCCTTCTGGATTAAAATTCTTCATGGATTTTCTTAGGTCCACACTTCCTGGTATATTTCCCTTAAGCCTACATCTCTCGTTATGCTCCAGACCTTCAAAATTTTTTACTGCTTCTGAAGATGCTTTCTCTGAAAGACATGTTCTCTATTCTTTTTGCCTTGAAAGAAGCAAACCTGTAGCCCCATAAATTCCTTCTTTCTTTATTCTTATTGCTATCAAACAATCTGTATCACCCTTTGCCGTGTACCTTTGCCCCTTGACTGGAGCTATCTGTACTCAGTGTAAGGACCATGGTAGGTTCATCTTGATAGCCTTAATATTTGACCTAATGCTTGGTACAAAGGAAGTGTTTGTAAAGTTTTTCTTGAATAGAAGAATGGATGCTATTTCATGATTTCCCTTGATAACACAATTTGGTGTACTTAAACACTATGGCTATAAGCTATTAACAAAGTTGTTTAACTTATAGTGGGGAGGAAAGAGCTGTCATATGAGTTATAAATTTTATTTTAAATGGTCAAACTACTAGCCTTGTACTGACATCACTAAATATCTTATGCTCTATCTTGGACATTTAAATGAGTTTGTTCTTCTTTGTTCTCTCCTTGTAAAGAATCATCTGCTTCTGGGAGTTCTTATGAAATATGAACCTCTGGTGCTGGAAATGAGCTATATGTAGATCTGGATGCCACATATATAAAATTAATTGAGCTGTAAATCCATGATTAATGCTATCTATGCATGTTTCGGTACCTATCTTTTTTTTTTTAACATCTTTATTGGAATACGACTGCTTTACAATGGTGTGTTAGTTTCTGCTTTACAACAAAGTGAATCAGGTATAGATATACATATGTTCCCACATCTCTTCCCTCTTGCGTCTCCCTCCCTCCCACCCTCCCTATCCCACCCCTCCAGGCGGTCACAAACCACCTAGCTGATCTCCCTGTGCCATGCGGCTGCCTTCCACCAGCTATCCACCCTACGTTTGGTAGTGTATATATGTCCATGCCACTCTCTCACTTCATCACAGCTTATCCTTCCCCCTCCCTATATCCTCAAGGCCATGCTGTAGTAGGTCTGTGTTTTATTCCCGTCCTACCCCTAGGCTCTTCATGACATTTTTTTTCCCTAGATTCCATATATATGTGTTAGCATATGGTATTTGTTTTTCTCCTTCTGACTTACTTCACTCTGTATGACAGACTCCAGGTCCATCCACCTCACTACAAATAACTGAATTTTGTTTCTTTGTATGGCTGAGTAATATTCCATTGTATATATGTGCCACATCTTCTTTATCCATTCATCTGTTGATGGACACTTAGGTTGCTTCCCTGTCCTGGCTATTGTAAATCGAGCTGCAATGAACATTTTGGTACATGACTCTTTCTGAATTATGGTTTTCTCAGGGTATATGCCCAGTAGTGGGATTGCTGGGTTGTATGGTAGTTCTATTTTTAGTTTTTTAAGTAACCTCCACATACTGTTCTCCATAGTGGCTGTATCAATTTACATTTCCACCAGCAGTGCAAGAGTGTTCCCTTTTCTCCACACCCTCTCTAGCATTTATTGTTTCTAGATTTTTTGATGATGGCCATTCTGACCGTGTGAGATGATATCTCATTGTAGTTTTGATTTGCATTTCTCTAATGATGTTGAGCATTCTTTCATGTGTTTGTTGGCAATCTGTATATCTTTTTTGGAGAAATGTCTATTTAGGTCTTCTGCCCATTTTTGGATTGGGTTGTTGGTCTTTGAGCTGCATGAGCTGCTTGTAAATTTTGGAGATTAATCCTTTGTCAGTTTCTTCATTTGCAACTATTTCTCCCATTCTGAGGGTTGTCTTTTGGTCTTGTTTATGGTATCCTTTGCTGTGCAAAAGCTTTTAAGTTTCATTAGATCCCATTTGTTTATTTTTGTTTTTCTTTCCATTTCTCTCGGAGGTGGGTCAAAAAGGATCTTGCTGTGATTTATGTCATACAGTGTTCTGCCTATGTTTTCCTCTAAGAGCTTGATAGTGTCTGACCTTATATTTAGGTCTTTAACCCATTTTGAGTTTATTTTTGTGTATGGTGTTAGGGAGTGTTCTAATTTCATACTTTTACTGTACCTGTCCCGTTTTCCCAGCACCACTTATTGAAGAGGCTGTCTTTTCTCCACTGTATATTCTTGCCTCCTTTATCAAAGATAAGGTGACCACATGTGTGTGGGTTTATCTCTGGGCTTTCTATCCTGTTCCATTGATCTATATTTCTGTTTTTGTGCCAGTACCATACTGTCTTGATTACTGTAGCTTTTTAGTATAGTCTGAAATCAGGGAGCCTGATACCTGCAGCTCCATTTTTCGTTCTCAAGATTGCTTTGGTTATTCAGGGTCTTTTGTGTTTCCATACAAATTGTGAAAATTTTTGTTCTAGTTCTATAAAAAATGCCAGAGGTCGTTTGATACGGATTGCATTGATTCTGTAGATTGCTTTCGGTAATAGAGTCATTTTCACAATGTTGATTCTTCCAATCCAAGAACATGGTATATCTCTCCATCTATTTGTATCACCTTTAATTTCTTTCATCAGTGTCTTATAATTCTCTGCATACAGGTCTTTTGTCTCCTTAGGTAGATTTATTCCCAGATATTTTATTCTTTTTGTTGCATTGGTAAATGGGAGTATTTTCTTAATTTCACTCTCAGATTTTTCATCATTATTGTATAAGAATGCCAGAGATTTCTGTGCATTAATTTTGTATCCTGCTACTTTACCACATTTGTTGATTAGCTCTAGTAGTTTTCTGATAGCATCTTTAGCATTCTCTATGTATAGTATCATGTCATCTGCAAACAGTGACAGCTTTACTTCTTCTTTTTCTATTTGAATTCATTTTCTTTCTTTTTCTTCTGTGATTGCTGTGGCTAGACTTCCAAAACTATGTTGAATAAGAGTGGTGAGAGTGGGCAACCTTGTCTTGTTCATGATCTTAGTGGAAATGGTTTCAGTTTTTCATCATTGAGGACGATGTTGCCTGTGGGTTTGTCAAAAATGGCCTTTATTATGTTGAGGAAAGTTCCCTCTATGCCTACTTTCTGCAGGGTTTTTATCATAAATGGCTGTTGAATTTTGTCAAAAGCTTTCCCTGCATCTATTGAGATGATCATGTGGTTTTTCTTCAGTTTGTTGATATGGTGTATCACGTTGATTGATTTGCATATATTGAAGAAACCTTGCATTCCTGGAGTAAACCCCACTTGATCATGGTGATCCTTTTAATGTGCTGTTGGATTCTGTTTTCTAGTATTTTGTTGAGGATTTTTGCATCTATGTTCATCAGTGATATTGGCCTGTAGTTTTCTTTCTTTGTGACGTCTTTGTCCGATTTTGGTATCAGGGTGATGGTGGCCTCGTAGTATGAGTTTGGGAGTGTTCCTCCCTCTGCTATGTTTTGGAAGAGTTTGAGAGGGATAGGTGTTAGCTCTTCTCTAAATGTTTGATTGAATTCGCCTGTGAAGCTGTCTGGTCCTGGGCTTTTGTTTGTTGGAAGATTTTTAATCACAGTGTCAATTTCAGTGCTTGTGATTGGTCTGTTCATATTTTCTATTTCTTTCTGGTTCAGACTTGGCAGCTTGTGCATTTCTAAGAATTTGTCCATTTCTTCCAAGTTGTCCATTTTATTGGCATACAGTTGTTTGTAGTAATCTCTAATAATCTTTTGTATTTCTGCAGTGTCAGTTGTTACTTCTCCTTTTTCATTTCTAATTCTATTGATTTGAGTCTTCTCCCTTTTTTTCTTGATAAGTCTGGCTAATGGTTTACAATTTTGTTTATCTTCTCAAAGAACAAGCTTTTAGTTTTATTGATCTTTGCTATCGTTTCCTTCATTTCTTTTTCATTTATTTCTGATCTGATCTTTATGATTTCTTTTTTATGCTAAATTTGGGTTTTTTTTTTTCCATATTTTCTCTAATTGCTTTAGGTGCAATGTTAGGTTGTTTATTCGAGATGTTTCCTGTTTCTTAAGGTAGGATTGTATTGCCATAAACTTCCCTCTTAGAACCGCTTTTGCTGAATCCCATAGGTTTTGGGTTGTTGTGTCTCCACTGTCATTTGTTTCTAAGTATTTTTTGATTTCCTCTTTGATTTCTTCAGTGATCACTTCGTTATTAAGTAGTGTATTCTTCAGCCTCCATATGTTTGTATTTTTTACAGATCTTTTCCTGTAATTGATATCTAGTCTCATAGCGTTGTGGTCGGAGAAGATGATTGATAAGATTTCAGTTTTCTTAAATTTACCAAGGCTAGATTGATGACCCAAGATATGATCTATCCTGGAGAATATTCCATGAGCACTTGAGAAAAATGTGTATTCTGTTGTTTTTGGATGGAATGTCCTATAAATATCAATTAAGTCCATCTTGTTTAATGTATCATTTAAAACTTGTGTTTCCTTATTTATTTTCATTTTGGATGATCTTTCCATTGGTGAAAGTGGGGTGTTAAAGTCCCCTGCTATGATTGTGTTACTGTCGATTTCCTCTTTTATGGCTGTTAGTATTTGCCTTCTGTATTGAGGTGCTCCTATGTTGGGTGCATAGATATTTACAATTGTTATATCTTCTTCATGGATCGATCCCTTGATCATTATGTAGTGTCCTTCTTTGTCTCTTGGAATAGTTTTTATTTTAAAGTCTATTTTGTCTGATGTGAGAATTGCTACTCCAGTTTTCTTCTGAATTTGATTTGCATGGAATATCTTTTTCCATCCCCTCACTTTCAGTCTGTATGTGTCCCTAGGTCTGAAGTGGGTCTCTTGTAGACAGCATATATATGGGTCTTGTTTTTGTATCCATTCAGCCAGTCTGTGTCTTTTGGTGGGAGCATTTAATCCTTTACATTTAAGGTAATTGTCAATATGTATGTTCCTATTACCATTTACTTAATTGTTTCGAGTGTGTTCTTGTAGGTCTTTTCTCTCTCTTGTATTTCTTGCCTAGAGAAGTTCCTTTAGCATTTGTTGTAAAGCTGGTTTGGTGGTGCTGAACTCTCTCAGCTTTTGCTTGTCTGTAAAGGTTTTAATTTCTCCGTCAAATCTGAATGAGAGCCTTGCTGGGTCGAGTAATCTTGGTTGTTGGTTTTTCTCCTTCATCACTTTAAATATGTCCTGCCACTCCCTTCTGGCTTGCAGAATTTCTGCTGAAAGATCAGATGTTAACCGTATGGGGATTCCCTGTGTGTTATTTGTTGTTATTCCCTTGCTGCTTTTAATATGTTTTCCTTGTATTTAATTTTTGATAGTTTGATTAATATGTATCATGGCGTGTTTCTCCTTGGATTTATCCTGTATGGGACTCTCTGTGCTTCCTGGACTTGATTAACTATTTCCTTTCCCATATCAGGGAAGTTTTCAACTATAATCTCTTCAAATATTTTCTCAGTCCCTTTCTTTTTCTCCTCTTCTTCTGGGACCCCTATAATTCGAATGTTGGTGTGTTTAATGTTGTCCCAGAGGTCTCTGAGACTGTCCTCAGTTCTTTTCATTCTTTTTTCTTTACTCTGCTCTGCAGTAGTTATTTCCACTGTTCTGTCTTCCAGGTCACTTATCCGTTCTTCTGCCTCAGTTATTCTGCTATTGATCCCATCTAGAGTATTTTTAATTTCATTTATTGTGTTGCTCATCATTGGTTGCTTCCTCTTTATTTCTTCTAGGTCCTTGTTAAATGTTTCTTGCATTTTGTCTATTCTATTTCCAAGATTTTGGATCATCTTTACTATCATTATTCTGAATTCTTTTTCAGGTAGTCTGCCTATTTCCTCTTCATTTGTTAGGTCTGGTGAGTTTTTACCTTGCTCCTTCATCTGTTGTGTGTTTTTCTGTCTTTTCAGTTTGCTTATCTTACTGTGTTTGGTGTCTCCTTTTCGTAGGCTGCAGGTTCGTAGTTCCCATTGTTTTTGGTGTCTGTCGCCAGTGGCTAAGGTTGGTTCAGTGGGTTGAGTAGGTTTCCTGGTTGAGGGGAATAGTACCTGTGTTCCGGTGGATGAGGCTGGATGTTGTCTTTCTGCTGGGCAGGTCCATGTCTTGTGATGTGTTTTGATGGTGTCTGTAGCCTTATTATGATTTTAGGCAGCCTCTCTGCTAATGGATGGGGCTGTGTTCCTATCTTGCTAGTTGTTGGGCATAGGGTGTCCAGCACTGTAGCTTGCTGGTCGTTCAGTGAATCTGGGTCTTGCTATTGAGATGGAGATCTCTGGTTGGTTTTTGCCGTTTGATATTACATGAAGCTGGGAGGTCTCTTGTGGACCAGTGTCCTGATGTTGGTTCTCCTACCTCAGAGGCACAGCCCTGATGCCTGGCTGGAGCACAAACAGCCTTTAATCCACATGGCTCAGAATAAAAGGGAGAAAAATCAGAAAGAAAGAAAGAAGGAAGGAAGGGAGGGAAGAAAGAAAGAAAGAAGATAAAATAAAGGATAAAATAAAATAAAGTTATTAAAAAGACAATAATTATTAAGAAGAAAAATTTTTTTAAATTAAAAAATAAAAAAAAGGTACGGTCAGAACCCTAGGACAAATGGTGAAAGCAAAGCTATACAGACAAAATCTCACACAGAAGCATACACATATACACTCACAAAAAGAGAAAAAGGGGAAAAAATAATATATCTTGCTCCCAAAGTCCACCTCCTCAATTTGGGATGATTTGCTGTCTATTCAGGTATTCCACAGATGCAGGGTTCATCAAGTTGATTATGGAGCTTTAATCCGCTGCTTCTGAGGCTGCTGGGAGAGATTTCCCTTTCTCTTCTTTGTTCGAACAGCTCTGGGGTTCAGCTTTGGATTTGGCCCCGCCTCTGCATGTAGGTCGCCTGAGGGCGTCTGTTCTTTGCTCAGACAGGACGGGGTTAAGAGAGCAGCTGATTTGGGGACTCTGGCTCACTCAGGCCGTGGGGAGGGAGGGGCACAGATGTGGGGCAAGCCTGCGGCGGCAGAGGCCAGAGTGACGTTGCACCAGCTTGAGGCACGCCATGCATTCTCCCGGGGAGGTTGTCCCTGTATCCTGGGACCCTGGCATTGGCGGGCTGCACAGTCTCCCGGAAGGGGCGGTGTGGATAGTGACCTGTGGTTGCACACAGGCTTCTTGGTGGCGGCAGCAGCGGCCTTAGCGTCTCATGCCCGTCTCTGGGGTCCGCACTGATAGCCGCAGCTCGTGCCCATCTCTGGAGCTCCTTTAAGCAGCGTGCTTAATCCCCTCTCCTCACGCACCAGGAAACAAAGAGGGAAGAAAAAGTCTCTTGTCTCTTCGGCAGCTCCAGACTTATTCCCGGACTCCCGGTAGCCGTGGTGCACTAACCCATTCAGGGTGTGTTCACGCAGCCAACCCCAGTCCTCTCCCTGCGATCCGACCGAAGCCCGAGCCTCAGCTCCCAGCCCCCGCCCACCCCGGCAGGTGAGCAGACAAGCCTCTCGGGCTGGTGAGTGCTGGTCAACACCGATCCTCTGCAGGAATCTCTCTGCTTTGCCCTCCGCACCCCTGTGGCTGTGCTCCTCTGTGGCTCCGAAGCTCCCCCCTCCACCACCTGCAGTCTCCGCCCGCAAAAGGGCTTCCTAGTGTGTGGAAACCTTTCCTCCTTCACAGCTCCCTCCCACTGGTGCAGGTTCTGTCCCTATTCTTTTGTCTCTGTTTATTCTTTTTTCTTTTGCCCTACCCAGGTACGTGGGGAGTTTCTTGCCTTTTGGGAGGTCTGAGGTCTTCTGCCAGCGTTCAGTAGGTGTTCTGTAGGAGCAGTTCCACGTGTAGATGTATTTCTGATGTATCTCTGGGGAGGAAGGTGATCTCTGCGTCTTACTCTTCCGCCATCTTCTCTCCTCCCTCCAGCAATCTTAGGTACCTGTAGACTAAGCAAGAGGTGATGACTTTAGGTCTTTTTCATAAGACCATGCAGCCTGCTAGTGTTGGAGTGTCTCTTGCAGAGCCTGGGGGTGGCTGTGTCTCACCATGAGAACAAGGACCCGGTATCTATCTTATACACCAAAAAAAAAAAGTAACAAAAATAAAGAAATAAAGTTGAAGACCCAGTGAGTTCCCAGATGTAAAGTAGCTGGTTATTAAAGATGGCAAGTCTTGTCGTGTGCTCTGTTCCATTAAAAAAAAAAAAAAAAATTGCCCATCAGAACTGTAACATAAAACAATGCCTACTTATGTGCGTTTGCATGGGAAAATGTAATACTGTATCTGTTTTCTCTGTTTCAAAAAGTAGTTTTGGGCTTCCCTGGTGGCGCAGTGGTTGAGAGTCTGCCTGCTAATGCAGGGGACGCGGGTTCATGCCCCGGTCTGGGAAGATCCCACATGCCGCAGACCGGCTGGGCCCGTGAGCCATGGCTGCTGAGCCTGTGCATTCAGAGCCTGTGCTCCGCAATGGGAGAGGCCACAACAGTGAGAGGCCTGTGTACCACACACACACACACACACACACACACACACACACAAAATGTAGTTTCACAAAGTTAGAATCACATGTCACCCTATATAATAAAGCAAACATGAAAAAGTTTAAAAAATAATAATAGGGCTTCCCTGGTGGCGCAATGGTTAAGAGTCTGCCTGCTAATGCAGGGGACACGGGTTCGAGCCCTGGTCTGGGAAGATCCCACATGCCACGGAGCAACTAGGCCCATGAGCCACAATTGCTGAGCCTGCGCAGCTGGAGCCTGTGCTCTGCAACAAGAGAGGCTGCGATAGTGAGAGGTCTGCGCACCGCGATGAAGAGTGGCCCCTGCTTGCCACAACTAGAGAAAGCCCTCGCACAGAAACGAAGACCCAACATAGCAAAAATAAATAAATAAATTTATAAACTCCTACCCCCAAAATCTTCAAAAAATCCAAAGCCCAAACAGAAACCTCAGTTAAATAGAGTTGGGACACTAGAAAGGGGAGCTCTCACTCCCTGTGTCAATAACACAGCCCAACGGGAAGAAGAAAGACTCCTCTTTAAAAAAAATAATAATAATAATAATAATAATAAATAAAACAACAAAAACAACAAGCTGTTAAATATTGGATAGACAAAAGCTGTTAATTTGGGGACTTGCTTATTTAATCAGTTTCAGGGAGCTTTTTAATATATGCTTATTGGGTGGTTAAAAAGGAGTTGGGGCAATACAAAGTTAAAAGAGGTGCTGAAGTAATAACAGTAGTAAGTCCCTAAGGCTGGAGAAATAAAGGGAAAAAAAAGTAGGTTTATCGGAACCTAGAAGCTGGGAGGAGGGGTCCTGTGGATTTATGATTCACACTTTGGGTGTGGGGCGCAGGGAGAATTTGCTTTGTGGTGAAACTGGCACCTCAGGACTCAGAGGAGGGGTCCTTCAGAGCTGGGACTCTGACCTCTGAGGAGGGAGCCCACTGCGGCTGCTGCTGGTACCTCAGGAGCCTAGAGAAGAGTTTCCTGGACCTAGAACTCATCCCTTGGAGGAAGAGTGCTGCCCGTGTGCTAGTTCTTATGGGGCGTCCAAGAGGCTCCTCTAGAAGTGGTGACAGGAAATGGAGACCAGAGCCACTGCAGCTGCTGGGGTCACGGTCATTGCTGGATGCTCTCAGGAAGGAGGAAGCCCCTTCTCCTCGCACCTTGTTGTCCAGTCTCCCTCCCATACCCTCTATTGGCACCAGAGCAGAAATCCAGCTGACAAGGCACGACATTGTTTACAAGGACCCTGCTCCACCATCACAAACCAGAGTATAAACAGGGTGGATTTGGAAATGGGAGACAACACCTTCATAACCTGAAAAGGCAATAAATCTGAATCCTGAATAAATCTCTCTCTCATCAATTCTCCCAAAGTGGAAAGGTCTACATTTGTTTTCCCAGAGGCTTAATATATATATATGTCTAGTAACAAAATAAATATACATTTATATTCATGGCATGATATCCTATTTTATGCCAACTGTAAATGAAAAAGACATTCACCAATAACTTTTATTTCTCCTTAATTAGCAAGTTACTTTCATCACTTAATACAAGATAAATACATAATTTATGACCCATAATCAAATTTCATGTCATAAAAGACCTAATTTGACACCATAGCTACATTATAGCCATTAGAGCTCATCTTTTACATGTACAGCCACACTGAAGCTTGTATGCATTGGTATAGAACAGGGCAGAAATAAAGTGGAAAATAAAGAAGTAAATTATCCTATAAAACATTTAATATTAATTGCCAATTCATTGATCAGACAAAAATATTAGAGCCAGCCAGCAGTGCCATTTCCCCGCACTTTTCTGGAGACACAGCGTCCCTTGTGTGGATGAGTGTTTCCTGCAGAAGAGTTTTCAGTTGCCTATGGGGATGTGCCAGAAGGGGTTTCCCAAGATGAGGTCTAATACCATGGGGTCCTGCTGGAAGCTGATCTCCTGAGGCCCCACCAATGCTCAGAGGTCAAAATGCTAATAACTCTGCTTTTGTGGGCTTGACCAGGAGATAGGCTTCTCTTTGGCCCTGATACTATCTTCCTTTTACATCATCCAACACAATTCAGTATGCATGGGCAGCCAAGGTTTTGCAGTTGCTGTTGTTAATATAAGAGAAAATATTCTAGGAAAAAATATAGCATCACAACAGCTGAGTTTGGGGAATTCCCTGGTGGTCCAGTGGTTAGGACTCTGCACTCTCACTGCCGAGGGCCCTGGGTTCAATCCCTGTTTGGGGAACTAAGAACTAAGATCCCACAAGCCATGCAGCGAGGCCAAAAAAAAAACAAAAACAAATGAGTAGTTGCAGCTTCAATATGCAAAGCTGTCCCTCCCAATACACAGCACTCTGGTGTCCTGTGGTAAATTCTGAGAATGTTTATGGCCTCAGGGCTCTCCTCTCATTATGAAATCTTCTAACCCTTGGGAGGGTCTGTGCCTAACTTTAATTTCCAGAATGGGTCTTCTGTCTTCTTGAGGACACATTTCAGGATCAAGGGAAGTCTTTGTCTTAGCCTCAGTTTCCTGGTCCTCATCTAGAAATCTCTTGCTTTACACTGTTATCATTCCATTGAACTTTGTGTTCCATTCAAGAAGCAGGAAGTTCACGCCTCTACTCTACTGACAGTGGCCCCTTGATGCTCCTCCTTAGTCACCGATCTGATTGCCGAGTCCTCCCTGCCTTTTATGTCAGGGCACTCAGCATCATTCTCTACAGTCGCTTATCATTTTAGACTCACCTTTCTACTTCAGAACCTACAGCTTTAATCCCACATTCTGGTAGGAACTCTAAAGTTTCACATATACCAGTATTGTATATTGGCATACAGAAATATTGTGATTTCTTCAGAAGGGTGAGAAAACATTCCACCCACAATAATTTGAAGATGTTAAACTAGTTCCTGAGTTGTTACAAGGATTGAACTGGGGTAAGGACACATCAACAGGCCATGGAGACTGCCCAGGATGGGTGATTCTAGCTGCACCTGCCTAATGCTTAATCTCTGTTTATAGGTGAGTAAATTCAGGCTGATGTATCTTAAAAATGCCAAGTTAGGGGACAGTGTGCTAATGAAAAGGGCCTGGATTTGAAAGACAGATGTATCCAGGTTTGAAGGATGGCCCCTCCATCCACAGTTTTACCTTAAGCAGCTCATTTACATATGCTAGCTACGCCCAAGTTGCCTCATCTTTAAAGACCTTCATAAGATTGTTATGAAGATGCATGACATAGCAAACATAAAGTTCAAACACAGGTAGATATGTAACAAACAGTAACATTTCCCATGGGTGCCTCCATCTTCTATCCATTACTGCTCCTTTTGTTATTCTGGGGGTATGTTGACACTGTGTTGCTCTTTGATTCCTTCTTCATGCTGAAATTGGCCACCATCACTATTCTCATTACTTATTAAATTCCTTCTATGTACCTGGTGTTTAATCTTACCCTATTTCATGCATTCTCCATGGAGGTGATATTGGTCCCAAGGCTCTATGTAAATTGGTTTGGGGGGCAGTACTCTCTCTACGCATAAAGCACTAATATGCATTTAACGCTTAGAGAAATACACAGTGTATCTGGGGTATTAAAATTTCATTGTGAAGATTAGAAAAAAGTGTCTAAAAAGACTCCTTGAGGCCAATAATATGAAAAAGGTGAGAGATACTGCTCTATGTAATTGCAGAACACCCATTTCTCCTGCAACCGTCCTACTAGGTCTATAACAGAAAGCTCAGAGGTGAAATGACTTGTCCAAGGCCACAGAGTTAGTGAGTGATAGGCATATAAGTGAAACAGATCTCTGGGCAATTTTACTTCCCAGAGGGAGAGGCTGACAAATTACAGATATTATAGAAAGAGCAACTGCAAGAAAATTGGCCCCACTGGACATTTCCTAATTTAGAAAAGTCTGCTAGCACCTGAACGGAAGTGACAGGTGTGCCCTGGTTTCACAACAGTGGAACTATTGAAACTTTTGGGTCAAAACCTCAGAGAACTCTTCTCATAAAAGCACAAATGCAGCCACCAATACTTCTTGTAGTGGAAGAGTCAGAAGGCCTGGGTTTAGCCCTGTCTGTGCCATGAAGGTGTGAAATGTCACTTATCCTTCCTAGACCTCAGGTGCCTAATCTATAAAATCTGTAGATTTTCCCTTTCTCTCTCTTTCCCTCCCTCCCTCCCTCCCTTCCTTTCTTCCTCCTTTCCTTCCCTCCCTCCCTCCCTTCCTTCCTTCCTCCTTTCCTCCCCCTCCCTTCCTTCTTTGCTTCTTTCCTTCCTTCCTTCCTTCCTTCCTCCTTCCCTCCCTTCCTTCCTCCTTTCCTTCCCTCCCTCCCCCCCCTTCCTTCCTTTTTTAATACCAAAACTCCTCTTCACAAGTGAAATCTCTTGTGAGGTAACCATTGAAGATGACGGGGCAAGGCTCTGGCCTCAGGGCCACTCCAGCTTGCTATCCCCACCTCAGCAATCATGAAGGACCACAGAACTCCTCAGCCCTGTGGAAGCCAGTTAGAAGACCACCTAATTCAGTCCCTTCAATTTTGTAGTCTTTGGCTTTGGACTTGTACTCTAAAGGGATGACTGAGTTGACCAAAAGTTATTGTGCAAACAGTGTTGCCACTGTGCACATATGCCTGGTCAGAAATGGAATATTTTAATCACTCGTCACCTCGTGAGTCAGTTTTTATTGATACACACACATAGAAACACGTATATGTAGATTTACATATTGGCTTACAAAGCAGAAAGTTATGAGTACGTTTGCTGATATTCATTATCAGGATATTTGTCAACAGTTGTCTGTCACATGAAAAGGCTGGGCTGATCTCCACACATTAGTTTTCCATATCATGATTTAACTGATGGTTGATTTCTTTTGGAACACAGCTTTTGGCATTTTAAGAAGCCCTAATGAAGAAGACTGAATGACAAAATCACTTTAAACTTTTATTACTCTGCAGGTCCTGTCTATTCATATACTCCTTTCTTCAGCTTGGGGACCTCAATTATTATTCTGCTTTTAAGTGTCTGGTTAGCTGGCTTCTACTCCAAATACAGTTAATTAGCAAACTTTGACTGAAAAATTATCAAGACCTTTTGATGTGTCAAATCTCTTCTGGTTGCTCTACTATCATTGCTGCAGTGTTAGTAGCATCTCCCAATTAATGGATTTTAATCTGCTCACCCCACTTAGTGCTAAGATCTTTGGATCTTCTTCATTCCGACTTACATTTCTGGTCTCTGACTTTGCCATTTAGGTATGAGCCAACTCTGGCTTGCTTTTGGTTTTTAAAGCCCTCCACCGACTGACCTCTGCTTCCGAGGCCACAAGTTTTCAGTCTCACTGCGTCCTGCTTGTGGGATTGTCATATTCTCACTTCTTTCCTGACCTTTGGCTTAGAGCCACAGTCTCTGCCCCAGGACTGTAATGCAATTTGCAAATGTTTTATTATTAATGGGCCATATCCACTTGAAAGAATACCCAGTTATATAATCTATCTATCTATATATATATAGTATATGTAATTTATATATTATATAATACATATAGGTCATATTTGTTTTGATTTTTTTTTACTGAGGTATAGCTGATTTACAATGTTGTGTTAGTTTCAGGCATACAACAAAGTGATTCAGTTATACATACATATATATCTATTTGTTTCAGATTCTTTTCCCTTATAGGTTATTGCAAAATATTGAGTATAGTTCCCTGTGCTATACACACAGGTCCTTGTTGGTTATAATTGATTTTTAATTTAATGTTTTTGTTACTCTAAGAAGCTCATTAGTAGATGCTCACAGGAAATTATTTATGCTGTGAACTACACCGAGCACATTTTTCACCAGCAGTCATCTATTTTAGTCAAGCATATAGTATTTCCCAGTGTTCAGCGTTCTTTGAAGGGACGGTGCTTTGTATATTCTTAAACCTTGCCTTTTGCGATTTTAGTCACCTAGCTCAGCAGAGGAGTAACACGTTTTCAAGAAAAGTGCAGTTTGAAATGCTGAATTTTCAAACAGTGGCATTCAAATTCTATTTTTGAAGACTTCTTGAGTTGTTTTTCTTTCCTTCTTTCATTATTTTGTCTGTGTGTGATGCACACAAAAAAAGGGGCTCTTTGAAATAAAGGAAAACAAAGTAGAGTATGAGTTTTCTCGTCTTCCCCAGACGTTTCCTTCAAGAGGACTTACCTAAGGGTTTGCAATTACTGAGCTACTTCCTTGTACTACTGGTTTATATTTATTTGTTTAAAGAGATAAAAATGTAAATTATGAACAAAATTACTTAAGTATTTATATATAATATACAATATATAAATATAATATATAAATATATAAATGTGGTAGATTAATGGGGCTATTAAAGGTGCCTCCCATCATTACAATCAAGTGTAAGAAATCGACAGTTAAGCTGCATGTGATTTGCAGATATTCTCTACGATTGTTTGAAATGATGTTTAGTTTCCATAATACTAAGCAGCAGGCCCATCTGTTTGAGCTAAGGGTTAGACTGCTTCTTTAAAAGGTGATGACAACAGACAGAACTTTCCATCAAAAGACTTGTGAGTGTACGAGAATCACAATCACGCTCCTCTCTCTAGGTTCTAAACCAATTGCAAGATTAATACAGTTATAAATAAGTAAGAAAATGATCATATTCTTACTGGTAAAATAGGTTAGTAAATATAGCTGGGATCTGAGAGCTGAACTCTGGCTTCCTAACACCCCGCCGCCCTTCCCCAGTGGCCATCAAGTCTGGTTCTTTTTTTTTTTTTTTTAACATCTTTATTGTAGTATAATTGCTTTACAATGGTGTTAGTTTCTGCTGTATAACAAAGTGATATATATGCCCATATCTCCTCCCTCTTGCATCTCCCTCCCACCCTCCCTATCCCACCCCCCTAGGTGGTCACAAAGCACCGAGCTGATCTCCCTGTGCTATGCGGCTGCTTCCCACTAGCTGTCTGTTTTACATTTGGTAGTGTAGGTATGTCCTTGAGACTCATTATGAGAGAGAGTAAGCGGGTCTGCAGAGCCGAGACTTCCCCTGTCATTCATGCCGAGGGAAGCTGTTCCTCACGGCAGCAGTTGCCGAGAGAAGAATGTGCCTCCTACAGCCAGCTGATTCCAAAAAGAGAGCCTGGAAGTAGCTGAGTTGTGCGTTCTTAGTGCCTTTGCCTATTCTTATCCATCAGATAAATCACTCCCTCTTCCAGAGGGAGCCATAGGGGGTGTCGGGACTAGAGATAGATTAGCCAGGCCTCCGTATAGAGTTGCTGGTGGAAAACGTTAAGGTGGCCATTATTATTCCAACTTAGAAAATGAGAAAGCAGCCTGATAGAGATTAGAGACTCAATGGTCAATGTCACGGAACTAGTAACCGATGGAGCAAAGCTTTAGATGTTCCATTCAGCGAGGCTGCCTTCGTCAAAAGCGGCACAGCTATAAAACGGTGCTGATGCAAACATCTGCTCATTTTCTTCTCACACGGAGGCTGCCACAGGGTTTTTGTGTTTTGGGTTTTTTTTAACAGCTCAAACCCATCTTCTGCTAAAATCTGTACTTCGGGGAAAGATGATCATTACTCTCTTAGCATATTCTTATGAATCTTTTGGTGCGTGCTGTTCTCTTCCTTGTCTGGCAGAAACTCCAGTCAATGTCTCTGAGACAGGGCTACCCAAGTGTTAGGGTCACTGTTCTCTGCTCTCTCCTCCCCTCCAGTACCACTCCTGCCCCGTCTCACCCCATGGCAGACAGCCTGTGCTCCGGATCTGGTCATGGGCTCCCCATCTCTCCTGCTGTTAGTCAAAATGCAATTGCATTTAGTAACATAGCCTCTGGTTTCTTAAAGTCAGATGCTTTTTAATCTCCATTTTCTTTCTTAAGTATATTAAGATAATTAACTTTTTTTAACAAGGCAGAGGGGATTTCACAGTAGAACAGTTTCATTAGGTGAAAATATTTTATCCACTCTACTCTAATAAAAACATAAACAACAACAAAACCCTCGAAAAGCTTCTCCAGCAAAATCAACCAACTAACACACATTCCCAAATGCCCTCTTCCCTTCCCCATACATACTGTTGCCTATGCTGATACGTTTCACTAAAATATATTTATTCTAGCAGATATTTTTATGGATTTTGAGCAGCATTTCAGGCCATATTCAAATGGCTCACTAAAAGCATTCATTTGTGATTTCTGCATGTGTTACTATTCTGACAGACAGATATTCAGAATTCTAGCTTGTATATATCAGCTTTGCCAAGGAAAAGGTGTCCACCTGACAGAATTACTCAACTTTGAGATTGGCATGTAAGGAACACCTCTCTATAGATCTGTCTACATCTTTATCTATAAAATCAATGATTGTCACATAATAAAACTACCGAAGTTCGATATATGAGTTAAATGTAATTTTTATGAAAATAATTCTAGTTGGTTAAATATTACCATATAGTTGCTAAGACCAAACCATGTGAGTAAAGAACTAGAATGAGGTGAAGATCAGGAGCAAGGCTTTAGGAGGCAGTAAACTTGGGTTGGAGACTGGCTATAAGAGCCTCTGTGTGGTGCTTGTCATTCATCCTCTGCATAGCTCAAATTTCTTCATGATTAAAAAGTGAATAGGGCTTCCCTGGTGGCGCAGTGGTTGAGAGTCCGCCTGCCGATGCAGGAGCGACTCAGCATTTGTAGGACAATGATGTTTCTGTCATTTTCTCATGCTCATTTAAAAAGGCATGTGGGGCTTCCCTGGTGGTGCACTGGTTGAGAGTCCACCTGCCGATGCAGGGGATACGGGTTCGTGCCCCGGTCTGGGAAGATCCCACATGCCGCGGAGCGGCTGGGCCCGTGAGCCATGGCCGCTGAGCCTGTGCGTCCGGAGCCTGTGCTCCGCAACGGGAGAGGCCACAACAGTGAGAGGCCCGCGTACCGCGAAAAAAAAAAAAAAAAAAAAAAAAAAAGAAGTGAATAATAAGATCTGACTCATTGGCTGTGTTATTTTAAATTCAAATAAGAATTAACGTAGGGTTCTTAGCACAGACCATGGCACACAAAGAGTGCTTCATTAAAGAGAATTATGTAATTATTGTATAATTAAAACTATACAGTGAAAGAAAGAATAGTTTGTCTTATTATTTCTCTCTAAAGTCAACTTACCTATTGAGAAGCCAATTCAAAAAGACAAACAAGGAAACAGGTCTTGTGGAAACATACATAATCCATATGGATGGTTTAAATAATCTGAAATGTATTGAAGGCTAGACTGGAAACAGTGAGAATCTTTCCACATCGACTGATTTATTATTTTCTTATATTTCTAAAGTTATTTGCAACCTTTATCTTATCTTATTCTTTCAACAGTTCTTCTGATTGTTAACCTTATTTTACAAATGAGGCACCTGTTGCTAAGAATAAGTAAAATATATTGACCAAAGGTTCACGGACGCTACAGGACAAGAATAAGGAGAGTCCACATACACTTCATTTCTCGTTCACTGTCATTTGTATGATGCCTCATTACCTCTGACAGTATGAAATTTTGTGAAAGTTGTTAAGTTCTTGCATTTACATTTACATACTTATAAAATGCAAGTGCTCTAAATTTGTAATACTTTCTTTAAGCTGAAACTCCTTGAGGAAGCACATAAAGTATTTATGAAAACTTAAATGACAAAAAACAATATCCATTTCATTGTTCTTGCCTGTAAAATGAAGTTAATAGGAACACACTATTTTAGGACTTGCTTACTTTTTGAACATTTATAATAGTGCTGAATTAAGTTTCATTAAAGTAAAACAAGAAGATGGGCTCCATTGAGAAATTTGTCTAGAGTCTATAGAGAGGGAAATTACAATTTAGTGAAATGGTATACAATTTCATGAAATTCATAAGATGGTACTAGTGCTTGTAGAGCAATGCTTTCTTTTGAAAAGTCAAAATAAGCCAATTTAGTTAGAGACGTATAACCTCAGACTTCACGATGGACAAGGTAAACAACAGATTTAACAAACTGCGTATAGGAATTATTCAACTCATGTTTGCAATTATTGACAAAACTGCCATAGCATAGAAAAAATAGTGTAACGTTAGAGTTAAATGGTCCAAAGATAGGCTCACATCTTGGTTCTGTTATACATTAGCTGTACAGCCTTGGGCATATTACTTAATCTCCCTGAATTACCATTTCCTTATCTTTAAAATGGAGACTTCCCAGCCTTCTCGGCCTCTTTCCAGGATTAGAGATCATCTATATGAAGAGTCTAGAATGTAGTGCATTTTCCATGAACGATGATGATCTTGTGTGTTTGGATTTCTCTGAAAGCAGCAGGCTGAGACAGAGACTTGAATGCAGGCAGTTTATTTGAGCAGAAATACTAGGTAGGAGGAATGAGAGAGCATGGTGAGCAGGACTGGGAAGGAAGCAGAGGTAGCGAAGAGTATGTTTAGAGTCCATGAGCGCTCCATTCCCACTGGGACCTCTGAAAACATCAACTACCTTCCCTATTTATCCATCTTCATAAGAGGAGGGACCAGAACATTTGTCCACTGGCATAGTTCCTATTCTGTAAGGATTTACTTTTCCAACTTCATGTTAAGAAATGTCACAACTTATACCCTTTTTGGTCAAGGTGCTGTGATTATTGACTGCAGAAGCTCTCTGAGGCTTGACTTTCCATTGTTAAGGCTTTAGGATTTTATGTACAAGATGGAAGCCTCTCTTCAGCAGAACACTGCTACCGTTTTCAAGAGTCTAGCACTCAGCATGCGAGAAAAGTGCTCTTATCAGGGGTCTGGCTGAAGTGAAGGGGGTGGTCACATTAGAGAATCTGGGTAGGAGGAGAAAGAGTAATTGACTAGGACACAGCATGCTGTCAAGGCTAACTTCCAGAGAGACGAGGGTTGCAGAAGATGAGGGTAAAACTATAAAGGGAGAAAGAATTCTAAAGTTTTTTATGAAATCTTTCTTTGTAGTGATGCAGATACAAATATACATTTATATCTTCTTTTCAGAGCCTTATTACTCTTCAAGGCTTTCAAAGTTAAACTGTTAGTACTGGACCATAAGGCTTCTTTGCTTTGTATGTTTACATATGAGATGTGTACACACCTAGTACTCAACTAATATTCAAGTCATCCTCTAAGTGGAGTATTGTGGATTTAATTCTCAAAGATGTGTCATTTATGGGTCTTAAAGTCCTCCTAATTAGCATCTAGTCATCTTATAACTGATACTGGTTTGCAATAAATGTGCAAGTCTCAGGGTAATACTGACGTCAAAAGATTGCATTTGAATACTACTTTGTTTACCAAAAGAACACCTTCTCATAAAATTTCTCATTTAAATATCACAGTAAGGGGGTGCATTTCACTGTTATAGATATGTTGTAGACACTGGGACTCAAGGTTTGTGGCTACTCTAAGTGCATATGGTTTTCTAAGTCCATACTGTGTGGACACTTAAATGTAGATTTCTTTCTACTAGTCCAGCTTTTTTCCTGCTATACATAGCTACATTATCATAATATTTGTATACTATGAGTTTTACATTACTTCATATATTGATGTTCCCTATTAAGTATCTTTGTTATTATTGATTACCTAAAATAGAAGATATTACAAAAATAATTTTTAAATGTTTTCTATATAAAAAATATTTACATATACAGAGGCACATGTGCATTTGTGACATACTCTAAAAAGATTGATTTATAAAATTTGAGATATTAATATCATTGTTATTATATGCTCAACTCTCTGCAAAGTACTATAGTCTAGTTAGATGAACTGTAATACAGTACTCGCCTTGGCGATTTTACAGTCTACTTTGAGATATAATTCTAATTCCCCAAGAAAAAAAAATAGCATATGTATTAGTCAGGGTTATCCAGAGAAATAGAACCAGTAGCAGATAGATGATAGATAGATAGATAGATAGATAGATAGGAGGGATTTATGATAGGAATTGACCCACCCAATTATGGAGGCCAAGAAGTCCCATGATCTGCCATCTACAGGCTGGAGAACCAAGAAAGCCAGTGGTGTAATTCAGTCTAAAAGCCCAGTCCTAGTCTGAAGGCCTGAGAATGGGTTGGGGTGGGGAATGGCATGGTATAAGTCCTAGTCTGAATCTGAAGGCCCAGGAACTAAGCGTGCTGATGTCCAAGGACAGGAGAAGATGGAGGTACCAGCACAAACAAAGAACAAATTCATCCTTCCTCTGCCTTTTTGTTCTCTCCAGCCCCTCAACAGATTGGATGATGCTAACCAGCATTGGTGAAGGCTATCTCCTTTACTCATGAGGTCTATTGATTCAAATACTAATCTCTTCTGGATATACCCTCACAGACATACTCAGAAATAATGTTTTAACAGTGATCTGGGCATTCTTTAGCACAGTAAAGTTGACATAAAATTATCCATCACAGCCTATAATCGTGTGCCTAATCCAATACTATAGAAACATGTGAGATAGAAATGAATTGGGCTAGATCTTGAAAGAAGGAAGGGTTTATACATGATGAAGACTGGAAAAATGCGTGAAATTAGGAGGTGAGGAAAAGAGTTGTTTTTCAAAATGGTAAAACTGGTTCAATTCAACAGTAGAGTGGAACCAGATTATGTATGGATTTTAACCATAGGAATTTGGACTTGAGGCTTTAGCACTGCATTTTCCAAAATGTGGCCTGAAGACATTTGGAGATTCCCCCAAAACATTTTAGGTGTCTGTGACATAAAAACTATTTTCATAATAATACGGAGATACCATGTTTTAAAATTTTGTGTTGATATCTGTACAGTTGATACAAAAGTGCTTGTTACAACTGGTAGCATCTTAACATGAATCAAGACACCCACCCCAAAACTGTGTTATTGGTCATTGTACTCTTCACTCCCATGCACTTACATTTAGGAATAAAAAAGAAAAAATACAGTTTCAGTTTAGAGCTCTTGATGAAGCTGTCAGAATTATTAATTTTATTGAATCTCAATCTACCAGGTTTCTATATGATGAAATTAGAGCACTTCTAATACTTACCAAAGTATGATTGTTGTCTCAAGGAAAAGCTGTCATGAGATTGAGTGGGAACCTGAACTAGCTGCTTTTCTCATGCATTACCCTTTTTCCTTCAAGGGCTGACTGGCAGAAAAATTATGGTTATGCACACTTAAGTATACAGCAGATATTTCCTTGAAATGGCTGGAATGAGCTTGTCACTTCAAGGAGAACAACTGACAATATTTGTTGCCAATGATCAAGTTTTAGCTTTCAAGCAAAAAAGCAGACTTTTAGAAAACTTATACTACGAATGTGAACTTCATAGATTTTCAATTCTTAAAGACTTAGCTGATGAGACCAACGGTCATATTAAGAAATGTAAATTTTAATATTGTATAATGAAATGTGTCAACGTGAAAGGCTTGTCTAGCTTAGTGAACCACTATTTACCTGATGATAAAAACATCATGTTACAAGATCATGAATGGATGAAAGATTTATTCAGAATGCAAAATAGACCAACGGATTTTAATGTAGTAGCATACGGAAGTTCAGTGATATTTCTTTGGCTTCCACATTACCACTAATCTTTAAGAAACTACTACAGAAGAGTAATAGGGTAGTATCAAAGAAAAATATCTATAATTATCTGAAAAGGTTATTAGAATACACCTCATTTTCCAACTATATTAGTGCACGGGGCTGTTTTCTTTATACACTTTAACCAACACAACATAGGACCATAAATTGAATATAGAAGAAAATAAAAGAAACCAGTTGTATTAAGCCAAGAATTAGAAATACTTGCAAAAAAAAAACCTGTCACTGATTAATAATATTTTAAATAAATAAATATTTATGATATTTTAAATAAATATAAAATGAATAAATATGTTTTTTAAATGTGTTATTTTTAAAATAAATACTGGGCTAAATCTTGTTAAATCTTCGTTTAAAACGAATTCATAAATAGATATTTTTAAAATTTCTATTTTAATTTCAAACATTATAAATATTGATAGATATAACCCACATAAACAAAAGCACTTAGGTATCCTCAGTAATCTGTAAAATTTTTAGGATGTGTTAAGACCAAAAAGGGTGACATCTGCTACGTTGGCAGAAGGGGGTAATCACAGAAGATTTTTGAGTCCTCAATTTTGTCTCCCTTACAGCCTTTACACTCCAATATAAAGCTCTGTTTCTAACTCCTTTTAAAATCTCCCTAAAGACCAAGCTCTTTAACATTCTTCAACATTTCATATGGAGGCCTATATGAAAATTCTTTAGTTTTCTTTCCCCAGACACCACTCACCATTTTACATATTACCATCACTCATGGGGATAAAACATGCCCTGTCATGCTGTGTTACACGCTCATGCCTCTCTGCTCCTGCTGCTTCCCTTGGCTGGAAACCATGCATATTTTTTTTTCTGCCTATATCTGACTTTTCTATCAAGACCTAGATTGGGCACATCTCCCTCAGGAAACTGTAACTGAGCTCCCAGTCTGGGTCTTGTGCTGATTCTTTATGCCCCTATATCTCAACATAAGCATTTAGCATATTATTGTGATATTTCTTATTTCTGTATCTGTTTTATCTCATGACTAGTTAGCTTCTTGCGGATAGAGACCTTGGACCTAATTAATGCATGGTTGTCACTTAAAAATGCTTGTTTATTTAAATTTGCTTGCTTAATAATTCTTGCTTAAGAAATCATAGTACTGTAACTTCTTATTTAATAAGTTATATAATAAAAATACTAATTAGGAGCGTTAATCTGGTAACTGCTTTCAAAATGATTTCAAGTCAGAAAGGTCAACGATAGAACTTAAGAAGAATTCTGATAAACAAATAAACAAGTACATAAATCAAACTCATTTTTTCTCCTTGTTGACATACAGATCAAATGACAGTAACAAGTTTTGAAAAAAAACCTTAGCAGCAGGTCCATGCAACTGCAGCTTTACTCAGCTTTCCTAAAAGGGAGGTGATTATTTAATATTTTTAATCACATTTGTTTTATGAAGGCCGACTCTAACTTTTTAATTTAAGGTCATTGTTGCAAATATGGTTTCATAAAAATCTGTGCAAGAGTTTTCAAAGAAATAAAAATCAGATTGGTTTGGAATAAGGTTATCATAACATTTAAAAAATTCTAATATTAAAGTAATGAATAAATTATATTTAATTTCTTGTTTGGATTGACTGTGGTCTTTAAATAGTAGTTACATTTAAAAATGAGGACCCTTTTTAACAAATGTGCTCATTGCCTTGCAATGACCAACTTTAAATGTATCTGGATATAAGACAACCGTCTGAGTACAGTAATGATAGATAAGAACTTATTACTAATATTTCTACAGATGAGTTCTATTGACATGCATGTTTCGAGATACAGGGACTTGTCTGATTGCTTTTCCAGGTGTCCTTCCATTTCAGCTACTTCCTTAGTCCTAATGTAGGTCTATTAGCATACTGCCTCTGTTGAGTTTGCACAGCTTTCTTGCCAAGGGCTGCCCTGCAGTTGCTCCATCATTGGGGTAACTGGCTGTTACTTATTTAAAGCCTCCATCATTTTGTATGGCAGAATAACTTAATTATGCCCTGCTTTGGAGACGTTAAATGAAATTATCTTCAAAACAAGTGCACTTCGCTTAATATTTTTCTCCATCAAGTACTTGAACAGTAGTGACATTTACATCGTAAGCACTAAGTAATTAAATGCTTTATAAATTGAGGCCTTCTGATAGGGTAATTATAGTTGAGGCAGAACACTCTTCTAAAGTACCTGAGATACAAATTGTGGTGGCTGATGCTCAAGTATGGATGAAAGGGTTTTGGAAAAATGAAAATTTGATAAACAGATAAACTGTCATTATCGATGCTCTGGACCAAACTTTGTTTTTCAGCTTTTGGATAGGGTCGCATTAGTGGTTGTTGTAATCCTTTCAGTGGATCACAAAATCTCTCTTTATTGAGTCATGACCAGCATTGAGAGAAAGAAAGAAGGAAAGAGAGAGACAGAGACAGAAAGAGAAACAGAGACAGAGAGACTGAGAGAGACAGAGAGAGAGAAACCAAGGGAGGGAGGAAGGAAGGAAGGGGAAAGAGAGGGCAGGAATAGAAGGTAAAAGTGTGTAGTATGTACTAACGGTAAGTTCTGTTTCATGAAATTTTAATTGTAGTTATATGTATATATTATACATCCCGGATCAAATATAAACATTTTTCTTACTGTGAGCCCCTGTCCAAAAATTTGAAAAGCAAAGTCTTGAGATTAATTGCCATATAAAACTTTTATAGAAGTTGCCAAAATCTGAGATTCAACTCCTAAACACACTTGCCATCTCACAGATACCTGCCTTTAGTCATGTTTTTCTCCCCTAACTTTGAAAAAATGTTTCTTACTGTGATAAAATGCATATAATGTAAAATGTATCATTTTAATCATTTTAAGAGTATAGTTCAGTGATATTAAGTATATTCGTATTGTTGTGCAACCATCACCACCATCCATCTCCAGAGCTTTTCATCTTGCAAAACTAAAACTCTCTACCCCTTAAACAATAACTCCCCATTCCACCATCTCCCCTCCAGTCCCCAGCAATCATGACTGTACTTTCTGTTGCTATGATTTTGACTACTCTAAGTACCTCATCTAAGTGGAATCATAATATTTATATTTTTCTGACTGGCTGATTTCTCTTAGCATAATGTGCTAACTTTCATCAATGTTGTAGCTTATATCAGAATTCACTTCCTTTTCAATGCTGGATAATAGTCCATCGTATGAATATACCACATTTTGCTTATCCATTCTTCTATTGATGGGAACATGGGCTGCTGCCGTGTTTTAGCTAATGTGAATAAGGCTGCTATGTACATGGGTGTACAAACGTCACTTTGAGTTTTACTTACAATTCTTTGGGGTATATACCCAGAAGTGGAATTGGTCAATTATATTGTAATTCTATTTCTAATATTTTGAGGAACTCCTATTCTGTTTTCCACAACAGCTGTACCATTTAACATTTCCCACCAACAGTGTACAATCAATTTTTCTACATCCTTGCTAACACGTGTTATTTTCTGTTGTCTTGATACTAGCCATTCTAATGTGTATGAGGTGGTATCTCATTCTGGTTTTGATTTGCATTCCCCTAATGATTAGTGATGGTAAGCATGTTTTCACGTGCGTATTGACCATTTGTATGTCTTCTTTGGAAAACTGTTCACACAAGTCCTTCGCCCATTTTTGAATCAGGTTGTTTGTTTGGTTTTTGTTTGTTTGTTTGTTTTTCCCCCAATGTTTTAATTTGAAATAATTTTAGCCTTACAGAAGAGTTCTAAAAGTAGTTCAGAGAGTTCCCATATGCCCTTCCCCTAACTTCTCCTAATGTTAACATCTTATATAACTATGGTAAAATTATTGAAACTAATAAATTAACATAATTAAATTAACATACTAAGTAAGCTACCAACTTTATTCAGATCTCAACCGTTTTCACTAATATCTATTTTTGTGCCCAACAGCTAATCCAGGATCCCACTTTGCCTTTAGCTGTCATGCTTCTTTAATCTCTTTCTAAAATTTTTTAAAAAATTTTTATTGAGGTATAGTTGATTTACAATATTACATAGGCTTCAGATGTACAACATAGTGATTCACAATTTTAAAAAGTTATATTCTGTTTACAGTTGTTATAAAATATTAGGTATATTCCTTGTGCTGTATAATGTATTCTTATAGCTTATTTTATACATAGTAGTTTGTACCTCTTAATCTAATACTCCTATGTTGACCTACCCCACTTCCCTCTCTCCACTGGTAACGCTAGTTTGTTCTCTATATCTTTGCTTCTTTTTTGTTATATTCACTAGTTGGTTTTATTTTTTAGATTCCACATATAAGTGATATCATACAATATTTGTTTTTCTCTGACTTATTTCACTAAGCATAATACCCTCCAAGTCCATCCATGTTGTTGCAAACGGCACAATTTCATCCTCTTTTACGGCTGAGTAGTATTCCATTGTATATACATACCACATCTTCTTTATCCATTTGTCCGTTGATGGATACAGGTTTCTTCTGTATCTTGGCTATTGTAAATAATGCTTCAATGAACGTTGCAGTGCATGTATCTTTTTGAATTAGTGTTTTCATTTCTTTCATATATACACCCAGGAGGAGAATTGCTGGATCATATGATAGTTCTATTTTTAGTTTTTTGAGGAACCTTCATACTGTTTTTCACAGTGGCTGTACCAATTTACATTCCCACCAACAGTGTACAAGGGTTCCTTTTAAATCTGTGATACTTCCTCAGGCTTTCTTCAACTTTAAGGACATTGAGAATGTTGAACAGTATTTGTCAGTTACTTGTAGCACTTGTAGATATTATGTAAAATATCCCTTACTTTTCTCTTGACTATATTAAATTTATGCATCATTAGAAAGAAATTAACACAGGTAATATGCCCTTATCATTGCATCATATCAGGGATATGATGTCTTATGTAATATGTAGAGATGTGTGGTAATATGTCATATTACTAGTGAATTCATAACCTTGGTAATTTGATTAAGGAGTTTTCTTCTGGGTTTCCCCACTATGAAGTTTCCATTTTTTCCCACTGTAATTAATAAATCTTTATTTGGAAGAGATGCTTTTCTTAGTTTTCTTAAACACATATTTGCATAGTCTCAAAGTATCTCCCCCAAATAAATATTTAGCATTCACAACTGAATGTTGCCTGCAGCAATTACTGTTGTGATGTTCTAAAGATGATTTTCTATTTCCTTCATTCCTTCTCCATTTGTTAACTGGAATTCTTCTTTAAGGAAGAGCTGTTGTTTCTCCTTCACTTATTTACTTATTCAAATATTTACATGTCTCCTCTGAGTTCATGCTCTTACAGCTACATGCAACTCGAGTATGATAATGGAGAAAAACAGTAATTTTCAAAGGGTATTTTAGTGATTGATACCATCACTGAGAATACTGAAAACAAACGTAGTTCCTTCCCCACACCCTCGCAGGTTATTTTTGGTGCCTCATGGTTTCTGATACCTCACAGGTCCAAAAGTTATTGGATGGGAGGGAGGAGATGTGAGAGGGCAGGAAAGGTCTTACCTGGCTGGTACTGTTATGAGCTGCTGTTCCTACTCCGAGTTGACTCATTTCTCATCGGGCATTTATGTGGGATCTTCAGAGTTCCCCATCACTAGAAACATCTCATCCTGACTTTATGTCATGAGAGTTGCCTCTTCAGCCAACTAACATAACTACTTGGTAGGCGCTTACCTGTGGGCAGGTGTCCTCTGTGGAGACATTCTCTTGGAGTTCCATTTCTTCCCTTTTCCCTTTAGGATAAAATAACTTTAAGGAGATTTCAGAGCAACTTGCCTTCTCTCTCCTATTTCTTTCTCTCTTTGCCCACATCTGGCTCACACACACAAAAATTGTATTCTTCACTTCTTCTGGTGGGACTTAATAACTTCTTTAATTCTACGTGTTTTCTTTGGTGTCAAAGGCCAATTCAGTCAGGCTTTTGCCCATTAGGTGTCAGTCAGGCATCACTCTTCTATGTCTCTCAAATTGCAAGGGAAACGTAACAATTTTTCTGTGTCGTCTCTTACACTAGTCTTACAGGAGGTGTAGGAACTCTCCTCTAGCAAGCCAGCAGGGACAAAGCTATAGAACTGGAAGACAATTCTCCAAGAAAATTGTCTATCCAACCTCTGGTCCATCTCTCGACCTCTTCAAACTTCTTTTGAGAATGAAGATGGGTGGTCAGCTAAGTATTAAAAATATATACAATTTTTGAACATCTCCTTTACAAATTCTGTTTAGTTGGAGGTCTAGATTTCACTTTGGAACGTGGAAAATAGAATATTCCAATTTGTCCTAGGACAGCAGCTGAAACTGATTGGGCTCATTAAATGTGTCAAATGTTGCTGAGAGATAAATCAAGATAAAAGTGAGAAACGGTCATTTGGATTTGGCAACACGGAGGTAAACTTGCAAAAACAATTTTCATAAAACCTGACTGGAGTGGGTTCAGGAGAGACTGAGCGGAAGGCAAGTGGATTCAGCAGATGGAGACAACAGTTGTACTGAATTTTACTGTAAAATGATGAAAATAAGTATTTTTTAATGTTTGGAAATGAGGGAATTACAGAAGGAGTGTCATAAAATGGGATATGAGAGTCTGTTTCTATTATAAGAATAATCCAGTAGAAGTGGGAAAATTGATAATGTAGGCGAGAGAGGGGAAATCATCAGAAGTGCTGAAAGGGGAGAAAGAGATGGAATTTTGTGTACAAGTGGTGAGCTGGCCTTAGTAATCAGAGAAAAGAGAAATGATTATTATAGAAGCCAGTAGGTTACTCAAAGTGGTACAGAAGTGTGTGGAAGTTCTCTAATCGTCTTTTCTGTTTTCTCAGTGAAATAACTAGTTATCAGGAAATTCCCTGGTGGTCCAGAGGTTCGCACTCCGTGCTTCCACTGCAGGAGGCACGGGATCGATCCCTGGTTGGGGAACTAAGACCCCGCATGCCATGTGGCATGGCCAAAAATATATATATATATAGACAAAAACTAGTTATCAAAAGAACATGAGGAGAAGAATGGGTATTGCAGTTTTGAGGAAAGAGATGTGAATTAATCATGTTTTTGAAAAATGGGATAGTGAATTGAGGAGGACAATCTAATAGAATTGAAGGCTAACTGAGGCCCAGTTGAGTATTATTATTAACAATTTTAAATGAGGTTAATTTACAACAAGCTCACTGTTAGCTTTCCAATCGGTACAGACATAGAAGCAGCAGTGAGTTATACTTAAACCGAGTTGGAATTATATTTTCTGAACACAAGCAATGACAGGAGAGAGAAACAGGGAAGTAGAGGATATTTTCAAAGTAATGCTCTTAAGGATAGACAGTGAAATCTAAGACAGGTAAGGAAGAAAGAGGGGAGTAATAGAGGACTTAAGCACTGGTGTTTTGGAGGAAATTGTAAGGTTGAAGAATTGTTGACATTGGTACTGAAAGGAATAGGCTTACAAGAGTAGGCTTATCAGACAGAGCTTAGGATGCTTGAAGTTGAGACTTTGGCAGGTGTGCAGTTACTGTCAAAACAACTGAGATGCGGGGCATGATTACTGCAAGTGAAGAATGCAAGAAATTGAGAGGCCATGGAATGGGATGGATCATCAATGTAGATGGTGATATCAGCGAGAATCCTGGAATAGAGAGAGAAATAATCAGTCTGATAAATCTCCAATATTATATAAATGATACACCGTCCTTTCTCTTATTATTTGGCATTTTAATTTTATTTGCATAGGTTGTCTCTCTTTGATTGTAGGCAAGTGACAGGGGTAGATATTGAAATTTTATGGTCAACCCCACATATCTGAAATGTCCTACAACACTTTACAGTCTTTATGGTTTATGAAGCAATTTCACATGCATTATCTCACTTTGTTTTCATAGCTATCTAGTGAGGCAATTAGAGATAGCATTGTTATAACAGTTTGATAGAAGTGGAAATTGAAGTTTGATATTATTAAATCATTTGCCAAAGTTGGTATGGCTAGGAAATGACAATGTTTTTTCATTGGAACATATTCCACATGGATATGTTTGAGAATGGTAAATGGAAGACATTTATTAAGTATCAAAACTATTCTTTTATTAAAAATATCAAAGTCTTTGACCATTTTTATGCAATAGAAATTTATGATAAGAAAAATGGATTATTTTTAAATTTTGGAACACATTTTAGTTTAGTTATAGAATATACTTTCATATTTTTTCTCTCCTATCCTTAAACACTAAGTGTTTTTATTTTTTATTTTTATTTTTACTTTTTAACATCTTTATTGGAGTAAAATTGCTTTACAATGGTGTGTTACTTTCTGCTTTACAACAAAGTGAATCAGTTATACATATACATATGTTCCCATATCTCTTCCCTCTTGTGTCTCCCTCCCTCCCACCCTCCCTATCCCACCCTTCTAGGTGGTCACAAAGCACTGAGCTCATCTCCCTGTGCCATGCGGCTGCTTCCCACTAGCTATCCACCCTATGTTTGGTAGTGTATATATGTCCATGCCACTCTCTTACTTCGTCACAGCTTACCCTACCACTAGTCTCTTCATGACATTTTTTTTTTTTTAGATTCCATATATATTTGTTAGCATACAGTATTTGTTTTTCTCCTTCTGACTTACTGCACTCTGTATGACAGACTCCAGGTCTATCCACCTCATTAAAAATAACTCAATTTCGTTTCTCTTTATGGCTGAGTAATATTCCATTGTATATATGTGCCACATCTTCTTTATCCTTTCATCTATTAATGGACACTTAGGTTGCTTCCATGTCCTGCCTATTGTAAATAGAGCTGCAATGAACATTTTGGTGTATGACTCTTTTCGAATTATGGTTTTATCAGAGTATATGCTCAGTAGTGGGATTGCTGGGTCGTATGGTAGATCTATTTGTAGTTTTTTAAGGAATCTCCATACTGTTGTCCATAGTGGCTGTATCAATTTACATTCCCACCAGCAGTGCAAGAGTGTTCCCTTTTCTCCACACACTCTCCAGCATTTACTGTTTCTAGATTTTTTGATGATGGCCATTCTGACCGGTCTGAGATGATATCACATTGTCCTTTTGATTTGAATTTCTCTAATGATTAATGATGTTCAGCATTTTTTTCATGTGTTTGTTGGCAATCTGTATATATTCTTTGGAGAAATGTCTATTTAGGTCTTCTGCCCATTTCTGGATTGGGTTGTTTGTTTTTCTGTTGTTGACCTGCATGAGTTGCTTATACATTTTGGAGATTAATCCTTTGTCAGTTTCTTCATTTGCAACTATTTTCTCCCATTCTGAGGGTTGTCTTTTGGTCTTCTTTATGGTATCCTTTGCTGTGCAAAAGCTTTTAAGTTTCATTAGGTCCCATTTGTTTATTTTTGTTTTTAATTTCCATTTCTCTCGGAGGTGGGTTAAAAAGGATCTTGCTGCGATTTATGTCATAGAGTGTTCTGTCTATGCTTTCCTCTAAGAGTTTGATAGTGTCTGGCCTTACATGTAGGTCTTTAACCCATTTTGAGTTTATTTTTGTATATGGTGTTAGGGAGTGTTCTAATTTCATACTTTTACATGTAGCTATCCACTTTTCCCAGCACCACTTATTGAAGAGGCTGTCTTTTCTCCATTGTATATTCTTGCCTCCTTTATCAAAGATAAGGTGACCATATGTGTGTGGGTTTATCTCTGGGCTTTCTATCCTGTTCCATTGATCTATATTTCTGTTTTTGTGCCAGTACCATACTGTCTTGATTACTGTAGCTTTGTAGTAAACTCTGAAGTCAGGGAGCCTTATTCTTCCAGCTCCATTTTTCATTCTCAAGATTGTTTTGCCTATTCGGGGTCTTTTGTGTTTCCATACAAATTGTGAAATTTTTTGTTCTAGTTCTGTAAAAAAATGCCAGTGGTAGATTCATAGGGATTGCATTGAATCTGTAGATTGCTTTGGGTAGTAGAGTCATTTTCACAATGTTGATTCTTCCAATCTAAGAACATGGTATATCTCTCCATCTATTTGTATCACCTTTAATTTCTTTCATCAGTGTCTTAAAATTTTCTGCATACAGGTCTTTTGTCTGTTTAGGTAGGTTTATTCCTAGATATTTTATTCTTTTTGTTGCAATGGTAAATGGGAGTGTTTTCTTAACTTCACTCTCAGATATTTCATCATTAGTGTGTAAGAATGCCAGAGATTTCTGTGCATTAATTTTGTATCCTGCTACTTTACCAAATGCATTGATTAGATCTAGTAGTTTTCTGGTAGCATCCTTAGGATTCTCTATGTGTAGGATCATGTCATCTGCAAACAGTGACAGCTTTACTTCTTCTTTTCCTATTTGGATTCCTTTAATTTCTTTTTTTTCTCTGACTGCTGTGGCTAGAACTTCCAAAACTATGTTGAATAAGAGTGGTGAGAGTGGGCAACCTTGTCTTGTTCCTGACCTTAGTGGAAATGGTTTCAGTTTTTCACCATTGAGAACTATGCTGGCTGTGGGTTTGCCATATATGGCCTTTATTATGTTGAGGAAAGTTCCCTCTATGCCTACTTTCTGCAGGGTTTTTTATCATAAATGGTTGTTTAATTTTGTCAAAAGCTTTCTCTGCATCTATTGAGATGATCATATGGTTTTTATCCTTCAGTTTGTTGATACGGTGTATCACGTTGATTGATTTGCGTATATTAAGGAATCCTTACATTCCTGGGATAAACCCCACTTGATCATGGTGTATGATCCTTTTAATGTGCTGTTGGATTCTGTTTGCTAGTATTTTGTTGAGGATTTTTGCATCTATGTTCATCAGTGATATTGGCCTGTAGTTTTCTTTCTTTGTGACTTGTTTGTCTGGTTTTGGTATCAGGGAGATGGTGGCCTCATAGAACGAGTTTGGGAGTGTTCCTCCCTCTGCTATGTTTTAGAAGAGTTTGAGAAGGATAGGTGTTAGCTCTTCTCTAAATGTTTGATAGAATTCACCTGTGAAGCCATCTGGTCCTGGGCTTTTGTTTGTTGGAAGATTTTTAATCACAGTTTCAATTTCAGTGCTTGTGATTGGTCTGTTCATACTTTCTATTTCTTCCTGGTTCAGTCTCGGCAGCTTGTGCATTTCTAAGAATTTGTCCATTTCTTCCAGGTTGTCCGTTTTATTGGCATACAGTTGCTTGTAGTAATCTCTCATAATCTTTTGTATTTCTGCAGTGTCAGTTGTTACATCTTCTTTTTCATTTCTAATTCTATTGATTTGATTCTTCTCCCTCTTTTTCTTCATGAGTCTGGCTAATAGTTTATCAATTTTGTTTATCTTCTCAAAGAACCAGCTTTTAGTTTTATTAATCTTTGCTACCATTTCCTTCATTTCTTTTTCATTTATTTCTGACCTGATCTTTATGATTTCTTTCCTTCTACTAAATTTGGGGTTTTTTTGTTCTTCTTTCTCTAATTGCTTTAGTTGCAAAGTTAGGTTGTTTATTCGAGATGTTTCCTGTTTCTTAAGGTAGGATTATATTGCTATAAACTTCCCTCTTATAACTGCTTTTGCTACATGCCATAGGTTTGGGGTCATCGTGTCTCCATTGTCATTTGTTTCTAAGTATTTTTTGATTTCCTCTTTGATTTCTGCAGTGATCATTTCGTTATTAAGTAGTGTATTGTTTAGCCTCCATGTGTTTGTATTTTCTACAGATCTTTTCCTGTAATTGATATCTAGTCTCATAGCATTGTGGTTAGAGAAGATACTTGATATGATTTCAATTTTCTTAAATTTACCAAGGCTAGATTTGTGACCCAAGATATGATCTATCCTGGAGAATGTTCCATGAGCACTTGAGAAAAATGTGTATTGTTGTTTTTGGATGGAATATCCTAAAAATATCAATGAGTCCGTCTTGTGTAATGTATCATTTAAAACCTGTGTTTCCTTATTTATTTTCATTTTGGATGATCTGTCCATTGATGAAAGTGGGGTGTTAAAGTCCCCTACTATGATTGTGTTGTTGTCGATTTCCACTTTTATGGCTGTTAGTATTTGCCTTATGTATTGAGGTACTCCTCTGTTGGGTGTATAAATATTTACAATTGTTATATCTTCTTCATGGATCAATCCCTTGATCATTATGTAGTGTCCTTCTTTGTCTCTTGGAATAGTTTTCATTTTAAAGTCTATTTTGTCTGATATGAGAATTGCTACTCCAGCTTTCTTCTGATTTCCATTTGCATGGAAAATCTTTTTCCATCCCCTCACTTTCAATCTGTTTGTGTCCCTAGGTCTTAAGTGGGTCTCTTGTAGACAGCATATATATGGGTTTTGTTTTTGTATCCATTCAGCCAGTCTGTGTCTTTTGGTGGGAGCATTTAATCCATTTACATTTAAGGTAATTATTGATACGTGTGTTCCTATTACCATTTACTTGATTGTTTCGAGTTTGTTCTTGTAGGTCTTTTCTCTCTGTTGTGTTTCTTGCCTAGAGAAGTTCCTTTAGCATTTGTTGTAAAGCTGGTTTGGTGGTGCTGAACTCTCCCAGCTTTTCCTTGTCTGTAAAGGTTTTAATTTCTCCATCAAATATGAATGAGAGCCTTGCTGGGTCGAGTAACCTTGGTTGTTGGATTTTCTCCGTCATCACTTTAAATATGTCCTGCCACTCCCTTCTGGCTTGCAGAGTTTCTGCTGAAAGATCAGCTGTTAACCTTATGGGGATTCCCTTGTGTGTTATTTGTTTTTCCCTTGCTGCTTTTAATATGTTTTCTTTATATTTAATTTTTGATAGTTTGATTAATATGTGTCTTACTGTGTTTCTCCTTGGATATATCCTGTATGAGACTCTGTACTTCCTGGACTTGATTGACTATTTCCTTTTCCATATTAGGGAAGTTTTCAACTATAATCTCTTCAAATATTTTCTCAGTCCTTTCTTTTTCTCTTCTTCTTCTGGGACCCCTATAATTCGAATGTTGGTGCATTTAATGTTGTCCTAGAGGTCTCTGAAACTGTCCTCAGTTCTTTTCATTCTTTTTTCTTTCTTCTGCTCTGTAGTAGTTATTTCCACTATTTTATCTTCCAGGTCACTTATCCATTCTTCTGCCTCAGTTATTCTGCTATTGATCCCATCTAGAGTATTTTTAATTTCATTTATTGTGTTGCTCATCATTGGTTGCTTCCTCTTTATTTCTTCTAGGTCCTTGTTAAATGTTTCTTGCATTTTGTCTATTCTATTTCCAAGATTTTGGATCATCTTTACTATCATTTCTGAATTCTTTTTCAGGTAGACTGCCTATTTCCTCTTCATTGTTACGTCTGGTGGGTTTTTACCTTGCTCCTTCATCTGTTGTGTTTTTCTGTCTTTTCATTTTGCTTATCTTACTGTGTTTGGTGTCTCCTTTTCATAGGCTGCAGGTTTGTAGTTCCCGTTGTTTTTGGTGTCTGTCCCCAGTGGCTAAGGATGGTTCAGTGGGTTGAGTAGGTTTCCTGGTTGGGGGGAGTAGTGCCTGTGTTCTGGGGGATGAGGCTGGATCTTGTCTTTCTGGTGGGCAGGTCCACATGTGCTGGTGTGTTTTGGGGTTTCGGCAGCCTCTCTGCTAATGGATGGGGCTCTAGTGCTGTCTTGCTATTTGTTAGGCATAGGGTGTCCAGCACTGTACGTTGCTGGTCGTTGAGTGAAGCTGGGTCTTGGTGTTGAGATGGAGATCTCTGGGAGATTTTCGCCTTTGATATTACGTGTAGCTGGGAGGTCTCTTGTGGACCAGTGTCTTGAAGTTGGTTCTCCCACCTCAGGGACACAGCCCTGACGCCTGGCTGGAGCACCAAGAGCTTTGTATCCACACGGCTCACAATAAAAGGGAAAAAAATAGAAAGGGAAGGAAGGAAGGGAAGAAAAAGGAGGGAAGAAAGGAAGGAAGAAAGAAAGGAGAAAATAAAGAAAGAAGATAAAGTAAAGTTATTAGAATAAAAAATAATTATGAAGAAGAAAAATTTTATTAAAAAAACAAACAAAACCATTTGGTCAGAACCCTAGAACAAATGGTGAAAGCAAAGCTATACAGACAAAATCTCACACAGCAGCACACACTTACACACTCACCAAAAGAGAAAAAGGGGAAAATAATAGTATATCTTGCTCCCAAAGTCCACCTCCTCAACTTGGGATGATTCGCTGTCTATTCAGATATTCCACAGATGAAAGGCACTGCAAGTTGATTGTGGAGCTTTAATCCACTGCTTCTGAGGCTGCTGGGAGAGACCTCCCCCTCTCCTCTTTGTTCACACAGCTCCTGGGGTTCACCTTTGGACTTGGCCTCACCTCTGTGCATAGGTCTTCCGAAGGCATCTACTCTTCACTGAGACAGGACGAGGTTAAAGGAGCAGCTGATTTGGGGGCTCTGGCTCAGGCTGGAGGGAGGGAGGGGCACAAATGCAGGTCGAGCCTGTGGCGGCAGAGGCCGGCATGACCTTGCCCCAGCCTGAGGTATGCCGTGCATTCTCCCAGGGAAGACTATCTCTGGATCCTGGGACCCCGGCAGTGGCGGGCTGCATAGGCTCCCAGGAGGGGAGGTGTGGAGAGTGACCTGTGCTTGCACACAGGCCTCTTGGTGGTAGCAGCAGCAGCCCTACAGTCCCACGCCCATCTCTGGTGTTCACGCCGACAGCCGCGGCTCGTGCCCATTTCTGGAGCTCCTTTACACGTTTTGCTTAATCCCCTCTCCTCTCACACCAGGAAACAAAGAGTCAAGAGAAAGTCTCTTGTCTCTTCGGCAGCTCCGTGCCCGTTTCTGGGGACTCCTTTAAGCAGCGCGCTTAAACCCTCTCCTCATATACCAGGAAACAAAGAGGTAAGAAAAAGTCTATTTTTGGCATGTCCGCGCCCATTTCTGGAGCTCTTTTAAACGGCGCACTTAAACCCCTCTCCTCGTGCACCTGGAAACAAAGAGGCAAGAAAAGGTCTCTTGCCTCTTCGGCAGCTCCAGACTTCCCCCCGGACTCCCTCCCGGCTAGCAGTGGTGCGCTAACCCCAGTCCTCTCCCTGGGATCCAATTGAAGCCCGAGCCTCAGTTCCCAGCCCCCGCCCGCCCCAGCAGGTGAGCAGACAAGCCTCTCGGGCTGGTGAGTGCCAGTCGGCACCAACCCTCTGTGCAGGCATCTCTCCGGAAGAGTCCCCCTCTGCCACCTGCAGTCTCCGCCAGGGAAGGGGCTTCCTAGTGTGTGGAAACCTTTCCTCCTTCACAGTTCCCTCCCACTGGTGCAGGTCCTGTCCCTATTCTTTTGTCTGTGTTTATTCTTTTGTCCTACCCAGGTACGTGGGGTGTTTCTTGCCTTTTGGGAGGCCTGAGGTCTTCTGCCAGAGTTCAGTGGGTGTTCTATAGGAGCAGTTCCACATGTAGAAGTATTTCTGATGTATCTGTGAGGAGGAAGGTGATCTCTGCGTCTTACTCTTCCGCCATCTTCTCTCCACCTGTGTTTTTATTTTTAAAGAACATTTAGTAATTCCTAAGATGTCATTTATTGTAAGGCAATATGTTATTAAGAATGTACATGTTTTTTAAAAGGTGCTAGAATAACTATTCTTTTCTTATGAATATAGGTATATAAGTGCAAATAAAATACAGGGATCAACTATTCAACAGAACATTAAAACACTTTCAAAATGAGAAGATAATAAGTATACCAGAATATTCAATTAATTGTTCAAATCATAAAAGCCTTACGATCCTCTCAATGGATTATGAAAAAAATCCATGAAACTTTCACTCTTTTCTTTTTTAAAAGAAAAAAAGTCTTTGAGAAAACTAATAATAGAGAAATGCTCCCATTTTATAATGAAGCATATGTATCTAAAAACAAAGAATTAGAATTATTCATAATGATGAGATTCTAGAGGCATTCTTTACAAAATCAGCAAGAAAATAAGGAATATGCATCCATTTTATTTATAATTTTTCCAGAAATTTAGGATAATGCAGTTAGACATCAAACAGGATTAAGAGTTCTAGTTCTTGACGAGCAAGAGGGAAAATACCTTTTTTCCCAACCATCCTATCATATCCCTAGAATATCAAAAGACATCAAATAAATGCATCTTATGTTAATAAGAAATTTCAGAACATGATACAATGACCAGACACATTATGAATAGTAAAATAAAATCAATTTTTCTTGTATCCTAACAATAACCAATTAGATAATGTAATGAATAAAAATACCCTATTTATAATGGGACCTTAAAATCCCAAGAATAATTCTAACAAGAAAGCATAATACCTATTTTAAGAAAACTACAGGACTTCACTGAAAGATTGAAAACAAGATTTGAATAAATGAAGTATGTATTGTGTAGACAGGAAGAAAAAGTACAAAAATGCCAATTCTTAAATTAACTGAAATTCATTAAAATCAATATTCATTAAAATCAATATACATTGATAACTTAAAAAACATTATTATCAAACTAAGAATAGAAAAGAATTACCATAATCTGATAATGAGTAGTTCAGAAAAGGTAGCAAATATATACTTAATGTTGAATTATTGAAAATTATTTCTCTGAACTTGGGAAAACAAGAGTGCCCACTATCGCTGTTATTAACTATGGTACTGGTGTTCCTATCCAGTATAAGATAAGAAGAAAGACAAATAAAAGGCATAATGTTTAGAAAGAAAGAAAAAAACCCTATTATTTGCAGATGACATAGGTATTCCAAAAGAAACTACAGATGTGATATTAGAATTAATAAGTAAATTTAACAACGTCACTGTATACAAGATCAAAATATAAAATTAATTGTATTTCTATATAGAAGCAATGAATAAATATAAAATGAAATTTTAAAAATAAACCATTTATAATAACATAAATATTAAATACCTAGAAATAAATCTGACAAAATAAACACATGACCTCTACACTGAAACTACAAAATAATATAGAAATATATTAAAGAGGACCTAAATAAATGGAAATATATAAAACATTGCTGGATGGAAAGACTCAATTTTGTAAAGACATCACATCCCCAAATTGATCTATACATTAATGCAATCCCAATCAAAATCCCGGTAGGGGTGAGTATGTGTGTATGTGTATTAATGTAGATGTATTGGTATATTTGTATGAAAATTGATAGGGAATTATAAAGGACCAAGAATATTGAAGGCTATCCATCTAGCTAGCTATCATCTATTTACCTGTATCTTAGGAGTTGGTTCTGTTTCTCTGGTTGAATCCTGACTAATACGCTCCATAAATATTTTAGACTAAATAAATCCATTCCAAGAATAATTCTAAAGAAATGTTATATTTGAAGTAAAAATACCTGAGAAAAGGTATCCATAAATATGCAGAGGAAGTGTAAGGTATACAGTAAGCAGGAGGTTATGAGGGGCTAAAAGTTCAGGCTTTGAAGTAAGGATAGAGAGTAGAGTTTGATTTTAGATAATATGTCACCAAATTAGAAATAAAAATCTAAATATGTAACATCAGGATATTATTTTAATATATTTTTTCAACAGGATTGAAATCAGGTGGCTATTAAAATTAGATTCATAAATCTGGAAAATATCTAAGAGGTACTTTTAACTGTCTATGGTCAAACACTTAATATTCACTCTATTCTAATTATAGAAAACATGTATTCATTTAAAATAATATACAATTATAAAATTTATTATATAAAATGTACCAACTGAATGTTTTTGCTAAAAATGAGTTAATCTTCCAAAATAGAAATTAGTCTCATGGAAAGATTATAATTTCCTAAAATAAAAGGAAAATATTTGGTAACAAATTTTATATCTTGTGGCTCAGCAAAATTCATCAACAATTGGTCATTGCTGAACACCTGAGTTCATATTGCCTAGTCTTGCAGTAAATGTAAATAAGCATGTAAAATAGATTATATACATATTAATGGACTGAATGCTTATAATGTATAGTTCTTTTGAAGTAAGATGCATTTTATAAAGAAATTTTTGTTGACCTTGTAGAAATATACTGATAAATGCAAACTAGCATTCAAATGGATTGCAAAATTAACAGTAAATAAATAAATACATATGTCTATGGTATATATTTGCAGTTATTCAATTATTATATCCTTAAGTTAAAAATTATAGATTTGGAAGGGAGAGAAGATGGCAGAAGAGTAAGATGCAGAGATCAACTTTCTCCCCACAGATACATCAGAAATACATCTACATGGGGAACTGCTCCTATAGAACACCCACTGAACTCTGGTAGAAGACTTCAGACCTTTCAAAAGGCAAGAAACTCCCCACGTACCTGGGTAGGGCAAAAGAAAAAATAAACAGAGACAAAAGAATAGGGACAGAACCTGCACCAGTGGGAGGGAGCTGTGAAGGAGGAAAGGTTTCCACACACTAGAAGCCCCTTTTGTGGGCGGAGACTGCAGGTGGTGGAGGGGGGAGCTTCAGAGCCACGAAGGAGAGCACAGTAACAGGGGTGTGGAGGGCAAAGCGGAGAGATTCCCGCACAGAGAATCGGTGCCGACCAGCACTCAGCAGCCCCAGAGGCTTGTCTGCTCACCCACCGGGGCAGGTGGGGGCTGGGAGGTGAGGCTTGGGCTTCAGAGGTCGGATCCCAGGGAGAGGACTGGGATTGGCTGCGTGATAACAGCCTGAAGGGGTTAATGCACCACAGCTAGCCAGGAGGGAGTCCGGGAGATGTCTGGAGCTGCCAAAGAGACAAGAGACTTTTTCTTGCCTCTTTGTTTCCTGCTGCAAGAGGAGAGGGCACTAAGCACACCACAAAAAGGAGCTCCAGAGACAGGCGCGAGCTGTGACTGTCAGCAGGGACAACAGAGACGGGCTTGGGACACTAGGGCTGCTGCTGCCACCACCAAGAGGCCTGTGTGCAAGCACAGGTCACTCTCCATACCTCCCCTCCTGGGAGCCGGTACAGCCCACCACAGCCAGGATCTCGGGATCCAGGGACAGCTTCCCCGGGAGAATGCGCGGTTCACCTCGGGCTGGTGCAGCATCATGCTGGGCTCTACCACTGTGGACTCACCCTGCATCCATTCCCCTCCCTCCCTCCAGCCTGAAACAGAGCCCCTGAATCAGCTGCTCCTTTAACCCCGTCCTGTCTGAACAAAGAGCAGACGCCCTCGGATTACCTACATGCAGAGGAGGGGCCAAGTCCAAAGCTGAACCGCAGGAAATATGTGAACAAAGAGGAGAGGGGGAGGTCTCTCCCAGCAGCCTCAGAAGCAGCGGATTAAATCTCCACAATCAACTTGAAGTGCCTTTCATCTGTGGAATACCTGAATAGACAGCAAATCATCCCAAGTTGAGGAGGTGGACTTTGGGAGCAAGATATACTATTATTTTCCCCTTTTTCTCTTTTGGTGAGTGTGTATGTGTGTGCTGCTGTGTGAGATTTTGTCTGTATAGCTTTGCTTTCACCATTTGTCCTAGGGTTCTCACTGAACCTTTTTTTTTAAAATTTTTCTTCTTAATAATTTTTTTATTTTAATAAGTTTATCTTCTTTCTTCCCTTCTGTCTTCCCTCCTTTCTTCCTTTCTTTCTTTCCTTTCTATTATTTCTCCCTTTTATTCTGAGCCGCATGAATTAAAGGCTCTTGGTGCTCCAGCCAGGCGTCAGGGCTGTGTCTCTGAGGTGGGAGAACCAACTTTAGGAAGCTGGTCCACAAGAGACCTCCCAGCTCCACATAATATCAAAGGCGAAAATCTGCCAGAGATCTCCATCTCAACACCAAGACCCAGCTTCACTCAATGACCATCAACGTACAGTGCTGTACACCCTAGGCACAGCAAATAGCAAAACAGGACTACAGCCCCATCCATTAGCAGAGAGGCTGCCTAAAATCATAATAAGGCTACCGAAACCCCAAAACACACCAGCAGATGTAGACCTGCCCACCAGAAAGACAACATCCAGCCTCATCCCCCAGAACACAGGCACTACTCCCCCCAACCAGGAAACCTACTCAACCCACTGAACCATCCTTAGCCACTGGGGACAGACACCAAAAACAATGGGAACTACAAACCTGCAGCCTGCGAAAAGGAGACACCAAACACAGTAAGCAAACTGAAAAGACAGAAAAACACACAACAGATGAAGGAGCAAGGTAAAAACCCACCAGACCTAACAAATGAAGAGGAAATAGGCAGTCTACCTGAAAAAGAATTCAGAATAATGATAGTAAAGATGATCCAAAATCTTGGAAATAGAATAGACAAAATGCAAGAAATATTTAACAAGGACCTAGAAGAAATAAAGAGGAAGCAACCAATGATGAGCAACACAATAAATGAAATTAAAAATACTCTAGATGGGATCAATAGCAGAATAACTGAGGCAGAAGAATGGATAAGTGACCTGGAAGATAAAATAGTGGAAATAACTACTACAGAGCAGAAGAAAGAAAAAAGAATGAAAAGAACTGAGAACAGTCTCATAGACCTCTGGGACAACATTAAATGCACCAACATTCGAATTATAGGAGTCCCAGAAGAAGAAGAGAAAAAGAAAGGGACTGAGAAAATATTTGAAGAGATTATAGTTGAAAACTTCCCTAATAAGGGAAAGGAAATAGTCAATCAAGTTCAGGAAGCATAGAGAGTCCCATACAGGATATATCCAAGGAGAAACACAGTAAGACACATATTATTCAAACTATCAAAAATTAACTACAAAGAAAACATATTAAAAGCAGCAAGGGAAAAACAACAAATAACACACAAGGGAATCCCCATAAGGTTAACTGCTAATCTTTCAACAGAAACTCTGCAAGCCAGAAGAGAGTGGCAGGACATATTTAAAATGATGAAGGAGAAAAACCTACAACCAAGGTTACTCGACCCAGCAAGGATCTCATTCAGATTTGATGGAGAAATTAAAACCTTTACAGACAAGGAAAAGCTGGGAGAGTTCAGCACCACCAAACCAGCTTTACAACAAATGCTAAAGGAACTTCTCTAGGCAAGAAACACAACAGAGAGAAAAGACCTACAAGAACAAACTTGAAACAATCAAGTAAATGATAATAGGAACACACGTATCAATAATTACCTTAAATGTAAATGGATTAAATGCTCCCACCAAAAGACACAGACTGGCTGAACGGATACAAAAACAAAACCCATATATATGCTGTCTACAAGAGACCCACTTCACACCTAGGGTCACATACAGACTGAAAGTGAGAGGATGGAAAAAGATATTCCATGCAAATGGAAATCAGAAGAAAGCTGGAGTAGCAAATCTCATATCAGACAAAATAGATTTAAAATAAAGACTATTCCAAGAGACAAAGAAGGACACTGCATAATGATCAAGGGATCGATCCATGAAGAAGATATAACAATTGTAAATATTTACACACCCAACATAGGAGCACGTCAATACATAAGGCAAATACTAACAGCCATAAAAGTGGAAATCGACAACAACACAATCATAGTAGGGGACTTTAACACCCCACTTTCATCAATGGACAGATCATCCAAAATGAAAATAAATAAGGAAACACAGGTTTTAAATGATACATTACACAAGACGGACTCATTGATATTTTTAGGATATTCCATCCAAAAACAACAGAATACACATTTTTCTTAAGTGCTCATGGAACATTCTCCAGGATAGATCATATCTTGGGTCACAAATCTAGCCTTGGTAAATTTAAGAAAATTGAAATCATATCAAGTATCTTCTCTAACCACAATGCTATGAGACTAGATATCAATTACAGGAAAAGATCTGTAGAAAATACAAACACATGGAGGCTAAACAATACACTACTTAATAACGAAATGATCACTGCAGAAATCAAAGAGGAAATCAAAAAATACTTAGAAACAAATGACAATGGAGACACGATGACCCCAAACCTATGGCATGTAGCAAAAGCAGTTATAAGAGGGAAGTTTATAGCAATATAATCCTACCTTAAGAAACAGGAAACATCTCGAATAAACAACCTAACTTTGCAACTAAAGCAATTAGAGAAAGAAGAACAAAAAACCCCCAAATTTAGTAGAAGGAAAGAAATCATAAAGATCAGGTCAGAAATAAATGAAAAAGAAATGAAGGAAATGGTAGCAAAGATTAATAAAACTAAAAGCTGGTTCTTTGAGAAGATAAACAAAATTGATAAACCATTAGCCAGACTCATGAAGAAAAAGAGGGAGAAGAATCAAATCAAGAGAATTAGAAATGAAAAAGGAGATGTAACAACTGACACTGCAGAAATACAAAAGATTATGAGAGATTACTACAAGCAACTGTATGCCAATAAAACGGGCAACCTGGAAGAAATGGACAAATTCTTAGAAATGCACAAGCTGCTGAGACTGAACCAGGAAGAAATAGAAAGTATGAACAGACCAATCACAAGCACTGAAATTGAAACTGTGATTAAAAATCTTCCAACAAACAAAAGCCCAGGACCAGATGGCTTCACAGGTGAATTCTATCAAACATTTAGAGAAGAGCTAACACCTATCCTTCTCAAACTCTTCTAAAACATAGCAGAGGGAGGAACACTCCCAAACTCGTTCTATGAGGCCACCATCTCCCTGATACCAAAACCAGACAAACAAGTCACAAAGAAAGAAAACTACAGGCCAATATCACTGATGAACATAGATGCAAAAATCCTCAACAAAATACTAGCAAACAGAATCCAACAGCACATTAAAAGGATCATACACCATGATCAAGTGGGGTTTATCCCAGGAATGTAAGGATTCCTTAATATACGCAAATCAATCAACGTGATACACCGTATCAACAAACTGAAGGATAAAAACCATATGATCATCTCAATAGATGCAGAGAAAGCTTTTGACAAAATTAAACAACCATTTATGATAAAAAACCCTGCAGAAAGTAGGCATAGAGGGAACTTTCCTCAACATAATAAAGGCCATATATGGCAAACCCACAGCCAGCATAGTTCTCAATGGTGAAAAACTGAAACCATTTCCACTAAGGTCAGGAACAAGACAAGGTTGCCCACTCTCACCACTCTTATTCAACATAGTTTTGGAAGTTCTAGCCACAGCAGTCAGAGAAAAAAAAGAAATTAAAGGAATCCAAATAGGAAAAGAAGAAGTAAAGCTGTCACTGTTTGCAGATGACATGATCCTACACATAGAGAATCCTAAGGATGCTACCAGAAAACTACTAGATCTAATCAATGCATTTGGTAAAGTAGCAGGATACAAAATTAATGCACAGAAATCTCTGGCATTCTTACACACTAATGATGAAATATCTGAGAGTGAAGTTAAGAAAACACTCCCATTTACCATTGCAACAAAAAGAATAAAATATCTAGGAATAAACCTACCTAAACAGACAAAAGACCTGTATGCAGAAAATTTTAAGACACTGATGAAAGAAATTAAAGGTGATACAAATAGATGGAGAGATATACCATGTTCTTAGATTGGAAGAATCAACATTGTGAAAATGACTCTACTACCCAAAGCAATCTACAGATTCAATGCAATCCCTATGAATCTACCACTGGCATTTTTTACAGAACTAGAACAAAAAATTTCACAATTTGTATGGAAACACAAAAGACCCCGAATAGGCAAAACAATCTTGAGAATGAAAAATGGAGCTGGAGGAATAAGGCTCCCTGACCTCAGACTTTACTACAAAGCTACAGTAATCAAGACAGTATGGTACTGGCACAAAAACAGAAATATAGATCAATGGAACAGGATAGAAAGCCCAGAGATAAACCCACACACATATGGTCACCTTATCTTTGATAAAGGAGGCAAGAATATACAGTGGAGAAAAGACAGCCTCTTCAATAAGTGGTGCTGGGAAAACTGGATAGCTACATGTAAAAGTATGAAATTAGAACACTCCCTAACACCATACACAAAAATAAACTCAAAATGGGTTAAAGACCTACATGTAAGGCCAGACACTATCAAACTCTTAGAGGAAAACATAGGCAGAACACTCTATGACATAAATCACAGCAAGATTCTTTTTGACCCACTTACTAGAGTAATGAAAATAAAAACAAAAATAAACAAATGGGATCTAATGAAACTTAAAAGCTTTTGCATAGCAAAGGATACCATAAAGAAGACCAAAAGACAACCCTCAGAATGGGAGAAAATAGTTGCAAATGAAGAAACTGACAAAGGATTAATCTCCAAAATGTATAAGCAACTCATGCAGGTCAACAACAGAAAAACAAACAACCCAATCCAGAAATGGGCAGAAGACCTAAATAGACATTTCACCAAAGAAGATATACAGATTGATAACAAACCCATGAAAGAATGCTGAACATCATTAATCATTAGAGAAATGCAAATCAGAAGTAAAATGAGATATCATCTCACACCAGTCAGATTGGCCATCATCAAAAAATCTACAAACAATAAATGCTGGAGAGGGTGTGGAGAAAAGGGAACCCTCTTGCACTGTTGGTGGGAATGTAAATTGATACAGCCACTATGGAGAACAGTATGGAGCTTCCTTAAAAAACTACAAATAGAACTACTATATGACCCAGCAATCCCACTCCTGGGCATATGCCCTGAGAAAACCAAAATTCAAAAAGAGTCATGTACCAAAATGTTCACTGCAGCTCTATTTACAATAGCCGGGACATGGAAGCAACCTAAGTGTCCATCAACAGATGAATGGATAAAGAAGATGTGGCACATATATACAATGGAATATTACTTAGCCATAAAAAGAAATGAAACTGAGTTATTTGTAGTGAGGTGGATGGACGTGGAGTCTGTCATACAGAGTGAAGTAAATCAGAAAGAGAAAAACAAATACCGTATGCTAACACATGTATATAGAATCTAAGAAAAAAAAAGTCATGAAGAGACTAGGGGTAGGATGGGAATAAAACACAGACCTACTAGAGCATTGACTTGAGGATATGGGGAGGGGGAAGGGTAAGCTGTGATGAAGTGAGTGAGTGGCATGGACTTATATGCACTACCAAACGTAGGGTGGGTAGCTAGTGGGAAGCAGCCACATAGCACAGGGATATTAGCTAGGTGCTTTATGACCACCTAGAGGGGTGGGATAGGGAGGGTGGGAGGGAGGGAGACGCAAGAGGCAAGAGATATGGGAACATATGTATATGTATAACTGATTCACTTTGTTGTAAAGCAGAATGTAACACACCACTGTAAAGCAATTATACTCCAATAAAGATGTTAAAAAAATTATGGACTTAAAAAATTTGTTTTATAACTCAGTAAGATAATTCCTCTATCAAAGACAGGAGTAATTCTCTACGACAGCAATTTGTTTCATTCTTTGTCATGTTCAAGGAGTCACACAAATCCTTCATATTTCTCTAAATTTGGTTAATAAGGGATAATGAGTGAATATGGTTTGCTTAGTTCACGTCACTTCATCTCAGTTCCTATCTCATTGATCTCATTTCTATCCTTTCATTAATTATTGGTTTGTTTTTAATGACACACATATACATTCATGCATCTATAAAAGGAAGACTGTGTCTCCTTTAAGTTCCACTATTTTTTTCATTTTGTAAAAGTAATTTGTACACATTTTAGAAAATTTTTAAAATGTAGACCAAAAAACCAGAAAGAAATAAACATCACTCATGATTCCTCCTCATGTGAACAATCAGGGTTAATGTTTTAGTTTATTTCCTTCTAACTTTGGCCTTAGAGATCATAGTACAGATATAGTTCTGTCTCAATATATATTATTCTTTAAATTATATTGTTTCTCATGTCATTAAAATTTCTTTATAAATATCAATCATGGCTGTGCCGTGATTTCTGTATTCATTATATTTTTGGTCACTGGGCTATGCTAAATTTTAATAAGTAATTCCTAATGAACATCTTTGTGAATAAATCTTTGTCCAAAATATCTGATTTTTTATTTATTTTAAATAGAATATTTTTTGCTAATGAGACATTTCTGGCTTGAATAACAATAAACAGGTTCACTGAAATTTTCTACTTTCCCTCATATTTTAAGCATCGATGGCAGTAAGTTTTCTTAGCAAGGAATGGGTAGATTTACTTTAATTAATTATCCATCTTCTTTTATATTCTTCCCTTGAGTTCAATGATTTTTTCAAAATTTGTGGAACTTTGCACCCTTTCCTTTTTAGAGTCATGGAGTCACGAATCTGGTTAAAGGGAAGTACACAGACTCTGAAGCCAGATCACCTGGTTTGGAATTCCAGCTGTACCACTCACTAGCCCTCTGACCTTGGGCAAGTGGCCTAACATTTCTGTGCGTCATTTCTTTAACTGTAAAGTGGGAATAAACATAGTACTCCCCTAAAGAGTTGTGTGAATTCACATAAAGTGAGAAGGCCTGTAAAGTGCTTACAAAGATCCTGGTACATAGTAAACACTATTGTAAAAATATACATTATTTATTATCTTAGGTTTTTTGGAAGTTTCCTCCCTTCTAGTACTCAGTCTATTTTGTTTTCTCCAGTCTCTATGGCAGGAAAGTCTTACTCAGCTGGATGACCAAATATTTTTCTAGAATTACCTCTTTGGCTTGGTTGTGTTGTTTCATTCTTCTCGCCCATTATCAACACTTCATGAAAGCAAGGTGTCCCCAAACACCTTATATTTGACAGACAAGCTGGAGGCAGAAATACTTGAGGGGAGATATCATTCCTGAATAATATTAACACCCAACGGTACTTTCAAAACACTTTTTTATACATTATTCACAATCAACCCTGTTCGTTTATCAGGTCAGGAAAAAATGTTTCCTGTTTTCCATATGAGAGGAAGGGACTCAATAGAAGTTAATATATTACCATGTCCAGGGGTGACAAAGTCAAGCATTCAGCATTGGTTTTCTGACTCTCTCAATAGAATGGCCTTTCAGTTTCATAAAACTGAGTCTCCATAATATATTAGTCAGCTTTTTCTAGTGTGTGCTGCTGTAATAAGCAACATAAAAATCAGTGGCTTGCCAAAACAACAATGCTCTATTTCTTGCCTGTATTACATGTCAGGGATTATAGTTGCATTGCTGCTGGACAGCCTCCATCTGAAAGATACTATTCTACTGGCCAAGAGAAAGAGCAAGGACGAATCACTCAATGATGCTTAATGCTTCTGCTTAGGCATGGTATACATTATTTCTGTTGACAACTCATTGTTTAAAACGTATCACATGGTGAACCTTGGCAAGGATGGGATGGAGAGGAAAGCCCTTCCCCAAGAAGTGGTTCTGGAAATCATATAACGATGGGCAAAGATGTGTAATCATATTATAAGGAAGGGCAGAGTAAATAATCGAGGGCAATAATGTAGTATACCACAGAAATTAATGAATTGAAAAGGATACAGGGGAAGGTCTTTGCAGTAGAAACAAAGTATAAACATTAAAAGCAAAAATAAAGAAATAATAGACTTTGGAAGCAGTTTACCGTGTGAGAGAAGAGTTCTCAGGGATAATTCTGTAGCTTAATTCTTTTTCTCTTATGTATTCAGAGATAGTTGTTTCCAGTGACAAAGAAGTTGGTTAGGGGCAGTGTCAGATATAAACTATCTGACGGCAAGTGGTCAAAAGAGAAAGCTGTACATCAGGCACAAGTGCTAAATTGCTGACTTCGGAATTTTAGACTATTAATCTGACAGCCCAGCTTCCTTTTGTAAGTGCTGAGTTATATAGGCTTCCTTTCCTGTACACTCCCTCAGGTACTGAAACCTACATAAAGTGCCTGAAATGATTCTTTCTTGAAAATGTAATAGAAAACCCAGCTTGATTCTTTCTTTCCCTAACCAAAGACAGAGGAGACTGAACCTAGGAATAAATTGAATGGCTTGGGATTATATTTGACAGATTAGACACTTTGTCAGAACATGGTAGTGATGTGAATCAGGTCAATAGTTACAATCTATCTGAGGATATCGTAACTTCGTTTTTCTGCCATAGCTGTAAACATTATCCTTCACCCTGCTCTGCCATCACACATTAGTCAGAGGGGCAGAGGAACCTTTGTACTGTGCAACACAAGTCCATTTGTAGAAAAATAATTCAAAGCATATGATCTGAGTATACAATCTTATTTCCCACTCAAGCAACAGTCTGAGACTTTCTGATTGGCCGCTCCCCTCCATGTAGTGACTCAGGAACCCCTATTTCTTGAATCCTATAGCTTTATCAACCTCATTATCATAAATACCCAATCAACAACAAGGGGAAATATTTCTTAGTTTCTTGTAATAAATTTTGTAAAACGCTTTTTTTGACATTGGTCATTTTTGTTCACATTATATTGGTTGAAGACTAGCCAAATGGCCACACTCATTCCAGTCAGAGTGGACAGGCCGGTCAGACACTCCCCAGAAACAATACCATGCAATGGAAGGAGGGGCACCCATTTTGATACCCCTGCCACACCCATTTTTCCAATTAAAAATGTCTGTCTTTTTCTCATAATCTTCTCCTTGAAACGCTGTTTTATTTATAACTTTGCTCCTAAAGTTGCTCAGTAAAAATAGTAAAAGAAAAAGAAGTACAGGACTATTTTTTTCTATAACATTAAAAGAAAGTGTAGAGAATGGACTTGAGGACGTGGGGAGGGGGAAGGGTAAGCGAGGACGAAGTGAGAGAGTGGCATGGACTTATAAATAGTACCAAATGTAAAACAGATAGCTAGTGGGAAGCAGCCACACAGCACAGGGAGATCAGCTCGGTGCTTTGTGTCCACCTAGAGGGGTGGGATAGGGAGGGTGGGAGGGAGACTCAAGAGGGAGGAGATATGGGGATATATGTATATGTGTAGCTGACTCACTTTGTTATAAAGGAGAAACTAACACATCATTGTAAAGCAATTATACTCCAATAAAGATGTTTAAAAAAAGAGAAAAAGTGTACTCAATGCTATTTCCTCCATGGCAATTAAAGTTTTCACTTGGGTGTAATTATTCTGAAGACTGAAGCATCAATAGTTTGAACATACTTGGAGCTCAAGCTATCAGATTTACCAGTGGAATAATTTATCCACATAATTCTCTACTCCTACTCCTAGGAAAAAAGTTTTAATAAATAGCATCCAGATGGTCCTCAAACTTAAGAATGGTTTATGTTCTAAAATTCTGTTTATAAATTAATTTACAGTCTTTGCGATATTATTTTACACATACAATATTACATATGGCGACTGTCTTTATGCCATCCATTAAAAGCCATTTAACCTATCATCCAATTTAGATACAGGACCTTTGCTATAAAAACTGTAGTAATTACTGTTGTGATGTTGGTAATTAACACAAAAACCTAGGAATGAAAAGTTGTTTACTGAATATAAAATGTTTAATTAAAAATGTTGACACTATAGTTTAAAACAGCTGTTGTCATAACTGGATGCACTTTATTTGACAATAGCTGGCTTCATTTTTTTATTATTTAGGAAAATACAAGTCATACTATTTAATACTCGTATTTTCACATTTGGGAGAGTTGACATTCTATCACAGTGAAGTATGGTCAAAGTTAACAACCCCAGTTTTTAAAGACTTGGAACAAGTCATAACGACTTTTATTTCAAAAGATGCCTGTATGCATTTACGTTAATTCTGGTACCTTAATAGTCTGCCTGGTAAGCTCTTTCCATACGGAAACATGCATCATGTGAAATGAGAAACACCCATCCCTCCTCGATTTTAGCTTTTTGAGTGCGTGGGCAACAACAAGGTTGACGTCACTGAGACCTGTGAACATAACTCTCTATTTATTACAAGTGAAAAGGGGAATGAATGGCTTAGAGGAAAATATGAGATAATATAAATAATCTCTTACCAAAAAAATAACATATTGGGCTTCCCTGGTGGCGCAGTGGTTGAGAGTCCGCCTGCCGATGCGGGGGACACGGGTTCGTGCCCTGGTCCGGGGGGATCCCGCGTGCCGCGGGGCGGCTGAGCCCGTGGGCCATGGCCGCTGGGCCTGTGCGTCCGGAGCCTGTGCTCCGCGGCGGGAGAGGCCACAGCAGTGAGGGGCCCGCATACCGCAAAAAAAAAAAAAAAAAAAAAAAAAAAAAATAACATATTAAGCCAAAAGTATTTTACAGAATTTATAACAAGAAGTGAAAACAGTATTTAAGATCCACACTGCAATCATGCAAGAGAGTGGCTGAGATGGAGTAAAGGACATCATTGGAAATGAGGAGGTTAAGGAAATGATAGATCAGGGGACTGGAGCAGTCATGTACACGGATGTAGAATTCATCCAAACTACCCACATCTCTCGGGATAGAGAGCAAGACTGTGGGCCAGGACCAGAACGTCCAATGCATGAGGGCAAATGATGGCAGAGCGAGCGACAAGGATATGGGAGGATGTGCAGCTGAAGGCTGTGATAGCTTAAAAGTCAGGACGTTGAGGAAAACGATGAGTCTATAATGATCCAGAAGCAGCAAATGGGAGTAAGCAATTCCCCATCTTTATTACCATCCCTGAGGAATATGGATTCAGAGAGTAAAAGCAACCATCACTTAAGAGACTGCAGAGAAAATAATACTTTTAGGAAGAGGAAAGTTTCAGTTGAGACCACAGGGTGGAGGCCGGGAGAAGAGGTTGGGGATACAGGGGAGTTTATGTGGAATAGGAATTGCAACCATTCTAAATATACAGAATGGATACACAACAAGGCCCTATTGTATAGCACAGGGAACTATATTCAATATCCTGTGATAAACCATAATGGAAAAGAATATGAAGAAGAATCTATCTATCTATGTATATAACTGAATCCCTTTTCTATACACCAGAAACTAACACAACACTGTAAAACAACTATATTTCAATTTAAAAAAAGAATATTTCATGTCAGAGCTGCATTGCTTTGGAAGCGGACTGATAATTACAGGAATAATCTAGTGGCTGTAGTCTCAACAGAACAACATGGGCCCCAGCAGGAGAAGACTCAGTTACATACCAACAGGTCAGGCCATTCAACACCCATGCAGTGGTCCAGTTGACCTGTGTGAGGTCAAAATGGGTCATCTGCATCCAGTTTATCACTGAAGCCTATTATGGCACTAGGCTCTTTGGAAAGAGAGAAATCTAAAATAAGCTCTGGGTTCAGTATCCCAGGAGAGTTAGATACTGGGGAGTTCTAATTGATTCTTGGCTCTAGAATATGCTTTAGAGTTTCTTGGTTCTAGCCTATGCTTCCTAAGTCTCTTGTTCTGAGAACTTGTATCATTTGCTGGACTACCAGGACAAGAGTGTGAATGTCAAGAAACGGTCCTGGGTGCTGGATCAAACTTTGTGGGAGGGACCTTGGGTTGGTTTCTCATAGAGGATTGTACAGAGGTTCTTCACCTTCACTCTCTGCATTTAGCCTCTTCAGGTGCCTAGCCGTGGTAATCTTAAATCGCTGCTAGATGCTTCATTCAGAGTATGTACCTGTGCTAAAGCTGGATGAGGTTTTTCAGCTTTAGGTGAGATGGCAGAACAGCCAAGCTCCCTTTCACATTGTAGAAGTTATACCTGTTAGAAAAGGACTTTTAGCTGTGACCTGCTGAAAGCACGTTCCACTTTTCACTGGTTGTGACACCCACGACTTCTCTAGTCTGTGATTGGTGGGTGTTTCAATGTCTTGAACCTATTTGAAATAATTCTGTCTTTTCCTGAAAGCTCTCATTACCACATAGAACTGGGTCCCCAATGTGACAGAACTGGGCACTAGAACCGGCTACTAGTGCCAATATGTGTGATCAGTAGTACACTGCTGTAGCAGATCACTGGTCTGATATGGGCAGCATCTTCACCATGGCTTGGCATGAGGACCTGGGGAAGCCAACATATGTATAGGTAAAATTTTAATTCTCCTGAAAGCTTCAGCCATAGCTGGCATCCAGGAAGACCCATGAGTCAATATCAGACATGGTAGCGGACAGTTGAACAAAGTAAAGCAATATTAGGTCTCAGGCTTTTCATCTATAGAAACCTGGCTACTTTGACCTTCATCTGTATTTTCCAGAAGCACTAGTCCTGGGAACAAAGATGTCCCTATATAGATTATTTCAGAAATGGTGATGTGATGAGTCCAGAACTGCCAAGCAGGTACATGACAAGAGTAGGTAAAAATATTGATGGGGCAGAGAAGTCATGGTCCCTAAGCTACAGAAGATGCTATTCATTAGGGTCTGGAACACAGAGAGGCTTATGAGTCTTTGAGGCTGAGTTGGATGTGGATTTGTCACTGTTTCGGATAGAGTTACATTTATATCCTCCCCAACTCACCTTATCTTAGGGCTAATCTTAGTAAAGGCGTCACTCGTTATAAATATTCATGCTCCCCAGAGATAGTGCACAGATAAAGGGGGTGAGTGGAGATCCTGCATCACCACTGTATCCTTTTCAGCACTTGGGAGAAGGAGGCTCTTTGCCATGTTCTTCCTTTCAAATAGCAGTGAGGCATGACGGAAGATGTAGAGGAGATTGAACCTGAGAAAATTTGTTTCTGCCAGTATATCTCATGAGCACTTGAATCTCTAATTCTGAAAGGGACTGTAAACTTTCCAAGGTCTTAGGCCCTACCTAAAACAAGAGCAAAAGCACCACAGAAGTGCTGATGTAAATATGTCACTAGGTGAGAGATGGGAACAGGATAGGAACTGGGGCGGGCACTTTCCTTATTCTCACCTCACCCAACGGCATAGTGCAAGCAACACTGGCTCTTTCCTCAGTGCTGGGTTACCATCCTTCCGTCAATAATGTACTACCTTTCTGATTTTTTTCCCTTAAGGTTCTCAGTCTTTCCAGTATTATTATTTTTTCTAACCTCTTATATCTATGTCCTGGGCAATAATGCATTTTTTCTAGATGTGTAGATTTTGTGACATCAAGTTATACATAATTTGCTCTTATAATTTGAAAATCTAATTTGTATCTATATTTATATCCTCTTTATAGTTTCTATGTTAATTAGTCATGTCTTATCTCCTTTTTTAAATCAAGTATTACCAAATGTGACCTGGTTTTGTTAGTTACATCTGCTGGCTTTAGCTTTCTGTCTCATTCATTTCTTCTTTTATCTCAGATATATCCTTTCTTCTACACCTATTGAGTTTAATTTTGTTTACTTTGAGTAGTTTCATGGTTAATTTTGAGACTTACCTGTTTCCTAACATTGCCGTTTTAGATTTAAATTTTCCTTCAAGCATTTAGGTTGCATCCACCAGTTTTCACAGGTATTGTTCTTATGATTGTTCATTTCTAAATAGTTTGTCATTTCCTTTTAAATGCAAGTTACTTACAGGGATGCTATTTAGTTTCCAAATAAAAACCAATATTTATTTGTTAATTTTAATTCTAATTTGATTGCCTTTTGAGGGGAAAGAATGTAGCCTGTAAGTTCCCTGTTTTCATTTTTGTTTTTGGGTAATCTAATGCATGATCAATTTCTGTAAAGAGTCCATTAGGTCTTAAAATAATGCAATCAAAATGGCAATCTTGTTATTTGAGTTAAACTATTTATAACCTTAATTTTATATTGTATATTTAAATTTAAACCTGAAAAGGTGAATTAAAATCCCTCATAATGATTATGAATTTGTCCATTTCTTCTTGTATTTTTATGATTTGTTGCATCATACATTGTGATAATGTATTGTTGGTGATCTATCTACATAGATAGATGTGTTCTTTGTATAACTTAAGATTTTATCTTAAATTCTATTTTGTCCCATAATAATATTACTATTCCATCTTTCTTTGTGTCTACATTTTTCTGGTACATCGTTTCCAGTTACTTTATTTTCAGCCTTTACATATAACTTTCTCCTTATTGGAATCACATTTAAAATCCAAGATAACCTGTGTATTTTTTAAATGGGGAATTTAATTTATATCATGAAAATCACTCGTTTATATTTGCCAGTTTATTTTCTGTTTACTATACTCTCATGTTTCTGTTCTTTTCCTTTCCATTTTTTTAACTGATCAAATTTTCATTCGTTTCCATTTTGGTAGTTCAGAAATTTTAGGTCTTATTTTAATTTTTTAGGTCGCCCTTAAATTTTAAGCATATACTTTTTTTTTCTTTCTTTTTTTTTTTTTTCTAAGGACATCCAGAACTAGTTTACTGGTATATTTTGTTGACTTTATATCATGTCTTGTCCTTTTTATTTTTGGTCAGCTTTGTGAACAGTTTATTAATTTTACAGTCTTTTCAAGGAATTTTTGGCTTTGTTGATTTTTCCCTATTTTGCATTTGTTTTCTATTTTATCTTTCATCCTTATTATTGTCTCCCTTCTATATTCACTGGGTTTAATCTCTCTATCTCTCTCTCTTTAGTTTTGTGAGATGGTTAATTATAAGCACAATTTCTTCTTTTCTAATATAGATGAAGCCTGTTTTAGCTGTATCCCATGACTTTTAATATGTTGCAACTTTGTTATTATTCAGTTCAAAATAATTTCTGATTTTCACTGTCAATTCTTCCTGACTTATAAGTGATTTTGGACTGTGTTGTTTAATTTTCAAATTTTTGATACTTTTCGTGTTACTTTTGTTACTTCTACCCTAACTCTACTTTCTACCCTACTTCCACATTAGTCAGATTACATACTCTGTATTTCATTTCTTTGAAATTTGTTAAGACTACACGGAATATGGTCATCTGATACCTTTTCTCTGTGCAATTTTATAGATTATGCTCATTCAGTTTTTGAAAATTCTTGGCCAGCATCTCTTTAAGTTTTTTTCTTTTTGTCTACTATATCTTGCTTCTATTTCTGAAACTCCAAATTCATACATATTCAAAATGTTTATTGTTTTATATATTTCTAATAATTTTGTTCTGTATTTTTAACTTCTTTATTATCTCCAGGCTTCAATATGGATATTTTCTACAGATCTATATTTCAATTTGTTAGTCATGTTCTGAACTTCATCTAATCTGTTGTTAAACTCATCTATTGAATTCAATTATTATATTTTTCAGCCCTATAATTTTTGTTTCAATTTTTAAATATATATATGTATGTGTGTGTGTGTATATATATATATATATATATATTCCAGTTCCCCAGTTAAATTCATTATCTTATTATGTATTTCCTTCAATACATTTACGTTCAAGCTTTTGTAAACTTCTCTCTGAGAAGTGCAGTATCTTGATCATTTGTGACACAATCTTATATATTGGGTTTTTTTTTTCCCTTTCCTTTTGGTTTTGGTAATTTGTTCTTATGTTGGACATGTTTTGCTGGTAGCTGGTAATCTTTTATTGAATACCTGACATTGTACATTTAAAAAATGTAGATGTTATAGATGTTGCCATTTTCCTCCAGAGAAGCTGCGGTTTTCTACCTGTCTACAGTTAAAGCAGAGGCATTTCACCTTGACGTAATCCAGGATTGGGATAATTTGAGACTAGGTTTAGGCTTTCTGTGGGTTTGTCCATGTTTGATATTTCATTTATCCAGGAGGATATCCCTTCAGATATATCAGCTAAAAGTGCAAGATGTTTATAATTACCCATCCTCCTTAATTGACACAAATTCCAAATTTTGCTTCCCAAGCATTATGACACTGCTTAACTTTTTAGCCTCTGAATCTGGATTATGTTTGATTTTTTTTTAGTCTGTTTCTCCCTCCCATTTAAGATACACCAAAGTCTAAAGAAAAATAATTGGTGTAAATCTCAGGTTCACTTCTCTGTAATAACCTGGAATCTTGGGTCCTCAAGTCCTGGCTGCATTGGTAACCCTGAATTCCATTTTTTGTCTTCCCAGCCCCATGAGACTGCTGAAAAGCCTGTCTAAAGATTTCTGCCCTCTAACACCCATGCAATTAATCAGCACACTCCCAATGGATAAAAGCAGTGAAAAATGCCTGACTCACATCAGAGTGTGAGTGTGTGTGTGTGTGTGTGTGTGTGTGTGTGTGTGTGTGTGTGTGTCCTAAGATCTTGGCCCTCCTGAGTCCTGGCTGCTTTGATTTTTCTCTGATGCCTCCAAGCAATTTTTTTTTTAATTTATGATTCTTTTATAGCTATTCTCAGTAGGTGAATTGGTTTGATGACAGCTACTCCTTCATAGCCAGAATCAGAAATCCTTCATCTATTGAGATTTTAATTTTAATGATAAAAAATTATTTCCATGGTATTTATTTGATACTTTTCCTTTCAAAATTTTGCAAAGATAATTATTTTTATCTCTAAAGTCTTCTTCCACTAAGTCTAGTGGACCTATCTTCTTGGATTTTTATCCTTTTTTTTGATGCTTCTCTTTTACAGTATCGGTTTTCTCTGAGTATTTGCTAATTCTTGGTGTCTTTTCGTCTGTATTTGTGAATCCCAGTTTGCTTGCCTACTTTGTTGTCAATAGTCTGTCTCTGATGGCTGTGGAAATGGAGCAGTGCCTATGCAGGAACAATGTTCCAGCAATTTGTCTTCTGAATGTAGGGAATCCTTGTCCCTTCTGGTGGTCAGTGGTTCTATTGGGTACTTCTCTCCCCTGGCCGGTGCAAACCTGGTGCTAACTATCTTCATTTAAAAAGATGAACTTATCCATCTCTTTAAGTCTGTATTTCCAGCTAGATGATTCTGTTAAGTTCAACAATATATAGTTCTAAGAAAGAGCTTCTCCAGGATCCACAATGAGATTTCTTTTCTTGTTTTGGGGTTTTTTTTTATTTTTTTTAATGAGGAAAGTAGCTGATGGATAACAGCAACCTAAAAAAATTCTCTGAGTTCTCAATTAAACATTAATTCGGGTGTTTTAATTGAGACTGTTATTTTTAAGAAATTTGGCCCAACTCTATTAGAAAAGGATGATTTTCTGACTTGGTAAGGATTCAAGTCATATTAACCCTGCTCTTTCACATCTCTGTATATCTATGGGAGCCATATGGTGTGTGCTAAAGATATGAGCTTTTAAGTCAGACAAACTTCAATTTAAACCTCCACTTTATCTTCATGAGTTGTGTGACTCTGAAAATATTGCTTAAATTCTCCAGAATGGACCCATTCCTAACTTACAGGAATGGGTTAATGTCCATAAAATGTTTAGCAGTAATGATGATACCTGATCCTCAATAACATAAATCTATTTTTTCATAGTTCTGGACACTAGAAATCTGAGATCAAGGTATTGACAGTGTTGGTTTCTTTTGAGGCCTCTGTCATTGGCTTTTAGATGTCCACGTTCCCTCTGTGTGGTCCTCACAGGGTCTCTTTTCGTGTACACACATCTCTGGTGTGACTTTGTGTGTCCTAACCTCCTCTTCTTAAAAGGACAACAGTTAGATTGGATTACAGCCCACTCTAAAGACCTCATTTCCACTTAATTATCTACTTAAAGACCCTATGTCCAAATACAGTCACATTCTGAGGTACTAAGGGCTAGAAATTGGACGTGTGAATTCGGGTGGAGGGAGGGACCACAATTCGGCCCATAATACCATTACTCTTGGTTCTTCCTGCATTAAGTAATATCACCAGGAAAAAATTAGTATTTCTACAACATCTTATGCCTCCACAAAAGTACCTGCAGAGGTACTGCTTTAATTCTTTTGGCTTTAGACAGTGTTGTATAGGAAGTATCTAGTTGAACAATGATTTAGTACCTTTTAGAAAACTATGGTTGAAACTATTTCCATAATGTTACCAATTTCCTTTAATAATACAACCTACATAACAACTGTCTCCTGAAATTTAAATTCCAGCAAACCTTCTATCTTCAGACAGTGATAACTATAGGATAACTATAGATAGATGATAGATAGATACATAGATACATAGATACACAGATATACAGATCTCCTTCAACTAACTATGGGGTTACAGCCCCATAAACCCATCATAAGTTGAAAATATTGTAAGTCAAAATGCATTTAATACACCTAACCTGCCGAACATCATAACACTTACATTAGCCCACAGTTGGGCAAAATCTTCTAACACAAAGCCTATTTTATAATAAAGTGTTAAATATCTTATGTAATTTATTGAATACAGTACTGAAAGTGAAACAGAGAATGGTTGTGTGGGTACAGAATGGCTGTAAGTGTATTGGTTGTTTACCTTCCTGATTGCATGGATGACCCAGAGCTGTGGCAATGCCATTACCCAGCATCACACGAGAGTGTCCATACTACGTAACACTAGCCCTGGGCAAGAGCAAATTACAAAATTTGAAGGATGGCTTCTACTTATTGAGTATCACTTTTTCACGATCACGAAGTCAAAAAATTCCAAATCAAACCATCCTAAGTTGGGGACCGTCTGTGTGTGTGTGTGTGTGTGTGTGTGTGTGTGTGTGTGTGTGTGTGATTACACAGTTCTTAAATAAATTTTGTTCTTGTAATAATTGTTTCTTCTCCTTTCCTTATTTCTAAAAAATTTTTAACTTTTATTTGGTCTCTTCATGTAACTATTCTCTTTATTATATTTTGTATCTGTTCAAATAAATACTTTTAAAATTATAATAATTAAAGGTATCTCCATTACTCTTATTCTTAGTTTTGACCATACTGTTGAAAAATGATAAAGGACTAAAAGGTGGCATGGAAGCAGGAATCCATGGAGGGAAACATGGAGGAAAAACAACATGTAAAGGAGGAACTGATAAGCAGTCAACAAGCAGGTGTTTCATATTCATTTGCACATGTCACAGTCGAAAATATGGCACCATTGTTTGAGACACTTTTTTCATTATGTTTCTATAAATAATACTTATGGAGGATAATTGAAAACTAAAGACTACATTTTATTTAATAATGCTCTACTTTAAAACATCTACTTTAAGAAATGTCTATGGGGCTTTAATAGAAAATTTATTTACTGGTCCAAATATTAAATATCATGTATATTTAATTATAAATACTCATTATAAATCTAGTATCTGTCCTGCCATATTTAGGGGATCTTGAGCTTCCTTACACTTGTCCTTTCCTATCTTTAGCAAAGCTGATGGTTCACTTATTGGTGGATGCTTTATTATTCTCTGAAGCTGGTTTCCACCATTCTCAATAAGTCCAAGGTTAAGGATGCAGACCTCACATGTGAATCAGCCCAGTTCTGCATCCATGGTCTTCGCCCTTTGGTTTGACTCTTCATTTTGCTAACATGTGTCCCGGCTAAAAGGGGCCAAAGGGAGACAGCAAATGGATCAGAGCAAACCCATCTCCATCTCCACTAATGAAAACACAATGTAATGTCTCTGACCTGCCGATGGGTCAGCAACCCTACAATTTCTATCTGACAGGAGAGACACTCAGGATTGTGATTTTTTTTCCAGAATGTTACTAGACTATGACACTTTGAATGTGTTTCCTATAAGCATAAAATATATTTCCTTATGAACAAATATTTTGTGCCTATAGTTCTATGTGTGCATGTTCCTTATCAAAAAGGCTAAAAAAGGTGTGGCTGATTTTGAGAGAATAGTACTGTTATGTCTTTACTGTGTGAGGAATGGAGGAGGATTCAGAGAGAGTAAAATCAAGGCTAACTAATAACAGCAATAGCTGCTGTTTACTGACTGCTGTATGCCAGGTTCTGTGCCAATATTTTACATACATTGCCTCCTTAAATTCATTTAGTTAAGTCTATGGACGTTTATAAATAGTGTGAGTGCCTTATCCTCAGTTGTACATTTCTTAAGTGGGGGAGGGATGCAGGGCAGAGCCCAGAGCTCTCATGTTCCCAAGTGGAGGCCACTGACTTTTAATTGTCATATTTATAGTTTAAAAGGTCATCATGCTGGGAATTCCCTGGGTATCAGTGGTTAAGACTCCTCGCTTCCACTGCAGGGTGCGTGGGTTTGATCCCTGGTCCGGGAACCAAGATCCCACATGCCATGCGGCAAGGCCAAAGAAAATGATCATCGTGTTTATCTATCCAGGAGTTTCTGTGCCAGCCTGGGTATTGATTTGAAGGAGTATGGGGCCCTCAAATTTTCATACACTGTCTAGCTTTAGAATCTGATTTATTGTTTTCCTCTTGAAACTATATGGGTTATTTCCTTTAAATGTCAAATTCAAGAGTAAGGATCCACACTGCCTCAAAGACCAGAAAATTCAGGCAATGTTCTAGGTGTTGAGTTTATAGCAGTGAACAAAACAGGTAAAAATCCCTGGACTCATGGGATTTTTATTCTAGTTAAGGGAAGGAGACAATATATAAATTAGTAAAATATATAGACTTTTATGCTAGAAAATAGATGCCGAGGACTGAAATAAAGCTGGGGAAATAAATGCAGGTGGAGGGATGGGGGGTACAATTTTTAACTTCATGTTTAGGAAAGGGTCTCATTGAGAAAGAACCGTTCAGAAAAGAACACTTCCTGAACGGAGTGAAGAGTCAGTTCATCACATATAAAAGCCCCAAAGCAGAAGCATGCTTGGTATCTTCTAAGATTAGCCAGGAGGCCAGTGTGATGAGAAGAGAATGAATGAGGGAAAGAGTAAAGCCAGATCAGTTCAGAGGACCTTGTAGGCCATTATAGGGACACCATCAATGTGAAGTCATTGTAGAGTTTTGAGGGTAGGGGTGACCAAACCCAATTTATGAATAATGGGATTAAATTCTAGCTACCTGTGTTAAAAATCAATCAGATGGTCAGAGAGAAGAGAATAAGAGCAGAAGAGGAGAAATGTATAGATGTCAACAGGACATCTATAGTGAACATCTAAATAAGAGATGATGTTGGCTAGGACCAATGCAGTACCAGTGGGGGAAGTGGAAAATGACATGTATGAAAAAAATTTTGGAAGTAGAGTCAGCAGGATTCAGTCACAGATAGAGTGTAAGAGAAGAGTCAAGGACAATTTCTATTTGTTTTCATCCCAACAACTGTAAAGATGGAATAAAGACAAAGAAGACCACTGGAAGAAGAAGTTTAGGAATGAAGATGGGATTCAGGTGCTTGTCAGTTTTGGATCGTATATGTCAGACATCTAAGGGGAGCTACCCAGAAGGCAACTGAGTTTCCTAAGGGAAGCCTGGAATTAGTCAGCATATAGTTTTTTGTTGTTGTTGTTGTTGTTGTTGTTGTTGTTGTTTTTGCGGTATGCAGGCCTCTCACTGTTGTGGCCTCTCCCGTTGCGGAGCACAGGCTCCGGACACGCAGGCCCATCGGCCATGGCTCACGGGCTTAGTTGCTCCGCGGCATGTGGGATCTTCCCGGACCAGGGCACGAACCCGTGTCTCCTGCATCGGCAGGCGGATTCTCAACCACTGCGCCACCAGGGAAGCCCCAGCATATAGTTTTTAAAGCAGGGCTACCTACATAACTTGTGAGGCCCAATGAAAAATGAAAATGTAGGCTTCCTTATTCAAAAATTATTGAGAATTTCAAAACCCTGACAGAAGAACATTAAACCAAGTGTGAGGCCTTTCTGAGTGAAGGAGCCTGGGTACAGGCAGTGCATCCAGAAAGCTGGTCCTGCTTTAAGGCCATAATTCTGAATGTTATCATCAAGAGAGTAATGTGGCCAGATAGACAGATAGATAGATAGGCAGATGGATATCCAAGGACTGATGTCTGGGATACTTCAAGGTAAAGATGTTAGAGAGAATAAGGAGGATCCCTCAGAACTGACTGAGAAGGAGAAGCCAGCAAGGTATTTGAACTCGACACAACAAACAATAATAAAATGTTTGATATGGACTTGGCATGGTTCATTAGCATCCAGGCTCAATCCAAAGAACTGGTGGGGGGCTGTGTGTTATCGCCTCTGGTGTCCCATTGCAAGGGGAGTTTTATTAGCCTGGATTGTTTCATGATAGGTTGATTTGAGGCTTTTACCACCCACAGGGCAACTCCAGAGTTTCGTTGTAAACGTCTCCATCTTTAAAAAAAAAAAAATTGTTTTAATCACTTCTAGTAATTAATGAGATTTTGAAATCCATTGGCTGAAGCCCTTCTGAAAAGCAGAAAATCCATTTGTGGAGGCGGGTGACACTTTGGCGGACACACAGATGAGGGAATAGATAACAGAAGTAGAGTAAGGCAAAGGCAGGCTTTAAGTGTAAACATAGCTTTCTCACTGGTCAGACTGTGTGAAGCAGCCAGACAGGACCTGGCTGACTGCAGCAAAAAGTGAGATGAAACCATCCAGGACAAGGCAGAAATATTCAGGAATAAATAATCTGTTTCTTATCACATGGCACAAACCCGTTTGGGGTGTTAGGTTTCTTAACAGGTTACAATCGGTTACTTAGGGGTTGAAAACTCACCAGCTTGGATATCTGTGGAGTTCCGTGTGCAGGCAGCTGGTTGAAAGTAAAAGACTGACCTTTCTCCTGGAGTATCTCCTCGAGTAATATAATCTCCTCCCTCCTTATTCCTCCTGGAGTCTTTAGTGATTCCAGGCCAAGACCGACATTCAGTAGACCCTGGATGTGCACAGATGACTCCTGCAGAGAATGAAGAGGAAGCTGTAATAGGTCCCAGAAAAGATGTCATGTTAATATGCTCCATTGTGCCATCTCCTCCCTGGCTTAGCCAGAGTTCATTTAAGTCTGCTTCACTGCATGTGACTGCTTCAGCTTCAGAATGTCCAGGGGCTGTGGAGGCAGAGGAAGTGACAGGCTATCACTGGACATAATAGAAAAGACACTCCTCTTCCTCTAGGTACTAATATTTGGACAAGGGGCAGAGGGTGGGGCATAAAAGAAGGATGGAAAAAAGGTTACAGTCATATATCCAGTACCAGTGTCAGCATCTCTCAGTGGATTTATGTTGGTTATAGGGAGTTAATATAGTTTCCTCCTAATATAGTTACAGCATTCTGGTGAACTGTAACTTTGATACCGAGAACCAGTGCACACTATTCTATTCCCTATCAGCAAATAGGAGTTGACTTTTGGGCAAAATCTTATTCTGCCTACTTTGAAGTACGATTACAAAAGCATTTTCCTGGACATCATATAGTGAGAGCAGGACTGCCAGCTCTTCACTAAACTGTCAACTTTGGATAAATGGCTCATAGGCGCCTCTCTTATTCTGTATACCTGGAAGGATGCTTTGTTGGCAGCCTTTTAGATTCAAAGTTGTAGGGAAAATAATCTTTGTTGAGCTACTACTGTTTTGCACCTTTGAGACATTTTATAAAGATTGTGTCATTCCACCTATAACCCTTCTATGAGAAAAGTATTATTTTCCCCCATTTCATAGGTAATAAATTAAAGGTCAGAGAGGAAAATAAGATCTCACAACTGTTCAATTGCCAGGGAAGTTTTATTAGAGTTCAGATTGTCACCTGGTGGGTCGACTAGGGGCTTTTACCATCCACAAGGCAACTCCAGAGTTTCTCTGTAAACTTCTTTATCTTTAAAAAGAATTTTAAGTGGCAGTGCTGGAATTCAAGCTCAGGTCTGCTTGAACATGTTTCTTCCTTACATGGTTCAAGTAATTAGAATATTCAACAGGTATTAAAAAATGCATGAGTTTTTTGGAAACAAGTGCTCATTTTCAATCTTTTAATATAATCTTTCCATTTCTTTTAAAATATGGGAGAAAAAATAAATAAAAAAACATATGGGGGCTTCCCTGGTGGTGCAGTGGTTGAGAATCCGCCTGCTGATGCAGGGGACACGGGTTCGTGCCCTGGTCCGGGAAGATCCCACATGCCGCGGAGCGGCTGGGCCCGTGAGCCGTGGCCGCTGAGCCTGAGCGTCCGGAGCCTGTGCTCCACAACGGGAGAGGCCACAACAGTGAGGCCCGCATACCACAAAAAAAAAAAAAAAAAAAAAAAAAAAAAAACATATGGGAGATACTGAAAATCCTGTAATCCATGATGCTAAGAAATTAACTTCTCTAGAAGGATAGTAGGTGGCATTTCATTTCTTTGCTTATTTTGCTCTTACTGCTTTCATTGAGGTTATAATATATACGACATTTTTATTTCATTAAATATTCAAAGAGGAAGTTCAAAAACTCAGTCTACTCACAGTCTGAAGGCCTGTAACAAAGCCTTGGCCACTGTAAGGTTTTAGATTTTAGGGTATGATTTTTGTATAGATGCTTTTTATATATTAAACCACATTAAAATTTTTCAGAAGCTGTTGTAAGAGAGCACATAAGTAAGATCGGCATTATACTGTAATTTGCAATCATAGTGTCTAATGGAAGGCTTGGAACACTAAGCATAGTACTGTTTAATCCTAATGTCTATGTTTATTACATTTTCTTTTGAGTTGGTTTGCTAAAAGGATAGACTACAGTAATATATTTAATGTGGAAACTAGCATTCCAGAATCTTCTTCATGCTTAATATTTAACAAAATCAATTTTACTATATATTATAGAAATTATTCTGAATAAGGGGAGAAAATTATCACTTATATTTATGGTAGTAGATAAAATTTATAAGATTTTCAAACCAGAAAGGTATTTATGAATTATTTGGACTAGTATTATATGTTTTAGCAAGTCCATCAGGTTAAGACATATAAAAAGAATCCAACTGATCAATGTGGATGTTCCCATCATTTCATGGCTATACCTCTGGAGGGTTTTTGTTTGGTTTTTGTTTGTTGTTTAAGTTAAAGTGACTTGGCTGGGTCTGACTGGGACAAAACTGATGGTTACCTATTTGAGTGGCTTTGGAATATTTATGTGTGGTTTGCATTTGGCTCTATCCTTTCCTTATCATTACATTCTTTCTCTGCAGCCCATTTTCTGCATAGCCTTTCTGCAGCAATGCTAGCTGGCGAATAAGTAGGAATTCAAAGAGGATTAACTATCACATAAGAAGCTTATGAGTATTCATAATAGTAAGTTGCTTAAAACTAGGTGGCAGAGCTTAGGGAGGTTCATGTGGTTTAAAGGCACAAATTCACATTTTATCAGGACCTTCTTAATTGTAGTAGATTAGTTCTCTCAAATTTAACATGAGTGTTCACTTGTTGGCAGGTAGCCTGAGAGGTCATGACATGTAGTAATTTATCACTTGACCGAGGGATGTATTTGAATCACGTCTCTACTGAGGCTGGTATGCATGAGCCCAACCTAGAATCTGGATTCATACCTCATCTCTTTGTGTTTCTTACTTAAAATTGTCATCAAGCCTGATGTCCATTTGACAGAGTGGAAAATTATGGAAAGCATATTCTGTATGATTTGTGTAAATTAAGGGTTTCTTGAAGATCTTCATATACTTAAAAATAATGAGTGGTATCTGAGTACCTATTGTGTGATTTCTTAGAGGTATATAAGAAGAAATGTAGATTATAGACACTAGGGAAGTTTATACCCTGGTTGTGCATTTTTTATGAATTATTACAAAGTTCATATAAATTATTATAATCACATAGTTATACATTAGCAAGTGCTCCATTGTATTTATTTTTTAATGCACTAGTGCTTAGAAGTAAAATAAGGACATTATAATCAAGATTTATCATGGAGGACTTCCTGGAGGAGGTGAACTTTGAAACAAATCGATCCTAAATATCACCTTGTTGAAGGGTGTTCCCATACTCATGATAGGGTCTTAAGCAAAGGACAGCCTTAGTGGTAGATAGGATATGATTTCTCAGACAAGGACAGTCTTTTTACTAGTGCCTGAAGTTCTCTTCATGTTTCAGACAGTTTCTCACCGCAAGGCTTTGTCATCTGTTAAGAGAAACAGTCTCCCCTAGGAAAAGGAAGCCATAAGGCTGATTCAGGTATTTACTCTTGAAGGTAAATATATTTCAAGTCTTTATTAAAAAGGACACAATTAGTTTGGGGATTGCTGGATTCAATCTGACAACTTTACATTTTCAGAGGTATCATTAGAATGAACAGACATTAATGAAGATCATGGAGATCTCTTCATCATCTTAAAACATGGCTACATTGTAACCTTAGTATTCCAAGTTATTTGGGAGAAATTATATTTTGAGCTCAGGAAATGAAAAATGTAAACAGATCAAATGTTTTATTTTTAAAGGGGTGAAATATTCATACAGTGGAATATTATTGACTCTAAAAAAAAAAAGAAGGAAATCCTGCCATTTGTGACAACATGGATGAACCTGGAGGACATTATACTAAGTGAAATTAGTCAGATACAGAAAGACAAATACTGCATGATCTTACTTGTATGTGGAATCTAAAACAGTCAGACTCATAGAAGCAGAGAGCAGAATAGTCGTTGCCAGGGGCAGGGGGAAGGGGAACTGGGGAAATATTGGTCAAAAGGTACAAACTTCCAGTTATGCAAGATGAATATGTGACTACAGTTAACAATAATGCATTGTTTACTTGAAATTTGCGAAGAGAGGAGATCTTAAGCATTCTCACCACAAAAAAAGAAAAGAAAAGAGAAGAAAAGAATGAAAGAAATAAAATGGTTACTATGTGATGGATATGTTAATTAACTTGATTGAGATGATCATTTCATAATATATGTTTATCAAAACATCAAGTTTTGATAAAACCTTAAATATATACAATTTCTATTTTTTGGTTATACCTCAATAACACTGGGGAAGAAAAACGATTAAAGTACTGTCATGTTTGTTTTCATAACATAATGAAAAAAGCTAAAGCAGTGATTTTAGGTTTGACTTTTTCAGTTCATTAACCTCTAGATTGCAGGAAGAAAAATCTCCCAGAGGGACTTCTCTTCGTAAGTACCAGAGCAGACAGTTTCAGTGAAATAAGGATAAGGAATGAGCACAGGGGGAGAATTTATCAAAATGCAGATATCAGGACCCATCCCCAAAGGGCATATTTCAATCTTGGGAGGAGGAAGTCTTACGTATTTTCTAAAAGCACCCACATTTAATCTGATCTGATGCAATCATCTAGAAACCCTCTGGAATTATCCTTTGGGGGGGACTATTAAAAAATATCAAGCCCTTATGGCATGCTTGTGATTTATCAGGTTTGGAAGCTGGAATTAAGTAATTATGTGAAGATGCAAACACTCGCATTATTCAAGCAATGGTGTGCAATAGTGATGATCTGGACTATTTCACTCCCACTCTATTTCCACTATATATAATTTACCTTCTAGGTTAGGTTCATTGTTGAAAGAATAACATTTGACCTTGTAACACCTCCCCGAATAAGGTTTGTGTGACATAAAATGTTAGTCTTTTGCTAGACTGGTTTTGCTTCCTTCCTTATATATGCTTAATTATAATCTAAAGAGGAAACTAAGCTCCATCAGCTTACTTGTTTGTTTTAAAAAATTGGGCTTCATAAACAATACAACTTTACCCACATTTGCAGGTGGGGATAAAGGAATGTTTGACTATAATTAAGGGCAGTTTTAATAAGTACCTTCTAATGCACCGTAAGCAGAGAAGCTGGAATAATTTCAGAAAACGGTTATATTATTTGCTTTATCTTAGGTCAGGCTTACTAACATTGATTCTATGTTTTTTTTCCTTCTTCAGATGTACATCCAGACAACAACACTTACTGTCTCCATGAGTTTAAGTGCTTCGGTGTCTCTGGGCATGCTCTACATGCCCAAGGTTTATATTATAATTTTTCATCCAGAGCAGAATGTTCAAAAACGCAAGAGGAGCTTCAAAGCCGTGGTGACAGCTGCCACCGTGCAAAGCAAACTGATCCAAAAAGGAAATGACAGACCAAATGGCGAGGTGAAAAGCGAACTCTGTGAGAGTCTTGAAACCAACAGTAAGTCATCCGTAGACTTTCCGATGGTCAAGAGCGGGACCACTTCCTGATAGATGTACGTTGAACATTCTTCTACTGGTCTTGGGGACTGTGCTACGTGGTTCCAGGGGCCTGGTGGTACTCGCACACCATGAGACCATCACAGCAGTTAGAACCATTTGGTTAGAACCAAACGATTTCAAGGCAAGTGGCTCCTCTCCAGAGCATGAACATAAACATGAAATCTCTTACAAAGTGTGACACTCAGGTCTCTCTTTTGAGGCATTACAGAGCTTGAAGCTTGGAACTATGCTCCATTTATAAAAGTATCCTTTAGCTCTTAGGAACTACTCTCCATTCTGTCAGTTCAATACTGGTCGCTCTTCACAGAATTAATAGTTAACTAGTATTTATGAAGCATGCTACCAAAGATCTTACACAAATAAATGATAACGTTATTCAGATATTTAGGGAAATGAGACAACTAGTTAGCCAACATGTTAGGTTAAGTCATAGTCTATATTTGTTTCCCCAAAGTGATCCCCTTCCTTGGTTTCCCTTGATTTCCCTTCTTGGATATATTAAGATAATTAGAGCTCTTCTCTGAAAGTCTCATGACCCTGAAAATAGGACCCCTTCTACAGCCACCACTCCACTTTTCCTTTCCTCACCTATTATCTTCTCTATAATCATCCCTGAAGAAGCACATAACAACATACTGGTACCAAACTAAGCCAGTAGAGTTTAACTGAGCTGTTCAAGTCCGTCTTGGACTCTATGGAAGAGTAGCAAATAGATTGAAGGTATGTATTGCAAAATACCAGAAAGCTGAATACAGTGAAAAAAATATGTGTGTGTGTGTATGTGTATGTGTGTGTGTATAACCTATATATTATGAGATTCTGTAGATGGTTCAAAAAGAAATAAGAAAAGCTAAGGTCTTTGTGTTAGAGTGGGTTCCTGTCTTTGGGGAATATAACACAGGCATTTAATAATTAAGGATAAAACCCTCTGCAAAAATGCCCTCTTCCTCTCGGATTCTGCCAGGAGGCTGTACCTCCTTTTCTCTGTACTTTTGACATGAAATACAGAGAAGATTGAGATGACTTTATCTGATTTAATTATTATAACAATTTAGAGTCTTCACTAGATTCACAAACCTTCCCTTGCATCAAGAGTTCCAGATGCCCCACATGCAGAACTATCCTTAGAAGATAAGTATTGATTATTTAAACTTATTGGCTTCAATTACTATCAAACTTCTTGGAATGACTGGCCAGGTCCTCTAGGAAGATGACCTTCAGCTCGTGAATAGCAGATTTAGTTACTTGTAGAGAAAGGAGCCTTTGAAGAATTTCACAGACATTCCCCACATATTCACTCTTCTGCAAACGTGGAATCTTGAGGAAGTGCAAGAGAAGGCACAATAAGGATGGGTTTGGGTATCAAATTGTTATAATCACCTCTGATTATAGATAAGCAATTGACTGATGGTGGGGCCATCTGGGCTCGTAGCAAAGGTTGTGCTGTAACTGCTCTCAAAGGCATCAGTGTAGAATGCTTGTGATTTCAGGGCAGACTTTTATTTGTTTCTTCTGCCTTGAAATCATCAGTGCAGGAAGTTAAAACCTAATGTAGGATGCCAATAAACTACTGTTGGCCAGTGATACACTTTGAACACTGGCACTTCTCAGTATGACTCACCAGTCTATAGTTGTACTTGGTTTTTAGCAGCAATCCAGAAAACCTTATATAATATGGTTGCAGATGGAAACAACCACATGTACACTGAAATAAATACCAGTTATCCTGGACTCACCTCTGAAATGTGGTAAGGAAAAAAATTAATAAACTTTTTCCACCCCTTTAAAAAATAAGTTAGTTCCCTGAAGGGAAAATTTGCTGTATTGATAAAGACTAATCCCATGCTATAGAAATAAGTCTCATACATTTTGTTTTCCTTTTATTATTTTCTGTTGATGTTGAAATGGAAATTTCATAGCATGTGTACATTTCCCTCTTTCCTCTGAAAATAAGAATGAAAGATTCCAAATGTGAAGGCTGTATGGTGGCTAAGCCTATAATATTTTGGAGGAGTTGAATGCTCACCTTTGGAAGGTAAAAGAAAGTTAAGAAGGTGAATCAAGATAAAGTCAATTATGACGTCAAAGGAGGTTAAATTGTACTTTGGGGATTTTACTGTAGTATTCATCTTTTACAGGAGTGGTTTGGGTTGAATTTATTAGGCTCAGATAAAGTGATTACAGTTTACACATTCAGGAGAGACAGAGTAGGAAATCTTCACACGTCCTTCTGCAATCCCACTCCTGGTAACCATTGTTAACCTTTGTTCACTTAAGGACTAGCTACAGTGTACCCCTTGTGTGCCTGTTCCCTTTACCACATGCACCAGTGGTTTGAATGGAAAAAGTAAAAAGTCTTCCAAAATCACAAACTCTCTAAAACTACCAAAAACTTGAAGAGCTTAAATGCAATATTTTTCTTCTAAAAGTGTGTCTTATGTCTTTAGAAGTATGACTGAATATTGGAAAGCTTTTGCCATTCAACTCTCTGTAACTAGTACCTTGCCTCCTCAGATTTAAAACACCTCCTTTCAAAACCGGTGGAGCCTGGGACTTCCCCGGTGGCGCAGTGGATAAGACTCTGCACTCCCAATGCAGGGGGCCGGGGTTTGATCCCTGGTCGGGGAACCAGATCCCACATGCATGCCACAACTGAGTTTGCATGCCACAACTAAGGAGCCCACATGCCACAACTAAGGAGCCCGTGAACCACAAATAAAGAGCCTGCCTTCTGCAACTAAAACCCGGTGCAACCAAATAAATAAATTAATTAAAAAACAAAAAAAACAAAAAAAACCGGTGGAGCCTATTCTCAATCAAGCCAGGACTAGTTAATCCACTGGAACAGTATCCATGTTGCCGCATCCTCATAGTTTCTGCTACCAGACTTTTGATAAATCACCATTAGTATAATGACTTGACAATGACGTACAGGACAGTGTTTTGTAAACTATAAATCACTGTATAAAGGTAAATGTATCATTGCTCCCAGGAAAATATAGATTGGACTGTGAGTAACAAAAAAGAAGACAAAATTCAAAAACTATTTTTTTGGCATCCCCTTTTTTAAAGATTTTTTTTTTATGTGGACCATTTTTTTAAAAGTCTTTATCGAATTTGTTACAATATTGCTTCTGTTTTATGTTTGGGTTTTTTGGCCCCGAGGCATGTGGGATCTTAGCTCCCCAACCAAAGATCGAACCCACACTTCCTGCATTGGAAGGTGAAGTCTTAACCACTGGACCGCCAGGGAAGTCCCTCCCTTTTTTTAATATGTGGAGGAGTTTGATAATTATGGCTTCTATGCTACCCTCAGGATTTTTTTCTGACCAGTTAACTGTATTTATGATATGCATGCAATGTTTTTCTTTCATAGCCATGGATTTCTACAAATCCATCATTCTTAGAAATTTCATCTTAAAGATGACTTGTTAATGCCAGAAATTCTGATCACATATTTAAGGAAAGTTTCTAATGGTACACAGAATAAATAAAAGCAATGTGAAGCTGGAAGGGAGACCAAATGAGTCCATGTTAATGACTGAATTTGCAGAATACTACATTTCACACAGTAAAAAGGTCAAGTGTTGTTTCATAAAAGTGTGAAAAGAGAGTTAGAAACAAAGTTGATATATATGAATTTTATCAACGGTACTCAATTAACGAATGCTGTAACACGGTATTCCTTAAGCTCTATTCATGCATAATTCATGAAAACAGCTGCTTCTGGAGGTAGATCTGCTTTCTCTACCTTATGAACACAGTGTGGTATGCACAGGAAATTCATTGTTGCTGTATTCAAGCCTGATCTTCACATAAGCATATTCATCAGAAGTAGTACATTAGCTTATATGTACATCTCTGATCCCTTTTGTTCTGTAACACTTCTGGGATAAAGGTAAAAGTATCACTGCTGCCATGAAAATATGCAGACATACCTCATTCTACTGTGCTTCACTCTATTGCATTTCCCAGATACTGCATTTTTTTCAAAAGTGAGCATTTCTGGCAACCCTGTGTTGTCAGATGATGGTTAGCATTTTTTAGCAATAAAGTATTTTTGTCTAATTTAGGTATGTACATTGTGTTTTTAGGCATAATGCTGTCACACCCTTAGACTACCGGATAGTGTAAACATAACTTTTACATGCACTGAGAAACAAAAAAATTTCATGTGACTTGCTTTATTGTGATATTCACTTTATTGCAGTGGTCTGGAACCTAACCCACAAAATCTAGATTTGGTCTGTGATTAATAGAAAAGGTAAAACTTAAAATTCAAAAATTCTATATTTTAGCATCCATCTTTCTTTCTTCTTGGAAGAAAAAATGGAAGATTCTTGCAAGATATCTGCCATTTACATCGTTTCAATGTTGACTAAATTATGTTTCCAAAGCCTTACATCCTTTTTCTAATCAGAAAAATTAAGATTACTTTCTTTTTGTAAATTATAGTCTTAGTGCTCAATAGAACTCTACATCTTTTTCACTGGAGGTTACTTCTAAGAGTTCAAACAATGAAATATGAATTTCTAAAGAGCCTTAGAGTCTTAAAGTTGGAATGATCCTTGAAGATTAACATCTGAATATCATCCTCGTTAAGGTCTTTTGGCTCTTGTTTCTCTGTTACAACCATAGTTTTTCTTCCTAGATATCTACAAATTTGATAGATATTTCTCACATTTTTAGTTACTGTTAAATATACTGAATAGAGCAGGAAGTTGAGCAATCTTTTAAAGGGTCATTTTTCTAACTCATAATTTTTCTCCATCTTGTCTACAAAGATCATATGGAAGTCTTTCAAAAGCATAGTTGAAGCTCAGATTTTATTTTCTTAGAATATATTTAGAGGCATACGAGAGCATTATATAAATTAGAAATAAAAAATTAAAAAATAAAGACCATAAAAATCACTGTGTTCCACTTCACACCAAACCAAAGGTAACAGACACCCTACCTTTTAGAAGCATAAATAGAAAAGTAGTATTCCATATGGACTCTCTAAGACAACAGCCATTCCCCACAAATCTACTGTGCCTCCATCCTCACAAAAACCCAATGTTGTGCATTGTGGACCAGTGATGAAGCTGAGGCCCCGTAACCTGGTGCAGTGACTTTTTCACTCATTTTGTAGAGAAGAGAATGCAATTTAAAACCAAGTCTACTGGTGTGAAACAAAAACTAACGCAGTAGTGTGAAGCAATTATACTCCAATAAAACAAAAAAGTCTAAGATCTACTTCCTTTCCACTGTCCCTCAATAATAACCTAATGTGAGCAACATAGAAAGATAAGCAGCTATGTCCCACCTGTTTTTGGCATGAAGTTCATAATATTCAATGAAATAAAAAAACAGCAAAAACCTCTACAGCTAGCACTTCCTGGGCTACCTGCATTAATTTTAGTGACTGTGGACTTTGTCAATCCTGGTCTCTGATAAGAACTTGTCTGGTCAATTACCAGTATTCGTGTACACTACAATGGAATGAGTCTAACTGCCAATTATTTCAGAGAATAAACTTTACAATTTCCTTATTCAATGTTCAAAAGTAAATTATTCTCTAAAAATCTGTTTCACCCTGAATTGGATTTATATAGTGAAATACATACATGTTTTGCAGTTTTTCTTCTTTCTTCTTATGATTATTCATTCCAGAGTTCCACTGAAAAACAAGATATCATTTTTGAATTTTAAAACAGAGATTTATTCCATCACATCTTTCAAAAACGCAAAGTAATTATTTGGATTTAGATTTGTATTTCTGGAAATTTAAGTATGAATATAAATTTGACTTAGAATATTTTCTTGTTCATACTTTTCTAATAATCTTACAATAATAGGTTTTAGTTCATGATAAGTTGGTACCAGAACAATTAAATATTCATTTCCTTCTTTGAGTCTTTATTTATTTTTTAGACATCTCCATTTGTATCCTTTGGATGAAACCAGACCATAAATATGTGTTGGCAATACACAATGATATTTTACTGTGTTCACTTCTAGAGTCTAAAACTACTATTTTTAAATGGAAGATATATTCATTCTCAAAGCACGACTAATTATAATGACTAACCCTTTCTTGGTCATCAAATCAGACTCAAAGAATTGAGGTCTTTAACGTGGGTTATAAAAAAAAAATTCTTTTTTCATTTTGCAGGATAGAGAATTTCATCTGTTCTTTCATTTTTTATATTGTAAATCTCTGTTAGTCAAAATGCACATTTAAATTGAATTTCACCTAAATATATTAAAGACCAGGGCATTCACATTTTTAGTTTTCTGCCAAATGTCTACACTACAAATGAGACTAGTGGTTTTACAGATTAAAAATTCTGCTGCGGGCTTCCCTGGTGGCGCAGTGGTTGAGGGTCCGCCTGCCGATGCAGGGGACGCGGGTTCGTGCCCCGGTCCGGGAGGATCCCACGTGCCGCTGAGCGGCTGGGCCCGTGAGCCGTGGCCGCTGAGCCTGGGCGTCCGGAGCCTGTGCTCCGCAATGGGAGAGGCCACAACAGTGAGAGGCCCGCAAAAAAAAAAAAAAAAAAAATTCTGCTGCATTTTTACTTCTACAATTGTTGAAATCCTACTACACTGTTTAAAATAATAAGCAACAGGTTGTTAACACCACATATCATAAAAAGCCATTGCAATATTTGAATTTTAAAATCATTTTAACCAACTAATTTATTATTCTGTACTATAATTTGTCTTAACAGCTTCCTCTACCAAGACGACATATATCAGCTACAGCAATCATTCAATCTGAAACAGGGAAATGATACAATATGAAGAAATGTGGTATGCGATCTTAAACAATGAACATGACACCACCAACACTCACTCCTGGAGATCTCTGTAGACTACAATCAATCAAATCAATAGTCAATCTTGTAAGGAACAAAAAGTAGCCACAAGCCAAAAGTATCAATAACAGGGAGTGAAGAAACCCATTTTATATAATACAACCAATGAGTGTCAAGCTAAAGTATTGCTTACTCATGAGCAGTTAAAAAAAAATCACAAAAGGAAAACTAATGTTAGCTTGTGAAAAAAAAATGCTGTTGAAATAAACCATGTCTGATGTTATTCTTGTAAGTATTTTTCTGTGATTGTGAGAACTCCCATTCCTGTCCCACACTGTTCAACTTGTATAAGACAATGAGTCTGTTTCTTGTAATGGCTGACCAGACTGAAGCCCTGGGTTGTGCTAAAAAATAAATGCAATGGTTGACGCATGCAATTTTTTATACAAATAATTTATTTCTAATAATAAAGGAATGTTTTGCAAATGTTGAGAGTTGTTTCGTTCCAGTTTTAAAGCCAGGGAAAACTCTTTCCAGTTGGCATTGCTGCTGTTATTTAACTGCTGCTGTAAAAGCCCTGGTGTGTCAAGAAACTACTACTTCCTCGAGGAATGTCTTTTTGTACGTTTGCGTGTATGTGAAGAACACGGTCTTTCATTTCTATATGAAAATATTATTTGTGTAAGATTTTTGTGAATATTTCAAGATTTATGTGGTAGCTTTTCATAGTAATTGATTCTTTTATGAAGAACCAAGCAGTAGCTTGAGGTCAATTGCTTCAGGTATCATAATTGACAAATGATGAGTTAAACTTGGGAGGATGTAATCTGAAAATCACCATCTAAAAGTATATCCAAGTGTCACTGAAATTCTCCATTTTCTAAGTCAAACTTTTGCAAAAAGAAATATTCCAAGGTGTGTAACATTAACTTTTTCTCACCTGGGCCTAGTATCCACTGAAATAGTGAAGTAATGGGCCTTACCCAATACATTCTTCGAAGCACAGAATTAGCATATTTATTCCCTTGGCATCACTAAAGAAACCACAGTTCAGATAACATGTCAGTGCTTTCTTATTTTCCAAATGAAAACATTCATTGGTTCATAGAACAGTATCATTAAAGAGAGAGAAAACAGGGAGCCTGTGTCATGCTAAGAAACCACACTAGGATGGGTAAGAGGAGCCTGTTAAAGGCTTTCAAATCTGCTACCATTTTCGTCATGGGCGCCTCCATTCTACACAGTCCCAGACATCCATCAAGTCAATGGTTCTCTACAATCATTTTGTTAGTAAATGTTCTCTCTGCTGAGTTAGCTTGGAGGCTCATTGCATCCCTTGATATAGAGAGCTATCTGTGCTCTGTAGCTTCAACCCAGCTATTGACAGTCACTTTATTTAACACAGAGAGTTGAAGCAGCATAGTTTAGGCTCCTTCAGCATAGAGTAGCATTTCCTAGATACCAACCCAGAAGAGAACTACATACAGAAGGAAATAGGTACTTATTGGCCTTTTGTTGAGTTTCTCCTAATAGTTATTTGTTGTTTGTAGATAATATTTAAATCAAGAGTGAGAATATTGTTTTCAAGTTTTCAGATTATCTGAATTACTGATAAATACAATCCTGTAATCAGTATCATAAACCCACCTCTAGGTGTGCCTTTCTAGATAAGACCTAGTTTAAAACGAAGGAAATTCATAACTGCATATTTAGTATATTTTATTGTGCCATGTAGCTCAGTACAAATAGCCATACCAAGAAAAGTAATTATAATTGTATTTTAATTTTTAAACTGACAGTTTTCTTTGTATTGGAGATAGTCATTTTAAAGATTTTTTAAAACTAGTAAGTATATACATTTTTGCTTGAGAAAAATGCTTGAATTTTACAAGACTTGCATTTCATTCAGAGAGAAATTCAAGTACATATTCACATTTTCATTTATGAATTGACTTTAGTTAGGGTAAGTGGATACAACAGGGTGACTATGAGAGCACAGCTGGCTTTCAGGCCAAATGTGGGTTATTATTATTATTACTTTTTCTTTTAAGGTTTTAGGAAGAAAAATAAAATATTAAGCAAAATTCATGACATTTCAAAATTGTTCTTCCTATTACAAACTTACCAATGGGTTTTCTTTCCTAAGTACTTTTATAAATAATTGATAATTATTTGGTGTTCTACAAAATCTTTTAAACTCATAATAGAGTTGAATAATAGTCCTCATAGATTTACATATGCCAATCATCCTTTATAACATTATCTCAGTGGGAAATTTTCTTGATGAAACTGTCACCCTCCCCAGGCAGTGGGAGGATAAATTCCCTCAACCTCTTACAGTAGGAGCTGGAGCATTCTGACCTCCACTGTGGTTATTTTCTCAGGGATTTTGCTGAGGGCTCAGGAGATAGTTATACACGCTGGGACAGTGTGGGGAGGCATCCTGTAAGGGGAAGGATTTAGCATGTGCCAGCAGTGGTTCATAAGTCCCATGCTTTAAAACTAACTGCCTGTGTACTGTAGATAAGCAAATGCAAAGTTGCATGGAAAAAATATAGTATTATAGTCTTTAGAATCGACCTTGTGTTTTATTCTGGCCAAGAAATGTCACATCTAATCTCAGCATGCCAGAGGGAATACTAAAAATGTAGCCTAAGGTAATATTCAGCAAATGTCACTAGTAGACAATAAGCGATATATTAGTGTGACCTTGGGCCAACCAAATCTGACCTCAATTTTTTAAAAAAATTAGCTTATGCTAGCTAATATTTAAAGGCATCTAAATCCATGATGGTTGATCTGGCACAATAATTTTATTTTTAAGGAAAACTAATCATAAATGTAAGCTTGAGGGAAGACCTTTGGAACATGAATAGGAACTAAATGATTAAGCTTTATTTTTAGTGTTCATCAGAAACTTTCACAGAAAATTTAACATTTCAGATGAACAGGATTTTACTTTTTTAACTTAAATTAAATACCATATTACAGGAAATATCACTAAGAACAGAAGTTTGTGTCATTTTATGTCCTTCCCCTTTGACTCTATATTCTCTATTATTTACCAGTGACAGTGAAGAAAGAATATCAACAATTTTCTACATTATGTTAGCCAACACTGATATTTATTTATTTTTTATTTTTATTTATTTTTTTGTCTATCTTTTTTTTTTTTACATTTTTATTGGAGTATACTTGCTTTACAATGATGTGTTAGTTTCTGCTTTATAACAAACCGAATCAGCTATACATATACATATGTCCCCATATTCCCTCCCTCTTGCATCTCCCTCCCACCCTCCCTATCCCACCCCTCTAAGTGGTCACAAAGCACTGAGTTGATCTCCCTGTGCTATGCAGCTGCTTCCCACTAGCTATTTTACATTTGGTAGTGTGTATATGTCCATGCCACTCTCTCACTTCGTCCCAGCTTACCCTTCCCCTTCCCCGTGTCCTCAGGTCCATTCTCTATGTATGCATCTTTATTCCTCTCCTGCCCCTAGGTTCATCTGAAACTTTTTTTTTTTTTAAGATTCCATATATATGTGTTACCATATGGTATTTGTTTTTCTCTTTCTGACTTACTTCACTTTGTATGACAGACTCTAGGTCCATCCACCTCACTACAAACAACTCAATTTCATTTCTTTTTGGCTGAGTAATATTCCATTGTATATATGTGCCACATCTTCTTTACCCATTTGTCTGTTGATGGACATTTAGGTTGCTTCCATGTCCTGGCTATTGTAAATAGGGCTGCAATGAACATTGTGGTACATGACTCTTTTTGAATTATGGTTTTCTCAGGGTATATGCCCAGGAGTGGGATTGCTGGGTTATATGGTAGCTCTATTTTTAGTTTTTTAAGGAACCTCCATACTGTTCTCCATAGTGGCTGTATCAATTTACATTCCCACCAACAGTGCAAGAGGGTTCCTTTTTCTCCAAACCCTCTCCAGCATTTGTTTGTAGATTTTTTGACGATAGCCATTCTGACCAGTGTGAGGTGATACCTCACTGTAGTCTTGATTTGCATTTCTCTAATGACCAGTGATGCTGAGCATGCTTTCATGTGTTTGTTGGCAATCTGTACTGATATTTTATTTAGTCAGCAAGTGGATGAAATGACATTCTTAAACTCTATTATGCAACCTTACCAATTTTTCTCATTTCGTTTATTTAATGTCAGTATTTCATCTATCTTTTAGAATAAAATTGCTAAAAATAACAATAAGGTTGCATGAAAGGATGAATAAGAAATAATACCAAATTATAGAACATTCTAATGATACAAAATAATGTTTAGAAATGCTTCTTTTTTCTTTTATTATGGTTTTCCTTTAATGGAGATATGAATAATAAAGAAACATTTGGCTTTAGCTAGAAGAAAAGATTTCCTTAAGAAAAAAATGAAGCCTATGAATGTTCAGAAACTATCTGTCATTCTTGGAAAGTGTCATATTATAGTAGCAAAAAGAAGAACAATTATTGTTTAAAAAAAAACTAGTCTATGTTCTATTTCAGTTTTTTTCTTACAAAAAATTTTTGTAGCATAACTTTTAATGATATTATGACTTACGGGTGCCATTATTTTTTATTTAATTTAACCCTTCATTGGGACATTCAGAATATTTTTCTCTCTGTTGAACTTAGTGTATTATAAATGTAAAGCCTTGTACTATATTTTGGCTACTTTCAGAGTGATAAGGATAGAGAAAAAGAAATTTGACCTATTAAATATTTTTCTAATTGTGTAATGCCTTATTAAGTAGTTTTAGCAAAGCTAACTTTCACAAATAACTTGTTAACAAAGTCATGAAGGCCAAGCATGGATTGGGACCTATTAAAAAATAAGAATTGGGGCTTCCCTGGTGGCGCAGTGGTTGAGAGTCCGCCTGCGGATGCAGGGGACACGGGTTCGTGCCCCGGTCCGGGAAGATCCCACATGCCGCAGAGCGGCTGGGCCCGTGAGCCATGGCCGCTGGGCCTGTGCGTCCGGAGCCTGTGCTCCGCAACGGGAGAGGCCACAACAGTGAGAGGTCCGTGTATCACCAAAAAAAAAAAAAAAAAAAAAAAAGAAAAGAATTGGCCATGTCATGACTTGGATAGGAGGTAGGGGTGATGTGGTTATAGAAAACAGGAAAGGCAAATCATCCATGTGATGTATCAGATTTTGAAGTAAGCATATAAGATTATTTACCAATGAACTAAGTTTCATTAGGTAAGTTCACTAGAACATAGGATGATCTTGAGAGCTAATGAAAATTATCAGAATGTTAAAGTATAATTCTGAAAGAGTTAAAAATATTGATACAACTTTCATAAAGAGGTAAAATGAAAAAGTCAAGGATTTTATTCAATCAATTTATTAATTAGGGGACCAGTAAGATGTTAAAACTAGCACAAAGAGCATTTGAGAAGCTAATGATGTATATAATATATTCAATATACAAATAAATATTGGGATAAATCAGAGGATTAGATATAAAACTAGTTTAGTGTCTTAAGGCGTAATAAACTGTAAACTTAGAGGTTATCTCTTCCATTGGGCACATTATTTGAAACTACTGGATAAAGATTGACAAATTAACCCCTGTATCTACAGAGTTATAAAATAACCATTTTAATAGAAATTCAAATGTAGCACTGTGCTGAAAAAAAAAAATCACCATTTTTGCCTATTTCCATGTTTTGGATAATTTTTCTAAGTTATATTTTATTGTTTTGTTTTCCCTAATTTCAAGCACTGCATTTGCAGTTATCTGAATAATAAACCTCACAAATGTGCTTAAAATCATATTAAGATAATCCAAGTTAGTAATGGAAGAGTTCTGGGATGGGACTCTATTTTAATTCTTCTTTCCTATCTTTATTTACTGTGTGTGCAATTCAGAGGCTGGATTGAATCAGACGATATGGAGGATAGATGTGAATAAGTGTGTAGTTGCCTTCAGCTAACAGTTCCTTATCTGGCAGTTCCACAAATAATCTGTGAAAGCGTGACTTCTTCCTTTTGTCCCATAGGTATTGTCATCTCTAGGGGGTATTTCTTCTCCCTTTTTTGGTAGTATATTACACTAAAAGGGCAAATGAGCTTTTCAAGAGCATCCCCAAAGATGACAAACCATGGGTAATTTATCCCATATCCATGCATATCTTCTGGTTGTCCTTGGCTATTAACCCTTGCCCACACCAACAAGGCCTCTTCTCAGATCCTGCCACTGGCATCTTCCAGGCAAGAGAAGCAAGAAGGAGGACTTCCCCGTCAAAGGGCTGGAGTTGGCAAGGGGAGAGGTATGATGAATAGAGCTCTGCTTTTCTACGAATATCCTAGAATTTATGAATGCCCATGTACCCCTCACTTCAATTTTCTGAATGGAGTACTATTAGCATTGGAGCTCAATAAGAATCTTCACTAATCTAGAAGAAGGAAGAAGAAGCAATCTATGGGAAGCAAAATTATAAAATAGATGAGATGTGGTTTCTGTACTTATTTATTTTTCTCATAATGTTCTTGAACTCCTTTGTACCTCCTGAAGATGTCATCCAGTTGACTGATAGCCTCTACATACATTCTAGGTATTCAGAGGTCCTCTTTTCCCATTTTCCATGTTTGGACCCACTAATACTTTGCCATGCTCCAATGCCTCAATCCCAAATTGCTTTTCGATGTCAAAGTTGTCCCCATCGCCAATGCACACAGATATCAAATAGGCATATCAAAGATCCCTAGGGAAGCTACTACAGTTGGATTTTAAGTAATAAAACATACATTTAAGATAGTTTAATTATTCACTTTATTTAGAATATTTACTGAGGACCAGCTATGTAGCAGATGTTGTAGGCGCTGAGAATGTAACAGTGGACAAAATCAACGACAACAACAAAAAACCAACCCTGGTCCCCAAGGCATTTATATTTCTGTGTGAGAGAGAAATAATAAACAAGATAAATGTATAAATATAGAGTATGTAAGATAGTGATAAATAGTGATGAGAAAAATAAATCAGAGAAAATGGATAGGAAATAGGTTAAGAAGTAACATTTGTAGAGTACAGGGTTGAAATTTTAGATAGGGTAACTAGGGAAGATGACATTTGATTAAGAGCCTGCAGAAAAGGAGGGATTGATCTATACAGTGTCTTGGGGAAGAGAATTCTAAGGCAGAGGGAACAGGAAGGAGACAGATCCTGAGGCATGAGCATATCTAGAGCAGGGTAAGGTAAAGGGGAGGAGTGGGGTGGAGAACAAGATATTGAAGGGCCTTGTTGATCACTGAAAGAACTGGAACTTTGACCCTGACTGATGGGAGACCCTCACAGGGTCTTGAGCAAATGAATGACATATGGGTCTTAATTTTAACTGCATCTTTATGACTTCTGTAATGAGATGAGATTAGCCTCGAGGCAATGGCAGAAATACAGACACTGGTTACACGCTCTTGGATGATCCAGAATAGACAGGACCATGGAGTGGGCTGAGTAAGGCAGTGGAGGTGATGAAAAGTGGTTAAACTCTGTATTTTAACAGAAAATCTTACTAATTTGCTGATGCATAGATGTGGTTGAGAGAAAAGGGTGATTCCAGGGTTTTTGACTTAAGTGGCTGAAAGGATGGTTGCTGTTTATGGAGATGAGGTGACTGTGAGAAGAATGAATTGAAGGAAATATAATTCATACTAAAGTATGAATGTCCGATATTTCTTCCCACTCAGGCTCCTTGATTTGCATTTTTAAAGATGCATGGCTCACTAACTGGAATAACTCTAGAAATCCTGGGATAAATTTGGTGACAGGAAATACTTTGAGAATGAGCATTTGTTCCCCCTGCGATATTTCCAGCAGGGTCTCAGATCATCTCCTGATGTCACCAAATTCTTCTCTCTTCTCTAAACTTCCTCTTCCAGGCTGAACACTGAGCTGACTTTTTTTTCTTTCCAGCTTCTCTCAATAGCATTTATCTACCTCCTGAGGTCTATCCCAGTTCTTTTACAGTATTTTAAGTTGTGTTTGATTATTGTAGTCGTTATTGATATTGTGTTGTTGTTTTCCCAGGAATGGCCTGTGAGTCTTTGGATCAACTTGAGTCTCTAACTTTCTGTTTCCTTGGCTTCTGAGTTATTTTAAAGTGAATAGTGCTCCTCAGAATCTACCCCAGGAATATTCTTTTTTACCCCCAATCTTTTATCCCAATCAAAACTCTTTGTCCAGGTCAATTTCCTTCTTAAGAAACATACCTATCTGCCTGAAATATAGAATAAGTAAATAAAGGGAATATTGCCTGAGATCATAATAAATATTAAGGGGCTGCATGAGTACAGTACTTTAGTTATGTTTTCTGCTAGTGTACAAGCTCCCTGTTTCTCAAGGGCTTGAGAAAAATTCATTATTTAATTCATTCAATCATTCACTTATTCTTTCAGTAAGAACGATGTGAAAATCATATATTATTTCTTGTGTGGAGATGCAAAGAGCTTACAATCTGGGAGAGATGGTAAGTCACCTAATAATAATAGCAACTACAATAATTATAATAAAAATTATAATCACTAAGGTTATGACACCCTTATATCAGACAGCTTTCTAAGTGCTGCAGTGGAACAAATCTTGCAGTAGCCTTGTGAGTTTGGTACTATCATTACCTCTGTTTGTAGATGATGAAACAGAGACAAAGACTGATTAGCTAACTTGCTGGAGATCATATAGCACCTAGGTGTGGAGCTTGTACAGAGCTATGTATTGGAGAGAATGTGTCACCTGAGAGTCAGGACACAATACTACAGGGGTCAGCTGGAATATTAGGCACAAGTCTATTCTTGTTCCTGGAATCCTTTGATTTAGCATTTGATATTAGTGTGTCATATCTGTTCTTGGAGAGCTATCCATCCTTCCCAACTCTGGGGAATGTATTCTGATGAGGGATATTGGATAAATTCAAGCTAGTGCTAACTTTTTAATTTGCTTTAGAGTTTTAATTTTTATTCTGAGTTGCCTCTAATGTGCAATTTTTACAGTTATCCATGTATATCATAAGACCAGACACAGAATGCAGGCCTTTTTCTTCATGGTTTATGATCTGTTATATCTCATTTGAAAATTTTCAAATACTATGAAAGAAATTTTTTAAAAAATGAAAAGACCACTTAAGGGGTGTATTTACAACTTACTGGTAAGTTCACACAAATCGACCTAGTTTTATAATTGTTACATACAGGGTAACTTTATTCAGAAGTTCATGCAAATCATTTGTAAATGTGTTCTTATTATATTTTTAGGTTGGCAACCCATGATTGTTTCTTTCATGCACAAGTAGTTGCTTTAGTAATTAGTGTACCATCTCATTCCTAAGATATAGACATTATTATCATAATGTCTTACAGACAGAAAGACCAAAGCTGGAGATTATTCAAGTTCAGTGTCAAATCACCCATCACTAATTGAGCCAAGAATAGAAAGGTACAATCCACAATGCTGGGCTAACACCCCTTAGGCCAAACTGAGCCCAGCCATCCTCTTTCTGTCTTGATCAGCGTTATTACCTAATGGCTATTTACTAGGCCCACAACCTTAGCATTGCCATTAGCAGAAGTTGTCTATAGTCTTGGAGTCTATTACAGTGGAAACTCTTGGCAGAGCAAAAGGCGGAATTGGCAGAGACCTTGCTGCATTTTCACTGGCAGATCCAATCTTCTATGTCAGAGGCCAGGGAGAAAGTGTTTGGATAGTCAGTTGACAAGCACCTTTATTAGCACTATACTGGATCCAAGGTGCAATTTAAGACAAAGGTTTTTCAGGTGTTTTAAAGTTGTAATAGTCTGAGTCCTATCCAGTTTTCCCCTACTTCCCCCACGCCTCCCCCCAGCACAGCAACATTTATGATGATTTCTAAGAAGCAAAAACTAGACCAAGTTTGTGTTATGTAAAATGGAAATTTCAAATTCAAAAAACTGTTATACCTGTTCATGCCTTGTAACTGGAGTTTGAGAATATGTGTCTTCTATCAGCAGGCATCTGAGACCTGAAATAGATCTTTAATAGGGCCCTGGGGCTGCTGGACAGACATAATCATCCATAATGGCTTTATGGAGTAAGTCAGTGAACCAGAACATAGATGGCTGATGTGATTGGCTTATGAAGAAGCTATAAGAGCCTACCGTAGAAAAACCCTCACTTTTCAGAAAGTATCTATACCAATTTACACAGTAGGGATTTTTAACTGACAGTGACAGCTGTCCCCCACAGAGGAATTATCTCTTTACTAATAATGAACAAGAGAAGAATTTGGCTGAAGAATTCAACATATTTAATTTCTGAGTGTATTGACTGCATAGTATTCAAATATAATTACCATATTTATGGGGCTCATTCTACCTACAGAATATAAAAGTGGCATGTTTAATATGAATAATAAAGAGAAAATGTCTTCTTAGTATATTCCTTATTGCTGTCAGCTTTAGAAATTCACAAGTGTGTTAAAATATATTTTAACTTAATTTTCACCATTAATACATAATAATGATTCCTTCTTTCAATCATTATATGTTCTGAGGTTAGCATTAGAATCCAGGATGAAATGACTCATGCTGAATTAAGCTAAATAAATATTTAAAATCACTTCGACCATGACAAAATTCAGCCATACTACGGAACTGAAATATTTAATGGAGGTATTTTGTTGAGAGGTTGTACACAGGTCACTAACATAGCTACATACTGATAAAGATTTTTCTTGAACTTTTTAATGGCTGGATAAAATTTATGTATTATTTATTAGACTAGAGAGAGTTTTTCTAATAGAAAATTTAGCAGTAAATATTCAGAGTATGTTCTAAAATTGTATAGTTTTAGGGCTTAATTTAAATACTGTGAATATGGTATGGTCCCTCTACCGACTAAGCTGACTGGCATTGTATTTTGAAGCATAAAAATACAAAAAAAGAGTGTACACTGTATGTCAGTAAATGGTGACAATTTTCTAAATTAAAATATGTAAAGCTTATATAAATATACATGGGCAAGTCATTTTACAAGATAAGCAAGAAGCAAACAGGGAGCTCAGTCCTTGTGTTTCTACCACACATTCATATTACCATTTCATCTTGCTCAGCATCATAGAAGGACCAGTTAAGCACTGGCCTTTAAAAACAATCTATAAATCTGTAAGTCTAAAATCAGTTTAAAATAAGTCACTTAAATATCCATACATCTGCCTCACCTCTCTTCTCTGATTAGTACCCACTAACCCTAGAAATTTACTTTGATGGTCAATAGAACACCATTATTTCAGAAATCAACTAAAATAAAAATTCTTTAAGGATAGTTTTAATCCAAAGTTTCTCCAAGTGTGGGCCGAACACCACTTGTATCAGGGTCCACAGGGATGTGGTTTAAAATGTAGTTTATGAAGCCCTGCTAGAGGCCTATCGAATTAGACTTTCAGGGTATGGGTCTTGAGAATCTGCATTTTTTGTTTGTTTATTTGTTTGTTTTTTGTGGTACGTGGGCCTCTCACTGTTGTGGCCTCTCCCGTTGCGGAGCACAGGCTCCGGACGCGCACGCTCAGCGGCCATGGCTCACGGGCCCAGCCGCTCCGCGGCATGTGGGATCTTCCCGGACCGGGGCACGAACCCGTGTCCCCTGCATCGGCAGATGGACTCTCAACCACTGCACCACCAGGAAAGCCCGAGAATCTGCATTTTTAAATGAGTACTTGTGCTCAGTAAGTTTGCAAACCATTGGATTGGAGGGATGAGTTGGAGAAACTTTCTCCCATAAATGGTCCATGATACACAGTGCATTTCAGGTAGTTTTTCCTGTCAAATTTTACTGTTATTCAGCCTCAATTTTATAGGTTCTTTATACCATAATATAAATACTTATAAGTATATGAAGGTTTTAACTGACTATGAAATTACAGTAGAGAGTTTTAAATGGCCAAGACCATATATAGTACCTATACGATATGAAGAATCTATCTTGACTTTTTCTTTGATCTAAATGAAAAGTCTTTAATGCACCTTTAATAAATTTACTTTCTTCTATTTAATAAATTCAAGGGCCAATAACATGTACTTCTCAATCTGGCAACCTAGAAAAGACTTCACTCTAATCTTACTCTACTCACCACTCCCCATTCAATCAGTAGAATTGCATTTAAATATGCACATGAATAATAGGGGGTCATTCTCCCACCAATGTTTTGGTCTTGTACCTTAAGCAAGGAGTAAAAAACTAAATAGATATAATTTATCATGCCATGGGTTCCTAGGGAGTAAATACGGCATGCAAAATTTGTTCAATTTGACTACTGGCTGTAACAGTAATAGACCGTGAGTCCACTTTATGGAAATTACTAATTACTCTTTAAGAATTCTAAAAATGTCATCTCTTATCGGTCCACATTACTGCCTCGTGTTCTCAAAATTGTCATTTTTAATGGTCTATGGAATGCATTTTTGCACAAATAAAAAAGAAAACTTACGTATTCATGATGTGTTTTTTCCAGCACCTTGCCTCTTTGTGACACAGGATTAAGACTAAACAACAGAAGCTCTGTTGAGAAGTCGGATCTCAAAAACCCTCTTGAAAAGGACCTCTTTTCTAGTTGACTAATTGGATAATTGTGTGTTCTTTGGCATGCCACTGTCTTTTCTCAAAAATGCTAACAGCTGTCTTTCCACTTAGGTGACTAAAATGCAATAACTCACTTTTTGGAGGCAATGGAATCTCATTCAGCATTAAACTAAGCATAGTGTTCAGAATATAAGAGGGAGAGTTTGTCACATCCCATATTAATCAGACCAAATCTATAGGTTTATAGCTGGGGTCATAGTTGAAGAGAAATAGTACCAAATTAGAGTATAATGAAATGAACATGAATTGAAATCATTATACGGTAGGATTTTTGGAAAAGAAAAGAACGAATTACGTATGTTAAGTTAAAAGAGAAGACTTAAGTAAAGAGAAAATGCAAAATAACTGACTTCAGATTCATGGGCTGTCCTTAGAAGAAGGATTGAATGTGGTCAAATTATCAAGGCAGATTGAAACTGCCTTGCAATATGACAAGGTTTCGGATGGGAGTTAAATGACCATCTCTAAGAAATTATGTGCAGAAGTTTCTTGCTTTAAATCATAAGGTGCGACCAGATGACCCCCGGCAATGATGGGCCGAGTACCTGCAAAGTGCCAGTCATCCGGCCAAGGGCTGCAAAGAACACAGAGAAATAAAGACACCATCTGTGGGCTCAGCTGTGATAGATGTTAGAAGAAAAGCAAAAACTCCCTACAGAGTTTCAAAGTTGGGAAACATTTCATCTCTAATAATCTCTGACTTGTGGGTGCCTTTTGAGATTTATCATCATACAGTTTTTTTTTTTTTTTTTTTTTTTTTTTGCTGTATGCGGGCCTCTCACTGCTGTGGCCTCTCCCGTTGCGGAGCACAGGCTCCGGATGCACAGGCTCAGCAGCCATGGCTCACGGGCCCAGCCGCTCCGCGGCACGTGGGATCCTCCCGGACCAGGGCACGAACCCGTGACCCCTGCATCGGCAGGCAGACTCTCAACCACTGAGCCACCAGGGAAGCCCCATCATACAGTTTTTAACACTGCATTGAGTAAGATAAAACAAGGATTCAGAATTTGTCAACTCTAAGTAACCTGGAACCAAATCATCATGGACAGCAGAGAAGTCCCCTACGACTCTAGCAAGTATACCCTGGCCACAGAGACTGCTAGTGGTAACTACGAGCGGTTGTAGGTGTTTCTAAAAAGCAATAAAAAAAATTATCTGCTCAGGATGACTAATCATATATCAGCCTGAAGCAGGTCTCTTCCAGGTATACATGTGTATAATTCACTGATAAATAAAAACAAGCATTGTGAAATGCAAATATGAACATGTTAGAACTTATTTAAAAGTCTCATTCATCTGTATTTTAATAGCAAACCATATTAATTACCTTAAATAGTTGTCTGACACTCAGCCTAGTATAAATTTCAGGTTTCTGGAAAGGATAGCATTTAAAAGGTTTGCCTTTTTTTTGGTTTCGTTTTCTTCCATTCTCTCTCTCTCTTTTTTTTTTTTTTTTTTTTTTTTTTAATGGTACGCGGGCCTCTCACTGCTGTGGCCTCTCCCATTGCGGAGCACAGGCTCCGGACGCGCAGGCTCAGCGGCCATGGCTCACGGGCCCAGCCGCTCCGCGGCATGTGGGATCCTCCCAGACCGGGGCACGAACTCGCGTCCCCTGCATCGGCAGGCGGACTCTCAACCACTGCGCCACCAGGGAAGTCCCTCTTTTCAGTTTTTAAGTCTGTCATTTCTGTACAAAGAGTCATGAAATGTTTTTGGACATTGTCACGTGGCTTTTTTTTTTTTTATCACAATGGACAGAACTACCCATGGCAACCCAGGAAAGAGGGAGACAGAAGAAGACCTACCTCAGCCTAACTCTCCTGCCTTCAAATCTCCTATAGTTGCCTCCTACTGGCTAAACCCAAGGCAGTGCCTGGCTGGCTTCCATGTGGGTTAGCCTACCAGGCACAGGACAGAGTATTAAAGGTAGGGTTTCTAGCGAGGCAAATGGAATAGATCAGGCGCACATACCTAATTTGTACAAGGCTCTCTTCTATGTACGTGGGGTACAAAGATAAGGGAACAGTTTCTGCCTGCCAGGAACTCAGAGAAGTAAAGAGTTAACTTCAAACTGGTGTGCTGAGGTGGAGGGTATTATGTGAGAAGCAAGCCTGGGAAGCTCTGGGGATGAACAGGAGGACCTAACCTACAGTTGCTTCTTCCTGCTCTGGAATGTCAGTGTTTCCACACAGCCACACTTGTCACAAAGACAGGGGAGAATACAGATGAAATCTGTGGAGAAGCACGGAGTTTCTAAGTCTCATCTATGCTTTCACAAAGCTCCAAATCCGGGGAGATTTTTCTGAATACAGCTGATTCTGTACACAAAAGAAAAACATGTTCAACTTTTTCAAAGTTGATATTTTAATATCACAGGCCTAAATGTACTTTTTAAAAAAGCAAAACATGAGAGGAGAAAGAAAAATGCTTTGTTATTCCAAGTCAAGTATCCATTATGACAGGTTTGCCAGAAAGAAAGCTCTACTCTCTTTTACGTTAGGAAATGACAAGACAAATATTTCATACAGCAGGACTTTGTTTTTGTTTTAATTTCTAGATCTTAGACCCCTGACCCCAGAAACACAAGGGCTCCAGATTCTGTGAGGCTACAAAACAATCATTTAGCCTTTGGGCCTTGACTGCTTTATCTGTAAAATGGAAGTAATAAGACTTTCTATCTCCTTCAGAAGACCTTAATTTTGATAATAAGAAACTAATAACAAAATGTCTTGAGCTCCCTGGAGGTCAGCCACTAGCTCGGATAAAATGGGTTATTATAACAGCACTTCTTGAGATATTGGTACTTATAGCAACTAAAAACAAAACATATCATATCCTGTTGAAACTGCCCTTGAATAGAAAGAGTGCAATTATGCAAGGTTGCAATTGATTGCAGTGTCTGTGAACATTTGGATTTTTATAAATTGTGTCTTTGGAGCCCTAAGATATGTGGACTGTTTACAAAAGTGGACTAATCTCATAGAAGAGGTAAGCACGATACACTCTTCCTGTTTCTACAGCTTTTTAACATTGTGCTAGGGTCAGAAGGATAAAACTCCTTTTCCCTTGCAGTGTCGGTCACCAGCAATGCTGCCATTTGTAAGTGAGGGGATGAAGATAGATCTTTCTCTTCGGGGGGAGAATCAGTAGTGTCACCTAATTTAAAAAGAGGCAACAGATGTGGGAAGCAGCACTGGTGGTTTCAGGTAACTGAATTTCAAATCCATCTATGCCAGTAGGTGTGATAATAAATAAATTTTCTCAGGTGTCTCATTTACAAAACGAGACCCACTGAATCAGACCCTCTAGGAGTGAGGTCCAGGCTGCTGTATTTTGAGAAGGCCCCACAGGGGACACCGATGAGCAGCCCATTCACAGATGTGTTCCACTGGAGCAGGTGATGACCAGGGTCCCAACATTAATTCTCTGTTTAGGAATTGCTCTTAGGCAGCCTCATATCTTTTCTCCATTACCTCCTAAGACCTCCAATAGGGGATGGTTCTGATTTCTTATCTCTTATAGGAGTGGCTGGTTGGCTTGTTTGTGTTTTAACCAATATCCTCGACTCTGAACTACAGTTCAGGAAATAAAGTCATAGGATCACCAATGTAGAGGAGAATTAATGAAAGATGGCAGCATGGGAAGAAGAACAGAGAATAGAAAATAGAAGCAGTATTTGAGTCCCGTTCTTGGGCACCATTAAAAGATTATTTTAAAGGCTGCATTTGGTCAGGGGATTCAGAAAAGCTGGATCTTGCCCTCAACCACAACTGCTCCTCTAAGAGTTCCCTGAGAATATAAACACAGATATACACATACACACATACAAACACAACAGAGCTGGCGGAGAAGCTGAGACAACTTATTGTTACCAGCTGGAGTTTGGACCCTAAATTCTAAAGCAAGAACTAATGCAGTTGTTTTCCAAGTATGGTCCTTGGACCAGCATTGTAAGCATCACCCAGAAACTTCTTAGAAACACAAGTTCTCAGGTCCCACACCAGACCTACTAAGTCTGACATTCTGGAATGGGGCCCAGCAGATGGCATTTTAACAAGCCCTCCAGGTGACTCTGATGTGCCGCTCAAGTTTAAGAACCACAGACTTAAAGGAACAACATAAACCATGGTCACTGGCTCTTCCTTCTCTACTTTCCCCCAAAGTCTATCCCTGGTCCTTGGTTTATAATTCAGAATGGGGGAAAAGGCAAATCCACACTTAGAGGAAAAGGAGTGAGAGACAGAACAAGAGAAAGCATTTACTTCAGGGACCCTAGAGGGTTGGTTTGGGCTGTCTGCCCTAAACACCAAGAGGTCTGGCAAAACAGGGCAATAGCTATTGGATTGACGGAAAAGTGCTTGGGATGGAGACATGGATGTCCCTGGTTATCTACAAGCAGACACACGATTGTGCTTAGTGCAACAGCATTTTTTCTTTTTTAACATCTTTACTGGAGTATAATTGCTTTACAATGGTGTTAGTTTCTGCTTTATAACAAAGTGAATCAGTTATACATATACATATGACCCCATATCTCTTCCCTCTTGCGTCTCCCTCCCTCCCATCCTCCCTATCCCACCCTTCTAGGTGGTCACAAAGCACCCAGCTGATCTCCCTGTGCTATGCGGCTGCTTCCCACTAGCTGTTTTATGTTTGGTAGTGTATATATGTCCATGCCACTCTCTCACTTCGTCCCAGCTTACCCTTCCCTTCCCCATAACCTCAACTCCATTCTCTAGTAGGTCTGTGGCTTTATTCCTGTCTTGCCCCTAGGTTTTTCATGACCTTTTTTTTTTTTTTTTAAGATTCCATGCATATGTGTTAGCATATGGTATTTTTCTCTTTCTGACTTACTTCACTCTGTATGACAGACTCTAGGTCCATCCACCTCACTACAAATAACTCAATTTCGTTTCTTTTTATGGCTGAGTAATATTCCATTGTATATATGTGCCACATCTTCATTATCCATTCATCTGTTGATGGACACTCGGATTGCTTCCATGTCCTGGCTATTGTAAATAGAGCTGCAATGAATATTGTGGTACATGACTATTTTTAAATTATGGTTTCCTCAGGGTATATGCCCAGGAGTGGGATTGCTGGGTCATATGGTAGTTCTATTTTTAGTTTTATAAGGAACCTCCATACTGTTCTCCATAGTGGCTGTATCAATTTACATTCCCACCAACAGTGCAAGAGGGTTCCCTTTTCTCCACACCCTCTCCAGCATTTACTGTTTGTAGATGTTTTGAAGATGGCCATTCTGACCTGTGTGAGATGGTATCTCATTGTAGTTTGATTTGCATTTCTCTAATGATTAATGATGTTGAGCATTCTTTCATGTGTTTGTTGCAATCTGTATATCTTCTTAGGAGAAATGTCTATTTAGGTCTTCTGCCCATTTTTGGATTGAGTTGTTTGTTTTTTTGATATTGAGCTGCATGAGCTGCTTGTAAATTTTGGAGATTAATCCTTTGTCAGTTGCTTCATTTGCAACTATTTTCTCCCATTCTGAGGGTTGTCTGTTTGTCTTGTTTATGGTTTCCTTTGCTGTGCAAAAGCTTTTAAGTTTCATTAGGTCCCATTTGTTTATTTTTGTTTTTATTTCCATTTCTCTCAGAGGTTGGTCAAAAAGGATCTTGCTGTGATTTATGTCATACAGTGTTCTGCCTATGTTTTCCTCTAAGAGTTTGATGGTATCTGGCCTTACATTTAGGTCTTTAATCCATTTGGAGTTTATTTTTGTGTATGATGTTAGGGAGTGTTCTAATTTCATTCTTTTACATATAGCTGTCCAGTATTCCCTTCACCAGTTATTGAAGAGGTTGTCTTTTCTCCACTGTATATTCTTGCCTCCTTTATCAAAGATAAGGTGACCATATGTGCATGGGTTTAATCTCTGGGCTCTCTATCCTGTTCCACTGATCTACATTTCTGTTTTTGTGCCAGTATCATACTGTCTTGATTACTGTAGCTTTGTAGTAGAATCTGAAATCAGGGAGCCTGATTCTTCCAGCTCTGTTTTTCTTTCTCAAGATGGTTTGGCTATTTGGGGTCTTTTGTGTTTCCATACAAATTGTGAAATTTTTTGTTCTAGTTCTGTTTAAAATGCCATTGGTGGTTTGATAGGGATTGCATTGAATCTGTAGATTGCTTTGGGTGGAATACTCATTTTCACAATGTTGATTCTTCCAATCCAACAACATGGTATATCGCTCCATCTATTTGAATCATCTTTAATTTATTTCATCTCTGTCTTATAATTTTCTGCATACAGGTCTTTTGTCTCCCTAGGTAGGTTTATTCCTAAATATTTTATTCTTTTGTTGCAATCGTAAATAGGAGTGTTTTCTTTATTTCACTTTCAGATTTTTCATCATGAGTGTATAGGAATGCCAGAGATTTCTGTGCATTAATTTTGTATCCTGCTACTTTACCAAATTCATTGATTAGCTCTAGTAGTTGTCTGGTAGCATCTTTAGGATTCTCCATGTATAGTATCATGTCATCGGCAAAAATTGACAGCTTTACTTCTTCATTTCCGTCTGGATTTCTTTCATTTCTTTTCTTCTCTGATTGCTGTGGCTCGAACTTCCAAAACTATGTTAAATAATAATGGTGACAGCGGGCATCCTTGTCTTGTTCCTGACCTTAGTGGAAATGGTTTCAGATTTTCTCCATTGAGAACGATGTTGGCTGTGGGTTTGTCATATATGGCCTTTATTATACTGAGGTAAGTTCTCTCTATGCCTACTTTCTGGAGGGTTTTTATCATAAATGGGTGTTGAAATTTGTCAAAAGCTTTTTCTGCATCTATTGAGATGATCATATGGTTTTTCTCCTTCAATTTGTTGATATCTTTTATCACATTGATTGATTTACATATATTAAAGAATCCTAGCATTCCTGGGATAAACCCTACTTGATCATGGTGTATGATCCTTTTAATGTGCTGTTGGATTCTGTTTGCTAGTATTTTGTTGAGGATTTTTGCATCTATGTTCATCAGTGATATTGGCCTGTAGTTTTCTTTCTTTGTGACATCTTTGTCTGGCTTTGGTATCAGGGTGATGGTAGCCTCATAGAATGAGTTTGGGAGTGTTCCTCCCTCTGCTATATTTTGGAAGAGTTTGAGGAGGATAGGTGTCAGCTCTTCTCTAAATGTTTGATAGAATTCACCTGTGAAGCCATCTGGTCCTGGGCTTTTGTTTGTTGGAAGATTTTTAATCACAGTTTCAATTTCAGTGCTTGTGATTGGTCTGTTCATACTTTCTATTTCTTGCTGGTTCAGTCTCGGAAGGTTATGCATTTCTAAGAATTTGTCCATTTCTTCCAGGTTGTCCATTTACTGGTATATAGTTGCTTGTAGTAATCTCTCATGATCCTTTGTATTTCTGCAGTGTCCGTTGTTACTTCTCCTTTTTCATTTCTAATTCTATTGATTGAGTCTTCTCCCTTTTCTTCTTGATGAGTCTGGTTAATGGTTTATCAATTTTGTTTATCTTCTCAAAGAACCAGCTTTAGTTTTATTGATATTTGCTATCATTTCCTTCATTTCTTTTTCATTTATTTCTGACCTGATCTTTATGATTTCTTTCCTTCTGCTAACTTTGGGGTATTTTTGTTCTTCTTTCTCTGATTGCTTTAGGCATAAGGTTATGTTGTTTATTTCAGATGTTTTTTGTTTCTTAAGGTAGGATTGTATTGCTATAAACTTCTTTCTTAGAAATGCTTTTGCTGCATCCCATAGGTTTGGGTCATCATGTTTTCATTGTCATTTGTTTCTAAGTATTTTTTGACTTCCTCTTTGAATTCTTCAGTGACCTCTTGGTTATTAATTAGTGTATTGTTTAGCCTCCACGTGTTGGTATTTTTTTTACAGTTTTTTCCCTGTAATTGATATCTAGTCTCATAGCATTGTTGTCGGAAAACATTCTTGGTACAATTTCAATTTTTTTAAATTTACCAAGGCTTGATTTGTGACATAAGATACGATCTATCCTGGAGAATATTCTATGAGCACTTGAGAAGAATGTGTATTCTGTTGTTTTGGGATGGAATGCCCTGTAAATATCAATTAAGTCCATCTTGTTTAATGTATCATTTAAAGCTTGTGTTTCCTTATTTATTTTCATTTTGGATGATCTGTCCACTAGTGAAAGTGGGGTGTTAAAGTCCCCTACTGTGATTGTGTTACTGTCGATTTCCCCTTTTATGGCTGTTAGTATTTGCCTTATGTATTGAGGTGCTCCTATGTTGGGTGCATAAATATTTACAATTGTTATATATTCTTGGATTGATCCCTTTATCATTATGTAGTGTCCTTCCTTGACTCTTGTAATAGTCTTTGTTTTAAAGTCTATTTTGTCTGATACGAGAATTGCTACTCCAGCTTTCTTTTGAATTCCATTTGCATGGAATATCTTTTTCCATCCCTCACTTTCACTCTGTATGTGTCCCTAGGTCTGAAGTGGGTCTCTTGTATAGAGCATATACATGGGTCTTTTTTCGGTATCCATTCAGCCTGTCTGTGTCTTTTGGTTGGAGTATATAATCCATTTACATTGAAGGTAATTATTGATATGTATGGTCCTATTACCATTTTCTTAATTGTTTTGGGTTTGTTATTGTAGGTCTTTTCCTTCTCTTGTGTGTCCTGCCTAGAGAAGTTTCTTTAGCATTTGTTGTAAAGCTGGATTGGTGGTGCTGAATTCTCTTAGCTTTTGCTTGTCTGTAAAGGTTTTAATTTCTCCGTCAAATCTGAATGAGATCCTTGCTGGGTAGAGTGATCTTGGTTTTAGTTTTTTCTCTTTCATCACTTTAAATATGTCCTGCCACTCCCTTCTTGCTTGCTGAGTTTCTGCTGAAAGATCGGCTGTTAACTTTATGGGGATTCCCTTGTATGTTATTTGTTGTTTTTCCCTTGCTGCTTTTAATATGTTTTCTTTGTATTTAATTTTTGATAGTTTGATTAATATGTGTCTTGGCGTGTTTCCCCTTGGATTTATCCTATATGAGACTCTGTACTTCCTGAACTTGATTAACTATTTCCTTTCCCATAATAGGGAAGTTTTCAACTATAATCTCTTCAAATATTTTCTCAGTTCCTTCTTCTTCTCTTCTTCATCTGGCACCCCCAATAATTCAAATGTTGGTGCGTTTAATGTTGTCCCAGAGGTCTCTGAGACTGTCCTCAATTCTTTTCATTCTTTTTTCTTTATTCTACTCTGCAGTAGTTATTTCCACTATTTTATCTTCCGATCACTTATCCGTTCTTCTGCCTCAGTTATTCTGCTATTGATCCCTTCTAGAGAATTTTTAATTTCATTTATTGTGTTGCTCATCACTGTTTGTTTGCTCTTTAGTTCTTCTAGTTCCTTGTTAAATGTTTCTTGTATATTTTGCATTCTATTTCCAAGAAATTGGATCATCTTTACTATGATTACTCTGAATTCTTTTTCAGGTAGACTGCCTATTTCCTCTTCATTTGTTAGGTCAGGTGGGTTTTTATCTTGCTCCTCCATCTGCTGTGTGTATTCTGTCTTCTCATTTTGCTTATCTTACTGTGTTTGGGGTCTCCTTTTCACAGGCTGCAGGTGTGTAGTTCCCGTTGTTTTTGGTGTCTGTCCCCAGTGGCTAAGGTTGGTTCAGTGGGTTGTGTTGGCTTCCTGGTGGAGGGGAGTAATGCCTGTGTTCTGGTGGATGAGGCTGGATCTTGTCTTTCTGGTGGGCAGGTCTAGGTTTGGTGGTGTGTTTTGGGGTGTCTGGGGCCTTATTATGATTTTAGGCAGTCTCTCTGCTAAGGGATGGTGCTGTGTTCCTGTCTTGCTAGTTGTTTGGCATAGGGTGTCCAGCACTGTAGCTTGCTGGTCTTTGAGTGGAGCTGGGTGTTGGCATTGAGACAGAGTTCTCTGGCAGATTTTCGCCGTTTGATATTACATGGAGCTGGGAGGTCTCTTGTGGACCAGTGTCCTGAACTTGGCTCTCCCACCTCAGAGGCACAGCATTGACACCTGAAGCACCAATAGCCTTTCATCCCCATGACTCAGAATAAAAGGGAGAAAAGAAAGAAAGAAAAAGATAAAATAAAATAAAGTTATTAAAATAAAAAATAAATATTAAAAATTATTAATTAAAAAAAAGAAAGAAAAAAGAGAGCAACCAAACCAAAAAACAAATCCACCAATGATAATAAGTGCTAAAAACTATACAAAAGACAAACAAGCAAAACAAAACAAAAGAAATGGACAGACAGAACCTTTGGACAAATGGTAAAAGCAAAGCTATACAGACAAAATAACACACAGAGGCATACACATATACACTCACAAAAAGAGAAAAAGGGAAAAAAAATATATATATATATATTGTTGCTCCCAAAATCCACCTCCTCAATTTGGGATGATTCATTTTGTATTCAGGTATTCCACAGATGCAGGGTACATCAAGTTGATTGTGGAGATTTACTCCACTGCTCCTGAGGCTGCTGGGAGAGATTTCCCTTTCTCTTCTTTGCTCGCACAGCTCCGGGGGTTCAGCTTTGGATTCTCCACCATCCGCAGTCTTCACCAGCGAAGGGGCTTCTAGTGTGTGGAAACCTTTCCTCTTTCACAGCTCCCTCCCACTTTGTAGGTTTCATCCCTATTCTTTTGTCTGTGTTTTTTCTTTTTTCTTTTGCCCTACCCAGGTATGTGGGGAGTTTCTTGCCTTTTGGGAGGTCTGAGGTCTTCTGACAGCATTCAGTAGGTGTTCTGTAGGAGTTGTTACACACGTAGATGTATTTCTGATGTATTTGTGGGGAAGAAGTTGATCTCCGCATCTTACCCTTCCACCATCTTGAAGCTCCTCGCAACAACATTTTTGAAAAAAGCTTTGTTGATTTTCTTTTACTTTCAGTTTATTCTCTAATGTTTTCCTTTACAGTGATCCATGAATGAAGCAGCATAATCTTTAAGTGTGTATGGCTTCTAAATAGCTTACTCTTGTCCTAGAATAGAGGTGAGAGGAAAGAAAAGATAGAAACAGTGCACTCAGGGGGCTCGTGGGAGATAGCCAGCAAGTCTTCTCCCTTCTGGGCCTCAGGTATTGACTGCCTGCTGTTAATATCAATGTGTGGATATTAACACGTATATGCTGTCACCGTGATCTTTTTGCTCCACATTCAGTGCTCAGTGGTCTAATCTGTATTCTCAAACCTGCGTAACACATGATCTCATAGGGTAGGGAGGCTCTGACTAGGAATTGTTTTTAATCCTTAGTGAGAAGTCAGATGTATGAGTGAAGGTCTCGAGCTCCCCCTAGACGTGGACACCTTTTATGTTCTCAGGTTGTCAAAACTAATGTAGCTTGTGACATTGCCAAAACAATGCTATTCCCAAGCCATAGCCACAGGTGGCTATTCAATTTTAAATTAATTAAAATTAAAATTAAAAATTAGTTCTTCAGTCGTACCAGTCACATTTAATGTGCTCAGCAGCCACAAGTGGCTAGTGGTTTCAATACTGAACAGTGAAGACACAGAACATCATCGCACAGCCGGAGGTGTTAGAGGGACAGTTAGGAGGTAAGGGTGTGGAGATAATCTAATATTAATGAGAATAAGTCCCATCCTAGGGAAGTGACACAGTGACATACAGATGCCAAGTAGCGTAATTCAGATACAGAACAAATATTTCTGAGTCGAAGGCCAATTCAAGGGAAAAAGGCATCCTGCACCCTAGGTCTTTAGATGTTTCAGAGGCACAGCTTTATAGTCACAGACTCCTACGTGATCAACTTCTCTGTGCTGCAGGGTTCTGCGCTATCATCATCCAAGAGAGCCACTGACTTTCTCTCGTCACCAACCCTACTCCCTATATACTACTCTCTACATTGGTCCTTCCTTTACTTTGTAATCCAAGACCCTGATCTTGGGTAATCACAATTACACAAACATAACTAAGAAATGGTCTTAAATTCCTAATTAACTCTAGCCTATTGTATTCATTCCATTGTCTCTCTCTTTTCCCGGTCATTGTACCAATTCACTTTGTAAAGCAGGACTCATTTGCCTAACAGATACGGAAGGTCAGCCTATCTTCCAAGTTTCCTTCCAACCCTTCTTTCAGATGTTCACGGGAGGAAGGACAGGTGGCTAAAGGAGGGGGTTAACTTTATATGTAGAATAGTAAGCGAAAATCATTTAGCAAATACGAGTAGCTGCCTTGGCAGTTTTTTTTTCTTTGCCTATTTGGATTGAAGGTCTTTTATGAGCTCAACCAGTCCAGTCCAATTTACGGGATCCACTCCTGGAATAGGATGATCGCAAAGCATTATGCAGTGCTATATTTCTGAATTTACTTATCAGCAACTCTATTTCCGAAAAGATTGAAGGGCAGTTTTTCTTGTAAATATTAACTGTTTGGGGGGAAATAAATCTATAATCATATAAGGGATGGTTATAAAATTACAACACTGTGTTCCCAAGTCACACACCCCATCAATCCCATTAACTTATAGCTATATATATTTTCCATGTTGGATTTATGCTACTTGTCATTCATATAGAGTACAACATTTTAACAGCATGGTCCAGGAATTTACTAGATAAAAATAAAAATGCCTTGATCACTTATAAAACAAAACCAACTACAGGTTTTAAATGTAATAGACAAAAATACAGCAACGACTTAGACAAGTTAGGGCATAATTCTGTACGTAAAACTGAGAAAAAGCAGACGCACACATAGTAAGACTCCTCCAAATGGCACTAAATGGGAGACAGGATAATCGCATCTGAGAGAAAATCTGAATTATAGAATACTTTAAGAATGCAGTCTTGTTATACCCAGGGAAACAACAATAATCATGACAATGAGACTAATTGCTTACAAGATATTTCTAGGTATCAACTGACCTCTTTTCATCAGATTTTACTGCAAAAAGAATAGAAGAGGATTTCATTAGTTAGGAGCCAGAGGGCTAAACCAGATGAACTTTCAAGATCATTTCAGATCGTGACCTATGATTCTATGGTCTGTAAGTAGTAAAATCTAGTTATACAAAGCTAATTAATGTGATAAAGTCATTAAACATAGTTCTTTCAAACGGGTTAAACATTTTCTATAATACTCTTTATGTTTCACTTTTTAAGAGAGAGCATAAAACGGAACTACATAAAGACGAGGTCAAATGGTAACATACTTCAAGTTAATGGAATATGAATTAATACCACTCTTCTTGGATAAACATCTCCAGTAAGCATACTTGAGAAAGAAGACAGGTGGTAGAGTCCCAGCTCTGCTTCAAGTGACTGTTTTATAACCTCTCTGACCTCCAGTAAGGGGTTTCAATCCTATCATTTCTGAGGGTCCCTTCCTTCTCCAACGTCTGCTGTTATATGCACAGTTTTAGTTTCCTTGCAATTTATACCCAACATATGAGATTAATATAGAGGAATGAAGAGATTAGAGCCTATTTCTTATTGGACTGAGTTGTTATTTCTTCAAACCTAAAAGACAGCAAAATTCTTGTGATTTGCTTTCTAGCACGGAAGACACTGGAAATTTCTTTGATAATGATTACTTTTATATCTAATCTGAAAACTTCATATTGGTCTTTTAATTTTATAACTCAAGAAAGTAACACACAAAAAGTTCTGCAATATTCACAATTCCAATTGTCTTGCTGTTGGCCTAGAGATGGTTTGTGGCAAGAGCAAGGTGAGAAGCCAAGAACCTTTCAGCCGGATGTTGGCAAGGTTGAATGCTCCTAAACATACATTTCCTGTGAAAAATCATAATGACAGATGACCAGGTGGGAAGTAGGGTTAGTTCTTGCATTGCCCAGTATCATGGGTACTTACAAACAAAAGTCGGAGAGCCGAAAAAAAGCATGCTGATTAATTTCCAGATTCAACTGACTTCTCTGGAACTTCTATACCTTAAGACAATTTCTTTTGCTCCACGTTATAAAACAGGCAAGAAGTAGAATGAAATTCTGAGAATAATACTTGTAAACATTAAGATTGGAAAAGTTATATACTCAATGTATATCCTGAGAGGCAGGTGACTGTTTTCATTTTGAGGAAAATGAAACAGTAGGTAGAGAAAGTAAATTCATTTTAAGTAAAAATTGAAAGTACACCCAACTGTCTATTAAGTATTCTGCTTTCACGTGTCACTCAATTGCCAGATTTTGGAGAAGATTGGATACAAATCACAAAGCCTGACTTCTCTGTTTTGATTGTTGGTCTGACTACTGACTGGCTAAACTGGTAAGATCAGTCCAACAATGCAGTTAATTTATATATTTAGATCCAGAATACAATCCTCAAAATGTAAAACAGTGTTTCCAGTGACTTTATGACCTTTTATCGGACATTCATCATTCCAGTTCACTTCAGCGCATCTTGTTAAGATGGTTGCAAAACTTTGGGAATCTTGACTTAATAACAATGTCAGCTGATTAACAGCAAAACTTCTCTAATTGGGAAGGTTTGAAAAATGCTTTAACCTCAATATGTGTGTCTCTCCATGATAGACACCTACTTTCACCAATTTCTCTCATCCCTAACAGGCCTGTCAATTTTATAGTAGCTCTGACCCACTCCTTGTCAATGTTTATGTTTAACTGGATCAGCAAAGGAAGTACGACATGCTGAAACATGGGGAAGAAAAAATAATAACAACAGGACTTTGAGGATGAACAAATACCCTATTGATATTCAGCTACAGCTTCTGAAAATGCTCACAGGGTATTTGGAAATTGCATTTCTAAATGTTATGGGCTTCGGGTCTCTCAACCATGTAATGAATATGTATTTTTTCTCCATTTATTTATTATTGGTAGAAATTGAGTGATGGACTTTTCCACTGATGCCCCTGTCCATGTTTATTTTCTCATTGCTCCAGTCAGCACTGTTATCTGACAATGCAAAACAAGTTACATTTGGGTTGATACACACAGGCAATCCTTCTTTCAAAGATTTTTCATCTGTCACCATCATCTCCACTAAGATGCAGAGCAGGGAATGACAGAATGCTTGGTTTTATCTGTATTTTCCTTTGCAAGATAAAATAACAAAACTGTGATGATTTCAAATGGTAGGGTCTAATGGAGGATTATAAATTATTGCCTAATGTGCCAAATACTTTGGACCAGTAGCTTGAAATTGTGTTCTGGAGACTGTTTAGAACGACTGCTTGTCACAATCTCTTTCTTCATTTAAGAAAATGAACTGTTTCTTGAAAATATCATAAGACCAAGAAAAAACTGCACAAAATAGCAAGATCAAAATAAAAAGTAAAATAGATTACATAGTTCCCTTCACACTAGTAGCACTTGCCAATACTACTTGTTGAAGCTATGCTCCTTTGTTTTCTAAAAGGAAAAATATTTTTAAAGCCTATTTTGTTCGCTCTAGTTTTTCAAATGATATAGATTCAAACACAATTGCGTAAGTCTGATAAACTCAAGTGTATGTATCATCAACTCCTAACTGAAGGCTCATAGATGCTAAGAAAGTTGAGATCTAGCCAAGGAATCCACCAAATAAGACACCTGTTTCTTGGGCTTGGGTTGAACTGAGCAGGGGTAATAGGAGGCTGATTGGCCGAAGATGGCTGGACTCACTCAAATATTTTGGTCAAAACTCTTCTTTGGCTATCGCAGCAGAACAATAACAATCTTTTCAACCTAAACGTGAATATTGCTATGCAGAATCATCTCAATGTTAAATATAGCGGTGTGTTACCCTATCATTTTTCCTTCTACGTGGGCTTCTAGATTAAGGAAGGAACCTAAAATGCTGAAGGCAGTTCTGTTTCCATAACCTACAAAATCTGACCTGATGAAGTCAACTACACACATAAACTTATTCCCTGGTTCATCTATGGCAGAGGAGAATACGTAGGAAGATTAATGTGACTGGTTTAAGACTAAATTATCTGATTTCATTGACAATAGTTTGGCAACCTGAATGAGCATCAGATTACAGACTCCGCTGATTTCCCCAATATTCCTGCCCCCTGCCAGGATAAAACATCTTTGACTATCCGTGATGTTAACACTGTCAATATTTATTCATCAAAACGGAGGGCTGCCCAATTTCTTAGCACCTCGGTGCTACAGATACAGCCAATCTAGATGGTTCAAGCAGAAGAAAAAAAAAGTTTTGGATCAAAGGTATCGGAATTCATGAATTAGATTATTGTGAATTCAGTAGATTCTGCTTTGCTTTGCTAGTGAAAGGCAAAATGTTACATTGCTTTTAGGAATAGTGTATGATTCTTGAAGCTATCAGGGGAGAAATAGCTGTGTCAATTAATTATGAATAAATGACTATAGGAGATAGTTTTTGCATTAGGTAACATATTAAGATAAAAAGTTAAATAGTTGAATAGTTTACAAAGCATTAAACTTGATCGACAGCCACATATACATCTGCTTTTGGGGCCTGAGATTAGAGGATAGTGAAGCTTTCTCCTCTGATTACTGTGTAAATCAGGTGTGCCTGGCTCTCTGTTTTCTATTATATTTGGAAAGTGAGCAATGGAGAGGCAAGGGAAAAAGAAAGAAGGAAAAATTAGTGAGAAGAATAGATGTGACAAGAGGACAAGCAGAAGTGAGATGCATCTTTGAATAATTTTTATTCTATATGGAAAAATTGAAACATTATAATAAGACCTGAGAAATAACTTCTATTTTTTCACCCCATTTCAAAATACATGTACAGTTCAAGAACAATAGATAGAGAGGGATGTTCTGGCAATCATTTTGATCACTTCAATGGGCCATTGAAATTTTTCATGAAAAGGAACAATGATTGATGTGTGCCAAGTCTTATATTAACACATTAAAGCTATGATGATAAAATGAGTTTTTTATTCTTTATAAAAGTGATTATTTATATATGTTAAACAGGAAACTAAGATGTTACTATGGAAATCGAAGTCCCATGGAGTTGCCAAATTTTGCCAATTAAACAGCTCTAGAAAAGACTCATTTCTATCAAAAATAAAACAACATATGGTTTGCTCTAAAAATAGGTCTCTTGAAGAAAAACGGTGCTATGTAGTTAATGTTGTGCTTTTGAGGGCTTTAAATCTTATTCTCCCTCAAATAACTTTTGTTCTTAAATTCTTCAAGAAAAGTCGCAAATGCATTTACTCTGATCCAGCATGAGATAAGTGACAGCACAGAATTCAGCTTGTGACACATTGTCCCATTCTCTTTAAAACCATGTTGAATGGATAAAACGGTTACTATACAGCCATTTTTTTTTTTTTTTTTTTTTTTTTTGCGGTACTTGGGCCTCTCACTGCTGTGGCCTCTCCCGTTGCGGAGCACAGGCTCCGGACGCACAGGCTCAGCGGCCATGGCTCACGGGCCCAGCCGCTCCGCGGCATGTGGGATCTTCCCGGACCGGGGCACGAACCCGTGTCCCCTGCATCGGCAGGCGGACTCTCAACCACTGTGCCACCAGGGAAGCCAAGCCCCCTAAAGGTCTTCTTTTGTAAGAGGGGTGTTCTCCTATTAAATCAAGTCATCAGTACTAGAATTGAGACTAGCTCCTCTGGATCATCTCTGAAGATATGAGACTGTGATTACAATTAGTGATAATGTGCAAGTTAAGTTCAATTGTTTCAGATGCAGTAAAAATGAGCCATTTTAAAATAAATCAATTAAGCAAAATTTTGGATGCTCAGAGTAAGCATTAAAAAAAAGAAAACAACTGGGGCTTCCCTGGTGGCGCAGTGGTTGAGAGTCCGCCTGCCGATGCAGGGAACACGGGTTCGTGTCCCGGTCCGGGAAGATCCCACATGCCGCGGAGCGGCTGGGCCCGTGAGCCATGGCCGCTGAGCCTGCGCGTCCGGAGCCTGTGCTCCGCAACGCAAGAGGCCGCAACAGTGAGAGGCCCCCGTACCACAAAAAAACCAAAAAAAAAAACAAAAAAAACCCAACAACTTCCCAAGGACAGAGATTTTTTTCTGTTTTACTTACTGCTAAATTCTATTTTACTAGAGTAAACAGGACTTAGGTACTTAAATATTTGTTGAATGAGTAAATGAATGAACAAAATATTTGCAAAATACTGGATGATGTGATAAAAATAAAATACTCTACAATTGTTTAAACAATTTATATGGATTATCTCCTTTATTATAACTACTGTATTTGGTATTTGATAACAGTACCCTGCTTTACATGCATAGAAACTGAGGCACAATTAAGCATTTCACTTAAGGTTACCATCTATTAAATAGTTGTCTAAATTAGAACTCAGTCCGTTTTACTTCAAAGCTCACACTCTTAACCACTTACCTCCCACAAATGCACTGCTAATGTTTCTTCCCTTTACCTAACAAATCTTTTTAGTAGAGTGAAATATAAGTTAAAGTTGATTGTTAAAAACCCTCTCTGGATTTATGTCAAAGCTCAATGATAAATGTGTCAAAATGCACCTGCCATTAACAAGATTTAATGCCTGATGCTGGTAGGTAAGTGAGGTGTTCTTTTTTTGACATATTCATATAAACCAGCATTAAAGCTGATATAGTTATTATTGGTTGATCTAACTTCTCAGTTTTCTGCAATTTAAAAAGGATTTTGGATCATAAATATTCACATTTGCAATGCTAAAGAAAAGAGCTACAATCATCTTTCCAGGGCACCCTTGAGAATTCTAAGTATCAATCCACCTATTTGTCACTCATGAAAGCTTAGTGCACATTTACAAAACTTAACACTGTTAAAAGAAAACACATAATGAAGTAATAGGAATGTCAATTTTTCATGCAATGAGTCCAGGGCAATCAGATTCATCTTTTGACAACGTTCATTCCTTGTTCTAGCCAAGCTCCCATTCTAGCTGCACCCTGGTGTCAAATCAACTATATGCTGACCTAGCTCTCTCCTGGAACCACAAAGGACTCAGCATACAATTAAACAAGGAAGATTTTCTAATAATCATTAGTTGTTTCTCACCTGAGTGAAACATGTCAGGGATCCCTTGGGTACCATTTAAATATCAAGTGATACAAAACCACTATCAATCAAGATGAGAAAGGGCAACTCTCTGCTCTCTCAACCTCCCTGTAGCTTCAGCCTGAGGTTTCCTCCGCACTTGAGTAAAATTAAGTGTAAACATCCACTTGCCTTTAGATTCAATCCAGCTCCACCTTCCAACTGCACCACTCATTTCTCCTTTGTAACTTTCAGTGTTAGAAGACAGGGATGGTGGCTGTTCCATTTGAACAGTTTTATCATGTTTTATCTAAATAGAGGTAATCTCAAGATCCCAAAATACCGGACTTTAGGGAAGAGTCATTAGCTAATATATCATCTAAACTTGACCAGAATTGAGTCAGAAATAGAGAGATCATGAGCCACGAGTGAAACAGTAACCTGAAAGAAATCAAGGGTGGTTTAGTAGAATCAAGTCTAGAAAACTGCAATTAGCATAGCATTAGGGGGAGAGGGAGGCAAAGGGTTGGAATTAAATACTAAAGCTTGCATAGTGAAGCAGGCAGAAAACACTTGGGGACCTTCAGCACCCAAAGATGTCAGCCATGTCACTTCTCTGCCAGACTTTGATGGGAAGGAAAACCTGCCAAACTGCTGAATCTTGTTTTTTGTTTTTCAATGATGACTGCTTTGGTAGAGACTTCTAATTGTCCCTGAATATCCATTACCCTCTTCTCATATAGTAATATACACTCCAGTTTTCAGCTGGATACATACCCACCTGTAATAAAGACCATATTTCCTATCTCCACATAGCTGGTGTGAGCATGAACTTTTTCTCTTTTTGACTTTTCTGTTAGTTAAAATATAGATGTGAAAAAATATGTCCAGCTGATTTCTGACAAAGGGTAAAAAAAAAAAAAATCAATGAAAGAGAGTCTTCGTAACAAACAGTGTTGGAATAATTGCATCAATTCCCCCCCCAAATGAACCTTGACCTAAGCCCACACTCTACCCAAAATTTCACTCAGAATGAACCACAGATATAAATGTAAAGTGTAAAACTGTAAAACTTTTTTGAAAAGAATATAGGAGAAAATCTTCATGACCTACTGTTAGGCAACAAATTCTTCAATATGATACCAAAGGCATGATCCATAAAAGAAAAACTCAATTATTGGATTCCTTAAAAGTAAATGCTTTTGCTCTGTGCAAAAAGTATGTTAAGAAAATGAAAAGGCAAACCACTGACTTAGAGAAAATGTTTGCAAATCACATATCAGAGAGGACTCATATCCAGCATATATAAAGAACTCTCCAATCTCCACAGTAAGAAACCAAATAATCCAATTAGAAAATGAGCAGAAGATTCCAACAGACATGTCATCAAAGAATATATACAGATGGCAAATAAACATAGGGAAAGATGTTCAACAACACTAGCCATTAGTAAATGCAAAGTAAAACTACCATGAGACACCGCTACATATATATTAGAATGGCTAAAATTAAAATATATATATATACTGATAACGTCAAATGCCAGTGAGGGTGTGAAGAAACTGGATCTCTCATATATCCCTTGGTGTCTACCTTTCCATACAAAGTGGCCTATGTCATGGGGGCTGCAGGTCCCTGAAAAGCTGCCCTGTAGCATCCTCCTCTCTCTGAGACTCTCAGCATCATCTTCATGTTAAATGTCCCTGGTTTGTGATTCTGATCATTTTTCACCAAGCAGATTTCATCCCTGTAACTATTTCACCTTTCATCCTTTTAATTAGAATTAGATATGACTCCCAAATTAAGGGTTTTACATTGTTATCCTAATTACCCTTTAAGTGTATGTCACATAGTCCAGAGTACCAGATATTACAAATCACCTCCATTTCCAGCTTAATTCTGGATGCTTTGTTGACCAAGAGAGAATTTTCATTAGAAGACCTAAAGATCGTAGAAGATGTAAACCATCCCAATGAATGGGTTAATAAAATGTCTCCACAGCTCAGGACAGTCTGATTATCTCAATCAAGTACTGAGCTCTTAACCTACCCTAACAGAATACAGCTAGCTACCTAATAGTCATGTCTATCTATCTACTTTTTCAAACCTACTTCGGTTATGATGAGTCAAAATTTCTAGAAAGAATAAGGAAAAATGATTTAATTTGTCCCATTAACCAGTTACATTACTAGCACCTTTAATAATAAAATGTCAATATTCTCTGTATAATTAATACATTAAAATTTCAATACTTAAACCAGTAAGAATCCCTTGGTAAATGATGAGCTTCATCTAAGCAGATACAGTTTGTTCTTTTCATGTTTATTTTCTAAGTGCAGAAAATAAACCCACCAGAACCATCATTCTCATTCATTAAGCTTTTGTTGAATGAATAAATAAATGTATGCATGAAGAAAATAAATGGTGGTGGCAGGAGCTTGTTCCCTGTCAACAAGCTAGCTATAATCTCAGCATGTCTTATATAGAATAATAAACTACTAAATATGGTACAGGGTGTGGGCAAGATTGGATAGTTATTTTCTAGGGAAATTTGGATATGAAGAAGCGAAAGAACTAGCCATGGAGGGAAAAATTATAAATCCATCATAAATCTACAACAGATTGCTGGAAAAGAAGAGCCTGAATTGGGCTGTGTATAAGCATAAACTAGTTTGAGAAAATTAATTAAAAAAATAACTGGATATTTGGGAAGTATACTTGTATATAGTAAATAATTAAACATTTAAAACTCCTCATTGTTAAAATAAATGGTTCTTTGTACAATTTCCCCTCTTGTTATTAACATCATAGTTTCTTCATTTTCCTGATCTGGTTTATAAGAAATTTCTAATAATCATGACACAGAAAGCAAATACTCTACAAATACTGTCCGATTACCTTTGTGCCTAATCTATTTGAGGCTCTCACAAATCATGGATATGACATTTAGGAGCTTTGAGGACTTGGACATAGCATTCTGTGCTAACTGTAAAAGAATTTCCAACCAAAATTTATTTCCAAATTTTGTATTAAAACCAATTAGGTTCTGCCACTGAGTAAATCCCTACTTCATTTTCATGTAAATTGGAAAATTTAATATTATGTGGGGTGGGCACTAGTTCTAGATGACAAGACTACATAGTTGGCTCTTTTCCAAAAGTGTCTAAGATTTTAAATTAGTTGCACTTCACTGTCTTATGTGAAAGTTGTGGATGGTTTCTCTTTTTCTTTTTTGGGAGAATGGAGTTTAAGTGAACAATTCAATGTTGGGTGTATACAGGGCTTTTTTCTATGCTTTAAAATAATTAAGGTCCTCTGCACAATTCCCACATGGTGTTTTAAAGGTGAGATTCAGTTAGATAACAAATTATCTGACTCATAGCTCCATACATTCCAGCAATATTCAACTAAAGTCAATTATGCATCCTGTTTTTTTCAAGTTTCCAACATATGGGGCTAAGGAAGGACACTGTCAAAACATCCATAAACTCAGACATGTTACTGAACTACACATGCCAGTTGCTTGGGAAATTGTCTACTGATTTCATTTGTACAATGATTAATTTTAGGAATAACCAGATACTAACTAGCTAGTAAATAATTTCTAATGTAGTAAGAGTACCATAGCAAGGATGAGATCCAAGAATTTACTAAAACCTAAATAGTTGTGGGGAAAAACCCAGTAGCTTAAAGCTGTCAATTTTTTTTTCATGTTCTCTAGAATATGACATTTTGAATTCAATTCTGAGAGCAGATTTTACCTTAACATTGGGGAAGAAGGGAATGGCCTTCATAGGTTTTTTGATTTTCTAATGTAAAGGCCACTATCCTAGTCCAGAAGGGAACATTCAGAGGTAAGGATAAGCTGAATATTGATGAATATATGCACAATAATGAAAAGTTTGTTTTCTTTTAGATGAAGTTGCATCTGTGACATGGTTTACATTCAGGCAAATAAAAACAATGAAATAGCATAATACCGTGAAGGAGAATGCTTGTTTTCTCACTAGGAATTTCAGAAATATAAGGGTCTAATCTTCAGGCAGTGTGACTTGAGAGGGGGGGGGCCTCCTATGTGGTTGGTGAACTGGCCTCTTGAAATCATGGTAGGCTTGAGCTGAGAGCCATATCCATCCAGTAAGAGAACCTGTGAAGGTCCATGATTAGGAATATCCATTTCTTTATTCTTAATCTACTCTGTGCACTGCTTTACCTTTCTATTATGCCCAAGATTTTGGTGAATTTTTTTTATTTGGAGTTTATTTTGAGAGTTAAGAGAAGGGTTGATGATGTCCTTTAGGATGACACAGTGTGGGAGAGAGATAGTATCTGAACTTGACAGAATAGAGGACTACTGGAAGAGGGGAAATAAGAGGCCATCAGGCTGCATATAACACAAATGCACTTATTGGGATTTCTCAAAAATAGGGGCAAAGACTTGGCTTCCTCTGATCAAATATGATGGAGGCAATTTGGGTATTAAAGGATCATCTCTTAAGACTGGAGAAGTTGAAGATGGGTTATGTAGGAATACCTAGCTAAAAGATAAATTACTTAAAATGAACTGCACTGTTTGTTTCCCAAAAAAGGTCATTACTAAAGTGAAAAAGGAGCTCGTATATAGTTAATTGATGTTTAATAAATGTTATTACTTATTAAGCTATTTTTTTTTAAAAAACAATCATGTTGAGTTTTGGTATACTGACATATGAAAAATACATTTTAATCACAAATGATATTATTTGTGAAACACAAATGCATGGAGTGGAATAAGTAAGCAGTCTGTGATTCATTGATTCAAAGATTCAGTTTGAAGAGAATGAGTCTAAAGCAAACCCTACAGAGCTTAAGGATTTAGGACACCAAGGGTGTGCTGATTAAAAACAAAGCCAAGCGATTTATCAATCCTGTGAATTAGATTAATGCAGCCAGTCAATCTGGATATTATGGGGAAAATCTTTTTATTTTTCTCAACAGCAAGTATTTTTGTCTGTAATTGTTCTTAATCATTCAAATAATTGCATTAGCGATCTTACGCTGCTTGTGTGAATGACTTTTCTTGAATTATTTCATTGTTTTCTCTGTAGGTTAGGTATTGAATTTCTGAAGGTTTTCTACCATATGTCCTGTCTTTGCTGGTGGTCATCTCAAAATTGTTCTTTTCCTATAAAATATGTATCATTTCAGTTATCTGATGTTTTTTCCCTTCTTCGATGATAACCAACCATAGATTGTGACCTTGATTTTCCTGTCTTAAATCCCACTTTATCTCCTCCATAAAATTTTCATCTTCTCTGCCTATACATTTATCTTAATTGGCCTTCAGTTCCTTCAATTAAGTATATCTCCATCAATGTTTGCTGTGACCAGGACAAGTGGTGGATAAAAGTGCTATTTTAAGTAAGTATGAGTCAGATAACTGCAGCCCCAAGAAGGCCATGTCTTTTTCTCCTCCTTGAAAGTCCAAGGAGCAAGAGAAGGACAAATGAAGTCATGAGAATGAGAGTTGTACTTTCATAGCAGAGGCAGGGGCCAGAGATGCTCCTCAAGTTCATTTATGTGGTCATTAGGCAAAGTCTTTTGTTGCTGTAATGATAATAAGATAAGCCAAGTGCTTAAGTAGCATTAAATGAACAGGAGATACTTATGGAGGAACCCCTTAGGTTTTGTTGAAATATATCACTTATTTTGAGTAGATTACAAGGTAGACTTATGACAACTCAATCATGCAGACATTTAAGGAAAAAGCGTCACTGCTGTAGTTAGGAAAATGTTTTAGCCTGGGGGCAGAAATAATCCAATACTCATAGTATTTGATTTTCCTTTTTCTCTTGTTTGCATGGAAATGGTGAGAGTAATAGAAATAAAAGGTAGGGATGCTACCCCCCTTCCTGCCCTCCCCCCACCCCGGGGTCATAAAACTCTTGTAAGAGAAATTTCTCCCCAAATGGAAAGAGTACGTAGTCTATAGAGGACAACTATTTCTGGTGGTAAAACACAAATATGTTTAGACATTCGCATTTATAACTTTTCTTAATCTAGATCATTTTTTGCTCAGATCCTATTTTATTTTCTCTGCAGTCTATGTGATTTGTTGACCCATCTCTACTTCTGTACTTTATAAGATTCTTGAAGAAATGTTGTTTGCTTTATTACTATAAATTGTGATTCTATAGCTTTCATACTTTTCTTTCTTACAAAATAAAACTATCGTTCAATATATCCAGCTAACTCTCCTTGTTTGTTAAAAGATAAGTATAAGTAATAGGGAGATACAAGAGAAAAGAAATAATACAGGTTTAGCAGAAACATCTTTTTGAATAGCAAACTAAGACCATGGATTTTTTTTTTTTTTTTAAGCAAACCCATCATCAGATTTTAAAGCTGCAGATCTAAAAGGATTTTGCCCAATCTCTCTCTCTCTCTTTTTTTTTTTAATTTAATGTAGAAGTTGAAGCTCAGGTCTTAAAATACTTGCCCTAAACTGTTGGATCCAGTATAATCCGCTGTAAGGTGTCTGCCTGACCTGAAGCTTAGCTCTAGAAGGGTGAGAAAGAGACAAAGAACTTACGGTATGTTAAACTTCAACCTGAACCTCTAGTAATGAGGACAGCCTCCTTTGAAGGTTCCAAACAGGGAGCGGGGTCAAGACTTCTCCTTTTCCCTTGGTTACTTAATTGTTACTTCTCCCTGTCCCCAGACAATGCCAAGTGCGTGTGATAAGCCTTGACCCTCATATCTGTCTCTTTCACCTCCCTCTGTACCATGCCTTAGGGCCAGATATAGTCTGTTTTTATTCTTTTTTTTTTTCTCAGTCTTTCACCTACATCTTAGCCTCCTTTTCCCTTTGATCAGGAAGCCTGGTGACCTCATGGTCCCAGACGACCACTTCATTCTTACTGGAGAACTCTGTGAACTGAGTCCTCCAGATTTAACCCTTAATGTACTGAATATTATCAAAGAAGCTGGAAAATCTCAAGAAAATGTCCCTTGCTAGGAGGGCCATTGTTTCACTACAAAATCCTATCTTGAATGCCAAAAGCAAAATATTACTTCATTTCTTACTCTAAATATCCCTAGGGAAACTTAATGAAACCTTGGAAAGATGGATGCCTTAGATGAACATCAAAGAGAAAGAAATGCAGTAAAGAAAGCACGTAATTTTCAAAATAGATTTCTGATCACCTTTATTTTGTAAGTAAACAAATAATCCAGGAAGAAATCACTAGGGAGAGGTCTATACCTAACACAATATTGCTGGTATTTACTGAACTGTCAAAAACCTAGTAGAATCTCTAAATGCCATCAATCAGAAGTTAGTGTCCTCGCGGAGGATATATTTGAACACAGATTACATTGCTACTGGAGTCATGCCTATGAGACATCAGAAAAATTGGGATTCTAATAGATTTGAAACACAGGTTGGGTATCTGGGGAAACTGAGAGGTGTCTTTCTACCTCAGAAATTGCATAACCTTGTACAGAGAGCCGAAACCTACTAAATGGATCAGCCGTCCGAAGGGGACTTGAGTGATTTTTCCCAGTCCTGTCATTTTGTGAGCCTCTCATTTTTACAACACTTACGGTAGAGACAAATTGCAAGAGAAAGTTCACTTAGAATGAAAAAAAATCAAAGGCTAGCAATGACTCAAAGATGTTACGGTCTTGGCTTCACCCCTTCCTGGCCTTTTAGTAACTACAAGTAATCAAAGCCATTTTAAGGCTTTTATGTATGCTTCCATTATTTTCCTATGCTGTGTAATTCTAACTGTAGAAGCGAGATGTATTTACCTAATCTGTGGACTGACACACAGTAACCAATATCTAAATACAAATGAATCTTTGGGAGAACAAGGAAAGGCTTTAATATGTGAGGATCACTCAACCTGTAGAGGTTTATCCTTTTGTGTTTAGGTTCTCTGGTCCCCTCAGGATGCCATCTAGTATAATTGTTTTTTGAATAGCTCTAGTGATTTTAACAACTTTGCTTGTAGGGTTTTTTTTTTTTTTTTCTATATTTTAAAGCGTTTCTAATTTTTTATGAAAAGTTCCTTCTGACATTTGCTTTGATTTTTTTCCCCATTTAATTTCCATTTATGCCCTTACTCCATTATTTCTAGGAAGTGGGAAACTGAAACTCTGGATATGATCAAGGCTATTAAAAGCATGTACTTCTGCTGAAACCTCTTATCATTTTGTTCTGGGTATTATCAGCCTCAGTATAGGAATAGAAAGGGAAAAGGTTAAAGTTTACCAGTGTATATTGCCCTTTGTTTTTATTTGCTTTTAAGAGCCTGGGAATAGTGTCTATAATCCCAATGCACCTGAATAACAAAACTCATATCTGTGTATAAATTTTATATATGAAATTATATTGGAAACTGATAACAAAAATAATGATTTGACAGTGAATCTTCCCAGCATTAAATTGAAAATAAGTAAGCCACTTTACATTTTTAAAATTAAGTAATTACAGATCATTGATCATTGGCTTACTGTTGTTTTCTGATCCTATGATGTGTATACTCACCAGGATTTCAGCTGTAATATGTTTAGCTTTGAATCAGGGACATTTTGTACCATGATTCATTTGATGCACCTAAATTTTACAAAAGCAATGATTTAATCTTTTTTACTTATGTAAGCAAAAGGTAATATAATAAAGATGATTTGGAAACTTATCAGGACAATAGGAGCTGCATATTCATGTAAGCATCTTAATGGATATCTATTATGATGAAGAGTTCAAAGAGGCCAGCCTCTAAGAGGTCAGCTCCTCTTAAATCTTGCAAAGAACAGTTTTTCCTCAGCTAACATTAAAAGAGATTTAACATTTTAAGAGGTGTTAAAAATTTTGAACCTAGATATTAATCATTCAACAAATGCTTATGGAGTACCTAATATGTGCTAGTCTCTTTTGATCCCTAGAGATACAGAAGGAAAACTAAAGCAGGTAATCAATCTGGAAATAAGAGCTCAGTTCTGGGTACCTGCACTGGCACCATGTCGCCCTGGGCAGAAAGGGTCAAGAAAATAAAAATGGCAATTTCATGCTTTATTTCTAGATGTTACCATGGAATTACTTTTCCTAACCTATAGAACTTATTTTTAACTTTTAAAATGTAAGTAAGAAACAAATACAGAAGAATATGCAATATAAACATAGAGCTTAATGAATTATCATAAGACCAACACCCTAGTACACACTATTCATGTCAAGAAACTGAAGTATGCCCAGAACCCCAGAAGGTCCTCTACGTGCTCCATCTCATTATAATCACTTCCCTCCCCGCAAAAGTAGCCATTTTTAAAATTTTTATAGTAATCATCTCTTTGCATTTCTTTATAGTCTTACCACCTTGTTATTCTAGGGACTAGATCAGAGCTTTGCAAATTGCATGTGCTCAATAAATTCCTAAACAAGTTAAGTCGCTGAAGATGCATTCCTCAAGTATACATGCTTAGAAACTCTGTTTACTCTTTCCTGTTTTTAGGGTTTTTTTTGGGGGGGTGGGGTGATTTGGGCATATGTTCTTAAGTCACCATTATTCTACATTTTTTCCTCCCATCCTTACATTTTCTTACAATTTATTTTTTGAAAAAATAGGTCCATTTGACCTGTAGTTTTGAATATGCCCATCCTTTGTATTTCCCACAATTTGGCAGTTGATGTAGAGGTTTGATTAGACTCAGACTCAGTCCCTTTGGCAACACTGCAAGCTATATAGTGCTCTTTTATTAGGAGGCACATGCTATTTGGTTGTTCTTTTCTGTGATATTAGCAGCTGTGAATGCTATGACTAGATGCATTAATTTGATGGGAGTTATAAAATGGTGCTATTCCACTGTTGTCATTTATTTTTCATTGTCTGGATGGAATAATTCTATACATAGAGGGTCTCCCTCAACCCTTATTTTGGTACCCAATCATATTGGTAAGGCAAGATAAATGTTTTATTTTTTTCCTTCTATTTCCCATTTCCCACAGTGATGAATTTGTCCCCAAACACCTTCTGAAAGTAACTAATTAGTTCTTTTATCCTTTTTTTGCACCATTATCAATTCATGGATTTACACATATTTTATGGGTGTCAGTCCGACTGGGCTGCTGTAACAAAATACCATAGACTGAATGGCTTCTAAAAATGTATTTCTCACAGTTCTGGATGCTGAAAGTCCAAGAGTAGGAGGTCAACATGGTCAGGCTCTGGTGAGAGCTCTCCTCTGGCTCACAAACTGAGGACTTCTCGTTGTGTCCTCATATGGTGGAAAGGGTAACATAGCTCTCTGGAGTCTCTAAGAGTACGGATTCCATTCATGAGCCTCCATACTCATTACCTAATCACCTACCGATTAGGTCCATCACATTAGGGGTGTTAGTATGTCAGCATATGAGTTTTGGGAGGACACAAATGTTCAGTCCATAACAATGGATTTCAATCCATTGCTCTGGCTATCCTTATTGGAGTTCAAATCGTCCTACATTTGACCTGCAGGAAACTTACTCATGTGTCTGGCTTTTTATGCTGTCAAATGGGAGGATGAGGATGACTGGGTTATGTGTCTCTCCTCAGCCAGTAGGCTAACCCAGACATCATCAGAGTAGCTGTAGGGTTCCAAAGAGCCACAAGAGATGGCACACTTCAATGTGCAAGTATTTATTAAGTTTCTTAAGTCTCATTAGCCAAAGCAAGTCACATGGGCAAACCCAGGTTCACTGAGAGAGAACCACCTCAGAGTGGGAAAATGGGATGAGAATTACTGGTCCATTTTTGCAAACAATCTACCACATATCTCACTGTCTTTCTCTTAAACATCACATACTCTTTTAGCTAGATCCCTAAAGTATTTTTCTTGGCCTTTTCTATAAAACTCAGTAATGTTACCAGTTATAGCTTGTTGTTGGTCAATATTCTCTGGTATGCAGAGAATATGTAGTTTCAATTTTTTTGTTGTTAATTTCAAGGAAGTTTTCTTTAATTATTTTTAGTATTTGCTTTGGTTTTCTTCTTCAGATATTTGCTTTTTCAGTATTTTTCCAGTATTTTTTTATTTGCTTTTTCAGTATTTGCTTTGGTTTTCTTCTTCAGATATTCCTATCCTATTATCCATCGACTAATTTTTTCCATGTATTTTCAATATACGTTTTTTTTCTCCTGAATCATTTTCATATATTTATTTCATTTTAATTTTTAATATCTTGTTTCTTTTCACAGTTTTCTTTCTCTGAAGTCATTATCTCTTGGGTTCATTTGCTCTCTCATTCTTTCTGATTTATTCTTCATTTCTCAATATTTTTTCCTTCCTTTGTAATTCTTTTCTAAGTTCCATTATCTTATTTAAGAGTTTACAATTTTTATGTCATTCTTTTATACTTTGTATCAATTTTAATTTTCTAGCTCATTTTGAAAAATATTAAGATGGTTTTAATTTCATGGATGTGTTTTTCTTTTTTCTTATAGTAAGATTGTATGTAATTTGACTTCAACCATTTTTGTTGCTTATTTTTTTGTAAATTAGTTCTCCTAAGGTTTTAGAAGGAGGTGTTGTTCACAACAGCTTTCTGAGATTTCATGGGTCCCTGTGATTTTCCCTTCTCTATCTTTATCTGAATCCTCTCTTCCTTTCTTTCTGTTGTCCCCATTGTGCTTAATTCTAATCATATTCCAGAATTTTCCTCCCATTGCCTAGCCTTGTCCAGGAAGGCAGTTTTGGCTGGTAGGATCTAGACTGCTCCAGCTTTCACACTCTACAGTAAGCCCCTGGCATACCAGCTACTGGATTTATCTAAACCCTTCTTTGTGTAAGCTGCTGTTCTTGGTTTGGCTTGATATGCATTCCAGTGCAGGCATGTTGGCTGTTGTGGATTCTGTTCTTAGATCTGTCCCATACCTCGGCCTCTTTCTGCTCCTTCCCACACAGATACTAACACACATGACCATCTTGAGTCTGTGGGAGATGTTTTCCCTCCCACTGGTATTTGGGAGTTCATGGAGGATATCATGTCACCTAGTTAACTGTAAATGTTGTACCTTGGTTTTGGGGTTTTGCTCTTTCGTTACCCCCATTTTTACAAAGAGTTTTAGGGAGACTCACAAAGTATGCAGCACGGTTGCCATGCTCTTTCCAGATTCCCTCACCTCTCTCATCTTTTTATTTTCCCAACTTCTCCATTCCCTCCTCTATTCTAAACCCCAAATCATCTAAAACTGCTATTCCACCCCACCCCCCGCCACACCATAAGTTAATTCTTCAACCTAGCATCACAGACTATGCACTTGAGGTCATAGACTATTATCTTGATTTTTAAAAAATAAATACAAAGTAATCAATTACAGATGCTCTCTTCCCATGAGCCAAAAGCACTGTGTACTAGATGCCCAATAAAAATTACTTTGGATGATTACTGATACTGTGTATGGCACTTTGGCATTTGGAAGTGTTATGAAAGAGGATAAAAATTGGTTTGAATACCAGCATCTCAGCAAAGTGTTGATATTATATTTCCCAGACAAAATAGGAACTGGGACACGGCTTTCTCTAACTTAGCTCCAAAGTATTTGTTCTGATTAAAGAACATATAACAAAAAAAAAAAAAAAAAAAGAACATATAACAAAGAAAAAACTCCTTTCCCAGTGAAACATTTCACAATGTTCTCTTAGTCACAGTACCATTCCAATACAATAGGAAAACTTTATCTGGGTTAGGGACACATTGATCTTCCATAGTGAACTTTGCTCTTCTTTCCCTTTCAAAGGGCTGAGTTTGCCCTAAAGGATGTAAAGTTTTAGCCTGATCCTCCTTAGGACAAGTCATAATAATTTGTACTAACAAGCCAGGCTTAGCATGTTATCTAAAAACATGGAGCAAAGGGAAACTAACTGGTCCATACTAGGAACTTGACTCCCATGAATACTACGATCTAACAAACCAAACTTATTGAAATACAAGTGATTTTTAAAAGAATAATCAGAATAATATTTAATGCAAGAACTCATTACTAAAGTCATGTTTATTCATTTAAACGTAAGTGACACATTTCTATACACACAGGAGAAAGTGGTCCACGCTGAATTCTAATTAAGTATCGCCAGCCTCATGTTTATAGATAGTTTCATAATTACAAAAATTGCCAGGAACCAGTCTTTGATCTAAAACCTATCAGCCTGCATTGAATTACAATCTAATTTGCTTCCTCTGTCCCAAAATGACCAGCTTATGCTGTAACATGATCTTTTAATAACGTGATCTGAAGTAACTGTTCAAACAAAATTTGATTTGTTTAATGAGCAGATACAAAAATAGTGGAGTAATATTTTTGTCTTGAAAATTAAAATGCCTTTCAGCTGATGAAGTTGCCTTAGATATAACTAAATTTCCAGTGTTCCAGCACCCAAGCAGTTAATGGAAGTGAGAATCAAAGGCCTAAAGAAAGAGGCCCTAATCATAATGATTTTATTCTGAAGGGCAAAACCAGGGCAAAGTCAAACATAACGTGGTCTTGTACTCTGTTTGAAACATGCATTGATAAAGCTGTTTTTGAAGTCAGTATTTGTTTGCCTCAGTGTAATTATAGTCCTTTGGATTTTTCTTGCTAATATGTGTGTGTTTGTGGTTGTGTGTTTGGGGGAGGGAGGATGTATAGATGAGGAGTAACATTGCTATAACAAGTAACTTGCTCTTTCCCTCATAACGCTGTCATTTTTGCTCCCAAGATAGATACTTATAAACTCAATGACTGCTCCTTATAGTAGTGGCAAAAGTTCCAGAATGGCTGAAACTGCAGATTATGAAAAAGTTCATTGTGAATGTCAGCAGGAAGGGTTCATGACTCATTGTAACGTCAAAAAGCACTGACCAGAAAAAGTGCCAAAAGGCTTAGGACTAAGTCCTAATACATTTATTTATTTATATTAGTGCAGTTTATATGCTCCCGGTAATCCATACTCTTCCCGGGTACATGAAATTTCTTGTGCAACTAATTTACCAAATTCCATGATTTACTTTGCTCTTCTGAGCTAAGACATGTTCATGAAGTCCCTCAGTCTCATCCGTAACTATTCTCTCCCTTTGAAGAAAAACAATAATTTACATCTCTGTCACATTCTAAGAACAAGAATTCCTATTTAAGAACTTGATAAAAACCTAATACCTTAAGCTCTATATTTTGGATTAGTGTCCAAACTTACATTGAAGAGAGACTTATAGTGATATTATTCCTTTGTCAATTGTCCCATGGATTGCCTTGGATGTTAAAAACTCAAAATAATGTTTGCTTACCTCAAGTTTTAATGTTTTGTTACAGATGTAATAATCCAGTATAATAAATGAATTATAAATTTAAATAAATTAAATTAAATTACTGAAATTGTTTGTTTTCTAAAATTATGTATTATTCTATCTAAAATAGCATATTTAGGGCTTCCCTGGTGGCGCAGTGTTTGAGAATCCGCCTGCCGATGCAGGGGACACGGGTTTATGCCCCGGTCCGGGAAGATCCCACATGCCGCGGAGCAGCTGGGCCCGTGAGCCATGGCTGCTAAGCCTGTGCGACCGGAGCCTGTGCTCCGCAACGGGAGAGGCCACAGCAGTGAGAGGTCTGCATACCCCCCCCCAAAAAAAAAATAAATAAAATAAAATAGCGTATTTAGCATCCTCAAAAGTATTACCTCCTCCTCCAAGCACTCTGGGAACATTAAAAAAAATACATTCATTTTCTTCTAATTTCTTCCCCTATTACCACTCCCTTCTCTAAAATCATAAAAGGCCTCTTGTCTCGCAAATGAAGTGGACTCTTTTCATTACATTTTTTATATTAATTCACACTTGATAATCCTCTTGTTCCTCCATTTTTTTCAACAAAAAGTTGAGAGCCCTCTCTGTAGCAGACATGATTTTAGGTATTAGGGATAAAGTAGGGATCAAAACAAAAGATTCTCTGTCCTCAGGCTGCTAAAGTCTGGAAGACAGGAAAAATTAATCCATAATAAAATATCAGATATTGAAAAGTACTGTAAAGAAAAGTAAGCAGAGGGACTTCCCTGGCAGTCTAGTGGTTAAGACTCTGAGCTTCCACTGCAGGGGGTGTGGGTTTGATCTCTGGTCAGGGAACTAAGATCCTGCATGCCACTTGGAGAGGCCAAAAAAAAAAGGAAAACATAAAAAAAAAAAAAAAAAGAAAGAAAAAGAAAGCAGAAAAAAAAGAAAATAAAGCAAAGTAAGGGGAGAAGATTAAACGGTATCTACGAGGGTTTTTTCTGGCACTATAATCTGATCTGGGACCTGAATTAAGTGAGGGAGTAAACGGGGTGAATATTTGGGGAAAGGTATTTTTAGGCAGCAGGACAAACAGAGGCTTAAAGGAAGAATGTATATTGACATTTTCGGAAAGTTAGCTGGGTGGAGGGAGAGCGGCTGGAAATTAGAGCAAAAAAAGGTAGCTAGGAGTTGGATTATAGAAGATTTCAAAGCCAAAGTAGATTCTTTGCTTTTATGGTATATTCTATGGGAAGATTTCATGAAGGGAGAGGCATGATCATCAAAAGAAGTCGTTTCAGTCACTTTGGCTGTTATATGGAGAGTCAACTGTGTGTGTGTGTGTGTGTGTGTGTGTGTGTCTGTGTGTGTGTGTGTGTGTGTGTGTGTTTGGGGTGGTGGAATGAGTATGGCAAGAGTAGAAGCTGGGAGATCAGGTAGAATATGATATCAGTCATCCAAGTAATTTATTATGATGGCCTAGACTAGATAAGAGGACCTAGTTTAGGAGAGGAACAGAAAATGTGGTAAGAAGATCTGATTTCAGAAAATAGTTTAAATGTATAACTGAAGGACTTTAATGGAGTAGATGAGGCATGTGGGAAAAAAAAAAAGAGGCAACAGAGATAATTCCAATGTTTTTGACATGAGCAGCTGGGCAAATGTTGGTGACATCTATTCACATAGAGAAACTGAGTCAGAAACAGAGCAGGGGAGAACTGAGTTCAGTTTAAGATACATTTGAGTTTATTAGACATATAAGTGGAGATATTAAAATAGCAAGTTGGATAAAAGTCTTGAGTTATGGAAGAAGTTGGGTCTGGAATTGTAAAAATGGGAGTCATCAGGTTCCAAATTGTATTTAAAAGTATGAGTCTGAATGGAATAACCAGTGGTTGAGTATAGATGAGAAGAGAGGAAAAGTGAAGAGGAGAGAAGAGGTCCCCAAATGGAGTACTGGTGAGAAGAATCCAATGAAGCCTATTGAAAAAGTGAAGACAGTGAGACAGCAAGAGGACAATGATGTGTCCCTCCCAGAGGCCAAGTAAGGAAAGGTTTGCAAGAGGGAACTGTATCAGGTGCTTTGAGAAAGTCAAGAAAGATGAACACTTAGAAAGTATCCTTGGATTTGCAATGTGAAGTCATTCATGACCTTAACAAGAAAAATGTTATTCAAATGTTGGAAACAAAAGCTTGCTTGGTGTAGATTCTAGAGAGAATGATCAGGGTTGTAATGAATAGCATTCAAGGAGATTTTCAGTTAAAAAAAAAAAAAAAGGAGAGAGAGGGAAATGTGGCAACAAATATTAAATTGAAGAAAGAACTGCCATCAGGGAAAGTGAGAGCTAAATTCTTGAAGGAAATCAGGGAGAAATTCCATGTTGTATTATCCATTTGCAAGATCCAGAAAGGCACACCCCAAAATGACATATGGGTCCACTGACTCAGATCCATGGGGAAACAGAACAGGAATGAGAGGAAGATAAGTTGAAGCAGAATCGTCTATGATTTTTTCTTGGAATAGTTTCGGCACTTCGGGGATTCATTTTTATGGTTATAGGGGTTTGTTACATAAGCATATTATGGTGGTTTAGAGATAGGAGGACACTTTTTTTACTGAATTCATTTCCTAAATATTCTATTCCACTATAATAGACTTAAATATTGCTTCTAAACTGATATGTCTCAAATCCAAAATCATCTTTCTAATTCATTTTCTGAGTAACAGATGCCAATTAACAATTATTTGCCGGGTACCTACCACTGGAATTCCCACTGAAAATTCAACTGAGCATGCTTTAGAATCAAAATCATTATCTTCTTGAAATATGCCTTTGTTCCTCTCATTTTTCCTCTGTATAACAGCCCCTCCATTATTCCCAACACCCTGGCTTATAAACTTGACTTCCTTGTCTTCACTGTCTTACAGCCAGTCATCTACCAAACTACCTGTGCAGTGGTCCCTACTTCCACTTCCCCTTTCCATTGTACTGCGAGTTCCTTAATTCATACCCTCATCAACGCTCACACTGACCATGCAATGCCCTCCTATCCATTTCCTATATTGCCCCACAATCTAGCCTTTCACATTGTTAAATTTTCTTATCATCCACCTGTATAATCATATCACTTCCTTCCTCTTTAATTTTCTTGAATATCATTATGTAAGGAATTTAACCTCTTAGTGTAACTTTCAAGGTATTCAGTCATTTGGTTTCATCCTGATTTTGAAGGTAAATAGTTTTCTGGAAGGTTGGACAGCTGGGGAGTAGACAAAGGAAACAAGGGATGCCAGGCACTGAAATTGCTTTTTCCTTAAAATAGAATATGATTTTTGTCAATGTGAGCGTAAGGTGAGAAAGCCCAGGCATCTGTAATTTTTCCTATTGAAAGCATAAAGTGATTGAATGTGTTGGTTTTTTTTTTTCCCTGAAAACTGATGAGAATCCAAATTATAAAAATACTGGGATATGGCAAAAATTTAAGATTTTCAGATCTATAATATTCCTAATTTTCTGGTACAGAGTCATTGATGGCAGGTTATCATCCCCACAAGTGACATTCTACAAAAGAAATGAGGCTATTGTAATTTTGTATTCTTTGCTTAAAATAATAATAATGATAGTAATAATAATAATAATAGTAATGAGGACCAATCTAAATTTATGGTTTGAATTTGTTATGCTGCCATAAGTTCATAGTCCATTCTGATGAGTTGTACCTATCCTGCATCAGTATATACAGGTATTCCCTACTTTTCAAAAGTTCTGTTTATGCCACTTTGCTTTCACGGAAGACCTACATTAGTGCCTGTTTTCACTAACTGAAAGAAATCCAAAGAGGCTTTTTGCTTTTACGCATTTGTTTTGCAGCCCGACATCCTAGAGGCAGCACACACCCAGAGCAGTGAGATTGGCCCCGCCAAGCACCTTCCCTGGGAACTACACTCAGCATCTCAGCATTGAACTGTGTCTGTGACTGTCTGTGCTTTATCTCAGTTTATTACGTGCATCCGTTATCAAGATGTGTCTTAAGGTAACTGCTTCTTCACTTTACACCATTTCAGCTTACACAAATTTTCATAGGAACACTCTGCTTTCAGATGGCAGGGGAAACCTGTATTCTTTGTATCATACCTCTTAGTCACTGTTCCATTCTTCCACGTTTGCTCATGCTGTTGCCTCCACTTTTGACACTTCATATTTACATTTCCCTTAAATTTCAAGTTTCCTATAAAATGCTGCTTCTATTGTAAGGCCTTTTACCCTGCAGCACTTTGACATTACCTCTATTCCTGCATTTATTTTATGTTTTCCTTGCGCAGAGGTTAACTGATAATGTGTCTGGGAGCTGACCACATCATCATTTCTCTATGCTCACAGCTGCTGTTGTCCAGTTGCCTTACTCTGGGCAGATGATTAATTATATTTGCAATGGTGGGATTTAATGGACCAGCATACATAGGAGCATCTTTCATTGCAATAGGATCCTTCTAGACAGGGGTTATCTCTCAAAGGTGAGATTGTGAAAATGTACTTCGGGGGATATGGGATAGCAATTATGAGGATAGTTTTATTTTTTAAACCATTTTAAAGTATACAATTCAGTGATTTTTAGTATATTCACAATGTTGTGAAACCCTCACCACCATCTAATTTTAGACACGAAAAGAAACCCTAAACCTCCCAATTCATCCTCACTTCTGGCAACCACTTATCTACCTTCCCTCTCTACAGATTTGTCTATTCTGGACATCTCATATAAATGGAATCACGCAGGAGGTGACCTTTTGTGTCTGGCTCCTTTCACTTAGCAGAATGTTGTCAAGCTTCATCCATGCTGCAATATGTATCAGGACTTTCTTCATTCATTTTTATGGCTGAATAATATTCCATTGTGCAGATACATTTTTTAATCTATTCATCATTTGATGGACATTTAGATTGTTTTCAGTTTTTGGCTATTATGAATAATGCTGCTATGAACAGTCATGTATGAGTTTTTGTGTGAACATATGTTACCAATTTTCTTGGGTATATACATAGGAGCGATATGACTGGGTCATATAGTAATTCTATATTTAACTTACTGAGAAGCTGCCAAACTTCCCCATAATTGCTGTCCATTTTACATTCCCACCAATATATGATGGTCCCACTTTTCCACATACTTACTGACACTACCAACACTTGTTATTTTGGTTTTTTAAAAAATGATGTCTTTTCATGTGCTTATTAGTCACTGTATATCTTATTTGGAGAAACATTTATTCAAATCCTTTTTCCATTTTTAAATTGGGTTATTTATCTTTTTATTGTGGAGCTCTAAATATTCTCTATATATTCAGGCCCTTCTCAAATACATGATTTGCAAATAGTTTCTCCCATTCTAATAGCTATCTTTTAATATTCTTGTGGTTTTGGCGTCATGTTTAGGAAAGTATTGCCTAATCTAAAGTCACGAAGATTTACATCTATGTTTCTGTTTTATAGGTTAGTTCTTATAGTTAGCCTTTGATCCATTCTGAGTTAATTTTTGCATATAATATGAGGTAAGGAGATAACATTTATTATTTTGAATGTGGATATCCAATTGTCCCAGTGCCATTTGTTGAAAAGACTATTCTTTCCCCTGAATAGTCTTGGCATCCTTGTCTAAAATCAATTGAACATAGATATGTGGGTTTATGTCTGTAATCTCAATTCTATTCCATTGATATATTCATTTGTGTTCATGCCAGTAACACTTTTTTTGTTTTTTAATGTGGGATTTAAATTTTTTTTAAAAAATTATTTATTTATTTTTGGCCATGTTGGGTCTCTGTTGCTGTGTGGGCTTTCTCTGGTTGAGGTGAGCGGGACCTACTCTTCACTGCGGTGCACAGGCTTCTCATTGTGGTGGCTTCTCTTGTTGCAGAGCACGGGCTCTAGGGTGTGCAGGCTTCAGTAGTTGTGGCACATGGGCTCAGTAGTTGTGGAGCATGGGCTTAGTTGCTCTGCAGCATGTGGGATCTTCCCGGGCCAGGGATCAAACCAGTGTCCCCTGCATTGGCAGGTGGATTCTTAACCACTGCACCACCGGGGAAGTCCCCACATGCTTTTAATTTCTATAGCTTTGTAGTAAATTTTGGAATCGTGTGAGTCCTCCAACTTGCGTCTTTTACAAGTCATTTTAGCTATTCAGGATCCCCTGTATTTCCATATGAATTTTAGGTCAATGTTGAATAGGAGTGATAATAGCAGGCATTCTTGTTATTCCTGATCTTAGGGGGAATAATAGTATTCTGACAATTGCTACCTATTAACTTGAGAGTTTAATCTATTTACAGGTAAAGTAATTACTGAAAAGAACTTCCTTCTGCTAATTTGCTGTTTGTTTTCTCTATGCTATATCTTTTTCTGTTCCTTAATTCCCCTTTATAAGTATTAAATAGATATCTTCTTATCTATCAGTTAGATTCTCTTATTGTTTTTATATTATTTATTTTTGAGTTATTTTCTTAGTGGTTGCCTTGGGAATCTTAACAATAAATTAACACTCTAGTTTGAATTAATACTGATTAAATTTTAATAGTATACAAAACCTTTTTTCCTATATATCTTGTGGGTTCTACTTATTCTCTTATGTCTTTTCATTTCAGCCTGAAAACTTCCTTTAGCATTTCTTGTAGGGAAAGTCTAATAGTCCTATAGTTTTTATCTCTTTCTCTTTTTGTTCTCTGAGAATGCTTATTTTGTCCTTTAATTTTGAAGGATAGTTGCTGGACACAGAATTCATGGTTGACAGCTTTTTTCTTTTAGAACTCTGAATATGTCATCTTACTACTGTTATGGACCCTCAAAATTCATATATTGAGACCCTAACCCCTAATATGATGGTGCTAAGATATGGGGTCTTTGTGGAGTCATAAGGATGGAGTCCTCATGATTGGGATTAGTGCCCTTATAACAGAGACCCCCGAAGCTCTCTTTGAAGATACAGTGAGAAGATTGCCATCTATGATCCAGGAAGCAAAACCTCTCCAGACACTGAATATTTGGGCACCTTGATTGTGGACTTTCCAACCTTCAGAACTGTGAGAAATAAATTTCTGTTGTTTGTAAGCCACCCCAGCTATGGTATTATGTTATAGCAGCCCAAACTAAGACAACTACCTTCAGGCCACCGTGGTTTCTAACGAGAAACCAGCTATTAATTCTGTTAAGGATCCCTGTATATGAGTTGCTTCAGTCTTGCTTCTTTCAAGAATCTTTGTCATTGATTTTTATCAGTTTTATTATGAGGCATGTGGATCTCTTGGAGTTTACGTAAAATTCGTTGAGCTTCCAAGTTGTGTACATTAATGTTTTTCATCAATTTTTAGAAGTTTCTGACCATAATTTCTTCAAATAACTCTACCCCTTTTCTCTTTATTAATATTTGATACAGATTGTCACTAGCTTTCTCACTCAGTCTGTATGTCAAATTGGCAGACCTGACATTTCTTAATCTAGCCTGTCATTTCATTAGTCACAGCACAAGATTAAAACAATGATAAACTAATCAGATGTGAACAGAAGTTTGTTCTCTACATTCACATTTAAAGATAATATTTGTAACATGGATTTATAACATTATTCTTAAAATGTTCAATATCTTAAGTAAATATTTTACTGTTAGATATTAATTATCATCATTAAAAACAAGATACATTTTAAAACTAAGCATACAAAATAGGAATAAAAACATCTACAATAGTTTCAGTGGTTTTTAAAAACATTAATGCTCAGTACAATACTTTATGAAATATCAATGAATGTCAACATAATGGTAAATATTTGGAAGTCTTTTTTGAGAATTCTTAATATTGAAAAAGAATAATCAGATATAATTGGAGGAACACTTGTTATTCCCTTCACAGTGAAACTTGTTGTAAATAAAACACAAAAAAATAATCTGATCTTAAACTAAAATGTGTTCTTTTATTAGAAAATACTGTTAAAAGATACATAGAAAATATTGCTGAAGATTTAGAAAAGCAACTAATAGATCAAATTACTTAGTGTGGGAGTTTGCTATATAGTTGGATGGAAGAACATATTTCTAACAAGTCTTACCTTAGGAAATTTGATAAATGATAAAATACTCAAATTATTGTTGTCTGTGAACCTCTCAAAAGAATATGCATTGGATAATGTTTCAACAGTAAATAATTCTTTTAATTAACAGTAAATAATTCTTTAAATTAATTAGAAAAAACATGTAAATGTAACCACCATAGACTGATTACCTTGACTGCAGTTTTTTTAAAATGAGTGGAAGACAACGTTGAGGAAGCTGCATCATGCATGAAATGCATTCATTACAGTATTTATAGCCAAGCTATTAAAGCAAGGAGAATAAAGGCAGCAGTGCACAAAATGCTTTACTATGTCAGTATTATTCATTTAAAAAATTAATACATAATAAAATCTTTAAAATAGCTCATAATGAGAAGAGATGTGACCTTGAAGATCACGTGTATTACTTAGAAATGTGCTGGCTGCTTTGTCACAAAAACTTAAGAGTTGAGCTACACATTTTTTATTTTAGAGGAAAAAAAGTTTTCCAAATACGTGGAAATTTTCACATATGGTTTCAGGCAAATGCTAAAGAGAAAATGTGACCCTTCAAAGTACAGTAGAATTTTAACAGTGATTGGGTAGTTTTTGAGTTTTTGAAAGAAACTTGGGGTATAGAGTAAAAATTTTTGATATGGCTTCTCGGTGATTATTTCCATTACACAATTTTATTGCTGAAAATAAATGTGTGTCATCTATAAAAATATTCAGATTTTCAAACTCAGAAATATAATTTTCTAACATATTTAAAAATCTTCCAAATGAATGGTTCCATGGTTGTTCAATCTACTTGTTAACAATATTAAAAGGCAGCCTTTTCTTATCAGCTTAAAAGAAGTACAGGGTATTAAGGAAAATGAAATTTTACCAAATCAATTTCAGTAAAAACGTTGACAGAATTGGTGAGTGTGACTGAAATATTAATATAATTATGTGGTAGGCACAGTTGACAGTACTTCTTCAGTTTGAAAATAACCTCATTATGACATCTTTTTTTACCTGCAACAATGATTAAAATCAATTATTTATATAAACTGAACTAAGAATCAAACCTTGAATTTGTGGACTCAAAGAGCTTTACTAGATTTTCAAAATTACCAAAGCATTTTCTATCATAGTATCTGTGAGGGAAATGTTTTTTAAATCATTAATAAATAAAATTTGAAATACTTTATCTTTCTTTTTTAATTTATATTTTTACATATTTTATAATATATTAAATCATAAATACAATAGCATATGATTTATGAACAAATACCTAAGACATATTTTTTGTAATTATGCAAATCTATGTACTAATCACTGATTTGACTTTTGTTTTAGGTATTAATATTATACCTCAGCAACTGAAATACTGGGTTCTCTGCTCTTAATTTAAACTATATTAAAGCTGTTATGAGGAATATTTTTATCTTCTCTTTATTTTAAATTATCCATTTCTGGGAAAATGCTGGAACATTATTTTATTTTTAATTAGATCATGTTTGTTTCTGACACATTCCTAACCTTTATCTGAGTTAGGATAGTGAAAGTTTTCTCATATCCTCCAAAATTAGTTCACATCTGGTTCCACTTTTTCATTTTAAGCTAGCCAGAATTTATTTTGTTCCTCTGAAAATGGAGTTGAGTTGTAAACTACGCTGGCAATACAGATAAGATAGCCTAGAATGAGTTGCATGCATATTCGATAGAGAATTTTATGTACCACAGTTAAGAGGACAAAAGCCAAGACACATATTTTGCTAGGGTAATTGAGTATGAATGGTAATTTCTTTTAACAATGTAACTTTGAATTTTAAAAGTCAGGGGCAAAATATTCCATAAATATAATTTGGAGTCAGACTAGAACAGACAACAGAGGATCAAATTCAACAAAAGGCTAGTGTGAACAATTCCCAAATCTATCATAAGATAATGATTACAGTAATAGTTATAGTTGAAGAGTTAGTTATAGCATATAACATATATATAGTTATAGCATATGTATATAGTTATATATATATATACATATATACTATATATTATATATATTATATATATACTGTATACTACATATATACTATATACATATACATATATACTATATAGTATATATATATATACTATATATACTATATATATAGTTATAGTATATAACATATATATAGCATATAACTAACACTTATAGTTATAGCATATAGTTAGAGTTATAGCAGAAGTGTTGATGGTGGTTGCAATAAAAAAAAATAATAGCTATTTGAGCACAATTTTAAACACCTTACATATAATTATTCATTTAATTCTCATAACAAACCCGGAAGGTTAGTACTAAAATTACACTCATTATACAGATGAGGAAACAAAGCTTAGAAATGTAAACAACTGGTCTCTAAACTCACATCTAGTAACTAGAATAATAAGGATTCAAAGCAGAAATTGTAGGCCATACCAATTTACATTCCCACCAGCAGTGCAAGAGTGTTCCCTTTTCTCCACATCCTCTCCAGCATTTATTGTTTCTAGATTTTTTGATGATGGACATTCTGACTGGTGTGAGATGATATCTCATTGTACTTTTGATTTGCATTTCTCTAACAATTAATGATGTTGAGCATTCTTTCATGTGTTTGTTGGCAATCTGTATATCTTCCTTGGAGAAATGTCTGTTTAGGTCTTCTGCCCATTTTTGGATTGGGTTGTTTGTTTTTTTGTTATTGAGCTGCATGAGTTGCTTGTAAATTTTGGAGATTAATCCTTTGTCAGTTGCTTCATTTGCAAATATTTTCTCCCATTCTGAAGGTTGTCTTTTGGTCTTGTTTATGGTATCCTTTGCTATGCAAAAGCTTTTAAGTTTCATTAGGTCCCATTTATTTATTTTTGTTTTTATTTCCATTTCTCTAGGAGGTAGGTCAAAAAGGATCTTGCTGTGATTTATGTCATAGAGTGTTCTGTCTATGTTTTCCTCTAAGAGTTTAAAGTGTCTGGCCTTACATGTAGGTCTTTAACCCATTTTGAGTTTATTTTTGTGTATGGTGTTAGGGAGTGTTCTAATTTCATACTTTTACATATAGCTATCCAGTTTTCTCAGCACCACTTATTGAAGAGGCTGTCTTTTCTCCACTGTATATTCTTGCTTCCTTTATCAAAGATGACCATATGTGTGTGGGTTTATCTCTGGGCTTTCTATCCTATTCCATTGATCTATATTTCTGTTTTTGTGCCAGTACCATACTGTCTTCATTACTGTAGCTTTGTAGTATAGTCTGAAGTCAGGGAGCCTGATTCCTCCAGCTCCATTTTTCGTTCTCAAGATTGCTTTGGCTATTCAGGGTCTTTTGGGTTTCCATACAGCCACTATGGAGAACAGTATGGAGGTTCTCTAAAACACTACAAATAGAACTACCATACGACCCAGCAATCCCACTACTGGGCATATACCCTGAGAAAACCATAATTCAAAAAGAGTCATGTACCAAAATGTTCATTGCAGCTGTGTTTACAATAGCCAGGATATGAAAGCAACCTGAGTGTCCATCAACAGATGAATGGATAAAGAAGATGTGGCACATATATACAATGGAATATTACTCAGCCATAAAAAGAAATGAAACAGTTATTTTTAGTGAGGTGGATGGACCTGGAGTCTGTCATACAGAGTGAAGTAAGTCAGAAGGAGAAAAACAAATACTGCATGCTAACACATCATATATGGAATCTAAGGGAAAAAAATGCCATGAAAAGACTAGGGGTAGGGAATAAAACACAGACCTACTAGAGCATGGACTTGAGGATATGGGGAGGGGGAAGGGTAAGCTGTGACGAAGTGAGAGAGTGGCATGGACATATATACACTACCAAACGTAAAACAGATAGCTAGTGGAAAGCAGCCGCATGGCACAGGGAGATCAGCTAGGTGGTTTGTGACTGCCTGGAGGGGTGGGATAGGGAGGGTGGGAGGGAGGGAGACGCAAGAGGGAAGAGATATGGGAACATATGTATACTATATTCAGTGGTGCAGCAACGGGAGAGGAGTTATTACTCAGGATCAGATCCAGGCATACCTCAGAGATATTGTGGGTTAGATATGAGTCTTCTCACCCATGCACATGGTAAGCTCTCTCCGTTTACATACATAAAACATATCCTTCAACAGTGTTTTGTGGGTTTTAGGGTAGAGGCTTTGCATATCTCTACTAAGGTTCTTCCTAATAATTTTGTTTTTAATGGGATTACAAATGATATATTTATACTTCATTTTCAATTTATTTGTTGCCTAGTTTATAAAGATACGATTGACTTTTGTATATTTACCTACTGTGCTCATAAACTACTTATAATTTCTAGTACCTTATTGGTAGAATCATTAGGCTTTTCTACCTACACAATCTTATTGTCTCTGAATAAAGGTATTTTATTTCTTTCTTTTCAACCATATACATATAATGTTTAATAATAGCATAAAATTTATATAATTTTATATAATAACACACAAAATATATAATGTATATAATGCATTATATATATCTAATATGTAATTAGATATAATACATTATATATAAATTAGGATATAATTTTTATATACCAGTATATAATATATAGTACACAATATATATATTCAATGTATATAATACTGTATATGCTATCACTGATATCATGTATATAATAATATATGCATATGTGTATATATACAATTATATATACCATATACAATGCATATAATATGTGTATGACTCCCATTCTCTCTCTCTTTCTATGTGTGTGTATATATATATATATATATATATATATATATATATATATGTACACACACTAGGCACTGATCTGACCTCCTCTTCTCTTTTAAATGCAAATATTATGTGAGGGATAAGGTTCTTAAAAAGTCAGGGAGTTGTTTACTCTTCCTAAACATAATGGTTGTATAGAATGTTCATTGCACGAGGGTCACGGAAGAGGGCTACAGGAGAGTGGGGGCTGAAATCTGGCACATTCTCTAGTTATTGAGCCATGCATCCCAGCATTTTTTGAGTAGGGTTGGAGTCTCCTGGATAAAATTGCAACTTCCTAATTCACAGAAGTCAACTCGTGAGTCAACAGTAAACATGTAGCTGAAAGAAGGCTTTGCGTGGGAACAGGGAAACTATGAAAGTTATGAAGAAAGCGCTGGGCAGCAAAATAAAGGGGGAGTACACTGAGCAAAAAATATGATGATGACAACTTCAGTTTTGTTCAATATACTTTAAGTGGTTATGGCCTTTATCCATTTTTCTTCCTTCGCATAATTTAAACCTACTATTTAGTGTAATATGAACGTTTAAAATGTAAAGACCTACAGTCCTTTCACCCTTTAAATTTTTGTTGAATATCTATGAATACCATATAGCAAGATTTAAAAAATGAATAATATGTAGTTACTGAACTTGTATCACCTTTGATGGAACTCCTGTTCCTCTTCCTCAGCCATGACATTAGGTTGGATCTGACCTCAGTCACCCCCACTCTGTGTTCCTGACAGTGACTTTAACTGGATAAAGCCAAATTCTCATACTCCAATCACAGAGAATGGTTCTCATATAAAAATTTGACCCAGCTTGGGTAAAACAGACTACAGAAGGTGTTTTCTGGATATTTGACTTTTATGAGGTTCATTTCTTTTCTGGAGGAGCTGCTGGAAGAGATGCTTCTGTTTGGGTGGAATGTTGCAGAGCTACCACATGAGGGAGCTTGGTTAGAGTGCCCTAGAAGAAGGTGTGGCCATAAGGATGATAGAGAAACAGAACTGGAGCTCTCTTGACACTCTCAACTTATTTTTTTGTTTAATCCTAGATAAACTGAAATTAAGAGCATGTGGTTATTGGCATGTGTCAACTTATATAGTAGTCTGGGAGAAAAGAAGGCTAGAAAGTAAAGTTTGAACTTAAAAAAAAGAATAATTTTGAATTTATTAGAAGTTTTCTTCTAAGCATTGTGGAGACATCTATGATTTTTTATGTTAAGAATAAATATTTTTATGACAAATGTCACATTATATACCTCTGCAGTTGGACATAAAGGAGACCTAAATTTTGGATAGCTAACATGCTGGAAGTTTTAATATGCAACACAGTCTCTGTAAAATCATAATAAAAGGTATAATAAATTGAACATTGTCAGTTAATTGCCATCTGAATGGTCCAGGATGCCATGCTTCTCGACAAACTTAATTTGAATCTTTTTAAAAGGTAAGGTTGAATTTTATCTGGTTTGAAGTCTTCCCCAAAGCATGACTTTCCAGCTGAACTCCCTTCATTATGAACAGGAATAAAGTGATGGCTCTTGACACAGCCAGATGAAACACATCACCATTGTACCTGACAGCCAAGAAATTTAAAATGACAAGAGCATCTTAAAAGAGTCACCGAAAAAGTGGACTTTGAACTGCGAGTGCAAACAACAGACGCTGGTTTGGCTTTGGGCATAACGGGGGAAATTTTCCTTTTTTAAACAGCTCCTTTCTCATATGCCTACTTCAGGAACTAGGGTTTTCCCTCTTATTTACAGTTTCTTAGAGAGCTTTGCATATCCAAACTATGAAAAGGAGAAGCAGTGAACTAAAAACATGTATAGTGTTTATACAACCCATTATTTTGGCTTTACTTTCTATAATTAAAGACAAAGTTGATTTTCCCTGCTGCCTCAATGAGAATACAACCTGTTTCTCCCCGTTCTTCCACATAACTCTAATTGACAGTACCACCCAGTCAGGCAGCATGTTGAAAATGTCACTTACTTCATTACCTAATCACTCAGCAAATTCTGTTCCCTGTACATGCAAATACATTTAAAGGAATTCATTCGTTTATGTCCATCTCTCCTACTTTCTCAGTCCACGTAATCATTATTTCTTAACTAATATGCTAATCAATATTTATGTTCACTAAGTGTTTTGAGCTGTCTGCTTCCCAGAGCTTGTTAAAAATGTATTTGCCCACTCCATTTGAAGTTAGGCATAGCCATGTGACTTTCTTTGGCCCATAAAATGTGAGTGGAAATAATGTCTGTTACTTCCAGGTGAAAGCTTTAAAAGTCAATATATAATGTTCCATCTTTCCTTTTTATACCTTCACAGTTAAGAAAGCTCGGAGATGGAGCTTCCCTCTGCCAGGTACAGGGAGAATGACATGGGGCAGAGCCCTAGTTGACCCTCAATGGTCCTGTGACTCATTCTGACCAATGAAACATGAGCAGAAATAGCATGAGTCCCTTCCAGGCTGAAACTAGAGAGTCTCCTCTTTCCCTCTCTACTGTTCCTTCAAGAAATGACAGTGGGGACTTGCCTGGTGGTCCAGTGGTAAAGAATCTGCCTTCCAGTGCAGCAGACATGGGTTCGATCTCTGGGAGGGGAATTAAGATCCCACATGCTGCGGGGCAACTAAGCCTGTGCACCACAACTAGAGAGAGAAAAAGCCGCACGCTGCAACTAGAGAGAAGCTGGCACACCGCAACAAAAGGTCCTTCCTGTCTCAACGAAGAGATCCTGTGTGCCGCAACTAAGACCCAGTGCAGCCAATAAATAAATAAATAAATAAATAAATAAATATTGCAAAAGAAAACAAAAAGAAATGACAATGAAACTGTATATTGAGTTGTCTCCACCATATTGTAGCAATCTGTATCTCCAAGACACCTTAAATCCAAGCAGGAGGAGAAGCCAGCACACCACAACAAAAGATCCTTCCTGTCTCAACGAAGAGATCCTGTGTGCCACAACTAAGATCCAGTGCAGCCAATCAATCAATCAATCAATCAATAAATAAATCTTGGAAAAAGAAAACAAAAGGAAATGACAATGAAACCGTATATTGAGTTGTCACCACCATATTGTAGAAATTTGTATCTCTAAGACACCTTATACCCAAGCATGAGGAGAAGCTGGCACACCGCAACGAAAGATCCTTTCTGTCTCAACGAAGAGATCCTGTGTGCCGCAACTAAGACCCAATGCAGCCAATAAATAAATAAATAAATAAATATTGGAAAAAGAAAACAAAAAGAAATGACGATGAAACTGTATATTGAGTTGTCACCACCATATTGTAGCAATCTGTATCTCCAAGACACCTTATACCCAAGCAAGAGGCCTAATCCACAATGAAATTTATATGAGTAAGCGATATCACACATAGTGATGAAACTTTTGATTCACCAGAGTGATATAAAAATTCTAAATTTGAATACATCTAATGAAATAAAAATATGTAAAGACAAAATTGATAGAACCATAAAGAGAAGTTGCCAAATTCACTACCGTAGCCATGCCAAGTATCAGTTTAAAAACAACAGCATATATTAGTGATGGAATTGAACGTTGAACAGGAAAGTCAGTAAGTTTAATTTAATGCACCTATACGGAGCCCTGCATGCAACAATCAGAGAACCCACATTCTCCTCAAGCACGCAAGAAACACACGTGAAAACTGAGCATGTACGTGGTCATAAAGCAAGGCTCAAGAAATGTCAGAGATGAGTATCCTAAAGACTCTTGCAGAGCATGGGCAATAAAGAAAACGAGCTGCCTTAACTTAGAACCTTAAAAACAGGCAAGGGAGGATGATATATGAAAGGTAAACAATATACACATCAAATTATTTGTAAACTCTTTAGCAAAATATGAAAACAACAAATCTAGAAACTTTAAATATCATTACAGCAATACAAAAGTGGTTATTAAAAAATTATAAATGATATTCATTATAGTAACAGATAAAAGGAAAATAATCTTACCTCAAAAGATATAGGAAACGCATTCATGATTAAAATGCTTAGCAATTTAGGGAGAAAAGGAACCTTCTTAAATGTGTTAAATTATCTACCAATATTCTATAGCAAAAATGTCTTTACTGTTGAAAGCTTTCTCATTCAATCAGTGACAAGCAAAGATATCAACTATCACCATATCTACTTCATTTTTTACTGGCGGCATCAGCAAATAATAGTATATGAGTTAAATAGACCAAAAAAAAAAAAAAAGATACATGGTTAGTGAAGGGAAAAAACAAGTCCAAACTGTTGTTATCTTGTATGATGGAATTCTTTTCATAAAAAAGATGTCAGTTACAGAACATCATTAGAATTAATACGTTTGGCAAGATGGTTGGATATAAGATCAAAATACAAAAATAAATTATACTGATACCTACTAGCAGCAATGACCAATCTTGTCCTCTCAGCCAAATTCTGGACTTGCTATTCAGTATTCTGTTTATGATGCTGATAATCCATCCTGCAATCCTACGTTAGCTTTTCTATTGTTTCCCCAATTCTGACATCATGACATAAATAAAAAATAGTAATATTTGTTTAGCAACATAGAGCAAATGGGCAAGGCTGTTTCTGGGCAGAGAAAACCAGTCCAGACTCCTTCATACCACATGCTCTTTCATATTGATAAACCAACTTGAAGCTTACAAAGTGCATTCATAGACATTTCACAGACATTTGATCTAGCAGGTAGAAATATGCAATCACCCCAATGAAGTTATTTTTTAATAGATCTGATTAAAATGGTTTTTATGCACATGTACACCTGCTATCTGATACACTCTCCTGCAACACAGCCTACTTAGAACTGATTGAGAAAGTTTATCATTAATTCCTATTATAATACTGAATTGACTCATAAAACCATTCGTTTGCTCCTACAAATATCTTTCTTTTTGTCATGAATGTGAAAGACAGTGTTTGGACCAGGTACAATAGTTGTCTCAGTATGAATTGGGCTTGGAATGCTCTTTTAATCTCAAGATCTATAAGACAAGACTTCTAACTTCAGTATTTGGAAACATTATGCAGTTTCAGGATGGAATGGGAAAAACATTAAGGTGTGCCAATTATTTGGGGATGTTTTCTATAAAATTTGCTTTTAAAAATAAGACTGAACAATTTTCCTTTCAAACCAGTTTTTCGCTAGGAGTTTATAAATTTGAGTATTTCTTTATCTAAAAAAGTATATAATCTGGTTTTTTTTTTTTTTTTTTTTTTTTTTTTTTTTGCGGTACGCGGGCCTCTCACTGTTGTGGCCTCTTCCGTTGCGGAGCACAGGCTCCAGACGCACAGGCTCAGCGGCCATGGCTCACGGGCCCAGCTGCTCCACGGCATGTGGGATCTTCCCGGACCGGGGCACGAACCCGTGTCCCCTGCATCGGCAGGCGGATTCTCAACCACTGCGCCATCAGGGAAGCCCTAATCTGTATCTTAATACTACTTCAAACGCAACTTGGGGCAGATTAGAAGGATAAAATATTAATGTGGAAACAATCTACACACTCAGGATTCAAACTCATGATATTAGTACATCAGTTTCCTCCAACATCCCTCCCACATTTCTTACCATTCAAATGACTTCAACACGTGTCAGAACTTTTTGTCATCTATTAGGAGCTCAGCGACTCTGGCTTGCTTGCTTCATTTACCTGCTTATTTTTGGTCTCCATTTATCATTATTTTTAACAGTTGTCAGCATTAAACGTGATTTGCCACATCAGCCAATTTACAGCAAATGTAAAGCCTTTTGAATTTAACTTATAATTTCTGGACTTCCCCAGTCACTTCAGTTTTGCTTTATCAGCAACATTTGACATTTTGCCATTAAAGAGTTCTCACTGATTTTTATTGTTTTAAGAGAATAGAAAATAAAATAGGTATGTTCAATTAGATATGGTTAGTCACTATTATACAAACTAGAGCACTTGTATTTCAACAGTAGCAATCTAGATCACTAAGACCTCCCTATCCCGTGACAGATAACACAAAATAATTGGATTATTGATCCAATTATTTTGATCCAAATTTTGATCCAGTTTGGGGAGGGCAACATGAGAAGAGACTATATGTACACCACACCCTTTAGGTTGTCTTTGTACTGCTCCAAATTATAGAATTTAACTTTGCTTTTACCTTTTATTTACTGTTTGATTTTATTTCTGAAAATGACAATTCAGACCACATTTCTTTTTTATACCAATTTTTTTTCTTTTTGGCTGCGCTGCACAGCATGCGGGTTCTTAGTTCCCCCACCAGGGACTGAACCAGTGCCCCCTGCAGTGGAAGGGCAGAGTCCTAACCGCTGTACCACCAGGGAATTCCCCAGACCACATTTCTTGATGAATATCTAAACACTATATCATTATTCAGGAATTTAGCTTTCTGTTTGGACAGTAGTTCCATTTTTAGCACCATCTCTAGATTTTTTTAGTAGGATTCAATATTTTAAAAACCCTGAGCATCAAAAGAAAATTGCTTTATCTCCTTTATCACAGCTCAAAGGTATACTTGTTCATAATGGCATATTTCCAAAACTGGGTGAGGCGTAAAATCGCATAGATGCGCTTTTTGGTTTTTTGCCTTCAACACAAGCAGTAGATTTAAAATCAAGCAGGGGCTTCCCTGGTGGCGCAGTGGTTGAGAGTCTGCCTGCCGATGCAGGGGACACGGGTTCGTGCTCCGGTCCGGGAAGATCCCACGTGCCGCGGAGCGGCTGGGCCCGTGAGCCACGGCCACTGAGCATGCGTGTCCGGAGCCTGTGCTCCGCAACGGGAGAGGCCACAACAGTGAGAGGCCCGCGTACCGCAAAAAAAAAGAAAAAGAAAAAAAAAAAAAATCAAGCAGAATATCTCAACTAAATGTGGAAGAATAAGGCTAAGATCATAAAAATTCCTTAATGCAAATACTTAATAAAACTAATATCAATTTGAAACACAAGCAAAAGAAATTCATTGCCAGTAAACTGATCATAACACTTCTAAACCATACACTTCAAAATTGTTAACCAGTGAAAAGCAGCAGTTTGGGTCAAAATGGTTTGACTTCAGATCCCTCCCCTTTGCCTACCTCTTGTCTCCCTGGATACATATTTTCAGAGCTTGAAGTTGTTACTAGGAAAGCACAGTCCTTTCCTGGAATGACCGTTGCTGATTTCCTTTATACCACTGGTCGAATGTGGGTGCGTGAAGTCTGGGAAAGGGTGAGGACGGCAGCCCTGTGGCTGGTTTCAACAAATCATGATTCTCTGTCTGGGACCAGGTGCATCATCTTTAAAATCAAAATGAATTCTTTTAACAAAGAAGAGGGGATATATGTCAGGTATGTAACTCTGTGTCTATCACACTTTTCTCCAAATTAGAGAAAAAGACTCAGGTGGTACCTTTAGCCCTTCTCTCCTCCTATTAGAGGAAATAAGAATGACTGCTGAGGAGAGATGTGGAAAATTGGAGAAATTGGAGGAAAACAACTAAGATTCTATTACAGAAACATAGGGCTTATGGTTCCACATGGAACTGGAGGGGATAATCTAAACAATATATATCTCTGTGGCAAGCTTTAAAATGAACTCCCTCTCTGCCTCCACCCACGCCCACACACCAGGGGCAAAAGATATCCACACCTAATCCCTGGAACCTTCTATTTCAGAACAGAAAAGGGTATTTTAAGTTAAGAATCTTGAGATAGGGAGATTATACTGTGTTATCCAGGTGTGCTCTAAATGCCTTAAGTTCTAAATGTGGGCAGACGGAGACTACACACTACACACACACACACACACACACACACACACACACACACAGAAGTGGAAAAGGCGCTGTGAAGACTGAGACAGAGATGTGGTCATAAGCAAGGACTGCTGGAAGCCACCGAAGCTGGAAGAGGCACCCTGGGCTTCTCCTTCACACTCATGAAAGCATTCTGAAATGAGCTAGCAGTATTTACCCAGACACATGTAAAATATAATGTGCTATGTCAGCAAAGAAGCGCAAAGTCATTAATCTTTTTATTTCATTATTTTCCATTTTCTATCATGGGCCATTTGCTTTTATTTTACTGAGAACATGCTTTGACATTATGAGGTTAGGCTTATGGCAAGAAAAAGAAGTGAAGAAAAGGAAGAAAACTCTTGAAAAGACAAATACTCTCTTAATTAAGCAAACTTTAGGTTAATATTTTGGTTAACATAGGTTAATGCCTTGTTACTGTTTATGCAACATGGCACTTTAAGGTCACTTATTACAGGTTCATAGATCCATAATATATACTTTAGCCTATATGTTTACCCTCATTTCACAAATGAAAAAACTGGTATGATATTAAATTGAGAGATTTAAAATCCTTTTACAGGGTTTAATGATCTATATCTTTTCACGAGATATGAAAAATGTGCTTGGAGTGACATATTTTCCCTGAAGTATTATCCTTGAAAAATCATGGTGCTCCAAGTTGTAGGGCTGAGATTAGCTTTAGGTACATATATATATAGTAGAGTTCCTTTATTTCCCACCCTATCCTCAAATCCCTTTACTGAAACGTGAGATTTCTCTCTTCGAGCTACATTATTTTAGGTGAAGTCTTGGGTCATTTGTTAAATTCAACAGCCTATAGTAGAAGGTAATATAATGAGTGTTATCAGTAAGTCAAAGGGTATTTAAAACTTTCCAAATTATACTTTCGGAATAAATAAATACGTGTAAATCTCAGGGTCCTGAATAGATTGAGAATATTTGTGGAAGGACAGAGTAAGGGAAAAAAACAGATAATGGTCGGTCAGCATGAAGAGAGAAAAACACAGACTGTGAGGAATGGTCATGCTAAAAACAAGCTTCAACTCTTCTAAAATTTTAATGGTTATTCTAAAAACCAAGGGCAGTTCTGTAGTGAGCTGATAAACATCTTTAAGTGTCATATAAAGATACCAACTGTAATTGAAGGCCATTCAATAGACAAACGATGCAACACGACTCTCAAAACTGTGTAACAAAAAACACCCCAAAATTAATTTTATAGATTCCATTCTTTCCCATAACAGAGAAATCTGTATTTAGGAGACTCTTCCCTGCTTCCTTGACATACACCTTTGCAACAAACATATCTGTAAGAGGCTTAGACTCAATAAACTGTATATCCTTAGAAATTAGGAAATGAGTGAGAATATTAGAGAATACTTGAGAGTAAGCTTTTAAAAAATGCTTACTCAGAGTGGGCTTCCCTGGTGGCGCAGTGGTTGAGAGTCCGCCTGCCGATGCAGGGGACACGGGTTCGTGCCCCGGTCCGGGAAGATCCCACATGCCGCAGAGCAGCTAGGCCCGTGAGCCATGGCCACTGAGCCTGCACACCCAGAGCCAGTGCTCTGCAACAGGAGAGGCCACAACAGTGAGAGGCCGGCGTACCACAAAAAAAAAAAAAAAAAAAAAAAAAAATGCTTACTCAGAGAGATGGCTGAATAATCAATCAAATTTATTCAAGCATATGTATTTGATGGATGTATTGATTTACTTTTAAATAAGCAAACATATTATCCACCTTGAATGTAATATTGTTGGTTTATCAGACTACCTGCCTTTAAATATATTTGACATTTTTAGTTCTATGTACTCCCAGTTTATGTCAAAGAATAAATAGCTATGAAAGGGATTTTATATTTGTGAATGAATTTCTAAAATAATATTTAAATATAGAGATAGAAGAACGTATTTGGAAGTTGATATTTCAAAGTGAGCAAGTAGTTTCCCAGAAGTTTAGAGATCATATTATATTTCTAATTATCTGCAAACCAGTGAAGCCATTTAGATATTTTAAATTATTATCTCTTGGAAATCTGTACCTAAAACTTTTTTCAGAGAAACTATTGCCTGATTGAAAATCAGAAAACTTCAAGTCTGAAACTGCTGAAATGACCAAGAATCAACAGAATATTCTAAATGGGGTTGTGTGCTGGTCTAGCCACAAGAGAACTGCAGAGGACATTCAGCTCTTAGCAGAGACGGAAGCAGGTGTAGAGTACATGCAGAAGAGAACCCACAAGGAGGAACTGAGTGCAGGATAAAAGTGATGTTCAAGACCAAAACATTTATGAAGTAAATGAGAAATCTTCACTAAATCTAGTGGGAGGGAAATCTAACAAAGATTTATCTCAAAGATGAGAGTGAAGAATTTGGTTTGAAGAGATAATTAATGACTTCAGCAGACAAAGAAGTTGAGTTAGAGGAAAAGAATGGAGATAATCGATACAGAAGTGATTCTTTCTTTTACCCCTTCCAGCTTTATTGAGGTATAATTGACAAATAACATTGGGTAAGACGTACAACGTATTGATTTGCTAACACTGACATACTTCAATATGATCATCACCATCACATCATATAAATACCATTTCTTTTTTGCGGCAAGAACAGTTAACACCTACTCTCTTGACAATTTTCAAGTATACACCACAGTACTGTTAACTATAATCACAATATCGTGCATTAGATCGCCGGAACTTAGTCATCTTCTAACTGGAAGTTTGTACCCTTTCGCCAACATATCCCTAATTCCTCCATCCCCCAGCCCCTAGTAACCACTATTCTATTTCTACGAGTTCAGGTTTTTCAGATTCCACATATAATTGATTCTTATATAAGAGGCATAGTCTTTTAATAGACTGTATCATTATTTCTCAGGGAGGGAGGATGTATTGATAAATAATATTCAGTAAAATTTCATGTGTGCAAAGGTTGAATAAAGTTGATATTGAGACTATATTTGACATGCTTAGATTAATGCACTAAATAAGATGAGTAATAGCTAGAGAGGACGTATATATGAAATAATTATATTGAGCGACACAACATTCAATATTCACTCTTAGCTACTTCTGAGCAAACTTTTTGCCAATATATTTTTCAAGGAATGTGAAATGCATTGCGCTTCTCCACAAGAAGGATCTGTATAAAGTCCCTGATATTGCAGTGGATTTATTGTTATTAATGGCCCAAACAGAAATAGAGTTCATTTTAACTCCTATTTGCTCCTAAGTGAGACATCCAATCTATTTAAAACTATATTATGATTGAGTGGTCATAGCTGAGAGAACTGATTAGGAACTACTTCAACAAGGAAAATGAAGAACTCATTACCTTAATTTTCTGCTAACAGGCCTTTTGAGCCCTTTTAACCAGCACTAAGTTGTCATGGTGATAGCAAAAATTAATGGTGGATTGGGTGAGAATTCTGACCCAACTCTCTCAAGCAGCTAACAAGGTTATTGGGCCATAGAATTGGAGTCACAGCTTTCTTGGAGCTTACAAGGACAGAGATCATTTTTAATATTAGAGACTGAAAATGGAAGTATTTCCTTGGCTTTCTGAAAACTCTGAGTCTTTTTTCAGTGATCTTCAGTGCTTGAGTCTTTTGATTATTTAAGCAATTTACTGTGGTTTTCTTTGCAGGCATCGTGCTATGGCTCATTCAGTCTTTAGGCAAAGTCATTTATTTTGATGCCTCATGTCATAACAAAAACTACCGCAAATACTATTTTTTACTTTTTAAGCCCCAAGTTTATTCTGCATTTTACACGCAACTGACACAAACATATTCAGAATTGAAAGACCCATTTCCTCTTTTTCTTTCTTCTTTTTCTCTCTTCTCTATCTCACAGAAAAAGGTAAAAACAGTTCATGGAACAAGACTAAAATTTAAACTATGTGCTCTTTTTAATTAAACACTTTTGCTGGTTTGAGTGGAATCTATGCTATCACATTTATTAACCTTCAAAATAATTCAATAAATTGAGAGATTAAGATGTGTTCTTGGTGCCATTTATACATTCTGTATCTGATCCTACACTGTAAGTATGGTTTATATAACTCACTGAGAATGGTTCAGAGAGAGTGATTTCTCTTAAAAGACCATTACAGTAAAGGAGATCAAAAGGTCTTAAGAAAAATCTGAAAGGATTTTCCCTACAAGATGAACATTAGTGTTTACCTAAAGAAAATCAGAAAGATACATCCTAGTATAAGCAATACCACCATCCTATTGTTTGGGTCAAGCTGAAGGTCAATTGCACAAGCTTTGAATATACAAAGTATGTATTTCTTTTATGGGAGGCCTATGATTGTCTATGATCCCTGACCTGTATCACCAGCACACCAGAAGGGTGTTACTGCAAATAAAAAGTAGCATTTTATTTAAGCACTGGCTTATCCTATTGTAAAATTGTTGGGCTTGTGAAGTTGAGCAGGACATGAGCACATGCACGTATGTTGACACATAAAGAGATGCAGACTCCAAGGTCTAAAAGAGGTCTTTAGGTTGTAGTAATTTCAATGACTCTAGTAGTGATCGCTTCAATCTCCAAAGAGACTGTCAAGACTCCTCCCCTGATATGCAGCCTTCACAGGTTTTTACTGAGGTCTCATAAGGCCTCAGTGCTGATCTTCAAGGATCTCCATCAACCATTTCCACTTTTTACCTGCACATGCATTTTCTCTCTAAATTGTCGGCAAGGCCACATCAACGTCCTTTCCTTGTAATCTGCTCATTTATGCCTCTTGTAACCTTTAATAATATGTTCCACACCTTGAATGAACTTTTCTTTTCCACTGAAAAAGTCATAATGATATTTTACTCATCTAAAAAGTGTACTTTGCACAGCCAGCAACAGGAAACAAAATAAAATAAAGCAGTCTATTTAAGCCTAGCCGAATTTAGATTCACTTAAGGTGGAGCTCATGGCACCAGGGAATTCTTCTGAACTAGAAACTGATTTTTTTCTGTTTTTAAATTTCTTTTTTAATATAACCTATATTAACTATCGAATAATAGCATACATAGTAATGTGTTAGAAATGTTTCCTTAGTACTTCATTGACATATAGGTGAAAGTTATTTAACAAGATGTGTTTTAAAACTCATTCAACTATAAAAAAAATGGGATCATTACCAGTGATGTCACCTATTAAAATTTCATCTCCGTGACTGAAAGGAGAGACCATTAAACTTCAGCAATGATCTGTGATTTTGAAACATATATGCATTTTTACCAAATTGTACTTTTAAAGTCTCTCAGCAAAAAAAATAAGAATAAACAGTTTTTCACATTATCAATGCAGTCTTAACATCTTTATGTTACAAAAATGTAAGTTTAGAGTATAGGAAACAAGAATTACTCATAGGGAATTCCCTGGTGGTCCAGTGATTAGGACTAGGTGCTTTCACTGCCGCGGGCCCAGATTCGATCCCTGGTTGGGGAACTAAGGTCCCACAAGCCCCACGGCACAACCCAAAAAACTAAAAATTACCGATATTATTATAATTCACAAAAAAAACACTGTTAAAATTTTTGCATGTAGCCCTCAGAAAGATAGATAGAAATTCAGCTAAAATATATAGTTAACTTAAAATATGATAAAATAGGGCTTCCCTGGTGGCGCAGTGGTTGAGAGTCCGCCTGCCGATGCAGGAGACGTGGGTTTGTGCCCCGGTCCGGGAGGATCCCACATGCTGCGGAGCGGCTGGGCCCGTGAGCCATGGCCACTGAGCCTGCGCGTCCGGAGCCTGTGCTCCGCAACAGGGGAGGCCACAACAGTGAAAAAAGATAAACTAAATATGAAATTATTTACATTTATAATTTGTATTTTATGAAATTTTATGTGATAAAATGTATATGTACAGACTGGTAATCAGCTTCTCCAACTTTATAATTTATGACCACCCTTACATATTGATACACATACATTTATAGTTTAAACAACTTCCTAGTATTTCACTGTATGAATATATCATGATTAATTGAATTTGTCCCCTATTTGAGGCTATTTAGTTTGGTTCCTTTTAAAATAAATTACAAGTAGCATGTTTATAGTTTATTTCTGTGATATTTACTCCTGTATGACATATTTCTACATGTGAAATTGCTTAATAAAGTTTTTGCTGTATTTTCTCAACATATTTCCCAGAAAGTGCTCTAATATATAATCCCAATAGACGTGTATCCATATTAACTTTTCACAGAGTTAATAATACTCCTCTGCCTATTAGGATGGTTTATAATCAGATTATATATATTATCATTTCAACCTATAATCAACATGACTATTTACTATGGTTATCAAAATTCAGATATTTTCAAGCCTTTTTTGTGTATTAAATATTTGCATCAGTGTTTGTTTTGTTTGGTTTGGTTTTTGGGGTTTTTTTTTGCGGTACACGGGCCTCTCACTGTTGTGGCCTCTCCCGTTGCGGAGCACAGGCTCCGGACGCGCAGGCTCAGCGGCCATGGCTCACGGGCCCAGCCGCTCCGCGGCATGTGGGATCTTCCCAGACCGGGGCACGAACCTGTGTCCCCTGCATCGGCAGGCAGACTCTCAACCACTGCGCCACCAGGGAAGCCCTCTGTGTGTATTTTATACATTTACCACGTCTTAAGTAAGCCACAGAATTTTAATTGAAAATACCTGATTCATGTTTAGAAGTGATTAAATTTACAATTAAAAAGGTATATTCACACATTCAAGCTGTTTGAAACATATTTAAAAGCCTCCCAATAACTGACTCAAGTATCAAGTAAAATTTTTAATTTAAATTCATTTAACTTAAATTAATTTCAATTAATATTTGGTCACACTAGCCAGATTTCAAGTGCTCAAGAGATACATTTGGTCAGTGACAACAGTACTGCATGGCACAGGTCCTAGGTCCTTAGTACAATCGACAAGACCTACATGATCCAGCATCCTATAAACCCTGTGCCCTCATTTACAGTCCTCCTCCTCACTTAATCCACTCGGGCCCTCTAGCTTTCCCACTCTTGATGGAACACTGCAGGCATCTCAGGACCTTTGTAATAGCTATTCTTTCTGTCATCAAATACCCTTATGGGTTGCTATTACTACCTCACATCTTTGCTGATATGACCCCTTATCAGTGAGAGCTTCCAAAAGTGCTACTCCCTTCTCACTTCTTTATGATCTTTATCAGTTTTATTTTTCTCTTAATACTAATTTCCTCTTGTTATTGTCTGTCTCTCCACTCTAGAATATAAGACTATGAATGCAGAGACACATGCTCCCTGTTGTATCTATCCTCAGTGCCTGGCACATAGTAAATGCTCAAATATTTGCTTAATATGAAAGCTCATGTATAATTCCTAATTATTAACAGGTCCTGTGTGTATATCTCTGTGTGTGTGCTACCACTCTTTTTTTTTCCTTCTCTTCCTTCTTTTTCCTTTATTTCTCATTATGATCATCCATCTTAAGAACCACTTCCCCCTAACTTATTTCTTACCATGCACCCTATTAGCTCTTCTACCAAACCCTAATTTTCATTGATGAGTCAGTGGTTGAAAAACTTTTTCATTTCAAATACGGGCTTCATCAGACTCAGACATTTACATGGCTAGGAATTAAAAACTCTAGGCAAGAGCTGTTTAGACCAAGGATTACAAAATGCAATGGCCCATAGCTAGTTCCACCTTATATATGAGGAAAAGTGATTTAAGTATCCTTCATTTCTTCTGTTAGACAAAAATCAGTTATTCCTAAAATAGAGCTTATCTATGATTCTGGAATAGATAGCAATTGCAACCTCATGCATATATATATATATATATTTTAGCACTGTTTACATAATGAATACTTGGCTCTGAAGAGATCATATAAACTTAGAAAATTATATCAACAGTATTAAATAAAGATCAAATCATCAATATGTGTATCAGTCATTTATCAATCAAAAATTTAGATCATACTTATAAATATTTATTATAAACATTGGCAACTTAATTAATGCAGATTTTTAATTATAATAAATTACTCATAATTACAGAAAGAGCAATCATCATTTTCAGAGAGCTCTCTTCTGTTTTGCTATATCTCCTACAACAGTCTGATACGTCTTTCTGATAATGCAGAAATTAAGAAAATAAGTTTTAATAAAAGAATACACATTTAGAAACATTCATCATCCTAAAATAAATTTATATATACCAATACATCTTGTGATACTGCAAAATTCTGTCCTCAGAGATAATCTCATTTGCCTCTTTTGTAAATAGTATCTGTAGTGAGTACACCAAGTTCTCACCAGGGTAATGTCTTTGTAGGGCTACCACTGCCTTTGTTATTTCAGGATGAGTTTCTCTAATGCCTTCTAATTAAATCTCTATTTGAAGACTCTGGAGGGAGGCGGGCCGTAAAGCTGTTCATTTGTAGCGAAATGGAGCATATGGAATATATAATGTTGGTCTTGGTGTCCCTGGAATAGCTCACAATTTGCTTCGGGTTTGAATTCAAGATCCAGCTAAATTCCATTTTAACATTGCTCTTGAATAACTAGATTAAACAGAAAATTAGAATTGCACAGGGAATTGGTAGCTTGTATTATGTTCCTTGGCACTGCCCAGTTGGTTTCTAACGCACCCTTCCCATACTTCTCTGCCTGGTAAGCTTCCAGTAACCCTTGAAGATCCAGGACATTTCCATTTCCTCTGGGTAAATGGATCCAATTTTTACAGGCAGTTAGTTGTTTTTTACTCTGAGATAACACAGATCTTTGCTCCTAGCTCTACATATAGCATTTTAGACACTTGTAATAATCTATTTATCTATTCCCACCAGGTACAAACCTACAAATCATCCTCCACGCCTTTTACTTCCTCCTTTCTCACCTAATCAGTCACCTAGTACTTTGCATTTTATCTTCAGTGCCTATGGTGGGCAGCATAATATTCCACTAAAGATGCCTACATCCTAACCTGACTATATGGCTATGGACACACACTTCAACCCTTTGTACTTCAAGTTCTTCACATGTAAACTGGGGATTATAGCAGTGGCCTACTTAAAAGGATCTTTCTGAGGATTAAATCAATGACATATATATATACACACAGAAGAGTGCCTGGCAGGAAGTAAGCACTCAAAAATGCAATTACTTGCATTTTCTCATTTGAGTTTTGAAAACACTAGGAGGTAAGTATCAACATTATTCTCAATTGCAGATAAGGAAATTGAGGTTTAGAGAGGATAATTAATTGTGTGAAGTAAGCGTCAGGGTCTGGAAACAGCAATCTGTCTGCAGGACATGTTGGTTTACATTACTTATTTGGATGACATATTATTCTTATTTAATTAATTTGGAATTTTTTTAAAATTTGAGATTACTTTTCCATATCAAACTGCTAAACATTTACATATGTAACAAACAAACAGATCTCTTAAACAACTGACACGATTTGAAGAGGGAAGGACAGTTGTTAACTTCCCAGCATAATAAAGATTCTGAGCTGTTTACACTTAAGGAGAGTTAGATTCAGATCAAAAATACTTTCTTAAAAATGGACTCAAAGTGAAATATTATGAATAAGTCTGATATTCAACTTCAAGTCTTTCTTGGGTTTATAACATAGAAGAATCATGCATATTAAGAAGTCAGTAGCTCATATATGGTGAATAAATTTTGCAGGAACCAGATAATGTATTTCCTTTAAATAAAGAGTAGTTGAGTGGACACTTAAGTAAGAAACTGAAATCAAAGTAAAATTATTCCAAGAAAAAAAAAGAGGAGTTGGCCTAAGTACCTCGGGCCTATTATTTCTCAGAATTTGAATTAGTTCTTAATGAGCACATTTTACTTTATGTTTATGAGCTTTCATTTGGACACATTTATGCAGAATGTTCTAAATTTATAATTATGGCTAATGTGAGACTCAGCAGGTCAAGGACTGTAAACTGTTTATGTTTATTTCACCAATACTCTGCTGGCTCCTTCATTTGTTTATTCAACAATTACTCAGTGCCCATTATGGGACAGTGAGTAATATCAGGTCTTGAGATACAGAAGAGACCATGACAGTAAAAGGCTATCTTTATAGGGTTTAGATTCTAATTTGGAGCAATAAGCATTAAACAAGTAAATAAACAAATTATGGGTACATAATGTCACTTAGAGGTATCTGAAATAAATGATGATTGCATCAATTACTGTAGTTTGCAGTTGTCAACCGCTTTACTTTCCCTATGTTTTGTGTGATCGCAATTCTGGAAAATAATTTTGGGAGATATTTTTACTTTTCAGAGGGGAGACATTGATAAGTCTGTAGATTAAACAATCTCCTCAAGCTTACAGAGTTAGTTGCCAACAAAAGTGGAGTGAAAACATATATCTTTAGATTACTCACAAGTCTCATGCAATTTTTATAATATTTAAATTACTTTTACATATAAAACCTACTGTGGCAACTTTAGTGGGCTATGTCTAGATGTACACCATGCTACTCTAAAAACCACGAGCTCTTCCAGCATGATAATATGTCGTAGGAAATATTCAAAATCTACTCATAAAAATAATGAAGTTTTTATGAGCCAAACACAATTTAAATAAAAGTAGTTGGTAGCAAGAAAAATATCTCTATGTATATGTATACCTATATCTATCTATCTATCTATCAAACTTATCCAGCACAAATACATTGCTTTTTGTAAGAATATCAACCCAATTCCTTTAAAAGTTGTGTATGGTTAGCAGACTTCAACTTTCATTTGAAAACATTAAAATTTTCATTTGAAACTCAAGATGAGTAAAAGAAAATTCAAATATCAACTAACTCTGAAAACCAACGAAATGCCCAAATCTCAGAGGAATTTCACTTACTGTGAATGATGGAAGTTGTTGGAGAAAAACTATTTGTGGCCTGCCTATGCTTCATCTCATGAAAAGAGCAAACCACCATCTATAATTAATATAGAAGAGACAATTTAGTTTTCTCCTACTTTCTGCCCACTAATTCACTGGAACCGATTTGTACCAGTCAGAAAGCTGGGTAGTCCTCCCTCTATTACACGGAAAATATTTCTATGTTGCCTTTATTGTTTCCAGTTTTATGTCACTCCCTCTCAACATTCTGCTGCATAAGATTGTCAAACCTGTTTCCCCAGTTGCCTGCATCATGGTAGAGACTGTAGGCTCCCAGAAAGAGTCCACTATGGTCCAGCAGATATGCAGGAGATGAGGAGTTCTGCCTACTAGAACTGGGTTAAGGAAGTGATACCACTGCTCCAGTTGTAAGTCTAAGAACAAGATTTGAACAGCACCCAAGTGAAAAAGGAGGAGGGAACCAGGGAATCCAAATTTCTCCCAGTTGGCAGATTCTGAGCATGGTCAGATCCCTTGTCTTTTGAAGAAAACTAAACAAAAAACAACAACAAAATGTGTGAAGTATCAGAAGCGAGTTACACAGTGAGAGGGAATACCATAATGCTGAAAAAATATTAGTAAGTTGATGAGTAGAAGAAACTTCAAAAACTGGTACCTGGAAGTTAAGGAAAATGAATTATCTATAAAGCTGGAGCAGAGAGTCACAGGAAAATAATTACTGAGATAAAATACAATGGGAGGAACTTTTTAAAAATCCACAAAGTAAGAGGCAAGGGCAACAAAACTGAGATAAAAAGGGAATAAAATGAGAAAAGGAGTGAGAAAGTCTGAAAGGAATTGAAATCATGATGATGGAATTAAAATTTTCATTGGCAGCTATAAGCAGTAGAATGGATTCTCAAAGAAATTCATCAAGGATTAAACAAGAAAATAATGAGAAACACCATTTTTACTTTGGAAGACAGAGAACAGGGATAAAAACAAGAATAATCCATTTTCTGGAGAAAGAAAGCCAAAGATTTGGAATGGAAGCAATAATCAAATTATGGTTGGAAAAATCCTAATGCGAATCACAAAAGGAAAAGAACAAAAATCACTCAAATGCTTCAGAAACTCTTCTCTGGTTTCCATGTAAAATCAATGGAAAAAAGTGATACATTCCCTTGCCCCTGCTCCAAATGTTATGTTCCCTGATACAGGAAAAGGCAGGTTAAATGAAAAGTTGTAAATTTACACAGGCACAGAAAGTTTTAAATTTAGGGCACAGAAATAAATTAAGACTGGAGGCCTTTCTGTTTGGGGGTAATGTGTGTGCTCTAGTGTACGTGTTTGTGCATATCTGCAGTAGGGAGCATGATTGGAGAAGTAGTTGGAATCTTGGAAGGATGCGAGAAGTTACATCGGTGTGCAACATCGGAACTCCAACGCAGGAGTTTCTAGATCAATACTGAACAAGAAAAGAGTAACTTAAGTTGATGTATTAGAAAAGTAAGAACGGTGTATGATAGTTAGGAGCTCTATTCTCTTCATCTGTAGTGATTCTACCTTGCTTTTAGGCTACCTCTGAGAGGTTCCCTATTAAATGTTTCACTCTATCATGTGACTCCACCTACCTGTCTTCAGGAGACTGGGGCAGTGATTGCTGCCTGTCTCCCATATCAGCCACTGAAGGCTGGTAGGGGATAGGAGGTTGTTCTGTGGTAGATACTGACTGGCAGTTCTTGTCCTCCTTTATGAAACACACAGAGAAGGAAGCCGACAGAAGAAAGGGCAGAAGCTAAAAGACAAATAGAGAAAAAGCAGCAAATAGAAAGCATGCATCAACAGAGGTCGTAAAGCAACAGAAATCATGAGAGATAGATACAGAATTGGTTGGTAACACTGGTGCAGTCACCTTAGGCTTTAAAGGAAGTGAGAGAGTGGCTATCTGAACGCAAAGAAAGTATCTGTCTGGAGAGAGGCCACTGTCCAGAGCTGTGGGCTGTAGTGGACAGAGGCACCCAACCTACAGCAAACAACACAGAATGGAGGGAGTGAGCCTGGGGGGTACATTCCTCCTACTGATGCTCCCTTATGTAGAGTAGAATCCAGCTTAAAGCCAGAGGGCAAGAGAGCCATTGATACAGTGTTATAAAGTAGGTCCTACTCCTAGGGCCCAGGGCAGGGGTAATTAAAAACAATCCAAATTACAACTCCAACCCAAGATAAACAATGAAAAAGTAATGGATTTTTATGATGAAGATAAAATCTTGCAAATAAATATTTAGGTAGGTAAAACATGTTGCCTACAAAGGACTAGAATTAGTTTCATTCCTCCCTTAGAAACATCTTTTCAGAAATTCTTAACTTGAAGATTAAGGTATGCGCTTCAGGAAGTTCTTGAATTATAAAAGCCTTTGTTAAATTTTGCTACTATTTGAATAGATAAATGCTTGTTTTCTATGTAGGGGCCTGCAACTTTCATCAAATTCTTAAAGATGTTGGAAACCAAAACCTGTTCAGAACCACAGATCAGTACAAATTTAAGATGAAAAGATCACCAGCAAAGAATTTTATATTCTTGAGGACTGTTTTCATGTAAGATAGAAATAGAAGACAATTCTAGACATAAACTATTTCAGAAATACATGCCTTTGGTGACCTTGGAAAAACTTACTTCAGCCAATAAAAATATGAACCAAGATTAAAAGCACAAGAATACAGGGACTTCCCTGGTGTAACAGGGGTTAAGAATCGCCTGCCAATGCAGGGGACACGGGTTCAAGCCCTGGTCTGGGAAGTTCCCACATGCCATGGAGCAACTAAGCCCGTGTGCCACAACTACTGAAGCCTGCATACCTAGAGGCTGTGCTCTACAACAAGAGAAGCCACCACAATGAGAGACCGGTGTACCGTAATGAAGAGTAGCCCTTGCTCACTGCAACTAGAGAGAAAGCCGGCATGCAGCAACAAAGACCCAATGCAGCCAAAAATAAATACATAAATAATAATTTTAAAAAGCACATGAATATAAATACAGTGAGATAGAAGGCAGATAGAGGATATTGAAAATGATTAAAAATAAGGTTAAAGCAATTGTCATAACTATGGCTACAAAAATGTGATAATTAAAAAGTAAATATATAATTTAATGAACTTCAATAGAAATTATTTCTGTACAAATGGTCAGTCTATTACAAGAAAGAGTAAGTTTGTGTTGGCAGAAGAACAATGGGAAGTTGAAAAGTAGATAAAAATAAAGGGTTTTAGATTTATACTCTTTTGTAAAGAATAGGCAAAGGATGACCTATTATTGGTTAATTTGAGAAGTATACACTGAATAATGTTTTTGAGAAACTTAAAGAAAATCATTTGAAGAACTACAAGTGCATGAATTCCAAATCATAGTGAGACCAAGGCATAATTCATATAGCAAAAGAGAAAACAAAGGAAATAGAAAGAAATACAATTATGTGAAAGAACTATAACCGCACATAGGTTATGGAAATATTTATATACATGTATTGTTTTAAAAACATATCTAACTATAGCTTTCTCATAAGAAACCCATCTAGAACAATTAGAGGTTGAAAATTAAGGGTGCACAAAAGTTAATCAGGCACCTATTAACATAATGTCCATGATTTATGAAAAAGTTGAATTCAAGGCAAAAGACATTAAAAATGACAGAGATTTGCTTCACACTAATAAAAGGAATAACTGATTTAATTAACTTTTATGTGCTAAAAATCAAATTATATAGATCAAAGAGTAGTATTAGAAATTTACAAAAATATAACTGTGGGAGAGAGATATTAGCATGGATCTTACTCTTTGACAGATCTTAAACAAAAATTAATATAGTTATAGAAAATTTTAATGTTCTTCTGAAGTTGAAAACGAGATACCGAATATTTTAATGAAAAAAACTATATATTTTGCTAATATATGCTGATATATTTTAATAGGTAAAGAGATATATCTACAATAAATTATGCAAAAACTTAACCCCAAAATATATGCAGTCCTTCAAATTATATGGAGAAGCGTTGAGAAGAAGAACTTGTAATTTAATTGTAAATTTCATCTGGAAGAATAGTAAATATTTCACATGAAGATAAAAATGTTATATATTATGTATTTTAAATGTATTATGTACAATGGTTTAAAGTGTTTCACTTTCAATGTTTTAAAGTGTTTCACTACTTAAAAATCATATGGTTCTGGTATAGTAATCAATAAACAGATCAGTAATAACCCAAAATATTCCTTTCTGTAATAATAATAATAAATCTTTTGATAAAAGTTATATCAACAACAGCAATTAACATTTGAGAGCAATGCACATGGTGACCTTGAATAAACTATTTTCCAGCCTCCCTTGCGGTTAGTCATAACCATGTGACAATCCTGGCTAATAGGATGAAAGTAGTAATAGCATGTTCAGGTTTCTTGTTAAGTATACATAAAGGGAAATGGCATGCCTTTCTCCTCTTTCCCTTCTAGTTGCTGGCTGAAATATAGATGTAGTGATTGGAGCTGGCATAGCCAACTCAGGTCAACAAGTGAAAGCCAAATATGTTGAAGATGGAGAGGAAAAAACCAGAAGGGCTGTGTTGTGTTATGATTGTGGACTCTTCCTTCCTGCGTCTGGACTGTTCACCTCTTCAGTAACATATGAGAAGCATAAACTGATATCTTGGTCTTGGTTAAGTCACCATTTTGTGAGTTTTCTCTCACTGAAAGATAAACTTAATCTCAGTATATTTGTTTTAGTTTATTTTTCAGTGAAACAGTTGTGCTTGGTTCCACTGGTTTTTACTAAAATTAGAATGTGAGACAAAGCTGTACATAAAAATAGAAAGCTCTGTGTTTTTTAAACATTTCAAAATATTTTAGACATAAAAAAAGATGTTAAGAATATGACAAATACTCAAAACAACCATCAAACAGAGAATAAAACATTTTAATTATTTCTGAATTTTCCCAAGCTTATCTTACTGATCTGTTTCTCCTCTCCCAACCGCCATGCCCCAAATCTCCAAGGGGAATAACCATTCTGACTTTGGTGTTCATCATTCCCATGCAAGTGTTCATATTTTTACTACCAAGGTTGATAATATGGAATTTTTTATAGATTTTTAAATTTAATATACAGGGCATTACTATAGCCTGAATTGCCCCCCCCCCTCCTGAGTTCATGTGTTGAAGCTCTATCTCCACTGTGATGGTGTGATGGTATTTGGAGATGGGGTCTTTAGGAGATAAGTTTCAATGAGGCCATGAGGGTGGGACCCTCACCATGGGATTAGTGTCCTTATAAGAAGAGACACCGGAGAGCTTCCTTCATCTCTTTCTTTCTCCATCATGTGACGACACAATGAGATGGCACTCACTGCCTGCAAGCCAGGAAGACGGCTTTCACCAGGAGCTGAACTGCCAGCACCTTGATCCTGGACTTCCCAGACTCCAGAACTATGAGAAATAAATATCTGCTGTTTAAGTCACTCAGTCTATGGTGTTTTGATGTAATAGCCCAGGCAGAGTAAGACAGGACCCACACTGTATATAGTCTTCTGCAGGTTGCTTTTCTCTAATTATCATTGTTTGAAAGATAAATCCATGATTATATTCTTTTCTTCTGTGAATTCATTTTCACTCTGATACAGTATTAGGTACTATATTATATTCCCTTATCTACTTTCACTTTGCTGGTTATTTACATTGTTTCTATTATTTTCATATACAAATTGAAGCCATTATGAACAACCTTGTACATCGTTCTATTGACAAATGCCAGTTTCATCAGTACATAGCTGGTGGTGGAGTTTCCATGTTACAGTGTATCTGTGTGTTAACCTTTACTAGTTTTTGCCAAATTGCACTGAAAAGTTAAAGATTCGCCACATCATTGTCAACACTTAGCATTGGCAAATTTTAAAAACTGTCAATCTATTAAGTGTGAAATGGAATTTCTTTTTACTTTGATTTGCGTTTAATTTTCACCAACATTGTGGCTAAACTTTTCATGTGTTTTTTTAACCTTAAAAGATTTTCACGTTTGAATTTCCCATTGGCATCTTTGCCTAAATTTCTAGTCAATTATTTGTCATTTTCTTAATGATTGGTTGGAAGGGACTTCATTCTTTATTTTAAAATATCTCTAGTCAATTTTAACTAACTTAATTTCCATAAGGAGATCTTTTGCTACTATATCAGTGGTATTTAACCTCCTATATAAAAATCTGTGTTTCCAGGCCGTCATTTCAAGTATTAAAAACTTGAGAGGGGCCAACGTTTCTCATTCTGCCCTCTGTAGTCTGTCTTTTATAATCAGCACGTCCACCACCACTGCGTCTGAAAGGGATAATGTTAATAAAAGGAGCAGAATCTCCCTCCCCCCCACCTTTTTTGTTTGTTTGTTTTGTTTGTGGTACGCAGAGCGCCTCACTGCTGTGGCCTCTCCCGTTGCAGAGCACAGGCTCCAGACACGCAGGCTCAGCGGCCATGGCTCACGGGCCCAGCTGCTCCGCGGCATGTGGGATCTTCCCAGAACGGGGCACAAACCCGTGTCCCCTGCATTGGCAGGCGGACTCTCAACCACTGCGCCACCAGGGAAGCCCTCCCTCCCCTTTTTTTAATTTCTCCCTTATGGCTGGTTGTAATGCAAGTTTCTCTTCAGGCTCTTGTGGAATTGCTGACATAAAAATACAGGGAGACTTTAACAGCAGGAATAGGTCAATGAAGCAGCCCCTGCTATTCCTGCCATGTTTTGGTGGCCACGCTCTAGCTCTTGTCCTTACTCCCTCACCCCTGATTCTCCTTCACAGGTGCCCTGGGGTGTTTCTAAGGCACATTTATTATTCATCAAATACTAGGGCTCACAGTTCCAGACTGGGATGAAATCAAGGGGCATGTATCTTCATTTTATATATTTTGCAAAGAGGCTTGATTCTATCCTTTAAAAAGCATGTAGGCTTTGTAGGATAATAATTTACATAATTCAAAATTCAAACAGTACAGAAGAGAACACAAGAAGTCTCCCTCTCAGGTCTATGTCATTCGTCTTCCCCTCAGGCAACCATTATTAATGATCTTTCATAAAATTCTAGGACCATTTCTTTTTATCATTTAAACAGAAGCATTAGCATTTTATTCACATGAATGTGTATAATGGAAGGAGTATAATGGCCCCCAAAGATGTCCATCCCTAATCCCTGAACCTGTGACTATGTTATCTTACATAGAAAAAGGGACTTTATAGATGTGATTAAAGGTATGTACTTGAGATGGGGAGATTATTTTGGATTACTCAGATGAGCCCAATCTGATTGCATGAATACTTAAAATCAGAGAACCTTTCCCAGCTGTGATCAGAGAGAGGTGTGACTACAGAGAAGGATTCAGAGTGGTGTGATGTTGCTGGCTTTGAAGATGAAAGAAGGAAACCATGAGCTAAGGAATGTGGGGAACCTGAAGAAGCTGGCAAAAAACCAGATTCTCTCTTTGGCCTCCAGAAAGGAATGTAACCCTGACAACACCTCGAGTTATCCTGGTGAGACCCATGCCAATCTTCTGACCTGAAGAACTGTAAGATAATAAATTCGTGTTGTTTTATGCCTCTAAATTTGTATTTAATTGTTACAACAGCAGCTATAGAAAGCTAGCATAAAACATGTACCTTGATTTTTACTTTTTCTCATTAAAAAATAAAATCATTTCATATCAGTACATAGAGCTTACTCAGTTTCAAAATTTTTTTCATAGCTGCATAATATCCCAGTATATCACTAAACCATCATCACACATTTTGAAGTCTTCTGCTATTTCAAATAAGACTACAGTGAATATCCTTGAATAAGTGCCAATTTTCACACAGGTCAGTTAATATATGGGGCAAATCTTAAGAAATGGAATTAACCATTCAATGGGAATGTGTATTTTACATTTTGACCGCTATTTCTAAGTTAGACTCCATAGAAGTTGTTTCAATTTATATTCTATGGCTGAAAGTCCTGTTTCTACATACCTTTGTAAATACAGTATGTTATTGAGCATTATCTACCTGATAGCAGATAAGTGGAATCCTAGTTTGAATTCATATATCTTTTGGGATAAGTGAAATTGAAAATCTTTTCATATGTTTAAAAGTTATTTATATTTCTCATTCTGTGAATTTTCTTCCCTGTCTTTCCTTCCTTCTTTATTTCCTTCCTTCATCCCTCCCTTCCTTCTTCCTCCCAAGTATTTGCTCATGTTTCTTCATTCTGGGTTGATGAAGAATTTCTCATTGATATATCAATATCAATCTTTTATATCTTCTAAAGAAACAAATTATTTTTCACTTGGCTTTTCTTTGTCAATGTAAGTTTTTTTAAATGTAAACTTTACCAATTTTTTTGTTTTGAATTTAGGGTTTTATTTCATATTTAGAAAATATTCACTAATATATTTTTACTCTTCCATGAATTATTTACTATTTTTATGATTTCAGGATTCTTATCTTTGACCTACTTTCTTATGCTGCAAGTTTTGAAAGAACTTGACTTCTACTTTTTCCAGAAGGTTACCTAGTCGTTCTAACACCATTTATTGAATATTCCACATCTGCTTTTAACATGCTTTTTAAAAATAATTTCCTTCAAAACCAATGTTTTCAAGTTTTAGAATGGACATATTGCATATACCTAAAAGTTTTTAACCTCAATTTACATTAATTGTATTCCTATTTATTAAGCTCTTATAAAGGACTAATATATTTTCTGTATTTTTATGAATGGACAGATAATGTAATATGTCTGGGCAAGAGATGCAGTAGACCCCAATTGGGTTGACTGTCCAGCTAACATCAATTTATCCAGTGCCCATATCTGTCCTACAGATTTTTCTTTGGGAAACCATTCCTTTTCCCCCATTCTGGTCATGGTCTGATTGTACTAACAATCATGGTATCTTATCACTCCAGACACAGAGTTCAAACTATGATTTACCTTGGCTCAGTAACTGAGAGTAATTCATCCTCCTGGCAAGCTCTTCCTGGACCCACTTTCAGACTGAGCTATCATAGGAATGGAAGCCAAGGATTTAAACTCTAGGACCCAAATTTCTTTTCCCTGTCACTTCCTCCCAGTATATTATTAGGGCACCGGAGGAAAAAAAAGCACCTTTCTTCTGTAATTTCGTTTCTTCACTTCCCTTCCCTTAATTGGGCTTGATGATCATCCAAAAATGCTTGATCAACCATCATAAAGAGACCTCAGCTCTTAGAGCACAAAACCTTAAAAGTCATCCAGGTTTGAGATGCAGAAAGATTTTACTCCCATCCTGGTTGGTGGTAGGCGTAAGATAATAAATATTATTATAATTCTGTTCCTAAGCTTATTTTTTTTTACTTCCTGATATATTTCCCACTTCCAGGAATGGGAGGAAGAGCTTCTCTCTAAAATAACAGAAAACAAAATACAAGATGAATTATCTGCAATTCAAAGCTGGGCACATCCACTGGTTTGAAAGCTTTCTTTACCTCCCTGAAATCTAGGCAGATTAATCAACTCTGCATCCCAGGGACTTAGCATAAGTACAGAAAAGATACTCAGTAAATGTTGTTTAATAAATGAGTAAATGCATAAACAGCCCCTAGCTGGAATTATTTCCTCTGGGAGAAACTACCAGAGACGACTCACTGCCTTTTGCTTCAGTAGTTTTTTATGCCATTCTCTGTTCCTAGCAGTGTCCCCTGGCCCCCTACCCCGGGAGATTTCCACTACATTGCTCTACCCTGTGATGATTCAGTACCTTCTTTTAGCTGTGTCTGTTCTCCACTGATTAGGGCACCAGTGACCATCCTGGACCATGTTGTTCAAGCCATCCTGGATCTCTTTAATTAGGAGCCATGATTTCAGGAAGAAAGGCTAGAATAACATTTTCTTATTTTCCAGAACTTTATTCAAGAAAATGATTTTTCCAACTTCTTTGGGGACTTTTTCCGGATCTGTTGTTTCCCTTCCTCGACAGAGTAAATAAAACTTGGCCCCAACCCTTTGGCGCTGCTCACTCCTTAGTGGTGAGGGAAACAGTCCCTCAGTTTACACTCACTAGGTACCGAACAGTGATAAGGCGAGTAGAACTCTGGCCAGAAGTTCCTGTCATTATCCTATGTAAGTATGCATGACTTGGAGTGCTGCCTTCAGCACTATTTGCAAACAGGGACATTGGTGGGATGAGACGTGGGTTTCTTCTCTAGAGCCATGGATTTTAGCTACCCAGGCAGCTTTTTCAAAGTCCTGGTCCTAAGTCTGTGATGGGGCCTGAGCTATGGGTTTGGAAAGCCGCTCATTTGATTCTGATGTATATGCCTGGTGAGGTCTGGCTCCTGAGTGCTAATTACCACTAATCAACTCGTTCTGACTTCAAGTATTATTTTTGCCATCAACGAAGAGTTTTCTATCCTCAAGTCCCTTAACGTTTCTGACCCTCATTAATAAACTGCAGAAAATATTGACCCTTTCCCAAATGTTTGTGAAGATCAAATGATATAATGCATAGCACAAGGACATGCAATAAATAAAATTATTATTATGATGTAACTAAGCATGTGACTGTTTCAAAGGAGCAGATGAAAAGGGTACCTATTCATCATGGTAGTGAACAGGAAGAAACATCTTTTAGAGAAAGGCAGGGCTGATGCTACTTTGAAATAGTTTATTCTGGAAAAGCTTATTTGGTCAAAAGATAGTCTTAGAATGAACTCCAATAAAATATAGGCTAAGTCCATGGAAAGAGCTATCAAAGAACCCAATGAAATTCAAGTTAATTCTTTACCTAAGCTTATAAATAAGTGCTGAAGCTGCCTTTCTCCATTTAAAGTGCTTTCAGCTAAGACAAACGATCAAATCCTTTTATTTTCCTTTAGTTGCCCTTAAATGAACATCTTAGTTATTTCTGACATCTCTAATCTAATCTGGAGTCCTCCATACCTTCCGTAGCTGCTATTTGTTTCCTCCAGAGTTTAACAGTTCCTGCCCTTCTAAAAGATGAATTCAGAAGCCCCTTCCAGATTTCTTCAGTTTGGGAAATTTACTTCAAAACCCATGATGCTACCAAGCAGTAGACGCAAGCCCCTTCATTCATAAAAGGGATATAAGGCTGGAAGGAAAACCTGTCTCACTGTTTTCCAACTAAGAGATGAAGCAACAATTATGGAATCCAGAGCTGGTGATTAATCACAAAATTCTGGGATGTAACACAGAGGGCTGCCTTTCATGGTGTGACACAGGAAACCTTATAGGGCAATAACTTCAGGGGGATTCAGACGTAGAAATCACTTAGTGTCACAAGCCGGGGAAGCCTATATTCCCCACCCCACTGCTGCAGCTCGGAGGAGGAGCAAGCAGGTCAGGGATAGGAAGCACAGACAAGAGTTGCTGCCCAGAAAGAGAGATTCTTCTCCCTCTACTAGCATGGGCCTATGCGAAATCTCTCTTTTCTTTTTGAAGAGTCATGATATTTTAAGAAGTATAGTATTGTATCAATTAATCGCTAGTAAAGTAGCAAGCAGAGACGGAGTGACAAATATATAATTGATCAAGATTATACTTTAAATATACTCTTAGCAAAGGTAGACAAAAGGCTGATACTTCTATGAATAAATGGGAAGCTCTAACTCAATGAAGCCACCTCGCTATAGATTAAATGGTATAAATAACAATACAGTGCATAGCTGAAGGAGAAATCAAATAAGAACATACAGTTCCCTAGTCACTTTTGGTTACAAATTTCAACAATTCTGTAATAATGAGGAATTAAATAGATGCTATATAATAGCTCAATTTTATTATGTGCATGTGTGTGTATGGTAATTTTTTATCACATTCCATAGTACAAATATTCCCAATTAAATTTTCCTATTGCTTTAAAAAGACCCCCCAAAAAACTTCCTCCAGTATTTGTATTTTAAAAATTGAATTAATATATATTTTAATTTTAAAATAACTCAAATTGTTACCTTGAACACACAAATTATATGTTGTCTATAGCAACACCATTTTTAAACCTTCTAATTTTTGTGTTTCTTCTGTTTTAAAAAGTTTTTAATCAAAGTAATACATCACATGGATATTGCTTAAAATGTTAAATTTATTCAATTTTTTAATAAGAAGTACTTGAGCTTCTACTGTGAGTTGGGAGATTTTTCTAGGCACTGAGAAATTCAATAATGAAAAAAAAACAAAACAACAACTCCTATCCTGAATGAGCTTATATCCTTTTTTTTTTGCGGTACACGGGCCTCTCACTGTTGTGACCTCTCCGGTTGAGGAGCACAGGCTCCGGACGCGCAGGCTCAGCGGCCATGGCTCACGGGCCCAGCTGCTCCGTGTTATGTGGGATCTTCCCAGACCGGAACACGAACCCGTGTCCCCTGCATCGGCAGGCGGACTCTCAACCACTGCGCCACCAGGGAAGCCCTATGAGCTTATATTCTAGTTGGGGCTCAGATGCTACAGTTATAAGATCTAAAGAGAAAAATAAAATGAAAGAGGAAGACAGGACTGTAGAGCATGGGAGGAGGGAGGAAATATAGTAGAAGTTACTATCTAGTAATTTAATTGTCTTTATTTAAAAGATCAAGCCCTCAAGTAGATTTATTGCTTGCATATTTTGTTGAAATTTGATTTCATATACCCTTTCTAAAAATGTGTCTGTAATATACGATGACGACTTAGTAATTGGCTTCTAATGAAATTAACTTTTGCTTGCTTCTGTATCATACCTATCTTCTCATCTTTTCATCGAGATTCCTAAACCAAAGTAGAAAATACTTCTCAAGGTTAATGGATTTCTTTAATTTCCCTCATTCACTGTTTAACTGTCTATTGTATACCAGACATTAGGCTAAGCCACGATAAGTAAGGCCATGAAAAAACCTCCTGGCATAGCTGGCAAGACACACTTGGTGGCAATGCAGTACGATGAGAACCATAAATGAAGACAAACATGAAGTTCCATTGAAGCAGAAAGGCAGATTAATAGAGATAACCAAGGAAACATAGTATTTTTGAGAGGAGGGGAAATCTAAACTCTCTGGAATGATGAATGGTTGTCCAGGCTGGAATCAGAGGAGCACATTCTAATCCATTCCATGTATAGTTTATAAAGGCGTGGAGCAGTTCATTTCCTGGAAGCATCAGGAAAATACCATTAGTTCTTTTGGAATTTGAAACAAAGAGTTTGTGAAAGTCATGAGTTTGTTGGGAGGAGAGATAACTGACAAGGACCAAAGATCTTGAAAACTTCAAAATTTCCAGGCCTTTGATCTAAGAACAAAATGCTTTTGTTGCCCTGCCTTTCTACTCTGTCCTGTCTACTGAAAGGATGCCAGCTGCCAGCACCTGTGTTTCTTTGTTGGAAGGCTCTTTTGTCCCTGAAGCCTGCGTTGTCAGTGAGTACAGCAGGCTGAAAAGGTTGGGGAATTACTGCCTCCTGAGTTTATTGTTTAACCAACGCTCTTAGGAGTTGGTATTTAACGACTACTGCTACCTTGTCTGTATAGTGGGGGCAACCGTGAGGAACACGTTCTACACTCGTTCCTAGAGTTCCTGCAGCTAGGTGAAGCTCCAGTTCCCCATATTCAAATCCTCAGGAAGGGATGCCAGCGTTGACGATGGTAAGTGGGCATGCTGTGGTATCACAATTATTAAGATGCTCACCCATGCTGAACTGTGTTGGGATATTGGTAGGAGATGCATTGTTTACATGTCTCTAGTATTTGTGAACTATTGGGGCAATGGCAATTTCAAGGTTTGAGAAGTCAGAAGGTTGTTGTTAAGTGTCACTGAAACATTGAAGGGAAAACATGTGACAGGCTCAGGTCACTCAACTACCAACTCAAGGCATAGTGTGAAATCCAGAGGGTTTTGTGCACCATTAAAAGAGGTATTCTTACTTTATAACCAGAGGGCAGAATGAGCTAAAACTTAAGTTGCAGATAAGATTGTGAGATTAGGGAATTTTCCAACAGGTCTGAATTTGGAGCCCTGGTTAGTCTTTGCTAACCTCAGGGCCTGGGACTGGGAATGGAGACATTGAATGGGCGTGGTTTGAACAGGCTGCAGTATTAAGTTTAAGTGCCAAGGAACATTTACCAGGTTCTCTGGTAGAAGCGTTTCCATCCTTGGACCTCTAGTCTGATTAAAAACTAAAGTTGTAAGAAAGGAAAGCACAAAGTCCTCAAGAGATTCTCGAGGAGGGATAATGAGATTTCCTCCTACATCTACCCTTTGGTTCCAAACCCAGGTCTTCTAGTTATAAGGAATACAGCGCCTCTTAAATCCTGGTTGGTTCAGAGTATACACTGCACCTTGAGGGATCACATCCAATCCTCAAGCTAGCATTTCAAATGTATTTTAAGAAGGCATTCCAATATTCTATTAGGCTGGAAGTTTCTGGGACATATGGTAGCACCAGTGGATTCTCTCTCGTTATGTGCCCACTGTTGAACGTAAAGTGGGTTCCTCAGTCCAAGGCAAACTTATGTAAGATCAAATGTCATTAATCAGAAACTCTGTGAGCCCTGGGATAGTGGTGATGGCTGAGGCACTGAGGGCAGAGAAGATAAACCCCTTGTACCACTTCAGATCCAATTTTGACCCACATTAGATTCAATCTGTCCTGTCAGTTGGTGGTCACTCACAATTTCTGGGAAAAGAAAAGAAAAAGAAAAGAAAAGAAAGACTTACGAAAGGAACTGTAGCAGGGTAGGATATTATACCTGCAGCTGCAGTCTTTCCTGAGGAATTGATATTGATCATCTTCCTTCTCTACCAGTCATTGTAAGTTCCCCTCATTTTTCACCAGTCCTCAGCTCTTTATCCCTGAGGAGTCTGAGCCCCTGATTTGCATGCCCTTCGGGAGCTGTTGCAGCGGTTGGCCAGTTATGGTTACCACCAGTTAAAACCAGTTAAAAAAGCACCAGGAAACTCCCCAGGGAATCAATTCCTGAGTTCTATACTCCAGACAGGAAGCAAGTCTGCCACCTCGTGAAAATCAGGGACAATTACTACTACCAGTAATTCTGTTCTTCCTCTTCTGGTCTGCTGGCGTAATAAACCCACTGTAATGGAAATCATGCTCTCTCTTTAAAGTGAATTTCGATTTCTCTGCTCTTTTCTATTGTGGTATGATTTTATAATCTAGCTATGAGAAGATAATTGTATTTCCTTTATTTCCAACTATTTAAGAAGTGCCCTGCTGTCACCCCTATGTACAGACTATAGTTCAGTATCACTGCAGATGTGTATGTATGAAAAAGAGCTGGCAGGAGATAATTCTGGAGAAGGAATTAGAGAATACTTTGTGACAGAGTTTAGAGTTTATTCAGTAGGCAATGGGGTGTCTTTGAAAGATTTTTAAGCAAGGAAGGGATAAGTCCAGATACGAGACTTTGAAAGCTAATTACCATGGCTTGGAGGCTTGAGGCTGGAGGAAATAATCAAGAGGACCTCAGTGGTACAGCTGAAGGCCTGAATGAAGGACGACAGTGACTGGATAAAGGAGGAGAGGGTAGATTTGAGACATGTATTCTGGGAAAAATGATCAACATTCATAACTAATCAGTTATGGGGTCTAAAAAGGAGGGACAGTTCTAACTGAATTGGACTTCCTCCTTGGGTTAGGTACTGTCTAGTCTTATGTCAGCTTCTTTTGCTTGTCACTCAGTAAGCACAAAAAAGACTCAAGAGAAGTGCCAGGACTCCAAAGAAATGAGAAACCTGGCTTTACAAAATAGGACATGGAAGGATGTTACTGGCAAGTATCTGCTGAGGTAAAAGATATAATAAAGAGAAGCATCCAAAAAAGGTGCAAAAGTCACACATTTTCTAAGGCTTTAGCTAAAAAAGGTTTCATGGCTTTTTAATAGACTCCCCATGTCTTAAGTATAAAACCTTCAGCTACTGTTGGTAAGGAGCATTTTTGAGGATGATTTTTTAAATGTGTCATAATTCCTAACCCTACCCCCATCACTAGCACTAAAGAGGGCAGTATGTTAAACATAATAAAATAAATACAAGTTTATAAATATACAAAAATAATAAAATATATATATAAAAGCTAAGAGATAAGCAAGCTAACTGTAACCAGCAGAGCAAAGAAGAAATTGCTGGGTTGAGAATGAGTCATCATTCCAGGCGCAGGATTTGTCAGGACCAAGGATGTGAGTGTTTGCTGTGGGCAGGATATGGACCACACAAAAGAGAAAGCCAGCGTGAGGCTGCCCTGAGACAAGCTGTTATATTTGAGGGGCTTGAAAGACTCCTGTGTTTAGAAGAAAGGAGGTAGCTGGAACTCAGTGTGTGAATTAAGTGTATGAATTCATCAAAGCAATCCAAATGAATGAAATCCTTCACGAAGAGCCTGTAAATAACATATTGGAGAGCACTGACAATAAAGTGGTAATAGAAGGTGGCTTCGGTAGGGTTAGGAGGACAACAAAAACCTCACTCTAAGGGGAACGTTAACAATGACACAGCTGTCTATGCTTACTGCCCTACTTTTTCTCTTCACAGACAAGCATATCTTGAAAGAGCTGCCTGCGGTTACTACTCCTATTAATTTATCTATAAATCTCTCCTTGATTCACTCTGATCAGACTTTCCTCTGCACCGCTCCACTGAAAGAGCACCGATGAAGGCCATTAATGAAGGTGACCAATAATATGGGTGTTGCCAAATCCAGGGGTTCCTTTTCCGCCCTCTCTTATGTGAACTCTCATTGACCTTCAACACAGCTGACTGCTGCTTTCCTCTCTTGGCTTCTATGATCCCACATTCTTCTGTTTCTTTCTCCTATCTTGCTGGCTGTTCCTTCTCAGTCATCATATCCAAATCTTAATTTTGGTTTGTTTGTGTTCCATCTGCCATACACAATCTTTTCCTCCAGAGTCTTCCCGACTTGGCTTAACATCCAGCCAATAACCACCCAGTTGTTCAAGCCAAAAGTCAAGAAGTAATTTTGATTATATTCTTCCCCACTCTATGTCACCCAACAGATCCCACATTAAGTTCTGAGGCTTCTATATTTGACATATATCATAAGGTCCTCCACTATTCACCATCTCAAGTACTATCCTCCTCGTCCAAAACCCCCCACAGTATCTTCGATGGATGACTTCAACAGACTTTTGCATACTTTCATGCCTTCCACAAGCAGTTCCCTGCAAGGCAATTTCCCATCACTCACTGTACAATGCACACAGCTTATAAATCATCACATCACATAGACCTTTTCTGACCACTCTGTCAGGAGTGGCCACCCACTTTTGTTACTCTGTATAGCCACTGTATTTTTTGTTTATTAGTAGTATTTTTTCTTTTGCTTATGTACTCTCTCCACCCAGGGTAACTTATAAAAAAGCAGTTATGGCAATAACCTATAACAGAGGAGAATGTAAAAAAAGAATATATATATATATATATATATATATAAATTTATATACATATACATTTTAAACTGAATCACTTTGCTGTACACTGGAAACTAACATAACATTGTAAATCAACAATATTTCAAGAGAAATTTTTTAAAAAGCAATTATATTGTGTTGCCACTGACTAGAACAATGTGTGAAACACAGTAAATACCCAATAAATATATGTTGAATAAATGAAAGATGGATAAATAATAGGAAAAAAAGGTAGCTTGTAGAGGATTAATGGCTATGTCAGAAATATTAATATTTCAAGACTTCATATTTGAAAAGGAGAAAAGAAAACAATAATGTGGAAATTTAAGGAGGCAAGGTAAAGAAAGCTTTGTTGGTTTTTAAGATTAACAAAGAAATAAATGTGTGTGAAGTTTACAGAGATGGCACCAATGAAGCAAGAGATTAAAGACAATAAAAAATAAACAATGAAACATGATCCTAAGATAACCAGGAACTACTGGATCAGAGCTGCTGATTCTTTTATTATTTTTTACATTTATTGAATGATTTATTTTTAATTTTTTTTATTTCTTAGTTTTTTTAAATTTAACATCTTTATTGGGTATAACTGCTTTACAATGTTATGTTAGTTTCTGCTATATAACAAAGTGAATCGCTATATGTATACATATATCCCCATATTCCCTTCCTCTTGGGTCTCCCTCCCACCCTCCCTATCCCACCCCTCGAGGTGGTCACAAAGCACCAAGCTGATCCCCCTATGCTATGCAGCTGCTTCCCACTAGCTACCTATTTTATATTTGGTAGTGTATATATGTCAGTGCTACTCTCTCACTTCGTCCCAGATTACCCTTACCCCTCCCTGTGTCCTCAAGTCCATTCTCTACATCTGTGTCATTATTCCAGTCCTGCCCCTAGGTTCATCAGAACCTTTTTAAAAAAATTTTAGATTCCATATATATGTGTTAGCATACAGTATTTGTTTTTTCTCTTTCTGACTTACTTCACTCTGTATGACAGACTCTGGGTCCATCCACCTCACTACAAATAACTCAATTTTGTTTCTTTTTATGGCTGAGTAATATTCCATTGTATATATGTGCCACATCTTCTTTATCCATTCATCTGTTCATGGACACTTAGGTTGCTTCCAAGTCCTGGCTACTGTAAATAGGGCTGCAGCGAACATTGTGGTACATGACTATTTTGACTTATGGTTTTCTTAGGGTCTATGCCCAGTAGTGAGATTGCTAGGTCATATGGTAGTTGTATTTTCAGTTTTTTAAGGAACTTCCATAATGTTCTCCATAGTGGCTGAATCAATTTACATTCCCACCAACAGTGCAAGAGGGTTCCCTGTTCTCCACACCCTCTCCAGCATTTACTGTTTGTAGATTTTTTGATGATGGCCATTCTAACCAGTGTGAGGTGATACCTCATTGTAGTTTTGATTTGCATTTCTCTAATGATTAGCAGTGTTGAGCATCCTTTAATATTTTTGTTGGCAATCTGTATATCTTCTTTGAAGAAATGTCTATTTAGGTCTTCTGCCCACTTTTGGATTGGTTTGTTTTTTTGATATTGATCTGCATGAGCTGCTTGTAAATTTTGGAGATTAATCCTTTGTCAGTTGCTTCATTTGCAAATATTTTCTACCATTTTGAGGGTTGTCTTTTCATCTTCTTTATGGCTTCCCTTGCTGTGCAAAAGCTTTTAAGTTTTATTAGGTTCCAGTTGTTTAATTTTGGTTTTATTTCCATTTGTCTAGAAGGTGTGTCCAAAAGGATCTTGCTGTGATTTATGTCACAGAGTGTTCTGCCTAAGTTTCCCTCTGAGTTTTACAGTGTCTGGCCTAACATTTTGGTCTTTAATCCATTTGGAGTTTGTTTTTGTGTATGGTGATAGGAAGTGTTCTAATTTCATACTTTTACATGTAGCTGTCCAGTTTTCTCAGCACCAATTATTGAAGAGGCTGTCTTTTCTCCATTGTATATTCTTGCCTCCTTTATCAAAGATAAGGTGGCCAAATGTGTGTGGGTTTATCTCTGGACTTTCTATCCTGTTCCATTGATCTATATTTCTGTTTTTGTGCCAGTACCATACTCTAGCTTGATTACTAGCAAAAGAGCTAGAGCTTGTGCTAGAGATTGATTACTCTAGCTTTGTAGTATACTCTGAAATCAGGGGGCCAGATTCTTTCAGCTCCATTTTTCTTTTTCAAGATTACTTTGGCTATTCGTGGTCTTTTGTGTTTCCATACAAATTGTGACATTTTTTGTTCTACTTCTGTAAAAAAATGCCATTGGTAGTTTGATAGGGATTGCATTGAATCTGTAGATTGCTTTGGGTAGTATAGTTATTTTCAAAATGTTGTTTCTTCCAATCCAAGAACATGGTATATCTCTCCATCTGTTTGTATCATCTTTAATTTCTTTCATCAATGTCTTACAGTTTTCAGCATACAGGTCTTTTGGCTCCTTAGGTAGGTTTATTCCTAGGTATTTTATTCTTTTTGTTGCAATGGTAAATGGGAGTGTTTCCTTAATTTCTCTTTCAGATTTTTCATTGTTAGTGTATAGGAATGCAAGAGATTTCTGTGGGAGTGTTTCCTTAATTTCTCTTTCAGATTTTTCATTGTTAGTGTATAGGAATGCAAGAGATTTCTGTGCATTAATTTTGCATGCTGCTACTTTACCAAATTTATTGATTAGCTCTAGTAGTTTTCTGGTGGCATCTTTAGGATTCTCTATGTATAGTATCATGTCAACTGCAAACAATGACAGTTTTACTTCTTCTTCACCGATTTGGATACCTTTTATTTCTTTTCCTTCTCTGATTGCTGTGGCGAAAACTTCCAGAACTATTTTGAATAATAGTGGCGAGAGTGGGAACCTTGTCTTGTTCCTGATCTTAGAGGAAATGGTTTCAGTTTTTCACCATTGAGAAGATATTGGCTGTGTGTTTATCAAATACGGCCTTTATTATGTTGAGGTAAGTTCCCTCTGTGCCTATTTTCTAGAGAGTTTTTATCATAAATGGGTGTTGAATTTTGTCGAATATTTTCTGTTTCTATTGAGATGATCATATGGTTTTTATCCTTCAGTTTGTTAATATGGTGTATCACATTGATTGATTTGCATATATTGAAGAGTTCTTGCATTCCTGGGATAAACCCCACTTGATCATGGTGTATGATCTTTTTAATGTGCTTTTGGTTTCTGTTTGCTAGTATTTTGTTGAGGATTTTTGCATCTACGTTCATCAGAGATATTGGCCTGTAGTTTTCTTTTTTTGTGACATCTTCGTCTGGTTTTGGTATCAGGGTGAGGGTGGCCTCATAGAATGAGTTTGGGAGTGTTCCTCCCTCTGCTATATTTTGGAAGAATTTTAGAAGGATAGGTTTTAGCTCTTCTCTAAATGTTCAATGGAGTTCACCTGTGAAGCCATCTGGTCCTGGGCTTTTGTTTGTTGGAAGATTTTTAATCACAGTTTCCATTTCAGTGCTTGTTACTGGTCTGTTTATATATTGTATTTCTTCCTGGTTCAGTCACAGACAATTGTGCTTTTTAAGAATCTGTCCATTTCTCCTATGTTGTCCATTTTATTGGCATAGAGTTGCTTGTAGTAACCTCTCATGATCCTTGTATTTCTGCAGTGTCAGTTGTTACTTCTCCTTTTTCATTTCTAATCCTGTTGATTTGAGTCTTCCTCCTTTTTTCTTGATGAGTCTGGCTAATGGTTTATCAATTTTGTTTATCTTCTCAAAGATCCAGCTTTAAGTTTTATCGATCTTTGCTACTGTGTCCTTCATTTGTTTTTTAATTTATTTCTGATCTAACCTTTATGATTTCTTTCCTTCTGCTAACTTAGGGTTTTTTTGTTCTTTTTTCTCTAATTGCTTTAGGTGTAAATTTAGGTTGTTTTTTGAGATGTTTGTTGAGGCAGGATTGTATTGCTATAAACTTCCCTCTTAGAACTGCTTTTGCTGCATCCCATAGGTTTTTGGTCATCATCATTTCATTGTCATTTGTTTCTAGGTATTTTTTGATTTCCTCTTTGATTTCTTCAGTGATCTCTTGGTTATTTAGTAGTGTATTGTTTAGCCTCCATGTGTTTGTATTTTTTACAGTTTTGTCCCTGTAATTGGTATCTAGTCTATTAGCATTGTGGTTGGAAAAAGATACTTGATACAATTTCAATTTTCTTAATTTAACCAAGGCTTGATTTGTGACCCAAGATATGATCTATCCTGGAGAATGTTCCAAGAGCACTTGAGAAGAAATTGTATTCTGTTATTTTTTGATGGAATGTTCTATAAATATCAATTAAGTCCATCTTGTCTAATGTGTCATTTAAAGCTTGTGTTTCCTTAGTTTCATTTTGGATTATCTGTCCATTGGTGAAAGTGGGATGTTAAAGTCCCCCACTGTTATCGTGCTCCTGTCGATTTCCACTTTTATGGCTGTTAGCATTTGGCTTATGTACTGAGGTGCTCCTGTGTTGGATGCATAATTATTTACAACTGTTATATCTTCTTGGATTGATCCCTTCATCATTATGTAGTATCCTTCTTTGTCTCTTGTAATAGTCTTTATTTTAAAGTTTATTTTGTCTGATATAAAAATTGCTACTCCTGTTTAATTTTGATTTCCATTTGCATGGATTATCTTTTTCCATCCCATCACTTTCAGTCTGTATGTGTCCCTAGGTCAGAAGTGGGTCTTTTGTAGACAGCATATTTACGGGTCTTTTTTTGCATCTGTTCAACCAGTCTGTGTCTTTTGGTTGGAGCATTCAATCCATTTACATTTAAGGTAATTATCGATATGTATGTTCCTATTACCATTTTCTTAATTGTTTGGGGTTTGTTTTTGTAGGTCTTTCCTTCACTTTTGTTTCCTGCCTAGAGAAGTTCCTTTAGCATTTGTTGTAAAGCTGGTTTGGTGGTCCTGAATTCTCTTAGCTTTTGCTTGTCTGTAAAGGTTTTAATTTCTCCATTGAATCTGAATGAGATCCTTGCTGGACAAAGTAATCTTGGTTGTAGGTTTTTCCCTTTCATCACTTTAAATATGTCCTTCCACTCCCTTTTGGCTTCCAGATTTTCTGCTGAAAGATCAGCTGTTAACCTTATGGGGATTCCCTTGTAAATTAACTGTTGCTTTTAATATTTTTTCTTTGTATTTAATTTTTGATAGTTTGAATATGTGTCTTGGCGTTTTTCTCCTTGGATTTATCCTGTATGGGACACTCTGCACTTCCTGGACTTATCTTTTTTTCTTCTTCTGGGACCCCTATAATTAGAATGTTGGTGCATTTAATTTTGTCCCAGAGGTCTCTGAGACTGCCCTCAATTCTTTTCATTCTTTTTTCTTGATTCCTCTCTGCAGTCGTTATTTCCACTATTTTATCTTCCAGGTCACTTATCCGTTCTTCTGCCTCAGTTAATCTGCTATTGATTCCTTCTAGAGAATTTTTAATTACATTTATGGTGCTGTTCATCATTGCTTTTTTCCTCTTTAGTTCTTCTAGATTCTTGTTAAACATTTCTTGTATTTTCTCCATTCTATTTCCAAGATTTTGGATCATTTTTATTATCATTACTCTGAATTGTTTTTCAGGTAGACTGCCTATTTCCTCTTCATTTGTTTGGTCTGGTGGGTTTTTACCTTGCTCCTTCATCTGCTGCATATTTCCCTGTCTTCTCATTTTGTTTAACTTACTTTGTTTGAGGTCTCCTTTTTGCAGGCTGGAGATTCATAGTTCCCGTTGTTTTTGGTGTCTCCCCCAGTGGGTGAGTTTGGTTCAGTGGCTTGTGTAGGCTTCCTGGTGGAGGGGACTGGTGCTTGTGTTCAGGTGCGTGGGGCCAGATCTTGTCTTTCTGGTGGGCAGGGCTGCATCTGGCCGGGTGTTTTAGGGTGTCTGTGAACTTAGTATGATTTTAGGCACCCTCTCTGCTAATGGGTGGGGTTGTGCTCCTATCTTTCTAGTTGTTTGGCATGGGGTGTCCAGCACTGGAGCTTGCTGTTCTTTGAGTGATGCTGGGTCTTAGCGTTGAGATGGAGATCTCTGGGAGAGCTCTCACCGATTGATATTATGTGGGACCATGACATCTCTGGTGGTCCAATGTCCTGAAATCGGCTCCCCCACCTCAGAGGCTCAGGCCTGATACCAGGCTGGAGCACCAAGACCCTGTCAGCCACATGGCTCAGAGGAAAAGGGAGAATAAAAGAAAGAAAAAATAATAATAAATTTTGAAAATTAAAAAAATTAATTAAAATTAAAAATTAAAAAATAAAAAAGTATTAAAATAAAAAATAAAAAAGTTATAATAATAATAAAAAAGAAGAGAGCAACTAAACCAATAAACAAATCCGCCAGTGATAACAAGGGCTAAAAGCTATACTAAGAGAAACAAAAATCAGAAAGAAGTCAGTCGCAGACATCAAACCCCAAGTCTACAGTTTTTCCTATATTCCATCACCTCAATTTTGGGATGATTCATTGTCTATTCAGGTATTCTACAGAGGCAGTGTCCATCAAGCTTACTGTGGGGATTTAATCCACTGCTCCTGAGGTTGCACAGAGAAATTTCCCTTTCTTTTCTTTGTTCTCACAGCTCCTGGGGTTCAGCTTTGCTTTTGGCCCTACCTCTGTGTGTAGGTCATCCTCAGGAACCTATTCTCCACCCTGACAGGAGGGGGTTAAAGTAGCAGCTGATTAGGGTGTTCTGGCTCACTCAGGCTGGAGGGAGGGAGGGGTATGGAATGCAGGGCAATCCTGTGGCGGCAGAGGCAGAGGTGATGTTGTTGCAACAGCCTGAGGTGTGCTGTGTGTTCTCCTGGTCGTGTTGTCCCTGGATCATGGGATCCTAGCAGTGGTGGGCTGCACAGGCTCCCAGGGGGGCAGTGTGGATAGTGACCTGTGCTTGCACACAGGATTCTTGGTGGCTGCAGTAGCAGTGTTAGGGTTTCATACCCGTCTCTGGTGTCCGAGCTGATAGCCATGGTTCACGACCGTCTGTGGAGCTCATTTAGGCTGTGCTCTGCCTTCTGTGGGCAGACAGGGAAGGAATCCCCTCTCCTCATGCACCCAAAACAATGGTCTCTTGCCTCTTAGGCAGGTCCAGACTTTTTCCCGGACTCCCTCCTGGCTAGCCTGGGTGCACTAGCCCCCTTCAGGCTGTGTTCACGCAGCCAGCCCCAGTCCTCTTCCTGGGATCTGACCTCTGAAGCCTGAGCCTCATCTGCAAGCCCCCACCCCACCAGCAGGTGAGTAGACAAGCCTCTCAGGCTGTTGAGTGCTGGTTGGCACCAATCCTCTGTGCAGGAATCTCTCTGCTTTGCCCTCTGCACCCCTGTTTCTGCGCTCTCCTCCGTGGCTCCGAAGCTTCCCCTCTGCCCACCCCCCATCTCCACCAGTGAAGGGGCTTCCTAGTGTGTGGAAACTTTTTCTCCTTCACAGATCCTTCCCAGAGTTGTTGCAGGTCTCATCCCTATTCTTTTGTCTCTGTTTTTTTCTTTTGCCATCCCAAGTATGTGGGGATTTTCTTGCCTTTTGGGAAGTCTGAGGTCTTCTTCCAGTATTCAGTAGGTGTTCTGTAGGAATTGTTCCACACGTAGCTGTATTTTTTATGTATTTGTGGAGAGGAAGGTGATCTCCACGTCTTACTCCTCCACCATCTTGAAGGTCACCCCTCTGATGATTCTTACTGAAGGATTAGCCTCAGAAATGTGAAAATGTGGAAGATTCTGTCCTCCTTCCTCTCTTCCTTCCCACTTCCTTCCTTCCATTTCCCTCTATGACCCTTTCTTTCCTTCCTCCCCTTTTATTCCTTTCATCCCTCCTTTTACAATTGCTGTTTTAGCACATCTATAGTATCAGGTGCTGTGAAATAGATAGGGGATTTAATATGAAAGAAAACAAAAACCGAGATCTGACAACAGATAAGAAGAAAGAGAAATTGCCTTTGTGTCAAGGAAATTAGCAGCAGCATCCCTAATGGATTTATTACAGCTACGCTATTAGTCACAAATAACTAAATGGACTCTGGGTGACTTAAGTAGAAAATGAGTGTTGAAATTGTGGGGGACATCTCACAGACCCTGCAGGACAGCCAGATACAGGTTATGGCATAAACCAAGTGAGGCAGGGCCAAGATAACATCAGAGCCAACATCACTGATGACCGGTTGCCACTTCTGCAACTGGCATCACCTTTAGTCATCTGTTGGTTACTGGACTCCAGCACTCTGAATGTTTGTCACCACAATACTTGACTCTCCACTCCACTGTAGGGACCACAAAAAAATTCTTCACTGACCCTTCCTTTTGCTTCACTCCCTCAAGAATTAAGACAAGGTCATGTAACTGGTTATGCTGAGGTCACATAGAAGTTGAGGGGAAAGGAATATCTACCCTATTTTCAGACTCCATATGTGGCAGTGTATCTGCTTCTTGTCTTCCTTTGGATACCCACACACCTGAGTATGAATTCTGGTCACCCTCAAAGTCAAATATTCACTAGAGTAAGTTCCAAAAGAGGGAAGCTATATGGTATGGAAGTGACTCTGGCTCCCTGGGCTCTCGTTCACACCTCCACCTTGAAAATTGTATAAATCAGCTATACTCTCCAGGCCATCGTTCACTTATCTGGAAAATGTGGCTGTTGTCTTCACATTTGCTAGCCCTTTCCAGTGCCAAGATTCTCCAGGTAGCATCTTAGAGCTAAAGAAATATATCAGTAAACCAAGTCATACCTGTTTGTAGCATTTTATCACTTATGACTCTTCTTAGAAATCCCTTAGGGGTAAGATAAATCAGAATATCTTCACTAGGTATTACAAAGATAGAAGAATACCAATGAGAAATGGTTAAGATCAGACATATATACACCGGTCAGATGAACCGAAGTGAGACTCAGAGAGAAAAGGTGCCAACACTGTGGTTATGTTTATACTCCTGAGAAAGAGAGGGGAAAAAAAACAAAAACAAAACAACAACAACAACAACAAAAATGCCAGGGGAACTAGATTTCCCTCTTAACAAACAGTTCAACAGAAACAGGGAAAATAACACAATATAAAAGGCAGGATATGTCAAGTCAACACAAAAATCAGCTGGAGGTAACTAGCTAAATACAATCCAGGTTTCCATTCCACAGAGATGTCTCCAAGGCCGAGAAGTTCAGGAAAGACTGGTACAGACTACAAATGGTACAGACTCATCTTTGGAACATTATCATCGAAGGCCATTGAGGAAAGCATCAGGAACACTGAAAGTTCAGACATCTAGTATGTTTTTAAAAATAAGTGTTAGGAAAGTACAAGAAGGCAATGCACTAGAATTAGTTTTAGGTCTTTGATGATTTAAATAAATACACTGGAGAAGAAAATTAAGTTAAACTTTAACTTAAAGAAGAAGATGGTTAAAATTGCATTTGTTCATAGAACCTGAGAATGTAACCACTCATTCTGGTCTATAGAGAGTTTAAGTAAATTCAAATTGCATCCCTGATTTTATCTGAGACCTTACTGATATTTCCCAACATGACAGATGCTGATAATCCAGGAAAGAATCTTATTCTCCTTACACCAATTATTTGGGGCAAGGTATTCAGTTCAGAAATTGATAAGTAGTAAAACAGGTTAATGATGTACCAGGCCATGGTCTTTTAGAGAAGCAGCTACCACCTCAGTTTTGTTACAAGATACTTATTTCATTTATAACTTGACAAGATTGCTTTCCTTTATATTCAAAGAGTAAAAAATCTTGTTAAATACAGAGAGATAGGTATTCCAGGCAGTGTGCATTTTGGGGGGCTCTATTTACCCTTATGTCTTTCTTTTCATGATTGGGGAATGGCTAACACATTGCATATTTTTACTCATTAATATTGTCTATGATACCAAATTTTAGCAGCAAGAAAGAAGAAGATTATTTTTTAATAAAGAAGTATTTTATGATTGGACTAAGACAACCAAGCCTTTGGGAAATATCCTGTTATTCAATGAATAGAGAGAGTAAAAATAAAGAGCTAAATGCTTTCATGGCACTTTGACCTTCCTGCTGGGGATCCAAGATGAACATGACCACACATGTCCTTCAATCATTACAGTCCAGTGGAAGAAAGTGGTGAGTTTCCAAATATCTTGAGAAGTAAGTACAACGAAGGGGCTTCCCTCAAGGAAAGTGCCTGTAGTCTAACATGGGAGGGACCCATCACAGTGGAAGAAGTCAACATTATTTTCTTAAAGGAGGTTACTCCTTTAGAGGAACTGGACTTTAACATAGCAATGCAAAAAGGGAAGAGTGTTTATCATGTCACAGTTGGTATTGCACAGCTAATTTCAGGCATCAGCAGCTCTTACAGTTCTGGTTCCTGCCTATCTGTCCAGTCATATATCTTGTCACTCCTCCCCACATGTTCTACACTCCAGTCACTCCTAAGTCACCACACATGCTCACATCTCTTCACTTTTGCATATACGAGTCTCTTAACCTTGAATAACTTCCCCATTGACCTATGACCCTCATAAGGCTATAAGCTCCCTGGGACCAGGATTAGGTATTTCATCAGCACATACTGCCATATCATATATACCACAGGTTCTCGGTAAGAATTTATGGAATACATGAGGAGACGAAAAAGGCAGTGTGGATAGTGGGTAAAGTCAGGAGCTCTGGAGGTGCCCTGCTAAGTTTTGATTCCTGTATTTTCCACTTAATCTCTGGATGATATTGAGCAAGTTATATAAGCCCTCTGTAACTCAGTTTTCAAATTTATGATAAGATTTTCATGAGATTAAAAAAAAAAAAAGGGGGGGGGCTTCCCTGGTGGCGCAGTGGTTGAGAATCCACCTGCCGATGCAGGAGACACGGGTTCGTGCCCTGGTCCGGGAAGATCCCACATGCCGCGGAGCAACTAAGCCCGTGAGCCATGGCCGCTAGGCCTGTGCGTCCGGAGCCTGTGCTCCACAACGGGAGAGGCCACAACAGTGAGAGGCCCGCAAACCGCAAAAAAAAAAAAAAAAAAAAAAAAAAGATTTTCATGAGGTTAAATGAGATAATACATGCAAGTCTTGTAGAACAGCATCTGACACATGCTAATCATAACTGTTAGGTATTTGTAACTAAAAAAAAAAAACAAAAAAAACCTGGATGTATATTTGTGGCAGAGGCAGTCATTACTCTCACATATTACATTGGCTTCTTGAATTTCCCAGTACCTTTATGGTTAGGCAGGGACATAGGATGAGTTCTAACCTATGGGCTGTAACTAAAAAGCTATCATTCGACTCTGCATGCTCTCTGTTGTCCTGCCACAGAGATCACAAGGCTATGTTAAGAAGGAAGAGCCATGAAACTCAAGCAGCCTGAAGGAAGATTCTGTTTTGAGACTTCGGGGTTATCATTGCTGCTGCATAAACTCACCCATCCTGACGAATTCAGGATTACCCTAAAGTCATACCACACAGACGACTGCTTTATATACTAACATAACCTTGGATGAAAACAAGTGAGTAGGCAGAAACAGCAAATCAGCATCATCTACAAAGGCTGGAGGGATAAAATGGTGGCTGGAAAGAGGGGCTGTGTTACGGATAGAGGAAAGGAGGGAAGAGGGAAGAATGCTGTAGATTCAATCTTGGTTCAGGTATTGTTGCGATCAGTAAGGCCTTTTCTAAGATTTCAAAAAGCCTTAAATAATGACCAAAGTGATGTCAGATTCTTTTATTTGGGGGTGGTGGTGCTGTTTTTTCCCTATAAGCAAGATTAAAAAGTCAAAAATTAGAAAAAATAAATATTACTTTCACAACTATATTAAATTAGTAAAGACAAATAAATCAAATGATTGTATTTCTTAAACTTCTTCTGGAAATAGGTAGACTTTTGTGAATGTAGGTGGATCACAAAACTCCTTTGAAAATTGGATAAAAGCTATGGAATTTTTCCATAGGGAAAGATGAAGTTGCCCACATAAACACACAATTTCCAGGGATCTTGGACCCAGAGTTATGTTGTGGGTTTCTCTATCAAATCCTGATTTGAACTATCCAGAAATATATTGAAACAAATTCCCTATTTTAATTGATCAGTTGGGCTACAGTTAATAACAGTATGAGTGTAGATGCACCACAGACACTTAAATTAGTATAAATGTTGTGAAGGGCAACTAGTCAATATTCATCAAATTGAAAAATGGTCACACTCCTTGAGGCAGCAATTTTATGGATAGGAATTATCTCTATAGATACACTTACAAAATTATGCTGTGATATATGTTCAAGGATCTTCACTATAACTTTGTTTGTAATAGCAAAAATACCTGGAAATAATGATCAATGAGAAGAAAATGGTTAAATAAATTATAGTACACTGATACAATATGATACCCTGAAGCCATTAAATAAAATGAAGTTGATGTGTATGTAGTGACATGGGAAGGCAATCTGTTTATTTAAATTAAGAAACAAAACTGTGTATATTAAATGGTCACTAGATAACTTTTTACAAGAATATGTGTATATGTATTCTGAAAGAATATGTAGGACACCACTAAAAGTAGCTACCTTGGTGAACCATATGCCCATGCATGACACATAGGAGCTTTCAATAAATATATTTGCATTTATTTATTATTTACTGTGCTCAGAATTCCCCTGTGCTCAACACATTGTTAAACGCCTTGGGAATACAAAAGAATGAAAGAGAGTCATTACCAGTGACTTTCTTTTTGGCTGTGCTGGGTCTTAATTGCGGCATGCAGACTTCTTAGTTGCAGCATGCAGACCCTTAGTTGTGGCATGCATGCGAGATCTAGTTCCCCAACCAGGGATTGAACCATGGCCCTTGCGTTGGGAGCATGGAGTCATACCCACTGGACCACCAGGGAAGTCCCATTACCATTACTTTAAAAAAATTATTATAGTTGATTTACAAGTGTGTGACATAGTGATTCAATAGTTTTATAAGCTATACACCGTAAAACGTTATTATAAAATATTGACTATATTTACTGTGCTATACATTACAACCCTGTGACGTATTTATTCTATAACTGGTAGTTTGTACTTTTTAATCACCTTCATCTATCTCACTCCTCCCCAATTCCTCTCACCTCTGTCAACCACCAGTTTGTTCTCTATATCTGTGAGTTGGTTTCTGTTTTGTTATATTTGTTCATTTGTTTTGTTTTTTAGATTTCACATACCAGTGAAAACATACAGTATTTGTCTTCCTTTGTCTGACTTATTTCACTAAGTATAATACCCTACAGGTCCACCCATGTTGTCGCAAATGGCAAGATTTCATTCTTCTTTATAGATTAGTAGTATTCCATTGTGTGTATATACCACATCTTCTTTACCCATTCATTCGTTAATGAACACTTAGTTTGTTTCCGTATCTTGGTTGTTGTAAATAGTGCTGCAATGAACATTGACATGCATATATCTTTTCGAAATAATGTTTTTGTTTCCTTTTAATCTTGTCAGTAAGAAAAACATATTTGAAATCATTAGAGAAAATTTTAAAGACAAAATATGAAGAAGTGCAAGTTGAAATGGTAAAAACCGAGTCATAAGTGCTGAAGAGTTTCTTATCAGCTTTGGGAGAAACTGCTCTATCAAACAAGATATTCTCACTTAAGGTAAATATCTCTGCTTGTGTGTGTGTGTGTGTGTGTGTGTGTGTGTGTACTTTGAAAAAAAGAAAACATGTGAATCATACAACTCACACAGGAAGAACTCAGGAAAGTGTAACTTTAATTCAAAGTGCTGTGTGCACACACGTGCGCACATGCACACACACACTCACCCCTTACAGGGATATCACAAAGTTTTACACACACACACACTCACCCATTACAGAGATATCACAAAGTTCTTTCTCATAATTTTGGTTTATTGAGGGTAGAACAAGCACTGAAAACACAACTCATTTATCAAGTGTCAAATGAAAAAACAGCAAATCCAATTAATATACCATGTGGTATTTCTCTAATTGCTTCTAGATGTGTATCCTAAGTCCTTACATGACTCCAACTTCTCAGATACCAGCAAGCTATATTTGGCCATGTTGGCAGCTTTATTAATATAGCTGTTAGTGATGCTAAGAAAGTACACTCATTTTCAACTGAGCCTGACAACATTTGATACATAGGCCATGTTGAAAATTGCACCAGCTGGATCATTTTGAATCCCTACAATAGACAAATCTGTCAAAAACTCGACTACTCTGTGTGTGTACCTCCACAGTCACAGGCGTGACTGACATTTTTTCAGTGATGCTAGGATCGTATCTCTCTGGGAGAGAATACCAATATTTATAGTAGACTTAAAAAATGCTGGTCAAAACATCCTAAAACCTAATAATAAATTTCTGTAAAAATATGCAGTCAGTTAAATTATTGGAAAATCTACAATGAATGGCTATTTCAGTTAAGATAATTTTGTTTCTAAAAACACTTTCTTTTATATTTGAGTATCTAATCATGGTAAACGTGGTACTAACTGTTGTATGTTGTTCTAAAATGATTCCAAAAGTTTCTTAGTAAATGAAATGTTCCAAGCAGCATTGAGGAGGTCAGTTGGCTAGTGCCTATGGACAAAGAATTGAGGAAATACAATGACAGCAGTTTTGGACCGGCATTAGCCTCTAGTCTTCCCAGCCACTGACACAAGATGGGATGCTGTACTCTTGGTAAGATCCCAAAACAAGGTATACATTTGCATACTAAGAGTGGGTAAGGGGGACCTCCTTGGTGGTCCAGTGGTTTAAGACTTTGCCTTCCAATGCAGGGGGTGTGGGTTCGATCCCTGGTCGGGGAAGTAAGATCCCACGTGCCACACAGCGTGGCCAAAATTAATAATAATAATAATAATAATAAGAGGAAATTGAAACTATTTTTAAAAAGTGTGGGTGAGACCTCCCCTTTAGGCTATCAGACCACAGTCTCACCTCTGTAAAATTCCTCTCCATGAGTTCATTTGCTGGACTGATTTCAGTATAAATCTGGCTGGAAGGTGAGGACAGAATAAAAGGTACTTAATCTGACACCTAAGTGATTTGTTGGACTTCTTAACATGATTGAGTTGACAGCTCTTTGTATTTCATCAGTTGCCCAGAAAGTCTGAGGTGGAACTTGTGACAGTTAAACCACTTGCTTCAGGATTGCCTAATTTCTCTATGAATCAAGCCAATTTTACCTCTCCCACCATAAATTCCAAAGTCTTTTATTTCATAGTATTCATTTCTTCTATTTGTCTTAGAAAGTAAATAACTTTGATGTAGGTAATTACATTAAATGGTGTGGGATGTCTCAGAGTTTCTGACAATTTATTGCTCATTGAGGAAAATGTCTATCGTACTTACCAGGAACAGCTGTGCCCAAAAGCGAAATGATTTTTTAAAAAACAAAATATTATGCTACCTAAAACGTGTGGCGCCCAGATGATATTCCTCTCCTAGGATAATGGCAAAGCTCTTCAGGAAGCGTACAGATAAGCTAATCTGTGAACTTCAAATTGCTGATAGTAAGAGCAAAAGTGTGCATTGTAGCTAAACGGGAAGAATCTCTCTGTTCCTGCACCTGGAGATTTCTATTAAGAGGAGTCACCTAAATGTTGCTTATACACAATTTTAAATAGGAATACAAATAACTGGGCTAAGTAGGTCTTCTGCAGGAATAGGTAGGTGATTTAAGATAAAAGGAATTTCATTAAACACAAATTCTTAGTGCCTATCCAGTGGAGGGTAAAACTGACATGATTCAAGGATTAATTAAGCCATTCCTGAAGTTCTTTTTAGTTGCTAAATACAGAAAAAAAGATCAACCTAATCATAGGCAAACAGTCTAAGAAATAGAATTATCTCATGCTAACTCACCTCTCTCACTTAACATCCAGCTACCACCTAGCAGCTGTCAAACATGTGCTTTGAATGATGGATTCTGCTCTTAGAAAAAACTGTATTTTTCCTAAGTAACTGAAAGTATATTAGCTATACCCTGGAAAATTATGGAATTTCTAAAATTTGTATTTACGGGTACTCAAAGCTTTTGAGTGGGTTGAGAGTATCAGGAAGATTCTGGAGCTTGTTCCAAGCTTCACTGAGGTCTGAATTCAGATAATGCTAAGAGGTACTGACAGATACTACAGTCTAAGTCTCTTGTATCACCTTGGGATGGAATGAAACCTCACCTTAAGCTAAACTGGACAAGATAACCCAGAATTTAGAAAAGTATTGAGGGGCAGATATGATACTAATTCCATGAGACAACACAAAATCAGATAATAGTAATAATAAAGTGTATGTATTGAGTGCTACATATTTGAAATTTCATATGCATCAATCTCATTGATCCTGATAACACGCCTGGGATTATATGATATTTTAATTATCATCATCATTATTATTATTTCATTCATTTTATTACTGAGGAAACTGAGACTTTATACAAATTAAGAAAATTGCCTAACGTCACTCTGCATTTAAATGGCAGTGCCCAGGCTCTTAACAACTGTGCTTCACTGAGCTATCCATCTGCTCAAAGGAACTTTACTAAGGGGCAAAAGATATCAAGAATCTGACTGAAAATGTCTGTAGCAGGGTCTGCTGCAGAGAGACTAAGTTGCTGAGAACTATCAATAGTAGAATTCTTTTGATGGGAGCAATTGTTACTATGAAGCCTCAAAAAGCATTACTTAGAGATGATGCTAGTTACAAAGCCCTTAAACATTTGCTACTCTAAGTGCGGTCTTCAGACAGCATCTCCAACGCTTGTTATGTACACTCTCAGGGCCCACCCCAATCCCGCTGAATCTGCATGATAACAGATCTTATGACTCTGAATAAGATCTCCAGATAATTCACATATAGATTAAAGTTTGAGAAGCACTGCCAATATCACCCAAAAAGTACGGCAGGGCATCACCCAAGCTAGAATGTTACAGCTTTATTTTCAATTTAACAAGATGAACTGGGGGTAGGAATTGCATATATGGGAATTTACTATTTATAGAAAGGTGATTATACTGGTATTAAGATAGGACATTCAATTTTGGGACAAGGCAGATGGTGTTACCCTCTATGACAGGAGTTTATAAGACTGCTTGCGTACCACATGTGTGGAATTTAGCTGCCAATCCATGAGGTTCAATTCTGCCTGTTGAAAAGCTTCTCAGAGGAAGTTGATACCACAGTGCCATTTGAACGCAGCTTAGAGTTAATATTAATGTACATCTCCATATGTCATCATGGAGCAGCCATCCTAAAAGGTAATCTGAATGGAATGTGGAATGAATAATCTTGTAATAACTAATGCAAACTGAAAGTTGATAGTCCCCATGGAATCTAAAGAAATGAAAAGCTAGAAAGTAGAATCTGTCAATGTCTCTTCAGCACCATCCAGAGGAGGAGGCCTCATCACCAGTTACCAGAAATATTCCCTCCATTGGACAACTCTGTCTATTAAGAACAGACAACGTCTCACCAAATCTCCACTACTAGGATACTACCCACAAACCTTCTTGTTATAGTCAACTATACCAGTGCTTATCAAACTATATGTGGGGAAGGACCAGCCTTTTTTCTCTCCATTCTATTTTGGAACAATAAATACAATAAAAAAATAAATTATAGACAATGAAATAAAATAGCATAAAACACAATAAGTTCATTTAAAAATTATCATTAGACTTAATGATCCTCACTGCGGATGAGCAAGAAAAAACTGTGGACCACATTTTGAGGGACACTTTTTCACACAACCCCAGATTATTCTTCCTCATCCTTTAAGGATTTTACCTCCTGGTTCTCTATTATTTTCTCCAAAATTGCTCCTGCCATGACAATTTTAATATCCATGTAGGTGATTTTTCCAATAACCTTGGCTCTTAGGTATTTGACCTATAATAATAATAATCTTGTTCTTGACTCTTCCTGAGACTTCCAAGTCTGTGAAGATATTCTAAAATTTGTCATTACCAGTATCTGTAATTATCTCATTCTCTGACCACTGGGAAAATCCCAGGCAAACAGGATAAGGTGATCATCCTTCCTCACTGCCACATGTAGCTCATCCATGGTGAGGTCAGAGTAAAAATTGAGAGTAGCCATTCACACACTTTTGTAACAATTTGACAGGCTTGTTTTAAATATCCATTAAATCTAATAATAATAAAAAATGAACTTATGTTTATACTCTTTTCCATATTATTCCCTCTAGTACCTTGAATAAAATAATTTTTCAACCTGACAAGTATCTACAATTCATTAGTTCTACCATCTTCTGAAATTTCAATTAAATTTTATTTTTATTATGAAATATAGAGAATCAATGTCTCAATTTTAAAAATGAAACAGTTGTATTTTTAATTGAAATGAATCCCTTGATCAGTCTTGAGATAATTCTATCATTACAAAACTGAAACTTCCCACGCCATGCTACATTCTCCATTTATTTAAGCTTTACTAATCTCCAATATACTACATATTTACTTAATTATTTTTTGATGGACTCTCTTAATCCACTGCAATGTAACATCAATGAAGGCGGGTATCTTTGTGTTTTGTCCACTGTTGTATATGCAGCACCTAGAATTGAGTGCCTGACACATAAGAGACCTTCAATAATATTTGATCTTTCATTTATCCATTTACTTAAACAAGTTCACATGGGAGGAATTCTGGGATAAATGAGAAACAAAATCTGTTTTCAAAAATTCCATATATTTGGCTGACAAATGTTTAAGCAAATAATTATAAGATGAAGTGTAATATGAAATAGGTTTGTACACAGAGTATTATGGGAGCACTGAAGAAATATGCAGAATTCTGTCTGGGGCTGAACAACTTTGAGGAAGATACTATGCTTACTCTAGAGGGTTAGACAGAGCTATTCCAGTGAGAGGAGAGATAATTGAGGCTGTGCTCTAGGAAGTTCAAAGTCCAGAGACACAGACCTTAGGGAGCCTGATCAGGTCCTGACTGGGATATAAAAGGAGCATTACAGAAAGGCAGTGAAGGGTACTGAGAGACAGTGGTGCAAGTGTAAGAAACCTAGAATATCTTTTTCCTTTTATGTATGGAAATCATTGAAGAATTTTAAGTATGGAAGTGGAATATATATATTCATACTTTAGTAAAGGATGAAATTGAGCATGACGTAGTCTAGGAAATAACAAGTTTGAATTTGGGCATGGTTTATAGCAATAGAGAAGACAAAACAGATTTCAACATTATTTGTACTTAGGATGCATTAATGAGAGAACTGGCAAATGCATAGATTTGGGAGATAAGGGGAAAGAGTGAAATGGATGATAACTATTAGCTAAAAGCAATCAGTACAGTGACCAGGTCAAATTGAAGTTTCAGTCACAGCAATCACAGAAGGAAAAGATATAAAAGGAATCCAAATCGGAAAAGAAATAGTAAAACTGTCACTGCTTGCAGAAGACATGATACTATACATAGAGAATCCTAAAGACGCTACTAGAAAACTATTAGAGCTAATCAATGAATTTGGTAAAGTATCAGGATACAAAACTAATGCACAGAAGTCTCTTCCATTCCTATACACTAACAATGAAAAATCTGAAAGACAAATTAAGGAAACACTCCCATTTACCATTGCAACAAAAAGAATAAAATACCTAGGAATAAACCTACCTAAGGAGAAAAAAGACCTGTATGCTGAAAACTGTAAGACATTGATGAAAGAAATTAAAGATGATACAAACAGATGGAGAGATATACCATGTTCTTGGATTGGAAGAATCAACACTGTGAAAACGACTATACTACCCAAAGCAATCTACAGATTCAGTGCAATCCCTATCAAACTACCAATGGCATTTTTTACAGAAGTAGAACAAAAAATGTCACAATTTGTATGGAAATACAAAAGACCCCGAATAGCCAAAACAGTCTTGAGAGAAAAAGACGGAGCTGGAGGAATCAGACTCCCTGACTTCAGACTATACTACAAAGCTACAGTAATCAAGACAATATGATACTGGCACAAAATCAGAAACATAGATCAATGGAATAGGATAGAAAGCCCAGAGATAAACCCACACACCTGTAGTCAACTAAACTATGACAAAGGAGTCAAGGATATACAATGGAGAAAAGGCAGTCTCTTCAATAAGTGGTGCTGGGAAAACTGGACAGCTACATGTAAAAGAATGAAATTAGAACACTCCCTAACACCATACACAAAAATAAACTCTAAATGGATTAAAAACCTAAATGTAAGGCCAGACACTATAAAACTCTTAGAGGAAAACATAGACAGAACATTCTATGACATAAATCACAGCAAGATCCTTTTTGACCCACCTCCTAGAGAAATGGAAATAAAAACAAAAATAAACAAATGGGACCTAATGAAACTTAAAAGCTTTTACAAAGCAAGGGAAGCCATAAAGAAGATGAAAAGACAACCCTCAGAATGGGAGAAAGTATTTGCAAATGAAGCAACTGACAAAGGATTAATCTCCAAAATTTACAAGCAGCTCATGCAGCTCAATATCAAAATAACAAACAACCCAATCCAAAAATGGGCAGAAGACTTAAATAGACATTTCTCCAATGAAGATATACAGATTGCCAACAAACACATGAAAGAATGCTCAACATCACTAATCATTAGAGAAATGCAAATCAAAACTACAATGAGGTATCACCTCACACCAGTCAGAATAGTCATCATCAAAAAAATCTATAAATAATAAATGCTGGAGAGGGTGTGGAGAAAAGGGAACCGTCTTGCAGTGTTGGTGGGAATGTAAATTGATACAGGCACTATGGAGAACAGTATGGAGGTTCCTCAAGAAACTAAAAATAGAACTACCATGTGACCCAGCAATCCCACTACTGGGCATATACCCTGAGAAAACCATAATTCAAAAAGAGTCATGTACCACAATGTTCACTGCAGCCCTATTTACAATAGCCAGGACATGGAAGCAACCTAAGTGTCCATCAACAGATGAATGGATAAAGAAGATGGCAGATATATACAATGGAATATTACTCAGCCATAAAAAGAAATGAAATTGAGTTATTTGTAGTGAGGTGGATGTATCTAGAGTCTGTCATACAGAGTGAAGTAAATCAGAAAGAGAAAAATAAATACCGTATGCTAACACATATATATGGAATCTAAAAAAAAAAAAAAAAAAAAGTTACAAAGAACCCAGGGACAGGACAGGAATAAAAACTCAGAGGTAGAGAATGGACTTGAGGACACAGAGAGGGGGAAGGATAAGCTGGGACGAAGTGAGAGAGTGGCAATGACATATATACACTACCAAATGTAAAATAGCTAGTGGGAAGCAGCCGCATAGCACAGGGAGATCAGCTCAGTGCTTTGTGACCACCTAGATGGGTGGGACGGGGAGTGTAGGAGGGAGACGCAAGAGGGAGGGGATATGGGGATGTATGTGTATGTATATCTGTTTCACTTTGTTACAAAGCAGAAACTAACACACCATTATAAAACAATGATACTCCAATAAAGATGTTAAAAAAAGAAAGAGAACAAATAGCTATATTATAAAAAATTAATTAATTAAAAAAATGGGAATAAACATTAACCAAAAAGTAGTTTTATTATATAGAAAAGATGCCTTTTAAAAAGATAATAAAGCACAAAACACCTAAGAAGAAACCTAATAAGAAATCTGCAGGATATATGCATACATAATTTAAATGTTTATTGAGACATGAAAGACAAACTTAATAACTAGAGTGTGATACCTTCTGCTTGCACAGAAATAGTCCCATCATTTCATTGTAAACACAAAAATAAATTGAACACATCTAAATCAACTGGTATCATAACTCTCTATCCTCCTCTCTCTCCTCTTCCTCATTCCACTTCTTGATTTCAATCTGAGAAAAAAAAAAACTTTCTAACATTTGTGTGTATAAATAAATGTGTAAGGATGAGAGAAAAACCCCAAAGTTTTTTTAATGGTAGAGACCTACTCCTGTCAAGTATACACTAAGCTGTACTAATTAAAACCATGCAATAATGGCTTATGGGCTGACAAATCAATGGAACAGAATAGAGGACAAAAATAGAACCGTTTATATGAGATATTTAGTACATGATAAATACAGGTTTTCAAAACTCAGTGATGGCAAAACAAATTACTCAAGGCTGGATTAGGATAACTAGCTATGTGTTGAGAAAAAAGAGCTGGACCCTTATCTTTCTCAACAAAATAAATTCCAAATGATTCACTTTCAACAAAATTTAAAAAACAAACTCTGAAAACAAATGTTTACAATACATATGGCATAATTTTGTTAATATATAAATAAGTATTAATGATTTATTTTTTTAACGTGAACAACTGCATAAAACAGGCAAAGGGTCTGGAATGCCAGTCTTTCCTCTCTCGCTCTCTCTCTCTCACACACACACATACACATGTACATCATATAAATGACTAACAGTGCACATAAAAGCTCACCTCACTTAGTTAAAATATGCCAATAAAACAAAATCTAGCTGCTTCTTTACCAACTAGACTTGCAAATATTGTAAACATTTATAAAATTCCACGTTATTTAAAGCATGGGAAAGTCAGTACACTCTTTGCCAGAAGTGTATAGATGCTTCGTACCAATTTTTGTAGGGAAACTTTGAAATTTTTCAAAATGTAAACTATATATGTCATTTGAAATTTAGTCTATGATAAGATTTACTCAAACAAGTGCTCAGTAAATGTACAAGCATTTTCATTTTGATAGGGAATGACAAACCTAAGTGCCCATTAAATGTACAAGGATTTTCGTTGCATAGGAATGATATTGGGTTGGATGCATAAATTGGGCTACATAGTTAAGAAGCAGTACTATGGAGCCATTAATGAAGAGTGAGTTATAGCTATGAGTTTTGCTATAGGAAGATTATGCATAATTTTATTTCTAAGTGAAAGAAGCAAGTGGAGATCAGTATATGTAGTTTGATTACATTAAAAATAGCATACGCACATGCTTTTTTATTTGCATATGCATGCAAAGAAGTGCTAGAAAAATGCACCCAAACTGCTAACAATAACCACAGCTGAGGAGAGGAATTAAGGCAGCAGTGGGTAGAGGAAGGAGGCTTTCATTTCTTATTTTGATTATTTCAGTATTTTCTGAAATTGTTTATATGACCATATATTACTTTTTAATAAAGATTACTTACTGTATAGCAGTGAGTTAAATGCTCTAATAGTCTACAGTTCTCACTGGATTTCCTAGCAATATCAAATTTGGGATAAAATTAGACACATTTCCTCCTCAACAAAGAATGTGTTTCAGTAGGCTGTTGAGCAGACCTGTTGTGAAGACACAGATAAATGGGACCGAGCAAGACAAATAACCCATCCATACGACTGCACACGCAACTCCTACATATGACTGACCTGCAGACTCAAGGGCTTAGTTAATTTTGTCAGCAATTTGGAAGTAAGTGATTAACATAACCCAACGTCGAAGACTTACAGCAAAATTCTCTGACATTCTTCCCCTGGTTTCTTGCTCACCAGGCAAACTTTTTATTAGAAGTTGGCTCCCCAAGTACTTCTGCTTGTGTTGTAAATGAATAAATTGATATTCTCATTTATACTTCAGGCTCTGGAGACTTGATTAATGTGAATCTCATCCTTAGCAATTAACCCATTCTTGGAATGCTGACAAAATCAAATTTCTGAGCATATGGAAATGACCCTCGGACCTAGATTCTGGTGTCATCGCCAAAGCAAATGCTAACTTTAGAAACCTTTCATTCAGGTGAAACAGACTTTTGCTGAAAACAGCCCTTCTAACTAAAATACTCCATTTCTAAAAATTATAACTATTATACAAGGCTTGATCCAAACCTTACCTCCTACGTAAAACCTTCCATCGTCATAAAAGGTGACTTGCCTCTTCTAAATTTTTGCAGAAATTATTTCCCTTGTACTCAGGCACTTATCACACATTGATTGTATTTTTGTTCATTGACATTGATTACATCCTGTACAAAATTAAACTACTGGTATATTTTTCTGCAATCAGTGTTGTTATCTGGCATAATCCCTTACATGCACTATGGTTAGAGTTTAGTATATACTTGTTAATTTAAGCTTGATTGCTTTCTGCTGTAATATTTCCTTCTCTGAACTTATTTCCTATATCACCATTTAAACATGTGCCTTATTACATTTCTTTCAGTTTTATTTTATACTATTAACTTTCATAAAGTGACTATCTTTCTTTTAGCTTATATATTATCTGGTGGTGAAAAACATTTATTAGTATATGTGAAAGAAATGCTTACTGAATGAATTTAAGCATTCTGTTGTTCTCCTTTACATAACTATAATGCGTAGTGCTTTTAACCAAGGAGGCCCCCTCCATATGAGTGTTAAATGAACAGATACCCACATGATATTATAGGACCTCCTAATAGAAGTTCTATGAATTAGTGATTCAGGAATCTTTTTAGATAACTATCCTTAGATTTGCTTTGAAGGGAAACAGAAAACTCCCAAGTGTTATACGTTCACTCTAAAGAATGGTATTAAGTAGATGCTAAGTGAAGAGTCATTGCCCACCAGTATAATTGTTTTATTTATGTGCTCCCTGTCTGCTTCCAGGGTGAATAAAAATGTTCTGTGAGGTGATACGTTTTTTTGGTTTTTTTTTACATATTTGCATTAGCTTTTGTTAATTAACTTAATTACTGTGACCCAAAGCAACCCAGGCTTGCTTGAAGTGTTAGTCACGTCTGGAATAGAGCAGGTAATGCCTTATGGAAATAATACCTCTTGTAGACTTTGTCTGGTGGTGTGCTAATTGTATTAGTATCTGGGCATCTTGCTTTATGGAGTTTGGCTATCTCTGACCACATATTAAACAGGTTACAGAAATATAAAAGTGATGTGTTGAACCTGAACTAATAAAGCATTTCTATGATAAGTGTAGGTCAGTTACTTCTAAAATTCTACTTAGGAAATTAGTTCTCATATTTATTACTACTTACCTTGAAGGTACTAATTATCAGAGCTAGAATGCATTTGTAATAGTTACATTTCATGTTTATATTTGCATATATAATCTGTGTGTTTCTATCCCTCATTTAAGGTATAAAGTCAATTCATTTCTCTAGAAATGTTCCTTTAATTCTCAAGTTCAAAAGCTGGGAAATGTCCTATCTTATTCTTAGACATTTCTGTTACGATTTTTTTTTAATTATTATTATTCTTTTCAAGGACTTTTCCTGACAGTTCAGAAATGGTGGCCAAACTCTGAACATGCTGTTCTGGCTACTGCTATAAGTAACCTGTCCTCTTGAATGTCAACATGCCAAAGAACTGAGAGGCAGATGGCTATTTCATCTACCTTAGATAGGACAGAAAATGAAACCCACAATATGTGGGGCACCAGTGTGGACTCCCTTTAACTCCCTAAGGCAGTCTGCTGCACAGGGCTTTGTGGAAGACCACTGGAGTGGTTGAAGAAGGAATGGTGGATGGAAGCAAAAGGAGAAGACTGGGATACATAGAGAAGTGTGGCCCATTCAAAGTAGTAATTAATGACCCCAAACAGGAACACAAGCACCTTTTCACTCCTCTCTCTTCTGTCACTAACAGATACCAGAGTGGTGAACAGGCTGCAAAATAGGACATCCCTGATTCTCTGGCTTTGGAGTAAGTAGCCAATGTGAAAGCCACAGAGTTATTTAAGGATGAAGGATTTGTCCAAAATTTGACTTTGTCAAAGATTTTTTTTGGCTGAGTAAAAATGATTTTTCTTAAAAAAAAGTGCAGTCCAAGTTATAAAGGAAATTAGAAAGTTAGAAGTTGTATCTGGTTCTAGGGTGTGGACACTGCACAGAGGCACCAAATTTAAGAGTGTCATTCGTAACTAAAATATTTAATAACATAGATGAGCGCATGGACTGACTGAAGATTCCTTTGCTTCTAGGCTGTGTCCATTAAAGAAGAAATCTTCACTATGTAAACCCACACTTGGATGCATGGCTGTGTTCACAAACCATGACCTGGGCTTCCAATTAGGTTGATTCCTTCACTTACTTGATGTTTTTAAATGCTCTATAATTCCCACTCTCCTTACCACCCCCTCTTTCCCCAACAGACCTAAACCCAACACAACAATCTGGTTACCCTACCTTGAGCTGTGGTGGCTGTGGTCTCAGACTTGCACACTATGTGCTGGGTCCATTATTTCGTAGGTGACTGTGAGCTTTAGAGAGTTGGTACAGAAAACTCAAAAAGGTATCCATTTCTTCTCTAAATATACCTGTGTAAGCACTGGTATAAAGCATGAATTAATGATCCTTATCCTGCCAAATGAGTGAAAGGCTTCCTGTAAACAGATGCCTGAAACTAGGAATGGCTGCCTTCAGTTGTACCAAACAATTTGACTTTGTCTATATGGTAAAGGAAAAGAATAGGCCAGTGGCTTGGCTTCATCAAAATTTCAGAACTGAGACCTTAGAGTCCTCTTAAACATTTCTCTCTTCTGTCTCTTACTTTCAATCAGTCTCCATGTCCCATAAATTCTACTTCCTAAATGCTTCTCCAATGCCCTCATGCCTCTCCAATCCTACTACTAGAGATTTATTTCAAACCCCCATCATTTCTTACGTGATTTACTATATTCATCTACTAGATTACTCTGTTTATTATCCATCTTTGTTTACTATTAGTCTCTAGCACTTGTCAGTAGGCTTTGTGAGAGAGTGGGACAGAAAGAGACAAAGAGGAGGAGGGGGGAAAAGAGAATAAACGCTTGTTCTCTTCTTCACTGTACCTCCAGCTTGTGTAACATCGCTTGATGTGTAGTAGATGAGCAAAACATACGCTTGAACACTATGCATGTGAATGAATGAATAAGAGGTTGCGTGCATGACTGGGTAGATGTATTCAGCCTACCATCCTGTAGGCTGGAGTTATAGTGATTTTTTGAAATGTAAATCTAAACATATCACTCTCATCCTTGATTTACTCTGATTTACTCTGTGGCTATAAATATGAAGCCTACCTGATATGGAATTTAAGAACATCTTTTAAGTCAGTTTTCAACATTCTTTCCTGTAACTAGTGTCTATCCCACTTTCAACCATTTGATTTTTTGCCCTTCTCTGAAAACAATATTTTGTTTCTCATCTCCATGTCTACATGCATAATATTATTTTCAAATCCATTCACAGGATTTTTTTAGACAATGACTTCATGAAGGAAGTTGAGCACACTACTTACCTCTATCACAGGACTATTGAATCTTTGTGAATGTGGTTCCTTATTGTCCTCCCACTTTGGAAAGTGAGTTCCTCCCAAGGTAAGGGTAGAGTTTTTGTGTGCACACAGTCTTATGCACTTCCCTGCTCTTAGTAGACATCTGATATATATTTACTGAATGAAAAAAAAATGAATGAACCATGACACCCACCACAAAAGGTACACGGGTGACTTCAGGCACTTGTATCAAGTTTAATTTGGGGTCGACATCTATCACTGGACTGAAAGTGTTCCCTTTTTCTCTTTTCCACTATCCAGTTATTTAAGTGGTAGTTTGAAAGTAAGGAAGCTGACAGGCTGAGATTTGAGGAAGCTGAGATTTAATATTTCAACCTTGATTTAGATTGATAAATGAAAACTAGAGATATTTCTAACCAAAGTTTGGGATAACATGGACACAGAATTTTTCTCAGAAAATGGTATTTATTGTGCTTACTTCCATATATTTGAATTTGCATGTCTTACTCAAAAAGTACTATTGACAGTTTTAGGTGCATATTCAAACTACAAATGAATAATCTGGCTCTATAAGGATGTAGAAGAATTTGGCAGCACTAGTGTTTTCTCCTTACATCTGTATGAAATTGGACCAGCTAGTTAACTTCTCAGATCCTCAACTTCCTTGAGTGTCTGCTAGTGATAATAACATTTAATTCACAAAGTCAGTGATGATGATGATATTTACATCATTTATTTAGCAATTATTATGTGCCAGCTTCTATGATAAGCACATGGTGTAACCTGTTTAACCCTCCAAACACCTGAATGAATTATCATCTTATGTTGCATAAAAAGATAACCACTTAAGATTTTATTGTAAGTGACTGGATTAGTGTACAGATTAGACAGATCCCAAAGTTATCCACTTAACTACTACACTATGTCAAAACTTCCTATGACAAAACCTTCCATGCATAGCATACCTAATTTCTAGGTAATTGTGCATATTGGGAAGAAAGTATTGATTTTTAAATAGAAGTCCCTCCTGGGAAACTAATAAATATGATTCATTAATGGATTGTACAACTGTTCCTATCACTTATAGAAGTCCCTCTTGAGAAGCTAATAAATATGATTCATTAATGGATTGTATAACTGTTCCCATCACTTCTCCTTGAAGAGGGCTATTACACTGATTTCTTTCTTAATTTACCATGGGGAATTAACATTCTATTATTTATTCAGTTCATATACCACAATAATGTAACACTATAAAGATAAATTGAAATATTCTGAGTAGAAGGTAAGTAATTAACATTATTTCAGCTGTATTCTGCAAAGTGAAGAAATGTGTTTTGTGACTCAAAAACTCAGTTTCTAAAATCAGTTCATCTTCTGAAATGCAGTTGTGTTACTACTGACACATTTTTTTTTTGCTTTTGTTATTTCTTGAAGCACTTTTAACTGGTTATTTTTCTATCCACAGTGAGGGAAAGAGTTATGAAATGTTATTCAAGGAAAAGACTAATACCTCCTTAGGGTGTCTCTGAGGTACACTAAATTTTTGTCATTTGCAATTTCTTTTAGTGAGGTACTATTTGTGAATCATCAGCATATCACTATCAATCTTGTTATTTTATTTTATTTTATTTTTTCTGTGGTACGCAGGCCTCTCACTGTTGTGGCCTCTCCCATTGCAGAGCACAGGCTCCGGACGCACAGGCTCAGCAGCTATGGCTCACGGGCCCAGCTGCTCTGCAGCATGTGGTATTTTCCCGGACCGGGGCACAAACCCGTGTCCCCTGCATCGGCAGGCGGCTTCTCAACCACTGCACCACCAGGGAAGCCCTCAACCTTGTAATTTTTGGAAAACTGTATGGATTCCATTTCAGTAGTCTATCCACACATGCTCCTGTACAATGAGCTGTGGACAGAATGTGCTGCCTTGCAATGCAGAACAATGCTTACTCTAATTTTTTTTTTTTTTTAGTCTAGGAGAGGGTGTGGGGAGGAAAGTGAAGAAACTGAATGAGAGAGAAAGGAAAATGAAAAGAAAGGGAAAAGTAGAATTAAAGTATCTGCTTTTATTCTAAAGTATATCAGAAATGTTCATTCCAAAATCATTCCGTGAATTATCTACTTCACTACACAACTTTCTTTTTATCAACATTTTTTAAGGCTAAATCTATCAAATATTTCATTTTGCCATTTTGTCAAAAATGTTTCAAAACAAATATAACTGAGAAAAAATAATGGAAACTGTTTTCATAATTCAATTTAAGGAATAAAATATTAAAATTATAGTGGAATATCACTATCTCTCTACAGTAACATCAGAGCTAACTATACCTGTACATCAGTGAGCATAGACTAGATAATAAACTATGTCCCAAACCACAGTAATGTAAATAAACCCAAACATTTATATCTTACTCATGGTAAAAGTTCATGTGGGCAGGCAGTCAGGAACCCAGAATAACAGAGTACCTACTATTTTGAACTTGGATAGCCTTCATAGTAGTAAGAAAATTGAGATTTCTGTAGAGTCTCACACCAACAACAAATGCTTTACCTGAAAATAAATTATGTTACTTACACTAACAGATCATTGGCTGGAACAAATCATGTAGTCCCATTAACTCAAAAAGCATGAGAAAGTACAGACCTGCCATGTATTAATACTTGAAAAGCATATGAACCAGAAATGTTGGTGAACAGAAATAATGATCATTTTATACCTGATGTCACTGTTTATCTTTATCATGCATATATGCATGTGCATTTATGTCCTCCCCAAATATATTTTATATAAATTGTGTTTTACCATATCTTTCTTCCTGAAACTTGTTTTTATTTTTGGTCATATTTGTATCTATTGGCATTATCCAAAATGTTACATGTAGCTCTGATTTGTTCATTTTCACTGCTGCAAATTATTTCATTGTCTAAATAAACTGCAATCTTATTTGTCCAGTTTTCTTTTGATGGATATTTCTTTTTTTTCCGTTTTTGGTTATTACATAAATATAAACAAACTTATACAACTAGCTGTATAAGTATGTGTGTAATAGGGAATAACAAATCTGACTCCATATTAGATCTGTTCCTTTTCCTAAAACCTTTGTGCTTTGTTGCCTGTGCTTACATGCTGGCTCTGTACCTTTTGTTAAAAATGTTACCTATAGCCTTAAATATACAGGATAGCCTATTCTCAGGGCTCTGACCTTTGAATTCATTCATACAGAGATAAAAAGTTGCAGAACAGAGAATAACATTTGTCCTGTTGGACATTTACAGGAGCATAGTGACCTGACCTACATGGACAGCTGCAAGAATAAAGGATTCCTAGACCAAGAAGTTTGCAAAAACTAACCATGTCTCTTCCTTACCTTGCCTTAAAACAGCCTTGTTGAAAACCTTCGAGGAGTTCCGGGATTTGGGGGCACAAGCAACCTGTCTCCTTGCATGGCCCTGTGTTAAGCCTTTTACTGCCCCAACCTCCGATATTTCAGTTTGTTTGGCCTCACCATGCACTGGGCACACAAAGTTGTGTTCGGTAACATGTAAGATTTTCTCCTTCTGTATATAATTTTCAGTAGTATTTTTGGGCCTTTTAATATTCACTACTTGCTATTACTAAATAAGACCAAATTATGCTTTAATCTATTTGGAAATGACTTTTACATATTTTATAAGACAGAGATTCAATTTTAAAACTTTACATATAAACATCCAATTGTCTAGAAGAAATTATTTAATAATTTGTTCTTTCCCTATTGGTATTGATGTAGTCACCTTGATCACATATAGCATTTACCTATGGCTCTATTCTTGAGATCTTTATTTATCCATTGGACAATGTACTCTATTTCCATCACACTGCCTTCACAACAGGTATATAATAAACTTGATATCTAATTCTTTAAGCATTCCTACTTTGTTGCACTTCATCAAAATTACCTTGGTGAGGGAGAGACCTTCAAGATGCTGGAGGAGTAAGACATGGAGATCACCTTCCTCACCACAAATACATCAGAAATATATCTACATGTAGATGTGGAACAACTCCTAAGGAACACCTACTGAGCACTGGCAGAGACCTCAGACTTCCCAAAAGCCGTGTGGCTGACAGGGTCTTCATGCTCTGGCCGGGTGTCAGGCCTGTGCCTCTGAGCAGGAGAGCCAAGTTCAGGACACTGGTCCACCAGAGACCTGCCAGCCCCATGTAATAATAAATGGCAAAAGCTCTCCCAGAGATCTCGATCTCAATGCTAAGACCCAGCTCCACTCAACGACCAGCAAGCTACAGTGCTGAACATCCTATACCAAACAACTGGCAAGACAGGAACACAACCCAATCCATTAGCAGAGAGGCTTCCTAAAATCATAATAAGTTCACAGACACCTCAAAACCCACCATCAGACATGGTCCAGCCCACCAGAAAGACAAGATCCAGCCCCACCCACCAGAACACAGGCACCAGTCTCCTCCACCAGGAAGCCTACACAAGCCACTGAAACAACCATACCCACTGGGGCAAGACATCCAAAAAAAACAGGAACTACAAATCTGCAGTCTGCGAAAAGGAGACCCCAAACACAGTAAGTTAAGCAAAATAAGAAGACAGAGAAACACGCAGAAGCTGAAGGAGCAAGGTAAAAACTCACCACACCAAACAAATGAAGTGGAAATGGGCAATCTACCTGAAGAAGAATTCAGAGTAATGATAGTAAAGATGATTCAAAATCTTGGAAATAGAATGGAGAAAATACAAGAAACGTTTAACAAGGACCTAGAAGAACTAAAGACCAAATGAACAATGATGAACAACACAATAAATGAAATTAAAAATTCTCTAGAAGGAAACAATAGCAAAATAACTGAGGCAGAAGAATGGATAAGTCACCTGGAAGATAAAATAGTGGAAATAATTACCGTAGAGCAGAATAAAGAAAAAAGAATGAAAAGAATTGAGGACAGACTCAGAGACCTCTGGGACAACATTAAACTCATCGACATTCGAATTATAGGAGTCCCAGAAGAAGAGAAAAATAAAGGAACTGAGAAAATACTTGAAGAGATTATAGTTGAAAACTTCCTTAATACAGGAAAGGAAATAGTCAAGTCCAGGAAGCAGAGAGAGTCCCATACAGGATAAATCCAGGGAGAAGCAGGCCAAGACACATATTAATCAAACTATCAAAAATTAAACACAAAGAAAAAATATTAAAAGCAGCAAGGGCAAAACAACAAATAACATACAAGGGAATCCCCATAAGGTTAACCGCTGATCTTGCAGCAGAAACTCTGCAAGCCAGAAGGGAGTGGCAGGACATATTTAAAGTGATGAAAGGGAAAAACATACAACCAAGATTACTCAACCCAGCATGGATTTCATTCAGATTTGACGGAGAAATTAAAACCTTTACACCCATTAAAAGTTAAGAAAAATCAGCACCACCAAACCAGCTTCACAACAAATGCTAAAGGAACTTCTCTAGGCAGGAAAAACAGAGAAGGAAAACATCTGCAATAACAAACCCAAAACAATCAGGAAAATGGTAATAGGAACATACATATTGATAACTACCTTAAATATAAATGGTTTAAATGCTCCAACCAAAAGACACAGACAGGCTGAATGGATACAAAAACAAGATCTGTATATATGCTGTCCGCAAGAGACCGACTTCAGACCTAGGGACACATACAGACTGAAAGTGAAGGGATGGAAAAAGATATTCCATGCAAATAAAAATGAAAAGAAAGCAGGAGTAGCAATTCTCATATCAGACAAAATAGACTTTAAAATAAAGACTATTATAAGAGACAAAGAAGGACACTACATAATGACCAAGGGATCAATCCAAGAAGAAGATATAACAATTGTAAATATTTATGTACCCAACATAGGAGCACCTCAATACATAAGGCAAATGCTAACAGCCATAAAAGGGGAAATTGACACTAACACAATCATCGTAGGAGACTTTAACACCCCACTTTCACCAATGGACAGATCATCCAAAATGAAACTAAATAAGGAAACACAAGCTTTAAATGACACATTAGACAAGATGGACTTAATTGATATTTATGGGATATTCCATCAAAAACAACAGAATACACTTTCTGCTCAAGTGCCCATGGAACATTCTCCAGGATAGATCATATCTTGGGTCACAAATCAAGCCTTAGTAAATTTAAGAAAGTTGAAATCATATAAAGTACCTTTTCCAACCACAACTCTACAAGACTAGATATCAATGACAAGAAAAAAAAACCTTTAAAAAAATACAAACACATGGAGGCTAAATAATACACTACTAAATAACCAAGAGACCACTGAAGAAATCAAAAAGGAAATCAAAAAATACCTAGAAACAAATGACAATGAAAACATGGAGACCCAAAACTTATGGGATGCAGAAGGAAAGAAATCATAAAGATCAGATCAGAAATAAGTGAAAAAGAAATGAAGGACACAATAGCAAAGATCAATAAAACCAAAAGCTGGTTCCATAAGAAGATAAGCAAAATTGATAAACCATTAGCCAGACTCATCAAGAAGAAAAGGGAGAAGACACAAATCAATAGAATTAGAAATGAAAAAGGAGAAGTAACAACTGAAACAGCAGAAATACAAAGGATCATAAGAGATTGCTACAAACAACTATATGTCAATAAAATGGACAACCTGGAAGAAATGGACAAATTTTAGAAAAGCACAACCTTCTGAGACTGAACCAGGAAGAAACAGAAAATATAAACAGACCAATCACAAGCACTGAAATTCAAACTGTGATTAAAAATCTTTCAACAAACAAAAACCTAGGACCAGATGGCTTCCCAGGCGAATTCTATCAAACATTTAGAGAAGAGCTAACACCTACCCTTCTCAAATTCTTCCAAAATATAGCAGAGGGAGGAACACTCCTGAACTCATTCTATGAAGCCACCATAACCCTGATACCAAAACCAGACAAAGATGTCACAGAAAAAGAAAACTACAGGCCAATATCACTGATGGGTATGGATGCAAAAATCCTCAACAAAATAGTAGCAAACAGAATCCAACAGCACATTAAAAGGATCATACACCATGATCAAGTAGGGTTTATCCCAGGAATGCTAGGATTCTTTAATATATGTAAATCAATCAATGTGATAAAAGATATCAACAAATTGAAGGAGAAAAACCATATGATCATCTCAATAGATGCAGAAAAAGCTTTTGACAAATTTCAACACCATTTATGATAAAAACCCTCCAGAAAGTAGGCATAGAGAGAACTTACCTCAGTATAATAAAGGCCATATATGACAAACCCACAGCCAACATCGTTCTCAGTGGAGAAAATCTGAAACCATTTCCTTTAAGATCAGGAACAAGACAAGGATGCCCGCTGTCACCATTATTATTTAACATAGTTTTGGAAGTTCTAGCCACAGCAATCAGAGAAGAAAAGAAATCAAAGGAATCCAAACTGGAAAAGAAGAAGTAAAGCTGTCACTGTTTGCAGATGATATGATACTATACAAAAAGAATCCTAAATATGCTACCAGAAAACTGCTAGAGCTAATCAATGAATTTGGTAAAGTAGCAAGATACAAAATTAATGCACAGAAATCTCTTGCATTCCTATACACTAATGGTGAAAATCTGAAAGAGAAATTAAGGAAACATTCCCATTTACCACTGCAACAAAAAGAATAATATACCTACAAATAAACCTACCTAAGGAGACAAAAGACCTGTATGCGGAAAACTATAAGACACCGATGAAAGAAAATAAAGATGATACAAACAGATGGAGAGATATACCATTTTCTTGCATTGGAAAAATCAACATTTTGAAAATGTCTATACTACCCAAAGCAATCTACAGATTAAATGCAATCCCTATGAAACTACCAATGGCATTTTTTACAGAAGTAGAACAAAAATTTCACAATTTATGTGGAAATACAAAAGATCCTGAATAGTGAAAGCAATCTTGAGAAAGAAAAATGGAGCTGGAGGAATCAGGCTCCCTGACTTCAGGCTATACTACAAAGCTACAGTAATAAAGACAGTATGGTCCTGGCACAAAAAGAGAAATATAGATCAATGGAACAGGATAGAAAGCCCAGAGATAAACTCACACACATACGGCCACCTTATTTTTTATAAAGGGGGCAAGGGTATACAATGGAGAAAAGACAGCCTCTTCAATAAGTGGTGCTGGAAAACTGGACAGCTACATGTAAAGGAATGAAATTATAACACTTCCCAACACTATACACAAAAATAAACTGAAAATGCATTAAGACCTAAATGTAAGGCCAGACACTACAAAACTCTTAGAGGAAAACATAGGCAGAACACTCTATGAAATAAATCACAGTAAAATCCTTTTGGACCCACCTCCTAGAGAAATCGAAATAAAAACAAAAATAAACAAATGGGATCTAATGAAACATAAAAGCTTTTGCACAGCAAAGGAAGCCATAAAGAAGATGAAAAGACAACCCTCAGAATGGGAGAAAATATTTGCAAATGAAGCAACTGATAAAGGATTAATCTCCAAAATTTACAAGCAGCTCATGCAACTCATTATCAAAAAGACGAACAACCCAATCCAAAAACGGGCAGAAGACTTAAATAGACATTTCTCCAAAGAGGATATACAGATTGCCAACAAACGCATGAAAGGATGCTCAACATCACTAATCATTAGAGAAATTCAAATCAAAACTACAATGAGGTATCACCTCACACCAGTCAGAATGGCCATCATCAAAAAATCTACAAAGAATAAATGCTGGAAAGGGTGTGGAGAAAAGGGAACCGTCTTGCAGTGTTGGTGGGAATGTAAATTGATACAGCCAATATGGAGAACAGTGTGGAGGTTCCTTATAAAACTAAAAATGGAACCACCATATGACCCAGCAATCCTACTACTGGGCATATTCCCTGAGGAAACCATAAGTCAAAAAGTGTCGTGTACCACAAGTTCATTGCAGCACTATTTCCAATAGCAAGGACATGGAAGCAACCTAAGTGACAATCGACAGATGAATGGATAAAGAAGATGTGGCACATATATACAATGCAATATTACTCAGCCATAAAAAGAAACGAAAGTTATTTGTTGTGAGGTGGATGGACCTAGAGCCTGTCATACAGAGTGAAGTAAGTAGAAAGAGAATAACAAATGCTGTATGCTAACACATATATATGGAATCTAAAAAAAACACAAAAAAGGTACATCAGCTCCGTGCTTTGTGACCACCTCGAGGGGTGGGATAGTGAGGGTTGGAGGGAGACGCAAGAGGGAGGGGATATGGGGATGTATGCATATGTATATCTGTTTCACTTTGTTACAAAGCAGAAACTAACACACCATTGTAAAGCAATTATACTCCAATAAAGATGTTAAAAAAATAAAAGAAGAAGAAAAACAAAACCAAGACATAGGTAGCAAAATGTACATTCACACCTTGCTAAGAAATCACAGAAGCTTAGAAACTTATTAAAGATGAAAGGGGAGTTCTTTGCTCTAGAAGCCTCATTGTTGTTTCTCATTTTTTCCTAGATTTATTTATGCATAATTGACAAGTAAACATTGTATATATTTAAAGTGTACATCATGATGTTTTGATATATATATATATATATATATATATACACACTGTGAGATGATTACAATAGCCGAGTTAAATAACACTTCCATCATCTCACATAGTTACTCTGTGTGTGATGAAAACATTTAAAATCTATTCTTCTAGCAAATTTCAAGTATACAATGCGTTATTATTAACTATGGTCATCATGCTGTACATTAGATCTCTAGAACTTCTTTATCCTCTATAACTGAAACTGTATCCCCTTTGACCAATATCTCTCCATTTCCCCCAGCTCCACGAATAAATTTTAAACTGCTTGTTTCTAGTTTATCCATTTATTGAGACTATTTTCATTTGAGAATCCAGGCTTTGTGTGAGCAACTACTGCCACTTCCCAACATGGATCACCCCAAAACTTGTCTCTTGTCCCTTAATTCATGTTAGAACCAAAGCTCCTTTTTACTGAGATCAGCAAGTAATCAACTGACATATCATTCCCAGTTTACCGTGCTTACTTTCTGCTTCCTATTCACTTTTCATTCATCTTGACATATGTATCACTTTCTTTTGAGCTCTGATATACTTTTAAAAGGTGAAGGGTATATTGCACCCATAGCTTTACCATGATTCATAATGGGATTTTAAAATGATGTTAGTTTAGCCAATTATTTTTGTAAAATAGTCTTGACATAACCTGGACAAGATCAATCACAGTACCAGATAATTTGATTTGAGGATTGATAAGGGGGATGTAGAAGGAAGGGGAGAAAAAGGAAGGTATGAGTCAATTCCTGGGCTTTCCCCTTCTTGGCATTCACTCATTCATTCATTAAACAAATATTAATTGAAGCTTGGCCATCAAGCTACTGTTTTTAATAAGGGTTCCCAGTTGGAGTTAAATTTAAACTGGTATCTGATAAAGGAGTAAGAGTTAATTAGGAAACTAAGGGAAGGAGAACTGGGGCCAAAAAAGAAAATTGCAGGTAAAAAGAAATCATTTTAGGATTCTGGAGATTTTGAGGCTAACATCTCTATAATTACTTTATTTGTCTTACATAGCATATCTTTAGTATTTTTAATTTATTATTGTACTTTATTTCAAGAAATTCAATAATCACTTATTTTGTTTACCTTATAATAATACCAAGTACTTTATGAAATACTGAAGTGCATGGCCCTCTCATTTGAGACTTACTGCCTCAGGGATTCAGTAGCATTAATTTTTATGAAGTTTCCTTCTTTTTTGCTCCCAATTACAATTAACAGGCAATTTTTGTCAGTTTACTTTTTAAAATATTAAAGTATGAAATACAGGTCTCATATCAAGCATGTGCCTTTTAATTTCTGACTGGATTTATACTTTGGTTATCTTTATTTGTATATTTTCTAATACATTTAGATGCATATGTTTTCCCCAATCCAAATCTACGGTAACTAACCATCCCATCAGTTCTATAGATGCATGCAGGCTTCTGTTATGTTAATTTTATCAGGAACTACATTTGCTCTTCATTTGGTGATAAAGCATCCACCCAAACCAGAGATTTGTTGCAACTCTCAAATGCAATGCAAACTGGCAGTCTCAGTGAAGTCTTCAAGATTCTGTACTGGGTTTATGTCTCAGCCGTTGTACTCAAGTAGAGTACGGCCAACTCTGGGGCTCCGTCTTTGTAGTAAGGCCTCAAAATAATTATTCAAAGAATGTTCCCAGTGTGTTTGGCTTAATAATTATACCGACAGTGTACAGGAGTTTGGAAAGCAATTTAAGGGTGACAGACAATGTATTTTCCTATTAAAATATTAAAGCCTCAATATTTGTATAAAGCAAACCACAGGAGTTACTTTAACAGAGAATGAGGAAACCTTTATAATTATAGTAAAGGATGTAGGAAATGGTCTGAATAAATGCAGAGATATGTCATGCTCTTGGATGGTACAATTTGATTTTGTAACAATGTCTGTTTTCATAAAATTAATTTGTAAAATTTTCAGTGAAGTTGTTTTGTGAAATTCGATAAACTTATCATAAAATATCCATGGAGGAATAAAGGAACATGAACGGCTAACTAAAAATTTAGCAGAAGAGTGTACTAGATGTTGATGAGGGGGAGCTGGTTCCTTAAACATCACTGGCTTCCTCCCTAACACTGTGACATAAGGAGACACTAGACTGAATACACTTCAAGATAAACTACAGGTGATCTTAAGGTGAAACTACGAAGGTAATAGAAGAAAATGGTTTAAAAAAAGTCTTTGGGATTCCCATCTCTTCTTTCTCCTTCTCCCTCTCCTCCTCACTGTGATTCTTTCCTCTTTCTCTTCCTCCTTCTTTGGCAATTGATTTAGGCTACTTACAAAGAGAACTAAAACGCTTGCTCAATCCAGTTGCAGTGTCGATCATCACTGCATTTTCAATGAGTCAAAATACATGTGTTAAGGTGATCCTGAAGCAACAGAAGTCAGAAGCAACATATTTGTAAATGCCTATTTATATGCTTAGTCTTAAAAAATAGAATTTGATTTTTTCTTCTATTTATTTCATATAGTTCTCCTTATACAACTAGGTTGGTTGTCTAAAATAAAGTGCAACAAAACCATCCTATTCACTTGAGTTTGGGTATAAATTAAATGATTTATTCAGGAAAAAAATTAGCCCAAGGCCAATGTATAAATGATCCTGTGCTTTTTCTGACAGGGGAACATAGTCTCCAGTTATTTTTCCAGTAGTAGAAAGCTCCTCTGGCTCCCAAATACCTGTGGCAGTTTGCAGTCCAAGGGCATGAACAGAATGAATTAAATTTGTCCTCAAAGGAATAAACTTGTGACCTTGGTCTCATTAATTGTGGGGTGTGCTCTGGGTTGAGTTGTAACCTAAACTATTCAGAATTATATTCACATGCTAGAATACCCTGAGTATTTTTTGCACATCAGGAAAAATAAAGAATCCTGGTCTAGGTGTTCACTGCATTCTTTGTGAAGAGGGAAATCCTGGGCCCTTGGTCCCAATACCAACCTGCCTTTGGTGCCTTTATCACTCTTCAGGATCTTAATCTTAGTTTACTCATCTCCTATACTGCCTAGTTGCAGAGAGAGCTCAGGCTCTTGACTGTTAAAATTCAAACTCTGATTGAAGTGTCTCCCTTGTTGTGTAGCATAAAGCAAGGCTGAGTGATGGCAGCTCCCCACAGCAATGACAATCCAACTCAAGCCACCCTTGAAGCTGTAGTCCATCCCTGAGGCTCAGCACCCACCTATTGAGGGCTTACAGCATTCAATACTCCATTGGCAACTATGCAGGCACTGTGTAAAGCTCTGTATTTAAACCATGCTTTACATCTTTTCTACATTTGAGAAAGGCCTGACAGAGAGACTAGGAGTTTAACAAATAATTCTATTAGGAAATCTGGGGGCCCTGTGTAAGTCATCTATCCTATGAGTCTCAGGGCCTAGATGACCTTGAGGTTGCCTTTAAGCTCTGAGACTTTTGATTTCAAATTCAGGGGAAAGTCCTACCGATGTCCTTACAAAAGCAAAAATTTTCAAGATTTCTCTCAGAGTTTTAGACTGGGGATAAAAAAAACAAAACAAAACAAAAAAACAAAACCAAAAACACTTCAAGGGAGAACCTACTGCAGTGGTTGATAAGGAAACCAGCTGCATAGTGATTCAGGTTATTAACCAGTATCCCTTCCCAAGTAGTCAGCCATGGTGGTGGAAATACCACCATTAGAGCAAAATTCCTTTTGATTGAACTATATATACAGTGGTTTCTGATTAAAATGCAAATCTTCATAGAGGCATTAATCTATTATTAGCTATTAACCATTTATTATATCAATTTTTAAGCATTGGGACAAGCCAAGTACATTTTGAAGGGAGCAAATGAAGGAGGGAAGATATAGAATATGGCAAGTCTGCCTGGTAGAGAAAGATAAGGTGCAGCTTCACAGGAAGGAACCTCAGATAGTTAGGATGTAGCTTATAAAGATCTTAGGGAATCGAAGGGAAAGAGGCACCATGACGGGGAAAGAGACATGATAAAATCAGACATAGGAGAATACTGAGGATTACTTGTCGGACAGTGGTGCCCAAAATCAACATGCCCCATAGGGGGGGTGGGCAGGTAGGAAGAATAACAAAGTTCATTGCCTAAAATCCCAGAGTATGTTCCCCTCTCATTCAAGGTGTTACAGAGCATGTTCTAGATACTCTGATCCTTGATACTGAGTTATTGAGATCAAGACACAGCAAATGTCTTAGTGTAAGAATAAGGCTACATTTCAACATTTATTAATATCACCATGCCTAAAAACGTTTTATCTATAGTTTTTGAATGAGAATACAAATGGGGAGTTGTAAAAGTAGCCATTCTTAAGTAGTCATTAAGGCAAAATAGTTTGTTTCATCTGGTTTTACTTTTTCCTAAAGCTACACTAAATACTTCCTATGAAAATTATTACACACACTGAGATAGCTCAGGCACAATTCTTGGATTTGTGTTTCCCGGAACTAGTATGCTATGGAGATTTCAAGGTTCTTCCCCTCTGTGACATATTTGGACAAATGTTTTTGGAGCATTTTAGTAAGTTCTTGACTTTTCTTTGACTACATCAACAATGTAATTTCTTAAAATGAAGCATTATATCAAAGAGTAAAGTGACCTAATACAAGTTAATACTTAATTCATACTTGTATCATCCTAGACAATCATAGAGTGCTCTATGGTCTAATCAATTTAGAAGGTATAAATCCAAGGCCTGGGAGATTCACCACTAACAATGTGGCTGGAAATCATTAAGTGCTCTATAGAATACATAAACTTGGACATAATAATTTTCAAGTTAGGTAAATATCCCTGACATATAATGTTTGGAATAAAACAGCAAATCTATGTATTTGGAATACATTATAAACATGACAGTAAAATCTTAAAGTTGCTCCAGAACTTTTGTCTGCCTCCTGCTTTCAATGACTCCAAATTTTGATTTGGTTTTCTTCACTTCCAAGATTTCTTCCCTGAATTTCAAAATTGCTTATCTTGACATTTACATGGGGCTATCTAAAAGACATCTTAAATAAGGCAGTCCTCATTTTGCTTACTCTCAATATACACACATTTCAGTAACCAAACTTTAAATTATATCAGTCTTCCAATAACACAGTTCCAATTCCTGTTACCATAGTACATTAACTCTAGGTGATTGCCTACGTTACAAACTTTGCTGCTACCTCTTCAGTCCACAAGTTGCTACATAAACAACAGATACATTTCATCATCAGAGATCAGTATCACTTATTTCAAAGTCTGTTGACAACTGGCCGTTGTGCATTTGTAATTCAGTTCATGCACAGACAGCAAAGCATGTGGTTATGTTACCTCTTTATCTCCCGTAATAAACTCATAATATTTTACAAAAGTGATAATGGAGAAAGAAAATTGGCCAACAAAAAAGAAAGCGTGGCAAAGAAAGAAAAAGTGATAGCTGATAACACTAGAAGTAAAATAGAATAGAACATAAATGGAGTTAAAGAAGAAATAGCTGATCTTGTAAATGTTAGCATTACCACCCTTTGAAAGACTCTGGATACACATTCAAAGGGGCTTAATAAAGGCACATTTACCAACATAAATGAGGAAAGCTGTTGTAATGGAAAAGATGAAGATATCTCAGAGGAAATGATGCCAGCAAAGAAATTCACATTAAATAAATTCTCGCAAAAGTTTCACCACAGTGGAAGCACAAAGGATGTAAATTTGGAAAGGAATAAGACGAATTTTCAGTTTTCTTGTCAAGTACATGCTGCCACGTTGAGAAAATCTATGTCAACAGTTTACATTATTCTTCACAAATTCTCTAAGATTTCTGGAGGGGTCAATAACTTGTTTCATTGAAGCAAAACTGAAAAGTCCTAGGTCAGGAAGAGAGTTGGATAGTGCCTTAATTTTGTTTATAGTCACAGAATCACGAACTATTGCTATATTCAGAGCTTCCCTGTCTCCTTCCTGATCAGTATTTTCCCAATAATACCCTCTATAAAATGGGCAAGCCAGACACAGCTGCTAAGAGGAGTGAGGAGGGAGTTATTCAATGACTTAAGGAAGTATCAGACAAAAATGATATTTTATATCATGGTGGAAGATATAGAAACTTGTAGATATAAATAACATAATCTATTTTATTTAAATGTTAATTTTATTATCCACTGGATTTTTTTTGAGAATATTGTTAACTATCATTAAATAAATAAGTCTGTGTTGCCACACTCTTTGGAGCGCACTGTATAGAGTGGTCCATGTTGCGGAGCAGCTCAGTTACAAAGCAGCAACCAAGTTTGGTGAATCGGTCATCAAGGCTTCCAGTTTTGGAGTGTGTAGCTGAAACCAATGTTGGTTTTCTGTTCATGATGTCATGACCTATATGGATGTCACTATGGGTCAGAAGGCATACCTTGGTAGCATATTTTTCATCTTCTGAAAAATGACTGCTTATTTCTCTGAGGTACTCACCAAGAAAACTTGAAACAGAATTGTGAGTACCCTACATGTCCTCTTCTATAAACACACCATGCAAATTTGGTGATTATCCATCTGAATGCCTCAAGCTGATTCAACAACTTACAACAACAGACAGAAATCTAATTTTAATTTTGTTTTTACATTTGGGATATATTTCATTATACCTGAAACCCAAACAATGTACAAAGAGTTTTTCAAAGTATTAATACCGTTCCAGTTGGTAATGTTTAGAAGGACATAATGATATGATCTTTACAAATGTACACACAAATATACCTTATTTTATGCTCTCAGTGCAGGTGTGTGTGTGTGTGTGTGTATGTACATTCACAAAAATATATCAATTATTTTACTATTTATTTATTCAACCAATCTGTATAAAGTGTTCACTCCCAGCAGATGGATGTGAGAACAGCAAGAACCATCTATCCATGTGGACATCCAGGTTACGGAGGAGAAGGTTGGGGTATCATCACAAGGGCAGGGAGGATAAGACAAGCTAGCAATTTCCACTGAGGAGAGTATGACTAAGCCCATTTGACTCTAGTGCTCTATCCAGCCTCTGGAGCACGGAGCAGTTTCATAAACCATTCATCATGAAATTCCCTGAGGATTCTAGCATCAAATCCTCTGTCCACTAGTCTGCTATTGTCTTGTGTGCAGCCACTCTCCGTGAAGGCCGTCGTTCTCCAACACCAGTAGAGAATGAGCTACAGATTCTTTACCTTTCCTTCTACTTCCTCCCTGTTCCATTTTTCTGCTTTTAATGTTTTCTTCTGGGGCAAAAAGGATGAGAAGGGGAAAACACAATAATGACATATTAACGAAACCACAAAACTTCTGTTTAGGGTCTTTGTTATTTTCACCCTTGGGGTAAAACTGTCTGCCATGGAAAGGACATAAAGAACCATATTTATGAAAATATGGCATTTAAATATTCTCAGTCTGTGGTTAATTTTCATATCCATCTCAAACATAACTTGAAAGGCAAAGTGAAATGGCGGTAAGGTAAGAACTGTGCAGTATGAAAGCCCAGGGATTCAATCCTCAACTGTTCTGCCTGCACTCAGTGACGCTCTGGCAGACTCCTGAGCCTCTATAGTTGTCAGTTCCTTTCTATGTATTAAGGAGCTAATGAATATCAAATACAGAAGAGGGAGGGATAGAGTTTAAATACAGAAAATGTTGTCAATAATTATTTTTCCTTCCCATCGAACAGATATGAACACAATCTTTAATTTTCATATTATTTAAACTGAGAAATAAAATATAACAATGTTTATTGAAAACTTACTATGTTCTAGGCACTGGTCTTAGTACTTTTATACATCCATCTGCTTCATTCTTATAACAAATTTATAAACTAGGAACCATTAGTATCTCTCTCTTATAGTCAAGGGAAATGAGGTATGTAGGATTGCAATAATTTGCCCGAAGTTGAAAATCAGACAGCTAGAATCTGGTTCTCCCATCTCTTCTGCGCTGTTATCCACTAGACCACAAATCTCTTTACTAAAGCATCATATCTAAACATTTCTTTCAAATCATCACTATATAAAATCGTAGGGAAAGATTTCCATCTAAACTATAGAAGCAGTTAATTAAAATATTCCTATCCCGGACACTGTTTGAATGGACTTATTGTTGATGGGCTACAGGAGAAGGTTAATTCAAGAGATAAATGAAAAATTCCTACTTCAGATGACAACATTAACACTGAGTTGATCACCAGACTACCAAATGTCAGTGAATTCTAACTGTGATCTGCTCCTCCCCAATTCCCTGCATGTCTGGATTCAGACATGATTAATTATTGAAGTTAATCTCAATATTTACAAATAACTTTTATATTAAAAAGTGAAGGATTTTATTTAGAAAGATGCTAAGCACATATCTGTCTCATTAAGACTTAAAGATAATTACATCTTCTTTTATGTAGAAGGACACACTTCTTAAAAGAAGAAATTTTAAAATATTGAAGAAAATAAAGGAAGATGAAGATTCTAATTTATCAGGTCTTTGACAAAAGAGGAGATAGAATTATTTATTGAGTAGTAACCATCCATTTTCCTACAGTTGGAGAGATGTGATGGGTGTGTGTGTGTGTATGTGTGTGTGTGTGTGTGTGTGTGTGTGTATGTGTGTGTGTGTGTGTGTGTGTGTGTGATTAGTGGAGGTGAAGTGGGCTGGCTGTGAACTTCTTTAAACCCAGCCAGAACTGGTGACTCTCATAAGATCTCTCCAGCCTTTGGCCTGAACAAATTTCTCTCTGACCTAAGGCTGATGATTCTGATGATTGATTATACTTCTGTCCAGTAAGTTGTTAGAGGTGAGAGATGAGTCTCCCTGAATCCCTTATCATCTTACACTCTAGTTTTCCTTTATGTCTGGCACTAGCATTGTACTTTGGCCCTTCAGTCATCACCTCCACTTTCACAGTCAAAGCTCTTACTGAAGGGTTCCAGAATGTCACAGAGATAAGATATATGAATGTATGGAAGAAATGGAGACTCCTCAGCTCTATTTGTATTTACTTTACTCTTTCCAGTAAGAAGAGAGTGATACATGTTACTTTCTGGCTGGCAAATTACAAGAAAAAGGCAGTTTGCCACAGGAACACGATAGTATTTTTTCCAGAAGAATAATTGGTTTAACCTGTTGAGAAGCACCCTCTTTGCGTGTGTGTGTGTGTGTGTGTATGTGTGTGTGTGTGTGTGTGTGTGTGTTAATGGTAAATCTTGATTTAAATAGAAGACTGATGTTGATTAGTTTTCTGATTTACCAAAGGATTCTTAATATATCCCCTAAGTACAAAAGATATATATATATTTTGTTTGTTTGTTTGTTTGTTTGTTTTTGGTGGTGGTGGTACGCAGGCCTCTCACTGTTGTGGCCTCTCCCGTTGCGCAGCACAGGCTCCGGACGCACAGGCTCAGCAGCCATGGTTCACGGGCCCAGCCGCTCCGAGGCATGTGGGATCTTCCCAGACCGGGGCACGAACCCATGTCCCCTGCATCGGCAGGCGGATTCTCAACCACTGTGCCACCAGGGAAGCTCAGAAATATCATTTTTAAGGAGTCTGTTTTGTTTTACTATAATTTACGTATTTCAGTATAAATAGCACTTTCTAATTTTGTTGTCAAGTAGATTCTCAGTAATGATTGTTTGTGATGTATATAAAGTACCTACATTTGGGAAGAGGTTGGATTGAGTTATTTCCCAATTGTCTTTGCAGAATTCATGACATCTTTGTGTACTTAAGCAACCAAAGGAAGAAAAGTCAGAGATTGGTCTGTCCTTTCCCTTCCTTGTCATGGCAGTTCTGTCATTTCTCCTTCACTGGGTGTGGCTATCAGTTTCTTCAAGCTTTTGGGTGCCATTCTCACACTGCAAGTTTGCAGTGTCTTCTAGGGTCCACGTTAGGATGTTAAATTCAGATCTCAGGAGAGTGTTTCCATCTTAATAAACTCTCCCTCATCTAACTTCATCTTCTTCCTGCCCTCTTGCTCCAGCGCCTTCAGAATCCAGTCCCATACACACTCTCATGATTCCTGCCCTTACAAGTTGGCTGGGTCCTACAACTCCTTCAGCATCTACTCCCATTCCCCCCTTAGCAGATTCAGCTCATCTCCGGCCATCTTATATTATTTTTTAACCGCCTGATACATTTTACAGAACAGTGTATTTCCTTCCATCAGGATACCATCTGAGTTTACCATTAATGATAATTTTAAGACTACACAACTACCTTGTATATCAGTATATCATGGTATGTCAGTACTCCATTTGCTGCCAACGAAGGGACCCTCATTGCCAGGCAGGCAGTGTGTGACCCAGACCCAAAATTTCATCTTAGAATCTGTTTCCTTAACCGCTTTCAGTAGCAACTGTAGCAGGTTGGGTTTCCAGGAAAACAGATTCCAAACACACATTAGCATGCAAGAAGTTAACCGATGAGTGCTCTTGGAAATAATACCTGTGTAGAAATGGAAGAGAGTGGAAATGAAAAGAGTAGAAGATGGGCCATAGTGCAGTCACAACAAGGTCTCAGCTGACCCGTGGGAACCTTAAAGCTGGATTGGTCCGTTAGAGTTGTCCCATGATAGGGCAAGAAGTCTAGACCTTTACATTCTCACATCAACCAGTCACACCTTCAGGAAGAGTGTGTTTCTTTGGGGAAGGTAACTCCTCAGCAGAGGGCAATTAGCTGAGAGGACTGATACCTGAGATCTATTATCCAGCCTCTGGGGAATAATTCCTTCAGGCTTGAAGGATGATCTGGATGGCAGTGCACAGCATCCATTAGGACCTGATCCATACTGCTTCTTTGGAAAATCTACAATCACCTTATTTAACTTGGATTATTATTTCTATAAAGACTACCCTCATTTCTATCCCCATATCACAAACTATGTATTATTTTCATGTACTGCCATATAGTCTCTACATTGAAGACAACCCCAAATTTCCCCCTGCTTTAGTTATCCCAAGTCTGTGCATAACTTCAGAGAAGAGTCACATCTATATGAGCATATGTATTGAGAACAGATGGTATATTTGGAGCATGGAGCAGTATGCAAGTTGTACAATTTTCTCTATGGAAATTATAAGTACAGACACATTTTTGCTACTTGAGAGTGGACTCAATTAGAATTGAAGAAGTCCTTCCCCCCACCCCCCCCCCACTTAACAGGCAGAAAGCTGGAGTCAGACATTCTTTTGTGTGCATTTTTTCTATGCTGTTCTACATCTGGTCCTGTTATTTAGCAAATAATGTGCTGATCAAAATTTGTGATCTCCTTTTCTTACACCTAGTTTAGGCTTCTCTCTTTTTATATTTTGGTTTTAATTTATGTAACTTTGATAGTCATCTATTTTGTGGATGCTGTATATTGGATAAGATCCCAGTGATATCACCATGGTGTCAAGAGATATTGTTGAAGGCTTAAAGAACAACAGCTCAGAAAGAGAAGACAAAGATAAACACTACGCTTTTGTTAGAAAGTCTCTGTCTCTATTACAATCAACACACAGGCACACACAATCACCCTCATTCATGTATGCTTACTGATCAAAGATTAGCCTGTTAGTTAGAATCTTGATTTCTCTAAACATAATTACCAATAGCAGATGTTTACTTGTGGACTTACTTTTAATTAAAACATTTTAATTATTATTTTTAGTTTATACTTTTTTAGAGCTTATAATTATTTATCTAGAGTTATTAACTCACTTATTAAGATGTAGGATACAACAGCAACGATGTTATAATGTGTATTTTTAGCTAAGATAATGAATAAAGGTGATTGGTCCCATATGCCTCAAATAAAATACTAAAAACTATGCTTTTGGCTATCACTTGGGATTTTTTCAAAACTTTCTATTTTGAGGTATCAGACTTATAGAAATTTGCAAGATTACTAAGAATTCTCTTCACTCAGATTTCTCAAATGTTAACATTTTATATTTGCCATATCCTTCCCTCTCTATTATTGTTTATTATGTAAATCTAATTTTTTCTGAACCATTTGAGAGTAAGTTACAGACATGATGCCCCCTAACTTTAAATACTTCAATATGTCTTTCTATAAACGAATATATTCTTTCACTAACTGCAGTGTAATAATAAAAACAGGAAACTAATATTGATATAATACTACTATCTAATTTATATACCTTGTTCAGAGTTTACCTGTTATCTCAATAATGTCCTGCCAATTTGTAATTATAGTTAAGTATAATTACAATTGCTTTCTCTTTCTTTAGAAGAGTAACATTTAGTTATGGGTCCTTAATACATAAAAGCTCTGAAAATGTATGCTATATTTTGTATTTGTGTGCATGTGTACTTTCCTCTGGGAAAGGGTCTATATATTTCATCAGATTTCCAAAGAGGCCACTAACCTCAAAAAAATTTTATAGACCATTGCACTGGGAAGTAAGTAGGGGAAGAGGGCCAGAATGGGTCCAGAGGCAGGAGTACATGGCCTGTACTTGCTCAAACCTGGTGGGGATCTAGGCAACCAGATTCGTATGGTTCCCAAGGTTTGTGCCTGGTTCTGTTGTACTCAATAGGGCCCAAGAACAGATAGTATAAGAGATATAAATCCTCAAGGCAAGGGTAAACAATGTGTTTTCAGGGGCTTTAGAGAACAGATGTCAAGAAGGAATTAGACATTTAAGATACTGGGAGAAGTGCCAGTAAAGGAAAAAGAGAGGGACCAGGAGAAGGAAGACAGAGCTTATTGGAAGTGGTGCAGGCCTGATACCTGTGAAGGAGAGGGGGAAGAATGGAGGAAGAATGTGTATGGAGAGTGTCAAACTGCAGCAGAATTCTAAGAAAATTTAGCCAGACCAGGTGAGTCCTTGAGTTAAAGTCCTCCATAAGAGGAGACCCAGGTTGGGCAAGAATGGACGTCTCTGGTACCCCTGCTATGTTTTTACATTGACCGGAAGCAGCAACTGATAAGCATGACCTTGGAATAAATACAATGATGGATCCACGGCACAGCAGCTGGGTCCATTAGCCAACTATCTTCCCTTAGCAGATAAGCAATACATCTCACACAGGTGAGTCCATCCGGTTCCCCTGTGTCACTATCTGAGGTACCTGGAGCATGCTAGTAGCTAACATGATAGGGGTACCATCAAGCAAATAAGGGGTAAGAGCTCTCATTCAGAAGACCTGACAAACTACAAGTGCTCCATAAATGATAGTTGAATAAACATCACTATTGTAATCAATGTTCCACATGGGTTTCTAAGTGGTACAGAAAATATCTAAATCTCAATACTAACACTTTTACTTATGTTAGAACATTTGACGTGACGTGCAATTGCAATTACATTAATAGGATTATAAAATGTCAGAGACATTATACAGTTGACCTCAGTAGCTTTATTTTTTTTAAAAAAAACTCTTCAAAAGTATTGATGATTTTTCTATTTGTTTTTGTTACTTTCCTTATATCAACCAAAACTTTATTTCTGCTTTTGTCACAACTTACATTCCAGTGAAAATGCACATTTGAGCCTATGATCTAAATGTAAATGCAGACTTCTTTCAGAATTTGTGAATATATTCCAGCTGCTTTGTGATAGGTAGCCAATTATGTATAATATATCATAGAGAGGAAGCAATTACATTCATTTTCTTGGGCACTGAGAAATTTGATAAGGGTGACAACACTTTGGCACATTGAGCTGTGATAAGTTAATTTTTTAAAAGGCATAAAATATAGGGCAGTTGAATTGCAGCCATTTGTTTTTAAATTGTTGGAAATTGCATTAACTTAGATGCTTTCAGATGACAAGAGGGAATGAAAAAATTAATTTAGAAATCGGTTCTAAATGCGCAATGAGTACTAGGCCCATTCACTTAAAACAAAACACTTCATTCTAAGAATAAACCAACTCCCGGAACCTAACACTTAGCTTCACATGGGACTGGACCTTTGTGTAACTGAAGAAGGCAAAGTCTTCTCATTATGCATAATGTTGTTTTACTGAACTCTTTTCCATTTAAAAATGATGCTCCTTTTCCTATTTTCTGTAAGGCAACCAACATCCACATTTCTTCTTCTTCTCTTCATTAAAATACTCTCTCAGGGAGATAGGTAAATTTATCAATACTCTGAGATACGTGAGTTACAATTCTAATAAATGCACAGAGTATTTCCATCTATTTATTCAGTGGGCATCTCTAATGGGACAAATGCTATACAATCTACTCACTATATCATGTGTGCATTGAGAGTCACATACTGGACACAGTAGTGTTATGAAAGGGGCTTCACATGAACTTGAGGCAAATTTGCCCTGTGGGTGTGTTGAAATGGGGTAGGGGGGATACAATTTAGTCAGAGGAGTAGCATGATCTGTGATATGGAAGTGGGCACTGAGTGATCCATTCGGGAAATTATAAGTGACATGAAGTCTAGAGCAAGTGACATGGTAACAATGTCTCAAATTTTCTGGGGTCCTCCTAGCTCATACTTGTTGTTCTGGCATAATGAACAATATTCGCTTTTGGTCACGGATGTTCAGTTTGGACATTATATGATCACTTTGAGCATAGAGAAGATGTGAGAGAGAGATGGATGATGAGGTTAAAGAGATAGGCAGGGACTGTATTATGGGTACAGCAAGTCATTTGAACTTTCTCAGACGGAAGTGGGAAACTTCTACTTTTTCTAAACTTAAAAAAACTTTAAAAAAACTTAAAAAAAGAGGTCTAATAGTGAACAGTCAGACATTAGTAAGATGGGGGAGGCTTTATGGCCGATCACTTCCTAATAACATCAATCCATGCCATATATACTATTTCTCATTTCAAACACTGGTTTTCCTCTAGCTTCATCTATTTCCACATCTAAACATTAAAGCCTGGCAGCTTAGCTATGGGCTTTATTATTTTAAACATCAATGTAAACAAGAGTTTTTTTGTAATATCTACTAAATAAAAAGGTTTCTTGTGTGTTTCAGATATATCATGGGAAGGATTATGCCTGAGTGAATTGTTAAAGAGCATTAGTAATGGCTTCAAACAACCATGGAGTATGTTATACAATTTTCTTTAAGAAAATGAAAATATTTAAAATAAAGGGAAAAATTAAAACCCACTCTCAAGATTCTCTTCCTTTCCTCTAAGGTGAAATTCTGCAATTTGCCTGTCAGGTAAGCCTACAGGTCCCCTGAGATGAGGTATCCTAAGTCACCTCAGCAGAGACCATTCCTTTCCTGGATTTCATTAAGGCTCTGCTCTGAAAAATATCTTCTTTCCAGTGACTCCAGAGAATTCAGTGAAAGCTGTGGAAAATGAACAGGATAAACACAGAGTAGCACTGATGATTCTGTAATAATTCCAGTGCTGTCTCATGGACTGCACACTGAGTTTAGTAAACACAGTTTGCTGATCCATGCCAGGAATTTTGCTGTAACAACAAAGTATACCTATGTGTACAGAGAACCAAACACAAGTGGGAAGAACAGAAAGCTACAAACATATTTACACGAGAAGAAATTCAGAGCTCATAATCAGGTGGAATAGTAGGACCGATCTGTGTTTTGTTTCTTTGGGTATTATTATAGTACTTCATTTGTGCTCTCAGGCACAAACTTCAAATTTTCTTCCATAAAATACATATTATTATGGGTTTTTTTACATAAATTATTTGCAATGAGATAAAGGCACATGTTATTTTGAGACAAATTCTGACTGTTCCTTGAGTAGAAGAAATAGGGCAAAGAGAAGGCAGGATAATGGTGGCATAGCGTAAGTTTGTGGTCTGAGTTTATCCACAAAACGTTTCTCAGAGGTAAGATGAACTGCCCTCAGATTAACTGGTCCATTGTCAAGCTTCATTAATCCACATCCACCCACGAGCATCCCTTTTACTCTACACACTTTTGTTTGTGAATATTTTCTTTGCCTTTATTGACTATGTCCACACTGAAAGTAGTTTGTGTGGCATAGATTCCATAGAAAACAAACAAGGGGCTAATGAAAAAAGTGTAGAGACAGTTTCATAAAGTGCCACAAAATAATGCCGAAACTACACAGAGCCACACTCTATAAATAGAGTTAACTACTCTCAAAAGTTACCAGACATTACTCATTCTACAATGTCAAGATGAAATGAAGATAGCCTTCTTCCCGGGGGGCACCATGCTTAAAATATAATCATCAATTAAAATTACACACAAAATTATTAAAAATGTTAAACAAATGGAAAGTAATATTTGAACATACATAGCTATATGTTACCTTTAGAATGTAAAGGATTAATAAAAATAAGCAGAACACAAACACCTCTATAGAAAAGAAGTGTTAGGCTAAAATAAGAAGAGAAACAATTTGCTAATAAGTTCTAAAATATGATAAATAATGAAACAAATAAACTAAAAAAAAAATAGAAGACAAGTTTTCATCCACGAAGTCAGAAAAGAGAAAAATAAAAATAAGGCTGTGATGGTTAATTTTATGTGTCAACTTGACTGAATCATGGGGTATTTGGCTAAACGTAATTTCCTGGTGTGTTTGTAAGAGCGTTCCTGGATAGATGAGTTTAGCATTTTAATCGATAAGACTGAGTAAAGCAAACTGCCCTCTCCAGTGTGGGTGGGCATCATCCAATCTGTTGAGGGCTTGAACAGAATTAAAAACTAGGAAGGAAGAGTTCACTCTCTGTTTGAGCTAGGATACCAGTATTCTCTCGCCCTCAGATTGGGATTGGGATTTATACTTTCAGACTTGGACTAGAACTACACCATGGACTTTCCTGGGTCTTCAGTATGCAAGTGGCAGATCACGGAATATAAGAACCTCCATAATCACATAAGCCAATTCCTTATAAATTTCTCCCTTTCTTTCTCTCTCTCCCCCTCTCCTCCTCGTGTCTCTTTCTCTCTCTCTCTTTCTCTAGACAAACATGACTAATGCAAATATTCAATGTTACTGAAGATGTAGTGAATTGGGCACTTTCATACGTTGCAGGAAGGAGTGTGAAATAAAACATCTTTCATATAATAGTAAAGAATATTATATTTTAATGGCATCCGCTTTATCCCAGTAGTTATATCTCTAAGAATCTATTCTAAAGTGGTAATCAGAAATGTGTAAAACTACAAATGTTAAAAATCAATTGCTGTATTATTATAGATATGAAAATTTTACTAAACCAAAATATCCAATAATAAGAAAATGCTCAAAAAATAACCTTTCTATTCAATGAGAACCTTATGTTGCCATTATGCAGGTTGCTTTATGAAGATCTATATCACAGAAAATTACTTAGAAAATACTATTACAATAAAACATAGCAAACTATAAAATAACATATGAAGTATAAACCAAGCATTAACTTAAATATAAAAGAGAGGAAATACACCAAAACTTTGAATTTGTTTTATGTTGATTAAAGAAATATGAGTTCTTTAAAGATTCTGCTTTTAAAATTTCCAAAATTTTCAGTTTTATAAAATGGATATATATATTGTTTATAACATGAAAAATGTGGGTTAAAATAGAAAGCTATAGTTGAGACTGTTGTAGAGAATAGCTAAAATTATTAATAGATAATCCTAGAAGCCCGTAGGCTTCTGAAAAGTGCATCTAAATTTAGAAGGAAGAAAAACTAATGGTAATCTCATTGATGTTACTTAACTTTGCCCTTTTCTGGTTGTTTTTTCTATTCTTATTACTAAATCACATGCACCCTACGTCATAGGTAATTCAGAATTTGGCATGGGATTTCAAACTGTAATACAGATTTTTACATTATTTGATTTAACTACTAAATAGAATTGTCTACTTTTCTGATTATGCTAATAATTCTTAATTTTCCATAATTTCTGTTAATTTTGAGATAAGTTCGAAGACTTTGAGTCACTAATAAATGTTTAGCCTGGTATTCAGCATAATTTTCATTCTATTCTTCAGATTCAGTATTTTCTGAATTTCATCCACAATCTATAGAATTATATTGACTTTCTAAGGTATGAAGGAGCATAATAAGTTTTTTGTGCTATAAAAATTAGAGTTAAGGATAATGATATTTAAAACTATTGTTAATAAAAATGAATTCAGATTATGTTGCCAAAAGTGGAAAATTTTAAACAAAAAAAGAAAAAAATCTTCAATCATTTATTGAATGATAAATGATTGAAGATTCAAATGAATCACTGTCAGTGAGAAAATATTATGATGTCTAGAGAAAAAGTATCACCCAGAAATAACCATAGATTAATAGTTCTATTTCTCTTAAAAATACCCCCAAATGAATGACCTATTCATCATATTACTGAAACTTGATAGAAACACCTATAATAATATTTAGTTTCTCTTGTTCTGATTCTACATTCACAAAACAATTAGAATCCAATCTAATTAGGAGTTTGTATCAAGTTCTCCATCAGAAAGAGCTGTGTGCGGATGGAATTATCCAAGTTAGCTTGCAAGTTATCAAATAATGAATTAGCACCTGGATAGGAAATTATTCTCTTGTGAGCTTTGCCTATAATGAGTTAGCTTCTCATGGCCATTTCAAACATGTATACACTGATATAATTAAGTACAGTGTAGTAGTTAAGAGGGCAGGCTCTTGAGTCTGACTCTGTATTAATAGGCTATCTAATTGCTACATGACCTTAGGCAAATCAGAAGACAGTTTCTTTCTCTGCAGAAGAGGGATAATAATGTATACTTCAAGTGGTTGTTATGAGAATAACAAAACGGAATAAATAAGTTAGCATATATGTAATTCTTAGAAAAGTGGCACCTGGTAAGTGTTCAATGAATATTAACTGTTGTTACTCCTAATACTACTTTATCATCTAAACTTGCTTATCTGCTTATCATAACCAGAAAAAATAGCTTTAAGGATTCTCAGCTTAAATAGCCTGTTAGTCTTACCAATACCTAAGCAAGTGGAATTCATGATGGACTAAGATCTCTACTTTGATAAAACCAATATGTGCTATTAAGCATCTTGCTTAGATTAAGTTTAAATAATTATGTATAGTGATATATTTGTATCTAGTTTTAGTGATTAAGTATTTAGTGATATATGCTTTTCATTCTATAACCTAAGCTTTAACTAATACATATTCTTTGGTATCATCTATACACATTATATTTCTTTCTTACAATTAGAATAGCGATTAAAAGCTTATTGTATTACAATCTGAGGTCACTTCCATAAGATTGGCACTTGCTCAGTATTTTATCACAATAAAATTTCAGACAATTTGCTTTTAATTTATGGCAACTAAGAGAGTATTCTATATTTCAAGCTTTAATTAAAGGCGTTTATCTCAATAAATGCCCCAAACTAAATTCCAGTGCTTTGCAAAATTAACTCATGTCTTTCCCTAAGTGGGAGGTTTAAATCAAAATGTTTCTGTTTCAGAAGTTTTGTGTCCTAATTATTCATATGTTTCTGCTCTAAAAACACTGAAGAAAGTTGCACTTCCTTTAAAATGTGAGCAAAGCAGCATCTCAGAGAAAGTTCATCAGTCACAATCCCAAGAGACCCCTTCCGTTCCACACAGATACCCAACCACAGTGCGCTTTTTCTCTCACACTTCCTGATAATTGCATTGAAATATCACTCACTTACAGTGTAAGGCTGTGAAGAAGAAAGGTAATTGCATGATGATACACTATGCTAGAATTCTGGTTTGTAATATTAACCTTAAAAGAAAAGAAGTTCTAAGTTCATTCACGCACAGTGAAATGGTTAATAAGCAAAACTCTAGAGACAGGAATTACAACCTTCAAGATGGCGGAGGAATAAGACGCGGAGATCACCTTCCTCCCCACAAATACATCAAAAATACATCTTCATGTGGAACAACTCCTACAGAACACCTAATGAATGCTGGCAGAAGACCTCAGACTTCCCAAAAGGGAAGAAACTGCCCACATACCTGGGTAGGGCAAAAGAAAAAAGAAAAAACAGACAAAAGAATAGGGACGGGACCTGCACCAGTGGGAGGGAGCTGTGAAGGAGGAAAAGTTTCCACACACTAGGAAGCCCCTTCACTGGTGGAGACGGGGGTTCGGGGTGGGGGGGAAGATTCCGGGCCTCGGAGGAGAGCGCAGAAACACGGGTGCTGAGGGCAAAGCGGAGAGATTCCCGCACAGAGGATCAGTGCCGACCAACACTTACCAGCCTGAGAGGCTTGTCTGCTCACCTGCCGGGGCGGGCGGGGGCTGGGAGCTGAGGCTCGGGCTTCGGTCGGATCCCAGGGAAAGGACTGGGGTTGGCGGCGTGAACACAGCCTGAAGGGGTTAGTGCGCCACAGCTAGCCGGGAGGGAGTCCAGGAAAAAGCCTGGACCTGCATAAGAGGCAAGAGACGATTGTTTCGGGATGCGTGAGGAGAGGAGATTCAGAACACCACCTGAACGAGCTTGAGGGACAGGCGTGAGCCGCAGCTATCAGCACGGACACCAGAGACGGGCATGAAATGCTAAGACTGCTGCTTCAGCCACCAAGAATCCTGTATGCAAGCACAGGTCACTATCCACACCTCCCCTCGTGGGAGCCTGTGCGGCCCACCACTGCCAGGGTGCCATGATCCAGGGACAACTTCCCCAGGAGAACACACAGCGCACCTCAGGCTGCTGCAATGTCATGCCTGCCTCTGCCGCCACAGGCTTGCCTGCATTCCAATTATAGCTACCGTCCCCTCCCTCCCCGGGCCTGAGTGAGCCAGAGCCCCCGAATCAGCTGCGCCTTTAACCCCGTCCTGAGTGAAGAACAGATGCCCTCAGGCGACCTACACGCAGAGGAGGGGCCAAATCCAGAGTTGAACCCCGGGAGCTGTGCGAACAAAGAAGAGAAAGGGAAATCCTTCCCAGCAGCCTCAGGAGCAGTGGATCAAATATCCACAATCAACTTGTACCCTGCATCTGTGGAATACCTGAATACACAAGGAATCATCCCAAAATTGAGGCTGTGGACTTTTGGAGCAACGGTAGACTTGGGGTATGCTGTATGTGACAGACTAGTTTCTGACTTTTATGTTTATCTTAGTACAGTTTTTAGCACTTGTTATCACTGGTGGATTTGTTTATTGGTTTTGTTGCTCTCTGTTGCTTGTATTGCTTTTTAAATTTTTTGATTTTAATAATATTTTTATTTAATAACTTTATTTTATTTATTTTCTTTCTTTCTTTCTTTTCTCCCTTTTCTTCTGAGCCGTGTGGCTGACAGAGTCCTCATGCTCCAGCCAGGTGTCAGGACTGAGCCTCTGAGGTGGTAGAGCCGAGTTCAGGACATTGGACCACCAGAGAACTCCTGGCCCATGTAATACCAATTGGCAAGTGTGCTCCCAGGGATCTCTGTCTCAACGCTAAGACCCAGCTCCACTCAAAGACCAGCAAGCTCCAGTGCTGGACACACCATGCCAAACAACTAGCAAGACAGGAACACAAGGCCACTCATTATCAGAGAGGCTGCCGAAAATCATAATACAGTCACAGACACCCCAAAACACACCACTGGTCGCAGTCCTGCACATCAGAATGACAAGATCCAGCCCCACCCACCAGAACACAGGCACCAGTCCCCTCCACCAGGAAGTCTACACAAGCCACTGAAACAACCTTATCCAATGGGGGCAGACACCCAAAACAATGGCAACTATGATCCTGCAGCCTATGAAAAGGAGACCTCAAACAAAGTAAGTTAAACAAAATAAGACAGGGAAATATGCAGCAGATGAAGGAACAATGTAAAAACCCACCAGACCAAACAAATGAAGAAGAAATAGGTAGTCTACCCGAAAAAGAATTCAGAGTAAAGACAGTAAAGATGACCCAAAATCTTGGAAACAGAATGGAGACAATACAAAAGTATAACAAGAAACTAGAAGAACTAAAGAGTAAACAAACAATGATGAATAACACAATAAATGAAATTAAACATTCTCTAGAAGGAATCAGTAGCAGAATAACTGATGCAGAAGAATAGAAAAGTGACCTGGAAGATAAAATAGTGGAAATAACTACCACAGAGAAGAATAAAGAAAAAAGAATGAAAAGAATTGAGGACAGTCTCAGAGACCTCTGGGACAATATTAAACACACCAACATTTGAATTATAGGGGTCCCAGAAGAAGAAGAGAAAAACACAATCAAGTCCAGGAAGTGCAGAGAGTCCCATACAGGATAAATCCAAGGAGAGAAATGTCAAGACACATATTAAACTATCAAAAATTAAATACAAAGAAAAATATTAAAAGCAGCAAGGGAAAAGTGACAAATAACATACAAGGGAATCCCCCAAACGGCTAACAGCTGATCCTTCAGCAGAAACTCTGCAAGCCAGAAGGAAGTGGCAGGACATATGTAAAGTGATGGAAGGGAAAAAGCTACAACCAAGATTACTCGACCCAGCAAGGATCTCATTCAGATTTAATGGAGAAATTAAAACCTTTACAGACAAGTAAAAGCTAAGAGAATTCAGCACCACCAAACCAGCTTTACAACAAATGCTAAAGGAACTTCTCTGGGCAGGAAACACAAGAGAAGGAAAAGACCTACAAAAACAAACCCAAAACAAAGAGGAAAGTTGTAATAGGAACATATTGATAATTACCTTAAATGTAAATGGATAAAAGTCTCCAACCAAAAGACCTAGACTGGCTGAAGGATACAAAACAAGACCTGTATATATGCTGTCTACAAGAAACCCACTTCAGACCTAGGGACACATACAGACTGAAAATGAGGGGAAGGAAAAAGAAATTGCATGCAAATGGAAACCAAAAGAAAGCTGGAGTAGCAATTCTCATATCAGACAAAAAAGACTTTAAAATAAAAACTATTACAGAGACAAAGAAGGACACTACATAATGATCAAGGGGTCAATACAAGAAGAATATATAACAATTGTAGATAATTATGCACCCAACATAGGAGCATCTCAATATAAAAGGCAAATGCTAACAACCATAAAAGAGGAGATTAACAGGAACATGATAAGAGTGGGGGACTTTAACACCCTACTTTCACCAACGGACAGATCATCCAAAATGAAAATAAATAAGGAAACACAAGCTTTAAATGACACATTACACAAGATGGACTTAATTGATATTTATAGGAAATTCCATCCAAAAACAACAGAATACACTTTCTTCTCAAGTGCACATGGAACACTCTCCAGGAAAGATCATATCTTGGGTCAAAACTCAAGCCTTGGAAAATTTAAGAAAGCTGAAATCATATCAAGTATCTTTTCTGACCACAACACTATGAGACTAGATATCAATTACACACACACACAAAAAAACCCTGTAAAATATACAAACACAGGGAGGCTAAACAGTATATTCCTAAGTAACAAAGAGATCACTGAAGAAATCAAAGAGAAAATTTAAAAAATACCTAGAAACAAATGACAATGAAAACATAACAATCCAAAACCTATGGGATGCAGCAAAAGCAGTTCTAAGAGGTAAGTTTATAGCAATACAATCCTACCTCAAGAAACAAGAAACATCTTAAACAACCTAACCTTATACCTTACAGATGTAAGGACCTTTTCCTTACACCTTTCTAACCTTACAGGATAGAAAGCCCAGAGATAAACCAACACACATAAGGTCACCTTAACTTTGATAAAAGACGCAAGAATATACAATGGAGAAAAGACAGCCTCTTCAATAAGTGGTGCTGGGAAAACTGGACAGCTACATGTAAAAGAATGAAATTAGAACACTTCCTAACACCATACACAAAAATAAACTCCAAATGGATTAAAGACCTAAATGTAAGGCCAGACACTATAAAACTCTTAGAGGAAAACATAGGTAGAACACTCTATGACATAAATCACAGCAAGATCCTTTTTGACCCACCTCTGAGAGAAATGGAAAGAAAAATAAAAAATAAACAAATGGGACATATTGAAACTTAAAAGTTTTTACACAGCAAAGGAAACCATAAATAGGACGAAAAGACAACCCTTAGAATGGGAGAAAACATTTGCAAATGAAGCAACTGACAAAGGATTAATCCCCAAAATATACAAGCAGCTCATGCAGCTCAATATCAAAAAAACAAACAACCCAATCCAAAAATGGGCAGAAGACCTAAACAGACATTTCTCCAAAGAAGATATACAGATTGCCAACAAACACATGCAAGGATGCTCAACATCACTAATCATCAAAGAAATGCAAATCAAAACTTCAATGAGGTATCACCTCACACCAGTCAGAATGGCCATCATCAAAAAATCTACAAACAATAAATGCTGGAGAGGGTGTGGAGAAAAGGGAACCCTCTTGCACTGTTGGTGGGAATGTAAACTGATACAGCCACTGTGGAGAACAGTATGGAGCTTCCTTAAAAAACTAAAAATAGAACTACCATATGATCCAGTAATCCCACTACTGGGCATGTACCCTGAAAAAACCATAATTCAAAAGAGACATGTACTATAACATTCATTGCAGCACTATTTACAATAGCCAGGACATGGAAGCAACCTAAGTGTCCATCAACAGATGAATGAATAAAGAAGATGTGGCACATATATACAATGGAATATTACTCAGCCATAAAAAGAAATGAAATTGAACTTTTTGTAGTCAGCTGGATGGACCTAGAGTCTTTCATAGAGTGAAGTTAAGTCAGAGAGAGAAAAACAAATACAGTATGATAACACATACATATGGTATTTTAAAAAAAAAAGTTTCTGAGGAACCTCGGGGCAGGATGGGAATAAAGACGCCGATGTAGAGAATGAACATGAGGACACAGGGAGGGGAAGGGGAAGCTGGGATGAAGTGAGAGAGTGGCATTGACATATATACACTACCAAATGTAACATAGATAGCTAGTGGGTAGCAGCTGCAGGGCACACAGAAATCAACCTGATGCTCTGTGACCACCTAGAGGGGTGGGATAGGGATGTTGGGAGGGAGATGCAAGAGGGAAGGGATATGGGGATATATGTATACATATAGCTGATTCACTTTGTTATAGAGCAGAAACTAACACAACATTATAAAGCAATTATACTCCAATAAAGGTGTTAAAAATGATTAAATGAAGTACAGTATACAATGTAATAACTACTCAGTATCAAAATATTGCTTATTAATCCACAAAACAAAGTAGATTATTCTTTAAAATATTATGCTGAATGAAAGAAGCCAGACATGATAGCGTACATACTGTAAGTTTAATCTACATTGATATAAAGCAGATCAGTGGTCTCCAGGGACTGGTGTTGGTGTAGAGAAGGGTTGCAAAGCAGGTTATAGGAACTTTTGGGATGATGGAAATATTTTATAACCTGACTGTGGTACAGTTACATAACCATATATTTTTCAAAATTCATAAATGGGTCAGTATGTAAAGTATAAAGTTTGATTTTAAAAAAACCCTAACATACACAGATACACAGACACATGTGAATGCACACACATGCATACACACACCTATATCTATTCACAATATAATAATCATACGCCTATTTTAAAGGCTTAAAGTCAAGATTAAAATGACTATTCAATTATCTGTGTTAATTATCGACTTCTCAGTATTAGATGAGTGACTTGGAACAAATTATTTTTGCATGTTGAGATTGCTTTAAACACTAGAGATCTGACCTTTTCCTATAAATTGCTCAATTTTGGAAATTTATTAAACTGCAGGCTAGTACAAAAGTCTCATCTTTTCACATATCAAATGATATTCGTGTGATTTTAAAGGTGATAACGTCTATTAACATAAATCATTTATTCCTTTCTATTGGGGTGAGTCATATAATATTACTCATATATTTTATATGTTGTAATATTTAAATATTCTAATATTTATCACAAAGAACCCATGTGTGTATTATAAAAAAAAAAAAATCAAAACCAGTTTTCCACGTGTTTGACGACGGCCTAATGCAACACTCCTACCATGATGGATGTGCTCTGTATCTGTCCTGTGTAATGTGATTCCCACTAGCCACATGGAGCTATTAAGCACTTGACATGCTAGGACGATTGAAGAACTTAAAATTTAGGTTTTTTTACTTTTAATTAATTTAAATTTAAATAGTCACATGTGGCTATTAGTTACCATACTGGACAGCCAGACCTACTACCTGGAATAGATGAAGTTGGTAATTCTTTGCATTTATGTCAATCTACTGTCTTACATTATGGGAGGATTCTCTCTACACCTCCTCACTCCTACTTAATAGGATGAAATACTCACATGATTTAGTCATATTCTGAGCTTTTGTTAGAATAATTTTACATGGGCAAGATTATTCCACATTAAATTATGTCATACATGAGTATGGTGACCTCAGAGTCTTTCACCACACTCACAAGGCAGATGGAGAAAGCTGAATCCAAATCTGTCTCACGGCATAATTTGAGCCAGCTTATTTCTCTCTTCTCTTACACAAGTTGTTAGGTGCTTGGGAGTTACTGGTACCGGTTAGTGTTAAGGTTTCAAGTTTGAGAAATGGTAGAAGCCCATTAGCTAGTGTCTAATCTATTTATTCTACTTCAGATTACTGAAGAGTCTGATCTTTGGAATAATGGGCACTGGCTTCTTAATGAACCGTTCCTATTTCCATTGCCTTTTTGTAAATACAGAAGGTTTTCTACCTAATAGTGGTTTGGGTTCCAAAAGACTGTTCATAAATTCTAAATCACTAAAGAAGGATTTATACATTTTGTCCCTGCATATTTTTAAATAAAGCACAGTCATTTTCTTAAATGATTTGTGCTTTGCCTTTCAGAGTGGTTCTATTTTGGAATGTTTTATTGTTATGGAATGTTCTGTTGTCTCTTCTTAATTTTCATCATAATCATATCCTCACCGCCTTTGCACATATTGGAAAGGATGAGGTTAGTGGTGCCTATATAGCAATACATTCTCAGCACACCCATAATAAAGAAAGGATATGATATTTCTGACCATTTAGAGAAACTCTGATCATGTATATTTTAAAATGTTTGATTGTGGGTGTCGACTCTCTGCAGAGTAGATAGGGGCCATATTTATTTGTAATTCTAAAGAAATTACATTTTTTTCAACTATAATAACTGTGACAAAAATCTGAGATTCAAAATTAAAGTTCATTGGGGAATACATGGTTTAAAAATGTTTTTAACAAGGTATATGAGCAAATTGTTTGAAGACCAGTGGTCTAGACCAATGACTAGCAAGATCTCAGGCTCCATTTATGGAATTTGTAAGCTGAGTTTACATGAAGGGAAGATTTGGTATTTCTGTTGGCACTTGACCAGGACGATGACTGGCAAAGTATCTGATCTTGGTATCCTGTTCCTAAAACCATTAAAAATTTATACTGATTTTAGATATTTAACTATAGCAATGATTGGTGAATGAAAAAGAACATATAGAGACACAAAGGTCTCCAGAATGACAAGGTCAATCCAGCCCTCTCTGATATCTGATTAACAACACTGACCCATTCATGGAAACCACCGTTACATACTAGCGCTTAGTACAGTGCTTGACACAGTGCGGGCATGCAGTGAAGGTTTTTTGAATGAATAAGTAATCCTGGACATTGATAAGATATTCGACAATTTTTTTCCTCCACAATAAGACATACACAAAATAACTTGTACATGCACACACAAACACACATATCCTTGGGCATAAGCTTATTTTGCAATTTAAAAGACCCCATCAGAAATTTGATTTTCAGTTTTGAAAATAATTATAAATATGACTCTTTCTTCAACCTTGAAAGCTTCTTATTATTCCTGTATCTACCTTGTAGGAGAAACTGGTTTTGAAAAATATTTTTGCCTTGAGGTTTTCCTAGTAGCTTATACTCTGGTCACAGTAAAATTCTGCTTCTTCGAATAAAATTATGGTTTTAATAAAACTTGTCTCCTTCAGAGATCATATTGCCTTTTCAAATTTAACTTCAGAAAATGTTTAAAGACTGAGGATTACTAGATTCGATTATTTTGTTTTCATCCAGAATGAATATTTAAATTGCTTAATATCTACCTTTTTAATACTATTCCCTAATTCTTAGTAACTAAATTTTTCACTAGATGTTGTTTTAAAATACTAGAAGAATTAATTGATTTGCATTATACCAAGCATTTGTGTAAGACTGAGCCCTTGCTATGTAACAATTTATTTTTCTGTATTCCAAGCCATCCCCACACGTTTAACGCCATCTGTTGTAACTACCAGGAAGCTAACGGGCTTCTTCCTCAGTCTTTATTTACTATCTAAAATGAACATTTGCAAATGTGTAAAATTTATAAACAGAAACAGGAGACTCTACGCAGGATGTGCAAAAAGGGAAATCTCTTTTGCTCTCGTCTTCTTTTACACACAATGTGCCTATTGTGTGGTATTCCGGAGCTCCAGGAACTCTGCGGATAGACCCTTTGGCAATTAAGCAGTAAGATGATCATGAAGCTCATCATAATAACGCTGAATTATTAGGGTTGTTGATTCAAAAAAGAAAAGTTATATCTTGTTTGGTACTGGGTTAATGTCAAAGGTATTTACTTGAATTCTAATGTTTGGAAATTTAATTATCTGCAAAATATGTACAGCTACTACTAATCGGGAGACCTGCATAAACAGAACACTGATTAGCCACCGTCTGATCATATCTGATGAAGAGAATAAGGAAAAAAATGGGTATGATACAAGATTCACAGATGGATTCTTTTCATATATGTGTGAGTCCAAAGATCTGCATCTTATGAGAGAGATCACTCACAATGATCACTGACATTCATATACACATGTGTGTTTGTGTTTATAACAGCATTTATCCCTCTGTTTCCATAACAAATGTGTGTTCTAGCTGCAGTCATATCTATATTCCTCAGGCAATCAGCTGGGATTCACGTTCTGCCTTTGAATATCATTTATTATTTTCCTCCTTTCACTGCCATTGCTCCTCTGCCTGCCTCAAAGTAGAGGAAGGAGGCCGAAAAGGAACAACAACTAGCCAACAACTAGCTCTATTACCTTCAGCAAGTGACTTTACCTTATACTTTACTTACACTTCAATATCCTCGTGTAAAAGTGTGTTGGACTAGACCACTGTGTGGTTTAACTTTTTGAAAAGCAGTTGTATACTTAAAAAACCTTACCTGAAAAAACTACACTCAATGGCTGAATGGAAGGCAGATAACAGTAAAACTGCTCTGGGTTCTAGACTAAGTCTGGAGTCCTGCCCTCTCAGCAGCACATAAGGTACATCTGCAAAGCCCTAAAAACATAATTTTAGAACAACTAGACTAGATTTTCTCCAAGTTTTTTTTCAGTCTTAAATATTATGATTCAGGATAACATGCAGAACAGTTATTAAATACTTGAAAAGGAAAGTGGTTGCAGTTAATGATGAAAACTGAATTTTACATTCACTGTATATTTATTTTAGTTATACCTTGACAATACTTCTCAGAACACATAATTGAAAATTACTTGGTCTCTATTACCACTGGTTTTGGACTCAGTTGTGTTACCAAATGCTCTTTATTTGTGGGTTAAAATAATATCATTTCTATGTATTATTGAATAATCTATTTTTCATCTGTTAAGTGAGGAAAACTGGATTAGATGTCTTCAAAGGTCTTTTCAAAGACTAGTAGTCAATTTTTCTCTGAATCGATGATAAATTTGGGCAAATTTAAGTACAGATTGACTACAAATTTTTCAATTAAAATGAATTTAATTCAATCCATATTTAAATAAAATTCAACTACAATGAATTTTAGTAAGAACTTTAGTCTTCCTATAGCCAACCATTTGCCCAATCCTCTTTCTTTATCAAGTCTGTTTTACTACATTAGACCAACCAAACTTCAGCTATTTCATTCATCTCCATACTCTACACTCTTTCCATTGATAAAACCTACCTGTTCTTGCAAGAATATTCTTTTTAAAGTAGTCCCATTCTAAAATCTCAGAGGGGCTCTCTCTATTACCATTGCAGCTGATTGCAAAAGGAACCACAAAAGTAACCCTTCTCTGTGATCACGCTTCTTGAAATATGACTTTGTAATAATTCTCAGCAAGAGATTAGTGTCTACAACCTGACCCCTTGATTCTGGGCTGGTCTTGCAACATATTTGTGTCTATAGAATGTAGTGGATGTGATGTTGTGCCAGTTTCAAGCCTAGGCTTCCAAGATGTCTTGTTTGTTTCTGCTCTCTCTTGCAGCTCTGCCACCTCCACATGATCAAATCTGGACTAGCCTGATGGATAAGGAAACACACATGCCCCAGTAACCCTTGTCTTCCCAACTGACAGGTAGCCAATATTTGTGAATGAGGCCATTCAAACCAGGGAAGCCCCAGCCTACCTGTCAGCTCATTACAGATGCATGAGTAAGTCAAGCCATGATCAGCCAACACCATCCACTTTACCCGATTCATGAGCAACTACAAATGGTTGTTATTTTATGCCAGTAAGTTTGGAGTGATTTTTTAATGCAGTAATAGCTAAAACCCACTTCCACTGCCCAATTTTCTGTACTGAACAACTTTTGTCTGGACTAATATAAAAATAGTCTCTTGCTCTGTCTCTAGTCTTCACATTCTCCATAGCACTGTCCCTCAGCAGTCTTCAAAATGCTGTATTCATATTGATGGTAATGGTAAAGATTTGCCAAGAAAAAGGCCAGATAATTTTAAGGGCATCATTTTCCACATCCTCTAATTCCATGGGTTCCTCTTCCCCAAACTGACCTGCCTGAGAATGCTCCTGTGATCAAGGCATCATGCTGGTTTTTCTTTCCCATGTCCTCTTCACAAGATGCCAACTCAAAACGTTGGTTTTGAGAAAAAGTCTTTATGAGCTGCCATATTTTTTTCAAAATATTTTTTAGGGAATGTATAAGCAAAAATGTTTTAAAACCACTGCATCATTGCCAACTGCACTTCTTGGCATGCAAATGTGACCGCTTTTCTCTCTAGTTTAAAATACTTCAACAGCTTCTCATTATTCATAGAATAAAATCCAAAATCCTTGGCTTGGTGATCAAGACCCTCCAAGACTTAGCTCAACCTAATTTTCTGGTTTTACTTCCCTTCAGGGAACCTTGTTTTAGTTAACTGCACCACTTGGACCAAGGTGCCTCCTGATGTTGGCTGCTATTGGAGTTAGGTTCCTCCTATCCTCCCAAAGAGACAGGGTGATGGGGCACCATCTTCCTTGATGATCAGGTTTCTAAGGGATCACACTCCCATGTCCTTGAGAAAGGCAGTCCTGGGTTGTAAAACTGACAGGAGGCTTTAAAAAGCTTATATCTCAAAGGGGCAGAATTTACAAGTACAGTTTTCTAAAGTAAATGCTCTAAGGAAAGGGAGACCAGGGACCTGGAAGTAGGAAGAAGCCTGTCTAAAGTTTGGTCAAGCTGAGGGAAACATTAAGTTTACCTTGGTCAGTATAAAATAGTATTTTGAAATGTGACCCCATACCAAGTTATCTAACAAAGCTTTAGAGCTGGTTCTTACACTAAGCTCTCTTTAGGAAAGGCTAAGAATTTCAGATGTCATCTACTCCAAACTTTCTCCCAATGTAGGAATTCCTTCTTGGTTGACTCTGAGAGTCAGTCATTCACAAAATTCTTTATCAGCTCTGACAATTAACTGCTCTCACAAAGCAGTTATTCTATCTTTGCACGGTTCTAACTTTAAAAAAAATATTACAGCATTGCTTTCTAATTGTAATACAAAGGCTTCTCAGTAGAACCTTCTAAGTTGACTATTCCATGAGAAATTAGACAAAAATAATGTAGTTAAGAAATCCGAGCTTTTATTTTCAGAATAAAATCAATATATTACCAGATACTAGTTTTCTTAATTAGGGAGCATATGTGAAGCTTATTTTTGTCAAAAAAATAATCTGGTGATAGATATTTTAGGGGCATGTGAAGCAACTGTGGATAAAAGCTAGCTTTTATAATGCTTAAATATTTGATAATATATAAAACACCAACAATTAGCATAGAAGTGTCAAAATATTTGCTAGAAATGTGGAATCATCACAGTCATCAGTGAAGTAACTTGCTGATGTTCATTACACCTTAGTTTCTTTCATACATTTTTAGGCAAAAAAGCAAAGGCATCTAGAGAAATGTGCCAGGCTATCAAAATATGTTGCTGTTTTAATGTGTCTGAAACCTCTGTTTTAAATGCAGTTAAATTTGCCTGTCTATGAAGCATTCTTCTCCTTACCTCTGTCTGCCTCCTTGAAAAGACTTAGTAATGGTTATAAATATTAACCAAGGTCAGCTCCCCCTTCTCCATCTCTAATTAGCTGGAATTCCTACGACTAGGTAGATAGCTATAAGCTCCCTTGACCTACCTGGGCATCCCTTGACCACAGTAGGTATCACATTAAAACTAAGTGCCATATACTTTGGTAGAATGAATGATAACTAATGCGGGATGGGTTGCTATGGTTAACTGGTACTGACAGGAAATTGATCTTTGAAAATTCTCTAAACCTTCAAAGACTGAAAGATAGTTCCATTTCTTCATTTGAGTACCAGGCCAATCAACTTATTTATGTTTATAAGTCCTAATTTATGAAAAATACCTTAGTTTTGTGAATCGTATGTTCAACATACTGAGATAAGTGAAGGAATATCAGAGTTATGTTCTTCATCTCAGTAACTCTCAGGAATAACTGGGAGATGATGACTATCCACATTAATTAAATTATAATTTTCTCTCAGCCTCTCTCTCTCTCTTTCTCATACACACACACACACACACACACACACACAGGGCCATTGGAATTCACTTCTTCTAGGCAATGAGAATTGAACCCAAGATAATTCCCTCTCCTTGTATTAAATTATGCTGAAACCAAGCAAAAATAATTTAGCTGATTGCTCCAGGAAATACTTGCTTCTAGAAGATAAGAGTAAGAACCAACTAAATGGATTACTTATCAAGTCTAACAGCTTCCTGATCAAGACTTACTTGAAGATCCTTGTCTCTATATGCCCAGCAATCCAAGGTTAGTCGTAAATGCTATCAAATTCTAACTAATTTCTAGTTTTGCAAGACCCCCTTAAGATCACCCAGTTCAGCCCCTAGAACTCTATAAATCCCTTGCCTTAATTTCCCTTTTGAGACTATTAAGACTGTCAAGGTTGTGCTCTCCCTTACTGCAGTAAATCTAATAAAATTAACTTGATCAACAAATTTCTCAGTACTTCCGCAGTGGTGCAGTGGTTAAGAATCTGCCTGTCAATTCAGGGGATACGGGTGCGGTCCCTGGTTCGGGAAGATCCCACATGCCGCAGAGCAACTAAGCCTGTGTGCCACAACTACTGAGCCCACATTCTGGAGCCCGCGAGCCACAACTAATAAGCCCGTGTGTCACAACTACTGAAACCCATGTGCCTAGAGCCTGTGCTCCACAACAAGAGAAGCCACTGCAATGAGAAGCACACTGCAACAAAGAGTAGCCCCCGCTCACTGCAACTAGAGAAAGCCCACACGCAGCAATGAAGGCCCAAAGCAGACAAAAAATAAATAAATTTATTAAAATTTTTTTAAATAAAAATAAATTTCTTAAAAAGACACATTTCTCTGGTAGCCTTTTTGAGGAGTCAACTATTGAGAACCAACTGTTTACATGATGTGTCTCTACCACATTAGAATAAATGAAATTCCAACCTCTCTTATTTTCCAAATATTTGTACCTAAGTATGTGGTATACCTTCTCCTAACCCTCCATGGTCTATTTTCAATCAAATTGGCTTCTGATTTTTTTTTTTCAATTAACACCAGTGTACACTGAAAACTCCTGAGACCCAAAATATTCTGATGAGGCCCAGACTCCTAGCTACTTATCTCTCCACTCCTTCACTCTCCCCTCTGATGAGCCCTTCTCCATGATGCTGCTATCCACTATACCTCAAAAATGCACCTTTCTTAGAAATTCCAGTTAGGGGCTCTGTCTGCCAGACCAGATCCAGTAAATTTAAGCCCATTTGTCATGGCTTTCCAGTGCAATTGTAGGGACAGTGTCCTTTACCACCAACCCACTTATAACAGATGTTTTCCCTTTGCCTATATCTTAATTACTGAAGACCTAATTTTCAGCATTATTTATTATATGGATATTATAGAGTTATTATAAATACAGATTAAATGGCATATTTGTATCAATAACCCGATAATACTAGTCTTATAAAATGAAGAACTACAGAACTTCTCCAAGTCTCAGTTTCCTGTTACAAAAGAAAAAAAAATATTGTAAAACAGATTAAATGATATTCTACATTTGAGCGTAGTTTACAAACATAAAGTATCAAAGATGTACTGTTTAGATAGTAGTGTATCATTGGGCTAGAATGCTTTGTTTACTACAAAAGCACAAACAAAATTAATAACCCTGTGCATTTGGATTAATAAACTACCTAGATAATATGAGCTACCTTCTTCGCTGCAGACAGAATATGGGTATGTTCATACTTGATAACCTAAAGGAAAAACTTGAGTGTTCAATAATCATCTATTCAAATCTTCTCATCTAGGACCCTACTCCACATTCTCCTGGCTCTTGCTTCTGACCTTTTGGCCACTGCCATGCTCATGAGCATCAGAGTATAGGCAAGAAGGAGGGATGTGAGCTGAGATAAAACTCCATTCTGCATGTGACTTCTTGTTAGCAACCCTGTAAAATATTTGCTAGCGAAAAGGCTTTACTTTTGCATTTATCCTCTCCTCATTCAGGAGAGGGGTCAGAAAGGCACAGGCCATAAATACTGAACTTTATGGTCTGTGTACTACGATATCCAATGGCTTCAAAGGGATAGCTATGCTAAAATGTGTTATAACTAGCATCATTAATTTCTGCCATTGGGGCTATAATTTTGATTGTTAAATCTTTGCCATTTACATGTACACAAGAATAATATATATTTATGCATTATACATAAACAAATATGTGTATACTTCATACGTATATACATCAAAGAAATGGATCTGTAAGGTTAATTGTTCTAAGAGTATATGGTGCTTTTTTTTGCTTTGTTTTTCCTTTCTTTTTTGGTCTTAAGAGTAACAAAGATACTTAGCAGTAACTGTAGCTTAAAAAAAAAAAAAAAAAAAAAAGAAAGAAAGAAAGAAGGAGAGAAATATGTAGTCTTACCATTTCATTTCAGGCTGACCTGACCCTGACTTTCAAATTGAAATGGATAAAGACAGAAAAATGGAAAAGCCCTAGACATGGTAGGGACATTTTTAAAAAGTTTTTAAATTCTCCAACTTCAAGTGGCTAAAAGAGGATTTACAGTAAATAAGAGTTTTGATTCAGCCATTAATATCAAATGAAGCATCTTGGGAGGTTTACATAGCTGAAGGCATTATTCAGATACAGAACTCCTCACTGTTCCCTCAGGGCACACACTGTTAACAATCAGAGGCAGTTAACAAGCTCTATGCTGTGTTCTCCCCTGGTTGCAGCTAGGGAAACTTATGAGAAGCTCTTCAAGAAACCCTTGATTAGAATTCTTCACTATAGTCCAGCATGGAGGACTCAAAGGGCAAATTCACCTGTGACCAGGGTTATATACAAGAAAAAGTTTAGTGATTAAAAAAAAAAAAAGTCTAAACCTATGTCTAAACCTAATCCCACAGAAACCCAGAGATTTACTAGTACATACCTCACATGCCTTTATTCTTTCTGGTTATGCAAAAGAAAAGAGGCTTACTAAAAAACAAACCTCCTCCACATCATTTAATTTATTTCGATAATATACAGTGTATAGTTATAACAATCAATTAACTGTAAATATTATAATTGCAAAAGCAGTGCTTTAAGACTAGTAAATTTATTTTAGTGATTCAACAGTGTAGAAAGGTATACACATTCTCTGTCATGATGAGGGTCTCTTGGGAAGTACTAGGAGGTCAGCACTTACTTTAAGGTCAAGGCAGCTTGAATGGAAGTGATTCTACACGTCCAGGATCAATCAGGAGTGAACGTGGCTGCCCTCACCTGCCCTTCTTTGTTCTGAGAAACTGCCAAGATTTTTGCACTGTGTCATACTCAATGGGAGAAATCTAAACCAGGCTTTCAGAGACAAAGCAAGCAATTGAATTAAAATATACCATAAAGAAAATAAATGAGTCAAGCCACAGACTGGAAAAAAGATTCACATTACATTTATCTGACAAAGGATTTGTACTGTCTATATAATGAAATCTTTCAGAACAACATTAAAAAGGAAAACTACCCTCAAAGACAGGCACAAGATTTGTATAGATGTTTCAAAAAAGAAGATAAATAAAAAGCAATAAGCACATGAAAAATATTAATCATTATTAATTAGAGAAAGCAAATTAAAATACACAAGTGTGGCTAAAATTAAAGATTGCCAATAACAAATGTTGGTAAAAAATGGAATGGCTAGATTACCCATACATTGTTAGGAGCATAAGACAGTATATCATTCTGGAAAGCTGGAAATGTCTTATAAATGAAACACATTTCTATGATATAACATTTACATATCTACTTATATGTATTTATTAAAGAGAAATGATAATATATGTTTTCAAAAAGTCATATTAGCCTTATTTATAGTAGCCCCAAATTGGACATAACATAAATATCCATCAATTAGAAATTAAATCAACAAACTGTGTTATATTCATACAATGAAATGATACTTAGCAATGAAAAGGAATGTATTACGATGCACATAGCAACATGGATGAATCTCAATAACACTATCTTGAATGAATAGGAGTAGAATATGAATATACACACTAACAGTTATAGTTCAAAAACATGATGCTAAGTGAAGCCTGAAAGTGGTTGCTTTTGGAAGGGGGTAAATGTTCCAGAAAGGAGCATGAGTGAAATCTCTATAAAGTGATGGAAATGTTCTATATTCTTCATTGGATAATTAAAAACTTATTGAACTAATAATCGAGGTTTTTACATTTTATCATATATACATTTTACAAAAAAAAAGATGAAAGAAAAAAAAGAAAATCTAAACAATGGCAGGAAAAAAATACCCTTTGGCACATTTGCTATGTACTAAAATGTGTCCTCCCCAAATTCATTTGTTGAAGTCCTAACACCAAATGAAACTGCATTTGGAGACAAGGCCTATAAAGAAGTAACTAAAGTTAAGTGAGGTCATAAGGGTGGACCCCTGATCTGATGCAATTAGTGTCCTTATAAGAAGAGACACCGAGGAGTCTAATATCTCTCACTTTCACCATACATGCATAAAGAAGAGGTCACTGATTACGAAAGGTGATGGTGGCTGCCTGCAAGCAGAGAAGAGAACTCCGAATGACAGCTACTTGGTTAGCACCTTGATCTTGGACTTCCCAGCCTGCAGAACTGTAAGTAATAAATTGCTGCTATTTAAGCTGCCCAGTGTGTGGTATTTTGTTATGGCAGCCTGAGCAGACTAAGACACCACCAACCTTACTTATAGGAACTTATTATAACTGACACATCCAATCATACAAAATATATTCACACATACACATGATGGTATTTATTGAGGCATTTTTTAAATAATTGCAAAATATTGGAAATAACCTAAATGTCTAGACATAAAAATAACTGATTGAGCTATTTCACTTTCATATAATACAGTACAATACAGCTATTAATAAACTGATAAGTTATTTCCAGTGTGTAGCTGTGCAGAAATGTGCTTGTGTTTGAAAAAACAGAAGATGAATAAACGAATAAAGTTTGTTGGCAACAGAGTGGAACATAGGAAGAGTGTGGAAGAGACATAGGGAGGAGTGACAATACACTGTGTACATAGGTGTCCATTTCTGAATAGGTATGTCTTCTCAAGCCACCATTTTGCTAAAGTTTTACTTAGTTTAGAAATAAACATAATCAACAGGGATAGTAACAAATATACATTTAAAACAAAGAGAAAAAACATGAAACTAACTGTATATCCACTTGATAACATAACCACGTCAGAACAAAATAACCTATTCCAAGTAATTTCAGTATAAGCTCAGTCTAAAGACAGAAAAAAGTAGAAAAACATCTTGAACTGTACTTAATGTCTTTGTTGTTATCTAGCAGTCTAAAGCTATGTGTGTGTGTGTTTGTGTGTGTGTGTGTGTGTGTGTGTGTGTGTGTGTGTGTGTGTGTACCATTGGATTCAGCAAATAAGTAAATATATTGCTGCTCTTCAGAGTCAGGGTTTTCATTGTGGGAGGAGGGGGATATAACTAAGGAAAGAGGGAAGAAAAGAATGTATCCTGTTGTACTGGACAGAAATTTGAGGTATCAGGATGAACTAGTGATTTAAATATACATATACTAGCTTTGTTTTCTAGAATCTATGACACTCCTAGGCCAATGAGCACAGCTAGTTTCCAAATCTTGGTTTCTAAATATTATTACTATCAACATAATTCCCTTACAGGATGATTCTAGGGTTGGGGAAGGGGAAGTGGGAGGGTCTGGGAGATCTTTTTGTTCCAGAAAGTAAGATATTGCTCATAAAATTATGAGGACATTTCAGAAGTACACAGGAGCCAGACTGTAGGAGTTCACACTGGCAAAATTAAAAAAATATATACGCACATACACAGAGAGGAAGAACATCAAAATGAGTAATACAATAATGGATTAAAATATGTTGAATTAAAATACAACCCAGGAATCTATAGTGTTACTTTAAAAATGCTGTACACATATACACATATATACACACGTAAGTGGAGGAAGGAGAAAAGCTCTTCCTTACAGTAAAATGCAAAGTAAGAAATGTAGAAGGAATAACAGAGTGAGAAAAACACCATTTTGCAACTTCTATATTAACAACTGATTCAAGTAAAAATCACATGTGGTTGTTAAAGATTCTGACACCAATTCCAATGTGTGTAGGTGTGTTCTTCCCCACACCATCAAACAGTTTTTCTGATACCAGATTGGTGTCCTACAACTCAACACAGTTCTGATACTGTTTGCCCAGACATAGCATCAGAACCCACAGGTTAAGGGCTCAGTTACACAAGATTACCCTCCACTTCAGATACCAATTCCAAGTCCAGGGTGATACCTGTGCTTCTAACCAACTGGCTATGAATCAGAGGTTTCCACAGCCTCTTCTTTGGGTTCTATTAATTTGCTAGAGCAGCTCACAGGACCCAGGAAACCAGTTTACTGACTGGATTACCAGTTTATTACAAAGGATATTAAATGATATGAATCAACAGTCAGATGGAAGAGATGCATAAAGAAAGCTATGTGGGAAGGGACAGGAAGCCTCCTTTCCCTCTCCAAGCATGACACTCCCTCCAAATCTCCAGAACTAATATGCTATTTTTAGTGTTTTTCTCTAATGTATTGCCTTTTCTAGATTCCACATGAAATATGTACTCTTTTGTATGTGATGTCTTTGACTTAGCAACATCACTATCTTAACAATATTGAGTCTTCCCATGCATAAAAACAATACAGCTCACCATTTACTGGGTTGGCCAAAAAGTTCGTTTGGGTTTTCCATAGATGTTACGGAAAAACCCAAATGAACTTTATGGCCAACCCAATATTTAGATCTTTAATTTCTCTTTGCAGTCTTTTGTAGTGAAAAGATCATTCACACCTATCATTAAATATATTCATAAATATTTTGATGTTATTATATAAAAATAAGTATGTTTTAACAATTCATCTTCTAATTGCCCATTGCTAATATAGAAATATAATTAATTTTTATACTGACCTTATATCCTGTATCCTTATTAAATTCACTTATTAGTTCCAGTAATTTGTGGCCTTTTGTAGATCTCTTGGGTTTTCTATACGTGACCATGTCATCTGAAAATAATGACTGTTTAAACTCTTTCCTCCCAATCATTTTTCATTTTATTTCATTTTCTTGCCTTATTGCACTGGCTATGATATTAAATAGAGTAAATAAGAAGAGACATTGTTGCCTTGTTCTTGATGTTAGGTAGAAAGAATTTAGTCTTTCATTGTTGGATATGATGTTAGTATTTAACAGAGATAAAGATGAGGAAGATTACTTCTATATCTAGTTTGTTACTGTTAAATAGTAGAGATTCTAAATTCTTTTTCTCTGAAGAGTATGTTACTGTTTCTGACACAATGAGTTTAATATTTCTTTAAGCCAATTTCAATAGGAGTTTTCTTTATTTAGAGGTGATAGGTTCTGGCTGATATTATGCATTTACTAAAAACAAGTGGGCATAAATAATGTGGATTCTAGAAGAGACAAATGTTTGAAATCACTAAAGAAAATACACTTATAACTTAACCAAGTTAGTTAATCCTTAGAGAAAACATACTTTTGGCTCACCCTTGTTTTTTGTTTTTTGGTTTTTTTTGTGTGTGTGTACCTGTAGGTGTGTTGAGAAAGTGGGTTTGTGGGAGAAAGGAAAGGACAGTATCATTCTGAGTGTCATGAAAATTCAACATTGGCAACAGAATTTTAAAAAGCGTTTTAATATATACACATATGTTAATATATACTTGTGTCTACTAGTTATATATTTGTTACATGAAATTATATATACATATGTATAATGTGTATAATTATATTAATGTACTTGTGCTATATATTTCTAGTGTGTATAGCATCAGTGTTTATAATGTACATAATTCAAATATTAATCTATAAAAACTTTTAGAATGTGTATATACTAGGTAGATTAATATAATAAAAACATGAAAAGGTGTAATGGAATACATAATTTGATTTTAGCCATATGTTTCCTCATTCTGTAAATATTGGAGGTATTGGCACAATGTAAAGGCCCCAAAATATGATGATGTTTGAAAGGGGTTCCAATTAAGGTGAATGATACTTTGAGAAGCATAACATTAAGCCTTTCTGTTTGTATTGTCTGGCTCTAGCAATACCATCCCCATACTCTCTCATATGTAAATAACTATATAAGCTCTTAAGTAGAGTTGAAGCAATTATCAGCCTGTGAATAAATGTGACAGGTGTAGAAGAGGATAAAAAAGGGATAAAGTGCCCAGGCTTGTTTTAAAAGGGGACAGAAGAGAGGAAAGAGCATGGTTTTTGCAGTCTGACCTAGCAACTTAGGACAAGAAATTTATCTCTCCAACTTATAGCTTCTTTACGTTACATAATAGCATTTAAAATACTTATCTCCTAAAGGTATAAAAATTGAAATGGATTATATTATTACCAAATTATATTTAATTAGTGAGTTATTTTATGACTCCAATAATAGGCAATCTACATTACGAATTAACAAAATAAAATTACAGGAAACAATGAAATATATTAAAAGAAGTTAGAGATGATAAAAAGCAGTTAGTTTCAAAGAGAACAAAATGGGATTTGTATCCAAATTAGGCTAGTTTGATGGCGGCTTTGCTAAAATCTCAGACTTAGTGTATGAAGGACTTAAAGATTTCATTAATAATAATATAAGAACAGCCATAATAATTTTATTATGTAGTTATATAAACAAAAACAGTAAGCATCCATGTTATTAGTTTGGAATTCAGCTATTCACTGCTTTATTAACATGCCTTTGCACCAATTATTTTCTTAAATAATGCAGTAAAATATAATAAATACATGTGATTTATGTTTAGCAAAATCCCACAGTCTCTGTGCATAAAATATATGTTAAAATCATTAATTTTGAGTCCAGTTCCAATGCGTTATTCCTATGGTTCATGCTACCAGACAGGTGTAAGCATGAAGTATGGAGAAATTCATATAAATGCAACTCCATCAGGGAGAAGGGATGATCAGAAACCAGGGTGGAAATCTGCCTCTAGGAACAGATCTGGAATAACCAACCCAAATTCAAAAACACAGCCAAAACAGAGCAGAGACAGGCAGTTCAGCACACAGAGAGCTATAATATGAAAAGTAGGTAAGAAGGGTTTAGTAGGCAATCTGGGTGACAGCTGAAAGTTTGACAGTTTTGTGGACAGTAATCATCTTACACAAATTTTCCCATGATGATTTCTCTTCCAATGGTAAGTATAAGGTCAGAAGTAGATAGAAAGCAAATTTAAATCAGAATCCAAATTACAGAGAAGGAACATGACAGAAGCTAGTGGTGACTCCGGGTTCTAAACCAATAGGCTATGGTGGATGATAAAAAGTAAAGACATAGGTAATTTCAGGGAGAATTAGACACCCTGTGAAATGTGATTAAAGATAGAAAGATAGACACATTTTTTTTTTTTTTTTTTTTTTTTTTTTTTTTTTTTTTGCGGTACGCGGGTCTCTCACCACTGTGGCCTCTCCTGCTGCGGAGCACAGGCTCCAGACGCGCAGGCCCAGCAGCCATGGCTCACGGGCTGTGGCATGTGGGATATTCCCGGACCGGGGCACGAACCCGTATCCCCTGCATTGGCAGGCAGACTCCCAACCACTGCGCCACCAGGGAAGCCCAGATAGACACATTATAACCTGTGTGGTTGGCGTCAAAAGAAGGGTGAGTGCAGGAAGTACTGAATCTGAAGTAGGCACACTTAACTTTCTCTAGGCAAAGATGTGGACCATTCTTATAGGGGTGGATCTAGTTCATAGTCACATATGTGAACACTTTCAGAAGAAAGTCATGATTCTGTGGATGCTGGAAGAATATTTTCTGTTGAAGTTATACACTCCAGTTCTGTAGAATAGACATGTAGTAGACACGTCACCTTTATTGCCCTTTTATAGTTTTCAAAGTGACAAGACAGTAGTGTCCTCAACCCAAGAGAAATAATTTGATGCATTCCAATTTATGGATAAAGAGATAAAGAAAATCTAGAAGTTCTCTAGAAATACTTTGAGAAAATACTACCTTTCATATCGATTCAAGTTTATGAACAGTGGAATATTGCCATAATTAACGATGTTTTAGAATTTTTTTAAAGCTACATGTCATTTACATGTATTTATAGTTTGTTACTTTTAAGGGACACATCAAACATATGGATCACAGCTGAGTAATTGAGGACTAGGTCTCAAGGATAGACACTGTTTTACATTGATGATGTGTATAGAATATTTTTAGACTTCATGAAGAGCAGCAGATAAGCTTTCATTCATCTGATGACAAAACAAGGAGATATATTTGGGTATTCTAACTTTGCATAAAGTGTGTGATCAATCCATTTCAGTGGAAAACACCAATTAAAACTGTGATTACAATCACAGCTGCTACAATGATGAAGGGGGCTCCATAAGAGATCTTTTTCAGGTATACAGCATGTTATGACATTTTGTGGAATAGGTATTTACTTGATTTCTCAGCTTAAAAATTTAGATTACTCATCCATAACCCATTACACCACTGAAGATGGTGATTTATGTCTCAGAGCAATGCATGTTTTCTGGCAACAGACTGAAGAGTGACAGCAGTCTAGTAGACATTTTCACAGAAATGGTAACACAGAAATGGATTGCAAAGCACTTCTCAGATATGCAAAAAGCAATCTTCATAAGCTTACAAATAAGACAAACCTACAAATTCTGGAATCGCATATAAAAATAACAGATAATGATAGAAATCACAGCTGTGTTTGATGGTTGCAATTTTTTCTTAAATCTGGATAAATATGAAAAATACCTTAACCTTGATTCTACCCATTTTTTCATAAATTTTAAGTGAAGAGACAGATGGTGGTCAAGAATGATATACCGAGGGGCGGAGCCTCGGGTGCTCCAAGATTGTGACGGGTTGCAGCAGGGGGGAAGAATGGGGGGATCAGCTGCTTCTGATAGACACTAGGGAATGAAGCTGGACCTGGATCCAAAGTAGGCTCTCCATATCAACCAGGCCTGGAGGAAAACGTCTGGCTGGAGGACCGAGCAGAGCAAAGAAGGCCAGCCACCCTGTGCCTTTAGATTGGAGAATTTAACCCATTTACAGGTAAGCCATGTGGCTGAAAGGGTCTTGGTGCTCTGGTCGGGTGTCAGGCCTGAGCCTCTGAGGTGGGAGAGCCTAGTTCAGGACATTGGACCCCAGAGACTTCCTGGCCCCGTGTAATATCAATCAGCAAGAGGTCTCCCAGAGATATCTTTTCCAATGATAAGACCCCGTGCCACTCAACAACCAGCAAGCTCCAGTGCTGAACATCCCATGCCAAACAAGGAGCAAGACAGGAACACAAGCCCACTCATTAACAGAGAGGCTGCCTAAAATCATAATACGGTCACAGACACCCCAAAACACATCACTGGACGTGGCCCTGCCCACCAAAAAGACAAGATCCAGCCTCATCTATCAGAACACAGTCATCAGTCTCCTCCAGCAGGAAGCCTACACAACCCATGGAACCAACCTTACCACTGGGGGCAGACACCAAAAACAATGGGAACTACAAACATGCAGCCTGGAAAAAGGAGACCCCCAAACACAGTAGGTTAAGCTAAATGAGAAGACAGAGAAATACACAGCAGATGAAGGAGCAAGGTAAAAGTCCACCAGATCTAACAAATGAAGAAGAAATAGGCAGTCTACCTGAAAAAGAATTCAGAGTAATCATAGTAAAGATGATCCAAAATCTTGGAAATAGAGTGGAGAAAATAGAAGAAATGTTTAACAAGGACTTAGAAGAACAAAAGAGCAAACAAACAATGATGAACAACACAATAAATAAAATTAAAAATTCCCTAGAAGGAATGAATAGCAGAATAACTGAGGCAGAAGAATGGATAAGTGACCTGGAAGATAAAATAGTGGAAATAACTACTGCAGAGAGGAATCAAGAAAAAAGAATGAAAAGAATTGAGGACAGTCTCAGAGACCTCTGGGACAACATTAAATGCACCAACATTCCAATTACAGTGGTCTGGAAGAAGAAGAGAAAAAGAAAGGGACTGAGAAAATATTTGAAGAGATTATAGTTGAACACTTCCCTAATATGGGAAAGGAAATAGTCAAGTCCAGGAAGTGCAGAGAGTCCCATACAGGATAAATCCAAGGAGAAAAATGTCAAGACACATATTAAACTATCAAAAATTAAATACAAAGAAAAAATATTAAAAGCAGCAAGGGAAAAGTGACAAATAACATACAAGGGAATCCCCCAAATGGTTAACAGCTGATCTTTCAGCAGAAACTCTTCAAGCCAGAAGGAAGTGGCAGGACATATCTAAAGTGATGGAACAGAAAAAGCTACAACAAAGATTACTCTACCTGGAAAGGATCTCATTTAGATTCGGTGGAGAAATTAAAATCTTTACAGACAAGCAAAAGCTAAGAGAATTCAGCACCACCAAACCAGCTTCACAACAAATGCTAAAGGAACTTCTCTAGGCAGGAAGCACAAAAAAAGGAAAAGACCTATAAAAACAAACCCAAAACAATGAAGAAAATGGTAATAGGAACATACATATTAGTAATTGCCTTGAATGTAAATGGATTATATGCTCCAACCAAAAGACACAGACTGGCTGTATGGATACAAAAACAAGACCTGTATATATGCTGTCTACAAGAGACCCACTTCAGACCTAGGAACACATACAGACTGAAAGTGGGGATGGAAAAAGATATTCCATGCAAATGGAAATCAAAAGAAAGCTGGAGTTATGGGTGATGAAGGGAGAAGAATATAAAAGCTAGACAAGAAGAGAAATATTTTCCTTAGTAATACTTTGGTAGATTTTCTCTAGTTTATAACATGGTAAATATGGAAATGTGGTAAATCATACCAGCCACTCAATATGTATTATTTACAACTTGTTGCATATAGACAATTGCTTAGATTAACTATATTTAATTAATGTTATATTTAGTAATGTAGATTTTATCATTCTATATTAACCTCATTTGTTTAAATATTTTTTCAGAACATTTCAGAGAATTATTGGATTAGGTAACTCTCATCTGAAAAATTCTACGAAGAGTCTCACGTCTTTTACAGGAACTTCAGTGAGTGCACATATCCTAATAATAAGAATGACTACCAAATAATGAGAACCTATGACGTGCCAAGCTTTCTGCTAAATCTTTAACATTCAATAATCTCATTCAATCCACACATGAACTATTTAACAAAGGTAATAATGATACAGTTGAAAATTTGAGGCTCTATGTGATTAGTGTCGGAAGTCCAACCCTGCTTATGGAGGATACAGAATTCCAATCAGTTCTATTCAGTATTCTAGTCAAATCAGTTACCCATTTCTTTATTTGCTCATATGGTCATTCATTAATTTATCAAACTTTTGTAAATGTCTTCTATGTGCCAAACAAAAAAGACAAATAAGTTCCTGATTTCAATGGGAATGAAGTCAGCTTAACATGTTTTTTATAGGAAGCATACAAATAAAAGTTGGTTACAACTTTTACTTCTGGTTAGGATAAAAGAGACCACGGTGGCCCAATATTCCCCCTGGTACAGCTAGAACAAGCTGGATAAATATCAAAGTTCATATTTTTAAAGACAGCAAAGAATTGTGGAAACAATAATCACAAGATAAGTTGAAATTCCAGGGATGGGGATTCTTTTAAAATGAGCTGACAACCACTGGCCTTTTTAATTTTTATTTTCTTAATCCTGAGCTTCAGGCTTGACACATATAAAGGGGGTGTCTCTAGCAGAAAAAAAATCCATCAAGGCTTTTGGTGGCCACAAAGAACTGGCATGACAGATTGGAAACTAGGAGCCTCTAACAGAAACCCCCTTTTCCCATGAGATATGTTATATTTAGGAATATCTATGAGAGGCTGGGATCTAGGCCTATAGCTTTCACAAGGCCGACTTACATCTCTCAAAGCCATGGTGTTCTTAAGAGACTGAGTCCTTCTAGAACAAGGGGCAGTCCCTCAAATACACGACTGCTCTCCACATAAGATATCTGCAAGATTTGAGGTACTGGGGTGGGGTGGAGAGATTATATAGCTGGGCTCAAAACCTCTGGAGGGTCAACAGTGAAATATCTCTCTCTCTCCATATATAATTAATACATATATATATACATATATATATATTCTAAATTCTTAGAAGACAATAAGAAAAATAAAAATCTGATTTGCCACTGCTGTGTTTTAAGTTCTTCAATGTTCTCCCTATTGTTTACATGGTGAAACCCAAGCTCTTTCATAAGGTACAGAACCAGAATTCCTTTAGAACCTGAGCCAATCCTAATAAATAATAAATAAATTAGTATTTTAAAAAATATATTTATATACCACATTTTATATTTGTGCTACATATATTAAACATTAAGCATGTATCTTAAATATTATATATAGTGTGTATACACACAGACATATATATTCCTATACCACATTTTGCATTTGCAGGTTTTCACTTTTGCACTCTTTCCTGATGAAGAAAGATGTTTGTGAAATGGCTGGTTGGGGATAGGTGACAATGTACAAGGAACCACACAATGAAGACCAGCAGTAACAGCTATAGGAAATAACACTTAAAAACTGTACATACTAAATAAAACTGTACATAATACTCACTACTTATATGCTCTTAACTACGATTTACTGAAAGACTTCTGACTTTGCATGTCATGTTTCATAGTACCATTTGAACTAGGCAGTCTCATCCTAGTGTTTTCCCCGGGATAGTTAGGATATTTGTCTCAGTTCATTGACATCATTTTTATTCCAGAATCCTATATCTCTGTTTATACAGCTCTGTCCAAGAGAAACTTAATACAAGCCACGAATGTGATTGACATACAAAATTTTAAATATTCTAGGAGCTGCATTAAAAAGTTAAAAAGAACCAGATGAAATTAATTTTAATGTTTTACTTAATATTTTATATCCAAAATATTGTCATTCAACATGTAATCAATATAAAATGGGTTTTTAAAAAAATTTATTTTATTTTTTATACAGCAGGTTCTTATTAGTCATCTATTTATACATATTAGTGTATACATGTCAATTCCAATCTCCCAGTTCATCCCATCCTCCCCATCCCCCCCCCCGCCACTTTACCCCCTTGGTGTCCATACATTTCTTCTATACATCTGTGTCTCTGTTTCTGCCCTGCAAACTGGTTCATCTGTACAATTTTTCTAGGTTCCACGTATATGCGTTAATATACGGCATTTATTTTTCTCTTTCTGACTTACTTCACTCTGTATGACTGTCTCTAGGTTTATCCACATCTCTACAAATGACCCAGTTTCATTCCTTTTTATGGCTGAGTAATATTCCATTCTATATATGTAACACATCTTTATCCATTCATCTGTCGATGGGCATTTAGGTTGCTTCCATGTTCTGGCTATTATAAATAGTGCTGCAATGAACATTGGGGAGCATGTGTCTTTCTGAATTATGGTTTTCTCTGGGTATATCCCAGTAGTGGGATTGCTGGGTCATATGGTAATTCTATTTTTAGTTTCGTAAGGAACCTCCATACAGTTCTCCACAGTGGCTGTATCAATTTACATTCCCCACAACAATGCAAGTGGGTTCCCTTTTCTCTACACCCTCTCCAGCACTTGTTGTTTGTAGATTTTCTGATGATGCCCATTCTAACTGGTGTGAGGTGATACCTCATTGTAGTTTTGATTTGCATTTCTCTAATAATTAGTGATGTTGAGCAGCTTTTCATGTGCTTCTTGGCCATCTGTATGTCTTCTTTGGAGAATTGTCTATTTAGGTCTTCTGCCCATTTTTGGATTGGGTTGTTTCCTTTTATATTGAGCTGCATGAGCTGTTTATATAGTTTGAAGACTAATCTTTTGTTGACTCATTTGCAAATATTTTCTCCCATTCTGAGGGTTGTCTTTTTGTCTTGTTTGTAGTTTCCTTTGCTATGCAAAAGCTTTTAAGTTTCATTAGGTCCCATTTGTTTATTGTTGTTATTTCCATTGCTCTAGGAGGTGGATCAAAAAAGATCTTGCTGTGATTTATGTCAAAGAGTATTCTTCCTATGTTTTCCTCTAAGAGTTTTATAGTGTCCAGTCTTACATTTAGGTCTCTAATCCATTTTGAGTTTATTTTTGTGTATGGTGTTAGGGAGTGTTCTAATTTCATTCTTTTACATGTAGCTGTACAGTTTTCCCCACACCACTTATGGAAGAGACTGTCTTTTCTCCATTGTATATCCTTTCCTCCTTTGTCATAGATTACCTGAACCTAGGTGTGTGGGCTTATCTCTGGGCTTTCTATCCTGTTCCATTGATCTATATATCCGTTTTTGTGGCAGTACCATATTATCTTGATTAATGTAGCCTTCTAGTATAGCCTGAAGTCAGGGAGTTTGATTCCTCCAGCTCTGTTTGTTTTCCCTTAAGACTGCTTTGGCTATTCGGGGTCTTTTGTGTCTCCATACAAATTTTAAGATTTTTTGTTCTAGTTCTATAAAAAAATGCCACTGGTAATTTGACAGGGATTGCATTGAATCTGTAGATTGTTTTGGGTAGTATAGTCATTTTCACAATGTTGATTCTTCCAAGCCAAGAACATGGTGTATGTCTCCATCTGCTTGTATCATCTTTGATTTCTTTCAGCAGTGTCTTATAGTTTTCTGAGTACAGGTCTTTTACCTCCTTAGGTAGGTTTATTCCTAGGTATTTTATTATTTTTGTTGCAATGGTGAATGGGATTGTTTCCTTAATTTCTCTTTCTGATCTTCTGTTGTTAGTGTATAGGAATGCAAGTGATTTCTGTGCATTAATTTTGTATCCTGCAACTTTACCAAATTCATTAATTAGCTCTAATAGTTTTTTGGTGAAATCTTTATAATTCTCTATGTATAGTATTATGTCATCTGCAAACAGTGACAGTTTTACTCTTTTCCAATTTGTATTCCTTTTATTTCTTTTCCTTCTCTGATTGCTGTAGCTAGAACTTCCAAAACTATGTTGAATAATAGTGGTGAGAGTGGACATCCTTGTCTTTTTCCTAATCTTAGAGGAAATGCTTTCAGTTTTTCACCATTGAGAATGATGTTTGCTGTGGGGTTGTTGTATATTGCCCTTATTATGTTGAGGTAGGTTCTGTCTATGCCCACTTTCTGGAGAGTTTTAATCATAAATGGGTGTTGAATTTTGTCAGAAGCTTTTTTTGCATCTATTGAGATGATCATATGGTTTTTATTCTTCAATTTGTTAATATGGTGTATCACATTGATTGACTGGCGTATATTGAAGAATCCTTGCACCCGTGGGATAAATCCCACTTGATCATGGTGTATGATCCTTTTAATGTGTTGTTGGATTCTGTTTGGTAGTATTTTGTTGAGGATTTTTGCATCTATATTCATCAGTGACACTGGTCTGTAATTTTCTTTTTTTGTAGTATTTTTGTCTGATTTTGGTATCAGTGTGATGGTGGCCTCATAGAATGAGTTTGGGAGTGTTTCTTCCTCTGCAAATTTTTGGGAGTTTGAGAAGGATGGGTGTTAGCTCTTCTCTAAATGTTTGATAGAATTCACTGTGAAGCCATCTGGTCCTGGACTTTTGTTTTTGGAAGATTTTTAAACACAGTTTCAGTTTCATTACTTGTGATTGGTCTGTTCATATTTTCTATTTCTTCCTGGTTCAATCTGGAAGGTTATAACTTTCTAAGAATTTGTCCATTTCTTCCAGGTTGTCCATTTATGGGCGTAGAGTTGCTTGTAGTAGTCTCTTAGGATGCTTGTGTTTATGCAACGTCTGTTTTCACTTCTTTTTCATTTCTAATTTTATTGATTTGAGTCCTCTCCCTCTTTTTCTTGATGAGTTGTGCTAATGGTTTAACAATTTTGTTTACCTTTTCAAAGAACCAGCTTTTAGTTTTACAGATATTTGCTATTGTTTTCCTTGTTTCTATTTCATTTATTTCTGCTCTGATCCTTATTATTTCTTTCTTTCTTCTAACTTTGGGTTTTGTTTGTTCTTTTCTCTAGTGCCTTTAGCTGTCAGGTTAGATTGTTTGAGATTTTTCTTGTTTCTTGAGGTAGTCTTGTATTGCTATAAACGTCCCTCTTAGAAGTGCTTTTGCTGTATCCCATAGCTTTTGGATTGTCGTGTTTTCATTGTCATTTGTCTCTATGTATTTTTTGATTTCCTCTTCGATTTCTTCAGTGATCTCTTGGTTATATAATAACATATTGTTTATCCTCCACGTGTTTGTGTTTTTTACATTGTTTTCCCATAATTGATTTCTAACCTCATAGTGTTGTGGTCAGAAAAGATGCTTGATATGATTTCAATTTTCTTAAATTTACCAAGGCTTGATTTGTGACATAAGACGTGATCTATCCTGGAGAATGTTCCATGTGCACTTGAGAAGAAAGTGGAATCTGCTCTTTTGGGATGGAATGACCTATAAATATAAATTAAATCTACCTGCTCAATTGTGTCATTTAAAGTTTGTGTTGTCTGGATGATCTGTCCATTGATGTACGTGAGGTGTTAAAGTCCCCCACTATTATTGTGTTACTGTCAATTTCCTCTTTTATAGCTGTTAGCAGTTGCCTTATGTATTGAGGTGTTCCTATGTTGGGTGCATATATATTTATAATTGTTATATCTTCTTCTTGGATTGATCTCTTGATCATTATGTAGTGTCCTTCCTTGTCTCTTGTAACATTCTTTACTTTAAAGTCTATTTTGTCTAACATGAGTATTGCGACTCCAGCTTTCTTTTGATTTTTATTTGCATGGAATATATTTTTCCATCTCCTCACTTTCAGTCTGTATGTGTCCCAAGGTCTGAAGTGGGTCTCTTGAAAACAGCATATATATGGGTCTTGTTTTTGTATCCATTCGGCAAGCCTGTGACTTTTGGTTGGGGCATTTAATCTGTTCACGTTTGAGGTAATTATTGATACGTATGTTCCTATCACCATTTTCTTAATTGTCATGGGTTTGTTTTCTAGGTCTTTTTCTTCTTTTGTGTTTCCCACTTAGAGAAGTTCCTTTAGCATTTTTTGTAGAACTGGCTTGGTGGTGCTGAATTCTCTTAGTTTTTGCTTGTCTGTAAAGCTTTTGATTTCTCCATGGAATCTGAATGAGATCCTTTCCAGGTAGAGTAATCTTGTTTGTACGTTCTTCCCTTCGTTACTTTAAATATATCATGCCACTTCCTTCTGGCTTGTAGAGTTTCTGCTGACAAATCAGCTGTTAACCTTATGGGAGTTCCCTTTTATGTTGTCATTTTTCCCTTGTTTCTTTCAATTATTTTTCTTTGTCTTTAATTTTTGTCAATTTGATTACTATGTGTCTCAGTGTGTTTCTCCTTGGGTTTATCCTCCCTGGGACTCTCTGCACTTCCTGGACTTGGGTGGCTATTTTTTTTCCCATGTTAGGGAAGTTTTCAACTATAATCACTTCCAATGTTTTCTCTGGTCCTTTCTCTCTCTCTTCTCCTTCTGGGACCCCTATTATGCGGATGTTGCATTTAGTATTGTCCCAGAGGTCTCTTAGGCTGTCTTCATTTCTTTTCATTCTTTATTCTTTATTCTGTTCCATGGCAGTGAATTCCACCAGTCTGTCTTCCAAGTCACTTATCCATTCTTCTCCCTCAGTTATTCTTCTACTGATTCCTTCTAGTGCATTTTTCATTTCAGTTACTATATTGTTCATCTCTGTTTGTTTGCTCTTTAATTCTTCTAGGTCTTTGTTAAAATTTCTTGCATCTTCTTGATCTTTGACTCCATTCTTTTTCTGAGGCCCTAAATCATCTTCACTATCATTATTCTGAATTCTTTTTCTGGAGGTTGCCTGTCTCCACTTCATTTAGTTGTTTTACTGGGGTTTTATCTTGTTCTTTCATCTGGTACAGAGTTATCTGCTTTTTCATTTTGTCTATGTTTCTCTGAATGTGGTTTTCGTTCCACAGGCTGCAGAACTGTAGTTCTCCTTGCTTCTGCTGTCTGTCCTCTGGTGGATGAGGCTATCTAACAGGCTTGAGCCAGCTTCCTGATGGGAGGGACTGGTGGTGGGTAGAGCTCGGTGTTGCTCTGGTTGGCGGAACTCAGTAAAACTTTAATCCACTTGTCTGCTGATGGGTGGGCCTGGGTTCCCTCCCTGTTGGTTGTTTGGCCTGAGGTGACCCAGCACTGGAGCCTACCTGGCTCTTTGGTGGGGCTAATGGCAGACTCTGAGAGGGCTCATGCCAAGGAGTACATCCCAGAACTTCTGTTGCCAGTGTCCTTGTCCACATTGTGAGCCCAGCCACCTCCCAGCTCTGCAGGAGACCCTCCAACACTAGAAGGTAGGTCTGCTTCAGTCTCCTATGGGGTCACTGCTCCTTCCCCTGGGTCCCGATGCACACACTACTTTGTGTGTGCCCTCCAAGAGTGGTGTCTCTCTTTCCCCCAGTCCTGTCAAAGTTCTGCAATCAAATCCCGCTAGCCTTCAAAGTCTGATTCTCTAGGAATTCCTCCTCCTGTTGCCAGACCCCCAGGATGGAAAGCATGACATGGGCTCAGGACCTTCACTTCAGTGTGTGGATTTCCATGGTATAAGTGTTCTCCAGTTTTTGACTCACCCACCCAGCCATTATGGGATGTGATTTTATTGTGATTGTGCCCCTCCTCCCGTCTCATTGTGGCCTCTCCTTTGTCTTTGGATGTGGGGTATCTATTTTGGTGAGTTCCAGTGTCTTCCTGTCAATGACTGTTCAGCAGTTAGTTGTGTTTTTGGTGCTCTCGCCAGAGGGAGTCAGTGCATGTCCTTTTACTCTGCCATCTTGAACCAATCTCCTCTAGTTTCTTTATTTCTCTACATTGTTTGTGTGTGTGTGTGTGTGTGTGTGTGTGTGTGTGTGTGTGTGTTTAATTATGCATGCATGTAAGCAAAAGTGATATTAAACATTTAATGCAGAAGACTATTTACAAGCAGTATATAAATATTTTAATAGTTAAGTCATCTTAAAGCTATAATGATACCCTTTTTTTAAGGAGAATTCTGATAATTTGCTCCTGCTTTCTACTAATCTCAATAAATTAATATTTCTCCAATTTAAAAGAGTATATTCAGGAAAACATGCTTCTAATGACATATAATTTTAAATATTCTAGCAGCTGCATTAGAAATAAAAAGAAACATGAAATTAATTTTAATGTTTTATTTAACCTTTTATGTGCAAAATATTGTCATTCAACATAATCAATATGAAATTGTTAATGAGATATTTTACTTTATTTTTATAATAAATTTTTAAAATCTGGTGTGCATTTTACACTTGCTCTGCATCTTAATTTAGGCTGACCACATTTCAATAGCTCAATAGTCATTTGCAGCTAGTGTCTGCCATATATCTAGAGAACATACTACCTTTCTAGTCACATACGTTCTACCTACAGAATCTAGGTTAGGCTTTATTTTCCATACTCCTTGTGTAAACAATATATTTTTATACCTGAGAATGGGAATAATGTTTGCAAGCTAAAACAATGGAAGTCACCAATATGTACCAGGCACTCTGATCTTTGAAATATTACCTAACTATATAAAGACTAAATAGAAATCTCCAGTGCTATGACTTGTTTGGCTAACTCAAAGTACACTGAGCTGCCAGTGTTTAGTCAGATATTACCTGGTTATAAATCTTAGGATCTCCATCTGTTATCCTCAGAGAATTCCTGTTATCCCAAAGTCCAGCACTATAATCTTTGGAGGAAATTAAGGAAAAGAAAATTTGGCAAAATATGATAACTCTTTAGCATGGTGCTAGCTCATCTGAAAATCAATACATGGTAGCCATTATTATGAAAACGAGGAAGAAGAGAGGAGAAATGCTGCTGACGATGTCTATTGCATAACACACGACGTTTCCATTTCTGGAAAGAGATATGCCTCTGATTATGAGCTCATTTGCAGGACCATTTTGATAGATGTACTGACGCCAGTGAATAATTATTTCCTTCTGTGACAGAATGCCATTGCCACCCAATGCTCATCTAAATTTCTTTTATATACATCTCAACCTAAAAATGCTCATCCAAATTTCTTTTATATACATCTCAACCTAAAAATGCTCATCCAGGATCTTATTGCTTAGATATTTCCAGCAGCAATGCATATGATATCTCCAATAATATCACTAGACCATATTCATCCATTAATAGACTGTCCCTTCAAAACTTCTCCCAATTCTTTATCACACAAGCAACATAAGCAAATATTCTTGCTCATCCTTAATTACTTCCATAATATTAAAATTATTTCAGAGCTGTCATCAATTTCTCTTTGGTAAATATACTAAGACAGTTGTTAAACAATGTCTTTTCCTGTAAGCACAAATCCTCTTGTTTAAATTCAATGAAATGCTCTTATAAAAATCCTCAAGGGAGAGTGGAAAAAGGGAGGTTTTACTTGTGATTTATTTTTCCTAAAGGCAAATTGCATTGATCTTTATTGGCTGTTTACTTTCACTATAACATTTTCTCTTTATAGCTTTGCTACTAAAAGCATTACAATGTTTTGCCAGTTATAGTCTCCAATTGTCTTAAATAATTGCTGATCCCCTTCCTTCCTCAGGGAAGAGTAATTGGTATAAAAAACGACACAACTATTCCCCAATAATTTTTATTTTTTATACTTTAAAAATTTTTCTTTTGATTTTCCAAAGGTGTTCTTAGGCAGCCATTTATATGAGGAAAATACATTTGAAATACATTTGAGCAAATACATTTGCTCAAAATGAGCAGAGAGGAATAGAGGAGACATTAATGAATCTTCAATACCAGGGAGATGGAAGATTTTATTATGCCTCTTAAGTCTTGTATAACATCTTGATCACTTATTTAGAACAAAAAAGAACTTTTCCCTTTGCAAGAAATGTTTATATGTCATTATTTCACTCATTTTAGGCTTCCAAATATTCTATTTCTTTCTTAGTATATCTTTTCTATGATTATACAGGAATGAGTGAGACTGGCATATATCTTACGTTATCCTATTTTTTTCTTAAGCAATGCCCTTTGGGTACAGCTATAAAGTCAATACCTTATAGCTAACAAACCTGAATACTTCTCTTGTGAATGCTTTTTTTTTTTCTGGTAGCATGCTATCTCTGGTGGTTTCTGCAGCCCCTTGGGAAGAGTTGTTAAAAGATACTTTCAGGCTGCAGGTGGGGAAGAGGGAGAGTACATCTGAACTGACATTATTACCTGAGCTGCTGTAAGGATCTGCTCACAAAGTCAAGCTATCAAAGAGATGCTCAAATGTCTGGTTGCTCAGAGGTGTGGTCTTGGATTCCTTGGCAATACTTCTGTGCCTATCACTCAATGTGATTGTTGACACTTGTTGATGTCACATTGGGTATGGCTCCCATTTTGAGAATGACAACTGGGTTTTGTATTTGTGATCAGGAGTATACTGCATCGGGATTTCTTAATTACCCCTTCTATACCTATATAATAAATTTCATAGGTATTTTAACTGTGTTCTTTCTTATTAGTTGCAAAAATATATCTCTTGGGTAAAATAAAAACCTTTCACATTGTCCTATTTTGCATAGTATTCTTTATGACTGTGAAGTCTGTTTTAACAAAATAACAAAGGAAAGCTGTACTATGAATATATGATCTTTATTATATCTAAAGTCTTAATTTGAGGAGAGTCTAGATCTACCAATTGAAGGAATTATGGAAGGTTACCCTCATAGCAAAAAGGATAAAAATTAATTTTCAAGGTATTTTCCTGGTTCTTTGGCTGATATTTCCATACATATTTATTTATGGAAATCATTCTCTTGGCAGCTCCCTGGAGTTAGTGAAATGAGACCACTTTTGCTCCCTTTGGTATTCAGAGATTATTTTAGGCAACTTTATTTTTTAGTCACCTAATTAAGTCCCTGGGTAAATTGATGAAAGGAATGAAGTTTTGCCTGAATCTCTCTAAAGTAACTAGAATTTCTCCAGCTACCACTAGCCTGTGGGTACAAATAAGGTTACATTTACCTTTAGACTATTATCTTCCTGGCTCATCTTCCTAACCAGCTCAACTCTAGAACTTTGGCCCCTAAAACGTTTTCCCATTCCCACTCACAAGTATGTCTGAGAAGTCTCACACATTCTTCTGAACAAGGTCACTTTTTATAGAAACTTGATGTTCAACAAAAGAGAGCTGCTGCCTTTCATTAGGGCTTCCTCCTCCCCAGGCTCATGGTAGCTGTGATTCCGATGCTTCCATTGATGCATTAATTCCTAGAGAGTTCTCTATTCCACACAGAAGTGGAAGAATTATCCATCACATGGTACGCTCTAATGCCCCGTCTCCCAGCTACATAGGAAAGAACTTCCTCCTTCCAGATGCCGTTATAGTCATATAAAGAATCCCATACAGGTAGATGTATATGAGGATAAATTCCACATCTATAGACATGACTGATTCAAAGTTTAGTCTCCAGTTAAACCTTGCTCTATTAGTTTCCAAGTCCTTGGAAATTTTTCTCAAAAAGATTCACAGAGTGGATAGAAATGCTAAAGTTGGGAGTTAAAGCCACAAAAAGAGTACAGGTTAATATTGACATGTACTCATTTTCTCCCAACAATTAGGGTTATGAGGTCCTACTTGCCACGGCAGCACAACATTCTGCATATCTTGGTGGAAAGTCTTATACATTCCACAAGCTGTCCTGCCCTGCACTACCTCATCTAGTCTCTCTCATCTTAGGTTGTGACTTACTTGTTCTTGTCCACATGAGGCTCTTTGATCTTAAGGGCTACATTACATCCATTTTTGTAACCCTGAGAACTGTATAACTTGTGGCTTAATTGAGTTCTTATTTAACTGAGACATTTTAATGTTAAAAGTATAATTTAAAGATCAAGAAGCTTGGAGATGTTAGGTAGGGCATATGAGTGCTATTTTTTTCCATCTTTTATACCAGGAATTGTTCAATACTGTCCAGAAATTTTTAATGTAGTCAAAAGTAATTTTTACTTATGCTAAAAATGAGTTCAGCAAAAGTGATTTTCAAAAAAGAAGTCCAAGAATAATTCAACACATATTTACAAAGAGCCTCTTCACCATGGTCTGAACAGCATGACTGAGGGCTTTATAAATTGATAATGCAGGAGACACTGTGACAAAGTGGGTGCGGTGTGAACACTGGAGATGACTCTTGCCCTCTGCTCAGTTTCAGTCATATATTTTGATCATCATAGGAGAAAAGTGGAAAAATCCCCTTGTAACTTGATTTTTCATTTTATTGAAAATGACCTTGTGAGGATATCATATTATTCATATTGGGAAGAAAAGGCTTCTTTTCCATGTCAAAGGAGCTTAGAAAGCATGAAATTTGTCTATGCTTTAAAGGTCTGCCTTTGTTTGGTTCATGCAAGAGCTGCACAGCTGTTTCAACTGAACCTGGATATGGAGTTTGCTGAAAAAATTCCACTTGCTAAATCAAAACAGGGTGATATTATTTCTCTGAAATTATATAACAATTGGAGATACAGAGGTTCCTGTCGGCTTCAGGAGAACTGGCTCTGATGCACTAAAACCCACGAGCCAGTTCTGCAGGGTTTTGGCGTGATGTTAACCTACAAAGACATTTGTCCTACATCTTGCCTCCCACCCTGGATCTCAGCCCAGCCTTTGGATTCAAGCTACCAAAATGTTCATTATCTTAAGGGAGATACAGTAAGTACAATGAAAAATATGTCCTACTGACGTATTAAATTTTATTCTAATGTCTCTTGAGATAAAAAAGTCTTTCTGTGCCAAATTTTATATATACTCTTCCAGGATCAGTTCATTTGCAAAAGACAAGTAGATCCAGATTTGTTTTCTTTTGTTTTTTACTAATTATGACTTTTCCAACAAGACTTTTAGGTAAATGGTTATTCATCCTATGGTTTTACTCTTTTATTCACAATTATATATTTATTTTAAAATATAAATATACCTTATTTACTTTTTCACAAGATGCACTCGACTATTCTAACTCTGTATTCTTACAAAAGAATAAAAATTTGTATAAAAATAGGTATATGAAACATCATACAAGTCTTCAAATTTAGGAAATACCTTAAAAAACAGGTACCTTTTGACATTTAGAATTCTAATTTATTTTTTAGTAGAATTTTTGAAGTGTATTTACTTTTTTAAATAGAAAATCAAAAAATGAGAGAGAAATTGGACATAAGTCATTTTTTTCTCCCTGTGCCATGCTTTTATTTAGGACCTTTCATATTGTGCCTCTCAGAGAGTTTAATTCTGCAGAGATCAAGCCTCCAAAAGTTTATTTAGGAAGAAGTCTAAGCTACTTTGAAAATAGTCTTCTTTGTGCATTGGGACTGCATGCCTGATGTTGAGATTGTTCCACTGGCCAGGAAGAAATATTGCAAGCCAGAGATGATTGTACCTTCCCCAGCCTTATGTCACTTTTGGGCCCCATCCTATACTCATAGGAAAATCTTAAAAGTTTATGGTTGTCTATTTCTGTCACTTGGCAAGTGTGAAGAGTTAGGGTGTGCAGGGAAAGGTGAGGAATAAAGGTTATAATTAAGAAGTTGAAAAATCCAGGAAAATGTCTTGCCAGTGTTTTTATTTTAAAACATTTTTATTTTTCAAATGGACTTAGGTAAAACCTTTGTACTTGGCATTATATGCACCAATCTCTGATTTATTTCAAATCAGAAATACCAGTTAGAAAAATGCACAACCCAATTTTTCATTTTTAATGATGTGCATATTTGTTAGATGAAATTATATTGGTTTAGATAGGGGTTTTGAGATACCAGTGAGGAAAATGTCAATTGTTTCAGTTAGATCTAGAATAGAGTAGCTGTAACAGGTATAAGATTGAAACTTCTGGTGCTATGTTATCTTCAACTTTCATATCTCCAGCCTTCTTCAATTTCATTTTAGTTTATGTAAGTTCAGGATATAGCTTCCACAGTCTAATTTCCAAATTGCCATCTATATGACTGGTGAACACTAGTGATTGGGTTAAATCCAGCATTACAACAAGCTCAGGGATTAGAAATGAAGAAGTGTAGATAATTATGGAAGAACTGGGGAAGATGTTTCAAGCATCCCTAACTTGAAAGTACTGAGTATCAGTTGTACTAGTAAGAAAAAGATACATTATTCTTTACTATTTTAGGGCTTTTAGCATCTAAGTGTGGTTGTGTTTTGTCTTTCCCTAACTGAGGTAACTGCAATATATGTGGATGAATTATTTTTTATAACGTTTCTCTTTGAACCAGAATTATATAAGGTAATCAGGCATCCCTGACTCCAGTCTTCTAGGGTATGGCCTGTGAGTACAAAGTCCAAAGGAGCCAGAAGTTTAATAACTCTTAAATAATTAGTATTGAGACATTTTATATATTTGAATGAAAATTTTGAGTATGGAGACCATAAAGGTAAATCATTTGTTATTACTATCTATATCTATGAAAGATAAAATAGGTGGATATCCTCTAAGAATGGTATTCTTCTTAATGATGTAGGATTATAGTGTTTTGATAACAAAATCAATATTTTATATATTATAAAAACATAAAAATAACAGTTGATTTATCAAAATAGGTTTATTCTACTCATGGCATATAAAAAGGAAATCTTTTAAAAAGAAAAAATAGCTCAACACATTATAATTCTTCTTGTGTTCTTTTATTACTGAGACTCAAGAAAGAAAGGTGTATTATCAATTAAAGAACACATATTCTTTTCCTTTCAGAGCATTTGTAATTATATAAAACTACTGGTTCCTTTTTGGCTTCCAAATGTGTAAATTTATCAGTGATAATTATCCTTAACATAATACAGCCTACTTATTATAATCAAAATATGACTTCTAAAGGCATCTTTATAATGAGGGTAGAGTGCATTAACTCTTTTACAAAGCTGTCTTAAACCTGAAAGACATTAAAGCCAATACAAAGTAAATTAAGGGCTAGATAATCAGAAAAAAAAGGGCATTACTAACGTTGCCCAAATAGCAACTGTGAGCATTCCACTGCGGCTGTGTATCAAGTAAGAACCTGTTCTTTATATCACTTCACTTTCAACAATGGATCTTACCAAATAAAATATATTCATGATAGTTCCCTATAAAATCCTACAGAGAAATTTCTCTGCATAACATCAAATATTCTATTACAGAACCATAAATATTGTTTTCATGAACCATATATCTGACCTTGAAAATAAGGTCAGAATTCAAAGTTATTATATTTTAATATCCTGAAAGAATGCCATGAAAATATATAGTCTCTTGTTACTGCCTGATTGTTAAATCTGATGGGGAAGTCATGAAAATAAATGTTGTATTGCATCACCAGAGCTTAAATGAATTTGCACGGGTCTAGAAAGAACCCCTCAGAAGCCAAAATGAAATGCAGCGAATAGCATGAGAGATTCTCTTTGGTTTGCTTCTGATTTTTATTTGTTTTCACAAGAATGAGTGTTTGTGGTGCAATTCCTGGGCATATTTCATGTAAGGCACTGCTTGTGTTTGTGTAGAATAGAAATCAATGGAACAACAGAAAGAAAGAATATGGGTCACTGATTTGGTCTCAATTGTGTTAAGAGTCATAAGACTATTAATTGTGTGGTATACATCTACATGTGTGCATATTACGTAGATTTTTGGGAAAAAAATTTTGGAAAAAAACTCTATGGTTTTTTCTTTGATCACACTTTGTAAAATCTTATCATATATGATACTACTTTATGTTACGTCCCACTTTAAATAAGTGCAACCATATGAGATCTCTGTAGACTATAAAGAAGATGCAAAGTCCTCTTCTCAAAAATCTTCAGAAAACATAACATCATGGAAGTGGCCATTGTTATATCATAGGCCTACCTCAAGATTAAATGATTCTCTAATCCAATCACATGTACATAGATAAAATGTGTAACATGTGCAAGTTATATGTAAGTTATGAATCATAATCATGACTAATGATAAAACAAACATCAACTTTAGAAATAAAACATTACTCTCTGGTGAAGATACTGATTTCTTCCCTAATTCCATTCTCATGCTTTCCCCTCAGAGGTACTCATGATTTTGAATTGTTTCCCTATTTACTGCTGTGATTATCAGTTGTCACAATACATATATCCCTAAACAATATTTCGTGCAGTTTTACCTATTTTTAAACCTGATCTTAACATGGTATTATACATGTTATTAAGCAATTTATTTTTGTTCAGCCAACAGTACTTTTCTAAAATCTGCATATGTTGTTGAACAGCTTTTGGTCAATCTTCATTAGTGCTATATAATTATATTCCATTGTATGACTATGCTATGTTATATTTTATACATTATTCTATGATGGGTATTTGGGAGGTTTCCAGGTTTTTGATATTACAAACAATCCCACTGTGAATATCTTCATACCTGTCTGTATGGGCACAGGTGTGGAAGTTTTTTCTAAGGTCCTATCTGTTCCGTTTTAAAAGATAATGTCAAATTGCTTTCACTGTGTGCATATAGTATTTTTTCCCTCACCACGAATGCTTACCAGGTCTTACTGCTTTATATCTTAGCCAATGTTTGGCATTGCATGCATGGGTAATAATACTAGATCCATTAAAAGTGCAATGCAAAAATACAGAAAGTTGATTTATAGGGTTTCATATTCTACAATGTAACTCACATTTAAGAAACTATCACTTGAAAAGGCTATAAAATATTCCTCACAATTCAAAATACTTGTGTGTGTGTAAGACTAGATTTTCTTCATAAGCATATAACAACAAATTAAATACAGAAGTAGATATAAAAATCCAGCTGCTTATTAAGCCAGACATTAAAAAGATTTGCAAAAGATTTGCAAAATGTAAAATAATGCTACTCTTCTCATAGAATTTTGTTTTGAAAAATATAGTTTTTTCATGAAATCTTTTTTTATGTTAAAGGGTAGTAGACATTTTTTGAAAGACAGTGAAATATATTTTTATTTCTGTTCATAATCTCTGTACATTATGTATATTTTAATTAAACTATTTCAGAACACTGTTTACAGAAAAAATAGTTTTCTAATATATATTTAAATTTTTTGCAGTATTAATTTATACTAAAATAAATATCAATAGATATAACCCATGAAAACAAAAGTTATTTTGCATCCTCAATAATTTTTTGTTTTGCTTTGTTTTTGTCAGCTTTATTAAGATATAATTTACAAAACTAAAATTTATCAATTTTAGCCATATAATTCAGTGGTTTTGCCAAATGTGTATTGTTGTGTAACTATCACCATAATCATAACACAGAATATTTCCATCATGGATATTCTTGAGTTTTAAGGGTTATTTATATATTTTGGATGTAAGTCCTTCACTGGATATATGGTTTGTAAATACTTTCTCCCAGTCTATACCATTTTTTTAACAGTATCTTTAGAAGGACACAAGTTTTAAATTTTGATGAAGCCTAAGTTACTTTTTGTGTCCTACTCAGGAAATCTTTGCTCACTCAAAGCCACTTAGACTTTCTTCAGTGTTCTCTTCCAGAAGTTGTGTTGTTTTCCCTGTTACGTTTAGGTCCTTGACACATTTAGCATTAACTTTTAAGCACGATGTGTGATAAGGCTGAGAATTTATGTTTCTGCATTATTCAGTTATTCCACCACAGCTTTTTGAAAAGACTGTTCTTCCCCATTGAATTGCCTCAGCACCTTTTGTTGAAAATCAATTCATGATATATGTGTGTGTCTATTTATGGATTCTTTTTTCGGTTCCATTGATCTACATGTTTTCTTGACATCAAACTATATTATCTTGATTATTATAGTTTTATTATAAGCTTTAAAATCATAGAGTATAAATTTTCCAACTTTGTTGCTGTTTTGCACATTTGGTCTATTTTAGATCCATTGCATTTACATGTGAAATCTTAGTTTGTGAGTCCCTACAAAAAAAGTTATTTTAATTGGAATTTACTTAATCTATAATTAATTTTGGGAACAACTATCATTTTAACAATATTGAGTCTTAGGATCCATGTTTATTATTGCTATGTTTATTTGTGCTTTTTAAGATTTCTTTGTATATTTTATTGAACAAGTCAGGCATACATTTTGTTAAATTTACCCCTTTAAAATTTTTCTATTTTAATGACATTTAAATGATACTTAAAACGTTTTAATTTATAATTTTTTGTTGCTGCAATATGGGAATTCAATAGATTTTATACATATTTTGAACTTGTATCCTATAAAACTGCTAAGTACATTTTTTTAGATTTTGTAACACTTCATAGACGTAGGATTTTCGATATAGACATTCATGTCATCTGTACATAAAGACAGTTTACGTATCTTTTTCCAATTAAATGGCTTATTCCTTTTTCTTGTATTATTTCCAGTGCCAGGACCTTTAACACAATGTTGAAGAGGTGGTGAGAGTAAACACTCTTGCCTTTTTTCTGATCTTAGGGGTACAGTCAGGGATCTGAGAGCTGCAACCTGACGGTCACCTCAGATGGAAAACTTGGGGGAGGTACTTAGCATTCTATGATCTAATTTATATTTAAAAATCAGGACTCTGTGGAGAACAGATTATAGAAAGGCTACTGGGGAGGTGAGGACATCATTCGGTTGCTGCAGATGAGAGATAGTGATAACCTGAATTAATAATAATGGTGGATGTTGTGAGATTCGGGATAATTGTGAAGGTAAGGCTGAAAGGATTTCCTGATGCACTGGATGGAGGATAACAAAGAAAGGAGAAGGTCAAAGTTAAATCCCTTTTTTCTTTTTTTTTAAACTTGAGGTGCAGGACACTGGGGGATAAGTAGGTTTGGGGGCAACAAATCAACAGTTCAGCCTTGTACATGTAAGTTTTAAATGCTTATTAGAGATCTAAGTGGGGCTATTTGAAGGCAATTGCATACATCGGTGAGAGTACACATCTAACCCCCGTGGGCCTATCACAAATGAACGAACAATAATAGAGGATGTACGGCATTATGCCCTCCTGAGACCAGGGTAAGCACAGAAATGTCACCTCACAAGTGTGGATTCCAGTTTAACTTACTCTATTTTACTGAATACTAGTTTCATAACATTAATGTGCAGAAAAACTGAATGCAAAAAGTGACATTTAAATAACATGCACAACCCCCAATTTTACAATGACCATTGTGTGAGGAGTCTGGCAAAATGTTTTTAAAATAAAAACAGTTTTTTGATTTCCTTTGGCCATGCTCTGGTTTGACACAGTAATGAAAAGCTATATAATTGTGTAACTATCTCAGGGTGGGATTTAAACTAATTTTTAAAAGTCCAGAAAAATCTGGATATTGCCTTGGCTACATTATCTCACTTGATATTTCAGCTGTAAAATGTTTTACTTGCTCAATATTAAATTCAAGAATGCAAGGATCACATGGTATTTAGTTCAAGGGAAGACCCCATGGTATTGTGAAATGTACTCTCCTGCTTCAGGATAGCAGCAAAATGTTTTGTTGTAGCAAGTTCAGAAAAATAAACTCAAAGCGTACTTTAAATTCCCCTTTAAGCATGGCAGGATGGAATCAACAACTTCACAAATGTAGGAACTGATGTAAATATGGAGATTTAAAGGTCACCATAGTGCAGTTAAAAATTTAAATTAATGTCTAACTCACTTATTTAATGACAAATCACTTAGTAGATTGGGCAAATTTCCATGTGGCAGGTAAGAATACAAGACATTTCTTTCTGAACAGTATGCTAAATATTCTAAAACATTATGTACCATATTTGGTTGGGAACACAAAGCAAGACTATTTTCTCCCATAAAAATTCAAATCCTGTAAGTTAGTGTTAGTCTAAGCCTAAAATATATTGCATTCTCATTTCCTTTCCTTAGTTCTACTTCAAGTTCACGTAGTTGGGTGCTGATGGATAAAATGTAGATGATTCCACCAAAACATTATTTATTATTGCCATGTATTATGAGACCATCATTTTTGTTGAAACACTGGAGTATTTAATGGATGCAGACAGCGGTAAGGCTTCATCACCCTAATATTATTTTAGGAAATCCAATTCATTTTAGGTACTTTCACATCTGTGATATCATTTTCACCCTTATAATAGACATCTGTGTTAACACTATTAAAGTTGTTAAAACCTATACTCGTGTAATGAGAAAACTGAGACCCAAGTAGTTGAAGTATCTTTCTGAGGTCATACTTCTATCAAAGAGTTGAATCAGTGTCAAAGCCAGAACTTACTCTTCCAAGTTTGGCTCTGATTCCACTACACCACTTCCAAGACTTCTATCCACATTGTTATTAAGGTATACTTTTCATACAGTACATTTTTTTTAGTGTACAGTTCTGTTAAGTTTTGACAAACAAATGCATTCAAGTACCCAGCACTATAATCCACATGTAGAATAGTTTCATCATGTCTCCAAATTTCCCCCTGCCCTGTGTATACAATCCTGCTTTCCATTCCCAGTCCATGGCAACTGCTGATCTGTCTTCTGTCCTTAGTTTTACCTTTTCTAGAATGTTGTATACACTAACCATATAGTATACAGCCTTCTGAAACTGGCTTCTTTCACTTAACATGGTCGATCTGATATTCATCGATGTTACTGGTATAACATTAGTGCATTCTGTGTTATTGCTGAGAAGTATTTCCTCACTGAGTGTTTATCCATTCCTAAATTGAGGTACAACACTAGGAACATTCACATAATATTTTGTGTAAAGAAATTTTTCTTCTCACTTGGGTAAAGACCTAGGAATGGAATTTCTGGATCAGATGGTAAGTGTAGGTTTAACCTCACAAAAGACTGAGAAACTGTTATTCAAAGTAACTATACCACTTTATCTTCCCATCAATGATGTATGTGAGTTCTAATTACTCTGCATCGTCACTAGCACTTGGTACGGTCACTTTTTTTATTTTTTTATTTTTTTGCGGTATGCGGGCCTCTCACTGTTGTGGCCTCTCCCGTTGCGGAGCACAGGCTCCGGACGCGCAGGCCTAGCGGCCATGGCTCACGGGCTTAGTTGCTCCGCGGCATGTGGGATCTTCCCGGACCAGGGCACGAACCCGTGTGTCCTGCATCGGCAGGCGGATTCTCAACCACTGCGCCACCAGGGAAGCCCCGGTCACTTTATTTTTAAAGACATTCTAAAAGGTGTGTGGTAGCGTCTCCTGAATTTAATTAGTTACAACAAAATTTTAATTGGCTTCCTGAAAGAGGCTGTGGGTAGTCCATATATGGAAATCTTACATTGAAGTCTTTCATTTTCGTTTTGGAAAGTTTGCTTAGATGCCATGTTAATCAGTAATCGAATACTGAGATTAAGTTTGTATTCCATCTATCTTCTTCCCTGTTGTTATGGGTGTGTCATACATAAAATGGTTACCACACTGAAGAAGGGGAGAAAAAGGGTAGGACTTTCATAATAAACAACTTATATAACTGGATTTTGAATATTCGGGAAGTTGTCAAAGGGATTGTAGATTTTCTTTATATACTTGACACATATAAATATAACTCACTCAAATAAGAATAGTTTTCCCTGACAATGAGGGAACATAATTAGGGGACAGATCTTAGAAAAGACTTCATAGGTAGACACATAAAAGAACAAACACCCATTAAAAGTTTCTCTTTTTATGAACTTTAAAAAGAAGATTTTTTTTTTACATTAAAATCTACTAAGTTCTACTATTTGGGAATGGATTACCAAAATTTATGGTTGTATTAAAGGCTTGCACATCTTGAGAGACATCTTAGTGAAAGCATAGCTTATTATAATCCCCCAGAAGAGAATACAAAGAGCAAAACACTTTTTAAACTATCTTTTAAAGAATTTCTTTAGGATCTATGGGGAAAAGTTTATAGAAAATGCCGTACAAATGCTACTAGCCACCTATTGAATTTTCAGTCTTGCATTTGTTTTGTAGTGAATACACATCAATTATGTAAGCATAACCAAAATCACTGTGCTTAAATTAAGTCTTATACGTATAAAGCATAAGTGTATGTAAACTATATTTGGGTTGACCATTTTTTGAAATATTTATGTATGAAGTGGCATACAAAGGTACCAGAACAAAACAGGTAAAGAGGTGGAAAGCCAGATTTTAAACAAATGCTTATTTTAAATTTAGTAAGAGAATACAAAAATGATTTTATCAAAATTTAGTAAAATATGACCGCCCACTCTCAAAACAAAAACTGTATAGGTGATTTAAGACAATGTGTCACTCCTTTTATTTCTAGAAAGTGCCAGGGTATATATCTATGTGTCTATGGGTAGGTTTGTTTTTAGTTGATTGCTTGCATCAGTGTCTAAAATTTTTCTTAAAAGAGTTATTATTTGGGTGCACTCATAACTTTTATACTCAGTTCTATTCCAATTTAGTGCAATTGTGAAGGGGATAGCAGAGGGGAGGTGGTTTATCCTCTTGTAACAGAAGGGTTTGTACTAGAAAGGCAGGTAATTTGACTTGCGTTTGTAGTTAAGAGTTTTGCTAAATTGTGTGAATCATCTAAGAATGGACTACCTCTGTGTTTCTCTGATATCAGTTATTCACACATCACCTTCAAGATTTTCGTCATATCCATGTGCCATTTTTGCTATTACTTAATATTATTTTGTCAACAGTTTCGAAAACTTATATTCTAACTTTATCCTCATCCCAAATAGTAGTAGCTATGAAATCATGTATATGAAATTTGACTCATAATTTTTTCTAATTTGGATTAAAATAAACACATTTTGCTTATATGAAATGTGTTTGCCTATGAACAAACTAATCTCCCATATCACTAGTAATACAGCACGAAATTTGTTTCAACACTAGTATCTTTCCAAATTACGTTAAAACCTAATTGATATTATAAGATATTTAAGATTTAATTATGTAGTCTTTTATTTCAAGGAATAAGTTATTTTTATGTGTTCAAAATAAGAGTCAAAATAGAAAACAAAGTTTATATAAGTTTTTCATTTTTCATGTTCACATGAAATTACATGTGTGTAATAAAACTTTTTATTACCACTTTTTTTACAACATGAAAAGATGCTTAGGTGAGTGAAGAACAATTTTCCAAAATAAAGAATGGTTTTATAGGGTAACATTATATTGGTTATTAGACAAAACTTATCTTTGACACTTTCTTGGAAAACTAGGGAATCCCAATTTTGATGAATTTTTATTCATTAAAGATGCTCCATATTTTATGTATATTCAAAATCATTATTATGAGTATTCAATTAATGTAACATACATATTTCTAAATATGATCATGAGCATTTTAACTTAACACCTAGTTTTCATTACTTTTATTTAGAATGCAATATTCTTTTGTAAAGCTTGTATTTTAATGAGAACTTCAAACTTTGAGAAATCTTAGGTAATCATTTTTTTTCCAAATCGCCACATAAAAGCTAGAACTGTCAAGGGGAGAAAAGATCATGAAAAACGTTCAGACATCCCTGGGAAGACCTGATTTTAAGGCCTTAATAAATAATTGAGTATAACATAGTAGCCTTCAAATTTTACTTAGCACCACACTTCTAGTGCCATAGCTCCATGTGACCCTATAAAAATGCTGTCGATAGCTCTGTTTACTAGAATTTATTGCTACCACGATGGAAAGCCACAATGCTATGAAACTAGTAATGCAGCAATATGCAACCTCAAGCCCAATAACGTGGCTATATTTTGAAATCATTAAAATGAAGATGAGGAGTAAGCTAAAGACTGATTTTGTGATTGCTATTAAGATATCGAGTAGTTCTTAAAATATACATCTGGGTGAGTGTGTATAAATAACTTGCATATTAGTGTCTTTAAAAACTGCTCTGATGGGAAGGGTGTTTTCTTCCCCTGGTGATTTCCCAGTTATTTAAAAAATATTCTGTGATTCATCAAGTAATCAGATAAATTTCTGGTTTTCACTATTGTGATTATAAATATATAGCCTTCTACATTTTTTTCACTAATCTTCAGGTGTTACTTATGTGAGATATTTTAAATGTTTTGAACTGAATAATGTTCCCTTTATAACTTTTGGCATATATCATGCATCTGCTTCAGGTTATTGTGGGGCATTTCATATCAATGAAATTTATTGTTCTAGGCAAACTTCTTTAATGGTGTATATTCAGATGCACATACATTAACATGTTTTATATGTATATAATCTCTTTGATAGCTAAAATTCTTGCTTTGTATTAACTGATTCTATCAAGATGTGAATTAAAACGTCTTTGTATCTATGAACATGTTCATTATCCACAGGACAAAGTACAGGCTTTATTTAGTTTACAGAAATACAAATCCATTGAATCATATTAAAATCTAAAATTTCAGAAGGGAATTTATTTTTTAGGATAATATTTCACACACTTCACGCTTGATAGCCACCCTCTTTCTATTTAAAAAGGTTGAGACTTTATCCACCTCTGCTTCCTGCCTTTACTTAGTGCACATTAGTGGCAATAAATGGGCAAAGAGTGCCCTTCACAGACCACTTAGTTCACCTCCATTGCTCTATGCCCACTGATCCATGTAAGTTGTAGTTTTATAAAATGTTATGGAGAGGTTTATTATTTGATTTTCCTTACACTAGTGAGAATTGATGTTATCATTCTGGGGACATCTTGGCATTTTCTCTTTTCACTCTAAATTGTCTCAACCACACCCATGGCTTCTACTACTATCTATATTAACCAAGGGCTTTCAAAAATAAAATGTTCTTTTCTGACAGTGCTTAAGCTACAGACTCTCTATTCTGCACTTCTCCTTTGCAACAACTGAAACTTAGTATTTTTCTAAACCCACGACCTTCTCTCCTCAGCCTTAATCTACTGCTCCCCTGGTCTCTTTCTGAATTAATGGTATCCTGCTGCCCTTGAATCCTCTCTCTTTCCCGCACTAATGCAAAAGTCTTCCATTGGCTTCTCTGGTTTGTCTTGCATTCTTCAACTCCTTTACCTATACTACAGCTGGAATGTGATCTACCTAAAATACAGATCTTAACCTACCGTTTACTACTTTAGGAAAATCCCGACATTTTCAAACATCTATGGATTAAGTCCAACCTGGGCAATACTGGACACTCCGTTTCCCTGTTTCTCTTACCGGCTCCCTTTGCTTCCGGATAGGCTCAGTCATTGGGAGACACTGGTGGCGGGTAGGGGCAAGACTTGGAGGCACGTTGGAAGAAGAGAAGAAGTCAGGAGAGAAATACCTCCTCTTTTGTCTTTAAAATGGCTGCAACTCCTTTGTGGTGTCAGCTGCCAATGGGATAGATAGCCCTGACTTTGCTGTGGCAGGGATCCCTCCTCTCTTTATTGGACCTCCAGCCCTAGGATAGTAATGATTTCTTTCAATGGCTAATCTCTGGACTACATCCCATTTGTTTCCTGTCCTCTCCTCTCCTCAATCACCTTTTGAATTAATTTGTTATCCCTCTATTTAACTAACTGGAATGAACGCCCTTTCACGGACTGAAACCTGCTTGATAAAATCTTTGGGCATCTCTCAAACTTACCGTGGGAGCCAGATGGTCCTCATCTTTATAATCATTAGTGATCTTGGACAGAAGAGACTCTCGGAGTCTATTTTTCCTCATCTCAGTGGCTGGGAATTATAATATCTGCCTCACAGGTTGGTGTGAGGATTAAAATAGAATTAGATAATTTGAGAATATGCTTTCAGCACAGTACCTGGCACCTGGTAAGCACTCACTACCTGTCAGTTGTTGGCTCATGAGGGCAAAAATGGAATCAGTGATATTTAGCACTAAAGTCCTAGTGCCTAGCTGCATATACCAAATAAATATTCAATAAATATTTGTTCAGTGAATCACCAACCTCTATATTTAAAAGATGCCTCTGTCCCTCCATCCTCAATGACTTTGTCTCAGGCCATCGTGTTCTCCTACCTGAATGACTGCAATGACTTCTCTACTGCTTTTCTGGCTTCCCATCTTTGAGTCCCCTCTCATCAATTAGAATAATCTTTCAAGTTAACAGATACCATCTATATATTTTAAACATTTTCCTAGCACCTTCAAGATGAACTGTGAACTTCTCAGCATGACTTATGTCCATTTTTTCTTCTGAATTCTTATTATAATGCTAGGCTCACGTTTTTTTCCATTTTCTCCCTTGCTTTATGCTTTACGTGCAATTTCTCCTGTGAACTGTACCTCCTTTTGCTATTATTTTATTTGTACTTGCTAATTGTTTTCCCAGTGATACTCTTCTTAGTTTGCAAGTAATTCTAACTTTGCTTTTACTCAATAACTCAGCTCAGTATATGACTTTCTACAGATTTTCCTTGAATCCCCTCCATGTACCCCCAATGCTGTCATTTCCTGATTACATGCAAATCTCCCCCAGTTGATGGTATGCCCCTTTCATCTAGGTGTTTAGTATATTGGCTGGCATACAGCTGTCACTTGATAAACGTTTGCTTAGTAAGGAATCAAGAAAGGGCTGAGACTGGGCTCTTACAAAATGCCAAAAGATGCCTCTTTTCTAAGTAAATCAGCCTGTTAATCCACCTCTCTGAAATGGGTTATTCAACCAAATCTTCTCCCTTACTTAAATAATCATATGGAATCTTTTGCTGAAATTCAGATAAACTGTTTTTACCACAGTTCTTTAATATATTAATCTAGAAACCCTGGCAAAAAATGGTAATAAACCTCTTCTTGTTACTTGTTCCTAGTGAATACATTCTTTGGTCTTCATGAACTCTACTGCATTCAAAGGGCTCACAAATTATCATTTTACTAATTCACTTTAAACTCTTAGTTTCAATTATACAAGATGACTAAGGCCTAAGGAACTGCTGTACAACACTGTGTGTATAGTTAATAATATTGTATTGTGCACTTAAAAAATTTTAAGAGGGTAGATCTCTTAAGTGTTTTTACCACAACAAAAAAATAAAATTGAAAAAATACAAAATTAGCACCAAATTTCATTGGCTTTTTTCACCCCATCTTCTTATTCCTTCTGTAAATTAAATTTTCTCAACATATTTGAGAAAGTTTGTGATTTCTTAAGAGTAACTGACATCTCCTCATCTGTGTATTACCTTGGAGTAAATTTGCCTTGGCAGTTAACGTTAAACTCATTCAGATCAGAGAAGTGGTCTTGCAAAATTTCTTTGCTTTTTTGGATTTCAGTTATTTTTAATCAGTGTTGATTTACACTTTAGTCCAAAGTTCAAGTCCTTCACAGAGAAGATTGATTCTTTTTTTTTTTTTTTTTTTTTTTTTTTGAGGTACACGGGCCTCTCACTGCTGCGCACTGCTGCGGCGCACAGGCTCCGGACGCGCAGGCCCAGCAGCCATGGCTCACGGGCCCAGCTGCTCCGCGGCACGTGGGATCCTCCCGGACCGGGGCACGAACCCATGCCCCCTGCATCGGCAGGCAGACTCCCAACCACTGCCCCACCAGGGAAGCCCGAGAAGATTGATTCTAATTCTTGTATTGTAGAAATGATGCATCCTGACTTGTTTCCCTGCCTGTGATACACACACACACACACACACACACACACGCTGACTCATTTAACCTTAATATTGGAGAAGAGTAGTGGAAGACAACTTCTCAAATATTTTTCCTCATTAATGGCAATTCTAAAAATTATCAGAGGAGCAGAGTGCCAGTTTTTCCTTTGATTTTCCTTCAGTTTCAAGGCACTTACGAAAAGAGCTAACAGACTGCTGAGGTAAGAAGTACTCACTGATCAAGAATTTCAGTGCAAGATCTTGATGACCTAAAATATGTAAGATATTTTTTACACCTATGTAGAAGAAATGAATTTTGCTTCTAGATATCATGTGTGTGTGAATTGAATAGCTGTGAAAAATCTCATATCTTTCCTAGAGTGATTGCATGCCTTAAAGAAGGAAGATGTGAAGGAATTACAGGAAAATAAATATAAACAATACTATTGTCCTATATATTCTGGGAACTGCAAAATTTTGGGTGTTCCGTAAATATTGTCGACTGACTAGAGAGTGAATTTCTATCAGTGCCTGGCAACATAATCCAGCTCATTTGATTTACCGAACTATATAAAAAGATTACATTTAAATCTTTTTTATTATACTTAATGCTCTGTTATTTTTTTAAGCACCTCAAAGTTTTGCTATAAATAAATTTTGGGGTATAAATTTTTTCCAGGGAAAAATAACCAGCTCTATTTAATTTTCACTAGAGATAAATAATACCACAAAGCTAATTAAAATAAAATTGAATCAAAAAGGTTTTTAATGAATTAAAATTTATTATAAAAGTGAATGATTCCCTGTTTGTTTTTTTATATATATTTTTTGCATATGAAAAACGTGTATGTGCTTCGATTTCAGTAATCACTGGAATCAATATGTTTGTTTTATTGTCATATGTGTACCTCATGGTTGTGTCATATTTAAGTTGGCAATTTTATTCTATGTTATTAAGGCAGTGCTACAGTTAAAAAGTAACTATCTGAGACTCATGGATCAATACTTTAAGTTGCCTTTGAATTGCATAGTGTCTAGAATATGGGGATCATTAGAGAATTACCGATCTATTTATATGAGTAATAGACAATGGAAGGCATAAATTTTAAATTATATAAATACTAAATATTTAGATAATTATTGCTCACTCATAAAATTCATTTTGTGTCCTCTAACAATCCTCATACTAGGACATGTATAATAATTATTAAGATTTTCATTATTAATATTCAGATAAATTACAATAAATCCATGCCTTATTTGTTAATTTTCCTGATTAAGAAATGTTTATTCAATGTAGAAAATACGGATTACTGAAAAAAGTATTTAAAAAATGAAATCACCAGTAATCCCACCTCTTTAAAACTGATTTACAAGTTTAAAATATGTGTTTACTTATACATATATACACACACACGCAGATATTATTTACACTGTTAACCCTTTTTAGTGACTTGACGTTTGAAGGTTTATATAGTTCTTATTTAGATGTGTCTAATTAATTTTACCAATAATTTATTGAGTAACAATTAGGTACCTTGACATAAAGTAGCTCCAAAGGATGTCAAAAGTCATAACTTAAAAAGGTTTCCAAAGTCTAATGTTTTTTATAATGCTCTCGGGATAAATACAGTTAAATAGTTTTTATCTGAAAAACTTCCCAGAGGTGTTAATATGCTACTACTCATTGTGAATTTCCAAAGGAGACATAATGCAGTGTTTCCCAAGTTATTTTATCATGGAAGCCTGCTCTTTTTCTCCAGGATCATCTGATGTAGGCTTCTGGTACGTTCTTCAAAAAGAGGTTAGATCCTGAGAGTAAATTGTTTAAATAATTGATTTAACTGTTAGTGTGTTGTTCAGGCATTCTGAAATATAGTTTATCTTTCCTGGATAGACCAATATTTCGACTTGTGGTTGTAGATTTGGCTTTGGTTTAATTTTAGTCACATCTTAACCACTAGTATTAACCCAGTACTGCTCCTGATATGTATTATGAAAAAAAAAAGTAAATGTACGTTGATTATGTAAATATATAATAATGTTTATGATTATGAAGAGAATAATAATAATTATGGTGATAAGTAGTAGGAGGAGGTTATCCTTCATTTAGTTCACAAATACTACAGGAGGAATCATATATAATGTTATTTAATCTTCTAAATCACTACCCCCTTGGCATAGGCACAGACACAGTTCAAAGCTATGGTGGCTTGATGCTGAGATGCTGAGTGTGGTTCCCGGGGAAGGAACTAGGCAGTGCCACTCTGGCTGCTTAGGTGTGTGCTGCCTCTATAAGGCTTCCTGCAGAAACAAACGCTAAATGCTATTTTTGCTTTTCACTTTTTTTTTTTTTTTTGTATAAGTGAAAATACTCCTTGGATTCCTTTCGGTTAGTGAAAACAGGTACTAATGTAGGTCTTACATAAAAGCAAAGTGGCATAAAATGAGCATACCTGTAGTCTCAAGCTACTTAGAATAATAGACTCACGCAAATTGCTAAATTGGATTGTTAAAGAGTTCACAAACCTCATTAATGAAAGTGGAGACTAAATCCTAGAAAATGCAAATGACTTAATTGCTCAAGTTCTGATTGATATCTTCAAAACAGTCATTCACATATTTTCTTATAACCCCTCTTCAAAAGGTAAGCTACTCGAAAACAACTTGTGCCAGGAATTTTGCACATGTGAAACTCACATGCTTCACATGTTTTGAAAAAGCCAAACCCCAAGAAGAGAGTCTGTTATAGGTTCTGTAAACAGCAATGATTTTTCAGCTGTGGGTCACAAACCTTTAGGAGGTCAGAGGCATTGCATATATGGATTGTATGTAAAATTTTTATTGAATTAGAAAAATTAAGTAAATTAATAGAGTCTAACAACTCTAATGGAATAAATATTTCATAAAAATGTATTTCATTTTTGTTCAAAAGTTTGAAAAATACTGTATAATTTGCCTTTATTATTTTCTGGGACTATGTAATCATCATAATTGTGGAGAACACTAAAAAGAGGAAGATGGAATCTCCTTCCATGTGAATGGAATGGAAGCTAGGAGTTAGATTATTCTCTAAACATTATTTATGGGCCGAGATTCATATCACTTACTGTAGCCATTCTTATGTGAATTGAAACAAGTGGTTCATTATTTCTAGTGTCATTGGCTTGTTTGTTCCAAGATTAATTTAAAAATCCAATATATGTACAATTTTTGTCCTAATAGCCTATGTGGGTAAGACAAAATTATAATTGGGAATTAGCAGTGCTTATTTGTATTTAAACTCACTTTCATTGGGTATTTCTTTATATTGTTTTTACTAGAACTCTTTCAATTTTGTGTTTGAGTACTCCATTTTTAAAATTAAATAATTTATCTAGTATAAATACTCTTACAATAAAATATTTCATCCCCTCAAGTTTTTTGAGGTAATGTAAGAAAAAGAGCTATTCTGAATTACAAAACTTTTCTCAGTTCATAAAAACATAATAATATCATATTAAAATTAGTAAGCTAACCTAAACTTTTCAGATCACAAACTTAAATGTATGGTTATACATTTAACATATAACATGAGAATGCATGTTTTTCCTTCTTTCCAAAATGCTATCTTTGGGGGGAATAATTATTTTATTGTGTGTTATATTTTTCTAACCTTTTCACAATCTCCAGAGCATGAAATAATATTTCTTTAGAATGCTACCTTTGATATTAATGACAAACTGAGAAAAAGATAATTTTGTACCTTTAGATAATGGCATAAAATATCTATGTTTAAATAAAATCAGCATAAAGAAAAAAAGTCATTCCTAGCCATCCCCCAGTTGTCCAATGTGTTGGCAAAAAAAGTTCAAGTCAAGGACAAGTGGCTACTGTGCTTTTTAAAAAAATTTTTAGTAACTATAGACCACTCTGTATGTGTATAGTATAGTAATTTATACTTTAAAATATCACTGGAAGAAATAAATATCAATTATATTCTACCTTAACGTGACAGGCATCCCACAGGCACTGGTTTACTAGTTACTATTATTGATTAGTAGATACGTAAAGTTACTCATCTATTATTTAATCATTATTTATCATTTATTACAATCTTAGTCCTTACTGTCCTAGGGACAATGTCCTTTAATTTTAAACACATGTGCAATAATTAACTGTAATTTCCATAAATACTTTAATTTCTACTGCTATTATTTATGCTAAAGGCACTATAGCAATATTTAAAAATGTACTTCTAGGGAGACCCCTATTCACTGGAAATAAACAGGAGAAGGGCACAGCACCATATACTTGAAATGAGAAAAGGCTTTATATTTAGTAAAAAAAAAAAAAAAAAAAAAAAATCTTTAAAGAGGGTTGGAACTAATAAATAGCTGCAGAACATTTGGTCAACATCAAAAAGCATAAAAGAGAAAATTACATGCTGGGATCCAGGGTCAGACAATAGTTCAAATTCTAAGCCCACTATTTACTTGCTCTGTAAATCTGGCATGTCTTTTAGTCTTTCTGGGCCCAAGATTCCTCATCTGTATAATAAGAACCTTCCTTATAATGTTGTGATGAAAATTAAATGAGTTAACACAGGTAAAATGCTTAGAAGAATACCTGGTAAATAGTAAAATTCTATTTTAGTTACGAGGATCCAAAGATTATTACTTTCCTTCTAAAATGTATCTTAATTCTTGTCCTTCCTTCCTCCCTTTTCCCTAACTTCTTTCCTTTTTGGTCTCTCTCTCTCTTCACCCTTTATCTGTAATGACATTTTGTAGTTTGCTTTTTTCAGACTGCTTATATAAAGTTTACATACATCCTTTAAAAAATCCTCTTGCAAATAAATGATTTTACATGATTTTAATTTTTAGTAAATGAGTAATAGTTTAATTATAGATGAACTTAATTTATTCAACTCCCCTCCTCCTCGTTCCATTGTTGGACATTAGCTTTTCCTCTTAATTTTTAATTACTTTAAACAATGCTGCAGTAACTATCTCTGTACATGAATCATCAATACTTCTGCAGCATAATTCTGATGTGGACTTACCATTTCAAATATAGTTTGAAATTTGAGGCTTTCAATGTAAAATACCAAATTGTCTTCCTGGAATGCTACTGATTTGCACACCCACTGACAGTGTATGTGCGTCCTGCTGCTAGTCGAATACTGTGACATTGGAGAGAAAATGAATGTACAATCAGACAATGGCCAGACCATACACAAAAACAGAATTCTGACCCACAACCTGCAGGAATCATCCTAGGAAGCCAACCTACTATCTGTAAGTCAGACATGTTAGAAAGTCAGACCTCTATCTCTGAAAGTCAGTCTAGGAAGCCAAACAACAGCCCTGTCACAATTGGCCCTGAATGACCGGGACTTGAAGAATAACCGACAGCTTTTCTAACTTCTGTCCCAGCTTCGAACTTAGAACCAACCAGAGAAAGCCAAATATCCACCCCTAACCTATCACATAGGAACACCCACTTCTAGTTAGCCTGCCCACAATTTCCCCATGCTAATAACCTCCAACAGGGCATACCTGAAGTCTTCTCTTTTGTCTACTGTAAAGCTCTCCCACTCTTCTGCCTGCCTTTGAGGCTCTGTCAAATGAAAGTGGCAGTGGCTGGATCCCTTCCTCCCTCCCTCCTTCCGCCTTTCTTTTCTTTGTGCCTCCTTCCCTCCCTCCCTTCTTTCCTTCCTTCTTCCTTTTCAGTGAATTCCAAAGTATACCTAACCAACCATATTGAAGGACCATTAAACTGAAATAAACTGCCCTGCAGGTTTGAGTAGTATAGGGGAGACAAAACAAAGTCACAATTCTACTCCAGTTATAGATCCAAAGTGCCTCCTTAACCGAAATTCTATCAGGTTGTGTTGCCCATACTGAAAACCATTTGGCTAGGGCAATAAAAAAGCTAAAGTACATATAAAGCCGTATTTCTCAATACCTCTCTGTTGCCCAATAGCTTAACACCATGGTTTTTTTTTTTTTTTTTTTGTAGATTTAGGAGTTTCTCTGGATTAATATTTTATTAACCAGTTTCACTGGTGTTTCTGTGATTACAAAAGTCATATATTTTCTCTGTAAAATGTCCATAGTTTACCGAAAAGCATAAAAAAAACCCTTGCAATTCTATCATTCAGAGATAACAACTGGTAATACTTTGTTTTATAGCCTTTCGGACTTTTTCTATGCACATACATACATATATGTATATTACAAAAATCGAATAATACTGTAATAATGCTATTTTCACTTGATCATCTTTCTATATCAAAACTATCATCTTCATGAATGGTCCCACTGAATCCTATTTTATGGACATGTATCATTAACGTGGACCCATCAAGTGATGGTGGCTGATTCCCTTGTTACAGAAAGCTCTGAATAAGTAAACTTTGCTGTGCTAATTTGGGCGATCTTTGTTTATTTCCACACTTGGTATAATTACTTTCATTTTTACTCTCTATAAAAACAATGGTATTTATTTGATTAAACTGATATTTTTTATTTAAGAGTGAATGAGTATTTTTCATGCCATTATACCCTTTTATATTGATTTAATGTTTTCTTATTAATTTTTATTTCAACTGCATTAAATTAATACATTATAATTTTAACCTATATTTTGGAACTATTTTTTCACTGATACACAGAAGACTTGTTTTATTTTTCTTATTCATTTTTAATATGCATTATATTTTTAGTAATATTCTTGGGATTCCTAGGCAGAAAATTCTATCACCTGCAAATAGTTGTGTTTATCATATCCTTTAAGATACATTGGTTTCTTATCTTTATTCTTGTTATATTATTGTCTAGGTCTTCCAGAAAAGTGTTTTAAAAGTTGTGCTAGCAGCATCCTTATCTTGTCCCTCACCTAACAGAAATATCTTCAGAAAGTCACTGACGACTTTTGTGACATTTATCTACAGTTACTTTCAGATACATGCTGATAATGTACCCTTCTAGTCCTAGTTTATTAAGAGCTATTATCAGAAATTATATGTTTATCAACTATTTTGGTACCTCTGGATAGGACAAATTCATACTTTGACCTATTGAAGTTGTAAAATATAATAATGGATTTCTTAATTTAAACGTCCTTTGGTTCTTAAACCCTATTTGGTCCTTATCTGATGAATATGGTGCTAAATTAAAGTTTAGAGCCTTGGAAATTTTATTATGTGCTTATTTTCCTCTAACATTTAAAAGCATGATATACAAGTCCAAGTACCCCTTTTAGTATTTCTCTTCCAAATCTAGTGTCCATTTGTCTCGCTTTCAACAGGAGTTATAGAAGTTCAAGGAACAGTGGCAACATTTGGACAAAGTTTCACAGAAGTTGTCGATTTGTACTGGCTGTTCAATGAAATGATGCATATTCACAGAGAGAAGGGGGAGGAGATGGCATGAAATCCTAAAGGGTGATTTAGGGATTAACAAATAGCAAAGGATGTAAGCAAAGACAGAACTCTTTTATATGCTCCATGAGCAATGATTAGATCTTTCAAAGAGGTCTAATCTAAGAGAAATTTATGAGAGAGATAATTGGAAGAACAGAGGGATATCATACTGAGTATGGTGTTAAATACTGAGGATTCTGACTTTTATACAGTAAGTGGTTTCTGAGCCAGGGATTGATACACAAAACAACATTTGAGAACTAGAACTCCTGTGGTTGTGTATGGGCTGAACTATGGGAACATCATCTAAAAGGAGGGAGATCAGTAAGAAAGTCACTGCAATCCTCTAAGGGTGATTTTTACATCTTTGCTGTATATGGAAAATCTGATTAAAAAGTTATCTATGTCCTCAATAATACAGTTGTTTATAATTAAAATTTGTGCATTTTGGATAGTGGTTTCCTAATTTTACCCTTGAGTTCCTTCAAAACTCTTGGGTAAATGTCAATCGGCCTGTCAATTTATCTACATAAACAGACATTCCTAACAGGAGTCTAATTTTTTATTGGAATGTATGATGCCACAGAAATAACGTAACAGCTTACTTGCTACAGAGGAAATAGGGGTTGCCAGTGTATTATAAATGAAATTAAAGACATTTCACATGATTATACACCAGAATTTTCACTTTATGGTAAACTGAGATTCTTTTGATAATGCTCTTTCATGCTAAATATCTAAATATAGGAAAATCAAACATGATTTTAGTTAACAGCTTGTGAATGCTTATGCTGTATGTATATTAGCACAGTGTGAAGCCATTCCTCAAAGAAGAATAGGCTTTAGGGTGATTGTCTTATCAGAGACATACTTTTCTTTGTGACTTTTCTCCTAACAGATATAGTTCCTTATTTTGAGAATGAAATGTATTTAATTAAAATTTTCTCTATAGAGCTTGTGTTGAAACTGTAGGCAATGTAGGTCAGAATCTTTATCTTACATTTAAGAATAAACAATCAGAACAGAAGAGAACACTTATGATATACTCAAGGAAAGAATGTGTAAGCCACACATTTTATATCAAGTCAAGTAGCGCTTACCGGATGAAAGCTACAACCAAAAAATTTTGAACATGTAAGAACTCATGGGATATTGTTCACATGAGTTCTTCTTAGGAAACAACTAGATGAGAAACTTCAAGCAAAAAGTTACTGAGGGGAGTCTCAGCAAAAGATCCAGATATATTTTACTGCAAATCTGAAATGAAGGTGAGTGTAATGGCAATGGAATATAATGTAGATGTTATATATCCAGCAAGCATAGAAATAGCATAAATAATAATAATGGGAGTTGGCAGATGGAGTCAGGGGAATAAGGTAGTCAGTAGAATAATCTAGCTGATGGCCTCATATGTGATAACTCACAAATCTCATTGTAGAGATATAAGCACATTAACAGTACAAAGGTAAAGATGAAGAAAAATAATACTACTGATTAAATTGGATGTGAAAAGGGGGAAAGGGAGGAAAAATGCAAAATCAATAATTATTTATAGAATAGGCAAGACATAGATATTGTTTAAAAGGAAAGGGCTCAACTATTATACTAAAACAACCACTAGAACAAAAATATGAAATTTCTTATATATATGAAGACTTATGCAAAACAAAAACTTAAAAGGAAAACATAACATAACAAAATGTTAGTGATAAGAAGAAAACTGTCAGTCATATTAATAAATGTATGTGTTAAACTTGCCTATTAAAATAAAAATAATTTTCAAGGTTGATAACAAAGCAAACCGATTCTATGTGACTTATATACCTAGATCAAAGTGATTCCCAAAGATTGAAAATGGAAAGTTAGAAAAAAGCATTAACAACAATGATGGCAATCTATAAAGACTGAATTTTACCCAAAATACTCAAATGGGAAAAATAGTGTAGATACCATCACTTATGCTTTTTCAGCTCTTGTAAGAGGACAAAAATGTGATAGATTCAGAAGTTTAATAAAACTTCAGATTGATGTTATAACAGCTGATTCTTCAGGTTATTAAAGATTGAATAGGTCTTACGGAATGTCTTCCAAAAATATATGCTATATGCATATTGAAGAAAATTTAGAAGATACAGACGTTTAAAAAGAAGAATATAAAATCACTCATGGTCACTTTAGCAATAAATAGTATTAATTCTTAAAATATTTTTGATAAATTTTAGGTTATTATAAATATAAAATATATATAGAAAACATACAAAACATACATACATCAAGTATGTTTTTTTAAAAAATTAGATAATGTTGAATATACAGTTCTGTATTTTACTTTTCTAATAAGGTAATAAAATGGACATTTTCTATTGCTCTCTAAACTTTATATTTTATAGATGTACCATACTACACTATTGTGAAACATTTATTTAAGATGTAATTTTTTACTTTTATAATATTGTTGCATCTTTTTTTGATGGAATGACTTTACTAATTTCCACTGTCACACACAGTGTATATTTGCATATCTTATCTACTATTTTTTTACATTAAGTTTAAGTATTTAAGAAGAGATAATTTCTGGGGTGGATGAAATGGGTGAAGGGGGTCAACTGTAAGGTAATTAGACTTGTGATGATTGTTTTGTAGTGTGTACAGGTGTCAAATTACAATTCTGTACACTTGAAACTAACACAATATTTAAAAAAGAGATAATGTCATTCACCTTGAAATTTTAAATATATTTTACTTGTATTAACTGCATCTTTTCTTTACTAGTAAGAATGAATATTTTCCATAGTATTAATTACAATTGATTTTTATTATTCACGGTAGTTAATTCTACAAAGTTGTTGTGAACACTGAAATAGTGAATACTGAACCATTGCTCCCAGCGGGAATACAGAATTAGGTTCATGGAAGGCTGAGTTACAAACATTTTCATCAACTGATCATTATACAATATTTGTAATGTATGCTTCTCTTTAAAGACACCCTTTAAAATATAAATTGTTGGTTCGTTAACACTGTACTCAAAATGGCCAATAGCACTGTAACTCATGACTGAATGAAGCTTATTTAATACATGTATTCTCTCTGTATAAGGCACATCAGGTCTTCCTGTACTTAGGAACACTAGATAGCATTTCAGCACTTGGGAGCCATTTTACATAGTGAAATCAATAACAAAAAAAATAAAAATGTGAAAAATGTGGCACTAAATAGACCACGAAAAGGATACTTGTTTACAGTATGAGAGCTGCAACAGAAGGCAGAGGTCAGCTTGTTTGACCTCAGCTAGGAATGTGTGCATTCGGTCACTCAAATTTTTCACTGTTCTGCATATTCCATAAAAGACTGCAAAAGTGCCACAAATATTGACTTTATGGTTACAAATAAATTTTAGCAAGTAGGTGAATTCACAAATATGGAATTGACAAGTGATAATTAACCAGTTTTCATATTTTTCTTCTTTTCCAAATTATTTATGGGTCTGACCATGTTAAATTGGGAATACTGTCATCCTTCTGTATCTGCAGAGTAATAATTTGAGGACCCCCAAGGAAACCAAAATCCTTGAACGCTCAGGCCCCTTACAGTTAGTCGGTCCTCCCTATCCTCAGGTTCAGCATCTAGGTGATGTGGAGGGCAGACTGTATTGACGTCATTCATTTATATAAGTCCTTTGCCTATTAAGAAAGCTAACCTTTTGTTATATTTATTTTAAAGTTATTGTCCCCTAGTGTTTTCATTGCCTTTTAGTACTTTCTCACAGTGTTTCTTGATACCCAGCCACTATAACTTTCATGGATTATTGTTCTATTCTTTTATCACTTTTTCAATTGCTATTGTGCTTTAAAAGATCCTAGCCATTCTAGGAGTAAATAAGTGGGCCCTTACATCATCTTCTAATTAGACGATTTCTTTTTTGTTCGATTTCATAATTGATATGGACTTTGTCATTGTAAGGTATGAGATGGAAATCTATAATTTTGCTTCTTTTAAAATAATTTAACCTATTGTCTCAGTGCCATTTATTTGATAACACTTTTGCCATATGGATTTACGAAGCTACAATATCTTCTGTGCATTTGCTTTCTTTTGCTGCTATAGGAAATTACCACACATTTAGTGGATTAAATTAACACACTTATTATCTTACGATTCTGTAAATCAGAAGTCCAATATAGGTCTCATTGGGCTAACACTAAAGTATCTGCGAGGCTGCATTCATTTCTGGATTCTACAGAGAATAATCTGTTTTCTTGCCTTTTCCAGCTTCTAGAGGACACCTGTGTTTCTTGATTCGTAGCCCCTTTCCTCCATCTTTAAAGCAGACAAGGGTGAATAAAATCATCCTCATGTTGCATTGATCTGACCCTCGATCACTGATCTCTTTCTCTCCAGAGCCAGGAAAGCTTCTGTGCTTTTAAGCACTCCTCTGTTTGGACTAAGTCCACCTGAATAATCCAGGATAATTTCCCCATCTCAAGGTTCATAATCTTAATTACACTTACTAAGTCTCTTCTGAAACATAAGGTAACATATTCATCCATCCTAGGAAGAAGTACACAGACATTTTTGGGAGGGGGGACATTATTTTGCTTACTACATTCTGGTAAGGATTTTTTTTGCATATCATGATCTATCGCTGAGGCTTTCACTCTATTCTACTGGTCTGGTATGTCTACTCCTGCTATAATATGCTGAATTTTGTTGATTTATATTACAATTTAATCTGGCAGGCCTCAGCGTATCATCTTAGCTTTTATTTTTCAAAATGTTCTCATGTATTTATTTTAGAAACTGCTTTACAACTAATTAAGTTCAAGAAACATTCTTTAGATATTTAATTTGAATTGCATAGATCCTGTAAATTAGTACAAGGGGAACTAACATCCCTCCTACACACATCTTCATTCAATCTTTATAAAAATGTGGGTATAAAATTTTAAAATTTCCATCAAATATGTTCCAAATATTTCCTACTGAGCTTATTCCTACTTATTTATTGTTGTTGATGTTGCATATGGGGATATTTTTCTATTTTCTAGTCTCCTCGACATGTAAGAAAATGTTGATTTTTGAATGTTTGAATTATCTCATTAGTTCTAATAGATTCCAGTTAGTCTATTAAATCACCAAACATTTGTTCATAATGCTAATTATTTAGGTTGACATGTCATATACAAACAATATTTCATTTTTTCTAACTTTAGATGGTTAGATAACTTTAGTTATCATGTGTGGTTTTCTATACTTACATCCTAAACCTGTTGTGCATCCAACTCAAAACAATCTATCTAAATAAATATGATGTAAACTCTTCTAACCAAAAATGGTAAGCTGAATTATGGATACTTTAATACTTTTAGCATCCAAGAATATATTATAAAAATAAATAGCAAGAGCATTAATAACTAATACAATTGATGTCAGGTATAACATGTCTATAAATGCCTATCTGATGATTTTTCTCTGTCAATGCTCTCTTGCTAACAATTACTGGTTGAACAGGTAGTGCTTCTTAATCACTGCATTGAGGGAGAACACATTGCTTGGGGAACCACTGGTTATCTTATTAAGAGAGTGTTAAAGAGGAGTTATTGTAGGATTTGGGCCTGTGTTGGTGATTTGGGGAAGGGTTTAAGGAAGTGGGGTTTTACTCTGAATCGGATCATGTCAGGAAGCAGGGGTAAGTCTATGATTGATCACTTAAACAAATCTTTTTTAGAGGGAGGAAAGAATAGAGTGAGACTAAAGTTGTAATTGGTAAAGAAGTAGCAATCACTCATATTTGCCAAGATAGGAGGATATTGCGGTTTTTTGTCATATGAAAATTGCTCACGTTTTTTTCTGTGTTTAGATGTGATTTCTGAAGAGTCTTGTTTCTGTCTAATCCCATGATCATGGAGTGGCCTTGTCTGATGTTGATGTTTTATAAAGTTGTTTATCCTCACTAGGAGTACATGAAAGTCCATCTGTGAGTGTGCAGACAGCTTCCAGATGTTAGAGGCTACTTTTCTCTCTCAATCACTATATAGACCAAGATACAACAACATTACCAATCCCAAAGGGTTTGGTGTTAATTATGTCTGAGAGTGTTTCATTGTTATTTTTGTGTGTCTGAGTTTACCCATTTTAATTTCTTTTGTTCTGCACTACAGTTAATTATGGTAAATATATCCCTGAGATGTTTTTAATAATCACAGATTGAGAGTGTCACACAAATTTGGAAATTTTTTTCTCTTGTATTCCACTAAGTGCAACCATTTGTAAATTCACTTTTGAAGTTCCCAAATTCTGGATTCAGAAAGACAGTCTGAATTTCATACCTCTGTGTGTGTGCATGTATGTGCATTACTAAATAAACAAGATAATTTAGATTGATGGTAGCTAAGTCTTTGACATATATAAGTAGTTATTGTGCAAGTCAATTATATATACATTTACATAAATTAATTATAGACACATAAACATATTTCTTATCATATAGATTTAATATGGCTAATGTGATATATTTTTTGAATTAAGTAACTTGTACCCTGCAATAAAACAGAAGAAAGTTTACTCTCCTTTCAGCTCTTACAGGATTTTTATCATGATGTTATATAAAGAATGTTTTAATAACCTGCTCTTAATTTCAACAGAAACAAGCCACAGGAATTTTCCTACATAACTAAAATAGCCACTTAGATTTTTGCTTTTTTTAAATAAGTGGATTTAAAATGGAAAATTGATCTAGCTAAACTACAATAATATTTACTAAATTATTACACTTGGTAAGTCTAGTAATTACTAGACTTACGTCAACTGGGATCAAGTAGTCATTTTGAAATTTCCTAGGGCAGAAAAAAATAGCTACATGTTTTCCTGGCCATTTGCTATAGACTTGACAAACTGGACTGGATAAATTTTCTCTTGTTGCTCTTCCTTGTTATTTTTTTCTTTCCAACTAATTTATTTTTTCCTCACATGATGATACACGTTTCTTTTGGAGACATGATACATATGCTTCACTCCTGTATTGCACATATAAAGAAAAAGGCACATCTGTATAGTTTCTGGTCATTTATGCTTATTAATTGGATACGATTAAACTGGTCTGAAGCAAAATTTATTTTGTTTTTATATAAAAATACATCTATGATTTTGGACCCATGTCTGTAAATTATTTGTTCATTTAAGTCACCAGAATTTTTTTTAAAGTGCATCACTTACATATTTCCCTTTAACATTACCAAGGAAATGCACCATATAAAGAATCAGAAACAACCCATTACCAGAACAACCTTACCAGAAGTTTATGTTGCTAATTAGAATTGGACTAGCTCCACCCCAATCATTTCAAATTTGTAAACTCACTCAAAGGAAATGTTATCTTTAGAACAAGGGTGCAAAATGTGGACTATTTTAATCTTTTTGAGTTTTCATTGTGTTCTTGTTCAGAACATATGGGCTTCTTATGCATAATGGGAAACTAAAAAACTAAGGTCTCCCAGACTGTATATGACAAGTTTAACTAGCAGCTAGATCTCTTGTATCCTCTTCAAACAAAGGACACTCAAGTGTGCCAATCTATGAAATAGTGGCGGAGCCATGGTAGCAGTCAAAACATGGAGAGAGTAACATGATCTTTATAAAAAAAAAAATTCAAATTATAGTCGTAACTAGTTCCACGCAGGTTTTCTCGAAACGATTGCTGTCTCTTTAGTTTTGAGATCATCAGTCCACGCACAATCATTAACACTAAAAAAAAATACACTTCATTACCCTTCCTTCTCAGAATCTCTATTCTCCGTCCTTCCTGAAATCTCCCCATCTCCCAGCTGTGGGGATTTTGGTAGATATGAATTCATGCAATTTAAATTCTCTTAAGAACTCCTTTTTTGGGGCTTCCCTGGTGGTGAAGTGGTTGAGAGTCCGCCTGCCGATGCAGGGGACACGGGTGTGTGCCCCGGTCCGGGAATATACCACGTGCCGCGGAGCGGTTGGGCCCGTGAGCCACGGCCGCTGAGCCTGCGCGTCCGGAGCCTGTGCTCCGCAACGAGAGAGGCCACAACAGGGAGAGGCCAGCGTACCACAAAAAAACAACAACAACTATTTTTTAGAAAAGAAAGAGCAAGTGCAAGAGCCAAAGAGAAAGAGAGAGAGGGAGTGAGAGTTTCCTCATAAAATCCCAGAAATATCAATTTTAGAATTTTACCTATATTCCATTATTTTGAGGGAATGACTCATTTGTTCACATGACATTCCTAAGATGAAGAGAAAATGTGTTTTGTTACCTTTGGTTGTAGACAGGAGTGGGCATTGTGTGGTAACAGCTGGGACTGTGTAGAGTTTAAATACGATTTTATGATTGCCATGCAAATTTTTAGAGAGACTAAATATTTAATTCTTCAATATTAAAATGTGCTAAAATACCTTGATATTTCTTCTTTGGCTACTTTTTCAAGCATCTTCAAGCATGCTTCATATATATAGTGTTAGACTAAGTGATTATTCAGATATAATTATCTCTTAATTCACTTGTCTATTTATACATTTATGGAGTTCGTTTCCAAGCAGTCTTCAAGTAATACTTTTTTTCCTTTAAACTGTGTGAGGTATTTGCAAGTTTTCAGTCTTAGGTTTTCTGTCATAAGTGTTTAGCAAACGTTCTAGCATCATCATCATCATCACATTACTATTAGCAGTAGTAGTAGTAACAGTGATACAAAAACTAGCATTGTTATTTTGTGGTTTACAAAGAAGTTCATAATTGCCCTGTGAAAAACGTAAAATCCAATATTCACTAACATTTACTTTTTAAAGTTTCATGTAATTTCATTAATTTAAAATCTTATATTAATGGAACACAGTTTAAGGAAGTTTAATGTACAGCAATTTAAGGACAAAAACCAGGACCCAATTCTATTTGCTTCCAGTATTTTTCCTATGACTAGCTGATTTTTACTTAGTTGCAATTACATGTTATACACATTTTTAAAATTTTGCCATTTTAATTTATCATTATTTAAAATGCCTGCTCTCAAATCTCGAAAAGACCCTTTTAAGAAAGAAAGAATGCCATGATGATTAAGCATATTAAAGAAAACATTTCAACTAATCAACTCTTAAGGAATCATAAATTAATATATGATTTGGAACATTTCTTGCCTATCAATTCTGTAAAACGCTTTTTGAAGATAATTCCTAACAGTGGACAAAATGCAGAGAAACACGCTCTCTCACACATCAGTAAAGAATAAATGGTCACAACAGTTTGGGAAAGCACTGTGAAAATATGTTACAAGACTGTAAATACATTCATATTATTTAGCCCAATAATTTGACTCCTGGGAACCAAACTCAAGGAAACAAGAAAAAGACAGGCAAATACATATATATATTTCAGTATCTTTTTTAAAAAGCATAAAAATTAGGAAATGGTGTAGATGCTGAAGAACATAAATATGATTAAATAATTTGCAGTCTGTTGCCTTGATTCAGTGTTATGCAGTGATATAAAATGCTCACCAACAATATATCAAAATTATTTCTCTGTACTTCTCTTGTACAGGTTCTTTTCCATGTTTTTGCTTTGTCCTCAATTTGGCTAATGTTAAAAACATCCAGAAGTAGACAGTCTCTCTTCCTCTAATTGTTAAATGAAAGTTTAGGGCTTTAATTAGAAAACTCAACTTGTTTCTTCCTAAGCTAGCCTACTGTGTCAAGGAGGGGTGAGGTCTCAATCCGAGGAGCTTGTGACAGATCAACACCTCCACGATGCAGGCTGCTGTATAATGGAGTCGGAGTATAATGAACGCTGATGATGCAAGCAACCATAGTTTTAGAAGAGAACTGGTGTCTTCTAGGACTCTAACTGCCATGTAGATGATCTTGTTTTATTTGTAAATGAAGGTATTTTTCTAGATTTTAACAATGTGGGAAGAAATAGAAAATATATAATTTGAAAATAAAATTGTAAAATTTATGTGAAAAGAATGGGTGTGGGAGTGGTACATGGTCCACAGAGAGGCTGAGGAATATGAAAGTGGGGACTCCATTTAATGAAATCACCTGCATAGTAGTCATAGCCCTTGGCTGTGTATATTGGCATCTCATATACAACTGTGCAGAAAATGCATGGCCGGAAACTGCTTCCCATTATCTGGAAGAGACGCAATCATCAGGATTGCGGCACATGGCAGAAATATGTGAAAATGGCAACACAGAGGCATAAAGAACATTCCAGAAAATCTCTGAAACATTCTTACTAAACAGGATATTTCCTGTTTAAAAATATTTTCAAACTTTATGTAGATGAACTCTAATATTTTAAATATTATATACAGAATAACAGTAGAAAAATAGCTTTTTAAAATGGAGCTAAACCAAACACAAGGCATACAGTTATACCTGTCTATATTTCAATTTTTGCACATATGTGAAGTGTCTGGATTTGTATATTCTCCATAAGAAGGCCTTAAAGTCAAGATACAAATATATACTTGTTTAAAAATAACTTACTTTTTACAGGGCATATCACAAACTCCAGCTCTACAGCCATGTCGGGGCTGTGATCTAGAGTCTGTGGGGCTTTGTCCTAGCTCCGCCACAGGAATGTTTTGATTCTGGCAAGCTGACTTATTTCATTGTGTCTCTGTTTCGTATAGGTAAACTGATACAGCTGGACTGGATTATGTCTAAAATTTTCTCTGGTTCTAAATGGTTATTGTTCAATAATTCTACTAAACACACAGTTCTTCCAGTAGGGCATGCACATTTTATTCTGAAGTGTGTACCCATAAATACATGATAATTGATTTAACAAATATTGAGTTTCTAGTCAGCTGGGGCACTAGGGATGCAGTGGTCAACAAGAAATATGGACTCTATTTCTTTAGTAGTGTACTATTTGAGGTATAAGAAGGCGGTACATTTATTTTTTTCTCCAATTGCTATCTTTAACCCTAGAAGAATAAGTTCAGCTTCCTACCCCTGGCATGCGTGTATGTGTTATATATGTATGTATGTGTGTGTGCATGTATATATGGGTGGTGGTCAGGAACTACTTCTTAAGGAATCATTTCAGCTTAATATCCCAGAGGAAGGTAGCAGCATGAAAAATCATTTTAGGTTCATAAATTGGAAGCCCACAGGACCCATCCAGAATATAGATATGTTTTCTCTGATCCCACCGTGCTTTAAAACATTTTTATTAAGGGACAATATAAAGTTGGAAGATTTTAAGTAATAAAATATATTTCCAGTTTCTTTTATAAGCTAGAAGACTCAGCCAGTGTAACAGCATGACCTAATAGCTACAGCTGGGTACACTAGAGGCGGTATGGCAAAGCCCCAATCATTAAGTTCCCCGTCACTCACTAATGGATTATACTGGGTCCGTTCTGCTTAAAAGATCTGTCTCTCATTGTCATTTGAGATTTGAATGCTAGCCTACAGGTCTGAGAAACTGCAAGTTCCTTAATATGTTAGGGCTCAGTTCAGTTAAGGATCTTATTTATAAACGCCAGAACCTAGTCTAACAAATTTAGCAAAAACAATTTGAGAACCGAGAGTAGATAGTTTTCATAAACTGTAGGAGAAGTCAAAAATCTGGCTTGGAAGCTATGCCACCAAGAACAACAGCCAAATCATACCTGAAGGCTAATCATGAGAGGTGCTCTCCTGCTTCTGCATGGGCCCCACATCTGACGCTGTGTCATGAGGCCTGCAGTGGTGTCGCTGGGCTTCTGGCACTACTGCAGAGAGCTTTTAATTTTTTGATAGCACACCACCACCCTCTCCAGCCATACTGAATCTGCTCAAGGCCACCATCCTTCTGTTACATTCTTCTGAGTGATCCTTTGAAGGAGTCTAAGCCACACACAAACCTATGTTGTATCTCTAAGCAAGACTGGAGAGGCAAATTCAGGCTTCTACCTTGCTGAGGTAGGATGAACAAAATGGCAAATCAACAAAATATTGAAAGTGTCTTCAGAAGACACTTGGCATTTAAGGATTAAGGACTTGTAATAAGTGTGTATATGCCTAAAGGTATATAGTGAGCTGCCCTGGTAAAGATGAAATTTGAAACCACTTCTCCTGTGCCCGAATCCATTATTTATCCATGCCTCTAGTCTATATTTATATAAAACTCTAATCCAAAGGGAACAGTCTGAAATGGTAGAACTTCCGGGTACTGTAGAGAGCTTTTTATTTTTTAATTTTTAAAATCTCCATTTAAAAACCAATATTTCTCAAAACATGCACATATTAACCATCCAATGCGTCCTGCACATTAACTCGGATAAGACTAGAAGACACCTGATACTGTTGGAAAACAAACCCCTAATGCATTACTATTAGGTCAGGGAAGGCACGTAATGGTAACAAGGAATGAAGTTATCTTCCTCTCTGTAGCACGGATATCTTATCCCAGGATTTATACTTCATGAGGCCCCCAAATATGTCCTCTGAGTATTACACAGCATCATTTAATTTCACACTGAGGTCTTACTTTTTCCGTTAGAAAATGAATTATTCTGATAAGTAATAATAACAATGTACTTTAACTTTCTGTACCTATGATGATGGGGTAGATAGCACAGGATACAAAACTGTTGAAAGTAAGAATGTGTGTGTATACTGTGAATGAGTGAATGCTTTTAATAACCGGCTTTCAGATCATCTGAATAGTTACAGAAAGCTGAGCTGAGATAGCTTCCACATCCTCAATCGTTTTTGTTCTTTTTTTCACATTGTAATGAGATAAATAAAATGCCCTCCTTCTTTTGCCAAGATAAGTAGAGGTATCAATTATCTGAAATGTGATTTAATCTCTTTTGTGTGTCAGGCCAAGAGAAAAGAAGGGATGCGGGCAGGAAAACAACAGCCATAATCAATAAATCATAAATAATTACATCCAGAGGTCTAGTCTAAGTAGCTCACTCAGACTTTTGTCTTCGTCCAACTATATGACTTACAAAAGTGGTGCTTAAATGGGTGAATAAATGATCTTTTCACCAACCGGAGGAAATGTGGGTTACTATCTGATCACTGGTCACTGCCTGGTGAAGGCCAAGGAAACAAGGGGCTGGACAGAACAGCGGCTCAGAGAAGCGGATCTGGAATAAAAGTGAGATTGTGAGACAGGAAAGAGCACCCAGGAGGGCAAACTGAGTGGCGGAGACCAGTCATTTCCTTGGCCTTATTTCATTACAAAATGTGTTGTAGGAAAGAAATGACTGAAAAGGAATAGCCTCCCTTCTGTGCGTATTCGGGCAACCAGCCCCAGTTAGAAGTGTGTTTTCTTTTTCACTTCACGCACAGAGAATCTGTGAAGATAAGGATTCTTTAAGATATCACCGTCCTAATTCTTAGAATCATACCATTTTGAAATAAGCACACTGAGATAACAGCAGAGTACCTTAATCTTTCTTCTCTTTTTTTTCTTTTTCTCTCTCTTCCTCTATCTCCTCTTCTTGCTCCTTCTTAGTCTGTCTCTCTCACTCTCTCTCTCACACACACACACACACACACACACACACACACACACCCTCTCAAGCATGCACCTAGACACAACTAGCACTGCATAACAACAGAAATTGACAAATTGACCCTGGCTCTTTCCAATAAAGAGAGCATACTTAAATGCTTAAAAATGCCAGCGTACTTGATAATGTCTAGTACTGCTCATGGCGAATCTGACTATAGTGAAGTATATTGTAAGACTGCCTCCTGCAAGGGAAAAAAAAATCCCTAAGTTGTTTACCATCTATTGAGAAATCTATCCCCTTTATTTTCTATCCTGAAAATCTCTCTTTAAATTACCAGAGTGGCCCTTCATGGTGTATTCTGTTATTTAGTAGACAAACCTATGGTGATCTTACAATATCATAGCTGGGGTAAGAAAGCCTGCATAGACCATTTGCATAAGACATAGAAAATAATTCCCTTTATTTTTGGAATAGTATGATGGTATTTCCATATTAAGCAAAAAAAATGTACACCTGTGTATTTTTGCCCGGTTTTAAACCTGTTCTCATAATCTCTAAACTTTTTGTATCTGGTAATGGAGGCTGGGGTTGGGAGTGGACACAAGGGAAATGCTGACACCAGAGGACAGTGGACAGAGGAAAGCGTCCCTGGAGTCACGGCTGAGTGCACACAGGCACAGCAGGGTTGCTGAGCTGATGCCCTTTGCTGGAGCTGCACCTTTCTTTATCTCTGTAGCATTTCCTATTATTCACCAAGTTACCTTTAACAACACTCTTCTTGCGGGATGCAGTGTTTAGTTCGGTTCTCTCTATACTATTCTGATTTCTTCATCTCCTTTTTACCTCCCAAGCCACTGTTTCTTGCCTCCACTGAGGTCATTTTCCTTCTCTCTGTGGACATTTTATTGATGTTGTAATTGTACAGGCTTAGTTACCACCTCTCTTTAAATTCCTAAATCGGTACTTTCATTCCCAACCTCCCCCCCAGGCTCAAGCCATACATTTCAAACTTAGAAAAGTAACTCCTCCTGTGGCTTCTGCATTTTGTTATTACTCTTGACCTTGAAAGCTCAAATTATTCATTCATTATTCCTTCACCCTTAGCACTAACCCCTAAATCCAGTGACTTGTAAGTCTTGTTTTATTCATTTTTAATATTTATGCCAGAAATCTCTTTGTGATTCCTATCGTCCTCATTCTAGTTTAAGTCTCTCATTTCCTGACACCTGGATTATTGTTAACTGGTCTCTTGTCTTCTGTCCATTTCACGTTTAGTCCAACCTTCAGGAAATTATCACAGTACTCTTTCTTAAGTTACCATTCTGCTTATGTACTCAATCTTCTTTTATAAATCATCAGTAATTCTTTGTTTTACAAAAAAATTTATCTAGACTCATCAAGTTGTTGAAAAATCTGATGTTAAAATGGACCATCTTATGAGACTACATTTCAAGTATCTTGTACCAAAATTATACTACTTGGTTTTCCCTGAACATATGCTAAATGCTTTGATCTGTGCTGTGCCCTCTGGTTGACATGACCTTCATCCTTGTATGTTAAAGTAATACATACTGTTCAAGGATATGTTCAAATGCCATGAAGCTTCCAGGAGTACTTCTTTAACTCTGCTTATCCTTTCTATCCTGTCTTGTGTCCTTTTATTTCTCTTTTTCTGGCAGTGTATCCATGCCATTTCACCTACTAGACTATAAGCGTCTTCAGGAGAGTAACTATATATATCATCATGTCCAATCCTTTTCCTAGTAACTTTCAATAAGTATTTGATGAGTAGATTAATAAAAAATAACATAATGAATTTCCATATTAAAAATGAAGTTGTAAGAGAACATCTCTTAAAATCTCCACAAGTGTGGAGAAGTGATATTTAGAAATCACTCTTTATCCAAATGACCATCATCCTTGGCTCTTTACTCCCTGCCTCTGTCCTAGACCAGGTTTTGAGGTTTCTCCTCATCCCATTACACAAGTAAATAGGACAATTTCATGTCTCAGTTCTGGCCAGTACTTTCCAATTAAACTATAGTGATCCATGATGCTGTCAAGTACGATCTAATTTGCACCTCCTCAATTACAAATGTTATCTGCTTTGGGACCCTAAAGGGAAGAGAACTGTTATTTTTTTAGCACCTACTCTATGCCAAACATTTCACGTATCAGTTGACCTTAAATTTCCACTGCTATGTTATTATTATAAGATGACATAATAAAAAGATGCAAATCTTTCAAAGTGATTCCTGAATTTGTTTTTAAAATCTCTAAATGCTGTGATTTCCCAAGACAACTTACTGTGAATATTGTTTCCCCAAGATGTTGTTCTTGAGTGATTGAGACAGACACAGTTGATTAGAGCTTTACCAAATAAGATTAGTTATATTAAATTAATGTATTTTAAATGAGTAGTAAGTTCTAGTGTTCTAGTAAATCCAAGCATGTGTGTTCAATTCAGCTGGAAGATGATATAAGGAATCTGAAAACAAATATGAGGCTATGTTTCTATTTTAAAAATTTATTTATCTTGAAAAATTCCTTTAGTATAGTTAGGAGGACATCCTTGAATGTCTTTGATGTAATAATTCAGGAATAGTTATGACTGGGTGACTCTGAAATGCACAATTCATAAATAAGGAGCCTACTTTGGTGAGGTGTCATGCAGCTTCTGAGTCCAAAAGAGAAAGCTACCAACAGCAAGGTCTTTATGAACAGACTGAATCACTAAGACAGATTTGTATTCAGCATGGAAAGAACTTTAGGTTGCCAATGCTTATTTTCCATCATTCTTACTATATCCAGAAGTCAGTAATACCATCTATAGCCCCGTCTTTACATAGAAAAGATATAATTTATCCGCATCATTCATCACCAGCCTCATCATTATCTCTAGCTCATTCCACAACAGATTATTTCTCTGTCCAAACACTCTGTGAATGCTACAGCAATAATTTAACGTCCAACTGAAGGGGTTCTCAGTCATGTCAGTTACTTCGGATTGCCATTTCTCGTAATAATTCAGTATTTTCTGTCTAAATCAATTCCATTCTTAGGAAGTCTGTTTATCGAATTTTATACTTGTTTATCCCCCTCTAGTTCTGACTTCAGTGTTACTTTATTTATATAGTAATATTTCAATTTAATAAATAAGTTATATACAAATAAGACAGTTCCATAATATTTGTGGACCATAGTTCTTATTTTCATGCTATATGAAGTACCCAACACATATTTTTTGTATGGTTTTACTTAGTTTGACATTTTACATTTCAAAATGTGCCCATTAACAGATAAATTTAAAAGCAGCATTCTTAAACTTTGGGGATAATGTGAAGAGAAAAATGCTATCACTTCTGCTGGAATTGAAGTTTAGACTCAGTATAACCACTACAATCTAGGTAAATATCAAGTTGACAACACGACGGTAGTTCTATCATGAGACCATTGACATGAGACTCCATGAAGCACCATATACCTCCCAGACTTGTCTCTGAGTCTGGTATGGACATTACTTTTTAGGTGTTCTAGATTAAATATGCAAAACTGGGAAAGAAGCATGATCAAAGTCCAACCAGGAGAAGAAGTCACAACCTGGAATCATGAATGAAGAAAACAGTCTGGATATCAGGATTTTAAAAATATCAGGTACTGGGATTTAAAGCTGTTTCTGCATCTCCCTGATCCCAGCATACTCACAAATAAACAGGCAAAGATCACAAATAAATGGGTAAGTGCATTAAACTGTCAACAGTGCTGAGAAAGTCAGAGGCTAATATAACTATACCAAGGAGAGGAAATAAGTTATATATATATATATATATATATATATATATATATATATATATATATATATGTTATATATGACATACATATATACATGTCATAAAATAGAAGGTAATTCCTAATTTTTAAGCTATTGATATGGAGAGAAAAGTTGTAGTGAACTAGGAGCTTGAGAACGTTTTTAAGTGGGCAAGATGAACTCTCGCTGGTATTCCACTCTTTCTGATTGACTACAAATCCCTCTCCAAGGAAGCAGGCCCATTAAGAATATAAAGCACTCCAGTTCTATTCATAGGTAGGCAATATTCATGTGATTTTTTATGATCAATTTTGTATTACAGATTTTGACCATCTCCTGATAATTGGACCCTGGTTAGGTGCAGCCTACATAGATAGATAGGCAGGAAAGACAATGTGAGAACTAGGGAGCAAGCTGTAAGAAAACAATTAGGGAGAATAATTGCAAAAAGCATTCTAAATGGTAGAAATTTAATCTACCTATCATGGTCTATGAACTCTATTTTTTTGAATTATGTAGTAAAGCATGACTGTGTAGGGATAGAACAAGGGTGGAGTACGTATTTAGTGCAAAGAAGATCTGATATGCTGTGCCAACTCGTATGAATAGTAATATGATGAATCCTAACTAAATTGGGATTTCAATAGATGCAGAAGAGACTGCTTATTCATACAGTCATTAAAAGTATCTGTTAAACATCTCAATGCCAAGCTCTGTGTCAGACATTAGAGAGCTAACAAGAAAAAGACACAATGCCTGTTCTCAGAGAACACACATTGTGATAGGTAAAGAGGAATAGTAATATTTACCAATTTAGTGTTTAACCTCTTATGATAAAAGTCTTATGTTCTAGGTTACGGGAGAGCTTGTGAAGAATAACTCAGTTTGCCTAGAAGTGTTATGAAAGATCTCAAGAGAAAAATATTTGGGTTGAAACTTATGAGGAAAATAAAAATGTGTATTAGTGTGAAAGGCAACTCATTTTCTGAGAGGGTGTTACAATTTGGGTTCTCTGTAAAGCTAACTCTAAAACAGATACTAGCTTGCAGAATGTTTATTAATGGGGTGCTCTTGGGATCAAAGCCTATGGAAGCAAAGGAAGGGAGCAGGACAAAGTAGAGGATGAAGTCCAAGTGTGATGGAGGTCCAATTATATACTTAGCCTACTCCATGGGGAGCTCTGGAACTAGAATGGACTGTCAGGGTTGTTCTGAGCTCGGCTTTATACCTCGTGTCAATCAATCATTACATAAATGCCACCCCAGGAGGGGGCAGCCCCCCCAGGAGGGGCAGCTGAACTGGGACTGACAACTAAATGATGCTTCCAACCACACTCCCAGCAGTTGAGTTACAGGTCCTATGTTGAAGAGGAATTGGAGCATATCACAATGACCACAACCGAGGTGATATGAGTGGAGACTTGAGCATGATGGAGAAGGTTTGGAAGACGATAATCGGAAAACTTGGATGAAATACACATTATAGAAGTGTCTGGGAAAATTGAGGGTGCAGTAGAGATTTGTTACTATGCTGGAGATGTCAAGTCCTGTCACCCCTCTACAGCACCAGTGATCTGAGGAATTCTAAGTAGGAGACCTTGGGGAATGGTGCAGGTTTGTGAACAACGAAATTCAGCAGAAATTAGAGGAGACATAAATGTGTCTTTAGCTGACGGGCAATGACCCCTATAAGTTCTTGTGAGAGGCAAGACAATTCAATTTCCATGGTAACTATATTGCTTGAAACATACAATAGAGGTAGTAGGCAGAGTAATGACTCCTATAGAGACCTATATCCTAATTTCCAGAACATGTTACCTTAGATGGCAAAAGGAACTTTGCAGATATGACTACAGGTATAGACCTTGATATAGGGAGGTGATCATTCATTATATGGGTGAGCCCAGAGTGATTACAAGTGTTCTTAAAAGTGGGAGAAGAATGCAGGAGAGAAGGTCAAAGTGATGCAATGTGAAAAAGACTGGAACTGTCAATGCTGGCTTTGAAGATATAAGAAGGCTGTTAGCCAAGGAATACAGGCAATCTCTAAAAGCCAAAAAAAGTGAAGAAATAGATCCTACCTAGAATATACTGAAAGGAATGCAGCCTTGCCAACACTTATATTTTAGCCAGATGAGACCCTTGTCATACGTTTGACCTACAGCATTGTAAGATAGAAATTTTGTGTTGTTTTAAGCCATTAAAACAATTGTTGGTAATTCAACATTATAAAAATACGGTAAAACAACATTGTGGTAACTCATTACAGCAACAATAGAAAATTAATACAGAAGATATATGTTAGAAATTAGGTCCTAAATTCAGCAAGGCAAAATTCAATAAGTCAACACTGACTTTGACAACATCTTATATGTCTCATAAAGTATAGTAAACATAATCTGATTATATAATCCTATAAATTAATCTTCATCTATAAATACATAATATATAAAATAATGTACAGAATAAACATTATATGTAATACATACATAAAAGTACATACGCAAAAAAGTTAGGCTACTTTTTAAAATCACACACATAATCAAAACTACATGAACTAATTGCATATATGATGTTCCAATCTACTTAGATAAAAGGAGATAAGAAAGACAAGAAGATTATTGGAAATGAGGTTCAAATACTCCCTTTGATACAGGTGAACGAGGCAGGAGATTACTTACTAGAAAAAAGTTAAAACACCAGAGTAGGAGAAGCAATTTGGACTTAATTCTGATCTCGTGGATTACTGATGAAACGGTCTTATACTCTTCCTGTCTGGGAACAGGATTGCTTACAGCATTTGGGGCAGGGCCAAAATTCTGGGAAAGATTAAATACTCCATGGGATTTAGAGGCATGGCGCTATGTAGATCAATACAGAGCCTGCCAATTCACAAATAATTTTCTATTTCAGGATACTAGGAAGGACTTAAACTGCATTCAGTACTTTAGTAAGTAATATACTAAAACTTCAGTAAAGTAATATCTTAGCTAATAACATGAGTTAATAACATGAGATTATGTTAGCTAATAACATAATATCTTAGCTAATAATAACATGTTATTAGCTAATAACAATAGCTAATGAGATTAAAATTTGTAATTAATGCTACAACAAAACCTATATTCTTATAAATTTTACAATATAAATTTGGAAATAAACTTAATTTCATTCTATAGGGACCATGATTACAGTGGATAAAAATGAATCACCCACATAGTTTAATTAACAGACAGCATTTTTCTCCCTGTTTTGTATCTCAAGAACCCAGAATAAACCCAGAGACTCTTTTTAAATGCAAGATGCACAGTCAATAAGAAGAGACCCATGCTTGAGCAGTTTCTCAAGTGCAAGAAAACAAAGAGTTCTGATTTTTCCCTTTTGGGAAACAGATCCATTTCATTCCATGAACTTTTCAGTGATATAGAAAGATGAAAAAAAGACCTCATCTGCTTATCCTTGCAAATCCAATGCAGACAAACAAGGTATGGATGGGGGAAGGGAAGGAAGGGTAATAATGCAACACTAGTATCTTTGGTTTGTTTGGGATTTTAATGTCATTACAGAGAGAAGGCAAGTATTCCTGGAGCTTAACTGTATAATCCTACATGTGGTATATCAGAACTAATATCTGGATTTTTGCACCATGACTGAGTAGTGGTTCATTTTTTACATATTAAGGGTCTAGAGGTGGGCATCACAAAGATGTCATTTAATAGCTAAGAAGATACAAACACAGTAAAATAAAAGTCCTTGGAATAAAGGAAACAATTGCGGGTCATTACTCAAGACTGACTGTGGATCCACAACTCCAAGTGGCATTTATGGATCCTTACAATTCACATTGCTGCAGAAAATACCCATTCCATCTCTTGGCTTCTCTGACCCTTCCCTCATGCCTGGCCAGCACATTAAAACTGCAGACACTTTTTATCTATGTTATTAGACACCCAATAAATATTTACACAGTGAATAAAGAAAAGAGTAGTGAATGAATGACTTTACATATAATTTGTGCTTGGCATGATAAAGATGCTGAACTGTTCCAATGGCCATCTGACTGCAAAAATCCTCCACTTTTGACATCTCTCTCTGGTGATAAGTCTGTGTCAAGGGTTTGTGTACAGTACTAATTAAGGGTACTCCCCTCTTAAATGCTAATTTTTCAAAAAGTGATTCTTGGCTTACAGAACAGCCCACTTAAATCTTCTAAATTGGTTTGCTGGGGAAATGGCCCTGACCTCCTTCCCCCTTAGATACAGGCTCATGTTCTATGTTTCTTAAACTAAGGCTATGCTCACACCAGAGTAATTACCTGAATAATTGTCCTAATGGGATTTAACCTTACTCTTGGTCTTCATTGGATGATTGCTCCAGTGTGAATATAATCTAATAAATTCCCTAAGAAGGACTTAATCTTTACTTCCTAAAACCAAAGTCTGCTGTGCTTTCCCTACATTTAATTTTCCTTATTAGAGATGTAATCAATGTTAAAAATGAAACACTCAAAATAGAAATATATGTGCTGGAAATAAGAGCTCCACTGATGACACCCTGCAGAGATATTTATCATTAAAAGTTTACAGAGCTTTCTAGAATTTCTTCTCTCTCCCTCTTACACACATATATACACATATACATATATGTACACACACAAATATACGTCACATGTAAAGATATACACACATATATATACATATATATACATGTATATGCATACATACACAGGCATGCACACATAACAGACGTCTCTCCAAGTACCACTTGGTTCCATGGAAGATAGTCAAGTACTGGCATAAATATTTAGCCAAAACCAAGACCAAAGCCAAATATCATCACTGTAGAGTGAACTTCTATAATACAAGAATAAATTTTACTTAAGATAATTATTTTAACTTTATTACTAAAAATTTTAGTTACATACATTTAAATATTTGAAATTATAATGCTGCAACAATAAATTCTCAGCACTATTTTATACAAAAGTGACCCTGTGGTCCTTATATCTTACTGATACACTTACAAAATGAAATAGAGGCTCAGTTTTACCAGATATTAGTACAAGTGAAAGATTTTAGTAGAGTGGGATTAATTTCATTTTCTTCTAAAACTGGTTTTCTTTTCTTAAAACTCTTCATATTATTATTGCTGTTATTATGATGTTGTTATTCATGATTCTGGAGATTTTCTTCCTTATAACTAATACCTTAAATTGAATTCAACAACTAGATATTAAATGCAGTTTGTAAGCATTAATATATTTCATATTATAGCATTCATGTAAACACATTTAACATTTCAACAAAATGGAATTATGATATATAATACCTGTTTTTCAGGATTGTATTATTATTGAAATAATTAAAATAGATTTATTGACTTGACAGGGATATTGTGTTCTTTCTAAAATTACCTAGTAAAGGTGCTTTTGTATTATTCACACTAACAATCTATTTCATTATTTAACTATTTTAGTTATTAACAACCATTTTATACAAACTAACAGCTTTTAAAATTATTAAGTTATTGAAACATTTTGCTATTTCAATATTAAATGTACAACTAAACTCAATTATTTCATATATTTTAACATATAAATTACCTAGGAGATTTTTTCACTCTAAGATAGTCCAGAATACTTATATTTTAAAAATAACATTTGTTGCTACTTCCCTAAATTCCAACATATCTCTATTTGTATAGATGTACTGTAGATATCGTATCTATACATTTTGATATGTTTACACATACATCCTATTTACATATTTTATATAAAACATAAAGTAATGTTTTTTATTTAGAAACTAACAGTCATCTTCCATCTTAGTACAGAGAGTTTATCTGTATTGGATATAAGATACTTTTTAAAACCTACTCTGACGGACATGTAAGTTGTTTGCAATGTTTACCTATTGCAAACCCCAGTGCCTTGATTGTTCCTTGTAGTGAACATTGTTTTTGGCCCATCAAACATCCATTCTTCCATCTGCCTTCTTAAGAGAATCATAATTATGTTCAGAAATCCACTCCTCTCCTATAAGACCCTCTGTCTCAGGTAAAGGTGACTATATTCATAGCCTGAGTGCATATAATTGGCCTAAAAGTCATCCTGCTCACTTTGCTAGTGACTGGCTAAGCACTGGACCCATTTGGGCATGCAGAGACGCTACGAGCAATTTCCTGAGAAAGTTCTTCGGCATCCTCTGGGATACTTCCAGAAACCACTGTCTGTCTTTCTCGTTTTCTTTGGACTTTCCTATCATTGATATGAGGCTCAGGATTGCTATAACCTCACAGGGAGGGGGTCTTAGACAAGAGGCAACGCAAGCTGGAGCCACAGGATATATCAACAAGGATACCTGCACTACCTCTGAATCTCCAGTCATGTGAGCAAGTTCATTTCCTTTCTGTTTAAACCAGCTTGAGTGGGGTGTTCTGTTATTAATAGATAAAAACAGACATATTCTTTGATTAACTGTATGAGGTGTAGGATCAAGAAAACTTGAGAACAGGGAGTTAGTTTTTTCTTCATTACTAAATACCTAGCACTTACTAGGCTAGGTTATCCAGTGCAGAGCAAGTATGTGATGTATGAATGTATAAATTCCTACTATACTCATGAAAGTCTTGAAGCAAAGCCCACAGAAAATTTAAAGTAAACATTATATTTCCTTCTTTCAACATTTCAATTCTTAGAATAGATTTAAGAATCGAATATGCATGTATACTTAGTGCATAGGTAAATATTTATCTTGAAAGTTTACAAATGACAGCTTCCTGGTTTTTGCACAGTACAAATATTTTCTTTAATGAAGAAATACCATGTCAACAAATGTGATGAACTAGTGATAGAAAAAGATGTATACCAGCAGAAATGGACCATAATGTAACACATTATGTAAATCCTTGACATTTTTGTCCCATATATTTTATGTGGCTGTAAAAATTGCCCCACAGGGCTTCCCTGGTGGCGCAGTGGTTGGGAGTCCGCCTGCCGATGCAGGGGATACGGGTTCGTGCCCCGGTCCGGGAAGATCCCACATGCCGCGGAGCCGCTGGGCCCGTGAGCCATGGCCGCTGAGCCTGCGCGTCCGGAGCCTGTGCCCCGCAACGGGAGAGGCCACAGCAGTGAGAGGCCCGCGTACCACAAAAAAAAAAAAAAAAAAAAAAAAATTGCCCCACAATATGTGGGAATATATTAGCCTTTAGAGTTCAAATCATTTATGTATAGTTTTTAAAAGAAAATGTTATCATTTATAGACTCCCTCAAAAGAAAAATCAGAGAAGTAATCATAATCACATTGTTTATATGATTATTTCTCCAACTAGTGTCATAAAATCCCTTGAACTTTAGCTAGTCATCAGTGTTTTCCTTTAGAACTTCACAGTTGAGAGACAAATAAGATTCTTCACAGTTATTTTGGCTTTATGTTTACTCTTCCTGTGCTTATTTTCCCAATGCTAGGAAAAGTTTAATTAGATCATTCCCCCAGCTGAAAACCTCTAAAGGCAGCTTTACGGTCATTATCAGTTCTACCCCCCTTTTTTTTCCATATGTAATCTCTCTGATGTGGGGCTGCATCTTAAAATTTATGATGAGTGATCATTTAATTGTTAGTGTTTTACTCTCATACTTGCATAAAATAATGTTTAAAGCTCCCCAATGATTCTGAAGTATAGCCATGTTTGAAAACTAATGTTTAGAGTCAACAGCTGAAGTCCTCCCCTACCCAAATTTTAAACATTCAATTATCTTTAATCTCAAAACTCATCTAATGCAAGAAACTACCTTCCAAATTAGCGAAAAACTCTTACAATCAAAAGTGCATTATTTGCCAATTTAAAGAAAATTTTACCACGCTTTAATTCACTGCACACACATTGAGCGTAATCTGTTTTGTTGCCTGAAATGATATAGGGGATATATGTTTAAAATTATAACCAAAACTTACTGAATTGTGGATTATCATGGAAATGTTTACTTAAAATTCTGTCAAATGAAAAAGAAAAAATGATTGAAAACACTTGCTTCTTTGGTATCTTGCATTCCCTTCTGGCAGTTGTCTTAATTGGTCCTTCCTGTCTGAATGTTAGTTTTGACCAGTCCTGACCTGTCCTATCCACCTTAGTTCAGCTCTTTTTCTGAGTTTGGGAGGGCAGTTGGCTCTATCCTCTGAGCCTTGGGGAAACTTCAAATAATTGGTTGTATGTTTTCAAGGTTTTGTCTCTGGGTGATAAAATGGGGGGAAGAGACATTTTCTCAGAGTTGGTCTGACTTAGCAGGAGCTCTAGATAACTAAGAATGACAGCAGCTGGGCTACTGCTCTAATGGTGTGGATTCAAGCATAACACTAACAAGATGTACCAGCAATGGGGGAAAACAATCACAGGAGAATGCAGAGGTTTACAAATGCTGCTCTGACTGTGCTCAGATCTTGCCATTTCAAAGTGGGAACCCATAATGCTAATGTGTTCCCAGAAGAGTACACTAAGTTTAGAATGGTTGGGAAACTCAGGGTACACTAGTAGTTGGTGATGGTGGCTAAGCTGGCAATTCTTAGTAGTTTACTGCCTGAGTGATAGGGCTCAGAAATGAATGACAAGGCAACACTGACAGGTTAAAACTAAATAAATGTATATATTTGGGACACTGGAAAAATGATAATTATACAACTATAGAGTGAAAAGAGGGATACTGGTGCAGTGATATGACCTCATGAGAGACTTCCCTATACTACAGGACATATACATGGACCACATTTAAGCCTGCAATGCAGTTAATAATTTTAAATTGCAATTTGTAGTTTCTAACCATTTCTGCCCTTCCCACCCTCCTCATCATTTATATTTAATTACGAAGAATGTTCTAAAAATATTCAAGAAAATCAACCTATGTTTCATTTAAAATTCTATATTGTTACTGTTCCCCTGCACGAATCACACACGGTCATTGACGGAATTACCTGCTGACTGACATAGACTTATCATTGTCTTTTTCTATTTCTCAGGAAACAACTTACTCAGCAACCTGCTTTTCTTTCTCGTCCTAGCAGTTGGTTTAAAAAGAACTTCATTTTTCATAAATTCAGTTTTAATTTGATCATTACAATAGCACTGGTGTGAGATAGAAATATGTGCTTCTCAAAACATGCTCCTCATAGACATTACTACTCTTTTATATGTAAATGAATACATGGGTAAGTGAATGAATGAATGAATGAGTGCTGGCAGTGAGATCTCCTACTGAGGCTTCTCACATTCCGTAGAATTTTCATTTAAATCCACTGTGTGAAGGGAGTAATTTTTATGTTCAATTATCAGTTCTCTTTCCACAATACTAAAAAATTGGAAAATTTGGCAATTAACAGAATTTAGTGTGACATATTTTCCTTACTCCTCATAAAGTGGTAACATAAAATAATAAATACTAATGGTGACAGCAGCCAAGATTCTAGTGGCACTTTAGATACCCATTAAGATGCATCGATTTTTTTCTCCTATTCTTTGATACTTACAAAGACCCAAGATATTTTCTCAATCTTATGTAAACTGCTCCGCAAACACTGCCTCAAACTGGTTTTATATACTTGAAAGCAATCACCACCTTTGTGTCTCCCTGTTTTGTAAAGCTGGCCCCACCACTGAATCTAATAGTAGTAGCTTTTACTAAGTGTTTAATCTGTTTCAGATATAGGTGATCCCATTTCATTGTCACAAGGACTCTATGAGACAGGCACTATCATTATTTCCCACCTTACAACTTAGGAAGTTGCAGTTTACAAATACCGACACTTGATCAAAACCACACAGCTAGCAAAGAAGTCAGAATTTGAACTCAGAGGCTTACTTTTAACCAGCATATTATACTGACACTGGCAATGGATCTATCGTAAGCAGTTCTAATATTTTCTCAATTGTCCTTTTCTGAGGTAGGTAGAAATAAATTGAGCTCTTAGTTAATAAAACTCTTATTCAATTCTATGTTCTTAGAACTTAGCACAGTGCCTGGAATGTGCTAAATACCTTATAATTGTTTATTGCTCAACTGCTGAGTTTAGATTAAGATTATGTAAAATAGGGATAGCAATATATTCATTTTTGCATTCCTTGATTAATTCATAAAATATTTATTGAGAGCTGGATACTGGCTGGATAGTGGGCAATGGGTTTGGTATATTATCACAGAAAAATCAATCTACTGTACCAAGGAGAGAGAAAAGCTGTCTTATTTTTCTAAGTATTTTATAACTGACTATTATCTGTACCTAGCAGACGGGAGTGAAGATATTCCTTCCGAGATTTATCCTAAACGTGTATGAATCCAAATTTAACACACTTCTCAGAGGAGTCACCTGACTACTTGCAGTTTGTTACAGTTTTTAGAGCATCTGGAGCTAGAAGGGCAAGTGTCCCCCTGAGAACCATTTACTTTGAAAGTTTAAAGATCATTGTGAGTTTACAGATAATTAGTGGTTCTTTTCTTGGCCAAACACACTCTCTTAGGCTGCATTTAAAGACCCAGTGAATCTTCCACAGTACTAGAAGATTCACTGGTTCGATAAAATACTCCATTTGCTACAGCATACTCAGTTTAGTGATTTCTGGAAATTATTAGGCTAATAAATTTCAGATGCAAGTTGTGATATCCTAATTCTATTTGTCTTAAAAAGCAGGTGGTATAATAAGATGTACAAACTTATAAGCTCTAGTCTTACCTAAAAGAAGCTTTTAAGGATATAGGTTCGTTTAGTTTCTCATTTCACTACTTATTTACTGGTATCATTTTTCTAAGAAAAGATCACAAAAGTAAGTCCCCTCTGGATTAAAACAGTGAAACAGAATGTGTAGAGTTGGACTTCCCTGGTGGTGCAGTGGTTAAGAATCTGCCTGCCAATGCAGGGGACACGGGTTCAAGCCCTGGTCCAGGAAGATCCCACATGCCGCGGAGCAACTAAGCCTGTGCACCACAACTACTGAGCCTGTGTGCTGCAACTACTGAAGCCTGCATGCCTAGAGCCTGTGCTCCGTAACGAAGAGTAGCCCCGGCTCACCACAACTAGAGAAAAGCCAGTGCACGGCAATGAAGACCCGATACAGCCAAAAATAAATAAATAAATTTATTTTTTTAAAAGTCTATTAAAAAATGTGTAGAGTCAAAGGTGTCACACTTTCAAAGGTTTTTAAAAATATTTTAAAATTCTCATTCTGCTTGAAGTTGAATGTCATAAATCACCTCTCTTTCTTCTTGAATGTGAATTATCTTGGAGAGTTAAGGTTTCATTTCTACTTAGATCTATTACCTCACTACTGCTTGGTGATTCCTGGCATCTTGTGTCTGAGATTTTTTTATTATCTTCATAATTGACCTATAATTTTTACATTTAGGAACACAATGATGTCAGGGAGGCTGGAGTTACTGAGCACATAGAGTACCTGAGGGAAAAGCTCTAGTCTGTATAATTTAAAGAACTAGGTATACTGTCCCTTTTACATTCCCAGGCTCTCTTCTTGGCTCAGTAGCTCCAGCCCTGATTGGTTTTTCACTCTTAGAAGTCAGACATGTTCCTACCTAATTATGTCAAGAAATGCAAGAAAAAACAAACAACCCCCCCACCACCACAACAACAAAAGAGAATTTTAAATATAAGCATTTTTAAGGTCACTCTTCCGTAAGATGTGAGAATGTCCCCAGAGCATTTTCTCTGGTTCTCTTATATGCTTGGGGGGGGGGGGTGTTCCATTTTCTTTTTCTTTCTTAATTGAAAGTTGCAAAAGCTTAACCTTAGGATCAGGCAAAATCCTATATTCATTTCCCATACCAGCAGCTTCACTTCCAGAAGGTTAAGGATCATAGGGGTTTAAAGCTTCATCTACCACAAGGGTTCTCAATTCTGCATACGCACTTTAGAATCATCTGAGGGGGTTTAAACAATTCCAGATGCTTGTGTGCCATGCCACCAGAGATTCTGATTGGCCATGGGTGGGGTCCAGGCATGGCAATTTAGAAGCTCCAGAGTGGATTCTAATATGTAAGCAGGGTGGAGAAGCTCTCTGTTTATTCTAAAAAAGCTATTCTGTTTCCATGGAGATTTGGGTAAAGAGTGGAGATTTAGAAAAATTTGCCTACTAATGTCAGAACTGGGAAGGTATATGAACTCACCCCACTCATTTTCTTAGAAATAAATTCTGTGGACAGAAAATTTGAGTGGCATCCTGAGTACTCAAGAAGTTCTCCTGGCTCTTTACCCTTTTTTCCCACCACCATCCACCATGACACCTGGTTTTTCTCAATAAGCAGAGCTAGCAGAGCCTCTTCAGAGGGGACCCATCACTTGGAAGAAATTCCACGGTGCCTGATCTCTTTCCAGTATAAAACAAGTTAATAAGTTCTTATCCCATGTGGACTCATGGGGTGCACAGTTCTTTCAGTGCCTAGAATGAATTTACCCCCAATGTATGATATATATATGTATTTTTTATCCCCAAATATTGGACATACAGTGATAATTAATAAAATGCCTGGGAGTGTTTAGTGTGCATGATCTGAATTCTTGTTGCATGAATGGACAATGTATTTTCAATCTGGACACTGTGAAAAACTATCCTTTACCACTCATGAACTTTGAATCAAACCTCTGCACTTAAAGGTAGTTTCAGGAATTGAGGAAGGCACATAAGTTGTAATAAATTTCAAGGTGTAAAACCTGATCTTGAGCAATTACCACTGAACCACAGCTGTCCCAAACTACCAAGCAAACAAAACCAACCCACTGTGAAGCCAAAAAAAGGAAATGCTGAAAAATGACAAGCTTTATGAGATAGTTCCTCTCCTAAAGCAGCTCTCCCAGTACTTTTTTCTGATATAAACTTTTAATTTTAAAAGTTTTAGATTTGCAGAAAAATTGCAAAGATAGTACAGATATACTCCATACACTCCACACCCACTTTCCCCTATTATTATTCTCTTATATTAATAAGGTGCATTTGTTACAATTAATGAACCAATATTAACTGGTTAACCATTACTATTAAAGTCCTTACTTTATTCAGATTTTTCTAAGGATTTTCACCGAATTCTTTTCATGTTCCAGGATCCCATCCAGTATACCACATTACATTTAGTGGTCATGTGTCCTTAGGCTTCCCTTAGCTGTGTCAGTTTCTCAGACTCTCCCTTTTTTGATGACCTTGGCAGTTTCCAGGAGTACTGTCAGCTACATTATAGAACGTTCCTTAATTGGGATTTGTTGGAGTTTTTTGTGGTTGTTGTTGTTTTTGTTTTATTAAACTGAGGTTATATTTTCTTGGGAGGAAGAGCACGGAGGTAAAGTGCCATTTTCATCACATCATATCAAGGGTAGATATATCAACATGACTCACCACTGTTGATGTTAACCTTGATCATCTGGCTGAAGGAGTGACTGTCACCTTTCTTCACTGTAAAGTTACTTTCTTCTCCCTTTTTCCCTACTGTACTCTCGGAGGGAAGTCTTTATGTGCAGCTCACACTTAAGGAGGGGGGAGTTATGCTCCTCCTTCTTGAGGTCAGACTACATAAATTATTTAGAATTCTCCTTAGAGTTGCCTCTTCTCCCAACTTATTTATTCAATCATTTATTTATGTCAGCATGAACTCATAGATGTTTATTTTATACTTTGGGTTATAATCCAATACTGCTTTGTTTTGTTGCTCAAATTGTTCCATCTTTAGCCCCTGGGAGCTCTTTCAGTTGGTTCCTGTGTCTCTTTGACATAGCCCCCTCATTATACTTTTTTTCTTTTATTTTTTTTAAGGAATTCCTTATTTTCTGAAACTAGAAGCTCCGTGTTCATATTATTTTCTTCTTCAAGGAGTGCTGATTCTTTTTTTTTTTTTTTGGAGAACGATATTAGCCACAATCTGGATTCTAAGTATGTTCATTGCTAGTGGTGTAGTTACTTCTAGACCCTGTCAGCTGACAGAATGCAACTCTATGGGTGTATACTAATACATATATATGCATACACTTTTCTGTATGTAACATCTGTATCTATATTAAGCAGAAACCTGAGTTCATACTGATGTTTCCAACTCTAATCCATTACCACCACACGGTCATTCCCTTTGCTTACCGGTAACCTCCCACTCCAATAGTAAGAAACATGCCTCCTACCCTCTGCCATCCTTATATTTAATTGTTCAATGGCATAGATAATATATATAATGGTATTAGAATGGTGAACCCTTACACCCATGGGAAACAACTTTGCTAAATAGCTTGTATTGTTTATATACAGTTCCTTTTATCTTTAGGTTTTCAGTTTCCAGACAAAAAACACCATTTTCCAAAGTTTGTTAGGTCAGCACACTTTTCTCCCACCCCCTCAGTGAGGTGGTCATACTGATGTAATACAGCTATATTATTTCATCACAATCTGCATGTCATCCTAGGACCTTCTAACCTCTTTAATGTATACACTAAGGTTCAGTCTTTGTGCTGTAAAGTTTTATGGATTTTGACAAATGCAGAATTTTGAGTATCTACCACAATAGTACAATGCAGATTAGTTCCACCACCCTAAAATGTTCCTGTGCTTCCCCTTGTCAAACAATTTCCCTTACCCTATCACTTAGGAACCAATGATCTGTTTTCCATCCCTATATTTCTGCCTTTTCCAAATGTGATATGAATGGAATTATACAGTGTGTAGCTTTTTGGAGTTTGGTTTCTTTCACTTAGTAAAATGCATTTTACATTCTTCCCTAATTTTTGCTTGAATTCATACCTTGTAAATTCATAGTATGTTATCCTGTGGATATACCATGGTTTGTTTATATATTGACCTATCGTAGACACCTTGGTTTCTTTTGTTTTTTGTTGATTAAGAATGAAGCTGATATAAACATTCTTGACCAGGTTTTTGTTTGGATATAGGTTTTCAAATCTGGGTAAATACTTTGGAATACAATTGCTGTATTGTATGGTAAATCTGTTTAACTTTATAAGAAATTGCAAAACTGTCTTCCAAAGTAGCTGTACAATTTTGTGTCTCTACCAGCAATGAATGAGAGTTCCTATAACAGATACTAGAACATACGTTCTAGACTTTCCTTTTCAGGCATTACAGTTGGTAAGAAGGACCAGTAATGCAAGCTGACATAAGGAATAAAAATCAGGTCAAACTCTCGGGGGGTATAAGAAATTGGGGATATAGGACAATCTGTGTTCAACATATAGATGCTCATTTCATTGACAGATGCATAATACCATTTCTATTTACAAGTGTTACATAATGAGTCAAGTTCAGTTGACAGTTTCTCCATGAAGAGGTACCACTATCATTGTTTTTATTTTCTCCTAGATATTTTGACTGTGGACATAAAACAGGATTATTGTAAACTGAGAAGTCTAAAAAACTTAGCAGTATTTAAAGATAATTAACACACTACTATATATTAAAGATAAGACCATTTAAAACGTGCATGATACTAAAATTTTCTTTAGATTATGACTAATATAAATTAGATTATGATATGAGCACTTGGATTTGTGTCAGTCAAATCTAAGATCTAATGACAAATGTCTGTAGTTTTTTTCCTTTTATTCCACTCTTACATTTAGTCAACAGCTCTAATTAGTATATGGTTACTTTACTCCATCAGAAGAGAAAAGCTGCAAATACATATGAATTAAAATGTGTAATAATGTATTTTTTTTTTTTTTTTTTTTTTTTTTTTTTTTGCGGTATGCGGGCCTCTCACTGCTGTGGCCTCTCCCGTTGCGGAGCACAGGCTCCGGACGCGCAGGCCTAGCAGCCATGGCTCACGGGCTTAGTTGCTCCGCGGCATGTGGGATCTTCCCGGACCAGGGCACGAACCCGTGTCCCCTGCATCGGCAGGCGGATTCTCAACCACTGCGCCACCAGGGAAGCCCAATAATGTATTTTTTGTTAAGGATATTGCTGATTAAGCTAAACTTTCTATTTGTTTTAATCCTTATTGTTTATAAATTTCTGTAAGCTTCTGTTTATTTCCCTATCTTGTAGGTGCAGTATTTAATTTTATTTTACAAAATATCTTGCATCAATTCAGCATGTTCACTTTCACTTTTCATTGTATCTTACTTTAGATGTGGACAATAGAAGATATAGAAGTTGGGGCTACTTTTTTGCTGATGTCCTCATCTGTGAGATCCATAATGGTATAAATATTTATCCATATTGTTCTCCAATATATCCTAGACACATAGAACGGCACTTTACATATACTAAGCTCTCAATAAATATTTACTGAATGAATAAGTAAATGATTCTGGACTTTGCTTCATTCAATGCCGTTAATTGGTTTTTCCCCCACTTTAACTAAAAATAAGAAAAACTAGTTAATTTAGACTGAAAGTAAAAAAAAAGCTTTTTATTTTCTCAGATAAATAAAAACTATTCCACAAAAAAGAAATGACTGTGTACAATTTAAACTTTTATTTATTTATTAATTTGCTCATTTGAAGTCATTCATATATGCATGCCTTTAATAATCTTTTAAAATTATCACTATGTACTAAAGATTATGCTTTGTGCTGGCCGGACAGACGTGGAATAAATAGCAAGTGTCTTAGGGAACTTATTCCTTAGTACTTCACATATGAAATGAAAATTGTTAAGAGAAATCAGTTAATCAGAAAATCAGCTTTTTTTCTAAGAGTAAAAGAAGAAAAGTAAATAATAGGAAAACATAAGAGACTAAATAGGGAGATAATAATGAGCAGACCTCAGGTATCAGAAATGACTTTGCCCCTTTGAAAGCTAAGCTCCAGTGCCTTTTATTCCATTTACAAAAAGGAAGTTGGGTCTAAACCCTATAATACTGTAAAGAAACTAGGTATGGGCACTTTAGAAGTTTATCCACTTTCAGAAGTTGATAAATAGAATTAGAATAGTCCCAAACAAAATAAAATATAGAGTACTATATCTCCCCTCAATTAAGCCATCTTGTAACTGTGTAATTCTTCATGATTCAGTGCAGAATTTTATCCATCTATATTAACTAGATAAACATTTATTGCGGGTGAGTTAATGAATATTTGTTGAAGTAATAAGATCAACAATATTTGGATGTGATTATTACTAACCATAAGTTAGCTGAAAACCCATAAGGTTTATGTGTCTTCTGAAAAAAAGTTTTTGTTTAATGTATAGCTGATAATAGCTTTACTTCTCCTCTTCATAGTCCTTTAGAAAGCTTTTTCAGTTGAGCAAAAAATTTATTGAAGTTTACTTTCCGGGTCTATGTTTGAAATGAGCTATCCTGCCTCTGATTACCGTACACCTGTGTGCCCTGCCTGGAGATGTATTTCCTGGCTGTCCTGAGCCATGCAGAAACTTTGAAGTAATTATTCAGTGTTTGTTAAAGTATCATTACATGCAGAGGTGCTGTTCTAGCTCCCCTTACAGCTTGTATTTCATACTATATATTCTATACTATTGTTGGTTTCTAGGTTTTTTACCTCAACTAAATGAAGTGAATCTTAAAAGTTGCCTTATTTTTAAAATATATATATAAATGAGAGTGAAATACACAGACATTAAATGAATGTTTTTATGAATTTTGATAAAAACATGCACTCATATAACCACACCCCAATTAAGATTTTAAAATATTAATTTAACCCCAGAAGGTTGCCTGTGTTCCTTTGAAAACCCACAGTCTCTCCTACTTCAGGGAACCATTTTTCTGATTTCTATCAACATAGATTGGTTTTACTTGTTATTGAAATTCCTATAAATAGAATTATATATTATACAGTTTTTGTGTAGTTCCTTTTACTAAGCATGAAGTTTGTAAGATTCATCCTTGTGGCTGCACTTATTAGTAGTGTGTTCCTCTATATATTGTTGAGTAGTGTTTCATTTCAAGGATACATTATTCTGTTGATGAATATTCAGTTGTTTTCAGTTTGTGGCTATGAATAAGGCTGCTATGAACATTCTTGGATAAGATGTTGATATTGAGTTGTTTGAGTTCTCTATATGTTTTGGATATTAACCTTATCAAACATATCATTTGCAAATATCTTCTCCATTCAGTAGGTCGCCTTTTCATTTTGACGGTTTCTTTTGCCATGCAAAACTTTTTAATCTGCTGTAGTCTCATTTGTTTATTTTTGCTTTTGTTTCCCTTGCCTGAGGAGATATATCCAAAAAATACTGCTAAGACCAATGTCAAAGAGCATACTACCTATGTTTTCTTCTCAAAGCTTACTGGTTTCAGGTCTTACATTTAAGTCTTTAATCCATTTTGTGTTTATTTTTGTGTATGGCATAAGAAAGTCTATAGGCTTACTTCTAATTTAATTATCCTGAGTAAAAATCAGATTTCAAGAGTGCTTTGTTGACTGAAGTTCTTCTCTAAGTAGCTAGTTTTTTAATGAAAGAATGGAAAGCTCTCAATTGGATATGTTTTCCATAATGACTTTTATACATTGCTTTTTAAAAGTCTTTCCCATTGATACTGCTATATATTGGATATTGCATTATTAGTCCCAACCTCCATCCTGAAATAACAAAAATTTGCTTTTGAAAAAGTTGCCTGATTTCTGTCTCTCATTTGAGATGAAAAATCTTTTTGATAAAAGTGGATTTACAGAAATGTTTAATGTAAACAGTATCTTATATGTAATGAAGTTCTACTACTTGTCCATTGTCCTGTGCCTCTTGTTCTATAATGAGCCTCCAGGTCACATTCTTGTCACCTTAATTCCTTAACATCATCCTGGCCAATACAGGGATGACATGTGGAGACCTGACTTCACCTAGAGACATACAGCTCAATGCTAAAAAAAAATTCATAATAAATAAGGCCCCTAAGCTGACCAGCTTCAGAAGATGACAGTGGAAGGTATCAACTTACTTACCATGGCTTTTGTGAACTCTGAACCAAGTCTTTTTCTATGGCTTGCTGATTAGACCACCAATTATTTGGGGCACAGACTCAGGCCAACAGAACCTTTGGAACTGAAGGCCATTTATATGCTTGTTCTCTGTTTACTCTACACCTTGTGATGGCTCTGCCTCCTGCCACTGATATCAAGGACATGCAGACTGTTTGCACATCGAAATTCCTCTAATGGGTTTGAAATCTGTCATTCACGGAATTACTGAAAAGATTCCTTCTTTGTCACTGTCAGTATTTCAATTGCTTTCTGTTGATTTTCGTTAAAGTCCTTGATACTTTTCTCTTCAATTTCTGCAGTCTTTCACAGCCACTCAAAACATTTCTTCAAGATCCTTCTATAAACCACAGAAGATCTCCTGCAGTTTCTCAAAATCTCTCAAGAGGCAGCACATGTACTCTTTGCCTGAAGTCAAACTCTCCAGAATTGCAGATTGAGATCAGAGTTACTTCTCTCTCAGGGGCTCAGAATGTCCCTATCTCAGATGCCCAAGGATGGCAACATTTTGATTTGTTGAGGTGAAGATACACTTGACATAATTTATATTCTGAGTATTTATTAAGTTTTTCCTATACACTGTAAAAATACAATTTATTTATTCTCTAAGTTCTCCTTGCATTTAACAACTACTTCACATTCTTTCTAGCCTGATGAAGAGTACTTCCTGATACAATCTGTCCTACCAGCAGATGTAATTTGAGTGTGATATGAAGAGATCATAGGCGGGACTCCCTGTACCTGAATTTCTATCATATCCTTTCATTCCATCAATTTTGTTGTTTTATTGTGATGGTTCCAGAAGCTTTTCAATCTTTCTGAGGCGTTCTTATTTAATGCAAACACACTCAGAAGGAGTCTTACCTTCTGTTATCATTATATCATAGTCAACTAAAAGCAGTTTTAGAATAAAATATGAACAATCCAAGTTCTGTTGATTAAAAAGGAGAAGCGTATCAAGAAAAAGGAAATGGGTGCTATCACAGCAGGTTCTGGAAAGCCAAGAATAATTTTCAACTCCACATTTTCCTGTGAAACCATTTCTGCTTCTATATAATTTTCTATTGTCTATGTTTTGTTTTATTTTTGACCTGTGCAAATTACACATTTCTTGAAGAACTGCCATGATTTTCTTAACTTGATTTGGATAGGGAAGAGCAAATTTTATTCTTTTCCTGACTTGTAAGAAAGGAAGAAGTAATGTTAAAACAATGTGATCAATCATTATCAGTTCCATTTAATCAAGTCAACTTACATATTTACATTTCTAGAATTGTAAACGTTGATGTTTAGAAAGGTCACCCTTTAGCAATACATATATCTCACTCACTAAAGAAAATTTAAAATATTTTATGGGATCTTTTTTATTGAGGAAGAAATATAGAAAAATTCTAGTTAACTAAGGTTTTACTATCTGTGTGTGTGTGTGTGTGTGTGTGTGTGTGTGTGTGTGTGTGTGTGTGTGTGTGTGTGTGTGTGTTAGGCACACAGTACACGTATAACAAGAACCTACTGACTGAAGCCATAGTTTTATAAACTTGAAACAGATGGCTACACTTTCACCACTTGCAGATAAAGTGTAAAATTAAATGTATTTTCTAAGATCTGAAGATTCTGGCAAGTAAAAAAAAACATAATTACTGTTTTTTAAGTAGTCACAACGTTGATGTTTGTTCCCAATACTGCTTTCCGAAAATGTTGAAAGAAACAGTGTATTAAAAATATTTCCAAAAATTATCCCAAATTTTCTTTGTGAGAATTTTTTTTTTTTTTCTGTGCATTTGCTACTATTTCAATGCTTTATATCCTGGACATGCTCACTAAACTTAGTCAACCCCTTCTGATGAATGGTCATTCACAGAAGTTGCTACTTTCTATAAATGTTATCATCTGATTCAATTTTGTCACCTTATCCAACTTTTCAAAACTGTTTTATTTCCTGTCAGATCTTTAGCCATCTTGAATCTTAAGTAAAGTAGGATGTCAAAATATCAAATCATCCTTTCCATCCTTTTTTATTTTTATTCTCTGGCAGTTTCTGGTAAATGAAGGGACTGGTTTTAGCTAGGTGAGGTTCTGCTTGCTTTGAAAATGAGAATTCTTGTACAGATAATGTACTCATTTTTCACTGAAATAGCAGCAATTGAAACACTGGACAACATACTAGAAGACACGATGACAGAAGTATTGTATTATATGGAAATAAATTCATTTAAAAAACTAGAACCCATTCACCCAAGCCATGGTCTCATCAAAGTAATATTTCAAACTTTGCTTAATTACTAGTGCCATGTTTTATACTTCCGGGCTATTTATGCACCATAGGTATGTAAAAGTAATGAAGGCTAAGGGTCCACTTTAGATAAAGTACAAGAGCTGAAACAAATGGGCAGCAGTCACCTTCCATACAGCTGACCTGTTTTCTTTTCCCTAGTTGTATCAGATGAGCTCAGACTTCAGGCAATACCAAAATAGTATAATGGAAGTCATATGCATCAAGTACTTGATAGGTTCTGACTAACGCTTGTACATAGTTTAGCTTTAACAAGAATCTCATCTAACTTCTGAGTCTAACTGGGAGTGTTATAAATACATCATATACATTATCTGTATTTATATTTATCCTATATATTTATCTATATCTTATATTTATTATAATAAAACTTAATTCAACACAACTAATTACTAATTGTCATGTTGTGATTTATATGAACTATAATATTTGGTCATTCAGATGACTCAAATATATATTTCTCATATATATTTGGTCTTCATCCACAGTTCCTGGCTCACAGCTCCTCAAACTTTGGAATTTCCTGAGTGATAAGAGCAATGGGAACATCTTTAGTTATAATGTTTGGTCTCTTGACAATGCTTCAGACCCATGAAGGTGAAATGGGTTCCTTGTTATTCATAATAAGCTCCCTTCCACTACAACTGGGTTTATACTAACAAGGTGATTAGTTCTCTTGGCACCTAAGAGAAAAGCACCTAAGGATTCAGACTGGTTGCCAAGAGAACTAATCCTTCAGTCCCAACCCCTGATTTCTGAGGAGGGGAGCAGGAGGCTAGAGGTTTAATCAATCACCAATGACCCATAAGTTAATCAATCATGCCTATGTAATGAAGTCTCCATAAAACTCCAAAAAGATGGGTTCGAAGAGTTTCCACGTTGGGGAACCAGAATCCTTCATGCACTACAGTCCTAGGACCCAAACTCCATGAGGACAGAAGCTCTTCTGTTAGAGATCTTGCTCTATGTATCTCTTCATCTGGCTGTTGATTTTTATCCTTTAATATCCTTGCAATAAACTGGTAATCTAGTGAGTAGATGGGTTCCCTGAGTTCTATGAGCCTCCCTAGCAAATTAATTGAACCCAAGGAGGGACTCATGGGAACCTCCAATCTATAGTCTGGTGGTCAGAAGCACAGCTAACAACCTGGGCTTTCAATTGATCTCTGAAGTGGAGGGCAGTCTTGTGAGACTGAGCCCTTTACCTCTGGAATTTGATGCCATCTCCTGGTTAACAGTGTCAGAATCGAGTTGAATTGTAGGATACTCAGTTGGTGCCCTGAGCATTGCTTGATAGTGTTGGGGGAAAAACCCCTCCATGCACTGGAATAGGGTGCAGAACCCAAAATACTAATATTTATTGACTCACTGCTAAATGGCAATAAAAATCTCAAATTGAAAGTTTACATTCTATTATTATTTAACAAGTACGATTATTCTTCCCTATTTACTTTTCTCCCATACATACCAAATAAGAGAAATTTCAATTGGTTTCATTTTAAATTTTTTATATAAGCAAAATGCTGGAGGAATTAAATAATGATTTTGGTTTGATTTGTCATTCTGAGGAACTATAATATGGCCCTTTGGTCTAACAGAATTTAGTTCTCCAAGTTTCAGAATACATCCTATTTACTGTCTTCCTAGTGTGCTCAAATAGTATACCCCAATGACTCATGAGATTGTCATTATTTCTATGAAATTTTATGTAAATGGATCAAAAATTATTCTGAATCAATCACTCTTCCATAGTTATGCTTCATCTTTTTCAACCTAGACCAACCTCGATTATATAATTTATGACTGTTCTTAACATTACATGGCTCAGTTAGTTAAAATATACCAAGAGAGAAACAAGCATGAGTTTCATCTCCGTGAAAGATAATTTGTTTGGTTCTATTCCCTGGTCTTTGGCTTTTCACGAACTAACCATTTAAAGTAATCACTTTTCATAATAAACAGCTGAAATGAGAGACTTGGTAATATGGTGCAATTCTACCCTCTCTATTGGAAAGCAAGAGAGGAAACTTGGAACATACTCTGGCGCCAATATCAAAACTTTCAGTAACAAAAAGCAACATATAACTCAAAAGAAGTTCATTGAATGCTTTAGTATTGTTTTGGTATAAGTTTAATTTCACTGACATCAAGGAATTTTAGCAAATGGGATTTAGCATCATGAAAGGACCCAGAGGGGACAGAAGTAACAAAACACACTGTCATATTTAGTCTTTGAAGTATGTTTTATGATCAGAAAAATATCCCTTGCCAGTAATGTATACTTTCTCTGAAATTTAAGATTAGATTTTGATTACAAGTTTGAAATATTAGATTATTTATATTTTATTTTATGGACATTTATATAATACATAATCCTTTCCCATTAGGTAACTATTTTGTGAATTTGAATAAAGTAAATAAATTGCACTGGGTTTTAACCCATGGGGAGGGGACTTAAAGTTTTCTGCTACTTTTCTCATCCTTCCACTTAAGTTAAATTCTAAAACATTTTATATTGGTTATAAACTATACCTTAGTGTATAATAATTTTTCATTATAATTGTTGGATTTTTGTATTTATACTGTCCTATTCTTTCTTCATGTATTTTCTACATCTAATCTCACACATACATGTTTCAGGGTCTATCCCTTAATATTTACACTCAATTTCAACTGATCGAAAATTTAATTTAATTTTAATATTTAACTTAAATCCATGCCCTTTACCTCTCTCTCATTATAGTTAGCATTTAATTCCTTTTCTGTTATCTCTACTTTTAAATCTTTTCTGAGATGCCAAAGACATCCTCCTGCTACCCACCTATGACAAACTCAGTACCTCAAATTAATACTTTTTTGTTTATTTCTTCAATGATTTTTGCAATATGGCCTCAATTTACTATCTGCAATTCCAATCCAATCCTCCGCAACCTTACGCTCTAGTCCGGATGGAATTCAGATGTATAATATACATCTGAATGTATAATATCAGATGTATAAGATACATCTGATAGTCCACTGGACTAGTCCACTGATTCATCTTTATACATCTGATAAAGATGCATTATAGGACGAGCAGAGGAGGCGGGGAACGGAGCACTGTGAGAGGAATCAGTTTTGAGCAGTACGAAGACAAAAAATACTAGAAAAACTCAGAATGTAAGAAGTTGCTCTAAATCGGCAGTTACCTTACCCTAAACTTGCATCTTTGTGTGCAAACATAGCTGCCCCTCCAAAATTGATTCATGGTTTGGCATCTTTAACATTGCTACCCAGATCATAGCTTTTTTTCTTAAACAACTTATGTTGGCATCTGATGCTAGTCCCACCCTCCACCCTACCCTATATTCCAGCTCCCTGCAATATGAAGTTAGTCGTTACTGGCCGCCTCCTCCCTGTTTTTATCTGTGCTGACAGCTCCCTCCAATACCACTCTCCTACACAGCCAAAGTTGAACTCTGCCTCATAACTGCAACTACTCTCACTAAGTTGCGATCCCATTGATAATCAGCTCCTTTTATTACCTGATTGTGCTTCACTTGATACTTCCGTTTATTCTCTTTCTGTTGAAACTTTCTACTCTTCCAGTTTCTGATAGTATATTATTTAAATTTTTCTCTATCTTCTATTTTCATGTTGTTTGTCTCATCTTCCTCTTCTTTCCTCTTAAATATTAGTGCCTCTTAGCTTTCTAAACTCTACTCCATTTGCCCTCACTCTCTAAATATTTTTTATGAATTAGTTAATCCAATCTCATGGATTCAAATATCACCTGTGGGTTTGTTTATGTCTTCTAACTTCTTGAGTATCCACATTATCAAGCTCAAACCCCTCCCTTCAAACCACTGAAATTGCTTTTGTCACTGTTGCTGACACCTTCTATGTTGCCAAATGCAGCAACTTCTTTTCTGTTCTCCTCTTTCTGGGTCTCACAGCAGCATTTTTGCTCATTGGGCTTATCCTTTATTTTTGAAACACTCTTCTCTGGTTTTCTTTTGGCTTTCAGCCTTTTAAGCTGATGGCTACAACTTAGTTTTCTAGTTGCTCTTCCTGTGTCCCGTAAATTGTGCATGCTTCGGGCATTTTTTCTGAGCCGTCTTTTCTTGTCTATATGAACTGTCTTCTTCATTGATCTCATTCTGTCCCATGGCCTTAAATCTCATATTCTAATGATATTCTAATGAAATATATCAAGTATGGAGCCAGGGAGGAGCTCAGAACTGAAGAGATAGATAGATAGATAGATAGATAGATAGATAGATAGATAGATAGATAGATAGATAGAGAGAGATATAAGATGATCTTTGCAGTTACATATATTACAGACATGCTGGAATCTAACTCATATCTTCTTCATTCTGTAATCTTGGCCTCCCACTTTTCCCCATCTCAGTTAATGGACCTATAACTATCTTCACAGTTATTCAAGCCAAAAGATTCATTTTCTTGGGTCAGCTCATTCTTTCCACTCTCTTATTCATCATCAGGTCCTGTTAGCTCAAGCCCCAAATATATATCTTGAATATTTCCACTTATTTCTATCATATGGTCATTACCTTGAGAAAAGCCACCACCATCTCTCCTGTTTGGTACATCAGACAATAATACTTTTCATCAATATCAATTTCCCTAACTTGGGGGAGAATATACACCCCTGCTCCATTGAAGTTGGGTTTGATCATATGGTTGCTTTAGCAAATGAAATGTGAACAGAAGTGAAACTTGCCACTCCCTAGAAGTTTTAAGAGATAATTATGCTTGACCCTGTCTTTCTCCCTTTTGAAACAGTCACTGACAATGTATCAGAGAATGCATGCTTCATCAACCTGGATCCCAGCCCAGGGATGGTGTCTACGTACACAGAAACCTCAACAACCCACAACAGAAACGCTGTGTGAGTGAAAAATAAACCTTTGTTGCCGGGAGTCACTGATACTCCCAGCAACAATCCGTTGTTGGTGGCTTATCACAGGATCGGCTGCGTTGTCCTGACCAGTGTAGCCGACTAAAGGCAATATGCCTTCAGCTGATATGCCTGCTTTCACATGTCTCCCACCATCCATTCCCCTTACTACAATTAGTGTCATCTTTTGAATGAACACTGAGCCTTAACCCCTTCTTTCCCACTGTCTTTTCTTTTCCCCTAGAGTAGTACAGAAACTCTTTGTCACGGCGTCCATGGTCCTGCAGAGCCTGGTCCCTGCCTGCCTCTCAGACTTGTTCTCAAACCACTCTCATTTGATTCTCCACATGCTATGCCTGTCTTCATTATTTCCCTGGATGTGTTAAAGGTACTAATTAATGAGGGTCTCTGACTTTCCTGTTCTCAGTCTTCTCTTGGTTCTTCACATGGCTGTCAGTTTCTCATTCTTCGGGGATTACTCATCTCCCTAATGTTGGTTCTCCCCTTTCAGTGAACACCTCATCTACCACAGTTCCCCTCTGCTCTTCCCTTTCCATCACACGGCAGCTCAGATTTTCTGTGGGATTCTGAAGGTAACACGAAATATAGATGATAAAATGGAAGCTTGCACACTTCCCCGTACTTTTCTCTGTTAAGTGCCTAGGGGCTGTGGACCTTGACTTTTCATCTCTGTATCTCTAACACTCAGGACAATACAACAGACAACATACAGTAGGTGATAAATAAATGATCTGTTGAACTGAGTTAAATATCTCTATACATCCTTCCACTTTCATCTATTTCTGAATAAGGATAAAAACAGATAAGACGGATCAGTGAAGCTCCACAACAATTTTTGTCCTTGTGTAAATAAATGCCCTAAACAAAACTGCCTTCACTCCTCCCCACACACACCAAATGTCCTGGAATACTGACTGTTTCATGTCATAATAATTCAAGTGCTGGGTCTATGCCACTTGATCAATGGTGTCATGTTTTCTAATAGGAAAGGGAGTTTTTCCTTTTTCATATTATTTCTAAATTTTATTTTTGTCAAAGTAACAAATGCGGATGAAAAGACATTTTTTAAAAAAGCAAAACATAATTTAAAGCAGTACATACTCATTTCATGTCTTCCCATCCTCAGGCCCATTCCCAGATAAAAAAAAAATTAAACTATTTCTACTTTTATTTCATTTGCTGAGTACAGTCATAATTAATATGGAAGAAGTGTGAGGCTCTAAATAATCATCTTTCACAAAGGAGGTGGTAAGTCACATTTTCCTACCACTGCAGTATAAAAATAAATTGTTATAGATATATTACTTGTACTGAACTTTACACTAGGTGAGTTTATAAAGATTCTGAGAGGAAAGCAATGTAATGAATAAAAAAGTCACACAAAATAAGAGAAAAAGATAAACACAACAAAATACTATAATTCCAATGCTGAAGGCTTGAGATAAGAACAACTTTGAAATCAAAAATGAATTTTAACAATAGGTGAAGTTCAAAAGAGACGATGTTCACTTATCTACACAAATGTCTTAAAGAAGCTTCTTTCTGTCTAGGAATCTTTAACTTTACATATATTATTACCTCATTTAATATATGCAAAAAATTATTAAGAATGTACCAAATGATGAGATGTGTAATTATACAAATGAGAAAACAAATTCACAGTCATTCAGTGACTAAGGAAACCCAGGAAATGGTAAAACCAGTCCACAAACTTAAGTGTTGTGATTTCAGGTCTAATACTCTTCCATTATAATAGCATTGTCTCTGAGCTCTGGGGTATTAAAATTGGAATGCATATTATTACCTTTAATTTTTACTTTTATCATTTAACTGGCTAATCTAGAAATATGGAAGTTTGGTTGGCATTCAAATATAATTTAATTGATGCTATTGGAAAACTGCAATTTTTAAAATTTGTTTTCTCCTTGGTGATATGAACTGCTCAAGCATTTTTCTCAATCTCAACCAATTCTCAATTAAAAAAGGGAAAAAGACTCAGAAAAATAATTATATATTATATAGAAGGGTACTAATGTTCAAGGTATTGTGAAAGAGAAAAAAATGTGAATATACAAGATTCCTCCTCTAATGAGACAATTCAAGCCTACTGTGTCCATAAATCAATCTGAATACATTCTTTTGTTCGTCTATTTACCCAGTATGGAGATGTTAGAGCTAAAGAAATTTTCCTATCTTGGTGTAGATATTATTTCAAACTTTGGTCTTTATGCAGTTTTTGAATATTAAAGTTAGTAGCAAAAAAAAGGAAGAGCTGAAAATCTTACAAATTCAGTCATGGAAAAAAATAGTGGATGATAGTTTATGCATTATTATACATATTAAAGACTGAAGGTAACTGCCAAACTCTGTACCTTGTATATAAATATCACACTTCTTTTCAAACAAGAAAATTGGTATAATCTAAATTGAGCTCTCCCCTAATTATTTTTTACAAAACAGTACATCAGATATGATAATGAGAATATAGACAAATTTTATTTATTTAAAATCAAATGATAGCCACAGTAAATTTACATAGGTTAACTTAACTTTCAATCAAATTTAGTAGCTTACAAATTTTCAGATATGTTTACCACAATTAAGAACTTTGAGAAAAACAAAATACATTGCTACATATCCTTGCCAGATCACCTGCAACAGGAAAATCTCTTTTCTTTCTCCTCTTATCTATACATAAAATATAGAAGTACCTACTGGCTAGTCCAGAATCCACAGCACTCTCTGCTCAGACATTTGCATTTAGTTTCTTACATTGTCACTTGTGACATACTTTGAGTAGTTATAAGATGTTTCATAAATTCATCATATTAAGCCCTGTCCTCCCAACTGAAACACAAACTTCTTGAGACCACTATTTTGTAATCTCTCAGAGCCCATCCAAATTCCTCTCAAAAAGGTGATGAGGTGATGAATTTGTTTCAAAAGAGCTAGAGTACTTTAATATCTCCCCATACCACAAAATAATGTTTTCTCCACCTAATTTGTTTCATTTTAAAAAAGATGCTGGATTTGAAATCAAGTTCTTAATTGTTTAAAATACCATTTATGTAAAAGCCACATACAGCCTTTATTGTTTTCAAAAATGCTTGAGAATTTATTTTACCTTTATGCAATTGTTTTTAAGCATCTTTCCTTTTATATGGTGACAATTTTCTCTAACAATCCACATTTTTATATATAAAAAAGCAAAATTTTAAAGCATTTTAATACTGACCTTCTCAACACCTATCTTCAAAGCTACTTATTATTTATGTTAACTCCCTATTGCCATAATAACTTTTTCCTTTACCAGGACACTATCCATTTTCAAAAGTAATTAACTGATATCATGTCTTTTACATAAATAAGATAATGCATATAAAACTCTACAAACAGTGACCAGTGTAAAGTAAAAACTAATAAATGATTAAAAATTACAGAGTTCTAACCCATAACTTGACTGCTTAATTTCTTTTCCAAAACACTAAACTCCAGAATAGTGTCCAGGGTGATTGAATAATTTTTTATTTAAAAAAGTTAGAGTAAGTACAAACAAATTAATAATAATAATGCCTAGTTTATTGTTTCCAATTCTCCACCCTCAGCATGTTTAACCTAAATATTTAACCTAAATAATTTATGCTTTTAAAGCAATAATTATTCTTTCATTTCAGAATGTGAGAAACAAAGAGATCCATTTCTAAAACACTCTCTATTTTACTCTTGTAATCAAATCTAATTCTATGTACATTCAGTACAGAACAGTTTCCATTTTACCTCAGTGAATTCACTAAGTGGATGAGAGCCACTGTCTAAACACTATTAAGAGCACTAATGCTTTATTAATCAGTTGTGCATTTATTTTGTCCTTTAAAGTGAAAGATCAATTAATTGAAGCAGTAATATCATTCTAAATTGTTTTCTGAGCAATGCTGAAAGAATTCATTTCCATCAAGTTCTGTGTTCATCCTTCTTGAACTATCAAGTAGACTATGTCTAGCTATATATCAAAGATATACCTACATGTTCTTTTTGACAGGTATTTGGAAAGATTTCTTTCAGAAAAGAATAAAGATACCTGATATCTAGAGCTTGCTTTTCTACAATGCCTCCTTTTATTAGCAATGTCTAACGAGACAATTTAGAAAATAGTCTGTTTTGATTGACAACATGGTTCATTGTGAGACTGAGGTGACAACCCAGTAAGCATGCCAAAGAGTTCTTAGATAATTGAGTTCTTAGATAATAGAGTCCTCCCTTAATAAGTTAAATTCTTTATACACAGGTAAGATATAAAATTCTGAAAAACACAGCACTCAGATACTTTTGCTTAGCTCTAATTGATCACATTGCTTCTTTGCTTGTGAATGTGGCTGGGATTCTTGAAGGTGTTTAGCTTTGTTTTATTTTAAATTCATCAGTGGTATTGATTGAAAAAGAGCACTTTTCAAGGAATCATAAAAAGTAAATTCAGTACTTAGTTGCCAACCATCTAGCTTTACTGAGTCCTCTGTATACTCCTCTTAAAGAAATTTGGACTTTAACTTCCAGTTAGAATGTAGAAAAATGCCCCCCCCAAATTTTTTTTTCTTTTTTTTGCTCACAAAATAACAGCAGCAGAATACCCAGACAAATAAAAATCATAATTTTATACTGGGCTGCCAAAGAACTCCTTGTCCTATTTTTCCAAGAGTGCCTATCAATCTAATGACTTGTTTGCAAAAAATCTGACTGCTAAGTGAGAAATCACAATGATTTAGTAGTCCTAACAAGTGGTTAGTGAATTCTATTAGTAATCCATTTTATGGCTTGATAACCCACATTATGTTTAGATAGACTTTCCCATACTGTACAACACAAATTTGTATATATTTTCTGAGAGTGAAGGATACAGGGCAACCTACTGTCCCAAAATATAAGGAGACAATCACCTGCAGGGAAAGGCAGGATGGAGCCACTTAACTGGGGAGCCATAGCTGCACACTGATGAGAAGAATTCAGCCACAGTAGTTAACAAATTAGTGGAGGCAACTGTGAACTGGTACAAAATAAAGGAAGAACTAGAAGCCAAAGATACAGCAGAATTTGGACATTCTCCCAGGCTATCCTGTTACAGACTCCACCAAGTGGTCTCAAAAGCCAAAGTGCCGAGAGGGCTGACTTATGGTCTGAAACCATGCAAGCTAGAAGACATTGGAGTAACCCTTTAAAGTGCTGAGAGGAATTAAAATTCAGCCAACACGAAATTTTTTACCCAGTAAAACTATGATTTCAAAAATGAAGCTGAAAGATAGACTTTCTTAATGAAACAAAAATTGCGATAATTCCCAGTAGACTTACACCATAAAACTTTTAAAAGAAGTTCTTTTCCTCTTTGGCCAAAGAAATATTATGTTACTATACAGAAACTAGAATCTACACATACACACACACACACACACACACACACACACATATACACACACATAGATGAAAAACCATAAAAATTAAATAAATGAAGGTAAAATAAAAGGTATTGTTTATTTGATGTAAAAAGTATCTACTGAAACAAAAATAGCAATGTGCTATAGGATATGGCACAGATAAATTAAAATGTACAGCTACAATAGCCTAAAAGATGGGAGGAAGGAACTGAGACTATACTGTAGTGAGAAACTCACACGAATCCACATAATAGTATTTGACGCTATACTCCGATTAATTAAAGATGTCTACCAGTAATCCTAGCATATATATTAAAAAACTTTAAGTTAGCAGTAAAAAATAAGAAATAGAAGATAAAATGTAATCATAGAATAGTAAATTAACTTGAGAGAAGATATAAAAAAGGATAATAGAAACAAAAAGAAATGGAACATACAAAAAGTAGCTAGCAAAATGCTAAATTTTTAATTCAATTGCTACAATAATAACTTTAAATATAAAGACTGTATATCAATTAAACAGCAGAGATTGGAGGGTTACATAAAAAAACTGAAGCTCCTAGTATATGCCACCTACGAGAAGCACATTAAATTTAGATTTACTAAATTAGATAGAATAAAAGTAAAGAGGTCAAAAAAGATGTACCACACACATATTAACAAAAGAAAGCTGTAGTAGCTACATTAATTTCAGACAAAGCAGCCTTCAGGACAAGGAATATTATCTGAGATATTGAGGGACATGACATATTGCACAAATCTACAATTATATTTGGAGACTTCAACACCCATCTCTCAGTAACTGATAGAACAAGTAATCATGAAATCAGTAAGTGTATGATGATCTAAACAGCATTATCATTCAATATGACCTAATTAGCATTTATAGGAAGCTCCTCCACACAACAGAAGAATACATATACTTCTTAAGTGCACATGGAACATTCACCCAGATCATATTTGGGACCATAAAAGAAACCTTAAAACATTTAAGAGTAGAAATCATATAAAACATGTTCTCATGTCAGAATTGAATTAAACTAAAATATCAATAATAAGAAAAATTATCTGGAAAATCACCTTGTATTTGGAAATTAAATCATACACTGCTAAATAACAAATGGGTCAAAGAGGAATTCTCAAGAGAAATCAAAACATGCTTTGAACTGAATGAAAATGTAACCACAATGATACAATTAGGCAGTGCTTTTAGATAAAAACATTTATAGCATTAAAATCTTGTATTAGAACAAAATAATCTAAGCTTCACCTTAAGAACCTAGAATATTAAGAGCAAATTTAATGCAAAGAAAAATAAAAGGAAGGAAATACCAAAGATAAGGAGATAAATCAATAAAACTAAGAACACAGAAAAGCAATGAACTTAAAGCCGGCTTGTTAAAAAGATCATGGACATTGGTAAACTTCTAGAGAGATGACCAGTAAAAAGAGGATTAAACAAAAATGGCTAATAGCAGTATTGAAAGAGGACGTTACTTCAGACCACACAGACATGAAAAGGAAAATAAGAGAATACTGTAACAACTCTATTGTCAGAAACTTTGAAAAAATGGACCAGTTCCTTGAGAAAACTACCATAACCTACTCAGGAAGAAATAGATAACCTGGATAATCTTATACCTATTACAGAAATTGAATGCATAATTTAAAACTTCCTGAAAATTAAATCAAACATGTAAGCATGGTTTAACAAGAGAATTTTACCAAATATTTAAAGAAATAATACAATCTCTATTTAGTCTGTTTCAGAAAACAGAAGAGGACGGAATATCTCAAAAAAGTTTATGAAGCCATCATTAAAACTAGACAAAGACATTGTAAGAAAAGGAAACTACAGACCAATATCCTTCATGAATATGGACACAGAAATACTAAACAAAATAGTCTTATATTGAATTCAATCCTATTTTAGTCCTACTTTCATAAGGTTGCTCACATTATCTCAAATGGAGATTTAGGTAGTCCACGAATTCTTCAGCCTCTCATTTATCGGTAGCCTTCTGGGTTACTGCTAAAGATGATTAATTTTCTCTCTGATAGAAAGGCCACCTAAGTATAAATATTTCCATGGTTTTATATATGGGATACAGCACCTCACTTTTCATTCCACTCTTATCAATTAATAACTATTAGAACAAAGTATTATTTTCTTTTACATTCATTATATACATTTTTCTTATCACTGGCTAAATTTTAAAAAAATACCACTTAAAAGCTGTCATTTATGAAAGAATGTCATGTCAAAAACTAGCCCTGTAAAATACAAACAGGGTTTTTTGTCGGAAAAAAAAGAAGGGTAATTTTTTGTCAAATACATTTGGATAAAACAAAATGAAGCTGGATTGCTGAGAATTTCTAATGGGTTTCTCTGAATGTTCCAAATGCTTATGTTATGTATAGTCTTTGCAATGTTATTTGACAAATGAACCACTTGTATCTATACACTAGTTTTTGTTGGTAATTGGAAGAAACCCAACTCAATGTAGATTAAAGAGGTGATGATGTATTAACTCATTTAACCAGGAAGTTTTGGGAGCTTTCAGGTACTGATAATTGAGGAATTCAGATGCTATCATAAAACTGTTCTCTTTTCCACCTTTTTCTTTGTTGCAATGGTGGTTTTTCAGGTGCTGTACTGTAACAGGCCAGGTCTGAGTCATGTACCTCTCTTGGTAAGCAAAAGCATCAACACCAATCAAACCATACTGAACATGTTATGTATTAGAAAGAAGGGTTCTGTTACCAGATGAAAACAGGAAGGGGTTTTTGTTATAAACGTGGAGAAGATTTTACAATTTTTGTGAAAAGATGATACATTTTGAAGGATGAACATTTTTTCTACTGATATGTTGTACAGAATTCTAATTTAATAAAGTATACGTCTTAATAAATAGTTCAGAGTTGCCTATTTGAAGTTGAAGCACTGCATGTTGGATTATGTTTCTTTAATAAAACAAACTGGTTTACTTCTTTTGCTGTTTCCCTACTGAGTTACGCTGGCAGAGCCTTGAAAGTTGAGTACTGTGATAGATGAGTACCATTCATCACCTAAACTATCAGTTACCACTCTTTTTTTTTTTTAACATCTTTATTGGAGTATAACTGTTTTACAATAGTGTGTTAGTTTCTCCTTTACAACAAAGTGAATCAGTTATACATATACATATGTTCCCATATCTCTTCCCTCTTGTGTCACCCTCCCTCCCACCCCTCTAGGTGGTCACAAAGCACAGAGGTGATCTCCCTGTGCTATGCGGCAGCTTCCCACTAGCTATCTAATTTACATTTGGTAGTGTATATATGTCCCTGCCACTCTCTCACTTCGTCACATCTTACCCTTCCCCCTCCCCATATCCTCAAGTCCATGCTCTAGTAGGTCTGTGTTTTATTCCCGTCCTATCACTAATCTCTTCATGACATTTTTTTCTTAGATTCCATATATATGTGTTAGCATACGGTATTTGTTTTTCTCCTTCTGACTTACTTCAGAAATCAGTTACCACTCTAGTGCAGATCTCAAAGAGAAAACTCTTTATTAATTCTGAGAGAAGGAGAGAACAGTTTTATCCATCACTCTAGTCTTTTTGAGAAGCTAGAAAAAAGTAATCAAACTTATTTACAAACCGATTTATTCATATGGGTGAACTGATTACTGCAAGAGCCTAATAATAATTGTCCTACTAAGCCTGTCATCTATTTTACCTGATTATTTTAATAAACTTTCTTGAAACATAACTTACATACTATATATATACTTGCACATACTTCAAGTATTTAATTTTATGAGCTTGAACAAGTGTATATATTTGTGTATCTACCAACACAATCAATTACATTATAAAGAAAAACGAGGCTTCCAGTTCAAAATGTCAAGTGAGCATAAATATGTACTTGGCATCTCTTCAGAATCCTCAAGAGTAAGAGGTAAATCAAAAAAGGAAGAATAACTGGAAGGCATAGCCATGCACAAATGACAGGAGCCTACTGAGACATGAAGCAAGCATTGAAGGCTCCGTTTATGCCATCTGATGAGTTCAGTGGTAGAGAGTTCCCTTAATACAGAGCAACTCTCTGTTTTTAGTTGCCCAAATTAAAAATCCTGAATTCTTTTTTGATGCTTCTCATATTAAATAATCTGTCCATCTGGATATCCTTGTTATTTCTACATTCAAAATAAACTCATAATCTAAATCTGAGAGGGAGAATATCAAGTTTCTCACCATTAAGTATGATGTTGGCTATAGAGTTTTTGCAGATGCTCTTTATCAAGCTAAGGAGGTTCTTATCTATTCTTAGTTTGCTGAGTTTTTACCGTGAGTACGTGTTGTTTTGTGCAGTGTTTTTCTGCATTGATTGATGTCAATGTTCAAATATTTGGGGATTTTCAAACTATCTTTCTGTTAATGATCTCTAGTTTAATTCCAATATTTCCTAAGAACCTACTTTGTATAGTTTCTATTATTTTAAATGTGTTAAGATTTACTCTAAAGCCTAGAACGTGGTCTATCTTAGGAAATGTTTCTTGTGTGATTGAGAAGAACAGATATTCTCCTGTTGTTAGATGGAGTATTGTTTTGGTGTCAAATAGATTAAGTTGATTGATAGTGCTGTTCAAGTCATCTATGTCCTTATGAATCATCTGCCTTTACAATCTATCAGTTACCGATGGAAAGGTGTTGCAGTCTCCAAACATAATAGCAGATTTATATATTTCTCCTTGTTGTTCTACCAGTTTTTGCCTTATATATTTTAACAATCTTTTGTTAGGTACATACACACTTAAGATTGTTAAGTCTTTTGCAGAGTTGACTCCTTTATCATCCTGCTATGACCTCTATTCCTTACAAATGTCCTTGCTCTGAACTCTATTATGAAATTAGCATGGCTAATTTTTTTTTTTTTTTTTTTTTTTTCTGTTTTCCACAATTTTCTCTTTGGTCTTCTGGGTTTTGTTTTTCGATCCTTTTTCTCTTTGCATTTCAATTTGGGAAGTTTCTATTGACCTATCAGCAAGGTCATCAATTCTTTCTTTGGATATAATCTGTTGATGAATCCATCAAAGACATTTTTCCTTTGTGTTACAGTGTGATTTCTAGCATTTCTTTTCTTAGAATTTCCAACTCTCTGCTTACATCATTTTATCTGTTCTTGCATGCTGTAGACTTTTTTCCATTGGAACCCTTAACATATTAATCAGTTATTTTAACTTTTTGTCTGATAACTGTAACACTTGTGTTGTATCTGAGTCTGATTCTGATGCTTGCTTTGTTTCTTTAGACTGTGCTTTATCTTCTCTTTCCACCTGCCTTGTAAAATTTTGTTGAAAGCCAGACATGTTTTATTAGACAATAGTAATTAAGGTAAATAGACCACTGGTGTGAAGATTTATTTAAATCTGGTTAGGACTTCAGCTTAATGTTTTCAGTAGTATGGGTGCCTAGTGTCCTTATTTTTGCCTTCCCTTTTGAGTTTGTTGCCCTAAATACTACTCATCAGAGACAGTCAGTGTCTTATAAGCTCTTTTAGCTGTAATCCATTATTATTATACTAAATCCTTGCTGATGTGGTAGTCAGGCGTGGGGAGAAACATTCAATAATTTTATGATTAAATCCAGTTGGTCAGTGAGCCTGTGTCTCAAGTGTATAACGTTCACAAGTGTTCCTTTAGTGAATACTTTTGCCCTCACCCCTAATCCCTTCCCTGGCTGCAGCATTCCCATTCAATTTCCTTGAAGCCTTGGACCCTATTAACAATGTTTTAATTCCCTTCCTGCTCCTATCAGGACTCTGAAGAGATTTTTCTAGGTTCTTCAGTGTGGGAACCTGTTGGAATTCCTGGAAGGAAAACCCATGTCATGTGGGAATTCCCCTTAGTCTACAGACCCCCAGGGGTTTCTCACTCATGGTAGTCCTCAATCTCCAGCGATTCATGAAAGTGACCATTCTAGCATTACTACTAGTATATGGCTCTAGGGGTGTTTTCTCCATATAAACAGGTCTACGGTGTATCTCTCTGGTTGAACCTGTCTCTCCAGTTTTTTGTACGGTAGTTTGCCTTGTGACCTCAGTGCACCAATGGATCCAAGAAAAGTCACTGATTTTCAGTTCATTCAGGTTTTTATTTTAAGGATGAGGTTGATGACTTCCAATCTCTACATGTTAGAGCTGAAACTTGAACTAATTTTCTTAATGTAAAATAAACGTTTTAGAAACTTCTCTAGTTAAATGTATTCCCTTCATCTCTGCATTCTCTTTTCATCTCTGATAGTTTTCCATTCCATCACTTATTTATTTGGGGGAATTTTATTGAATACAGTACAACCAGTGTGAGCAATTTAATTCCATTTCTTGATATTAATCTTTTCCTACAACTCCGATATACTCTGTTCTCAATCTTTTATATATAGAATGGTTTATCAGACATATATTATTATTTATTCTCATTCTTTCTTAAACATAGCTTTTGTTGGAGAACTCAGAATTATTTGTATTAATGGTAATAGAAGTAAATAAGTATTTTTATTCCAAAGCTTTTTTTTAGTTAGATGGTGCAACTATGTTTATAACATTTTTCTTTTACTTCCCTAATTATTTTTTATTTGTATATAGCACACCGTTAGTCCTTATGAAATGAGAAAATATGTAGACAATAAAAACAATGCATTATAATGACAACTTTACCTGACTTCATGGAATAAAATCTTGAACACTGACAAATTTTTATTCACATACTCTGATTTTTCTGTCCATATTTAACCCAAAGATTGAAATTTCATTTATTCATGTATAATGTATCAGGTTATAGGCTACTTGGGGAAAAAAAGACTTGAATGTGATGGTTTTCTTTTTACAGTCCATGGCTTGGTATCTTTCACACACAGATAAGTTGGTAAATATCTTTGTCAACTAAATTCTTATTTGAAAAATGCAGAATTCCCAGAACCACCTTGTTACTGAATTCATTTACACTAAACAATTTTTGCCTGTGTTGTGAATTGATGTGTAACTCCTGTATTTCTTAAGGATGTTAATTCAAATTACAGGTCTGTATTGCCTTTTGTATGTTTAATTTCAGTCCATTCCATTTATTTTTATTGACAGAAACTACCTATTACAATCTATTACAGGTGAAGCCAACCTTTTTTTTGCACTTTCCTTTTTATCCCTCAGAGAGTAATCCTGTAGGCAATCTGGGAACAGCATTAGAAAATGTTATTTGATTGCACTTATCCTTTCCAGGTTACATTATTACTATTATTTTGGAGTGTCTAGAATTTATAAACTCATATACTTTGAAGATACTCTCTTTTTCATTTGTAGGGCAAGGGTTAAGTACATAGATGACTTTCTTCTTCTGATTAACATCAGTGTAATCAGATAGTTGATTTGTATCCTAGAATTAATATATCATCTTATCAATGCTTAATATATTCAGAAGTATACATTTAAAAATCCTTAGAATCTTGTCTTCATTTTTATCTTTGCAAAGTTAGTGCTGCTATAGAACAGAGAAAACTGAGAATTGACCATGAATCTAATAAGTGAATACTAAAATAAATGGAGTCTTATCCTTCTGAAAGTAGATGAAATGTAATATTCTGATATTTAAGTCATTTTACCAATTATTATTAGAATCTGCAAGACGACAATCTGATTGTATTGATTTCATAATCACTGTAATTTAAAAAGGAAATAGTACATGTATAAATCATTCTGCAGTAATTTTTAAAAAGATGGCTTTTTAGTTGAATTCTAACAAGATCGTCTTGAACAATGGGGGAAAAATAATGGGAAAATAGAAAAGATAATTCCTGGAATGCTGATCATAGAATGAGAAGTCCATAAACTATGTTTTCAGTTTATGTAAATATTAGAGTCCAGTTTTTAATTGATATTAGGAAATTGCTGAATCTAGCAGGTCTGCAATTAGTATTGTCTTACTAAATATAATTTATTCATTACCATTATCTCCAAATTACAGATTCTTACTTGATTTTACACACTACATAATGCTTAGACATAAACAGAAATTTATTAGACAGAAGTTTATTAGAAGTGAGGCTGTGAATACCAATATAATCTTGAATGATGTAATAATTGAAAAAAAATTACTTAAAAATTCCCTTTCATAGTTTGACCAGGACACTAGAGCTGTTTAGGTTTCTTCCCTCCCTCCCTCTTCCTTCCTTCCTTCCTTTCTTTCGCTGAATTATTTAGTTAGTTACTGAATGTTCTTGTAATTTGGCTTCTGAAGCCTAGGAAATAACTGAGACTCTATATATAGTTTGAGTTTGGGGTTTTGTTATTTTTTTGTGATCAACAAAACTGCTGTTTTGAATCAGAGGCCAACCTTACTTTTCTATACTTTATGTTACCAGTGAAGGAAGATAATTTATGGTTTTTCTCCTCTCCATCACTATCTCAAATCAGATTTTATTCAGAACCGATCATGGTTTATATGTATACAATTATTCACATATTTACGTGATTTACGTGATTAATTTCCTTCTCTGATACTAGATTGCAAGATCTATGATGAGCTCTCTTTTTTTGGCTCAGGCTCCTGTTTGAATGTCCAGTGCCTAGCACAGGCCTCGTAGGTAATGGGTGCTCAAAAATATTAAAATATTTAATATATAATTAACTAAAACGAAATTAAATGCTGTAATAAAATCAATGATAATAAAAACTTTCAGGTCAGGTTAGGTAATTGTCACATAATTAAACTCATTTTACCGAATTCATTTATATTACAAAAAAATGTAGAATCACCATCCAATTCATTCATAACAGGGCTCAAATACTTCTCACTACCTCTTACTTACCCTCAGCCCTCAGTGTGGGTCACAATTTACACCTAAATTAACTTACTATTTTCTTATGGTTTTAAAGTATAACTCCAAAAAATTTAATTCTGCAAGACTCAAGATGTCATCATACTACAGACTTGGGAAACTGTCCCATGCCACCAAGTATTAAGTGCTACTTTGGCAAATCGTTGTGTGGATGAATAACATTTTCTCCAAACACTGGCATCAATTTAGATCAATGCTAAAGTTGTCAGAAGTTGTTTTCCATAAAAAATATAAATCTGGGGCTTCCCTGGTGGCGCAGTGGTTGAGAATCCGCCTGCCGATGCAGGAGACACGGGTTCGTGCCCTGGTCCGGGAAGATCCCACATGCCGCGGAGCAACTAAGCCCGTGAGCCATGGCCGCTAGGCCTGCGTGTCCGGAGCCTGTGCTCCGCAACGGGAGAGGCCACAACAGTAAGAGGCCCGCATACCGCAAAAAAAAAATAAATAAATAAAATAAAATAAAAAAAATATATAAATCTGTTAACTAGCAAGATAAGCACTAATTTAATACACTCTCACACCAAAACACAGTAGGGTTCATGCATTTCAAATTCAAACACTGACAAAGCTGATTTGGTTTTGAAAACTGCCTCAGTTCCTTAGAAATATTAGATTTAATATGAGAATGAAAAGTGAAAATAAAATCACTAATAAGCATGCTGCCCTGGGAGGAAATGTTCAGTTTAATCAAGAGAAGAGAAAACCAACTGATATTAAGGGACAAAAAAATGAATTCATAGAGGATGATAGTCCTCTGAACCAAGAGAACATGAAAGATTAATTATGGCTTCTTGAAGGAGTAGTCAAAGAAATTTGGTCAAAAAACATATATATATATAACTGAGAAAGCTAAAAAGGAGATATGGCAATCTTTCTACTGGTTGTAGAAAATCATGCAATTTGAAATCCAGTATATTTTATAATTTCATTTAAGTGATTTTTAAAATGGTACTTTATATTAAAATATTAGCTATATTAAAATGATATAAATATCTTAAACAGTTATATGTGTATTTCTTGTGAAGTCACATGGACGATATTATTCGATTATTTGGTGCAGTGTGTCAGTGATTTCTCTCGCTCTGCTGTGGTGGAGAGAAATACATTACCAGTACAGAACACTGTCATAAAATATTATCTGAGGACTTTTAGTTGTTCTTTTTGTTCTTACACTTTATCCGTGGTGTATTAGTCATATTTTTAAACATCTTAAGGTTCAAAATTTTCTATAAATTAAGTCACCATTATATATAGTTATGAATATAAATATAAATCATTTATGGATGATGTAGATATTTCTTATAATTATTAAAAATAAGTCCTCATATAGATACACTGAGACAAGCAAACCAATTCACTAGGGTTTTTGTTTTGTTTTCTTTTGTGTGTGTGAATAAGTAATGGTTTTAGAATTTCTTAAATATTTCTCTAATTAATCTAGAGAAAAAGTATAGCTCTAAAAATCATCACAGAATGTCTGGGAAATTATTTAACTAACACCAAATCTAGCAATACATATAAACACACACAAATATAAACATACATATATACACTGCACAAGCAATGCAGTGAATAAAGCAAAAGGAATTATTGTCCTGTTTAGAGTTCAAATTCAAGGACTGTAGTATGTACTCTTAAGGCAAGGACACATTGTGCTGACTCAAAACTAAATTTCTTTAGCTAATAGTATAAGAATGGGGCTCTTATTGATTTGTGTTTGAAAAAAAAATCATAAGATAGTTCACTAAATGGATCCTAAAACAGTGAATTCTGGTACCACTACAGGTTTTTTGTTGAAATAAATTATTTTAAGTATAAAGTTATTCTACAAAGCTCTTATGCTAGATCAATATTTTTAGGTTCATTATAGCCACACCATGAATTCAAGTAAAAAATAGGAAGAGACCATGGGCAAGAATCTGGTAAATGATAACAGTAGTAGAGGTTAAGCTTCCAAATGTGGTTATTAGCAGATGTCATGTGTTACTCGTTTCAACAGCATTTTACATTTAACTGGCCAAAACAAGCCATTGTGAAATAAAGGATTTCTGGATTTGCACTTTGAGATTTTTATCATCACCACTGCTGTTAACCATGGCATCTAAAAAATGTGTCTGATTTAAATTAGGCATGTAAGGAATATTAGGATTCTTGAAGCAGAGCCATTGCAAATCAATCTCTATAAATCTAAATTACTTGGTTACATTTTCACATATGTATTTCTATCTTAAGATAATACAATGATAAATATAAATTCATCAAAATTACTTGGGGTGTAGTAGAGAGAATGTAATATAATTAGACATAGATAGAACATTTATCTTCATTTAGTATCAAACATGGGCAAAGAACACATTATTTTTAAAAATATCAAAGTCACCATAATAAACTATACCTCTCCTTAAAGAAAAAGAAAAATAAGTTTCTCTTTGAGATTTCTCAAATTAAACATTCATAAATAATTGCAATGTAAGGTTTTTTTCCTAACCTCTTTCACCTTGTCTTACCAAGTTGATAGTTTAGTCACCGACTGGATTAGAGCAGGAATCACCAGATGAATTAAATACCATGTGTGATAAAATGAAAGTCACAGTTATTACATAGGAAATGAAAGGAGATGTCTTTCCCTGAATAGTCTCAGGACTGCTGGCATAAGAGTTTGCCTGTTGCTCTCTCTTTCTCTCTCATTACCAATAGAATCCTGGGCTGTTTGAAACACACTCTGAGATGCAAGATCACTGAAATATCCAAGGGGTGAAAAAAATATTTCCAGAATTCACTGATAAAGCAGCATCTACACTAATAATACAATGACCACATAAAAAACTGGTGTTCATAATTAAGCTTTTCCAACCAACATAAGGACATTGTCCTTACATTATCTAATCTCATTCTTCTGGGGTTCCAGCTGACTGTCACTTGACTAACTGAAATTCCACTGTATTGCTGACTGTTGGGAGACTACAGAGGAACCAGCCATTGTGTATTTTTTTAGACTAGCAGATAATATAAACATGACATAAAATAGGTTCTTATAAAACACATCCCATTAACCTCTGAAAGGTTCAGGATAATGAAATCATGAAAAATATTAATTTTATTTTTATTCAGGAACTGTTTTACAAAGTCCAATGCCTGGTGAATCAAATACACACACACACACACACACACACACACACACACACACACATTTTCTCTCTCCCCTCCCACCCTTAAAACTGATTAATTTTTAAAATTTCACTCATTTTGAAATTGCAATAAAAATAAAAATGAGCCCTCAAAATCTGAATTTTCTCTTATTTTTCCTGTTATTTTATTTTTTTCCAGTCTGCACCATTCATAGTGCTTGATGTAAAGCTCATGTTTCATATTTAGCTCAAATTATGTTATATGCAAAGTTAGTTAAATGGTGGAGATGGGACCTCTGAAAGTCCATTTCTCCACAAAAACAATGACAACACTGACAACAACTATCAAAATCAATACTTTTCAGAACTATGAAAATTAACCAAAAGCTTGTAACAATCCAGAGAATGGCTAAATCTCAGTAAAAAAAAAAAAAAGAATTTTGTGGCATTTTAACTTATCCTATTCCCATACTTTTCTTCTCAGCTCAGTGGTAGCCTTGAAAATCAACAGTTTTGTAAGTAAGGTAGCTATGAAACACAGAAACCAAGCAGTCACCATAAATGGCAAGATAGATTTGGAGAGAACTCTCACCATTTGACATGGCTGACAATTCCTTAAGAAGTTCCATTATCAGAATTTTGTTTTCCTTCATCTGACTTAGAAACACCTTTGTTTGAACTGTGTTTGAACTGCCCTTTCTCTAGGACACTTGTTGAAAACAATCAGCAGCAGTGGTTTAACATCACTCTGAGCTGATATGTTACCTACTGGGGCTAACAACAGTCTGACCAAAAGTCTTAAAAGGACTAACTGAAAAAGATTTCCATAGGTAGCTTGCTAAAGCTCTGACAGAGTCTTGGGATTATAACAGTCACATATAGGTGCAAGGCTGTGTGCATGTACAGGAAAGTGCTGAGAAGAGCCTAAATTTTCACTTGTGGTTGACCTTGAGGGTCTGTGCAAGCAGAAGATGAAGGTTAAGTTGGAGCTGTACACTTCCTACTAGAACATTAAAAGCATTCCCCACAGCCTGCAGAGCTCCCAGGCAAAGACTGGGAGACTTACTGGTTCAAAGTATTTAAAGATATCCCTATCTAATCACTGTCTGACCACTAAGTAATCAAGCATAGATGTCAGTGGCTGCACTTGACAAGAATAGAGGCTATAAAGAATTAGTCCAGGAAAAGTGTTAAACAAATAATTATCATCAATAAACTCTTCAATGACAACAGCAGCCAATAATCACAAACCCAAACAAATTAGGTAAAATATGATTTCCATGGACGCCCCATTCTATTGTTTAAAATATCCAATGTTCAACAAAAAAAAAAACATGAAATGCATAAAGAAACAAGAGTGTGGCCTATACACAAGAAAAGAAAGAAAGCTGTTTCTGAGGAATCCTAGATGTAGAATTTATAACAGAAAGAGTTTAAGTGAACTATTATAAATATGCTCAAATAACTAAAGAAAGCATATCTAGAAAATTAAAGGAGTATGAGAATAATGCTTCAACAAATAGAGAATAACAATAAATACATAAAAATTTAAAAAAGAATAATACAGAAATTCTTGAGTTTAAATGTGTAATAACAGTAATGAAAAAAAAATCACTAGAGAAATTTAACAGCAGATTTGAATTGGCAGAAGAAAGAATCAGCTACAAAGGATTAATCTCCAAAATATATAAACAGCTCATGCAGCACAATATTAAAGAAACAAACAACCCAATCCAAAAATGGGCAGAAGACCTAAATAGACATTACTCCAAAGAAGACATACAGATGGCCAAGAAGCACATGAAAAGCTGCTCAACATCTAATTATCAGAGAAATGCAAATCAAAACTACAATGAGGTATCACCTCACACCAGTTAGAATGGGAATCATCAGAAAATCTACAAACAACAAATGCTGGAGAGGGTGTGGAGAAAACGGAACCCTCTTGCACTGTTGGTGGGAATGTAAATTGATACAGCCACTATGAAGAATAGTATGAAGGTTCCTTAAAAAACTAAAAATAGAATTACCATATAATCCAGCAATCCCACTACTAGGCATACACCCAGAGAAAACCATAATTCAAAAAGACACATGCACCCCAGTGTTCACTGCAGCACTATTTACAATAGCCAGGTCATGGAAGCAATCTAAATGCCCATCGACAGACGAATGGATAAAGAAGATGTGGTACATATATACAATGGAATATTACTCACCCATAAAAAGGAACAAAATTGAGTCATTTGTTGAGACGTGGATGGATCTAAAGACTGGCATACAGAGTGAAGTAAGTCAGAAAGAGAAGAACAAATATCATATATTAACACATGTACGTGTAACCTAGAAAAATGGTACAGATGAACCGGTTTGCATGGCAGAAATAGAGACACAGATGTAGAGAACAAACGTATGGACACCAAGGGGGGAAAACTGTGGTGCGGTGGGGATGGTGGTGTGCTGAATTGGGGGATTGGGATTGACATGTATACACTGATGTGTATAAAATTGATGACTAATAAGAACCTGCAGTATAAAAAAACAAATAAAAAAGCTGTACTTTCACTTGAACTACCCACAAAAAAAAAAAAAAAAAAAAAAGAGTCAGCTAACATGAAGATTATATTTATTAAGGTTATCTAGCAGAACACAGAAATAAGGAAAGATACAGATGAATGAACACAGTTTCAGAGACCTGAGAGACACCATCAAGTATGCCAACCTATGTACAATGGGAATCTCATAAGAGAGGAGAGAAAGAGGCAGAAAGTTTATTTGAAGAAATTATGGCCAATAAAGTCACAAATTTAGTGAATATAATTAATCTGCCCATCTACAAATCTTAATCAATTCCAATTGGAATAAACTCGAAGAATTATACACCTTGTTGCATCACAGTTGAACTGTCAAAACTAAAAATAGAATCTTGAAAGTAACAGGAGATAGTGACTTATCAAATATGAGGGACCTTCAATGAGAAAAACAGTTGAATTCCTTCCAGAAATCATGAAGACCAGAGGCATAGTATGGCAGAGTCAAACTGCTAAAGGAAAAAATGACTGTCAACTAAGAATTCTATATCCAGCAAAACTATTCCTAATATATGAACAATAAATTAAGCTATTATCAGATCAACAACAAATGAGAGAAACTGTCACTAGCAGACATTTTTTATAATAAATAATGAGAGAAAAAAAATGAGAGCCCTTCAGACTGAATTTTAAAAAAAAAAAAAAAAAAAAGAAAGAAAGAAACACTAGACCGTGATTCAAACCTACATCAAAAGAGCACTGGTAAAGATAACTACATAGTTAACTATTAAAAAAAGAGTAGAGACATTATAATTCTCTTCTCTGATATAGAAGACAACTACATAAAGCAATAAATATAAAACTGTCTAAATGGCTTTATAATGTATAAAGATGTAACCTGTATGTCAATAATACTATAAAAGAGGGGAGCAGAGCTATATTGGAGCAAAATTTTGTGTAGTATGGAAATTAAGTAGATGTTAATTCAAACTAGATTGCTTTAAATTAAGATGTTAATTATAATCCCCATGGGGGTTACATTTAGGTAATTAGGTAACTTTACATATAATAAAGGGAACATGGAATTAAAATGGCACTGTAAAGTTAGGAAATCAGCCATAAGACTACCTCACTTCTAACACCAGTTGCAAATTCAGGGATCCACAAGACTCAGCTTGATAATTCACTAAAAGCCCTCACAGAACTCACCAAAAGCAGTTATACTCAGTGCTACAGTTTATTACAGTACAAGGATATAGATTAAAATTAAATAAGGGAAGAGACACATGGGGAATAGTCTAGGAGAGTTCCAAATACGGAGCTTCCAGTTTTCCTCTCCCAGCATGGAGAGCACTGACTCCTAGCAGCAATGTGTGGCAGACAATATGCATGCATCACTGCCAACCAGGAATGCTCACTGGAGCTTCAGTGCCCTGAATTTTTATTGGTGCTTTGTCATGTAGATGTGGCTGATTACCTGTGGCTAATCTTTGCCTCCAGCCCCTTCAGAGGTCAAGCTGATACTTCATGACCCAAAATCCTCACAATAAATCACATTGTTACTATCTTCTGTGGCTCAAAGTCCCCACATAAACAAATACACTATTATCAAGCCATACATTCCAAGGGCTTAGATATTATATCCCAGGACTAAGGGCAGAGGCCAGATCTCTCTTTGGGTAAAATTAATTTTTTTTTTTCACACAGTGTACAGTATCTACTTAACACAAAGGAAAGCAGTAAAGGAGGAAAAGAGAAAAAAATGATATAATACACATAGAAAATATATAGCAAATGGATGACACAAATATAATCTTTTCAGTAATTAAATGCAAATGGAGGAAATACTACAATTAAAGGCTGGGGAATGGTAGAATGATTAAAAACCATTATACAACTATATACTGTTTTCCAGAGACATACTTTAGATTCAAAGACATATAGGTTGAGTATAATAAGATGGATAAGGATATACCATGCATTCTGTAACCAGAAGAGGGTTGGTATGGCTATATTAATATCAGACTTCACTAGTATCAGTCTTTATGACAAAAAGTGTTACTAGAGACAAAGCAGATCTTATAATGATAAAAGGGTCTTTAGGAAAACATAACAGTTACAAACAATATATGCATCTAAATGTGGCCAAGTGGTTGATTCCAGTCAATAAGCTGTTAGTGGAAGTAACATGAGTTATCCCCAGGCAAAGCATCTATAAAACTGTTGGTGTAAGTCTCCAGACATCTCACTTTGTGCTGTAGAGGCCACCAAAGTTTAACATAGTGGGTTCTCCATTATTCTGGGTCTAGAAAGATACAGAGGAATTTAGCAACTCTGCTATTTTCTCTGTATGAAATTGGACAAGTTAATTAACATCTCAGAGCCTCAATTTCCTTGAGTGTAAGATACAGATAATAATGTTTGAATATGCATCTAAAACTGTTAATACTTTTAAAGTAAGATATGCACATTCAAATATATAGGCAATAAGTACCATTTTTTAGAAAATTCTGTGACCATGTTTTCGCCAACCTTTGTAGAAATTCCTATAATTTTTACTTATCAATACATAGCAAGGCAGAAATATTAACTTCCACCTTCCTCAATTCTCAAAGTATCAGCTCTCTTACTATAAGTCTACAATTTTTCTGGATACCTGAAAAAGGAAGAAGAAAAAAGATCTTTACTTTAATGATGTCTAGCCCAAATTAAACCTTATGCAAGTACCTGAATGCACCAGCACACTTTTTGTGTTGTTTGTCTTAGCTCATTAATTAAAAAAAAAAAATTAATAGTATATATTGTGTGTCTACTGAGTGCAGAGGAGTCTACAAGATCCTGGGCATACAAAGACTCCATCTTTTCCTGGTAAATTTCACCTTCTAAAGGGAAGCAGAGAGGTAGGCAATGTGCTCAACTTCCTTCAGAAAGTGAATGTCTGAAGAAGTGCGATAGATGTCTTTATCATGCCTAAAGACATGGAGATTGATAAAATGGTGTTTTCAGAGAAGGACAAAAAAAATCAAAGGGTTGAATATAAGCTAAATACTGATATGTGGAAGAGTGGTGAAAACTGATGCAACAGATATTCTTAGATTCCACATCATGTGGGCTTCATATTTAAGGTCACGGAGTAAAAGATTTTAAGCTTAAGAGTGATGTGGCTATATTTATATTTAGAAAAATCATTATGGTAACAGAATGTAAGCCTTCCAGTCATGCATGCAACCTTTCGTTCATTCATTCACTCATATATGTATTCAAAACATGAGTGACTATTTATTACCTCTTATTGTGTTGCTCAATGCAACACATGATGAAGGTACAATAAAAGCAAAACAAGCATTCATTCATTCTCTCTCTGTTCATCCTCCTCTTTCTCTCTGCCCCTCCCTCTCTCTCACTGAGCTTATTGAGAGGTACCAAAGACTGTAAACAGATAATAAAAAATTTAGTAGATGAATACAACAAATTACATAAGAAATTATGACAGTTTGAATAAATCTTTAGCAGTAGTATTGGAGAGAATAGTAGTATTGGAGAATATACTGGTGGAGTACTTTGGAGGTTAAAGTTTTGTGACATGGGGACAGATGGGAAGAACTCAGATACAACAGGCTGTATACTGTATGATTCCATTTATATGAAATGTCCAGAATAGGAAAATCCACAGGGAGAGAAATTAGTCATTTCCAGTGGCCATGGGGGAGGGGAAAGTGGAGTGTGACTGTTAGTAGGTATGGGATTTTGGTGGGGGGGGTAAATATTCTAAATTTAGATGGCAGTGATGATGCACAACTTTGTGGTTATATTAAAAAACACTGAATTCTATAATTTCAAAAGGTGAGCTTTATAGTATGTGAGTTATAGCTCAATGAAGCTATTATGAAGATAGAATGCTTTAATATTGCTAGTGTTTGAATATAACATTTTAGGAATGAGTGTAATTATTACATATGTCTGCTGATTTTCCAGTATTATCACCAAATAACTCTTTAGGAAAAAAAAGTCTCTGTTTCTTGAATATAATTCTTTTGTAAGTTGTCCTTTTCAAAGGAATGTCTTCAAGAGGACTTATGGCCTCTTGTGATTTGTGCTTACAGACAATATTTTTGTTTTTTTAAGAAGAATAAAAGTATATAAATCCCCAAAGCTGGTTTTCAATTGGATGGTGATAAAACCTATACCATTTTTCTCCTTGCTGTGCAAATATTTTAAGCCATTCTAGCGTGCTCTATGCAGTAATATTTCATTCACAATGTAAGATAATACCTATCCAGAGCTTAGTTTTCCAAAGTTCTGGGTAGTCCTCCAAACAGCTGTATATTTTAAGAACAAGTCTTTTATTAGAAGATTTATGCTAATAATATTGAATTAGTTTGGGTTTTCTTCCCAACAAATGAGTGAGAGATTTGGAGTTTTTACTAGCCTCAAAAAGTTATTTTCAAAGAAAGTGATATTTTTGCTTATATGCTTCAGTAACTTTAAATTAAGGCAGTGGGGAATTTAAAATGCTGGAAAAAAAGCTCAGCAAGAAATAACAATAAAAGACTAGCCACATGAAAGCACTGTAAGGGAAGCCAGTGGGATATAATTATTACTCACATTATTATGGTAGGTAGGTTATATGAGAGAGTGGTAACATCACATGGTAGGAAAGTCAATGGGGCCACAGGATGACAAATCATTAGGAAAAAACATCATTTGCACCCGTTATTCTTTATGTATGTTTTTCACTTGAAGAACTGAAATGAAATTTAAATCAGTATTTCACAGGTGCCAATTTTGCCTTTATATAATATTTAGACCCTTAATTTTCCATAAAGTAAAATTTTGCTTAAATTACATATAAAAATCCTTATTTCTGTGACTGTATTGTTATGCATTTGTTTTAAATGCAGAAGGTTTTTTTTCTTATACCCATATACAGCAGAACCCAATTTTTTATTCATACTGAAATAATATAGCTGCCATGTTTTAGAATAGAGAAACAGGGATACAAATGTATAATATTCACATAGTAAAAAATGGACCTAATTATTACTAACTGCTGTGAGAATTATCCTCTCACCATCCACACGTAGAAAACAGGATAATATATATGAAATGATGAAATGACAGTCTGTCATTGGGCAACAGGTAGTGAATTCTGAAGGAAAAGGGAGCAAGAAAGGTAAGTCTCATATTTTCATATTTGCCTCAGCTTACTGCCTAAGGCAGTTTCCAAATTTAGACAGAATAGAATGAAGAAAGATGAACAGAAATTCTAAGCCTATGGAACAGCTTCAAATGAACAAACATACATGAAATGCGAAACCGAGGAGAGGAGAGAGAGAAAGACGCAGGACATTTTTTTACACCTTAAATATATACATTTATATGTCAATCATACATCAATAAAGCTGGAAAAAATTAGAATCTTTGCTAAGGATAGCCCAGGATAGAAATAATAACAGGAAATTAGTTAATGAGTTTTTCATCATTTTCTTTTGACATAGAGATCAGATGTGATCTGAAAATGGAAATACGTATCAAAGAAGTCTCTCTGGTAATTTGGGTTTTCACTGTTTGTGCTCTTTTGGGTCTTTGATTCATCTTGAAACACAAAGTTTCCTGTGTAGAATTTATTAGATCTGATGCATCCTATCTTCTATCCCCTTAGCATCTGGAAATGCAACACAGGACTCAAAAGCTATTGTTGAGTGTAAGATTAGGTGATTAACAGCCACTCAGAATGTGTGCCACTTCGTATCTTTCTTTGCTTGGAAAGTGAAGCTTTCGTATTGTAATGAAGACAACAAGCCCAAGTCTTGCTCTATTTCCACCAGTGTGGCTCTGCACTGGAACTTACTTCTCAGCCCTCTGATATTTGCTGCAAGAGCATCAAGATGCCCAATGGATGGCTACTTGCATCTTGGCATCAAAGGGCAAAACCATGGGAGACAGCTGCTACCAGCCTCAACATCCTTTCCTTTCTGAGGATGAAAAACCAGCAGTAGGCATCTCGGGTGGCTTCCAGCCTGAAAAGCATGAACACGAACCCGGAATATTTTGTGTCATCTTGGTGTGCAAAACAACATAAGGCTAAACAGGTACTGTTAATATGGTAGGCAGTTGTTTCCGGTGAATCTTTATTTTCTGAAGTAAAATGAGGAATTAAAATTTTTTAAAAACTATAACCTAATCCAAGCTTATGATGATTTTCCCCTATGTTTCCTTCTAACAGTTTTATAGGTTTTGCTATTACATTTAGGTCTTTAATCCATATTCAGTTAATTTTTGTATGTGGTGTGAGGCAGGGGTCCAGCTTCATTCTTTTGCATGTGATTAATCCAGCTGTTCCAGCAACATTTGTTGAAGAGACTATTCCTTCCCCATTAAATTATCTTGGCACTCTAGTCAAAGATCAACTGACTGTAATTGGGAGGGTTTATTTCTGGATTCTCAATCTAGTCCATTGGTCTGTGTCTATCCTTATGTCACCACCACACTGTTTTAATAAGACTTTGCAGTCAGTTCTGAGAACACGAAGTGTGAGTCTTCCAATTTTGTTTTTATTTTTCAAGATTGGTTTGGCTATTCTAGGTTATGTTCTTTTATTTAAAAAACTTTTTTAATATGTAGTTCTAGTGGCTCTCAATTAGGGGTCATCTGTCCCCAATTCCACGGGTATTTGGCAATGTCTGGAGACATGTTTGGAATCCTTATCTAAGTAGATAAAATAGTATTGTTTTAATTTACCGAATTGTTAAAGTATGAGTTGCCTTCCATGAAAGGATTGAGAAAGACTTGAAGCATGTGAACACATGCTGAAGACAGTGCAATTCCTTGACGACGCGCACAGGGGACATTGTTTCGGGACACAATTTTGTTGACGGAGCTATTATACACATGACTCACACCCTTTTTTCTCTTTAGAGGCTACATCTCCACTGGATATATTATAGATTTAAATACTTGTTGACTTTCTGGGTGTCTGGGGAGTTGGCAGTTCTGAGAGTAGGAGGTGGTAGAGGTGGCCTGGTGCGGGTCAGTGACCTCGCTGCTGTGTGAAAGCAGTTGGTACTTGAGTCTCCAGCGGTTGCTGTAGTGCCCCAACTCCTAGAAGCCAGGGGAGCCAGCAGGTGGGTGTTGTAGGGGCAAAATGGTGGGTTGCTGTGGACTGGAGTTAAGGCCCTAGCCCTGGAATTCTGCCTCCTTCCCAGCAGAGAATCTGGACATTGCTGGTGCTATCCCTGCAGCAGGCAGGCAGTTGGCAAACAGGGACAGCAGGCTATCATACTCCCACTCATCCTCTCAGACAGTGATCCTCCAGGAGCAGAGGCTTCTGTTCAGAGGCATAGCCCAGGCACAAGGAAGGAACCACCCCATTTCTCACCAAGGGCTTAAATTTGGATGCCCGGGCCCGTGCTCTCACAGTCCCAGCTCTCAATAAGGACAGATTCCTTGGCAAACTTCCATCTCCCTGTTTCCCACCACCCCAGGGCCTTACAAGGTCTGGATGTGGCATAAGGGTCTACATGTTCTTCCAAGGGTGGAGGCCCAGCAGAGCTGGGTACCTGCCCCAGGGATGCAGAGGGACCTCTCTGCACTCAGGAGTGATCATGATGGTCCTTGAGACCCATACTGCTTCTGGGTGTCAAGGAGACCGAAGTCTCAGCTTCCCGTAACACTCTCAGCGTCAGAAAGAATGTACCCCACGGCAGAATATGGGAGATCCTAGTGGCCTCCAAGCTTCCAGACCCTGCCACGTGTGGGGATTGAGGGGGTCCCAGATTGGTTTATCTTGGTGGGTAATCTCAGGGTTTTATTATTTCAGCACTTGGGATCTAGAGCACATTGGTCCATAATGCCTCCACCTGATGGAAGGATTTGTCATCCAGTTCAACTACAGGGTTGTTCCTAATATAAAAACATTATCATATTGTTCAAGGTGTTAGTCTGTGATTTGGAGGTCAAAGAAAGAGAGATCACCTTGAACTACAGACAATATGCAAAACTGTGTTTCCCTGCTCTCTTGGCAGAATTGCAAAATATATACTTGCTTTCTTTGTGATGCACAACCTAATAGCAGCATTCAGAGATAAGTACAATACATTCAGATCCCACCTGCATCCAATCATCAAAGGATCCTGATATTTACCAAAAGAAACTGTCATTTACAAAATGAAAAACTGGCTTATGTCAGTTTGTAACAGCCGATTACAAATATATAGACAGTCATAAGAAGTGTTTCACTTGACAGTAAATATCTCTGCTTTCTATTTCAAGATTTTACCATAGATTTTTTTAAAAAGTATCAGGAATGTATCTATTTACAACTACCTGTAAATATGAACAGGTAAATATGAATAGATGTAAATATGAATAGGCTAGGCAGCATAGTAATCATAACAAAGAGCTAATTACCTACAATAATAAATGGTGGTACAAAACAAGAGAAGAGGAAATGCATAACAGATTCAATGGTAGGACTTTTGCTTCCAACCATGATGGACTAACAAAGACTGGATTGTCCCAAGTGCTTTAAAATACTAGAAAACTGAACAGTAGGTATGAAATAATGATTTTCATACGGGTGACTATAGGTAAGACAGGTCTGTGATCTCTGAGTGAAGGGAAACAAAGGAGGTAAGGCTTGTGCAGGGAGGGGAAATGCAAATAGAATCCAGAGATCTTATTCTGTTGAAAAGATCAATATCAAAATTCAGGCAGCCTAATGCAGACAGAACTGGGGGGGGCAGAATATTGGAAAAAAGGGAATTACACAGATATTCAAAGGGGCCTCCTCAAGTTTTAGTTGAGTATTAATATGGCTATATATAAAAATAAATTACACAAGGGCAGGGAGAAAATTACCTGATGTAGTAGGATTATCAATTCCTGGAGCTCACACAGGGCTGGGAAGAATTTATCTTCCCATCAGCCAGAATAGAAAGACCTCCTAACCCATAGATCATGCAAGGTTTGAGAGTTATTAAATTAATAATGGGGCTTAATTATGTCCACAGTACAGCTGATCTGTACTCACTCTAACAAATTTTAAAGCAAGCCTTGAAAGGATTCAACTGATCCAAGTAACTTAATTGCATCCCAAGAAAAATCCAACACAATTTAGAGGAATACAACAAAATCCATCACTCAGATTTAAGATCCACAATGTTCAGCACTCAATCACCAATTACCAGGTATATCAGTCAGGGAGTCAGTGTTCCACCAAAGAAGTAGAACCAGTAGGAAATCAACCTATTATATATATTATTTATTTATTTAATCCTCACATATAGTGTTATATATAATAAATATATTTTATAAGGGATTAAACTATATAATTATGAAATCTGGCTAAGCAGTTTCTTCAAGTTTGTCTCTACACATAATGCTGGAGCCCAAAATTCCATAGGCAGGCAGGCAGGCAGACAGAAAGGGAAGCTTACAAACAGTCTGGGGTCCCATGTGATTAGAATGACACCCATGCCCATTCTCATTGCCTCTGACCCTAGAGACAAGGAAAATGGTATCTTGTATAATCCAGGACCATTTATCCCAGAGCTGAATGCATACCATTAGTCAGGAGTCAGAGAAACTGAAGGAATATCCAGGAGGAAAGGAAAGTCATTGAAGACCCAGCCGCTGCTTTACACCAACAGTGTGAGTCAGCAAATCACTAACAACATGAGTGTGCCACCAAATGGCTCTTGTCTCCTTCCATTTTGCCCCCCAACTCCAAAACCTATAACATCTACTGTTGCATAACAATATTACCATGAACTTAGTGGCTTAAAACAACACATGTGTCTTCTCACTGTTTCTCTGGGTCAGAAGTCCAGACTTGGCTTATCTGGATCCCCTGAAGAGATGCAATCAAGGTGTCAGTGAGGACTAGTTTCTCATCCAGAGGTTCTACTGGAGAAGGAGTCACTGCCCCACTTGTGTGGTGTCTGGCAACATTCAGTTCCTTGCAGTTGTCATATTAATAGCTTCAGGTTTTTTCCTGTCTTCTCAACTGGTGGGAGGTTATGCTCAATCCCTACAGTCTGACCATAGTTTCTCACCACGTGGGGCTGCTTCCTAACATGCTTTCTCACAGACAGAGAGACAGAGAGAAAGAGAGAACTCAGAGAGAGAGAGAGACAACTCAAAGAGAGAGAGAATTCAAAAAGAGAGAACTCAGCAAGAGCTACCATTTTATGTAACATAATTCCACGTAAATTGTCATGTATATCTTGTTACCTTGGCTGTATTCTACTGGTTAGAAGCAAACCACAGGACTCATCCACACTGACAAGGAGGAGATCACACAAAAGCATGAACACTGGAAAGTGGTGATTGTGAGGGCTACCTCAAGAGTATATCTATCACACTGCACATGCAAATGCATAGGAAAATATGGTTAATAATTAGGAGGAAAAACACAGGAAAAATGCCAGATTTAATGGAGTTAGGAGATTAGGACATTTTAAAAGAACTATTATCAATATATACATGTACTACATATATTCAAATGGCTAGAGGAAAAAGTGAACGTAGCTATGACCAAGAAACAAGAAGCAATTTTTAGGAGTTGTATGGTTTCAGGTCTCACATTCAAGTCTTTAATTCATTCTGAGCTATTTTGGGGGGTATAATGTAAGCTACTGGTCCAGTTTCATTCATTTGCATGTGGGTGTTCAGTTTTCCCAACACCATTTATTTGAGAAACTGTCCCTTCCCCATTGTATATTTTTGGCTCCTTTGTCATTAATTAACTGCCCCTATACATGTGGCTGTATTTCTGGGCTATTCTGTTCCATGTGTCTGTTTTTAATGCCAATATTGTACTGTTTTTATTACTACAGTTTTGTAACATAGTTTAAAATCAGACAGCATGATGCCTCTAGCTTTGTTCTTCTTTCTCAAGATTGCTTTGTCTACCGGGGGTCGTTTGTGGTTCCAAACAGATTATTCTTAAAATAGGAAAATGATCTATTCTAGTTTTGGACTTTAGTAGGCTAAAATTTACTTGAAACATAGTTGCCATTCATATTGAATTTAATTTCTAACATAACAGAATCTCAGATTGTTAGTATTACCAAAAAACTCCTTTGGAGAACATCTTGTCCAATAACATAATTCAAATTAATATATCCGTTGCCTCTTTATCTTCATAAAATTGTTTCTTCAAATGATGTAAAAAACGCATGGCTGGTTTCAATTTGTAGTTTTGATAACACTACATCTACATCTCTTTTTTTTTTTTTTAAATATAATGTTATTATTTCTTTTAATAGATGAGTAAGTGAGAATTCTAGAAGTAAATCATTTGCTCCTGCCACATGTTTGGGGAAAGAAATAGATTCAAACAAGTCTGTGAGACACTGAATCCTGTGCTTTTTCCAGAACACTGTTTTACATCACTGTTATGTCTATAAAAGCAAAACAACTATATAAATATGTTCTCACAAAGACAGTTACTTGCATGTTGTACAAGTATAAATCCTTCATATTTCCAATTAATATTAGTCAAGCAAACACTTACTGAGTGTCCATAATGTTCAAGCATTATGCTAATTCCAGTAGTTCTGCTTTATGTCTTTGACTAATTTAGAATTTGTTAATGTCCAACTTAACTGTAGAAGTACCAGAATTATAAGACATTTTGAAAAATTAACTCACAACCCTCTTAAATAATTTAGTGACTCATTACTTAATGGAATATCTTACTCAGCAAGGAAAATTTGATCAAATGAATCATGAGATAAGACATCATATATGTCCCATTTTCCCTAATAATTTCTAACACTTAAGTTTTCAAATTCTTTTTGATTTCTTATTCTGATTATTCTTTCTGTGAAATAAGACAACAAAAGGTGAAATTGAAGCTCAGGGCTGTATGTGATTTGCTATCCATCACAATATACTTTAATGGTTGGCTAAACAAAAATAAAATCCCAGATTCTATGGGCCTTAACCCAATGAGATTTTTACATTTATTCTACAGAGACATGATTTCTTAGGGAAATGGATCATCTTTTTATTAAAATTTCTTTAATGTCCCACAGGTTTTGCAGTTTTATATATATTGATAATTGAACTTGATTCTCATATCTAGGTTAAATCTTACTATGGTGTCAAGTAAAAAAAAATCTTCAATAAAGAACTTTAAAAAAGAAAATAAAACCTTATATCCACCAGTAGGTATTTCACTTTTCATAAATAACACTTTGGATAACAGAATTTATTTAATTTTAGACACTTCCATCATTCAAAAGTTGTCATCTATAAATATCTAAACAAAACAAGAAAGTAGTAATATTTCTCTCAAGTCCTTATCTCAAACATGTCATAGTACCTATCAAGAGATAGCTACAACACTGTTTGACTATCACATTATATTTTAATGCACAGACTTTAGTATTTTAAATATAATGAATAGTCAGAGAATACTGAGTTCCTGGAATTAAATACCAAGAAGTATAAAATAATATTTCTGAGATTTTAATTGTTAAATATTTTTAAGTACATAGAAAAATTCATTGATGAGTTTGACTTCTTATGCTTACAAATTTTTGTCATAAATTTCTTTTCAATGAATAGACTTTTGAATACTTTGAACAAAGCATACACAGAGTTAGAGAATACATTTTGATGTGGACTATATATCTTTTAAATTTTTAAACTATGGTAAAAACGACATAACATAAAATTTACCATCTTAGCCATTTTTAAGTGTGACAGAACCTCAAAGAGATATTTGTATACCTATGGGCATAGCAGCATTATTCACAATAGCCAAGAGGTAGAAACAGCCCAAGTGTCCATTGATGTATGAATGAACAAAATGTGTTATATACATACTGTGGAATATTATTCAATGAAAAAAGAAGAAATCCTTACATGCTACAACATGGATTAACTTTGAGGGCATTATGCTAAGTGAAATGTTAGTCACCAAAAGACAAATAGTGTATTTTTAAAATAAGAATTTAGGACTTCTCTGGTGGCACAGTGGTACCAGGGGACATGGGTTTGAGCCCTGGTCCAGGAAGACCCCACATGCAGCAGAGCAACTAAGCCCATGCACCACAACTACTGAGCCTGCACTCTAGAGACCGCGAGCCACAACTACTGAAGCCTGCGTGCCTAGAGACCGTGCTCCGCAATAAGAGAAGCCACTGCAATGAGAAGCCTACACACCACAACGAAAAGTAGCCCCCGCTCACTGCAACTAGAGAAATCCAGTGCACAGCAACGAAGACCCAATGCAGCCAAAAATAAATTTATTTTTAAAAAGAGTTCAATAATATTATTTGAATGAGAAGTTTACATTTTCCATTGAGTTTGCTTTATGTTGCCCGAGATTGTGCAAGCATTACTGTAAATCCATTATGGGATTCTCAGTTTAAACCTATGGAGGAAAGGCTTTTTACATACAAAAATAATTTGCTTTTTTAGGAAGATCTCATTAGGTAGCCAGTTTGTGATAAAGTTAAATTTTTGTTTATAGATTATCTGGTATTTGGCAATGAGGCTGCATGCAGCAAAACTCCTGGGGATTGTCCTCCGGCTTTGAGGATTCCAGCAGCGGACGGGTGTGTGTGTGCGTGTGTGCAGAGTCTGTAAACAAGTGATGCTTATTGTTCGATAAGTTCATTTGTTATACTCCAATAATGAATGTCATGCCACTACTTCTATACTTTGCTCTACATTGAACAATATGTCACTGATATTAATGCAGGTCTCATTTTATTTTTGTAGACTGGCTAAAATAGATAGGCAACCTGAGGAATGAATTCTTTGAACAACTTGAGAAGCAGACAACACATTTTTTGAACATGTATAGATTTTGAAAAGAAGATAAATATACAGAAGAACTGAAGAAATAACCTAAAGTTTCTACTGAAATATGGAGTGAGCAAAATTTTCTCTAAATCTAGCAAAGGGAAGATTTAATAGTTTGCTTCTCTTGTAACATGAACATAGTAATTGTGTGAACAATATGTACTCTTAACAATCTGTAAATGCAGGTACTTCCATCAATGCATTCATTCATTCTTACATTCATCAAATATGTACTGAAAAGCTGCTTTATGCTAAACACTCTGCTGGAAACTACATTTAGAAGGTTGAAAACCTCATGGAGTTTACAGTTTAGTAATCTATTATCAATATTGAAACTATTAAAAGAGGAATTAAAATGGCCCAACTGTCTCCATATAATATGCTTCATGTGCTTCTTGATGTTACCCATAACTCTAGTTGTGTCCATAAAAGAAATTGTGACTTTATAGTTTTAGATGAATTTAAGCTCTAGCAATCTTTATCATTTTCCCCCTGCTGGGGAGCTCTTAGTTTTCTGAAGACTTTATTTTTTTATTTTTATTTTTCTGCAGTACGTGGGCCTCTCACTGTTGTGGCCTCTCCCGTTGCGGAGCACAGGCTCCGGACGCGCAGGCTCAGAGGCCATGGCTCACGGGCCCAGCAGCTCCGCAGCATGTGGGATCTTCCCGGACCGGGGCACGAACCCGTGTCCCCTGCATCGGCAGGCAGACTCCCAACCACTGCGCCACCAGGGAAGCCCCGAGACTTTATTTTAAGTTGCCTAATTTTCACACTGTAACCATCTGGTCTCTGTAGTCCAGATGTTGAATTCTCATCCTGAATGTCTAGCAGTGGAACAGGTTGTTAATTCACTCCCTCTTTCAATGCACAATGATTCATCAGTAAAATGTTTATCCATTTCATGTTGGTGTTTCTGTCTTATTACTATTGTTGGGTTATTGCAGAAGACCTTTTATCCTAGGAGTTCTAAACAGATATGATTTTCTACCGTATGTGATAGAGCAAGAAACAGCAGGGTAAGTGCACAGAAAATGTATTGCAGACCAGGGAAGCAGAGTTCAATTCCTCATAGCACTTCTGACTTTGCTACATAATTATGCAGCGAAACTAAACAAGAGATGAGCCTAAAATCATTAGACATATCCTATGTAAGAAGAGTCCTTTGCTGAGAGTAAAATGAATCATTGATTAGATTTTTTTGTGTGAAATCAACACTGGGTAACATTGATATTTTTGTTGTCATTTGGAGTTTTTTGTATATTTGTTTGTTTCCTAACCATTTTCTTTTGTATCAAGACAACCTTTTCTTGTAAAACCTAAAAATAGTAAAATATAAAATACAATTAATATTTGTATAATTAAATTATCCTTTTCCTCAATGAAACATTCCACTAGGAAATTCTCCTCAGGTTCAGAAATGTTTTTGTTTAACTTTTATTTATAAAAGTTTTATAAACTTTTATTTATATTTGTTCCTCCCTAAAATGAGGAACAAATGCATCATTATCATGACAGACAAAAAGAGAACCTGGAAGAAAAATACAGTATTAATGGAATTCATCTACTTATTCCAATCTAAACCTTTATCAATCTGCTCAAGAATAGGATTTCAGATAATGCATAAAACTCCACCACAAAACTAAAGCTAGAAGCCTAATTATATGTGAATATACCCTGTGAGATCTCTCCCATGACTTACTTTCCAGGGTATTTATGCATTAATTTTTATTTATTATCCCTCTATCACACATTTTTATCTGAAAAGATGGGAGAAAAATATAATAAAAGAAAAGCAAACCTTCTTGAAAAGTCTTCCAGGCTTCATACATTTCACTGAGGAACTGGAATGTGCAGTAATTGGTAGCTTCTGTAAATATCTGCATTAATCAATTACCCTGTGCCTGACAACTTATGGATTGAAATAGTTCTTTTCATTTTTTGAAATTTGTTTGATCAGTTTATTTGAAACTTATGAGTCTAATTAGTATTTCAGAACTATATCACTAATTGAATCTTGAATATTACTTTCCCAGAAGAAAAGGTGTAACTGTTGTTGATTATTGTAAAATAATTATACCTAACAAAATTAGATATCAGAATTTGAATACAGGTCTGGATTCAGTATGATCTTTATATATGCTCAGGATGAAATGTCTCCATTCCTTCTGAATATTTTAAAACTACTATTTTACTCCTGAGGATCTGCTGGATGATCTCTGCTTTCATAGGCTAATGCATAGATTGAGTACTCAAGTCAAATACAAATTTGTTTGATTTGTCAGAAATGCTTCCATTAAAGCAGTAGAAAATCATAAAGGTTAATATAAATAGCTATTACTTGAAGCACAAAATATCAGCTCCTCTTGACAGTCACTTTCTAGACTGGAGGTTCATTTCTTGTGGGTCTTCAGAGAGGCTTATATTGGTACTAAATCTCACTAAAATGAAAGAAAAATAAGGGCCCCATAGCAGGGACAGATTTGGGCACTTCTTTTTAAAGGGAATATGCGTGTCACCATTATAATCCATGGATCTGTACGTGTCTATTGATAGGACACCTTGCCATCTTAGTATGAATTTAATTTCAACACATTAGAGATTAAGGATAGTTTAGATGTTATAATTTACACATGGGTAATGCAATCCGCAGAGACTTATCTATAACCTTTGTTGCCATCGACATAGTGTAGTGATGGAACCCACCGACTCTTGAATGACGCTGCTTTAATGCAGAGCTTTGCTCCACCACTTGATCGAAGTCTGTAATCATTTTGTGTCTCAGTTTTCTCTGTTATCAAATTGAGATAATAGTACTACCTTATAGGGTTGTTTAGAGAATTAAATGAACTTTTTATTTAAAGAACTCAGAAGTGGACCGGACAAATGATATTTTATATGTGTTTTGGTTATTGCTACTATATATAACACCCGAGTTACAGCAGACATGTGATTTCAGCTGAGCCACCTGATTCAGGCTCTGCCAATATTTACAATGCAGAGCTCACTTCAGCCATGGTGATTGGTCGAGTTGTGAGGGGGGACATACATTTTCTCTCTTTACAATCACCCAAGTGTAGCCATAGCTCAAATTTGTTTAGGTCCCTACCCTTACAGCTCTAGATTAAGTCATATAGTCATCGCCTTTATAATATAAAGCTTCCACCATGATAGCAGGTTATCTACGAGCTGCCTCGCAAACTAGAAACCACATTATTCCCCCTAAATCCTTGGCCCTCGGTGTGGAGGACAGACTTTCAGATCAGTTCTTCTAACTTCCTGGTGAATTTTGCCATAGGGAGCTTGCTGACTATTACCTACAGCATTATCTGTTAGGCTTGGGTTAGGCCAATAACCAAGTTACTTTAATAACTTTGAAATCCAAAGCAAATGAGTTGAGAGTCTCAGCTCCTTTAACGTGGAGGCCTATATAAATTCATGGTTATAGATTGAGATTTAGGTGGGGGCTCTGCCCATGACTGCTCAGCATCCAACTGTTAACATGCGTGCATCAAGGAAAGAGTAATAGGATTACATCCATCTACGAGGCCTTATTTCAGACCTCAGTTCATGTAAAAATATTTTCTTTCATCATACTTATTTTCTTTATAAAATATAGAAGCAATAATCTTTCTGCAAAAGATAAAAAATACTGGGGGGCTTCCCTGGTGGCGCAGTGGTTGGGAGTCCGCCTGCCGATGCGGGGGGCACGGGTTCGTGCCCTGGTCCGGGAGGATCCCACATGCCGCGGAGCGGCTGAGCCCGTGGGCCGTGGCCGCTGGGCCTGCGCGTCCGGAGCCTGTGCTCCGCAACGGGAGAGGCCACAACAGTGAGAGGCCCGCATACCGCAAAAAAAAAAAAAAAAAAAAAAAAAAAAAAAAAAAAAAAGATAAAAAATACTGTATATATATATAAAAATTATAATGAAAACATTTCAATCACTTCTCACTTCCAATCCATTCAAAGAGATGACATCTGAAAATTTTGTTTATTTCCTTCCATATGTGAATGGGGAAGTGTGTATATGTATATACATATACAGGCAACCTTATGTGTGTATTTTAATAGTTTTTTTGTTTACTTGCTTTTTTTTCTACAGTTATTTGGAAATTCAAATATTATATTTTGTGCAAGCAATTTTAATTTTAAACATATTTTGATATTTATCTTTCTCTAGTGTTTTATTGATATTAAGCGAAATGGTATATTTTGGTAATCTTTCTGTATAACATGGATATGATAAGAAAATTCACATATTATTACTTACCACCCCTCTTGCCTTTCTCACATATTCACAAGTCTTGCCAATAAAATCTACAATATTAGATTCATGCAGGATTAGCATTAAATTTAGCTACTTTCTCTGCTGCCAACCCTTTTTCTTTATTAATTTATAATTTTAGTTCCTCATTTTGGTTTATCTTCAGTGTTCTAGAACAAATATTTGAAAAAATACGTTTTGGGGAACATATAAAGTATTATTCCAATTTCTGAAGTCTCAAATATATGGGGATATCACTGAGGTGCCCTCAGGAGTGATGGCTATGTGACTGTTTACAGAAATTTTGGGTCATCATCTTTTTTTTCTCATTAAGACCTTGTAAATACAATTCTACCATCATACAGTTACTACTGTGAGGAGGGCCTCAAGCTAGGATGCATTTTATTCATTTATTAGTAACAACTTATTGTTCCCAACTGGACTATCATAAAATGATCTGTTTATACGTGACATTTTAAAATACTCTAGATTAGGTCTGAGAATTTGCATTTTAAAAACTTATTAATTTTGCTTAGTACAGGGTAAATCCTGTTCCTGTCTAATCTATTTCTGTACAATTAATGAATATTCTATTAAGCATAAAGTGAATGATCTCAATCTCTCCTTCATCTCACTCACTTCCCTGTTCATTTGTATTGTAGCAAACTTTTCTTTGGGCTCTAGAATAAATTTCTCAGATTAGCCAGTTAACTTGTTAATTTGATTTTCTGAGCTATCCATTATGTTTATTGTGTTCATCTTGGTTTTAAATTCAGAAATCATGTATTCCTTTAAGTATAACTATTCTGGTCTAACTTCCTTAATAATGTATTCTTGACTGATTTACACAAATGAAATGTTTTCCTTAATTTTGAACCTGCAGATTTCTTATAAAAAATCTTTCAGTAAAAAAGGATTTCAGCTGGAGACATTACTCATTAATGTTGTATCCACTTCATTTTATAAGGAAAAAACAACTCAGTTCTATACATTCTGAGCCCTTGCTTATCTGATATTTTTCCATTATATTCACATATGAAAGACATCTTGCCACAGAAGAAAAGTTTTGAAAGGGAGCATTTTATTTTACCCACTTTTATAACCTATCACTTATTTGCATAGAAAGAGCCCAAGTTGAGACAGATTTTGTTCTTCTGAAAGTAATTAGTCTTGTCCTGCATCTATGCTTATAAAATTTTGTTCACTACAGTATATACTTGATGTGACATTGCAGCATCCTTTTTCCTATGATCCAGCCACTTCTTCGGTGATTTTAAAAGTGGCTCCTCTCTGTAAACTGAGCAAAGGATTGTGACCTTTCCCTCAGGTGACCATTTCATCATCCTATTATCCATTCTTGCTTTTATTCTGGTTTTGTATATTAAGTAGTTTTCTAGTTTTGTATATTAAGTAGGTCCTTTTTTGCTGCCTGCCCATCTATTTTGCTTCTGTAAGTGTTAACTGGTCTTTAACCAGCCCAGCTCTGTTACAATTTCTCCTACTATCTACCTTAGCCTACAGAGGGGAGCTACCACTGAACTTCTTAATGATGCTGGTTCCCCTTTGACCAGAAAGTCCCAGATGGCCTTAGTGAATTATATTTTCTGTACCCTCCTGTAAAAAACAATCCTCTACTGGTTTTTCTGGTTTCATCCTATTTAGTATGAATACTGCTCACAGCCACTTTATTCTTCCCATTACTATATTCCAGGAAGCTCAGGCATTTACATTTCCCTCAGCAGGGCCACCATATTTACAGGCTTCTAAGAGTCACCCTACCCAGCAAATCTGCTCCATTTTCTACTCCTTTCCAGGCTATTACACACTGTGTCCTGAAAGAAAGCCCAGAGACAGTGAATCCTTGCTTATTCAATATTATAGTTCAACCTCCTTGATCAAGTGTCCTCAATTCCAACTCCAAGGATAATGTCCTTATTCCTGACAGTATCTGGTAGCTAATTCTTGTGGCTCTTCTGGTGTATATCTTTTCTTCCCTTACCAGACCCAGTATATGCTTGGATTTAACCCTAATTATCACTGTAGCATCCAAAAGAGGAAATAGGAGGAAATTTTGAAGGGCATCTGTTGCATTGTTCAGGAGAGGGCTTTGTAGCATTTCCTAACACGGTGAAAGCATTACCTCTTACTAGAGAAGACTGGGCTACTTCTGAAAACTGTTAGTTAAGAGGGGTCACATAATCAGCGGCATCCACTTAGATGTCCCCAAGTCATGTTTGAGGGTTCCAGGTTTTCTCAATCAGGGTTCTGATCTTAGCACAACACTATGACCTTAGATGAGCACATCATCCTTGGATGACACATTTCGGCATCTCTGTAGCTTTTTAACTCAATCAAATATTGTCTGATGGTCAGCTGTATCTGTTCTTGCACTCTATGTAAGCTCCCAAAGAGAGCCTTTGGTTCTCACAGTTAGCCTTTCACTCATATGCTGTCAGTAAATTTGCCCTAGTCACTGGCTGAGCCATGACTCATGCATGCATAGGGAGACTCGAAGAAGCACAGTTAAATTCAATTTGTGTAATTTGTGTTTGTGTAAGGGTAATGTGATTTGGATTATGAAGTTAGAGATAGAGGTTGGCATTTGAGTCTAACCTAATTAATTGCCTGCTACATCAAAAAACATCAAAACTCTTCAGGGGAGCATAACAGACACAAAATTTCCAAAAATATCACCCACAATGTCCAGGATACAATCCAAATGAAAATCCAGGCAAATATGACACACTTAGAAGAGAAAAGACAATCAAGTCAAGATTACCTCCAAGATTACCAGATGTTGGAATTAATAGGCAAGAATTTAAAGCAGCTATTAAAGCTATGGTCAATAAAATAAATTAAAATATGCTATCAACGAATGAAAAACTTGGAAATTAGCAGAAAATAGGAATTTAAAATAATCAAATAAAAAATCTAGAACTCAATAATAAAATATCTTAAATAAAAGTATCTTCATGAGATTAACTAGAAAAAGTAGATGACAAGAAGTCAGTAAATTTGAAATTAGATCAATAGAATATATTGTATCTGAAGAATAGAGAGGAAAATACTAAAAGAAATATGAACAGAGCCTCTGGGACCTGTGGAGCAACATGAAACTATCTAACATTTGCATGACTGGAGTCAAATAAAATGGGGACAAAGAGAATTGGGAAGATAGTGTTTCAAAATAGAAAGTCCAGAAATTTCCCAAATTTGGTGAAAAATGTAAACTTACAAATTCAAGAACTTCAGGGAAACTAAGCAGGATAAATATGAAGAAAGTCATAATTAGAAGCATACGATCAACTATTAAACCAAAATTAAAGAAACAAAAATTTGAAAGCAGCTGGAAAAATAGGACACATTGTATCTCAGGTACCAAAAATTCCACCCCCTACTGATTTCTCATCAGAAACCATGAAAAGAGAGTGAAGGAAATCAAGACTGCAGAGTAGGAGGACACTGAGCTCACCTCCCTCCACGAATACATTAAAAAAATACATCTACTTGAGGAACAATTCTCAAGAGAAACAAACTGGAGATTGGCAGAAAGACTCTTATACAACCAAGACAATAAAGAAAGATCCATGTGGAGTCAGGTGGGAAGGGAAGAGGAGCAATTATGTTGTGACTTGTGCCCCTAGGAGGGGAATTACATGGGCTCAGAGATTCTCCCTGGCTAGTGAGTGGTTTGAATCACATACTGGGGAATCTAGCCCTGGTGTCCAAAACCAGGAAGATGACTCCCCTTAGCTAGTTTGAAAACTAGTGGGACTAACAGGAGGCCTGTAAGAAACCTAGACTCCACTTGTGAAGAGCACACACATGCTTGCTTACAACCAGGAACAAGGTAGGAGACAATTGAGACCAAGCACTGCATCTGAACCGGTGAGGACAGCCATTACTGGCATTCACATAGCAAATTGGGAGTGGTCTGGAGTTATGACTGGTGAGCTGGGACTGCACCAGTGTGTGCCTTGGCCTGCACTGGGCACCCACTCTGGCCCCTCCTGCTCCAGCACTGCTCCCCTCATGAGTGAAGGTACTGATGTTGGCAGTGGGGGAGAAGGCACACATAGAGGAACTAGAACCAGCTCAGACCTGACTCTCAGGGCTTTGGCTCCAGCACCTTGGGACTGACTGCATCTCTGATAAGGCAGTGTTGGCCATGGAGCAGAGAAGCTCCAGCTCACACCTGGCTTTGGATCTAGACGCCCATTTCGGGCCCCACCTCTCACCAAGGTGGTAGCTGTCAGCACACCCCAGGGGAAGACATGTCCTGTGCTCACTTCAGATCCAGCTCTCTTACCAAAGCCACTGGGCACAGGTAGACTGCACAGCGATGCTTCCACAAAAGGACACTCCTTCAAGACCAAGATAGGTAACTGTTTCTCCTAATTTCATAGACAGAGAAAGTTAAGCAAAAGGAGAACACAGAGGAATTTGTTTCAATGAAAGCACAACAACAAAAAAAACCTGAAAAAAAAAACAACTAATGAAACAGGGATAAATAATTTACCAGATAAAGAGTTCAAAGTATTAGTAATAAGAATGCTAGTGGAACTAGGAAAAAATAGATGAACATAGTGAGAATTATAACAAGAAACTAGAAAATATTAAAAATAACCAGTCAGTGCTGAAGAATACAATAACTGAAATGAAAAACATACTAGAACAAATTAATAGCAGACTAGGTGATAAAGAAGTACATATAAGACAACTGGAGACAGAACAATATAAACTGCCTAAACAGGAAAAAAAAAAAAAAAAAAAAAAGAAAGAAAAACAACTTAAAAAATGAGAATATTTTAAGGGACCTCTGGGACAACATCAAGCACACTAACATTTGCATTATAGGAGTTCCAGAAGAAGAGAAAGGGTCAAAAATATATTTGATGAAATTATGGCTGAAAACTTCCCAAACCTGAAGTAGGAAACAGATATCCAGGTACAGGAATCACAGAGAGTCCCAAACAAGATGAACCCAAAGAGATCCAAACCAAGACATATCATAATTAAAATGGCAAAAGTTAAAGAGAGAATTCTAATGGCAGCAAGAGAAAAGCAAAGAGTTACATACAAGGGAACCCCCATAAGACTATCAGCTGATTTTTCTGCAGAAAACTTGCAGTCCAGAAGATAGTTGCATGATATATTTAAAGTGCTGAAAGTGAAAAACGTACAACCTGTGTCCTGCAAGATTATCATTCAGAATTAAAGTAAAGATAACTTCACAGACAAGCAGAACCTATAAGAGTTCATCAATACTAAACTGATTCTAAAAAGAAGGGTCTTCTTTAAGTGGAAAAGAAAAGGCTACCATAAGAAGAATTTATAGGAAGGGAAAAATCTCACTAGTAAAGACACTATATGATCAACCACTTAAATACGCTAGCACAAGGATTAAAGGACAAAAATTGTAAAATCAACTGTAACTACAATAAGCAGTGAAGGAATAAATATGAAGATGTATACATGACATCAAAAACACAAAACATGGTGGAGAAGGGTTAAAAGAAAAATGTGGATTTTTTGGAATGTGTTTAAACTTAAATGACTATAAGTTTAAAACAAGGAGATATAGTTATAAGTCAACATATTTGAACCCCATAGTAACCACAAATCAGAAACCTACAATAGATACACAAAAACTAGAGAGAAAGGAACACAAGTATGCCACAAAAGAAAATCATCAAACCACAGGGAAGAAACTAAATGAAGAAAAGAACAGAGAAGATCCACAAATACAACCAGAAAACAAGTAACAAAATGGCAATAAGTACATACCTATCAATAATCAATTTAAATATCAGTGGACTAAATACCCCCATCAAAAGACATAGGGTGACTGATTAGATGAAAACACAAGACCCATCTATATGCTGCTTACAAAAGACTCACTTCAGAGCTGAAGACACACACAGACTGATAGTGAGGGGATGGAAAAAGATATTTCATGCAAGTGGAAATGACAAGAAAGCTGGGGTAACAATACTCATATCAGACAAAGTAGACTTTAAAACAAAGTTTATAACAGAAGACAAAAAAGGGCATTATGTAATGGTAAAAGGATCAAAACAAGAAGGTGATATAACATTCATTCACATATATGCACCTAATATAGGAGGACCTAAATATATAAGGCAAATATTAACAGACAGAAAGTGAGAAATTGACTGTAATATAATAATAGTAGGGGACTTTAACATCACACTTACATCAGTGGACAGATCACCTAGACAGAAAAGGAAAAATGAAAGAGTGGTCTTAAATGACATATTAGACCAGTTGGACTTAATAGATATCTACAGGACATTCCATTCAAAAACAGCAGAATACACATGCTCAACATTGTTAATCATCAGAGTTATGCAAGTCAAAACCACAATCAGATACCAACCCACACCTGTCAGAATGGCTATCATCTAAAAGACTACAAACAATAAATGTTGGCGAGGATGTGAAGAAAAGGAAACCCTAGTGCACTGGTGGTAGGAATGTAAATTGGCACACCCACTATGAAAACAGTATGGAGGGTCTTTTAAAAACTAAAAATAGAACTACCTTACGATTCAGCAATTCTACTCCTGGGTATACATCTGGAAAAAAATGAAAACACTAACTTGAAAAGATCCAGGCACCCAATGTTCATAGCAGCATTATTTACAATAGCCAAGATATGGAAGCAACCTAAGTGTCCATCAAAAGATGAACAGATAAAGAAGATGTGATAGATATAGATATAAATAATGATAATAATAATGAATGAATATTTCTCAGCCATAAAAATAATGAAATTTTGACATTTGAAACAACATGGATGGACCTAGAGGGTATTTGCTTAGTGAAATAAGTCAGACAAAGGAAAACAAATACCGTACATTATCACTTACATGTAGAATATAAAAAAATTTTAAATTAATGAATATTAAAAAAAGAAACAGACTCACAGTTACAGAACAAGCTAGTCATTACCAGAGAGGAAAGGGAAGGGGGGAGGGGCAAGATAGGGGTAGGGATTAAGAAGTACAAACTAGTATGTATAAAATAAATAAGCTACAAGGATATATTGTACAGCACAGGGAATATAGCCAATATTATATAATAACTTTAAATAAAGTACAATATATAAAAATATTGGATAAGTATTTTGTATACATGAAACTAATATACTATAAATTACTATACTTCAATTTAAAAAAGGAAACCATGAAAAGAAAATTTGTCAACATATATGTAGAATAATTACAGAAATGTAAAGACATTTTCAAATTTCAAAGAATTTCTTAAAACTGAAGGAAAATAATAACATTTGCAGACTTGTACCAGAGAAAGATGAAGAGCATTGGAAATGCTAAATATCTGGATAAATAAAAAAGATTATGTTACTCCTAATTTTTATAAAATGCATAGGACTATTTGAAGCAACAATTATAGTAGTCATATGGATTTTGTCATATATAGATGTAATGCACATGACAAATCTAGAACAGGGTAGAGAGGGAAGGTCTATACATTTGCAAAGTTTATCAATTTTACATTAAAAAAGAATATGAATGTTCATAGTCATATGAATGTTCATTGCTTAATTAAGATTTTCCTTAAGGATTTCTTTGAATAGTTGACATAGGCTCAGATATAGATCTCCTGGGAATGAAGTGAACTTATAAAAAATAATATTTGCATTAGTTTGGTGATATATTTGTTTTGTTTTTGTGTAGATCTTCCATCGTCAGGGAAATAGTACTTTTCCCTACTTTGACAAATTTACTTTTGGTGTCCCTCCTCATTAATATTTACTAGGCTTTTTCTATGTGCCATCAAGAGATAAATATTTCTAGGTAAGTAGAAGTAAAAAAATACAAATCTGTCTTTTTTTCCCCCTGATATATGACCCTAAACAACTTATACAAATGTTATTTTTCCAAAATTCCTCAACATATTTGATTCAGTCTACTCCATTTTCTAAGTACATATATTTAATGTTTGCTTCTTAAAGTTTTTTTAAATTTCTGGAATGTCTTGTCCTTACTACATAGTCTAAGTTCAGTTACAGATATAGATGTTACAGCAAGTTTTTTCTACTGTTATATCACTCTCCTCTTCATATTTATAATAATTAAAGTCTAGGCCATACAGAAAAAGACTGATCTGTATCTGTTCTTGTACCCTTAGTTATTTTTGATGTATGTTTGCTATTTTCCTCGAATCAGATAATAAGCTTCTTAAGGATAGGTATTATGCCTTCTATCTCCTGTATCATCAAAATGTAGAGCCCAATATTTGTGTTCTAGGATAAGCCTAGTGAACACGTATGTTACATTTAAAAATTTTAGTAGCAGTATCCTCAAAATGAGATTTTGATGGCTCTTCTTAGCAAATTTCCATATGATTAAAATTTTTCTGTATTCCAGTTGTTAACTGACTGAATAATTCCTCACACTCTGTCCTCAATATTTTGGTGAGTGTACAGGTGACAGGGAATACAATGCCTATGAGAAATGGAATATTGCCTGCCATCGCAGTAAACAAAGCATGTCACAGCCATCAGCAATTGCAGCCCTCCAATGGGGTAAGCCCTGAGGAAACTCAGGAAGGAAAGAATACCTGCCATCTGATAGCAGCCATCAGACTACAGCCACTCCCTACAGTGAGCCCTGAGGAAACTCAGGATGTGAAAACCCAGGATACTGGCCCCAGACAGCTGTGGTGCACATCAAAGGAGGGATTTCAGTAAGCCCAGACTCTTGCATATTCCTATACAAAGAAAAGAACTAAATTCCTTAACTTGGGATATCTGGTTTTCTTTAACTAACAATAATCTTTTGACACTCAGACCTACCTGACCTTTGTTGCAAAACTTTTATGTAACCTGCTGTCCCACCACCACCACCCCCTCCGCCTCCTTGGTGCAGTTCTCTCAGAGTTACTTGAGATGCTGCCTCGTGGGCTTGAAGTCCTAAAAATTCCTGCCGAATAAAACAAAACTCTCAACTTTTAGGTTGTGAATAGTTTTTTAGTTGACACCTACAATAGATTACTGTGTTAGATTATTTTCTAATTATCACTACAGTACACTCTCTACCATTTCTTATAATTTAATATGCTTCAAGAAGCTGACTTATTTGACTTGCATCAATTAGGCTTCATGTCATATAGCTTCTGTGTAGTTTTAGCCAAAATAAGAAAGAGGGGAAAGGGGAGGTCAGAGTATATTTGCCCCTAGTTCCTTTCCTCATAGGTTTAAACTGAAAGTGGCTGCTTTTCTCTCCCTAAGGCCACAGCTCCTTTTTAGGGTCAAATGGCCCATTTAAAAAATTTAACTCTAGCTCTCGCTGCATTCTGGAAGCCTATCCCTCCCTTAATATCTTTGGGACTAGGAGTGCTGAACCCTCTCAGTTCTTGCTACCTTTGGGTTGTTTCCTTTGACGTTTTCTCATAAATCCTTTTCTCATCTTTGTAAATAAAGTTGTCCCTTCGTTAAAGTCCCATCAATTACTCTAGTTGTGCTACCTTTTTTCTTTGGGGACCCTAAATTACACAATGTTATATGTGAAGGATGAAAAGATGACCACAGTCTACCTCTTTAATATTTAGTCTTGCCCAAGTTTCTTTTCAAAGAAAACATCTGTACTTGATATCAATACATTATTATTTATGGTAAGCTTTATAGTTAGTGATGCTTAAATTAACATAATTTATGCTATATCACTTCCAAGGAAGGAAAATTCTGCTCAGGTTGACCTTCTGGAGAATTCGATGAATTTAAAAAAAAATTAAAAAATCATACTGGCAAGAAAGCAATGACATTTACCAGCTTCTGAAATAGGCATTGTGTTCTCTGTTTTCTTAAGCCCATAACACACCTAACTGAAAAGATCTCAAAGTGACTTGACAAAATGTTGGAAGCACCATATGAGAATCTGGCTGACATCTTGTCATGTTAACTTTATCTCCACAAAGTCAGATGTTCTTATTCTCTACTAGTTAGTGTAAGAAGATTAAGGTGCTGCATGACAGATGGTTTTTAAAAGTGCATACCATTCCATCTGGTCCCAAGTGGAAAAATGAAAGTCACCCACAACTTTTCATCTAAAAATTGCAGTGAGAGGATTTTAAAAAGTGAATTTTAACACTTCACAAAGAAATTCCACAAGATTCTAGTGATGGTCAATTCCAGTTATTCCTCCATTATAAACATTTGTGTTACCTGCCACCCTAGACAAGACCAAATTTTAACATAAAGTTAAACTTAGAAAGTTCCAGACCCATTTCATGGCAGTAACTTCTCTGCTCCCTTCCAATTTTGATAATCTTTCCTTCAGCTGAAGGTTCTATAGACTAATTTATTATGTCAAATAAATGTTAGAAAATATTTAATGTATTTTTTTTACTGAGTGTTTTCACTTATAGATAAATAGAGCCTATAACCAAAGAAACAAAATTCTAACTGTGTCGTTCCCAAACATACAAAATTCCTACTTATACGGATCCAGTGTTCAAAGTTTTAAAGATATTAGGTTGATTCTATTCTATAGCATATGCAAAATAATTTAATTAAATGTCATTGGTGTTTATGCATTAAATTGATTATGGTGATTTTGCATTAGGGAGAGACTGTTCTTTAACAATTAAGGAGAGACTGTTCTTTTTCTTTTATGACAAAGGCTAATCAGGTGGGAATGGAGATCATAGGAAAAATTGGATGCAATGTAATATGATTATCATATAAGATGGGACTTTTTTTTCACTGTCAGAATATTTCCACACTTTATAGTTTTACATAATCATGAAATAGAGGGAGTGGTAGTATGAACCTAAGATTAATAAGATAGATTTATAGAATACAACATAATGTTTACAATAATTAACAACTGATTAATAATCAACATTTATATAGTCTGAATTTCATAGTTACATTCACAAACACTATATATGTAATATATGTGTGTACATTATGTGTCAATCAGTTGATGTGACATAGACTTTTTTACAATAATGTTAAATGACACTTCACTGAGGAATTAATAATGCATTATATTTTATTAACAATTCATTCTACCATATCTTTTTTTCTAATTGGGAAAGAAAAGAAAGATTATTAATCTCATATTATTTACCTATTTTTTACTGTTACTAAATTGAAAGTTGTTCTCAAAAATGGGTATGAGATGTTTCCTAAGATAATTTTTTGGATGTCTTAGAATATGGTTATCTGTGATATTCAACTATTGTTGTATTATTAGATATCACAATTTTAATTAATTGCTTAAACTGACTGAACTTTAACTTGGCTTCTGGCAGGTGATATTTACATGCAATTTAGAGAACAGAATATTAATCACATAGCTGACTGAAGATATACTGTCACTGAAACACAAATTTCCTTGCTATTTTTTTTTTCTTTTATCCTTTCTTCCCTTCTCTCAGAAATATGCGAACCACCAAATCTTTGCCAGGTACTGGGATATAAATATAGTACATAAAATGGTTTTGAAAAAGGTCATATAAAATTCATACTTTCAAACGCTTATATTCTCATGGTAGGACAGAGAAATACATATAAGTAAAAAATGGATTTGCAATGTATACTAGTTAAACAACTAAACAAAAAGAAAATGCATGATGACCAATTGCAATTTATACCAGTAATGAATAGATGATGGTTTATCATTCAAAAAGAAATCAGTGTAATTCATCATTTGTAAGAAAGTAAAGCAGGAAGAAAAACATCGCATCAATTGTGCAAAATGCAGTTGAAAAAAATTCAATATAATTCATGTTAAAAACTCTGCCACATTGAAGTGCCTGATAAATGGCATCTACCAAGACCTAACATTATTCTTAATTGTGAATATCTGAATTCTTCCCCATAAAATTGGAGACATTGTTCCTATTCAGAATTATACCAGAAGTCCCAACCAATGAAATAAGGTAAGAAAAATAAAATCAGAAATATTGGAACTAAAGTAAGAAAACTGTCAATATGCAGACAACATGATTGTTCACAACAAATTAGAAAATCCCTAAGTTCTACAGGTAATCTCCTTAAATCAGGTGCATTTAGAATGTTGCAGAGTGCAAAGTCATCATACAAAAATCAATTTTATTTCTGTATATTGGGAAATCAACCATTGGAAACCAATATATCTCTCATACCATTTATTATATCTCTAAAATAATGCAATACTAATGTATAAATCTAATAAAACATATGCAATATCTGTATGCTAAAAACACAAAATGCAGATAAAAAGAATCAAAGATTTACTCTCAAAAAAGATATACCAAGTTCATGAATTGGAAGACATAGCATAGTTCTGATGAAAGTCCCCTAATTTATGTATAGATTTAATGCAATTTAAAAAGGGTAGAAATGCAACCAAAACATTTCCTCCAGGGCAAGACTTCAAGGCAAATGGTTTACTAAAAATTTTTAAGGAACAGAAAATTTTCATGATACATAATATTTTCATAAAATAGAAATATATGGAAAGCAACTAAATTTTTTAATTAAAATATATTACCATACTACCAAATAAATAATCCCCTCAAAATTATCTCAGCAGTATTTTTTTCTAAACATGAAGAAGCTGCTCTAAAATATATAAGAAAATGCAAATAATAGTCAAAACTATGTTGATAATGAAAAACAAAGTTGAGAGGGCTTACACTATATGATTTTAAGGAATACTTTATAGTTACAATAACAAAGACTTTGTGGTATTATGGCAAAAATAGATTACTGAGAAAGAATTCAGAGTTTAGAAATAGACCCACACAAATACTGCCAGTTAATTTTTGAAAAGTGGCAAAGGAAAGTCAATGGAGAATGAACAGTGTTGAGTGAATGATGTTTGAACAACTGGACATACACTTGAAAATGAACCTTGACTTGTTCTTCACACCTTTACAAAAGTTAACTCAAAATGAATCATGTCTCTAAAGGTGTAATGTAAAATTATTATACAATTAAATAAAACATAGAAGCAAACCTCAATGACCTTGGGTTACACAGAAAGTTCTTATATATGTGTGCAAAAGCAAAATCTACTAAAGAAAAGCTGGACTTTAATAAAACAATAAGAAAACAAACCACTCAATTTAAAAAATGGATAAAAATTTGAATTGTAACTTCACCAAAGAAGATATGCAGATGACAAATATGTTCAGGAAAAATGTTCAACCTAACTATTCAATAAGAAAATTTAAATCAAAATCAAAAGGAGATAACAGTACCACTCTACACCTAGTAGAATGGCTATAATGAACAAAATTGACAATACCAAGTGCTAACTGGTAATAAGTACTTCTTTACATAACTCTCTCAAGAAATCTCTCCTGAATTAAAGGTCCCCACTTAGGAACTTCAAACAAAACACAACTTAAGTTAAATTCATTCTTTTCACATACATACCCACCATGCATACAAAGTCGGCCCTTCCAAATTGCAGTCTACAGCCTGTTTCAAAACTTAAAACTCATTTCATCTGTACCTTTCTCCTGTTTCCTCATGGCTACACCCAATCACAGATTTAGTTCTGGTGATTCTATCCCCATTTCTTCCAATTCTATAACAAATTGGGCAACTTCACTTCCTTGGTTTTACTGTTGACATTTGCACATTTTTCTTGAAAAATGTGTTTTGATGCTTTTGTAAAATTAAAATGAACTTGGAAATTTTACATCCTAGAAATTAACACCCAAACATGTTGACCTCAGTTTGAAGGCACTGCATAATCTGGTTTCTAACATATGTGGAAATCTTATATTTTCAAATCACAGAAGCATGAAAGCCCATAGATTTTCTTTTTCTAGCCCCACTGAGCTGCTTTCAGTTTTCTCTCCATGCTTAACATTTTCCTATTTTTGCCTTCGTTCTTATTTCTTATTGTCCTCTCCACTTAGACTGACAGTTTGTTTTCATGATGTAGTAGTTTGGCTTTCCCAAGTTGATATGGATCTTAAGATAAATGGAAATGCTCTCTCTTCCAGAAAGTTTTATCACATTCCTCACAATAAATATAATATGTATCTTCTCTATGTAATCTCAAAGCATTTTTCATCACCAGTCTTGCACTTGTCACATTCGGACCAAAAACTTACACATTGGCACTTTGCCTGTATGTTACACTCAGCCAGGATTCAATAAAGTTAATCGTTCACATAAAAACCAGGGCTTCTAATTTATCACATCCCCTTGCACATGAGATCAGTTACATAAATGGTCACTGAATTGAATGCAAGAGTTTGTTTTTCTTGTTGTTTCCTTGACACATGAGGGAAGACAGGAAAAGGGTAGCACTTAAAGAGGTGGAGAATAATGCTATCTAGAATTTGTGAAGGGGTGTACAAATTAATAATAAAATAGTTTTGCCCTGTGGAAGTTTATAAAATGCTATCATAAAATATGTACTGTGTGCTTTTAAAACTGTTATTATTCACCTGAATGAAGACAATGAATAATAATTCCAAAGACATTCAAAGTGATATTTTTTACTGTCTTCTTGAGAAAATAAAGGCAGACAATTGAATTTATGGCATAGGTACTATGCTTTTACTCTGCCAGAGAGATTTGTTTGGAAATACTAATTCCCAAATTAGTATTTTTATACCCTGGTGTTGTAAAGCTGACAACAAAGTCAAACTTAAAAATAAAAACGTTTACAATATAATAACTTAGGAACAGTTTATTCTTGAGTTTTAGCATATGAAAGTAACAATAAAACCATGACAAAATCATGATATAACAGGATAAGACCATTATATGGGAAATTATTATGTAAAATGTTTATATCTGTCAATCACCATCACCATCACATAAGGTTAAGTTACAGTCATATGTGCCTTCTTACCTCCAGGATTTCAAAACTAGTCTCCTGGTATCCACTTTTATTCTCCTAGCCATCATCCCCTTTTGTCAGATAATCTTCATAAAACACATATCAGATTGTTTTACATTTTTCACTACACCATTCAGTAGTATTCACTACTGAATACTGAATCATGTGGTCCTCTACATATGGTTCATCTAGTCAGCTTTATATTCCACATTTCTCAAACTTTCTATCTACTCATTTCCATTCACCTTCATCCATCTCCTCTACAATCTCCTTCATCTTCTAGGTCTCTAGCAAATCCAGGCTTCCCTTTGTGTTCTTCTGATAAATGGAGCACACTACTCATTTCAGTAAAAACTGCTGGATTTCTTCTATCATGACTCATTCTTCAATGTTTACTCATTTTATTTTTCAGTTCTCTTTTGTCCTCTCCTATAATCTGGCTCCAATCACCCCAAATCCCTCTCTGTTCCTCCTCTTTCCTTTTCTTCCTCCTTCCTCCTTCTTCTCCTCTTTCTCCTTTTCCTCTCCTCTCCTCTTCTTTCCTCTTCCTCCCTCCCTCTCCATCTCCTCTCCCCATCCTAAGACAAGTCTGGGATGGTGCCATCATCTGGTATGGTTCAAGCAGAAATGTTCCCAGTTATGGAAGCATTTTAAAATTTTAAAAATCCCAGAAAAAAGGCAGAACTCATGACTGTGATAAAGCCAGGATTTTTTTTAGCAAGAAACAATGTTAACAAGAGGATTAAGTGTTCCTAATACAAGATGAGACAGCTTATTCTAAGGAAAATAAATTACTATTAATTAATAGTGATATGTCTTCCTTTAGGTAAAGAACTACTCTGATATTCACATATTTTGGGCATACATGTATTCATACTTTTTTGGGGCTGATAGAACAGTAATATAGTTCTTGAGGACTTCATAGTCGTACTGGTCTTCTATTGCTGTGTAACACAGTAATACAAGCAAATCAATATAAAATTGTCTAGACCTTATTATTTGTGAATATATAATGTGCACTGACAATATAAATTAGTAACTCAGACTTACAATTTTCAAATATTTGTACATATTTAAATGATCATTTTAAATGTATTTCTATTTATATATTCATTTAGCATACATTTACCTACTAAAGGTCTGGCACTGTACTAGTTATTTGGGATATATCAGTGAATAAAACAGACAAGAATCTCTGCCCTTCTAGAGCTTACATTTAAGTAAAGGGAGAAAAAACAAATAATTAAATAAAACATATAACATGTCAAGATGATAGTGCTATTTACAGAAATAAAGTAGGGAATCATGATGTGGTATGGTGTAAAGGTTACTTGCTCACTTCCAACACAGTCTTATATAGATTAGAATCAGAGTATGAGGGAGGAATAGTGGGAATTCTGTCTTCTTGGGGTGTACAGAGATAAAGGTCGTATAACAACAGTCCTTAGCATCATAGGCATTTTTGGTTCCTGTGAAGTTGAGTTTGTCAGAGAAGGAGGGGCAGGTGTAGGGTTTTTGCCATGGAGGTATGAAGATTGTCCAGATGGAAGGAACTGACTTAAATGTCTAGAGGCCTGTGGGTGGGAAACTTATCTACAGCTACCTGAGTTGTGGTGTGACTTCTTGAATCCAGGAATGAAGAATACTTGGAACATTTTTTTTAAAGCACTGATAAAGAGCATAAGGTTTGGTGAGGATAATTTCAGATCACACACAGAGCACTTTGACTCCTTGACCCTTGCATAATCATTTTTAGTATCTTTGGTTCAAAGTCATCAAACTTGAAAATAAAACACTGGTATTCAGATATAAACCCCACTTATCAAAATTTATCATTTTGAAGAGTTAAATTCAATTTAGATGAGTTTGAAGGTTGACCCCTACTGAAAATGAAAACAATGGTGAAAGACTAGTTGAGCACTGATGACTACAAAACATAGTCACACAATGGGAAATAAAAGAGGGAGTATTGATTATGAGTAGTGTTCTCTTTATTAGAATTGCACTTTGTAATCTCTTGGTGTAAGAGCGTTTTTTAAAGTTTTAGAGAAAACCAACGGGTTTCAGAAATGAATAAAAATATTGTGGCTAATTCAGAAAAGATAATGATGATGATTCACAAACACTAAAAGGAAAATCACCAAGTGAATGGAATTCACATATTATGTGGAAAGGGCACAGTATTTAGATCTATCTAGCTTAAAGGAAGTAAAAAGTTTTAAATACAATGGGCTCACTTAATTGGTGGATACAAGTAAAATAAGACATTTTATGTAAATATAATTACAACTATGAAATTTCATACTACAGCCAGAATCAATTCAGTTAAACATTAGGAAAAGCCATATTAGATGATAAGAGAAATAAAACCCTGGAAGTTCTACTGAGAGAGCTTGAGGGGACTTATTCCTGGAGTTCATTTAGCAGAGAATGACAATTCTCTGACTTAGATAATTTAGTCATTTCACCTGCTTCAAGGAAAATGTTGGGATTTGATGAGTTTTTAAATTTTTTTTCTAAATAGCTTTATTGAGTGATATCACTGGCATAGGAAAAATATATATATTTAAGGTGTACAAATATATATAATTATATGTATATAAGGTGTACAAATATATATAATTGATATACACTGTGAAATGATCACCACAATCAAGCTAATTAACATATTCCAATATCTGTTACTATAAGGATGGAACAGAGAACCTAAGCATACTTCTCACATTAGATGAAAGCCAGAATTCTATCAAGATTGGTCTTGATTATTGAAGGTATAAACATGAAAGCATCATGTTTATGAATGGTAGGAGGAAAAACTTGGAGATAACATTCTGCCATGTAATTACTTAATATCGCTTCAGTGTGTCCATAAAGTGGTGCGTGTCATCCAGAAGTGAATTTTTAAATCTGAGAACAATATGATCAGTCCAATTCAACTCACAAATAGCATTTACAGCAGCAGCTGTGGCTCAAGCACATATTTCTAATCTTCAAGCGGATGGCTGAATATGTGTTTTATAATGAAAGAACTATATCACTATGAAAGGGGGTGATCATAATTGTACAAACACTATTTTCCCTGTTCTCACAAATCAAGAGAACTATGTTTTCCCCCTCATTTGTTTGTTTGTTTTTTCTTTCTCCTTCTCCTCCTTCTTTTGATATTTCCATCGTTATACACCAAAGAGTAAATACTGTTGAATTAACTTACTTTTCTTAAAATTCTATTCTTTCTGTGTTAACGTTTAGGCAGCAACAGATAAACCAATTCAATGTTTTAGTCGAGTATAAATATGACTGTAAATTCACTTAGAATTTTTCCCATCTTTTTATATACAGTCAGAATTGAAACGAAGAGAAATATCTCTCACAAATAACAAATATACTTTTATATGTATATGCATAGATATACACAATACAAAAATAAATAAATAAAAGTAATATAGAGCATGCAGAGATATACATGGTGTTTCCAAGGTGTACTCTTCCTTTCAGAGTAAACAAAAATTAATGATGTTATTTAGGGAGAATTTAAATTATCCAAAAATATGTTTACTTACTACTCGTTTTGCCATATGTAACTAAAACATTTTCTCTTGACCATGAGTTACTTGTTTCATTTTTAGGAGTCACTCTCTAAATAGAATTCACTGATATATTATACATTCAGGACACCATATTCTTTACCTAAATCAAAAGGTTTGTTTGAAGGTCACAAAAATCAGAGAAACATAAGTACACTGTATTAAAATTAAGAACATTTGTTCATCAAAGGTATTTCTAAGAGAGCAGAATGCAAGCCTCCAAATGGGAGAAGGTATTTGTTGCCCTTTATCTGACAAAGTTTTTGAGCCGCCATGTATAAAGAGTTCCTTCAGATTAAAAAGAAGAAAACAGATGTTGCAATAGGACAATGAACTAATGACAGGCACTTCAAAACAGAGGCTATCTAAATGACCAATAAACATTTGGACATGCACTAAACTTCATTAATTACCAGGGGAATAAAACTCACAACAATGAGATACTACTAAATAACCAAAATGGCAATAATTAAAGATATATGAAGCAACTAGAATTCCCATACACTGCAACTGAGAGTATAAATTTGACAAGCATTCTGTTTGGCATTATTTACTAAAATTGAATATGTGACTACTTTACAACCCAGCAATTCCACTGCTAGCTATATACCTAATGGAAGTGTTAGTTATATTCACTAACATTCATAAGCAAGAATATTCATAGCAGATCTTTCATCTAGCTCCAAATTGAAAACAACCCAAATGTCAGTCCACAGTGGAGAAGATTAATATAGTTTAAAATATTTACTTATACTATGGAATTCAATATAGAAATAAACATGAATAAACCACTACTATACTCAACAACAGGGATAAATTACATTGATATTCAATTAAGCAAATAAATCAGATACAAAAGAGTAGTACTGTATGATTCAAAAGCAGACAACACTAATCTCTCAAGTTATCCTAAAGACTGGTTAGGATAATAGTTACTTTAGGTAGGAATAGTGCCTTGAAGGGAACAGAGGGGGACTTTTGGGGGTATCAGTAATATTCTTTTTAAAAAATGGGTGCTGGGCTTCCCTGGTGGCGCAGTGGTTGAGAATCCGCCTGCCGATGCAGGAAACACGGGTTCGTGCCCTGGTCCGGGAAGATCCCACATGCCGCGGAGCAACTAAGCCCGTGAGCCATGGCCGCTGGGCCTGCGCGTCCAGAGCCTGTGCTCCGCAACGGGAGAGGCCACAACAGTGAGAGGCCCGCATAACGCAAAAAAAAAAAAAAAAAAAAAAAAAAAAAAAAAAAAAAAAAAAAAAAATGGGTGCTGATTACACAGGGGCACACACTTTATGAAAATTAACTGAGTTTACATATATGAAGATATAGATATGCCTGTTACCTGTATGTACGCTATACTTATGACCTGTTAGATGATAGGTGCCCCCATTTGTTTAACATGCAAGATTCAATAGGTAAGGTCATCCCTGCTTTGTATAAGTTGATTCTAATAATTAAATCCAATAAGCAACACAATTATAGAAAATTCAGGACATAAAAGAGAATATTCTTTAAAATATGCTTAGTATGCTTAGTGTCATTGATACAATCCCTTGGCATGTGGATCCTGAACCTTTTGGGGTCATCTGATCTTACTGCCCTTCCTGTGGATCTCTCATCATTATTATCTCATATGGTCTATAACCTTTTTTTTTTTTTTTTAACTAGAATAATCCCTTCTTTATGCAGTTTTTTAAATAGTAGAATAGATACTTTATTAATTGATTTTGCTTCCTTCCTATATGCTCTGTGTAATTTTGTCATGGACCAACCACATTTCAGAACTCCTGTGCACTGGCTCTAACCTGTGAACACCACATCTCTGAGGAATCAGAGAACAGACATCGTGTGATCGGGGGCAGACTTCTCCCCAAGTTGGGGCTGGGATGGGTAGTTGAAGGCAACATTTAAATCCCCGTTGGTGAGAAAAAAAACACTTCCTGTTTGGAGGTGAGGATAAAAATATACCTCTGTTTTGTCCATCATGTATACCTGATCCAATCACTCTTCTTTATAATTTAATTAGTTTCCAAAATTAAGTCAGTTACTTTGATGTCCTGACTTGTAGTTATTTTTTTTAGTACTTTCATGGACTTATCCTCTAGGCAGAGGAGAATCCAGGATTTGTGGGGCCCAAAGCTTATACAATCTGGATGTCCTCTCTAAAAAATATATTACAAAATTACTAATGCAAATTTAGGTATGCACGTGGATATTTATTCTAAATGATAAAACATTTTATTTGGTTGATTCCAGGCAAAGGCCCAGTAAATTTAGACTACTAGATCTTATGCCTCAATATTTTATTATTTAAGCTACCTCTGTCACAAGGTTTCTACTCTGGTTCTAGTTTAGAAAATTCCTTACTTGAATGTTCGGATACTTATCTCTGTGGTCTGGACTGAAACTTGTTTTCATCATTTTAAAATTCTAACCTTCAGGTTTTCTTGTTTTAAAGAACAGCCATAATTGTCTTTCCTATTCTTTAATCAATGCTTAGTGACCTCACTTTTCACCCTCTGAGATCTACTTGTTTGGTATTTCTTTTAAAGGAATGTCCTTCTGTTACCTACATGCCCTTTTTTCTCAGGTCTATAGAACTGTGCATGTGCTGGTAGCTTTAAAATGTCTCTCCTCCTTGTTGGATAAAGGATTACTTACACATTCTTTAAGGTTTAGTTTAACCACAATCCACTACCTCTTGGAATGCCAGTTATACTCTCCCATATGCCTCCACTACAGCGTTCACCTCATCGTGTTATGATTGTGTCTGCTTATCTTTCTCACACACTGGATTGTATCCTGCTCAAGAGCAAGGATGGTGCCTTTTTACTTTATATCCTTTCCCAATTACCTCACACAGAGGTACAATAACAGGTTATACTATATAATCAGGCATGTTGGTTGACTGCCTAAATCTTAAATTATAAATCTTATTTTGGGTGAAAAACTACCATGATAAAACATGACCTGCAATCATGTGGGGTTTTGTTCTATTTTCCTCATGAACAATGTGTGTATGTGCACATATGCTTTATTATATTATTGTGACCTTGTGGGAAACATTATGTGAAAAGTGGAGTACTGAATACCTATTTTCTAGAAACATGTTGAAATAATATATGACATTCTTGAATAGAAGACTATTTGGAAATCACCCGCCCCTATCTGTCTTCTCACTCCCAAATAATGCCCTTCAGCATTTATTCAAGGGAAAAAAAAAAAAAAAAAAAGAATTGGTTTCCGAAGCAGCTGCAGATCACCTTGAATAGAAGCGTATTTCAACTGTTTCAGAAAAAAAAAAAAAAAAATACAGCACCGTTTATGCGTAAGAAACAAAAGGGAAACCATCCTGAATTAATATATAATGAAGGAAATGGTAATTATTGGATCCAAAGGTTTCCTGAATCTCACAGTTCTAATGTCTTTTGGAACTGCTTCCTGGTGAGAAGAGTACATACAAAAAAGAATGTGAAATGTAACCCTGCTGAGGGTTCTGGGGTTTTACAAAAAGCTACTATGCCTTTTAAGCATGCTGGAATCACATGCTTTATTGCCCAGCTTCAGTGGCAGGCTCAGGCTCAGTTGCTTTTGAGTATGCTGTATTTATTAGAACCATTATGGAGAGAACCAAATGCATCAGTCACAACTCTATCCACCTCCTAAAATGGAGTTGGGAAGCATCACTGTGTAATTCTTAGCTTAGTGTTGCCATGAGAGATAAACAAGGTTTCAACCCTCTAAGCAAATATAATCCTTATTTAAAGATTTACATTAGCTTCTCTCACAGAAGCCAGTTCCTTTAGTCATTTCACTCAGTTTTTATTTTTAAATATGCTGCAAAATCAATCAGTTAGGTGGATTTCCCCACTTGACAGAAATAGATGACACAGTAGATGTCCTTGGGCCTGTTCCATGGGCTCTTAAAATCATATTCTAGTTTAGTGACATAAAATCATTCTAATTTTAATGTAAGAGCCAAAAAATGATACCTGCTGGAGTAGTTCATTAAATACAACTGGTTCAGAAGCTAATCTTTGATATTATTGCTTTGAGGACTTCAGAAGTGCTTCGGGTCAAAATCCTTCAAGCTATGTTTAATTGTAAAAGAAAATATACTTAACTGTTTATTGCTTAAATAAGTGTTGCTTAATTTCTTTTCTACTGATAATGACTAAGTAATCCTCAAATTTAAAAAAAAGCTAAAAATTGGATGTTTGTTCTAGGGGCACTAAAAGGATCATCAGTAAATATTTTTGCCTCCAGGATATCTTAAACCAAACTGAGTTCAAATTATAACTATTCCTCGAGTAACGGCTTCAGGCTTATCTTTGCTTGAAACATTTCCTGATGCCCCAACACTCACTGAACTCTTTTTGTGTATTACCATATCTGTTATTGCTTTTGCATCTTTAATCCTATGCAGTTAAATGATAGTTCAACAATTTCCTCATCATGACTGAGAAGCTTTTTCTGAAAACAGTTTCATATTGAATTTTCTCTAGGGAATCCTCTGCTCCCCAGAATCCAGCAAAAAGTAGGAAGTACATCTCTATTTTACAACTATAAATCGAATTTCTATTCTCTTTTCACGAAAGAAGAAATTTTAATTCAAGCTATTGACCCAATCTCCTGCTGCACAAATACCACTGTGTTAATGGGAAACTTTTAGTTCTCCAACTTCCAAAATATTTTTAAGAAAAACTGAAGTTTCATTCTAGTTATCATTTCAGAATTTTTAGCAATTTGAATTCCACACTGACTTGACCAAAAATTTTCAGCTTACATTTTGAAATATACAATGTCATTTTATAACCACTATGAATGAAGTATTTCTGTCTCATAAACATAGCTATATTTTCCTTGTCATTAAAAAATATATTCACTACTGTCAGTTAGGAAATCATGGTTCAAAGTATTTAGTAATCAATGTCTTAACAAAATAAATTATTATTATTTATCCTTGTTTAGGGAAAAGGACACCGGGCAGAGTCAATTTTGAGATTTAATAACTGTGATTTAGTGATGAGACCTATGGGAAAAATAGACCCAACAGTTATAGCCATAACTTCTGACCTTGGGGAAGGCTTACATTGATGCAAAGTATAGCTTCTTATTCAATATTTATGAAGTACAAGCCACTACCATAAGTACTGGGGAAATCCTAGATGTGCAGCACATGGCACATTCTTAAAACCAGCATACTGAGGCTAATACAAGTGATAAAATTTACAAGAGAAAAAAAAATTTACAAGAGAAACTACAATAACCTAATGATTCTTAGCCTATTGCTAATGATAGGAATCAAGCAATAATAATAATAATAGCTGCACTGTAATAACTGTAAGTATTTTTTTGGTAAAGTCTCCACCAAGCATCCAAAAACAAATTCCTAATTCACATCTGGTTGATAGTCCTGGGTTTATTCTTGTAGCTCTGTGCTCTTAAACAGGTTCCTTAAGTTATCTGAACTTCGCTTTAATAAATATTAAAATAAGACAGACTCCTAGTGTTCACTTAACTCTAATATTATCCAATTCTAATCTTGACATAGAACTCAGCACTAACCATATACCAGGAATACATGTGGCTGCAGGAAGAATCCACTTTGACGTTAACACACTAGCACCTATAAAACAGCAATGCTCCAATACACTGAACTAAATTTCTGGATATTCATTAGCTTTTGTTACTATTAGACTGAGAGAATTGAGAGAATAAAACAAATGAAGCCTATCAAATATTCTAATAATTCAAAAGTTGTGCCTCTAAAGTGATTAAAATGTGAATCTAATATATTCTGCATGTTTAGAAAACATATGTAATATAATTGTGTTTTTCTTGTTTCTAAAAATATATCCCTAAAAGTTACCTAAGGATAACTGAGACTATTTCCAGTCCAAGCTAGTATCAAGTTGTAAATATAACGCAGGACAAAATAAATCATTTTATTTATAGAATGGCCTTTGAAATTTAAGTAGATATTTATTGAATGATTCAACCATTTGTGTATTCTACCCTTAAAATAAATAAATAATATTTACCTGGGAATGTTCTTTTCTCATGTAAGCTACAACAGAAATTTCTAGCAGGCTTAAGGAAAATTTACCAATTCTTGAATTATCTAAGGAACTTATCTAAAAATATGTACTATATCTTCACAAAAACTTTCTAAATATTCACATATGCCTTCTGGGCAGATATTATGAAAAGAGAAATCAATAATGTTGGAAAGATTCTAATTTGGTTAACCTTTTGACTTTGTTTCATTGTTTTTTTTTCTAGATTTGGCAAATGCATTTTCTTGAGTAGAAAAATATGTTTTCAATAAATATTTCAATGTACTGCAACTGAAATTATAGGAAGAGTCTACAAAAATGTATTAAAAAGCTTATCATTATGTTCTTTCTATAAAATTTTTACTAGTGAGAGGAAAAGGCCCAAAATCCAAATATGCCTTGTATATATGAAGAATATGCTGATTTTTAAGATATTATGAACTTTAGGACATTTTCTTTTAGCTTCATCATATTTTACTGGTTCCTCTGACCCTGCCACACCTCTGTGAATAGTCTCTTCAATAATTATTTTCAATTTACCCATTGGTAATGCCAAATGTTTTTCCTGCCAGGAGCCTATCTACTGTAGTCTTTATCTCTTAAAAAATGAACTAGGCTAAAATGCAATTCTGATTTGTAGGGATGAAATTTATACTAAATTATACAGGACAATTATATTAATCAGAAATCTTTCAGTTCCAAACATCATAAACAACTCAAAATGACTTTTAAAACCACAAAAAAGCAGAATAATAAAATATATTGACTCTGTTATCAAATGGTGTCACTTGTTTCTTACTTACCTTTTCACCTCTGATTTCAGTTATTTGGCTTCATTCCCTAGTGAGAGCTTTGCTCACGGCTGGAATTAATTCTTCAGCCACTCAGGCTTTACATGACCCTTATAGTTTGTCCTCTCAAAAGGAAAGAGACAGGCTATCTCCCATCTCTTATATCAATCTCCTCAAAAGATCCCCAATTCACTCTACTTGAGCCACATGCATACTCCTACAGCAAAACTTTTGCCCAGGAGGATAAAGTTCTCTGATTGATTGGTATGAGTCAAGTACTTCAGTACTTGTTCAGGAAGGCCAGTACCCAAAGACAAGAGATGGAGAAGACAAAAAATATAGCAGATACCTAAAATACTTTCATAAACATATTGTCATCCATGTTCATTCATTCCTTCACTCACTGACCATGTGAAGTAATAGCTGTATACAAGAAATAAGACTCTTGTGTAGATAATGGGGAAAATACTTGGTATAGATTGAGACAGAAAGAATAGACAGTGAACTTCATGCTGGAATCTTCAAGACCTTATGCTTAAGGGCTAAGATGGGAATTACGGAATTGTTTTGCAGGGTGGTTCTGATTTACCTCTTTTTCCTTTTTTCTCTATTTATAACTCATGCTTGAAATGGAGATAACTATACATTAACTTGTGAAACATTGCTATAGTTTGTGAGAACTTTGCTTCCACCACTAGGTTAAAGAGTTTAAATTTATATATGCATAAATGTAGTGGTAGCAGCGTTGCTGGTGGTGGCACCAGAGAATGAATAAATCTGAAATCACTGGTCAATTTCAAATGAAAATAAGATATTCAAGCCTGCCTCTGGCTGTTTATACAAAGAGGCACAGAATAGAATTGACACTGCAAAACCCACACTTGCTTTTTCCAATCTGTAATGCCGTGCAATTCATGTATTAGAGTTTGTTTTCCATCAATGAATAAAGAACAACTTATTTTTAAGTTGCTAAGGTTAGAAACTGTAGAAAGGCAATTATATTTCTGACTTGTAAATAATATGCCAGCAAAATTAAAGATGTCTCCATAGCTTAGTCTATTAAGGTATCTACGTAAAATATCTTCATAGTGCAATGTATTATATAATGTAGTACATATACATCTATATAGTATATAGTAGTATAATACACTATGCTTTTTTTCTTTGTAAATGCTTTATATATTATCACTGGAGAGCTTTCAACTGAGTAAGCAATCATACAAAGAGTTTGCTTGAAAGTTTGATTACTGAAAATATCTACTTAGAGGACCTGTTAACCTGAAGTCATATTTTCCAATCTGAATAAAGAGGGATTTTAGATCCCTTTGTGGTCACCACCCGTCATTCATCAGGCCAATTCCACAACACATGACATGAACTAACGAATGGATTTTATCAGGGAAAATGTACAAGGCAGGTGTCCAATAAGAAGAGAAGGTATATTTTTTTTTCCATTCCCAATCCTTTCATTAATCTCATGGTGAAGCATGCAGGATCAAGGAAATGGCTGGATATGCAGTGACATATTTCATTTTTAACAGTAAAAGGGAGTAATTCTACAACTCTTACCGTCTCAGAAGATAACTGTTTCAGCAGTGGGGTAAGTAGATTACTGGGCACTAAGCAGTCTGATTTGCAGTTCCAGCTGTTCAGAGCTGTTGCCTGAGAAAGACATCTGCCCATTACCTGGAGTACTTTGGGACCGATGGCAAGTTGGGCTCAGGAACAACACCTCCTGCAAGGAGAAGGAAGGCATTAGACGCTAGAAAAGCAGAGATCGGGTACAAACACTTCCATGGAGAAGTGGGCCCCAGGTTGCAGGTGACTTCGTGTTCAGGTAACAGAGTATTCTCCCTGGGTCAGTCCCAGATAATCCACTCCTCAGGCTACATGTCAAAATGTAAAGTGTTTGTGATATTTGTTTAAGTTTGGAAGTAGGAAAAACAGCTGCTTCTGATTGATCAGTGTGATCTTTTCAGAACTTAGTGAAACTTGATATGAAATTTGCATTAAAAAGACCCAAGCAAGATGTCAATTGTGGCAACATTGTTTTTAATTTTCCCAACTTCTCTATAAAGTCTGATAGGATAGAAAGACCAAAAGTCTCCTAAGCCTGAAGTAAGGGCATTGTTGGGGAGGGAATAGGTTTTCGAGGCAGAGAGACTTGTGGAAAGATACGAGTGACATGAACATATTTGAAAGTTTCCATTTCCCTGACACTTACTTGTTATAGAGGGAACCCATCCTCTTACATACCAAAAAAATGCTTTTAATGGTTGCGCTTTTGATGACTGTTGCACAACCTGAGCATGCGGATTCTGTTATGGACCAATCCCTGCTACTCCTTGTTGCCTCTATGGCAGTAGTTCTGAACCTGGGTGATTTTTGTCCCCTCCAGGGGACAGCTGACAGTGTCTAGAGACATTTTTGGTTGTCACAACTGGGAAGGTGGGTGCTACTGGCACGTATGAGTACATGCCACAGATGCTTCTACACATCCTTCATGGAAAATCCCTGACAAGAAAGAATTATCTGGCCCCAAGTCTCAGAGTGCTGAAGTTGAGAAATCCTGTGCTTAGGACCATAGTATGGGTTTTTATATATGTTTTCTATGCTGTGAAACAAATGGCCACTAACAGAGGCTTAAAAAAATATCTGTTTATAATCTCACAGCCTTTATAGATTAGATTTTGGGGCGAGGATTAGCTGGGTTCTCAGTTCTCTATTCAAGGTTTCACAGGGCTGAAGTCAAGGTGCCAGCTCGGCTGCATTTGCCTGAGGACGCTCAACAGATTCACTTCCAAGCTCCCTTAGGTTGTTGGCAGAATTCATTTTATGGTGGCTGTAGAATCCACGGCCAAAATGGAGAGACAGACAGACAGACAGACAGACACACATACACACAATCTTCTTCAAGTCTCTAACTTTCGAGAAGGCTTGTGCTCTGTTGTAAAGGGCTCACCCAGTTAGAACAAGCCTGCTCAGGACAATCTCTCTTTGGGGTAACTGAAGTTAATAAAAGATTAGGGACATTAATTACATATGTAAAATCCATTCTCCTTTTCCATAAAGCATGAGATAACCATGAAAGTAGTATCCTACCACCTTTGCCATATTCAATTGGTTAGAAGCAAGTTACAGAGTCCACCACTGTTCAAGGGGAGTGAATTACATAAGGGCATGGCTCATTGGAGGTCACTTTTGGCTGGGTTCACCACAGTTCCTACCATAACCTGGAATGAAAAAAATGTCTAGCTTCAAGAGGAGATAGTGTCATTCTGTACCCAACCTGTGGTTATTCCAGACTGAATGGGGAAATAGAGGTTAACAAATAGATTCCTTGTATTGCTTCCTAGCTTGTGAAGTGAGACTCATTATGGCAGGAAGGGGAAAAGTCAAAGTCCTGGAAATGCCACCAACCCCTATAAAAATAGTAAATCGGGGGCTTCCCTGGTGGCGCAGTGGTTGAGAATCCGCCTGCCGATGCAGGGGTCACAGGTTCGTGCCCTGGTCCGGGAAGATCCCACATGCCGCGGAGCAACTAAGCCCGTGAGCCATGGCCGCTGGGCCTGCGTGTCCGGAGCCTGTGCTCTGCAACGGGAGAGGCCACAGCAGTGAGAGGCCCGCATACAGCAAAAAAAAAAAAAAGTAAATCAAAAACGATATAGCTTCACTAGGGCAAATATAGAGTATAGAACTACCATCAAATATCTGAAAGATGCAGGGATGGTGAATCCTGTCACATCCCCATTTACATCACCTGCTTGGTCTGTACAAAGTCTAATGTGCTTGGGAAGTTGATAGCAGGTTTCCATAAACTTAATGAGATGGTAATGCCAATTGAAGGTGCCGTACTGGATACAATATTTTACTGGGGAAAATAATCTTAACTCTGACACCTGGTATACAGCTACAGGCCTGCCAAATGCTGCTGGCTACTTTCCCACAAGTAAGGAAAATCAGAAGCAGTTTGCATTTATGTAGTGAGGACAACAGTACACCTTTACTGCCTTGCACTTTCTTTCTGTTATAATGTTATTTAAAACACTTTTGGTCATCTTGATATCCCTCATAATATCCTGCTGATCCTTTAGGCTGAAAATATTATTAGCTGGATCTAGTAAAAGTAGTAAGAATACTAGAAGCCTTACTAGTAGATACGCTTCTGAGAAAGTGGTAAATAAACCCTCAAAGATTTAAGACCTAACTTATTGGTGAAGTTGGTAAGGATCCAGTGGTATGGAGCATTTATGGATATTCCTAGGAAAGTAAGAACCACCTTGCTTCACTTCACACCACCCATCAAGAGCAGGAGGCACAGTCTCTGTGACACCACTCACATTTTAGAGTGACATCTTCTACACTTGATTGTTCTGCTCTGCCCGTCTTGTAGATAATCCCTATGGAGGACAACCATGATTGAGACTTGGAGCACAAATTTCTGCAGCAGGTCCAGGCTGTAGTACAAGATACCCTACCACTCGGATCATATGACCCCACAGAGGGTCATACAGGAAGTCCTAAGGCAAATAATTATACTGTAGGAGATTCTGGAAAATCCCAAAGAGGAATCAGAGCACAGACTCTCCTAGAGTTAACTACTTCACTACTTCTATTTCAAACCATGGTCAGTTAAGAGAAAAAAACAATGGCAAAGTTTATGGGAAAACCTTCATGGTGTTCTGGCCCAGGCTGAGGTTGATGGCTTTCACACTACTGCCTCACTTAGCAGTGACCTTATCCTTACACCCTGAAGGGAAAACTTTTCACTCGGCAGAGCTTTGGTAGTAAAATTGTTTGGTCACATAATGTGAAGGAAGAGATTGCTTGAGTACCCAAACCTGCCAAGAGCAGAGGCAAATGCTGATCCCTAGTATATCACCATTCTCTGGGGAAACCAACTAGCTTCCCAGCGATAGGTTCACCATGTTAGACCCCTCCTCTCACAGCGACATGGCACTTTACTGTTGCCAGAACACATGTATATTCCAGGTATGGATTTGCCTTTCCCTTCTGTAGTGGTTCTATCTGTACTGTTAATGCTTTATACACAGCCATGGCATCTGCTATATCAATAATACTGCCTTCAACCAGAGGACAGGCTTTTTTATAGAATAAAATTTTACATGTGACTAATGCTGTAGATTTCAATTTTGGAGTACAATACATTTGCTATAACCCTGAGATGATGTCATATCTTGATGGTAATTTGTGGACCTTCTGTGACCGAGACACAAATGCTTCACTACACAAAGGACAGAGTGGCTGCTGAAGGGTGAAAGACACAGACTTGCAATTATCTTCCATTTATCTCTCAGAACCTCTCTCTACTTTTTTCCCCCTCCTGCTCCCTGTCTTGGGGAACTGACTTGTATGGACTATATGAAACGGCTCCCATGTTGTCTAGTTTCAGTTTCATTCAGTCAATGGTGAGCCCTGAGAGGAGATCAGAGGGACGGAGAATAATTACTGAGTGATACTGGGATGTCTACCATCTTGACCTTTTCTCTTTTGCTCTCCTTAGGTTGGCTGCACTGTTTCTTTTTTTCTTTTGTAAACATCCTTTAGCGGATTTTTAAAAATTAATTAATTTATTTTTGGCTGCGTCGGGTCTTCGTTGAGGCACGCAGTATCTTTGTTGAGGCATGTGGAATCTTTCATTGTGGCATGCAGGCTTCTCTCTAGTTGTGGCATGCGGGTTTTCCCTTCTCTAGTTGTGGCACGTGGGCTCCAGGGCACACGGGCTCTCTAGTTGCAGAGTGCGAGCTCAGTAGTTTTGCGCGAGCTCAGTAGTTTTGGCATGTGGGCTTAGTTGTGCCCCTGGCATGTGGGACCTTAGTTCCCTGACCAGGGATCAACCCGCATCCCCTGCATTGCAAGGCAGATTCTTTACTGCTGGACCAGTGGGGAAGTCCCTGGCTGTATCTTTTCAATGAAGGTGATAGCTCTTCTCAAGTTGGCCCACTCTATATGATTCTGCTGGGTTTAGGTAACTGCTCCCTGCCTTCATCCATTTGAGCTTTGGAGTATTAGCAGCACCACTCTATCTTTCTAGATTCTATTAATCACTCTGTCTCCTCCTCCATTTAGGTTTGAGTATGGTAACTGTCTATCATTACTAGTCCTAGGTACTGCACTGTCCCTTGTGGTACAGTTTGTCCAAACTGTTGTAGATAGTCCCTTGTTAATTATTAAATTATCCTAATTTGAGTCTGATAATTATTTACTATGGTGGCCCTGACTTATATACAATGGCAGAGGCCAGAACACAACTGAAAGATGAAAAGAGATAATATCTTAGACTCATCCTGATATTACTCTTCAAGAAGGAGCGGGAAGCCAGGAAACTATTGGGATATAATCTCTTAATTTTGTGGATAGTGACTCTATAGCAAGCAGACTCAATTAATATTTCTTGTAGATTTGAACAAATAAATCAAATAGAAAGAAATTTGGCAGTTTCAAGAGAAAAATACAGAGAAAATCAAAATTTTAGCATTTGTTCCCTCCAGTTCATTCTTTCTCAAAAGTGGCTCAATTTGTAGAAAAGTTACATGAGCATTCAAACCATATAAAACTAGTATAGAATGAGTGACATTCAGGCAAACATTCAGGTCTGAACCAAGTTTTGTCTTTTGTACTTTCTTTTTATGGACATAGCTAAGGCTCTGGTAGGATTTTTGGCAATGCTAAGGATTAGGCCTGGAACTATAAAATTTGTTTGGGACAATGCCATTAGTAACTAAACATTTCTTTGCTTCTCAAAATGTCCTGAGTGTAAGGTCCATATTTAAGCTCCAAAAGGAATGTAACTTTTTGTTTTCAGGGTTAGATTTTGCCTCCTCTATTAAGAGATACTCCTCATTCTATGAGGGGGGGAAAAAACCCCATAGTTTCCACTCCTATGAAGGCTTCAAATAGCATTAATTTCCTCTCCCTTCTGTCTGTCCATCTACGTGTGTGTGTGTGTGTGTGTGTGTATCCATCTTTCTATTTTCTTTATATCCTCATCAGTGCTTTATGTTGGGGTTCATATATGAAGAGTTTTTTCTTTTAACATATCTAGCTCTACTTATGGCAAGGCCATGTGAAGTCACCATGACTACTCCGTTCACAGCAGAGCAGAGCAATGCAATTGGTAGCACTGGCTCAGCCCCTGGGAAAGCAGCAGGATAGCAATGATTGTAAATTTAAAACAGAAAAAAATGCCATTTTTGAGATGTGGATACATTCTAGTTGAACGTAACTGTGACTTTAGATAAACATTTTTCTGTATTAAATTCACAGTAATTGAACTTCTTGTAACGTTGGCTTCCCTCTCCACAGGCTAAGCCAGCATGGCCATTTTGAAAGATTTGCTCCTCTGTGACCTGAAGAGCAAAAGGGCTTTTCAAACAATTGGCTCAGAGGCAAAGCACACCATGCATGGGAAAATGACTAAAACATTCTGAAAGGATTTCCAATGCCAGGGCCTTCGGAGAATTGTTCTAGCCCTATACATGCTCTCCTGCAAAAGACTCAGATTTGAACACAGAGAAACAAAGAAAAACTAAAACCCTGTTGTTAAGAGATTAATTTAAACAATCATCTAGGGGGTTCTTGTTTGCTTTCTTTTTTGTTTTGTTGGTTTTGTTTCACATTTGCCTTCTTTATTTGTATTAACATTGAAGAACTGAATTAAACGAGTACATCAAATATATTAATTCTGGAGTGAGCCTTGGGCAAAATGGTGAAGAAACAGTTGCCTTTGAGAGACATCTTGAGCTCCTTCTTTGATTTACAGTTTTCCCTTTCCCTTTTTCCCACCCAATTCCTTTCGAGGTTTTGGCTAATCATTTCCCCTAATTGTTAAATCCAGCAGATCATCCTAGCATTTATTTTTTTCCCTCCCTGTAGCACTAAATGGCAAATATCCCTCCTCCCTTGATTTCTATCACAGAACTCTGCCGACATCCTCCTCCTTTCTGACTTTCTATTGTTGGTCTGCTTATTTCCTTTTGGGGATTACCGCCTGCTCTTTGCCCTTTAAACATTTTTCTGCATGCTACCATTCTTCTTTCTCTTCTCAGCTGTACTGCATTGGGACAACCACATCTAAAAACTTATTTTTAATCCTTATTGAATTAAGTTTATTATTTGAATATGTAAAACAAAAAGTATAGGCAGAGAAGCCACATTTCCTGTCCTATCAGTTTCATATCAGTTCGATCCACCATACATAATCAATTTTACTAGTTTCTGGTGCATTACTTCTTTGTTTATTTTTACAAAAGTAAGAAAATATAGGGCTTCCCTGGTGGCGCAGTGGTTGAGAGTCCGCCTGCCGATGTAGGGGACATGGGTTTGTGCCCCGGTCCGGGAAGATCCCACATGCCACAGAGTGGCTGGGCCCGTGAGCCATAGCCGCTGAGCCTGTGCTCCGCAACGGGAGAGGCCACAACAGTGAGAGGCCCACGTACTGCCAAAAAAAAAAAAAAAAAAAAAAAAATATATATATATATATATATATATATATATATATATATATTCTTATTTAGTTTTATTTAAGCAAATGATGGAATATTGTATATATTCTTTTAGTATGGCTTTCTTATTCTATTAAAAATACATTTTATAAATCACTCTATAGCAATACATAAAACATTTTTCACTTATTTTTATATCTCTGTATAATCCTATTTTGGTCTCAATCCTCAGCCCTATTTGACCTGAAGCTAAAAGAGATAGAAACTTCTTCAAATATGAAATGAAGACTGTCTTTTTTCCAACTAAGATATTAGTTGGGAATTCTAGATTTTGATTTTCCTACTTCCCTCAAAAAAAATCAATAGATTCTCAGTGCACTTAGGATAGTGTACATATTCTTTAATATGTTTAATATAACTTTACAAGACCTGCCCCTTTGTATCTTTCTGGAACATACTATTCACTCAAAATATATTACTTAAATGATATATAAGTTTGTTAGTGGACAGTGAAGAATCTCACCTAGTAAAAATATAAGATGTAAGTATCAGTTCAACTTGTTAAAATGCTTATTTGGGGGACATTACACATTCTTATGTCAGGACTTGGCCTACTGAAAGTGAAATGGTCGAAAATTTAGTCTGTCACTGGATTACAGAGTGGATTTTGTTGAGATAATTTCATTTTAAAGATAAACTAAGTATTGATACTAATTTTTTTTTAAGTATACACTATTGGAACAGTACTTATTTCTTTCCAATAAACTCAAGCTGAGACAAAATCTTCCTTCCTGAGGCTGTCTTAGTGACCAATGAGAGACGTTCTGTATCCTTCTTTTTTTCTAATGCCCTATTCACAAATCTTCTGTGATCATTCCAGACTTGGACAACAGAATGTTGATAATCCTCCACACAATTTCAGTTGGTATTTATCTTTCTTGGGAACAGAAGTTAATGTCAAAACCACACTGAAATAATTAGAAATTTTCTAAGCTTTAAACAAAGATCTTTATCAATTTATGTTCTGAGCGAGAATTATTGGCTTTACTAGTGAGTTCCTCACATCTATAGAAGACTAAAACCAGATTAAAATATGTTAATTATGGAAGAGATAGATACAGTTGTCCCTTGGTATCTGTGGGAGATTGATTCCAGGACCCCCGGCAGGTAATAAAATCCACGGATGCTCAATTCCCTTATATAAAATGCACAGTATTTGCATATAACCTATGCACATCCTCCCATATACTTTATTTTTTAAAGTTTTTTAAAAATTAATTTATTTTTGGCTGCATTGGGTCTTTGTTGCTGCACGTGGGCTTTCTCTAGTTGTGGTGAGTGGGGGCTACTCTTCCTTGTGGTGTGTGGTCTTCTCATTGCAGTAACCACTCAAAGAGAAACGCTCTTTGTTGCGGAGCATAGGCTCTAGGTGGGCAGGCTTCAGTAGTTGTGGCTTGCGGGCTTAGTTGCTCCGCGGTATGCGGCATCTTCCCAGACCAGGGCTTGAACCCACGTCCCCTGCATTGGCAGGCGGATTCTTAACCAATGCGAAACCAGGGAAGTCCCTCCCATATACTTTAAATCATCTCTAGATAACTTATAATACCGATCACAATGGAAATGCTATAGTTGCTAGCATGAGGCAAATTCAAGTTTTGCTTTTTGGAACTTTCTGGAATTTTTGTTTTCAAATATTTTTGATCTGTGGTTGGTTGAATCCATAGCTGTGAAAGCCACAGATACGAAGGGCCAACTGTATAAGTCATTTTAAAATTCAGTTTATTAAGATGTAAAAGAATGAAAATTTCAAAGCGATGTATTCTTCTGAAATAAAGCTAGGCCCTATTTTTTCTTCAAATTGAAAACTTTTAATGTCTTTTACTTCCCTAATAAATTGCATTACATAAAAATATAAGAATTCTTCAACTGCATTGAAACTAGTTCTAGAGAACTCCTTTCATAAAAAAAACTCACATTTGAAATAACACTAAAAATGACATAAAACTTACACGATATAAAAGCAGGAATATAGTAAAAACTTTCTATATCAGAACAATGATATTGCATTTCTTTTGAATTATTTTTGTTATTAATTTCACATTGAATAGACTTAAATATAATATTTATTGAACCTTGGATATTTAGAGTATTAAGCAATACAGATTCTTATAATGCAAATTATGGGAAATTACACAATTCTCATAAAATGGAGCGCTGAAATTCAGTAGTATTTTTTTTCTTGCAGAGCTATACTTAAGTTTTATTTTATCCTTCTCCTGATTATGTAAATTGATTAGAATATAGTTCTAATCAAACTAAGGTAGTAGATAGTAAATGGCTATCTCATTTGATGCCATATTAATTCCTATTTCCTTAGTCACAGATTATCCATTCAAACTTAGGGAACTTGCCAATATGTTCCATTAGTCATGAGAAAGAGGTGTTTGGGTCAAAACATAAGGACCTACTGTATAGCACACCTGGAACTCTACTCAGTACTCTGTAATGGCCTGTATGGGAACTGAGTCTCAAAAAGAGTAGATATATGTATATGTATAACAGATTCACTTTACTGTACACCTGAAACTAACACAACATTGTAAATCGACTATACTCCAATAAAAAAATTTTAAATAAATAAATAATAAAGTGCAAGTAACTTGAAATCTAAAAAATAACAGATTCAAAATACATGCGTGCTGGGCTACTGATGATATGGTCATAATTCAGAGATCTTATATACATGTGCCTATTGAATACAGAATTATATTCTTTCACACCAATTCATTCCCTATACTAAGTCCAAAGATAGTTTTAAGTCGAAGAAAATTTTTAAAATACTTACTGTGCAAAATATACATTTATATGAATGCCTACTCAAGCAAGGCAGCAGTAAGACATATTTGCTTCTTAAAGTGGTATTATATTGATATGTGATTTCTATGGTGGTCTGCATCTTTTGTAGTTTCACTATATATCTTACAATGCCTTGATTAAAAGACATTTAAGCCCAGGTTGCGGTTTTAAAAGTATAGTAAATATGCATTGTAATATAGAAGTTGAGTAATTAAATAGAACTCTAGCAATCTAACAATAATTTGTCAATATTATCGCTTTATATGGAACACATGTGCTGCGGAGAATTTACAGTTTCTGTAGTTTACAGAAAGTATATATACAGTGTCTCTCAAGCACCCACTGCACTTATTTTTATAGTATTCCTTCAGGTTAAGTGCTAACGATCTCATTTAGAGAAATTTAAATGCCTTGTTCAGTTCAAATCATAGCTAAACTTTATTAAGAAACATCTTGCTCTACGGTATGTGGAGTGATAATATATCGGATGTGCCCCCACTGGTGAGAACTTGCTTCCTGGTTCATTTCATAGTCTTTTCACTGTGTCCTCACATGGAAGAAGTAAGCAAGGGAGCTCTCTCTGCGATCTCTTTCCTAAGGGTACTAATCATATTTACAAGCATTCCATCCTCATGATCCAATCACCTCCAGGGGCCCCACCTCCAAATACTATGACATCAGGGGTTAACTTTCAATGAATTTTGGGGGGGACACCCAAATTCAGTCTATAGCAGCCGCAAAATCAAAAAAAGTCTTCTCTGACACCTTAACTACGGAAGCACATCCACACCCACAGCTCAACCCTCTCTCATCCTTTATCCTGCTGTATTTTGTTTATGGCACTCACCTTTGCCTGGCTATTAATATTTCACATTAATTTGTTTGTAATTTTATTGCCTATAGTCTCCCACGAAAATGCAATGCCTGTGAAGGAAGGGAGGGCTTCACTCTCCCAGAGCATGGTGTTGGTCATGCAGGTGAGTATGCTGCATATTGTTTATAATGTTCACCCCTACTCTTCTTTGTTTTTCTCCATGTCTATCCTTCCCCAAACTCCTCTGCGGCCAGAGTTCCAGCTTAGGTTTTGCCAAAACAGCCACTTGCTGGTATCTGGAAAGGAAAAGGGAAGCAGAAGCCAGTACTGCTTCTGCGGCAGAAGTGGGCAGGACACAGGCTTCAGGGGACAACCAAGGAGAACTCTTGCCCACAGGTTCAGAGAGTCTTCTTGTAAAGTACCTACTCCGGTGCTGCAGGCAGATGAGATCACTGGTAGCAGTTTCCAATGCTTTCTGCACTTCCTGTTTTAAAGAATACTACAGTGGCCTCCCGGACCCCTTTTCTGTCAATAGATCCAACTTTTTTTCAGCTTCCAATTTCTTGTATTAAATTATTTTTTGGTATAAAATACCTGGAAGTCGCCACTCTCCTGGCTAAATATCCTCTTTAGGCTTCATTTATTCAAAGCAGGGAGATTTTCATTGGCCCAAGTGGTTTCTGATTTTGCTCCTGGAGACACTGCTCAATGGGCCACTCAAACACAGCCTTCCATTCAGCAAGTAGGAAAGAACATGTTCCCATGATGGGCTCCCAGTGGCCTGGCCGAAAAGTGCCAAGAAATGGGCCTATTCCCACAATCATTAAACACACAACCAAGCCTCTGAAACCCATACACAGCTCTGTAACCATCTTAAATTAAGGCTGAGTAACTTGACACAAGCCTATGTGTTATGAAATGACCATTTCTATCCTCATCAGACTAGCTGTTAGGAGAAAGGCAGTTCCGTACACTTTTGGCATTTACTAGAAACACACACAGATACACACACACATATACTCATATAAATTTACACTCTGCAATTGTATAATGGATGTGCATTTAAATTTAACCCAGCCAAAACAAATACTAGTTGTTTCTCACTATTCTAAATCTGCTTCACCTCAATGTTCCCAATGTTGGTAAAATGAAGTACCACCTATCCAGATGCTTAGGCCCAAACCCTCCTAGTCATCTTTTAAGACTTTTTCCCCCTTCATCCCTGCATTTAATCAGTCAGTTGTATTAGTTCTACTTCTGCAATAAAATATCTCAAATCCATGTGCTTCAGCCGTTCTTTACTCTTCTCAATTTAGTGCCTGGGTTACTACAAGCTCTCTGTGAGATTATTGCTGAGTTTTTGGCCTAGATTCCCGTCACCGCCACTGCCTGCCCTTTCACAATGAATATGCATACATCTACATAAATGTATACATATAAATGACTAGTTGATAATCTTTAGTTTTTAGACTGTATTGCAAAAATTCTCAGAGACTCCTTTTTATAAATTGGGAAATCTGACTAAATTAGCTCTTTCTTACCACAAGGCCACAGGGCATGTGATTTTTAGGTTGCCCATGTGTCAAGTCATTCCTGTGGTGTCCTAACTCTGAGGACAGGTATCAGCTGCCAATTTTTATCTTTTACACTTATGCTGCCATTTTTCTCATAGTAAAAACAAGAAGGAAAAAATGTTTCCTGCATGACAAACACATCTCTATCAAGAAATGTAAAGTAAAAATACACCTAAAGCATAGCATGATTCTACAAAAGAGTTGAGGGAAACCATATATCTCTTTGTAAGTGAAGAATATTCTTTCATATTAATACTCAAGCTAAAAGCATCTATTGTTGAGATAATAAAATTTAAGGTACCGTTATAATACCTCGGCTATAGGCACTTGAGTATGGGACTACTGCTCCAATAACAATTCTTTATTCATAATAAAGATGTACATAATGCTTTACGGTTTAAAAATCCTACTTAGCATGATATCTCATTTGTTCCTCACAAGACGGCCAAAAAGGGAATGTTGAAGATGAAAGCAGGGATAGTAGAAGTTGATTTGTGTAAGTACACACAATTAATGATACAGCAGGGATCAAATCTTAGTCTTTGGATTTTAAGATCTGTACTTTTTCTAACTCAGGGGATACACATGCTATAATATCTCAGTATAAAGTGATTTAACATGTCTAACTCATTTGCTTATCATGTTCACTGCATTGATACTCAGAGTTCTTCAATCAGAGGACGTTAGTGCATTTCTGTAGCTCACGACAGCTGTCTCAGGGAGACAGTTGCATTTAATGGAGAGAATTCAGTCTTGGGTTGACATTCCAGCTCTGATATCTACCATCTTCTGTGGGGAGTGAAACATGATATAGGTTCATGAGTTAAACTTACTTTGCAAGGTTATAGAGAGGAATAAGTAAGCTGACATATGTAAAGTGTCCAGCATAGAGTTTGGCTTAATAAAAGTTAGAGCTACTCTTCTATCCTCCATATGGCTGGCCCCCTTGCCTCCTGTACCCAATATTCACTGGGCAAGCACACAACACAAACCAGAATCCTCTCATCGTTTACTTTGCTCCAGAACAAAGTTCAACAAATAATAGGTATGAATTGAGGTAGCAGAGGTGATTGTTTTCTATTCTCCATTACCAAGAAAAATTAGAATGTAGCTCTAAGTGTCTTTCATTACTGAGGCCAGCAGCTATTTTCCTAGTAACAATACTTTCCTCTATCCTGAACAAAACATAGTGGTGTGTGGAATCCAAAATTTATCTATGACATTACTGATTTCTATTATCTAACCAACTGCTCATTCAAATCAAATTTTAGGTACATTATAGAGTAGGGGCATTCTTTATTTCCTTATTCGTTGAAAACATAATTTGAGTTTTATATTATTTCTCTCACCGGATCATGCAGAAGAAAAAGGGACATCTCAAATTCAGATTCAGATACAGAAATTTGGTGGCCCATTTATAGAATTTGTTTTGGAAAACTTGGGCCACAAACAATTAAAAAAAGAATTATGGTGATTATCAGAGAGGATGGTAGAATTGAGAGATGGGTAGACAAAGGTGCATTAAATGAAATTATTAACATGGAGATTGGTAGCACAGTTTTATCAACAAAATGCTTTGCTTTATGAGCCATCAATTTAAAAAAAAATATTAAGAAATCTAATCACTGATTAGGACAAAGGTATTTCATATCTTTACACACTGGAATTGAATTTGATAAGAGACTATTAAATTCATTCTGGAACTCTCCAAATTAAAATAAAAGCATCTAATTTGGAAGACCATGGTAAACAATTAAACCTGCATTTTTCTTTTTCTAAATCTAACTTGAGATGTCACCATGTGTTTGAAATTTCTTTTCAAACTAGGTATGTCAATTTACTTCTATTTTCCTTCTTGTATCTAAAAATGCAAATAGGCAAGGTGCATAAAAAAATCTCTTTAAGAGGGAAAAAAGAGGAACATTTCTCAGAGAAGATTTTGATTGAAAACAGCCGTTGCTTATTTATCAAAGTACATTCTCAGGAAGATTCTTTTTTTTTTTTTTTTCTCAAACCCATTTGGAAATGCTACCTTGAAACGTGGTATTTCAGGAGAAGCACTTTCTGAGTTGACAAGGCACCACTATGCCTCCTCACTAAGCATTCTACTTTTTCATTTCTTGCTATGACAATGGTGTTAAAATCTCCAAGGTGATGTTTAGGCTGCTCTCAAACTATTCCAATAATTCGGGAACCTTAAATTCCTTTCTAAAGAAGCAGAGTTGATAAAGCTTTTGAGCTTTAAAAGAAGAGTGTAGTTTGAGTTTCCATTGAATAATGCTTAGATATATTTTACATGGGCATGCTAGGTTTATCTAATTTTATTGCTGTAAAGGAAAATTTAGAGATTTTACATAAAGTAAAACCTAGCATTTAAGTTTCCAGATTTCACTTTATGTAATATAATAATAAAAAACAAATGGAGACATTGTTAAAGGCCAAAGTATGGCAGCCAGTGGCTGGGGGGGTCTGCTGTCTTTCCTAGATTCAAGATGTCCTAATGACTTATATACAATGTGCATTAGTGACTATGTTGTCATTGTCTTCCCAAGGCCACTGCAACAAACATGCATACCTATCCTGTAAGCACATCCCAAGCCCACACAGCATAGAAAGCCCTGCCACCTTCTCAGGTCACTGGCCCAGACTTAATCCCCTTCCCATACTACCTGCAAGACTGCATCTCATGCAGGCTAGTTGCATGGCTTATAAACCTCAGGAGACACTGGAGGACAAGCCCATTCTTTGAGACAAAAGTCGATATGCTTTCTATAAGTTGTTTTCGCCAAAAAATATTTTTCCTTGCTTTGTGTTTGCTTAGATTTTGTTTCGTATTTACTTTTTTTCATTTATAAATTTAAAAATCAGGCAAATGAATTAAAAGTTAGCAGTTAATTGCACAATTATTTTCAATAATCATTACCTTTACACTATTTAATTTTTATCTTCTTTACAACATAGTTATATATTTTCCTTTCGAAAAAAAATTTTGGAAATTTTTATATATACAGCAAATATAACTGTGTATTTTAAGGTACAGTTGCCTTTAAAGTATCTTCATTTTGTGGCTGGATACTGGAAGGCAAGGTGGATCTTTGACAAGAATTAAGTAAGTTACCAGTATCTTTTCCCACTAACACCAGGGCACTGACTATGGCTTTTCCATCTTCCATGCCCTCCATTACCAGGCTACACAGAGAGAACAGCTAAGATTTCTTTTCTTTTCTTTTCTTGTAAAAGTAATACTTAACATGAGATCTACCCTCTTAACAAATTTGTAAGTGTATAATGCAGTATTTTTGACTATAGGCAGAATGTTGTACAGTAGATCTCTAGAACTTACTCATCTTGCATAATTCAAATTTTATACCTGCTGATTAGCAACTCTCCACTCCTTCCTCCTTCCAGCTTCTGGCATTCACCGTTCTGTTTTCTGCTTCTATGAGTTTGACTATTTTTGACGTCTCATGTAAGTGGAATCATGCAACATTTATGTAATTGGCTTATTCCACTTAGCATAAAGTCCTCAGGGCTCATATATATTGCCATTCATTGCAGGATTTTCCCTTTTTTAAGGCTGAATAATGTTCCATTGTATGTAATGTATATACCACATTTTTTATCCATTCATCCACTGATGAACATTGAGGTTGTTTTCACATTTTTACTTTGTGAATACTGCTGAGATGAACATGGGAGTTCTAATAGCTCTCAAGATCTTATTTCAGTTCTTTTGGATAAATACTCAGAAATGGGATTGCTGGATCAAATGGCAGTTGTATTTTTAAATTTCTGAAGAACCTCCATACTGTTTTCCATAGCAGTTGCACAATTTTGTATTCCTACCAACAGCGTACAAGGGTCCAATTATTCCTTGCCAACATTTATTATCTTTTTTTAATATAACAGCCATCTTAACAGGTGCAAGGCAATATTTCATTGTGATTTTGATAGGCATTTCCCTGATGATTAGTGATGTTGAGCATCTTTACATATACCTGTTGGCTTCTTTGGATATATTTCTTCTTTGGATAAAGATCTATTCAAGTCCTTAACCCAACTTTACTTTATACCTAAAGGATCAAGTAAAAGAACAAACTAACATGAAACTAGCAGAAGGAAAGGAAATAATGAATATTATAGCAAAATAAATGAAACAGAAAGTAGGAAAATAATAGAAACAACAATGAAATTAAGAGTTGTTTTCTTTCAAAGATAAACAAAACTGGCAAACCTTTGGCTAGAATAAGAAAAAAAGAAGATTCAAATAAATTGAATCAGAAGTGAAAGAGAAGACATAACAGTGATGTCACAGGAATAAAAAGGGTCATTAAGAGACTGCTATAAACAATTATACATCAATAACCTGGAAGAAATGGAAAAATTTCTAGAAATACAACATGCCAAGACTGAATCATGAAGAAACAGAAAATATGAACAGACCAATAATAAGTGAGGAGATTGAGTAAGTAATCAAAAACCAAACACAGAAATCCAGGACCAAAGGACTTCACTTGTGAATTCTACCAAACATTTAAAGAACAATTAATACCAACCCTTCTCAAACTCTTCCAAAAATTTGAAGATAATGGAACACTTCCAAACTCCTTTTATAACACCAGCCTTACCTTGATACCAAAATCAAAGACACCACAAGAAAGGAAAACTAAAGGTCAATACCTCTGATGAACATAGACACAAAAATTCTCAACAAAATACCGGCAAACTGAATTCAACAGCACATTAAAAGGATTACATACATGACCAAGTGGGATTTATCTCTGGGATGCAGAAATAGTTCAAAATACAAAAATTAATTAATATGATACACCATAGTAACAGAAAAAAGTTTCAAAATCGCATAATCATTTCAATAGAGGCAGAAGCATTTGATAAAAATCAAGACCATTCATGATAAAAACTCTCAGGTGAGATTTCTGGAAAAAGTTATGGAGAAGTTTTATGGTGGGCAAGGTCTGTATGAACTGAAGATAGGAGAAGTTGATCTGAGGTTTTCTAATAAAGCCATCAGTGACATTAACAAGTAAAACTAGAACAAATATATCTTTTAGAAGAACATATTATTTTGACTAAGCATTTTGAAACAAAAAGATACATGTAATTAATAAAAGGATTGGTTTTTTAAAAAAACATGCCTTGTGATGCATACTAAATAGAGATAACACAGAGTGTGCTGGGTTTATGTGATGTGATGTCAGGTATTGAATAAGTCAAGTAGATGTTTCAAACCATTTCCCTCCCTTTTTATCTCTGTACCTTTGAACCTGTTTGAATAAAGTACAACAATCAAGTAAATAAATATTATTAACAGAAAATAAACATCTTCTGAGATATACTGAGACCTCATGGCTAAGGTGAAATGCTCCAGTCAGTCATGCCCTCATGATAAGAAACTGCCCAGAGACTGTGGTGGAGATCTGTGGTGTCATGTCATGCTATGCAGAGAATAATATAATGAGTTATACTATTTAATAATAATAATAATAATAATCTAAATACAGATTATATGCTGTTTTAAGCCCGTGTCAGTTTAAATGCATCACCTGACAATAGGCTGTGTTTTTCTTTATAATCTACTTCTGTACAAGGATGAAATATATGACGAAACCTGGTTACTCTGCCTGAGACAGTCACTCTTGGAGAGAAATCATTATTATTTCTTTTTTTGTAAATGAGTTCTACAAAACTCCTTTCATCTTTTTCTCCCAGAGATGAAACCATTAACCATCATCCTACTGGGTGTTTTTTTAGCAACAGGAATTCTTATGCTTCATCAATGAATAATTAAGAATAACCAATTTCCTATTTTGATAATTCTTTTGGACAGAATGTTTTTAACACATAAACATGTATTAAGTTTTAGTACATATATACATATAATAAAATACACTAATCCAAGAAGCAATTATCAAAAAGAAATAATATCAAACAGAGACTGCAATAGAACATTGTTCTTTTTGATTCTCCTTCTGTTAGAGTTACATGCCCCTGTTTCTAGTGTGTATACATTGTCCTCTTTTCTCTTTCTGGCTCTCTTATTTCTGTTATGCACTCTCTCTCTCTCTCTCTCTCTCTCTCTCTCTCTGTCTAACAAGCAATGAGTGACTGGGTGGAGAAGGTGTGGGAGCAGAAAATAGTTGAGTTCAGGAATTGTACTGGGCTAGGTTTTGCGCAGTGATAAACAGAAGACATTTTTTTGTTTGCTTGTCATGTTTTGTTTCTCCTGTTTTGTTTTTTAGGGGAATGTGTATTTAATTTTCAAGTTAGGCATTTTGTGGCATTTCTGTCAATGGTAAATTGGTATTTTTTGCTTCACCAGAGCCACAATGTATGTTAACAGAGAGATAAATTCAATATTATCTATAAGTTTTCATTACTATTTTTTTTTTTTTTTTTGGTCTGTTGCTAGTTGGTCTCTGGAGGACTGGAAGAAAAAAATAGTGAACGTAGTGTTTGCTACAGTCCTGTTACTAACTGGACCTAAGCTGAGATTTTGGTTGCTATCTACTAGTATCTCAAGAGAGCTGGAGAATGATAAAACAAATCCTATAGAGACAGAGATCAGACAATACAGATTTTACAGTTTGTTCTTTATTAAAGATGATTTTTCAACATATTCTTGAGTATATAGTCTTAATTTAGAAAAACTGATTCATATTAAATTAGCCTTCATTTAGTTCATTCTTGGGTCTGAATGTGGGGATTTATTCTTGAAAATATTTTCAACAGATCATTGTTCTGGTCCAATGTTTACATGACTAGTTACTCTAAAATAATGCCAATTCTATCCCTTATGTTTCTATATTTTTCTTGTAGATGTGGTTTACTTGATGAAAACAAGAATTCGTGACATCCTAACTACAGCTTCTATGAATCCAAAGTTGAAGTAGAAATGAGCTGTTGGTTAATGGGAATGGTGGCTGGGAGTCCTCACCTATATGATGAGGACATCCTCACAGTAAAGGATATGACATGTTCACATCTGGAGAGTAAGAGGGAGAGAAAATCAATTTCCCACTATCAGGCATCATACATATTTTTCTGCAATATATTGCTTTATTTCTTTATTATTAACTTTTAAGGTAAATTTTATGTACAATGAAATGTACAGATTTTGATATACAATTTGATAAGTTTTGTCAAATGTACCTACCCATGAAATCAACACTCCAACCAAGTTATAAAACACATTCACCCTCCCAGAATGTTCACTAGTGTTTCTTTCTGGTCAGTGGTCCCCTCACTCCCACTGATAAACTAGTGTTCTGATTTCTATCACCACAGATTAGTTTTTCATATTCCTGAAACTATTATAAATAGAATAATAAATAATGTACTCTTTTGTGCCTGGCTTCTTTCACTCAATATAATATTTTTTGAGATCCATCTGGATTGATGTGTATATCAGTAATTCATCCTTTATTCCAAGATTGCCAGGTGATTCTAATCTGTATTTCTAGTTCTATAAAGTGAAATGCATACATGCCAAGTGTACACATAGGGCAATGCTTTTTGACGAATGTATATTCCCACATAACTGTCACCCATGTTAAAGATACAGAACATTATCATCACAGCCAAAAATTCCCTTTTGTTTCTTTCCAGTCATCCCCACCTGTTTTCACAGGAAAACACTTTTAATTTTTATCACTATAGACACATTTGTCTGTTCTAGAATTCATATAAATAAAGTCATATCATCTAAACTTTTAGTGCTTGGCTTCTTTTGCTCAGAATATATATTTTTGACAATAATTTATATTGTTGTGTGTTATCAGAAGATGAGCGCCTTTTATCATTGAGTAGTATAACACTGTATGGATATACTAATGCTGTTTATTCATACTTCCATTGATGGATATTCTAGTTGCTTCTGGGTTTTGGCTACTATGAGTAAAGCTTCTCCAAGCCTTTATGTACCCATTTTTTTTGGACACATTTTATCATTTCACTTGTCCATCTCTAATTCGTGTGTGAGTCTAGATCAATGAAACTATCCAGGGCAATAAAACTCCCTCCCCACCCAAATCCATACAAACCTACAGTCTCTACTTCGCGGGGTAATACATGTTAGCTTTTGATACACCTTTTAAAAAATAGGATGAGGTTATTTCTGTAAATTAAAAAGGCTCTAATTTAAATTTATGTATCACGTCCAGATAATGATCTGAGTTTCCCTTCATAATAAAGTCACATAGGCAAGGAAAGATGAACACCAATGCAAGGAAAGATCAATTCATGTACTCAGTATGTTCAGTTATTCATTTATTCAACAAAAGTTTATAAAGTGCCAGCTTTAAATGAAATATTGTGCTAAGAGATGAACTCGAATTCCAGAAACTTTAGTTTATCATTAATAGAATATTATGCTCATATGACAACAACCAATTTAAATCAGAAAATTCAGTGGAAATAAAAGTCACGATGGCCGTCAAATACTGTTTAGCTACATCATCTGATTGAGTGTGTTTTTGAACACCTAATTTAGAGTTTTAGAGATATGTTTGTCGTAAAGATATGTTCTTTTAAATGGATATTTCAATTCTCATTATTCAAACCAATTATTGATTCTATTAACACTGAGCAATTTTTATTATATAGAACATAGCAAGACCACTGGAAATTATCAACTCCTTCTGCTGTAGCAAACAGCCACACTTTTCCCTTCAATTTCTAAGTGGGAATTCTTTTGCAAATGTTATTTTGCTGAATTAAGGATAATGATCACAGTTAAGGACAGTGACACTTTAACATTAATTCCTCTAATTTACATGTCTGGCAAAGTAAAACATAAAAACACAGTGGCATTTTCTAATTTTATTTTGTTTTGTTTTGAATTTAAAATTAATTCTAGGCTCAGACTCCTAGGTGCTTCATTTTAAAATGCAGTTGTCCTGGACTTGAATCAGCAGCTCTCTCTTCCCCTCCTGTGGCCTGATATGATGATTTCTTAGTCGACACAATATCATAATGAAAATATCAAACGATTAACACTTATGACACTATTTCTACAATACTCAATTCACTCTGCAAGGTCGTTTTGTTAGAATTAGATGTGGCAGGTGCAGTAGCATTCAGGTTACTAGCTGACATTCACTCAGCCATATTTTTACCTTTGAATTCTTTTAAACGAATATCTAGCTGCGATCTACAGTATCTGAGAGTTAAAAGCAATGGGATACAGTTACTTTAAATGTCTTAAGATCTTTCCACTATGTTACTGATGTCTTAGAAACTATTCACTTCTTTCCAATCTTACAGCATTTCTTTCTAAGGTTAGATTTGCCTAAGTGTTTAGTAGACAGGCTTATGAAAGCATCAAACGATTTCAAATATGAAAGGCATCTGAGATTCATAAAAATAAAGATTCTTTCATAACATTTCTTCAGGAATTTTAAATCACTGCTTTTTAAAAATTATTCCTTCTGCCTTTCTCCAAAATTTTCAAAATTAGATCCTCTACCATTCATTGGAGAAACTGAAGATTATTTAAAATTAATATAACTTTACGGATCAGTATATCCTATCATTAATTCATCTAGATTTTTATCAAATATCTATAATGTGCCCAAATCTGAAATGTTCAAAATAGTGCCTGGGTTCAGGCTTGATGTGTTGAAGATTAAACGTCAAGTCAAACTATTGGTTTGTTGACTGCATTTTATTAGCTCTCTAATGTGTATTTGTTTAACAGTTCCACATTACCTCATTATTGACCTATGCATTAATTACAGAAAGGAGGTAACAGAGTTCAAATATTTTCTTGGCACAGACTCTGTATCTTCTACTTTTGTTTTCTGCTTACCCATATCCCAGGAGAATTTATTTCTTTTCTAGGGTATAATGGTTTGGATATTGATGTTGCTGTCTTACTCATGGGTATCTCCTATCTTCATCTCTATGAATGAATTTTAAAATCGGCTTTGAAAGGACACCTGTCAGTATTTGCAAATGAATCTTCTTGGAGGTCATTTCTTTGATCTCTGAATTCTTGGCCATACATCATCTTGGAACTTCACACATTTAAGAGACTATTGGTATGGTTTTTGTTATGTATCTGCTTCTAACAATGCTCCCTGAAGATTATGAGCCTCTGTGCTGGCAGACAGAAAAGAACTAACTTCAGAGATGAATAGTTGTATTTCCTCATAATGGTGAAGCAAAACAAAACAACTTCATAATGGACCTAGAATAAATAAGTGTACAAAGAAAACCAAAAACATAAAAGTATAAGGATATAGATGTATAAAGAAAATAAGACATGCCCATTCATAATATAGACTAATCATCTCATCTCAGTTAAATTGAGATTTAAACACTGTAAGGCTGAAAAAAATGATTTTTTTGAAGAAACAAAAAATACATATATTTTACTGACTTTTTTCTAACAATAAATTTTTTCTTCTTTTTAATAAAAATTTTGTGTGCATTTCAATTAAATGGTCACTTTGGTATCTGTATTCAGCCTATTTGTAGCTATATCACTGTTTGTGGGCTTATGGGAAATGGAATAACCATAATACAGACATCCATATATAGTTTTAATTCAAACTTAGAAAAAAAATAACTTAAAGACCGATCTCTGGAAAATAAGGTAGAGTCAAGTATGCTTCCAACTTATACATTAGAAGCTGACTGAAATGACTAAAGAAAAGCAGAATTGAGATGGGATCATGGATTGGCCTCAATTCGTGTTGAAATAAAATCAGTAGAAATGGTGCTAACCATGACTGAGAAAAACATTTGCTAAACACTGTATAGATTGGAAAAAAATTGGTGAAGGACACAAAGAATTCATACATTATTCTCCTACCTAAGAGAGTACTATACTATTGAAAGATATGGAGGAATTTCTCGCAAATCCAACTGACTCCATTAATTTGGAGGAACAATGGTTACATACATTGCACAAATTTCATTCCTAAGAATTTACTTGAAGTAAGTCCTATATCATTCAAAGAATGTATGAAAGCCTATAGTTCTAAAATGAGGAGCAAAATAGCACATAAATAGGAAAAAATATTGCATTCAAGGTTTTCAGGTGAGCACTGAAACATTTAGATATAGAAATGTTTAATTGTCATAATGATATGGTTAAAAAAAAGAAGCAAGGAACACTCTCAAATTCATTCTATGAGGCCATCATTACCCTGATACCAAAACCAGACAAAGACACTACAAAAATAGGAAATTAAAGGCCAATATCTCTGATTAATATAAATGTAAAAATCCTCAACAAAATATTAGCAAACCAAATTCAACAGTAGATAAAAAGTATCATACACCACGATCAAGTGGGATTTATTCCAAGGATGCAACAAGGATGGTTCAATAGCCACAAATCAATCAATGTGATACACCATATTAACAAAAGGAAGAATAAAAATCACATGATCATCTCAATGCAGAAAAATCATTTGACAAAATTCAACATCCACTTATAATAAAAACTCTCATAAAAGTTGGTATATTAGGAACATATCTCAACATAATAAAGGCCATGTAAGACAAATTCACAGCTAACATCATACACAATTTTGAAAAGCTGAAAGTTTCTCCCCTAAAATCAGGAACAAGATAGGGATGCCTACTCTCTCCATTTGTATTAACACAGCATTGAATAGAATATTAGCCATAGTAATCAGACAAGAAAAAGAAACAAAATGCATCCAAGTTGGAAGGGAAATAGCAAAACTGTCACTGTTTTTCATTTTTAAAATGAGAGAAATAAAGTGCCCTTGTATGCTGATAGAAATGGACAATGTAAAATGGATAAATGCAGGTACAAAGGTATAACTGCAAGAGCAAAGTCCTCAAGAAGGTGAAAAATTATAGACTTCAGCAACCCAAATCACTTTTGAACAATGAATTTTGACTGTATACCACCTCTGGACTAAAGGAAAAAAGAAAACTATAAACAAATATTGAACTCTAAATAGTAGGGTTTTTTTTGTTTTTGATTTTGAGTCCTGTGAGTTAGCAGGTTGAGATCGCTTTCTGTGTATTTAAGGTTACTAATAATTAAGTATACTGAGATGTTTATTTCAGTATAAAGAAAATGGAAATTTTAAAAAAACCTAAATATTGTTTGTAAATTATTGAGGGAGGGCAACAATGGAATATTACTCAGCCATAAAAAGAAATGAAACTGAATTATTTGTAGTGAGGTGGATGGGCCTGGAGTCTGTCATACAGAGTGAAGTAAGTCAGAAGGAGAAAAACAAATGCCGTATGCTAACACATATATATGGAATCTAAGAAAAAAAAAATGTCATGAAGAGACTAGGGGTAGGATGGGAATAAAACACAGACCTACTAGAGCATGGACTTGAGGATATGGGGAGGGAGAAGGGTAAGCTGTGACGAAGTGAGAGAGTGGCATGGACATATATACACTACCAAACGTAGGGTGGCTAGCTAGTGGGAAGCAGCCGCATGGCACAGGGAGATCAGCTAGGTGGTTTGTGACCACCTAGAGGGGTGGGATAGGGGGGGTGGGAGGGAGGCAGACGCAAGAGAGAAGAGATATGGGAACATATGTATATGTATAACTGATTCACTTTGTTGTAAAGCAGAAAGTAACACACCATTGTGAAGCAACTATACTTCAATAAAGATGTTAAAAAGAAAACCTCATCACTAGATCTCAAAAAAAGTTCTTCCTCATAATAAAATGTCAACCAATGTCAAATATATTGATTACCAGCATCCCTAATTCCACTCGATGAAATTAGAAAAATACCATTTTTAAACCATCATAGTAATAACTGATTCACACAAGAATCATTAACGATGCTAAATCTAGTGAGGAATGTTTGATCTGAAACAGCATTGTGCATAGTCTCAAGTACCTTCTTATGATTCTCTATTGATTAACAAGTGAAAAATAGTAATGTTATAATGGAAAGAATGGCAGACACCATGTTAACCAAGTGACCAAAGTTATTATCATCAGTCATGGGACAATCCAAAAATCATGTTTCCCAAGATGATGCACTAAGAAGCATAAAACATCATCTTTGTATTTCTACTAGAATGCCTGAGTTTTTTCAGTTCATAAGGAAACATCACACAAACCAAAATTGAGTGACTTTTTACCAAAAAAAAAAAAAAAAAAAAAAAAAGTAAAACCTGGTTTGTCCTTTTCCAAGTTTCAAATTCATCATGGACATAGAAAGAGTACTCCAGATTAAAACAGACTGAAGGCTATGACCACTAAATTTAATATGTTCTACTGGATTGGATCCTGACGCAAATTTTGGTATTCCTATAAAGAAAAGACTGTTAGTAATATTGAGTTTTGGTACATTACATCGTAGCATTCTCTCAATGTTACTTTTCTTATTTTAAAAAACAATTTCACTGTGTTTAGCTCTAAGGAAATATACACTGAACTATGAAGTGGGAATGGAGTATCACGTTTTAACTTACTTTCAAATGGTAGAGAGAGAACCTAAATGTTAAAAACGTTAGACATAATATGTGAACCTCATATAGACCAAAACACTAAAAATCCAAAAATAAAGCAGAACAAAAAACTTTTTTAGGACAACTGGGGACATGGCAACACTGACTGGATATTTAATGACATTAAAGGATTATTCTTATTTTCTTAGGAATTTGGTATTACTTAAGAAAAAAGAATTCTTATCTTTTAGCAGTAAACACTGAAGTAGAGTTAAATAATACCAGGCCTTTGCTTCCAATGTTCCAGGGATTTATTGGGTGGGGTATCAATGAAATAAGATTGGCCATTGCACAATAATTGTTTAAACTGGTGATAGTTACAGGGGAGATTATTTTGCTTTACTCACTACTTGTGTATATATCTTAATTTTCCATGGTAAAAGTTTTAGACATTTTAAGAAGTTTGTTGTTAATTCATAAAAGAATATCCTAACCAGGAAAAAGCATTTGTAAAACATCAAATAGTATACCAAATGCAGATTTTATGGAGAATCCATTTTAATGTAATAGTTAATGTATATGTTGAGAACAGTGACAGTGGAAGCAGTCTGCTTTAGAAACCCTTCCTTTGCCTCACATGCTTAAATATTCCCCTTTCCTCTCCTAAGCTTTTAAAATTTCACAAGTTGAAGAAAATAATTTTTTCCCATTTTCTGACTGTGAAATAACTCCTGTGTTCAGTTTTGCTGCACTTAGCTGAATATTCATGAAGTGGCATGGGGAGGGGAGAGTGCTAAAAATGTGGCATTCAGTGGGTGAAACTTGATTTTAAACAAACCACTGAATCACTATTGACAGTGTGGCTGTTTACCCCTATGAATGAGGGTCCATGGTCTAGGTGATTTATAAGGGACAAATTACATCAAAACCATGAGAGAACTAAGAATGATTTATGATTCCTCAAAAATCACAGATAGGATTCTCTCAAAATCCATCTCAGTAATTTTTTAAAACTGAGCCTAGGGATTTTTTTTTTTCCACGTTTGGAATCCCAGATTGAATTTAAAATGACAAGATTTCTTTAGTACTTAAATTAAGGTATGCATGGCGATAGCTTCCAAGCTTGCCTAAGTGGTTATTCAGTCATATCATACAACACACTGCACTATCCCCTGAGTATTTTCATGCTTTAGACTGTTCTCACATTGCCCCTCTCTCTCCTTACATACACATCATATACTCTCAAACCCAAATCTTCAAATGTTCTCATATTATATGATTAAAATGTTATTGCAAATTCAAGATTGAGGAATTAAAAAAAAAAAAAAAAACATAAAGCTGCCAATGCAGTAGATTTCTCTGAAAGTGCCACAATCTAGTATCTGTCTGTGTTATTCAATGGAATGCAGTTGCACCTTGAGAAAATGTTATTGCTTTATTACTTTAAGGCACCAGAATCCTGAAATGTGCTCAAGACCAGTTAATGTATTCAGTGGTAAATCACTGACATTCAAACAAAGATACAAGTGCTTATTTTTCTGTACTCCAAACTGGATAACTGTATTTGATATACTCTTAAACTGGAAACTTCTTTTGTGTCATTTTCAACTCTACTCTTGACTGATCATTTTTCCCTCCCATCCATCCAACACCCATACTATTGATTCCACTCTTCCTTAGAGCCACATGATCTTAAGACAGAAACACAAATCTCAACTGTTCCAACAAAATTCTCCTCTATCTGAGAACACAGGAGTTAAATACTTTTCAATTAATACAAATACTATTTTCCCTACTTACCTGAAGTAAGGAAATTAATGGACAAACCTCTATATAAGGCCAGTAAAATTATGAAATAAATCAAAAGCCTAACATCTTAGAGTATTCTGGGCAGTGAAAGAATAGGCAATGATGCATGTCTTGAATGACAGAAACATTACAGAGCTGTGCATAAAATCCACTGATATTCAAATAGCATTTAAGAATTTACTTATTAATTATGGATAAAATATTTTACCCTAGAATTCAAAACACAGTAGAAGCTCATCATAAAGTCTGTGATTAGCACAACATATTATGGTGTGAGCAGAAATTCTAAAACCAGAAAAATTACATAAGAAAAGCATACACATGGACATAAATATAATAATGTAATATTGTCATCCTTTAATATAAATATAAGTGCTATCCATTACCAAGTGTTGTAATATAGTGCCATTCCATTTTCTAAATTCGTCCACTCAGTATATTAAACATCAACTAGAACTTTAGTTATTGCCATTAAAGGAGGTTGTCAGTAAGTTTTATAAAATAAAAGTAAATTATACTTAGTACAATAAGTAGGACAATTATGTATTATATAGAAAATTATATGCAAGAAGATTAAAATAAAATATTTATTTAGAAGTTTGGGTTGTTTTTCCAAAATGTTAGGAACTCATGTTTATTGAAGAACCTGATTATTTCTAGGGCTGCTTCATCCGAGTTACTAATTTTACTCAATGTTTCCATTTAATTAATTTAGATTAAAGAGGGTATAATAAGCTGAGAATGTATAATCACATATACTGATACCTGACTTAAAATTATATGATCATATTGAACCGGATCACAATAACTGAATATAATTTGATTAATTATGTATTCTCTGAAATTATACACTCTTATACCTCAAAGGGTATTGAGAAAATTTACCAAGGCATTTCCTGTGACAACTAAATGCCAGAAACTAAGTAAAAATGTTTACTCTAAAGGAGCAAAACAAAAAAAAGCATTCCAAATCTCTCTATCTAACGAGTAAAGAGCTTCTTGAAAACAATTCTACACAACAGGTTTGTACTTTCTTTGCTGACTGTTGTATTGACTTGCTGCAGGTGGCTATTGCTAAGCTGCCTTCTGGGACATTTTCTGAAATACATGATGTAGAAACTCTGCCATCCTAAAATAAGACTATACAAAGTGTCTCCTTGAATTGTGGCTGACTACCAACAGATGAGACTTTTCTTTGTGTGATTACTTCAGGGGCACCAAAACTGACTTCCACAAATTCAAAACATATAAAGAAAATTACTGAAGCAAGTCTAGCTATTTGAGTTAGAAGCTTCTGTTCCCTTCAGAATATGGATTTTTATGTTTCTCACTTTAGGGGTATACAAAGATAATCCTTAAGTGGAGTTTGACGTGAATGATAAAGGATTCTTTATAGAACATACAATGGTTACATTACATATGTACTCTAATTTCCTATATGCAAATCATCTATCTCTTTTCCTTTTTTTCACATTTGCTACTGCATCTTATTTTTGACTTTGGAAGTAGTACACTTTGGAGACTGAATTATCCTGGTAACATTTTTGTAATCACTGTACTTCTGTAGTAGATGTAGGAGTCTACATTGTGTTTAGTTGCTGTGACTCATTTTCAGTAGGTATGAGAAATACAGTGAATAATAAATATTCTAAGCTATTATTGAATATAATTCTTAAAAAATAATGTATCATTAAATATTAAGTATAAATAAAAGGCAAAATATATAGCAACGCAAAATATACCAAAATGTTATATACATATAAACCTCAGATGTTATATTTAGTCTAACCTCAGTTACATAAATTCTTTACAAATTAATTTTCTTTTCTACCCTATCATTTCTTTTCCACCCTATCATTTCTTTTCCCTTCTTTTCCTTCCCTTTCTTTTTCTTTCCTATATCCTTACTCTCCTTTTATTTCCTTTCTTTTTCTTATACTGGCTCAGTAGCCAAATGAAACAAGGATTAGATCTGAGCTCCATGAAGCTTGATACTTCATTTAAATCTGCATCAAAGCATGTCACTGTGAGATGTTAAAAATTTAAGGATGTTTCACATGTTTTCTACTTACATTTTTTTTGAATTTTATTTTTTATATAGCAGGTAATTATTAGTTATCTCTTTTATATATATTAGTGTACATATGTCAATCACAATCTCCAATTCATCCCCCACTCACTTTCCCCCCTTGGTGTCCATACATTTGTTCTCTACATCTGTGTCTCTATTTATGCCTTGCAAACTAGTTCATCTATACCATTTTTCTAGTTTCCACATATATTTGTTTTTCTCTTTCTGACGTACTTCACTCTGTATGACAGTCTCTAGATCCATCCACGTCTCTACAAATGACCCAATTTTGTTCCTTTTTATGGCTGAGTAATATTCCATTGTATATATGTATCACATCTTCTTTATCCATTCATCTGTTGATTGGCATTTAGGTCACTTCCATGTTCTGGCTATTGTAAATAGTGTTGCAATGAACATTGGGGTGCATGTGTCTTTTTCAATTATGGTTTTCTCTGGGTATATGCCCAGTAGTGGGATTACTGGGTCACATGGTAGTTCTATTTTTAGTTTTTTAAGGAACCTCCATACTGTTCTCCATAGTGGCTGTATCAATTTACATTCCCACCAACAGTGCAAGAGTGTTCCCTTATCTTCACACTCTCTGCAGCATTTGTGTTTGTAGATTTTCTGATGATGCCCATTCTAACCAGTGTGAGATGATACCTCATTGAAGTTTTGATTTGCATTTCTCTAATAATTAGTGATGTTGAGTAGCTTTTCATGTGCCTCTTGGCCATCTGTATGTCTTCTTTGGAGAGATGTCTATTTAGGTCTTCTGCCCCTTTTTTGATTGGGTTGTTTGTTTTTTAAATATTGAGTTAATAGCTCATTGAGTTAATAGCTCATGAGACCTATTTATATATTTTGGAAATTCATCCTTTGTCCATTGATCCATTTGCAAATATTTTCTCCCATTCTGAGGGTTGTCTTTTCATCTTGCTTATAGTTTCCATTTGCTTGGCAAAACCTTTTAAATTTCGTTAGGTCCCATTTGTTCATTTTTGTTTTTAGTTCCATTACCCTAGGAGGTGGGTCAAGAAAGATCTTGCTGTGATTTATGTCAAAGAGTGTTCTTCCTATGTTTTCCTCTAAGAGTTTTATAGTGTAAGGTCTTACATTTAGGTCTTTGATCCATTTTGAGTTTATTTTATTTATTTATTTTAAATTTATTTATTTTATTTTGGCTGCATTGGGTCTTCGTTTCTGTGCGAGGGTTTTCTCTAGTTGCGGCGAGCGGGGGCCACTCTTCATCGCGGTGCGCGGGCCTCTCACTATCGCGGCCTCTCTTGTCGCGGAGCACAGGCTCCGGACGCGCAGGCTCAGTAGTTGTGTCTCACGGACCCAGTTGCTCCGCGGCACGTGGGATCCTCCCAGACCAGGGCTCGAACCCGTTTCCCCTGCATCGGCAGGCGGACTCTCAACCACTGCGCCACCAGGGAAGCCCCATTTTGAGTTTATTTTTGTATATGGTGTTAGGGAGCATCCTAACTTCATTCTTTTACATGTAGCTGTACAGTTTTCTCAGCACCACTTACTGAAGAGACTGTCTTTTCTCCATTGGATATCCTTGCCTCCTTTGTCAAATATTAGTTGACCATTGGTGCATGTGATTATCCCTGGGCTTTCTATCCTGTTCCATTGATCTATATTTCTGTTTTTGTGCCAGTACCTTATTGTCTTGATTACTGTAGTTTTGTAGTGTAGTCTGAAGTCAGGGAGTCTGAATTCTCCAGATCCATGTTTTTTCTCTCAAGACTGCTTTGGCTATTTGGGGTCTTTTGTGTCTCCATAAAACTTTTAAGATTTGTTTGTCCTAGTTCTGTAAAAATGTCAGTGGCAATTTGATAGGGATTGCATGGCATTTGTAGATTGCTTTGGGTAATATAGTCATTTTCACAATATTGATTCTTCCAATCCACGAACGTGGTATATCTCTCCACCGGTGTCATCTTTGATTTCTTTCATCAGTGTCTTATAGTTTTCTGCATATACGTCTTTTACCTCCTTAGGCAGCTTTATTCCTAGGTATTTTATTCTTTTTCTTGCAATGGTGAATGGGAGTGTTTCCTTAATTTCTCTCTCTGATCTTTCATTGTTAGTGTATAGGAATGCAAGAGATTTCTGTGCATTAATTTTGTATCCTGCTACTTTACCGAATTCATTGATTAGGTCCAGTAGTTTTCTAGTGGCATCTTTAGGATTCTCTATGTATACTATCATGTCATCTGCAAACAGTGACAGTTTTACTTCTTCTTTTCCAATTTGAATACCTTTTATTTTTTTCTTTCCACATTTCCATGGCAAAAACTTCCAAAACTATGTTGAATAATAGTGGCGAGAGTGGACATCCTTGCCTTGTTCCTGACCTTAGAGGAAATGCTTTCAATTTTTCACCATTGAGAATGATGTTTTCTGTGGGCTTGTCATATATGGCCTTTATTATTTTGAGGCAGGTTCCCTCCATGCCCATTTTCTGGAGAGTTTTTATCATAAATGGGTGTTGAATTCTGTCAACAGCTTTTTCTGCATCTATTGAGATGATCATATGGTTTTTATTCTTCAATTTGTTAAAATGGTGTATCACATTTATTGATTTGTGTATACTGAAGAATGCTTACATCCCTGGGATAAATTCCACTTGATCATGGTATATGATACTTTTAATGCATTGTTGGATTCTGTTTGCTTGTATTTGTTGAGGATTTTTCAATCTATATTCATCAGTGATATTGGTCTATAATTTTCTTTTTTGGTGATATCTTTGTCTGGTTTTGGTATCAAGGTGATTATGGCCTCATAGAATGAGTTTGGAGTGTTCCTTCCTCTGAAATTATTTGGAAGAGTTTGAAGAGGATGGGTGTTAGCTCTTCTCTAAATGTTTGGTAGAATTCATCTGTGAAGCCATCTGGTCCTGGACTTTTGTTTGTTGGAAGATTTTTAATCACAGTTTCAATTTTATTACTGTGATTGCTCTGTTCATATTTTCTATTTCTTCCTGGTTCAATCTTGGAACTTTATACCTTCCAAATAATTTGTCCATTTCTTCCAGTTGTCCATTTTATCGGCACAGAGGTGTTTGTACTAGTCTCTTATGATGCTTTGTACTTCTGCAGTGTCTGTTGTCACTTCTCCTTTTTCATTTTTAATTTCATTGATTGGAGTCCTCTTCTTTTTCTTGATGAGTCTGGCTAAAGGTTTACCAGTTCTGTTTATCTTCTCAAAGAACCAGCTTTTAGTTTTATTGATCTTTGCTATTGTTTTCTTCATTTCTATTTATTTTTGCTCCAATCTTTATGATTTCTTTCCTTCTACTAACTTTGGGTTTTGTTTGTTCTCCTTTCTCTACTTCCTTTAGGTGTAAGGTTAGATTGTTTATTTGATATTTTTCTTGTTTCTTGAGGTAGGCTTGTATCACTATAAAGTTCCCTCTTAGAAGAGCTGTTGCTGCATCCCATAACATTTAGATTGTAGTGTTTTCATTGTAATTTGTCTCTAGGTATTTTTTTTATTTCCTCTTTGATTTCTTCAGTGATCTCTTGGTTATTTAGTAATGTATTGTTTAGCCTCCATGTGTTTGTGTTTTCTACATTTTTTCCCCTGTAATTGATTTCTAACCTCAAAGTGTTGTGGTCGGAAAAGATGCTTGATATGATTTCAATTTTCTTACATTTACCAAGGCTTGATTTGTGACCCAAGATGTGATCTATCCTGGAGAATGCTCCATGTACACTTAAGAAGAAAGCGTAATCCACTGTTTCTGGAGGGAATGTCTAATAAATAACAATGAAATCTATCTGGTCTCTTGTGTCATTTAAAGCTTGTATTTCCTTATTAATTTTCTGTCTGGATGATCTGTCCATTGGTGTAAGTGAGGTGTTAAAGTCCCCTGCTATTATTGTGTTACTGTCGGTTTCTGCTTTCATGGTTGTTAGCATTTGCCTTATGTATTGACGTGCTCTTATGTTGGGGTCATAAACATTTATAATTGTTATACCTTCTTCTTGGATTGATCCTTTGATCATTATGTAGTTTCCCTCCTTATCTCTTGTAACAGTCTTTATTTTAAAGTCTATTTTATCTCATATGAGTACTGCTACTCCAGGTTTCTTTTGATATCCATTTGCATGGAGTAACCTTTTTCATCCACTCACTTTCAGTGTGTATGTGTCCCTAGGTCTGAAGTAGGTCTCTTGTAGACAGCAGATATATGGGTCTTGTCTTTGCATCCATTCAGCAAGCCTGTGTCTTTTGGTTGGAGCATTTAAACCATTCACGTTTAAGGTAATTATTGATACATTATGTTCCTATTACCATTTTCTTAATTGTTATGGGTTTGTTTTTGTAGGTCCTTTTCTTCTCTTGTGTTTCCCACTTAGAGAAGTTCCTTTAGCATTTGTTGTAGAGCTGATTTGGTGGTGCTGAATTCTCTTAGCTTTTGCTTGTCTGTAAAGCTTTTGATTTCTCCGTCAAATCTGAATAAGATCCTTGCCAGGTAGAGTAATCTTGATTGTAGATTCTTCCCTTTCATCACTTTAAATATATCATGCCACATGCTCTGGCTTGTAGAATTTCTGCTGAGAAATCAGCCATTAAACTTACGGGATCTGATTACTATGTGTCTCACCATGTTTCTCCTTGGGTTTATCCTACCTGGGACTCTGCACCTCCTGGACTTGGGGGGCTATTTCCTTTTCCATGTTAGGGAAGTTTTCAAATATAATCTCTTCAAATATTTTCTCAGGTCCCTTCTCTCTCTTCTTCTGGGACCCCTATAATGCGAATGTTGTTGTGTTTAATGTTGTCCCAGAGGTCTCTTAGGCTGTCTTCATTTCTTTTCATTCTTTTTTCTTTATTCTGTTTTGCAGCAGTGAATTCCACCATTCTGTTTTCCAGGTTACTTATCTGTTCTTCTGCTTCAGTTGTTCTGCTATTGATTCCTTCTAGTATACTTTTCATTTCAGTTATTGTATTGTTCATCTCTGTTTGTTTGTTCTTTAACTCTTCTAGGTGTTTGTCCTTTAATTCTTCTAGGTCTTTGTTAAACATTTCTTGCATCTTCTCTATCTTGGCCTCCATTCTTTTTCTGAGGTCCTGGATCATCTTCACTCTCATTATTCTGAATTATTCTTCTGGAAGATGTTTATCTCCACTTCATTTAGTTGTTTTTCTGGGGGTTTATCTTGTTCCTTCATCTGGTACATAGTCCTCTGCCTTTTCATTTTGTCTATCTTTCTGTGAATGTGGTTTTCATTCCACAAGCTGTAGGACTGTAGTTCTAAAATTTTAATCTGCTTGTCTGCTGATGGGTGGGGTGGGTTCCCTCCCTGTTGGTTGTTTGGCCTGAGGCGACCCAGCACTGAAGTCTACCCAGTTCTCTGGTGGGGCTAATGGCGGACTCTGGGAGGGCTCACACCAAGTAGTACTTCCCAGACCTTCTGCCACCAGTGTCCTTGTCCCCATGGTGAGCCACTGCCACCACCCACCTCTGTAGGAGACCTTCCAACACTAGCAAGTAGGTCTGGTCCAGTCTGCTATGGGGTAACTGCTCCTTGCCCTTGGTCCTGATGGGCACACTATTTTGTCTGTGCTTTCCAAGAGTGGAGTCTCTGTTTCCCCCAGTCCTGTTAAAGTACTGCAATCAAATCCTGCTAGCCTTCAAAGTCTGATTCTCTAGGAATTCCTCCTCCCGTAGCCAGACCCCCAGATTGGGAAGCCTGACATGGGACTCGGAACCTTCACTCCAGTGGGTGGACTTCTGTGGTATAATTATTTTCCAGTTTGTGAGTCATCCACCCAGCAGTTCTGGGATTTGATTTTATTGTGATTGCACCCCTCCTACCATCCCATTGCGGCTTCTCTTTTGTCTTTGGATGTGGGGTATCTATTACAGTGAGTTCCAGTGTCTTCCTACTGATGACTGTTAATCAGTCAGTTGTGATCTTAAGAGCGAGTGAGCACACATCCTTCTACTCCACCATCTTGAGCCAATCTCCTCTAGTTACTTTCTTTAGTAATCTACATACTGTGTGTGTGTGTGTGTGTGTGTGTGTGTTTATGTATGCATGTAAGCAGAAGCAATATTAAACATATTTAATGCAGGAAGACTACAAGCAGTATATAAATATTTAAATAGTTAAGTCATCTTAAAGCTATAACAATACCCTATTTTAAGGAGAGGTCTGACAATTTGTTCCTACTTTCTACTAATCTCAATAAATTAATATTTCTCCAATTAAAAAGAATATATTCTAGAAAGCATGCTTCTAATGAACACAGACCTTTTTCTTTTTTTGTAGTGGATGTCTTACCTTTATGCCACTTTAAAATTCAGACTTTCTGCTGTGATAGATGTTTTAAAATAAATATATAAATGACATTTGTTTTAATCATTTCTATACTTCATCATTGGTGTGAGGCTAAAGAAAATTCAACTCAAATTTGAAAATAATCTTCAGTTTTGATTAAAAATATGATAATGGTTACACATGAAAATGAAAGAAAAATATAAGGGCATTTTAAATTAAATATGTATTGAAGCATGTTATTTTCATCATCTGAATATTTAAGTTTGATCAAACCAGTGTTCATATTTCAAAACCAATTTGAATGTCTATTGTCATCTACATGGGAGTTTAAATTCTTTGGAAACAGGAAATTTAGATATCTTAAGAGAGAATATAAGAAAAGGATAAATATGGTGCATAGATCTTAGTATTATTAGATAAAACAGATTTATTAACAATATATTACATTATAAAAATATTGCTTTAAAATAAAAAATAAAAGGCATGAATAAATTAAACATCAAACATCTTTATACACCTAACAACTTAGCTTCAGTACATATAAGGCATGAGCTGTAATAAATATAAAGTAAATCAGACACATTTCACATCATAATCAAAGAATTTAAAATATATAGCTTGGGCTTCCCTGGTGGCGCAGTGGTTGAGAATCCGCCTGCCGATGCAGGAGACACGGGTTCGTGCCCTGGTCCGGGAAGATCCCACATGCCGCGGAGCGGCTGGGCCTGTGAACCATGGCCGCTGAGCCTGCGCGTCCGCAGCCTGTGCTCCGCAATGGGAGAGGCCACAACAGTGAGAGGCCCGCATACCACAAAAAAAAAATAAATAAATAAAATATATAGCTAAAATATAAATAAAAAAACAAAGAGAATTTGAATAACTCAATAAAGCAAGTTCCTTTAGAAGTATTAAAAGATAAGTATATACTAGGTCACAATGAAAATCTCCATGAACAGTTGATATTTATGTTGGTCCTATTTTGTCCAAAAGAGTTAAGACTAGCAAATATATTTGAGTGCTATCTCAAAAGCTACCACTTAGAACATTAAGTAAAAGAAAGAGAGAAGAATACTGTTTCAGATAACTTTGGGGTTGAAAAAAGGAGAGAGTCCTGAAATTATAAATCACTCTCAAATACAAAATAAAGGGCTATGATATGAATCTGAAGAGGTCGTAGTGAATTAAAGAGAGGCACAAATGCTCTGACATTCTCCCAAGAGTTGGAGTTTACAAATCTTAGTCATCTGACTAACAGAACACTGCAGAAGTGAAACTGTTCAAGCTTGGAATTTTTACTTCCCATCACTTGGAACCTTCTCTGTTGGGGAGGCCAAGCTCCATACGAGAATACTCACTACCGAAGGCTACCATGATGGTAGAAACCCAAACATGTGAAGAGATTCTAAGGGGTAAGATGCCAAATGAAAAGAGAGAGACACTAAGTTGTCAGTTATATGAAGTACAGAAGCTATTTTATTTAAGTAAGATTTTTATTTTATTATTTTCTTTTTTTTTGGCAGGCTCTAGAGTGCAGGCTCATTAGCTGTGGCACACAGGCTTAGTTGCTCCACGGCATGTGGAATCTTCCTGAACCAGGGCTCAAACCCATGTCCCCTGCATTGGCAGGCAGATTCTTAACCACTGAACTACCAGGGAAGCCCTTACAGAAGCTATTTTAAAAGGGGCCCTTCAGCTGAGCCCTTACTAAATTTCTGACCAACAAAAACATGACCAGAATAAATGGTAATTTTAAGTCCTTAAGTTTAAAGCAGAGAAAAGCTCAAAGCAAAAATGTTTGCTATAAATTTATTAAAAAATAAGAAATATTGGAAATAAATGAATGTATGACCCATTTTATAAAAAGATTAAAAAATAACACACTAAAAGAAAACATTTAATAAAAGGAAAGCATTTGAAAAAAAATAACATTTTAAAGTTAATAGACAAAATTTTAAAGGCTAATAAAATAGACTAGCTGTTTTAAAAATCTGTAAGAAATGAAAAGATACAACAGCATCAGAAATGGTTCATCTCTATATAGAACTGAACAGCTCTAAGGTAATTTTATTTATCATTCTTTGCAATAATTAAAAAACTACATGTAATAAATGGTTTTTATGTTATTTGTTTTAAAAAATAAAATCAAAAAGAAAAATCTGAATAGCCAGAATCCACAGAAGAAATATAAAAGTATTCTTTACAACATAACAAATTCCTAAAAAGATAGGAATGGAAGAAATTAGCAGATACACATACCTACACATAAACACACACACACACACACGACTTGATAAAGATAAATTACTGGAATGCTATAGTAATTAATAATTAATACTAGAAGCACTGCCCATCAAGTCAACTATGTCATAGAGTCTTACTACTGTACCATTATTCAGCACTGCACTAGAAAGTCTAGTTAAGTAATAAGAAATGGAAAAAAACATGAAGGTATAAATAATGGTGAAGAAGAGAAAAAACAAAAATATGTAATCATTTGCATGATAGATGATTGCCTATATAAAAAATCCTGAAGTGTTAAATGAAACAAAAGAAACAAGATAAATACAGCAAAGTGAGTGAATATAACCTTCAACATGCAGTAGATATCATTTACAACAGAAATGTTCATTAATAATTGTTATAATACTAATTATAATTTAAATCCTAATTAAAATTGCCAAAACTCACTAGATATTACATAAAATACACCAAATACAAAATGTATAAGAAATATAAAATCAGGATGGTAATATTCCATATTATAAAGATACTGGTTCTTCTTTAATTTATAAATACAGCATAATCCTATTTATCACAAAAATATCAAATAGGTTCTAAAACTTATAAACTAGAAATAATGTAATGAAAGAGGCAAAAAATTTTCCAAAAGAATATTTAAATTTCCTCTATCAGATAGTAAGACTATAAATCTATAATAACAAGAGAAGAAAAGATAAATAATAGTAGAATCAAAATACTTCCTTTTTTTAAGTGACAAAGAAGATGTGAAAGAAGTGTTAAACCTATAAACAGTGTTCTGATGTTGCCAAAAACAACTTTATTGTATCTTTTGAAGTCTGCATGTCAATCTCTACCCATCAGCTTTGATCAAGCTCCATAGACTACTTTCCAACTGCAATCCTCCAAATATGCTATTATCTGCCCTCTCTCATCCAACCGTATTAAGACAGCTACTTAAAAGGCATTATTGACAAAGGTCAGAAACCCAAATGATAGATGAAACAGTGATGTTTTAGTATAAAACTGCTGGCACCAAAATCATGAAGGAGCTGCATCAAAATCATCTTTGGTATCAAAATGGGTTTATCAAAAAGTTCTGCTTTATGGAGAAAAAACACATTACATGATATCTTGACCAATCTAAAGCAACCATCTTAAAGAAAGAGCATTTTTAGTTATAGTCTCATAGGAATGATCTCCAAATGCAAAGTTGGGCAAAGGTTTATAGGTCGTACTGGGCAGTGATTAAAGCCACATGTATATACCAAGGGGGATACTGGGCTAGAATCAAATAACTTGGAAATATAAATACATGAATTTTATCATTAGAACTTCAAACAAGGAGTTTGAGTACAATTCTGATACAGGTGCCTGCCCCTGAAACAAGACACACAGGCATGCACACACACACACGGCAGAAGTGGATGCACTAAAAGTGTAATTTAATTAATTAATTTGGGAATTTCAGGTTTAAATATAGTTAAAGAAGAATATTTAAGATACCTGAAAAACTGTAAGATTCTAATGCAATTTACGCATTACTTTTTTTTAACATCTTTATTGGAGTATAACTGTTTTACAATAGTGTGTTACTTTCTCCTTTACATCAAAGTGAATCAGTTATACATATACATATGTTCCCATATCTCTTCCCTCTTGCGTCACCCTCTCTCCCACCCTCCCTATCCCATCCTTCTAGGTGGTCACAATACGCATTACTTTTTTTTTTTTACAAGTATCTTTATTGGAGTATAATTGCTTTACACTGTTGTGTTAGTTGCTGCTGTATAACAAAGTGAATCAGCTATACGTATACATATATCTCCGTATCCCCTCCCTTCTGTGCCTCCCTCCCACCCTCTCTATCCCACCCCTCTAGGTGGTCACAAAGCACGAGCTGATCTCCCTGTGCTATGCGGCCGCTTCCCACTAGCTATCTATCTTACATTTGATAGTGTATATATGCCCATGTCACTCTCTCACTTCGTGTCAGCTTACCCTTCCCCCTCCCCGTGTCCTCAATTCCATTCTCTATGTCTGCGTCTTTATTCCTGTCCTGCCCCTAGGTTCTTCATAACCATTCTGTTTTTAGGATTCCATATATATGTGCTAGCACACAGTACTTGTTTTTCTCTTTCTGACTTATTTTACTCTGTATGGCAGACTCTAGGTCCATCCACCTCACTACAAATAACTCAATTTCATTTTTTTTAATAGCTGAGTAATATTCCATTGTATATATGTACCACATCTTTATCCATTCATCTGTCGATGGACACTTAGGTTGCTTCCATGTCCTGGCTATTGTAAACAGTGCTGCAATGAATATTGTGGTATATGACACTTTTTGAATTATGGTTTTCTCAGGGTATATGCCCAGTAGTGGGATTGCTGGGTCGTATGGTAGTTCTATTTTTAGTTTTTTAAGGAACCTCCATACTGTTCTCCATAGTGGCTGTATCAATTTACATTCCTACCAACAGTGCAAGAGGGTTCCCTTTTCTCCACACCCTCTCCAGCATTTATTGTTTGTAGATTTTTTGATGATGGTCATTCTGACCGGTGTGAGATGATACCTCATTGAAGTTTTGATTTGCATTTCTCTAATGACTAGTGATGTTGAGCATCCTTTCATGTACGTATTACTTTTTAAAAAGGATATACATTATAGTGTTTTAAAATTTAATTTACCCATTTTCCCTAAGGATAGACACTGGAAATGGTGAAGAGTACAGATGTGAAAGTGCCAAAGTTTGAAATATAATCTTAGTTCTACAACTGATAGTTTCTGCTTCAACTATAAAATCGGTTCAGTAAAAACTACTTCATAGGGCCATGATGAGGATTAAAGGTAACAATTTTTTAAAGGCTTGGCTCAGTGTTTGGCCAAAAGTATATAATAAATGATACTTATAATTATTATTGAATATTATTGTGGACATGTAAAATTTAGACATATAGCTAAAATCATTTAACTATTTGTATATGATTTTAAAGAACTTTAACATGCATTAAGTTATTTATTTCAGAAAACAACTTTTTGAATTGTTGGTATTATTACAGCCTGCATATCATATATGGACAATTACATTTAGTGTAGTTGTAACTTGACTAAGATCAGGCGTCTTTTATGTAGTGGAGCTGTCATTCACTTGTAGTTTACTGGTACAAAGCTCTTCTTCTTTCCACTATATGACTTTCAAATATTTAGAAGTCATACAAGAAATCACATATACAAAGGTATCCAAACACTTAAGCATATATAATTTTATTGCAGGTACTCCCTGACATCCTTCTCTATTTTTTATATCCAATATTTATATAATGTTATAAAATGTTATATATCCCATATGATGGAAAGTATACTTTTTTTTTTCTTGAATGAATGTGACATTATTTATGTGACCTGGATTCAAAACTTCAGGTTTATAACAGATATATCTGGCATATTTAATCAGTAGCCTAAATGATTGCTTAACTAGCTCTAAAGCCAAAGAAAGTTCTATTACATTTCATGGGGCGTAGAAAATTACAACTCAGAGTGCCTTTGAAGATCATTTTAAATTGTCCAAGCAAAGTAAACATTAAAAACTACCCTGAGGCTAATCTGCAAAGTTTTCATGTTTGTATAATATAAATATTTAAAAATAAACAGGATTTATACACTCTTTTAATAATATCATTTATAACAAACATTAACTAGTATTTTAGGAAGCTGAAAGATCTTATTGTTTTTCTAGTTTCATGGGTTCACACATTCAGGTATATAAACAAACAAACAGTCTTTGAGAGAACAGATATAATGACTCTGCTTGTTAAAATCTGGATCGTATTTCATGACCTTATTAGTTTTAGATTAAGAAGAATCATGTAGTATAGCTATTTCCCCTTTACAGACTCCTATATATTCATAATAACCCTATCATTACATGTTTTCTTTCTAAAAAGTTTTAATACATATGAAAGCACATCTTATCTCTCCAAAACTCATAACTTCTATGCCTTAAAATTCTGACACAAACAGTTCCTGATGGGGGTATTGTCTCATTCCTCAACTGTGTTGTAAAATAAGAGTATTTGTAGATAAAATTTTGCAGAAAATAGCTTATTTTTGCACATTCTTTTTCTGTGCCCATCTTTTGCCTCAAGACACCCCCATTGGCTCTGTGGATCTAGTATCCTTACATTATCCTTTAGAGTAGGTCTTCTCTTGTGAAGCCTCTTCAATACCCGCAAAATCCAGGCATTGCCTTATCCTTTCATCCTCTCTACTCATGGCAATAAAAACTGGAAGTTGTTGTTACTCCATGCTCTACAGGTGGTAGGAACTACATGCATTTATAAATACAAGAGGAAATTTTAGAGGTATAGAAATATACAAACAAACTAAAATTGGGGGGATTGCATGAATTATTTAAGAAATCGTGTAGCTCAGGGCTGGAGATTAGGATGAATGGAAGATTGCAAAATTGGTCACAAATTCTTCCTATTCATGCATTCATATTCCGTTTACAATGTGATTTGGCCACCCCTTCGAATCCAATTCCTCCACTTCTTGAACTCAGCCTGACTGTGTGATATGCTTTGGCCAATGGGACATCAGCAAATTTGATACAAGCAGAAGCTTGATGCAGAGGCTTGAAGAGCACTCTTTTGAACTTGCCTCTCTTGCTGATGTCTGAACCCTGTGACTGCCACATGAAGAAGGCTGGGCTGACCTACAGGAGAACAAGAAGGCATCTGCAGTAGAACGAAATCATCTCACCTGAGCCAGCTTGCCCCCTAAAGCAACAAGCCTTTCACTACCAGACAAGCAATGGAGACGATCCTAGACCGTCTGACTGCAGACCATCCAGCCCAGACCTGAAGAAATGCCCTGCTGACCCCCAGGACAGACAGAGGTAATGAATGTTTGTTTGTTTGTTGTTTTAATTCTCTAAGTTTTGGAATAGTTTTCAGGCAGTAATAAAAATGTACACAAATATTTGAATTACTTTTCACTATTCTAAACTTAAATTATATGTTTAAAATATCTGCAATGTTTCATAATCATATAACTTGGAATTGACAATTACCTGAGAGGTAATTCCATCTCAGTTTTTTATTGTAATTCAGGAAAACAAGTCTTAGGTTAATGAACTGGTCCAAATCACAAGTTTAGTGGGAAAAATATTCACATATCCTGATTTTTAGTTTGAAACTCTTTCTCCTATCCCACACTGTAAGTCAACATTTAATTTCTATAATCAGTTTTCTTTGTCACTAAGAAGCATAAAGTATAGAGGATACTCATTAAGTCCCTAATTTTCCATTTTCACTCTTGTATCCCAATCTACCACTTATGATTTTCAAGACTATTAATATTAACTCTGCAGAAGTACTTTTTTTTCTATAGGAATTTAATCATCAAAGTTTTCTCATCAGGAAATATCTCCAGCCTTATACAAGTAAATATGCTTTCTGGTGATTAATGGTATACTTGTCCCAAATAATAGATGCTTTTACGTTTGTTCTTAAATATTATATATGTGTATCGATCATATACGTAAAGAAACAGCACATGGAAGTTGTCAGAATAAAATGAAAAAAATGAGATGGAGATAGAACAGGAAATAAACCCATTCAAAGATATTTTTGGTACATTAGTGGTCATATAGTCGACTTTTTCACTCTTATTAAGAGATTGGGCTCATATGTCCGTATTAGGCAATTTATGCAATGGCTTCAGTTAAACTCTTCTCAAGAGAGAAAACAGTCTCTTTAAAATGTGTGTGTATGTGTCTCACAATTTCTTCCACTGAATGTCCATTTCATTTCAGGTTGATGTTCTAATCCTTGATGTACACTTAAAAGCATTTTGATTTAATTCAGGGTGGACAGGGATCTCAAGAGTCAGGAACTCAACTGTTAAACCTCAGGTAACCCATTTGTGAAAAGATGACCATGCTGGATTTTCTGTTGTCAACTCAGCTCCACCACATTTTAAGGCTGATTATTATGTTTCCCAGAATCCTCTTTATTTTCTGATTTCTTTGCCTAAAAGAAGAGATTGTGAAGATCTGGAAGGCAGATGAAAAGCAGAAACTATTGTTCTCTAGAAGGGGCTGTAGTTAGACCTATAGGCAGACAAAGATTTACAGCCACTGCCTGGCAAGCTTGTGAGAACCACCTCCCAAGTGTTTCAGTGTCAAATACTCTGACCTGCACTGCAGCCTCTCTGACCTCTGGCTCTTTCAACTTAATTCTGTACTAAGCTTTGTTTTAATTCAGAGTATATAGAGTGGCTTCTATTTTCCTGACCAAATCTTGACTGATACTGACTTTAGTATATGGATAGAGGTTGTGTCATAACAAAACACTAAAATATGTGCCTTGGATTTTGGCAAGAAAATTTTTACCAGAGGCTGCAAAAATTATAACCTATATTCTGTAGTCATAAAACACCTGGTAAAAGTACGTATCAGACAATGTACCTTATGAACTTGCTGTACTGGGCAAGAAAGTTTTGATGCAGAGGTTTGAAAGCATGAGCTAGCTGCCATGAAAGGCACAACAAAAGGAAGATGAGCACAGAAAAGAACTCACCAGTTTAAGGGGAATGTAGAGGGAATAAGAAGTCCAGAAATACCAGTGTTTTTAAATAAAGTGATAGCCCATTAAATCGAAGGTCAGTGACATAGCCTCACGGAATGTGGGAGGGAAATGACTCGTGACGAAGATGGCCCACTGTGGCCTCATGGGGCAGAAGGTGTACTTCTCCTCCCCTTCATTCTAGGTTTGGCTATGTGATGCTTTGTCAATGAGATGTTAGCAGGTGTACCACAGGCAGAGGCTGGTATTGCTTACGCAGTTTGGTTGCTCTTTTGTGCACCTGCATTTGCCATGAGAAAAATACACTGAGGAGGGACAACACTCCCCATCTTGATTCAAGAATGAAATATTATAGACAGCTTTGGTGTCCCGCAACCCATCAACCTAAAGGAGAGCTGTCCCAGCCAAGTGCAATATGTGAGCTAGAAACACATGTTTATTGTTGCATGGTACTGAGATTTCTGTGACTATGTATAAAACAAGAAGCAGCAAAAGCTAATTGATGGAATGGGCCTGACAGGGGAGTATTTTCATAGGAAGAAACTCTTCTAAGAAAAGGAGGAGGAAGATCAAGATACACACACTTGGTTCTGAGCAAAAAGATTCTCACTGAAGGGATTTGTGACAGATTGGATTGCTGCTCCAATTATTACTCCCTGTAATATATCCAAACTTTTCAGTCCTGGAAATATGTATTATCTCCCCATCTGAATGGAAAATATATATCCACCCCACTGAGTTGGGTTTGGCCAGTTTATCAGAGGCAGGGAGAGATTTTTTAAATGCTTTCCTGGTTTGGTTTTCCCTCCTGCTTTCTTATGATCATCGATTAGAAGCATGTTCCACAGTTACCAATGGACCCAGAATCATAAAGACACACAAAGCAGACCTGAACAAAACTGAAAGCCCGAAGCAAAGTCACTCCACCCGCCTACTGGATCCATGAGCAAGACATTTTTTTTTACCTGTTAGTCTCTGAGAGTATGGGTAGTTTGTTATTCAGGAAAAAAATGACTAACAAAGGGAAGGTATGATAGTGAGAACAACATGCTGAGGGTTATTTGTATGGCCTGCTATCTTTGGGTTGGGTATTTTAAATACTGAACATCTGATAAAACAACAAACAAGGAAGGTAAGACTGCTCTGTGACCTAGTAAAACTGGGTAAAAGAAATGGAAGGTAGCTCCCTTATTTCAGCAGAGTCATTAATGGAAAATAGATCAGCAGAATATTTCTGGCATCATAATAGTAACTCAGGATTAATTTTAGAGACTGTGTAAAACAACAGCATAGCTCCAGGTCAAGGAGGTTAAGTAAGAAAAGCAGGTTACGCAGCATCATGACCAAGGACTGTGTGGCCATCACAGGGAGAAGCAAGGAAGGAAGCTTCTAGGTACGCAAGAGGACATCATTTGTAAGCACAAGTGAGGTGACCTCATTGCTACCAAAAGCCTGGGAAAGCTAAGGAGAGTTAATGATTTGATGTTCCTACAGTTAGATAATCAAGACCAATTCATACACTCTCGACTTGGAGAATTCTAGGACAATATGAGTTCTATTCATTTTATTTTAAAAATACACCTATAATTTACACTAAAATTTTTCACTTTTTATGACTTGAAGGAAACAGGCAGTTTGTTTGGATGATTTAATTCACTAAAAACAAAACAAAACAAAAACTAATTTTAAGTGTCAGTTAAGTCACAGACATAGAAAATCCTTTAGAGAAGGTTTTCCAAATGATTTACTTAATTTTTCAAAAACAAAAATATTTCCACTTTTCAAAAATACATCACTTGAGTATAGATGAGTGTGAATAGGTTGAGAAATGTAGACTGAGAAAGACATTATAATTAATTTCGTTTCCAAACTTTTAAAAAAATAGCACAAGCAATTTCACATAAATATAACAACATGGGGCTTCCCTGGTGGCGCAGTGGTTGAGAGTCCGCCTGCCGATGCAGGGGACACGGGTTCGTGCCCCGGTCTGGGAGGATCCCACATGCCACGGAGCGGCTGGGCCCGTGAGCCATGGAGGCTGCGCGTCCGGAACCTGTGCTCCGCAACAGGAGAGGCCACAACAGTGAGAGGCCCGCGTACCAAAATATATATATATATATATATATATAACAACATGAAATGAGAAAGTCAGAAAACTGTAGCTGGTCTTAGTATCAGCAATCCTGTTAAAAGACTCAAGCATTGCTTATCTAAAGAACCACTGAGAAGTGAACGTTAGTTTTTTTTTAATCAGATTTTTTTTGCTGTAATTCATATACTATTTTATACATCCATTTTAAGTGCACAATTCAATATTTTTAAGAAAATTTATAGGTTCCACCATTGCCTCAATATATTGATAGTTGTAGACCCATTCCACCACTCAAGAAGTTCTTCTGTACTCATTGGTAGTCAATCTCCATTCTTACCCCAGCTTTAGGCAACCACTAATCTATGGATCCACCTTTTCTAGATATTTTATACAAATGGAACCATAAAGTACATAGTCTTTTGTGCCTGGCTTCTTTCATTTAGCATAAAGTTTTTGAGGTTCATTCATGTTGTAATATTTATCAATAATGTGTTCTTTTTATTACAGAATTGTATTTCACTGTATAGATATACCACATTTTGTTTATCTAGTCACCAGTTGGTAGATTTTTTTGGATTGTTTCCAGTTTGCAGCTCTTCTGAATAATGCTGGTATGAATGCTTGCATAGAAGACTTCGTGTAAACAAATGTTTTGATTTCTTGTGGACTTAAGAATGGAATTACGTTTATACTTAACTTTTTAAGAAGCTGCCACAGTCTTTTCCAAAGCAGCTGTACCATTTTACATTCCCACCAGGAGTGTATAAAGGTTCAATTTTCTCTACATGTTGCCACACTTTTATCGTAAAAAAGCCATCATCCGGCTTTTTTACGATAACTTCTTTATGTTAACAGTGGAGGTCTGGTCAAATGAGTAAGAACATACTTTGCCCATTTTTCAGCTGGGTTGCTTGTCATCTTCTTATTGAGTTGAAGGATTTCTTTGTATATATATATATATTTTTTTTAATTTTTAATTTTTGCGGTACGCGGGCCTCTCACTGTTGTGGCCTCTCCCATTGCGGAGCACAGGCTCCGGACACGCAGGCTCAGTGGCCATGGCTCACGGGCCCAGCCGCTCCGCGACATGTGGGATCTTCCCGGACTGGGGCACGAACCCGTGTCCCCTGCATCGGCAGGCGGACTCTCAACCACTGCGCTACCAGGGAAGCCCTTCTTTGTATATTTTGGATACTCAACCTTTATCAGACATGTGAGTTGCAAATATTTTCTATCCCAGGCTGGAGGGGAAAACTCATTCATACCCACTACAAATTGGAATTCCTAAATATAAAAGTGATATTTTGTTGAAATAAATATAGTTTATACATTTAAAGTGATATTTTATTGGAATAAATTTGGTTTATAAATTTAAAGGTACAACATTTATACACTAAAGAGTTTGTCAAGAGAAATTAGATTTGTTAGCTATACACAAAAATGTAGCTCCAGGCTTGCATATGATGGAAAAAGTAATATAATTGATTGACCTTTTATGGTTTGTAAACCATGGAGAAAATTCTGATTCACAAGGCTAAAAAGTTGCATTTTTAATGGCTCTGGTTTGCACTCTTCAATTAAACTGATAAAGCATCTTGAAAGAATAAGAAGACATTCTTGTTTCAAGTTAGATCACTAACAATATCAAAGGAACTGCTTCCTTTCCGTGATAAAAATAAAGATTCAAGCACAGAGGCTCAAAATTCAAAACTGCTAAGACTTTGTAAAAACACAGAATTATCTTAACATGGTATGTTATACATTTATTTGTCATTGCACAATTGACTATTAGGCTGTGACCAGAACATGCACCCAGCAGATGCACTGGGATTGTGCTTGGCATTTAATTGAGCATGGCATTCAGGCTCGGTAGATGGATATTATTTCTACATTTTTACATGAGCAAACATGTGCTCTGTTGAATTTTAATAAGCCCTAATGCAGAGCTACAATCGTCCCTAATCAATGGTATGTTGACAAAGTTTAAAAATATACATAGAAGTGCAGAGTGTTATGTGCAGACATTTACCCCCGCGATGAGGGAATCCAGCAGTACAGTACGTGGGGTGGAGCTGGCCTACAATGTGAGAAAACTAATGCATAGCCAAGAATTTAAATATATACATTTGAATACCCCAGTATAAGTTAAATGAAATTATTAGTAATTATATGCAGAAACCCTGATGAAATTCTACCAAAATCTAATACTTGCTATAATAATATCTGAAAATAATTTATTCACCCTACCTACCAAAGATAGAGGAGAAGAGAAACTAGCCCCAATGAAGGGGCCATACAACCATTTGCACCATAAAACTCCAAAGTTTTTTCTCAGAGTGAGAGGAAACCCTTTCTACTTTCCTGTTGTTCTTCCTTGCTAATGCTTCCACAGATTCTGAACTTCTGTCCTTTACTCTTTAGAGAGGCAACTAATAAGGGGTATTTATTAGACACATTTCTGTATTGCCTAGCTGGACTGTCCAATATTGTACCCACTACCCTTATGTGACTATTCAAATTTAAATTAATCATAATTAAATAAAATTTAAAAGTAAGTTTTTCAGTCTCATTAGCCACATTTCAAAGGTTCAGTAGTGCAAACAGACTATTTCTATCATGGCAGAAGTTCTACTGGACTGTACTTCCTTAAAGTTTGGTAAAAACTATTTATGACCTTCATAATGAATGAAGAATAAAGAAATATGTATTTTAAAGCTATAAACAAGACTGGTTATGGAAATGAAACAAATTTCTTTAGTGGCTCCTTTTATCTTTTGTTGTTGCCTTAGAAATATATATTTTAAGATTTTCATTTTTATAATTCATTATTTAACCAATATTTATTAAGTTATTATTCCAGACTTCATGTCAGGCTTTCAGATACAATAATTAACATCACAGACATGAGCCCTACCCTCATGGGAGTTATAATCTAGCTGGATGAAATAGACATTAAATTGATTTTTATACAAATCATAAGAAAAAGTAGTATCTCATGAGTGTTGGGGTGTGGCAGTTGCTAACCTATTCTGAGAGGGTTAGTGAAGTTTTCCTCGAGAGAATGACTTTACTTGATGCTATGAAACAGAACAAGAAAATAATTCACACAGTTAACGTTGTATATATTGGGCACTGACAAAAGGAAGCTGTGATGGGACACTGAATGGGTGTTCTAGGTGGAATGAATAGTAAATGTATGTATAGGTATTGAGCAGAAAGAGACTGAAAATCAGCTGGTGTTGGCTTGCCAGTATGGCTGGTTTGTAGGAACAGTAGTAGAAGAAGGCTGGGTAAAGAAAGGAAGGAGAGGGCTTCCCTGGTGGTGCAGTGGTTGAGAATCCGCCTGCCGATGCAGGGGACACGGGTTCGTGCCCCGGTCCGGGAAGATCCCACATGCCGCGGAATTGGCTGGGCCCGTGAGCCATGACTGCTGAGCCTGCGCGTCCAGGGCCTGTGCTCCGCAATGTGAGAGGCCATGACAGTGAGAGGCCCGTGTACCGCCAAAAAAAAGCAGGAGATAGTCACACAAGCTTTTATCTCAGCAGTAAGGATCGATCTTGTTTTAGAAGTGATGGCAAACTATCAAACTCATAGAAGCAGAGAGTAGAAGGTGGTTATCAGAGGCTGGGGGAGGAGAAAATCGGGAGATAACAGTAAAAAGGTACAAAGTTTCAGTTGTGAAAGGTGAATAAGTTTGGAAGATCTAATGTGTAACATGGTGACTACAGGTAATAATACTGTACTGTATATTTGAAATTTGCTAAAAGAATAGATCTTAAGTGTTCTCACCAGCAGTGGGTGGGGAGATGGGGGAGAATTAACCATGTGAAGTGCTGTACATGTTAATTAGCTTGATGGTGGTGATTATATGACAATGTATATGTATATCAAGTTGTACACCTTAAATTTATACAATTAAAAAAATGGAATAATTTGAAAATTAAAAGAGTTCACGATCAGATCTGCAAAACCATTTTGTCAGGAAATGATAAATATAACATGGAAACATTAAAACAATTTCATTATTGCAGGACTGCTTTCTGTCATTTTGTTTTTAGACCATCAGTGGTGGAAATTTTTTGACCCATACTGCCTTTTATTCATGGTCCTGGTGTTCTTTCAAACTGATTTACCTGGGCTCCCTTTCCTTATTCTCCCTCACTCCCACATCAGAGGTCTGTAGCACAAACACAGGCACATTCCCTACTCTCAGGTGGGGATGTAATCCTATCAATGGCATCTACAAACACAAATGGTACTTTTTCCTCTACTGTAAGGTGATCCAGGGGACCATGGTTCTCTGATCTTCTCTGCATTTTCTTTTATTATCTATCCAGAAATTCCATTCTTTTCCATACAATTTCACACCTTTTTAAAAGAAGGTGTGTCTCATCTTACTATCTTGTCTAAGAAGCCTACTTACATGTTCATAGGCCCTGGTGATTGTTAGAAAGAACCCACATGCCACGCAAGGAACTTTGCTCATCCACCCCAGGATTTAAAAAAAGAGAATGACATGCCTCCTCTCAGTATCTGTTCTCAGGTATTTTCAGAAATTACATCTCCTAATTTTATGCAATGATGCTGGCAACAAATCACATGGTAATTATGTGGCCTGGAAATTCCTGACTCAGTTCTTGGCCTGAGACCATATTCAGAACTTCTAGAACTCTCTGGCCTTAGATATTTCATTTAGCAAACAAGAAAGGAGTTGAGGATTATGTGACTGCAATTTTCCTATTAGGTTTGCTGATGAAACACCAGATCCAAGGTCCTATAAAGTGTAAAGATTTTATGTTTATAATTTGTTTTATGCATTTTCATTTAAACCACGCATGCCAAAAAATCATTCTTCTTTGAGAGAAAAAAAAAATGGTTATTGTTTTGGCAGTGATTTTATTACATTTTTTTTCTTTTCATTTGTTTGTTTTTAGTTTATATTTTATCTCCTGCCTGTTTTCTTCTGGATAGAGCCAGGAGTTGAGTCAGCAGTGTGTAGGCAACTCAAGTAGGACATGATTACTGAGATTCCTTTCATGTTCCCCTCCAGGGCAGCCACCTGCTTTGTCGTTGAAGAAATGACTCGTGGCAACCTGGCAGATGCCTGGTTGCTCAGCATAGCCGTCTGTGAGACACATTTGTAACTCTGCTTTAAGGGAGGGTAAAAACGAAGCTTAACATTTCATTGAAAAGACCCTGCAGAGCCCAGCTAAGAGGCAAAGACAGACCTTCATATCATAAAGAAAACATCGGCAGAGTCAGTACAGCGCATTGGGCTTCTTTCATGATTATTATACCTAAATGATGCAGGCAAACAAAGCAACAAGATAAAAATATATGTCAAAGCAATACCTGATTCCTTGATGTATTCTCTAACCCAAATAAATAAAATTAAATTAAAACAAACAAAAAAGAAATGCTCCCTTCTCTTCTGCATTAAAACCGCATAGTGCTGGGTTCTCTGCTGTCTGAAAATGGCGTTGGAAATTGTCCCATTTAATTATTTCTGGGTAACATGCTACCTCAAGACTTTGAGACTCAAAACAATTATTTTATTTGCTTATGATATGTGGGTCAGAACTCAGGAAGATCTTGACTGAGTGGTTTATCTTTGACCCAGGGCACTGACAGCTGGGCATCTGGGGCTGGAGGACACAATTCCAGAATGACCTCTTCATTCAAATGTCTGGTGCCCCAATTCTCTGTGGTCTCTCTTTCTCTCCACATGGCATAACCTGGGTCTGTCCATGTGGCTTGTGCTTCTCACCATATGGTGGTCTCAGAGTAGTTGGACCTCTTACTTTCTCTACAGTGAGTGCTCCAATAAGTCCAGGTGAAAGATGAAAGGCTTCTAATAACCAAGTCTCAGAAGTCCCAGGGTGTCACTCTCACCCATTATATTGATCAGTCAAGTTATATCCCAAGTGGGGAAAAACAGACCCCAGCTCTGGATGGGGGAATGGTATGCACATACAGGAAGCATGAAAAGAAAAGTCCATTTGTTTAGTAACATTATGTACTTTATTTCATGAGATTGCATCGAGGTTCTAGCTCAGTGAAGGAGATAATATTATAGGTTGCGGGATGGGCTTCCACATATTTTCTTCATGTTAATGAGAAGGCATAAAATGTAAATAATGCAGTTTTCATTTGGCTGATTATCTGTTCAAATCTAATCCCATTCTTTTTGCTTTTATATGTATTTTTTTTGTAGTGGTCTGTCTTCATATTACATATGATAATGAGTAGATGAAGTTGTTTATAGCTCCTGGATTCAGTCACCTTTTCCTAAAGAAAAACTCTTCTGACTCATGTTGTTTTATAAGAAACATATAATGATTACAGACTTATGGGATTTTACTTTAAGATTTTTTTTAACAGTGTGAATTAGGTAAAATGATCATTTACAAATATATGTCTACTAGTACATCAGGTACTATCTTGTAATAATTTCTATAATTGACATTAATGTAATAATATTTCAAATACTCTATTTTGGTTGTTATTAAAAGTAATCCACTGGGGCTTCCCTGGTGGCGCAGTGGTTGAGAGTCCGCCTGCCGATGCAGGGGACACGGGTTCGTGCCCCGGTCCGGGAGGATCCCACATGCCGCGGAGCGGCTGGGCCCGTGAGCCATGGCCGCTGGGCCTGTGCGTCCGGGGCCTGTGCTACGCAACGGGAGAGGCCACAACAGTGAGAGGCCCGCATACGGCAGGAAAAAAAAAAAAAAAAAAAAAAGTAATCCACTGAAGAAAATTTCTCTCATAAAGGATTATTCCAAATTATCTTGATGCTACTATTGTGAAAATATGGATATTCCTGAAGAGAGTATTCCTTCTTATTTTTATATTTTTGAGAACTTTGAGAAAACAGTACAGTTTGTATTCTCTACAGACTGCAGTTACCCTCTTTAAGTAAAACATGAAAGGTTTTTTTAATTTCTAAGACAAAATCCTAATTGATTTTATCTGAGTTTATGGAAACTAATAACAGCTTAAACATGTATTTGCAGATCAAGGCAGGAAAACAGTGAAAAATAGCTGTTGGCATATTCCATGGGGTGTGAAGGCCTTCAAAGAAAAAGCACTGGTCCTTAAAATGGAAATATAATTGCAAGGTATATTACATAGAATTGGTTGTGGTATTATTGAAGTCCTCTATTTAAGAAATCACACAAGAAAAAAAGAACTTATTCTTCTATTTCAAGGAGGTTCATGACAGCGTTTGGGAGGACATATAACATTTAATATTTATATTTTGAACTATTTATTGCCTAATTTGTTTTGTAATAGTAGACTTTTGCAGCCATGATCGATGTATGGCTGAAAGAGATTTTAAACTGTGAGTTATGCACACAGCTAAATCATAAACTAAAATTAGATTCCAAATATGGTCATTTAAATATCTCTTCATTTGTATTTATGGGCCCTAATATTGAAAGACAATCTCCGATCTTCGAGGAGTTCTCACAGAAGTTTTATGGTAAATAAAGGCAACGATGGTGATATTATACGTCTTCTGCCTCTACTACTACTAATGAATTACTATGATAGTACCAATAATAATCATTTTGCAGAAAATTCCAAACTATAGATGTCAGTGTAAAATATTCATGTTAGTCTTCAAATCATGTATGCAGACATTCACAGTAGCACAGCAGCATCTATTTGACATGCTCTGCTAAGAGCTTTTTCAAATTTAAATTCACCAATTTCTAATTTAGGTAATTTGCCTGTAATCTCTAAGTTTTTTCCAACAAATTTTAAAGTATATTTTCATGTGCTACCATTATTTTTGTGATGAAAATGTAAAATAGAAATGTAAAATTCAAGCATATGCTCATTTTTTAAAGAAATATACTTTGAGGGCTTCCCTGGTGGCGCAGTGGTTGAGAATCCGCCTGCCGATGCAGGGGACACGGGTTCGTGTCCCGGTCCGGGAAGATCCCACATGCCGCGGAGCGGCTGGGCCCGTGAGCCATGGCCACTGAGCCTGCGCATCCGGAACCTGTGCTCCGCAACGGGAGAGGCCACAACAGTGAGAGGCCCGCGTACCACAAAAAAAAAAAAAAGAAATATACTTTGAAATTAGCAAAAATAACATAGCTAGGAAAAGCATCGCATGTTTGGAAGCCATCTCTCTTATTCTTAAGTTGTGTCTGTAGGCCACTACAGCATCCAGTTTTTATCTCTATCTTGATTTAGTTTTGGGGTTCCAAGGCACCTGTTAACATATTTTATTATTTATGTATTGAGTGAAATTATATACATCATGGAATTATGTATTTATAGCCACAGAGAAGTATACAAGGGGATAAGTAAAATTGGGCTTGTTTTTATTTCTTTTACTTTTCTGATAAAACTACTGAGTCCTCTTTCAAGTGATAACCTAAATAATGTAATAGTTTACAGATCTGAAACACTGTAATAATGAAACATAATTAGTAAATGTGGATATTTACACTGGATATATTATGAGTAAAAATACTGCCCATACCATTTACAAAACCTCCTAGATTCAGGATTATTAACTATTTTTCATATTTCCCACCTAGTTATACAATTTTCTAATAAATAGAATTTTTCTGTTCTTTCCATCAAATATTAATGCCTACTTTTCTTATGAATCAGAAGGTAGGAAAAGTGCTATACAAGTCATTTTTCATACGGTGTTTTATATTGCATTATTTTTTCCACAAAAGTGCTTCCCTGCTCACATTGTGTGATTCCAGAAAATTATGCAGTATACATTCAAAAACTAGAGGAGGAAATCTCCTAATTATGAGTATATCTGACCCACTAAGAGAACTTTATTTGTTCTGTTATCCTATTATTTCTTGGGTTCTTTATAGAAACACTGGTGAAAAGCAACAACGATACAACTAATGCCTAGTTCATAAGGCTGAAGAAAATTGGGACTAAAGACTATCTTTGTCTCATTGCAATGCGTTTTTTCTATATACCAATACACCGTGTGTCAAAATGAGTGCTTTATTTACTATAAATTTCCAGCATGATTAGATAATAATAGTAAAATCCTCCTAAAAGCAATATTTAATGGGATACCAGTAGTTATTGCCAACAGAAGAAAGAATAGGTAATGATCATTAACATGTAATTATAAGGGCATAAATGAAAATATCAATGTCTTTCAATATTTCTAGCAAAATATTGCTCTTATATTTACAACTAAGGTTGCCACCTTTTAGCCTCAGTACCTATGCCTATAGATAATATTCCAGAAAAATTTGAATGTCTAGAGCTGGAAAACCTTCCATTTTACCCATTGGATAAACCACCAACTTGATGCACTGGTACAAATCCAAACTATCAAATAATGCAAAATCCTAAGTATATTTGACAGTAAAGAGTGGTGCTCATTATTTGAGGAATTAACAAAAAGATTTTTAAAATGTGTAAAGGGAAATGTAAACGAACAAAATGAAATGCTCTTTACTAAATATAAACATATACTGTATAAAAAATCCTGCAAAATGCCAACTTGATTCTGGGCTGGGATAGCAGAGTGGCTTTGGTTCTACGGTCAAATATATTTTGGGAATGATAATTATTTTATATCCTATTTTGGCAGAACAATGTGCCACAGTGAAGGCTCTACAAAGTACTTAATAAAATAAATTTGGTTAACATTTTTATCCCTCAATTTCCCAAATATATTTGACCTCCGAATCTTGTTTTATCTTTTTGCTTAGTACCTTTTAAACATAAAACACACTTTGTAAAAAAAAAAGGGTACAGAACTATGTGAATCCCAAATTATTTTGCATAGTTAGATTGTTCAGGGGAAAGGTTAAAAGAGCTGAAACCATATCTAGGAATTCAGATTTCTCTGAGAACATTAGGATGAATGGTTTATATCTACTTGTGTATATATACAAGTAGATCAGGTATTCATACACAAGTGTAAGATCATACACTTCTCTTTCATTTTTCTATAATGTGATTTTTACTTTATATCTGAGACCCCCAGATAATTACCACAATTAAACAACTAAACTGATATTCTAGAAATCTTTTGGCTTGGAGGGCACCTAGAGAACTGGCCACTTATTCATAGTGGATATGCTTTTTATCTGACTTACTGCTTATTTGTACTTCAAAGGGAGCAAAAATCATAAAACAGCTTTCAGCTTAAAATATTAATGAGTTTTTATTTTGATAATACCATCTCTACTATTGCCTGAGAACACTTACAGAAAGGATACCAGAATTCTGTTTGTCCAAGTATGCCTGATCAAAAACACACGCAAACATTCATGCACCAGAGAGAAAGAGCTGCTTATGTATGCAGCAGAATAACATCACACTGATTCAATAAACTAGTCTCTCGGGACCAATTTTATGCCTTCCTGTACAGCTGTATGGAGCCACTTTGCAACATAATATATTCTTTTGAAGTCAATGATCCCTGAGGGTTCAAAGCCAAATAAAAATGTGGCTCTTGATAGAGTGGATGCAGTGTGTAGAATAGAGTCTTTAATTCTAAGCCTCACTGAGCACACACACATACCCACACACATACAAGAGAAAGTGGGAGTAATTCACTGGAGAGTATGTAAAATGATCAGGACCCAAAATATTGATTTGACATGCAAGAAACAAAATCAGAAGTTTAGGCATCCTTTGTATTAGAGTAAGGTTGTGGAGGTATGTTTATTTATTTGTCTTTACTTAAACGGGGGAGAAATAATAGGAGAAAACGAAAAGACAAATGATCAGATGGTTCAAAGGGGTGTAACCACAGAAAAGATAACCAAGCTCTAAAGGAAAAACATAACCAGTTTTTCTGAAATTATGTTTTACAGTATTTAACCTGGAACCAATCTCCAAGTATGAATCAAAGTTCCAAAGGGACTTGATTGGAGTAAAGTTATTTACAGGTTTAACTCAAACTTATGACCATTCATTATTAGTTTGTGTGTGTGTGTGTGTGTGTGTGTGTGTGTGTGTGTGTGTGTTCAGCTTCTTTGAGAATTTCTACTGCTCACATTATACAAAAAAACAAGAAAAAAATCAATTTTTCTATGCATAACTCATACGGTTAAACAGTGGAAATGATCAATTCATCATTACTGCAGTGATAGCTGTTAGTATTTATTTGTGTGTCTTTCTTAGATTTCAATTCATATAGAACATTTTCTCCAGAAGCAGTTTAGCTTTTATTAATTGTCGTACCTTATTTCAGGTTAATAGACTTCAGAATGCACAGCTGAAGTTCTTACTTAACATTACTATAACACATATACCGGAATCTGATAGCATGTGAATAGGAGGGGCTCTCGGGTTCCTATTCAAAGAGCTCTATAATTAGAAAAGAGTTGAAATTCAGAAAACTGTTAACAGAAGTAAAGCTTGTGAACAAGAACCGCTGGGCAAAAATCTAAGACAAAATGACTTCCTTTTCTCAGTAACCCTTGAATCTGAAGGAGAAAAGACAAGGAGACATTTGCCCCACGAAAGGGGTTCACATACGTATTTACCCAACGGGTTAGACTGAAAAAGAAAGCTCAGTTTCAGAGCAGTGCTGGAGCTACTTGAAACAGTATACACTCCAGGCTCCTTGCTGCAAGGGTAAGATATTTTTTGTAGATAGCAAAAACTGCAAGTTTGAGGACCTTTTCGTGGAAGAGGCAGCAATATGATCACACAGGGATGGATATCTTGGACCAATTCCAACATAATGACTGTTGCTGGGCTCCCTGTCATCAAGGGGATGGGTTGTATTTCAGCTGGAATCTTCTGGCTCTTCCACTGCAGTGGCTAACCTATTGATTTGGAAGTTTTGACTCTCTATTTCTAGATATTGGAGATAGGTTACATAGGTTATACTCCTAGATGAGTTACAGATTGGTCAGCTCTTTCTAGGTCATGTATAGATCTTTCTTCCTTCTTCTTCAATTGTTCTCTACCCTTCACATTTGTTCATCTGAGCTTTAGACTTTTTCCCATTGCTTTTTTGCACGTATTAGCTTGGTATAGTGTTCTTTAAATTCCAAAATGTACTTCTTTAGCAAGAACCTGGGATTCTCTCTGTTTCACATTCTGTATAGAGACTCCTGGCACAAGCCAGGGGGAAAGCCATGTAGGATTTGTTTAATGTTAGACTAAAACTTTAGCACAGTGTCACATTTTAAAGCAACTTACGATACCAGTCTCGTGAACACCAATACAGAATGCAGAGTACAAGCACTGTTGCACATGTAGAAAGAGTTTCTTAAAATGATTTAATCTCAAAACAAAAATGAGAACATTGTCCACAGAGGAACAAACAATATTTAATTGAATAATCATGTAAAAATAGATACAAAGAGAGTCATACCATTCTACCATTCTATTTGATTTAGCAGAAAAGAATGAGAAAATGGGACAAAGGGGAAGGGAGGGATATGCATATATCTAAGGGCCTTACCAGGAGGAGTCACCCTCCATACCCAAACATGCAAAGTGAGCACATTTCCATGCCAGCAAAGGATGTGGGAAGGAGTTATGCATTGTGACTTAGTAGGTAAAGGCTTTGGTGAGAATAAAACAAATAGTTAGAAAATAGCATGACGATATCAAAGGACAAGAGGTGATATAAACTCCCTCACAATGAATACACTTTCACATAACTTCTGGAATAGTCATTCAAAAATGTAGTTTTCCTCATTTCCACTTAAAATTATGTCATGAGACCACAACTTTGCAGATAAATCCTAATTTAATCTTAAATGGAAGTTCTTCATGATCATGTCACCACCTGCCTCTCTGGCTTACTCACTCTCACCTCACCTCTAAGTATTATACCCAAGTTCCAGAAATACCAAGCTTCTAGCTGCACTTAAATTCACCAGGCAAGCTCCTTCCCAACTCCTGCTACCTCTGCTAATGCCTAAACATCTCTTCCCTCAACTTGCCCTCTTTGCCTTGTATAACTCCTTTTCAAGTTTGATATTTCGCTGACCCTTTCACACTCCCAAAGCTGGACCACATAACCATCGTTTATGCTCCCATAGTATCCGTTGCTTAACTCCATCACACTTCATTTTTAAAATGCTTTTTCATTCTACCGACATTAAAGTGATTCACTGCCATACATGCAGAGCCTAATACAGCACTTCCTACATACAGACAATCCCTGATTTTCACTTACGATTTTTTGACTTCACAGTAGAAAGTGTAATTCAAATTTTGAATTTTGATCTTTTCCTGAGCTAGCAATATGTGGTACAATTCTCTCTTGTGATGCAGGGCAGCATCAAGCCACAGCTCCCAGTCAGCCATGAAATCACGAGGGTAAACAACTGGTACAACAATTCTATTCCCATATGGCATTCTGTTTTTCACTTTATGTACAGCATCCAATAAATTAAATGAAATATTCAATACTTTAATATAAATTAGACCTTTTGATAGATGATTTTGACCAACTGTAGGCTAACATAAGTGAGCACTGGTAAGGTAGGCTGCACTAAACTATGTTGTATATTAGGTTAGGGTTAGGTGTATTAAATGCATTTTCCACTTAATGATATTTTCAACTTACAATGGATTTATCAGGATGTAATCCCATCATAAGTTGAGGAAGAGCTGTACTATCAACTCATATTTTCTAACCAAGTGGAAATCAAATAGATGGCTTACTGGGTCACCTAAAAAGTGATTTAGACAATTCTACAGTTCTTTTATAGAAAGTTAAATTTTAGGAGGGACTTCACTATATACATGTAATTGCCATGTAGCTATATAATACTAGTATTTATTAATCAATGCTCCTGAAAAATTTCAGCATTTGGGTTTTGATCTTTTCTGTTTCTTTTTTGTTAATATCTGAGTTGCTGTATGGATTATCATAAAAAGTGCACTTTGATATATTTGTCTTAGGACAAAGAACAAATTTCAAATGCTTAGTGAAACAAATATATAAATCCCTAGCACCAGAAATCAATAACACATTTTTAAATGCTATACACAAAATATCTTCTTTTAAGACTGCTTCCAAGTTTACTCTATGAGGCCAACATTACCCTAATATCAAAACCAGACAAAAACACAACAAAAAAGGAAAATTACAGGTCAATATTCCTAATGAACCTGATGCACGAAACCTCAACAACAAATTAGCAAACTGAATTCAACAATACATTAAATGTATCATAGAGCATGATCAAGTGGGATATATTTAGGGATGCAAGGATGGTTCAATATCAGCAAATTCATCAACATGATAAATGACATTAACAAAATAAAGAATAAAAATCAGATGATGATCATCTCAATAGATGGAGAAAAAAACTCTTGACAAAATTCAACATCTATTTATGATAAAAACTCTCAACAAAGTGGATATAGAGGGAATGTAGCTCAATATAATAAAGGCCATATATGACAAAGCCACAGCTAACATCATATTCAATGGTGTAAAGCTGAAAGCATTTCTTCTAAGATCAGGAACAGACAAAGCTACCCATTCTTGCCACTTTTAGTCAGTATAGTATTGAAATTCCTAGCCACAGAAATCAGACAAGAAAAAGAAACAAAGGGCATCCACATTGGAAAGGAAGAAGTAAAACTGTCACTGTTTGCAGATGACATGATACTATATATAGAAAATTCTGAAGACTCCACACAAAAAAAATTATTAGAACTAATAAATAAATTCAGTAAAGTTGCAGTATACAAAAGTAGTATACAGAAATTTGTTTTATTGCTATACACTAACAATGGATTAACAGAAAGAGAAATTAAGGAAGTAATCTATTTACAATTGTATCAAATAGAACACCTAGGAATAAATTTAAGCAAGGAGGTGAAAGATGTGACTCTGAAAACTATACAACACTGAGGAAAGACACAAGTAAATGGAAAAATATATTATGCTCATGGATTGGAAGAATTAATATTGTTAAAATGCCCATAATACCAAATGAATCTATAGATTCAATGCTATCACTATCAAAATACTAATGGCAGTTTTCACAGAATTAAAACAAATAATAAAGTTTGTCTGGAACCACAAAAGACACCAAATAGCCAAAGCAATCTTTAGAAAGAAGAACAAAGCAGAGGTACCATGCTCCATGATTTATAACTATACTACAAAGCTACAGTAATCAAAACAGTATGGTGCTTATATGAAAACAGACATATTGATCAACAGAACAGAATAGACAGCCTCAAAATGAACCCACACTTATATGGACAATTGAACTATAACAAAGGATGCAAGAACATATAATGGAGGAAAGGCAGCGTCTTCAGTAAATGGTGCTGAGAAAACTGGTGAGCTACATGCAAAAGAACGAAATTGAACCACTTCTTCACACCATATACAAAAATAAACTCAAAATGGATTAAAGACTTAAATTTAATACCTGAAACCATAAAACTCCTAGAAGAAAACATAGGCAGTATGCTCTCTGACATTAGTCTACACAATGTTTTTCTGGATATATCTCCTCTATCAAGGGACACAAAAGTAAAAACAAACAAATGGGACTACATCAAACTAAAAAGCTTTTGCACAGCTAAAGAAACCATCAACAAAACTAAAAGGCAACCTACTGAATGGGAGAAGATATTTCCAAATGATACATCTGATAAAGGTTTAATATCCAAAGTATATAAGAACTTACACAACACAGTATCAAAAAAACAAACAAAAAAATGCACACAATCTTATTAAAAAATGTGCAGAGGACCTGATTAGACATTTTTCCAAGTGAGACACACAGATGGCCAACAGACACATGAAAAGATGCTCAACATCACTAATCATCAGGGAAATGCAAATCAAAACTACAATGATATATCATCTCACACCTGTCAGAATTTCTATCATCAAAAAGACAACAAATAAAATAAATGTAGGCAAAGATATAGAGAAAAGGGAACCTTCATGTGCTGTGGTGAGAATGTAAACTTGTATAGCCACCATGGAAAACAGTACGGAAGCAACTCAAAAAATTATAAATAAAACTGCTATATGATTCAGCAATTCCATGTCTGGGTATTTAACTGAAAAAAATGAAAACACTAATTTGAAAAGACATGTGCACCCAGAAGCAGACTCATAGACACAGAGAACAAATTGTTTGTTGCCAGAAGGGAGGTGCATGGAGGGATTGGGTGAAATAGGTAAATGGGATTAAGAGGAACAAATTTCCAGTTGTGAAATGAATGAATCAAAGGAATGTAATGCACAGCATAAGGAATATGGCCAATAATAATGCAATAACTTGGTATGGGAACAGAAGTTTACTAGACTTATCATGGTGATCATTTATTTGTAATGTATTTAAATGGTGAATTACTATGTTGTACACTTGAAACTAACATAATATTGTACATGAACTATACTTCAATGAAAATAAATAAGTGAAATGTTAAAAAGAATTCTTGCTGAATGAATAAATGAATAATTAGATAATCTAAATAAAAATAAAAGGTGATGGGCTAACAATGGAATTAATATAGTTTTTAGCTAGTTACTTCTGTATTCAGAAAATTTAGTATCAGTACTGCATTATAGCTGTAGCAGGAAAGCCAATGAAATGAATGTGCAAATCAATACACACCCCCAAACAAAACAATGTGACCCCAAATAAATTGTGTCTCACAATGTAAATGCAAATTATGTTTTGTCAGAAGTATAGCAGCACTTCTGGGTGCAAACCTAGATCTCAAGATGCTTATAATAATCAAATAAATGGGTGTACTTGGGAATGTTAAATGCATTTATGATACCCATACATCCATGTCCATCATTTAGTGGAGATAGTAAAGGATATACAGATGCTGATCTAAATCAGTAAAGACAAATAACAGTACTTTTCCCCTACGTTCAAAAGAAATTCACTACACCATCATCTTTCATATGCCTCTTCCTTTTGAATCTGAGTATTAATATTTTGAAAAAAAAATGTCATTTGTCACCATTAAGAATCAATCTGGTTTAATTTTTTCTTGCTTTTATGGAAAAAGTCTCAAATATGATAAGTAATGGAAAGAAATAGTGTCAAAGGGTTAATTACTCTGCATGGATTTTACTGTAATAGCATCCACAAATATATATATCTAGCTTTAAAAATAATAACTAAAGCACAGCATTTAAAATGTTTCAGTTCAGAGACAGCAGTGAAAAAAAGAAATTCAAATTACTCCAAGTAGAAGTAAATTTTCTTGAAGTTAGGCATATTTTAGTGAAACACTTACAACTCTAGGTAAGTTTTTAATGGAAATAATACTCAAATAAATAAAAGACAACTGAAATTTTTCCTGAATTTATCAGGATACACATTTTGTGTTTAATAGCATTAATAGGACAATAACATAGTCAGTTAATTACTTAATTGAAATGACAACCTTTCCATTTAGACACAACTGATGAGCTACAATCATTGGCTCTTTACTTCCATAACTTTAGTCAATACTGCCTTATGTTGGGGTGGCAGAGCAGAGGAAAATTATATTACTATCAATATATCAACATCTTAGCACTGATTCAAAACTTATTTTACCTTGGGGCTTCCCTGGTGGTGCAGTGCTTGAGAGTCCGCCTCCCGATGCAGGGGACACGGGTTCGTGCCCCGGTCCGGGAAGATCCCACATGCCGCGGAGCGGCTGGGCCCGTGAGCCATGGCCACTGAGCCTGTGTGTCCGGAGCCTGTGCTCCGCAATGGGAGAGGCCACAACAGTGAGAGGCCCGCATAAAAAACTTATTTTACCTAGAGTACAGTCTGGGCACCTTCTTAGATGGCAGCTTTCTTTGATCGCCTACCTTTTGTTCAAGGCTGTTTGTAACTAAATTTCATTTTGTATTTTTGTTTAACCCTTCAGTTCCCCCACTGACCTTGGGCATGTTTGAAATGGTCCCTGAAGCCCTTGCTCTTGGCAAATGGACGCTAGTTCTCTTACTTTCACACCTAACAGTGGAAGATTCTGCATAACTAGCTAGACCAATATATCCTAGTTATCTACTTCCAGGTTCATCTAGCCTTTGTTTTCCATGTTCTATGGTTTACATTTTTCCTACAGTCTATATTGGTCTGAATAAGATGCTCACATGATCCAAAATTCCCTACACATTTCTGAACACTTTGTATCAGAGAGCTGACTATGCTTTTGGGAGAGGCCAACCCTTGAATCAAATTATTTTCCAGTTCTTTTGTCTTCTTCACCAACGCAGTTCATAGAGCCAGGCAGATGTTTTTCATGACCAAAAGAAAAGATCCGTTTTAACGAATTTGACATTTTGTCCTTTCATATTTAATTCAAATAATAAAAATATGTATTTTTCCCCTAGACTGTAACTTCTTTGATACAAATAATTTTGTGTATAGGTTGTGCATTCCCTAAAACTTAGTATTGTTCTTTGCACTTAGTAGAGACTTAATAGCTAATGAATTTCTGTAATGCTACTTTAATATCATGGAATCTACTAGCACCTCTGGTCAAACGAAAGTCTATTTTTAATTTCCTACAACGTGCAGTTTACAAGTTACAGCTCTTCAGATTAATTCATTAATGTCTTTCAATGATAATGGAAACAGAGGATGGAGAATTCAAGATAACCAATAATTTTCCTAAGTATATGGCATACATTTTGTTGATTATGGTACACTCTGTTTTTACCTTGTTATTGTGGATATTAGTGATATCATATCCATTAGATATCATATATGTGAACATTAGATTTTTTAAAAGATATTTATTTAATAATTTTATTTAATTAATTAATTTATTTGGCTGCACTGGGTCTTCATCGCTACGCATGGGCTTTCTCTAGTTGCGGCAAGCAGGGGCTACTTTTCGTTGTGGTGTGTGGACTTCTCATTGTGGTGGCTTCTCTTGTTGTAGAGCACAGGCTCTCGGTGCACAGGCTTCAGTAGTTGTGGCTCGTCGGCTCTAGAGCGCAGGCTCAGTAGTTGTGGTGCACGGGCTTAGTTGCTCCACAGCATGTGGGATCTTCTGGGACCAGGGATCGAACCTGTGTTCCCTGCATTCACAGGCAGATTCTTAACCACTGCACCAACAGGGAAGTCCGTGAACATTAGATTTCTGATTTACTTATTTATTCAGCAAGTTGAAATACTGTCGTGCTATGTTCTGTTCCTCATTTATATCGCACACTACCTGAACTAAAGCTGGAGCTATACACAGATGTATGAATTTTCAAGTTTCTATAAGATGCATCTGGACTTATAAATAATGTATACAATTTTAAAAATACAGTTTAGAATGTAACTTGTATGACTCTCAAGGTATAATCAATTAGGAATAGTAGAGAGCCAAAATAAGATGTAAATACTTTACATTTTAACTGAATGATATAAACCTTAGGCACTAGCTAGTGGGTCACAAATTCTTACATGATTTTGTACAATAACTAGAAATTTAAATGGGCATATAGGGATAAGTGAATCAAGGTGTTCAATGTTAAGGGACTCCATTCTTACTGTTTTCCTTTTTTACCACTTTATAAAGTAAACAAATATATTTATTGGCTACCATAAAGGTTAGTTTCTTACATTTCTAAAGAATAAATTTATAATTGTTATTAGTATTTTAACTAATTAACTAATTAACACTGATATGTGTTAATTATTATATTAGTTTAAATTAATTAGTTAAAATACTAATATTAGTATTTTTAAATTAACATTTACTTTTTAAAATATTCCTTTAAAATAACTCCATTTTAAACATCTAAAAACCATTGTTTTTCTTAAACTATTCATTATCTATTTCTATAGTTTACTGTACTAGGCATGATACCACCTATTAGAGCAGGCATGACTTTGCCATCTAAAAATTTGAAATTAAAGTTAGAAATACCAATGTGGAGACACATAAAAAATTTTTAAAAATAAAATAAACCTGAAATGGCATTGAATAAAAGTAGGGTCTTTATTCTAAGTATCCCACAGATCTCCTTTTGCACCTTTCTTCCAGCTCTTCTCATCATTCATCCCCTACTATTTAAGTTTCTACCACATTTTATACTTCTGGAAGTTAAAACCTATGCTTGATTTACCTAGCATGAGGTATTGATAAAAGTAACCATATAGTAGGGGTCTGGAAATATTTTTCTAAGTAAATGACTTTTAAGTAAAAGAAGCCACACTTCTTGTGGGAAATGAATGACTGAATTCTCAGGAATATAAGATTTGTTTGTGTAAAAAGATAACCAGAGATTTTCTTTCCTTTTTTGAAGGTCTGCAGGAGAAACTTTAATCCAACTTTATTGGGTTTAATTAAAGAAAAGACATGAGTGTTTGGATGAGAACATATGGTGTGTACTGAGAACGAAGAGTAGAAGGCAAGCATGGTGGTTAGGAAAAAAGAAATAACTACATCTTAGGGCACCCAGGTGGATGGTTGAGGCATATAGTAAGAGGATCTGTAAATAGAATGAAAAACTATAAACTGAAAAAAAATCAAGATAAAGATTGAAGATAGCTTTGTTTTGTGTAATAATATTAAGGATTAAGGTGCTGTGCCAGAGTCTCCAAAACCACCCTGAGCCTTGATGATTCACATGAAGGATTCATAAGACTCAAGGCTGCCTTGACATCCTTATCAAGGATGTCAAGGGAAAGACATCCAGGGTGAAGTCCAGGAGAGATGAGGCACAAGCTTCCAGGTCTCCTCTCCCAGGAGAGTTACATGACAGACACACTTAATTCTCCCAGCAATGGTATGTAACAACACATGTGAAGTGTTGTCAAACACAGAAGCTCACCTGAGCCTTATGTCCAGGGGTTTTTAATGGGGTCAGTCATGTAGGCATGCAGCACCTGAATGACTGACCTCAGCTACTCAGACTTCAGTCCCCCTAGAGCAAAAACAGGTGTTGACTGTAAATTACCTCATTAACATAAACTATCTGATCAAAAGGGTACAGCATGGCCCATGTCCTCAGGCATACAAAAACAAGCACTCATCATAGATTACATTGTTAGCAAAAATTATCTGGTCAAATCAAACAGTATGGACCAAGGTCTCAGGCATACAAAAATACTCTATCATGCAGAATACTGCAAGGCTCAGAGTTCATTATCTAACAGCCAGATAAGGGCCAGTCCTGAAGATAAGCATTTCTTGGGAATGTGCAGAATCTGGGCAACCCAGACAGACACCTGCAGAACTAACTCTTTCATGCACAGGTGCCTTAAAAAGTGCCCGTAAATAGTAAAAGATACTGTGATATAATATCTAATATTAACAGAATAATTGGTGCCAGGTATTTTAGGTATTATTTTATTTAATTTTGAAATGTAAAGCACTACGTGTGTCCTAAACTATGAAAGAGGAAAAGCTAAATTTGGAGATAATGAAGAAAAATAAAAAAACAAGTTAAATAGAAAATATAAAATAAAGTGGCAGCAACAAAGTCAGATATATCAATAAATACAAACCACAATCAATATTAATGTGTTACATCACTAAAATCAAACAATCTTGGCTTGGATTAAAAAAACAAAATCAAACTCTATGGTCTATAAAGTAAATTCAATCAAGGCAAAATGACAGAGGAATATGGGGAAAAAAGGATAGAATGAGATCTAAGCAAGTGCTATAAAACAGAATCCAGGGAAAGTTATTTTTAAATAAATTAAGTTAAACTAAGAATAAGAAGAAATGATATTTCATATTGAAGATGAAAAAATTCACAAAGAGACTATAATGGTAATAAGCTTAATGTCCCTATATACAGGAAATACTGAAAGAAATACAAAAATTTGAAAAATCTGTTATTTGGAGGTGATAACAGGTCACTTTCAGGAAGCATATGAAATAGGCAAAAACTAAAAAAGGATAGTGGGACAGAGATTGCTATGTATTCACCAAACCTACTTTCTATTCCTCTTGGTCATAGAGCTGCACCATATTTAGCAAATTCCCCTGCAGGTTTACAAGACCAGGTAACTGAGACGTAGATGATGAAACGTGAGTGGCAGTGAGGTGAGCTACTTCCAGTCCTGGCTCAGACTAAATAAACTTCACTACAGCTCTCCACAAACTCTCTTCCTCTATCTTCTGATCAAATTCAGAGATTTTCAAAGCCATGCTCTTATCATTGCCTCCTCATATGACTCTGTTTTAATCAGCATTTATCGCTCACTTTCCTCATTTTCTTCACTGTTTTTAGTTAAGAAACAGTTGCTTCTTTCTACCTTGTAATTTCCCGCATTTCTGGAATCTCTCTATCCCTGTTTTCTCTGCTTACCAACAGCTCACCTCTTTGCTGTAGCACTTTGCTAGAGGCACCAAACAACAACAAAATCACAATGCTAACATACTTTCTGTCCTAAAGTACAAGTTCATCAGGTGTAATATCTGCTTTCCAATAAGTTACAAATGACTTTTGATTAAATATTTTCTACTGTGTAACTTGACATCCATCTTTCAATTCTCTGCAACAAGTTTCATCAACACCTACCACCTGTATAAGATGGAAAGAATTAAAAAAGGGAAATGTGAGTGGGCCAATTTATCTTAGGAAATAAAGAAACTATATCATGAATAGGAAGGAGTAATAAGCTCAGTGTCATACTTAATGTCCCAATAAAAAAGATTCAGCAGTAGGTAAATACCATGGTGATGAATTGGCCAGATATATCTAAGAGAAGCCAGTAACTGATTTCCCATATCTCAGGAGATGAATACTATAGATGGCCTATGAACTGTAATAGGACAATGACAAGACCCATAAGTTTTTAATAATGGTAGTGGGTTTGGTCAGTATATCCCAATTAATGTACAACAGGTTACATATTATCTAGCAAGTTCTTTACAACACCTTTTTAGAGACACAAAAAATTCAGACAATTAAAACCTATGAAAAAGAAAACATATTTTGAGATAAATAAAATGTTACTAATTTGTTATCTGAAGTTTATCTATCAAAGGGAAGCTTAGCCTGATGTTCAATGGTCAACTGAAAATTAAGATACTGTGAATTTCTGTGGGCTAAGAAAATAGACTTTCGCTTTTAGGGCTCATAAATTAGCTGCAAACATTGTAAGATAGCAAAGTGATATATTAAAATGTTAGGAATATATAATAAAAGCAGAGATGACAAAAATCCTAAGATAAGTATCACCAAGAATAACACAAACATTTGTTAACTTTATTAAACTATTTGTTGTTTAATTTTTAACAGTTACTTAATGTTTTTATTTATGTATGCTTTGTGTTCTGTATGAAAAGTCTGAATTTTAAAAAATCAGTTGTGAGATATCATAATTGCAGTGTAAATTTGAGGGAATATAATTAAGATAGTGAAATTTTACATTTTTTAGAAAAACTGAGTTTTGTAATTTTAATTATTATATATACATTTAATAAATTTATACTTAACAATTTGTGGTTGTTTACCTCTGTGCATAACAGTGCCTTGAAGAAGCTATCAACTCTTCCTAAATTGTACAATATGACTTTGCATCAAACTATAAGTAAATCTGCAAGAGCAGGAATCAGGCTGGTCACACTTTCTAACTATATACATTATTATTAAGACATAAGAAACAATATACAAACTAGTTTCACCCACTTGGAAACTAAGGGCTAGATAAATGTTCAACATACAAAAATCAAAATGTTTCCTGTATCCTAAAACTAATCAACAATAAAATGAAATGGAAGAGGGAACTTCCACATAGTTGAAGACAATGTGGCTACGTGTTTCCACACTTAAAAATATCTCCTCCAAAAACAATTTAAAAAAAAATAAACTAACCAAAAACCACCCCTTTAGCAATTTTGAAGTCAGAGAATGTTAAAACTTCACAATAACTGTAAGTAAATAAAGAAAAACTACTGAATCCCTTTATGTTGTCTCACATGCTCCTGTTCCACTGCAGAACTCTGGGGAGATGAAAGACACAATGACAAAAATTATGGAAGACTGTCTCAAAAATATGAATATCAATTAAAAGATTATTTTCAGATATATTTTAAACCAATTTAGATTATTTTGCTGTTTTCTTCAAAAACCACACAAATAAGACTTGTGACTGGTCTGTTCATATTTTCTATTTCTTCCTGGTTCAGTCTTGGAACTTTATACCTTTCAAAGAATTTGTTCATTTCTTCCAGGTTGTCATTTTATCGGCACAGAGGTGCTTGTACTAATCTCTTATGATGCTTTGTATTCCTGCAGTGTCTGTTGTCACTTCTCCTTTTTCATTTCTAATTTCATTGATTTGAGTCCTCTCCCTCTTTTTCTTGATGAGTCTGGCCAATGGCTTATCAATTTTGTTTATCTTGTCAAAGAACCAGCTTTTAGTTTTATTGATCTTTGCTATTGTTTTCTTCATTTCTATTTCATTTATTTCTGCTCTGATCTTTATGATTTCTTTCCTTCTACTAACTTTGGGTTTTGTTTGTTCTTCTTTCTCTAGCTCCTTTAGGTGTCAGTTTAGATTGTTTATTTGAGATTTTTCTTGTTTCTTACGGTATGCTTGTATTGCTATAAACTTCCATCTTAGAACTGCTTTTGCTGCATCCCATAGCTTTTGGATCATCATGTTTTCACTATAATTTGTCTCTAGGTAATTTTTGATTTCTTCAGTGATCTCTTGGTTATTTAGTAACTTATTGTTTAGCCTCCATGTGTTTGTGTTTTTTACCCCGTAACTGGTTTCTAACCTCATAGCACTGTGGTCGGAAAAGATGATTGATATGATTTCAATTTTCTTTTTTTTGTGTGTGTGTTACGCAGGCCTCTCACTGTTGTGGCCTCTCCCGCTGTGGAACACAGGCTCCGGATATGCAGGCTCAGCAGCCATGGCTCACGAGCCCAGCCAGTCTGCGGCATGTGGGATCCTCCCGGACCGGGGCACAAACCTGTGTTCCCTGCATTGGCAGGCAGACTCTCAACCACTGCGCCACCATGGAAGCCCTCAATTTTCTTATATTTACCAAGGCTTGATTTGTGACCAAAGATGTGATCTATCCTAGAGAACATTCTGTGTGCACTTGAGAAGAAAGTGTTATCTGTTGGTTTTGGATGGAATGTCCTTCCTATAAATATCAATTTAATCTATCTGGTATATTGTGTCATTTAAAGTTTGTGTTTCCATATTAATATTCTGTCTTGATGATCTGTCCGTTGGTGTAAGTGAGGTGTTAAAGTCCCCCACTATTATTGTTTTACTGTCGATTTCCTCTTATAGCTGTTAGCAGTTGCCTTATATATTGAGGTCCTTCTATGTTGGGTGCATATATAATTGTTATATCTTCTTCCTGGATTGATCCCTTGATCATTATGTAGGGTACTTCCTTGTCTCTTGTAATATCCTCTATTTTAAAATCTATTTTATCTGATGTGAGTATTGCTACTCCAGCTTTCTTTCATTTCCATTTGCACGGAATATCTTTTCCATTCCCTCACTTTCAGCCTGTATGTGTCCCTAGGCTTGAAGTGGGTCTCTTATAGACAGCATATAGATGGGTCTTGTTTTTGTATCCCTTCAGCGAGACTGTGTCTTTTGGTTGGAGCATTTAATCCATTCACGTTTAAGGTAATTATCTATATGTATGTTCCTATTAACAATTTCTTAATTGTTATGGGTCTGTTTTTGTAGGTCCTTTTCTTCTCTTGTGTTTCCCACTTAGAGAAGTTCCTTTAACATTTGTTGTAGAGCTGGTTTGGTGGTGCTGAATTCTCTTAGCTTTTGCTTGTCTGTAAAGCTTTTGATTTCTCCATCAAATCTGAATAAGATCCTTGCCGGGTAGAGTAATCTTGGTTGTAGGTTCTTCCCTTTCATCACTTGAAATAGAGCATGCCACTCCCTTCTAGCTTATAGAGTTTCTGCTGAGAAATCAGCTGTTTACCTGGGAGTTCCCTTGTATGTTACTTGTCATTTTTCCCTTGTTGTTTTCAATAATTTTTCTTTGTGTTTAATTTGTGTCAATTTGATTACTATGTGTCACAGCGTATTTATCCTGCCTGGGACTGTCTGTGCTTCCTGGACTTGGGTGGCTATTTCCTTTCCCATGTTAAGGAAGTTTTCGACTATAATCTATTCCAATGTTTTTTCGGGTCCTTTCTCTTTCTCTCTTCCTTCTGGGACCCCTATAATGTGAATGTTGTTGCATTTAATGTTGTCCCAGAGGTCTCTTAGGCTGTCTTCATTTCTTTTCATTCTTTATTCTGTTCTCCAGCAGTGAATTCCACCATTCTGTCTTCCAGGTCACTTATCCGTTTTTCTACCTCAGTTATTCTGCTATTGATTCCTTCTAGTGTATTTTTCATTTCAGTTATTGTATTGGTCATCTCTGTTCTTTAATTCCTCTAGGTGTTTGTTCTTTAATTCTTCTACATCTTTGTTAAACTTAATTTCTTTTTTTTTTTTTTTTTTTTTCGTGGTACGCGGGCCTCTCACTGTTGTGGCCTCTCCCATTGCGGAGCACAGGCTCCGGACGCGCAGGCTCAGCGGCCATGGCTCACGGGCCCAGCCACTCTGCGGCACGTGGGATCTTCCCGAACCGGGGCATGAACCCGTGACCCCTGCATCGGCAGGCGGACTCTCAACCACCGCACCACCAGGGAAGCCCTAAACTTAATTTCTTGCATCTTCTCAATCTTTGCCTCCATTCTTTTTCCGAGGTCCTGGATCATCTTCACTATCATTATTTTGAATTCTTTTTCTGGAAGGTTGCCTATCTCCACTTCATTTAGTTGTTTTTCTGGGGTTTTATCTTATTCCTTCATCTGGTAGAAAGTCCTCTGCCTTTTCATTTTGTCTATCTTTCTGTGAATGTGGTTTTCCTTCCACAGCTTGCAGAATTGTAGTTCTTCTTGTTTCTGCTGTGTGCCGTCTGGTGGATGAGGCTATCTCAAGATAAGGCTTCTTTAAAAACTTAGAGCTAGTATGAAATTAGACTTATGTCTTATGGTATTAAGGGTTGAATATGGGTACTTTTCATGTTCATTATGCTCCCTCAAACTTTTTTAAATTGAAATTAACCCACCCATTCATGTACATTTCTACTTTATTATTCACATAGAAAGCTGGTTGTAATTATTTGAATTTTCCCCTCATCCCAAATGCATGGTGACTCTTTCTGTCACCAGGAGATACTTCAGAGTTGATGATTTAAATGCTCCTTTATAATACGAAATTACATTTTATTATCATCACCATTTAGCTTTTCATCATTTTCCTTATTCTAGACTTGGAATCTGTAGGCTTCTGATTCACATGTTTCCACAATGCATGCTGCATCCTGACAGCCCCTACCACAAAGTTCAACATAAATATTTGTTTTAAAATGGCTAAGTCAGGCATTCTTATGTATTGAATTTTCTAAACTTGGATCACTTTTAGTGCTTGTAATGGTAAAGCAGCTGATTCATCACAACCTGATAGCAACACAGTTTTCAACAAAAACTTTGATTCCCTAAGTATCCATTTGGACCAAGCAAATCTAAAATTTCCTAAAAAATATGAATATTATTTATTTGAAAGATTTTAAGCTATGTTTTCATCCAAGTTAGACTATATTTCTATTTTCTTCCAAATCCATACAAATAAGACAAGGCCTCCTTTTATATACTTTGAATAATTTATTAAATTTTGTTGATGTTAATGCTAATGGGTTAAAATATTGCATAAAACTATAGACACAGCTCTGCATTTGTAGCACTTCTGACCAGTAAGATTTCCACTTTAACCTAAACATGAGGCTCTCCACCAGCAGATTCTGCCTGTCCTTTCCTCCTCATGCCAGAGTCTACAGTGGTCATTTCTTTAACTCTATCAGATCCTAGACCAGGCATTTGAACACAGAAGCCTCTGTTTTACACTTGAGGGAAACTGCTGAGAAGGATCTTTGCCAGAATGGCAAGAGAGAAAGCATCTGGCCACTGGTGCCCTGATTCTTATAAACCAGTATCCACTAGGAGTTGGCTAGAAGCTGTTTCTTTCAAATCTAATGCCATATGCAACAGTATGGATGAATCTGGAGGGCATTTGCTAAGTGAAATAAGCTAGTCACAAAAGAACAAATACCATACGTGTCTCTGTACATGAGGTATCTAAAGCTCACAGGAACAGAGAGTAGAATGCTGGTTGCCAGAGGCTGGAGGGAGGGATTAATGGGGAATTGGTTTTCAACAACATAAAGTTTCAGTTATGCAAGATGAATAAGTTCTAGAGAGGTGCTGTACAACATTGTGCCTATTACTTAACAATACTGCATTCTGTACTTAAAAATTTGTTGAGAAGGTACCTGTCATGTTAAATATTCTTACCCCCCAAAAAAACAAAAACAAAACCCTAATGGAAGTCTAAACCCTACGAGTTCCCTCTTGCATCGCAGCCTAATAAGTAAAACCTTCTGCTTCCTCTTCTTCCTCAGAAGTTTCTCACCATATGGATTGCAATGTGTCTTCTCTCAAACATAACTTCCCCTTGTTCCCTAACTGCTTACCTTCTCAAAACTTGCAACTTTGTTTTGTGTAACTCTCAGTCCACAGGTCAGAAATTTCCTATGTTCTCATTCTTTTTTCCCTAAATAGTCTCTCTACCTCCAAATGAATGTGAAACTTACCATAAAAATATCCCTTGCTTGATATGTTTGTCAGGTGCTCTGAGATGCAGACCCAAAGAAGTAAGCATGCAAAGATTTTATTAGAGGAAAGACTATGTGAAAGGAAAACGGGGAAAGAGCCAGGGAAGGCTGAGAGAACCAGTCAGGCAGTGATGCAGTTTGATCCTTAGTGAAGAAGAGGAGAGAAGGCTGAGTGGAAGCTGTGCAATGTAATAAACATTCAACAAAGTCATCAGGGAGTCCTTGAGCCCAAGTCTGTCCCTGCCTCCCCAGATTGGCCTACTTTAGTATTTCTGACACATTCATGTTGATAAGGTGAAGCTTAGAGGAGGTGTGTAAATGCTGTGATAGACTTTAAAGCTCAGAACCTGGGGCCCTTTGTCAATTATGCTCCAGGTAGTAGGAGATACACAAGGTGCATTACCATGGCTATCCATTCAACTATCTATTACCAGTCAGCTACCACCCTCTTTCTTTCTTCATTTTCATGCCCACATATATTCAACAAGGTTTCTTCATTCATTTCTCTAGTTCTCATGCTAACGCCTCACAGTACCTCATCCTGGCTTCTTCTCTGTAACCACTTCACAGAAAATGTTCTTATTAAATTCACCAATATATATTTGTCATTAAGCAAATGCAAAATTTTCAGTTCTTTTATTCAGTCTCTAAGCTGCAAACTGTAGAATACAACCTTCTTTTGAAAGATTTTTCTTTTCACTTTCATTTCTTTGCTAGTTTTTGACCTTTAAGTCTTATGATCCTTTTTGTTGATATCTGCTTCTCACTGAACTTTATACATTCAGCATTTTGTATTTACAGGTTCTGCATCTGTGGACTCTACCAACTGTAGATTGAAAATATTTTCTTTTTAAATTCCAGAAAGTTTCAAAAAGCAAAACTTGAATTTGCCATGCACCTGGCAACTATCTACACAGCATTTACATGGTACTAGGTATTATAAATTATCTAGAGATGATTTAAAGTATATGGGAGGATATGTGTAGGTTATATGCAAATACTATGCCATTTTACGTAAAGCACTTGAGCATCTGTGGAGTGGATTTTGGTGTCTGAGGGGAGTCCTGGAACCATTCCCCACTCATGGATAGCAAGGGAAAACTGTAGTTGATGTGTCTCAGATGGTCATTATCTCATCCTCCCAATCTCTGTATTCAATTACAATTGATATACCAATTAAACGGGAATTTAAATCGCAAGCCTACATCTTTCTCCCTGAGCTTCACATCTAGATATCCAAATGTACTTGGATACTCACATACATACCTCAGATGCAAATACAAAATGAATCGTTTCCTACCAAACTTTCTCCCATATTCTAAATCTATAATAATCATGCTAGCAGTGTTCCAAATGCCCAGGTTAGAAACTGGAACACCAATACATTCTCTTTATCCCTATAACTGCTATCTATATCCAATATAATGAGCACTGTTAAACCTAAGAATTGCTCCCCCACTGCCATTTCCCTATTTTAAGCCACCGTATTTATCATGAATTACTAAAAAATTACTCTTACTTTGTTCCCATCTTTATCCTTAAACATGTTAATGCATTATAGACTACAGAAAATTATTACATTAATTTATAACATTAATATTTTTCATGTTATATCATATCCAATCTACAAAATAAATAGATCAAATAACACAAGAACAGGATTTGGAAAATAAATATTCCAGCTCAAATTCTACCATTGACTAGCTAGGTAACTTGGGCACTCTGAATTTCAGTTTCATTCTTCTTAATGAAAAATGAACTAGATGAGATCAATACAGTCTAAACAGTGGGCCATATGCAAAACTAATTATGTGTCTATATCATGTTCATAATGGACACTAAACAACATGGCTAATATAATTTGAGAGTCTCTGCTATTTTGATATTTTAAGAAAGGATTTATATTACAGAAAGTGGTATAGCCCTCTAACCAGATTATTTTACTCCCTCACTCCAGTCCTTCCTTGATAATTCACTGTCTTCAAGGTAATATACAACATTTATTCAACACTGACATGCTCTCAAGATGCTGAGGCTCCAGGTCTTAGAACCCTATCGTGAGGAATTTGTACTGTCTGGTTCTACTGGGGAATGTTTCTCATGCCAAAGAATGGAAAAATTTATAAAAGCAAGTTAGGGTTTAATATTGTATTTATCTGTGAATTTCATGATATAACATCCTATCCACTAAAGAACAAATATAGGCATAGGGATTTTATATAAGGTAAAAAAACTTCCAGAAAGGATCAGGAGAGAAAAACACTATTGTTTTTTTATCATTAGTGATATATCAAAAGAATCTAGACTAACCCATTAATCCTGTCACACTTACCACATTTTTCTCTTTGTATTTATTTTTTAAGCTATTAAATGGTTCCACTAGCATCAGAGAATTGAGGCTCAGGTTTGAAGGAATCCATCAGACACTCAGAAAACAATGACTAAAATTTATAACTTCTGCTGATGTTTCAGAAGAGAGAAGATTGGAAGTCCTAAAGAAAGAAATATTGCTCTAGCTGTTGAGGTCAGTCCCCAACTCACTAATTACATCCAGGACATTGAAGATGATCCAATAAATCTCTGTTTTTTCATATGATTCCTTATAATAGATCACAGTCTTTCAAAATATCAAAGGGTTTAGCAAACAATCACTGCAGTTAAACTCACCCTCTTCTCTTTTAAATATTAAAGAAAAAAAATAAATGGGTCAGTGAGATTGCTACCAGATTAATCTTAAAGCAACAACATTGGCACCTTATACTACTTCTTTTCGCAGTAAGCGATCAGGACTACACATCTGTATGGTTAAGTGATTAGTTTTAGAATTAAGGAATAAAATCCTATTCACATAAAATTCTCTAACAGTGACTACTTTATATAGTTTTATGATCCCTATTATTTGATATGAAAACAATAATAGTGGAGGAAAATGCTTTTCAGTATTCAACACTCATATCTTGGACATTTTTTTTTACATCATTTGTAACATGATTTGCAAAAGTGAATAAAAAACATTTTGACAGAAGGGTACAAGAGTTATAGGAAAATAAGCACAATCAAAGGGAAATGTCACATGCCTTTTCTATGTCAACCCAAAAATTATTACTGCAAGCATATCCTGAAAATGATATCTCTTTTCATTTACGAAATATTTTATCTTAGTGCCAGTGTCATTTCCAGAAGTGACTCAAGGACACATTTCACTCTTGAATCTTTTTCATCTTATACCTGTGACCCTTCATGTACATTGAATAAAAAGACTAAATGGATTAGGACTTCACTATCAATATAATATGGCCATGTTAAAAATAATCTTCCTCCATCAAATCCTGCTCCTTAAATCGGTTCCTTTTAATCAGTTAAAATCATTTGGTATTATGGGGCCTGTGTTTATACACTAATATATATCTTTTGAGGGAAGGAGAAAAAGGAAATAAAATGATAAGCACTTGGAATAGGAATGTGTGTCAATATAATGGGAAAAAAGGGCCAATATCTAATATGTAAATGTAATCAAATCACATGCATACAATACAAAGTTATTTTGTATTGTGGAAAAAGGACATATGAATTCAGACAATGTGGGTTGATTCTGACTTTTGTTACCTAATGTGCATGATCCTCACATATCACTTAACACCTGATATGTAGAATGAGGATGAAATACGTAACTCAAAGGATTTGGGTAAAGGTTAAATGAGCGACCTAAGAGCTAGACACATGCTAGGTACACAATGATGGTGCTATATTAACAAACTCCTATTGTTTCCATGCAAACTTCTCACCCTTCTTCTATAAAGTCCCAAATGTATCTCTATATCCAAACATAACCCTTCTTATACTTTACACTTCATAGTATCCAAATAGGTACACATTGTAAACAAGAATAAGAGATTGAAAGCAACTGATACAATTTGGAAAACTGTATCTGCATATCTATAAAAGGGTATTTTATTATAGAATTTTATTTTCAAAGCAGGAATAAAGTATTGTTTTTCTATGTGTGTCTCCAAAGTATTTTAATTCTTCCATGGCTCTTTTATTTTCCTTTCTGGTTTCCTTTGTAATTGTCTGCCTCCTCTTTGGTCAAGGCCACCGGAGACTGAATTATACTGTTTCATCTTGCAGGGGATCCACACTCAATTTTTAAGAGCTGCCTGTTTGTTTCTTGCTAGAGTGGCAGGGGTCTTCTCAGGCTGTTACTATACCACCAACAGTGACTGCATAGCATGATCTGTTTTCCCTGCTCATAGAAATTAGATTTTTCTCCCATTTTATGTATAATTTTACACAGTTTACATGCCATCTTTAAACCCATGAAAATATATTCATGAAATAATATCATGCTTAACTAAAAAACAACAGCACGGTTTGTACTTTAAGTATGCACCTCACAGAACAGGGCAATTTTCAGCAGTCATCTTTGAATTACACATCAAGGAGTCTTCTTTGTTAGAGATCTTTCATTAGTAAATACTGTTCCACTGCAACCTGAACTGTTTCTTGCACAGTTTGCATAGATATTGAGTCTCTATTATGCATTAATGAAAAAAAGAAAGCACTAGCTATTCAGAAAGATTAATCAGTGGCAGCATCACATGTAACAACAGCTTTTTCTGCTGTTGATGTCTGTAAAGGGTTTGCTATAGGCCAAACACAGGATCGTTCTTAACGTTTACAACAATGTAGTAAACTGACTTCTGAAGAAATGGGCAATGAAAAGAGGAGTCAGAGAAGAAAACGATGAAACAGCTGGTTTCTCTGTGGATGGAATTTGTCTCCTCCAAGATACTTTTTCCTCACACAGACATATATATTACTGTCATTACTGTCAGCTCATGAAAACCTTAGCCTCCAAGAGGCTTACGTCATTACATATAACAAACTATACAAAAACTGTGTACTTCCATTTACTATCAACAAGCAATTAGGGAATAAAATTTATTCAAAATAAAAATATAGCATTGAAAAACCATAAATTTTGTAGATAGGAATATAATGAAAGTTTTTTACATCTCTACTTAGAAAACTGCATTATGTTACTGAGGAAATTTTAAGAAGGTATAAATAGTTGATGTTCATGCATTGAAGACTCAACTGCGTAAAGATATCAAGTCCTCTCAAATTGACCTATAGATTAATATAATCCCAACTCAATTTTAGAATTTTTAAAAATAAATTAGCAAGTAGAATCTAAAATGTATATACAAATTCCATGGGTCTGGACTAGACAGTAAGATATTGAAGAAAAAGAACAAAACTAGAGAACTTTTCCTACCAGACATCAAGATTTCTTACAAAGGTTTCACTAAAGCACTGTGGTAATGTCACGAGGCTATCTAGAGACATAATCAGCATGGAAAGTTCAGAAACACACCCACACATTTATGGACACTGGGCTTCTGACAAAGTTGGTCCCATAAAGCAGTGGGAGAATGACAGTCATTTCAATAAATTAAACTGAGTTAAAGAGCCATTAAAAAAATAATCTTGATCCTCTCCTCCCAGAATCCACAAAAAAATCACCTCCAGGTGGATTATAGATTGACATATGACAGGTAAAACAATAAAGATTCTAGAAGATAACATAGACAAATACCTTTATGATGATTTTTAAACAGAGGATTATGAATATTTGGTTAATGGGCCTAATTAAATTTAAAAACTTTATCTATCCAAAGACAACATCAAAACATTCAAAGACAAGCCACAGATTGAAGATATATACAGATAATATTAACAAAGGACTTGTATCCAGAATATATAGAAATGCCTATAAATCAAGAAAAAGAAATAAGCTGTCATTACAAATGAGTAAAAGACATACAGTACCTGGGTACTTCACAAGATAAGATATTCAAATACAATTATGAATTGTATAATTCAATTATACAATTCAATTATATTTGACACTATTATGAAAAGTTGTTAGATCTCATGAGTCACATGGAAATAAAAATTAAAACTGCAATGAGGCTTCCCTGGTGGTGCAGTGGTTGAGAATCCGCCTGCCGATGCAGGGGACACGGGTTCGTGCCCCGGTCCGGGAAGATCCCACATGCCGCGGAGCAGCTGGGCCCGTGAGCCACGGCTGCTGAGCCTGCGCGTCCGGAGCCTGTGCTCCGCAATGGGAGAGACTGCAACAGTGAGAGGCCCGCGTACCGCAAAAAAAAAAAAAAAAAAAAAAAAAAAATCACACATCTCTATAATGGCTAAATAATAAAAAACCAAAAACTACTGCTGTACTATCCCATGTATATGATGATTAAAAACAGAAAAACTTATTCCTGGAATACAAAGTTACCTTAAGGAAAGGCAGGATGGGTTGCGACTGGGATGGTGCAAGAGCAGAGCTATTGAGGGCAGAGACAGGGTTTTGTTTTGTTTTGCTTTTCTTAATCTGGGAAGTGGTTACAATTCTATGTACACTTTGTGAAATGCACTGGGCTGAATACTCATGATATATGCAGTTTTCTATATATATGTTATACTTCAATTTAGATGTTTATTTTAAACACTGAGAAAATAAAAGGAGAGGAATAATGACAACTCTATTTTTTCCTTTTATAAAATCACTCTATTGAAGTATGATTGACAAACAAAAAGCTGTACATATTTAATGTATACAACTTGATGAATTTGGAGATAAGTATATACCCTTGAAACCATCACCAAAATCTATGCCATAAATATACATACATCACCTCTAAAAGTTTTCTTCTGCCCTCTTTATTCCTAATTTTTCTCAAGAAATTTTCTGTTAAGGGACATAGAGAAATGAAATAACATGGTAAAGTAAGTTAATTTTCAGAAGTGTATTTCTTAAAGATATTCAAAATAATAACATAGTCACATATTGCTGGAAATAAAATATACATAGGAAAAAAATAATGCAGGAGGAAGGAGAAATGTTGGATTGCCCCTGACCTGAGAGAATAAGGAAATGGGACCTGAGACAAGTAGACAGTTTGGTTATAGGTAGGAATGCAGGTATTTCCTCCATATTACCAGTGTGAAATCACACTGTAGATCTTTCACCCTCAAATGTATCTAAACATGTCTTCCTGTTACTATAACTTCAATGTGTACTATTCTCCTGAGGAAATGATTTTCTGAGTTTACGACCTGCTGTGTAATATACTGTAGTAAATATTGTAATAAATTAGCCTCTTCCATGTTTTGAGATCCCATCTCAATAATTTTAAATTATAGGACTCACCCACATTTCTGTTGCGTTGCCATTTCAGAGACTAGAGTCCTCATCTTTCCACCCTGTTCTCATTGGAGAGTCATCCCCTTCTCATTACTACTATGCCTTTCTTGATTTTAGCTTATCATCTCTGTATACTTTCCAGCTCCATTCTATGTACTTTGATAAGATCTAAACAACTCCAGGTGCAGCTGCATCCTGATATTGCACATTTTTTTAAAGAGCATTGTGTTTATTTTAAATAAGTTTTTGACAGTGTTAATATATGGGTCCCCCAATTATTTTTCTTTTTAAATACAGAAGCACGTTGAATTGGATATTTTTAACCTATTTACTTTTTGCCAGGTTACCACAAATGGGTGGTTAAGAGATGAGTAGAGTAACAGAAGTATTATTTTATAAAAATACTACCGTATTATATTGGTCCATATTGTGTTCATCTTCACGCTCTTCATGTGCTCAAAAATATTTATAGATCACCAATCAATAAATAATAAGTCTCAATGGTATAGTATAGTGTTTTCACAACTTGACTAATCGCTTGAAACTCTGTGGGTGCATTACAGCTGCAGGTTCCTGAGTCTTACAGAGAACTGCTGAACCATAATCTCCAGAGACTGAGAATCAACACTTCAACAAACACTTTATATGGTTTTAATTATTAGTTTTTTTAGAAACACTGGATTTTGAAGACTATTGTGATCTTGGTTTGTATGATCATTGGAAAATTTTGTGGTAAAAAAATCTAAACTATAAATATAAATACCTTCAGTAGATATTTTGAAACATTGAATAATTATCATCCCAGATCAAAAGTCTCCAAAATTTTTACATCTCATTCTCATAAAATACCTCTTCTCCATTAGATTCCAAAGCACCTCTCATTTCTTCCTACTCTCGTACACAATTTCTGACCTTTTTCTCTCATTATTGCTTAAGGAATTCCTTCCTCTCTGCACATCCTTTCCTTTCGATACTAGTAAGGTTTCTTTCAACAAAGCATGAATTCCCTCACCTACAGTAAGCATTATGAGTTGCCTACCAAGTACTTTACCTCTTTATTCCTAAGAGAATCTGATTTTATTCAAGTTACTGTTTCTCTTCGACTTAACTAGGGCAAAACTAACTCTAGCCTAACTCCATAGTTATTTCATTATTCAGTGAATTAACACATGGCAGACTGCTGCCAACTCTTACTGGTTCAGGAGTATGTACTCTAAGATGGCCCATTAGGACCAAATCATAGAACTTCCATTCTATGCTTTGGGATGTACTTCTGTCCTCCAGTCCTACTCTTTCTACCTCAGATATGAATAAGGTAGCCTGATGTTGCAGCTGCTGCCAGTGGCTATATGTGAGGAAGGGAGCAGGATGAGTATAAAACAACCTCTTCAAGGAGAACTGACGTAGGAGAGTCAGAGCAATGTGGAGTTAAAGCCCTGATGTATTAGGTTTGCAGGATCAGTAATTGCTGACTTCTTATGTAAGACAAATTCCCTTGTCATTTAATTGGTTTGAGTTTTTGTCTCTACAGACATTTTAATCTTTTTTCTTTTTTGTGTCCATTTTCTTTTATTTAATATACTGTTTTTGAGATTTAGCCATGTTGCTGTATATGTCAAAAGTCTGTTTTTTTAAAATTAATTTATATTAGAGTATAGCTGCTTTACAATGTTGTGTTACTTTCTGTTGTACAGCAAAGTGAATTGTTATACACACACATATATATATACGCTTATATATATCCCTCTTTTTTAGATTTCCTTCCCCTTTAGGTCACCACAGAGCATTGAGTAGAGTTCCCTGTGCTATACAGTAGGTTCTGATTAGATATCTATTTTATACATAGTCAATCCCGATCTCCCAATTCATCCCATACCCCCTTCCCCACCCCCCTTGGTATCTGTAAATTTGTTCTCTACATCTGTCTCTATTTTTGCTTTGCAAATAAGTTCATTTGTACCATTTTTCTAGATTCCACATATAAGCAATATTATATGATATTTATTTTTCTGACTTATTTGACTCTGTATGACAGTCTCTAGGTCTATCCACGTCTCTGCAAGTGGCATTATTTCATTCCTTTCTATGGCTGAATAATATTCCATTGTATATATGTGCCATATCTTATTTATCCATCCTCTGTCGATGGACATCTAGGCTGCTTCCATGTCCTAGCCATTGTAAATAGTGCTGCAAAGAACATTGGGGTGCATGTATCTTTTTGAATTACGGTTTTCTCCGGGTATATGCCCAGGAGTGGGATTGCTGGGTCATGTGGTAGTTCTATTTTTAGTTTTTTGAGGAAACTCCATACTGTTCTCCATTGTGGCTGTATCAATTTACGTTCCCACCAACAGTGTGGAATCTTTTCTTCACATCCTCTCCAGGATTTATTGTTTGCAGATTTTTTTTGATGATGGTCATTCTGACCGGTGTGAGGTGATACCTCATTGTAGTTTTGATTTGCATTTCTCTAATGATTAGTGATGCTGAGCATCTTTTCATGTGTTTGTTGGCCATCTCTCCAGACATTTTTATTTATTTTTTATTATTTTTATTTTATTATTTTTTTTTTTCTGCGGTACGCGGGCCTCTCACTGTTGTGGCCTCTCCCACTGCGGAGCACAGGCTCCGGACGCGCAGGCTCAGCGGCCATGGCTCACGGGCCCAGCCGCTCCGCGGCAAGTGGGATCTTCCCAGACCGGGGCACGAACCCGTGTCCCCTGCATCGGCAGGCGGACTCTCAACCACTGCGCCACCAGGGAAGCCCCCTCTCCAGACATTTTAAAATGAATCTTCTTACTCACATGACTTCAGTAGGTCAATAAAATTACTTAATTCATGATGTCTGTCCAGAACTTGTCCTTGATCATTGGATGTGCGTGTTGTACTTGCAGTTTAACATGTATACCTGAATATTTAATATATTTTTCCATGTCATCTTATTACAAAAAACCAAATGTATCATCTTTAATCCCACATCATCTTTACTGCTGTGGGATTCAGTAAACACACATATAAGATTTTTGTAACCTCTCACAATCATTATCATCATCCAGCTAGTCATTAAAAAGGTGCTCTTGATCCCTCCCTCTCATTTCGTTCTCATCCAAACAGTTGCCAGTCTGTCCACTTTCATTTTACGCATCTGCCTACACTCCTACCCCTGACTCTACCACATGTCTACACTTTACGCTGTTCAAGATTTATCCTTCTGGGCTTCCTTGGTGGCGCAGTGGTTGAGAATCCGCCTGCAGATGCAGGGGACACGGGTTCGTGCCCCGGTCCGGGAGGATCCCACATGCTGCGGAGCAGCTGGGCCGGTGAGCCATGGGCCGAACCTGTATGTCCAGAGCCTGTGCTTCACAATGGGAGAGGCCACAACAGTGAGAGGCCCATAAAAAAAAAAAAAAAAAAAAAAAAAAAAAAAAAAAAAAAAAAAAAAAAAAAAGATTTATCCTTCCGAAACACCAATCTAATCATATTACTTCAAACATTTAAAATTTGCAAAGGCCCATCACTGATTGATAACATTAAAAACAACAACAACATTATAGTGTGGCATTTAAGAACTTCAGGCTCTTACAGACTCTATCCCAACAGTCTTCCTATCTTAATTATATCCTAATACTAGATATGATGAACTTTTTCTAAACTCTTTACATCATTTGTATATACGGTTTTATCTGCTTTTAATTCCTGTTCTCCTTTTTTTTTTTTTTTTTTTTTTTTTTTTTCTTTTGCGGTATGCTGGCCTCTCACTGTTGTGGCCTCTCCCATTGCAGAGCACAGGCTCTGGACGCGCAGGCTCAGTGGCCATGGCTCATGGGCCCAGCCGCTCCACGGCATGTGGGATCTTCCCAGACTGGGGCACGAACCCGCGTCCCCTGCATTGGCAGGTGGACTCTCAACCACTGCGCCACCAGGGAAGCCCTGTTCTCCTTTTTAAATTCTACCTGGAGAATGTCCTTCCTCTTCCCAATTCCACCATTTCTATGAAGCTGTTCCTTGTCTAGAATACATTATGAACAACTACTTTCATCTTTCTTTAGCAACTTTGTATATATCATAATTGTAGCACCTGACATACTCTTATTATTTCTTTTCATCTTTACTTTAAAAAAAATGAGAGGTTATTAAGGGTAAGACATTAAGTCTTATTATACGTATATTCTGTATCTACAACTATGCAAAGAACATAGTGGCATGCTGGATAAACACTGACTGCATGAACCCATACCATGTAAATCTGGAAAAAGGAAGTTCCTCTAATTCATGAATCCTTAATTTTTTAATTAAACTTTGTTGTAAAAAGTATTATATATGTATATTTTTTTGCAAGAAGCAGAGATATATTTTCTACTTGTGCCTTTAATCCTATCTAACTCAATCCTCATAGAATGATAGTCTAGTCACAGATGACTTCCCTGAATAGATACTCCTCCAATACTCAACTCCCACCCTCAACCTCCTACAATTGAGGAATCTATACTTTATCACAGTAATAGCAAGTTTCTAAGCATGGAATGAAGATTATTACTCTGAGAGAATCTAATATGTTTCAATAGCAATAATACAGGCAATCAGTCCACCAGATGTGTCACATGACATACTAACACATTACATAATTTACTAACAGAAACACAGTTCCTCTTTGGCATGCTTTCAAATATCTTAGGCAAATGCCACATACTCCCAGTAATTTATCTACATTTACTTTGGCAAATAAGTTTATAAAAACAACTGGTCTAAGATACCACAGGTTTTTCTTTGTATTGGTCACAAATTTGGTATTAGCTAATTAGGTCTTTATATAGGAATCGTTAATATGTTTAATTTCATAGTGGGACTGTCCTAATATTTCTTCTGCAGAGACCAAAGCAAATAATTGTGTCTGTCAAATGTTTTAATGTTCAAGCCACATATTGCACTGTAGTTATTAGTGAATAAATTGACTTTTCATCATATTTAAAGAACAATTTGTTGGAAAGATTTAAAAAGGTATCTTCATAAACAGAATTAAGGTAAACTGTCCAGCAGCCTAGATAAAATGGAAAACACATATATGTGGCTCACTATCTTGGCCTACATTTCTTCTTTACTTGATTTTTTTGGTTCAATGCCTTTTATATTGTTATTATTTTCTCACACCCAATATTTATTTAATTATGGTTTTGGCTTACATAATCTGAATTCTCTTGTTACTTAGAATCTCAGCATTTCATTTTCATTTTAGGGCATACCTTTTAGTAAGATAAATCAAACTGGAAATTTTCACCTTCTGCATATTCTACATAGGATTTTGTAAACTTGGTATTTGACTCACCATTAACAGACAGATGTGAGTTTTTGAAGTTATGACATTAAGCAGGATCTATTTCCCCCACCCTTGTGGGGCACCTTCTTAGATGTCTTGACTGGCTCCAGAGAAAGGTTCAGGAGAAAAAACTGGATCTCTAGATTATGCCCTTGATAACAAACATCAATGCATGCTTTTTCCCCTGTAACACTTCCATATCAGAGTTATTATGGAGAAGGTGAAACCTGAGTTGGGAATTATAAATTATATTAAAGTGTAAAGGGGAGTTTGGTTTATATAAACTTTTGGGGAAGGCTATTTTGAAAGTTTGGTTTATGAAATTACAATATACATACTTCCATGTTACCAGCATGAAGCATGGCTTTAATAATACCTTCTACAATTTAGTTAGTTCAATTGATCTCTGTTGTAACTAACTGCATTTGTAATTCCTAGGAGGGCTTTCATTTTTCAAGGAAGCCATACCTTTTAATACCCATCCTACACTAATTTCATTTTGACTCATTTCTACATTGCATCTGTTTCAACATCTTGGGTAGTAGCATTTTGAAAATTCCTCCATGATGGCTTTTTTCTTTGGCTCCTGTCTGCTTGTATGTTCTGTCTTTTGATTCATGAAAAGGCAGCAGTACTCAAAATGTAAGGAATGGTAAAAACTTGCATTTGTTCAAAATTACCATGAGGGTTAATATCTATAAATAAGCAACTATTTGTAAACAACAGGATAAAATGAATAATTTTAAATAAACCTATCCAGCTCTCTTACTTTTAATTTTCCTTAGGCATAAGTATTATTAAATAGCTCTTGAAGTTTATTTCATAATTGAAAAACTATGGCAGCCTTTTCAGATATTTTGCTGTAGGGTTCAAAATTTCTGGTCTTGTTCTTTAATCTCCCCTGAATGTTCTTTCCCTGGGCAAATATTTCTTTTTCTAAACAAAATTGTGATAGTTGGTACTCTTTTCATTCTCAAAATAACCACCATAGACCCCATGAGCTCATTCTTCCTTAAGTCATTTTTTTTTTTTTTTTTTTTTTTTTTTTTTTGTGGTACGCGGGCCTCTCACTGTTGTGGCCTCTCCCGTTGCGGAGCACAGGCTCTGGACGCACAGGCTCAGCGGCCATGGCTCACGGGCCCAGCCGCTCCGCGGCATGTGGGATCTTCCCGGACCAGGGCATGAACCCGTGTGCCTTGCATTGGCAGGTGGACTTGCAACCACTGCGCCACCAGGGAAGCCCCTTCCTTAGTCTTATATAGATTTATCTGTAATAGGCAACATTTATCATCTTAGATGAATAAAATAGAAATTGAGGAGTATCATTATTCTACTACATTTTTTTAAAGAATGAGATCTTTCTCTTTTTGATTCTTACACAATGGGTAATTGTTAATATTCTAAGGATAATAATCATTACTTACAAAATAAAACACTGTCAAAATAATAAAGACAACTTTGAGATCCCTTTCCGAGGAAACTGCTATTTTGTAATATTGACAAGTAATATTACTGTGTAGAAATTACAGTTCATAGTACTTTTTTTCATGCATTTCCCATTTCTATTATGGAACAGCATGAATTTTCCTGTTAATAGCCTTCCAAATATTTAATATTTCATATATTCATTCAAAAACATAGTTTTCCAAACTTATTAATGTCACACTAAAGCTGTATTACATTCATCTAGATAACTACAACACTTTACCAATATCTGGAATTAGGACTCAAGATAATTTATAACTACAAAACTTATTTATCATTTATTGCATGAAATATACTATAACAACTCATAGATCCTGAATGACAGAGCTCTTGCCTTTCTATCATGAAGTTAAATACCATAAGATGAATTAATTATTTTTACTACCTAATGACAATCTTTTCTTGCCTCTAGTGCCAGTTGATTCATTGGACATAGTGACATTGCTGCTCCAGGTCTCCTAAATGCTGTAGAGATAGACTTGTCAGGTAGAGTCATTTACTCTAGGGAATCTGAGATACCTTTCTGGAGGGAAAGCTGAGATAATTTCCAGTAAACACCAGGGCCGTAGGAGGAAGGATGAGACTCTTTTGACAAAGAGGACCCTGAATTTTAGCAGGGCAGAACAGGACGCCATAGGCCTCTGAGTATTATTCTAAGCAGTTTGAATTGTGTTTTTTTAATCCTTTTTTCTCATGAAATAAAAGCTTACGGGGTCACAGAAATGCTATAAACAAATAGAAGGTTAAATGAGTGAGAAATTTCCCTTACTTTGTATGTAAAAAGATGAATACAGTCCTTTCAAATGCTGGCCTACGAAGGCATGGATTACTATGTCTAATTAAGTTTATCACTTAAAAAAAAATGAACAGGAGGGCTTCCCTGGTGGCGCAGTGGTTGAGAATCCGCCTGCCGATGCGGGAGACACGGGTTCGTGCCCTGGTCCGGGAAGATCCCACATGCCGCGGAGCAACTAAGCCCGTGAGCCATGGCCGCTAGGCCTGTGCGTCCGGAGCCTGTGCTCCGCAACGGGAGAGGCCACAACAGTGAGAGGCCCGCATACCGCAAAAAAAAAAAAAAAAAATGAACAGGAAAGATAATTCTGTCTCATTTAAGATCGATGGACATATGAAATTTAAGAATTTATTAGAATGATTATCATCACCTTTACTCATTTACAAAAGCCATTTTTAACACTAATTCAGTATTTTGGCCCTTTAAATGTGTTAAAATCTAAATGGATAATATAAAATAAATGATAATATAAAAACATCAATAGTTATTGCTTATCAAATCCTTACCAAAAGTGTTCTAAAAATGTGCTAAACATTTTAAATTCATTATATAATTTGATTCCCACAAAAAGCCCTTTTAATAGTTGCATTTTAAAGATGAGAAAACTGATACTCAGATAATTTAAGCAATATGCTCCAATTCATTCAATAAGGAATTGAATTCTGGTCTATCAAACCAAATGAATAACTGTGCTCTCAAAAACTGTGCTATAATGCTTTTCTAACACAATAAAATAAGGTCTCTGTAAACAGAATATCTTTTCTAAATAAGTAAATACTTTAGTTACTTGACACTGAAGAATGAGGGCTTTTCAATGAAAGCTTTTCCTGGATAATTAAACTATCTTATTCCATCTGGTGTAATGAAAATATTTCTGAAGTGTTCAACTTAATTTCCAGGTTTAGAAAAACCACAATTCAACAAGTTTTAAATGAGTCAAGTTACTATCTCAATCTGTTTTTTATATCCCACTAAATACATGGATAGTAGAAATTTGAAGAGACACTTCATATACATCCACAATAACTAGAGAAACAAAAGTACTGCCATTTGCCTGTTGCTCATAAAATGGATGTGCAGAATATAGGCACGTGGCCATGGTATAACACTCCTTTCAAGAAAATAAATTGCTAAGGAAAATGACAAGTGATTTTTTTGGAGTCCCCATGACATCAATGTCTAAGGTTGATAGTTTTGAAATATAATGTACAACCTTCTAACACCTCATTGTAGTATTTATTTTGTTTACCTGAGACAACGGTGCTCAGTGACGATCTGCAGAATTCAAGAATTATGTGAATGCATATTTCTGCTTAAGAGGTCAAAAGGTTTGTATTTTTTGACAAAATTTTATAGTTTTATGAGTATATAATTCCATTTGTATATAGTAGCATTGCTAATAAACACCAGTAAACCTGAGTAATAATTAGCAAAGCTCAAATATTGAAAATAATGAGATCTCAACTTTTGGCTCCTTTTATGGGTGCTGTATATTTGCACGGCTTCTTTTTCAACATGATTCCTCTTTGTGTTGGACAACTTGTGTCAACTTTTGTCTGCATTTACTATATGTCCAAAGATCCACCCCATGTCTTTTCTTTCTCTAAAGTGTTCTACAGATGCAGTTGCTACAGGATTATGAATTTAGGCATAAATTCCAAATCCCAGTGTAGGATGCAGAAGCAAGTAGGGGAAATTTCTCCAAAACTGATTTTGTGCCACTGTGTCTGTTCTTTTCAAAAAATCTCCAAATTATCTTCTCAAAAACTGTTTGAATTAGATCTTATCCACACTATACATTAAAAGGTATAAAAACATAGGGGAAAAAAAGAGATTAAGTAACTTCCCTAAAACATACATCTCTGGATCTGGAATCTGAAACTATGTAGATATACCTGGCCTCATAATTCATTATGTATCAATTCACCAATATGTGAAAACAAAGCATTCAAATAAAAAGGCCCCTTGCTTTCAAAAGTTTTCATATTAACACTGTTAGTGTATATGAATGAAGATTTAATATTTCTAATTATTATTTTATTTTTGTTTTCTTCAGTGGTTGGAGTTTTAGTCACTGGTGCTTACAGGTTAAGAGGTATATACAATTTCCATTTCATCCTCAAATTGAAATGATGTGCTTGCCACATTTTGGTTAAAACTTGATGGTATGTTTGCTGAAGGAATTATAGGAGTTTTACTACTAGCTCAGAGAGACTTACCTGTCTTTAATTTATTGTTCTCATTTTTTTATAGGCAGCCAACCAAGCCACAAAAGATAATGCAGTAAGATAGAATTCAGTCCATTGTTTAAGGCAATAAGTAAGGCAGAAAGGTCACATTAACACATTGCCAGTTTTCCTGCTTACTTATCCATTAAGAGTTAAAGGTACAAAACTATATTTTAGAAATTGATGGTTACAGTAGAAAACATTGGTAATGTAACAGAATATATATATATATATATATATATATAGCTTTTCACCACAATCATAATTTATAGGTCACAGGATTAGCGATAGGGTAGTAAGTCCATTACAGCCACTGAGTTAAGACCAATTTTTAACTATTTGTGGATTAATATGTCAGAGGGAGTGTCCTGTAATATACCATAGTACAACCCAAGTTGTATATTATGTACTGATCAACTTGAATTATGTAATTATTACACTCAAGATTTGGTCAACACCAAATGTAATCACCTCATTTAGCAAGCTGAGATTGGACAGAGATGTAAAAGGTTAATTTAAGTGTTTTTTTTAAAATAAGAATATAATTGTACACTAGATTCAGTTTCAACCAGGAGACTATTAGAAAAAGGGTAAATTAGATGTGGGAGCAATATCAGTAACTGTAGTATTAACAGTTATGAGTATGACAAAAATATAAGAAAATGTAAGAGAGGACAAGTATTTTAACTACTTTGTGAAAAGATGGGAAATGATTCTTTTTTTACTTTAATAACTTTAATAAGTAATGGGGGAGACTGGATATCTATTAATAAACATACTTTATTTATAAATTATGTATATGTTTTTATCTTTTCTGGGTTAAATGAGGAAACTATAAGTGTGATAGCTTTGAAAGGACAGGAAATGTACCAAGAACTGAAAGTACTGATCAACAAAATAACAATGTGAGAGCAGACTTCAGCGGTGTGTTTCAAATGGGTGAATTAGCCACAAGTTTCTAGAGGAGACCAGCTGTGTGGAATCAGTGTCATTCATATCTTCTGAGGCATGAAGGCTCTGGAAGACACTATTCAATTATTATAATGAGATGGAAATGAGTTATAATGATGTTACAAGTTGTGGTAGAGACTGTAAGTACACCTCTTCCAATTCTTCTTCCCTTACTGACACACAAAAAAGTATAACTCTTAGGCCCTTTGCTGTTAGGTGCAGCCACATGACTAGTTTTGTTTGTTTGTTTGTTTTTGTTTTTGTTTTTGTTTTTTTTTTGCGGTATGCGGGCCTCTCACTGTTGTGGCCTCTCCCATTGCGGAACACAGGCTCCGGACGCGCAGGCCTAGCGGCCACGGCTCACGGGCTTAGTTGCTCCGCGGCATGTGGGATCCTCCCGGACCAGGGCACGAACCCGTGTCCCCTGCATCGGCAGGCGGACTCTCAACCACTGCGCCACCAGGGAAGCCCTCAGATGACTAGTTTTAATAATCAAATGTAAACTGAAGTAATGTTTTGTCTTCTTGGCTGAGACAGAAGAGAAATCCCATCTGCTTCTGGAAGCCATATGTTAAGATGTCTCCATCACAAGATGGTAGCGTCTCTATCAGCCTTGGGTCACTAAATGACTTATGTTGAACATAGCCCCAACTCATGCCATAGATATTTATGGGTGAGTGAGAAGCAAATCTTTATTTATAAAGCTACTGAGACATTAGCCTATGCTGACTAATAACAGAGGACTTAGAGTGGCCAAGACTTCACAAAATGAGAAGCAGGAAAATAAGAGAAAGGGAAAGTGTAGTAGAAGGAGAAGAGGATAAGAGTCTGCAGTTCTGGAACATACCTAAGCCAGACTCTCCAATACATCATTGTGCTTCTTCTAGGCAGAAGAATGTCTAGACAAAGCCACCAATGGAAATATAACAAAAGAATCACATTTCTATGATTCTGTAATATATATTTTTTTCACATTTTGACATTTCTGAAATCTCATTACATCTTATAACGAATGTCACAAGACAGAATTGTATCATTGCTTAACTGGCAATTCTCTTTAGTAGCACATAATTCTGCACCTCACAATCAGTAATGTCTTCGATTTATTGAAATATGTTAATTTCTGCTACTTTATCTCTAGTTTTTCTTAGGGAATATGACCTACTGGATGTAAATTAAGTTCTCTGACCAAAGTTGAAAAGATTCAAACATTTAAGTAATTAACATTAGGTTGTAAATACATAAACACCTATTTATTTCCTATTATTTAATTTTGAGTTTGTAGAAAATCCCTGACAGAGAATGATCATTTTTATGATCTGTAATCATAGAAAAACTAACGCTTGGATAGTTATAATTATACAGAATATGAAAATTCCACAGCATGATTTATGTGTGCTTAAAAATACTGATTTTGTGACATATGTGTGTGGCAGACATGGAGATGCATCACTCAGGTCCTCCTTCAAGATCCTCTTTCACTGTTCAGTTTCCAGGAGTGTGGCTACCAGGCAGTCTCTGGCTGTTTGCTTCTTCACAGGTGGCCTCATTTTTGAGCTAAGGTTACACCCTTCCAAGGATGGCCCCTGGCTAATGACTGAGCAAGGTGGTGCCACAAAGACCTGGTCATTTCTACCCAAGGCAAGACTACTCTAACAGGTAATTCTTGCTCTAGAACTCCCCCAATGGGCTGGCAATCACTTCATCATGTCTGTGTAATGAATGACATGACTCTTCCTGCCTAATTGTCCTTCTTTCATAGGTGTTACTACCCGATAAAAGTTTTGAACTCCTTAAAAATGTTCCTATCTGCTTCCCAGAGAATTCAACCAGCACAACATGAATATACAATTTTGATCATGATCAGGAAAAAGAGAACAATATTTGTTTTTCAGTTATCTCCTTGACTTTGAAAATTGCTAGCATTTTAGATTATGTTTTCAAATTCTTTTTGTATTTACTGTTTCTGAAATCTGGATGTATCTTCCAAGTGATGTGAATAAGGATTATAAGCCTCAATAATGATGGACTTGATACAAATTGTTATTAAAATAATGGTGGATATTTGTTATTAAAATAATGGTGGATATTTGAGTATATGTCAACTTAGAATCATGGAAATATAACATTATTCTAAGCTGCATGTAGCAAATTATGCAATGTGCTATATTTTATATTTAAAAGGCCAGAAGCTAGCAAACATATGCTACAAAACAACTTCCCCCCATATGTAATTCTACATTCATGGGCTAATTAACCTCTCTGTCAGTGTGAAAATACAACCAGTATCAAAGTTGTTATGAAGATAAAATGAGATTATTAATATCAAAAGCCTTTGAAAATTTAAGAGAACCCTGTGATTTCTCCCAACTGTGTACAGCATACTTTGAATATAACTAGTAAGTAGCAAATATCACACCATTTATCCTTGCCATGCACGAAGAAAACATCTATGAATCATGGAATATTCTATGAAGCTTTAATGTAGCATGAGATCTCTTTGAATACAACACAATAGTTTACCACTAATGATTACCTATCATTATGAACTGGCAAATGAGAATTATATGCTTGAACTCCTAATTTTTGCACTCAAGGTCTTTTAAAATCAGATTTCAATGGACTTTTCTTTCAAGACTTTTCTTTTCACAATATTATGAATGCTCAAGGGTAGCCAAATTACTCTACAAAGCAATTTTTGGATTTTACATTCCATCTCTGTTGCTTGTCAAAAACAACTTAAAGTTAGTTGTGTGGTTGCCCTGACCAGTCAAGTGAGAAACCCAGATATTAGTAGACCTGGCAGGTCAGGATAATAAGTAACTACTCAGAAATGACTGACAGGTTATTATACAATCACTTAATGAGCAACAAACAGCCCTAATAAAAAGTTCTGTGGTAATAAAAAATGATCCATATCCTCACTCTCCAATAAGGTAACCACCAGTCCCATGTGACTATCAGTTTAAAAGTAAGTAGTATGACATAGGAACTGAAATTTTAATTATATTTCATTTAAGTACAAATTTAAATAGACAAGAAGGTATTTCCAGAACGGCAGAGGAAAGAACTGTAAATATCTACTCCTTTATAAAAAAAAGAAGTGAAAAAATAGTCAAGATCAATTTTTTCATAACTCTGTAAATTAAAATTTGCAACAATCAGATGAGTGTTTACTCAAGAAAAATGGCATAATTTCAGCAGGACCAATAAACTTCGTGATGGTTTAACTTGAAATATTATTATCCCCTCCTCCCCAGCTCTGAGGTAGCCATGAAAGCAAGCAGCATCTACATGAAACCCATAAAAAGTATAAAAATAATGCCTGACTACAATAAGGAGATCAGAACATGTTTGATCTCCCACAAAGCCCCATCCCCAGAAAAATGGTAAGTGTTTAACCTCTCTGGAAGCTTCCTGGAAAATCAGGGTTTGCCTTTGATTTGACTCAGAGCTCATACTAAGCAAACACCCATATTTCCAGAATGTTTCATGTAAACAATTAGCAGCAATTGTTCAATACTGCATCTTCCTGAGGTGAAGATACTACTTGTGGCTAACAATAGGTTGACCAAAACACTTAAAATGAAAAACTTGGGAATGAGATGTCTATAGGAGCCTCTGAAAATTTCAACATATCCCTGGGAATCTAGAAGGCCACACACATAGTCACAAGTTTCCCATGCCTAGGACAGATCTGAGAAGACTTACTCTCTTACCTCAGGCTGACCATGAGCCTCTGTAAGCAGGAAGTTAAACCTAAAGCAGAGTTATAAACTGTTTGATAAAACTTTAAAATTGTGCTCAACAGACACACAAAGTGTCTTGGAAAAGTTTCAAATTATTGGTTTAAGGCATTTAAGAAAATCTCTGCCCAATCACTAGCAGATCACTAGGCTAACTGAGCAGACTTTAATGGCCACACATGATAAAAATACAGACTTTAAAAAATTAGCACTGGATGGGGCTTCCCTGGTGGCGCAGTGGTTGAGAGTCCGCCTGCCGATACAGGGAGCATGGGTTCATGTCCCAGTCCGGGAGGATCCCACATTCCGCGGAGCAGCTGGGCCCGTGGGCCATGGCCACTGGGCCTGCGCGTCTGGAGCCTGTGCTCTGCAGCAGGAGAGGCCGCGGCAGTGAGAGGCCCACGTACCGCAAAAAAAAAAAAAAAAAAAAAAAAAAAAAAAAAAAAAAAAATTAGCACTGGAAAGTCACTAAACAATAGCGGCAACAACAAACAGTAACACAAAAAAATAATACAAAACTCTGGGAGGGGGTGGAATTTTCTTTCTAGTGTTGCCACATTATATTAATTTGAATTTTTAAAAATACTACACTTGCAAAGAAATAGGAAAGTATGGGTAATACACAGAAAAACAAATACTTTCAAAGAACTAAAGGAAGTCATATCTAAAGAATTAAAGCAAAGTATAGGAATTATGTAGGGAATATCAATAAAAGATAAAAAGACAAATGAAAATTCTAGAGGGAAAAATAAAGTAATGGAAATGAAAAATTCACTAGACTGGCAAAAGCTGATATCAGCTGGCTGAAGAAAGTATCAGTGAACCTGAAGAAAGGTCAGTTGCCATTACTCAGTCTGAGGAATAGAAACTGTATCACCATTCCTCCCCCCAAAATGAACAGAGCCTCTCAGAGATATGGTATATAATCAAGTGTACCATTATGACGTCAGTGGACTTCCCAGAAAGGGGGAGAAGGGGAAGAGAAAGAATATTTGAAGAAATAATAGCTGAAAACTTACCAGTTCTAATGAATAGCATTTATCTATACATCCAACAAGCTCAACACTCTATGCAGGAAAAACTCAGAGAGAAATACACTTAAATGCATCACAGTAAAACTGTTCTAAGCCTAAGACAGAGACTATTAAAAACAAGAAAAGAAAAATGATATAGCACATAGAAGAAATCCTCAATAAAAATAATCACAAAGTATGTTCTCAAATCACCATGGACAATATATCCACAATAAACTATCATATCTAATTAGTTAGTACATCAAAGTTTCAGGATACAAGATCCATACACAAATATCTCTTGTATTTCTACACACTAGCAATGAACACTCAAAAAATGATATTAAGGAAACAATATAATTTATAACAGTGGCAATAAGAAAAAGTGTATACATATATGTATATATATATATATGTATATATAAAACAATACATTAAGAAAAGAAGCCCAAAATTTGTACATAGAACTCCTCCAAAATTAAGGAAATTAAAGAAAGCCTAAATGAATGGAAAGAAATCCCATGTACATGGACTGAAATAGTTAATATCTTAAAATGGCTATTATCCCAAACTGATCTACAGATTCAACATAATCCCTATCAAAATCCCAGCTGCATCTTGTGTGTGTGTGTGTGTGTGTGTGTGTGTGTGTGTGTGTGTGTGAATTGACAAGCTGATGATAAAATTTTATGCATATGTAAGGATCCAGAATAGCCAAAACAATCATGAAAAACAGGAATAAAGTTGGATCATCATTACATCCCAATTTCAAAAATACTACAAAGCTACAATAAAGACAATATGAAAAAGGAAAGACATATAGATCAATGGAATAGAAATGAGCATCCAGAAGTAAATCTTTACATTTATGACCAATTAAATTTTAATTAGGATAACAAGAAAAATCAATGGGAAAACAGTAGTCTCTTCAACAAATGATACTGGCAACAAGTGAATACTCACATGCAAAAAAAATGAAGTTGTATCCCTAATTTACAGTATATATTGAAATAGTAACTTAAAATGGATCATAGACTGAAATTTTAAAACTAAAACTATAAAATTCCTAGAACACAGGAATAAACAATGATTTTTTAGATGTGACACCAAAAGTACAAATGGCAAAAGAATAAATAAATTGGACTTCATCAAAAGTAAAAATTTATGTGTTTCAAAGGACACCATTAAGAACTTTTGAAAGACAATACACATAATGAGGAAAATATTTTCAAATCATGTATATGATCACAATATATAAAAAACTCTTACAACAATACAAAGGGGACTTCCCTGGTGGCGCAGTGGTTAAGAATCCACCTGCCAGTGCAGGGGACATGGGTTTGATCCCTGGTCCAGGAAGATCCCATATGCCACAGGGCAACCAAACCCGTGTGCCACAACTACTGAGCCTGCACTCTAGAGCCTGTGAGCCACAACTACTGAGCCTGCGTGCCACAACTACTGAAGCCCACATCCCTAGAGCCCATGCTCTGCGACAAGAGAAGCCATCACAACGAGAAGCCTGCACACCACAACGAAGAGTAGCTCCTGCTCGCCACAACTAGAGAAAGCCCACAAGCAGCAAAGAAGACCCAAAACGCAGCCAAAAATAAATTAAATTTTTTTAAAAAATACAAAGACAAATAACCCAAATGAAAAATTATCAAATTTTGAATAGACATTTCTCCAAAGAAGATATGCAAATGGCTCATAACTACATGAACAGTTGGTAAACATCATTAGTCATTAGGGAAAAGAACATCTTACAGAAAAATCCTAACGGACTTTCTGGCCAACCCAATACAATGAGATATCATCTCACACACACTAGGAAGGCTAAAATCAAAAAGAGAATAGTAAGTGGTATCCATAATATGGAGCAACTGGACTCTCATACATTGCTTGTAGAATTTGGCAGTTTGATAGATTCTCAAATTGTTAAATATAGAGTTACTACATGATCCAGCAATTCTATTCCTAGGTACATACTAGAAGAATTAAAAGTCTATGCCCACACAAGAATGTTCATAGTAGTATTAGTCTTAATAGTAAAAAAGTGGAAACAACCCATACGTCTATCAACTGATGAATGGATCATCAAAATGTATAGTATCCATACAATGGAATATTATTTATCCATAAAAAGAAATGAGGTACTGATACATGCCACACATGGATGAACCCTGAAAATGTGATGTTAAGTTTAAATATCCAGTCACAAAAGGTTACATATTGTATGATCTCATTTAAATAAAATGTCCATAATAGGCAAACTGATATAGAGAGAAAGTAGATTAATGTTTGCCAGGGGCTGGGGAAAGGGGAAAACAGAGAGGGACTGCTAATAAGTACAGGGCTTTGTTTTTTCTTTGTTTTAATGAGTGATGAAAATGTTCTAAAATTAATGGTGTTCGTTGCACAGTTCTGTGAATATACTAAAAATCACCAGATTTCACATTTTATTTAGAAGGGTACATTTATGATATGTGAATTATATTTCAAATAAAGCTGTTAGGAAAAAAAAATGTAAACATTTACAACAGTGACTCCCTATCACCATTATAGAGAAAAGTGGTTATGTGGGGAGATGGTATCTTTAATTGGAGTCTATCAGAAAAGGCATTTCTGAGGAGACGAAATTTAATCTGTAACCTGTATGAGGAAACACATGTGAAGATCTGAGTAAAGAATCTGCAGGAGTAGGGAAAAGTAAGCACAAAGTCCTTGAACAGAACTAACTTGGTATATTGAAAGAAGAAAGAAGAAAACAGTGTATTCTGGACCAGAATGAAAAAGTGAGAGAGTAATATAAGATGATGTCTGAGAGATACGTGGGTACCTATCTTGGTGGTTCTTATGGAATATCATAAGTGATAGAATTTGATCAATTCATTCAACAAATATTTACTATGCACTAATGTACCAGGCACCTGCATTCGATATATCACAAAAGAGAACAGACAAAAACTCTTTGCTTTAAGGGGTTCACATTTTCCGGTAGGGAGGCAGAAAAAAATAGCTTTCATTGAAAAGTGAAATTTGAGAAAGACTTGTAAGAAGTTTAACTATGCAAGAACCTGTGGGAAAATTATTCTAGGTAGAAAGAATAGTCAGTGTGAAGGACCCAAAGCGGAAGCATGCCAGGCAAGAGCTAACAAAGACCTACAGCAGTGCTTCTCAAATAATGGTAATATGCATACACATTCATGGGCTATCTGCTTCAAATGCAGATTCTGATTCAGTAGGTATCGGGAGAGGGAGGGCTGAGGTTCTGCATTTCTAGTCAGTTCCCAGGTAAGAGGGCTGGTGCTACTAAGTAGCTCCACTGCCAGCACTATGAGTAACAACAGTCTATTAAGTAGATGGAAAGCAACATTAATGAACTCCATTGGAAGTTTACCATCCTGAAACTTTTAGAATTAGAAGGAGGACTCCAGCTTTATGCCTCCAGCATTCATTACCCCATACTAATTCCACTAACTCTTGTTTAAATTAGGACTAAAAACATTCAACCAAAATTGGCTTAAGAAGAAACAGGGAATATATGATTTCCTATAGCTAAGCTGCCTCCATGACCTCTTGTGCTTCAAAGACTCAAAGGATGTCATCATTAACTAGTCTCTTTTGACTCTGCTTTCCTTTGTGTTGGTTTCATTTTCAGGCAGAATTTCTCCACAGGATTTTTCCCTCAGCAACTCAGACTTAAATCAACCAACACAGCTCCAAATTCATGGGAAGAGAGACTGTTCTCTCCCCTCTCAACATTTCCAAAGAGCTCCAGGATTGAGTTGCATTTGATCAGCCCAGATCAAGTGCCTCTCAGACCAATCACTCACTACTGCCAGATGATTTGGTGTTGTTTGGTTATAACAAGGTCAAATAAACTCCTATGCGATCGGAGTTGGTGCTCCTATGTGATCCCTAAACCAGGTATAATAATATTGGGGGAAGGAGAATTTCCCCAAGAAAATTGTGTTACTAGAGATAATAGATAATGGTCAGGCAAAAACCAAAAATACTGATTATAACCCAGCATTGTCTGAAACCCATCTGGCTCTCAGCACCACAATGACAGGAATAGTGACAAAATTCAGAGAGCTGAGTACAGTCTCTACATGAAGTGGAAGCCAAACCTCACAAAGAATGACTGAATAAACACAATGTGCTAAAAGAGGAGATGAAATTAAAATAAAACCAAAAACAAACAAAAAACTGCCTTAAATATTATATTTTTAAGGAAATTATAGAGAATAGATTTACATTGTATGTGTGCTTACTCAGAAGGAAGAGCTAACAGATCAAAACCGGTGCTTTGAAATTAGGAAGAGATGGATTTGGATACAATATAAAGAAATCTTTTTATGAATTAAAGCTTTCCATCAGGTTCTCTTCAGTGAAAATATCCTGATTTTTCTGAAGATACTAGAAATTTAATTTTTCCATAAAATGCTTAAAGACTGATAATTTTTTAATCACTGTGAGGAAGTTTTCAATCTCAAGCTTAAATTATCACATGAAAAATAGAAGAACAAGAGGGTTATTTTAATTATTGAATTAGCACATCAATGTAAATCAGCTCTAAGTCCTCTTGCACTTGTGCCAAAATCTACATGCACAGGTCAGCTTTTTCCCTGGCTTCCATGGGAAGCCCAGTTATATCTGCTGTATAATGAAGAGGTACAAAAAAGAAGCCCAATATGACTCCATAGAATTTTACTGGAAACTCCCCAGTCGAAGTGACTCCTTTCCCACATCCCCTTCCCTGCACTCAGGCCATGGAGTCTCTCCTCACAATCCTCTTTAGCCCCCCTTTTCCCCTCCTTCTTGTTCCTTTATTAGAGTACATTCCCCTACATGAACTGTGGGGCTAACCTGTGGCTTCCTGCAAGTCCTGTAAAGCTCATCTCTCCTTACAATGGAATTTTTCTACCAGCACTAGGAAGATAACATTCACTCCATACTTTCACCTCCTAGCATGGGAGAAATTATCATTTTGTTCATTATCTTGGGAGACCCATAATAAGAGACCCTAAAAACCCTTAGCTATCCTTTCAAAGCCTTTTTCACCATCGACCTTTATCAGTTTGTATTTACTGCATTCATTTCCTAACCATACACATATACTGGCAACTTCTTTTAATGCTGTTAATATCATTAATTTAGGTTACTAAAGTCTAACTCATGTGTAGGATAATTAAGGAAATCGAATATACTAGAAGAGAAAACTAATATATCAGCTCTCAGGACTTATTATTCCTGAATACACAATTATATTTGACACTCGGACCATCTCATCTTCTTGAAAACTTCTTCTTGCTTGCCATCACACTCTAGTGCCATGTTTCTCAAAATGTGACCTTCAGAATAGCATATCAGCATCATGTGACCTCACCCAAGACCTACTAAATCAGAAACTTTGGTTGTGGACCCAATAATCTGTGGTCTAACAAGACCTCCAGGTGATTCTGATCTAGTATATCAACTTTGGTTGAAAAATAAATGATGCCCCAGAAAGATTCTTCCTCTTTCTTTTCCTTCCATTCCTCCTCGTCCTTCTATTTCTCTTCCTCTTTTTCCTCCTGAAATATAATTCCTCTCGGTGGAAAATTTCTTAGTATTTTATTTTCTTTCTTTTTCTCATTCTCCTTTCATTTCTCTTATTCTGGATGATCACAGCTTTTTTAAAAAAGTATAATTATTATATTTAACAGAGGATTTCCAAATTTTTATCTTCATTCTCAAACTCTCCCTCATGCTCCAACTCCAAAATCTAACTTCTGGATGTACTTTGCCTTTAATATTTGTCCAACTGGATCGTTAAACAAAATTCATTCCTTTACCTTCTTGAACAAATTACATTTCTGAACTCTGCTTCTATTCATGACTCCGTGATTTTTGTGGTCTGCAAAGTTTACAGACTCACAGGCATCCTTAACTCTTACTTTGACTGCATCTATCTTGGGCCAAATTTATTTACTGTACAACCACCATACTTCTCATATACTTATGTTCTTCTCAACCCTATAATCACCATTCTTCCACAGGTCCCCATGATCTCTCTTCTAGACTATCACAGTAGCCAGCACCTTCATTTTATACCCCTAGTTTTTATCATTTTACACCTGTTGGACATACTGAAGGCAAATTTGTCTTTAATTAAAGCAAGACACTTATTCTGATTACACTCTCCTTTATACTCCTCAACAAAATTCCCAAGCAGATCATGTGATGCCCTCTATTTTCCTACATATATCATCCACTACTTTTCTAAATCAAAACACTGTTCCTGTCTCACTAAACAATACAAAACAGTAACAAAACAGCTCCCAAGCCTCTCTGCATCTTCCACTGCTTTGTTATCCCTCCCCAACCATTCTCCCACTACGATGACAAAGTCCTACACACCTCTCAAGATTGATTAATTGTCTACCATCTCCATAAAGCTTCCCATGATTTAGACAAGGCCTTGAATCCCATAACATTGTTCTCAAAATTCCCCACCATGCAGTTAATCTTAATTTAATATACTTTTTAATATAAATAGTTTACTTGCCTTTGTAGATTTTAAGTTGCCTGAGGACAGAGACAATATCACACAATATTCATGCACATTACTGCACACAATTGGCCTACCTCTGCATGATCTTTATTTTTAACCAGATTCTGGTAGTCTCTTCTACTAGCTAATTCAGGTGACAGTCAATCTGTCAGAGTTTAATGTTTGCTGAAAATAATCATCAGGTTGGATGATGAAATAAAACATTGCTTATTTGATTCAGTAAGATTATTATGTCACTATAGACTTAGAAATTATCTTCACGCAAGAAATAAAATTGTCTGTAGATATCCTCCTTTTAAATACATCACAATCTATGTGAAAATGTACTCAAGTTTTATTTTATTTTTCAACCCATATTCAGGTTTACAATCACCAAAGAACAGCAGCCTTTAACTATTTTTTTTTCTTTTTTTTTTTTTTTTTTTTTTTGCGGTACGCGGGCCTCTCACTGTTGTGGCCTCTCCCGTTGCAGAGCACAGACTCAGCGCAGGCTCAGTGGCCATGGTTCATGGGCCCAGCCACTCCGCACCATGTGGGATCTTCCTGGACCGGGGCACAAACCCGTGTCCCCTGCATCGGCAGGCGTACTCTCAACCACTGCGCCACCAGGGAAGCCCCTCTAACTAATTTTCTGAACTACTTTAACAGAAGTTATTTTTCTTCTCTAAATTTCTGAAACCTTCTCTAGCAAACTGAGATAGTGACCAGAATAAATTGCCCAGTGAAGCACTGTCTTTTAATCTCCCCTTTGAATGAGTACCCTAAATTAAACACATTCTAAATTAGGTGAAGAAAAAAAAAAAAAAATATATATATATATATATATTCTTAAATACAGAGACTCTGAGGTTAAAGTTCCAGCCTTCCTAAAAAGGAATTTTAAAAGGCCTCCAACTCAATATGGATGTGATTTCAAGGGTAGTTGATGTATTTCAAGTAAGCTATAAAATCTATAAAACTGTGATTTATTTTTAAGGGGCAATAGGGGAAAATTTAACTCATTATCTTTAGAAGGTTCCAAGGATAAAACAGTTTGACTAGGGTGGAAGAAAAATCCACTGACATATTAAAACCCATTTTAGTCCATTTTTAATTAATATAAATATGATTCTTTGGAGGAAATGTCAAATATGAACCAATGTATTAGAAAACAAACTCTTTTATAAAATATGCCACCAATACTTACTCTATTAAAGCTTTTTTAAAGAACTACAATGTGAAGTGATTCACCTTCTATAATAATAATAATTCTTCTATAATACGTCCCAAACCTCTTTGTAACTAATGGTTCAAAGGAGGGTGATATATACTAATTGACAGTGTTACAAACTAGCCCTTATTCCATCATCAACTGTCCTGTTCTCCAAAATTTTCAGATGCTTTAATGTAAAGTAAGCCTCAGTGTGCTGGCTTTCAAATAAATAATAGTTTGCAGAACAGTCTTTATCGCTGGAAGGGAAATGAGGAGTATAGCATTATTTTGAAGGATTCAAATTTAAACTATGAAAATAACAATTTTATCCTGTAGTTAACTCTGAATAAGTTGGACTTACACTCATTTAATTTTATCTTCTATAACTGTCTTGAACAAAATTCTTCAATGCAAGTTTTGCTGAATTAAAAAATAAATGAAAAACTTTATCAAGTATTCATTTATCAAATGAGAAGGGAGAATGGTATACAAAAAGAAGAAAGGGGAAATTTAACTTATTTAGGAGAATTTGTATACATATAGGTATCAGAAGCTAGATAGATAGATTCTAAAATAATTTGTAAACCAGAGTTCGTGTTGAATATGTAGAATATATTCAGGAAAATCAGAGCAGTGATAGGGTTAGTCATCACAGCATCATCAAAGTAAACAGATGATGAGATTAGTTAGGTAAAGCTTCATGGGACATATGATCTTAAGCTGAGACATGAAAGACCTGATTAATATGTAACACAGAATGAAATAAGAGTTCTTAATTAGAATTATTCATAACTTACCCAAGGTATACAAGCGAAGTTGATACCACATAGTAATAATCTCTCTTTATTATATCTAAGTTTCCATAATGTATATTACAAATAAAATAATAGATTTATTGAATTTTAGACTTATTTAGAAATTACCATATGCATTTTCAAGATCAGAGGAAATGTTAATTTTACGTAAAAGACAGAATTTATATAAATGTACCAAAGGATAAAATATATGCAAAATTAAATCTAACAAGCTTCAGAGATCATCCAGCTAGACAATGCTATTAAAGTATTCTTGTTATTAGAGTAAAATACATGAGAAATTATAGATGATTAAGAGAAGTTATCTTATGTTACTGAATAAGCCCAAAACGTGCCCTATTGATAGAGTTCCTTGTATGCTAACTTCATAAAGAAAACACATCCACCAACCTGTCAACCACTTTAATTATTTAAATATTGTTTTAAGTAAAATCGATTTTATACTCCAATGTTTTACTGAGAAATGTGGTGAAAAGTTAGCCATCCAGCATTGCCAAAATAAGAGAATGACTGATCCTTAAATTATTTTTGCATCTACAATATACTTTTGGGAGGGCTGCATTTCATTTGATCAATAAACTGCATTTTCTCAGGTTTTTCTTTTGTTATTACAGGAGTTGAACTAAATTCATCACAATTCTTATAAGACCCCAGAGAGTTCCATTAGCTAGCAGTTCTGTGGATCTGGCTCACTTGCCAGGAAAAGGAAAGGAAATGAATTAGTAAAGTGAAATTTTGAAATAAGATTTGGATTTACAAAAGAAACTAGTTTTGAGAAGGTCACAAAAATCTTCTCAGTTCAGTAGAAGACTGAAACACAAATGAGAAAAATAAATGACATCAGCCTCCTGGTAAAAAGATAAGTCTTGATGACATTCATGACTGACACTTTTCTGAGTCTTCTGTGACCCACCCCACATTTAAAATTATCTGTGGCTTCTTGTGTATTAATAACAATGTTTGTGTTCAAAGATCACTATCTGAAATAGTTAACATCATTTATAATAGTTCTATTGAGTCTGCATCCCAGCATTGTAAGGGAGATCAACTTTAAATTGCAGACCAACAGCAAACTCTCTGGAATAAGAGAGGTAAATTTATTCCATTTTTGGAATATTTTATTTTCTTAGAAATTGATGGTTTTTTCATAAGCAAATATATATAAATGTTATCACAAAATTGTTTTTAAATAATTAGGATGTTCAGAATGCTCTGTTCATGAAAACACACTGTAAAAAGAAATCAACTGAAAATACTGCACATTTGTGAAAATCAAACAAAAAATCAGACAAATAGGGAGAATTTGATAACTAGTCTGATACAGCATTAGGAGACAATGCATTGAAAACCCAAAAGGAGAGCATATCTTCTTCACCCGTTTGTTAGTGGGAATCAGCACATTCTTGGCTTCAAGACAATTAATATTACTGCAGTAGCACGGGGCAGGGGTTCCTTCAAGTCAAGAGCTGGTGGGAAGAGGGTGTTTGGATTGGTCTGTTTAATAAGGAAAATAACTCAAAGGATCAAAGATCAAAGAGTTAAGAATGTTTCCACACCCATATTAGTCAGGGTTCTCCAAGGAAATAGAACAATTGGATATGTATCTAAAATGAGGTTTATTTTAGGGAACTGGCTCATATGGAGGCTGAGAATTTCCATGATCTTCCTTCTGCAAGCTGGAAACCCAGGAAAGACAGTGGGACAGTTCAAAGGCCTGAGAACCAGGAGCCAGTGGTATAAATTCCAACCTGAGTCTGAAGACCTGAGAACCAGGAGCAGTGCAGGAAAAGTTTGATGTTCCAGCTTATAGAATCAGGCAGAGTGAGAGAGAAAGAGGATGCAAATCCTCTCTTCCTCCACCTTTTTGTCTATTCAGGCCCTCAATGGACTGGATTGGGGAGGGCTATCCACTTTACTCAATCTACCAGTTCAAATGCTAAACTCTTCAGGAAACTCTCTTAGACACACACTCAGAAATAAGATTTATCCAGATATCTGGGCATCCTGTGGCCCACTCAAGTCGACATATATAATTAACCATCACAAGTGGTACAACAATCCTTAACCCATATTAACCTCTAAATAAAGGCAATAATAAGGTCATAGTTTCACCTAATATCATACTTCTCCTCCTCTTCTTTCCTAGAAAGAACACAGAACCTTCTTTCTTTCCTAGAAAGAAGAGGAGGAAACATCATTTTGAGTGATGTTTACTCTTCTTCTTGATAGCCTATAACTTAAATACCATGAAGTAAAATGAACAATATTAACTATTATGATATAAAGTTAATACACCTTATGTTATATGATAAGAGGATCAGAGTAGGAAGAAGAAAAGATTGTTTATAAGCATTTATGTATTCAAGTATGTTTGTAACAAAATAAGGAGAAATATTCATGACAATTACAGTCCTTATTTCTGTAACTTGTCATGTGATTGTAGCTGGTATGTGTAACAACCTTTTTCAACTACTCATTCTATATTCCCATTGCCTTTAGCAAGCACCTCAGCTGTTTGTTTATAGTTTCTTCCCCTGGTGGGGTGACCAAAACCTTCATTCTGGAAGGGTCTGGGTCATTAGTAGTCCCATCTGGATTAGGTTGTTGTGGTTTCCATTGACCTTACGCATAGGCCATAAGAGACACTAAGGGATCGCCCATACTCCAGATGTACTCCCCCTTATGCCTATTGCGGGTTCAAGTCCAACTTCTCCTTGGTAGTCAGCACAGTAAGCCTGTGGATTCAGGGAGTGGGCAGTCCAAAGTGGCTGGGCAACAGTCTTAATTTCCAGTTCAATGGAATCATTGCTGTGTCTCCTTGGAAGTGTTCCTCCCTTTGGAAGTAAGACCTCTAGGAGAGGAAAGCATAACGTCACAGGAACAGGAACACAGAACCTGTGAATACTGGCTATGTGAGAAAAAGCAACATATATGGAATGATGACTTAGAAAATAAATGCCCTTGTGGAGAGCACTGCCCCAGACTTATCATCTATTGCCATCTACCTGGCACTGTAATGAGTCTTCAAAAGGCTTTTCCACTATTCTATCAAGCCAGTTGCTTCAGGATGGTGGGGAACACAGCAAGACCAGTGAATTCCATGAGCTGATTGCCACACTTCTTTTGCTGTGGAGGGAGTTCCAATATATAAAGCAATTTTGTATGGAATACCATGACAGTGGATAAAGCATTTGGTAAGTCCATGGATAGTAGTTTGGGCAGACACATTACATCCAGGGAAGGCAAATCCATATCCACAGTAAGTACGTACTCCAGTAAGAAAAAGTGCCGCCTCCGTGATGGAAGCTGTCCAATGTAATCAACCTGCCACGAGGTAGATGGCTGATCACTCAAGTGAATGGTGCTTTACTGGGGACTCAGTATTGGTCTTTGCTGCTAGCAGAGTGGTCCGGGCAGCAGATCAGCTTGTACAACAGCCTGGACTTGTTCCAGAACCTTTTCCTACTCTGGGCTACACTCAAAACTAGCAGCTTTTTGAGACACTCATTATTTACTGGAGTATCACACCCAAATAAAAAATATGTTGTCTCCAAAATCTAAAGAGGCCTGGGCTTTGCATCTCTTTTTCAGTTGTAGAAGAAGGCTGATGCAACAACTTATCCTTTACCTTACAAGAGATATCTCAGCATGCCCCATACCACTGGACCATTAGAAATTTCACTGAGGTAGAAAGCCCTTTACATTTTTGTTGGATTTATTTCCCATCCTCCAGCTTTCAAATGTCTTACCAATGAGTCTACAGTAGTTGCTACTTCTTGCTCACTAGATCCAATCAGCATAATAGCATCAGTGGAATGGACCAATGTGATATCTGATGGAAGGAAAAGTGATCAAGATCCCTACAAACTAAATTATGACATAGAGCTGGAGAGCTGATATACTCCCGAGACAAGACAGTGAAGCTATATGGTTGGCTGTGCCAGCTGAAAACAAACTGCTGGATCTTAGTGATAGGAAGGAAGAAAAGGGCATTTGTCTGCTTAAGAGCTACATACCAGGTAATCAGGGGTGTGTTAATTTGCTCAATTACAGCATATCAGCCGCTGGACTGAAGTCACCACCTGGTTCAGTCTATGACAATCCACTGTAACTCTTCAAGAGCCATCTGTCTTCTGTACAGACCAAAGAGGTAAACTGAAGGCGTATGTGGTGGAAATCACCACCCCTCTATCCTTCAAGTCCTTTTTGATGGCACTAATCTCTATAAGTCCTCCAGGAATATGGTATTATTTTGGGTTTACTATTTTCCTAGATAGAGATTGTTCTATGGACTTCCAATTAGCCTTTTCCACCATAACAGTCCAAACAGCACAGCTCAGGGAACCAATGTGGGAATTCTGTCAGCTGCTGAATATGTCTCTTCCAATTATGCATTTAGGAATTGAGGAAATAATACATTCAGGAACAATGGACCCAAGGTGAGATGGACCTCCTGAGCTAAAATTCCACTGATTAACTGACCGACTGAAGCCTCTACTCTGACTGGTATATCGCACTGACATTTTGGGTGTCCAGTATTAGTGTCAGTTCAAAGGCGATGTCCAGCAGTTTCCATAAGGTCTGTTTATTTCCTTTTCCTCAATGCACAGTTACCCTGGTAAAAGGCTATAGCTTTCTTTGGGGAAGGAAAGGAGAAAAGTTAACAGTATAAATTGCTGGCAGCATACCAGAGTCCTTCCTTAAGAAGATCTGGCCTTCCCTTTATTCAAGGGCTTCTGGGTCTATAAACTGACTCAGATTTAACTAATTGAGCAACTCTGACCCTGTTTTTATGATTCCTGTTAGACTTCTGTTCACTTGACCTAAACTTGTCTGCTTATACAGATCAAATAAAGAATTTATTAGGCTATCTATTTCACTTCTAGAAACTCTGTGATCAAATCCTGCTGGACCTCCCTAATACTCCAGCCAGGGAGCACAATGGAGGCTAGTGGAGAGGGTGGTCCACTTTGAAATAGACACTATAACATCTCCTGGAGAACGTTTTTTTCAGTTTAGTCATTTTCACAGTTGACAAAAGACAACAAGTAAGGATATGTCCATGCCAGCAAGGTGCAAGACAGCCAGAAATTCATTTGAAAAGAGAGTAAACAGCTCCTAGAAGTTTGCCACCGAGGTTCATGAGATTCAGAACTGCTCTTCCTCCTTTCTCTCTTCTCATCTCTCGCTCTCATTGCCTCAGTATTATATATTTCTTTTAGAGCTTTTCAGCCTTATTGTGGAGACTGCAACAAAACCCAAAACTCGGTATTATAGTGAAAATATCTAAGATCAAAAGGAGATAAAAAACATAACTGTATGTAATCCAAAAATTGTATTTGTCACAGACTCGTTAAAAAAAAAGCAGCACAATATTTGCAACATTTTACAGAATATTAGAATGATGTTTTCACCTAAATGAATGGCATTAAAAATGAACATGTTAAAGTAATGGATAATTTTACTTCTTTTCTGTATTTTAGTTAACTTATTTTCTTAAATGGTGTATTAATTATGTAGGACATGCTATTAACCTAGCTGTGGTTTAATGTACTACTTCTTTGTTTCCCTGTTACACACACATTTGCTTTGACATAATTATGATTTGTACTGTGATATTTTAATTTTATTTTGCTTCTTTGGATACTCAAAAACCCGATTTTTTTTTTTTTTTAACAATACCAATACTTTACTGTGTTTTGCCTGGATGTTGTAGATATTTAGCAAAGATGTTTATTAGGGAGAAAGTAAATGTGTGCTGTTTGTAAGCAGTGTTTCCTGTGAACAAACTTTGAAAATTTAGTAGAGATATTTTAGAGAAGAAATGAAAATAACTTGACTTTTTAAATTTCTAAATTCCTTGGTTCTCAATATTATCATACTTTACTGAATGTATTTCTTATTAAAATATGTATCTTAAAAGACTTTTTCGGCCACTACTACACTTTTTTTTTTCATTGAGTAGAAAGAAGTGTTGCTATTATGTTATTTTGGTGGTTTATGGTAAGTGTCTATCATAATCAACCTATTGCTTATGACACACAGCTAAAATATTTCCTGCCTTGTTACAAGTTTATACTGTAGCTTACTGTCTCATCATACTTGCATTCTTTATGCATGTTGCATATCATTTAAATATTTTAATTGAGAATATAAATGCAAAACCCACAATTTTAATAACTAAAAACCGTCAATTACTCTACAGGGTCATATTAAGAATTTTGCCTTTCCTGAGCTTTTATTTACTAATGGATAAATATGTTAGGTACTTTGGGTTTTTGTTTGGATTTTACTGGCATTTTACTTTGATTTTTTTTGATATCTTTAATAACTCATACCATTATTTTAAAAATATTATATCAATCTTTAAAATGTGGCAAAATACTATATAACCTAAAATTATATAGTATCCGTGTCATATCAAAGGTTGAGTGCAAAGTAACACTAATAATCTTTATAAAAGTGACTTAAAGAAATACATTCTAGTTTTTATTTTAAAACATCACAAAGCCAGAGAAAACATATTACCTTTTTATTTAGATTAATAGGACTATTATTTCTGTCATTTTGCAGGAGCGAAATATTTTTTATGGCCATAGCCCTAAAATGAAATAGCATAATTATGTGCAGTTACCCTTCCTTAGAAATGCCTTTCTTTTAAATATTTGGCAAGTAAATAGGAACTGGAGTCAAAGGATCCTAATACTCCTGCAATATGATCGATGAGAAGGGAGTCAAACGCAAAGGGTGATTATTATTTATCACTGACATAACTTTAGTTCTGCTAATGGCTTTCAAAGATTTTATTATAAATTTCTTATAAAGAAGTTCAAGGTGGGCCAGTATAAATATTTCTTTTGAAAAATGAAACAAACATATGCTCTTGTATTGTCTTCAGAAAGACTCATTTTGCTGACCAGAGAAAAACAGGGAAGCAAGGTGAAATGTGCAAAATTCCAACTATACAGGCGTATTTCACAGATACTGTGCATTTGGTTGCAGACCACCACAATTAAGCGAATATCTCAATAAAGTGTCACATGGATTTTTTGGTTTCTCAGTGCATACAGAAGTTATGTTTCCATTATACTGTAGTCTGTTAAGTGTGCATTTGGCTTTATGTCTAAAAAAACAATGTACATACCTTAATTAAAAAGTACTTTATTGCTAAAAATGCTAACCATCTTCTGAGCCTCCAGCAAGTCATAATCTTTTTGCTGGTGGAGAGTGTTGCCTTGATGTTCATGGCTGCTGACTGACCAGGGTGGTGGTTGCTGAAGGTTGGGTGGCTGTGGAAATTTCTTAAAAATAAGACAACAATGAAGTTTGCCACACAGATTGAGTTTTCCTTTCATAAATGATTTCTCTACAGCATGTGATGCTGTTTGATAGTATTACCCACAGAACTTCTTTCAAAATTGGGGTTAATCCTCTCATACCCTACCACTACTTTATCAACTAAATTTATGTGATATTCAAAAACTTTTGTTGTCATTTCATCAATCTTCATGGCCATCTTCACCAGCAGTAGATTCCATGTCAAGAAATCACTTTCTTAGCACATCCATAAGAAGCAACTCCTCATCCATTAAAGCTTTATCTGAGATTGCAGCAATTCAGTCATACCTTCAGGCTCCACTTCTAATTCCACTGCTCTTGCTATGTCTATCACATTTTCAGTTTACTTCTTCCACTGAAGGCTTGAGCCCTTCCAAGCAATCCATAAGGGTTGGAATTAACTTCTTCCATGCTCTTATTAATGTTGATATTTTGACCTATTCCCATGAATCACAAATGTTCTTAATGGCATCTAGAATAGTGAATTATTTCCAGAAGGTTTTCAATGGACTTGGCCTAGATCCACTGGAGAAATTACTATCTATTGCAGCTATAGTTTTATGAAATGTATTTCTTAAAAATAATTAGACTTGAAAGTCAAAATTACTACTTGATCCATAGGCTGCAGAATGGACATTGTGTTAACAGGCAAGAAAGCAACATTAATCTTATTATACATCTTCACAGAGCTCTTGGGTGACAGGTACATTGTCAATGAGCAGTAATAATTTGAAAAATATCTTTTTTTCTGAGCAGTAGGTTTCAACAGTGGGCTTAAAATATTCAATAACCAATATTGTAAAGAGATCTGCTGTCATCCAGGCTTTGTTGTGCCATTTATAAATCACAGAGAGTGGATTTAGCCTAATTCTTAAGGGACATAGGATTTTCAGAATGATAAATGAACAGTGACTTCAACTCTGAAGCACCAGCTGCATTATCCCCTAAAGAGAGAGTCAATCTGTCATCTGAAGCTTTGAAATCAGCAACTGGCTTCTCCTCTCTAGCTATGAAAGTCTGAGATGGCATCTTCCAATGTAAGGCTGTTTCAGCTACACTACAAATCTGTTGTTCAGTGTAGCCGTCTTCATTGATTATCTTAGCTGGATCTTCTGGACAACTTGCTGCAGCTTCTGCATCAGCGCTTGCTGCCTCACTTTGCACTTTTATGTGATGGAGTTAGCATCTTTCCTTAAACTTCATGAACCAATCTCTGCTGGCTTCAAACTTTTCTTCTACAGACTCTGCACCTCTCTCAGACTTAACAAATTTAAAGAGACTTACGGTCTTGCTCTTGCTTTGGCCTAAAGGGAAAGTTGTAGCTGGTCTGATCTTCTACCTGGACCACTAAAACTTTCTGTATGTTAGCAATAAGGCTGTTTCACTTTCTTATCACTCATGCGTTCACTGCAGTAGCACTTTTAATTTCCTTTAAGAACTTTTCCTTTGTATTCACAAGCTAACTGGTCCAAGAGGCCCAGCTTTCATCCTATCTCAGCTTTACACTGCCTTCCTCACTAGTCATTTCTAGCTTTTGATTTGAAGTCAGAAATGTGAGACTCTTCCTTTCACTTGAAACTTAGAGGCCACTATAGGGTTATTAATTGGCCTAATTTCAATATTGTTATGTCTCAGGGAATAGGGTAGCCTGAGGAGATGTAAAGAGACAGTGCTGGTAGTTGGAGCAGTTAGAACACACACACCATTTATTAAGTTCACTGTGTATCTGGGTAAGGTTCATGGCACCCCAAATAATAACAACAGCAACATCAAAGATCACTGATAACAAATCATAGATCACCATAACAAGTAGAAAAATAATGAAAAAGTTTGAAAGAATTACCAAAACGTGACACAGAGACATGAAGTGAGCAAATGCTTATTTTTAAAAAATGGCACTGATAGACTTGCTGGATGCAGGGTTGACGCAAACCTTCAATTAAAAAAACAAAACAAAACAATATCTGTGAAGCAGAATAAAGTGAAGCACAATAAAACAAGGTATGCTTAAAATTCCATAAAATCTAAAATTATCCCAGCAAGTTTTTTTTTTCTCTAGGAAAGATTCAGGTTATCCACATGACAGTGATTTGACAATATTATAAAGCTGAGACTCATTTAGTAGTTCCTATGCTTGAAAACAATTCTTAACATATAATTCTCAATTAGTTGAACAATAATGTTAATAAGGCAGTATTAACCTATGGCAGTGAATTCTCAAAACTTGCTGTATATTTATAATCAGCTGAAGGGCTCTAAAAACTTCTCAATGTCCAAGCTCTGCCCTTGCATATCTCTAGACATGAGACCTAAGTATCAGCCTTTTTTCAAAACTTCCCCAGGTAATTCCAATTGCAATCACATTTGATCACTAGTGACACAGGAACCAGACAAAACAAATATTCAGTTGAGGCAGACTTGAATTAAAAATTACATGGAGTCAGAATTAATCAATCGTTCCTCATCTATAAAAAACAGGAAACACTTTTCCTAAATATATGGCTAATCCTACACATCATCTAAACATTACCAAAACATATAATGTTAGTGCTGTAGCTCTTGTTGGATGTAATCTTGTTCACCTTCTTACTGACTATAGTTGACATTGCCTGTGAGTCTTATTTTTCTGTAGTAAAGACAACTCTGGGTTTTTTCCCCCCACAAAAAGACTAGGCATGATCAAATGACAGGGTTTCTTATTTCCTGTCTTCTCTGTGTCACATTTTCATTTTCTTGATATTGTTTCACTTCCTTTTTAGATCACATTATTTATTCTGCTAGGGCATCTTCATTGGGTATACCACTGTTTATACAAGTGTAAGCTGTGGTCCACCTACATCAGAATAAGCTGATTTAAGAAGCAGATTTATGAGCCCTACCAAAGAATAATTTCAAGGAACCTCTAGAGTAGGACCCCTTTTATAATTTGTATGAGAGGTGATTCTTACGCACATGAGAACCACTATTTTAGGCATTCTTCATGCTCTAAATCTTTAGGCAGAAAAGCAAAATCATTAATAAAACAGTTTTGTACATAAAATCACAGACCACTATAACTTTCTTCAGTTTTCACCCTCTTATAGATCAAGGTAACCCATATTTTTCCATAGCTGTCAGCTGATTATTGCTCCCAGGAGTATAGGGTTTAGTGCTAATTCAGCTTTCATGCCCACCTGTCTTCCCCCACTTGTTTCCTCTAATGTTATGCCCAGGCGTCAACATTTAGTATTTGTTATCGGCGATTCTACAGCCTGGCTGCACATTAAAATCAACTGGTAAGGTTTTAAAAATTACTGATGCCTTAGCATGACTTCGTAAAATTACAATTAAATTATCCTGGGATGCGACCCAGGCATGGCTATAGTTTTTTTAATCCCAGCTTATTATAACAGACAGTCAAAGTTTAAAACCACTGAGCTACCTGTTAGCACAATAGTTTGGTCTGCAATTTTATCAGGAACTCAGGTTTTCAGTTCATTATGATTTCAAGCATCAGGACTAAAGTATTAGTCCCAGGGTATTAAGGTATAATAAATACACAGTCTTACTTTACCACACAAATATCAGAATACTGAAAAGAATAATAACATCTCTCAGTTTGAAAAGTCCTGTTTTCAAGCTGCTGTTGCATCTATCTTCAGAATTTATTGCCTGGGTTGCAGATGGTAGAGTGCTACTTAGAAGAGACACCATGTTGGGAAAACCACACTGCTGTGCAATTAATAAGCAGTGGAGTTTCATTTTCCACACCCTCCTAGTTACCAGCTGAAAAGAATCTTTATTGACTTACAAGGTTAACTAACCTTATAAATTTGATATATATAAATGTATTTACTTTTTAAAAATGTTTTATTCAATGACTTCCCTGGCAGCACAGTGGTTAAGAATCTGCCTGCCAATGCAGGGGATATGGGTTCAATCCCTGGTCCGGGAAGATCCCACATGCCACAGAGCAACTAAGCCTGTGCACCACAGCTACACAGCCTGTGCTCGAGAGCCCATGCGCCACAACGACTAAGCCTGTGTGCCACAACTACTGAAGCCCATGCACCTAGAGCCCGTGCACCGCAACAAAGAGTAGCCCTTGCTCACCACAACTAGAGAAAGCCTGCAAGCAGCAATGAAGACCCAACACAGCCAAAAATAAATAAATAAATAAATAATGTTTTATTCAAATGACAAGTAAATAAATATGTTGAGAAATATTTTACAAATATTTGTTTCAAGGACAAGTCAGTAGAGAAACTGTCTTTATCATTGCTTGATTCAAAAAAACATTTCAGTATGCTGTGATATTTTTGTGTCATATCAGATAAGAAAATTGATTTTTCAAGGCGTATTTCTTATTTTTGTGGACATTCCATCCAATAAGTAAGCAGTGACCAGGCAGTGTGAAATTTTCCTATTGCTTGTATACATCTTTATATTGTTACAGCTTTTATGTATTCAGAAATTCAAATGTATTTATTAATTATTGCTAAAGGAAATGCACAGGGAAGGTGAGATAAAGCGAGTGGAGTAGGAAGACCCTGAGGTCACCTCCCCGCATGAACACACAAAACTAGAACTACATATAGAGAAATTCTCTCTGAGAATGAACTGAAGACTAGCTGAATGGCTCTTCTACAACCAAGCTTAAAAAGAAAGAACCACAGAGTCTGGTAGGAGGGAAGAAGTGATCTAGTCAGGACCCACACTGCTGGTGGGTGATCCAGAAGAGGAGGAAGATATCACAAGCATGGGGATCCTCCCAAAGGAGTGAGGAACTCAAGCCCCATATGGGGCACCCTAGCCTTGGATCTGGCACCAAGGAAATGAGCCCCCTTTGCTGGTTTAAAAACCAGTGAGGCTTACTGGAGGGCTATTAAAAACCAAGACTCTGCTCTTGAAGAGCAGGAAGACAGATTTGCTTGCTCCCAGCCCCAGCACAGAAGATTGAAAACTTTCTGGTGCTCAGGCCGGCCTGCCAGAACCACCCCAGTATGCCCCAGTATGCACCATGCTCCTGCTGCAGTCCTTCTGGATTCCGTACCATTCCCAGCCAAGGTGGAGACTGCCATCACATGTACTGGGGAGAAGCTGATCTAGCACAGATTTGCAGCTGAGCCTCTCCAGCCCCAGGCCCAACCCCAACCAAGGAAAAGACTACTATTGTGCCAGGGAGAAGCTCAGAACTGTGGCTTCCAGCCCCTCTGGCCCCATCCCAATGCAACCACATCCCTGACCAAAGCAGAGACAACAGCTGTGCTGGGGAGAAATGGAGGTAGCTCAGATTTGCAACTCCAGTACCTCAAGCCCCTGGCCCTGCCCTCAAACAACTTGAAGACTGCCATGACCCTGGGGAGAAGCATTGCTCCCTCAGGGCTCCTGCTCTAGCACCTTGGGCCCTGGACCGGCTCCCCATCAGGGCACAACTGTCAATGAACCCAGGAAAATCCCCAACTCCTACCTGGCTCTGGCTCTAACCCCTCTAACTCTAGCCTATGCTCCACCAGGTAGCGAATTTTAAACAAAATGAGAAGGCAGAGGAGTACATTCCAAGCAAAAGAACAAGATAAAACGCCAGAATAAAGCCTAATGAAATGGAAATAAGTAGTTTACCTGATAAAGAGTTCAAGGTAATAGTAATAAAATGCTTACTGAACTCAGAAAAAGAATAGAGGAACACAGTGAGAACTTCAACAAAGAACTAGAAAATATAAAAGAACCAATAAGAACAGAAAAACATAGTAACTGAAATGAAAAATATACTAGAAAGAATTAACAGCAGCTTAGGTGATACTGAAGAATGCATAAGCAATCTGGAAAACAGAATAGTGGAAATCACCCATCAGAAAAGCATAAAAGTATTTTACTTTTTTTTGTTTGTTTGTTTGTTTTTGGTCAATGAGGACAGTTTAAGAAACTTCTGAGACAACATCTAGTGTACTGTCATTCACATTATAGGGGTCCCAAAAGGAGAAGAGAGACAAAGAGGCAGAAATTGTATTTGATGAAATTATAGTTGAAACCTTCCCTAAGCTGAAGAATGAAACAGATATCCAGCTCCTGGAAACACAGGGAGTCCCAACCAAGATAAACCCCCCAAAATCCACACCAAGATATGTCATAATTAAAATGGCAAAGTTAGAGAATTTTAAAGGCAACAAGAGAAAAACAGAGTCACATACAAAGGAACCCTATAAAGCTCTCAGCGATTTTTCAGCAGAAACGTTTCAGACTAGAAGGAAGCAGCATGATATATTTAAAGTGCTGAAAGGAAACAAACAAACAAACAAACAAAAAACTACAATCTAGAATACTCTACCCAGCAGATTATCATTCAGAATTGGAGGAGAGAGAGAATTTCCCAGATAAGCAAAAACTGAAAGAGTTTATCACCGTTAAACTGGCCTTGCAAGAAATGTTAAAGGTTTTTTTTTTTAAGCAAAAGAGAAAAGGCTATAACAAAAAATTAAAACACATATGAAGGGGAAAATTTCACTGGTAAAGATAAATATATAGTAAAGCAAATAGATCGACCACTTAAGCTAGTAAAAAGGTTAAAAGACAAAAATTGCAAAATAAACTATAACTGTGGTAAACAGTTAAGGGATAGACATGAAGATTTAAAATATGACATCAAAAACAAAATGAGAGGGAGGCGTAATAAATGTAGAGCTTTTAGAATGTGTTTGAAATTAAATAACTATCAGTTCAAAGTAAGTAGATATAGGTCAATATATCTGAACCTCATGGTAAGCACAAATTCAAAAACCTACAGTACATACACAGAATTCAAAGAAAAAGGAACCCCAACATAAAACTAAAGAAAATAAACTACAAGGGAAGTGACTAAAAGAAGAAGAAAAGAACAAAGGAGTAAAAAAAACAATCAAAAAACAAGTTTAAAAAATGACAGTAAGTACATACCTATCAGAAATCACTTTAAAAATAAATGCTCTAATCAAAAGACAAATGGTGGCTAATTAGATAAAAAACAAGACTTATTTATATGCTGCTTACAAGTAACTCACTTCACAGCTAAAGACACACACAGACTAAAAGTCAGAGGATAGAAAAAGATATTTCATGCAAATGGAAGCAAAAAGAAAGCTTTAAGGTAGCAATACTCATATCACACAAAGTAGAACTTAAACTAGATTCTACAACAAAAGATACTAAAGGGCATTATATAATAATAATAAAGAGGTCAATCCTAGAAAAAATATACAACACTCATAAACATATATGCACCTAATATAGGAGCACCTATATATATGAAGTAAATATTAGCAGACAGAAAGAGAGAAACTGACTGTAATACAGTAATAGTAAGGAACTTTAATACCCCACTTACATCAATGGATAGATGATCCAAACAGAAAATCAATAAGGAAACAGTGGCCTTAAATGACACTTTAGATTACATGGACTTAATAGATATCTATAGAACATTCAATCCAAAAACAGTAGAATACACATTCTTTTCAAGTACACACAGAACTTCTTCCAGGATACATCACGTGCCAGACCACAAAAGAAGTCTCAAGTATATCAAGTATCCTTTCTGGCCATAAAGGTATGAAACTAGAAATCAATTACAGGAAGAAAGTGAAAAAAAAAAAAACCCCACAAACACACAGATACTAAGCAACATGCTACTAAAAAAAAAAAATGGGTCAACAAAAAAATTAAAGAGGAAATTTTAAAATACCTGGAGACAAATGAAAATGGAAACACAACATTCCAAAATCTGTGGGATGGAGCAAAAGCAGTTCTAAGAAGGAAGTTTATAGTGCTGTAAGCCTGCACAGGAAACAAGAAAAATCTCAAACAATCTATTCTTATGCCAAAGGAACTAGAGAAAAAAACTCCATAGTAAAAAAAGAAAAGTAATAAAGATCAGAGTGGAAATAAATGAAATAGAGCCTTAAAAAATAGAAAAGATCATGAAACTAAGAGCTAATTCTTTGAAAAGATGAACAAAATTGATAAACCTTTAAGCAGACTCATCAGGAAAAAGCGAGAGGGCCCAAATAAATAAATTCAGAAACGAAAGAGAAGTTACAACTGACACCACATTAAAAAAAAAAAATCATAAGACATTACTTTGAACAATTATACACCAAAAAAACCTGCACAACCTAGAAGAAATGGATAAATTCCAAGAAATATACAATCTTCCAAGACCGAGTCAGGGAGAAATAGAAAATCTGAACAGACCAAATACTAGTATTGGATTCAAATCAATAATCAAAAAAGTCACAAAAAACAATAACCAGGACCAGAGGGTTTCATAAGGGGAATTCTACCAACATTTGAAAAGGAGTTAATATCTATCCTTCTCAAACTATTCCAAAAAATTTAAGAGAAGAGAACATGTCCAAGTGCATTCTACAAGGTCCGAATTATACTGATACCAAAACAAAGACACTAAAAAAAAAATGAACATTACAGGCAAATATGTCTAATGAACATACATGCAAAAATCCTCAACAAAATATTAGCAAACTAAATTCAAGAAGATTTTAAAAGGAGACATCAAGATCAAATGGGATTTATTCCAAGGATGCAAGGATACATCAATATCCACAAATCAATTAACATTAATAAAAGAAGGATACAGAAACCTCTGGGACAACACTAAATGCACCAACATTCGAATTATAGGAGTCCCAGAAGAAAAAGAGAAAAAGAAAGGGTCTGAGAAAATATTTGAAGAGATTATAGTGGAAAACTTCCCTAACATCGGAAAGGAAATAGTCACTTAAGTCCAGAAAGCACAGAGAGTCCCATACAAAATAAACCCTAGGAAAAACACACCAAGACACATATTAATCAAACTAACAAAAATTAAATTCAAAGAAAAATATTAAAAGCAGCAAGGGCAAAACAAAAAATAACATAGAAAGGAATCCCCATAAGGTTATCAGCTGATTTTTCAGTGGAAACTCTGCAGGCCAGAAAGGAGTGGCAGGATATACTTAAAGTGATGGAAGAGAAAAACCTAAAACCAAGATTACTCTACCCTGCAAAGATCTAATTCAGATTCAATGGAAAATTCAAAAGTTTTTCAGACAAACAAAAAGTAAGAGAATTCAGCACCACCAAACCAGCTTTACAACAAATGCTAAAGAAACTTCTCTAAGCGGGAAACACAAAAGAAAAAGACACACAAAGACAAGCCCAAAACAATTAAAAAAATGGTAATAGGAACATACATTTCAATAATTACCTTAAATGTAAATGGATTAAATGCCCCAACCAAAAGACATAGACTGGCTGAATGGATACAAAAACAAGACCCGTATATATGCTGTCTACAAGAGACCCACTTCAGACCTAGGGACACATACAGACTGAAAGTGAAGGGATGGAAAAAGATATTCCATGCAAATGGAAATCAAAAGAAAGAGTAGCAATACTCGTATCAGAAAAAAATAGACTTTAAAATAAAGACTGCTACAAGAGATAAGGAGGGACACTACATAATGATCAAACCATCAATCCAAGAAGAAGATATAACAATTATAAATGTTTATGCACGCAACATAGGAGCACCTCAATAAATAAGGCAAATGCTAACAACCATGGAAGGAGAAATTGATAGATAGTAACACAATAATAGCAGGGGACTTAACACACCACTTACACCAATAGACAGATCATCCAAACAGAAAATAAATAAGGACACACAAGCTTTAAATGACACAATAGACCAGAGAGATATAATTGATATTTATAGAACATTAGACCCAAAAGTGGCAGAATACACTTTCTTCTCAAGTGCACATGGAACATTCGTCAGGATAGATCACATCTTGGGTCACAAATCAAGCCTCGGAAAATTTAAGAAAATTGAAATCGTATCAAGCATCTTTTCTGATCACACACTATGAGACTGGAAATCAATTACAGAAAAAAAAAACAGTAAAAAACACAAATACATGGAGGCTAAACAGTGTGCTACTAAATAACCAAGAGACTACAGAAGAAATCAAAGAAGAAATTTAAAAATACATAGAAACAAATGACAATGAAAACACGACGACCCAAAACTTATGGGATGCAGCAAAAGCAGTTCTAAGAGGGAAGTTTACAGCAATTCAATCTCACCTCAAGAAACAAGAAAAATCTCAAATAAACAATCTAACCCTACACTTAAAACAACGAGAGAAAGAAGAACAAAGAATCCCCAAAGTCAGTAGAAGGAAAGAAATCATAAAGATCAGAGCAAAAATAAATGAAATAGAAACAAAGAAAACAATAGCAAAGATCAATAAAACTAAAAGCTGGTTCTTTCAGAAGATGAACAAAATTGATAAACCCTTAGCCAGACTCATCAAGAAAAAAAGGGAGAGGACACAATCAATAAAACTACAAATGAAAAAGGAGAAATTAAGACTGACACTGCAGAATTATAAAGGATTATAAAAGACTACTACAAGCAACTATATGCCAATAAAGCGGACAACCATGAAGAAATGGACAAATTCATGGAAAGGTACAATTTTCCAAGACTGAACCAGGAAGAATTAGAAAATATAAACAGACCTATCACAAGTAATGAAATGGAACTGTAACTAAAAATCTTCCAACAAACCAAAGTCCAGGACCAGATGGCTTCACAGGTGTATCCTATCAAACGTTTAGAGAAGAGCTAACACCCATCCTTCTCACACTCTTCCAAAAAACTGCAGAGGGAGAAACACTCCCAAATTCATTCTATTAAGCCACCATCACCCTGATACCAAAACCAGAAAAAGATATCACCAAAAAAGAAAATTATAGATCAATATCACTGATGAACACAGATGCAAAAATCGTGAACAAAATACTAGCAAACAGAATCCAACAGCATATTAAAAGGATCATACACCATGATCAAGGGGGATTTATCCCAGGGATGCAAGGATTATTCAATATATGCAAATCAATCAATGTGATACACCATATTAACAAATTGAAGGATAAAAATCATATGATCATCTCAATAGATGCAGAAAAAGCTTTTGACAAAATTGAACACCCACTTATGATAAAAACTCTCTGGAAAATGGGCACAGAGGAAACCTACCTCAACATAATAAAGGGCATATATGACAAACCCACAGCAAGCATCATACTCAACAGTGAAAAACTGAAAGCATTTCCACTAGGATCAGGAACAAGACAAGGATGTCCACTCTCACCCTTTCTATTCAACATAGTTTGGGAAGTCCTAGCCACAGCATTCAGAGAAGAAAAAGAAATAAAAGGAATACAAATTGGAAAAGAAGAAGTAAAGCTGTCACTGTTTGTTGATGACATGATACTATACATAGAAAATGCTAAAGATGCCACCAGAAAACTACTAGAACTAATCAGTGAATATGGTAAGGTTGCAGGATACAAAATTATGCCAGAAATCTCTGGCATTCCTATACACCAAGAACAAAAAATCAGAAAGAGAAATTAAGGAAACACTCCCATTTACCACTGCAACAAAAAGAATAAAATACATAGGAATAAACCTGCCTGAGGAGGAGAAAGACTTTTCAGAAAATTATAAAACACTGATGAAAGAAACCAAAGATGACATAAACAGATGGAGAAATCCACCATGTTCTTAGATTGGAAGAATCAATATTGTGAAAATGACTATACAACTCAAAGCAATCTACAGATTCAATGCAATCCCTTTCAAACTACCAATGGCATTCTTCACAGAATTAGAACAAAAAATTTTCCAATTCGTATGGAAACACAAAGACCCCGAATAGTCAAAGCAATCTTGAGAAAGAAAAGCGGAGTTGGAGGAATCAGGCTCCCTGACTTCAAACTATACCACAAACCTAGAGTAATCAAGACAGTATGGTACTGGCACAAAAACAGAAATATAGATCAATGGTACAGGATAGAATGCCTAGAGATCAACCCAAACACATATGGGCACCTAATTTACGACAAAGGAGGCAAGAACATACAATGGAGAAAAGTCAGCCTCTTCAGTAAGTGGTGCTGGGAAAACTGGACAGCTACATGTAAAAGAATGAAATTAGAACATTATCTAACACCATACACAAAAATAAAGTCCAAATGGATTAAAGATTTAAATGTAAGACCAGACACTATAAAACTTTTTGAGGAAAACATAGGAAAAACACACTTTGACTTAAACCACAGCAAGATCTTTTTTGACCCACCTCCTAGAGTAATAGAAATAAAAAACAAAAATAAACAAATGGGACTTAATTATACTTAAAAGCTTTTGCACAGCAAAGGAAAACCATAAGCAAAACAACGCTCAGAATGGGAGAAAATATTTGCAAATGAAACAACAGACAAAGGATTAATCTACAAAATTAATATACAAACAGCTCATGGAGCTCAATATCAAAAAAACAAACAATCCAGTTAAAAAGTGGGGGGAAGACCTAAATAGACATTTCACCAAGGAAGACATATAGATGGCCAAGTGGCACAGGAAAAGATGTTCAACATCACTAATTGTTAGAGAAATGTAAATCAAACTACAGTGAGGTATCTCCTCACACCAGTCAGAATGGCCATTATCAAAAAAGCTAGAAACAATAAATTCTGGAAAGGGTGTGGTGAAAAGGGAACTCTGTTGCACTGTTGGTGGGAATGTAAATTGATACAGTCACTATGGAAAACAGTATGGAGTTTCCTTAAAAAACTAAAAATAGAAATACCATATGACCCAGCAATCCCACTACTGGGCATATACCCTGAGAAAACCATAATTCATAAAGAGACGTGCACTACAATGTTCATTGCAGCTCTATTTACAATAGCCAGGACATGGAAACAACCTAGACATGGAAACAACCTAAGTGTCCACCGACAGATGAATGGATAAAGAAGATGTGGCACATATATACAATGGAATATTACTCAGCCATAAAAAGAAACAAAATTGAGTTATTTGTAGTGAGATGGATGGACCTAGAGTCTGTCATACAGAGTGAAGTAAGTCAGAAAGAGAAAAACAAATACCGTATGCTAACACATATATATGGAATCTTAAAAAAAGAAAAAAAAGAAGCTGGTACTGATGAACCTAGTTGCAGGGCAGGAGTAGAGGTAGACATAGAGAATTGACTTGATGACATTCAGTGGGAGGGCGAAGCTGGGGCAAAGTAAGAGTAGCATCGACATATATACACTACCGAATGTAAAAAATAGTTGACTGGTGGGAAGCAGCCGCATAGCACAGGGAGATCGGCTCAGTGCTTTACAATGACCTAGAGGGGTGGGATAGGGAGGGTGGGAGGGAGGCTCAAGAGGAAGGGGATATGGGGACTTGTGTATGCATACTGCTGATTCACTTTGTTGTGCAACAGAAACTAAAATGGTATTGTGAAGCAATTATACTCAAAGATCTATTTTTTTAAAAAAAGGATAAAAATCCAATGATCATCTCAACAGAATGCAGAAAAAGCATTTTACAACACTGAACATCCATTCATGAAAAAAATTCAACAAAGTTGGTATAACAGGAACATACCTTGACATAATAAAGGTAACTTATGACAAGTAAAATTTTTATTCTAAATACTAACAATAATATCTTCTGTAAATGAAAAGAGTTGTCTCATTTTCTAATATATATGAGTTTTGCTTCTTTATCTTGCCTTGCGGCACTGGTTAACAGCCTGCAGGAAAATGTTAAATTGAGGCGGCAAAAGCAGACATCATGCCATGCCCCTGCACTTAGGAGAAAAGTGTGTTTACTGTAGGTTTTTTTTATAGATACCCATCATCAGATTGAGGGGTTTCTCTTGTAACCTAGGTTTGCTGTCAGTTATATTATTGTATTATTTTTTACATAACAGGCGTTATTTTTTCAAAAATTTTGGCAGTTGAGATGATGATATAATTTCTCATTTATTTTATTTGAGGTATTTAATTTTTGATAATTAAACCAAAGTTAAATTTCTGGGGATAACACAGTTATTTATTATTTATTTTATACAGTGTTGATTTTGTTTTGTCAGTATTTTGTTAAGAAATTTTGTATTTCTGCTCTGGAGGGATAGTATTCTTTAATTTTTTTCTTTGTAATATTTTTCATGTTTAGATATAGGCATTATGTTGGCCCCCATCTTAGGCCACTCAGACTGCTATAACACAATACCACAGATTGGGTTACTTTTAAACTTTTATTTCTTACAGTTCTGGAGGCTGTAAGTCCAAGACGATTGTGCTAGCAGGGTCAGGTGAGGACCTTCTTATGGGTTGGAGACTGCCAAACTCACTGTGTCATCACACAGTGGAAGTGGCTAGAGAGCTCTGTGTGGTCTCTTATAAGAGCACAAATTCCATTCATGAGGGCTCTTCCCTCATGACCTAAGTACCTCTCATAGGACCCACCTCCTAATAGTATTGTGTGAGGGTCAGAATTTCAACATATGAATTTAGGGGAGATACAAACAGCCTCATAAAATGAATTTCATATTTTTACATTTGTTTGATATTTAGCAATTTGTTCTTTGCTCCTTCTTTATCACCTTCTGTTGAGTCAACTGGATTTTATACCCTGTATTGACACTTTAGCTACTTCTCTTTTTATTATTTTTAATAGTTTCCATAGATACTACCACATGCATTTCTATGTAATAATACTGGCTTTGAACACTATTATGCTACTTCATAAAGCAGTGTAAAAAAACTTAAGCTTTTATGCTATTATTTTATTAGTATTTTATGTATGACATAAATACTATACTACATTGTTAGTATTGCTGCTTTAATCACTTATTAATCTTTTAAAGAAATTAAGGAAAGCAAGTATATCTTCCTCAATATGTTTGCATATTACCAGTCCTGTGCTCTTCATGGACATTTTCCATGTCCTGTGCACTTCATTCATCCTCATACATTTGGAATTTCATAATTTACTTCAGCTAGGAATATTTCTTTCCACATTTCTTATAGTAAAGATCTACTAGAGACAAAATCTGGCTCAGAATACAAAAGACAGAGCTTGAATACTGTCAATATGTTAAGGCCGTATTAGAGAGACAATCCACTTCCACCCCTAAGGAAACTTGGACCCCCAAAAGATAACACTTTGCAGAAAAAAATCACCCTATATAGAGAGGAAATACATATGCCTTTCTCAAATTCTACTTAGAGCACAACAGACAAGATGAAATAAGCATCCCTTAAGAATGCTTAACCATATGCCCACATGAATCTGAAATTGGTCCATGAATTCATATTACCTGTATAGTTCAAAGCACACTAGTTAATATTTTTAGTGTTGTCCCAAATCAGTACTGCTCTGAGGTGCCTGACAGAAACAAACCAACTGAAAAAATGAATTTCAAATGACAACCTCAAGAAAATCCTACTAAGAAAAAAAAAAAAAATCAGACTATGAGACATAGTATTTAAGTCACTAAACATATTAATAAATGAGCCAGAATGCTAAAAGATAAAATAAGTTATAATTATCAGTTAAAGAATATTAGTTTATTTACAGTACTTAAAATATAAAGGAGATATTGAAATCATAATGAAGGAGCAATGATCCATAAAAATTAAGCAAGGTGGTCTTTTTAAAGATAGAATATCTAAGATTTTAATATATAATAATTAAAATTAGAAACTCTTTGCAGGGAAAGAAGTAACAGACTTGACATTGCTGAACAGTGAACTGGTGAATAAAAAGATATGTCTGGGGCTTCCCTGGTGGCGCAGTGGTTGAGAGTCCGCCTGCCGATGCGGGAGACGCGGGTTCGTGCCCAGGTCCGGGAGGATCCCACATGCCGCGGAGCGGCTAAGCCCGTGAGCCATGGCCGCTGGGCCTGCGCGTCCGGAGCCTGTGCTCCGCAACGGGAGAGGCCACAGCAGTGAGAGGCCCGCATACCGCAAAAAAAAAAAAAAAAAAAAAAAAAAAAAAAAAAAAAAGATATGTCTGAAAAAATTGACCAGGATTAAAGCATATCATTATTGGGTAAAGAGAAAATATATACAATATATGTTACATATAATAATCTGTTCTCTCTGCCTGGCTGATTGAGCTCGTTCATTGGTCTTCTTCTGTCCTCAGACTGGGACTTACACCATCAGCACTCCCAGGTCTCAGCCTTTGGAACTAGACTACAACTTACACCATTGGCTCTCCTGGTTCTCAGGCCTCCAGACCCGGCCTGGAACTCAACACCAGTGTCTTTCTTGATCTCCAGCTTACAGACAGCAGATGGGGGTGGGGGTGGGGGGCAGGGGTGGAGAGGGTTTCTCAGATTCCATAATAGCATGAGTCAACTCCTTATAATAAATATCTTTGTGTACGTGTATGTATATGTCTACATGTATGCATGTATATATATATATGTACGTGTATATATAATATATGTATGTATATAACCTACTGGTTCTGTTTCTCTAAAACAAAACAAGGATAGATAGATATATATAGACAGATATAAATTAGGTCAAATTAGGTTAATTATGCCATCACATCTTCATATCATTAATCAATTTCTGTCTTATTCAATCATCTTGTGAGAGTCTGGAGTTGTTAAAACCTCCCACAATGACTATTGTTAGTTTTTTGGTCTATCAATTATTCTCCCTTTTTCAGAGAGGGGGGAGGACTCTTTGATTGAATCATAATATCTAAAATGAAATGGGACCAAACACACATAACGTAGCACAGTGAGCTTTCCTAAACTGAACACACCTGTGTACCAAGCACTCTGACCAAAAAACAGCATTCCAGCACTCCAGAAGCTTTTTTCATGCCCATTTCAAGCCATTTAATTCCTACCTCTTCAAGGCACCCACTATCTGACTTCTGTCACAGAAGATGCGTTTCTGTCTATTTTTGAACTTTCTATATATGAAATTATAAAGCATGTATCATTTATGCCTGGCATCTTTCATTCAGCACCACGTGCATGTGGTTTATATAATTTGCTGTATGTAGTTTTAGTTTATTCACTTTCATTGCCATATAGTACTCCACTTTGTGGAATTTCTACCACAATTCACGTGTACATTTTATTGTACATGTACATTTGGATAGTTTCCAATTTTTAGACATTTTGAATAGTGCTACGATAAACATACTTGTTTATATCTTTTGATGAACAAATGCACATTTCTGTTAGCTATATTCCTAGAATTGGAATGGCTGTGTCATAGTGCAGGTATATGTTCAGCTTTAATCAATACCAAAAACCCACATTGTTTTCATGACAGATAGCTCTTGGCAATCTTTGTTTTGAGATGGCTTCCTTCTAGTGTACACCAGTTACTTTACCTGGGGATAAAATAGATAAATCTTTTTGGAAACATGGGCCTTTTTTTATTTCACAGAAAACCCAAGGAAATCTCACTGTAGTATTTTTATCTCAGTACAAATATCAGTTCCATGTAGAAGAGAGAATAAGCTGGTGGAACAGGGATGCACTAATCAAGTTGTCAAGGAAGTATCTTTATAACATCAAATATCTGTGTTATCACATAAGTCAAATTAGTCAGCTCATGAATAAGACAACAGAAGTAAAAGTTTCACACACAGTAAGAAAAAACATACAGATAAGAGAATATATAAGAAAATACCATATGAACACAAGGCCAAGAAACAAGCCTTTTATATCCTCCCTTGGACTCCCAATTTCATGTACATTTTCAGTTTTTTTTTTCAGGGAGAATAACATTCTGTACTTTTGTAGATACAAATTAACATAAGAATTAACCAAAATGCTTACATAAGAAAGTGCTGACAAGGTCAAAGAAGAACTCAAGGAATAAGTAAAGATATATCGATACTTTTAGATAGCATGTGGAGTTAACTTGGACAGTGGCAGCCACCCGCCTTGAAAGTAAATTACTCCTTCGTTTAGAAATCTAAGCATTGTACAAGGTAGCACCCTGAAGTTTTTATAAAACAAACAGAGCGACAGTTAATAATACACAGCAATGTGCCAATTTAAACCACAGAACATGTTTCTAACTAGTGTACAATGATTTCAGGGTCACTATATTCAAATGCAATCAGTCAGGCAGGGAGTTCAAAACACTTCAGAATCTGAAATGATGATCTTGGTACAAGTCAGGTAATAGTAATGACAGCATTACTAGGGGGTTAACCCTCTCAACCTACGATCAGACCTCTTGAGCTTTAAATGCCTTGCCACAAATACTCACACTTTCACCATCAAGGCCAAGCAAGATAAAGCTGAGAGTCTATTAAAAGTTCTGATGTGGTACGTAAAACGGGAATTAACATTTATGACATCATCAGGCATGTGTAATATTTTTCTCTGAAACAATGTTTTACTCCATGATGTTACTTCTTAACTAATCCCAAATTATGTTTTAAAAAAGAAAACAAACAAAAACATTAATTGTGTAAAGGCACCAAAGTATTAAAATTCTATACGAGACACTTCAACCATGACAAAGCTGCTAAATAACTTTAATCTTCTCGTCGACAAAATAAAATTTGCCACTGAGAAATCACAACAGCACCAAGGGAATTCTGCAAAAGAGGCACAATATATAACTGAAGAACTTGGAGCAGTAGGAGAGTTTTCACTTATTTAAGAACCCAGGAGAAGTGTAGACAATGCACTGACTGCTACTTCAAAGGTTGAGACTGAAGGGACAGGGGACAAACAGAATTTTAGTGTGACGATCAGGCACTATAGCGGCAGCCTTTTTTCCGCATCACACTGCAGCCTAGAATAAGCGAGTCCAGGGGGAAAGAGCTGAATTCACTCTGATTTCTGGTATCCATACTTCAATAAGTGGCTGCCTCTTTGGGACAGCTGAGAGTTGGGGGATTTGCTCAATGCAAAGAAGTCATTGAGGGGCATCACAATGATGATGCAGAAAAGTGCATGTAGTGAAAATAAGAATCAACTTGCTTACTAACTGGATACTATGGTTTAACTTGAGATAAGAGATAGCCTAAATATAGGTATGGCCCTAAAAATTGCACATTGTTACATGAACATAGCACAGCTTAGTTGCATGGCTGAGGTTCCCAAGCATTAGAGTTTTAATGATTGTACCTGAGATACTTTCCCTAGACAATACACTGAGATTATGTCATGGAAGAGTGTCAGTAAAACATCAAAAGGTCTGGTAATCTGCAGGTCTTTGAGATATAATTTGCCTTAGCATATATTTATTTTCGATGTTGACATTATCAAAAGCCAATTCCTTGTTCATGTTAGCATTCTGACTCAGTCACAGTAAACTCTGATGGTAGTTACTGGTTGTATTACTATGGGTAAGTACTTAATCTTACTGAATCACAGTCTTTGACTAAATATATATCACATATATTAATTATTCCACATAAACCTGTAAAATTAGAGAAAAAAGATAACGTATAGAGTTACTGATATGATTAAATGAGATACTCTGTGTGAAAGCAAATGCCGCAAATAATGATGCACATTACTTATTTAATATTAATCGAGCGTCTATTTTAAAAATCAAATGCTTAAATTCATAATGTTCTTTCTTACTGAAGATTATTTTGTTCTCTCAAAATCACATCCTTGCTGGAGATCTCTCCCAAATAAGCATACTATACAAATATTTAAAAAATAATTAAAATGCACTAATTAGTCTGATGTATTTGCTTTATTATCTCTCATGTGCTCTTTAAATTCATGAAACCTGATATATTAAAAATGTAAGTCACTGGCTAAACATACATACTTTTCTGATGATATTACTGCCATTAAAAAATGTAGTATCTTTTGTATTCACAGTGATTTACTTGATAACAGGAGAGACATACTGACCAGGTTAGGTTCCCCCCATATCTAGAACATAAAACCCTGCACTTCTCTGTAGAACCCAACTCAGCTGATTTATGTAATGTTGTTTGATTTCTTTCTCCTCCTCTAAAATATACACTTAATGACTGGAAGGTCTGCATCTTTCTTTTGTCCCCTAATATCCCAGCTGATTAATGGTGCTTTCTTCACTCTGAGAAGGTATATAAATTCAGCTGTTAAAATTTTAATTGGTTTGAAAAAGGAATTCTCCTTGCCCCTGAGAGATAAACATACATATGTCTATAATTATGTGATAAGGTCTATAAAAAGGGACTGAATTTTTATCAGGAAAGATTTGGAGTATGGATCCCACTTATGTATACGATGATCTTAGTCACAAGGCCAAGACCATCCAATACAAATATAACTGGAGCCACAAATGTTAGCCATATGTGTAACTGTAAACTTTCCATTACCACAATATAGAAGTAAAAGGAATTAGTAAAATTAATTTAAATAACATATTTCATTTAAGCCAATATATCCAAAATATAATTTTGCCATGTAATTAACATAAAATGTTAATAAGTTATTTTACATTTTTATGCTAAGTCCTTGAAATGGGGTGTGTATTTTATAATTACAGAATATTTCAATTCAAACCAGTTACATTTAAAGTTCTCAAACATGACTTATGGCTAGTGGCTACCATATTGGACAACACACCTTTAGAACGAACGAGAAGATAGATATTAGTTTTGTTTATTTTAGAGGAAAGATCATTAAAATACTTGAGTAGATAAATTTATAATTTTTTTTTTCAAAAGTTGACATATATTGCTGGAAACCTATCTTAAGTCTCATTTTACTAAGATTGATGGCTTGACATGGAGTTATATCCATGGTGGCTTTGATTCCACTTTCCCACTGTCTACAGGAAAACTACTACCTTTCATGACTTCCTCTTTTTTTTTTTTTTTTTTTTCTGTTTTTGCCTCTCAAATTATTTGCCTTCTTTGTCTCCTCCAAATAACGAAATGAAAAGAGAATAAAAGAGTGCTGAATTTGGGGATTCAAATACTGCATTTCCAATTTCGACATCTAATGTCAGGGGAAACTGTTCTTCACTGAAAGAAATACTTACTCATGTATAACTTCTATAAAAAGTTTACTGATATTCTAAATGTGGTTTGAAAGACTGTATCTAGAAACATACTTTTAGAATTCTCTTACTCAAGAATTTTCAAAGAAGTTGCCCAAACCTGTACCTGCAAACAAGAGGAATGAGCTTATGGTGCTGCCTGCTCTGACGCTTTCTGATTCAACTTTAATTTTTTATAGTTCAGCATGTTGGATTGTTTGCGGTACTCTAACCCTGATTCTTTCCAATAAATACTGTTTGCAGTACTCTAATCCTGATTCTTTCCAAGAAATATTGGTATACAACAATTCCTACTCTCATTTATCTATATTCTATAACAGTACTTCAGTTATTTTATGTCTATACTGTATGGTCATTAATCAACCCTGGTTCCTCAGGGTGCTTGATGATAGGTTTCCCACACTCAATTTATTCCACAGGCATCACAGAGTTTTACAGAATTTTGGCTGATGTGGTCTGGTCTTTCACTATCTGTACTCCACTTCCTTCTCTTTCCATTAAATTAGGTTTAGCAAGCTGCGCCAAGCATAGCAATGGATTATGCATCTCTTTTCAAAACAGCCCAGTTTTCAAAAATATTACAAAAAGACAAAAAAAACCAGGCATGGTTAAGTGTCCTGTACTTTAAAGGGCTGGTAACCATCACTTCAGTTGGCCTATTTAATGTAAACTGTAGCAATTATCTGTTGTTGTAGCCCTGTAAACAGTAAATAGAATACTAAAAATGGCATATATTTTGAAATATCAAAGCTTTGAAAAGAAAATACAAATCCTGGGGGGCATAAAATTGAAATGTGAATGATTTTAGGCTAGTGCTATCTGCGTTCATTCCGGGTTTGGCCCTCCAGAATTTTATTGGTTTTTGGAAAGTCACAATTTTAGTATAAATAAAACATACTTTATTTAGGCAACAGAAATGTGAGACTCAAAGAAATTAGCTTCCAAGATAGTAAGAGAAATGCTCTTTTGGGTCCATGCACAACAAACTCAAAATTACCTCTAAGTGAATTATCCAACTAGCAATTATATTTTGCTAAGAAGCATACCAAGAAACACACTAGAAAAATTCTAAAATAAGACTTTATTAAACATTTAAATAGGCTCAGCTATTCACAAGTAATATATTTGTCTTTCTTTTACTCCTCACCTCCAGTCTGTCTTATATTTTTCTTACACACAGATACTGAAATTCTAATGTATTACCTTCTGAATCAATAGCACATACAGTATTAATAATTAAATAATCCTAATTACTTAAAAAATTAGGAAGTGGGATTTTCAGCTTGGTATTTTAAAAATGATAGCTGACAAATATTAACGCTGAGATGTTAAAACATTTTCAATATTGTCATAAAATTATCTATTTTAATAGCCTGTTCTAGCAATGTTTTTCTAATTCTCATAATCTCTCTATTTTACAGTAACAATTTAATGATACAAGATTATTCTAGGAGTCTAAAGGGAAATAATATTCATTTTTTATGTAAAAAATAGGAGGAACTATCCACAAGCAATAGAATTACAGCCACAGAAGGTAGCTCTACTTGACCAGCTGCTCTGTGACACAGTGCAAGAAAGGATCCAAAATAAGCAAATGTGTGTTTGGGGCAAGATTCTTGTGCTGCATCACTGACTTGGTAGTGGAGTAGGGACATATGGAACTGAGAACAAGAGGGAATGGAATTTTACTTTAATGAATACAATGAATATGTTTATATAAGCCAAAGAGTTTTCAGTGTCACACTTACGACTAATGCTGAAGGAAGACTTGTTTGTGTCTTTAAATGACACTGGTGGAATTCCTCAAGGCCATTTTATTATGTAAAATATTACTCCTTAAGAAAAACTGGACTCTTTCTAACACAAAAGTAAAATATACTAAAAATTGTGACTCTTACTCAGGAATTCATGTATTTTAGTTTTTATCATGAACTTACAAGGTAAACTCACCATTTACTAGCAAACTGGCAACAATTTTTTTCCAGAATGCAATGTGCATGATGTGTAAGCAGTCACAACATTCCTCTATTTCCATTCATTTTGGCAATTAAAATTTAGTTGCCTTAATAAGAACTTCACTGTTACAACCTCACAGGACAAATAAGGCAAATAAAAAGGTAGCATAGACTTGGGTTATTTAAGGAATGAGTAGAATATCATCAAATATCCACAAGTGAAAATCATCTTTGGCATTCAGAAGAAGACAAGAGTGACTTCTGCTTTAAAACATTAATGGTGTTTTAAAGGGTTTTATGTGAATGGAAGGCACTGGTTTCATTATTGCATTATTGCAAAGTTAGCAAAAATATATTACTCAAAGTCTCACAAATCTTAGAATTAGTTATGCTTTTGTATACAAATTTCTGTTGTAAATCTACAGAAATAAACAGAAGTAAACTATTTCCCTTAAGAGGGAGTTATTGACAATGACATATTTGTGAAGTTGAAAACTGAAAAATAAAGAAATGCTTTGTTATAGGTCATGAACTAATACATATATTTTATCCACAAACCTCAATTTCTAGTTGATTATCCAATATAATTTATATACATATGTTACAAGTAGTAAAATGACACATTGTGTCATTTAGTGATTTTAATTTGGTTTAAACTGCAAAGGAGAACACAGATGGATATGTACCTGCCATCAACTGCCTCCAAATTAATTTTTAGATGAACAAAAGTCCACTCTCTTTCCTAAAGGGGTTGATTCTAAGGCAGGGGCAAACTTGACCAGTCCCAAAGAATGAAGAACTTATAATGAGCTCCTGGTCAAACCTGGTCAAAATAAGCAGAATCTTGAATAACCAATCTCATCACCATGAGAAAACAGTGTGAATATTTAAAGCCTTATTATTCAAAGTGTGGTCCATGGACCAGAAGCATGGGCTCCCACCTGCGAGCTCATTACAAGTGCAGAATCCTAGGCTCTACCAGGTCTACCAGGTAATTGAAGAAACACTAGTCAAAAGGAAAATGGTGGCATAATAACAATGAAATGCTCAAATTCCCTGTGATGGTGATGAGATTTCAGAAAGAAACCCCATCAATCACAGGCCCAAGACAGGAAAAAACATTACTGTGAACATGATAAGAACACAAAGCCAAACTGAAAAATACAAGAAACAAATGAGGAAGCTAAAACAGAAAACAGATCAGAACACGTTTGGAGAGGTGTTATGAGTGGTGGCGTTTCACACTATTTAGAGATTTACTGAGATCCAGAACTAAATCCAGCAGAAGCCACATGTTCAGTGTTTGGGTGGATAAGCTCTGTGTCGTTCCATGTATGACAAAGCACCTAGGGGGCTTCAGAATAAAATGATGCTTAGGCTGTCATAAATGGAGTCCAAAAAGTAAATTAGTAAAATAAAGTGCATACATTAATGTATGTAAATCAATATTTCCTATAAAAAATAGAGACTACGCAAAATTTAACTAATACTTAGAAAGAAACTATACATATCCACCCATACACTGTGGGGGGAATGGGCAAAACAGGTGAAGGAGATTAAGAGGTACAAGCTATGAAACTTGTTAGGTATGAAATGTTACAAGAATGTGATATACAGCACAGGAAATATGGTCAATATTCTATAATAACTCTGTATGGAGAATATTCTATAAAAATATTGAATTACTATTTTGCACACCTGAAACTAATATAATAGTGTTAAGTCAAATATATTTCAATAAAATTAATTAATTAAAAATAAAACTACTTTGTGACGTGAATGGAAGGTCAGAAATGGAAAAATATAAAGTTAAAGCAATTTATGACAAATAGAAAAAACAAGCATGGTACAAATCAATTTAAATATATCAATTTTCCCTATATGGATTAAATTCACCTAAAATGTACAAAGTCAAATAGGATGAAAAAGTACAAGTACTTACTAAAATTAAATGACTCAAAAAGCCAAGAATAAAAGAATGGGTAAATATATAACAGATAAATACGAACCAAAATAAAATTTGTAAATGAAATATTGCTATCAGGAAAAAATATTTAGGTAGAAATACTAATGAGAGTAATCTACTCATGGGGGCAAGTAATAATGAGAGTAACACTATGACATACTATATAATGAAAAGGAACAATTTTTCAAAACTAAAGATAAAACTAAGATGTTGCATTAACCTAATAGTACAGTTTGAAATCTATAAAGAAAAGTTAAGAGCAGAAATACCAAGGAGAAACAAACTCACCCAGAATCTGATAATGACATTGTAATACAACAACTCTCTAATCATTAGATAAAACAACTTTTTAATTGTAAAAATATAGAAGATTTCAGCAAACTAGTTAAGGAACTTTACCTAATACATAGAGAGATCCTCTAAACATTACAGCTAGTAACCAGTTTTGTCAATCACACATGAATCATTTACAAAAAATGAACACATTTAAGGCCAAAAATTTAGAAATCCCAAACATGACACTGATAAAATTCTCTGATAATAACAAATCCAAAATAATAAAATCAATAAATGGTTTTAACGATATATTTAAAAATTAAGGGAGGTGTATGTTTCCAGGAAAATGTAGGAGACATAGTTTAAACTATTTTATTTTTAACACTTAATTTACCATTAACAACCAAAAATTCTCGGGATTAAATACAAAGCAAAAAAAAAAGTCTGAAATGTGAAGAGAAGACAGTATATATTTTCTTTAGGGCAGAGATGCTTGCAATGGATTTTCTTAGCTTTTGTACAAATCAGTTAATGTTTTAATTATCCTTTTGAATGACAGTTTTAGTGTAATAAAATTCTTGATTGACAGTCTTTTTAAAAAACATTGAATATTTTTACTTTAAAACCTGAAGGAACTTTTTGGCTAACCCAATACTTTGAATATGCCGTCTCTGTTCTCTCCCTAACTAAACAGAAAAGGAGGTACTTCTAATGGGATGCAAATTCTTAATAAAACTGATCTTGCAGCAAATGCCAGTTATAAAACTTTGGGAGGAACCTTAAATGAGAGCTAAAAAGAGTGAACAAAAGCAGAAGATGTTAGGAAAGGGAGAGCAATTTTAAAAGCATTCATATAAATTATGAATTCATAAGCAATTTAAAAAGCATTCATATAAATTACATTTATAAATTACATAAATGTAAAACATAATGGGAATGATCACTTACCCCTTTATCAGATATCAGGGAGGTCGAAAGAGGAACATCATCTTTGCAGTGCTGAAATAAAAAGAAAATAACTGTGTCAATTCAGAATTCTATATTTAGTGATAATATTTTTCAAGAATGAAGTAAAGACATTTTCAGATAATAGAATTAGAGTGATCTCAACGGATTAAAGGGGAAAAAAAAAGTCCAGGGCTTCCCTGGTGGCGCAGTGGTTAGGAGTCCGCCTGCCGATGCAGGGGACACGGGTTCGTGCCCCGGTCCGGGAAGATCCCACGTGCCGCGGAGCGGCTGGGCCCGTGAGCCATGGCTGCTGAGCCTGCGCGTCCGGAGCCTGTGCTCCTCAACGGGAGAGGCCACAGCAGTGAGAGGCCCGCGTACCGCAAAAAAAAAAAAAAAAAAATCCATCTCACAAACTACCAAGAATAGTGACCGTTTACCACAGTCAGGTTAGAAAACTTCCTATTTCATGGGACATCAGCTAAAGTACTCTGAAGAGTTTTGTCTCAGATGTGAGGGCAAACAACTCATAGACAAAATAATGTACTGGTCCCATCTTAAAAGCTTAAAAGCAGGAGCTAAATGTATCATGTTGTTTCCAAGTAAATTAACAGCATCCCAGAACAAACTCAAGAATACTTATAGCATGCAGAAATATCCAGCACCCATAAATCCACACTGTCTGGCATCCTGTTAAAAATTATCAGGCAGACAAAGAAGCAGACAATATGACATGATTATAATAAGGAAAAAAAAAACTGACCCAGCTATGATAGAGATTATATAATTAATAAAAAAGACATTAAAACAGTTACTGTAGCTATATTCTGTTTATAAAAAAGGAAGTATATGCTTTTTAAACTAGCAGAGAAAAACTAAAAAATAAAATTTTTACATTTCACTCACAATATAAAAAAATAAATAAAATACTCAGGAATAAATTCACAAAAGCCATGTAATATCTATATACTGCAAATTACAAAGTATTGCTGACTCAAATTAAAGAACACTAATACAATAAAGCTTGTTATATTTGGGGGGAATCAATCATCTTATAGATTCAAGATAATAACTATCAAAATTACTACAGATACTTTTGGAAAAATGAATAATTTGAAGTGGATGTGATGCTGCTAGAGCTATAATACATTGCTGGTAGGAAGTTAAAATGGTACAACTACTTTGGAAAAATATTTGGAAGTCTCCTAAAATATTAAACATATACTTGCCATAATTCCCAGCTATTTCATTTTTATATATTTACTCAATTAAATGGAAACATTTGCCAACATAAAGATATATTCTTGTACATATACCTGATACTGTACCAGTTGCACATCTGAGAAACCCCTCAATCCTGGGAAAATCTGGATGTTTTTGTCACCCATCATACAGGTATGAGTAAATAAATTAAAATTTGATGAGTAACAATAGTTATATGTTTACGATGTGCCTCTCTCTAAAACACATTTACAAAAAAGCAAAAATAACTTTTCAGTGTGGAAGTCTGGCAGACATTAATCAAACGGTCAAAGTGAATATCATCAATAAGGGCACAAATGGAAATTTTGTGCTACTTGATAAGATGCAAAGATCATGCAGCACACTTCTGTGACATTCTTATCAAAAAGTGTAGCCTGAATCTAATCATAGGGAATATCAAACAAATTCATATTTAGAGACATTCTTTAAAATAATTAGCCTGCAACTTTCAAAAGTATTAAGCTCCTAAAAGTCAAGGAAAGGCTGAGAAACTGCTCCAGAATGAAGGAAATTAAAGCAATATGACAACTAAATTCAGTATGTGATTCGGAAGTGGATACTTTCTCTATGAAGACCATTACTGAGGCCATTGGTAGGATAGAATGGGTTCTAAAGATTAGATGATAGTAATATACCAATGTAAATTCCCTTATTATATGAGTCCTACTGTGGTTATGTAGGAGGATCGCCTTATGAAAATACACACTAAAGTATCCAGGGCACAAGATTAACAACTTGCTGTCAAATAGTTCAGCAATAATGTTTCTGTACTCTGTCTCCTTGTGTTTCTAAGTTTGTGATTGCTTAAAAATTCAAAGAAAACATTTAGAACCTTCTAAATGGAAAAAACATACCAAATATAAGGCCCTAAAAAAGTTATATTTTAAGAAAAAATGGTCAGCAGCAATTTCTGCCTAATGTGGAATTCATCTAGCACATAAGATTTGCTGAAGAGTGAGAAAAAAAAACTGACCCAGCTATGATAGAGATTATATAATTAATAAAAAAGACATTAAAACAGTTACTGTAGCTATATTCTGTTTATAAAAAAGGAAGTATATGCTTTTTAAACCAGCAGAGAAAAACTGAAAAATAAAATTTTTACATTTCACTCACAATATAAAAAAAGTAAATAAAATACCCAGGAATAAATTCACAAAAGCCATGTAATATCTATATACTGCAAACTACAAAGTATTGCTGACTCAAATTAAAGAATACTAATACAATAAAGCTTGTTATATTTCGGGGAAAATAAATCATCTTATGGATTCAAGACAATAACTATCAAAATTACTACAGATACTTTTGGAAAAATACTTTCTTCATCCTAGCAGCCCCTAGACTGCTAGGATGAAGAAAAAAAAAAGTTATCCCTAGCTTAGGACAATATGAGATGTTAAACAGAGGAAGTAAAATAAAAGTCCATGGACCATTAAAGTTTCTAAGAAGCACTTCCATTTTCCTATTCAAAGTTGCAAAATACAGTCTTGTAATTTAAAAACTAAGTGTATGGAGACTAATCCAATAAAACTTTTACACTTTTAAAAATTATTAATTAAACTTATTAACATTAAATTTCACATATTTGCATTTCAGTAGTAAACAGTACACCACTTTTACGCAAGTTAATGTTTCTGCGCATATATGTATTTATAACAATTTGGATAACTCATCTATTTTGCTGAACCCTAGACAATATCTTTTATGAAAAGACTATCACAAACTCCAGTGTATCTACCTTCGTTGAAGTAAACACAATGAATTGGAAACTTCACTATGTCTCAATAACATTCCAAAAATGATTCAACAGCAGTGTTGGTACAAATGATCTTTCCTAGGTTATACACTGAAATATTGCAGAAATCTAGGGAAAAAAAAATGAATTCCATGGAGAATACTCTATTTTTCATTCTTTATAGCAGTTTAAAGGAACAGTGGGTGATCTGAGGAGGGAGAGAGATCTCACATTCGTTAGTAAAGCTAAATTAAAAGTCTGATCAATAAAAAGCGTCTTTGCCATTGAAGGTGATTTGCATGTTCCTCTACATAAAGAGAAGAAAACTTAGGGAAAATAATAAAGATAAAAGAAAGTAGGTGAAAGGAAAGAACCATTCTATCCTGGCTCCTGGAAGATAAATTGTATGACAGGCCCAAGGACAATTTAAAATCTTCCAGCACAGCTTCCTGGGGGGCTCTACCAATAAGCAAAGGCTAAAGCTAGAAAAAATGTTTTTAAGCTTGACATCAGTACTCCACAATGGCTATCAGTGATATAATGGTGACCTGAGGTTCTGACCTTCTCAACAAAATAAGACGGAAAATTCAGACAGAAAGAAGTTGAAATTTGGATTGATGAGGTTGGGATCTGTACATGAGCATCACAAGTCATTCTACGTGAATATATCAGCGGTGTATACTACTGACACATGAGACACAATTACAAGAGCTTGAAAGAAAGTCTGTTTTTTTAACAAACTTGGCTTAAATCTTTAGAATTCATACTTTCTTTAATGTGTACCTCAAATATTAATACTTTATTTTATGGTGAACAAATTTAATACATTCATATTTTAATTTTTCAAAATATTTTAAGATTATTCACTGAACTCACCAGCATCCTATATCAATTACCGTTTTGTTAACATTAACTTCCTCCAATTATTTTTCAGTTTGTTTAGGTTAAAATACTTTTCTGTTTTCATCTCCAGAAAGTTATTTAAAGTTTTAGTGATTCTTTTAGAAGTTCCCAGTAACACCTAATATGGTATTTGGCATGAAAGGGGGACACTTAATTCTGTTTATTGGTGAAGTTATAACAGCTATTACATAAAGATGTACCTGACGGAGGAACTACCAGGGTCTCCATTTTATAGCTGAGGACCTGAAGCTTCAATAAATAAAACAGTGTATCCATGGTCAGCAAAGCTAGAGGATGGCTGATCTGGCATTTGGACTGAAATCTGGCCAACTCGAAAGCCCTTCACCATTTCTATAAACTACTACAGTATGTATCTTTTAGAAGTGAGTAATGTACTGAAATACCACTCCCACCACCATTTTTTTTAAAAAAAGGTTAAAAGTCAAATAAGAATTCAGATTCCCTAAGGAAAACATTTATAATGGAGTAGTGATGTGTGGGGTTTGGAATCTTGTCTGTTATAAACTGACCAGAGACACATTACTGAACCTCTGAGCACCCATGTACTCTTCTGTGAAATGAGCACAACAAATATTGAGGTGAGAGTTGTTGGAAAGACAAAACATAACAGCATATTAGACACACTAACTGCTTGCTTTCGTTCCTCTCTCAGCCTTAGTTTCCTACTCTGTCAACCAGAGAGAATAAACCTTCTAACATATCACTGTGACAGAGATCCTTAAAGGGAAAACATTTATTGAAATGAAAATGCTTTGAAAAGTGCAAAGTGATGTTTTATAAGCACTTTTAAGTTACTCAGTTCTGCCAGAAAGAAATGATAAATTATCAACTAATTCACATTGAGGAGTTCCTATTCAAGAGAGTCTAAACTTTTGTTGTTTTGGAAAACAAATTATCCTGACTCATTTGTTTTTCAACTCTGAATTGTCTATAGGGCTTGGCTTTATTTTGGTTTTGACTCTTCTGAATATATTAGTATTCTAATAATTATTTTGTACTTTGAGTGCACTGAAGTAAATTTGAATGACCCTTGGTTTTTTCTCTTCTGACTGAGCCACAAGATAACAGAGACAGTGTTTAGCGTGTAAATCCTAAGTGCATTTTTCTTGCCACTGGTAATATAGCTGAATATGATTATGTGTTAGATGCTTACAAAATAAACAGAACCATATATAGCTAGCAAGTACATCAAAGAAACGACAGACTGTTGTGTTTAGTGGGTTATTTAAGAGATATACTTTCTAATGAAAAATTACTAGAGCTAGCATCAAGACATTTATGAATATAAAACACCAAACAAAAATATGGTCTTCAAAAACGAGTAATTGTTCAAGTTACTCTCTGTGGTAAGTTTGGTTTGATATGCTGTTGAATAACAGTAAACAATCTAAAAATGGGAAAACACATTTTTACCAAATGTTGCTGGCATGATTTAAATTTTCATACTATACCCCTAATAAACTAATTCAATTGGAGGGATTTTCACATGTTTGCAATCTGCTTGAGGTACAACTAGATGGCCCTCTTAGGAACAAAAATGTCACATCTTGAATATTTCTGGTAGATATGTAAAATAATTCAGATATATGAAAATTCTCTTCAAATTATTTTCTTCATTGACAATATAAAATACAGCTTGCTTAACAGCTTAGTAATTAAGATATTAGAAATTGAAGGTTAGTGTTAATTTATATAATATGTAATTATCTATGCTCTAATGCAGATTATTTTGTAGTTTTCATTTTGTTTTTAAAGATATTAAAAGTTTTTAAATTATAAAAGCTATTCTTTTTATCTTTGTTAGGTAAACTTTGAGATAATTGTAGATTCATGTACAATTCTAGGAAAGAATTCAGAGAATAATACATCTTGCATACTTTTACTAAGATATCACAATCAGAAAATTAACATTGATACAATCCACCAACCATGTTTGCATTTCACCAACTTTAAATGCATTAAATGTGTATGTCTACAACTCTCTAATTCTGTCATTTCTATAATGCTGTATAAATTTAATCAGAGTTATATTCTATATTTTGAGATTGGCTTTTTTTTAAAATTCAGCGTAATTCTCTTGAGATTCAACCAAGTTTTGTTTAGCAATAGGTCTTTGTTTTACTTTGTTTTTGCATTGAGTAGTATTCCACAGTATAGATGTACCACAGATTGTTTAACCATTGTTTCACCTGTCCAAGGACATATAGGTTGCTTTCATTTTGGAGGTACTATAAATTAAGCTACTACAAGCATTTGTTTATAGGTTTTACTATAGACTTAGATTTTCATTTCTCTGGGATAAATGCCCAGGATTAAAATTACAAGGCTGCATAGCAATTGTATGTTTAATTTTTAAAGAAACCACTATAGTCTTCCAGAATGGCTATACTATTTTACATTCTCAACAATAATGTATAAGTTATCCAGTTTCTCTGCATACTCACCAGCATTTGCTATTATTATTCTTTATTTTAGCCATTCTGATATGCATGTAGTGATATCTCATTTTGGTTTTAATATGCTTTTCCCTAATGGTTAATGCTATTGAACAAAGTTTCACATACATATCTACCATCTGTATATCCTTTTCAGTTAAATGTCTGTTCGTGTATTTTGCTGATTTTCTAATTGAGTTTTTTGGGGGTAGTTTCTATTGTTGAGTTTTGGGAGTTCTTCCTATACTCTAAATACAAGTCCTTTGTCAGAAATGTGGTTTGCAAACATTTTCTTCCAGTCTGTAGTATGTCAATTCATTCTCTTAATAGAATTTTTCACAGAAAAAACATTTTAATTTCAGAAAGGAACAATTTATCAATTTTTCATTTGCATTTTGGGTCAAGTCTAAGAACTTTTTGCCTAGTCCTAAATTTTCTTCCATTTTACTTTTTGCAAATGTTTTGTATTTTCATGTTTTACTCATAAGTCCATGATCAATTTTGAGTGAATTTTGGTATAAAGTGTGAAGTTTAGTCAAAGATTCTTTTCTTTCTTTTTTTCTTTTTGGTCTACAGATGGCCAACTGTTCCAGCATTCTTCATTGAAAGTGCCATCATTCTTCCATTGGATTGCGTTTTCATCTTTGTCAAAACTCATTATTGCATATCTGTGTGGAACTATTTCTGGATTTTCAATCTTGTTCCATCGATCTATTCTATTGACCAACCTCTCTTCCAGCAACAAAATGCCTTGAATACTCTACGTAGCATTCCTTAAAATGGGCAAAGTGATTAATCTCACTCTATTATTCTTATTCAAAATTGTTATATCTATACTAAGTTCTTGTTCTTTTCCATGTTATTTTTAGCATATGCTTAATATGTCTATAAAGAACTTGATGAAATTTTGATAGGAATTGCCTTAAACCTATAGATCAATTTGGAGAGAACGGACAGTTTACTACGTTGAATCTTCCAATCCATGAACATAATATTTCACTCCATTTATTTATGTTTTCTTTGATTTCTGTCATCAAGACTTTGTAACATTCCATATAGAGATCCTATACATGTTTTGTGAGATTACCCAAGTACTTCAATTTTCATTGAATCAATTACAAATGATACTTTGTTCTTAATTTTGGTATCCACATTTATTGTTAGTATGTAGAAATGAGATTGATTTTGTTTGTGTTAATCCTGTACCCTGAGACCTTGCTGAACTGACTTATTAGTTACAGGAATTCTTTTGTATACTACTCAGAGTTTTCTATGTAGCTATCATATCTTCTGCAAATAACAAAAGATTTATTTCTCTTTGCAATTTCTATGTCTTTTATGCTTTTTCTTCCCTTGCCTTTGTGTTCTGGCTAGAATTTCTAGCACTATGTTGAATAAGTATGGTGAGAACAGACATTATTATTTTGTTCCCAATCCTAGAGGGAAAGCATTCATTCAGTCTTTAACAATTAAACATGATGTTGCTGCAGGTTTTTGCATGTGTCCTTTTTCAAGTTTAGAAAGTCCCCCTCTATCCCTAGTGCTCAGAGTTTTTAGTCATGAATTAGTGTTGGATGTGATCAAATACTTATTCAGCATCTACTTATGATAAAATAATTTTTCTTATTTAGTTTTACTGATTGATTTTCAAATGCTGAACCAGACTTGCATAACTGTAATGAATCCCATTTGGTCATGGTGTATAATTCTTTTCATAAATTGCTGGATTTAATATTTTGTTGATGATTCTTGCATCTATGTTCAGGACAGATATTTGTTTTTAATTTTCCTTTCTTATAATTTCTTTACCTCACTTTGGTATTACAGTAATACTGGCCTCACGGAATGAGTTACAATTTCCGCTGGAAGAGAATGTAGAAAATTAGCATAATTTCTTCCTCAAATGTTTGGTAAAATTCACTAGTGAAACCACTTGGCTTAGCACTTTCTTTTTTGCAAAGTTACTAATTATTGATTCAATTCTTTATTAATACATGTAGACTGATTCTTATCTATTTCTCATTGCATGAATTTCAGTAGATTGTCTTTCAAGGAATTGGCCTATTTCATCTAAATTATCAAATTTTGGGGCATAGAGCTGCTCATTTTATCATTTTAATTTTAATGTCCATGGGCTCAGTAGTGGTGATGTCTCTTTCATTTCTGATATTATCTGTGTTCTAGATGATAGATATAGATGTAAATATCTGTTGGTTAGTCCAGTAAGAGGTTCATTAATTTTATTTATTATTTCAAAGGAGTAGCTTTTGGTTTTGTTCATTTTCACTACTGTTTTCCGGCTTTCAATTTTATAGAATTGTGACTTTATTTCCTGCTTTCTGCTTATTTTGGGTTTATTTTTCTCTTCTTTTTCTGTTTTAAGGTAGGAACATAACTTGAGACCTTCTTTTCTATCATTAGCATATCGTCCTACAAATGTCCCTCTCAGTACTGTGTTATTTGCATCCCAAATATTTTGATGTATTTTCAATTTCTTTCAGTTCCATAATTTTTTATTTTAAAAAGCACATATATACACCACCAACAACAAAAAACAATATATCAGGTAATATTGCTACTAAATATAAAGAAATTCTCCCCTCTTCCCTTTTCAAAAATAGTTAATGTTGGGGCAGCCTGAGGGCTTTTCTCCAATCATGTAAAAATGAACTGCTATATAAATACATATATAATGGAGCAATACAAAGGTTTCATTTACCATTTACTATATTAATTGTCCTTATTCCAGGTCATGAGGCTGAAGTGGGTTTTGCAAGGTTGAATGGAATGTGTCCATTCTAACATGCAGTCAGAAACTGGGGAAATAAGCCTACAGTGGGTCACAGATTCACGTGTCCATATTGTGAGTAAATCTAGTCAAATTTCAACTTATCAACTGATCTTTATATGCTCCCGCTCTGAAAGACGAACATGTGTTGCACATGGGATTCGTGTAATTTCAGAGCAAGAGAACAGTCATCTCCACAAAGTCGAAATATGTCTTCATTCTTAGGGTGCAGACACTTTGGTAAATAGCTGTATGTTTCTTTAGAAAGGCTCGGAAAAAGGCTTACTTTACCTGACTAGATAGAGAACTTTGGTCTAGCCCAATCATGTTACCCTATTCACTGTGCAAGTATTTGCTTTAGTGGCAGGCTTGTGATGAACTGTTGCCATTCAGACATCTGAGAAGTCTTTTGAGAGTCTTTTGCATAAAGTCTTCCTCGCTGATAAAAATACAGGGCCTTTTTATTGACTTGTATGTTAATACCTGAAGACATGGAACATACTAGGAGGTTCTGTAGCTTTTTTATTTTTTTTAATCACAAGATAGCCACAAGATAGAAAAGTTGACCTAGAGTCCTTACTGAATTTACCAACGCTGTGTGGCCTGCTTCTAGACTTTATGACAAATGAAATAATTAAATATTCTTATTGTTAAAAATAACTTTTACTTATACATTATATTGCTTAAAGCTTAAAGAATATAAACAGATACATACTAAGAGCTATTTTGCTCTTTTTCAATGTTAACTTTTCTTAAAAGAAAAATGATGGATTTAGAATGTAATACCATAATTTTTAAAAATTTATTTTACAATTTAATATGCTCAAATGCATATGTTATTAAATATAAGGTGCAATCAAGATGGCAGATGGAACAAACATTAACTATATTCTCTTCCACCCTGAACTGTGAACAACTGAAAATAGGTTTAAAAATAACAAAATGACTAAAAACTCTACAAAACAAAAATACATGGCATTCTCATCCCAGAATGACTTTCTAGGAAAACACACACACATTGAATTTATCTGAGAAAACCTCAATATACCAATTACCACAAGGAAACTCAAAAGCTAGCAAAAATGATTTCTCAGAGTGTTCTTGTTAAAAATGGAATTCATAGCATCTTACTTCTCTACTCAAAACATTCCCATCACTTCTCACCTCATTAATAGAAAAGACCATTTTCATACTGTGAGCAGGTGTTCAGGATCCAGCATTATCCATCCTTGTATCATCCCCTACTACGGTCCCTATAATTCCTTCTGTTGCAAACACACTGACCACCTTGCCAGTCCTTCCTCAGGTCTCTCACACTTGCTATTCTCTCTGCCTGAAATACTCTTTCCCATTACAACAGCTTGTTTTACTTCCTCAATTCTTATAGGTCTGTATTACATTTTCACTTCTTACTGAAGTCTTCATGATACTGTTCAGCATTAGTTTACTGAATAAATTAACAAACCACCTATTCTAATGGTTAAGAATGGGTCATCTGGGGATGCTTGGCTTCAAATCTTCATACAGGCAGTGTGTAGCTGTGTAATATAGGGAAACTTATTTAACGTCTCCATGGTTTAATTAATTCAGCTATAACATTGAGAAAACAGAAGTGTTTATCTCATAGGGTTGTTACTAAAATATCAGGAGATATATATGTAAAATACTTTTCACAGTGCCAGGCACATAGGAAGTGCTAAAATGTTGGTTATTATTATGATGATTTTTTGATATTTTGTTATAAAATGATTAGAAATATCATTAGAAATATATTCACTAAATTATTTATATTAGTTAATTCGGGGTCCTTGGTGGTAAAGATATATTTTACATTACATATTTTTGTATTGTTCAGGTAAAAACAATTATAAAAAAAAGTCTGTATCTGTACGTAACGCCTGTATATATTATACAGATCTATGTAGCCACCCATCTTCTGTTTGTCTCCTTTTCCTTAGAAACAATTTTAATTCTATTCATTACTTTCCACCAAGAAGTGATTATAGATATATTATTTTTCACATCTTCTATGGTCCTCTGGTGAGACTGATTTATGATTCCTTTACTGCCCCAAAGGTCCAACTCTAACACTTGAGAGTTTTATTCCTTGGAGCTTTCCTTCTCAACTTCCTAGGCAGCCTGCTTCTCATTTGTTCCACAGCTGCGTGGTGGTACTTCTATTAAGAATATAGAGCTACAGCTATCAAAACCAGCAATATACTGATGGAAATTTTAAAGCTCTCATAGACTCCCTTAGTGTTTTCCCCTCAAGAAATCCATGGTATTTCAATCAGCATGTAAATTCTTTTCCCTAAATCCCTGTCATGGTTGAAAATGATCTGTTAATCTCAAAAGGAAGGAGAGGAAAATACTGTTAATGTTTTGGAGGATTATTTTTGTTTCTTATTACAAGAATAATAGATAATTATTATTGAAAATTATGAGTAAAAATGCAAAGATAGAAATATTCAGAATGCCATTTTTAAAAAATATAAATTGTACGGTAATGAACATTTATATATCTTAAGATTTTAATATAATTCTGTGCATTATCCTATACTACATATATGCATATGCATGTAAATATGGACACACACATACATGTGTCTATATGTACATATACATCTTATAATGCCTTCATATTTCTCTTTTAAAATCTATATGTGTATGTTTATATATGCAAACACTATATATGTGTGAGAATACACAAACACTCCAATATTGTCAATTTATACTCTAAAATAAATGTACCATTTTATGTGCTCAAAGAAATGGCCTTATTCATTTCACTCTCATTAATTATTTTTCTCACTCTTCTTCCTGCCCTTCTCCTTCTCGTTTTCTTTCTCCTCCTGTTCCTTCTCTCTCTGTTCCTCTCATTTCACCCCAAAAGAAAGGAATAATATAACTACTTTACTTTAAGTATGCATTCTTTTGAAATTGTAACTAAAATTATCGTTATGTGACCAGCAATTTGTATTTTTTTTAATTTTGTGAAAAGCATATTTCTCCCAGTTGCCCACTTTTATATCAGTTAACAGCTTTATGTCATCTTATTCTAATTTGCATTAATGATGTTTTTATGAAGATAATTGTGCCCCCCCCCGCAATTTACATATTGAAGTTCTAATCCGTGGCACCTCTTAATATGACTATACTTGGAAATAAGGTCTTTTAAAAAGATTGTTATGTTAAAACGAAGCCATTAATGTGGGCCTTAATTCAATATGACTGGCATGCTTTTAAGAAGAGGAGATTGGGAGACAGACGTGAACAAAGGTAAAACCATGTGAAGACACAGGGAGAAGACAGCCATCTACAAGCCAAAGAGAGAGGCCTCAGATGAAACCAACCCTGAAAACACCTTGATTTTTGGATGTCCACTCTCCAGAATTCTTAGAAAATACATTTCTGCTGTTTGAGCCACCCAGTGTATGGTATTTTTTTTTTGACAGCCCTAGAACACTAAAATAGGTGTTAATCACTTTCTTCAATATATGTTGAAAATATATTTTCTAGTTTGTCATCTGGTTTTTATAAGCAAACTCCTTTGAAGTATGACATAATGCCAGAAAGTACAAAATCATAATTATACAGCTTCATGGATTTTCTCAAAAGGAGTAGACCTACATAACCACTCCCAGATCAGGAATTAGAACATCATTAGCACCCAGAATCCACTCTCATTCCTCCTCTGAACCCTCCTGACCTCCAAATGTAAGGAGCACTCTACCTCTATTAACTAGTTTTACATGGGTCACAAGGTATGTGTAAGTTCAGCTTAGTGTATACCGCCAACCAATTTTCCAAACACCAGCAGCAACGCAGCCACATATGAGAGCCCCATTTTCTCCACATCCAGGCCCAAACTAGGTAATTCCAGTCTTTATTCTAACCACGTGTCTTTTCTTCACTTTAGCCATTCTCTTTTGCCTATAGTGATAGAGCTTTAAATTTAATTTTTCTTTTGAGTATGAGATTGAGCATCTTTTCAAATGCGTTTTAATTAATTGCACTTCCTTTTATATGGGACCCTTGTTCATCAGCTTTGACCATGTTTTTATGGTTTCAACTGTCTTTTTCTTATTGATTATAAGAGTTCTTAATATATTGAAAATATACGAAATTTGTTATCTACATATATTGTACACTTTGTCCATATTTCACCTGCCATTAAAGCTTTTAATGTTGTCTTTTAATGAAAGAACTATTTAATGTAGTTCTTTCTATCATATTTTTTATGGTTAATGTTCTTCATGTGTTCTTTAAGAAACCTTTGGCCTATCACAAGGTCAAGAAGTTGTTCTCCTGCATTTGTTATCTTCTAGAGAGTTTTTGGTGTTTTTTGTTTGGTTTTTAGATCTTTAAAGCATCTAGAATGTAGAATTTTTAATTTTCTGATCTAAGATTTCTTTTCTTCAGGAGGATATTCAATTCCTCCAATATCATTCAATTTTCTTTTTCTTCACTGCACTGAAGTCTCACCTCAATCATAAATCAAGGCCACATATTTGTAATTCTTTTTGTGGATTTCCTATAATCTTTCATTAATCTGTGTATTCTTGCACAAAAGCCACTTTGGTGGCAGATTCAGTTTTTGACTATCTGAAAATATGTTTGCTTTGTCCTCATTTTTGAAACATGTATTTACTGGGTTTGAATTTCAGGGTTAGCAGTTATTTTCTTTCAGATCTTCAAAGGTGACATTCTATTTTCTTTTGGCTCTCTTTGTTTCTTTTGAGAAGTCAACAGTGAGCTTTATTGTCCCTAATAAGGTTGACTATTATTCATTTAACTGTAAATATATTTTCAAAAGTTGCAAACTTTTAGGAGGGAAAAAAGGGTAGCATTAAATATCACACCAGAAAAAATATATATAACCTAGATTATTTATGCAAACTATGATAAACTACGACACATAGTCAAATTAACTATAAAGCACTTAGGTAGGTTTTCTTTGCTTACTTTACATTATTGGAGTTCTTAGTTTTTTCTGATTTTGGTTGCATGTCCCATTGTCTCTATAGCTTTTAGAACTCTGATTATACTTAGGTTAAAATTTTTCAACTATCACCTATGTCTGTTGTTCTATTTTCTGTATCTTCCATTTGTATGGCTTTCTATGCTCCAAATTAGGTGTTTTCTACTGACCTATTATCCAGTTTACTATTTACCTCCTTAGCTCTGTCCTTTCTAGTGCTAAACTCATCTACTGAGCTCTTAATTACAATTATTTTATTGTTCAGCTCTAGAATTACCATTGTATTTTTATTACAGATATCCAGTTCTCTGGAATTCTAGCTTTCTGGAGTCACCTATTTTGCTGAATATAATTCTAGTTTGTATTTTTATAAACTAGATGTGAATAACCTGTAGATCTCTTCCTATTTTTTGTTTCTGTCAGTTCTGTTTGTATGCATGGTGATTTTTTCACTAAATACCAAATAATTTGTTTGTAAAATTTTTAAATTTCTAGGTAATCTTATCCACAAATAGAAATAATTCCTTTCAGTTGATGACTGTCAGTAAATTTAATGCAGATTACCTTAAATTCAATCAGAAATTGAATCACAGCTGTGTGTCCAGACCCTTTTCTGATTTGCTCTTAATCCTTACATGTATCTTTTCAGTTGTACCAGATGAGGATCTGGAATGTTGACAAGAGCTCTACATACCTGGGAGGCCCTGAACTCAAATTTGTATCTCTAGAAACATGAGGCTACCAAAACGGTGCTCAGCCAAAGCTTTCCTCATGCTTTTTTATCCTCTTACCCTTAGCTCTTACCTCTTACCCTGCAGCATGTATACATGTGCAAATGACTCAGGGAGAGATGCAGTGCAGTGTATGAAAGTTACTTCTCTATGCTTCATTTATCTTAGGGATCCTGATTCTTTAAGTCATGGCTACCTTGGCATGTCAGAACCCTAAATCATTTTCTCCCCCATCCCAGGAGATTACCAAAAGGTTTCTTAACTCCTTCTCTCTGTAATCTTCTCAGCTTCTGAACTGTGTGCCATATATTCCTTGAGAATTGGTAAACAGTTTTATAGGAAAAACAGCTTAAAATGCTGCGCTTACCACAGAAGTTGTCTTTTCTTAATAGGATCTTGGCCAATAATATTCTCATTACCTTGGTAACTTTTAGATGCACTTTAAATTGATGTTATTATTATCATGAAACTATTATTCAATGAAAAATAGAAAATATATTAATTTCAATGATGCTAAATTTGTAATGTTTAAGAGAGAATGGTTCAACATTAAAATCAAATTGACTTTATTCTCATAATTTATGAAATTTTCAGAATCATGTCAAATTTTTGGATTGTGATTTTTTTATTTTAATAGATTTTTCTTGCATTGTAATAACTATTTTCAAGTATTTTTAATCTTATCATCAAAGTTTTCTTAGTCTTTAACCAAATATTTCTGCATTTGAATTCCCCTTTGTGTTATGTGTAGATTTACTTGCTTTAGAAATCTAACCATTGCTATTCTAATTTTGATAGGTTGCTTTTTGGGTCAAAGGTATAGCTTCACTCTACAGATTCTTTTTTTTTAAGAAGATGTTGGGGGTAGGAGTTTATTAGTTAATTTATTTATTTTTGCTGTGTTGCCTCTTCGTTTCTGTGCGAGGGCTTTCTCTAGTTGTGGCAAGTGAGGGCCACTCTTCATCGCGGTACGCGGGCCTCTCGCTATCGCGGCCTCTCTTGTTGCAAAGCAGAGGCTCCAGACGCGCAGGCTCAGTAGTTGTGGCTTACGGGCCTAGCTGCTCTGCAGCATGTGGGATCTTCCCAGACCATGGCTCGAACCCGTGTACCCTGCATTAGCAGGCAGATTCTCAACCACTGTGCCACCAGGGAAGCCCCACTCTACATATTCTTATTATTTCATTTTAGGTTAGTTCTACTTTTTTTTGAAATCCATATCTTTCTTCTTCTTGTTTTTTCATCTATTTTTTTTCATTTATTTTGCTAAAGTAATTTTACAAATGTAAAGTGTAGTTACATGATGAAAAATCTGAAAGTGAAATTAAGAAAACACTCCCATTTACCACTGCAACAAAAAGAATAAGATATTTAGGAATAAACCTACCTAAGGAGACAAAAGACCTTTATGCAGAAAATGATAATACACTGATGAAAAATATTAAAGATGATACAAACAGATGGAGAGATAAACCATGTTACGGGATTGCAAAAATCAACACTGTGAAAATGACTATACTACAGAAAGCAATCTACAGATTCAGTGCAATCCCTATCAAACTACAACTGGCATTTTTCACAGAACTAGAACAAAAAATTTCACAATTTGTATGGAAACACAAAAGACCCTGAATAGCCAAAGCAATCTTGAGAAAGAAAAACAGCTGGAGGAATCAGGCGTCTTGACTTCAGACTATACTACAAAGCTACAGTAATCAAGACAGTATGGTACTGGCACAAAAACAGAAAAATAGATCAATGGAACAGGATAGAAAGCCCAGAAGTAAACCCACACACATATGGTCACCTTATCTTTGATAAAGAAGGCAAGAATATACAGTGGAGAAAAGACAGCCTCTTCAATAAGTGGTGCTGGGAAAACTGGACAAGTACATGTAAAAGAACACTCCCTAACACCACACACAAAAATAAACTCAAAATGGATTAGAGACCTAAATGTAAGGCCAGACACTATCAAACTCTTACAGGAAAACACAGGCAGAACACTGTATGACATAAATCACAGCAGGATCCTTTTTGACCCACTCCCTAGAGAAATGGAAATAAAAACAAAAATAAACAAATGGGGCCTAATGAAACTTAAAAGCTTTTGCACAGCAAAGGAAACCATAAACAAGATGAAAAGACAATCCTCAGAATGGGAGAAAATGTTTGCAAATGAAGCAACTAACAAAGGATTAATCTCCAAAATTTACAAGCAGCTCATGCTGCTCAATATCAAAAAAACAAACAACCCAATCCAAAAATGGGCAGAAGACCTAAACAGACATTTCTCCAAAGAAGATATACAGATTGCCAACAAACACACGAAAGAATACTCAACATCATTAATCATTAGAGAAATGCAAATCAAAACTACAATGTGATATCATCTCACACTGGTCAGAATGACCATCATCAAAAAATCTACAAACAATAAATGCTGGAGAGGGTGTGGAGAAAAGGGAACACTCTTGCACTGTTGGTGGGAATTTAAATTGATACAGCCACTATGGAGAACAGTATAGAGGTTCCTTAAAAGTCTGAAAATAGAACTACCATACGACCCAGGAATCCCACTACTGGGCATATACCCTGAGAAAACCATAATTCAAAGAGTCATGTACCAAAATGTTCACTGCAGCTCTATTTACAATACCCAGGATATGGAAGCAACCTAAGTGTCCATCAACAGATGAATGGATAAAGAAGAAGTGGCACATATATACAATGGAATATTCCTCAGCCATAAAAAGGAATGAAATTGAATTATTTGTAGTGAGGTTGGTGGACCTAGAACTGTCATACAGAGTGAAATAAGTCAGAAAGAGAAAAACAAACACCGTATGCTAACACATATATATGGAATCTAAAAAAAAAAAAAAAATGGTCATGAAGAACCTAGGCGCAAGACGGGAATAAAGACACAGACCTACTAGAGAATGGACTTGAGGATATGGGGAGAGGGAAGTGTAAGCTGAGAGAAAGGGAGAGAGTGGCATGGACATATATACACTATCAAATGTAAAATAGATAGCTAGTGGGAAGCAGCCGCATAGCACAGGGAGATCAGCTTGGTGCTTTGTAACCACCTAGATGGGTGGGATAGGGAGGGTGGGAGGGAGGGAGATGCAAGACGGAAAAGATATGGTGAAATATGTACATGTATAACTGATTCACTTTGTTATAAAGCAGAAATAATGCACCATTGTAAATCAATTATACTCCAATAAAGACGTTTGAAAGAAAAAAGTGGTTACATCAGAATGCATGATCAGAAAATTAATTAAGATCTCCTTTGCCTAAAATTATCTTGAACTACAATAACATATAATTGAGAGCTTTCCTGGAATACAAGATTCAAGTGTCAACAGCATTTCTGTCTCAGAAGTTAGAATGCTGTAGTCTCTGACATCTGTTTCCATGTATCTAGAATGCCTCTTCTTTTCCTCTCTAGAAGATCTAGAAGATCTTATACACTTATTTTTTTGGCTGATTCATTAACTTTATCAGAAAGAGTGTGTTTATAGATAATAGAGACTGTTTTCTTTCACAAATCCTATTATACACTAAGCTACATTTTAAAATCTGAAGATTTTGTCTCTCTTCAGCTTTGTTTCACATTCCTTTATCATTTACTTAGTTATTTCATTAAAACTATGGTGCCCTGATGAACACCAAATGAGCCTTTTCTTAGAACTCTTATGGAGTAACATTTTGTATGTTTTTTTACAGTTATATTAATGGAATTGTAGTAAAGATACAAGGTAAGTCCCTTCCCAACACTTTAAAATATGAACAAATGAAATAAAATATCCAAAGCCTGTGTAACTTAGGGAAACCAAAGTTTATATATCGTACACAGTTCTATTCAGATAAGTCATTTCAATCTCTAAGATATTTTCTATTACCTTGATCAATGTATCTATAAATATTCTTTTCAATGTTACAAAAATTTTATATTATTTCTCTAATATTGTCATAATGAGCTTATTTACAGTAGTTCAAAGTTATATTTAATAAGCTCACACAGAATATAGAGAGGTCTCTGTTACTTACGGTCCTAATATGTTTAAAATAGTTAACACTTATGTGAATTAAAACGCTAAAAATACATTTTCTTCCCTTGAAAATGAATTTGTAAATTTCCATTTTTATTGAAATAGCCCACTTATTTTATCTATTACTATTTGTACTACATAAGACATACCCATTTCCTAGGTTGGCTCAAAACCACAGAAATTTTTTTGTCTCACAGTCATGGAGGCTAGCAGTTCAAAATCAAAGTTTCAGTAGGGTTATGCTCTCTCTGAAACCTGTTGGAAAGAATCCTTCCTTTCCTCTACTAACTTCTGGGTTTTGCTGGCAACCCTTGGTAATCATTTGTAGATGAATCACTCTAGTCTCTGCCTCTACCGTATTTTCTTTTCAAGCCTCTGTGACTGTGTCTTGTCTCTTCTTATAAGTACAGGAGTCAGACTGAATTAAGGGCCCACCCTTAAGATGCTCTCATCTCAGCTAATTACATTTGCAACAACGCTATTTCCAAATAAGGCCACGTTCTGAGGCCCCGAGGATTAGGACTTCAACATATCTTTTACAGGGGACACAATTCAACTCATAACACCAGGAAAAACTGTAAAATATTTCAGGGTATGTACTTTTAAATATAACAGGGCATGTAATCAATTATGTAAAGCCAACATTACTGAACTGAGGAAGCTCAGCATCTTGTGGTCTCTCTGCCAATCTAAATTTTAACCCATGTAGGTTATAATTAATTTTTTTAATAGTCAATGCAATTCAGAAATAGCAAATTAAGCAATTTGCTGTTTTACTGATTAGACAGAATTAAAACCTCAAGTTGAAAGCAGGCAGAGCAAAGGGGACCATTCCAAAAATCCTGAATATTTGCCTTTCTGTTCCCTTTTAGTGTGAAAGTTATTATGACAATATTGTGCATGAAGTATATAAATGAAAGATATTGGAAAGGAGTAATATCTGGTTAAAGATAATTCAGCAAAACAGTATTTGTCTTTTATTAGTCTCAAATTGATTTTATTGTCTTTATGTTAGCTTTTTCCCTTATTATTTTGTCCAAAAGAGTCTCAAATTTTGGTTGGATAAGCACCATGTAAGGACTATGTGAAATTTTGCTGGGCTCAGCACATACAGGTTCTGATTCAACAGGTCTAGGATGTGATACAGGTATTTATATCTTTTACTCTCCCCACCCCTATGATTCTAACCCAAGTATATCACATATAACATTTTGAGAAACACTAGTTTTTTGTTACTAGAAGTTAAACAATATTTTTAAGATCCCATACTCTTATATTTTGAACATTTTCCATCAATTTGTGAACTTTTTTCAGTTGATTTTACTTTTTCATACTAGGATTTTGATCTACCCATGAGACTTTTTTTTTACAAAACTTCCTGAACCAAAAGGAGCAAGTGTAAATAGATTATAAAAATGGGAGGGACTCCTTAATTATATGCAGAATACAACTTCATTCTTTCTCATTACTACCTTTAATACTACATTGAAAAATATTCCCTTTCCACACCTGGATGATATCAAAGGCAAATCCTATAGTTTTCCAGGCAGAACTGAGCATTAGAACAATTCCCTTATCATGTATTCATAATCCCAGTAATCTAAATCCATACTTCAAGCTCATTTTCAATTTAAATTTCCAATTTAACTTCCCTCTATTCAGCTCAGTCAGAGAAATTTGCAAGAAGAAACCAGGTGCAGTCTGCTCTTTTCCCGTTTTCATCTTGCTTTGTACTTTACTCCTCTGCTCATCGTGCTATTATAAATCCCTCCACACGTGGTCTGATGAAGGGAGATGAGGTAGGGCACAGAGAGGTCTCAGTTGTATAGTTCACCATACATTGCCTTCTGCTGTTCTGGTATCTCCACCCCAGTGGCTGGCCCTCTCTGGAACAAGTATTTGAAAATGGCTCTAGCTTCACTACCTTCAGTCACCTCTTTGCCCAATTCTAGACATGTAGGATGTTCCTACTGCATCTCTAACCGTTCTCTGGTATCACAAACAGCTTTAGCCAGACCCTCACTGTTTTGGCTTTTCCAGAAAAGATTCAAAAATGGAATCTTTATGCCTTCTAAGCTCAGGAGACCTAGACCAATCTAATTCAAGAACGTTTTCATCCATTCCACTTTTGCAGCAATGCAAGTGGGATTAAGCTATTTTACAGATCAGCAATAATCGTTTCAGGGATAAGATGTCATTCTACACCCCTGGTAGACACCCTCACACTTCGAGGGGCTTGCTCCCTTGAAGCACCTCACTTGTCTTTCCCACAGAGGTATAATAATGATACATAAATCAGTCTAGAAACTCTCTTCAAAGGAATTCTCACTCACTCGCTCTGATTAACCTCCTGTCTTTTCAAAGACATAGGCTAAACACTGATACTGACTGATGACTGTGGAAGTATCACTGATTTGTTTTGAGACCTGTAATGCAAATAGTTAAACGTCTCCCATTTGAACTTTGATGCCTATGTTTTCAATTGATCAGCCTCAGCCAGGAATCTCCGTCAAATTGTACTGTCCTATTTAACATCCAAGTGCAGAAGATTCCTCTCAACTACATAGTTCTATTAAGAAGGTAAGTATCAACACTGTATGCCGTACAGACTGCCCAAAGTATTACCTAGATTCTGATCATCTGAGTGGTTTCTCTTGCCTGCTGGGATGAAGGCCAGGACGTACGGTGCACAGGTCTCGGTCAATCTTATTTAAAGTGAACAAAATTAGTAGTTGTATGTGGGATGAAAGCTGAAGAAAGGAACTCTAAATCTGGGGAAACATCCAGTGGACGTGAAGAAAAGGAGCCACACTGTGAAACTGAAAACCAGGGGCACATGAGCCAAAGAGAAGCACAGCAGGCCAGATGGAAGGAGACATGGAACAATTTCAGAGAAATGAGGTGGCTTTTACCTACTCTAGCACAAAGCTGAAGACTGGCTAAGGCACACGCAAGGCAGCTCTGCCCAGTTTTCAAGATTTTCGGGTGTTTTTGTGTTGTTGTTGTTGTTCTTTTGAGAAGGTTCATGTATGCTTAATTATTTATTTGCCAAGGTGTCTTGAAATTAAAACTACATTTATTATTTCCGCTGTAAGTGAATCTTATAAATGTTATCATCCCTCTAAATATCAAGATATACACAACGGAAATAGCACTTATATGACTATATTCCTTTAACGTACCGCCTCTTTTGAGGACACGATATTAACTGAAGATTTTCCATTCCTGCATACTGTTTTAAAGTGGTTTACAATTTTATTGATATTTTACTTTTTGAGGGGGGGTGGGGAAGAACTTTATAAGATCTTCATTCTTATTAAGCTACTCCTTAGTTTGGTAAACTTAAAAAATCATTACAATTTCTCTCCACCTTCCAAAATTATTTTAATCTCATGACTTTTAGGCTATTTAAAAATTTGATAGAGTATTATTTGCTCCAACTGAGTTAATTAACACATTGTCTTCTATGTCAAGCTCTCTCTCTCTTCTGGAAACCAACTTTTTCATTAGTGATTCTAATAATCTTTCCTGATTATGAACAATCTCTCTCTGTATATCTTTATTCATGTATCTCTACCTATCTGTTTTACTCTCTAATTTGTCCATATGTGTTTTCTTGAATTCCATTCCCTCCTCAAATTGATTTTTATATCATATACAACTTGATCTTATATTTTGCCTATAGTTGAAGCAGGAACAGTACAAATGACATTCTGCATAGGTCAGAGAGATTTTTAATATTTCTTAAGACTTTAAGCATAAACATCAGATGAATCTTGCAACTGATACATGAGGCATCATTATGGATGGAGGAAGGAAGAACTGCACTCTGAGGCTTTGAGACACTTTGTGTAGGAAAAAAACATTTCCACCCATCAGGCAAGAAATTAAATGGGATTGTTAATGTTCATTAGGGATTCAAAAACCTAACAGTAATCACGTATACTGCTTTCAAGAAAACCTAATTATTTCCCAGAAGACCAGAATTCCAGATTTAGAAGGTCTAGGTAATGGAAATGAAAAGAGGAGCCATTTATTTATTTATTTATTTATGATTCTGTAAAGGAGCAAAATATACCAGTTCTTGGTAGGTTGGTTCAGAAAACCAAAATGTGCTATG